>NC_091469.1:44107079-46593258 GCF_036971445.1 Narcine bancroftii
ATCTGAATGGGGGACTTACAGTTTACTTGGAAGTTCTAGCTGAAAGGGGGACTTTCCGTTTTCTTGTAAGTCCTAGCTGAAAGGGGGACTTTCCGTTTTCTTGGAAGTCCTATCTGAAAGGGTGACTTACCGTTTTGTTCGAAGTCCTAGCTGAAAGGAGGACTTTCCGTTTTCTTGGAAGTCCTAGCTGAAAGGGGGACATACCGTTTTCTTGGAAGTCCTAGCTGAAAGGGGGACTTACCGTTTTCTTGGAAGTCCTAGCCGAAAGGGGGAATTACCGTTTTCTTGGAAGTCCTAGCAAAAAAGGGGAACTCACCGTTTTCTTGGAAGTCCTAGCCGAAAGGGGGACTTACCGTTTTCTTGGAAGTCCTAGCCGAAAGGTGGACTTCCGTTTTCTTGGAAGTCCTAGCTGAAAGGGGGACTTTCCGTTTTCTTGGAAGTCCTAGCTGAAAGGGGGACTTACCGTTTTCTTGGAAGTCCTAGCCAAAAGGGGGACTTTCCGTTTTCTTGGAAGTCCTATCTGAAAGGGGGACTTTCCATTTTCTTGGATGTCCTATCTGAAAGGGGGACTTACCGTTTTCTTGGAAGTTCTAGCTGAAAGGGGGACACCGTTTTATTGGAAGTCCTAGCTGAAAGGGGGACTTACCGTTTTCTTGGAAGTCCTAGACGAAAGGGGGACTTTCCGTTTTCTTGGAAGTCCTAGCCGAAAGGGGGATTTTCCGTTTTCTTGGAAGACCTATCTGAAAGGGGGACTTTCCGTTTTCTTGGATGTCCTATCTGAAAGGGGGACTCACCGTTTTCTTGGAAGATCTAGCTGAAAGGGGGACACCGTTTTATTGGAAGTCCAAGCTGAAAGGGGGACTTACCGTTTTCTTGGAAGTCCTAGCCGAAAGGGGGACTTACCGTTTTCTTGGAAGTCCTAGCCGAAAGGGGGACTTACCGTTTTCTTGGAAGTCCTAGCCGAAAGGGGGAATTACCGTTTTCTTGGAAGTCCTAGCAAAAAAGGGGGACTCACCGTTTTCTTGGAAGTCCTAGCCGAAAGGGGGACTTACCGTTTTCTTGGAAGTCCTATCTGAAAGGGGGACTTCAGTTTTCTTGGAAGTCCTAGCTGAAAGGGGGACTTTCCGTTTTCTTGGAAGTCCTAGCTGAAAGGGGGACTTACCGTTTTCTTGGAAGTCCTAGCTGAAAGGGGGACTTACCATTTTCTTGGAAGTTCTACCTGAAAGGTGGACTTTCCGTTTTCTTGGAAGACCTACCTGAAAGGGGGACTTAACGTTTTCTTGGAAGTCCTAGCTGAAAGGGGGACTTTCCATTTTCTTGGAAGTCCTATCTGAAAGGGGGACTTACCGTTTTCTTGGAAGTCCTAGCTGAAAGGGGGACTTCCGTTTTCTTGGAAGTCCTAGCTGAAAGGGGGACTTTCTGTTTTCTTGGAAGTCCTAGCTGAAAGGGGGACTTACCGTTTCCTTGGAAGTCCTAGCCGAAAGGGGGACTTACCGTTTTCTTGGAAGTCCTAGCCGAAAGGGGGACTTACCGTTTTCTTGGATGTCCTATCTGAAAGGGGGACTTACCGTTTTCTTGGAAGTTCTAACTGAAAGGGGGACTTTCCGTTTTCTTGGAAGTCCTACCTGAAAGGGGGACTTACCGTTTTCTTGGAAGTCCTATCTGAAAGGGGGACTTACCGTTTTCTTGGAAGTCCTAGCTGAAAGGGGGACTTTCCGTTTTCTTGGAAGTCCTAGCTGAAAGGGGGACTTTCCGTTTTCTTGGAAGTCCTAGCTGAAAGGGGCACTTACCGTTTTCTTGGAAGTCCTAGCTGAAAGGGGGACTTACCGTTTTCTTCGAAGTCCTACCTGAAAGGTGGACTTTCCGTTTTCTTGGAAGACCTACCTTAACGGGGGACTTACCGTTTTCTTGGATGTCCTATCTGAAAGGGGGACTTACCGTTTTCTTGGAAGTTCTAGCTGAAAGGGGGACACCGTTTTATTGAAAGTCCTAGCTGAAAGGGGGACTTACCGTTTTCTTGGAAGTCCTAGCCGAAAGGGGGACTTACCGTTTTCTTGGAAGTCCTAGCCGAAAGGGGGACTTACCTTTTTATTGGAAGTCCTAGCCGAAAGGGGGACTTACCGTTTTCTTGGAAGTCCTAGCCAAAAGGGGGACTTACCATTTTCTTGGATGTCCTATCTGAAAGGGGGACTAACAGTTTTCTTGGAAGTTCTAGCTGAAAGGGGGACTTTCCGTTTTCTTGTAAGTCCTAGCTGAAAGGGGGACTTTCCGTTTTCTTGGAAGTCCTATCTGAAAGGGTGACTTACCGTTTTGTTCGAAGTCCTAGCTGAAAGGAGGACTTTCCGTTTTCTTGGAAGTCCTAGCTGAAAGGGGGACATACCGTTTTCTTGGAAGTCCTAGCTGAAAGGGGGACTTACCGTTTTCTTGGAAGTCCTAGCCGAAAGGGGGAATTACCGTTTTCTTGGAAGTCCTAGCAAAAAAGGGGAACTCACCGTTTTCTTGGAAGTCCTAGCCGAAAGGGGGACTTACCGTTTTCTTGGAAGTCCTAGCCGAAAGGTGGACTTCCGTTTTCTTGGAATTCCTAGCTGAAAGGGGGACTTTCCGTTTTCTTGGAAGTCCTAGCTGAAAGGGGGACTTACCGTTTTCTTAGAAGTCCTAGCCAAAAGGGGGACTTTCCGTTTTCTTGGAAGTCCTATCTGAAAGGGGGACTTTCCATTTTCTTGGATGTCCTATCTGAAAGGGGGACTTACCGTTTTCTTGGAAGTTCTAGCTGAAAGGGGGACACCGTTTTATTGGAAGTCCTAGCTGAAAGGGGGACTTACCGTTTTCTTGGAAGTCCTAGACGAAAGGGGGACTTTCCGTTTTCTTGGAAGTCCTAGCTGAAAGGGGGACTTACCGTTTTCTTGGAAGTCCTAGCTGAAAGGGGGACTTTCCGTTTTCTTGGATGTCCTATCTGAAAGGGGGACTTACAGTTTTCTTGGAAGTTCTAGCTGAAAGGGGGACACCGTTTTCTTGGAAGTCCTAGCTGAAAGGGGGACTTACCGTTTTCTTGGAAGTCCTAGCCGAAAGGGGGACTTATCGTTTTGTTGGAAGTCCTAGCCGAAAGGGGAATTACCGTTTTCTTGGAAGTCCTAGCCGAGAGGGGGACTTACCTTTTTCTTGGAAGTCCTAGCCGAAAGGGGGACTTACCGTTTTCTTGGAAGTCCTAGCCGAAAGGGGGACTTACCGTTTTCTTGGAAGTCCTAGCCGAAAGGGGGACATACCGTTTTCTTGGATGTCCTATCTGAAAGGGGGTCTTACCGTTTTCTTGGAAGTTCTAACTGAAAGGGGGACTTTCCGTTTTCTTGGAAGTCCTACCTGAAAGGGGGACTTACCGTTTTCTTGGAAGTCCTATCTGAAAGGGGGACTTACCGTTTTCTTCGAAGTCCTAGCTGAAAGGAGGACTTTCCGTTTTCTTGGAAGTCCTACCTGATAGGGGGACTTACCGTTTTCTTTGAAGTCCTATCTGAAAGGGGGACTTACCGTTTTCTTCGAAGTCCTAGCTGAAAGGAGGACTTTCCGTTTTCTTGGAAGTCCTAGCTGAAAGGGGGACATACCGTTTTCTTGGAAGTCCTAGCTGAAAGGGGGACTTACCGTTTTCTTGGAAGTCCTAGCCGAAAGGGGGAATTACCGTTTTCTTGGAAGTCCTAGCAAAAAAGGGGGACTCACCGTTTTCTTGGAAGTCCTAGCCGAAAGGGGGACTTACCGTTTTCTTGGAAGTCCTATCTGAAAGGGGGACTTCAGTTTTCTTGGAAGTCCTAGCTGAAAGGGGGACTTTCCGTTTTCTTGGAAGTCCTAGCTGAAAGGGGGACTTACCGTTTTCTTGGAAGTCCTAGCTGAAAGGGGGACTTACCATTTTCTTGGAAGTTCTACCTGAAAGGTGGACTTTCCGTTTTCTTGGAAGACCTACCTGAAAGGGGGACTTAACGTTTTCTTGGAAGTCCTAGCTGAAAGGGGGACTTTCCATTTTCTTGGAAGTCCTATCTGAAAGGGGGACTTACCGTTTTCTTGGAAGTCCTAGCTGAAAGGGGGACTTCCGTTTTCTTGGAAGTCCTAGCTGAAAGGGGGACTTTCTGTTTTCTTGGAAGTCCTAGCTGAAAGGGGGACTTACCGTTTCCTTGGAAGTCCTAGCCGAAAGGGGGACTTACCGTTTTCTTGGAAGTCCTAGCCGAAAGGGGGACTTACCGTTTTCTTGGATGTCCTATCTGAAAGGGGGACTTACCGTTTTCTTGGAAGTTCTAACTGAAAGGGGGACTTTCCGTTTTCTTGGAAGTCCTACCTGAAAGGGGGACTTACCGTTTTCTTGGAAGTCCTATCTGAAAGGGGGACTTACCGTTTTCTTGGAAGTCCTAGCTGAAAGGGGGACTTTCCGTTTTCTTGGAAGTCCTAGCTGAAAGGGGGACTTTCCGTTTTCTTGGAAGTCCTAGCTGAAAGGGGCACTTACCGTTTTCTTGGAAGACCTAGCTGAAAGGGGCACTTACCGTTTTCTTCGAAGTCCTACCTGAAAGGTGGACTTTCCGTTTTCTTGGAAGACCTACCTTAACGGGGGACTTACCGTTTTCTTGGATGTCCTATCTGAAAGGGGGACTTACCGTTTTCTTGGAAGTTCTAGCTGAAAGGGGGACACCGTTTTATTGAAAGTCCTAGCTGAAAGGGGGACTTACCGTTTTCTTGGAAGTCCTAGCCGAAAGGGGGACTTACCGTTTTCTTGGAAGTCCTAGCCGAAAGGGGGACTTACCTTTTTATTGGAAGTCCTAGCCGAAAGGGGGACTTATCGTTTTCTTGGAAGTCCTAGCCAAAAGGGGGACTTACCATTTTCTTGGATGTCCTATCTGAAAGGGGGACTTACAGTTTTCTTGGAAGTTCTAGCTGAAAGGGGGACTTTCCGTTTTCTTGTAAGTCCTAGCTGAAAGGGGGACTTTCCGTTTTCTTGGAAGTCCTATCTGAAAGGGTGACTTACCGTTTTGTTCGAAGTCCTAGCTGAAAGGAGGACTTTCCGTTTTCTTGGAAGTCCTAGCTGAAAGGGGGACATACCGTTTTCTTGGAAGTCCTAGCTGAAAGGGGGACTTACCGTTTTCTTGGAAGTCCTAGCCGAAAGGGGGAATTACCGTTTTCTTGGAAGTCCTAGCAAAAAAGGGGAACTCACCGTTTTCTTGGAAGTCCTAGCCGAAAGGGGGACTTACCGTTTTCTTGGAAGTCCTAGCCAAAAGGTGAACTTCCGTTTTCTTGGAAGTCCTAGCTGAAAGGGGGACTTTCCGTTTTCTTGGAAGTCCTAGCTGAAAGGGGGACTTACCGTTTTCTTGGAAGTCCTAGCCAAAAGGGGGACTTTCCGTTTTCTTGGAAGTCCTATCTGAAAGGGGGACTTTCCATTTTCTTGGATGTCCTATCTGAAAGGGGGACTTACCGTTTTCTTGGAAGTTCTAGCTGAAAGGGGGACACCGTTTTATTGGAAGTCCTAGCTGAAAGGGGGACTTACCGTTTTCTTGGAAGTCCTAGACGAAAGGGGGACTTTCCGTTTTCTTGGAAGTCCTAGCCGAAAGGGGGATTTTCCGTTTTCTTGGAAGACCTATCTGAAAGGGGGACTTTCCGTTTTCTTGGATGTCCTATCTGAAAGGGGGACTCACCGTTTTCTTGGAAGATCTAGCTGAAAGGGGGACACCGTTTTATTGGAAGTCCAAGCTGAAAGGGGGACTTACCGTTTTCTTGGAAGTCCTAGCCGAAAGGGGGACTTACCGTTTTCTTGGAAGTCCTAGCCGAAAGGGGGACTTACCGTTTTCTTGGAAGTCCTAGCCGAAAGGGGGAATTACCGTTTTCTTGGAAGTCCTAGCAAAAAAGGGGGACTCACCGTTTTCTTGGAAGTCCTAGCCGAAAGGGGGACTTACCGTTTTCTTGGAAGTCCTATCTGAAAGGGGGACTTCAGTTTTCTTGGAAGTCCTAGCTGAAAGGGGGACTTTCCGTTTTCTTGGAAGTCCTAGCTGAAAGGGGGACTTACCGTTTTCTTGGAAGTCCTAGCTGAAAGGGGGACTTACCATTTTCTTGGAAGTTCTACCTGAAAGGTGGACTTTCCGTTTTCTTGGAAGACCTACCTGAAAGGGGGACTTAACGTTTTCTTGGAAGTCCTAGCTGAAAGGGGGACTTTCCATTTTCTTGGAAGTCCTATCTGAAAGGGGGACTTACCGTTTTCTTGGAAGTCCTAGCTGAAAGGGGGACTTCCGTTTTCTTGGAAGTCCTAGCTGAAAGGGGGACTTTCTGTTTTCTTGGAAGTCCTAGCTGAAAGGGGGACTTACCGTTTCCTTGGAAGTCCTAGCCGAAAGGGGGACTTACCGTTTTCTTGGAGGTCCTAGCCGAAAGGGGGACTTACCGTTTTCTTGGATGTCCTATCTGAAAGGGGGACTTACCGTTTTCTTGGAAGTTCTAACTGAAAGGGGGACTTTCCGTTTTCTTGGAAGTCCTACCTGAAAGGGGGACTTACCGTTTTCTTGGAAGTCCTATCTGAAAGGGGGACTTACCGTTTTCTTGGAAGTCCTAGCTGAAAGGGGGACTTTCCGTTTTCTTGGAAGTCCTAGCTGAAAGGGGGACTTTCCGTTTTCTTGGAAGTCCTAGCTGAAAGGGGCACTTACCGTTTTCTTGGAAGTCCTAGCTGAAAGGGGGACTTACCGTTTTCTTCGAAGTCCTACCTGAAAGGTGGACTTTCCGTTTTCTTGGAAGACCTACCTTAACGGGGGACTTACCGTTTTCTTGGATGTCCTATCTGAAAGGGGGACTTACCGTTTTCTTGGAAGTTCTAGCTGAAAGGGGGACACCGTTTTATTGAAAGTCCTAGCTGAAAGGGGGACTTACCGTTTTCTTGGAAGTCCTAGCCGAAAGGGGGACTTACCGTTTTCTTGGAAGTCCTAGCCGAAAGGGGGACTTACCTTTTTATTGGAAGTCCTAGCCGAAAGGGGGACTTATCGTTTTCTTGGAAGTCCTAGCCAAAAGGGGGACTTACCATTTTCTTGGATGTCCTATCTGAAAGGGGGACTTACAGTTTTCTTGGAAGTTCTAGCTGAAAGGGGGACTTTCCGTTTTCTTGTAAGTCCTAGCTGAAAGGGGGACTTTCCGTTTTCTTGGAAGTCCTATCTGAAAGGGTGACTTACCGTTTTGTTCGAAGTCCTAGCTGAAAGGAGGACTTTCCGTTTTCTTGGAAGTCCTAGCTGAAAGGGGGACATACCGTTTTCTTGGAAGTCCTAGCTGAAAGGGGGACTTACCGTTTTCTTGGAAGTCCTAGCCGAAAGGGGGAATTACCATTTTCTTGGAAGTCCTAGCAAAAAAGGGGAACTCACCGTTTTCTTGGAAGTCCTAGCCGAAAGGGGGACTTACCGTTTTCTTGGAAGTCCTAGCCGAAAGGTGGACTTCCGTTTTCTTGGAAGTCCTAGCTGAAAGGGGGACTTTCCGTTTTCTTGGAAGTCCTAGCTGAAAGGGGGACTTACCGTTTTCTTGGAAGTCCTAGCCAAAAGGGGGACTTTCCGTTTTCTT
Source organism: Narcine bancroftii (assembly GCF_036971445.1). Lineage (NCBI taxonomy): Eukaryota > Metazoa > Chordata > Chondrichthyes > Torpediniformes > Narcinidae > Narcine > Narcine bancroftii. Next base: position 44,114,634 of record NC_091469.1, read on the forward strand.
GGAAGTCCTATCTGAAAGGGGGACTTTCCATTTTCTTGGATGTCCTATCTGAAAGGGGGACTTACCGTTTTCTTGGAAGTTCTAGCTGAAAGGGGGACACCGTTTTATTGGAAGTCCTAGCTGAAAGGGGGACTTACCGTTTTCTTGGAAGTCCTAGACGAAAGGGGGACTTTCCGTTTTCTTGGAAGTCCTAGCCGAAAGGGGGATTTTCCGTTTTCTTGGAAGACCTATCTGAAAGGGGGACTTTCCGTTTTCTTGGATGTCCTATCTGAAAGGGGGACTCACCGTTTTCTTGGAAGATCTAGCTGAAAGGGGGACACCGTTTTATTGGAAGTCCAAGCTGAAAGGGGGACTTACCGTTTTCTTGGAAGTCCTAGCCGAAAGGGGGACTTACCGTTTTCTTGGAAGTCCTAGCCGAAAGGGGGACTTACCGTTTTCTTGGAAGTCATAGCCGAAAGGGGGACCTACCGTTTTCTTGGAAGTCCTAGCCGAAAGGGGGACTTACCTTTTTATTGGAAGTCCTAGCCGAAAGGGGGACTTAACGTTTTCTTGGAAGTGCAAGCCGAAAGGGGGACTTACCGTTTTCTTGGATGTCCTATCTGAAAGGGGGACTTACCGTTTTCTTGGAAGTTCTAACTGAAAGGGGGACTTTCCGTTTTCTTGGAAGTCCTACCTGAAATGGGGACTTACCGTTTTCTTCGAAGTCCTAGCTGAAAGGGGGACTTTCCGTTTTCTTGGAAGTCCTAGCTGAAAGGGGGACTTTCCGTTTTCTTGGAAGTCCTAGCTGAAAGGGGCACTTACCGTTTTCTTGGAAGTCCTAGCTGAAAGGGGGACTTACCGTTTTCTTCGAAGTCCTACATGAAAGGTGGACTTTCCGTTTTCTTGGAAGACCTACCTTAACGGGGGACTTACCGTTTTCTTGGAAGTTCTAGCTGAAAGGGGGACACCGTTTTATTGAAAGTCCTAGCTGAAAGGGGGACTTACCGTTTCCTTGGAAGTCCTAGCCGAAAGGGGGACTTACCGTTTTCTTGGAAGTCCTAGCCGAAAGGGGGACTTACCTTTTTATTGGAAGTCCTAGCCGAAAGGGGGACTTACCGTTTTCTTGGAAGTCCTAGCCAAAAGGGGGACTTACCATTTTCTTGGATGTCCTATCTGAAAGGGGGACTTACAGTTTTCTTGGAAGTTCTAGCTGAAAGGGGGACTTTCCGTTTTCTTGTAAGTCCTAGCCAAAAGGGGGACTTACCATTTTCTTGGATGTCCTATCTGAAAGGGGGACTTTCCGTTTTCTTGGAAGTCCTATCTGAAAGGGTGACTTACCGTTTTGTTCGAAGTCCTAGCTGAAAGGAGGACTTTCCGTTTTCTTGGAAGTCCTAGCTGAAAGGGGGACATACCGTTTTCTTGGAAGTCCTAGCTGAAAGGGGGACTTACCGTTTTCTTGGAAGTCCTATCCGAAAGGGGGAATTACCGTTTTCTTGGAAGTCCTAGCAAAAAAGGGGAACTCACCGTTTTCTTGGAAGTCCTAGCCGAAAGGGGGACTTACCGTTTTCTTGGAAGTCCTAGCCGAAAGGTGGACTTCCGTTTTCTTGGAAGTCCTAGCTGAAAGGGGGACTTTACGTTTTCTTGGAAGTCCTACCTGAAAGGGGGACTTACCGTTTTCTTGGAAGTCCTATCTGAAAGTGGGACTTACCGTTTTCTTCGAAGTCCTAGCTGAAAGGGGGACTTTCCGTTTTCTTGGAAGTCCTAGCTGAAAGGGGGACTTTCCGTTTTCTTGGAAGTCCTAGCTGAAAGGGGCACTTACCGTTTTCTTGGAAGTCCTAGCTGAAAGGGGGACTTACCGTTTTCTTCGAAGTCCTACCTGAAAGGTGGACTTTCCGTTTTCTTGGAAGACCTACCTTAACGGGGGACTTACCGTTTTCTTGGAAGTTCTAGCTGAAAGGGGGACACCGTTTTATTGAAAGTCCTAGCTGAAAGGGGGACTTACCGTTTTCTTGGAAGTCCTAGCCGAAAGGGGGACTTACCGTTTTCTTGGAAGTCCGAGCCGAAAGGGGGACTTACCTTTTTATTGAAAGTCCTAGCCGAAAGGGGGACTTACCGTTTTCTTGGAAGTCCTAGCCAAAAGGGGGACTTACCATTTTCTTGGATGTCCTATCTGAAAGGGGGACTTACAGTTTTCTAAGAAGTTCTAGCTGAAAGGGGGACTTTCCGTTTTCTTGTAAGTCCTAGCCAAAAGGGGGACATACCATTTACTTGGATGTCCTATCTGAAAGGGGGACTTTCCGTTTTCTTGGAAGTCCTATCTGAAAGGGTGACTTACCGTTTTGTTCGAAGTCCTAGCTGAAAGGAGGACTTTCCGTTTTCTTGGAAGTCCTAGCTGAAAGGGGGAAATACCGTTTTCTTGGAAGTCCTAGCTGAAAGGGGGACTTACCGTTTTCTTGGAAGTCCTAGCCGAAAGGGGGAATTACCGTTTTCTTGGAAGTCCTAGCAAAAAAGGGGAACTCACCGTTTTCTTGGAAGTCCTAGCCGAAAGGGGGACTTACCGTTTTCTTGGAAGTCCTAGCCGAAAGGTGGACTTCCGTTTTCTTGGAAGTCCTAGCTGAAAGGGGGACTTTCCGTTTTCTTGGAAGTCCTAGCTGAAAGGGGGACTTACCGTTTTCTTGGAAGTCCTAGCCAAAAGGGGGACTTTCCGTTTTCTTGAAAGTCCTATCTGAAAGGGGGACTTTCCATTTTCTTGGATGTCCTATCTGAAAGGGGGACTTACCGTTTTCTTGGAAGTTCTAGCTGAAAGGGGGACACCGTTTTATTGGAAGTCCTAGCTGAAAGGGGGACTTACCGTTTTCTTGGAAGTCCTAGACGAAAGGGGGACTTTCCGTTTTCTTGGAAGTCCTAGCCGAAAGGGGGATTTTCCGTTTTCTTGGAAGACCTATCTGAAAGGGGGACTTTCCGTTTTCTTGGATGTCCTATCTGAAAGGGGGACTTACAGTTTTCTTGGAAGTTCTAGCTGAAAGGGGGACACCGTTTTCTTGGAAGTCCTAGCCGAAAGGGGGACTTACCGTTTTCTTGGAAGTCCTAGCCGAAAGGGGGACTTATCGTTTTGTTGGAAGTCCTAGCCGAAAGGGGAATTACCGTTTTCTTGGAAGTCCTAGCCGAGAGGGGGACTTACCTTTTTCTTGGAAGTCCCAGCCGAAAGGGGGACTTACCGTTTTCTTGGAAGTCCTAGCCGAAAGGGGGACTTACCGTTTTCTTGGAAGTCCTAGCCGAAAGGGGGACATACCGTTTTCTTGGATGTCCTATCTGAAAGGGGGTCTTACCGTTTTCTTGGAAGTTCTAACTGAAAGGGGGACTTTCCGTTTTCTTGGAAGTCCTACCTGAAAGGGGGACTTACCGTTTTCTTGGAAGTCCTATCTGAAAGGGGGACTTACCGTTTTCTTCGAAGTCCTAGCTGAAAGGAGGACTTTCCGTTTTCTTGGAAGTCCTACCTGATAGGGGGACTTACCGTTTTCTTTGAAGTCCTATCTGAAAGGGGGACTTACCGTTTTCTTCGAAGTCCTAGCTGAAAGGGGGACTTACCGTTTTCTTGGATGTCCTATCTGAAAGGGGGTCTTACCGTTTTCTTGGAAGTTCTCGCTGAAAGGGGGACACCGTTTTATTGGAAGTCCTAGCTGAAAGGGGGACTTACCGTTTTCTTGGAAGTCCTAGCCGAAAGGGGGACTTACCGTTTTCTTGGAAGTCCTAGCCGAAAGGGGGACTTACCGTTTTCTTGGAAGTCATAGCCGAAAGGGGGACCTACCGTTTTCTTGGAAGTCCTAGCCGAAAGGGGGACTTACCTTTTTATTGGAAGTCCTAGCCGAAAGGGGGACTACCGTTTTCTTGGAAGTCCAAGCCGAAAGGGGGACTTACCATTTTCTTGGATGTCCTATCTGAAAGGGGGACTTACAGTTTTCTTGGAAGTTCTAGCTGAAAGGGGGACTTTCTGTTTTCTTGTAAGTCCTAGCTGAAAGGGGGACTTTCCGTTTTCTTGGAAGTCCTATCTGAAAGGGGGACTTACCGTTTTGTTCGAAGTCCTAGCTGAAAGGAGGACTTTCCGTTTTCTTGGAAGTCCTAGCTGAAAGGGGGACATACCGTTTTCTTGGAAGTCCTAGCTGAAAGGGGGACTTACCGTTTTCTTGGAAGTCCTAGCCGAAAGGGGGAATTACCGTTTTCTTGGAAGTCCTATCTGAAAGGGGGACTTACCGTTTTCTTCGAAGTCCTAGCTGAAAGGGGGACTTTCCGTTTTCTTGGAAGTCCTAGCTGAAAGGGGGACTTTCCGTTTTCTTGGAAGTCCTAGACGAAAGGGGGACTTTCCGTTTTCTTGGAAGTCCTAGCCGAAAGGGGGATTTTCCGTTTTCTTGGAAGACCTATCTGAAAGGGGGACTTTCCGTTTTCTTGGATGTCCTATCTGAAAGGGGGACTCACCGTTTTCTTGGAAGATCTAGCTGAAAGGGGGACACCGTTTTATTGGAAGTCCAAGCTGAAAGGGGGACTTACCGTTTTCTTGGAAGTCCTAGCCGAAAGGGGGACTTACCGTTTTCTTGGAAGTCCTAGCCGAAAGGGGGACTTACCGTTTTCTTGGAAGTCATAGCCGAAAGGGGGACCTACCGTTTTCTTGGAAGTCCTAGCCGAAAGGGGGACTTACCTTTTTATTGGAAGTCCTAGCCGAAAGGGGGACTTAACGTTTTCTTGGAAGTGCAAGCCGAAAGTGGGACTTACCGTTTTCTTGGATGTCCTATCTGAAAGGGGGACTTACCGTTTTCTTGGAAGTTCTAACTGAAAGGGGGACTTTCCGTTTTCTTGGAAGTCCTACCTGAAAGGGGGACTTACCGTTTTCTTCGAAGTCCTAGCTGAAAGGGGGACTTTCCGTTTTCTTGGAAGTCCTAGCTGAAAGGGGGACTTTCCGTTTTCTTGGAAGTCCTAGCTGAAAGGGGCACTTACCGTTTTCTTGGAAGTCCTAGCTGAAAGGGGGACTTACCGTTTTCTTCGAAGTCCTACATGAAAGGTGGACTTTCCGTTTTCTTGGAAGACCTACCTTAACGGGGGACTTACCGTTTTCTTGGAAGTTCTAGCTGAAAGGGGGACACCGTTTTATTGAAAGTCCTAGCTGAAAGGGGGACTTACCGTTTCCTTGGAAGTCCTAGCCGAAAGGGGGACTTACCGTTTTCTTGGAAGTCCTAGCCGAAAGGGGGACTTACCTTTTTATTGGAAGTCCTAGCCGAAAGGGGGACTTACCGTTTTCTTGGAAGTCCTAGCCAAAAGGGGGACTTACCATTTTCTTGGATGTCCTATCTGAAAGGGGGACTTACAGTTTTCTTGGAAGTTCTAGCTGAAAGGGGGACTTTCCGTTTTCTTGTAAGTCCTAGCCAAAAGGGGGACTTACCATTTTCTTGGATGTCCTATCTGAAAGGGGGACTTTCCGTTTTCTTGGAAGTCCTATCTGAAAGGGTGACTTACCGTTTTGTTCGAAGTCCTAGCTGAAAGGAGGACTTTCCGTTTTCTTGGAAGTCCTAGCTGAAAGGGGGACATACCGTTTTCTTGGAAGTCCTAGCTGAAAGGGGGACTTACCGTTTTCTTGGAAGTCCTATCCGAAAGGGGGAATTACCGTTTTCTTGGAAGTCCTAGCAAAAAAGGGGAACTCACCGTTTTCTTGGAAGTCCTAGCCGAAAGGGGGACTTACCGTTTTCTTTGAAGTCCTAGCCGAAAGGTGGACTTCCGTTTTCTTGGAAGTCCTAGCTGAAAGGGGGACTTTACGTTTTCTTGGAAGTCCTACCTGAAAGGGGGACTTACCGTTTTCTTGGAAGTCCTATCTGAAAGGGGGACTTACCGTTTTCTTCGAAGTCCTAGCTGAAAGGGGGACTTTCCGTTTTCTTGGAAGTCCTAGCTGAAAGGGGGACTTTCCGTTTTCTTGGAAGTCCTAGCTGAAAGGGGCACTTACCGTTTTCTTGGAAGTCCTAGCTGAAAGGGGGACTTACCGTTTTCTTGGAAGACCTACCTTAACGGGGGACTTACCGTTTTCTTGGAAGTTCTAGCTGAAAGGGGGCCACCGTTTTATTGAAAGTCCTAGCCGAAAGGTGAACTTCCGTTTTCTTGGAAGTCCTAGCTGAAAGGGGGAATTTCCGTTTTCTTGGAAGTCCTAGCTGAAAGGGGGACTTACCGTTTTCTTGGAAGTCCTAGCCAAAAGGGGGACTTACCGTTTTCTTGGAAGTCCTATCTGAAAGGGGGACTTTCCATTTTCTTGGATGTCCTATCTGAAAGGGGGACTTACCGTTTTCTTGGAAGTTCTAGCTGAAAGGGGGACACCGTTTTATTGGAAGTCCTAGCTGAAAGGGGGACTTACCGTTTTCTTGGAAGTCCTAGACGAAAGGGGGACTTTCCGTTTTCTTGGAAGTCCTAGCCGAAAGGGGGATTTTCCGTTTTCTTGGAAGACCTATCTGAAAGGGGGACTTTCCGTTTTCTTGGATGTCCTATCTGAAAGGGGGACTCACCGTTTTCTTGGAAGATCTAGCTGAAAGGGGGACACCGTTTTATTGGAAGTCCAAGCTGAAAGGGGGACTTACCGTTTTCTTGGAAGTCCTAGCCGAAAGGGGGACTTACCGTTTTCTTGGAAGTCCTAGCCGAAAGGGGGACTTACCGTTTTCTTGGAAGTCCTAGCCGAAAGGGGGAATTACCGTTTTCTTGGAAGTCCTAGCAAAAAAGGGGGACTCACCGTTTTCTTGGAAGTCCTAGCCGAAAGGGGGACTTACCGTTTTCTTGGAAGTCCTATCTGAAAGGGGGACTTCAGTTTTCTTGGAAGTCCTAGCTGAAAGGGGGACTTTCCGTTTTCTTGGAAGTCCTAGCTGAAAGGGGGACTTACCGTTTTCTTGGAAGTCCTAGCTGAAAGGGGGACTTACCATTTTCTTGGAAGTTCTACCTGAAAGGTGGACTTTCCGTTTTCTTGGAAGACCTACCTGAAAGGGGGACTTAACGTTTTCTTGGAAGTCCTAGCTGAAAGGGGGACTTTCCATTTTCTTGGAAGTCCTATCTGAAAGGGGGACTTACCGTTTTCTTGGAAGTCCTAGCTGAAAGGGGGACTTCCGTTTTCTTGGAAGTCCTAGCTGAAAGGGGGACTTTCTGTTTTCTTGGAAGTCCTAGCTGAAAGGGGGACTTACCGTTTCCTTGGAAGTCCTAGCCGAAAGGGGGACTTACCGTTTTCTTGGAAGTCCTAGCCGAAAGGGGGACTTACCGTTTTCTTGGATGTCCTATCTGAAAGGGGGACTTACCGTTTTCTTGGAAGTTCTAACTGAAAGGGGGACTTTCCGTTTTCTTGGAAGTCCTACCTGAAAGGGGGACTTACCGTTTTCTTGGAAGTCCTATCTGAAAGGGGGACTTACCGTTTTCTTGGAAGTCCTAGCTGAAAGGGGGACTTTCCGTTTTCTTGGAAGTCCTAGCTGAAAGGGGGACTTTCCGTTTTCTTGGAAGTCCTAGCTGAAAGGGGCACTTACCGTTTTCTTGGAAGTCCTAGCTGAAAGGGGGACTTACCGTTTTCTTCGAAGTCCTACCTGAAAGGTGGACTTTCCGTTTTCTTGGAAGACCTACCTTAACGGGGGACTTACCGTTTTCTTGGATGTCCTATCTGAAAGGGGGACTTACCGTTTTCTTGGAAGTTCTAGCTGAAAGGGGGACACCGTTTTATTGAAAGTCCTAGCTGAAAGGGGGACTTACCGTTTTCTTGGAAGTCCTAGCCGAAAGGGGGACTTACCGTTTTCTTGGAAGTCCTAGCCGAAAGGGGGACTTACCTTTTTATTGGAAGTCCTAGCCGAAAGGGGGACTTATCGTTTTCTTGGAAGTCCTAGCCAAAAGGGGGACTTACCATTTTCTTGGCTGTCCTATCTGAAAGGGGGACTTACAGTTTTCTTGGAAGTTCTAGCTGAAAGGGGGACTTTCCGTTTTCTTGTAAGTCCTAGCTGAAAGGGGGACTTTCCGTTTTCTTGGAAGTCCTATCTGAAAGGGTGACTTACCGTTTTGTTCGAAGTCCTAGCTGAAAGGAGGACTTTCCGTTTTCTTGGAAGTCCTAGCTGAAAGGGGGACATACCGTTTTCTTGGAAGTCCTAGCTGAAAGGGGGACTTACCGTTTTCTTGGAAGTCCTAGCCGAAAGGGGGAATTACCGTTTTCTTGGAAGTCCTAGCAAAAAAGGGGAACTCACCGTTTTCTTGGAAGTCCTAGCCGAAAGGGGGACTTACCGTTTTCTTGGAAGTCCTAGCCGAAAGGTGGACTTCCGTTTTCTTGGAAGTCCTAGCTGAAAGGGGGACTTTCCGTTTTCTTGGAAGTCCTAGCTGAAAGGGGGACTTACCGTTTTCTTGGAAGTCCTAGCCAAAAGGGGGACTTTCCGTTTTCTTGGAAGTCCTATCTGAAAGGGGGACTTTCCATTTTCTTGGATGTCCTATCTGAAAGGGGGACTTACCGTTTTCTTGGAAGTTCTAGCTGAAAGGGGGACACCGTTTTATTGGAAGTCCTAGCTGAAAGGGGGACTTACCGTTTTCTTGGAAGTCCTAGACGAAAGGGGGACTTTCCGTTTTCTTGGAAGTCCTAGCCGAAAGGGGGATTTTCCGTTTTCTTGGAAGACCTATCTGAAAGGGGGACTTTCCGTTTTCTTGGATGTCCTATCTGAAAGGGGGACTCACCGTTTTCTTGGAAGATCTAGCTGAAAGGGGGACACCGTTTTATTGGAAGTCCAAGCTGAAAGGGGGACTTACCGTTTTCTTGGAAGTCCTAGCCGAAAGGGGGACTTACCGTTTTCTTGGAAGTCCTAGCCGAAAGGGGGACTTACCGTTTTCTTGGAAGTCATAGCCGAAAGGGGGACCTACCGTTTTCTTGGAAGTCCTAGCCGAAAGGGGGACTTACCTTTTTATTGGAAGTCCTAGCCGAAAGGGGGACTTAACGTTTTCTTGGAAGTGCAAGCCGAAAGGGGGACTTACCGTTTTCTTGGATGTCCTATCTGAAAGGGGGACTTACCGTTTTCTTGGAAGTTCTAACTGAAAGGGGGACTTTCCGTTTTCCTGGAAGTCCTACCTGAAATGGGGACTTACCGTTTTCTTCGAAGTCCTAGCTGAAAGGGGGACTTTCCGTTTTCTTGGAAGTCCTAGCTGAAAGGGGGACTTTCCGTTTTCTTGGAAGTCCTAGCTGAAAGGGGCACTTACCGTTTTCTTGGAAGTCCTAGCTGAAAGGGGGACTTACCGTTTTCTTCGAAGTCCTACATGAAAGGTGGACTTTCCGTTTTCTTGGAAGACCTACCTTAACGGGGGACTTACCGTTTTCTTGGAAGTTCTAGCTGAAAGGGGGACACCGTTTTATTGAAAGTCCTAGCTGAAAGGGGGACTTACCGTTTCCTTGGAAGTCCTAGCCGAAAGGTGGACTTACCGTTTTCTTGGAAGTCCTAGCCGAAAGGGGGACTTACCTTTTTATTGGAAGTCCTAGCCGAAAGGGGGACTTACCGTTTTCTTGGAAGTCCTAGCCAAAAGGGGGACTTACCATTTTCTTGGATGTCCTATCTGAAAGGGGGACTTACAGTTTTCTTGGAAGTTCTAGCTGAAAGGGGGACTTTCCGTTTTCTTGTAAGTCCTAGCCAAAAGGGGGACTTACCATTTTCTTGGATGTCCTATCTGAAAGGGGGACTTTCCGTTTTCTTGGAAGTCCTATCTGAAAGGGTGACTTACCGTTTTGTTCGAAGTCCTAGCTGAAAGGAGGACTTTCCGTTTTCTTGGAAGTCCTAGCTGAAAGGGGGACATACCGTTTTCTTGGAAGTCCTAGCTGAAAGGGGGACTTACCGTTTTCTTGGAAGTCCTATCCGAAAGGGGGAATTACCGTTTTCTTGGAAGTCCTAGCAAAAAAGGGGAACTCACCGTTTTCTTGGAAGTCCTAGCCGAAAGGGGGACTTACCGTTTTCTTGGAAGTCCTAGCCGAAAGGTGGACTTCCGTTTTCTTGGAAGTCCTAGCTGAAAGGGGGACTTTACGTTTTCTTGGAAGTCCTACCTGAAAGGGGGACTTACCGTTTTCTTGGAAGTCCTATCTGAAAGGGGGACTTACCGTTTTCTTCGAAGTCCTAGCTGAAAGGGGGACTTTCCGTTTTCTTGAAGTCCTAGCTGAAAGGGGGACTTTCCGTTTTCTTGGAAGTCCTAGCTGAAAGGGGCACTTACCGTTTTCTTGGAAGTCCTAGCTGAAAGGGGGACTTACCGTTTTCTTCGAAGTCCTACCTGAAAGGTGGACTTTCCGTTTTCTTGGAAGACCTACCTTAACGGGGGACTTACCGTTTTCTTGGAATTTCTAGCTGAAAGGGGGACACCGTTTTATTGAAAGTCCTAGCTGAAAGGGGGACTTACCGTTTTCTTGGAAGTCCTAGCCGAAAGGGGGACTTACCGTTTTCTTGGAAGTCCTAGCCGAAAGGGGGACTTACCTTTTTATTGGAAGTCCTAGCCGAAAGGGGGACTTACCGTTTTCTTGGAAGTCCTAGCCAAAAGGGGGACTTACCATTTTCTTGGATGTCCTATCTGAAAGGGGGACTTACAGTTTTCTTGGAAGTTCTAGCTGAAAGGGGGACTTTCCGTTTTCTTGTAAGTCCTAGCCAAAAGGGGGACATACCATTTTCTTGGATGTCCTATCTGAAAGGGGGACTTTCCGTTTTCTTGGAAGTCCTATCTGAAAGGGTGACTTACCGTTTTGTTCGAAGTCCTAGCTGAAAGGAGGACTTTCCGTTTTCTTGGAAGTCCTAGCTGAAAGGGGGAAATACCGTTTTCTTGGAAGTCCTAGCTGAAAGGGGGACTTACCGTTTTCTTGGAAGTCCTAGCCGAAAGGGGGAATTACCGTTTTCTTGGAAGTCCTAGCAAAAAAGGGGAACTCACCGTTTTCTTGGAAGTCCTAGCCGAAAGGGGGACTTACCGTTTTCTTGGAAGTCCTAGCCGAAAGGTGGACTTCCGTTTTCTTGGAAGTCCTAGCTGAAAGGGGGACTTTCCGTTTTCTTGGAAGTCCTAGCTGAAAGGGGGACTTACCGTTTTCTTGGAAGTCCTAGCCAAAAGGGGGACTTTCCGTTTTCTTGAAAGTCCTATCTGAAAGGGGGACTTTCCATTTTCTTGGATGTCCTATCTGAAAGGGGGACTTACCGTTTTCTTGGAAGTTCTAGCTGAAAGGGGGACACCGTTTTATTGGAAGTCCTAGCTGAAAGGGGGACTTACCGTTTTCTTGGAAGTCCTAGACGAAAGGGGGACTTTCCGTTTTCTTGGAAGTCCTAGCCGAAAGGGGGATTTTCCGTTTTCTTGGAAGACCTATCTGAAAGGGGGACTTTCCGTTTTCTTGGATGTCCTATCTGAAAGGGGGACTTACAGTTTTCTTGGAAGTTCTAGCTGAAAGGGGGACACCGTTTTCTTGGAAGTCCTAGCCGAAAGGGGGACTTACCGTTTTCTTGGAAGTCCTAGCCGAAAGGGGGACTTATCGTTTTGTTGGAAGTCCTAGCCGAAAGGGGAATTACCGTTTTCTTGGAAGTCCTAGCTGAAAGGGGGACTTACCGTTTTCTTGGAAGTCCTAGCCAAAAGGGGGACTTTCCGTTTTCTTGGAAGTCCTATCTGAAAGGGGGACTTTCCATTTTCTTGGATGTCCTATCTGAAAGGGGGACTTACCGTTTTCTTGGAAGTTCTAGCTGAAAGGGGGACACCGTTTTATTGGAAGTCCTAGCTGAAAGGGGGACTTACCGTTTTCTTGGAAGTCCTAGACGAAAGGGGGACTTTCCGTTTTCTTGGAAGTCCTAGCCGAAAGGGGGATTTTCCGTTTTCTTGGAAGACCTATCTGAAAGGGGGACTTTCCGTTTTCTTGGATGTCCTATCTGAAAGGGGGACTCACCGTTTTCTTGGAAGATCTAGCTGAAAGGGGGACACCGTTTTATTGGAAGTCCAAGCTGAAAGGGGGACTTACCGTTTTCTTGGAAGTCCTAGCCGAAAGGGGGACTTACCGTTTTCTTGGAAGTCCTAGCCGAAAGGGGGACTTACCGTTTTCTTGGAAGTCATAGCCGAAAGGGGGACCTACCGTTTTCTTGGAAGTCCTAGCCGAAAGGGGGACTTACCTTTTTATTGGAAGTCCTAGCCGAAAGGGGGACTTAACGTTTTCTTGGAAGTGCAAGCCGAAAGGGGGACTTACCGTTTTCTTGGATGTCCTATCTGAAAGGGGGACTTACCGTTTTCTTGGAAGTTCTAACTGAAAGGGGGACTTTCCGTTTTCCTGGAAGTCCTACCTGAAATGGGGACTTACCGTTTTCTTCGAAGTCCTAGCTGAAAGGGGGACTTTCCGTTTTCTTGGAAGTCCTAGCTGAAAGGGGGACTTTCCGTTTTCTTGGAAGTCCTAGCTGAAAGGGGCACTTACCGTTTTCTTGGAAGTCCTAGCTGAAAGGGGGACTTACCGTTTTCTTCGAAGTCCTACATGAAAGGTGGACTTTCCGTTTTCTTGGAAGACCTACCTTAACGGGGGACTTACCGTTTTCTTGGAAGTTCTAGCTGAAAGGGGGACACCGTTTTATTGAAAGTCCTAGCTGAAAGGGGGACTTACCGTTTCCTTGGAAGTCCTAGCCGAAAGGTGGACTTACCGTTTTCTTGGAAGTCCTAGCCGAAAGGGGGACTTACCTTTTTATTGGAAGTCCTAGCCGAAAGGGGGACTTACCGTTTTCTTGGAAGTCCTAGCCAAAAGGGGGACTTACCATTTTCTTGGATGTCCTATCTGAAAGGGGGACTTACAGTTTTCTTGGAAGTTCTAGCTGAAAGGGGGACTTTCCGTTTTCTTGTAAGTCCTAGCCAAAAGGGGGACTTACCATTTTCTTGGATGTCCTATCTGAAAGGGGGACTTTCCGTTTTCTTGGAAGTCCTATCTGAAAGGGTGACTTACCGTTTTGTTCGAAGTCCTAGCTGAAAGGAGGACTTTCCGTTTTCTTGGAAGTCCTAGCTGAAAGGGGGACATACCGTTTTCTTGGAAGTCCTAGCTGAAAGGGGGACTTACCGTTTTCTTGGAAGTCCTATCCGAAAGGGGGAATTACCGTTTTCTTGGAAGTCCTAGCAAAAAAGGGGAACTCACCGTTTTCTTGGAAGTCCTAGCCGAAAGGGGGACTTACCGTTTTCTTGGAAGTCCTAGCCGAAAGGTGGACTTCCGTTTTCTTGGAAGTCCTAGCTGAAAGGGGGACTTTACGTTTTCTTGGAAGTCCTACCTGAAAGGGGGACTTACCGTTTTCTTGGAAGTCCTATCTGAAAGGGGGACTTACCGTTTTCTTCGAAGTCCTAGCTGAAAGGGGGACTTTCCGTTTTCTTGAAGTCCTAGCTGAAAGGGGGACTTTCCGTTTTCTTGGAAGTCCTAGCTGAAAGGGGCACTTACCGTTTTCTTGGAAGTCCTAGCTGAAAGGGGGACTTACCGTTTTCTTCGAAGTCCTACCTGAAAGGTGGACTTTCCGTTTTCTTGGAAGACCTACCTTAACGGGGGACTTACCGTTTTCTTGGAAGTTCTAGCTGAAAGGGGGACACCGTTTTATTGAAAGTCCTAGCTGAAAGGGGGACTTACCGTTTTCTTGGAAGTCCTAGCCGAAAGGGGGACTTACCGTTTTCTTGGAAGTCCTAGCCGAAAGGGGGACTTACCTTTTTATTGGAAGTCCTAGCCGAAAGGGGGACTTACCGTTTTCTTGGAAGTCCTAGCCAAAAGGGGGACTTACCATTTTCTTGGATGTCCTATCTGAAAGGGGGACTTACAGTTTTCTTGGAAGTTCTAGCTGAAAGGGGGACTTTCCGTTTTCTTGTAAGTCCTAGCCAAAAGGGGGACATACCATTTTCTTGGATGTCCTATCTGAAAGGGGGACTTTCCGTTTTCTTGGAAGTCCTATCTGAAAGGGTGACTTACCGTTTTGTTCGAAGTCCTAGCTGAAAGGAGGACTTTCCGTTTTCTTGGAAGTCCTAGCTGAAAGGGGGAAATACCGTTTTCTTGGAAGTCCTAGCTGAAAGGGGGACTTACCGTTTTCTTGGAAGTCCTAGCCGAAAGGGGGAATTACCGTTTTCTTGGAAGTCCTAGCAAAAAAGGGGAACTCACCGTTTTCTTGGAAGTCCTAGCCGAAAGGGGGACTTACCGTTTTCTTGGAAGTCCTAGCCGAAAGGTGGACTTCCGTTTTCTTGGAAGTCCTAGCTGAAAGGGGGACTTTCCGTTTTCTTGGAAGTCCTAGCTGAAAGGGGGACTTACCGTTTTCTTGGAAGTCCTAGCCAAAAGGGGGACTTTCCGTTTTCTTGAAAGTCCTATCTGAAAGGGGGACTTTCCATTTTCTTGGATGTCCTATCTGAAAGGGGGACTTACCGTTTTCTTGGAAGTTCTAGCTGAAAGGGGGACACCGTTTTATTGGAAGTCCTAGCTGAAAGGGGGACTTACCGTTTTCTTGGAAGTCCTAGACGAAAGGGGGACTTTCCGTTTTCTTGGAAGTCCTAGCCGAAAGGGGGATTTTCCGTTTTCTTGGAAGACCTATCTGAAAGGGGGACTTTCCGTTTTCTTGGATGTCCTATCTGAAAGGGGGACTTACAGTTTTCTTGGAAGTTCTAGCTGAAAGGGGGACACCGTTTTCTTGGAAGTCCTAGCCGAAAGGGGGACTTACCGTTTTCTTGGAAGTCCTAGCCGAAAGGGGGACTTATCGTTTTGTTGGAAGTCCTAGCCGAAAGGGGAATTACCGTTTTCTTGGAAGTCCTAGCCGAGAGGGGGACTTACCTTTTTCTTGGAAGTCCTAGCCGAAAGGGGGACTTACCGTTTTCTTGGAAGTCCTAGCCGAAAGGGGGACTTACCGTTTTCTTGGAAGTCCTAGCCGAAAGGGGGACATACCGTTTTCTTGGATGTCCTATCTGAAAGGGGGTCTTACCGTTTTCTTGGAAGTTCTAACTGAAAGGGGGACTTTCCGTTTTCTTGGAAGTCCTACCTGAAAGGGGGACTTACCGTTTTCTTGGAAGTCCTATCTGAAAGGGGGACTTACCGTTTTCTTCGAAGTCCTAGCTGAAAGGAGGACTTTCCGTTTTCTTGGAAGTCCTACCTGATAGGGGGACTTACCGTTTTCTTTGAAGTCCTATCTGAAAGGGGGACTTACCGTTTTCTTCGAAGTCCTAGCTGAAAGGGGGACTTACCGTTTTCTTGGATGTCCTATCTGAAAGGGGGTCTTACCGTTTTCTTGGAAGTTCTCGCTGAAAGGGGGACACCGTTTTATTGGAAGTCCTAGCTGAAAGGGGGACTTACCGTTTTCTTGGAAGTCCTAGCCGAAAGGGGGACTTACCGTTTTCTTGGAAGTCCTAGCCGAAAGGGGGACTTACCGTTTTCTTGGAAGTCATAGCCGAAAGGGGGACCTACCGTTTTCTTGGAAGTCCTAGCCGAAAGGGGGACTTACCTTTTTATTGGAAGTCCTAGCCGAAAGGGGGACTACCGTTTTCTTGGAAGTCCAAGCCGAAAGGGGGACTTACCATTTTCTTGGATGTCCTATCTGAAAGGGGGACTTACAGTTTTCTTGGAAGTTCTAGCTGAAAGGGGGACTTTCTGTTTTCTTGTAAGTCCTAGCTGAAAGGGGGACTTTCCGTTTTCTTGGAAGTCCTATCTGAAAGGGGGACTTACCGTTTTGTTCGAAGTCCTAGCTGAAAGGAGGACTTTCCGTTTTCTTGGAAGTCCTAGCTGAAAGGGGGACATACCGTTTTCTTGGAAGTCCTAGCTGAAAGGGGGACTTACCGTTTTCTTGGAAGTCCTAGCCGAAAGGGGGAATTACCGTTTTCTTGGAAGTCCTATCTGAAAGGGGGACTTACCGTTTTCTTCGAAGTCCTAGCTGAAAGGGGGACTTTCCGTTTTCTTGGAAGTCCTAGCTGAAAGGGGGACTTTCCGTTTTCTTGGAAGTCCTAGACGAAAGGGGGACTTTCCGTTTTCTTGGAAGTCCTAGCCGAAAGGGGGATTTTCCGTTTTCTTGGAAGACCTATCTGAAAGGGGGACTTTCCGTTTTCTTGGATGTCCTATCTGAAAGGGGGACTCACCGTTTTCTTGGAAGATCTAGCTGAAAGGGGGACACCGTTTTATTGGAAGTCCAAGCTGAAAGGGGGACTTACCGTTTTCTTGGAAGTCCTAGCCGAAAGGGGGACTTACCGTTTTCTTGGAAGTCCTAGCCGAAAGGGGGACTTACCGTTTTCTTGGAAGTCATAGCCGAAAGGGGGACCTACCGTTTTCTTGGAAGTCCTAGCCGAAAGGGGGACTTACCTTTTTATTGGAAGTCCTAGCCGAAAGGGGGACTTAACGTTTTCTTGGAAGTGCAAGCCGAAAGGGGGACTTACCGTTTTCTTGGATGTCCTATCTGAAAGGGGGACTTACCGTTTTCTTGGAAGTTCTAACTGAAAGGGGGACTTTCCGTTTTCTTGGAAGTCCTACCTGAAAGGGGGACTTACCGTTTTCTTCGAAGTCCTAGCTGAAAGGGGGACTTTCCGTTTTCTTGGAAGTCCTAGCTGAAAGGGGGACTTTCCGTTTTCTTGGAAGTCCTAGCTGAAAGGGGCACTTACCGTTTTCTTGGAAGTCCTAGCTGAAAGGGGGACTTACCGTTTTCTTCGAAGTCCTACATGAAAGGTGGACTTTCCGTTTTCTTGGAAGACCTACCTTAACGGGGGACTTACCGTTTTCTTGGAAGTTCTAGCTGAAAGGGGGACACCGTTTTATTGAAAGTCCTAGCTGAAAGGGGGACTTACCGTTTCCTTGGAAGTCCTAGCCGAAAGGGGGACTTACCGTTTTCTTGGAAGTCCTAGCCGAAAGGGGGACTTACCTTTTTATTGGAAGTCCTAGCCGAAAGGGGGACTTACCGTTTTCTTGGAAGTCCTAGCCAAAAGGGGGACTTACCATTTTCTTGGATGTCCTATCTGAAAGGGGGACTTACAGTTTTCTTGGAAGTTCTAGCTGAAAGGGGGACTTTCCGTTTTCTTGTAAGTCCTAGCCAAAAGGGGGACTTACCATTATCTTGGATGTCCTATCTGAAAGGGGGACTTTCCGTTTTCTTGGAAGTCCTATCTGAAAGGGTGACTTACCGTTTTGTTCGAAGTCCTAGCTGAAAGGAGGACTTTCCGTTTTCTTGGAAGTCCTAGCTGAAAGGGGGACATACCGTTTTCTTGGAAGTCCTAGCTGAAAGGGGGACTTACCGTTTTCTTGCAAGTCCTATCCGAAAGGGGGAATTACCGTTTTCTTGGAAGTCCTAGCAAAAAAGGGGAACTCACCGTTTTCTTGGAAGTCCTAGCCGAAAGGGGGACTTACCGTTTTCTTGGAAGTCCTAGCCGAAAGGTGGACTTCCGTTTTCTTGGAAGTCCTAGCTGAAAGGGGGACTTTACGTTTTCTTGGAAGTCCTACCTGAAAGGGGGACTTACCGTTTTCTTGGAAGTCCTATCTGAAAGGGGGACTTACCGTTTTCTTCGAAGTCCTAGCTGAAAGGGGGACTTTCCGTTTTCTTGGAAGTCCTAGCTGAAAGGGGGACTTTCCGTTTTCTTGGAAGTCCTAGCTGAAAGGGGCACTTACCGTTTTCTTGGAAGTCCTAGCTGAAAGGGGGACTTACCGTTTTCTTCGAAGTCCTACCTGAAAGGTGGACTTTCCGTTTTCTTGGAAGACCTACCTTAACGGGGGACTTACCGTTTTCTTGGAAGTTCTAGCTGAAAGGGGGCCACCGTTTTATTGAAAGTCCTAGCTGAAAGGGGGACTTACCGTTTTCTTGGAAGTCCGAGCCGAAAGGGGGACTTACCGTTTTCTTGGAAGTCCTAGCCGAAAGGGGGACTTACCTTTTTATTGGAAGTCCTAGCCGAAAGGGGGACTTACCGTTTTCTTGGAAGTCCTAGCCAAAAGGGGGACTTACCATTTTCTTGGATGTCCTATCTGAAAGGGGGACTTACAGTTTTCTTGGAAGTTCTAGCTGAAAGGGGGACTTTCCGTTTTCTTGTAAGTCCTAGCCAAAAGGGGGACATACCATTTTCTTGGATGTCCTATCTGAAAGGGGGACTTTCCGTTTTCTTGGAAGTCCTATCTGAAAGGGTGACTTACCGTTTTGTTCGAAGTCCTAGCTGAAAGGAGGACTTTCCGTTTTCTTGGAAGTCCTAGCTGAAAGGGGGAAATACCGTTTTCTTGGAAGTCCTAGCTGAAAGGGGGACTTACCGTTTTCTTGGAAGTCCTAGCCGAAAGGGGGAATTACCGTTTTCTTGGAAGTCCTAGCAAAAAAGGGGAACTCACCGTTTTCTTGGAAGTCCTAGCCGAAAGGGGGACTTACCGTTTTCTTGGAAGTCCTAGCCGAAAGGTGGACTTCCGTTTTCTTGGAAGTCCTAGCTGAAAGGGGGACTTTCCGTTTTCTTGGAAGTCCTAGCTGAAAGGGGGACTTACCGTTTTCTTGGAAGTCCTAGCCAAAAGGGGGACTTTCCGTTTTCTTGAAAGTCCTATCTGAAAGGGGGACTTTCCATTTTCTTGGATGTCCTATCTGAAAGGGGGACTTACCGTTTTCTTGGAAGTTCTAGCTGAAAGGGGGACACCGTTTTATTGGAAGTCCTAGCTGAAAGGGGGACTTACCGTTTTCTTGGAAGTCCTAGACGAAAGGGGGACTTTCCGTTTTCTTGGAAGTCCTAGCCGAAAGGGGGATTTTCCGTTTTCTTGGAAGACCTATCTGAAAGGGGGACTTTCCGTTTTCTTGGATGTCCTATCTGAAAGGGGGACTTACAGTTTTCTTGGAAGTTCTAGCTGAAAGGGGGACACCGTTTTCTTGGAAGTCCTAGCCGAAAGGGGGACTTACCGTTTTCTTGGAAGTCCTAGCCGAAAGGGGGACTTATCGTTTTGTTGGAAGTCCTAGCCGAAAGGGGAATTACCGTTTTCTTGGAAGTCCTAGCCGAGAGGGGGACTTACCTTTTTCTTGGAAGTCCTAGCCGAAATGGGGACTTACCGTTTTCTTGGAAGTCCTAGCCGAAAGGGGGACTTACCGTTTTCTTGGAAGTCCTAGCCGAAAGGGGGACATACCGTTTTCTTGGATGTCCTATCTGAAAGGGGGTCTTACCGTTTTCTTGGAAGTTCTAACTGAAAGGGGGACTTTCCGTTTTCTTGGAAGTCCTACCTGAAAGGGGGACTTACCGTTTTCTTGGAAGTCCTATCTGAAAGGGGGACTTACCGTTTTCTTCGAAGTCCTAGCTGAAAGGAGGACTTTCCGTTTTCTTGGAAGTCCTACCTGATAGGGGGACTTACCGTTTTCTTTGAAGTCCTATCTGAAAGGGGGACTTACCGTTTTCTTCGAAGTCCTAGCTGAAAGGGGGACTTACCGTTTTCTTGGATGTCCTATCTGAAAGGGGGTCTTACCGTTTTCTTGGAAGTTCTCGCTGAAAGGGGGACACCGTTTTATTGGAAGTCCTAGCTGAAAGGGGGACTTACCATTTTCTTGGAAGTCCTAGCCGAAAGGGGGACTTACCGTTTTCTTGGAAGTCCTAGCCGAAAGGGGGACTTACCGTTTTCTTGGAAGTCATAGCCGAAAGGGGGACCTACCGTTTTCTTGGAAGTCCTAGCCGAAAGGGGGACTTACCTTTTTATTGGAAGTCCTAGCCGAAAGGGGGACTACCGTTTTCTTGGAAGTCCAAGCCGAAAGGGGGACTTACCATTTTCTTGGATGTCCTATCTGAAAGGGGGACTTACAGTTTTCTTGGAAGTTCTAGCTGAAAGGGGGACTTTCTGTTTTCTTGTAAGTCCTAGCTGAAAGGGGGACTTTCCGTTTTCTTGGAAGTCCTATCTGAAAGGGGGACTTACCGTTTTGTTCGAAGTCCTAGCTGAAAGGAGGACTTTCCGTTTTCTTGGAAGTCCTAGCTGAAAGGGGGACATACCGTTTTCTTGGAAGTCCTAGCTGAAAGGGGGACTTACCGTTTTCTTGGAAGTCCTAGCCGAAAGGGGGAATTACCGTTTTCTTGGAAGTCCTATCTGAAAGGGGGACTTACCGTTTTCTTCGAAGTCCTAGCTGAAAGGGGGACTTTCCGTTTTCTTGGAAGTCCTAGCTGAAAGGGGGACTTTCCGTTTTCTTGGAAGTCCTAGCTGAAAGGGGCACTTACCGTTTTCTTGGAAGTCCTAGCTGAAAGGGGGACTTACCGTTTTCTTCGAAGTCCTACCTGAAAGGTGGACTTTCCGTTTTCTTGGAAGACCTACCTTAACGGGGGACTTACCGTTTTCTTGGAAGTTCTAGCTGAAAGGGGGACACCGTTTTATTGAAAGTCCTAGCTGAAAGGGGGACTTACCGTTTTCTTGGAAGTCCTAGCCGAAAGCGGGACTTACCGTTTTCTTGGAAGTCCTAGCCGAAAGGGGGACTTACCTTTTTATTGGAAGTCCTAGCCGAAAGGGGGACTTACCGTTTTCTTGGAAGTCCTAGCCAAAAGGGGGACTTACCATTTTCTTGGATGTCCTATCTGAAAGGGGGACTTACAGTTTTCTTGGAAGTTCTAGCTGAAAGGGGGACTTTCCGTTTTCTTGTAAGTCCTAGCCAAAAGGGGGACTTACCATTTTCTTGGATGTCCTATCTGAAAGGGGGACTTTCCGTTTTCTTGGAAGTCCTATCTGAAAGGGTGACTTACCCTTTTGTTCGAAGTCCTAGCTGAAAGGAGGACTTTCCGTTTTCTTGGAAGTCCTAGCTGAAAGGGGGACATACCGTTTTCTTGGAAGTCCTAGCTGAAAGGGGGACTTACCGTTTTCTTGGAAGTCCTAGCCGAAAGGGGGAATTACCGTTTTCTTGGAAGTCCTAGCAAAAAAGGGGAACTCACCGTTTTCTTGGAAGTCCTAGCCGAAAGGGGGACTTACCGTTTTCTTGGAAGTCCTAGCCGAAAGGTGGACTTCCGTTTTCTTGGAAGTCCTAGCTGAAAGGGGGACTTTCCGTTTTCTTGGAAGTCCTAGCTGAAAGGGGGACTTACCGTTTTCTTGGAAGTCCTAGCCAAAAGGGGGACTTTCCGTTTTCTTGGAAGTCCTATCTGAAAGGGGGACTTTCCATTTTCTTGGATGTCCTATCTGAAAGGGGGACTTACCGTTTTCTTGGAAGTTCTAGCTGAAAGGGGGACACCGTTTTATTGGAAGTCCTAGCTGAAAGGGGGACTTACCGTTTTCTTGGAAGTCCTAGACGAAAGGGGGACTTTCCGTTTTCTTGGAAGTCCTAGCCGAAAGGGGGATTTTCCGTTTTCTTGGAAGACCTATCTGAAAGGGGGACTTTCCGTTTTCTTGGATGTCCTATCTGAAAGGGGGCCTTACAGTTTTCTTGGAAGTTCTAGCTGAAAGGGGGACACCGTTTTCTTGGAAGTCCTAGCCGAAAGGGGGACTTACCGTTTTCTTGGAAGTCCTAGCCGAAAGGGGGACTTATCGTTTTGTTGGAAGTCCTAGCCGAAAGGGGAATTACCGTTTTCTTGGAAGTCCTAGCCGAGAGGGGGACTTACCTTTTTCTTGGAAGTCCTAGCCGAAAGGGGGACTTACCGTTTTCTTGGAAGTCCTAGCCGAAAGGGGGACTTACCGTTTTCTTGGAAGTCCTAGCCGAAAGGGGGACATACCGTTTTCTTGGATGTCCTATCTGAAAGGGGGTCTTACCGTTTTCTTGGAAGTTCTAACTGAAAGGGGGACTTTCCGTTTTCTTGGAAGTCCTACCTGAAAGGGGGACTTACCGTTTTCTTGGAAGTCCTATCTGAAAGGGGGACTTACCGTTTTCTTCGAAGTCCTAGCTGAAAGGAGGACTTTCCGTTTTCTTGGAAGTCCTACCTGATAGGGGGACTTACCGTTTTCTTTGAAGTCCTATCTGAAAGGGGGACTTACCGTTTTCTTCGAAGTCCTAGCTGAAAGGGGGACTTACCGTTTTCTTGGATGTCCTATCTGAAACGGGGTCTTACCGTTTTCTTGGAAGTTCTCGCTGAAAGGGGGACACCTTTTTATTGGAAGTCCTAGCTGAAAGGGGGACTTACCGTTTTCTTGGAAGTCCTAGCCGAAAGGGGGACTTACCGTTTTCTTGGAAGTCCTAGCCGAAAGGGGGACTTACCGTTTTCTTGGAAGTCATAGCCGAAAGGGGGACCTACGGTTTTCTTGGAAGTCCTAGCCGAAAGGGGGACTTACCTTTTTATTGGAAGTCCTAGCCGAAAGGGGGACTTACCGTTTTCTTGGAAGTCCAAGCCGAAAGGGGGACTTACCATTTTCTTGGATGTCCTATCTGAAAGGGGGACTTACAGTTTTCTTGGAAGTTCTAGCTGAAAGGGGGACTTTCTGTTTTCTTGTAAGTCCTAGCTGAAAGGGGGACTTTCCGTTTTCTTGGAAGTCCTATCTGAAAGGGGGACTTACCGTTTTGTTCGAAGTCCTAGCTGAAAGGAGGACTTTCCGTTTTCTTGGAAGTCCTAGCTGAAAGGGGGACATACCGTTTTCTTCGAAGTCCTAGCTGAAAGGGGGACTTACCGTTTTCTTGGAAGTCCTAGCCGAAAGGGGGAATTACCGTTTTCTTGGAAGTCCTAGCAAAAAAGGGGGACTCACCGTTTTCTTGGAAGTCCTAGCCGAAAGGGGGACTTACCGTTTTCTTGGAAGTCCTATCTGAAAGGGGGACTTCAGTTTTCTTGGAAGTCCTAGCTGAAAGGGGGACTTTCCGTTTTCTTGGAAGTCCTAGCTGAAAGGGGGACTTACCGTTTTCTTGGAAGTCCTAGCTGAAAGGGTGACTTACCATTTTCTTGGAAGTTCTACCTGAAAGGTGGACTTTCCGTTTTCTTGGAAGACCTACCTGAAAGGGGGACTTAACGTTTTCTTGGAAGTCCTAGCTGAAAGGGGGACTTTCCATTTTCTTGGAAGTCCTATCTGAAAGGGGGACTTACCGTTTTCTTGGAAGTCCTAGCTGAAAGGGGGACTTCCGTTTTCTTGGAAGTCCTAGCTGAAAGGGGGACTTTCTGTTTTCTTGGAAGTTCTAGCTGAAAGGGGGACTTACCGTTTCCTTGGAAGTCCTAGCTGAAAGGGGGAATTACCGTTTTCTTGGAAGTCCTACCTTAAAGGGGGACTTTCCATTTTCTTGGAAGTCCTACCTGAAAGGGGGATTTTCCGTTTTCTTGGATGTCCTATCTGACAGGGGGACTTACCGTTTTCTTGGAAGTTCTAGCTGAAAGGGGGACACCCTTTTATTGGAAGTCCTAGCTGAAAGGGGGACTTACCGTTTTCTTGGAAGTCCTAGCCGAAAGGGGGACTTTCCGTTTTCTTGGAAGTCCTAGCCGAAAGGGGGACTTTCCGTTTTCTTGGAAGACCTATCTGAAAGGGGGACTTTCCGTTTTCTTGGATGTCCTATCTGAAAGGGGGACTTACAGTTTTCTTGGAAGTTCTAGCTGAGAGGGGGACACCGTTTTCTTGGAAGTCCTAGCCGAAAGGGGGACTTACCGTTTTCTTGGAAGTCCTAGCCGAAAGGGGGACTTACCATTTTCTTGGAAGTCCTAGCCAAAAGGGGGACTTACCGTTTTCTTGGAAGTCCTAGCCGAGAGGGGGACTTACCTTTTTCTTGGAAGTCCTAGCCGAAATGGGGACTTACCGTTTTCTTGGAAGTCCTAGCCGAAAGGGGGACTTACCGTTTTCTTGGATGTCCTATCTGAAAGGGGGACTTACAGTTTTCTTGGAAGTTCTAACTGAAAGGGGGACTTTCCGTTTTCTTGGAAGTCCTCCCTGAAATGGGGACTTACCGTTTTCTTGGAAGTCCTCTCTGAAAGGGGGACTTACCGTTTTCTTCGAAGTCCTAGCTGAAAGGAGGACTTTCCGTTTTCTTGGAAGTCCTACCTTATAGGGGGACTTACCGTTTTCTTTGAAGTACTATCTGAAAGGGGGACTTACCGTTTTCTTCGAAGTCCTAGCTGAAAGGAGGACTTTCCGTTTTCTTGGAAGTCCTAGCTGAAAGGGGGACTTTCCGTTTTCTTGGAAGTCCTAGCTGAAAGGGGCACTTACCGTTTTCTTGGAAGTCCTAGCTGAAAGGGGGACTTACAGTTTTCTTCGAAGTCCTACCTGAAAGGTGGACTTTCCGTTTTCTTGGAAGACCTACCTGAAAGGGGGACTTACCGTTTTCTTGGATGTCCTATCTGAAAGGGGGACTCACCGTTTTCTTGGAAGATCTAGCTGAAAGGGGGACACCGTTTTATTGGAAGTCCAAGCTGAAATGGGGACTTACCGTTTTCTTGGAAGTCCTAGCCGAAAGGGGGACTTACCGTTTTCTTGGAAGTCCTAGCCGAAAGGGGGACTTACGGTTTTCTTGGAAGTCCTAGCCGAAAGGGGGACTTACCTTTTTATTGGAAGTCCTAGCCGAAAGGGGGACTTAACGTTTTCTTGGAAGTGCAAGCCGAAAGGGGGACTTACCATTTTCTTGGATGTCCTAGCTGAAAGAGGGACTTACAGTTTTCTTCGAAGTTCTAGCTGAAAGGGGGACTTTCCGTTTTCTTGTAAGTCCTAGCTGAAAGGGGAACTTTCCGTTTTCTTGGAAGTCCTATCTGAAAGGGGGACTTACCATTTTGTTCGAAGTCCTAGCTGAAAGGAGGACTTTCCGTTTTCTTGGAAGTCCTAGCTGAAAGGGGGACATACCGTTTTCTTGGAAGTCCTAGCTGAAAGGGGGACTTACCGTTTTCTTGGAAGTCCTAGCCGAAAGGGGGAATTACCGTTTTCTTGGAAGTCCTAGCAAAAAAGGGGGACTCACCGTTTTCTTGGAACTCCTAGCCGAAAGGGGGACTTACCGTTTTCTTGGAAGTACTCGCCGAAAGGGGGACTTCCGTTTTCTTGGAAGTCCTAGCTGAAAGGGGGAATTTCCGTTTTCTTTGAAGTCCTAGCTGAAAGGGGGACTTACCGTTTTCTTGGAAGTCCTATCTGAAAGGGAAACTTACCGTTTTCTTTGAAGTCCTACCTGAAAGGGGGTCTTACAGTTTTCTTGGAAGTCCTAGCTGAAAGGGGGACTTTCCGTTTTCTTGGAAGTCCTAGTTGAAAGGGGAATTACCATTTTCTTGGAAGTCCTAGCTGAAAGAGGGAATTTCCATTTTCTTGGAAGTCCTAGCTGAAAGGGGGACTTTACGTTTTCTTGTAAGTCCTAGCTGAAAAGGGGGCTTACCGTTTTCTTGGAAGTCCTAGCTGAAAGGGGGTCTTTCCGTTTTCTTGGAAGTACTGGCTCAAATGGGGACTTTCCGTTTTCTTGGAAGTCCTAGCAGAAAGGGGGACACCGTTTTATTGGAACTCCTAGCTGAAAGGGGGACTTACCGTTTTCTTGGAAGTCCTGGCCGAAAGGGGGACTTACCGTTTTCTTGGAAGTCCTAGCCGAAAGGGGGACTTTCCATTTTCTTGGAAGTCCTAGCCGAAAGGGGGACTTACAGTTTTCTTGGAAGTCGTAGCTGAAAGGAGGACTTAACGTTTTCTTGGAAGTCCTAGCTGAAAGGGGGACTTCAGTTTTCTTGGAAGTCCTAGCTGAAAGGGGGACTTTCCGTTTTCTTGGAAGTCCTAGCTGAAAGGGGGACTTACCGTTTTCTTGGAAGTCCTAGCTGAAAGGGGGACTTCCGTTTTCTTGGAAGTCCTATCTGAAAGGGGGACTTTCTGTTTTCTTGGAAGTCCTAGCTGAAAGGGGGACTTACCGTTTCCTTGGAAGTCCTATCTGAAAGGGGGAATTACCATTTTCTTGGAAGTCCTACCTTAAAGGGGGACTTTCCATTTTCTTGGAAGTCCTACCTGAAAGGGGGACTTACCGTTTTCTTGAAAGTCCTAGCTGAAAGGGGGACTTTCCGTTTTCTTGGAAGTCCTAGCCGAAAGGGGGACTTTCCATTTTCTTGGAAGTCCTAGCCGAAAGGGGGACACAGCGTTTTCTTGGATGTCCTATCTGAAAGGGGGACTTACCGTTTTCTTGGAAGTCCTAGCTGAAAGGGGGACTTCCGTTTTCTTGGAAGTCCTAGCTGAAGGGGGGACTTACCGTTTTCTTGGAAGTCCTACCTTAAAGGGGGACTTTCCGTTTTCTTGGAAGTCCTACCTGAAAGGGGGACTTACCGTTTTCTTGGAAGTCCTAGCTGAAAGGGGGACTTTCCATTTTCTTGGAAGACCTAGCCGAAAGGCGGACTTTCCATTTTCTTGGAAGTCCTAGCTGAAAGGGGGACTTTCCGTTTTCTTGGAAGTCCTACCTGAAAGGGGGACTTATCGTTTTCTTGGAAGTACTAGCTGAAAGGGGGACTTTCCGTTTTCTTGGAAGTCCTAGCTGAAAGGGGGACTTTCCGTTTTCTTGGAAGTCCTAGCTGAAAGGGGGACTTTCCATTTTCTTGGAAGTCCTAGCTGAAAGGGGGACTTTACGTTTTCTTGTAAGTCCTAGCTGAAAGGGGGACTTACCGTTTTCTTGGAAGTCCTAGCTGAAAGGGGGTCTTTCCGTTTTCTTGGAAGTACTATCTGAAAGGGGGAATTTCCGTTTTCTTGGAAGTCCTAGCTGAAAGGGGGACACTGTTTTATTGGAAGTCCTAGCCGAAAGGGGGACTTACCGTTTTCTTGTGAAGTCCTATCCGAAAGGGGGACTTACCGTTTTCTTGGAAGTCCGAGCCGAAAGGGGGACTTACCGTTTTCTTGGAAGTCCTAGCCGAAAGGGGGACTTACCGTTTTCTTGGAAGTCCTAGCCGAAAGGGGGACTTACCTTTTTCTTGGAAGTCCTAGCCGAAAGGGGGACTTACCGTTTTCTTGGATGTCCTATCTGATGGGGGACTTACCGTTTTCTTGGAAGTTCTAACTGAAAGGGGGACTTTCCGTTTTCTTGGAAGTCCTACCTGAAAGGGGGTCTTACAGTTTTCTTGGAAGTCCTAGCTGAAAGGGGGACTTTCCGTTTTCTTGGAAGTCCTAGTTGAAAGGGGAATTACCGTTTTCTTGGAAGTCCTAGCTGAAAGAGGGAATTTCCATTTTCTTGGAAGTCCTAGCTGAAAGGGGGACTTTACATTTTCTTGTAAGTCCTAGATGAAAAGGGGGCTTACCGTTTTCTTGGAAGTCCTAGCTGAAAGGGGGTCTTTCCGTTTTCTTGGAAGTACTAGCTCAAATGGGGACTTTCCGTTTTCTTGGAAGTCCTAGCAGAAAGGGGGATACCGTTTTATTGGAACTCCTAGCTGAAAGGGGGACTTACCGTTTTCTTGGAAGTCCTGGCCGAAAGGGGGACTTACCGTTTTCTTGGAAGTCCTAGCCGAAAGGGGGACTTTCCATTTTCTTGGTAGTCCTAGCCGAAAGGGGGACTTACCGTTTTCTTGGAAGTCGTAGCTGAAAGGAGGACTTACCGTTTTCTTGGAAGTCCTAGCTGAAAGGGGGACTTCAGTTTTCGTGGAAGTCCTAGCTGAAAGGGGGACTTTCCGTTTTCTTGGAAGTCCTAGCTGAAAGGGGGACTTACCGTTTTCTTGGAAGTCCTAGCTGAAAGGGGGACTTACCGTTTTCTTGGAAGTCCTACCTGAAAGGTGGACTTTCCGTTTTCTTGGAAGACCTACCTGAAAGGGGGACTTAACGTTTTCTTGGAAGTCCTAGCTGAAAGGGGGACTTACCGTTTCCTTGGAAGTCCTAGCTGAAAGGGGGAATTACCATTTTCTTGGAAGTCCTACCTTAAAGGGGGACTTTCCATTTTCTTGGAAGTCCTACCTGAAAGGGGGACTTACCGTTTTCTTGAAAGTCCTAGCTGAAAGGGGGACTTTCCGTTTTCTTGGAAGTCCTAGCCGAAAGGGGGACTTTCCATTTTCTTGGAAGTCCTAGCCGAAAGGGGGACTTTCCGTTTTCTTGGAAGTCCTATCTGAAAGGGGGACTTTCCGTTTTCTTGGAAGTCCTATCTGAAAGGGGGACTTTCCGTTTTCTTGGATGTCCTATCTGAAAGGGGGACTTACCGTTTTTTGGAAGTCCTAGCTGAAAGGGTGACTTACCATTTTCTTGGAAGTTCTACCTGAAAGGTGGACTTTCCGTTTTCTTGGAAGACCTACCTGAAAGGGGGACTTAACGTTTTCTTGGAAGTCCTAGCTGAAAGGGGGACTTTCCATTTTCTTGGAAGTCCTATCTGAAAGGGGGACTTACCGTTTTCTTGGAAGTCCTAGCTGAAAGGGGGACTTCCGTTTTCTTGGAAGTCCTAGCTGAAAGGGGGACTTTCTGTTTTCTTGGAAGTTCTAGCTGAAAGGGGGACTTACCGTTTCCTTGGAAGTCCTAGGTGAAAGGGGGAATTACCGTTTTCTTGGAAGTCCTACCTTAAAGGGGGACTTTCCATTTTCTTGGAAGTCCTACCTGAAAGGGGGATTTTCCGTTTTCTTGGATGTCCTATCTGACAGGGGGACTTACCGTTTTCTTGGAAGTTCTAGCTGAAAGGGGGACACCCTTTTATTGGAAGTCCTAGCTGAAAGGGGGACTTACCGTTTTCTTGGAAGTCCTAGCCGAAAGGGGGACTTTCCGTTTTCTTGGAAGTCCTAGCCGAAAGGGGGACTTTCCGTTTTCTTGGAAGACCTATCTGAAAGGGGGACTTTCCGTTTTCTTGGATGTCCTATCTGAAAGGGGGACTTACAGTTTTCTTGGAAGTTCTAGCTGAGAGGGGGACACCGTTTTCTTGGAAGTCCTAGCCGAAAGGGGGACTTACCGTTTTCTTGGAAGTCCTAGCCGAAAGGGGGACTTACCGTTTTCTTGGAAGTCCTAGCCAAAAGGGGGACTTACCGTTTTCTTGGAAGTCCTAGCCGAGAGGGGGACTTACCTTTTTCTTGGAAGTCCTAGCCGAAATGGGGACTTACCGTTTTCTTGGAAGTCCTAGCCGAAAGGGGGACTTACCGTTTTCTTGGATGTCCTATCTGAAAGGGGGACTTACAGTTTTCTTGGAAGTTCTAACTGAAAGGGGGACTTTCCGTTTTCTTGGAAGTCCTACCTGAAATGGGGACTTACCGTTTTCTTGGAAGTCCTCTCTGAAAGGGGGACTTACCGTTTTCTTCGAAGTCCTAGCTGAAAGGAGGACTTTCCGTTTTCTTGGAAGTCCTACCTTATAGGGGGACTTACCGTTTTCTTTGAAGTACTATCTGAAAGGGGGACTTACCGTTTTCTTCGAAGTCCTAGCTGAAAGGAGGACTTTCCGTTTTCTTGGAAGTCCTAGCTGAAAGGGGGACTTTCCGTTTTCTTGGAAGTCCTAGCTGAAAGGGGCACTTACCGTTTTCTTGGAAGTCCTAGCTGAAAGGGGGACTTACAGTTTTCTTCGAAGTCCTACCTGAAAGGTGGACTTTCCGTTTTCTTGGAAGACCTACCTTAAAGGGGGACTTACCGTTTTCTTGGATGTCCTATCTGAAAGGGGGACTCACCGTTTTCTTGGAAGATCTAGCTGAAAGGGGGACACCGTTTTATTGGAAGTCCAAGCTGAAAGGGGGACTTACCGTTTTCTTGGAAGTCCTAGCCGAAAGGGGGACTTACCGTTTTCTTGGAAGTCCTAGCCGAAAGGGGGACTTACCGTTTTCTTGGAAGTCCTAGCCGAAAGGGGGACTTACCTTTTTATTGGAAGTCCTAGCCGAAAGGGGGACTTAACGTTTTCTTGGAAGTGCAAGCCGAAAGGGGGACTTACCATTTTCTTGGATGTCCTAGCTGAAAGAGGGACTTACAGTTTTCTTCGAAGTTCTAGCTGAAAGGGGGACTTTCCGTTTTCTTGTAAGTCCTAGCTGAAAGGGGAACTTTCCGTTTTCTTGGAAGTCCTATCTGAAAGGGGGACTTACCATTTTGTTCGAAGTCCTAGCTGAAAGGAGGACTTTCCGTTTTCTTGGAAGTCCTAGCTGAAAGGGGGACATACCGTTTTCTTGGAAGTCCTAGCTGAAAGGGGGACTTACCGTTTTCTTGGAAGTCCTAGCCGAAAGGGGGAATTACCGTTTTCTTGGAAGTCCTAGCAAAAAAGGGGGACTCACCGTTTTCTTGGAAGTCCTAGCCGAAAGGGGGACTTACCGTTTTCTTGGAAGTACTCGCCGAAAGGGGGACTTCCGTTTTCTTGGAAGTCCTAGCTGAAAGGGGGAATTTCCGTTTTCTTTGAAGTCCTAGCTGAAAGGGGGACTTACCGTTTTCTTGGAAGTCCTATCTGAAAGGGAAACTTACCGTTTTCTTTGAAGTCCTACCTGAAAGGGGGTCTTACAGTTTTCTTGGAAGTCCTAGCTGAAAGGGGGACTTTCCGTTTTCTTGGAAGTCCTAGTTGAAAGGGGAATTACCATTTTCTTGGAAGTCCTAGCTGAAAGAGGGAATTTCCATTTTCTTGGAAGTCCTAGCTGAAAGGGGGACTTTACGTTTTCTTGTAAGTCCTAGCTGAAAAGGGGGCTTACCGTTTTCTTGGAAGTCCTAGCTGAAAGGGGGTCTTTCCGTTTTCTTGGAAGTACTGGCTCAAATGGGGACTTTCCGTTTTCTTGGAAGTCCTAGCAGAAAGGGGGACACCGTTTTATTGGAACTCCTAGCTGAAAGGGGGACTTACCGTTTTCTTGGAAGTCCTGGCCGAAAGGGGGACTTACCGTTTTCTTGGAAGTCCTAGCCGAAAGGGGGACTTTCCATTTTCTTGGAAGTCCTAGCCGAAAGGGGGACTTACCGTTTTCTTGGAAGTCGTAGCTGAAAGGAGGACTTAACGTTTTCTTGGAAGTCCTAGCTGAAAGGGGGACTTCAGTTTTCTTGGAAGTCCTAGCTGAAAGGGGGACTTTCCGTTTTCTTGGAAGTCCTAGCTGAAAGGGGGACTTACCGTTTTCTTGGAAGTCCTAGCTGAAAGGGGGACTTCCGTTTTCTTGGAAGTCCTATCTGAAAGGGGGACTTTCAGTTTTCTTGGAAGTCCTAGCTGAAAGGGGGACTTACCGTTTCCTTGGAAGTCCTATCTGAAAGGGGGAATTACCATTTTCTTGGAAGTCCTACCTTAAAGGGGGACTTTCCATTTTCTTGGAAGTCCTACCTGAAAGGGGGACTTACCGTTTTCTTGAAAGTCCTAGCTGAAAGGGGGACTTTCCGTTTTCTTGGAAGTCCTAGCCGAAAGGGGGACTTTCCATTTTCTTGGAAGTCCTAGCCGAAAGGGGGACACAGCGTTTTCTTGGATGTCCTATCTGAAAGGGGGTCTTACCGTTTTCTTGGAAGTCCTAGCTGAAAGGGGGACTTCCGTTTTCTTGGAAGTCCTAGCTGAAGGGGGGACTTACCGTTTTCTTGGAAGTCCTACCTTAAAGGGGGACTTTCCGTTTTCTTGGAAGTCCTACCTGAAAGGGGGACTTACCGTTTTCTTGGAAGTCCTAGCTGAAAGGGGGACTTTCCATTTTCTTGGAAGACCTAGCCGAAAGGCGGACTTTCCATTTTCTTGGAAGTCCTAGCTGAAAGGGGGACTTTCCGTTTTCTTGGAAGTCCTACCTGAAAGGGGGACTTATCGTTTTCTTGGAAGTACTAGCTGAAAGGGGGACTTTCCGTTTTCTTGGAAGTCCTAGCTGAAAGGGGGACTTTCCGTTTTCTTGGAAGTCCTAGCTGAAAGGGGGACTTTCCATTTTCTTGGAAGTCCTAGCTGAAAGGGGGACTTTACGTTTTCTTGTAAGTCCTAGCTGAAAGGGGGACTTACCGTTTTCTTGGAAGTCCTAGCTGAAAGGGGGTCTTTCCGTTTTCTTGGAAGTACTATCTGAAAGGGGGAATTTCCGTTTTCTTGGAAGTCCTAGCTGAAAGGGGGACACTGTTTTATTGGAAGTCCTAGCCGAAAGGGGGACTTACCGTTTTCTTGTGAAGTCCTATCCGAAAGGGGGACTTACCGTTTTCTTGGAAGTCCTAGCCGAAAGGGGGACTTACCGTTTTCTTGGAAGTCCTAGCCGAAAGGGGGACTTACCGTTTTCTTGGAAGTCCTAGCCGAAAGGGGGACTTACCTTTTTCTTGGAAGTCCTAGCCGAAAGGGGGACTTACCGTTTTCTTGGATGTCCTATCTGATGGGGGACTTACCGTTTTCTTGGAAGTTCTAACTGAAAGGGGGACTTTCCGTTTTCTTGGAAGTCCTACCTGAAAGGGGGTCTTACAGTTTTCTTGGAAGTCCTAGCTGAAAGGGGGACTTTCCGTTTTCTTGGAAGTCCTAGTTGAAAGGGGAATTACCGTTTTCTTGGAAGTCCTAGCTGAAAGAGGGAATTTCCATTTTCTTGGAAGTCCTAGCTGAAAGGGGGACTTTACATTTTCTTGTAAGTCCTAGATGAAAAGGGGGCTTACCGTTTTCTTGGAAGTCCTAGCTGAAAGGGGGTCTTTCCGTTTTCTTGGAAGTACTAGCTCAAATGGGGACTTTCCGTTTTCTTGGAAGTCCTAGCAGAAAGGGGGATACCGTTTTATTGGAACTCCTAGCTGAAAGGGGGACTTACCGTTTTCTTGGAAGTCCTGGCCGAAAGGGGGACTTACCGTTTTCTTGGAAGTCCTAGCCGAAAGGGGGACTTTCCATTTTCTTGGTAGTCCTAGCCGAAAGGGGGACTTACCGTTTTCTTGGAAGTCGTAGCTGAAAGGAGGACTTACCGTTTTCTTGGAAGTCCTAGCTGAAAGGGGGACTTCAGTTTTCGTGGAAGTCCTAGCTGAAAGGGGGACTTTCTGTTTTCTTGGAAGTCCTAGCTGAAAGGGGGACTTACCGTTTTCTTGGAAGTCCTAGCTGAAAGGGGGACTTACCGTTTTCTTGGAAGTCCTACCTGAAAGGTGGACTTTCCGTTTTCTTGGAAGACCTACCTGAAAGGGGGACTTAACGTTTTCTTGGAAGTCCTAGCTGAAAGGGGGACTTACCGTTTCCTTGGAAGTCCTAGCTGAAAGGGGGAATTACCATTTTCTTGGAAGTCCTACCTTAAAGGGGGACTTTCCATTTTCTTGGAAGTCCTACCTGAAAGGGGGACTTACCGTTTTCTTGAAAGTCCTAGCTGAAAGGGGGACTTTCCGTTTTCTTGGAAGTCCTAGCCGAAAGGGGGACTTTCCATTTTCTTGGAAGTCCTAGCCGAAAGGGGGACTTTCCGTTTTCTTGGAAGTCCTATCTGAAAGGGGGACTTTCCGTTTTCTTGGAAGTCCTATCTGAAAGGGGGACTTTCCGTTTTCTTGGATGTCCTATCTGAAAGGGGGACTTACCGTTTTTTGGAAGTTCTAGCTGAAAGGGGGACACCGTTTTATTGGAAGTCCTAGCTGAAAGGGGGACTTACCGTTTTCTTGGAAGTCCTAGCCGAAAGGGGGACTTTCCGTTTTCTTGGAAGTCCTAGCCGAAAGGGGGACTTTCCGTTTTCTTG
Organism: Narcine bancroftii; assembly: GCF_036971445.1. Classification (NCBI taxonomy): domain Eukaryota; kingdom Metazoa; phylum Chordata; class Chondrichthyes; order Torpediniformes; family Narcinidae; genus Narcine; species Narcine bancroftii. Next base: position 44,147,883 of record NC_091469.1, read on the forward strand.
GAAGACCTATCTGAAAGGGGGACTTTCCGTTTTCTTGGATGTCCTATCTGAAAGGGGGACTTACAGTTTTCTTCGAAGTTCTAGCTGAAAGGGGGACACCGTTTTCTTGGAAGTCCTAGCCGAAAGGGGGACTTACCGTTTTGTTGGAAGTCCTAGCCGAAAGGGGGACTTACCGTTTTCTTGGAAGTCCTAGCCGAGAGGGGGACTTACCTTTTTCTTGGAAGTCCTAGCCGAAAGGGGGACTTACCGTTTTCTTGGAAGTCCTAGCCGAAAGGGGGACTTACCGTTTTCTTGGAAGTCCTAGCCGAAAGGGGGACTTACCGTTTTCTTGGATGTCCTATCTGAAAGGGGGACTTACCGTTTTCTTGGAAGTTCTAACTGAAAGGGGGACTTTCCGTTTTCTTGGAAGTCCTACCTGAAAGGGGGACTTACCGTTTTCTTGGAAGTCCTATCTGAAAGGGGGACTTACCGTTTTCTTCGAAGTCCTAGCTGAAAGGGGGACTTTCCGTTTTCTTGGAAGTCCTAGCTGAAAGGGGGACTTTCCGTTTTCTTGGAAGTCCTAGCTGAAAGGGGCACTTACCGTTTTCTTGGAAGTCCTAGCTGAAAGGGGGACTTACCGTTTTCTTGGAAGACCTACCTTAATGGGGGACTTACCGTTTTCTTGGATGTCCTATCTGAAAGGGGGACTTACCGTTTTCTTGGAAGTTCGAGCTGAAAGGGGGACACCGTTTTATTGAAAGTCCTAGCTGAAAGGGGGACTCACCGTTTTCTTGGAAGTCCTAGCCGAAAGGGGGACTTACCGATTTCTTGGAAGTCCTAGCCGAAAGGGGGACTTACCTTTTTATTGGAAGTCCTAGCCGAAAGGGGGACTTACCGTTTTCTTGGAAGTCCTAGCCAAAAGGGGGACTTACCATTTTCTTGGATGTCCTATCTGAAAGGGGGACTTACAGTTTTCTTGGAAGTTCTAGCTGAAAGGGGGACTTTCCGTTTTCTTGTAAGTCCTAGCTGAAAGGGGGACTTTCCGTTTTCTTGGAAGTCCTATCTGAAAGGGTGACTTACCGTTTTGTTCGAAGTCCTAGCTGAAAGGAGGACTTTCCGTTTTCTTGGAAGTCCTAGCTGAAAGGGGGACATACCGTTTTCTTGGAAGTCCTAGCTGAAAGGGGGACTTACCGTTTTCTTGGAAGTCCTAGCCGAAAGGGGGAATTACCGTTTTCTTGGAAGTCCTAGCAAAAAAGGGGAACTCACCGTTTTCTTGGAAGTCCTAGCCGAAAGGGGGACTTACCGTTTTCTTGGAAGTCCTAGCCGAAAGGTGGACTTCCGTTTTCTTGGAAGTCCTAGCTGAAAGGGGGACTTTCCGTTTTCTTGGAAGTCCTAGCTGAAAGGGGGACTTACCGTTTTCTTGGAAGTCCTAGCCAAAAGGGGGACTTTCCGTTTTCTTGGAAGTCCTATCTGAAAGGGGGACTTTCCATTTTCTTGGATGTCCTATCTGAAAGGGGGACTTACCGTTTTCTTGGAAGTTCTAGCTGAAAGGGGGACACCGTTTTATTGGAAGTCCTAGCTGAAAGGGGGACTTACCGTTTTCTTGGAAGTCCTAGACGAAAGGGGGACTTTCCGTTTTCTTGGAAGTCCTAGCCGAAAGGGGGATTTTCCGTTTTCTTGGAAGACCTATCTGAAAGGGGGACTTTCCGTTTTCTGGGAAGTTCTAGCTGAAAGGGGGACACCGTTTTCTTGGAAGTCCTAGCCGAAAGGGGGACTTACCGTTTTCTTGGAAGTCCTAGCCGAAAGGGGGACTTATCGTTTTGTTGGAAGTCCTAGCCGAAAGGGGAATTACCGTTTTCTTGGAAGTCCTACCCGAGAGGGGGACTTACCTTTTTCTTGGAAGTCCTAGCCGAAAGGGGGACTTACCGTTTTCTTGGAAGTCCTAGCCGAAAGGGGGACTTACCGTTTTCTTGGAAGTCCTAGCCGAAAAGGGGACATACCGTTTTCTTGGATGTCCTATCTGAAAGGGGGTCTTACCGTTTTCTTGGAAGTTCTAACTGAAAGGGGGACTTTCCGTTTTCTTGGAAGTCCTACCTGAAAGGGGGACTTACCGTTTTCTTGGAAGTCCTATCTGAAAGGGGGACTTACCGTTTTCTTCGAAGTCCTAGCTGAAAGGAGGACTTTCCGTTTTCTTGGAAGTCCTACCTGATAGGGGGACCTACCGTTTTCTTTGAAGTCCTATCTGAAAGGGGGACTTACCGTTTTCTTCGAAGTCCTAGCTGAAAGGAGGACTTTCCGTTTTCTTGGAAGTCCTATCTGAAAGGGGCACTTACCGTTTTCTTGGAAGTCCTAGCTGAAAGGGGGACATACCGTTTTCTTCGATGTCCTACCTGAAAGGTGGACTTTCCGTTTTCTTGGAAGACCTACCTGAAAGGGGGACTTACCGTTTTCTTGGATGTCCTATCTGAAAGGGGGTCTTACCGTTTTCTTGGAAGTTCTCGCTGAAAGGGGGACACCGTTTTATTGGAAGTCCTAGCTGAAAGGGGGACTTACCGTTTTCTTGGAAGTCCTAGCCGAAAGGGGGACTTACCGTTTTCTTTGAAGTCCTAGCCGAAAGGGGGACTTACCGTTTTCTTGGAAGTCATAGCCGAAAGGGGGACCTACCGTTTTCTTGGAAGTCCTAGCCGAAAGGGGGACTTACCTTTTTATTGGAAGTCCTAGCCGAAAGGGGGACTTACCGTTTTCTTGGAAGTCCAAGCCGAAAGGGGGACTTACCATTTTCTTGGATGTCCTATCTGAAAGGGGGACTTACAGTTTTCTTGGAAGTTCTAGCTGAAAGGGGGACTTTCCGTTTTCTTGTAAGTCCTAGCTGAAAGGGGGACTTTCCGTTTTCTTGGAAGTCCTATCTGAAAGGGGGACTTACCGTTTTGTTCGAAGTCCTAGCTGAAAGGAGGACTTTCCGTTTTCTTTGAAGTCCTAGCTGAAAGGGGGACATACCGTTTTCTTGGAAGTCCTAGCTGAAAGGGGGACTTACCGTTTTCTTGGAAGTCCTAGCCGAAAGGGGGAATTACCGTTTTCTTGGAAGTCCTAGCAAAAAAGGGGGACTCACCGTTTTCTTGGAAGTCCTAGCCGAAAGGGGGACTTACCGTTTTCTTGGAAGTCCTATCTGAAAGGGGGACTTCAGTTTTCTTGGAAGTCCTAGCTGAAAGGGGGACTTTCCGTTTTCTTGGAAGTCCTAGCTGAAAGGGGGACTTACCATTTTCTTGGAAGTCCTACCTGAAAGGTGGACTTTCCGTTTTCTTGGAAGACCTACCTGAAAGGGGGACTTAACGTTTTCTTGGAAGTCCTAGCTGAAAGGGGGACTTTCCATTTTCTTGGAAGTCCTATCTGAAAGGGGGACTTACCGTTTTCTTGGAAGTCCTAGCTGAAAGGGGGACTTCCGTTTTCTTGGAAGTCCTAGCTGAAAGGGGGACTTTCTGTTTTCTTGGAAGTCCTAGCTGAAAGGGGGACTTACCGTTTCCTTGGAAGTCCTAGCTGAAAGGGGGAATTACCGTTTTCTTGGAAGTCCTACCTTAAAGGGGGACTTTCCATTTTCTTGGAAGTCCTACCTGAAAGGGGGATTTTCCGTTTTCTTGGATGTCCTATCTGACAGGGGGACTTACCGTTTTCTTGGAAGTTCTAGCTGAAAGGGGGACACCCTTTTATTGGAAGTCCTAGCCGAAAGGGGGACTTTCCGTTTTCTTGGAAGTCCTAGCCGAAAGGGGGACTTTCCGTTTTCTTGGAAGACCTATCTGAAAGGGGGACTTTCCGTTTTCTTGGATGTCCTATCTGAAAGGGGGACTTACAGTTTTCTTGGAAGTTCTAGCTGAAAGGGGGACACCGTTTTCTTGGAAGTCCTAGCCGAAAGGGGGACTTAGCGTTTTCTTGGAAGTCCTAGCCGAAAGGGGGACTTACCGTTTTCTTGGAAGTCCTAGCCGAAAGGGGGACTTACCTTTTTCTTGGAAGTCCTAGCTGAAAGGGGGTCTTACCGTTTTCTTGGAAGTTCTAACTGAAAGGGGGACTTTCCGTTTTCTTGGAAGTCCTACCTGAAAGGGGGACTTACCGTTTTCTTGGAAGTCCTATCTGAAAGGGGGACTTACCGTTTTCTTCGAAGTCCTAGCTGAAAGGAGGACTTTCCGTTTTCTTGGAAGTCCTACCTGATAGGGGGACCTACCGTTTTCTTTGAAGTCCTATCTGAAAGGGGGACTTACCGTTTTCTTCGAAGTCCTAGCTGAAAGGAGGACTTTCCGTTTTCTTGGAAGTCCTATCTGAAAGGGGCACTTACCGTTTTCTTGGAAGTCCTAGCTGAAAGGGGGACATACCGTTTTCTTCGATGTCCTACCTGAAAGGTGGACTTTCCGTTTTCTTGGAAGACCTACCTGAAAGGGGGACTTACCGTTTTCTTGGATGTCCAATCTGAAAGGGGGTCTTACCGTTTTCTTGGAAGTTCTCGCTGAAAGGGGGACACCGTTTTATTGGATGTCCTAGCTGAAAGGGGGACTTACCGTTTTCTTGGAAGTCCTAGCCGAAAGGGGGACTTACCGTTTTCTTTGAAGTCCTAGCCGAAAGGGGGACTTACCGTTTTCTTGGAAGTCATAGCCGAAAGGGGGACCTACCGTTTTCTTGGAAGTCCTAGCCGAAAGGGGGACTTACCTTTTTATTGGAAGTCCTAGCCGAAAGGGGGACTTACCGTTTTCTTGGAAGTCCAAGCCGAAAGGGGGACTTACCATTTTCTTGGATGTCCTATCTGAAAGGGGGACTTACAGTTTTCTTGGAAGTTCTAGCTGAAAGGGGGACTTTCCGTTTTCTTGTAAGTCCTAGCTGAAAGGGGGACTTTCCGTTTTCTTGGAAGTCCTATCTGAAAGGGGGACTTACCGTTTTGTTCGAAGTCCTAGCTGAAAGGAGGACTTTCCGTTTTCTTGGAAGTCCTAGCTGAAAGGGGGACATACCGTTTTCTTGGAAGTCCTAGCTGAAAGGGGGACTTACCGTTTTCTTGGAAGTCCTAGCCGAAAGGGGGAATTACCGTTTTCTTGGAAGTCCTAGCAAAAAAGGGGGACTCACCGTTTTCTTGGAAGTCATAGCCGAAAGGGGGACTTACCGTTTTCTTGGAAGTCCTATCTGAAAGGGGGACTTCAGTTTTCTTGGAAGTCCTAGCTGAAAGGGGGACTTTCCGTTTTCTTGGAAGTCCTAGCTGAAAGGGGGACTTACCATTTTCTTGGAAGTCCTACCTGAAAGGTGGACTTTCCGTTTTCTTGGAAGACCTACCTGAAAGGGGGACTTAACATTTTCTTGGAAGTCCTAGCTGAAAGGGGGACTTTCCATTTTCTTGGAAGTCCTATCTGAAAGGGGGACTTACCGTTTTCTTGGAAGTCCTAGCTGAAAGGGGGACTTCCGTTTTCTTGGAAGTCCTAGCTGAAAGGGGGACTTTCTGTTTTCTTGGAAGTCCTAGCTGAAAGGGGGACTTACCGTTTCCTTGGAAGTCCTAGCTGAAAGGGGGAATTACCGTTTTCTTGGAAGTCCTACCTTAAAGGGGGACTTTCCATTTTCTTGGAAGTCCTACCTGAAAGGGGGATTTTCCGTTTTCTTGGATGTCCTATCTGACAGGGGGACTTACCGTTTTCTTGGAAGTTCTAGCTGAAAGGGGGACACCCTTTTATTGGAAGTCCTAGCTGAAAGGGGGACTTACCGTTTTCTTGGAAGTCTTAGCCGAAAGGGGGACTTTCCGTTTTCTTGGAAGTCCTAGCCGAAAGGGGGACTTTCCGTTTTCTTGGAAGACCTATCTGAAAGGGGGACTTTCCGTTTTCTTGGATGTCCTATCTGAAAGGGGGACTTACAGTTTTCTTGGAAGTTCTAGCTGAAAGGGGGACACCGTTTTCTTGGAAGTCCTAGCCGAAAGGGGGACTTAGCGTTTTCTTGGAAGTCCTAGCCGAAAGGGGGACTTACCGTTTTCTTGGAAGTCCTAGCCAAAAGGGGGACTTACCGTTTTCTTGGAAGTCCTAGCCGAGAGGGGGACTTACCTTTTTCTTGGAAGTCCTAGCCGAAAGGGGGACTTACCGTTTTCTTGGAAGTCCTAGCCGAAAGGGGGACTTACCGTTTTCTTGGATGTCCTATCTGAAAGGGGGACTTACAGTTTTCTTGGAAGTTCTAACTGAAAGGGGGACTTTCCGTTTTCTTGGAAGTCCTACCTGAAAGGGGGACTTACCGTTTTCTTGGAAGTCCTCTCTGAAAGGGGGACTTACCGTTTTCTTCGAAGTCCTAGCTGAAAGGAGGACTTTCCGTTTTCTTGGAAGTCCTACCTTATAGGGGGACTTACCGTTTTCTTTGAAGTACTATCTGAAAGGGGGACTTACCGTTTTCTTCGAAGTCCTAGCTGAAAGGAGGACTTTCCGTTTTCTTGGAAGTCCTAGCTGAAAGGGGGACTTTCCGTTTTCTTGGAAGTCCTAGCTGAAAGGGGCACTTACCGTTTTCTTGGAAGTCCTAGCTGAAAGGGGGACTTACAGTTTTCTTCGAAGTCCTACCTGAAAGGTGGACTTTCCGTTTTCTTGGAAGACCTACCTGAAAGGGGGACTTACCGTTTTCTTGGATGTCCTATCTGAAAGGGGGACTCACCGTTTTCTTGGAAGATCTAGCTGAAAGGGGGACACCGTTTTATTGGAAGTCCAAGCTGAAAGGGGGACTTACCGTTTTCTTGGAAGTCCTAGCCGAAAGGGGGACTTACCGTTTTCTTGTAAGTCCTAGCCGAAAGGGGGACTTACCGTTTTCTTGGAAGTCATAGCCGAAAGGGGGACCTACCGTTTTCTTGGAAGTCCTAGCCGAAAGGGGGACTTACCTTTTTATTGGAAATCCTAGCCGAAAGGGGGACTTAACGTTTTCTTGGAAGTGCAAGCCGAAAGGGGGACTTACCGTTTTCTTGGATGTCCTATCTGAAAAGGGGACTTACCGTTTTCTTGGAAGTTCTAACTGAAAGGGGGACTTTCCATTTTCTTGGAAGTCCTACCTGAAAGGGGGACTTACCGTTTTCTTGGAAGTCCTATCTGAAAGGGGGACTTACCGTTTTCTTCGAAGTCCTAGCTGAAAGGGGGACTTTCCGTTTTCTTGGAAGTCCTAGCTGAAAGGGGGACTTTCCGTTTTCTTGGAAGTCCTAGCTGAAAGGGGCACTTACCGTTTTCTTGGAAGTCCTAGCTGAAAGGGGGACTTACCGTTTTCTTCGAAGTCCTACCTGAAAGGTGGACTTTCCGTTTTCTTGGAAGACCTACCTTAACGGGGGACTTACCGTTTTCTTGGAAGTTCTAGCTGAAAGGGGGACACCGTTTTATTGAAAGTCCTAGCTGAAAGGGGGACTTACCGTTTTCTTGGAAGTCCTAGCCGAAAGGGGGACATACCGTTTTCTTGGAAGTCCTAGCCGAAAGGGGGACTTACCTTTTTATTGGAAGTCCTAGCCGAAAGGGGGACTTACCGTTTTCTTGGAAGTCCGAGCCAAAAGGGGGACTTACCATTTTCTTGGATGTCCTATCTGAAAGGGGGACTTACAGTTTTCTTGGAAGTTCTAGCTGAAAGGGGGACTTTCCGTTTTCTTGTAAGTCCTAGCTGAAAGGGGGACTTTCCGTTTTCTTGGAAGTCCTATCTGAAAGGGTGACTTACCGTTTTGTTCGAAGTCCTAGCTGAAAGGAGGACTTTCCGTTTTCTTGGAAGTCCTAGCTGAAAGGGGGACATACCGTTTTCTTGGAAGTCCTAGCTGAAAGGGGGACTTACCGTTTTCTTGGAAGTCCTAGCCGAAAGGGGGAATTACCGTTTTCTTGGAAGTCCTAGCAAAAAAGGGGAACTCACCGTTTTCTTGGAAGTCCTAGCCGAAAGGGGGACTTACCGTTTTCTTGGAAGTCCTAGCCGAAAGGTGGACTTCCGTTTTCTTGGAAGTCCTAGCTGAAAGGGGGACTTTCCGTTTTCTTGGAAGTCCTAGCTGAAAGGGGGACTTACCGTTTTCTTGGAAGTCCTAGCCAAAAGGGGGACTTTCCGTTTTCTTGGAAGTCCTATCTGAAAGGCGGACTTTCCATTTTCTTGGATGTCCTATCTGAAAGGGGGACTTACCGTTTTCTTGGAAGTCCTAGCCGAAAGGGGGATTTTCCGTTTTCTTGGAAGACCTATCTGAAAGGGGGACTTTCCGTTTTCTTGGATGTCCTATCTGAAAGGGGGACTTACAGTTTTCTTGGAAGTTCTAGCTGAAAGGGGGACACCGTTTTCTTGGAAGTCCTAGCCGAAAGGGGGACTTACCGTTTTCTTGGAAGTCCTAGCCGAAAGGGGGACTTACCGTTTTCTTGGAAGTCCTAGCCGAAAGGGGGACATACCGTTTTCTTGGATGTCCTACCTGAAAGGTGGACTTTCCGTTTTCTTGGAAGACCTACCTGAAAGGGGGACTTAACGTTTTCTTGGAAGTCCTAGCTGAAAGGGGGACTTACCGTTTCCTTGGAAGTCCTAGCTGAAAGGGGGAATTACCATTTTCTTGGAAGTCCTACCTTAAAGGGGGACTTTCCATTTTCTTGGAAGTCCTACCTGAAAGGGGGACTTACCGTTTTCTTGAAAGTCCTAGCTGAAAGGGGGACTTTCCGTTTTCTTGGAAGTCCTAGCCGAAAGGGGGACTTTCCATTTTCTTGGAAGTCCTAGCCGAAAGGGGGACTTTCCGTTTTCTTGGAAGTCCTATCTGAAAGGGGGACTTTCCGTTTTCTTGGAAGTCCTATCTGAAAGGGGGACTTTCCGTTTTCTTGGAAGTCCTATCTGAAAGGGGGACTTTCCGTTTTCTTGGATGTCCTATCTGAAAGGGGGACTTACCGTTTTTTGGAAGTCCTAGCTGAAAGGGTGACTTACCATTTTCTTGGAAGTTCTACCTGAAAGGTGGACTTTCCGTTTTCTTGGAAGACCTACCTGAAAGGGGGACTTAACGTTTTCTTGGAAGTCCTAGCTGAAAGGGGGACTTTCCATTTTCTTGGAAGTCCTATCTGAAAGGGGGACTTACCGTTTTCTTGGAAGTCCTAGCTGAAAGGGGGACTTCCGTTTTCTTGGAAGTCCTAGCTGAAAGGGGGACTTTCTGTTTTCTTGGAAGTTCTAGCTGAAAGGGGGACTTACCGTTTCCTTGGAAGTCCTAGGTGAAAGGGGGAATTACCGTTTTCTTGGAAGTCCTACCTTAAAGGGGGACTTTCCATTTTCTTGGAAGTCCTACCTGAAAGGGGGATTTTCCGTTTTCTTGGATGTCCTATCTGACAGGGGGACTTACCGTTTTCTTGGAAGTTCTAGCTGAAAGGGGGACACCCTTTTATTGGAAGTCCTAGCTGAAAGGGGGACTTACCGTTTTCTTGGAAGTCCTAGCCGAAAGGGGGACTTTCCGTTTTCTTGGAAGTCCTAGCCGAAAGGGGGACTTTCCGTTTTCTTGGAAGACCTATCTGAAAGGGGGACTTTCCGTTTTCTTGGATGTCCTATCTGAAAGGGGGACTTACAGTTTTCTTGGAAGTTCTAGCTGAGAGGGGGACACCGTTTTCTTGGAAGTCCTAGCCGAAAGGGGGACTTACCGTTTTCTTGGAAGTCCTAGCCGAAAGGGGGACTTACCGTTTTCTTGGAAGTCCTAGCCAAAAGGGGGACTTACCGTTTTCTTGGAAGTCCTAGCCGAGAGGGGGACTTACCTTTTTCTTGGAAGTCCTAGCCGAAATGGGGACTTACCGTTTTCTTGGAAGTCCTAGCCGAAAGGGGGACTTACCGTTTTCTTGGATGTCCTATCTGAAAGGGGGACTTACAGTTTTCTTGGAAGTTCTAACTGAAAGGGGGACTTTCCGTTTTCTTGGAAGTCCTACCTGAAATGGGGACTTACCGTTTTCTTGGAAGTCCTCTCTGAAAGGGGGACTTACCGTTTTCTTCGAAGTCCTAGCTGAAAGGAGGACTTTCCGTTTTCTTGGAAGTCCTAGCTGAAAGGGGGACATACCGTTTTCTTGGAAGTCCTAGCTGAAAGGGGGACTTACCGTTTTCTTGGAAGTCCTAGCCGAAAGGGGGAATTACCGTTTTCTTGGAAGTCCTAGCAAAAAAGGGGGACTCACCGTTTTCTTGGAAGTCATAGCCGAAAGGGGGACTTACCGTTTTCTTGGAAGTCCTATCTGAAAGGGGGACTTCAGTTTTCTTGGAAGTCCTAGCTGAAAGGGGGACTTTCCGTTTTCTTGGAAGTCCTAGCTGAAAGGGGGACTTACCATTTTCTTGGAAGTCCTACCTGAAAGGTGGACTTTCCGTTTTCTTGGAAGACCTACCTGAAAGGGGGACTTAACATTTTCTTGGAAGTCCTAGCTGAAAGGGGGACTTTCCATTTTCTTGGAAGTCCTATCTGAAAGGGGGACTTACCGTTTTCTTGGAAGTCCTAGCTGAAAGGGGGACTTCCGTTTTCTTGGAAGTCCTAGCTGAAAGGGGGACTTTCTGTTTTCTTGGAAGTCCTAGCTGAAAGGGGGACTTACCGTTTCCTTGGAAGTCCTAGCTGAAAGGGGGAATTACCGTTTTCTTGGAAGTCCTACCTTAAAGGGGGACTTTCCATTTTCTTGGAAGTCCTACCTGAAAGGGGGATTTTCCGTTTTCTTGGATGTCCTATCTGACAGGGGGACTTACCGTTTTCTTGGAAGTTCTAGCTGAAAGGGGGACACCCTTTTATTGGAAGTCCTAGCTGAAAGGGGGACTTACCGTTTTCTTGGAAGTCTTAGCCGAAAGGGGGACTTTCCGTTTTCTTGGAAGTCCTAGCCGAAAGGGGGACTTTCCGTTTTCTTGGAAGACCTATCTGAAAGGGGGACTTTCCGTTTTCTTGGATGTCCTATCTGAAAGGGGGACTTACAGTTTTCTTGGAAGTTCTAGCTGAAAGGGGGACACCGTTTTCTTGGAAGTCCTAGCCGAAAGGGGGACTTAGCGTTTTCTTGGAAGTCCTAGCCGAAAGGGGGACTTACCGTTTTCTTGGAAGTCCTAGCCAAAAGGGGGACTTACCGTTTTCTTGGAAGTCCTAGCCGAGAGGGGGACTTACCTTTTTCTTGGAAGTCCTAGCCGAAAGGGGGACTTACCGTTTTCTTGGAAGTCCTAGCCGAAAGGGGGACTTACCGTTTTCTTGGATGTCCTATCTGAAAGGGGGACTTACAGTTTTCTTGGAAGTTCTAACTGAAAGGGGGACTTTCCGTTTTCTTGGAAGTCCTACCTGAAAGGGGGACTTACCGTTTTCTTGGAAGTCCTCTCTGAAAGGGGGACTTACCGTTTTCTTCGAAGTCCTAGCTGAAAGGAGGACTTTCCGTTTTCTTGGAAGTCCTACCTTATAGGGGGACTTACCGTTTTCTTTGAAGTACTATCTGAAAGGGGGACTTACCGTTTTCTTCGAAGTCCTAGCTGAAAGGAGGACTTTCCGTTTTCTTGGAAGTCCTAGCTGAAAGGGGGACTTTCCGTTTTCTTGGAAGTCCTAGCTGAAAGGGGCACTTACCGTTTTCTTGGAAGTCCTAGCTGAAAGGGGGACTTACAGTTTTCTTCGAAGTCCTACCTGAAAGGTGGACTTTCCGTTTTCTTGGAAGACCTACCTGAAAGGGGGACTTACCGTTTTCTTGGATGTCCTATCTGAAAGGGGGACTCACCGTTTTCTTGGAAGATCTAGCTGAAAGGGGGACACCGTTTTATTGGAAGTCCAAGCTGAAAGGGGGACTTACCGTTTTCTTGGAAGTCCTAGCCGAAAGGGGGACTTACCGTTTTCTTGTAAGTCCTAGCCGAAAGGGGGACTTACCGTTTTCTTGGAAGTCATAGCCGAAAGGGGGACCTACCGTTTTCTTGGAAGTCCTAGCCGAAAGGGGGACTTACCTTTTTATTGGAAATCCTAGCCGAAAGGGGGACTTAACGTTTTCTTGGAAGTGCAAGCCGAAAGGGGGACTTACCGTTTTCTTGGATGTCCTATCTGAAAAGGGGACTTACCGTTTTCTTGGAAGTTCTAACTGAAAGGGGGACTTTCCATTTTCTTGGAAGTCCTACCTGAAAGGGGGACTTACCGTTTTCTTGGAAGTCCTATCTGAAAGGGGGACTTACCGTTTTCTTCGAAGTCCTAGCTGAAAGGGGGACTTTCCGTTTTCTTGGAAGTCCTAGCTGAAAGGGGGACTTTCCGTTTTCTTGGAAGTCCTAGCTGAAAGGGGCACTTACCGTTTTCTTGGAAGTCCTAGCTGAAAGGGGGACTTACCGTTTTCTTCGAAGTCCTACCTGAAAGGTGGACTTTCCGTTTTCTTGGAAGACCTACCTTAACGGGGGACTTACCGTTTTCTTGGAAGTTCTAGCTGAAAGGGGGACACCGTTTTATTGAAAGTCCTAGCTGAAAGGGGGACTTACCGTTTTCTTGGAAGTCCTAGCCGAAAGGGGGACATACCGTTTTCTTGGAAGTCCTAGCCGAAAGGGGGACTTACCTTTTTATTGGAAGTCCTAGCCGAAAGGGGGACTTACCGTTTTCTTGGAAGTCCGAGCCAAAAGGGGGACTTACCATTTTCTTGGATGTCCTATCTGAAAGGGGGACTTACAGTTTTCTTGGAAGTTCTAGCTGAAAGGGGGACTTTCCGTTTTCTTGTAAGTCCTAGCTGAAAGGGGGACTTTCCGTTTTCTTGGAAGTCCTATCTGAAAGGGTGACTTACCGTTTTGTTCGAAGTCCTAGCTGAAAGGAGGACTTTCCGTTTTCTTGGAAGTCCTAGCTGAAAGGGGGACATACCGTTTTCTTGGAAGTCCTAGCTGAAAGGGGGACTTACCGTTTTCTTGGAAGTCCTAGCCGAAAGGGGGAATTACCGTTTTCTTGGAAGTCCTAGCAAAAAAGGGGAACTCACCGTTTTCTTGGAAGTCCTAGCCGAAAGGGGGACTTACCGTTTTCTTGGAAGTCCTAGCCGAAAGGTGGACTTCCGTTTTCTTGGAAGTCCTAGCTGAAAGGGGGACTTTCCGTTTTCTTGGAAGTCCTAGCTGAAAGGGGGACTTACCGTTTTCTTGGAAGTCCTAGCCAAAAGGGGGACTTTCCGTTTTCTTGGAAGTCCTATCTGAAAGGCGGACTTTCCATTTTCTTGGATGTCCTATCTGAAAGGGGGACTTACCGTTTTCTTGGAAGTCCTAGCCGAAAGGGGGATTTTCCGTTTTCTTGGAAGACCTATCTGAAAGGGGGACTTTCCGTTTTCTTGGATGTCCTATCTGAAAGGGGGACTTACAGTTTTCTTGGAAGTTCTAGCTGAAAGGGGGACACCGTTTTCTTGGAAGTCCTAGCCGAAAGGGGGACTTACCGTTTTCTTGGAAGTCCTAGCCGAAAGGGGGACTTACCGTTTTCTTGGAAGTCCTAGCCGAAAGGGGGACATACCGTTTTCTTGGATGTCCTACCTGAAAGGTGGACTTTCCGTTTTCTTGGAAGACCTACCTGAAAGGGGGACTTAACGTTTTCTTGGAAGTCCTAGCTGAAAGGGGGACTTACCGTTTCCTTGGAAGTCCTAGCTGAAAGGGGGAATTACCATTTTCTTGGAAGTCCTACCTTAAAGGGGGACTTTCCATTTTCTTGGAAGTCCTACCTGAAAGGGGGACTTACCGTTTTCTTGAAAGTCCTAGCTGAAAGGGGGACTTTCCGTTTTCTTGGAAGTCCTAGCCGAAAGGGGGACTTTCCATTTTCTTGGAAGTCCTAGCCGAAAGGGGGACTTTCCGTTTTCTTGGAAGTCCTATCTGAAAGGGGGACTTTCCGTTTTCTTGGAAGTCCTATCTGAAAGGGGGACTTTCCGTTTTCTTGGAAGTCCTATCTGAAAGGGGGACTTTCCGTTTTCTTGGATGTCCTATCTGAAAGGGGGACTTACCGTTTTTTGGAAGTCCTAGCTGAAAGGGTGACTTACCATTTTCTTGGAAGTTCTACCTGAAAGGTGGACTTTCCGTTTTCTTGGAAGACCTACCTGAAAGGGGGACTTAACGTTTTCTTGGAAGTCCTAGCTGAAAGGGGGACTTTCCATTTTCTTGGAAGTCCTATCTGAAAGGGGGACTTACCGTTTTCTTGGAAGTCCTAGCTGAAAGGGGGACTTCCGTTTTCTTGGAAGTCCTAGCTGAAAGGGGGACTTTCTGTTTTCTTGGAAGTTCTAGCTGAAAGGGGGACTTACCGTTTCCTTGGAAGTCCTAGGTGAAAGGGGGAATTACCGTTTTCTTGGAAGTCCTACCTTAAAGGGGGACTTTCCATTTTCTTGGAAGTCCTACCTGAAAGGGGGATTTTCCGTTTTCTTGGATGTCCTATCTGACAGGGGGACTTACCGTTTTCTTGGAAGTTCTAGCTGAAAGGGGGACACCCTTTTATTGGAAGTCCTAGCTGAAAGGGGGACTTACCGTTTTCTTGGAAGTCCTAGCCGAAAGGGGGACTTTCCGTTTTCTTGGAAGTCCTAGCCGAAAGGGGGACTTTCCGTTTTCTTGGAAGACCTATCTGAAAGGGGGACTTTCCGTTTTCTTGGATGTCCTATCTGAAAGGGGGACTTACAGTTTTCTTGGAAGTTCTAGCTGAGAGGGGGACACCGTTTTCTTGGAAGTCCTAGCCGAAAGGGGGACTTACCGTTTTCTTGGAAGTCCTAGCCGAAAGGGGGACTTACCGTTTTCTTGGAAGTCCTAGCCAAAAGGGGGACTTACCGTTTTCTTGGAAGTCCTAGCCGAGAGGGGGACTTACCTTTTTCTTGGAAGTCCTAGCCGAAATGGGGACTTACCGTTTTCTTGGAAGTCCTAGCCGAAAGGGGGACTTACCGTTTTCTTGGATGTCCTATCTGAAAGGGGGACTTACAGTTTTCTTGGAAGTTCTAACTGAAAGGGGGACTTTCCGTTTTCTTGGAAGTCCTACCTGAAATGGGGACTTACCGTTTTCTTGGAAGTCCTCTCTGAAAGGGGGACTTACCGTTTTCTTCGAAGTCCTAGCTGAAAGGAGGACTTTCCGTTTTCTTGGAAGTCCTACCTTATAGGGGGACTTACCGTTTTCTTTGAAGTACTATCTGAAAGGGGGACTTACCGTTTTCTTCGAAGTCCTAGCTGAAAGGAGGACTTTCCGTTTTCTTGGAAGTCCTAGCTGAAAGGGGGACTTTCCGTTTTCTTGGAAGTCCTAGCTGAAAGGGGCACTTACCGTTTTCTTGGAAGTCCTAGCTGAAAGGGGGACTTACAGTTTTCTTCGAAGTCCTACCTGAAAGGTGGACTTTCCGTTTTCTTGGAAGACCTACCTTAAAGGGGGACTTACCGTTTTCTTGGATGTCCTATCTGAAAGGGGGACTCACCGTTTTCTTGGAAGATCTAGCTGAAAGGGGGACACCGTTTTATTGGAAGTCCAAGCTGAAAGGGGGACTTACCGTTTTCTTGGAAGTCCTAGCCGAAAGGGGGACTTACCGTTTTCTTGGAAGTCCTAGCCGAAAGGGGGACTTACCGTTTTCTTGGAAGTCCTAGCCGAAAGGGGGACTTACCTTTTTATTGGAAGTCCTAGCCGAAAGGGGGACTTAACGTTTTCTTGGAAGTGCAAGCCGAAAGGGGGACTTACCATTTTCTTGGATGTCCTAGCTGAAAGAGGGACTTACAGTTTTCTTCGAAGTTCTAGCTGAAAGGGGGACTTTCCGTTTTCTTGTAAGTCCTAGCTGAAAGGGGAACTTTCCGTTTTCTTGGAAGTCCTATCTGAAAGGGGGACTTACCATTTTGTTCGAAGTCCTAGCTGAAAGGAGGACTTTCCGTTTTCTTGGAAGTCCTAGCTGAAAGGGGGACATACCGTTTTCTTGGAAGTCCTAGCTGAAAGGGGGACTTACCGTTTTCTTGGAAGTCCTAGCCGAAAGGGGGAATTACCGTTTTCTTGGAAGTCCTAGCAAAAAAGGGGGACTCACCGTTTTCTTGGAAGTCCTAGCCGAAAGGGGGACTTACCGTTTTCTTGGAAGTACTCGCCGAAAGGGGGACTTCCGTTTTCTTGGAAGTCCTAGCTGAAAGGGGGAATTTCCGTTTTCTTTGAAGTCCTAGCTGAAAGGGGGACTTACCGTTTTCTTGGAAGTCCTATCTGAAAGGGAAACTTACCGTTTTCTTTGAAGTCCTACCTGAAAGGGGGTCTTACAGTTTTCTTGGAAGTCCTAGCTGAAAGGGGGACTTTCCGTTTTCTTGGAAGTCCTAGTTGAAAGGGGAATTACCATTTTCTTGGAAGTCCTAGCTGAAAGAGGGAATTTCCATTTTCTTGGAAGTCCTAGCTGAAAGGGGGACTTTACGTTTTCTTGTAAGTCCTAGCTGAAAAGGGGGCTTACCGTTTTCTTGGAAGTCCTAGCTGAAAGGGGGTCTTTCCGTTTTCTTGGAAGTACTGGCTCAAATGGGGACTTTCCGTTTTCTTGGAAGTCCTAGCAGAAAGGGGGACACCGTTTTATTGGAACTCCTAGCTGAAAGGGGGACTTACCGTTTTCTTGGAAGTCCTGGCCGAAAGGGGGACTTACCGTTTTCTTGGAAGTCCTAGCCGAAAGGGGGACTTTCCATTTTCTTGGAAGTCCTAGCCGAAAGGGGGACTTACCGTTTTCTTGGAAGTCGTAGCTGAAAGGAGGACTTAACGTTTTCTTGGAAGTCCTAGCTGAAAGGGGGACTTCAGTTTTCTTGGAAGTCCTAGCTGAAAGGGGGACTTTCCGTTTTCTTGGAAGTCCTAGCTGAAAGGGGGACTTACCGTTTTCTTGGAAGTCCTAGCTGAAAGGGGGACTTCCGTTTTCTTGGAAGTCCTATCTGAAAGGGGGACTTTCAGTTTTCTTGGAAGTCCTAGCTGAAAGGGGGACTTACCGTTTCCTTGGAAGTCCTATCTGAAAGGGGGAATTACCATTTTCTTGGAAGTCCTACCTTAAAGGGGGACTTTCCATTTTCTTGGAAGTCCTACCTGAAAAGGGGGACTTACCGTTTTCTTGAAAGTCCTAGGTGAAAGGGGGACTTTCCGTTTTCTTGGAAGTCCTAGCCGAAAGGGGGACTTTCCATTTTCTTGGAAGTCCTAGCCGAAAGGGGGACACAGCGTTTTCTTGGATGTCCTATCTGAAAGGGGGACTTACCGTTTTCTTGGAAGTCCTAGCTGAAAGGGGGACTTCCGTTTTCTTGGAAGTCCTAGCTGAAGGGGGGACTTACCGTTTTCTTGGAAGTCCTACCTTAAAGGGGGACTTTCCGTTTTCTTGGAAGTCCTACCTGAAAGGGGGACTTACCGTTTTCTTGGAAGTCCTAGCTGAAAGGGGGACTTTCCATTTTCTTGGAAGACCTAGCCGAAAGGCGGACTTTCCATTTTCTTGGAAGTCCTAGCTGAAAGGGGGACTTTCCGTTTTCTTGGAAGTCCTACCTGAAAGGGGGACTTATCGTTTTCTTGGAAGTACTAGCTGAAAGGGGGACTTTCCGTTTTCTTGGAAGTCCTAGCTGAAAGGGGGACTTTCCGTTTTCTTGGAAGTCCTAGCTGAAAGGGGGACTTTCCATTTTCTTGGAAGTCCTAGCTGAAAGGGGGACTTTACGTTTTCTTGTAAGTCCTAGCTGAAAGGGGGACTTACCGTTTTCTTGGAAGTCCTAGCTGAAAGGGGGTCTTTCCGTTTTCTTGGAAGTACTATCTGAAAGGGGGAATTTCCGTTTTCTTGGAAGTCCTAGCTGAAAGGGGGACACTGTTTTATTGGAAGTCCTAGCCGAAAGGGGGACTTACCGTTTTCTTGTGAAGTCCTATCCGAAAGGGGGACTTACCGTTTTCTTGGAAGTCCTAGCCGAAAGGGGGACTTACCGTTTTCTTGGAAGTCCTAGCCGAAAGGGGGACTTACCGTTTTCTTGGAAGTCCTAGCCGAAAGGGGGACTTACCTTTTTCTTGGAAGTCCTAGCCGAAAGGGGGACTTACCGTTTTCTTGGATGTCCTATCTGATGGGGGACTTACCGTTTTCTTGGAAGTTCTAACTGAAAGGGGGACTTTCCGTTTTCTTGGAAGTCCTACCTGAAAGGGGGTCTTACAGTTTTCTTGGAAGTCCTAGCTGAAAGGGGGACTTTCCGTTTTCTTGGAAGTCCTAGTTGAAAGGGGAATTACCGTTTTCTTGGAAGTCCTAGCTGAAAGAGGGAATTTCCATTTTCTTGGAAGTCCTAGCTGAAAGGGGGACTTTACATTTTCTTGTAAGTCCTAGATGAAAAGGGGGCTTACCGTTTTCTTGGAAGTCCTAGCTGAAAGGGGGTCTTTCCGTTTTCTTGGAAGTACTAGCTCAAATGGGGACTTTCCGTTTTCTTGGAAGTCCTAGCAGACAGGGGGATACCGTTTTATTGGAACTCCTAGCTGAAAGGGGGACTTACCGTTTTCTTGGAAGTCCTGGCCGAAAGGGGGACTTACCGTTTTCTTGGAAGTCCTAGCCGAAAGGGGGACTTTCCATTTTCTTGGTAGTCCTAGCCGAAAGGGGGACTTACCGTTTTCTTGGAAGTCGTAGCTGAAAGGAGGACTTACCGTTTTCTTGGAAGTCCTAGCTGAAAGGGGGACTTCAGTTTTCGTGGAAGTCCTAGCTGAAAGGGGGACTTTCCGTTTTCTTGGAAGTCCTAGCTGAAAGGGGGACTTACCGTTTTCTTGGAAGTCCTAGCTGAAAGGGGGACTTACCGTTTTCTTGGAAGTCCTACCTGAAAGGTGGACTTTCCGTTTTCTTGGAAGACCTACCTGAAAGGGGGACTTAACGTTTTCTTGGAAGTCCTAGCTGAAAGGGGGACTTACCGTTTCCTTGGAAGTCCTAGCTGAAAGGGGGAATTACCATTTTCTTGGAAGTCCTACCTTAAAGGGGGACTTTCCATTTTCTTGGAAGTCCTACCTGAAAGGGGGACTTACCGTTTTCTTGAAAGTCCTAGCTGAAAGGGGGACTTTCCGTTTTCTTGGAAGTCCTAGCCGAAAGGGGGACTTTCCATTTTCTTGGAAGTCCTAGCCGAAAGGGGGACTTTCCGTTTTCTTGGAAGTCCTATCTGAAAGGGGGACTTTCCGTTTTCTTGGAAGTCCTATCTGAAAGGGGGACTTTCCGTTTTCTTGGATGTCCTATCTGAAAGGGGGACTTACCGTTTTTTGGAAGTTCTAGCTGAAAGGGGGACACCGTTTTATTGGAAGTCCTAGCTGAAAGGGGGACTTACCGTTTTCTTGGAAGTCCTAGCCGAAAGGGGGACTTTCCGTTTTCTTGGAAGTCCTAGCCGAAAGGGGGACTTTCCGTTTTCTTGGAAGACCTATCTGAAAGGGGGACTTTCCGTTTTCTTGGATGTCCTATCTGAAAGGGGGACTTACAGTTTTCTTCGAAGTTCTAGCTGAAAGGGGGACACCGTTTTCTTGGAAGTCCTAGCCGAAAGGGGGACTTACCGTTTTGTTGGAAGTCCTAGCCGAAAGGGGGACTTACCGTTTTCTTGGAAGTCCTAGCCGAGAGGGGGACTTACCTTTTTCTTGGAAGTCCTAGCCGAAAGGGGGACTTACCGTTTTCTTGGAAGTCCTAGCCGAAAGGGGGACTTACCGTTTTCTTGGAAGTCCTAGCCGAAAGGGGGACTTACCGTTTTCTTGGATGTCCTATCTGAAAGGGGGACTTACCGTTTTCTTGGAAGTTCTAACTGAAAGGGGGACTTTCCGTTTTCTTGGAAGTCCTACCTGAAAGGGGGACTTACCGTTTTCTTGGAAGTCCTATCTGAAAGGGGGACTTACCGTTTTCTTCGAAGTCCTAGCTGAAAGGGGGACTTTCCGTTTTCTTGGAAGTCCTAGCTGAAAGGGGGACTTTCCGTTTTCTTGGAAGTCCTAGCTGAAAGGGGCACTTACCGTTTTCTTGGAAGTCCTAGCTGAAAGGGGGACTTACCGTTTTCTTGGAAGACCTACCTTAATGGGGGACTTACCGTTTTCTTGGATGTCCTATCTGAAAGGGGGACTTACCGTTTTCTTGGAAGTTCGAGCTGAAAGGGGGACACCGTTTTATTGAAAGTCCTAGCTGAAAGGGGGACTCACCGTTTTCTTGGAAGTCCTAGCCGAAAGGGGGACTTACCGATTTCTTGGAAGTCCTAGCCGAAAGGGGGACTTACCTTTTTATTGGAAGTCCTAGCCGAAAGGGGGACTTACCGTTTTCTTGGAAGTCCTAGCCAAAAGGGGGACTTACCATTTTCTTGGATGTCCTATCTGAAAGGGGGACTTACAGTTTTCTTGGAAGTTCTAGCTGAAAGGGGGACTTTCCGTTTTCTTGTAAGTCCTAGCTGAAAGGGGGACTTTCCGTTTTCTTGGAAGTCCTATCTGAAAGGGTGACTTACCGTTTTGTTCGAAGTCCTAGCTGAAAGGAGGACTTTCCGTTTTCTTGGAAGTCCTAGCTGAAAGGGGGACATACCGTTTTCTTGGAAGTCCTAGCTGAAAGGGGGACTTACCGTTTTCTTGGAAGTCCTAGCCGAAAGGGGGAATTACCGTTTTCTTGGAAGTCCTAGCAAAAAAGGGGAACTCACCGTTTTCTTGGAAGTCCTAGCCGAAAGGGGGACTTACCGTTTTCTTGGAAGTCCTAGCCGAAAGGTGGACTTCCGTTTTCTTGGAAGTCCTAGCTGAAAGGGGGACTTTCCGTTTTCTTGGAAGTCCTAGCTGAAAGGGGGACTTACCGTTTTCTTGGAAGTCCTAGCCAAAAGGGGGACTTTCCGTTTTCTTGGAAGTCCTATCTGAAAGGGGGACTTTCCATTTTCTTGGATGTCCTATCTGAAAGGGGGACTTACCGTTTTCTTGGAAGTTCTAGCTGAAAGGGGGACACCGTTTTATTGGAAGTCCTAGCTGAAAGGGGGACTTACCGTTTTCTTGGAAGTCCTAGACGAAAGGGGGACTTTCCGTTTTCTTGGAAGTCCTAGCCGAAAGGGGGATTTTCCGTTTTCTTGGAAGACCTATCTGAAAGGGGGACTTTCCGTTTTCTGGGAAGTTCTAGCTGAAAGGGGGACACCGTTTTCTTGGAAGTCCTAGCCGAAAGGGGGACTTACCGTTTTCTTGGAAGTCCTAGCCGAAAGGGGGACTTATCGTTTTGTTGGAAGTCCTAGCCGAAAGGGGAATTACCGTTTTCTTGGAAGTCCTACCCGAGAGGGGGACTTACCTTTTTCTTGGAAGTCCTAGCCGAAAGGGGGACTTACCGTTTTCTTGGAAGTCCTAGCCGAAAGGGGGACTTACCGTTTTCTTGGAAGTCCTAGCCGAAAAGGGGACATACCGTTTTCTTGGATGTCCTATCTGAAAGGGGGTCTTACCGTTTTCTTGGAAGTTCTAACTGAAAGGGGGACTTTCCGTTTTCTTGGAAGTCCTACCTGAAAGGGGGACTTACCGTTTTCTTGGAAGTCCTATCTGAAAGGGGGACTTACCGTTTTCTTCGAAGTCCTAGCTGAAAGGAGGACTTTCCGTTTTCTTGGAAGTCCTACCTGATAGGGGGACCTACCGTTTTCTTTGAAGTCCTATCTGAAAGGGGGACTTACCGTTTTCTTCGAAGTCCTAGCTGAAAGGAGGACTTTCCGTTTTCTTGGAAGTCCTATCTGAAAGGGGCACTTACCGTTTTCTTGGAAGTCCTAGCTGAAAGGGGGACATACCGTTTTCTTCGATGTCCTACCTGAAAGGTGGACTTTCCGTTTTCTTGGAAGACCTACCTGAAAGGGGGACTTACCGTTTTCTTGGATGTCCTATCTGAAAGGGGGTCTTACCGTTTTCTTGGAAGTTCTCGCTGAAAGGGGGACACCGTTTTATTGGAAGTCCTAGCTGAAAGGGGGACTTACCGTTTTCTTGGAAGTCCTAGCCGAAAGGGGGACTTACCGTTTTCTTTGAAGTCCTAGCCGAAAGGGGGACTTACCGTTTTCTTGGAAGTCATAGCCGAAAGGGGGACCTACCGTTTTCTTGGAAGTCCTAGCCGAAAGGGGGACTTACCTTTTTATTGGAAGTCCTAGCCGAAAGGGGGACTTACCGTTTTCTTGGAAGTCCAAGCCGAAAGGGGGACTTACCATTTTCTTGGATGTCCTATCTGAAAGGGGGACTTACAGTTTTCTTGGAAGTTCTAGCTGAAAGGGGGACTTTCCGTTTTCTTGTAAGTCCTAGCTGAAAGGGGGACTTTCCGTTTTCTTGGAAGTCCTATCTGAAAGGGGGACTTACCGTTTTGTTCGAAGTCCTAGCTGAAAGGAGGACTTTCCGTTTTCTTGGAAGTCCTAGCTGAAAGGGGGACATACCGTTTTCTTGGAAGTCCTAGCTGAAAGGGGGACTTACCGTTTTCTTGGAAGTCCTAGCCGAAAGGGGGAATTACCGTTTTCTTGGAAGTCCTAGCAAAAAAGGGGGACTCACCGTTTTCTTGGAAGTCCTAGCCGAAAGGGGGACTTACCGTTTTCTTGGAAGTCCTATCTGAAAGGGGGACTTCAGTTTTCTTGGAAGTCCTAGCTGAAAGGGGGACTTTCCGTTTTCTTGGAAGTCCTAGCTGAAAGGGGGACTTACCATTTTCTTGGAAGTCCTACCTGAAAGGTGGACTTTCCGTTTTCTTGGAAGACCTACCTGAAAGGGGGACTTAACGTTTTCTTGGAAGTCCTAGCTGAAAGGGGGACTTTCCATTTTCTTGGAAGTCCTATCTGAAAGGGGGACTTACCGTTTTCTTGGAAGTCCTAGCTGAAAGGGGGACTTCCGTTTTCTTGGAAGTCCTAGCTGAAAGGGGGACTTTCTGTTTTCTTGGAAGTCCTAGCTGAAAGGGGGACTTACCGTTTCCTTGGAAGTCCTAGCTGAAAGGGGGAATTACCGTTTTCTTGGAAGTCCTACCTTAAAGGGGGACTTTCCATTTTCTTGGAAGTCCTACCTGAAAGGGGGATTTTCCGTTTTCTTGGATGTCCTATCTGACAGGGGGACTTACCGTTTTCTTGGAAGTTCTAGCTGAAAGGGGGACACCCTTTTATTGGAAGTCCTAGCCGAAAGGGGGACTTTCCGTTTTCTTGGAAGTCCTAGCCGAAAGGGGGACTTTCCGTTTTCTTGGAAGACCTATCTGAAAGGGGGACTTTCCGTTTTCTTGGATGTCCTATCTGAAAGGGGGACTTACAGTTTTCTTGGAAGTTCTAGCTGAAAGGGGGACACCGTTTTCTTGGAAGTCCTAGCCGAAAGGGGGACTTAGCGTTTTCTTGGAAGTCCTAGCCGAAAGGGGGACTTACCGTTTTCTTGGAAGTCCTAGCCGAAAGGGGGACTTACCTTTTTCTTGGAAGTCCTAGCTGAAAGGGGGTCTTACCGTTTTCTTGGAAGTTCTAACTGAAAGGGGGACTTTCCGTTTTCTTGGAAGTCCTACCTGAAAGGGGGACTTACCGTTTTCTTGGAAGTCCTATCTGAAAGGGGGACTTACCGTTTTCTTCGAAGTCCTAGCTGAAAGGAGGACTTTCCGTTTTCTTGGAAGTCCTACCTGATAGGGGGACCTACCGTTTTCTTTGAAGTCCTATCTGAAAGGGGGACTTACCGTTTTCTTCGAAGTCCTAGCTGAAAGGAGGACTTTCCGTTTTCTTGGAAGTCCTATCTGAAAGGGGCACTTACCGTTTTCTTGGAAGTCCTAGCTGAAAGGGGGACATACCGTTTTCTTCGATGTCCTACCTGAAAGGTGGACTTTCCGTTTTCTTGGAAGACCTACCTGAAAGGGGGACTTACCGTTTTCTTGGATGTCCAATCTGAAAGGGGGTCTTACCGTTTTCTTGGAAGTTCTCGCTGAAAGGGGGACACCGTTTTATTGGATGTCCTAGCTGAAAGGGGGACTTACCGTTTTCTTGGAAGTCCTAGCCGAAAGGGGGACTTACCGTTTTCTTTGAAGTCCTAGCCGAAAGGGGGACTTACCGTTTTCTTGGAAGTCATAGCCGAAAGGGGGACCTACCGTTTTCTTGGAAGTCCTAGCCGAAAGGGGGACTTACCTTTTTATTGGAAGTCCTAGCCGAAAGGGGGACTTACCGTTTTCTTGGAAGTCCAAGCCGAAAGGGGGACTTACCATTTTCTTGGATGTCCTATCTGAAAGGGGGACTTACAGTTTTCTTGGAAGTTCTAGCTGAAAGGGGGACTTTCCGTTTTCTTGTAAGTCCTAGCTGAAAGGGGGACTTTCCGTTTTCTTGGAAGTCCTATCTGAAAGGGGGACTTACCGTTTTGTTCGAAGTCCTAGCTGAAAGGAGGACTTTCCGTTTTCTTGGAAGTCCTAGCTGAAAGGGGGACATACCGTTTTCTTGGAAGTCCTAGCTGAAAGGGGGACTTACCGTTTTCTTGGAAGTCCTAGCCGAAAGGGGGAATTACCGTTTTCTTGGAAGTCCTAGCAAAAAAGGGGGACTCACCGTTTTCTTGGAAGTCATAGCCGAAAGGGGGACTTACCGTTTTCTTGGAAGTCCTATCTGAAAGGGGGACTTCAGTTTTCTTGGAAGTCCTAGCTGAAAGGGGGACTTTCCGTTTTCTTGGAAGTCCTAGCTGAAAGGGGGACTTACCATTTTCTTGGAAGTCCTACCTGAAAGGTGGACTTTCCGTTTTCTTGGAAGACCTACCTGAAAGGGGGACTTAACATTTTCTTGGAAGTCCTAGCTGAAAGGGGGACTTTCCATTTTCTTGGAAGTCCTATCTGAAAGGGGGACTTACCGTTTTCTTGGAAGTCCTAGCTGAAAGGGGGACTTCCGTTTTCTTGGAAGTCCTAGCTGAAAGGGGGACTTTCTGTTTTCTTGGAAGTCCTAGCTGAAAGGGGGACTTACCGTTTCCTTGGAAGTCCTAGCTGAAAGGGGGAATTACCGTTTTCTTGGAAGTCCTACCTTAAAGGGGGACTTTCCATTTTCTTGGAAGTCCTACCTGAAAGGGGGATTTTCCGTTTTCTTGGATGTCCTATCTGACAGGGGGACTTACCGTTTTCTTGGAAGTTCTAGCTGAAAGGGGGACACCCTTTTATTGGAAGTCCTAGCTGAAAGGGGGACTTACCGTTTTCTTGGAAGTCTTAGCCGAAAGGGGGACTTTCCGTTTTCTTGGAAGTCCTAGCCGAAAGGGGGACTTTCCGTTTTCTTGGAAGACCTATCTGAAAGGGGGACTTTCCGTTTTCTTGGATGTCCTATCTGAAAGGGGGACTTACAGTTTTCTTGGAAGTTCTAGCTGAAAGGGGGACACCGTTTTCTTGGAAGTCCTAGCCGAAAGGGGGACTTAGCGTTTTCTTGGAAGTCCTAGCCGAAAGGGGGACTTACCGTTTTCTTGGAAGTCCTAGCCAAAAGGGGGACTTACCGTTTTCTTGGAAGTCCTAGCCGAGAGGGGGACTTACCTTTTTCTTGGAAGTCCTAGCCGAAAGGGGGACTTACCGTTTTCTTGGAAGTCCTAGCCGAAAGGGGGACTTACCGTTTTCTTGGATGTCCTATCTGAAAGGGGGACTTACAGTTTTCTTGGAAGTTCTAACTGAAAGGGGGACTTTCCGTTTTCTTGGAAGTCCTACCTGAAAGGGGGACTTACCGTTTTCTTGGAAGTCCTCTCTGAAAGGGGGACTTACCGTTTTCTTCGAAGTCCTAGCTGAAAGGAGGACTTTCCGTTTTCTTGGAAGTCCTACCTTATAGGGGGACTTACCGTTTTCTTTGAAGTACTATCTGAAAGGGGGACTTACCGTTTTCTTCGAAGTCCTAGCTGAAAGGAGGACTTTCCGTTTTCTTGGAAGTCCTAGCTGAAAGGGGGACTTTCCGTTTTCTTGGAAGTCCTAGCTGAAAGGGGCACTTACCGTTTTCTTGGAAGTCCTAGCTGAAAGGGGGACTTACAGTTTTCTTCGAAGTCCTACCTGAAAGGTGGACTTTCCGTTTTCTTGGAAGACCTACCTGAAAGGGGGACTTACCGTTTTCTTGGATGTCCTATCTGAAAGGGGGACTCACCGTTTTCTTGGAAGATCTAGCTGAAAGGGGGACACCGTTTTATTGGAAGTCCAAGCTGAAAGGGGGACTTACCGTTTTCTTGGAAGTCCTAGCCGAAAGGGGGACTTACCGTTTTCTTGTAAGTCCTAGCCGAAAGGGGGACTTACCGTTTTCTTGGAAGTCATAGCCGAAAGGGGGACCTACCGTTTTCTTGGAAGTCCTAGCCGAAAGGGGGACTTACCTTTTTATTGGAAATCCTAGCCGAAAGGGGGACTTAACGTTTTCTTGGAAGTGCAAGCCGAAAGGGGGACTTACCGTTTTCTTGGATGTCCTATCTGAAAAGGGGACTTACCGTTTTCTTGGAAGTTCTAACTGAAAGGGGGACTTTCCATTTTCTTGGAAGTCCTACCTGAAAGGGGGACTTACCGTTTTCTTGGAAGTCCTATCTGAAAGGGGGACTTACCGTTTTCTTCGAAGTCCTAGCTGAAAGGGGGACTTTCCGTTTTCTTGGAAGTCCTAGCTGAAAGGGGGACTTTCCGTTTTCTTGGAAGTCCTAGCTGAAAGGGGCACTTACCGTTTTCTTGGAAGTCCTAGCTGAAAGGGGGACTTACCGTTTTCTTCGAAGTCCTACCTGAAAGGTGGACTTTCCGTTTTCTTGGAAGACCTACCTTAACGGGGGACTTACCGTTTTCTTGGAAGTTCTAGCTGAAAGGGGGACACCGTTTTATTGAAAGTCCTAGCTGAAAGGGGGACTTACCGTTTTCTTGGAAGTCCTAGCCGAAAGGGGGACATACCGTTTTCTTGGAAGTCCTAGCCGAAAGGGGGACTTACCTTTTTATTGGAAGTCCTAGCCGAAAGGGGGACTTACCGTTTTCTTGGAAGTCCGAGCCAAAAGGGGGACTTACCATTTTCTTGGATGTCCTATCTGAAAGGGGGACTTACAGTTTTCTTGGAAGTTCTAGCTGAAAGGGGGACTTTCCGTTTTCTTGTAAGTCCTAGCTGAAAGGGGGACTTTCCGTTTTCTTGGAAGTCCTATCTGAAAGGGTGACTTACCGTTTTGTTCGAAGTCCTAGCTGAAAGGAGGACTTTCCGTTTTCTTGGAAGTCCTAGCTGAAAGGGGGACATACCGTTTTCTTGGAAGTCCTAGCTGAAAGGGGGACTTACCGTTTTCTTGGAAGTCCTAGCCGAAAGGGGGAATTACCGTTTTCTTGGAAGTCCTAGCAAAAAAGGGGAACTCACCGTTTTCTTGGAAGTCCTAGCCGAAAGGGGGACTTACCGTTTTCTTGGAAGTCCTAGCCGAAAGGTGGACTTCCGTTTTCTTGGAAGTCCTAGCTGAAAGGGGGACTTTCCGTTTTCTTGGAAGTCCTAGCTGAAAGGGGGACTTACCGTTTTCTTGGAAGTCCTAGCCAAAAGGGGGACTTTCCGTTTTCTTGGAAGTCCTATCTGAAAGGCGGACTTTCCATTTTCTTGGATGTCCTATCTGAAAGGGGGACTTACCGTTTTCTTGGAAGTTCTAGCTGAAAGGGGGACACCATTTTATTGGAAGTCCTAGCTGAAAGGGGGACTTACCGTTTTCTTGGAAGTCCTAGACGAAAGGGGGACTTTCCGTTTTCTTGGAAGTCCTAGCCGAAAGGGGGATTTTCCGTTTTCTTGGAAGACCTATCTGAAAGGGGGACTTTCCGTTTTCTTGGATGTCCTA
The DNA here is from genome assembly GCF_036971445.1 of Narcine bancroftii. Classification (NCBI taxonomy): domain Eukaryota; kingdom Metazoa; phylum Chordata; class Chondrichthyes; order Torpediniformes; family Narcinidae; genus Narcine; species Narcine bancroftii. Next base: position 44,175,397 of record NC_091469.1, read on the forward strand.
TCTGAAAGGGGGACTTACAGTTTTCTTGGAAGTTCTAGCTGAAAGGGGGACACCGTTTTCTTGGAAGTCCTAGCCGAAAGGGGGACTTACCGTTTTCTTGGAAGTCCTAGCCGAAAGGGGGACTTACCGTTTTCTTGGAAGTCCTAGCCGAAAGGGGGACATACCGTTTTCTTGGATGTCCTATCTGAAAGGGGGTCTTACCGTTTTCTTGGAAGTTCTAACTGAAAGGGGGACTTTCCGTTTTCTTGGAAGTCCTACCTGAAAGGGGGACTTACCGTTTTCTTGGAAGTCCTATCTGAAAGGGGGACTTACCGTTTTCTTCGAAGTCCTAGCTGAAAGGAGGACTTTCCGTTTTCTTGTAAGTCCTACCTGATAGGGGGACTTACCGTTTTCTTTGAAGTCCTATCTGAAAGGGGGACTTACCGTTTTCTTCGAATTCCTAGCTGAAAGGAGGACTTTACGTTTTCTTGGAAGTCCTATCTGAAAGGGGCACTTACCGTTTTCTTGGAAGTCCTAGCTGAAAGGGGGACATACCGTTTTCTTCGATGTCCTACCTGAAAGGTGGACTTTCCGTTTTCTTGGAAGACCTACCTGAAAGGGGGACTTACCGTTTTCTTGGATGTCCTATCTGAAAGGGGGTCTTACCGTTTTCTTGGAAGTTCTCGCTGAAAGGGGGACACCGTTTTATTGGAAGTCCTTGCTGAAAGGGGGACTTACCGTTTTCTTGGAAGTCCTAGCCGAAAGGGGGACTTACCGTTTTCTTGGAAGTCCTAGCCGAAAGGGGGACTTACCGTTTTCTTGGAAGTCATAGCCGAAAGGGGGACCTACCGTTTTCTTGGAAGTCCTAGCCGAAAGGGGGACTTACCTTTTTATTGGAAGTCCTAGCCGAAAGGGGGACTTACCGTTTTCTTGGAAGTCCAAGCCGAAAGGGGGACTTACCATTTTCTTGGATGTCCTATCTGAAAGGGGGACTTACAGTTTTCTTGGAAGTTCTAGCTGAAAGGGGGACTTTCCGTTTTCTTGTAAGTCTTAGCTGAAAGGGGGACTTTCCGTTTTCTTGGAAGTCCTATCTGAAAGGGGGACTTACAGTTTTGTTCGAAGTCCTAGCTGAAAGGAGGACTTTCCGTTTTCTTGGAAGTCCTAGCTGAAAGGGGGACATACCGTTTTCTTGGAAGTCCTAGCTGAAAGGGGGACTTACCGTTTTCTTGGAAGTCCTAGCCGAAAGGGGGAATTACCGTTTTCTTGGAAGTCCTAGCAAAAAAGGGGGACTCACCGTTTTCTTGGAAGTCCTAGCCGAAAGGGGGACTTACCGTTTTCTTGGAAGTCCTATCTGAAAGGGGGACTTCAGTTTTCTTGGAAGTCCTAGCTGAAAGGGGGACTTTCCGTTTTCTTGGAAGTCCTAGCTGAAAGGGGGACTTACCGTTTTCTTGGAAGTCCTAGCTGAAAGGGGGACTTACCATTTTCTTGGAAGTTCTACCTGAAAGGTGGACTTTCCGTTTTCTTGGAAGACCTACCTGAAAGGGGGACTTAACGTTTTCTTGGAAGTCCTAGCTGAAAGGGGGACTTTCCATTTTCTTGGAAGTCCTATCTGAAAGGGGGACTTACCGTTTTCTTGGAAGTCCTAGCTGAAAGGGGGACTTCCGTTTTCTTGGAAGTCCTAGCTGAAAGGGGGACTTTCTGTTTTCTTGGAAGTCCTAGCTGAAAGGGGGACTTACCGTTTCCTTGGAAGTCCTAGCTGAAAGGGGAAATTACCGTTTTCTTGGAAGTCCTACCTTAAAGGGGGACTTTCCATTTTCTTGGAAGTCCTACCTGAAAGGGGGATTTTCCGTTTTCTTGGATGTCCTATCTGACAGGGGGACTTACCGTTTTCTTGGAAGTTCTAGCTGAAAGGGGGACACCCTTTTATTGGAAGTCCTAGCTGAAAGGGGGACTTACCGTTTTCTTGGAAGTCCTAGCCGAAAGGGGGACTTTCCGTTTTCTTGGAAGTCCTAGCCGAAAGGGGGACTTTCCGTTTTCTTGGAAGACCTATCTGAAAGGGGGACTTTCCGTTTTCTTGGATGTCCTATCTGAAAGGGGGACTTACAGTTTTCTTGGAAGTTCTAGCTGAAAGGGGGACACCGTTTTCTTGGAAGTCCTAGCCGAAAGGGGGACTTACCGTTTTCTTGGAAGTCCTAGCCGAAAGAGGGACTTACCGTTTTCTTGGAAGTCCTAGCCAAAAGGGGGACTTACCGTTTTCTTGGAAGTCCTAGCCGAGAGGGGGACTTACCTTTTTCTTGGAAGTCCTAGCCGAAATGGGGACTTACCGTTTTCTTGGAAGTCCTAGCCGAAAGGGGGACTTACCGTTTTCTTGGATGTCCTATCTGAAAGGGGGACTTACAGTTTTCTTGGAAGTTCTAACTGAAAGGGGGACTTTCCGTTTTCTTGGAAGTCCTACCTGAAAGGGGGACTTACCGTTTTCTTGGAAGTCCTCTCTGAAAGGGGGACTTACCGTTTTCTTCGAAGTCCTAGCTGAAAGGAGGACTTTCCGTTTTCTTGGAAGTCCTACCTTATAGGGGGACTTACCGTTTTCTTTGAAGTACTATCTGAAAGGGGGACTTACCGTTTTCTTCGAAGTCCTAGCTGAAAGGAGGACTTTCCGTTTTCTTGGAAGTCCTAGCTGAAAGGGGCACTTACCGTTTTCTTGGAAGTCCTAGCTGAAAGGGGGACTTTCCATTTTCTTGGAAGACCTACCTGAAAGGGGGACTTACCGTTTTCTTGGAAGTCCTAGCCGAAAGGGGGACTTACCTTTTTATTGGAAGTCCTAGCCGAAAGGGGGACTTAACGTTTTCTTGGAAGTGCAAGCCGAAAGGGGGACTTACCATTTTCTTGGATGTCCTAGCTGAAAGGAGGACTTACCGTTTTCCTGGAAGTCCTAGCTGAAAGGGGGACTTCAGTTTTCTTGGAAGTCCTAGCTGAAAGGGGGACTTACCGTTTTCTTGGAAGTCCTGGCCGAAAGGGGGACTTACCGTTTTCTTGGAAATCCTAGCCGAAAGGGGGACTTTCCATTTTCTTGGAAGTCCTAGCCGAAAGGGGGACTTTCCATTTTCTTGGAAGTCCTAGCCGAAAGGGGGACTTACCGTTTTCTTGGAAGTCCTAGCCGAAAGGGGGAATTACCGTTTTCTTGGAAGTCCTAGCAAAAAAGGGGGACTCACCGTTTTCTTGGAAGTCCTAGCCGAAAGGGGGACTTACCGTTTTCTTGGAAGTCCTATCTGAAAGGGGGACTTCAGTTTTCTTGGAAGTCCTAGCTGAAAGGGGGACTTTCCGTTTTCTTGGAAGTCCTAGCTGAAAGGGGGACTTACCGTTTTCTTGGAAGTCCTAGCTGAAAGGGGGACTTACCATTTTCTTGGAAGTTCTACCTGAAAGGTGGACTTTCCGTTTTCTTGGAAGACCTACCTGAAAGGGGGACTTAACGTTTTCTTGGAAGTCCTATCTGAAAGGGGGACTTACCGTTTTCTTGGAAGTCCTAGCTGAAAGGGGGACTTCCGTTTTCTTGGAAGTCCTAGCTGAAAGGGGGACTTTCTGTTTTCTTGGAAGTCCTAGCTGAAAGGGGGACTTACCGTTTCCTTGGAAGTCCTAGCTGAAAGGGGGAATTACCGTTTTCTTGGAAGTCCTACCTTAAAGGGGGACTTTCCATTTTCTTGGAAGTCCTACCTGAAAGGGGGATTTTCCGTTTTCTTGGATGTCCTATCTGACAGGGGGACTTACCGTTTTCTTGGAAGTTCTAGCTGAAAGGGGGACACCCTTTTATTGGAAGTCCTAGCTGAAAGGGGGACTTACCGTTTTCTTGGAAGTCCTAGCCGAAAGGGGGACTTTCCGTTTTCTAGGAAGTCCTAGCCGAAAGGGGGACTTTCCGTTTTCTTGGAAGACCTATCTGAAAGGGGGACTTTCCGTTTTCTTGGATGTCCTATCTGAAAGGGGGACTTACAGTTTTCTTGGAAGTTCTAGCTGAAAGGGGGACACCGTTTTCTTGGAAGTGCTAGCCGAAAGGGGGACTTACCGTTTTCTTGGAAGTCCTAGCCGAAAGGGGGACTTACCGTTTTCTTGGAAGTCCTAGCCAAAAGGGGGACTTACCGTTTTCTTGGAAGTCCTAGCCGAGAGGGGGACTTACCTTTTTCTTGGAAGTCCTAGCCGAAATGGGGACTTACCGTTTTCTTGGAAGTCCTAGCCGAAAGGGGGACTTACCGTTTTCTTGGATGTCCTATCTGAAAGGGGGACTTACAGTTTTCTTGGAAGTTCTAACTGAAAGGGGGACTTTCCGTTTTCTTGGAAGTCCTACCTGAAAGGGGGACTTACCGTTTTCTTGGAAGTCCTCTCTGAAAGGGGGACTTACCGTTTTCTTCGAAGTCCTAGCTGAAAGGAGGACTTTCCGTTTTCTTGGAAGTCCTACCTTATAGGGGGACTTACCGTTTTCTTTGAAGTACTATCTGAAAGGGGGACTTACCGTTTTCTTCGAAGTCCTAGCTGAAAGGAGGACTTTCCGTTTTCTTGGAAGTCCTAGCTGAAAGGGGGACTTTCCGTTTTCTTGGAAGTCCTAGCTGAAAGGGGCACTTACCGTTTTCTTGGAAGTCCTAGCTGAAAGGGGGACTTACAGTTTTCTTCGAAGTCCTACCTGAAAGGTGGACTTTCCGTTTTCTTGGAAGACCTACCTGAAAGGGGGACTTACCGTTTTCTTGGAAGTCCTAGCCGAAAGGGGGACTTACCTTTTTATTGGAAGTCCTAGCCGAAAGGGGGACTTAACGTTTTCTTGGAAGTGCAAGCCGAAAGGGGGACTTACCATTTTCTTGGATGTCCTAGCTGAAAGGAGGACTTTCCGTTTTCTTGGAAGTCCTAGCTGAAAGGGGGACATACCGTTTTCTTGGAAGTCCTAGCTGAAAGGGGGACTTACCGTTTTCTTGGAAGTCCTAGCCGAAAGGGGGAATTACCGTTTTCTTGGAAGTCCTATCAAAAAAGGGGAACTCACCGTTTTCTTGGAAGTCCTAGCCGAAAGGGGGACTTACCGTTTTCTTGGAAGTCCTAGCCGAAAGGTGGACTTCCGTTTTCTTGGAAGTCCTAGCTGAAAGGGGGACTTTCCGTTTTCTTGGAAGTCCTAGCTGAAAGGGGGACTTACCGTTTTCTTGGAAGTCCTAGCCAAAAGGGGGACTTTCCGTTTTCTTGGAAGTCCTATCTGAAAGGCGGACTTTCCATTTTCTTGGATGTCCTATCTGAAAGGGGGACTTACCGTTTTCTTGGAAGTTCTAGCTGAAAGGGGGACACCGTTTTATTGGAAGTCCTAGCTGAAAGGGGGACTTACCGTTTTCTTGGAAGTCCTAGACGAAAGGGGGACTTTCCGTTTTCTTGGAAGTCCTAGCCGAAAGGGGGATTTTCCGTTTTCTTGGAAGACCTATCTGAAAGGGGGACTTTCCGTTTTCTTGGATGTCCTATCTGAAAGGGGGACTTACAGTTTTCTTGGAAGTTCTAGCTGAAAGGGGGACACCGTTTTCTTGGAAGTCCTAGCCGAAAGGGGGACTTACCGTTTTCTTGGAAGTCCTAGCCGAAAGGGGGACTTACCGTTTTCTTGGAAGTCCTAGCCGAAAGGGGGACATACCGTTTTCTTGGATGTCCTATCTGAAAGGGGGTCTTACCGTTTTCTTGGAAGTTCTAACTGAAAGGGGGACTTTCCGTTTTCTTGGAAGTCCTACCTGAAAGGGGGACTTACCGTTTTCTTGGAAGTCCTATCTGAAAGGGGGACTTACCGTTTTCTTCGAAGTCCTAGCTGAAAGGAGGACTTTCCGTTTTCTTGTAAGTCCTACCTGATAGGGGGACTTACCGTTTTCTTTGAAGTCCTATCTGAAAGGGGGACTTACCGTTTTCTTCGAAGTCCTAGCTGAAAGGAGGACTTTCCGTTTTCTTGGAAGTCCTATCTGAAAGGGGCACTTACCGTTTTCTTGGAAGTCCTAGCTGAAAGGGGGACATACCGTTTTCTTCGATGTCCTACCTGAAAGGTGGACTTTCCGTTTTCTTGGAAGACCTACCTGAAAGGGGGACTTACCGTTTTCTTGGATGTCCTATCTGAAAGGGGGTCTTACCGTTTTCTTGGAAGTTCTCGCTGAAAGGGGGACACCGTTTTATTGGAAGTCCTAGCTGAAAGGGGGACTTACCGTTTTCTTGGAAGTCCTAGCCGAAAGGGGGACTTACCGTTTTCTTGGAAGTCCTAGCCGAAAGGGGGACTTACCGTTTTCTTGGAAGTCATAGCCGAAAGGGGGACCTACCGTTTTCTTGGAAGTCCTAGCCGAAAGGGGGACTTACCTTTTTATTGGAAGTCCTAGCCGAAAGGGGGACTTACCGTTTTCTTGGAAGTCCAAGCCGAAAGGGGGACTTACCATTTTCTTGGATGTCCTATCTGAAAGGGGGACTTACAGTTTTCTTGGAAGTTCTAGCTGAAAGGGGGACTTTCCGTTTTCTTGTAAGTCTTAGCTGAAAGGGGGACTTTCCGTTTTCTTGGAAGTCCTATCTGAAAGGGGGACTTACAGTTTTGTTCGAAGTCCTAGCTGAAAGGAGGACTTTCCGTTTTCTTGGAAGTCCTAGCTGAAAGGGGGACATACCGTTTTCTTGGAAGTCCTAGCTGAAAGGGGGACTTACCGTTTTCTTGGAAGTCCTAGCCGAAAGGGGGAATTACCGTTTTCTTGGAAGTCCTAGCAAAAAAGGGGGACTCACCGTTTTCTTGGAAGTCCTAGCCGAAAGGGGGACTTACCGTTTTCTTGGAAGTCCTATCTGAAAGGGGGACTTCAGTTTTCTTGGAAGTCCTAGCTGAAAGGGGGACTTTCCGTTTTCTTGGAAGTCCTAGCTGAAAGGGGGACTTACCGTTTTCTTGGAAGTCCTAGCTGAAAGGGGGACTTACCATTTTCTTGGAAGTTCTACCTGAAAGGTGGACTTTCCGTTTTCTTGGAAGACCTACCTGAAAGGGGGACTTAAAGTTTTCTTGGAAGTCCTAGCTGAAAGGGGGACTTTCCATTTTCTTGGAAGTCCTATCTGAAAGGGGGACTTACCGTTTTCTTGGAAGTCCTAGCTGAAAGGGGGACTTCCGTTTTCTTGGAAGTCCTAGCTGAAAGGGGGACTTTCTGTTTTCTTGGAAGTCCTAGCTGAAAGGGGGACTTACCGTTTCCTTGGAAGTCCTAGCTGAAAGGGGAAATTACCGTTTTCTTGGAAGTCCTACCTTAAAGGGGGACTTTCCATTTTCTTGGAAGTCCTACCTGAAAGGGGGATTTTCCGTTTTCTTGGATGTCCTATCTGACAGGGGGACTTACCGTTTTCTTGGAAGTTCTAGCTGAAAGGGGGACACCCTTTTATTGGAAGTCCTAGCTGAAAGGGGGACTTACCGTTTTCTTGGAAGTCCTAGCCGAAAGGGGGACTTTCCGTTTTCTTGGAAGTCCTAGCCGAAAGGGGGACTTTCCGTTTTCTTGGAAGACCTATCTGAAAGGGGGACTTTCCGTTTTCTTGGATGTCCTATCTGAAAGGGGGACTTACAGTTTTCTTGGAAGTTCTAGCTGAAAGGGGGACACCGTTTTCTTGGAAGTCCTAGCCGAAAGGGGGACTTACCGTTTTCTTGGAAGTCCTAGCCGAAAGAGGGACTTACCGTTTTCTTGGAAGTCCTAGCCAAAAGGGGGACTTACCGTTTTCTTGGAAGTCCTAGCCGAGAGGGGGACTTACCTTTTTCTTGGAAGTCCTAGCCGAAATGGGGACTTACCGTTTTCTTGGAAGTCCTAGCCGAAAGGGGGACTTACCGTTTTCTTGGATGTCCTATCTGAAAGGGGGACTTACAGTTTTCTTGGAAGTTCTAACTGAAAGGGGGACTTTCCGTTTTCTTGGAAGTCCTACCTGAAAGGGGGACTTACCGTTTTCTTGGAAGTCCTCTCTGAAAGGGGGACTTACCGTTTTCTTCGAAGTCCTAGCTGAAAGGAGGACTTTCCGTTTTCTTGGAAGTCCTACCTTATAGGGGGACTTACCGTTTTCTTTGAAGTACTATCTGAAAGGGGGACTTACCGTTTTCTTCGAAGTCCTAGCTGAAAGGAGGACTTTCCGTTTTCTTGGAAGTCCTAGCTGAAAGGGGCACTTACCGTTTTCTTGGAAGTCCTAGCTGAAAGGGGGACTTTCCGTTTTCTTGGAAGACCTACCTGAAAGGGGGACTTACCGTTTTCTTGGAAGTCCTAGCCGAAAGGGGGACTTACCTTTTTATTGGAAGTCCTAGCCGAAAGGGGGACTTAACGTTTTCTTGGAAGTGCAAGCCGAAAGGGGGACTTACCATTTTCTTGGATGTCCTAGCTGAAAGGAGGACTTACCGTTTTCCTGGAAGTCCTAGCTGAAAGGGGGACTTCAGTTTTCTTGGAAGTCCTAGCTGAAAGGGGGACTTACCGTTTTCTTGGAAGTCCTGGCCGAAAGGGGGACTTACCGTTTTCTTGGAAATCCTAGCCGAAAGGGGGACTTTCCATTTTCTTGGAAGTCCTAGCCGAAAGGGGGACTTTCCATTTTCTTGGAAGTCCTAGCCGAAAGGGGGACTTACCGTTTTCTTGGAAGTCCTAGCCGAAAGGGGGAATTACCGTTTTCTTGGAAGTCCTAGCAAAAAAGGGGGACTCACCGTTTTCTTGGAAGTCCTAGCCGAAAGGGGGACTTACCGTTTTCTTGGAAGTCCTATCTGAAAGGGGGACTTCAGTTTTCTTGGAAGTCCTAGCTGAAAGGGGGACTTTCCGTTTTCTTGGAAGTCCTAGCTGAAAGGGGGACTTACCGTTTTCTTGGAAGTCCTAGCTGAAAGGGGGACTTACCATTTTCTTGGAAGTTCTACCTGAAAGGTGGACTTTCCGTTTTCTTGGAAGACCTACCTGAAAGGGGGACTTAACGTTTTCTTGGAAGTCCTATCTGAAAGGGGGACTTACCGTTTTCTTGGAAGTCCTAGCTGAAAGGGGGACTTCCGTTTTCTTGGAAGTCCTAGCTGAAAGGGGGACTTTCTGTTTTCTTGGAAGTCCTAGCTGAAAGGGGGACTTACCGTTTCCTTGGAAGTCCTAGCTGAAAGGGGGAATTACCGTTTTCTTGGAAGTCCTACCTTAAAGGGGGACTTTCCATTTTCTTGGAAGTCCTACCTGAAAGGGGGATTTTCCGTTTTCTTGGATGTCCTATCTGACAGGGGGACTTACCGTTTTCTTGGAAGTTCTAGCTGAAAGGGGGACACCCTTTTATTGGAAGTCCTAGCTGAAAGGGGGACTTACCGTTTTCTTGGAAGTCCTAGCCGAAAGGGGGACTTTCCGTTTTCTTGGAAGTCCTAGCCGAAAGGGGGACTTTCCGTTTTCTTGGAAGACCTATCTGAAAGGGGGACTTTCCGTTTTCTTGGATGTCCTATCTGAAAGGGGGACTTACAGTTTTCTTGGAAGTTCTAGCTGAAAGGGGGACACCGTTTTCTTGGAAGTCCTAGCCGAAAGGGGGACTTACCGTTTTCTTGGAAGTCCTAGCCGAAAGGGGGACTTACCGTTTTCTTGGAAGTCCTAGCCAAAAGGGGGACTTACCGTTTTCTTGGAAGTCCTAGCCGAGAGGGGGACTTACCTTTTTCTTGGAAGTCCTAGCCGAAATGGGGACTTACCGTTTTCTTGGAAGTCCTAGCCGAAAGGGGGACTTACCGTTTTCTTGGATGTCCTATCTGAAAGGGGGACTTACAGTTTTCTTGGAAGTTCTAACTGAAAGGGGGACTTTCCGTTTTCTTGGAAGTCCTACCTGAAAGGGGGACTTACCGTTTTCTTGGAAGTCCTCTCTGAAAGGGGGACTTACCGTTTTCTTCGAAGTCCTAGCTGAAAGGAGGACTTTCCGTTTTCTTGGAAGTCCTACCTTATAGGGGGACTTACCGTTTTCTTTGAAGTACTATCTGAAAGGGGGACTTACCGTTTTCTTCGAAGTCCTAGCTGAAAGGAGGACTTTCCGTTTTCTTGGAAGTCCTAGCTGAAAGGGGGACTTTCCGTTTTCTTGGAAGTCCTAGCTGAAAGGGGCACTTACCGTTTTCTTGGAAGTCCTAGCTGAAAGGGGGACTTACAGTTTTCTTCGAAGTCCTACCTGAAAGGTGGACTTTCCGTTTTCTTGGAAGACCTACCTGAAAGGGGGACTTACCGTTTTCTTGGAAGTCCTAGCCGAAAGGGGGACTTACCTTTTTATTGGAAGTCCTAGCCGAAAGGGGGACTTAACGTTTTCTTGGAAGTGCAAGCCGAAAGGGGGACTTACCATTTTCTTGGATGTCCTAGCTGAAAGAGGGACTTACAGTTTTCTTCGAAGTTCTAGCTGAAAGGGGGACTTTCCGTTTTCTTGTAAGTCCTAGCTGAAAGGGGAACTTTCCGTTTTCTTGGAAGTCCTATCTGAAAGGGGGACTTACCATTTTGTTCAAAGTCCTAGCTGAAAGGAGGACTTTCCGTTTTCTTGGAAGTCCTAGCTGAAAGGGGGACATACCGTTTTCTTGGAAGTCCTAGCTGAAAGGGGGACTTACCGTTTTCTTGGAAGTCCTAGCCGAAAGGGGGAATTACCGTTTTCTTGGAAGTCCTAGCAAAAAAGGGGGACTCACCGTTTTCTTGGAAGTCCTAGCCGAAAGGGGGACTTACAGTTTTCTTGGAAGTACTCGCCGAAAGGGGGACTTCCGTTTTCTTGGAAGTCCTAGCTGAAAGGGGGAATTTCCGTTTTCTTTGAAGTCCTAGCTGAAAGGGGGACTTACCGTTTTCTTGGAAGTCCTATCTGAAAGGGAAACTTACCGTTTTCTTGGAAGTCCTACCTGAAAGGGGGTCTTACAGTTTTCTTGGAAGTCCTAGCTGAAAGGGGGACTTTCCGTTTTCTTGGAAGTCCTAGTTGAAAGGGGAATTACCATTTTCTTGGAAGTCCTAGCTGAAAGAGGGAATTTCCATTTTCTTGGAAGTCCTAGCTGAAAGGGGGACTTTACGTTTTCTTGTAAGTCCTAGCTGAAAAGGGGGCTTACCGTTTTCTTGGAAGTCCTAGCTGAAAGGGGGTCTTTCCGTTTTCTTGGAAGTACTTGCTCAAATGGGGACTTTCCGTTTTCTTGGAAGTCCTAGCAGAAAGGGGGACACCGTTTTATTGGAACTCCTAGCTGAAAGGGGAACTTACCGTTTTCTTGGAAGTCCTGGCCGAAAGGGGGACTTACCGTTTTCTTGGAAGTCCTAGCCGAAAGGGGGACTTTCCATTTTCTTGGAAGTCCTAGCCGAAAGGGGGACTTACCGTTTTCTTGGAAGTCGTAGCTGAAAGGAGGACTTACCGTTTTCCTGGAAGTCCTAGCTGAAAGGGGGACTTCAGTTTTCTTGGAAGTCCTAGCTGAAAGGGGGACTTTCCGTTTTCTTGGAAGTCCTAGCTGAAAGGGGGACTTACCGTTTTCTTGGAAGTCCTAGCTGAAAGGGGGACTTCCGTTTTCTTGGAAGTCCTAGCTGAAAGGGGGACTTTCTGTTTTCTTGGAAGTCCTAGCTGAAAGGGGGACTTACCGTTTCCTTGGAAGTCCTATCTGAAAGGGGGAATTACCATTTTCTTGGAAGTCCTACCTTAAAGGGGGACTTTCCATTTTCTTGGAAGTCCTACCTGAAAGGGGGACTTACCGTTTTCTTGAAAGTCCTAGCTGAAAGGGGGACTTTCCGTTTTCTTGGAAGTCCTAGCCGAAAGGGGGACTTTCCATTTTCTTGGAAGTCCTAGCCGAAAGGGGGACACAGCGTTTTCTTGGATGTCCTATCTGAAAGGGGGACTTACCGTTTTCTTGGAAGTCCTAGCTGAATGGGGGACTTCCGTTTTCTTGGAAGTCCTAGCTGAAGGGGGGACTTACCGTTTTCTTGGAAGTCCTACCTTAAAGGGGGACTTTCCGTTTTCTTGGAAGTCCTACCTGAAAGGGGGACTTACCGTTTTCTTGGAAGTCCTAGCTGAAAGGGGGACTTACCTTTTTCTTTGAAGTCCTAGCCGAAAGGGGGACTTATCGTTTTCTTGGAAGTCCTAGCCGAAAGGGGGACTTACCGTTTTCTTGGATGTCCTATCTGATGGGGGACTTACCGTTTTCTTGGAAGTTCTAACTGAAAGGGGGACTTTCCGTTTTCTTGGAAGTCCTACCTGAAAGGGGGACTTACCGTTTTCTTGGAAGTCCTATCTGAAAGGGGGACTTACCGTTTTCTTCGAAGTCCTAGCTGAAAGGAGGACTTTCCGTTTTCTTGGAAGTCCTATCTGAAAGGGGGACTTTCCGTTTTCTTGGAAGTCCTAGCTGAAATGGGGCACTTACCGTTTTCTTGGAAGTCCTAGCTGAAAGGGGGACTTACCGTTTTCTTGGAAGTCCTACCTGAAAGGTGGACTTTCCGTTTTCTTGGAAGACCTACCTGAAAGGGGGACTTACCGTTTTCTTGGATGTCCTATCTGAAAGGGGGACTTACCGTTTTCTTGGAAGTTCTAGCTGAAAGGGGGACACCGTTTTATTGGAAGTCCTAGCTGAAAGGGGGACTTACCGTTTTCTTGGAAGTCCTAGCCGAAAGGGGGACTTACCGTTTTCTTGGAAGTCCTAGCCGAAAGGGGGACTTACCGTTTTCTTGGAAGTCATAGCCGAAAGGGGGACTTACCGTTTTCTTGGAAGTCCTAGCCGAAAGGGGGACTTACCTTTTTATTGGAAGTCCTCGCCGAAAGGGGGACTTACCGTTTTCTTGGAAGTCCTAGCCGAAATGGGGACTTACCATTTTCTTGGATGTCCTATCTGAAAGGGGGACTTTCCGTTTTCTTGGAAGTCCTAGCCGAAAGGGGTACTTTCCATTTTCTTGGAAGTCCTAGCCGAAAGGGGGACACACCGTTTTCTTGGATGTCCTATCTGAAAGGGGGACTTACCGTTTTCTTGGAAGTCCTAGCTGAAAGGGGGACTTCCGTTTTCTTGGAAGTCCTAGCTGAAGGGGGGACTTACCGTTTTCTTGGAAGTCCTACCTTAAAGGGGGACTTTCCGTTTTCTTGGAAGTCCTACCTGAAAGGGGGACTTACCGTTTTCTTGGAAGTCCTAGCTGAAAGGGGGACTTTCCATTTTCTCGGAAGACCTAGCCGGAAGGCGGACTTTCCATTTTCTTGGAAGTCCTAGCTGAAAGGGGGACTTTCCGTGTTCTTGGAAGTCCTACCTGAAAGGGGGACTTATCGTTTTCTTGGAAGTACTAGCTGAAAGGGGGACTTTCCATTTTCTTGGAAGTCCTAGCTGAAAGGGGGACTTTCCGTTTTCTTGGAAGTCCTATCTGAAAGGGGGACTTCCATTTTCTTGGAAGTCCTAGCTGAAAGGGGGACTTTCCGTTTTCTTGGAAGTCCTAGCTGAAAGGGGGACTTACCGTTTTCTTGGAAGTCCTAGCTGAAAGGGGGACTTACCGTTTTCTTGGAAGTCCTACCTGAAAGGTGGACTTTTCGTTTTCTTGGAAGACCTACCTGAAAGGGGGACTTACTGTTTTCTTGGATGTCCTAGCTGAAAGGGTGACTTTCCGTTTTCTTGGAAGTCCTAGCTGAAAGGGGGACTTACCGTTTTCTTGGAAGTCCCATCTGAAAGGGGGACTTACCGTTTTCTTGGAAGTCCTAGCTGAAAGGGGGACTTACCGTTTTCTTGGAAGTCCTAGCTGAAAGGGGGACTTACCGTTTTCTTGGAAGTCCTATCTGAAAGGGGGACTTACCGTTTTCTTGGAAGTCCTAGCTGAAAGGGGGACTTACCGTTTTCTTCGATGTCCTAGCTGAAAGGGGGACTTACCGTTTTCTTGGAAGTCCTATCTGAAAGGGGGACTTACCGTTTTCTTGGAAGTCCTAGCTGAAAGGGGGACTTACCGTTTTCTCGGATATCCTAGCTGAAAGGGGGACTTACTGTTTTCTTGGAAGTCGTAGCTGAAAGGGGGACTTTTCATTTTCTGGCACAGCTCACAAGGAGGGGGATGCAGCCGTCAAGAATCCACCTGAAAGGGGGTGAGGCATAGGGTAGCACTACTACTGATACCCCAGATGTATCTTTATTCTCCAGAGCTGTGTGATGTTTAAACTCACGGACCTTGACTGCTGAATGTGTAGAAGAAATGTACTAAATCTATCGATAGGGCTCCATACCTCTTACTGCAAGACAAGAGCCTGAAGCCTCAATTTCAAGTGCCACAGTGTACTTAAAGGGACATGCACACTCCCCCTTCAACTGGCTGATCCAGCCACTTTACACATCAGATCCTTTCTTTATCTTACATACACTTAAAATAAGACGTCTAGAACTCACCCTATTTGCGCAAACATTTCTCCCTGCAAATGTTGTAACATCACTCAACTCTCACGTACTCCCTGTGCAAAATCACATTTGAATACAATTTATTTCATAAATTGGAATTAACTGGTAGTTAAATTCGCTAATTCTACAGTATTGAAAAACAATCATTTATGACATTTAATTTTTAGCATTAATTTTAATCAATATTGGTCAGTGACTGAAGTGGGAAGTCGTGATTTATGAAATTATCTCTGGTCTCTACTCTCCCACTCCTGACGCTTCTCCCAACGTCCAGGAGCTGGCACACAGTCCCTGCCTTTTTCATGTTACTCATCTACTATTCCTTTAACTGCTTGCATCAAAATGTTAGCCTTTGCTTTCTGCTTATCCTCAGATGTCTGGACAAATGCTTTTTGTGTGATCTGTAGAAGCTGGGTTATTCCCTGCTCATGCCAATTTTCTGTCTTTTGTAATTTTCTTCTAATGTCTGGGGCTGAGTTGGTAACAAAACCTGTTAGTACCAATTGTTCCCCTGCTGGGGATTCCATGTCGAGACCCCCACATTGTATTTATATTTGGTCCCAAAAATTGGTCTAACTGTTCGGCACATCCCTGGGGATCTTCTATCAGGGAGGTCAGTTCTTTCTAAAAGTTACGCACTTCAGTCACATTTACAAAACCGAGACCCCCTCCCGTGGGACCCTCCCGCAGGGGTCTCATCCAGCTAACTTCTAGCTTATTATTTCTGACCCTGCCCTTTCTTCCAGTAGGTTACGTACCTCCATACTGGTCAAGGGCACATTTACCTGCCCTTTCTTCCAGTAGGTTCTCACTCTGTTCTAAATTACAACAATCTCTCTCTCCTGTCAACGGAGATGGTAATCGAGCGCTTTGTGAGCGAGTTACCATACCACTCCTATTCTCTTCTCTTTTCTCTAGCTATGGGGGAGGAGGGGAAGGTGCAGAAGGGTAGGTCATAGGAGGGGAAGGAAAGATAGGAGCCGGCATAGGAGGAACATAAGGTGGAGGGAGGGAATGTAGCACATCCCACCCCTGTGATTCAGGGACAAAAGGTTCCTCCTCTCTCTTATCCCTGAGTTCTTTCTCACTCAAAACCAGTTGTTCAATGGGTTCCTTGAGCCAGCAGGCTGCATATTCCCTGCTCTCAACATTGTCTCTCTCTGGTTTTGATTGAGCCAGATGTTCAAAGCTTGACACATCCATTCATCCTCGGATCCGAACTTTGGCCAGTACACGGAGCTCCCTTTAACCGGGCGTTTAACCCATTCAATACAACAATACCTGACCATTGTCAGTTTGTCTTTCCCACGGGTCCTTCCCGTGCCCCACTCAGATAACATCAACCCAAGCGGGCTGTACGTAGCTATCTGGTGTTCACATCCTGAACCAGGACTCTCTTCCTTGCTACTCATAATTCCCATACTGATAGGCAAGTAAAATTACTCTTACCGAATTCCAGTAGCAATGCTCTAGCGTGCTTCCTCCCGTCGTTTGTTCTCAATGCCTCTTCTTGGATATCACTCGCTTCTTCCACTGACCAGCCACCCGTCGTCCGTGAGTCCAGCTGAATCAGCTGGGGTGCACCTACTCTCGTCGTCGGGGTACTCTGTCAGTGGAGGGAGTGTGATCCCGGACGAGCCCCCATTTGTTAGAAATTGAAGTACCTTTAAAGTAATTGCTCGAGACAAAAATTGAGAACAAAGAACATTTATTTTACAACAATGCAAAGTTGGGTGCTTCCCCTTACTGTGGGAATACACACACATACTGGGGCTCACCCAACTTTTATACAGTCAATTTCAGTATAAGAGTGCCCTCCCCCTTACATTCTTCTGCCCCCTGGATGGGTTTGGCATAGGCAATCCTTCCTGCCTACGTGCAGTTTCAGTACACGTGGAGGACCAGGGGGTATCCTGTGGGTGTCCCATCATGTCATTGTCCTTATTCACACCTTCCTGATTCTCGGGACTACAGTCTCTTGGTATGCAGAGTTGACTCATCCTATCTAGGGTTGGCTAATTTAATATGTATAAATCTGTGTAAGGTTAGCTAATTAGATATGTAGGACTTGGTACTTCTATCTAGGGCTAGGAGACTTTTATCTGATCCAGACTACCTCAACTTCCTACATTCTATTGTACCTTACCATTCCTTTTCTTAGTCTTATGGTGGCTCTTGTCACAAAGAAGATTCTTATGTTAATCATGCTGACTCTGCTTTCCTGCATCCTAATCCCCAAGCTCATCCTGTTTGTACTGGTTACAGCCATTAACTGATGAATTTTAGTTTCTTCCATGTTCATAATTTTAGATCAATTTTCCCATCTCTCACACTACCATAAAAAAAGAGGACGGAGTCACAAGCACAATGGAAAGGAGAGCATCAGTGACCGTGCTGTAGAAGAATTTTCTGCTAGAGTAAGTGTTGTATTGTTTGCGTGGCATCTTGTGTGTGTTTATTTTCAGATACAGACCCAAAATGGGAAATCAAGTATGTGTTGGTCGAGCACGGAAAGCTGTTCTCGACCCACCAAAGGAATGAGGATCGCCAGGACTCCCCAAAGAACCACCAATGAATAAAAGGACAGTAAGACGAAGTCAACAGGTAAAGAAGAATCGGCCACTGGTTGGTGATCAGATAGTGCCGCCAGGATCGCCCACTGATATTGTAATCAAGGAATCTGGGACCTGGAAATGGGCTGTCCCCTTCTCCAGTGACATGTATGGGTGGTCTCAGGGAGAGTGGCCGTATGGAGGGAGTTTTAATGTGCAATTAATAAATGACTGGTGCGAAAATACTGACAATGAAGGAGGGGATCTCACATGGGGCATTAATTATATGGATCAGTGTTTTAAAACATGGCTGAAAATTGCTAAGCATCATCAGCCCCCTAAGCAAAAGAAAATGAACCAAGGGGAGGCATCTTCCCAACCTCTCCCATATGCGGCTCAACCGTTGGCTCCCACCCCTACAACGGTTCAAGAAGTGAAACCCCTATATCCTCAGTTAGATCTGAACAAAGGCTGGGAATTAATAGAAATGGCTAAGGCTTAGAGGAATCACCATCCACCACAACCCCTGGCTCAACAGGATGACCCCTTGCAGCCGCAGACCCTGCCCCAACAACCGCCCGTGGAGGCCCCTGCACCACAGGCAGCCTTCCCTGAATCCTCCACTGGCCCTGACGAACGGGATAGGAAAATTGGGAGAGGAAAAGAGGAACTGCCCAGGGACAGAAGAACTAGACCAAAGGCCAGGGTCAACTATACAGTCCAGCTTCCCCGAGTAATGATTGGTGACATACCTGTTCTGAAACCTTGGTCCCCAGGAGAGACCCGTGACATGATTACCGCGGCCCCTGATTCCTTAAAAAGACCCATTGCATTTCACCATTGGCTCCAGCAGTCTTGCGTCATCTATCACTCCCTACTGCAGGCAGCTTATGGGGCACAGTGGCCAGTGGTCAGGGGAAATTTCGTGATCCCGCCTGGTGAGGAGGGAGATTGGAGATGAAATGATGAGTTGGTCGACCAAGGGAACGAGTCACTAGAACACTGGCTGCAGAATAGAGGGAAGGAGTTAATTATCAGGTGCATTAAAATGCGGTCAGATTTAAGGACAATAGCCTGTACCTTTCAAAAGAAAGATGAAGACGTCTAGGAATTTGTTGTGCGGTTCAAAAGCGTTTGGGACAAAAATACTGGAGTTCCGCTAGAGGAAAACCAAACCCTCGTGGTCCAGACACTGTTAGATTGTATGCTACTGCAATTTACTCAAATGTATAAATTAAAGCAATTAGACTGGCAACCGTGGGGAACTTGGTGTACCAAATTGTTGCAGGCAACAAAGCCACCTTTTGCATTCTTAACAGCATAATGCAGCAATTATTGGGGGCTGAATTAGAGAGGAAGTTGTTGTCCCACCTTGCTGAGACCTGGAAGACACTGTTTAATCTATCCCAGTATTGGCTACGACTGGATAGGAAGTACACTCAATGTGGACCTGAAGGATGTAATATCACCATGCAGTTAGCTGAGGAAGTTGGCCCGTCCCTGTGGTGTAGATTTGTGCCTATTCCCCAAAAATTTGGTACACAATTCTAGGAACCCCTTTTTAGAGGGACATGGGTGGATGAGGAAAATCGTATGCATAATGGCCAAGGTTGTCTGTAGCCCACAGTACAGACCCTGCAACAAGAATACTTTCTTTTCCATTCCTATTAGTTTCAACTCACAAGAGGATATTGCAGTTACTTGGGACAAGAGTCACATTCCACAGTGTAATCTGCTGCCATGTCCAACCTCTTCAACCTCTCCTAGAGGTGTCAATTGTCCATTATTCCATTGTTTCAGAGGCCTTTCACATGAAAATCTCCCTCAGGAAACGGGTCTGGCTCATTGATATTGAAAGTTTGCAGTGTCCCAACCAGAATGTCCTGTTTCTGGGGATCCAATGGTGCTCCAAAGAGATATTTCTGAGACAGCCAAGAATTAAACTTTGAATTTTGTCATCCCCTAAAATAAAACAGACTCCCAGAGCCTTGTGAGCCTCCTAATTAATCGGCAGTAGGACCTACCCCACCTTACCATGCTCTTTGAACCACCAAAAGGGTCTCCCATAAGAAAGCCACATTCCTATGGGGACCAGAACAACAGGCTGCTTTTGACACAGCAAAGCAAGCTGTTGAACAAGCACTGCCCCTTGCCCACTGCCAGGCAGGTGTTCCTTTTAAATTACAGATCTCAGCCAGTAAGGCAGGTGCTGAATGGAATCTCCAGCAGAAGATCCAAGGATGCAGAGTCCTGCTAGTCTTCTGGAGAAAACCTCTGCCTGGTGCCGCCGCTCGCTACCACCCATTTGATCGGCCAACACTTTCCTCAGGGTTACTTATGATCTTGCAAGCACCTGTACAGTGACACCGAACTGACGACTGACCAACAAGACAGTTCGTCATGTATTATGCAAAAGAAAAATCAGCAAGAGAACAGCTGTTGCTCTGGAAACTATCACTGGACATTCTACCTTATCAAGCCTTTAACTTATTAAAATTGCATGATTAGCTGTGGTTTTTACAATGCATAATGCCTCTAAGCACACTCAGAGAACCTGAAATTTATAGATACATAATCGCAGTGTGGATATAAAGTTACAGTTTGTGAGCTGACCAGTCAATGATCAGGCCATGGTAAGAAACGTATATATTTTGTTTTGCAATGACGGCATCATCCCAGAAACTCCCAATAACGGAAAAACAATTCAAGGGTGTGGGTTATGGGAGCCACTAAATTGGCTAACTTTCTGTCCTGACTCCTCCTGGCTATCATTACAGGGATCCAACACATGCACTTGGGGAACCTTTTGAAAGAGACGTGAGCAGGAACAGCATCCTGGTGTCAAACGTCATCTCAGGAAAGCAGATGCCCCAGGTACATCCCGGATGTATACCTGCTGGCCTGCCCCCTACCTCACCATGGGGTAGCATGGTGACAGGCATCTGGGCTCTGTGCCTGAGGAGTGCCCAAGCATGAGGCCAAGGTGCGGGATGCGCAAGCCAAGAGAGGGCTCTGGCACCTGATGGATGACCTTACACTGCCTGCTCGCAAACGTTGGTGGTAAGGGTGCTCACATTTTACAGCTAAGCTGGAGATCCCAGGCATAGGAGTTGGTGACCAAACAAATTCCTTTTTCTATCCTCCCCTCTGACACTGGGGAGCAGCTCACTCAGCACCCTGCCCTATTGGTAACACAACAACCCTGTTTGGTCAATGGTGTGGGGGCTGGTGAAGTGTTGTCATTGAATTTGATTAGGTGCCTTGTCCAGCATTCGGACGGCACTAGTGATATGTTGACCCACTTGATCAGCATTGTTTTTTTACATTTTTTGACTTGTGACGTACATAGTTAATGATTGTCTCATGATTGGCGAGTGGTGTGACTTCCAAGGGGTGGCTAAGATTGAAATATATGACAAGAAATGTTCTTTCTTATTGAGAACTTGGAGGCAGGTAGAAGGTTATCATATTGCCCACTGCCAGCAACTCCTCACTCCCCTCATTAACTATACCCATTTGGATAGACTGATTAAAGAAAATGAGCAAATCACCCTCCTGATGGGAAAATTAGGATGAACCATAAGTCAAGCCCGAGTGGATTTAACTTACAAGGAGGGTCAGTTAATCCATGTAGCAGACCAGGTCACTCAATTGTCAACATACCATTGGTGGGACATATTCAGTGGTTGGCCTCCAAAAGCCAACACACTAATAAGAGTAGCCCTCCACCCCATAATAATTTTAATGATAGCCCTGACTGTGTTGTTCCTTTTAACATGCATTATGTGGTGCTGATTGAAGTTAATGATAGTACAAGTGAAGGAGGCAGCTGATTATGCAATCAGGTGATCTAAAATGACCCGTAAGGGGATGTTCCAGATAAGAGATCAAAATTATAATAATGCAGAGTGTGTGCAAATGTGCCCTTTTCCCAAATGGTATGACCTGCCATTTTCTGTAGATCCTTGATCTACAAGGAAGGAATTGTGGAAGAAAAATGGTCAACAGCTGAAGTGACCTTAACAATGTACAAGTCTGCTAAAGAATAACTTCAGATAACATTTAAGTCTGCTAAAGAATATCTCTAGATAACTTGCTTTGTTTTCTAATAAATGCTTTAACCATACTATTTTCTTTGAACAACCTTCACTTCCTGGGATGTGGTCAACTCCTTGTTATCATTGTAACCAATTCTGATGACTTTACAAACTAACCTGTTTATTTCACTGTATAAATTTGAGTTGTGCAACTGTGTAGTTCAGAGCTGAGTCCTGGCTGTTACAGGGACTGCTCTCTGAGATATCTCACTCTAATAAACTCTCTTGAAGTTGACTCTGAAGCTCCTGTCCTCGTAGTTATTTCCTCTTGACAACCCCCACATCCCTTTGCACTTCTGAATTTTGAATGATCTCCCCATCCAAAAAATGTTCTGCCCTTTTATTCCTTTTACCAAAATGTATGACTGTACAATTTCCAATAGTGTATTTTATTTGCTACTTCTTTGCCCATTCTCCTTCTTTTGAATATTTTATTTATTAAATCATAATGCATATATTGAAACATACAATTAACGAATAGAACTTAAGAACAATTCAAAAAAATACATGTGATATTTCAATAAACTAAACCCCTACAACCCTCCACCCCTCCCTAACCCACCCACCCAACCCCACCCCCATCTAACCTAACCCAAAGAAAAAAGACAAAAAGAAAAGAAAAAGAAGAGGAGATCAATCATAACAACAGAATCCATCAATTAATTACCATGGATTGGAGTAACACCATTACTGTGTGGCCAGGGGGTTCAAAAACTCAAACCCATATAATTCAAGTAAGGACTCCAAGTTTTACTATTAAAATAAATGATCACGCAAACTATACGTTATCTTCTCCAATGGATACAAGACCTCAATTCCATAAGCCTTCTCTGAATATTCAAATCAGTCTCATTTTTCCAAGTAATAGCCATTTTCCAGCTACAGCTAACGGTAATCTCAAAAATGCAATTTGAAATCTATTTAACCTTAATTCTAAACTCCACCCAACCAAAACAGTAAAGGATCTAATGAAAATGTTACTTTCAAAATAACTTATAAAAGTTCCTTAAGTCTATTCCAAAAAGGTTTTACTGTTTCACAGAGCCAAGTAGAATGTAAAAAAGAACTTACGTTCTTATGACACCTAACACATAAATCGAAAGAAATAAAATTATATCTCCTTAATTTTTATGGAGCTAAATATAATTGATGAATAAAATTATAATGAACTAATCAATACCCTACATTTATAAATTTAGTCATACTCTCCCTGCATAAATTCATCCAATCATCCTGAGAAATAAATATACCTAAATCTTTCTCCCATTTCAATCTAAATTTATGTAAATCCAACTTAGGCATTTTATTTTGTAATAAAGTATACATCTCAGATATAAATCTCTTCTTACCACCCTCAGTAAGTAAAATTTCAAACTTAGATCATCTAGGTAACCGTAAAGTATGTCCAAAAATTATCCAAAATTAAAGCTTTAATTTGATAATAAGAAAAAAGAGTATTTCTCTTTCATTCTTTGAAAAGAAATAAAATATCCTGCTTCATAACAATCCTGGACAAATTTAATGCCCTTTTGATCCCATAGCTTCAAAGGTTGATTATTAAGTGTAAAAGGGAAAAGCTTATATTGATACAAAAGAATTTTACCTGAAATCTTACCTTGAGTACCTATAACTTCATTTTTTATACCATAAATCCATTAAATGTTTCAAAATTATAATTACTCAATAATTGAGGATTCCATCTATAAATAAACTGATCACCAATTTGAGATAATTCAATATTTGTCCATATCAAAGGTTTATCTATTTCAAACATCCTATTAATAAATTTCAATTGTGCTGATTCATAATAATTTTGAAAATTAGGGAGTTGCAAACCTCCTAATTCATATTTCCAAGTTAATTTCTGTAATGATACCCTTACCATCTTAGCCTTCCATAAAAATTTCCTCACCAAAGCATTTAAATCTTTAAAAATTTTTTGAGGGATCTTACAAGGAACAGATTGAAATAAATACTGAATTCAAGGAAAATTATTCATTTTAATACATCACCTCTTCCTTTTAATGTAATTGTTAAATTATTTCATCGATTCAAATCATGTTTAATTTTAGACAATAATGGTAAATCATCTACCTTAACACCTAAGTACTTAATCTGATCTGACCATTTGAATTTCACAATATGCTTACAAGAAGAATAATCCATTTCAGCCAATGACATAATGTCACTCTTTTCCCAATTGATTTCATAATGTGATATCTCACCATACTGTTCCAATCTATCATGTAAACACTTCAAAGAATTCTGAGGTTATGTTAAATATATCAAAACATCATCCACAAATAAATTTATTTTAAATTCATCAAATTTTACCTTAATACCTTTAATATTACTATCTTGTCTAATCATCTGAGCCAAAGGTTCAATAACTAATGTAAATAGAGCTGGTGACAAAGGACAGCCTTGTCTAGTCGATCTAGTGAATGTAAAAGGTAAAGATAACTGTCCATTTGTTACAACTCTAGCAGTAGTACTTCTGCATAAAGCCTTAATCCAACCAATAAAAATTAGGCCAAACTTAAATTTCTCTAAAACTTTAAATAAAAAAACTCCACTCTATCAAAGGCTTTTTCTGCATCCAATGAAATAACCATTGGTAAGTTGGATCCCTCCCGAGAAATATTAATCAAAGTAATCAACTATACAATATTATCTGTCGAATAACGATTTTTAATAAAAACTGTCTGATCTACATGAATTAAACCTGGTAAATATTTAGCTAACCTGTTAACTAGAACCTTCACCACAAATTTATAATCCACATTTATAAAGACATAGGTCTATAAGACCCAGCTTTCAATGGGTCCCTATCTTTCTTAAGAATAACTGAAATAATTGCTTGAGAAAAAGAATCCGGAAAAGAATGAACCTCCGTCTCCTTCTTTCAATACTTTCATCAATAATAAAGTCCTGAAGATTTTTATAAAATTTAGAATTAAAACCATTGTCTCCTGGAGACTTCGCATATGGCATGGATCAAAGTGTGTTTATTACTTCTTTAGCTGTAAAAGGAGCATCCAAATCTTTAGCATCCTTCGCACTCATAAAAGGTAAATCTAGATCAGCTAAAAAAATTCAATTTTAACCTCATCCTTCACTACTTCAGAGGTATATAAATTTTTATAAAATTTTCTAAACTTGTCATTAATTTCCTGAAGTTTATAAGTAATCATTGAATCATCCCTAATAGCATTTATTGTTCTTGAGACTTGCTCGGTTTTTAACTGCCGAGCTAAAACTTTTGAGCTATTTTCCCTAATTCATAATTCCTTTGTCTAGTTCTCTGAAATAGCTTCTCAACATAAGTTTGTAATTAATTATATCATAATTTCATATTAGTTAAATTAATTTTCTTAACCTCTGTGAATTCTGGTGTGTCTTTTTCTAATATTTCTATCTCCTTCTCTAATTTAGTTATATCATCTACATGTTGTTTCATAATTTTAGCAGTAAAACTAATAATTTGTCCCCTCAAATATGCTTTTAAAGCAACCTATAAAGCAAATTTAATGTTAACTGAAACCATATTTATTTTTAAAAACAACTGTATTTGATCCCTTATAAAATTACAAAATTCTACATTTTTCAACACAAAGAATTAAATCTCCATCGATATATATTATCAATTCTCTCTGAATCTGTACGTTATTAATAACAAAGAATGATCAGACAAAGTTCTGGTCTTATATTCAGCCTTCAATACATGACCTTGCAATTGTGCTGATACCAACAATTAACCTATTCTAGAATAAGAATCATGTTGAAATGAATAAAACAAAAAAAATTCTCATTAGGATCCAATCTCCTCCCATTTATCTACTAAATTCATATCTTTCATTAACACTATTGATAATGAGGAACATTGCCTCAGGCTACAGAAAGATATGGACAAGATAAAAAGTTGGACAAATAATCAACTAATATAATTAAGTCCCAGTGATTCATTTTGGGATGTAAAATAGGGGTAGGACAGATACAGTAAATGGTCGGGTGCTGTGAAATGTTGGCACACAGAGAGACCAAGGGATCCAAACCCAAAGTTGCCTGGAGGTGGCAACAGAGGTAGAGAGGATGGTGTGGAAGATCAGAGCAGAGAATATATGTGTTAGGATGTGATGTTGCAATATAACAAAATGTAGGTTAGGCCACACTTGGAGTATTGTTTATAGTTTTGGTCACCTCGCTATAGGAAGGATATGATTGCACTGGAAAGAGTGTAGAGGATATTCCGCAAGACGTTGCTTGGATTGGAGGGCTTTAGTTATGGGGAGTGATTGAATAGGCTGGGTTTGGTTTCCATGGAGTGAAGGAAACTGAGGGGTCAATGATCCTCAAAACTCTCATCTAATAGGTGGCTTGTGGATAATGAGGCCCGTAAAATTTGCAAGAGGAGGCTGTAGAAATACAGAACCACAGATGCTGGAACATTGGGCAAACATCGAAAAGTTGGAGGATCTCAATGTGGCAGGCAGTGCTTTGGAAAGAAATGGTCAGTCAATATTTCAGGTCAAGACCCTTTCTCAAGTCTTGGGGCTCTCCATTTCTCTCCATGGATGCTTTTTGACCTGAACAAGAGGCTGTAGGTGTGCTGATGTTACCTTGGAGGTTAGATAAATGTTGATGTTCTCTCAGAATGGGGGCAATCTGAAGCCAAGGAAAGCATGTTGGAGAGTTGAATGTGTAGGCAGTTAAATTCCATACTTAATCATGAAACAGAAGAATTAAAGTACAGAGAAGAATAAAACTGGTACTAGGACACACATCGAGCTTCAGCCACCAGAATGCGACAGAGGTATCTCACTCTTATTCATGTTGTTCCTGTTTGATCAATTGTGAAAACAAAGTTTACATTTGTGTTGAATTCTCAAGATTATAGGAAGTCCTCAGGTTACTAGAGGGTCCTGTTCCTGAGAACTGTTCATAACCAGAACAAAAACAGTGTGGGGGAGAGGATCCTGAAAAGAGCTGAAGCAAGAGAACAAACAGGGGCAGTAGGATCAGCTGCCAACCAAACTTATTGACTCACTGGGCTATAGTGGCCTATGTAATTTTCAAACTGAAGTGGGTTGGAATTGGGCTGTAAGATGAGATCGGAGTGATTGGCGTGGTTTAGCTATATCTGTAGGTTTTTTTTAAAGTTTTTTTTAAAGTTTTTTTTAATTCAGATTTGTTTTTTCTTCTTTTTTGGTTTTTTTTTCTCTTTTTTCATATATTGTTATTAATTATATCTTTTTTTAGAGATAGTTCACACCCTAAACTGATCTAAATTTTTTTTATGATATATTTTTATTCTGTAATATTATTGTTTAATATCTCTGTATTAATTCATTACTTCCACCAGCGTTGTCTCCGCTCCATCCTCAACATCCATTGGAGCGCTTACATACCTAACGTCGAAGTACTCGAGATGGCAGAGGTCGACAGCATCGAGTCCACGCTGCTGAAGATCCAGCTGCGCTGGATGGGTCACGTCTCTAGAATGGAGGACCATCGCCTTCCCAAGATCGTGTTATATGGCGAGCTCTCCACTGGCCACCGTGACAGAGGTGCACCAAAGAAAAGGTACAAGGACTGCCTAAAGAAATCTCTTGGTGCCTGCCACATTGACCACCGCCAGTGGGCTGATAACGCCTCAAACCGTGCATCTTGGCGCCTCACAGTTTGGCGGGCAGCAACCTCCTTTGAAGAAGACCGCAGAGCCCACCTCACTGACAAAAGGCAAAGGAGGAAAAACCCAACACCCAACCCCAACCAACCAATTTTCCCCTGCAACCGCTGCAATCGTGTCTGCCTGTCCCGCATCGGACTTGTCAGCCACAAACGAGCCTGCAGCTGACGTGGACCTTTTACCCCCTCCATAAATCTTCGTCCGCGAAGCCAAGCCAAAGAGAAGAAAGAGAATTCATTACTTACTATGTATTCTTTATATCTCTTTGAACTGTATGTGTTTATAAATTATAATAATAATAAAAAGATTGAAAAAGAAAAAAAGTGGGTTGGTAATCAGCTATTGGGCTTAAGCGAATCCCAAGATTAAAATAAGACTTGGTATCATTTCTGATACAATGAGTAGCTATTCACTATTTACACCACGCTGAACTCGTCCAGACCTTTCAAAAGGCTGAAGACCCTGTGATAGCTGGCTCTGAGGGCAACGTCAGAACATCATTCAAGAGAGTGAACCTTCACAAGGCGTTAGGCCCTGATGGCGTATCTGGCAGGGTACTGAAAATCTGTGCCAACCAACAGGGAAAAAGTTACAGGAGTCTAAAGACGAGCACTCAGCGGCACAAGGACAACTTCTTCCCCGCTGCCATCAGATCCCTGAATGATCAATGAACAAAAAACACTGCCTTACTTTCGTATATCCTTATTTTAATTTTTTTATAGTAATGTCGTAAGTTTGCACTATGATGCTACTGCAAAACATCAAATTTCATGACTTGTTTTTCTGATTCACTCCCTCCATTCTCCCGTCCAAAGCTAAGCTCAAATTGATATGATTACAATATTAATAAAGCTCTCTATTGGTGTAGAATGAAGCCAAAATTTTCTAGCACAAATTATTTTAAATTTGATGAGTATTTATTCCATCTGTCTTCATATCTACCTCCAATCAGAAACCACATTCAGCGCATTCTATAAATCCTGTTTATTAGACACCATAAATCTCACAGCAAATTTGAAAAATTATTGGCCGCAAAACTGTGGTGTGTTTTAATTTGTTTTCGTTTCTGTAACTTTGGCAGGCAGTCTGTGGAAGGCACTTATGATGCATCTCAATGCTTTCCCAATTTGAGTTATGAGGATCTAAGGTTTTGTCAACCCAACAAGGCATGACAAACTAGTGGGAAAATGTGATAAGGATTCCCTCAGGAAGGAGTTCCTGCTTCTAGACCTACTGTGTTTTGTTCCTGGCATTGGTAGTCAGCACATAGCATGGTAACAGAACTTATACCCCTTGATTTCACGATTAATAAAACATTCAACATTAGGACTTGGGTTGGCCAGAAAGGAAAGCTGAGGAACTGTAGGTGGGGCTCAGAGAGGATTGGCAGTACTTGGATAATAATTTCTACAGTAGCTGCCAGCCCCTGCTATGGACCAAGAGGTCCAGCTCAGTTCAGTGTAGCAAGGCTTACACATATTATGCATCAAACACTCTTCCAAAATTTCTCCAAAATTTTATGGGACCTCAATATGTTCATATCAAACAGCAAAATGGGTGGTGTTTGCCTCTTTGGTTCATGTTCAGAGTCTCAGAATTGTACAGCACCACCATCTTTGGCACAAACCCTGCAGTTGCAGGATTTTAAATCAAATAAAATTGCCATTGGCTCCTTTAACGGGCCGTTCAAAGTCTGTGCGGAGCTGACGGCAGTTGACTGAACGGTTGGACCCCGTGGGAGTGTTGTATGTACAGTCGGATGATAATTAACTTGAACTTGATAGAGTCAGAAGCTGAGGAGCACTGCAGTGGCAGAGAAGACTACAGAGATGGTCAGGGGTGGCAGAAGAGCCACTTTGTGACTGTCTGGAGTTGGTTGGCTGGGTCACAATCAAGGACTCAGTGGCGGACCTAAATGAATATGTCACAGTTGTTACATATGAAAATGCATGGACAATTGTATTCCTACTAAGACTATCCAAGTGTATCCTAATCAGAAACATGAATGAACCAAAAGATCCACAACCTGTTGAAGACCAGATTTGAGGAGTTCAGATAAGACAAATCAGAGACATGCAAGAAGTCCAAGTACAATCTCCAGAGGCTGTCATTAACTGTAGCAAGGCTTACACACCATCACATCCTATAAAAAAAAAATGAAGTAGTCTCATTAACTGTGATATATCTCTTCCAGATGAGCTCAATGTCTTTTATGTTCATTTCAAAAGGGGAAACGATGAACCTCCTGTCCATTTTCAACAGTCCCCTGTGAACCTGCACTCCTATTTTCTGAGGCTGATGTGAAAAGAAACTTCAGGATGGTGAATCTTTGGAAACGGTGTGGTCCTTAAAAACCTGTACTAACCACTGGCTTGAGTTTTTGCAGGACATTTTCAACCTCTATCTGCTATGGCCTAAGGTTCCCACCAGCTTCAAAAGGACATCCATCAAGAAGAGCAAGGTGACCTACCTCAATGTCTATCGACTGGTGGCACTTACATCTGCTGTGAGAAAGTGCTTTGGAGCAAATAAATAGCTGTCTCTGGAAGGACCTGGACCCACATCAATATTTCTATTGTCACAACAGGACAATGATGAAAGCCTTCTTGCTGCTTCTTCTCCCTGTATTAGATTACCTGGACCACAAAAACACTTACATCAGCTGTTGTTCATTGACTACATCCTGATATTTAACAGGGAAAAGGATGGTGACTTCTACCCTTTCTATGCATTTTATAGTTCGGTACACCTGTCAGGCCATGCTGCAGCCTACTTTGCTCCATGGAAACAAAGCCCAACCTATCCATTCTCTCTCCATTACTAAAGTTATTCAATCCAGGCAATATCATGGTGAATCTCCTGTGCACTCTTGCCAGCATGGTCACTTAATTCCTCTTACATGACCACCAGACTGCACACAATAATCCAAATGCAGACTAACCAGTGTTTGCGAAGTTGCAAAATCCCAACTTGTACAGTCTGTGACCCATCTATGAAGGCAAGCATGCCAAATGCCTCCTCCACCTTAGCTACAAATGTTGCCACTATAAGAGAACGATAGGGTTGAACCCAAGTCACTCTGTTAACAAACATTCCTTAATGCCCTTCCATTTATTATGTCCTACCCCAATTTGACTTTGCAACTCACATTTGCCAGAATTAAACTCCATCTGCCAACACTCTTCCCAACTTTACATCTGATCTATATTCTGCTGCAGTCTGAGGCAAACTTCTTTGCTATCCTCAACTCTGCCAACTTTAGTGTTGTCTGAAAACTTACTAATCATTCCTCTTAAATTCACATTAAATCATTATCAAAAGGGTCTCAGCACTGATCCCTGCGATATGCCACTGGTTACAGACTTCCAATCAGAAAAGCATTCATTCATCACTATCCTTTACTCCTGATAACCAATCCAATTTTGGATCTAATTAAGGAGCTTGTCATGGATCCCATGTGCCTTAATTTTCTGGATCAACCCGATTTGGAGGGCGTTAAAGGCAGCATTGTTAGTGAGCTGGATAGTAGTTAGCACAATGCTGTTACAGCGCCAGCGATTGGGAACAGGGTTCAAATCCCATGCTGTCTGTAAGGAGTTTGTGTGTTCTCCCCAACTCTACATTGGTTTTCCCTAGGGGCTCTGGTTTCCTCCCACCATACCAGGGATTGTCAATCATTTGGGTGTAATTGGGCAGGATGGGCTCATGGCCAAAAGGACCTGTTACTGTGGTGTATGACTAAATTTTAAAAATTATAAATTTAAATTTATTGAAGTCCATAAAGACAATGTCTCCAACAATTTTATTATTTATCTCTTCAAATTAAAATGAGTGAGACAGTATATAAAATAAAGTGAAGTTTACTAAGGTAAAAGGGATCAGCTCAACCTTCCAATTTACTCTCGGCCAGTCAGCCTAATGGAAAACTGGAAAAATAAATTGAGAGGATAATTGAAAAGGGCAGTCAGTATGAATTTTCTAATTGTGTATGATTAACTTGATTGAATTTCTTGAAGAGGTAACAAGGATGGTTAATAAGAGTCAAGCATTTGATAAACATTACATCTGTTTTAGTGATAGGGTTAGACAACATGCTTCAAGGCATTCTAATCAGAGACCAATAAGAATCCAAGCTGCAGTCAAAACTCTGGATTCAAAATTGGCTTTGTTGCAGAAGGCAAAGTGTTTTGATTACTGGACAAGTTGGTGTTCTTTAGGTCATAGTGCAGATACCTTGCTTCCACAGAAAGTCCCAATGACTTGGACTTGATTAAGGCATCTGTGTATGATAGAAAATTAGGCATGTGGGTATAAGTGAGGAAGAAACTTGCTGACTGTGAGAAGGTTTTATGGACTGGTCAGATGGAAAGGAAAACAGAAAATGGATTTCAGCCAGGTGAGGCAAAGCACCTGTGAAGAGAAAACCATAAATGGCAAGTGATCAGGGTTGCCAAACAATAGGACATTGGATTGCATGTCCACAGATCTATCAAGGTACAGCCAAGCAGATTAGTTAGTTAAAAAGGCAAATAATTTTTTCATATTTTAACTGAAGCATGAAGTATAAATGGCAAGAAAGACATACTGGAACATTAGAAGATTCTAGTTAGGCCATAGTTAGATTATTTTGTACAGCTACACTCACATCTGTATTGCAAAATAGTGTTTCAACTCCAGTCTGAAATTCCCCGATGACACCACAGTACCAGTGTGGGCATCAAATAATGATGAGATGGAATATAGGAATTAGATTGAAAATCCAGTGGCCATGGTGTTAAGATACCAACCTCTCTCTCAATCAATAAGACAAAGGAGATGATAATTGAATTCAGGGGACAGGACAGAGTCCACACCCCTTATCCACACAAATGGCACTGAAGTCCAAACAGAAGTTAGTTCCAAGTTCTTATATAACCATATAACCATATAACCGTTTACAGCATGGAAACAGGCCATGTTGCCCTTCAAGTCTGTACTGGTTCACTTGAACAACTCCACTAGCTCCTCCGCAAACTCCTGAGGAAGTAGAGGCTTTCTTCATGATGCCATTGGTGTGTCATAAAGATAAAAAATGAAAAATGGGAAAAGCTATGCTCCGGAACTATGAGAAATACAATAAACACGAGGTTACACATGATGAATAAATATCTCCATTGACCTGACCTGGGACAAGCCCATCAATATGATAATCATTAATACGATGACCAAGAAAACCCAACCGTGCCTCTACATTTTTTTTAGTAAACGTCCCTTCCCTCCATGGACACCTTCTACATCTGCTGCCAACATACTGAAAGACCGATCACACCCCTTACATATTGTCTTCTCCCTCCATTCGGGGAGAAGAATTAAGACAGCAAAATCATGCACCAACAGGCTCCAGAATAAATGCTCTCATTCTGCCCTTACTTGGTGCGAATTGATCTTCCTTCTCAGTGTAATTCCATCCTCTGCGAATTGCTCTCTATACAGCTGCATGTAAAGTTAGAGATAACCTGATGGACTTTTCGCAGAAAACCCCTACTCACTATATTAGATATCTTGTGACAAATAAACTTAAATTGTTGTTCATCATCTATATTAATGACTTTTGTGGAAATGTAGTTGAAATTATGACAAAAGTTTACAGATGGCACCAAAATTGCTGGGAAAATGTTCAATGAAGAAGGTTTTCTAAGATTACCACAGGATCTGGATAAACTGGGATAAAAATGGGCCAAGGAATGCAAATGGAATTTCAATTTAGATGTGTATGAACAGTTACATTTTGGTAAAGTTAATTAGGGCAACTCTTGAACAGTAAATGGCAGGGCCCTGGAGAGTGGTGTAGAACAGAGGGACCTGGGAGTACAAGTACATAGTTCCCTGAAATAGCAAACACAGTTGGACAAGTTGACAAAGAAATTGTTTGGCATGCTTGCCATCATCGGTCAGGGCATTGAGTGCAGGAGTTGGGACATCATGTTAACAGCCCTACAAGACATTAATGCGAGCACACTTGGAGTATTATATGCAATTCTGGTAATCTAGTTATAGAAAGGATATCATTAAGATGGAAATGGTGCAGAAAAGATTCACAAGGATATTATCAAGATTTAAGAGAGTTGAATAAGCTAAGGCTCTTTTATCTGGAGCAGAGGAGGGTGATGGGTGGCCTTTATAGAGGGGCGTAAATAAAGTAAATAGTCATGGTGTTTTTCTTGGGGGGGGGGGAATATAAAAGTAGAAAGAGTTAATTTAAAATGTGAGGGTAAAGATTTAAAATTTACTTGAGGGACAACCTTTTCACACAGAGGATGGTATGTCCTCGGAGTGTTCTGTCAGAGGAAATGGTAGAGGCAGGTACAATTAAATTAAAGAATATTTAGATGGCTACTTGTGAACAAATGGTTGAGAGGAATATGAGCTAAATGCTGGTAACTGGAACTTGATTGAGATGGATACATTGGCTGGAACCGCCTGCTTTGTACTGTTTTGCACAGTTCAATGACTTATGACTCAAGTTCTGCTCACCATACAACAGGAAGGTTGCAGAAATTTATAATAATGTTGGTAAGGCTGGAGAATTATGGTTTGTGAGGCAGAGTTGGCAGGGTAGATTGTAAGTGAGCCATATTAAAGGATGAGAGTCCCAAATAGGAGATGTTAAAACCAGAAGGCTTTGTTTTAAGTTAATTCAAGGTAGATTGAAGATGAAGGAAACCTTTAACACAAAGAGCAATGAGCACTTGGAACTCACTACTTGATAGGGTGATGTAGCTCTTAGCCAACAGTCATAGATTGAGAGTGGAGAAGTGGCAATAGCCCAAGTCACTTTTCCTGGCTTGCATGGACACTGCAGATCAAATTCCTTCCTTCTGCACTGTAAATTCAGTGGGTTGCATGATTCTTTACTTCTAACCGGCACTCTTATCTGCTGAAGAATTTACTGGAAAGATGATTCATTCCCCTCTTGATCATGTCTTCAGCTCATATTGACTAAGGGATTCCTCTTTAGAGAACTGAATAACAAATGCCTTCCTTATACCTTTACATTAAGGGTAATCACTTCATCACTCCAAACTTCCAGTTTAAGACCTTAATCAAATCTGTATCTTACAAATTATGGTTATGTTATAACATTATAAACCCTTTCAAACGGGAGCATTACGTTGTTCTGTCACTCGGGTGAAGTGATATCAGTGCTAAAATTTCAATGCTTGCACAAGCAAGGGCCCAGTAATTAGCTCATGCCTGATCTATTTAAATGAGGCCCAAAAGTTAAAATGACATTGGTCTCATATCAGTCATTTGAATTAAGTCCCCATACTCTCTACTGGCCCACGTGTTACTCTCTGCTGCTGCTTTTACACTGAGCCCTTTACCTTTAAACATTTTCTATTCTTTACAGCTTTTTTAAAAAGCAATTTTTACAGCTTCAGCGAAAGATAGTTAAAAGAACAGCTTTCAAAGTGAATTATAATTTTAGTAATCATTCATAGATCTTTCATAAAATAACAAGCATTTGTAAATCATTATTATTAATCTTGCCAAATGCTTACAGATCACAAATAGAATTTCTAAATACTTTAAAAGTTTTGAAATCCTTCTTTATTTTGCCTGCACCTCTGATTTAATCTTGGCCAAAGCCCGTGGAATGTTCCTGGTGGTATGCTCCAAATGTTTACATAAATTGCTGCCTTTGCTAAAGGCAGAACTTCTGCCCTCCAGATTGCTGTGGATGCCTGTCCCTTTCCAGGGCTTGAGGTTAGAACCATAGGACAGTATTAGTTGTCATTTAGAGGAAAAGTTAAACCTAACCCCTGCCTTGCCACCACAATGCTTTTGAATTCTACTTAGTCTCTTCACTGAAATGTATCCATTAGTTAAGATCTCAAAAGGCTGTAACTGGTACTTGATCACTGAAATATTGCTGTTTGTAGGATCTAGTTATGTGCAAATTCTTTGCTGCACTTTCCTACAGTGAAATGATGGCAACACCAAAGTTCTGCATTTTCTATCAGAACATCCTAATGTTCTACTAAAAGACAAGTTTGCAGTGATTAAGTAAGGCTAGAAGCATCAGCCAAAGCCAAAGAAATTAGATCAATGTGGTAAACCACTGTTATGCCATGATTAGCGGCTGCCGGGTAGACACGCCTCCCAAGAGCAATCCTACCCATAGCCCCTTGCATGCTCCGCCTTTCTCTTTGGTTCGATTGGTTGGTGGTTGTTCCAATCTTTATTTAATAAAAGCCTGATAGTTTCACAACTTCAGCCTTTTGTGATTATTGATGGTACTCTGGCGGACCTTCACAGCTCCCTCACGGGGCCTCACAAAACGAAGGACGAACGCAACGATCCAGCACACAGACCCCCCATTGTAGAGACCCTATGAGGGTCATACCACATCATCTGGCATAATGGTTCAACCTCTGTAATTGACATTGAAGGCGAGAGGAGGCCTTTACCATTGACAGGTTGAAACCAGCCCATTTGGACATTAGACAGCTGATCGACCACCCTCCCCCCCCCGAGCAAAAGAAGCCGGCCTTCCAAGAATAACAACATTCTGGTCGCCGGTTCTGGGGGGGGGGGGAGGGGTCGTGTGGCGGCCCTTCGCAGCTCCCCCATGGGGTCTCACAAAATGAAGGACAAACGCGATGATCCAGCAGGCTCCATGAGGCCCGCAGCGCTGCCCTCCAATTGGCCACAACCAAAAGATCTTAACTGGCCTAACAGAGAAAGCAGATTAAAAAACACACCTATCAGTGCTGAGAAGGTGTTGACCACGCCCCTCAGCTTGAGAATAAAAGCAGGGGTGTGAGCCCAATAAAGCTCAGTGTTAACTACACTGAGTTTGTGTCATTCTTTCTGGGAACAGCGTGTTCTTTCTGCGCTAACCTGTATACCCCTATAACTTCTCCTGTGCTATAGGCTCCGCAGAGCCATAGCTTGGAGCAGCTAGGTTCAGTACATCAATTTTATTAACTAAAAATTTCAAAAAAGCATGGAACAATACCTGAGTCTTGAGAAGCTTGACATTGACTCTCAGTCGGCTGATGCCCCAAACATGTTCATACTTTAGCTATGCTGCTTTGAAAACTTCCTGGTGGTGGTTGTGGATGCCATCGCCATGGACGCTAACCGACTGCGACTACTTTTCTCGTGTGTCGGCCCCAAGTGTTTACAATAATCAGCGATGCCAGCTCATACCAAACAGCTATTGAGATCCTCATGGCCCAATATTGCAGGAAGGTTAATGAGGTTTATGCCAGGCACCTCCTGGCCATCATAAAACAGCGAGCTGGTGAGTCGAGTGCCTAGTACTTGCGGGCCCTCTGGATCTTGTGTAGAGTGACTGTAAGGCCGTGTTGGCTGACCAGAACACAGAGGACATACGTGTCCGGTATCTGCTCCAGGTACATATGGCAATAATTACGGGAACAAAAAGTACTTGATCTGCAAAGAATGGTTGAACTTACAGAGACACTGGAGGTGGCCCTCCAGAACTCAGATGATTACTCAGCTGCTTGGTCATTGCAGGCACAACTATCTTGGGACAAGGCATCATCCCAACACGTGAATGACTGGTCCCCTACACCATCCCACTACTCCAGTGATCTCCCCAAATGCTACTTCTGTGGGCAGGGTGGGACCTGAGGAAATGCTGCACTGCCAAGGATACATTGTGCTCCAGGTGCCGGAAAGAAGAGCATTACACCAATGCCAGTCCAAATCA
Organism: Narcine bancroftii; assembly: GCF_036971445.1. NCBI lineage: Eukaryota > Metazoa > Chordata > Chondrichthyes > Torpediniformes > Narcinidae > Narcine > Narcine bancroftii. Next base: position 44,211,749 of record NC_091469.1, read on the forward strand.
TCTGCAAAATCTAGCAGTGCTGCATGCAGACAGTCGCCACTCCAGGCAATGCAATTGGCACCATCTTCCCTGCACACCAGCGATGCTATGTGCAAATCATTCGGGCCGCCATTTTGAACTGCATGCTAAACACAATCTTCTCAGGCATATGATACCGTAAGGGGTCGAGACCGGCTACCTTGAGGCCAAGGGCAGCCATCTTGGGTGCGCGAGCACCCATCTGTCATGGACAATGAATACATATCAGCTTCCATCTCCCTGAACCAGGAGGCACCGCATGAACTTGCCAGGTCCATGATGGACATCTGGCAAAAAAGCAACTGAGTAATCATCTGAGTACAGAAAGCTTTATCCACCCCAATACCGCTAAGCAACTATCCCTTAAAGTATGGCCCATCAAACACAGGATATCACTCTTGTCCGCATCATACACCAACTGTTGGAGGCGTAGTGTACAAACGCTTCAGATTGCTCAATATGCCACAACTCTGTGCTCCCTTGCTACTGGGTTGGATTTCGAGTGCCAACTTCAGAACGTCACTCCGTAATTCAATGGGCTCCTCCTGTCATTATCTGCAATGAACTGTTCATAGATGGCCCCCTGTGGCTGACAAGGCATTCATTAAGGCAGAGATTCAGCGCTTATTGGGCAAAGGCATCATTGAGGCCAGTAATAGCTGTTGGAGTGCCCAGATGGTCGTGGTAAAGAACAGGAAAAAGAATAGGATGGTCATCAACTACAGCAAGACCATCAACCAGTATACGAAGTTCGATGCGTACCCCTTCCCTGCATATCTAATATAGTCAACCAGATTGCACAATATCAGTATTCTCCACTCTTGTCTTGAAGTCAGCCTAACACCTGCTCCCAATTCACCCAGAAGACCACCAGTATATGGCATTCGAGGCAGATGGCTACCTCTACCACTTCCTCCAGTTCCCATTCAGCGTCTCAAATGAGGTTTCCATCTTCCAGCGGGAGATGGACTGCATGGTGGATCACTACGATCTGTAGGCCACTTTCCCGTACCTAGATAATGTAACTATCTGCAGCCACGACCTGATGGATCATGATGCAAACTTCTACGAGTTCATCTGGGCAGCAAAATGCTTGAAACTTACTTATAATGAGGATAAAAGTGTATCCGGACAGTACGACTAGCCATACTTGGCTGCGTGGTTGAGAATGGCATCATTGGCCCCAACCCAGACCACATGCACCCGCTGATGGAGCTAACCTTCCCTCAATCCTCAAAGCTCTGAAGAGATGCCTTGGGGGGGGTGCTTCTTTTACTACGCTCAATGGGTCCCCAACTATGCAGACGAGGTTCGCCCATTGGTCAAAGCTACCACATTTCCCCTGCCAGCAGAAGCCCAAGCTTCATTCAACAGTATAAAAGACGACATCACCAAGGCAACCATGCATGCCATAGACAAGTCCACACCATTCCAAGTAGAGAGCGATGTGTCTGACTTTGCACTGGCTGCCAAATTCAATCAAGCAGGAAGACCCTTTGGCTTTTTCTCACACACCCTCCAAGGCCCTGAAATTTTCCACTCCTCCGTCGAGAAGGAGACCCATGCCATCATGGAGGCTGTAGGCCACTGGAGGCACTAACTCGCTGGAAAGTGGTTCACCCTCCTCACAGACCAGCAAGCGGTTGCATTCATGTTTAATAATAAGCAAAGGGGAAAAATCAAGATCCTCAGGTGGAGAATTGAACTGTCCACTTACAACTATGACATCCTCTACTGGCCTGGCAAACTTAACGAGCCTCTGGACACTTTATCCTGAGGAGCCTGTGATAGTGTTCAAATGGACAGACTGCAGGCTCTCCACAATAACCTTTACCACCCCAGAGTTACTAGGTTTTTCCCATTTTATCAAATCTTGGAACCTACCATACTCCATTGAGGAAGTTCGGACGAAGACTAAAAATTGCTAGGTCTGCACCGAATATAACCCACAATTCTATTGGCTGGTCAAGGCACACCTGATCAAGGCTACCCGCCCCTTTGAATGCCTCAGCACTGATTTGAAGAGACCCCCTTCCCTCCTCCAACCGGAATGTGTATTTCCTTACAATCATAGACGAATACTCCCGTTTCCCCTTCATACCGTGCCTAGACATGACCATGGCTACAGTTGTCAAGGTGCTCCTTAATATATTCATGCTCTTTATCCACAGTGAGCGAGGGACATCATACATGAGTGATGAGCTGCAGCAGTACCCGCTGTCCAGGGGCATCACCATGAGCAGGACCACCAGCTACAATCCTAGAGGTAACGGTTCAAGTGGAAAGGGAGAATGTCACAGTATGGAAGACCATCCTCCTAGCACTGAGGTCACGCGATCTCCCCGTTTCCCAATGGCAAGAAGTCCTTCCAGATGCACTCCTCTCTGTTGGGTCACTTTTATGTATGGCCACCAACAACACACCTCATGAACTGATGTTTGCTTTCCCTAGGAAGTCTGCATCAGGGACTAAGCTGCCTGGCGGGCTTACCTCTCCAGGACAAGTCCTGCTCCGGAAGCACATCATGTAATCTAAGACTGATCCACTGGTTGACTTGGTCCGCCTTCTCTACGCCAACCCCAGTAGGTCTACGTTGCCTTCCCTGACAGGCATGAAGACATGGTCTCAATCCAGGAACTTGCTGCCTCCTCAACCTCCACTGATTTTCAACAGACACACCCCCCCCCCCCACCACTTCAACTTTAGGGGTTCCGGAACCTGCAGCTGGCAACCCCCTTCCCCGACCACTATTGTTGCCAATGATGTACCAGCTTTGCACTCCCCCACCATCTTTGTGTCAAAACCTCCTTCTTTCCATCTTTCCCATTTTTCCATTCTGTCCATTTCCATTTCCATTGGCCCTTCTTTTAGGCGACGACGGCGAGACTCATCCCTGGCCACGTAGATCTGGTAACAAATTAGCAAAAACCAATGTGTCATAATCATTCTCAAAAAATGGAGACTTATAATTGCCATAAAAAACCTTCAACACAGCAGGGTATCGAAAAGCAAATTTATATCCTTTCCGCCACAACACATCTTTAGCCGAATTAAACTCCCGTCGTCGCCTAATAATTTCTTGACTCAAATCTGCATAAAAAACTCTATTATTCTGACTCATCATTGGAGATTGACTTTGTCTTGCCTCTGAATCGCCAATCATAAAATCATTTCTCTATCTTGATAATTCAGGCACCGAATTAAAACTGCTCGTGGAGGTTGTCCCAGTAACGGTTTCTTCCTTAGCGCTCTATGTGCCCTCTCCAATACTAAACCTCCCAAAAAAAACTCTTTACCTAGCATCTCGGGAATCCAGTTCTTAAAAAAAATTTATTGGATCAACTCCTTCAATATCTTCTGGAAGGCCCACAATTTTTACATTATTTCTCTGACTTTAATTTTCCAGTGAATCAATCTTTTTCAATAAATCTCTCTTCTGGAGTCCCCAATCCACAAACGAATCTTCCACTTTCTCTATTTTATCCTTATTACGCACAACTTGTTCTTTACATTCATAAAAAGCTGTCTCAATTTTTTTTAAATTTTCTTGTACTACACCCACTGATGTAAGGCATTTATTAACATCTCTCTTAAGTGTAGACATATCTTCAGACATATTAGAAATTTTAGTTGTCACTTGAGTCATTTGTTAAGATATGTTATCCAATTCCTTCCAGGACAGTAAAAATAGAGTCCAGTCCAGATTCAGGTGCCATATCTTGAGGTCTACCTTCTGCAAACTCCTCCTCCAATTGTTCCTATGAACTGACCATTGTAGGTAAGTCTTCTTCTTGTTCCACTATTGTAGGTCCTTTTCCTGTGCGGCTGCAGGTCTGCACACCGGACGGCGGCACCCCGACAATATTGGGACGGCATTGTTCGGACCCCCACACAGACCACACACGCTCCAGCAGATCACAGACCCTAGAGGCACCGCACATGCCCGACAAGACCAAGGACCGCGCAGGGGCAGTCACCAATGCCATCCTGCGTGTCCTCGGCTCCCCCGATGGCAGCACAGGCTTGATGGCTCTCTTCTCAGTCGGGTCACCCGCGCGCTCGGCATCACGAGCGCGTGGGTCAACGTCGGCTGATCTCGTCAACAAGCTGGTGCCATCTTGCAGAGACAAGACCGGCGCCAGCGTAGTACTTAACCTAGCTGGAGTTCCCTGTGGCTTGGAGGTTCCAGATGACGACTCCATGGTTCCAACTGGACAGGTAGGCCTCAGTTCTTCAGCACTTTTAAAAAGTAGTTTTTTTCTGTAATTGAGTCTTAGGTTTTTTAATATTAGCCGCATTATAAACAAATAGTGTTCTTAGAAGTAAAAAGAAAATGTTTATGTACTTAAATTAAAGTTTAAAAACGGGTGTTTAAAAAACTGGCTGGGGAGGATTAGAACCGCACCTCTGCCCTCTACGCCATCTTGTTACACCCCACTCAGCTCAGCTCTGATGTTGTAATATGGCTGACATTTACCTCTAGGCCATCTTTCATTCAGATTCTTGATGACCTTCTGTAGAACTGTGTCCTTTTCTGATTCAGCTGCCATCTGTTTGGATTCATGGCAGATACGGGAAGAGATTCAGTGAACAGATTCACGTGAAGATTCACATCTTTCTCTGTAGTACTCTCATTGTGTGCTTCACTCTGTATCATTGCCCTGGACAACGCATCAGGTAATATAATAAGATTCCCTGGTGTATACACCAATTCAAAGTTATAATTTTGTAGCTTCATCATCAATCTTTGGATCCTTGGTGACATTTCACTGATATTGTTCTTGATTATCGCTATCAATGGTGTGTGGTCTGTCTCCGCCATGAATATTGGTAGACCATACACATCACTGTGGAATTCCTCGAGTCTATAGACCAGACCCAGATATCCTTTCTGATATGGGCATATCAACATTCAGGTGTTGTCATCGTCCTTGATGTGCATACTACTGGCCTCCAATCTTCTCCCACTGCCTGAAATAGTCCAGCACCTATTCCACCTTTTGAAGCTTCTGCATAATTTCATCCTTCTGGATGCGTCAAAGAATGTCAAAAATACTGGTTCTGTAGTTAGAATGGTCTTCAGTCGTCTCCACTTTTCCTTGTGGTTTTTTTGTCAGTGGGTCTGGACATCTCTAAAATTGCTTACACCTTGCTCTTGTGGCTCCAGTCCTGCCTCTGACAGTTTATCTTGCAGAAAGGTGATTTCCTTCATACCAAACTGGCATTTTTCTCTGTTTAACTTTAATCCATCCTCTTGTTGTCCTTATGTGGTTCCCTATAGGATTGTCATTCATGAACACACACACCCCATTTATGCCTTCCATGATGTGCTCTATTGTCCAGTGGAACACCTCTGGAGTTGAGGAAATTCCAAAAAGCATCCTCAGATAGGAGTATTGGCCAAATGGTGTATTGAATGTATAGTATTTTGTGCTATCTTCATGCAATTTTATTTGCCCGAAGTCCTGGGATGTATCCAATTTAGTGAAAAACTTTGCACCGGCCATCTCACTTGTAATTTCTTCCTTGTTCAGAATCTGATAATGTTCCCTATTTATATTGGCATTCAAGTATTTTTGGTCCATGCACACACATAGGTCACCGTTCTTTTTGACACACCATTGAATTCACCCATTCAGTGGGCTCCTCTACTTTCTTCATGACCCCTAGTGCCATCATTCAGCTGAGTTCCTTCTTGAGCTTTTCTTTCAGTGGTGCTGGAACCCACCTCGGGGCATGCACTACTGGTTGTGTGTCCTCCTTTAACTGTATCTTATAGGTGAATGGTGGAACTCCAAACCCCTTGAAGATGCCTGGAAATTGATCCAGTATTTCTATTACACTGTTCTGTGTATGGTCACTGTTAATCTGGGACACCCTCTTGACTAGGTTTAAGTTTTCACATGCTTTGTCACCAAGCAGCGATTCATGTCCATCTGGGACTACTGTGAACCTGAGGTGGTGCTCTTTAACTTTCACCTTGAGTTTACATGTACCTTTCGTGTCAATGCTCTGTCCATTGTAGGCTTTGAGCTGCACAGGTTTGCATGGATGTGTGACTTTATCTTCATTGCCCTGATGTCACGCTCACAGATCAAATTGACCTTTGCCGTGCCCAGATTGAAAGGAATATTTGTTCCATTTGTCTGCAACGACACAGTCCACTTGTCTGCTTGACTCATGCTTGGCTCTTCGGTGTCTGTTGGTTTATTATCTTTTTGCACTAACATGCCCACGAAAAGTGTGTCACTGAGAGCAGTTTCTTCTATAGTGTGCACAGTTTCACTTCTGTTTTGTTTCCTTTTGGAAAAACATTGCTTTGTGTAATGATTCTGCCCTTTGCACTTATTACAGACTTTCCCATAGGCTGGGCATTGTATTGGTGCATGCTAACTGCCACATCATTTACAATTGAATGTCTCTCCATCTTTTTGTTGTTTCCTATATCTCATATTTTGTTTGTGTGTGTGTCCAGACACTGTGACTACGACTATGATTATGTTTCACTGGCTTTTGCACCCTCACCGGTTTTTCACATGCTCCAGAGCTAATTCACTGGTGTGGCGTATCTTTACAGCTCCAGCTAAGGTAAGCTCTGTCTCTTACAGCCACCTCTCTCTCACTTTCTTATCAATAATCCCAAATACAATTTGATCATGGAGTCTGAAATTACATATTCTTGTTTTTAATTTTAAGTTTGTTAAAAAAAGTATCAAAGCTCTCTCCCTGCAGCTGTGTGCATGAGTGAAACATGTACCTCTCAAAGGTTTTTTTTTTGGTGAACAGTGTTCAACCTTGTTGAATTTCCTCTTGTTTTCTGCCTCGGCAAAAATAAATATGTTGAAAACCTTTAGTGCTTGAGGCCCTACCACAGTAAGTAACTGTGCAATCTTCCATGTATCTAATCTGCTATCAATTCCAATGGCTTGCAGGTACAGAGTAAATCTTTGTTTAAACAGCCTCCATGTGGTCGGCATTTCCTGTTGCTATTGATTGATACTCGCTCTTCACACTGTGAGTGTTTCTTTCATTCTTGGTACCATGTGATGTTTCTTCCATTCAGACAAGACCTCATTGGGGTGGGGGTGGGGGTTAATACTGTGATGCCATAGGGAGAAGATGTGGAAAATGCCTCTCCTGGCAGAATTAAATAATACCTGACTTTAAAAAAAATTAAAGTATTAAATAACTTTAAAATTTTTCTAGAGTTCTTAAAAGATGGCTGCAAAAAAAATCTAGAACACAAACTGCAAAAAAAATGGCTATAATTAAAGTTACTGTGATGGAAGAAACTGGGCCTTCCTTGAAGACTCAGCCTCAGATCCTGGTTCCTCTCCAGCCTTGTTCTTCAAAGGCTCCGTGGGTAAGAATCCAAACACCAGTGCCACCTCTCAGGGAGCTGGAGAAAATTGCGCTGGAGCACAGAAGAAAATGACAGAGTTGATTGTGGAAATAACGTGCATGCGCACTACAGAAGCGATCGAGTCAGAGTATGCAGATCCGACTTCTTCTTTGATTGTAGGTCAAACAAGGGCTTAGCAGAAAGCCCACCTACAATTTCAACTTTTGGCATCTTCAACAGAGGAGGAGGAAGAAGAGGTAGGAGTGGAAGAAGAAAGCCTTCTGTCACAGGGAAAGGACTCAGAAGAAGAAGGAAAAGACCAATATATTCAAGATAAAATAGGTGCATATTATGTTACCCCAAAACCTCTTGATTCACAGATTTTTGATAAGATTTTTGGAAAAAATGAATTCTATTAGTCAAAAAATTGATGCAAATTTTGCTGAAGTGAAAGCAGATTTTACAACTCAATTGGGAGCTATTAGAGAAGAAATGACTGTAATAAAACTGTTGATAAAATTAAAATTAAAGTTCAAAAATTTGAAGAAGATTTTCAGGATTGTCATATGGAGGTTGAAGGATGTAAAGATACAGTTAATAAGATAGAAGATTCTTTTATGGTGTGGAAAATTCAGAAGAAAGATTTACTGCAAAAAGTTGATATGTTGAAAAATCAGAATAGAAGAAATAATGTGAAAATTGTTGATTTGCCTGAGGACGTTGAGGGCCCTAAATCCAGTAAAAAATTTCCAACATTGGCTGCCTGAAATTTTGGGACCAGAGAATTTTCCAAATGGTTTGGAACTTGATAGAGCGCATAGAGCTCTCAGGAAAAAACCATATCCGGGACAACCACCGTGCTCTATTTTAATTAAATGTTTACATTACCAAGGTAGAGAAATAATTTTGAAAATGGCAGTTGAAAAAGTCAGGGAACAACAAAACCCTTTAATGATTCAGAAAAAATAGAGTATTCTTCTATGCAGATTTGAGTAATGAAATTGTCAAAGAAGAAAAGAATTCAATACAGCAAGTCAGTTTTATGGAAGAAGGGATATAGATTTGTTTTTCGATATCCAGCAGTTCTTAAAGTTTTTTATGGACAATTTCAAGCACAATTTTTTGCTAATGAATCTGAAGCTTTGGAATTTGCCAATTCGTTGCCTAATATTAACCAGAATGGATGGCAATCTTATTCGTCTCAACAAATGAAAGGAGATCAAGAAAAATCAAAGGGAGGGATTTCACCAGGAAGACAGCCGAATGAGATTTAGGTTGAAATCGATGATGATCAAGTTAATAGAGACCTTGAAGAATACTTGATAGATTGAAATTACATTTTGATATTCTGTCCGGGGGAGGCAGATTCTCTTTTTTTTCTGCTTTCCTCTTCTGAGGTGTCGGGCCACTAGTGGTGAGGGCCACTTCTCATAATTAAGGGAGTTAGTATTGAGTAATCAGCACTTTTGGGTTTTTTAAATTTTTTATTACTTTAATTTTTGGGGGGTTTCTTACTTTCTATCTTTGGAGATGGAATGTTTTCAAAGTTGACTGCAGAGTAGGTTATAGTTTTGTCTTTCAATTCTAAAACACGAGGTATTGTTATTTTAATTAATAAAAAAACTCCATTTAAATTACAATCAACAGTTATTGATCCTGTTGGTAGATTTGTGTTGGTAAATTGTCAAATTTATTCAGAATTTTAGATTTTTATGTATGTGTATGTGTATAGATGATGAAAAATGTATTCAAGATGTTTTTCTTAATTTGGTAGAAGCAAATAGATATATAATAATTGGTGAGATTTTAATTGCTGTTTGGATCCAATTTTAGATCAATCTAAAAAATCTTTAATGAAAATGAAAATGGCTAAAAGAATATTGACATTAATGAAAGATTTAAATTTGGTGGATATTTGGAGGAAATTAAACCTTCGAGAGAGAGAGAGAGATTATTCATTTTATTCTTATCAGTTGATTCTTATTCTAGATTAGATTTTTTCTTAATTTCACCTCATTTACAAGGAAGAATTGAGTATGTACAATATAAACCTAGAATTGTATCAGACCATTCACTAATATTGATGTCATGTTTAAATTCTGATAGAATTTAAACAGTTTAATTCATCATTATTAAAAAATGTAGAATTTTGTGATTTTTCTGAGAAGTCAAATACAGATGTATTTAGATACAAATATCAATTCAGTTGATAAATTTGTTTTATGGGATGCATAAAACATCTCTTGGTCTGCTCCGGTGGGTATCTCGGTTTCCATAGCTAAAAAGTTGAATATAGTTGAAATGGTTAATTATAAATAAATTATATTTTAAAAAAAGACAAGACATCGTGGAGGCATCCATCTTGAATCTACACAAGATGCCACAAATTCATCTCCACCTCCTTCTAGTGGTAGCACTCTATCACAAAAGACTGTAACTACATGATCACTGAAATATTGCTGTTTGTAGGATCTTGTTGGGTGCACATTCTTTGCTGCACTTTCCTACATTAACGCAATAGCAACATTAAAATAAGGTTCTGCATTTTCTATCAGAATATCTTAATGTTGTACAAAAAGACAAGTTTGCAGTGGATAAGTAAGATTAGAAGCATCAGTCTGAGCCAAAGAAATTAAATCAGTCTGCCTGACAAGTTGCTCACAACACATATACAACCAGGGTGAGACAGAGAAAGTTGTCATAACGAAATAAATTATAGCCAGGCTCATTGTACTCTTTTAATTTTTAAATTTAGGCACACAGCATGGTAACAGTCCCTTTCAGCCCACTAGCCCACGCTGCCCAAATGCACCCAATTGACCTACACCCCTGATACGTTTTTTGAAGGGTGGGAGGAAACCAGAGCCCACAGGGGAAACCCATACAGACACAAGGAAAACATACTTACTCCTTACATACAGGGCAGGATTTGAACCCTGGCTCCAATCGCTGATGCTGTAGCAGCATCGCACTAACCACTACGCTAACCGTGCCACCCTAATGACTGGTTAATTCCATAGTGCATCTTTTATCATTGATGGAGTCATAGCATGTGTGTAAGGGTCAATGTGATGTAGTAGTAGTGACATTTCTGGAGAGCCAATTGTCTTACCTGTACCAAGCCCACACAGAAGGCAGCAAGGTTGCCTTCTGTATGGGCTGGCTTTGCATAAAGGAGGGGGGGAGGGGTTGCAATGGACACCCAGATTCCCTATGGAGAGGCTATAAGAAGCCTAACTGCTTCTTTCAACTAATCTTGGATGTATTAATGATAAAACTGATTAAAGAATGCCATGCAGATCCCATCCAGTTCTATTCTAAAATGGCAGACATGCACTCTATTTAAATCTTAAAATGTGTCAACCACTATCAATGAGTTGACAGCCCAGCAGTGAATCCCTGTAAAAAAAATGTTAAGGATTAAACAGATCTTAAAAAGCAAATCATCGCAGAAGCTGGAAATTGTGGTTTAAGATGATGTCTGATCTGATTTAGTATTCAGTCCACTGTGTGACTGGTACCACCGCATTAATTTTAATCCTAGAGAGTCAGTGAATTAAATATTGACTGTATAAATGTGTGGATGAGAGAGTATTTCATCAGTTTGTGGTGTACTAATTCCCTTTCCGCAGTGTGCAGAGTTGCTCTGGGTCTTTTATCTGGTATAGTGAACGATAATCTGAGCTGTTGAGATTGACTGATAGAGGCCGATGAGCAAATTATTTCTTTGGTCTTCTGAGAGATATTCAAGCTGTGGAGGGAGGAACACATTTACAACCTTGAGGGGAGAGTTAATAAGGGAGTTGCAAACGAACTGTGTTTATCCCAATGAATTTATATACACCCAACACAGACAATAATAAATTCATAATAGATTTTTTTTTAATTGGCTGACGTTAATCTTGTATCCTGACACTTCTCCATATTCCTTCAATTTCTTATGTAATTCTTTTATTGATATTTCTAGTTCTGTTAAGTATACTATAACGTCATCTGCAAATAAACTGATTTTATATTCCTTGTCTTTTATTTTTATCCCTTTTATTTTATTTTCTGTTCTTATCAGTTCTGCTAGTGGTTCTATGGCTAACGCGAACAATAAGGGCGATAGTGGGCATCCCTGCCTTGTTGATCTGCTTAAGTTAAATTGCTTTGATATATATCCATTTACTGTCACATTCGCCAATGGCCCCTTATATAATGCTTTAATCCAATTAATATATTTCTCTGGTAAGCTGAATTTTTGTAGTACTTTGAATAAATAATTCCATTCTACTCTGTCAAAGGCCTTCTCTGCGTCTAAAGCAACCGCTACTGTTGGAGCTTTATTTCCTTCTACTGCATGAATTAAGTTAATAAATTTACAAATATTGTCTGTTGTTCGTCTTTTTTTAATAAATACAGTTTGGTCTAGATTTACTATTTTTGGTACATAGTCAGCTAATCTGTTTGATAATAGTTTAGCTATTATCTTATAATCTGTGTTAAGTAAAGATATTGGTCTATATGACGCTGGTGCGAGTGGATCTTTCCCTGTCTTTGGTATTACTGTAATTATAGTGAAGTGAATAAAATAAAAGTGAAGCAATGCCAATGAATAATGCGGATTTCTCAAAATTTAAGAAAGAATTAAAACCTCGGCCATCTATATAAACTCAATTATTATCCACTAATGAAAAAAATTACAGGAGGACTTAGAGCATTGGAAAGACTTACCACTAACACTAATAGGAAGGATAAACTGTATTAAAATGAACATTTTCCCAAGGATGCAATACCTATTTCAGGCATTGCCAATACACTTGACAGAGAAATTCTTCAAGGAGTTAAAGAAAATAATAAGGTAATTTTTATGGAAAGGGGGGAAACCGAGGATAGCACTAGATAAATTAACAGAATGGTATAAACAAGGAGGCTTACAACTGCCAAACTTTAAAAATTATTATAGAGCTGCACAATTAAGATACCTATCAGATTTTTATCAAACAAGGGAAAATCCAGATTGAACTAGATTAGAACTAGATAAAATAGGGGAGAAGATACCTGAACATATATTATATAAATGGGATGAAAAATTGGTACAACATAGGAATTCTCCAGTATTACATCATCTGTTCAATATTTGAAAGAAGATTCATGTTGAAAGGAATAAAACAAATTACCAACTACCAAAACTAATACTGACGCAAAATCAGCTAATCCCTTTTACAATAGATAACCTTTCCTTTAGAGAATGGGAGAAAAAAGGGATCAAAAGAATAGAAAATTGCTTTTCGGGAAATAAATTATTATCCTTTGAACAAATGAAGGATAAATATAATATAACTCACGATACAGTGTTGGCATACTACCAACTGAAATCCTACTTGAAGGACAAATTGGGAAGCAGTCTGAGGTTACCAGAGGGAAGTAATTTTGAATAATTTTGAATAATGAGCAATGATAATCAAAAAATTTGTAACAAGCATGTATATTAAACTACAAGAAAAGGAGAATGAGGAAACAAATGGTAAAACTAAACAAAAATGGGAACAAGATCTAAACATAAAGATAAAGAAGGAAACATGGGAGAAGTTATGCTCAGGAACTATGAGAAATACAATAAATACGAGGTTACATATGATACAATATAACTGGATACACAGGCTATATATTACACCTCAAAAGTTAAATAAATGGGACCCAACAATATCTGACAGATGTTTTCGCTGTAAAAAGGAAATGGGAACAACAATTCATGCAATATGGACATGTGAGAAAGTGAAAAAATTTTGGGAAGATCTAAACCAGATATTAAATAAAATCACAAAAAGCAATATACCAAAAAACCCAGAGATCTTCCTCCTAAGTAACATAAAAAACAAAGAATTTGGACTTGATTTGGATGGTGCACAAAAAAGATTTGTTATGATAGCCCTAGCTGTAGCAAAAAAATGTATTATGTCAGCCTGGAAATTAGAAGATAACTTGAGAATACAACAATGGTATATAGAAATTAATAAATGTATTCCATTAGAAAAAATAACATATAATTTAAGAAATAATATTACAATATTTGAACAAATATGGGAGCCATACATGAAACATAATAGAGAAAATCTACCGGGGACATCTACCACCTAAAATGACAGAAGAAGAGAATGAAAAGAACTGACTCAGTGGAATTTCTTGTTTGTTTTTATTGAGTGACAACATTGTTTGACGGGTTTAATGTATCCTATTTTCTGAACTTTAAATGAATGGGAGGGGAGGTAGGGAGGGAGGGAGGGGAGGAGGGAGTGGGGGAGAAAATGACACTGTATATGTTCAAGCGGGAAAATGTATGTATCTTGATCAATGTGGTTTATAGTGTGAAAAATAAAAAAAATTTAAAAAAAAATTGGCTGACGATCATGGAAACATACTGGTGGATGGAGACTTTAATTTCTGTCTGGATCTGGTTCTGGGTAGATCAGGAAGAAATATACTAGGTCAAAGGCAGCTAAAGCTCACTTGGGGTTAATGGAGGAGCTGAGTTCATGGATATCTGGAGAAGGCTTCACCCAAGAGAGGGATTATTCCTTCTATTCAGACAACATGACTCCTACTTGAGGATAGATTTATTTTTAGTTTCAGCCCATTTACAGTTGTAGGGTCATGGAAATTGAATATAAGGAGAGATTCTTATCAGACTACTTGCCTCTTGCATTGACTATTGATATGCCAAATAAGAAGGAAGTGGTCTATAGGTGGCACCTTAATACATTGCTGTTAAAAAGGCCAGATTTTTGTAACTTTATTTGGACCCAAATAACTACATTTTGTGAGACCAACTGTAATTCCACTCTGGATAGAGTTCTTCTATGAAACTCATTAAAAGCATATTTGAAAGGTCAAATAATTATCTTTGCCTCTAGGATTAAAAAAGAGTACACAAGGGATGTAGAAGAATTGGAAAAAGAGATTAGTGTTGGAAAAGGACCTTCAACAAGTGGGCTCTGAGGATAAACATAGATGGTTAATTAATAAAAAGCTTAAGAAAAATATAGAAATATGGAAAAATAATAATAAGATCTAAACGGAAATACTATGAGCGAGGGGAAAGAGCCCTTAAGGTCCTCTCTTGCCAGTTGAAAGCAGAACAATAAATGCAATTAAGCAGACTTGGACTGGATCTCTTACAAACTGGAGGATATAAATAAAGCTTTCAAGTGATTTTATGTTAATTTATGTAAATCTCAATCAGTAGGGAATTTGAATAAAATAGAGAATTTCCTATCACAATTGGATCTCCCAATTTAGAGGAAAGGGAAGAGTTAAACACTCCCTTTACTCAAATAGAGATAGGCGAAGTATTGAAGCGTTGGCCTCCTTGCAAATTTATAAAGCCCTGGGAGAGGATGGATTTCATCTGGATTTTTATAAAGAATTTAAAGATTTAATAATTCCTCTGTTTATGGAGGTATTAGATCATGCAGTCTCCTGGAATCCTTTTCAACAGCAATTATTACAGTGATTCCCAAAAAAGATAAGGATCATTTGAAAACGTCATCTTATAGGCCGATATCACCTTTGAATTCTGACTATAAGTTTATTGCCAAAGCCTTGGAAAATAGATTGGCAACTTATTTGCATAAATTAATAAATGCTGATCATATTGGCTTTGTGCAGAAGAGGCAATTGGCGGACAATGTATGCAGATTGCTCAGTATCATACATCTGGTGCAAACAAGAGATTATTTGCGTGTCGCCATGTGTCTTAGTTGTGGAGAAAGCCTTTGACAGACTGGTGTGGGGATTTTTATTCAAAGTGCTGGAAAAATTTGGTCAAGGACAAACATTTATTAATTGGGTTAGAGCTCTATATTCTGAGCCTAAATCAAAAGTAATAACTATGGTCAAATTTCATCAGAATTCCCACTGTCCAGGTCTAGCAGACAGGGTTGTCCATTATCTCCAGCTCTTTTCTTCCTGGCTATTGAACCAATAGTGGAATCCATCCATCTAGATCCAGACATAAAGTGTTTCAAGATGAATCAGGAAGAACATAAAATCAATCTATTTGCTGATGATGTTCTGATATATCTGACAGAACCAATGAACTCATTACAAAATTTGCAGTCTAAGTTGGAAGATTTTGGGATATTGGGTTATAAAGTCAATTAGGACAAGAGTGAAGTTATGTCACTTAGGGATGGGAATTATGAACAAATTAAGAGAAATTCTCAATTTAAGCAGCTATTCAATGGGATTAAATATTTAGGTATTTATGTAGATAACAACCTGCAGAATTCATACAAGTTGAATTATCTTCCATTGCTTTGGAAAATTAAGGATGATCTTAATAAATGGATGACCCTCCCAATAACTTTGTTAGAAGGGTCAACTGTATTAAAATAAACGTGCTGCCTAGAGTACTATAATTTTTCAAAGTTTGCCTGCCCCTATACCTCAGAGATTCTTTCAAAACCTTAATAAATGCATCAGGAAGTTTTTGTGGAAAGGTAAGCCTTCCAGAGTCTCTATTGATAAATGAACTAGGAATTATGAATTTGGAGGATTAGCGCTCCTGAATTTCAGAAGTATTTTTGGGCAACCCAATTGAAGTTTGTCACATTCCTCTTTGACAGAGAAAACAAGTCTCCATGGGTAAAATTGGAGATGCACAAGGTTGGTGAGAGGATAGCATAAAACCTTGTATATAAATAGAATTGTAAATTATTGGGCCTAAAGAATTCCCCCCCCCATTAAAGCATAAATATAAAATATGGAATAATAAAATTAATCGTCAAATTGGGGACAAGGAGGGCCTTTCACCTAAAACACCCCTGGCTCAAAATATGTTAATTCTATTATCGATTGATACTAAAATCTTGGACACTTGATCCCAGAGAGAGGTCAAGTGTATTGAGTATTGTTATGAGCAGGGACAATTTATGACATTTGAGCAAATTAGGAATAAATATGGAGTTTTAAATACATCTTATTTTGCCATCTTCAGTTAAGATCTTATTTAAGGGACAAATTAGGTCCAGCACTAACCGTACCGCAGTGAAGCTAAATGGAGACTCTGGTTCAAAAGGGGAGCAAAAAAAATTGTTTCAAAAATGTATTCCTTACTTCAGGCGAGAACCTATAAACAAGGGCTTGATAAATCAAGAAAAAGGTGGGAATCAGATTTGGGTCTAGAAACTTATCCATTTTGGTGGTCTGACATGTCGGGACGGCATGATTAACACGATTAATATAAGGTATCAACTGGTGCAACATAACTTCTTATATCAGCTTTACCTTACTCAACAAAAATGACATAAATTCAAATTGGAAATATCAGACCAATGTTTTCAATGTGGTCAAGAAAAAGGTATTTTCTTGCATTCATGCCACAAAGTCAGGCCTTTCTGGGAAGATTTGGGTGATCTCCTGGAAAAAAAAAACTGGAATTCAATACCCTCAAGCCCGTGAATTATTCTTATTAGGGAATTTAGAAGACGCAAGACCTAAAATGAAGCGGTTGAAATATCAGTTAAAATTTGTTAAGCTCGCTTTTGCAGTGGCCAGGTAATGCATAGCAGTTACTTGGAAATCTAATTCCCAACTAGGCTGGTAGATAGAAATGCATAATTGTGTTCCCTCTGGAGAAGATCACCTATAACCTCAAATATGGAATGTGGAATTCATACCTGAGGTACATTGGGGTAAATCCTTAATAATTTCCCCCTTCTGTCTCCCTCCCCCCACCCCCACCCTGGTGCTCACAGGACTGATGACCTTCATATGGCTTCATTCACCATCACAAGCAGATTCACAACCGATACTTAATTTAATCAACAGCCATCCACCTTCATTCCATCAACAGAAGATCTTTACACAGAGCCCAATTCCTCGGGGTCCCTAACCTATGGCCTTGCCCCACTGAAGTGGGCAGAGCTCCACCAAGCAGTCCCATAGCACATGGTGCTGCATGGAGCACTGTGGAGTATACTATTCTGGAGCATTTGGTCACCAACAACCTCCTGCACTAGAAGATCAGCAAGATTCGAGCAGCCCAGTGCGTCTTTCACCAACTCACACCACGAATATCCAGCTAAATACTATTCCATCTCCATCTTAAAATTTGCTGATGACACCATGTTGTTGGCTGGCTATCAAATAACGATGAGACAGAATATAGGAAAAGATTGAAAGTCTAGTGACATAGTGCCAAGATAGCAATCTGTCTCTCAATCTCAAGTCGAAGGAGACAATTATGGACATCAGGAGAGCAGGCAAAGTCCCCACCCCTGGCCACATTAATAATGCAGAATTGAAAAGAGTAGATAGCTTCTTATCTATCTTATAGATAAGATATTTATTCATAAGTATCTTACAGATAAGATACTACAAGTATCTCCAATGACTTGACCTGGGACAAGCACATTGATGCAATAGTCAAGAAAGTGCACCAATGCCTTGACTTTCTTAGAAGATTAAGGACATTTGCCACATCCTCCTTATCCCTCACAACCTCTACAGCTCTCCCATCAAACTCATACTTTCTGGATGCATCAGAGTATGGCATGGAACCTGCACTGCTCAATATTAGAAGCTATAGGAGATAGTGAATGGAGCTTATCATTTGTATTATGGGAGTGAAAGCACAATGCAAATTTTCCTTTCCTCTTTGGACTTCACCTCCACCTCCTGCTGCCCAGGAAAGGCAGTCAACATGTTAACAGACTCATCACAGCTCAAACCCACTCTCATTCCCCTCATCCCATTGGGGAGAAGGCTTTGGGGTGTGACAGTGCACAACAACTGTCTTAAAGACAGCTTCTTCTCTGCAGCTATCAAACTCCTGTTGCCACATACTCTGTTTGTGTTTCACCTTGATTGTAGGCTCCACCCAGTCCCTGGGGTAACCAGAGCACATAGGAAAAAGAACAAATGTTCGATCATAAGGCACAAGAGACTGCAGAAGCCAGAATCTAGAGCAAAATACAACTCGGCTGGAGGAACTCAGCAGGTTAACCAGCATGAGTGGGGAAAATTAATTGTTTTGACTTGGAACCTTTCATCAAGGCATGACTAAGGGTTTTAACCCAAAACATCGACCATTCCTTTCATTGACACTCGTTGCTGAAGGCCATGGCCCTGAATTTTGTTGTGGATGTGCTCATGAGCTGATCACTTTGCCAGGCCATTTGACAGAACAGTCAAGAATCAATTGCCCTGCTCGGAATCCCGAACAACATTGAGGCAAGGTGCAAATGTTGATGCTTACACTCATATTATTCTTCACTTTCTGTGAAGATTGTGCCTGTAGTAGTATGCAGATTTCAGTTGCAAATCCTTACCAAAACATGGGCAACATCTCAAGTCCTTGTTCTTTGCTGAGACACAGATGGGGTGAATTCTCCCTGGATAGTGGGTGAGAGGCCTTTACTCATTCACCTCCACTCCCACCAATTTTCTAGACCTTGTACTGTTCCATGCACTCTTTCCTCATTTTTGCAGCCACACTGCATTCCATGGGAATGATGGCCTTTGCATCCATTCGGCAAACATTGATTCACACAGAGTGTTTAAAGCCAGCACAGAGCCCATCTGCAAAGCCAAAGAATCCTTTTCGCTATAATCCATTTCAATATAATTATAATGGAATTTAGAACAGCACAGACTCAGGCCCTTTGGCCTACAATATCTGCACCAAATGTGGTGTCCAAATTAAACTAAAACTCATGATCTATACCTGTCTATTGTCTGCATATGCAAGTTAAAAGTAACTTAATGAAGGGCTCAACCCCAAAATATCAATTATTTATGTATCTTTATCTTTGCTATATAAAGGACACTGTTTGACCTGCTGAGTATCTCCAGCATTGTATTTTTGCGTCAACCACCATGACTACAGACTTTTGTGTTTTACTTCTTGCCCCTTTTAATACAACCTGGTATTGTCAGTGAATTTGTAGATGGTGTTGCTGCCGTACTGAGCCACAGGTGTACAGAGTAGAGCAGGAGGATAAGAACGCAACCCTGTGGTGCTCCAGGACTAATGGACATTGTGGAGAGATGTTCTTACCAATCCTCACTGATTGTGGTCTGGAGGTGATGAAATCCAGGATCCAATTACAGAGTGAGGTGTTGAGTCTCAGATCTTGGAGTTTGCTGATCAGTTTTGAGGGGATGATGGTGTTAAATGCCAAACTGTAGTTGATAAAGAGCATCCTAATGAATGCACCTTTGCTGTCCAGGTGATTATGGGTTTTGTAGAGCCAGTAGCCATTTTCACTCTGCCGGCGAACAATGTCCCTACTTTGTCCCAACAAAATTCCTGGGAATTCAGGACCACCCGGCCTTCCACACTGTGGTCTAAATTCATGGGAATTTGCCCTACTCAGTAATTTAGGGGGGGGTGTCCCCCCCCAACCAATAATGTGTTATGTATTCACAGGAGTAAGAGCGAGTTCACATCGCTCTTCCGTCCATTGGTCACTTGCCTGCCCACTCATTTGCTAGCTAGCTCCCTGTGAGTGCTGCCGTGTGAATGATTCTGACGCAAAGGCCACAGATTGTACACCAGTCTTAGTATCTTTCCTGGCTCCATGTGTCTGACTGTCCCCCAAAGGGGCCGGCTTGATTTTTTATACGGACCAAAGATTGACAGCCAGCAGATGGGGCCAGCCTCCCAGGTTGCCTACCTGCAGGTACAGTGGTTGCCCCCTACAGTAGGCTAGGGAAAGTGCAGAAGTGGTTGTATCACTACATTCAGCCACTTCTTAAAATGAGTCCTTGGGGGATGGGGGGTGCAGTGTCCTTGGTGCTGGGTAGTATCTACAAGTTCAGATGGTCCTGGTGGTCATCTGTGCCTCTGGGACCAGCACAGGACAGGCTCCTGCTCAATGGTCAGTAAGGGCAGGGCTGTCCGAGGGTCGGTTGAGAGTGGGTGTAAGAGTTGGGTGGGTCTGTGTGAATTAGGATACTCTAGAGAGGTGGAAAGAGGGTGTTGGCTCCTGGGGGATCCTGGATGGGCCAGGGGTGCCCAGGGTGAGAGGGATGAGCCCCTGCTGGTGCCAAGTCCCTGGTCAAGATGGTGTTCTCACATCCATTTGGGTACCTGACGCAGGCGTAATTTGGGTTTGAGTGGAGGAGGTGCCCCTACTCAACCAGGGGGTTGGATTTGTGGGCCCTCATGTGTTTGCAGAGGAGTACTGGTCCCGAAGACGTCAGCCATGCTGGCTGGGAGACGCCAGTCGCCTATTTCCTAGGAAAGGAGAAAAGGCATTTGTGAGGTGACCGATTGGTCGCCGTGCACAAGAGTGACCATATGGTGTGAAGAGCCTTGGGGAGGGCTTCTTGCCAATAGTTGATGGACCATCCTTTCGATCTGCCTTCCAGATTACCCCATTTATATGCTCCACCTGCCTGTTGCCCCTGGGGTTATAGCTAGTTGTACAACTAGCCACAATGTCTCACACCATCATGTACTGGTGCAGCTCCTCACTCATGAAGCTGGATCCCGGTCACTGTGGATAAATGTCGGGTATCCAAGTATGGTGAAGATCTGTGCCAGTGCCTTGATAATAGAGGTGGTGGAGGTGTCAGAGCAAGGGATGATGAAGGGAAAATGGGAGTATTCGTCTATGACCGAGAGGAAATAGACATTCTTATTCATGGAAGGCAGTGGTCCCTTGAAGTCAATGCTGAGTCACTCAAACGGCTCAGTGTCCTTCACTACACAGGCCTGTGGTGGGCAGATGAAGTGCAGTTTGCACTCTGCAAAGACCCTGCAGGACTCAGTCATGGTCCAGACTTCTTGGACGGTGAGGGGGAGGTTCCAAGACCTTATGAAGTGGCACAGGCTGGTGACACTCGGGTGGCAAAGGGTGTCATGCAGCACCTGAAGCGGTTCAGACTGTGCATTGGCGCAGATCTGGGTCAGAGGATTGGGGGAGTCATTGAGCTTCCCCGGCCTATACAGGATGTCATAGCTGAAAGTGGCCCACTCGACTCTCTGGCAAAAGATCTTCTTGTTTTTTTTTTAAATTTTATTTTTCATTTACATCAATACATGTACGGAATTTATCCACATCATAAGAAGAATAAAAACTACGATGCAAAAAGAATACATTGTTTTCACATTTTCTCCCCCACCCTCCCCAAAGTAGAAAAAAAAGAAAGAAAAAGTAAAAGAAAAGGGAAAGTAAAAGCCTGTCTAACAAGCATATTAACTTAACTAATTCATTGAAATTTACATAATAATCTTAAACCATGAGCTAATTAGGGTGGGTTGGGTGAGGAAGTGAGGAAGTGGCAGACGGTGTAAGTAAATTCATAATCAATAAAATCCGAATAGGGTTTCCAAATCTTATCAAATTTTTCTGGTTGGTTTCGTAAATTACATTATTTTCTCTAATGGTATAAAATTTAATAATTCCATTCGCCATCTATTTAACCCCACAATATCATCTGATTTCCACGTTACAGCTATACATTTCTGTGCTATTGCTACACTTAAAAACTTCTCTGATAAATATCCAACCTCATTTGAGAAATATCTCCCAACAGAAATATTCTAGGATCCTTCAAAATCTGGGTCTTTAAAACTCATCCCAATAAAATACTTGTATCCTTCCAAAACTTGTCTACCTTTTCACATTGCCAGACTGCATGCAGAAAGGATCCTACTTTATTATATCTAAATCATGGATCAGAGCAATTTGAATTAATTCTATGTAATTTATATGGAGTATAATATAATTGATGTAAAAAAATTAAATTGTACCATTTGATATCTAACATTAATTGTATTAGTTACACTTTCAGTACATAATTTTGACCATACTTCTTCCTGAATCTGAATATTTAAATTTTTTTCCCATCTCAGTTTAGATATAAATAAATCCTTTTTCTGGATAGTCTCTTGCAATTTTATATAAATATTAGTAATGAATCTTGCAATAAATGTATGTGTTATTAAATATTCAAATGTACTCTGTTCTGGTCATTTAAAATTCCTCCCTAACTTTCTTTTTAAATATGATTTAAGTTGATAATAGGAGAAAATAGTATTATTTGGTATATTTATCCTTCAGTTGGTCAAAAGTCAAAAAAACAGATCTCAAAAATCAATCCCTTTTCCTTTTTATTCCACAATTATACCAAACATCAAAATAGGGATTATTAACTGTAAAAGGAATTAAAAGATTTTGATTTAATATCATTTTAGCCAACTGATAATTATTTATTCCTTTTTCTAAATGTACTCTATTCCACATCTTAAGCCTATGTCTCAAAATTGTCTAAAAATCCTTCATCCCATTTATACAAAATATGCTCAGAATTACTTTCTCCTATTTTGCTCATTTCAATTTATACCCATATAGTCTTTCCATCAGTCTGATAACAAGAAGACAAAAATCTAATTTGAGCTGCTTTATAATAATTTTTAAAATTAGGCAGTTGAAGTTCCCCCGATCAAATTTCCATGTTAGTGTTTACAATGCCATCCAAGGCATTTTATCTCACCAAATGAATCTTATTACACTTATTTAGATCTTGAAAAAAATATTGTTGATAGAGAAATTGGTAAAGATTGAAAAATATATTGTATTCTAGGAAAAATATTCATCGTCACACAATTTATCCTTCCTCTTAAATAAATTGGCAAATCCTTCAATTTTATTAAATCTTCTTTAATTTTCTTCACTAAAGGTATGTAATTTAATTTAAATAAATTATTTAAATTCTTATCAACATTAATTCCCAAATATTTAATTGTTCCATTTTGCCATTTAAATGTTGTCCTCTTCTTAACTTGAGCATAATCTATCTCAGTCATAGGCATCACTTCATTTTTATCAGCATTTACTTTATCATATGATACCAGCCCATACTCCACCAATTGATCACTTATTTTTTTTTATGAACTTTCAGGGTTGTAAGATATAATATTACATCATCTGCAAAAAGACTAATTTTGTGCCCTCTATCATTTACCTTAAAGCCCTCAATCTCATTATCTCTCCTAATCACCTCTGCTAAAGGTGCTATAGCCAATGCAAATAAAAAAGGAGATAATGGACATCCTTGTCAAGATGATCATTCCAACAAGAAAGATATTGATATTTGTCTATTTGTAATCACTCTAGCCTTTGGACAATTATATAATGCTCTTATCCAATTTATAAAATTTGTTGGAATCCCAAAAACCTTCAACATTTTAAATAAATAATCCCATTGTAGTAGCTGTGTAGCGCGCTGAGCAATGCCAACTGTCACCGTCAGTGCAGTGCATGTTAGTGGTACTGAGTGCCGAGGGACAGCACATTGATCAGCTGGGTCCCCTGCTGAAAGGCATGGGATGCTAACAAGTCTCAATTTAAACCTGCTGGTCCCGTGGACCAGCAGCTGTCCCTTGACAAGGTCCCATCTTTTTCCCGTGGAGCCCAGAACAGGCTTGTAAAGCTTCAATAAACCAGCCTTTGGTTGACTAATCTAGTGTGTGATTGTTTTTTTTTCCTCAGTAGCTTTACTGTAGTAGCCGCTACAATTGGTGACCCGACTGCAAGATTCAACTGAAACTTGAATCTCCAGTCAAATAGACACAGCTACAGCCACAGCAGCAGTTAACGCAGTGGGACTTCACTTGCCTCCTTTCTGGACCCAACAACCTTGGGTTTGGCTTCTTCAGGCTGAAACCCAGTTTTAGCTACAGGGTGTAACAGAGGAGGACACAAAATTCTGGCATGTTGTGGGCGCCTTAGATGCTGCCGCTGCAGCTCAGGTAAGCAAATTCATTGCCAATGCCCCAACAGAGAACCAGTACACCGGGTTCCGCCAGTTTCTCCTGGATACACAGGAGTTGACGAGACATGAATGTGACATGAGACTTTTGAATATAGAAGGTCTGGGTGATACGAATCCATCGGATCTAATGAATGAAAAGCTGGCATTGGCAGATAGTCATTCTCAATGCTTGTTTTTTGAAACCATATTCCTATCAAAGCTGCCAGCCCGTGTTGCCCTATGCATTGCTAACATGGATTTCAGCCATCCTCATGACATAGCGCAAGAGGCTGACTGGCTCTATCATACTTTGACCCAGGAATCTGCTCAAATACAGCCTGTTTTGGCAGCAGGTACACCTCTCATACCCTACGAGCCTCCTGTCTCCGCGGTGCAGTCAAAAGAGGAGGAACTTGTCGATATATGTCCAGAATGGTGTTTTTATCATTGCCATTGGGGAAAAAAATGCTGGTAAATGTGTCCAACCTTACGCCTATCACAAGAAAAAGGCGGGAAACGCCAAGAACCAGCTGCCAGTAGTGGCCTCGGCAGCTGATGCAAATATAGGCCTTTTATTTTTTCATGACAACAAAGGTAAACACAAGTTTCTTGTGGACACGGGTCAGTTTACTCTCACCATCCTATTTTGAAAGGACACATAAGCAGCAACACCTGGACCTTCGAGCAGCAAATGGAACTACTATTCCGAGCTTTGGAACATGACGCATCACCACTGGTGTAGGAGGAACCACATTCCATTGGAATTGTGTCTTGGCTTCTGTCACTCAGCCCATACTGGGTGTTGACTTTCTCTGGTCCCATAATTTTCTAGTGGACATGAAACAGAGGGAATTGGTTCATGCCACCACCTTTCAAACATACCCATTGGTATGCAGCAAAGGGAGAGTTTCCCAGCTTGGAGTGCATACACTGGACAAGAATTCCAATATGCCCTGCTCAATGAGTTTTCTCACATTCTCACTCCTAATTTCAATCCTTCCAAAACAGCCCATGGTGTGTCTCATTACATAGACACCTCAGGACCACTTATTCATGCCAAGGCTCGTTGTCTTCCCCCCCAATATACTGGTACAGGAAAAAACAAAATTTATGGCAATGGAGGAGTTGGGTATCATTCGCCGCTCCAACAGTCCTTGGGAGTTGCCATTACACATGGTACCCAAGAAAACAAGTGGATGGAGACCCTGCAGTGATTACTGTAGGCTTAACGATGTTACTACACCTGACAGGCACCCAATTCCTCATATACAAGATTTCTCCGCCCATCTACATCATTGCCCCATATTCTCCAAGGGTTGATCTAATAAAGGGATATCATCAGATACCGATTCATAAGGATGACATTCCCAAAACGGCAATTATTACCCTGTTCGGACTTATTGAATTTCTTAGAATGTTGTTTGGATTAAAGAACGCTGCGCAAACTTTCCAGCAGCTTATGGATGCTCTGGGCAGGGATTTGGACTTTGTATACATTTACTTGGATGACACCCTTGTAGCAAGTTGAAATGAGCAAGATCATGGCCTGCATTTGCGCTGCCTTTTCCAACAGCTCCAAGACTTTGGTCTAACAATCAACCCCAGCAAATGTCAATTTAGCAGATCAACCATGGAGTTCTTAGGGAACAAAATCACAGCAGATGGCCTATGCCCATTATCAAACAAGGTAGACGCCATCTGTACCTTTTCCAAACCTACCACCGTCAAAGGTCTACATAAGTTTTTGGGAATGATAAACTTTTATTTCAGGTTTATTCAAGGAGCTGCTGATATCCTGCGACCACTGTTTAACATTGTCTCCACCAAACACAATAACATTATCTGGACCTCGGAGGCAGACATAGCGTTTATGTCCACCAAAGAAGTATTGGCCAAACCAGCAATGATTTCACATCCCAACCCTGAAGCTACTTTGACGCTCAGCACTGATATCTCAGGTACAGCTGTGGGTGAAGTTCTTCAACAGTGCATCAATGGCCATTATCAACCCCTTGCCATTTAAGACCAGCAGAAGTAAAATATAGCACCTTTGATCGGGAACTGTTGGCACTTCTGTTATATCTTGGAAGGTCGACATTTCACTGCATTTACAGACCATAAATCACTCATTTTTGCCTAAGTAAAATGACAGATCCATGGTCAGCAAGACAGCAACACCATTTGTCCTACATTTCATAATTCACTATGAACATAAGCCACATTTCAGGAAAAGACTATCTAGTCGCAGTTATGCTGTCTAGATCAAGTGTATACTATATTCAAAGTGGAATCAACATTGCTGAATTGGCTGTGGCACAGGCCACAGATCCTAATATACAGGCATAGGGTACAGCCATTACTGTACTGGACATTCATCAGGTGGCACCGCAGCACGGTGGACCAAAACTCCTTTGTGACGTATCATTAGGCTATCCTCGACCATTGGTCCCATTGTCATGGAGGTGACATCATTTTGATGACATTCACAGTTTGTCACATCCATCCATCAGGACATCAGTCACGATCATGTCAAATAAGTACATATGGCATGGAATGAAGAAAGACGTCGCTCAATGGTCACGAATGTGCATCTCCTGCCAGTCTGCAAAGATTCAGCGTCACACCAAGGCACCCCTTCAGCCTTTCCCGACAGTACACAGGAGGTTCAAGCACATACACATGAACCTGGTTGGATCATTACTAGTGTCACAGGACACGAAGTATATTCTAACAGTGGTAGACTGCTTCACGCACTGGCCAGTGGCCATCCCATTACCAGCCAGTGATACTGAAACATATGCTAGAGCACTTATCCTGAATTGGATCGCTAGATTCAGTATGCCTACGCACATAATTTCGGACCGTGGGCCACAGTTCACTTTAGCATTATGGTCTACCTTTGCACGTTTTTGTAGTACACAGCTACACCACACTACAGCATACCATCCACAGTCCAATGGCCTGGTGGAGCATTTCTATCAACAGCTTAAATCTGCCCTTCAGGCCCAACTCACCACCCCCAACTGGGTCGATGAGCTACCATGGGTTCTGCTGGGGGTACACACAGCTCCAAAAGAAGACTTGTCTGCATCATCTGCAGAGTTGGTGTATGGCGCAGCCCTTACAGTTCTGGGAGATGTTCATTTCGCAGCCAACCTGGATGTCCTTCAACAACTCCGCAATGATATTGCTAACAGCAAGCCGACTTCTACCAACTGGTATGACAACCCTAAACAACAAGTGCCCCTTCACTCCTGTACACTAACTTCATATTCGTTCATAGACAGGTCCCATGGGCACTGTTACAAAAACCATACAAAGGACCATTCTGCATCATTAAGAGAGACAAAGTCATGTATACCTTAGACATTGGGGGACATTCACAACTATTCAGCATAGACAAACTTAAGCTTGCCCAAATGGACCCAACTACACCCACTCTGTGCCCTCAGCCCAGACGACGTGGGTGTCCGCCTAAGATGTGAGTGTCTGGCGTTTTAATTTACGATGATGATTCGGGGGGTGATGTAGTAGCTGTGTAGTGGGCCATGCAGGCACTCAGCATGGTAATGCAAACCACCACCATTAGTGCAGTACACAGACTTACTTAAGGGCTGGCATGCTAGTGGTACTGAGTGCCAAGGGATGGCACTTTGCACGGTTGATCAGCTGGGTCCCCTGCTGAAAGGCACGGGACGTTAACAAGTCTAAATTTAAACCTGCTGGTCATGTGGACCAGCAGCTGTCCCTTAACAAGGTCCCATCTTGTCCCGTGGAGCCCGGGATAGACAGGGAATAAAAGCCGCTTGCAAAGCTTCAATAAACCTAACCTAGTGTGTGATTGGTTATTTCTCAGTAGCTCTACTGTAGTAGCTGCTACACCATTCTAATTTATCAAACACCTTTTCTGCATCTAAAACTAAAGCCACTGATGGTATTTTTCTTCTTTGTGCCATATTTAATTATCTTAAAAATCTAACGATATTATCCGCTGAACTTCTATTTTTAATAAAGCCTGTTTGGTCCATATTAATCAGTTTAGGCAAACATTTCGCTAATCTGTTAGCAATTAATTTTGACAAAATTCTATAATCTGTATTCAATAATGAAATTGGTCTTTATGAAGATGGAAGCAGAGGGTCCTTCCCTTTGTTTTGGAATAAATGTTATTAACCCAGTTTTTAACAACTCAGGTAAGTCCCAGAGATCTTCCATTTGATCTAACAATCCTATAAATATCGGGATTAATAACTCTTTAAATTCTTTATAAAATTCTGGATTGAAACTATCCTCCCCTGGAGCCTTATTATTTGAAAGAGACATCAATACATCATATAATTCTGTAACTGAAAATAAATTTGTTAATTCTATCTTCTCTTCTATATTTAATTGTGGTAAAGTAATTTTTGATAGATATTCATCTATTTTATCCCCATCTTTCAAACATTCCGATTAGTATAATTTCTTATAAAATTTAATTAAAACATCAATAATACCTTGTGTTTTATAAGTAAGATGGCCTGAATCTTCTTTTACAGCTACTATTTTTCTCGATAATTGTTCAGTCTTCAATTGCCATGCTAAAACTTTATGAGCTCTATTTCCCAACTCATAATATTTTTGTCAGGTTCGTCTTATATTCTTCCCTACTCTATATGTTTGTATGGTAATAAGTTTCAATTTTTTTTAAAATCCAATATTTTCCTTTTCTCATCATTTACTTGATTCTGCAATTATTTTTCCATCTTTATTATTTAATTTTCCAAATAATTAACTTCAGACATATATTTTTTTAACCTTAACTTATTATTTGTCCTCTTAATTAAGCCTTCAAAGAATCCCATACCACAAACTTATTAGTTACAGAATGTTAATTCAGGTCCATAAAAAGTTTTATTTGTTGCCTTATAAATTCACAAAAATCTTTCCTTTTCAACAATGCTGCATTAAATCACCATCTATAACCTATATTTTGCTCCTCCTCCATTAAAATTGACAACTAAAGGTGAATGGTCAGACAATATCCTCGCTTGATATTCAATATTATAAACTCTTGCCTGCAATTGAGACAAGATTAAGAACATCTCTGTACAGGAATATGTCTTGTGTCTGTAAGAATAAAATGAATCATCCCTAACACCAGGATGTATCCTCCTTCAACTAACAATAAGTTTCATTTCATTCATAAATTTTTTTAATGTCTTTTATTACCTTATTTTTAGCCATAACACCAACTGATCTATCCAACTTCGAATTTAAGGTAAAATTAAAATCTCCTCCCATAATTATTTTGCCCTTTGCATTTGCTAACTACATAAAAACACCTTGTATAAATTTTCCATCATCTGCATTCGGTGCATCAAAGTCCAATATTCAGAATATATTTTGCAATTTATCATCACCTCCCCACTTTATCAGTCAGTCATTACATCCAATATTTCAACTGGTAAACTTTTACTTATTAACATCACCACTCTTCTAGCTTTAGAATTAAATGAAGAAGAGAATACCCCACCTACCCAATCGCTATTTAATTTCATATGTTCTATTTCCTTTAAATTTGTTTCTTGTATAAAAGCCACATCTACTTTAATTTTTTTTACATATAATTCAATAATCTTTTTCTCTTTATCAGATTCTGAATTCTATTAATATTAATAAATGACAATTTCCCCACCATTAGACATCAGGATTAAAACCTATATCCATCCAGCGTCCCCCTCCACCTCCCCATCCAACCCAACCCTCCTTATACAATATATTATGAATCTAAATAGCCCAGGCTAAAAACCAAAAAGGGAAAAGATAAGAAAACAGAAAAAAAATAAGAAAGAACCCCAGAGGCGTGTGATGTTAAAGCGTCTCTATCTCCTGATCTATACAGATGCAAAGTATGTCGCATTGGTGCCCATGATGTAGTGGTCAGTATCACATTCCTCACTGACTCACTCGAAAACCCATATCATCCCTTACTACAATCTTAACAACAAACCTTTTAATCCATTAATCTTACCCACAATATAGGTTAAACCTTCCTCCCTCTTTAAACTCTCTTGAAACTCAAAATATTTTCAGTTACAGCAAAACCTCTCAATTATGTAATTAATTCAGGTATCAACAACCATCTGCTGATCTTTAACAGGCAATGAACCAGCATATACCTTTGCTTCATTAGGCTCAGTAAAAAATCTATTTCCTCCTCCTGGGATGAATATTTTCAAAACAGCAGGCTATCTCAAAACAAGGGCATAGCCTTTTTTCCACAATACATCTTTAACCAGATTAAACTCTTCTCTCTTTTTCAACAAATCAAAACTTATATCTGGATAAAAAAAAGTCTTATTTCCATTATAAATCAAAAGTGATTGTCTTTCTTTAGCTTGTTTTGCTGCCAGCTCCAATATCTTCTCCCATACTTCATATCAAAGGAATCTGACAAGTATTGGATGGGACCTTTGGTCAGGCTGAGGTTTAGGTCTCAATGCCCTATGGGCTCATTCTATCTCCAAGCCAGCTTGAAATGCAGCCTGATCCAAAGATTCCGGTATCCACCATCGCAGAAATCTTTTCAAATCTTGACCCTCGTCCCCTTCTTTAAGTCCAACAATCTCGATGTTATTCCGTCTATTAAAATTATCCAAAACGTCTATTTTTTTGCCTTAATGGATCACAGCTTGTGCTTTCTTCATTTGATCTTTAATAATTTGAATCCCAAACTCATTCCCTTTAAATTTTCCATCCATATTTTCAAATCCAGTGTCCCCTTGTTGCATCTTATCACCATTCTTCCTTACTTCATCAGTTAACACTTCCATGGATTGTCAAAAAAAAATCAAACATTTGTTTTAATTCACCAGAAGATAAAGAACCTTCTGCACCTTTTTCTACTTTTTTTCTTGATTGTAGGTCGTTCTTGTTCTTTCCTTTGCTGTTCCAGGTCTTCTTCTTGATCACTGGAGCTGTGAATGTCTGGAATCTTTTTTTTAATTTCCTCCTTTTTTTTGTGCTCTATGCGTGTGCAACTCCTCGCGCGTGTGCAGAGTTATGTTTTCACCCGATGTCGGCAGCCATTGTCAGGGAGATCTTGTGCAGCAGTGTCCAAGGTCTCCCCGGCTTCTGGCTGCTCTCCTTTGGATATTACCCTGCGAACAGCTCCAGGATCTTTTCTCAAGGTAGGCCTTTCTTCCTTTTCTTGTTCAGTTTCTTGTACTGTAGTAAGGCCTTTATTCTTCTTTGGTGGCATTGTTAATATCTTCTGTGTATCTTCAGACAGTTCCGTTATATTTTCTGTAACTTTTATAGCCTTTTTTGTCACTTTTTCACAACTTTTGAGGAGGGCAGGGATTATCAGTCTAACCTCATGTCATCACGTGCCACCACCCCCCCCCCAAAATCTTGTCATTTTTGATCCTGCCTCTGTGGATCGTTCTGAAAATAAATACCATTGCACGCTGGTCAGTGAGAAGGGTGAACCTTCTGCTAGTCAGGTAATGGCGCCAATGGCGAACTGCTTCCACGATCGCCTGGGCCTCTTTTTCGATGGCAGAGTGTCCGAGCTCTGAACCATGGAGGGTCCTGGAGAAAACGGGCATGGGTCTGCCCCCTTGATTAAGGGTGGCAGCAAGGGCAACAGAGGCATTGCACTCCACCAGGAATGGGGTGCTCTCATCCACAGCATACATCGTGACATTGGCAATGTCCTGTCTGATGCGGGCGAAGGCTGCTTGCAACTCAGCAGGGAGGGGAAAAATGGTGGCTTGGGCCAGTGAGTGGATCTTGTCTGAGAAGCAAGGGACCCACTGAGAGTAGTAAGAGAAGAGCCCTAGGCACCTGTGTGGGGCCTTGAGCATATGGTGGAGGAGCAGTTCCATTAGGGGGTGCATGCATTCTGGGTCGGGACCAATGACACCATGTTCCACAATGTACCCCAGGATGGCGAGGTGGGTGGTGCTGTTATAAGTGAGGTTAAGTGCATCAGCTGTCCAGAGAAATCTCTCCAGGTTGGCATCGTGGACTTGCTGGTCATGGCTGCAGATGGTGACATTGTCCAGGTACTAGAAGCTCACTCTTAGATTGTGCCAGTCTACCATGCAGTCCATCTCCCACTGAAACACGGAGACTCTACTTGTGGCCCCAAACACAACCAGACGAAACTGGTAGAGGCACCTGTCTGCCTCGAAGGCAGTATAAGGTTTATCCTGGGCATGGATGGGGAGCTGGTGGTAGGCCGACTTCAGGTCAATCATGGAGAAAACCCTGTACTGGGCTATCTTGTTGACCACGTCGGTGATGCGGGACAGTGGGTAGGCATCCGGTTGATGGTCTAGCTTATAGGCAATGACCATCCTCGGTTTGCTGCTCCCTTTTACAAGGACCCCTCTCCAAGGGGCTGATGCTGGGCTCTATAACTCCTTCCACCAGAAGCTGTCTCACTTCTGCCTGTCAGCCCCACAGTAGTGCCTGCTCTTGGCAGCTATGAGCTTACAGTCTGGCATCAGGTAGTTGAAGAGGGACGGAGGGGGCACCCATAGGATGGAGAGTTCGCAGGTATATTGGAGGCAGTCGCTGGACTTTGTGCTGTGGATGGTGAATGGGGGAGTGGGCCAATGAAGGTAAGAGTGAGGCTGTGGAGGTGACACTGGAAGTCTAGTCCCAGTATAACTGGGGCACAGAGCTTGGGCATGACCAGGAGTCTGAACCCTTGATATGTTCCCTCCCCGCCCCCCCCCCCCCCACCAATATTAAGTTCACTGAGCAGCACCCTAATGCTGTGATGGAGTGGTCCTGGGCTGTAAAAGCGATAGCAAAGTTCGCTGGGTATACTTCGAATTTCAGCATACAGACCACATTCGGCTGCACAAAGCGCTCAGTACTACTGCTATGAAACAGACATTTTATTACCTTCCCATTGTCAGTGATGTCCATCATCGAGTACCCAAGTCCATGGGGAATGCCCTACGTTATCGTGGCGGACGATAGGACCGTCTCAGGGTCTGAGTTGCTGCTCCCTGATGGTTGTGGAGGGTATTGGCCAGTGGGTGCTTTTCGGAGTGTGAGGTGTGGTGAGTGCACAGTTTTGCACGCATGCGTGTTGACTACATCATCCAGTTGCCGAGTCGTGTGAGTTGGTGTGGTCATGGGTCGACTGGCCTATAATGACGGCGCCCAGGAGATGCACAAGACATTGGCATGGTTGGGTGACTTGACTGGAAGTGACATTGGAAGCAATATTGTCAATGCAGGCAGAATTTGGACGATGAAAGATGGCAGCATCTGCGGTGAGCACATGGCAGCGGAGTGGTTGGATGGCTGGGCAAGAAGTGAGATCGTTAGTGTGGGCAGAAGTGGCGCTACACAGCATCCACATGTGGGGACGTCCAGAGAGTCAAAGGGGCTCCCAGTTGGTTGCAAAGGACCGCAGCGTTCACAGTAGGCATACTTTAGCGAAGAGGCCTTTATTGCTGCATCAGGAGCAAGGTGAGTTACTCACACGGCAGTTATTTTGGGAGCGCCTGTCCGACCCACACTGGGACCCGCAGTACCTAAAGCAGCAGGCTGCATCAGGGCCCCTCAACAACTGCTGCCGTTGGCGTTAGCCAGGCCGAAGGTTGGGGAAGGCAAGCATCGAAGTCCTCTACATGGTGAGCTGCAGCTTCTAGGGAGTTGACCACCTCCATGGTCATGGTAAGGGTGGCATTATTCTCCTCCAACAGTCTCTGTCAAGTCGCCCTCGACTGCATCCCTCACACGCAGGCATCTTGGACAAAGTCGCTCTAGCTTTTGATAGTTACTCCAGCTTCAATCGTGCACAGGTATGTTAATTCCTGCAGTGCCTACCGTCTTACCTGGCTGCTGTTCGCTGATGCTGAGCAGGTACCGAGCATAAAAGTACATTTCTCGGGGGCTGGTACATGCCTTCCAGGATGATCGTTGCTGGTTCAAAATCCATGCAGTCTCGGATAGCCTAGAAAGCATGCAGGGCCAGCTTGGTGCAAAGCACCATGAGTCTCTGGTTAGTGTTGATGACCTCAGCCTGTATGTGGATGATAGCCTTAGTCGCATGCTTCAAGTTCTCAAAGTATGCTGGAGCGTCTGGGTGTTGAGGGTTGATATCCAGCCTCTCGATGGTGAGGAACTTCTCCGTGGACCTTTTAAATTTTAAGCTATTTAAATTGAGAGTGCTGCTGTGTGAATGATTCGGATGCAAAGTCCACAGACTGTACAACAGGCTTTAATTAGCTTAAATCTGTGTACCAGTCTTAGTATCTTAACTGGCTCCATGTGAATGACTGTCCCCCGAAGGGGCTGGCTTGAGTCTTTATACAGGCCAGTGATTGACAGCCAGCATGTGGGGCCAGTCTCCTAGGTTGCCTACCTGCAGGTAGAGTGGTTGCACCTTGAAGTAGGCTGGTAGGAGCGCAGCCAATGTAGTAGTTGAATCACTCCCTCCCTTCCCCCCCACACTGGCCACTGGCCGCCCCCCCCCCACCCCCCCACTGCATGTCATGACAGCAGCACAATGCGAGATGAGTGGCTGACTTTGTTTCCCATAATCCCTCATGCATTTGAAACCACTCTGGGAAATCCATCTGCATGAGGGATTATGGTTAACAAGGACGGCCATTCATCCCGCATTGTGCTGCTGTCACCACATGCCGAAGTGGCCCGCTATTTCAGGAGGTTGGTATCTTTTAATTTTAATCGCCTTGGTGATGCAGCACATAAGCGCTAATGTCATGAGGCTTCCCATGTCGCCATTTTCCTTTACACTTTGCAGAGAGAGGGTGGTCCAGGAAAATTTCCCGGGGCCATGGCCGTGGACCCATTTAAAATTCCTGGGCCGACCTTTTCACCGCGCAGGTTCACAGGAGGGTTCTTGGGAAAATTATTTATAGTTTGAAATAATCATTTATAATCAGGAACAATCATATCATATATTACAACTTGCATATTTTAAAATGGCAAGCAGTTCCAATGCCACAGAAGTGAAGAAGATACCAATCGCAATGCTGAAGACTCATGCTCCAAATTATCTGTCTGTAACCAAGGAAGTTACTCAGCAAACTTCAGCTCTACCTATATTCTGTCCAATAAGTGTTGGACAAATTCAATATGATCCTACCACCGCCTCTGAATGAAGAGTTGATGTAGGGAGTGCTGCTAATGGCATGTAAGAAAACATTTTCACCAATGGTCAGGTTCCCCAGAACCAACAGCCCCTGACTTCATGATAGCTTTGAGGTTTAGTGAGTTCACTGTCATATCCATAAGTACAATGTACAGATGGATTGAAATTCTTACTTACTGCATTCACATAAATACACCAATAACAATAGTATAAATTAAAATAACCACAATATGCTATGAGATGGAAAGAGATAATAAACATAAAAGGATAGATGAGTATTCACAGATGCATCCAGAATACTATGCTAATATATAATTGATTGCTTTACTGGGTTCTGGTTTTGGTGAACTCTGATCAACCAAATACTTTTTTGGGGTTGAAGGCTCTCTTAGGTCAAAAGTGGGAAGATGAGGGAAGGAAGGCAAATTATTTACAATGGTTGGTCTTCTCAGGAAGAGCTGTCGCTGTTGCATGTTCCTAGCAAGTGAGGAGTTGTGTGTCCAGGATAGGTCGCTTCTTAAGTGGACTCCACGGAACTTGTTCTCTAGTCTCTCCACTACTAAGCTATTATTGTGCAGTGGTTATTTCTAGTCCCTCTGAAGTCCACAATCGTCTCCTTAGTTTTTTTTTTAGGTTGAGACTCAGATTGTTATTCTTGTACCATTTCATGAGATTTTCCACCTCTTCGGTGTCATGCTGACGAGGCCAACTGCTGTTGTACCATCAATACACTTGATGACTGTTGGAGCTGGATCTGGCATTCCAGTCATGGTCAGTAGCATGAACAAGAGTGGGCTGAGCACATCCCAGAAGTGTGCCAGTGCTCGGCACTGGTGCTTGATGTTCTGCTGCCAAATTGGACAGACTGTGGTCTTGCCATTAGGAAGTCCAGAATCCAGTTACAGAAAGGGGTGTTGAGTCCCCATGAGATTAGCTTCTCCACCAGCCTCTGAAGTTTGATTGTATTAAAGGCCAAGCTGAAGTCAATCAATAGTTGCCTGGCTTATGAGACATGGTGCTTCATATGGAACAGGACGGATTGAACAGATGAGGCTGTAGCATCGTCAGTGGAATGATTCCATCTGTGGGTGAATTGAAATGGATCCAGTGTCTCTGGGAGGTGCACTTTGATACATTCCATCAAATCTCCTCAGATCTCCAGGAAAGAAGAGGTAATGGTGATTGACTGAATGTGCTGGCTGCAGGAGCAATCCTTTAATACGGGGATTCCTAGGAACATAACTCTCTCTACTGCTGCTCCGTCAACAAACATAGATCTTTTGGCCTTCTTTATCAAAATCCACAATAAACCCCTTCGTCTTGTTGACGTTGAGAGCCAGGATTGTTGTTCTGCACCACACAACCAGATTCTCAATCACCATCCTATTTTCAGACTCATCATTTCCAGTTATCTGACCAACAACAGTGATGTTGTCAGCAAGCTTATGGATTGAACTTGATCATGTTGTAGGTAATGGAAATTCCAGCGGATAGAATGTGGGATGCGGAGACATAATGGAAGGTACCATGCATAAAAAAACTACCAGGAGTGCTGGGAATCAAGAAGATTAGGAAAACTTTAAAAAGCAATAAATAACCACTAAGCAAGCAATAATGAAAGAAAAGATAAATATGAAAGTTGAACTTGACTGCAGAGTCATGAGTGTACAGAAAATAGAGTGGGGGACTAAGTACACAGCATTAAGATGCCCCCCATGTTAATGGCCAACTGAGGAAGAAGTGATATTGCTGATCCACACTGATTCGGATCTGCCAATGAAGGCACAACACAATCTGAGATTGTTTTAATTGGACCAGAAACTCTTTCTAAAATCAACAGGCCAGAACATGCGTCATAGTATGTGGAAAATAGGACCTATTACTGGAACAAATGGATACTTTGGTAGATGGATTGTGGTATTAACAGAGCAGTAAGCCAAATTTGAGACCTTTGAGCACAACTTACAACAACTTAAAATTTGGGTCAAAGAATTGTGAAATCTTTCTAATTTCCCACAAACCCTTTCAACCATGAATTAAATGCAACTGGCACAACAGAAAACAGAAAATGGCTGTAAATCCTTGTTAGCAGAGCAAACAAGTCAGTCTTTTGTGCTTAGCAAGCAGTGGCGGGCTTTAATTTTTAAAACAAATGAATCAAAGGAACAAGTCTCAAGCAAACAAGTACAATTCAAAAATGCACTTCGTTCGGCAGACTAGTACTTTACAATCCTCGGATGTTCCATCACAGACTCAGCTAGTTCATGACCTATCGTCCTGAGAACCCGGTGAGCCTTTTATTCAAACTGAATGTGCTTGCCGGGCCATGCAGAGGGTAGATATCTGCTATCACTCTTTTCCAAGTTACCTCTGGCTTCCACTGTGAAGCCTGGCACAAAATATTTATTCAAAGTTTCAGACAATTCTGCATTACGCTTTTTAATTCCCCTTTCTTATCTTCTAAGGGACCTATGTTTATATTAGCCTTTTTCCCTTTTTAGATATAAAAATTTTATTATCTGTTTTTATATTCTGTGCTAGTTTACTTTCATATTTATCTTTTCTTTCTTTATTGCTTGCTTAGTGGTTATTTATTGCTTTTTAAAGTTTTCCTAATCTCCTTGATTCCCAGCACTCCTGGTAGTTTTTTATGCATGGTACCTTCCATTATGTCTCCGCATCCCACATACTATCCGCTGGAATTTCCATTACCTACAACATGATCCCACTACCAGACACATCTTTCCATTTCCTCCCCTCTCTGTCTCCTGTAAGGACCTCTCCCTCCATGACTCCCTCATCCACTCAACCATTCTCACTGATCATTCCATTGGCACCTTCCCCTGTGACTGCAGGAAATGCCGCACTTGCTGCCACACCTGCACCTTCACCACCATTCAGGATCTCAATCAGTCTTTTCAAGTGAAGCAGCATTTCACTTGTTACTCTTTGGGAGCCATTTACTGCATTTGGTGCTCCCGCTGTGGCCTTCTCTACATGGGAGAGCCTGGGCACAGACTGGAAGATTGCTTCGCTGAGCACCTTTGCTCTGACTGCATGAGAGACAGGGATTTCCCAGTGGTCAGCTATTTCAGTTCTCAATCCCACTCCTGTGCCAACATGTCTGTCCATGACCTCATGCACTGCCAAACCAAGACCACATGTAACTTGGAGGAACAACACCTAATATTCTGTTTGGGCACTCTCCAACCGGATGGCATTAACATCAACTTCTCTGGTTTCTGCCAGACAACTCCTTGTTCTCCCTCTTTTCCCTATCCTTCGGTCTTCTTTCTTCCAGCTCTCCACCCCTTCCCTCTCCATTCAAGATCAATCACCCCCACCCTGTTTGCTGTTGTGTCCTTCCTCCCTTATCCACCAATTACCTCCTCCCCCTCCTGCCCTGTCATTTTGCTCATACCATGATGAAAGGCTCAGGACCGAGACATTGGGTTATGTATCTTTATCTTTGCTATATAAAGTACACTATTTGACCTTTGAGTTTCTCCAGCATTGTGTGTTCATCTTCCTTTATTTCCTTAACTATCCAAGGCTCAATTTCCATACCCTTACTGTCCTTGCTTTCAATTGGAATATACTTTTGCTGAATACATAAAAATCTCTTTGGACACTCTCCCCTATTCCCCAACACATAGCCTGCATTCCCAGTGTAACTTAGGCAACTCTATCCTCATCCCATTTCCTGTGCACTCCTTCCATGTTTCCAGCAAAATTCCACCGGCATTGTAAAAAGGTGAAAGTAGAATTAGCTATCAGAAATATTAGCTATCAAGGCCACCATGGAAAACTGATATTGAACTGGTGTAAGCAACTGAATATACAGGACACTTGAGTGCATTTTCTTAAAAGCATTATCTATGGACAGTTACATGGATAGAAAATGTTTAGAGCGAAATGGGAAAATAAAGGCAAATGGGACTAGCTTAGGTAGAAAACTTGGCTGACAATGACAAGTTGGAGTGAGGAGCCTTGTTTCCATGCTGCGAAAGGTATAAAGCATTTTACTATGTAAATGAAACTTCTTGTTATTGTTGATGCCTTTATTTACCTTCTTTCACCTTCCTTCTTTCCAATGTCCTGCATCTTCTTTGACTAATACTTCTCCTGGATGCCTTTATGTTTCCATGGAGCTTGTTGCCAATACTTCCACTCCCACTAAGTGATTACCACTAATGAACCAAAGCAATAAATGAAAATTACAGGAAATTGCCCAGAATGCAGGGCTTTATTGTAAGGGGATTTTTTTTACTGGAACAAGGGAGGCAAAGGGTGGTAATGTAGATATTTCTAAAATTATTTTGAGCATTGACAGTCAGAATTTTTACCCTGTCTGGGCAGTCTCAAATTAGAGGGCACAATTTAAAAGTGAGAGGCAAGATGTTTAAAGGAGTTTTGAGGCATAAGTTTTTCACTTAGAGGATGGTGGTTATCCATAATGAGCTGCCAAAGGTGTTGGTGGAAGCAGATGCAATTACAATGTTTAAAGGGATTTGGGCATGTGCCTCAATAGGAAAGATGTGGAGATATACATGCCAAATACAGGCAAATAGAATGAGCATTGATAGTCAGTATGGTGGAGTGAGAGGGCCTGTTTCTATATTATACAATTATATAGTGATCTTCATCAGCAGAAACAGGATCTCCCAGTGAAGCCCCTACTCACAAGCCAACTCTTCCTTTGTGCAGTTACTCTAGGTGGTTCGTATTGAAAATTGATCTGGTGGGCATGGTGGCTGCTTCTCTCGAAGCCAAGCTTTGAGAGGATGGTTCTTGGGAAATTAACATGCATGCTCATGGTTACCCTGGCTGTCATGAGGGGGAGGCAGGGGAGTTTTACAAAAAAATGTGGTTCACTGAAAGAGTCGTGCCCAAGATGAAAGTTGGAAATATACAGGAAAATTGTTCACCAAGACCAAATTTTCCAAATTCTGCAGTCTCAATAAAGCAACAATAAAGCAGAAGATATACCACAAGTACTTGGATTTAACACATCCAAGATGTAATGGAGTACAAATCTGGCAAATTAAGATCAGTGTTGTCCCAGGCTGACATTAATGGAAGCAAATGATCCTGCACCAGGAATGCAAGTGGGCAGGTCAACCAAAATGCACCAGGAATGCAAGTGGGCAGGTCAACCAAAGTGTCAAATAGAGCAAAGAGACTCAGAAAAGTGAATTGGAGGCCTGCAGTCGACACCAACAACTCAAGCATGTTCGCTCTTTAAATTCCACCTGAAACAAAGAAATGTAAACTCTTTAGTTTTGTTGCTACAATAGTGCTGCAGACCTAGAGGCCAAAAACTTGATCTGGCATCTCTGTTTTTCACTTCAGACCTCTAAATAGTTTACTTAAAAACTATCGATGGGCATAATTTCAAACTTTCCTCTTACCATTGCATTCCATTTACTTTACACAATCTTAAATGTTACAAACAACGTAAATTGTGGCATGCAATATATTTCATCTCTGCTTTCTGCTCTCCAGTTTGTATAAGGGGCCACTTGGGGAATTGAAACTGCAATGATGTTGAATGCAAAGAAAGTTATTAATCTCTGATACTCTACCACATAACGTCATCTCTTACTTTGATACCTTTTAATACTTTATTAACTGCTTGAGTTAGATAAGGCAAACATTGGATTCAATCGATCCATTTAATTTATTTAACTTAATTAAATTATTGCCTGATGTTGTGTGCTCCATAACAAGCATAAACTTAGCTCAGTTCAGGGGAGGAAGCAGGAAATTTGCCACGATCACCAAAATATCTTAAGAAGGCTACATGTCAATACTTTAACAATATTTAATTGTAATGTCAGCAGGATGGATTTCCAAAGTTTTAGAGAACCTGACAATTAAAATGAGGTCTGAAGAGCCAACTCAGCCCTGCAAAGGAGCCACAGAAATCTTTGTATAGCTAGCATGCTCCATGATTAGCCAACTTCCCGTCAACACCACAGAAGGTCTGCCTTGATCATTAAGATGGAGCACCCCATGATGGACAGATTCCTTCCTTGCTGTCGGCTTCTGTTCTCTTCATATGCAATCACCAACCCTAACCAGAGATCTGCTTCGCTCCCTACCTACCTGACAGCCTAACAGACTGAATCTCCCAGATCTACCTCTGAAAATATTGAAGACAAATATTAAAACAGGTCCTATCATATAATTCACCAGAGACCTGCAGAGAGCCTGTTCTCCAGGATTAGCAATGATAAAACATTGCTCAGCTCCCTTTTTACCTCTGTAATCAGATTGACCTTCTTTGCATCTTAAAACCTCTGTCTCTCCCAGTCTTGAATTTTAAATATTAACTTGTAGCGGCACCACAAGTTCCAGCGAACCAGCTGCTGAACTTCATGACATGGTGACATCATTGGGGCACATGACGCGGGGTTTTTAAAAAGGTTGTGCACATCTGCAAACAGTTTTGTTTGAACTTCCTCTCAACTGTAACTTGTTACTCTTTCCTCTCGAATTACCTGGTGCAACATCAGGAGCTAAAATTGGTGACCTTGATGGGCCCAAAATGAAATTTTGGACCAGATATGGACAGCACAGCAGTATCCC
Organism: Narcine bancroftii; assembly: GCF_036971445.1. NCBI lineage: Eukaryota > Metazoa > Chordata > Chondrichthyes > Torpediniformes > Narcinidae > Narcine > Narcine bancroftii. Next base: position 44,253,577 of record NC_091469.1, read on the forward strand.
AAAACTACCCATCTTCTGGACGTCGCAACCCAAAGTCTGGTTCGGACAGGCAGAGGCACAATTTCGCCTCAGAGATTCAACGTTACCCATCGTGCTCTTGTACACTCTTGAATGTACAAAGAATGAATTTGCCAGAATCTTCGAAGACTTTGCTGACGCTGTCACTCCCCAGTTCTCCACTGCTACCACAAAACATGGTGTAAGCCACCATATTTTGACCCAAGGACTGCCTGTTTACAGCAAAGCCTGACAACTGCCGTCTAAATAGTTGCATTATACGCAGGTCATATAGCCCATGGTCATCACTGTTGCATATCGTGCCCAAAGCCACAGGAGGCTGTAGACCCTGCATCGATTACAGATGCTTAAATGACGCTATCCTGTGCCCCACATACAAGACTTTACAGCAAATCTTTATTGGGCCAGGATTTTCTCAAAAATAGATTTGACACGTGGTTACCACCAAATACCGCTTAACCCAGAAGACGTGCCTAAGAGACCAAATGCTGTGCAAACTTTTCAGCACCTGATGGATACAGTGGAGCATGGCATGGACTTCATTTTCATCTTAGATGGCATTCTCGTCACCAGCCACACCCACGAAGAACATTCAAAACACCATTTATTGTTTAGCTGCTTGCAAGTGTTCAGGTTCACGGTTAATCCAGCAAAGTGTCAGTTCAGGTGGCCGATCATCGAATTCCTGGGACACAAAATCACATGCCAGGACGTGGTTCCACCTCCCGCTAAAGTAGAGGCCATCACGAGATTCCTGAAGCCATTAATGCTCAAGGGTCTCCAAGAGTTCCTTGGGATGATAAATTTTTACCGCCGTTTCATTCCTTCTGTGGCACATGTCATGAAGCCCCTTTTCAACCTGATGTCTCAGAATAAAAAAGAACTTTGCTGGACAGAGACAATTACAAATGTCTTTTTAGAGATTAAGGATGCACTAGCAAGTGCAACCATGCTGAACTGGCACTTTGCTGGATTAACCGTGAACCTGAACACTTGCAAGCAGCTAAACAATAAATGGTGTTTTGAATGTTCTTCATGGGTGTGGCTGGTAACGAGAATGTCATCTAAGATGAAAATGAAGTCCATGCCATGCTCCACTGTATCCATCAGGTGCTGAAAAGTTTGCGCAGCATTTGGTCTCTGCAGATAAGGCAGTTGGCACATCCATTCACGGGCATCTGATGTGGCCGTAAGAGGAGTGCTAGAACAATAGCTGAACTATCAATGCAAGCCACTAGCATTCTTCAGCTGACATCTTCGTCACGCAGAGACCAAATACAGCACCTTCGATAAGGAGTTGCTGGTGCTCTACCTGGCAGTCAGGCACTTTCAGTACTTCCTCGAAGGCAGAGACTTAATGGTCTTTACAGACCATAAACCATTAACTTTTGCTTTTGGTAAAGCTTTGGACCCTTGGTCAGCCTGTCTGCAGTGTCACTTATCCTATATTTCAGAGTTCTCTATGAAGTTAGAGCACATCTCTGGAAAAAGGAATGTGATGGCTGATGCACTTTCCTGTGCGGCTTTTCAACAAGTATGCTCACTTTCCCAAGGTGTCGACTATTTCACCCTGGCAGAGGCTCAACGGCAAGATGCAGAATGCCTGATTACAAGATGGCCATTACAAACCTGCAGCTCCAGGACTTGGATTTTGGATCTCAGGGGATGTCTCGACAGAACAACCACGCCCTATCGATCCCAGCTCATGGAGGTTCCATGTTTCAACACCAGTTGCATCCCTCCATAGGTTAACGGTCCACCTAATATCTGATAAATTCATCTGCACGGCCTGAAGAAAGGTATCACTCACTGGGCGAGGCACGTTAACACTCAACTCCAGCCTTTCGAAGTGCAAATCCAACCATGTACACATCAATATTTTCGGCCAATCCCAGTGTCTAGGGCATTCAGGAATTTATTCACCATCATCCACAGGTTTACTAGGTTGCCGGAGGTGGTTCCCAAGGTCACTGCTACAAATGAGTCATGTGCAAGAGGTTTTGTTTCGTCCTAGCTCTCTTGTTTCGTCTGCCTGCACATGTCACTTTGGATAGAGGTCAGCAGTTTACCTCTGCCATCTGGAGTGCTTTATCTAGACTCCTAGAAACGCAGCTTCATCATACCATGGCTTATCATCCACAGTCCATAGGCACCTGAAGACAGCACTTATGGCCCACTTACAGGGACGAGATGGGGCAGATGAACTTCCGTGGGTGCTAGTAGGCATCAGAACAGCACCTAAAGTGCTCATCAACAGGAGAGTTGGTCTATGAAGCACCTCTGGCTGTCCCTGGAGAGTTCGTGCCATCTCCCCATGGACGGGAAGACCAGCCGTCAGTGATACTGTGCAAGTTGCGGGAGAGGGTAGGAAAACCTGCTCCCATACCAGCTTCTAGAAATGGCACACAATCTTCCTTCATTCCCAAGGAACTCAGATTGTATGTTTTTGTCCGAAGGGGTGCACATGGATCACCCCTAAAAACACCTTACAAAGGACCATATGAAGTACTATGAAGCTCCAGGACAACATGAGTTTTAGTGATTGAGGACAACCTCAAATGTTCAGAGTGGACTGGTTAAAACCTGCACACATCGACTTAGAAGGGCCTGTGCCACACCCAACAGTTTCACAGTGTGACTGTCAACCAAAGACTAATGAACTGGACCTTTCTGAGCCTATTCTGGGGGTGGGGGGGCCATGTAGCAGCAATGCGAATTCCAGTGAACCAGCTGCCAAACATCATGATATCACGACACAGTGATGTCACTGAGGCACGTGACGCAGGTTTTTTAAAAAAGGTTGCGCGCGTCTGTAAATAGTTTTGTTTGAACTTCTTCTCAACTGCAACTCATTACTCTCTCCTCTTGAATTACCCGCTGCGACATCAGTTGCTATAAACTCTTTTTCATGGAAGCTGCCTGCCCTGCTGGTCTTTTTTTCCCAGGACTTTCTCTCTCAATTCTAAGTGTACAGGTGATGTCACTGAGAGACAAGTCAGAAATGAAGAAGGGATAAAGGGCAGATTTTTAAACCTTGAACCTAAGACCAGGAAAGGGAAATCATTACTGGAGATTAGTTGGTTCTGTATTGATTGGGTTGGAAGTAGCTGCTTCAACAACCCAGAGAAATGGTGGTAGAGTTGTTGACACCAACGCAGATACACCAGGATAGAATGAAATATGAGTAGAAATTTTAATTCCAGGTGTTATTTGGAAGGGAGAATGGAAAGGAGATCTAGAAACCCTCAGGTTCATCAACCAAGGCAGAGTTATCTCAACTCCAAAGCTCACCAACACCTCACCAGTTTACTTCCTGTGGGAAATCTTTGGATAATCAGTTCCAGATGCTGATGCCCCATATTTGGGAAATTCAGGAGCTGAAAATAAATATTATTTTGGGAATATTCTGGGATTAATTCTCTCCTGACCAAGGTTGGCTTAATGGAAAAACTACAGCAATTTCTGTGCACAGACTTGAGTTAAAATTAATGTATTGATGGCATTAACAAGCCTAAATATATAAGAATAATCCTGGTCATTCTTAGGAGCTGTTGATAGGAGCAAGTTCAGATTGCCAGGTCTAAGTACTCCAGACCAAATTTTTAAGCAATTGAATAATAAATTAGAACCATTAAGAAAGAGTGCCAAGACTTCGCAATGAACCTGATTGGTTTTCATTCTGGTATCATTCGATCTCCACCATACACAGTGTGCTCTCACCTCCCCTACCTCCAGAACACAAAGCAGAGAATGGGCCTCAAGTTCAATGTTATAAAATGGGCCAGTGGTCTGCAGAGGTTTGAAAAGTGCACTTGAAATGGAGACGCACAAATAGCCTTGCAGGCAGATTTGCTAGAGTTGTTGGGGAAGGCTTAAAGTAACTAGGCAGGGAGATGGGAAGCAAAGTGTAAGGTCAGACAATGGAGCAATTGATGAAAAGGTAGATGCAAGGTAAGAGATAATCCTGGGAATAGAAAGTTAAAAGCACAATTCTGGCTTTCATGACTGCCTGAAAGGTCAATTATAATTATCATGTGTGACCTTTTGTTTTACACATATCCACTCCCTGAAGAAGAGAGATTGACACTGAGGTGAATTATGATGTGGATGGACATAAATGTGAATACAAGAAAAATAGAAGTTGATATTGGCCATTACTGAAGCCTCCTCCACCAATAATATCATGGCTGATATTTTACCTCCTCTAAGTTCCCACACAAACCATATGTCCTTCAATTCCATTAATATGTAAATGCAATCAATCCATAAATATATTTGAAATACTTACTGACTGAATCTCTACATCTTGCTTGAATAGGGAATACCAAATATTCGCTACTATTTTTTAAAAATTTTTTTTATTTTTCACACTGTGAACCATATCAACCAAAATACATACAAACATTTCCCTCTTAAATATACACAGTGGCATTTTCTCCCCTTTTTTCTCCCCTACCTTTCCTCCCCCCTCCAAAACCAATAAACATTCAACATATACAATACAATACAACCATTAAACAATGTCACCACACAATGAAAAATAAACAAGAAAAATGTGTCATCTACTTTTGCACACTGGATCAAGTCGTTTTGTCTTCTTATCATTTTAGGGGGTGGAGGTCCGAGGCAAGCCCTCTCTGTTATGTTCCATGTATGGTTCCCAAATTTTTTCAAATAATGTGACTTTATTTTTTTTAATTATATGTTATTTTTTTCCAATGGAATACATTTATTCATTTCTATGTACCATTGCTGTATTCTTAGGCTCTCTTCCAATTGCCAAGTTGACATTATAGATTTTTTTGCGACAGCTAAGGCTATCATAATAAATCTTTTTTGCGCTTCATCCAGTTTGAGGCCTAATTCCTTACTTCTTATATTACTTAGAAGAAAGATCTCTGGATTTTTTGGTATGTTACTTTTTGTGATTTTATTTAATATCTGATTTACATCTTCCCAAAACTTTTCCACTTTCTCACATGCCCAAATTGCATGTACTGTTGTTCCCATTTCCTTCTTACAGCGAAAACATCTATCTGATAATGTTGGATCCCAATTTTTTAACTTTTGGGGCGTGATATATAATCTGTGTAACCAGTTATACTGTATCATGCATAACCTTGTGTTTATTATATTCTTTGTAGACTACAGGGGAATCACGTTGCTCTCCATTGCAGGCAAAATCTTCGCTAGGATTCTACTAAATAGAATAATACCTAGTGTCGCCGAGAATATTCTCCCAGAATCACAGTGCGGCTTTCGCGCAAACAGAGGAACCACTGACATGGTCTTTGCCCTCAGACAGCTCCAAGAAAAGTGCAGAGAACAAAACAAAGGACTCTACATCACCTTTGTTGACCTCACCAAAGCCTTCGACACCGTGAGCAGGAAAGGGCTTTGGCAAATACTAGAGCGCATCGGATGTCCCCCAAAGTTCCTCAACATGATTATCCAACTGCACGAAAACCAACAAGGTCGGGTCAGATACAGCAATGAGCTCTCTGAACCCTTCTCCATTAACAATGGCGTGAAGCAAGGCTGTGTTCTCGCACCAACCCTCTTTTCAATCTTCTTCAGCATGATGCTGAACCAAGCCATGAAAGACCCCAACAATGAAGACGCTGTTTACATCCGGTACCGCACAGATGGCAGTCTCTTCAATCTGAGGCGCCTGCAAGCTCACACCAAGACACAAGAGAAACTTGTCCGTGAACTACTCTTTGCAGATGATGCCGCTTTAGTTGCCCATTCAGAGCCAGCTCTTCAGCGCTTGACGTCCTGCTTTGCGGAAACTGCCAAAATGTTTGGCCTGGAAGTCAGCCTGAAGAAAACTGAGGTCCTCCATCAGCCAGCTCCCCACCATGACTACCAGCCCCCCCACATCTCCATCGGGCACACAAAACTCAAAACGGTCAACCAGTTTACCTATCTCGGCTGCACCATTTCATCAGATGCAAGGATCGACAATGAGATAGACAACAGACTCGCCAAGGCAAATAGCGCCTTTGGAAGACTACACAAAAGAGTCTGGAAAAACAACCAACTGAAAAACCTCACAAAGATAAGCGTATACAGAGCCGTTGTCATACCCACACTCCTGTTCGGCTCCGAATCATGGGTCCTCTACCGGCACCACCTACGGCTCCTAGAACGCTTCCACCAGCGTTGTCTCCGCTCCATCCTCAACATCCATTGGAGCGCTTACACCCCTAACGTCGAAGTACTCGAGATGGCAGAGGTCGACAGCATCGAGTCCACGCTGCTGAAGATCCAGCTGCGCTGGATGGGTCACGTCTCCAGAATGGAGGACCATCGCCTTCCCAAGATCGTGTTATATGGCGACCTCTCCACTGGCCACCGTGACAGAGGTGCACCAAAGAAAAGGTACAAGGACTGCCTAAAGAAATCTCTTGGTGCCTGCCACATTGACCACCGCCAGTGGGCTGATAACGCCTCAAACCGTGCATCTTGGCGCCTCACAGTTTGGCGGGCAGCAACCTCCTTTGAAGAAGACCGCAGAGCCCACCTCACTGACAAAAGACAAAGGAGGAAAAACCCAACACCCAACCCCAACCAACCAATTTTCCCTTGCAACCGCTGCAATCGTGTCTACCTGTCCCGCATCGGACTTGTCAGCCACAAACGAGCCTGCAGCTGACGTGTACTTTTTACCCCCTCCATAAATCTTCGTCTGCGAAGCCAAGCCAAAGATTATATTCTTTATCGTTCCAGAGCATAACTTTTTCCATGTTTCATTGTTTTTCTTTATGTTTAAATCCTTTTCCCACTTTTGTTTGGGATTATAGCTTATTTCATCATTTTCCTTCTCTTGCAGCTTGATGTACATGTTCATTATAAATCTTTTAATTATCATTGTGTCTGTAATCACATCTTCAAAGCTGCTTCCTTCTGGTAATCTCAGTCTGTTTCCCAATTTATCCTTTAAGTAGGCTTTCAGTTGATGGTATGCAAACATTGTACCATGAGTTATTCCATATTTGTACTTAATTTGTTCAAATGTTAATAAATTATTTCCCAAAAAACAATTTTCTATTCTTTTAATTCCTTTTCTCTCCCATTCTCTAAAGGAAAGATTATCAATTGTAAAAGAGATTAGCAGATTTTGCATCAATAATAATTTTGGTATTTGGTAATTCATTTTTTTCCTTTCTAAGTGAATCTTCTTCCATATATTGAGTAAATGATGCAGTACTGGTGAGCTTTTATATCATACGAGCTTTTCATCCCAATTATAAAGTATATGTTCCAGTAACTTCTCACTATTTTATCAAGCTCTATCTTAGTCCAATCTGGTTTTTCCCTTGTCTAATAAAAATCTGATAAATACCTTATTGTGCTACTCTATAATAATTTTTAAAGTTTGGTAACTGCAAACCACCTTGGTTGTACCTCTCTGTTAATTTATCTAACGCTATCCTTGGATTCCCCCCCTTTCCATAAGAATTTCCTTATTATTTTCTTTAGTACATTAAAGAATTTCTCTGTTAAGAGAATTGGTAACGATTGAAATAAGTATTGTATCCTTGGGAAAACATTCATTTTAATGCAATTTACCCTCCCTATCATCGTTAGCGGTAATTCTTTCCAATGTTCTAAGTCTTCCTGCAAATTCTTTATTAGTGGCTGATAATTTAATTTGTACAAGTGGCCTAAATTATTATCTAACCTAATACCTAGGTATTAGATTGCTTGTGTTTGCCATTTAAATGGTGATTCTTTTTAAAATTCTGTATAATCCGCATTACTCATTGTCATCACCTCACTTTTATTTGCATTGATCTTGTATCCTGATATTTTTCCATACTCCTTCAATTTCTTATGTAGTTCTTTTATTGATATTCCTGGTTCTGTTAAGTATACTATGATGTCATAGAAACATAGGAACATAGGAAGTAGGAACAGGAGTAGGCCAAAAATGGCCCATCGAGCCTGCTCCGCCATTCAATACGATCATGGCTGATCTAATTTATGACCTAACTCCACCTACCTGCCTTCTCCCCATATCCCCTAATTCCTCTATCATGTAAAGATTTATCTATCCGAATTTTAAATATGTTTAATGAAGCAGCCTCAACCATTTCCCTGGATAGAGAATTCCAAACATTCACTACTCTCTGGGAAAAACTATTTTTCCTCATCTCTGCCCTAAATCTACTCCCCCGAATCTTGAGACTGTGTCCTCTCGTTTTAGTTTCCCCGGCCAGCTCAAAAAAATCTTCCTACATCTGTCATGATAATGAATATGTATGAAATGTACCAGAAGTCAGGTGGTAGGAGAGAGAGATAAGAGCCAAGCAGGAGAACAAAAGAAACTGGAGAATAAAGACACTGAGAAGTTTACCTGATAAAACTTGCATTCGATGTTTTATTAACTTCACATTTCGGGCCACAAATGTGACATTGGCGACGAGGATGAAAGAAGCTTGAAGAAAATTAAAGACTAAAGAAGATTACAGATGATTAAAGAGAACTTCAAGGTGATAAGAATTTTCTCTTTGACTCAGTACTTTTGGGGTTGGAATATTTCCTCATGGCTGGTGCAGACGGTGACTTTCTAATACATAGTGGAATTGCTCATTTTGACCCAACGGGTGATGCAAGCACTGTTAGTGTGAAGTGGAAGGCATGGCTGGAAGAATTTGAATCCTACGCCGACAGTCGTGGCCTATTTCTAGATACCGGTACAGTTGAACAAAAAGCGCAGAGGAGGGCATTACTTCTTTTCACAGCGGGACCCGCAGTTCGGGAAACACTTAAGACAATTTTGAATACTGGAAGAAAGGATGAGTACCGGAAAGTGGTAGATGCATTAAATGCACACTATGTAGTGACACCGAATGCTACATTTCAACGCCATTTGTTTCAGAGAACGAAACAAGAAGATGGCCAGACAATTGCTCAGTATGTGACGAGACTACGCCAGCTAGCTGTTGGATGCAATTAAATGCCAGCTGATTTGGACAACCAATTATTGGATCAAATTGTACAGCACTGCAGATCAGATAAACTCAGAAGACGTCTACTGGAAAGAGGGAGTGAGTTGGAACTCACCGATGCTTTAGCCATTGCTGCTGCATTAGAGGCTGTTGAAGGGCAATTTCATACCATGACCCTGAAAGACAACTCAAGCCAGCAAATTAAGAGGCTCTCACATCGCCATAATCAGCCAAGATATACGTCGACACAGGACGTGGAGTGTTATTGATGTGGAAACCGAGGTCACTTTGGAAAAGACCCATATTGCCCGGCCAAAGGCAAAGTTTGCAGAAAGTGGAGGTAAGGACCACTTTGCAAAGAAGTGCAAAAGCAAGTCCAATGCAGACCAGAAGAGGAAAAGTACAACTTCCAAAGGCAAAGCCTGGGGTAAAGGAAAGTATCCTGGAAAGAAAGATACCATTCGCCAGATAGACGGTGACGATGATGATACCCAGGAGGGACAGAGTTGTTACCAATTTACGTTGAATGATATACATCATGAGAAGGTCCCAGTGATCATTGGTGGAGTGACAGTGCAACAGTGCAGGTCATTGTAGACTCAGGCAGTGACAGTAATGTGATTGATCGACATTTATGGGAGAAGTTGAAAAGGAAAAAGATCATCTGTACCTCAAAGAAGTGTTCCAAGAAACTATATCCATACACAGCAACCAAGCCATTGCAGACCATTGGATGTTTTGCTGCAACGGTTGAAGCTGGAGATAAGTACACCGAAGCAGAGTTTATGGTCATAGAAGAGAGGGGAGAACCATTGCTGAGTAGAAGCACAGCGCAAGACCTGGCAATACTTCATATTGGAGCTTGTGTCAATTCAATTCAGTCATACGAGGATATGAAGCTAGAATTCCCCGCAGTCTTCCAAGGAGTAGGAAAGCTGAAAGGTCGACAATTGAAGCTAGCAGTAGATGAAACGGTCAAACCCAAGGCACAACCAATGCGCCAAACTCCGTTTGGACTTCGTGGGAAAGTCGAAGCCAAAATTAAAGAATTGATCGAACAAGACATTATTGAACCTGTGGAACATTCGACACAATGGGACAAGTGTACTCACAAGGCTTACATTCCCATTAGAGACGAACTTTGTTGCATCGGACAGTGTGTATTAAGAGGTTGCAGATTGGTGATACCGCAAAGATTGAGACCGAAGATCGTATCCTTAGCACATGAAGGACACCTAGGTATTGTTGGTACCAAGCAAAACCTCAGGACCACGGTATGGTGGCCAGGTTGTGATAAAGATGCAGAGAAATTTGTTAAAACTTGTCATGGATGTCAAATTACAAGTAAGAGTAATCCGCCAGAACCGATCTGGAGTACGCAACTCCCGACAGGACCATGGATCGACGTAGCTGTTGATTTTCTTGGACCTTTACCAAAGGGTGAATCAATTATGGTAGTGATAGATTACTACAGCAGATACTATGAGTATGTGGTGTTGAAGTCCACAACCACTGAAAAAACAATACAAGCATTAGCAGAGATATTCGCAAGATATGGATTACCTGTTACATTATACTCTGACAATGGTCCACAATTCATTTCAGAGACATTTGCGGAATACATGAGGACCACAGGTATCCACCATCATAAAGTAACTCCGAAATGGCCGCAAGCCAACGGAGAAGTAGAGAGACAAAATCAGTCCATTGAAAAACGATTGAGGATTGCACACGCAGAATGACAAAATTGGCGAGAAGCATTGCTATCTTATGTGGCTGTCTATCGAGCAACGCCTCATGCAACCACTGGAAAAAGTCCTGCAGAAGCATTTTTTGGGAGAAAAATCCGCACAAAAATGCCAGAAATAAAGGAAATCCGAGACGACCAGGAGATGAGGGACCACGATGCTGAAAAGAAAGGTGCAGCAAAGCTGTACACAGATTCGAAACGTGGAGCCTAGTACTCAGACATCATGCCAGGAGATAATGTTCTAGTGAGGCATGAAACTGGTGGTAAGCTAGACACACCTTATTACCATCAACCCTATACTGTCGTATCCAGAAGTGGCAGTATGGTGACAGTCAAGTCTCCAACTGGAGCCCTGTATAAGAGAAATGTATCAGGTGTAAAAAGGTACCAGTCCAGAGATACATCGAGCGAAGAGGTTGAAAGGCCAATACGAGATGCTGAAACTGAGAGACCTGATGATGTTCCAGAGGCAGTTACCAGCACTCCTGATGAAGTGACTAGAGCGCCAGAAACACCCGAAGCCGTGGCGAGCAGTATTTCCGACGCTGAGAGTGAACAACCGAGAAGCGACGACAATATCACAGGCAGGCCGAAACGAAACCAGAAAGTGCCCAAACGATACGAAGACTTTGTGCCATAGTTTTAATAAGAACTTTGGGACAGTATTTTAATCTTATATCATAAAGTGCATGTATGAGTGCTGTAGGAAGTAAATTTTATGTAGTTGAGTTATAGTATTACCATTAGTTACGATGTTTGTAGGTTTCTGAGGGATATTGGTAAGTGAAGGTAAAGTTTATTTCTGATTAAAGGAGGGATGTCATGATAATGAATATGTATGAGATGTACCGGAAGTCAGGTGGTAGGAGAGAGAGATAAGAGCACAAGCAGGAGAACAAAGGAAACTGGAGAATAAAGACACTGAGAAGTTTACCTGATAAAACTTGCGTTCGATGTTTTATTAACTTCACATTTCGGGCCACAAATGTGACAACATCTATCCTATCCATACCCTTCATAATTCTATATGTTTCTATAAGATTTCCTCTCATTCTTCTGAACTCGAGTGAATACAATCCTAGATGATTTAATCTTTCATCATAAGTCAACCCCTTCATCCCAGGGTTCAACCTAGTAAACCTCCTCTGGACCGTCTCCAAAGCCAGTATATCCTTCCTCAAACATGGAGACCAGAACTGGACACAGTACTCCAGGTGCAGTCTCATCAGTACTTTATAGAGTTGCAACATTACCTCCCTACTCCTGAATTCAATTCCTCTAGCGATGAGGGCCAACATTCCACTTGCCTTCTTAATAACCTGCTACACCTGCAACCTAACTTTTTGCGATTCATGCACAAGCACTCCCAAGTCCCTCTGCATAACAGCATGCTGTAGTTTTTGACCATTTAAATAATATTCAGCTCTTTTATTTTTCTTGCCAAAGTGGATAACCTCACACTTACTAGCATTGTACTCCATCTGCAAATAAACTGATTTTATACTCCTCCTCCTTTATTTTTATCCCTTTTATTTTATTTTCTATTCTTATCAATGGTTCTATTGCTAAAGCGAACAGTGAAGGAGATAGTGGACATTCCTGCCTAGTTGACCTATTAATTTAAATTGGTTCGATACATATCCATTTACTGTTACCTTCACCAATGGTCCATTATATAATGCTTTAATCCAATTAATATATTTTTCTGGTAGATTGAACCTCTGTAGTACTTTGAATAAATAATTCCATTCTATTCTGTAAAAGGCTTTCTCTGCGTCTAAGGCAACCACCACTGTTGGTGTCTTGTTTCCTTGTACAGCATGGATTAAGTTATTGAACTTACAGATATTGTCCGTTGTTCATCTTTTCTTAATAAATCCAGTTTGATCTAGATTTACTATTTTTGGTACAGAGTCGGCCAATCTGTTTGCTAATAATTTTGCTATTATCTTATAATCTGAATTAATTAGAATATTGGTCTATATGATGCTGGTGTTAGTGGATCCTTCCCCATTTTTGTTATTACTGTAATTATTGCTGTCTTACATGAATCTGGCAAGTTTTGTGTTTCTTCTATCTGGTTCATTACTTCCAGGAGAGGAGGAATTAATAAGTCTTTAAATATTTTATAGAATTCTATTGGGAATTCGTCCTCTCCAGGCATTTTATTGTTCAGCAGCTTTTTTAATATATCTTGTACTTCCTCTTTTTCAAATGGTTTTATCAATTTATTTTGTTCCTCTTCTGGCAATTTCGGCAGTTCAATTTTAGCTAAAAACTCTTCTATTTTATCATCCTTCCCCTCGTTCTCAGTTTGATATAATTGTTCATAAAATTCCTTAAAATTCTCATTAATCTCCATTGAATTATAGGTAATTTTTTGTCATTTTTCCTTAATGCCAATAAAGTTCTTTTAGCTTGTTCTGCTTTAAGTTGCCAGGCTAAAATTTGTGTGTGTTTTCTCCTAGCTCATAGTACTTTTGCTTTATTTTCATTATATTCTTCTCCACCTTATACGTTTGTAATATTTCGTATTTTATTTTTTTGTCTGCCAATTCTCTTCTTTTTGTTATATCATCCCTTGTTGCTAGTTCCTTTTCTGTACTTATCATCTCCCTTTCCAACTGTTCTATTTCCCGATTGTAGTCCTTTTTCATCTTAGTTACATAACTTATTACCTACCTTCCAATGAAAGCTTTCATTTAATCCCATAATATAAATTTGTCTTTCACTGATTCCGTATTTATTTCAAAGTACGTTTTAATTTGGCGTTTAATAAACTCTCTAAATTCCTGCCTTTTAAGTAGCATGGAGTTTAATCTCCATCTATATGTTCTTGATGGGATGTCCTCCAGTTCTATTGCTAATAACAGGAGTGAATGATCAGATAGCAATCTAGCTTTATATTCAGTTTTCCTAACTCTCCCTTGACTATGGGCCGACAACAAAAACATATCAATCCTTGAGTATGTTTTATGCCTACTCGAATAATATGAGTATTCCTTCTCCCTTGGATGCTGCTTCCTCCATATATCCATAAGTTTCATTTCCTGCATTGATTTAACCATAGATTTGGCCACTTTATTCTTTTTGCTAGTCTTTTGTTCAGTTTTATCCAATATTGGATCCAAATTAAGGTTAAAATCCCCTCCTATCAATATATTCTCTTGTGTATCTACAATCTTCAAAAAAATATCTTGCATAAACTTTTGATCCTCTTCATTAGGTGCATATATATTGAACAAATTTTAAAATTCTGAATATATCTGATACTTTATTATTACATACCTCCCTGCTGGATCTATTATTTCCTCCTCTATTTTGATTGGTACATTTTTATTAATTAATATAGCTACATATCTAGCTTTTGAATTATATGATGCTGCCGCTACGTGCCCTACCCAATCTTTCTTTAATTTATTATGTTCCACTTCAGTTAGATGTGTTTCCTGCACAAATGCTATGTCTATTTTTTCTTTTTTCCAGTAAATTTAATAGCCTCTTCTGTTTAATTTGGTTATGTATTCCATTAATATTTATAGTCAAATAATTCAACATGGCCATCTCATATACTGTTTACACCTCATTTTCGCTTCCTTACCATCACCATCCCCCTTTTCTTCTCTCAGTTTTCCCTTTTTAAACTCAATGTATGACAACACATTTAAAACATAAAATACTTCAACAACTCCCACATCCAATATTCCCTTAGCCCCAAATGTTCCTTCCACCCCCCCCCCCCTCTGAGTTGCCCCTTATCCCTTGCTGGGCAACCACAACTCCCCTCTCCATTTGGATTTTGAACCCACTCGCAAGCGTCAACTGATTTCGCAGTGATGGTTATTCTCTCCCACCTAACCCCACCCTCAGAAAAGACTTTTGTTTTAAACATATAACAAAGCTCACCCTCTTTTTTTCCCCCTTAATTCCTTTCTTCCCTTCTCTTTCCCTTCTTTAGTTCTGACATATACATTATTTTTACATGTTTATATGTATTTTATCACTGTTCTTCATTCTTGTTACATCTCTTCATCTCTCCTTCTGTCCTGGAAGTATTCTGCAAATTCTTGTGCTTCCTCCGGATCCAAGAACAGTCTGTTTTGCTCCCCAGGATAAATATTTTAAGCACAGCTGGATGTCTTAACATAAATGTATAACCTTTTTTCCATAGGATCGATTTTGCTGTATTAAACTCCTTCCTCTTCTTTAAGAGTTCAAAACTTATGTCTGGGTAAAAAAATATTTTTTGACCCTTGTATTCCAATGGTATTTTGTCTTCTCTAATTTTATTCCTTGCCCGCTCCAGTATATTTTCTCTTGTCATATATCTCATAAATTTTACTAAAATGGATCTTGGTTTTTGATATGTCTGTGGTTTCGGGGTTAGTGTTCTGTGTGCCCTTTCTATTTCCATTCCATCTTCTATTTCTGTCATTCCCAGGAACTTTGGGATCCATTCTTTTACAAATTCCTTCATGTCTGTGCCTTCTTCACCTTCCTTCAGGCCCACTATTTTTATGTTGTTTCACCTACTATAATTTTCCAACATATCAATTTTCTGAGCGAACAACTCTTGTGTCTCTAACTTTTTTATCACTTTCTTCCAACTTTCTTCTTAAGTTGTTCACTTCCATTTCTACAGCTGTTTCTCATTCTTCCACATTCTCTACTCTTTTCCCTATTTCTGTCATGGCCAGCTCTAATCTTTGCATTTTTTCTTCTGTACTTTTCATTTTTCTTTTCATTTCACTAAATTCTAATGTCAACCATTCTTTTAATGCTCTCATTTGTTCTTGAAAAAAACTATATTCTGTCCATCTGTTTTACCTTCTATTTCTCTGTGCAGATCTTGGTCTTCTTCTTCCTCTTCTTCTGTGTCTGTACCTGTGTTTGTGTCTTCTTCTTCTCTTCCTTGTATCTGTGTCTCTTCTGACTTTCCTGATGAGTTGCTTGCCTCACTTTGCTGGGCTGCTTCTTGCTTGGCTTCTTGCTGTTGGTCCTCTTCTTCTGGGCTACTCATCTATTGGGCTTTCTGCTGCTGCTCTTCTTTCCTTTCACTCCTTTTCCTGTCATTTTCCTCTTCTTCCAGCTGAGAGCCTGTATTTATTTCAGTCAATACCTTGTTTACTTTCAAAGGGTTTTTTTCAGGATCTGAATAGGCATCCCTCAGCTGGTCGCGTTGTGTTTGCCCGCTCCTCGGCTGAGCCACCCTCCCATTGGTGTTCTCCTTCTCCTTATTAAGCGCACTTTTGTTTGGCTCAGAGAGCCATTTTTGCAGTCCAGCGGTCGGGGGGTCGCGACTCTGCAGGGTCGTCACCAACCTCGGAGAACAGGCTCTCTTCTCCATGACAGCACCCTGTTTCTTCATGCAGGTAAGGCCTTCTCCTTTCTCTTCAGGCGTCTTTTCTTCTTCCTTTTTACCCATTGTTTTTATTTTTTTCCTTCTTGGGTGCCATTTTCTTTCTTTTCTCTACAACTTTATCTTTTATTTGTTATGTTTTGTATTTCTTGAACTTTGTATTTTCTTCACTTTATTTCTTCTTTTCTGGAGAGGGCTGGTATTCCCCTACCGGCCACTACTCCATCGCGTGATTCCTCAATATTCACTACTCTTGAGTAAGGAATTTATTCTAATCTGTAAAGCTGACCCTTGGTTCTAGACATCCTAACCAGGGGACACATCTCTGCAGCTACTTTGTAAAGCCTCATAAGAATGTTGTATATTTCAATGAGATTATTCTTTTTCTTCTAAATGCAAGATATGTTCACATTGCTTAATCTCTCATAAAACAAACCTGCTTGCAAGAATGGTGAACCTTCCACACATTGCCTCTCTATTTTCTCTTGTGAAACCTGGGCACAATATTCTAGATCCAGATTCATGAGGACCATATATTATTGGAACACGATCTCTCTACTCTTGTACTCAGACCCTCTTGCAAATTGTATACCAGAAATGGTGCATATTAACTTTCAGAGATACAAGCAGAAGGACAACCAAATCCCTTTATCCTCCAATATCTTTCAACCTCTCACCATTTTTCCAAATTGTATTTCAACTATCATGACCTGAGACATCACTGAATCCTCTTCACAGCACACTACGACCTACCTTGCATTAACAATGATGTGCTTATCTCCAGATATGTTAATTTTAAAATCTTGCTGGTTAAGTAACATTTAACACTGGGTAAAAACTCTGGAACCCATTTTTAAAGTAATACTATGGGATCATTTATATCCTCCTGGGAATAGACATGAACATATTATTCAGTGCAGCCCTTTCCCAGTAGAACAGAACATCATCTGCCGATTTTTGTGCCTAGATCCCCTGGAGTAGAGTTTGGGCCCACAACCTTCTGACTCAGAGAAAAGTAGCCTGATGCCCCAATCAGCCTTTGTAAAAATAAAAGGAATGGAAAGCAATGGAAAGATAAGAACCTGCATAACATCTGAAGAGACGGCAGTGAAAAAAACTATAGGCAGGGACAAAACATAAAGATTAAGAAATATAAAATGTAAAGAATGTTGGCAGAACAACAACCATAATTAAGTTTGGGGGGCGTGGCAAGATGGCATAGAAGAAAGACATGTAATTCCACCTTTCCCCAGCTAGATTCTTAAGTACCCGATTTTAAAAATTACAAAAGTGGTTCAAAATAATTTTTACAGCCTTCTGAATAAGAGTGATTTAATATGGCTACTAATATGAAGAAATCTAAAGCACAACTTCAGAAAAAACTACCTTATAAAAGTGTAGAAGAATTGAGGCCTACCTGCACAGTTGAATCCATGGTGTTGTCGTTGGGAGCCTCCAAACCTCAGAGAGCTCCTCCCCGTTTGAGTTTGATGCTGGCACCGACCCTGCAGTCACAAGATGGCACCGGCACATTGGTAAGTTCCGCCATTGCCGAACCGCGTGCATGTGATGCCGGGCGCACAGGCTGCCCGACCGATAGAGGATCCCGTGAGCCCGCAATACTGCCTGGTAGCCCGGGGATGCACAGTGTAGCATCAGAAGATGCACCTGCATGTTCAGCGGTTCTGCCGGGCATGCACGGTGCCTCTCGGTTGCGTGAACTTTTGGAAAAGGTGTGGGCTGTGGGGGAGCCCGAACGGCAGCAACCCAACAAGGTCAGTGTGCCGCCGTCGGGTATCCAAACCTGCAGCCGCACAGGTAAAGGACCTATTGTGCCTGAGGAGGAAGAGGAACTTACCTTTGCTGGAATCTACTCAGGAGGAGGAGTCTGAAGTTAGAGAAGGTAGGCCTCAAAAGATGGTTATGGATCCTGGACTGGACTCAGTGTTCACTGTTTTGGAAGGGATTGCTTGTCAAATGGAGAATATGTCAAAACAAATGTCAACTCAAATGACCCAAGGATTTATGGAGGTGAAAACAAAAATGAATAGTTTGCGTGATGAAATGACAACTATGAAACAAGAAATGACTGTAGTTAAAAAAGCGATATTAACAGATGTATAAAATCTGTTGATATTGTACAAGATAATTTTTAAATAATTGAAACAGCTTTCTCTGAATGTTGAAATCAGGTGGAGCATAATAGGAAAAAATGGAAAAAGTGGAGGATTCTTTTGTAGACTGGGGGATTCAAAAAAGGGATTTATTGAAGAAGATTGATTCATTGGAAAATCAAAGCCAGAGGAATATGTGAAAAAAGTTGGTCTTCCAGAGGATATTGAAGGTTCTGATCCAATAAAATATTTTAAGCATTGGATTCCTGAAGTATTGGGCAAGGAGTTTTTTCCTGAAGGTTTGGAATTGGATTGAGCTCATAGAGCATTGAGGAAGAAACCACTTCCAGGACAAACACCAAGAGCAGTTCTGATTCGTTGTTGAAATATCAAGATAGAGAGATGATCTTATGAATGGCGGTACAGAATACACAGCAAAGTCAATCTCCGTTGATGGTTCAAAATAACAGAGTATTTTTCTATGCCGATTTGAGTCAGGAGGTTATTAGAAGACAAAGGGAATTTAATTCGGCTGAAGATGTACTGTGGCAAATGGGTTATAAGTTTCCCTTTCATTATCCTGTAATTTTGAAAGTTTTTTATGGAAATTTTCAATGCCAATTTTTTGAGAATGATCATGATGCTTTGGTTTTTGCTAATTCATTGCCAGAATTGCGAAGGAATGGTTGGTTTTTACCATCGTCTCCTAAGGGGAGGGTAAACGGGAATGGGAAGAATGGTAAGAATGGAAAGAAAGAAGAGCTGACACAAAGTCTTCTTGACATTGAAGACCTGGAACAATCACTGGGTTTGGAATCATTGGGCTGAATGTATCTATTATATTTGATTGTGCTTACTTTAATAATGAGTATGCATCTGGCTAGGGGGGGGGGGGGGCGGTTGTGGATGACACCGAAAGCTTTGATAATCATCTGCCACTACTGGGTTTACCACACCCAGATTTTTAGGGTGTTACTACCTTTGGGTGTTTTTTTTTTTAATTTTTGGGTTAATTTTACTTTTTGAGGGGGAGAAAAGGGGAAAAATATTTTTTTCTTTTTTCCTTTCTCTTTCCTCTTTTTTTCTTTTTGTCTATTAAGGGTTTTTTTATTTTGAAGATTTATAAGGGGGAGCATTATTTTATAGTCTGTAACTATATTAGCAGTTAATAAAAAATGTCTACTTTGAATTTTGCAACTTTTGATGTTCAGGGATTAAATAATCCAATTAAGCGAAAGTGGGTATTGGCTTATATAAAAAAATGAAAATTGATATTGCCTTTTTACAAGAGACACATTTGACCGAAAAGGAACATTGGAAATTGAAAAGAGACTGGGTTGACCATGTGTTTTCTTCTTCTTTTAATTCTAAGGCAAGAGGGGTAACAATTTTGATTCATAAAAAATTACCATTTGAACTAGAATCGGAGGGAAATGTTGGGAGAGTTTTATGAGTGAATTGTAAAATTTTTGCTGAATCTTGGACTTTGTTTAATCTTTATGCACCTAATATAGATGATGAGCAGTTTGTTTCAGAAGTTTTTTTTATTGTTAACTAGAGCTAACAAAAATATTTTAGTTGGGGAGATTTTAATTGTGTTTTGGAACCTTTATTGGATAGAAATCCAAAAAGTGTAAGGAAATCAAAGATGGCAACACAAATTGGTGCGTTGATGAAAGATTTAAATCTGGTAGATATTTGGAGAAAGGTTAATCCAACAGAGAAAGATTTTTCTTTTTATTCTTCACGACATGATTAATTTTCTAGAATAGATTTTTTTTTGGTATCAGCACACCTACAGGGTAGAGTATTGCAAGCGGAATATAAAAGTAGAGTTATATCAGACCATTCATTATTATTCTTTTCTTGTGAAGGTTCAGAAGTAGTACATTCATCGTACAGTTGGAGGTTTAATGCAATGTTACTGAAAAAAAAACAGTTTGTTACTTTTATTAAAGAACATATCTCTTTATTTCTGACTGAGAGTGTTAATTCTCTGGATAGTCATTTTGTATTATGGGAAGCTTTAAAAGCTTATTTGAGATAGAGCAGATCATTAGTTATTCTACGAAAGTTAAGAAACAATATATGGCAGAAAGTTTAAGGTTGGAAAAACAGATTGCTGAGTTAGAGAAAGATTTTCAGAAGGATGTGACAGAAGACAAAAAAGCTGCCTTAGCGAAGTTGAAATTACATTAATACATTACAAACTTATCAGTTTGAGCGCTTAATTAATTGATCCAAACAATGTTATTATGAGTTGGAAGAGAGAGCTCACAAGGTACTTGCTTGGCAACTGAAAACTGAACAAACATCTCAGACAATTAATGCTGTTAAACATAATTCAATAATTACCTTTAAGCCTCAGGAAATTAATGACCAGTTTTATTCATTTTATCAAAAATTATATACTTCTGAGGGAAAGCAGGACAATGGTTCTATTGAATCTTATTTATCTAAATTAACATTACCGGTATTAGAAGAGAAAGATATTCAGGAATTGGGATCTCCATTTACAGATTTTGAAATTAAGGAAGCTGTACAGGAAATGCCAAATGGAAAGTCTCCAGGGGATGATGGAATTTTATAAAAATTTTTATGATGATTTATTTAATGTATTTGGAGATGTGTTAAAACAAGTTATTGAGGATCAAACATAACCACAATCTCATTCAAGTGCTTTAATAACTGTTATCCTGAAAAAAGATAGAGCTCCACTAAAAGTGTCTTCATATATGCCTATTTCCCTATTAAATGTAGATTATAAAATTATAGTGAAAGTATTAGCTAACAGACTTGCTAAGTATTTACCTAAATTTATATGTACTGATCAAACAGATTTTATTAAAAATAGAGATGTTTCAGATAATATTCTTTGATTAATTACTTTGGTCAATGTGCCTATAATAAATAAAATGGAAAAATCTTCCATTAACTTTGATTGGCCAGGTCAATTGTATTAAAATGAATATGTTCCCTGAATTCAATATTTATTTCAGTCAATACTTTGTTTACTTTCAAAGGGTTTTTTTCAGGATCTGAATAAGGCAGTGCGGGAGTTTTTATGGAAGGGTAAATTAGCTCAAGTGGCATTGCATAAACTTACATGGAAATATGCATTGGGTGGACTTCAGTTACCACATTTTCAAAATTATTATGAGGTGGCCCAGTTGAAATTTATTAATAGATTGATGGATCTAGATCAACCCCCTAGCTGGGCCAGGGTGGAAATGATGTATATTTTTGAGACCGAGGTACATCAATTTATATTTTGTTGGAATTCGAATTTGTTACAGGAACATAATATGCCAGTATTGAAACATTTGTTAAAGATTTGGATTAAAAGAAGTGTGGTTTTGGGATCAAAAAGTAAATTATTAATTTTAACTCCATTGTATAATAATCAGCTTATTCCTTCATCAATGTTTAATAACTATTTAAAGAGTTGGGATTCTGAGGGTATAAAGACAATACAGGATTGTTTTGAAGAGGGACAATTTCTTTATTTTAATCAATTGAGGGAAAGATTTGGTATATCTGTAAATTCTCTGTTTATGTATTATCAACTCAGAGCCTTGATAAAAGATAATTATGGTAGAGAGATTAATTTACTTACTTTGATTAGATTTGAATCTTTGATTTTTCTCTGCACCAAAGAAGAGTTATATTTCAGTTATGTACCATTTGTTACAGGATAATATGGATAAACCAGATTGGGAAAAATCTAGACTTAAATGGGAAAGCGATTTAGCGTTTATTTTCCCTGAAGATGATTGGGCGGATATGTGTCAGGATAATGTAATTAAATTGACTAATGTAAGATATGGAATGGTTAACTATAATTTTCTACATCAATTATATTTGACCTGGAGAAACTGAAAAAATATGAGTTTAGTCATTTGGATTCTTGTTTTAGATGTGGTTTATGTACTGGAACTTTTTTACATGCTGTTTGGTCTTGTGTTAAAGTTCAACCATTTTAGCAAGGAATTAAGATAGTTTTGGAAAAATT
Source organism: Narcine bancroftii (assembly GCF_036971445.1). Taxonomy (NCBI): domain Eukaryota; kingdom Metazoa; phylum Chordata; class Chondrichthyes; order Torpediniformes; family Narcinidae; genus Narcine; species Narcine bancroftii. The sequence goes on from NC_091469.1 coordinate 44,275,787, forward strand.
ATATACTTTAAATTACCATTAGATCCAACAATTTTTTGGGGGGTGATATGGTTTCTCTGTGAGGAATGGGGCTAGATAAAATTCAAATTGCTTTTGTACGTTTAGTGCTATCAGTAGCGTGTAAATGTGTAGCTAGTACCTGGAAAGATACTACAAAGATTAATATAGCACACTGGCATAATGAATTGAAAGCTTGTATTGTTATGGAAAAAATTACATATAATTTACAATGATAACTATTCTTTCTTTGTTGATAAATGGTTTCCAGATTTGGAGTATATGCATTTAGATATACTTTGAATTACTATTAATACTTATAATATTTTTTGTAATTCATATTTTTGGCTCCCCTTAAGGGAGTTGGCTGATGGGGAGAGTGGGTGGGATGTTTTTTATTTTGGGTTGTTTTTTTAAATATATATTTCTGTAAAATTAATTTTTGACTGTTATTAGACTGTATGTTATGATTTTTTTATCTTTTAAATAAAGTTTGGGAAAAAAAACATAATTAAGTTTCATTTCACATTGGATCAATGCTCTAATGATAAGAATTTATGAAATCTGAAATTATGCAGATTACAATTGTGGTAAATGTCAAAAAATTCTAAAATATTTTATCAACTTCTTGGCAAATTGTCGGTTACTGCACATGGTGATATGTGAAGTAGAATAATTATGACATTTGTGTCAAAGCAAATAAAATAGTGTTTAGATTTCATGTTCCCAATGTAGACTCTTACCCACCCCACCCCCCTCCCCACCAAGGAACTATAAATGTTAAACTGAACACTGTGGGGCCTGAGTTGGTTATTTTCTGATACATACCCAAGCAGGAGAAAATCTATGCCAGGCACATGTTTTCAAAGGTCATCTCAACTGTCATAGAAAGCTACTGCACAGAAATCAGGCCATTCGACCCTTCTAGTCTGTGCCGACCATTATTTTGCTAGTTCCATTGACCTGCTCCCATTCCAAAACCCTCCAGACACCTCCCATCCATGTATTTATCCAATTTATTCTTAAAAATTAAGATTGAGCCTGCATTCACCACATCAAATGGCAGCTCAATCCACACTCCCTCCACTCTGAGATAAGAATCTTCCCCTTTCATCTTAAAACTATGACCCCTCGTATTTATCTCCCCCAATCTAAGTGGAAAAAGCCTACTTGCATCTACTCTGTCTATACCTCTCAATCTTGTAAACCTCTATCAAATCTCCCCTCATTCTTCTTCGCTCCAAGGAATAAAGTATTAACCTGTTTAATCCTTCCCTGTAATTCAATTTCTGAAGACCTGGCAACATCCTAGTAAATCTTCTCTGTACTCTTTCAACATTTATATCCTTCTTATAGATAGGTGACCAGAACTGCACTCAATATTCCAAATTTGGCCTTACCAATATCTTAAACATCTTCAACATCCCAAATGCTATACTCAATACTTTGATTTATAAAGGCTAAGATGCCAAACCTCATCTCACCCCTCCCATGATATCCATTTACAAATTGTTAGCTGGAGTTTACTTTTTAGGCACATTTTGTGATTTCTATGAAAGTGTTAAGAATATCTTGCCTTTATCTGGCACTTTTAGCAATCTTAATTATGACCATATTCACTTCACAGGCAATTAAATACCTTTTAAGTACAGCCATTTTGAAGTCAAGGGAAAATTGCAGCCAGTTTGTGAAGAGTTAGTCATGAATTCTGGTGAAGAGTTCCAGACCTAACTGTTACTGTTTCTCTTTCCAAAGATATTGCCTGAGCTGCATTGTGTTTTCAGCATATTCTGTTTTACTATGAAGTATAAAGTTTTGCAAATATCAGTGCAATAATTATCAAATAATCCTTTCAATGATGGTGGTCAATGGACATGTACAAACCAGGCCTCTTCTACTTTGAACAGGACCGCGGCATCTTCGATATCCAATAGAGAGTATAGATGAGGCCTTGCCTTAAAGCCTCAGCCAAAAAAAAAAACAGTGCATTCTACAATGTACCACTTTCACAGCACTACACCAGATATCCAACCGGGTCTATATGTTGCTATGCCTGGAGTGAGATGTACCCACAATCTTCTAACATCTTGGATACAAATCAAGGCAATACTTTACCTGCAATTCACTTCAAACTGGTCCATCTTAAAACAGAAAAGGAGACATCCAAGCTGATGTAACAGATCAAACCTTAAAGTCAGGTGTCAAGAAAAGTCCTGTGAATAAATCTTTTCCCACATGGAATTAAATAATCAGTACTGGGTACTCGTTGGCTTATTTCCCTGAGATGGACTGGCCCTCAATTGGCACCATGCTTATACCTTCTCTTTGCTGGAGTGGATATGAAGCTTGGTAGTCCATTGTCACTTATACTGAAATGTTTGATTAAATGTCTTTCTAAATATTATTCATACTTCAAGTGCCAAGCCACTTATCTTGAACAGGCTGAGATCTGTAAGTTATTATGTTGGAAACAGATTTCAATGACATATGTTCTTCCCTCTTTTTTTAGCACCTTGGCCTTCACTATAACTCTCTAACCAAAGCCTTACTTGCTCCATGATAATATTCCTTCAGCACTTCTACTAGAGCCCTATTATGAAATTAAATATGAGTAAATAGTTGTTTTGTTTGGCAAATGATCAACTTGCTTAGCCTTTTATTGGTGAGATGTGAATCAGCAAGGAAGTGAATTCAGCCTAAGGATAAAGCTTCTCTGGATGGTGACTGGGTATCAGCAGGAACATCTGTCACATCCCTGAAGAACAAAGCTGATTCTAACGCAAGGAATGAGGAACATAACTTGTATCACTTGGTGACTGAAGATGAAAAATTAAACATACAGCACAGTAAAAGGCCCTTCAGTCCACAAGCCCGTGCTGCTGAATTGTATCCAGTTAACCTACAATTCCCGTATATTTTTGAAGGGTAAGAGGAAACTGACGCACCTGGAGGAAACCCACACAAACACAAGGAGAATGTACAAATTCCTTACTGACAGTGCTGGATTCGATCCTGAGTTGCTGCCACTGTAACAGCGTTGATCGAACTGTGTCATCACTTCTTTCTTGCCATTAAATCTAGTCATAGAGCTGGCTGCTAATTTTCTGTCACTCAATTGTGTCAAGTTAAAATAGTTCCCACAGAAAGCATCTACCAGGATTAAGTTAAAATCAAAAATATTTTAAACATCACCATTTTCTTAACCAGTTGCTGAAAGAACACAAAGGGAAATGAAACCACTGCCATCCTCTGGTCTTCTCTTGTCCTTTTACTGTCTTATACTTTGTGTCTATGTTGGTCGAAAGCTATATTTGAAGATTTAACTCTGTCCCCGTAACAAGAGGTCTTTCAAAAATTTGACCCAATCCAATCAAAAGCATACTTATTGCCATAAGAACATAATCCTGCAACCCCTTAAGCCTCCTTCCCTGTTCAGTAAGATCATAAATGGATGAATAGCTCTGACCTCAGAACCACTTCCCTAGCAGCACACACTTCCTTTCATCTCCTCAGTATTCAAAGCTGAACATTCTTAACATATGTTCAACTGAGCATCTGGGTAGAGAATTCCAAAGACTTACAAACCTCTGAGAAAATATCTTTCTCCTCATCCCAATGACAAATGACCAATCATTTATTGAGACAATCTCCACCCTATCTCCATCCATCCTCCATCTACAGCCAAAAGGTACCAGCTCAGCAACGATGCATTCAATCCCTCTCAGATTTTTGTGTTTCCATCACTTCTCACTTGTCTACATTCCTTTGAGTGCAAGTTGACCTTCATTAGAGAATACACTCATCACAGGAATCGACAGTCCTTGTTCTTTCCCTCAAACGAGAGCCTGTCCATGTTTAGTATGTATGTCCTCCAAATCAATATTTCATTCCATTTGAGGCCCAAGGCATCGCAAGTTGACATTAGGCATAAACTGTGTTTTTCTCTCCACAGATGCTGTCTGACTTGAGTACATCCAGTATTTTCTAGTTTGTTTTTTGGATTCCAGCATCTGTAGTTTTCTACTTAGCAAGAGCTGTGAAATAAATCTTACATGCCAAGTATACACAAGGTTCACAGGGACCATTCCCCCATTCCCACTGACAAATTGGGTTATTGCAACCTGCCATTGGGAAAGATCTGGTATGTGATATGGATGGTCTTAGCTTCTTGTAGTCATATAGTTTGATAGCAAGAGAACAGAACCTTCAGCCCAGCTCATCATGCTAACCAACTTGTGTACAAAGAACAAAGAACATAGAACATCACAGCACAGGCCCTTCAGCCCATAATGTTGCCAAATCTATATATATATCTAAAAAACTAAACCTAACCTACCCTTTAACCCTCTATTTTTCTTCCATCCATGTGCCTGTCTCAGAGTATCTGAGATATCTCTATTGTTCCAGCCTCCACCACCACCTCAGGAAATGCAATCCATCCACAAAATTTACCACTGATGACCCCCCCCCCCCCCCCCAAACTTTCCTCCCTTCACTTTGTACGGATGCCATCTGGTGTTTGCTACCTCTGCCCTGGGAAAAAGGTGCTGGCTGTCTACCTTATCTATGCCTCTCATAATCTTGTAGACCTCTATAAAGTCATCTCTCATCCTTCCATTTTCCAAAGAGACAAGCTCTAGCCCTGCTAACCTTGCCTCATAAGACATATGTTCCAATCCATGCAATTTCCTGGTAAATCTCCTCTGCACCCTCTCCATATGTACTGCATCTTTCCTGTAATGAGGTGACCAGAACTGAATTCAATATTCAACATATGTTCTCAGTAAAGATTTATAGAGCTGCAACATCACTTCATGACTGATTAATTCAATCCTCCAACTAATGAAGCCCAGTATACCATAGGGACTTCTTAACTATCCTAACAACCTGCATGGCAATCTTGAGGGATCTATAGATTTGGACCCCAAGATCACTGTTGTCTCCTGCCATTAACCATGTATTTGCCCCGTTTGACCTTCCAAAATGCATCAGCCCACATTTATCCTCATCTGCCACTTTAATGCCCAACTCTACCACCTGCCTATATCCTATTGTAACCTAACACAACCTTCAACACTATCCACAACTCCTCCAACCTTCATATAATCCACAAACTTACTGACCCATTTCTTTGTCTTCGTCCAGGTCATTTAAAAAAAATCACAAAGAGTAATGGTCCCAGAGTAATGGCAATGTGGAACTCCACTAGTCACTGTCCTCCAGGCAGGATACTTCCCATCCACTACTACTCTCTGCTTTTAACAGGCAAGACAATTCTGAATCCATGTAGCCAAGGTTCCATGGATGCCATGCCTTATGACTTTCTGAGAGATTCTCTCATGGGGACCTTGTCAAATGCCTTATTAAAATCCATCTATCACCCTACCTTCATCAATATCTTTTGTTACCTCCTCAAAAAACTCATTTAGGCTCATGAGTTATGACCTTCCCCTCACAAAGCCATGTTAAAGGGTACTCAAGATGGTCCCATTTGCCTGTTTCGTCCATATCTTTCAAACCTTTTCTATCCATGGACCTGTCTAAATGTCTCTGAATGTTGTACTTACACCGGCAGCTCACTCCACATACCCTCTGTATGGAAAAGGTGCCCCTCAAATTAACTTTAAATCTTTCCATTCTCACCTTAAATCTATATCCTCTAGTTCTGGACTCCTCCACCCTGGGAAAAACAATCACTATTATCTTATTTATCTTAAATACCTCTATAAAGTTCCCTCTTAGCTCTAGAAGAAAAATCCCAGTCTATTCAGTCTCCCTCACGCTCACCAATCCCAGTAACATTCGTGTGAATCTCTTCACCCTTTTCTGCTTAATGATATCCTTCCTTTAGCTGGGTGTCCAGCACTACACATAGTTCAAATATGATCTCACCAGCATCTTGTATGGTTGTAACATGATGTTCCAACTCCTATACTCATTGCCATGACCGATGATAACAAATGTTCCATGCTCCTTCTAACATTACCCTAACTACCACGTTCATGGAACAATGTACCTGACCCTCTCAGTCTCTCTTTTCTACAACACTCTCCAGGACCCTATTATTCAGTGTATGTCCTACATTGGTTTAACCTACCAAAGTGCAACATCTTGAACTTGTCCAAGTTAAATTCTATCAGCCATTCCTTGGCCCAATTTTCCAGTTAATCTACAGCCTGCTGCAATATCAAATAACTTTCTTCACTGTCCACTAAATCACCAATTCTGGAATCACCTGCAACCTTACTAACCATGCTAACTACACTGTCATCCAAATCATTAATATCTATGACAAACAACAGAGCATCCAGTACTGATCCCTGCACACAACACTGGTCATAGGCCTTCAATCTCAAAAATAAGTTTCTTCTACCACCCTCTAACTCCCACCATCAAGCCAATTCTGTATCCAAATGGCCAGCTCAACTGAGATCTTATGCAAACTTATTTTCCAAACAAGCCCACAATGCCTTTTTCCAGGTAGACAATGTCTATTGCCCTACCCTCATCAATCCTCTTGATCACCCTCTTTAAAATAACTCAATTAAATTTGTGCTGTACAATTTCTTATGCACAAACACATGGTGACTATCCAGTAAATTACCCAGAGTTAACATGAATCTCATTGGTCTGTAGTTCATTGCAACCCTTCTTAAATAAAGGCATAGTATTCACTGCTCTCCAGGGTACAGTCATATCTCCTATGGCTAATAATGATGCAAATACCAGCAAACAACTGCAGATTCTTCCATAGATTCCCAGAATGTCCTAGAATATATTTGGTTAGGCCCCAGGGATTTATCTACCTTAATACATTTTAAAACCTCCAGCACCTCCTCTTCTGTAATATGGACTCTATTTCTCAAAGTTCCCGGTTTTTCAGAAAAGAAATATTGTATTTGTTTAAGATCTCACCCATCTCTATAGCTCTACACATAGATGATCAACAAAAAGGAGGCACAAATCAGGTTACTCTTTTGTCCTAATTTACTTGTAGAACCTATTAGGAATTGCCCTTATCTTATTTCCCTTTTATGACTTCTTGATTTCCCTCTTGAGTGAATTCCTACTTCCACTATATCCCTCGAAAGGTTCATTTGATTCCTTCTGCCTATACTTGACAAATGCCTGCTTTTTTTCTTGTCCTGAGCCCTAATATCTCTTATCATTCATGATTCCTTAGTCCTGTCAGCCTCTCTATCACCCAAAGAGGAAAAAGCTGTCCCTCAGCTCTTTCTGTCTTGCTTTTCAAAGCTTCTCATTTGTCAGGCATCCCTTCACCTGCAAAACACCCTCTTCCAATGAACCCCTGCAAATTTACATCTAATATCATCAAAACTGGACCTGCCCAAATTTAAAACTTGAACTTGTGGACCAGTTCTATTCTTTTCCATAATTATTTTATACAGTATCTGATAGAATTATAGTCATTGGTTCTAAAGTGCTCCCCCACTGACATTTCTGTTACCTGCCCAGCCTTCATTCCCAGGAGGAAGTCAAGTATTGCCCCCTCTCGAGTATGGCTGTCTATATATTATTTGAGATTTTTTTCCCTGAACACACTAAAATTCCATTTCACTCATACCCTCAGTCCAATGGCAGCTACAGTCAATATTTGGAAAGTTAAAATCACATTCCATTACAACCCTATTATTTCTACTATATGCAATCTCCCTACATATTTGCTCCTCAAATTCTGCTCTTGGTGGGGGACAATAGTACAATTCCAACAATGAGATCACACTTCTTATTCCTCAGTATCACCCATGTAGCCTCTGATGCACTATCAATAACTCCAAAGACTAGAAGTTACCTGACTGATAGGCTTTTTATTACCATAAACAGAAGTCATGTCTCATGTTGTTGACCTGAGACCTGAGCTTGTTCTGGGGAGGGGTTATTGCGTTTCCGCCTTTATTCGGGGAATCAAGGAGGAGGAGCCACAGGTACAATCAGCAAGGGTCGGGCCAGACATACACATACTAACAGTATTAACAGTGGATCAACCACAGTTTCACTGGATTATCCCTCAGGATTATCTCTATGTACTACTGTAACATACTCCCAAATTAAAAGTACAACTGCCCTTCAACTCTTACTTCCACTTCAATCATGCCTATAGCATTTAAACCCCATTATATTGAGTTTCCAGTCCTGTCCCTATCTCAGTAATATTTCTGCAATAGCTATAATATCCCAGTCCCATACACCTATCCTGAGTCCAAATCTGCCTTACCGGTCAACCTCTTTCACTCAAATAAGTGTTGTGCCTTCACCAATCTCTCTTGTACTCCTGCCTGCCTTATCTACTCAACCTGCTTTTAATTTCTATTTTTGTTTCAACCTTTCATCTGCCACACTAGTGTTTTGAATCCCACCCACTGCCAGACAAGTTTAAATCCTTCCAAGCAGAACTAGTAAATCTCCCTGCCAAGAAAATGGTTCCCTTCTTGTTCAGATGCAACTTGTCCTTCATATACAAGTCACCTCTGACCTAGAAGTGAAACCAATGAGTCAGGAAGATAAACTCCTCCCACCTGCATCATTTCCTCAATCTTCAGCCCCTTTGTCCTACACCCCCATGTGGCACCAGGAGTAATCCAAAAATGACTATCCATGAGATCTTGTGTTTTAAACATCTGCCTAATTCATTCACTCCCCACTTTTCTACCTGTCAAATGTGATGTGGGGGAGGGGAAGGGGTTGTGTTCCTGGCATTGAGGATTATTATCAGTGCCAAGAGGGTGGTAGGTACTGGTGGAGTGGGGAAGGAAGGGCTGGAGTTGGTTGGAAAAGTGCTCCTAAAGCAAGTCAACTTTAAAGGGAGTGAAGTGCAAAAGCTCTGTGATTGTAGTCAAAACATAGAAATGCTGGAGGAACTCAACTGGTCTCGCAGTGTCCATAGAAGGTAGAGATATATTACTGACGCTTTGGGCTTGAACCCTTCCACAATGTACGATCTTAAGGGCACCATGTTCAGACTGTCTAACCAGAGCCCAGCCAGATCGACCCCCTTTAAATCACACAAGCAGGTCTCATTCATTCTGTGAAGACCAGGTTCTTCATGGATGGTATTCTGATATCACTGTGGATGGTCAGGCAGAGGACTCAGAAATTAAGACCAGCACTTTCATACTTCATGCGTTTCATGATTGAATCTTTGATTAATTGTCTTCTTGAAGTACATACAAGTTGTGAACAAAATGAAAGATTTTTGCAGCTCAAATATGTATTCTTCCACCCATTCAAGCAAATCTTATGTTTCTAAAGTATTTTCTTGACTTCAGGTTGTTGGTTTTGTTTTACAATGAATGAAATTCAATTACCATTTGAATGCACAGAAAGATGGCGACTCTTTTTGTACACAGTAGAATCCCAGAAACAGCAATGTGATTCATCTCTGGAGGATGGGAAACAAGATGTCTCTGTCATTTTATAGCCCCGGACCCAATGTGAACACATGGCACAATGGATAAGTGTGAAACATTAAGCCTCATGAGGCACTCAAATCTGAAGCAAAACACAGTCTGTAGAAGGAACACAATAGGTGAAGCAGCATCAGTGAGAGAAAACAGACTGACATTTTGCGCTGGAACCCTTCATCAAGACTGAAGAGATAGCTGATATAATGTGGACAGAGCGGGAGGGATTGGTCAGGGGCTATTGGGGATTGGTGAAACAGGGAGTGGTAAAGGATGATGGACAGAAGCAGTTGATTGGTTGGTGACAATAGTAGACAGAGGCAAGAGAAACAGGGGTCAAGTGGAGGAAGATCAGTATAGGGGGAAGGGTGTGATATAAGCGAAGGCAAAGGTTGCCAGTGATGGAATATAATAAGAAAAGAAAATGGCAATAGTGATATTATGGGAGACCAGATGGAACTGAAGAGATTGGGGGGAATGTGGGTGGAAGAGAATGGAACCAAAGAGGGTGAAGGATGAGAATGGATGGAAAAGGGGACAAAATGGAGAATGGGGAGGGGAAAAGGGAAGAGCAGAAGCTGAAATTATAAAATTTGGTGTTTTACCATTGGGCTGTGGACTGACCAAGGCAAATATGAGGTGTGGTTTCACTGATCTAGAAGATGCTACATCAGGAACAGCAAATGCAGTAGATGAGGTTGGAGCCTCATATGTTAAGGTATTAACTCTAAGGAAGTTTGTCGAAGAGTGTAGTTTATCTTGGCCACTGAGGGAACAGGCACCTTGCCTTATTGGCAGCAATGTCAAGTAAGTTGCACTCAGAATGATGGAACAAGTACCATATGTGGAACCAGTACTGAGAGTGACAATGAACACCCCCACCTTCCTATCTCTCCTGGAAGGAACTATCTCTTTATACTTGAAACTTTGCCTAAAGGGTGAGCTGAAATCTTCAAAACCTTCATGGGACAGAAATAAATCATACAGAAGGACTCATTCAAAGGAACTGAACCATTAGTGGGCTTGGGTTTGACAACTCCATAGAATGTCTGCAAAGCTCCCTACAGAGGTTTGGTGACATTTCTAATCCACGAGTTGAATGGATCTTTTTGCTTCCCCTTCTGCTCAAAAATAAAACCATTATGAATCAATTTATATCCCAATCTCATATTCAAGTGCTGGTTTGAGGAGTTAATGTGCCCCAGGACAGCAAGTGAACTCCCCGCTCTTCATTTGAAAAGTGTGAGGCCACAGGTAGGTGAAAGGTAAGAGTATCTGAAAGTCACTTCAAGGAAACTGTTACTCTCAAACTAAATAATCTAAGTGCAAGACTCTACACTCTGCTGGTCTATCTTGCATTGTCCAAAGGAGGGAGCTAATCAACTAGACAATGTAAAGCTGCTGAGAGATGCCTGGTGCAGATTTGTAGTGTTTTCTAGAGGAGGGATAGGAACTAAGAAAGTGGGAAACTGAAGGGGGCACAGAAAACAAATGCAAGTTCATTTGCATGTGCAACTCATCACAGCATCAAGAAATGGCAGTTATGTACAAATAAATTAGGTTCTTGATTCCAGTCTTGATAATAAATAATGTATTCTTATCAGAAATCTGACTATATTTCAACCTCCCCTTCCCTCAGGGGAAATAGCCTATTTACATCTAGACACAAGAGCAACTTATCCGTGAACTACGCTTTGCAGACGATGCCGCTTTAGTTGCCCATTCAGAACCAGCTCTTCAGCGCTTGACGTCCTGTTTTACGGAAACTGCCAAAATGTTTGGCCTGGAAGTCAGCCTGAAGAAAACTGAGGTCCTCCATCAGGCAGCTCCCCACCATGACTACCATCAGGGCCAGGAGACTTATCCACCTTTATTGACCCTAGAAGCTCCAAAACCCTCACTTTACTAATCCCTATCCTCTCCATAACTCACTTATCTCATATAGCCCAATGTCCCTTTCACTCGTGAATACAGACAAGAAAAAAATCATTCAATATCTTGCCCATCTCATACAGTTCCTCATATAGTCCACCAGTCCCATCATCCAGTGGACCTACTCTATCCTTAACCCTCCTTTTTCCGTTCACGTATCTGTAAAAACCCTTAAGATTTACCTTCACCTTATTAGCTCCTCATATCTTCTTTTTGCCTTTCCAATTTCCCTCTTAAGATTCTTCCTGCAATCTAAGTAACAATCATACATCTCCTCAATCCCTGTTTCTTATATTTAGCATAGGCCTCCTTGTCCTGAACTAACTTACTAATTTTTTCTAGAAAACCACGGTTCCCTTAAACTTTTCGTCTTGCTTTTCGGCCGGACTGGAACATAAGGATCCTGTACTCTCAAAATCTCACCCTTAAATGCCCTCCAATTTTCCTCTACATCCTTTCCAGCAAAAAGATCAGTCCACACAATTCTCCGCAAATCCCTTCTGATTTCTTCAAATCTGGATTTCCCCCACTCGAAGACCTTTGACTTCAGACCTAACCTATCCCTTTCAATAATTAAGCTCAAGCTAATGGACCCATGGTCACTGGATCTGAAGTTCTCCACAACTCTCACCTCCATCACCTGCCCTATTTCCTTCCCAAACAACAGATCTAACACTGCTCCCCCTCTAGTGGGGATCTCAATATATTGCTGCAAAAAGCAATCCTGAACACATTGTATAAATACTAAGCCATCCTTCCCTCTTACTGATGGTATTTCCCAATCTATGTTTGGGAAATTGAAATCCCCAACCAACACCACCCTATTTCTACTGCACATCTCAGCTATTTCTTTACACATTTGCTCTTCTAGTTCCATTTCCCCATTTGGAGACCTATTAATATACCCCTATAATAGTAACTTCACCCTTATTTTTTAGTTCTACCCACACCAAATCCCTCCATGAGCCCTCCAGTCTATCTTGCCTCAGCACCACTGTAATATCTTCCCTGACAAGTAATGCCACATCCCCACCCCCACTCCACCAATTCTGTCACATCTAAAGCAGTGAAATTCTGGAGTATTTAACTGTCAGTCACAACCCTCCTTCAACCACATCTCGCTAATGGCCACAGCATCATAATGCCACTGTACTTGTGAATTTCACATTACATCTACTTTTCGTAAAGTGAAGATGTCCTAATTTAGTGACTTCTGTGGTGATACCCAATATTGGTATTATGGCAAAAAGTTGCACCCAGTGGTCCTTCGCCATGAACTCGTCCAAAGACAATACTTCAAAAATGCCTTTTTAAACTAATCTTTTCTGTTCCACCATTGCCTCTGTGGTTATCAATTGTTTTTCTTTCGCTTTTATTCCACCTAAGTTCAGGACCAGAGTGCAACTTTTCTGTCTCTAAACTTGTTTTCCAATGTTTTGCAACAAGCATCAGGAACACAGTATAACCAGCTATTTACCTCAATGCTGTTTCTAGGAAGTTTGCAAGTTAGCTGCTGAATTTCTGCAAAACCAGGCATTCTGATGTGAAAAATATTCTATATGGATAACCAAAATAAGATGATCTTTTGATTGGTGGAAGATCTAGGATGATGTGAGGATCATTTGTGTTACATAATGTTAGGTATCTTCTCAAATTCTCTCCCTGAGATTTTTTTCCACTGGAAACTAACAAAATGTGCGAAGGCAAAAAAAAAATGTAAGGCTTTGAGGAAAGAGTGTGGAAATGTGATTGATTAAATGTCTGCATCAAGCTGGCAAAGAATCAATGGGCTGAATGGCCACCATGTGAATTGTAATGATTCTATAATTTTAAATTTATCTCTTGCACCTTCTATTGTATAATATGCTAATAGTGGAGTAATTCTTGATCTGGCCATCTAAATATATCCATAGAGTATTGGGTTAGAGTTTTGGGAGTTTCACCAATTGGGGATACTAAACTCAGTACAATAACTCCTTGGGTTATGAATGGTTAATTTTAAATGCTTTTTGCTATTTGCAATTTGATTTACAAAGCTATGTCTTATATCACATATACAGCATTCTCCATGAATAGAAAAATGTTGTGCAAAGATGCTCATAATGCGGCCTGTTTAGTTGATAAAACTTCATTAAATGAATATTTTTCAGGAATGTATCTTTTTTGTAAATGGAAGATTGGCTGCAGTTAAAATCTTTAGGGAAATCTGCTATTTATCCCTCGCTTCTATGAGTCTAGAAAATGAAATTATTTTTCCATGCAAATCACTCATAAAATACATTTTATGAATGATTTGATAGGAGGACGATTCCTCTGCAATGAAATCCTGCCAATCATAAAATTGGACCAGGTATCAATGGTCAGACTTCACCTTAGAACCATAGGACACTGCAGCACAGAAAAAAGGCCTTTCAGCCCTTCTTGTCTATGCAAACTATTATTCCTCTAGTCCCAATTACTTGTTCCCTTTCCATAACCCTCCAGCTCTTTCCCATCTATGAATCAATCAAATTTATTCTTAAAACCCAAGATCAAACCTGAATTCAACACACCAGTTGGCAGCCCATTCCACACTCTCACTACTCTGAGTGAAGAATCTTCCCCTAATGTTCCCCCTAAACCTTTCCTCCTTCATCTTAAAACTATGACCCCTCGTATTTATCTCCCCCAATCTAAGTGGAAAAGCCTACTCGTATCCATTCTGTCTATACCCTTCATAATCTTGTAAAACTCTATGAAATCTCCCCTCACTCTTCTTTATTCCAAGGAATAAAGTCCTAACCTGTTTAATCTTTTCCTGTAACTCAACTCCTGAAGACCTGGCAACATCCTAGTAAATCCTCTCTGTACTCTTTCAATCTTATTGATATCCTTCCTGTGGTTAGGCCACCAGAACTGCACACAGTATTCCAAATTTGGCCTTAAACAAACAACTTCAACACAACATTCCAACTCCCATACTCAATACCTTGATTTATAAAGGCTAAGATGCCAAAAGCTTTTCTACACCCTGACCTACACATCACCTTCAGGGAACAATATATCTGTGTTCCCAAATCTCTTTGCTCCTCCGCACTCCTCAGTGCCCTACCATTTACTGTGTATGTCCTACCTTGATTTGCCCTTCCAAAATGCATCACCTCACACTTTTCTGCATTAAACTCCATCTGTCATTTACTAGCCCATTCTCCCAGTTGGTCCAGATCCCTCTGCAAGCTTTGAAAATCTTCCTCACTTCCACTACACCTATCTTTGTGTCATCAACAAACTTATTGATCTAATTTACCATGTTATCATTGATATATGCAACAAACAAACAACAATGGACCCAACACCTATCCCTGAGGAACACTAATCACAGGCCTCCAGTCTGTGAAACAACCATTCGCTAGGGGTTGAGGCCGTCAATTTCGAATCCAGTTTACAACCTCTCCATAAATACCTAGTGTCTTAACCTTCTGAACGAACCTCCCATGTGCGGCCTTGTCAAAGGCCTTACTAAAATCCATGTAGACAACATCCATAGACTTTCCTTCATCTGCCTTCTTGATAATTTCCTCAAAAACTCTACAATATTCATTAAACATGACCTACCATGCACAAAACAATGCTGATTGTCCAAATATCCTAGATAACCTTTCTCTTAGAACTCCTTCCAATAATTTACCTGCTACTATCATTAGGCTCAACAGCCTATAAATACCTAGCTTACCTTTGAAGCCTTTTTTAAACAACGGGACAACATGAGCTACCCTCTAATCATCTGGCATCTCACTGTGGCTAAGGAAATTTTGAATATATCAGCCAGGGCCCCTGCAATTTCTGCACTAGTCTCCCTCAAGGTCTGAGGATATATCTTATCTGGCCCAGGGGATGTGTCTACTTCCCCTTTTACATTTGCAAGTGATCCCAGGAATCAAATGTAAATTGGCCTTTAAAGTGGAAAACGTGAAAGCAAAATCAGCTCAACGTCGGCATCAGATGATGTAATCTCACGCTAGGGATTGACAGCCTCAACCCTAGTACAATCCCCGTTGTCTGCAGACGCCGGGATTGCAATCAGGCAAGTGTGAAAGGGCTAATTGGATTGTTGGATTGAAATGACCCAAGTTTTTGCATAAGTGCAGGAAGAAAAGATTAAAATGAAAGCATAAACTTTGCTATGGGAAAGTCGCAGTGGGAGAGAGAGTGGAAACAAATAGCAATAAATACCAGTAGTGGACAATCTTTTAAACAGCATAGGAAAATTGGTAGCACTGTAGCGCACAATTTATATGGGAAAAAGCAATGGTGGACCTGACTTTCTAGAATGCTGGGGGCAGAGAAACCTCTCTATGAATGCTTCATGTTTGCAGCCGGGCATACAGCCCTTTCTCTGCCACATGGAATTCTGTGAGGGCAGGTCTACTATCGCTTTTTCCCATGGTACTCATAAATTGTACGTGATAGCACTACCAACTTTCCCACACTGTGTTAAATTGTACACGATAGTGCCTCCAACTTTCCTACGGTGTTTAAATTGTACGCGATAGCGGTACCAACTTTCCCACAGGGTTTAAATTGTACGCGATAGCACTGCCAACTTTCCCACCCTGTTTAAAAATTGTCCACTATTACTATTTATTGCTGACACTTTCCATGGTCCCTTATAAAGGTTTATATAGGTCGGCACAACAACAACAGGAGCTGAAATATACAAAAGCAAGCTGAAACTTATCTAATCCCAAGCCTTTCAGGGGTTGCAAACTACCCAATAAAAATACTGTTGGATCTAAAACTATTTTAATCTTATACAGATATTCTAAAAATAATTCAATTTTATTCCAAAAAGATCTTATATGTATACATGACCAAACAGCATGAAAAAAAGTTCCAACCGTATCACAACATCTAAAACACAAATCTGATTCAATAAAACCATATTTTTTTAAATTTTTCAGGTGTCAAATATAATTGATGTAAAAAATTGTAATTAATCATTGCATTACATGCATTTATCAATCTAGTTACACTATCCTAACAAATATCTAACCAATCCTCTTCAGAAAAAGTAAAACCAATATCCGCTTCCCATTTAATTTTAGATCTATCCCAACCCTTTTTATCCATACCATTCTGTAATATTTGATACATAAATGAAATATAACCCTTCTCTGGTACCTTCATAAGGGAAGTCTCATATTTAGTCATTTTTGGTAAAATCATATCTCTACCAAACATACATTTTACCAAAGACCGAATTTGATAATAAAGAAATAAAGAATTCTTATCAATACCAAAATTTTCCCTCATCTGATTAAAAGATAAAAACTTATCCTCTTTAAAACAATCTCCCAAATTTTTCACACCTTTAAATCTCCAATGCAATAAACTTTGATTATGTATTGAATAATAAATAAGTTGATTATTATACAACGGAGTCAAAGCCAATAACTTTCCTTCACATTCAAATGTGTTTCTTGTAAAAAGGAAATATCAATTTTCATTTTCTTAATATACGCCAAGACTCGCTTACGTTTAATCGAACTATTTAATCCTCAAACATTAAAAGTAGCAAACCTCAACTTTGACATATCTACTATTATTACTAAATACCAATAATATCTTTATATAAAAACTCAAATCAATGTATATAGGCCCTCCAATAATAAAAAATAACAAATTAAAAACTAAGACAAAAGTAAAAAAAATAAAATCACCCCCCCCCCAAAAAAACTACTAAAAGGTAGTAATCCCCTAAACAAAAATTGGGTGTGGATCACCCACCAGTGGCTGATGGCTAGTAAAGAACTTAGTGCAAATCTCCCCCTCCCCAGCCAAACAGTCAGTAACATCCAAGTATCATAATAACAAAAGAAAAAATAAGAAAATTCTTCTTTTCATCCAAAAGACTCCAGTCTCGAAGATCCCATTTCAGAAGGAGGTGGACTCTTTCCATTCCCATTTTTCCCATTTCAGCCATTTCTTCTGTTTTCAGAACTACCAAATTTTTCTTTAGAAGATAATGGTGAGCTACATCTTTGTCCTCATATCCAGCAATGAATCAGCAAAAATCATTGCTTCACAATCAGTTTCAAAAAACCAAAATTGATAGTCTCCGTAAAAGACCTTCAACACTGCAGGGTAATGAAAAGTAGACTTGTAACCTTTACGCCTCAAAACTTCTTTAATTAGATTAAATCGACATCGACGTTGAATGACATCTTGACTCAGATCAGGATAAAAAAAAGACTCTTCTATTCTGAATCAATAATGGGGTTTGTCGTTGTCTCGGATTTTGAACTGCAAGTCGAAGTATTGCTTCTCTATCCAAATAACTCAGACATTGAATTATTACCGGTCTCGGGGGTTGACCAGATGAGGGTATTCTTCTAAAAGCTCTATGGGCTCTTTCCAGTGCCAATCCCCCAGAGAAAAATTCTTGCCCTAATATTTGCGGAATCCAGTCTTTAAAGAAACGAAGAGGGTCTTGTCCTTCTATACCTTCTGGCAAAACAACAATTTTCACATTATTCCTTCTGCTTTGATTTTCCAAATAATCTATTTTTCTTTCTAGCTCCTTCTCACGATCTCCTAATTCTATGACTGATTTTTCCACCTTCAACCTTCCACCTTTCTGTGTTAGAAGTCACTTGTTGTTTACAGTCCAAAAAAGTAGTCTGAAATTTTTTAAATTCTTCAAAAGATGCATCCACATGTGTCTTAACCATATTTAATTCTGAACTTATACCAGCATTCATTTGAACCATCTCATTCATTAGAGATGTCAACATAGGTTGAATAACTGCATTTAATTGCATACATTGTGAATCCATAAATCTCAGCTCTGCTCTCTCTGACATGGTGGCAGAACAAGGTAACTGTAGCTCCTGCTGCAATTCAACAAAAGGCATTTTAAAAGATTTACTGCGGGTCTGGACTCCCAGCGACAGCATCCCGACTTCTTCAGGGAGTCGCCGCTGGTCTTCCCCCTGCATCTTGTGGTCTTCTCATCCATTCGCGAAGAAAAATTACTTCTTCCGATTGTAATGCTGCCTGATGCATTTCCTTTTCAGCCTCCACAGGTGATCCTTGGGATTTAGGCAATGAAGAAATTGAGCCTGGGGCTGCTTCAAGTCGTCTAGGCCCCAAATCTTCAACACTTCGAAAATGTATTTTCTTTTGAACTTGAGATTTAGTGTTTTTACCATTAGTGGCCATAATAATTCCTTAATTCTTTAAATTAAAATTTAAAAAGTTTAAACTTGGAAACAAAGGGTTAAAAAAATGGGTATTTAAAAGTCTGGCCAGAGAGTTCGAGATTGCACGTCTAGACTCTACGCCATCTTGCCACACCCCTCTAAGGACATTCATGAATTATTTCTCTTCATGGAGAATGGTGTGTCAAGATAAGAACTCATCTTTGTAAAAACGGATTTGAAAAAAAAATATGCCAGAGCACAATCTGAAGAAAATCAAGTGATGATGCAAAATCATCTTGTTGGTTAGAGATGGTGTAAAAGATGGAGGCCATTAAATCAATGATATTATAGCAAGGATGTAGTTTATTCTCATCGGGTTGCTTTGGGTTTTTCTCTTAAACTGAAGCTGCAGAAAGGAAGTAGCAAAAGATTTTCATCAAGCCTTCAAGAATTCACTTTAGTAAAGGAATGAGTTTCTCTGAGAGCTAGCATGACAATGGGCAGAGGGCTTCCTTCTATGTTACAAATATGAGCATTCAATTCCTTTAGCAATAAGTGATAAGCAGTCTGCTAGCAAAGTGGTTGGGTTGACTTGTTTAATTGCTGAGCCGGTTTTCATACAGTTTAGTTGCTTGAATTGGGAGTTAAATCTATAGGTTAGTGAATGAATGAATGCAGAGTGGGACATTGAGTGAACCTGAGTGACTCCCCGATCACTCTAGGTGTAATTTTGAAATATTTCAGCTCTTGGTCAATATCAAATTAGCCTTGACAATGATATGACTGAAACACCTTCCTCAGTCTGGAGAAATGGTGCTGAACAAAACTGTAATATGCCCAGGAAGAGATGAAGGGCTATGCTTAAGCTTACATTGGGCCTTGTTATACAGAGCAGGATGACATGCTCAGAATGAGAGTGGATGAAAACTTAAAATAGCAGGCAACAGGAAGCACTAACCTGCCTCTCTGGAATGAACTCAACACATTGCAGAGTCATTTCCCAAACTGCACTTGGCAAGGAGATCACTTTGTGAGCAGTGAAGGCAGTCCACTAGATTGAAAGAAGTCCAAGTGAATCCCTGCTCCACCTGGAAGGACTGGTTGAGTCCTTGAATTGTGGATAGATGTTGCATCCCCTGCAGTTATGTGGGAAATGCTGCACTTCAGGAAATTATTGATAGGATAGAAGAGTGAAGAAGGCAGTTGAAAGGGGATTTGGTTCCTTCAAGATGCTGAAATGGGATGGGAGAATACATAGATAGACCTCTATTTACAATGTCCCGACATATAATATTTCAAAGTCACAATGGTTCCATTCTGGCATTTTATTGTTGAGATCTGGCGGCTTTTTTTAAAGCAAAATCTCATCTTTTTTGACAAATCTCGTATTTTCAGAGAAATCTTGCTTTTTTGGGGTAAATCTCCCGTTGTTATTTTGCATGATTTCAACTTACACTGCGAATTCCAGAATGGAACCCCATCACATGTAGGGATCTACCTGTATGTCTTGTTGGAGCTGTCAGAAATTATGGAAGATGGTCCATTGAATGCAGTGGCTGGTGGGGTAGAAGGTGATGACGAGAGGAACTGAAAGGATGGGAACAAAAGGCAAAATGTAGGAAATAGGTAAGGCAGTAAAAAGTTCCACTGTGATGGAGGGAGGTTCAGGGAGGAAAAGTCCTCTTGTTGGAACAAATACAGAAGAGATGGGGCAAATGAAAGGATGGAATGAAGTGATCCCTGTAGATAGGGTGGGGGAAGGCTGAGTTGAGACACCTGTGAGAGTGCACAGGATTGTAATGGATGTTTGATGATGATAGGGTGTCATGATGATGTTGAACTCCAGTACAGATTGTCCTTCGATCATGCATCATGTCCCTTGACCTTGGTTGATGACAATGAATTGATTTGGAGGGCCAGTCTGAGCACCAATCTCTTTCTTCCAGAGCTCCAGTGTTCTTCCAGTGGTGTTTGTACCCTCTCCCTGAGCCCAGAAGCTTTAATTCCAGGTATCTAGATCCTGCCCACGTCCAGAGATGTGCAAAGTAGTCAAATGACACTGTAAACAACCTGACTGTGGGTAAATGGAAAATAAATAATCAAAGAATGGGACAAATGAGATTGATTCTTTAACAGAACATGAACCTGTTCTGCCAGAACAATAAAGGTAGACCCCTACTTATGATGGGTTCTGTTCCGGGACTCATGGTTTAAGTTGAAATTATTCTAAGTTGAATGGAAAATAAATAAATCAAAGAATGGGACAAATTGAGATTGATTCTATAACAGGACATGAACCTGTTCTGCCAGAACAATAAAGGTAGACCCCTACTTATGATGGGCTCTGTTCCGGGACTCACGGTACAAGTTGAAATTATTCAAAGTTGAAATCAGGCAAAATAACATGAGGTTTACTGAAAAAATGAGGTTTGCTGAAAAAATGTGAGATTTTTCTTATAAAGTGCCAGATTTTGAGGAAAAAAAGGTTGTAGTGATACCAGAACCAAAAATACAACTGATGGATCAATACCACCACAAAGCACTGGTGAATCTAAGTTGAGGTTACTAAGGCTACTGCCAGTTTGTTGTGTGGCTCAATGAGTTCCAGCATGAAGTCAAAATACTCTGTGACATATGGCAGTGACTTCGCCACTCATCATCAAAATTGTTGAGGACATTACTCCAAAACACAGGCCACTGTGGTCTCTCTCACCTGCACATGATCCTATTGGATATCAGAGCAATTCACCTTTTTTTCATAACATGAGCAAGGGATAACACAGGTTTTGTGCATAAAAACCCCAGGCCCTTTTATAGTGAAATTTAGTGAATTGTAAAGACAGGCTTCCTCTGCCTTTCAAACACTCTGCTTACCTGCATAGAAGGTCCAAAGGTGGAATGGCAGATCCAATGATATTCAGGTTCCTTCTGCCAGGTGTGGTGGTGTCAGAAGTGGAATGAAGTTGCTCCACCTCCTGCATAAAAGAATTGCTGCTGAAAGCAGCTCCAAAGGGGAGGGGTGATGACATTGCAATGACATTGACAGCCTGCAACCCAAGAGCATGAATTTTAAAGAACACATCTGCGCACACAACGAAATACAATGTGCAGAAGATCTGCCCAAGTTCTAAGACTGCTCTACCAAATCTCCACTAGCACTCGTACCTGCTCCTCAGTCACCATTGTTGTCTATAGGGCTTCTATTTCCTGCTGCGTATGTTCCACGTCACGATGGTGGACGGCACTACTGCACTACACATCCCGCCTCCTTCACCTTCAGAAGCCGGCCTGGGAATCTCCTCTGTGCAAAAGAACCACATTCTCCACTTTTTATGCTGAGAACAGAAAAGCTAAATTTTCCTTCTTTTTCCCTATCATGAGCAGGGAATAAAATATGGCTTTTGTGCATAAAAACCCCACTGTGACACACATCAGGGAAATGCCTAATCTGTATTTAATGGCAACTCTTTCTTGCTGGAATTGGACGCATTTCCTTAAATTTAACAGGATGATTCCTTATTATTAAATGCGATTATCCATTAAAATTATTATATGTAAAAATCAGTTAAATACTATTATAACAAATTGCATTATACTTTAACAAAATCTGAATAAAAGGGATATTATCCAGGATAATCATAATTAAACCCCATAAATCCATTTATCTAAAAGAAAACAAAAACTAACACTAATTTAACCCATTGCTCTCGTCAAGGTTACAAGAGAAATACAAAAATGGGACAAGTCACAACCTCTAGAAGGCATGTGGATCAGCACTAGAGCACCTTGTAGTGTCTACTACGGTAGAGCTACTAAAGTAATACAAACACACCTGCCAGATTAGTCAACTCAAGACTGACTTTATTCAGGTTTTACCATGTTCTTTTATACCCCACATGTCCCAGGCTCCACAGGACAAGGTGGGACATTGCTACTGGAATGCTTTCGATCCACAGGACTGGCAGATTTAAATTGATCCCTGTGAGTGTCCTGCACCATCCGAAAGGATACTCAGCAGGACAACGTGCCGTTCTCCAGCATGCAGTACCGCTCTGTTAGGTGAGCATTCACCTGTTTGTTTATTTGTTCCTCAGCCTGCAGAACCATGTCGGTGATGGTTCGTGACACCGCGCAGTGGGCTCACTCAGCCGCTACATCACCCCCCCACCCCCCCCCCCCCCCCAGAATTGTTGCTGGAAACTAAAACACCAGTTGCATGTGCCTTAGGTGGTCGCCTACATCATCTGGGCTGGGGGCATTGAATGGGTGCAGTGGGATCAACATGAGCACGCTTGAGTCTCTTGGTCAAGCACTTTAGGCCCTCCTAAACACCTGTGAATGCCCACCAATGTCCAAAGTAAACACAACCCCATCCCTCTTAAATCATGTGGGAAGAGCCCTCATATGGACATTGTAACGGTGCTCTTGGGACCTGTCTACATACAAAAACAAAATCATCATCCAGGAGCGGTGAGGGCACATGTTGTTTAGGGGTTCCATGCTAGTTGGTAAGAACAGGTTTCCTGCTATTGATTCCGCATCGAAGTTGCTGAAGGACATCCAGGTCAGAGTTGGTTGTGAAATGAATGTCCTCTGGAACTGTAAGGATGGTACCATAAACTACCTCTGCAGATGATGCAGACAAATCCTCCTTTAGGCCGTGAGCACTCCCAGTAGAACCCATGGCAACTCATCAACCCAATTAGAACCAGTGAGTCAGGCCTTAAGTGTGGACTTTAGTTGCTGATGGAAATGTTCCACAAGGCCATTGGACTGTGGATGGTATGCCATAAGTGCGGGCAGACGTGTGCCACAAAAGTGCGCAAAGGCAGACTATAATGCAGAGGTGAATTGTGCTCCAGCTCTGAAGTTATGTGCATTGGGACACCAAATCTAGCGATCCAATTGACAATGAATGCCCAAGCACATGTTTCATTGTCACTGGATGGCAACGGGATGGTCTCTGGCCAGCACATGGAATGGTCCACCACTGTTAAAATGTATCTCATGTTTTGAGATACTGGCAATGGCCCGACCAGGTCCACATGCACATGTTCAAACCTCCTGAGTACTGCTGGAAAAGGCTGAAAAGGTGCCTTGGTGGGCCGCTGAATTTTGGCCGTCTGGCAGGAGGGACATGTATGTGCCTATTGAGCAGCGTTTTTTTTTAGTCCATGCCACATGTATTTATTTGACATCAGCTTGACTGACGTTCTGATGGACGAATAAGACAAGCTGTATATCTGGTCAAAAAGGCATTGCCGCCATGATGCCAGAATCAATGATCCAGGGTAGCCCAAAGGCACATCACAAAGAAGGGTTGGACCACCCTGTTGTGGTGCCACCCGTTGTATGTCCAGGATAGTAATGGCCGTACTGTATGCCTGAACGTCAGGGTCTATGGCCTGTCCACAGGCCAATTCAGGAATATCGATTCCACCCTGAATATATATACAGTCAGTCTGGACAGCATATTTGCGATGAGATTGTCTTTCCCTGAAACATGGCGCATGTCCGTCATGAATTCTGGAATGTATGATAAGTGATGCTGTTGTCTTGCCGACCATGGATCCGTTATTTTGCTGAAGGCAAAAATGAGTGGTTTATGATCCGTAAACACAGTGAAATACCGACCTTTCTAAATATATCGGAAGTGCTGTGTGGCTAGATACAATGCCAACTGTTCCCGATCAAACGTACTATATTTCACTTCCGCTGGCCTTAAACATCGACTGAAGAAAGTGAGGGGTTGATAATGGCCATTGACATAATGCTGGAGAACCGCACCCACGGCTGTACTCGAGGCGTCTGTGCTAAGTCCCAAGGTAGCCTCAGGGTTGGGATGGGAGAGCATTGCTGCTTTGGCCAATGGCTCTTTGGCAGTCATAAATGCAACCTCTGCCTCTGATGTCCAGGTAACGTCCCTGTGCTTGGTGGAGATGATCTGAAACAGTGGCCGAAGAATGTCAGCAGCTGCAGAAATAAACCGATGATAAAAGTTCATCATGCCTAAAAATTTCTGTAGGTTTGAAAAAAGCATGAACTGTGTCTACCTTGCTGGATAATGGAAACATACTGTTGGCCATGATCTTGTGTCCTAGGAAGTTGATGGTGGATCTGCCAAATTGACATTTGACAGTGGTAAGACCAAATTCCTCTATCCGTTGGAAAAAGCAGTGCAAATGCAGGTGGTGATCTCGCTCAGTTTAACTGGCTATGAGGATGTCATCCAAGTAAATGTATGCAAACTCCAAATCCCTGCCTAAAGCATCCATAAGCCGCTGGAAGGTTTGAGCGGCGTTATTCAATCCAAACAGCATTTTAAGAAATTCAAAAAGCCTGAAAGGGGTATTAATTGCTGTTTTAGGAATGTCATCCTTATGGATAAGTATTTGATGATATCCCTTGACCTTGGAAAAAATGCAGCAATGGTGTAGGTGGGCAGTGAAATCCTGTATGAGGAATCAGGTATCTGTTAGGTGTAGTAACATCATTAAGCCTATGGTAATCGCTGCAGGGTCTCCATCCACCTGTTTTCTTGGGTACCTTGTGTAATGGTGATGCCCAAGGACTGTTGGAACGTCGAATGATACCCATCTCCTCCAGTGCCATAAACTCCACCTTTGCTTGCAGCAGTTTATCAGGTGGAAGACGACGAGCCCTGGCATGAATTGGTGGGTCCAAACTGTCTATGTAATGAGACACACATGGGACTGATTTTAAGGCACTGAAATTAGGAGTGAGAATATGGGGAAATCCATTGAGCAGGACAGCATAGGCATTCTTATGCAGCATATGCACCCCAAGCTGGGAAACTCTCCCCTTGATGCATGCCAGGAGATATGTCTGAAAAATGGTGGCATGAACCAATTTCTTCCATTTCATGTCGACCAGTAAGTTATTGGATCATAAAAAGATTGTACTTAAAATGGGCTGAGCAACAGAAGCTAAGACACAATTCCAGTGGAATGTGGTCCCTCCTATTCCAATTGTGATCCGTCGCAAGCCAAAGCTGGGAATGGTAGTTCCATTTGCCGCTCAAAGAGCCAGGTGTTGTTGTGGTGGTACACCACTGGCCTACTGCAGGGGGCAACCTCTGTACCTGCAGGAGTGTACCGCCAGCCTGTTGCAGGGGGAAACCTCTGTACCTGCAGAGTGTAAGGGAGACAGCACAACACCTGGCCGGCTGTCAATCAGTTGACCTGAATGAATCAAGACCCACCCAGTCGCGTGTCAATCACTCTTCGGGATATAAGCCTGCATCGGCCTCCTAAGTCTCACTCAGAATTACTGCAGCAACAGCCAGCCGGGCTCTGTGGAAGACTTTGTTGATTAAAGCCTGTTGTAGCCTTTACCTTGTGTGTGTCTGCTCTGTCTAACAGTGCACCACAATTTAATCAACAAAGACTTTTTTCCCACGGCTGCTATGGAAAAACTCCTGAGCGCAAGGAGCCTCGAAGTTGACCCACACCACCCAGAAGCCCAGATATGCTTCGAGACCTGGAGGCACGCGGTCGAGGCAATCATCGAGGTGCACGCAGATGGCATCCTGGACTCAGATCGGAAGAAGCTCATTCTAATTCGATCAAAGCTGGGTCCCCATACTTTCCAGGCAACCAAAGGCTGCGCCAAGTACAAAGAAGCAATGGACACTCTCAGACCTTGTACAAGCCTCCCCATAAATGGGGTCTTTGCAAGGTACCTCCTCAATGCCTGAGCCCAACAACCCAGGGAGACGGCTGAGTCTTAACTGAGGAACCTGCGAGAGTTGGCCCGACCGTGTCTGGCTGAACCCGGGGTAGGCACAGAGGAGGTCGAGAGGCTGATCCAGGATGCCTTCGTCCAAGGGCTATGCTCGAGGGTCATCCGGCAGAAGCTTCTGGAAGATAGCATCTACGCCATGGCCAAGACTGTGGAAGTGGTCCGAACCCTGCACATTGAAGCCTTCAATTCCAGGCTCACTCATGGCTGCCTCACATGGCAGCTGCAGCCCTAGACCAAGCTGGGGAAGAGAACAATGCTGCAGCTGGCGCCCGTTGCCCCTGTAAGTACTATGGGTCCTGGTGTGGGTCAGACTGCCAAAACTGCCCGGCTAGGAATTGGTATTGTTCCCAATGTGGCAAGAAAGGCAATTTTGCTAAAGTGTGCCTCCCAAAGTGAGCCAGCAGCTCAGCCCCCCTCTACGACCCCCCCCCACCTCCCCCGCGGACCCCTCTACGTGCGCGTGCCAGGTGACGCAATTGTCCCAGTTACCAATTCTGCCTTCCTCGACCTCGATGGTGTAGCATTTGGCCCTGCCAGCGACGTTCGCTGTGTGTGCCCTGTGCAACCAGAGCAGCCCCCACTCTCTCCACCACCATTCGCCAAAGACTACAATGACATCATTTCCAGCTTACAGCGTGACGTCACTTCGGCTGATGGAGTGACATCACTTCTGGTAACTGCGATGATGTCACTTCCCCAGGCGCGATGAACACGTCTGGGGAAGAAGGCCAGCCCTGCCGCAGACCTCAACATGGCACCGCCATCTTGGGCCGTTCAGAGGCTGACACGGAGGTCCTCCAACGATGACGGGGATGATGTGGTCAACATGGGCGATGACCAGGCCGTCCCACCGATGCTCCCCCCAACTCCAAATGCTAGAAATCGCCGCACACAACTGGAGAGCGATGACTCTGACCCCGAGATGTTCCTGGCTGCCACCACACTGACTAGGAACATCCCCCATGACCTCGGGAGCTCTATGATGGATGTGCAAGTCAACGGGCCTGTTCAACAGTGACAGCACTGAGACTTTCATTCACCCAAACATGGTCTACTCTCTGAAACTAAAAGTCCACCCCACCACCATCTCGATCACCCTCGCCACCAAAGACAAGACTGTTGGTACCCTCAGGCACTGCTTGGCTGATATAACTGTGGGAGGGGAAAAATTCACAGGGTTCAGGGCCATGGTCATGCCCATACTCTGTGACCCAATCCTCCTGGGCCTAGATTTCCAGTGTCACTTGCAGAGCATCACCCTTGCCTTCGGGGGGGCTCCAACCTCTACTCACGCTACACAATGCATCGACCTACCAGCCCCAGCCATCCTGCGGCCTCTCCACACTGCACATTACCCCCGCCCTGTCACTCTTCACACACCTTACACCAGGCTGGAAGCCATTCACCGCCAGAAGTAGGCGCTATTGCACTGCAGACAGAGACTTTATCAAGGCAGAGGTGCAGTGGCTTCTGGAGGAAGGCATTATAGAGCCCAGTTTCATCCCTTGGAGTGTCCAAGTCCTGGTGGTCAAAAGGGGATGTAAACCGAGGATGGTCATGGATTACAGCCAGAACATAAACCAGTACACCCAACTGGATGCCTACCCCCTGCCGAGGATAGCCGACATGGTCAACGAGATAGCCCACTACCGGGTTTTTTCCATGATTGACCTGAAGTCGGCTTATCACCAAATCCACATCCACCCGAGGGACAAACCCTACACCGCCTTCGAGTCAGATGGGTATCTGTACCCATTCCGCTGAGTTCCCTTTGGGGTCATGAACGGGGTCTCTGTCTTCCAGCGGGAGACCCGCACAAGCTGAAGGCGATGTTCCATATTTGGATAACTTCACTATCTGCGGCTGTGGCCAGCAGGGCTGGGGAGCTGAACCTCACTTATAACAAGGAGAAGTGCATGTTCAACACCACCTGCCTCATCATCCTGGGGTACATTGTGGCCCATGGGGTCATCGGAGCAGATCCAGAGCAGATGCGCCCATTAATGGAGCTACTTCTTCCTCCCACGCTAAAGGGCCTCCGCAGGTGCTTTGGCTTATTCTCCTATTACTTGCAGTGGGTTACCCGCTTCTCAAACAAGGTCCGCCCACTGGCCCACGCTACAACTTTTCCCCTCCCATCTGAGGCGCAGGTAGCTTTCATGAGCATCAGGCAGGACATCACAGATGCTACGATGCAGGCTGTGGATAAGGACTCCCCTTTCCAGAGAGCGATGCATCCGATGTAGCCCTCACTGCTACTCTCAACCAAGGTGGGCACCCCGTCACTTTCTTCTCTAGGACCTTCCACGGCTCCAAGCTAGGGCATTCCGCCATTGAAAAGGAGGCCCAGGCGATTGTCAAACAGTACACCACTGGAGCCACTACCTGGCCAGCAGGAGATTTACCCTCCTCACTGACTAGCAGGCCGTGGCATTCCACCACCCACAAGAGCAAGATCAAGAACGACAAGATCTTGCGCTGGAGAGTTGAGCTGGCAACCTACAGCTACAACATCCAATTCCGCCCAAGAAAGTTTAATGACTTCCCCGATGCCCTCTCTTGAACATGTGCTTCTATACACGATGACAAGCTGCAGGCACTGCATGAGTCCCTGTGCCATCAGGGCGTCACCAGGTTGTATCATTTCATTAAGTCCTGGAACCTTCCGTATACCATCAGGTACGTCAGGGACATGACTGAGGCCTGCCGGGTCTGCACGGAGTGTAAACCCTGCTTCCTCAGCCAGCCCCAGGCCCATGTCATGAAGGCCACTTGGCCCTTCGAGTGTCTCGACATGGGTTTTAAAGGGACTCTGCCTTCCACGAACTGAAACGTCTACTTCCTCACGGTAGTTGACGAGTACTCCCGCTTCTCTTTCGCTATCCCTTGCCCGGACACCTCCACAGCCACTGTCATCAGGGCCCTGGAGCAGATCCTCACCATGTTTGGCTACCCCGCTTTCATCCACACTGACTGGGGGTCTAGTTTCATGAGTGACGAGCTACACCAGAACCTGACGACGAGGAGCATCGCGACTAGTTGCAAGACTAGTTGTAACCCGTGAGGCAATGGGCAAGTGGAATGCGAAAACGGGGTGGTCTGGAAGGCAGTCCTCCTGGACCTCAAGTCAAAAGGGTGGGCTGTTGAATACTGGCTACTGACAGGACACCCTGCCCGAGACGCTCCATGCCACTTCTGTGTACGGCTACCAACGAGACCCCTCATGAATGCCTGGTTTCATTCCCCAGGAAGTCGGCAACTGGAATGTCCCTCCCAGCATGGCTCACATCCCCAGGACCGGTGCTCCTACATGGGCACACAAGGCCAAACCCCTGGTCGAGCAGGTTTTCCTCCTACACACGAACCACAACTACGCCTACCTTAGGTTTGGCAGTGGCAGGAAGGACACTGTCTCAACCAGGGCCCTGGCACCAGCAGGAGCACCCACCATCCCACAGCATCCATCAGCCCAAGACGACACCAACCAGGCATACATCCCCATCCCCAGGCTGCTATAAGGCGTGACCACCAGGGGCCCACTTTAGCCATGGAGGAACAAACCTGACCCCCCCCCCACCCATCCAATATGACTCCCACACTTCGACCCCAGCCCCCTCTCTGCGCGGCACCACACCAGTCACTCAGACCCCTGCCACCAGCCCCCCAACCTCCCCTCTGACCAGTCATCAAGAGCCAGTCTGACAACGGTGACAGAGGCTCTGGTGGCCGCTGGATAGTCTTAATCTGTAAATATTGTATTTTTGTATAGTGGGTACGATTCTTTTGTTACTGCCCCCCTCCCCACAGGAAAATTTTAAAGAAGAGGTTGAATGTGGTGGTACACCACTGGCCTACTGCAGGGAGCAATCTCTGTGTCTGCAGGAGTGTACCCCCTGCTGAAGGGGGAAACCTCTGTACCTGCAGGAGTGTAAGGGAGACAGGACAATACCTGGCCAGCAGTCAATCAGTCGACCTGAAAGGATCAAGCCCCACCCAGTCAGGTGTCAATCACCCTCCGGGATATAAGCCTATGCTGGCCTCCAATCTCACTCAGAGTTACTGCAGCAACAGTCAGCCGGTCTCTGTGGAAGTCTTTGTTGTTTCAAGACAAAGTCTCTACCTTGTCTGTGTCTGGTTCTGTCTAACAGCGCACCAGTTATCGTTTATGCATTCTTTCAAAATAGGTCCACAGGAGTAAACTGACCTCAGCATTTGTGTCTAAAAGAAACGTGCTTACCCGCATTGTCTTGAAGATACAAAAGGCCAGTATTTGCTCCAGCTGCTAAGACCACTACTGGCAGCCAGCTCTTTCGTTTCCCACCTGTACCTGTAATAGGTACATAACTGGACATATTTATTGGTACTTTCTCCCCCAATGGCAATGGTAAAAACACCACTCTCTTCGCACATCAACATGTTCCTTCTTTGATTGAGCTGCAGATACAGGAAGCTCATAGGATGCCGGAGATGTATTTGCTGCCAAAACAGGCTGTATTTGAGCAGACTCTTATGTAGGAGTACTATAGAGCCTGTCAGTCTCCCGTGCTATGTCATGGGGATGGCAGAAATCCATGTTAGCAATGGGTATGGCGACATGAGCTGGAAGCTTGGATAGAAATAGGGTTTCAAAGAGCAGGCAATGAGAATGACCATCCACCAATGCAAGCATTTCATTCATTAGGTCCGATGGATTCCTTTCACCCGGGCCTTCCATATTCAAAAGCCACATGTAGCACTCATGCCTTGTCAATTCCAATGTATCCAGGAGAAACTGGCAGAACCTAGTGTATTGGTTTTCCACCAGGGGATCGGCAATAAATTCACTTACTGGAGATGCAGTAGCGGCGTCCAATGCATCTACAACATGCCAGAACTTCATGTCCTCCGCAGTTATGCCCCAAAGACACAACTGGGTTTCAGTCTGAATGAGCTCAACCCAAGGTTGATGGGTCCAGAAAGGAGGCAAGTGAAGTCCGACTGCATTAACCGCGGCAGCTGCTGTAGCCGTGTCCATGATGACTGTCGACTCAAGCTTCGGTTGAACCTTGCAGTCGGGATCCCCAATTGTAGAGGCTACTAGGATAGAGCTACTAAAGTCATTCACACACCAGATTAGTCAACTCAAGACTGACTTTATTCAGGTTTTACAATGTTCTTTTATACTCCGCACGTCCCAGGCTCGGCGGGACATTGCTATTGGAATGCTTTCGATCCACGGGACCGTCAGGTTTAAAGGTGACCTTCCGCCAAGATACTCAGCAGGACGACGCGCCGTTCTCCAGCCCACTCCGTTAGGTGAGTATTCACCTGTTTGTTTATTTGTTCCGCTGCCCGCAGAACCATGCAGGCGACGGTTCGCTGCAGCGCGCCCGCTCGGCCCGCTCCAAACTGCCTCTATGATAGTATTAATGGGCCCCAAACCTCTTCAAACTGAAGCTTTTTATCTTAAGGGATGGAGTTTAAAATTTGTCATATTGTGCATTTAATTTGATGTATATGTTATTATTTTGCTTTGCTTTATTAATAGCTTGTGTACGGATTATTAGAAACTCATTATTTTAAAAAGGAAAAAAATTAACGGGAAATTATTTTAAAATGTAATTGAAATAAAAGTATTGTTTTCGAGCAGTCAGCCCAACAGGTTCGCTGAAGAGAAAATACATCTTAATCAAACACAACGATCGCAGGAGATCGGCGGCTCGGACAATGTCCATGGGTAGAAAGTTGAAGGTCCCGACCGAAACTCCCAATTTCCCCGGCTCCGGCTCCCGATCGCCAGCTGTGGGCTCATCCCAGCCTATCCTCTCCAGGGTGTCTGATTACATGGAACTACGTTTCTCTCACCCCTCCCCACAGAGATTAAAAGAAACGGGAGCCGCTTCTCCGCTGGCGTCAAGGCGCTGCAGCGAGCTGCTCCGCTGGACAGAGGCGAAGAAACCCCCAAACGGCCGAGCAGCATCTGTCAGGCGTTTGGAATCGAAACTCTTCATGGGCAGCGAGATGGGCACATTGAGCCCGAATGTTAGCAGTGTCTGGGGAAACGGGAGCCAGGGCGATGACTATAACCAGAGGCGAGTCGCCCTGGACAACCACACCAACCAGTTCGTGCAGCCCGTTTGGCAGATCGCCCTGTGGTCTATCACCTATGGCTTAGTGGTGGTGGTGGCCGTCTTCGGCAACCTCGTCGTCATCTGGATCATCCTGGCACACAAGAGAATGCGGACAGTGACCAACTATTTCCTGGTCAACCTCGCCTTCTCGGACGCCTCCGTCGCTGCCTTCAACACTTTGGTCAATTTCATTTACGCCGTGCACAATGACTGGTATTTCGGAGAGACTTACTGCCGCTTCCACAACTTCTTTCCTATCGCCGCCGTGTTTGCCAGCATCTATTCCATGGCAGCTGTTGCTGTGGACAGGTAATACCGCCACTTCATCGCTCGCTTGGTCAGACCCAAAGGTCAGGACACCCCCCCCCCCCAACCCCGCACATCATTTACATGGCGATCTTGTTGTCCCTTCATCCAAAGACATGAACGAGCCTCTCAACCCCCAGTGTTCTAGGTCTGCTGTGTGCCTGGCACTGAACGAGGTCGCAAGAAGCAGGTGCGAACCATGAACCCTGCCGGAGAATAGGTGGGACAGGCGGGGGAGGATGGGGGGGGGGGGGGTGGGGGGGAAGCAAAAATCAGCCCTGAGCCTTTATTTGTGAGAGATTGGATCTTATTTTGGATGGGGTTTTTTTTGCCCCAAATAGTACTGCAAGTACAGGTAAAACTTCAGTAGCCCTGCAGTATTATCTCAGGCGGCGAAACAGAAGAATTGCGGATGCTTCAATGTTGAGCAAACGGCGAGAAGCCGGAGGGAGTCGGCGGGTCCGGGTCGAGTCCACGTGAAGAGACAGGGTCAGGCAGTTTCGACTCGGGACCTTTCGTTTGGAGACTAGGCTGGGAAGCGGGGTTATCACACATGCTTGCTGTCTGCCCTTCCCACAGCAGCCCGTCAACGCGTCCCGACCACGCACTGGGTTCAGGTTTGGGTTGATTGATCATCTCTCTCCGTGGACGCTGCCGACCCCCACAGCAACTCATTGTTTCCGCAAGGGTTAAAACGGATTCTGTAATCCTATCCGGAACGTTCAACTCTCCATTTCAAATCCCATCCGATCTCCACCGCCAATTGTAACCGCTTCCTGTGCTTGAATTGTCAGGAAATTCCGATGAATATTGAAATCGGCGAGTTTGTACAATGCGATAAGGAAGGATGGGGGTTGATGCAACAGCCAGTGCTGCCGCTATTTCAATCAACGGGGTTTAGATCTGAGATCGCTCGTTCTCGCTTTTGTAGATCGGAACACGAATCAGTGCACGCCGGCTCGAACCCGTCATGCCCACAGGAAAGGCTGGGCTGGGCATCATTCAGCCAAGTGAGAGGTGATACATTTTAGGGAATGTCAAATAAGGGTAGGACATAAACAAGAAAAGGTAGGGCGCTTCGGAATGTTGCTGAATAGGTCCAGAAAGCCTTGAAAAGTGGCAACACAAGTCAATAGAATGGTGAAGTGCAACACGGAAGTCTGCAGGCGCTGTGATTATGGGAAAACACTAGCAACCTTGTGCGTGGAGGAATGAAACGCCAGTACTGTATCTTTACCACCAGCAATGTATCTTTACCGCCAGCAATGTATCTTTACCTCCAGCAATGTATCTTTACCTCCAGCAATGTATCTTTACCGCCAGCAATGTATCTTTACCGCCAGCAATGTATCTACCGCCAGCAATGTATCTTTACCGCCAGCAATGTATCTTTACCGCCAGCAATGTATCTTTACCGCCAATGGACGCTGCGAGACCAGCGTTTCTGTGTGTTTTAATAGAATGGTGAAGAAAGGTATCGCATAGATTGAGGCATGAAATATAAAAGTTGGGATGTTACATTACAACCTGACCTCACTTGGAGCACAGTGTTACCACCCACTCGGGCGAGGATCTGGTGCGCTGGAGAAAGAATGTTGAGATTCGCCAGGATTTAGTTAGGGGAAAAGGCTGGGTTTGGAGTAAAAAAAGATTGAGGAGTGACTTGGTAGGGTATATAAAAAATAACTGGCGTAGAGAGGTGACCAGAATCGATTATCCCTGGTAGGGGGTGTATATCACGAAGGTGAGGTAAAGGAGTTTTGAGGGGAATGCTGATATCTGGAACTCACTGCGGTGAATCAGTTATAATCGTGAAATTTAACAGACAGACAGAAACTTTAATTGTCATGGCATAGAACGCTACAGATTTAGTGCAGGCAAGTGGAATTCGTGCAAATGGCAAATGATGGGCATGGATGAGTTAGCCTAAAGGACCCGTTTTTGTGCAACATGACTCAACAATTCTGAAAGAAGGGAAAGAGTGGGGATAATTCTGAGAATGTAGAATTGATGTACTGAAAAGTGACTTGTAAGTCCCAACACATGTTGTTGAATGATATGTCCATTTGGAAATTGACATTTTGTGAGAGAGGCTTAACTAGAACAAGTGACAGGGGTGGGATGGGGATCACTGAGAGAACAGGGGAGACAGCTTAAAATAAAAATAAAGATAGAAATGCAAAAGGAAATGGTTCTGGCCTCATTCAAAATAAAAAATGCTGGGAGTTTCTGTGGAGAGAAAGAAAAACTTTGGAGTCTGATGTCCTTGCTGTACAGCCTTTCATTTCCATATCCAACTGTAAAGCTTCATTATTTAAAATTGTTGAACTCAGTATTAAGTTTCAAGGACTGTCAGAAGATGAGATGTTGCTCTCAAACCTACCTTGGTCCATAGAAGGCCAAAAGCAGATCAGTATGGGAGTAGGATGGAGAATTCAAATGGTAAAAAGCTGGAAGCTCTGAGTCATCCTTGTAGACTGGAATGTTTTGTAAAGTAATCACCCAGTCAGTCTGTCTTTGGATTCTCTAGTACAAAGGAGGCTCTACCTTGGGCACAGGAAGGCAAACCATTTCACCTGGAAGGAGAGTTTTGGTCACTGGATGATGCATTTTGTGTGGTTGTGTGGGATAATGCTGAGAAGAGGAGTGATTGTTGGTAAGGATGTGTGGGGACCAGAGAGATGGGCAAGCAGAACTGATCCAAGTACCACCATTTAGAGTCTTGTAACATGATCATCATTTGAACACTTTAAAATGGCTGTGATCCTCGCTGAAGCATCATAGTTGCAATGAGCAGTGAACTTTAGAATTGCAGTATTAAAGAGGAAGCAGATTTACTAAATAATGAGTTGACAGAAAGAGTTTTAGAAAGATAATAGGTAAAGTGCTTAAGTAATTAAAATGATCCAAGAAACTTATTTTGAAGAAACAAAGCAAGGAAAGAGTCCTAAAATTATAAATAGACTATTATAAAATGATTTTCAAAGCAAATTTTTCGCCCAAAGGGGAGAGGAATTAATTCTCTCCCTTCAGTGGATAGATTTTAGTTGGAGGTCTGTGGTATAAAGAGATCTAATAGAAATAAATGGAGGGATGACATACGGGAGAGGACCTGAAGAGCAAAAAATTTTCATTTTCACCCATCAATCTCTCTCAAAGTCTTGGAAGAAACACCAGCAGCTCCCTCTCTTAGCATTTTCTAAAATTTATAATGTAAGGAATATAAAAGTAGAAAGTTATTGCCAAACAATGGCTTGCAATATTATGTCCAGTTAACTAGTCATAATTTTCCAGATTTCGAATGACTTGATATTCAACATACTATGGAAAAGTTGCCACAACAGTTCAGATTAATGAGCAGATGGAACCAATCTCAATTTATGCTCAGAAGGGTGTAACTAATGTCAGTTATTTAATGTACTATAACTTTTACATTTTATGCAGCAAAATTGATCTCACAGCTATAATGATTACATTTATTTTGAGTGTATTTAGTGAATTAACATAAAATAAGCAGTATCTTTTAAAAATAGACTTTATAGATTTTTCCCCTGCCAAATATATGTAGAAATAGCTGAATCCAGTGAGCTGAAAAAAGATATAGTAATTAAAAATTGGTAATGGTTGAAGATACAAAATTCAGGTAAAATATTCATTTTAATTGAATCAATAAATAAAGGTGACCAAACTGATAATGATTGTTTAATCTTATTGAATAATACCCAGAAATTCTCTTTCAGTAAGTTTTTATCATTTTTTGTAATTGCAATGTTACCATTTTAAATGGAAAATTGGAATAGCATACATAAAGCACTTTTTGAGGGTAAAAATTCACTCTTATGAAGCTTTAATTTATAACTCAAGAACTAACTGAATTTATCAAAAATGATTAAGATATTTGGTATAGATATTTCAGGATTTGAATTAAAAAGCAGAAAATCATCTGCATAGTGATACTTTATTTTCAATTCCTCCTCTAATTATCCCATTAAATTTACTACACTGTAGAATTGCAACAGCTAATGCTTTCAATATTCTATCAAAAAGCAAAAGACTTAAGGGACAACCTGCCGTGTTTCCCTATTGGAATTAAACATGGTCAATTGTTGTAAATTAGAGCAAACCAATGCTTTAGCGCATGAATATAATATAATCCATTTAATAAAATCTGGATCAAAATGATATTTACCTAATGCAGTAAATATACTCCTATTCAACTCTATCAAATGCTTTATCAGCATCTAATGAAAGAATGCATTTAGTCAATGGGGTGGATAGTATATATAGAATATTCAGCAATTGATGTATATTATAATAAGAATAATGATTTTTAATAAAAGCAGTTTGATCTGAGTCTATAATAGATGGTATTTTTTTCTAATCTATGTGCTAAAACCTTTGATAAAATCTTCATATCCCCATTAAGTAACAATATTGGTCTATAAGCAGTACATTCTGTGGCTCTTTCCCTTTTTTTAGAATAAGAGAAATGTAAACCTTGTTAAATGATAAAGATGGTTTTTCTTCTTTAAATGAATCAGCCAATACCAAAGATAAGCGAGGTACAAGGTGTTTGGAGAAGGATTTATAAAATTCTGTGGGGAAATCAATCTAGTTCTGGAGATTTATCTGACTGTAATGAGGAAATAGCCACAGCTATATCCTCCTGTGAAATGGATTTCTCTAAATTTGCACATTTATTTTGTGAAAGTACAGGTAAATCCAACTGATCCAAGAATTCCGACATTGAAACATAATCATTCTTAAATTCAAGAGTATTAAGGCTAGCATAAAATTCCTTAAAGGTCCTGTTTATTTTGGAATGATCAGAATTCATATTACCATCACTTGTATGAATCTTTTTTTGTTTTTAGCAATTAATCCTTATAATTGTCCAGCTAGTAACTTGCTAGATTTTTCTGCATGACTATAAAAGAGACTTCTATTTCTTAACAATTGCTGTTCAGTTGGATAAGCAGAAAGATCAAATTTGGTTTTAAGTTCAACTCTTCTCATGAAAATCAGGATTTTTGTTTTGAGCAAATTGTAAATCAATTGGCTTAATCTGATTAATTAAATCTAGCCTTTCCTTATTGGTCTTTTTCCTTAATGTTGGTCATATATGAAATGATTTGCCCTCTTAAGTATGCTTTCAATGTATCCCAAACAATCAAATAAGACATTGTTGGAGAAGAATTAGTAGCAAAAATGAAAGACCACACTAAATGGAGGTCTATCACTGCCAGATTTTAGGTTATACTATTGGATGATTGGATGATTGATATACATAATTTACTTTTATTATTACATTTGGATAAATCAGTGAATTGCCCCTCCTGGGTAGAAATGGAATTACAGTTTACCAAAATAAATTTCAATGTTGGCAATTTTAGGATTTTTTTTTCCCAAATTGAAAAATAATCTGTTGATGAGAATTAGATTAAGAATTTGGGCTCAGTTTTAGAAATTCTTTGGAATTAATGGTTTTTTACTGACTAGCCCAATTATAGATAACCATATTTTTCAACCATCTTTGTTGGATGCATGTTTCAAAGAATGGTATAGAAAAGGTATTCAAAGTTTCAAGGATCTTTTTATTTGAAATAATTTTCCCTCTTTTGAACAATTATCAGTTAAATTTAATCTTTCCAATAGGCATTTTTTCAGATATTTACAAATTAGTTATTTTGTTCAGTCTAAGCTTTCAGATTTTCTGTGAATTTCTAACACTAATAATCTTGATCTTTTTTAAATATAGTTTTGTTTTCATGGTGGATTAATAGCATGTATTTATAATAATTTATTGGACATAAATTTAGTCTCCATGGGTGGGATCAAAAGAAATTGGAATGAGACTTGAGCATAATATTTTCAAATGAAGATTGGTACTCTACTCTCAGTTTAATTAATGATTCCTCATTTTGTGCAAGACATTGCTTGTTACATAGGACCCATATGTTCAAAATTAAATTATCTCACTTCTATGTAGATGTTGATCCATTTTGTGAGAAATGTAAAATTTTTGAGCTTCTCTTATTCACATGTTTTAGGAATGCCCAAATTTAGAGAGATTCTGGATAGAAAATTTTCAAACTCTATTAACAATTTTCAAGATTAATTTGGAACCCTGCCTGTTAATTACTCTCTTTGGTTTCTATCATGTCTCAGATAAATATTTATTGGCATCTCAGGAATAAGATTTAGCTGTTATTACATTAATAGCCAGACGAGATATTTTATTGAAATAGAAAGGTCATTCAGCCCCTACTCGTGCGTACTGGCTATAATGTAATATCTTAATTCAGTTTAGAGAAAATTAGATATAATAAAGATAGAAAGTTTAAAATTATGAAATTATAGGCCCCATTCTTAGAATTTTTTTACAATTGGAAGAATTAATAATTATAGTAGGTTCTGGTGATTCTTTGCCTGTTCTTCAGGGGTCACCAGTGATTCCACATTATTGATTTTTTTTTTAATTACTGAACATATAAGGTAACATTTTAGAGGCAGGGGTTAGATTTGTTTAGCTTGTAGAGTTTCATTTTTAATTTTTTTTTCCTTTATTATTTTATCAAATTAATTCAATAAATGGATTTGATTGGATTGCATGCATTATTTCTATGAATAGTTCGAGATATTACAAGTAACTATCGATGTAGTTTTATTTTCATTTTTTATCTTTATTTACTTGTGTACAAATGAATCACAATGTAATTGTCAATTTTTTATGTATGTTAAACAAAAAAAGTTAAAAAGAAAATATACAGTTTTGATGCAAGTCTCTTGGGAAGAAATTCCCAAACATGAAGCAAGACTGCAATAAAAGAGAACAATTATTTTAACAAATGATATCTCTCCATTTAATGAGATTAACAGAAAAGGAACTGGATTGTTGAGTTACAATGTTCATTACCATAAATTATGGTGGCTGTGAAGTAGCTTCTGTTCACTTGGTAATTTTAGAACTGTGAAACACCTTAAAATTGTATCTTAACACTTTGGCAAATATAGGGCTGTATATCATTATTGTGTGTGGTTAGAGAGGGAAGGAGTCATTTTCAAATTCACAGCAAAGTAAAAGACGTCCTTATTTATCACTTGCAATATTTCTTTACTGTTGCATTCTGCCAACATATCTATACTACTCTCATTTAGTGTGCCCTTTTTCCCCCTCCCTTCCCTCCCTCCTTCCCACCCCCCTCCCCACCCACTAAACATTCAACATATACGATACATTAAACCCATTAAACAATGTCATCACACAATGAAAATAAACAAGAAAAGTGTGTCATCTACTGTTACACATTGGGTCAGTTCTTCTCATTCTATCATTTTAGGGGGTGGAGGTCCGCGGTAGGTGCTCTCTGTTGTGTTCCATGTACAGTTCTCAAATTTGTTCAAATAATTTGACATTATTTTTTAAATTATATGTTATTTTTTTCCAATGGAATACATTTAGTCATTTCTATATACCATTACTGTACTCTTAGGCTCTCTTCCGATTTCCAAGTTGACATTATACATTTTTTTGCTACTGCTAAGGCTATGATAGTAAATCTTCTTTGTGCTTCATCCAGTTTGAGGCCTAATTCTTTACTACTTATATTACTCAGAAGAAAGATCTCTGGATATTTTGGTATATTGTTTTTTGTGATTTTATTTAATACCTGATTTAGGTCTTCCCAAAACTTTTCTACTTTCTCACATGCCCAAATTGCATGTACTGTTGTTCTCGTTTCCTTCTTACAGTGAAAACATCTATCTGATAATGTTGAATCCCATTGTTTAAACTTTTGGGGCATGATATATAACCTGTGTAACCAATTACCGGTCCGGGCAGAAAGTAGGAGGCGACGGCCCCGGTCCAGGCACAGGGAAAGCAGCGGCGGCCCCGACCTCGGTCTGGGCAGAGGGTGGATGGCGGCGGCCCCGATCCGGGCAAGAGCTAAGGTGAGGCGGCGGCCCCGGCCTCAGTCGAGTGAGGCAGGTGGAGGCCCTGGTCCGGGCAGAAAGTAGGAGGCAGCGACCCCGGTCTGGGCACAGGGAAAGCAGCGGCGGCCCCGGCCTCGGTCCGGGCAGAGGGTAGGCGGCGGCGGCCCTGATCCGGGCAAGAGCTAAGGGGAGGCGGCGGCCCCGGCCTCAGTCGAGTGAGGCAGGCGGAGGCCCCGGTACGGGCAGAAAGTAGGAGGCGGCGGCCCCAGTCCGGGCACAGGGAAAGCAGCGGCGGCCCCGGCTCCGGTCCGAGCAGAGGGTAGGCGGCGGCGGCCCTGATCCGGGCAAGAGCAAAGAGGAGGCGGCGGCCCCGGCCTCGGTCGAGTGAGGCAGGCGGAGGCCCTGGTCTGGGCAGAAAGTAGGAGGCTGCGGCCCCAGTCCGGGCACAGGGAAAGCAGCGGCGGCCTTGGCCCCAGTCCGGGCAGTATGGACTGACCTAGGAGGGGAGGCAGACCCCTCCAGCCTGGGTAAGACACCTGCATAGGAGAAGGCCACTCCGATATAAAACCTACGACCAAAGGACCTCGCTGCCATGTCCCAGCTTGCTTGGCTACGGCACACGAACCATGGGTGTAAAGGGTGGGGCCAGTACTGCGTGCACTGCACTCCACCTAAAAGCTTTGCGCAGGCCCGAGGACAGGTCCACGTCCACCCCTCCACGTCCTCCCCCTCCACGTCCTCCCCCTCCACGTCCTCCCCCTCCACGTCCTCCCCCTCCACGTCCTCCCCCTCCACGTCCTCCCCCTCCACGTCCTCCCCCTCCACGTCCTCCCCCTCCATGTCCTCCCCCTCCATGTCCTCCCCCTCCACGTCCTCCCCCTCCACGTCCTCCCCTTCAAAAGATGCTCACAAACTCAAGCTAGCATGCTGGAACATCAGAACCATGCTAGACAAGGCTGACAGCCACCAACCTGAACGTCGGTCTGCCCTCATTGCACATGAACTCCTCAGACTTGACATCGACATAGCCACTCTCAGTGAAGTCCGCCTTGTAGATGTAGGCAGCCTCCAAGAACGCGGCGCGGGCTACACACTCTACTGGTCTGGCAAGCCTATGGATGACCGACGCCTATCTGGTGTAGGCTTCATAGTCAAGAACTCCATTGCCTCCAAACTCGAAAACCTCCCGACAGGCCACTTGGACCGGATCTTGTCCATGCGACTCCCCCTTCAAAACAAGCGTCGCATCACCCTCATTAGTGTCTATGCTCCAACCCTCCAGGCGGAACCAACAGAAAAGGACAAGTTCTACACTGACCTGCGCAACCTCATTCAACGCACCCCTACAGCTGACAAGGTTGTCATCCTTGGCGACTTCAACGCTCACGTCGGCAAAGACTCCGAAACCTGGCCAGAAATCCTGGGCAAGCATGGTGTCGGCAAGTGCAACGACAATGGGCGCCTCCTGTTGGAGCTCTGCGCAGAACAGCGGCTTGTCATTACAAACACCCTTTTTCAGCAGAGGGAAAGCCTGAAGACTACCTGGATGCATCCCCGATCCAAACACTGGCACCTCCTGGACTACATCCTGGTGCGAGAAAGAGACAAACGAGATGTGCTCCACACCAGGGTTATGCCCAGCGCGGAATGCCACACTGACCACCGGCTGGTTCGCTGCAAGCTCAACCTTCACTTCAAGCCAAAGCCCAGGAACAGTAAAGCCCCCAGAAAGAGGTTCAATGTTGGAAACCTGCAGTCAGAGGAAGTGAGAGGAAACTTTCAGGCAAACCTCAAAGCAAAGCTCGAGGATGCAATGCGCCTCACGGACTCGTCCCCTGAAACCTTCTGGGATCAGCTGAAGACTACCATACTGCAATCCACTGAAGAGGTACTGGGCTTCTCCTCCAGGAAAAACAAGGACTGGTTCAACGAAAACAGCCAGGAAATCCAGGAGCTGCTGGCAAAGAAGCGAGCTGCCCACCAGACTCACCTTACAAACCTGTCCTGGCCAGAGAAGAAACAAGTCTTCCGTCGCGCATGCAGCCATCTTCAGCGCAAACTCCGGGAGATCCAAAATGAGTGGTGGACTAGTCTCGCCAAGCGAACCCAGCTCAGCGCGGACATTGGCGACTTCAGGGGTTTTTACGAGGCTCTAAAGGCTGTGTAAGGTCCCTCACCCCAAGTCCAAAGCCCGCTGTGCAGCTCAGATGGCAAAGTCCTCCTCAGCGACAAGATCTCCATCCTCAACCGATGGTCAGAACACTTCCAATCTCTTTTCAGTGCCAACCGCTCAGTCCAAGATTCCGCCCTGCTCCAGCTCCCTCAACAGCCCCTAAGGCTAGAGCTGGATGAGGTCCTCATCCGGGAAGAGACATATAAGGCAATTGAACAACTGAAAAGTGGCAAAGCAGCAGGTATGGATGGAATCCCCCCAGAGGTCTGGAAGGCTGGCGGCAAAACTCTGCATGTCAAACTGCATGAGTTTTCAAGCTTTGTTGGGACAAAGGAAAACTGCCTCAGGACCTTCGTGATGCCATCATCATCACCCTGTACAAAAACAAAGGCGAGAAATCAGACTGCTCAAACTACAGGGGAATCACGCTGCTCTCCATTGCAGGCAAAATCTTCGCTAGGATTCTCCTAAATAGAATAATACCTAGTGTCACTGAGAATGTTCTCCCAGAATCACAGTACGGCTTTCGCGCAAACAGAGAAACTACTGACATGGTCTTTGCCCTCAGACAGCTCCAAGAAAAGTGCAGAGAACAAAACAAAGGACTCTACATCACCTTTGTTGACCTCACCAAAGCCTTCGACACTGTGAGCAGGAAAGGGCTTTGGCAAATACTAGAGCGCATCGGATGCCCCCCAAAGTTCCTCAACATGGTTATCCAACTGCACGAAAACCAACAAGGTCGGGTCAGATACAGCAATGAACTCTCTGAGCCCTTCTCCATTAACAATGGCGTGAAGCAAGGCTGCGTTCTCGCACCAACCCTCTTTTCAATCTTCTTCAGCATGATGCTGAACCAAGCCATGAAAGACCTCAACAATGAAGACGCTGTTTACATCCGGTACCGCACGGATGGCTGTCTCTTCAATCTGAGGTGCCTGCAAGCTCACACCAAGACACAAGAGCAACTTGTCCGTGAACTACTCTTTGCAGACGATGCCGCTTTAGTTGCCCATTCAGAGCCAGCTCTCCAGCGCATGA
This sequence comes from Narcine bancroftii, assembly GCF_036971445.1. Taxonomy (NCBI): domain Eukaryota; kingdom Metazoa; phylum Chordata; class Chondrichthyes; order Torpediniformes; family Narcinidae; genus Narcine; species Narcine bancroftii. Next base: position 44,319,648 of record NC_091469.1, read on the forward strand.
CGTCCTGTTTTGAGGAAATTGCCAAAATGTTTGGCCTGGAAGTCAGCCTGAAGAAAACTGAGGTCCTCCATCAGCCAGCTCCCCACCATGACTACCAGCCCCCCCACATCTCCATCGGGCACACAAAACTCAAAACAGTCAACCAGTTTACCTATCTCAGCTGCACCATTTCATCAGATGCAAGGATCGACAATGAGATAGACAACAGACTCGCCAAGGCAAATAACACCTTTGGAAGACTACACAAAAGAGTCTGGAAAAATCAACCAACTGAAAAACCTCACAAAGATAAGCGTATACAGAGCCATTGTCATACCCACACTCCTGTTTGGCTCCGAATCATGGGTCCTCTACCGGCATCACCTACGGCTCCTAGAACGCTTCCACCAGGTTGTCTCTGCTCCATCCTCAACATTCATTGGAGCGACTTCATCCCTAACATCGAAGTACTCGAGATGGCAGAGACCGACAGCATCGAATCCACGCTGCTGAAGATCCAACTGTGCTGGGTAGGTCACATCTCCAGAATGGAGGACAATCGCCTTCTCAAGATCGTGTTATATGGCGAGCTCTCCACTGGCCACCGTGACAGAGGTGCACCAAAGAAGAGGTACAAGGACTGCCTAAAGAAATCTCTTGGTGCCTGCCACATTGACCACCGCCAGTGGGCTGATATTGCCTCAAACTGTGCATCTTGGCGCCTCACAGTTCGGCGGGCAGCAACCTCCTTTGAAGAAGACCGCAGAGCCCACCTCACTGACAAAAGACAAAGGAGGAAAAACCCAACACCCAACCCCAACCAACCAATTTTCCCTTGCAATCGCTGCAACCGTGCCTGCCTGTCCCGCATCGGACTTGTCAGCCACAAACGAGCCTGCAGCTGACGTGGACATTTACCCTCTCCATAAATCTTCGTCTGCGAAGCCAAGCCAAAGAAGAGTACCAGAGCATAACTTTTCCCATATTTCATTTTTTATCTTTATGTTTAGACCTTGTTCCCACTTTTGTTTGGGTTTGCAGCTTATTTCATCATTTTCTTTCTCTTGCAGCATGATGTACATGTTTGTTATAAATCTTTTAATTATCATTGTGTCTGTAATCACATATTCAAAGCTGCTTCCTTCTGGTAACCTCAGTCTGCTTCCCAATTTGTCCTTTAAGTAGGTTTTCAGTTGGTGTTATGCAAACATTGTACCGTGAGTTATTCCATATTTGTACTTCATTTGTTCAAATGATAATAAATTATTTCCCAAAAAACAATTTTCTATTCTTTTAATCCCTTTTCTCTCCCATTCTCTGAAGGAAAGGTTATATATTGTGAAAGGGATTAGTTGATTTTGCATCAATAGTAATTTTGGTCGTTGGTAATTTGTTTTTTTTCTTTCTACGTGAATCTTCTTCCAAATGTTGAGCAGATGGTGCAGAACTGGTGAACTTCTATATTGCACCAGTTTTTCATCCCACTTATAAAGTATATGTTCTGGTACCTTCTCCCCTATTTTATCCAGCTCTGTCTTGGTCCAATCTGGTTTTTCCCTTGTTTGATAAAAATCTGATAGATATCTTAATTGTGCTGCTCTATAGTAATTCTTAAAGTTTGGTAGCTGCAAACCACCTTGTTTGTACCATTCTGTTAATTTATCTTGCGCTATCCTCAGTTTTCCCCCTTTCCATAAGAATTTCCTTGTTGTTTTCTTTAGCTCATTGAAGAATTTCTCTGTTAAGGGAATTGGTAATGATTGAAATAGATATTGTATCCTTGGGAAGATATTCATTTTAATGCAATTTACCCTTCCTATCAGTGTTAGTGGTAAATCTTTCCAATGTTCTAAGTCATCTTGTATTTTCTTCATTAATGGTTGATAATTTAATTTGTATAGATGGCCTAAATTATTATCTAGTCTAATACCTAGGTATCGGATTGCTTGTGTTTACCATTTAAATGGTGATTCTTTATAAACTTTGTGAAATCTGCATTATTCATTGGCATCGCTTCACTTTTATTTACGATATTCCTGATATTTCTCCATATTCCTTTAATTTCTTATGTAATTCTTTTATTGATAATTCTGGTTCTGTTAAGTATACTATGATGTCATCTGCAAATAGACTGATTTTATATTCCCTCTATTTTTACTCCTTTTATTTTATTTTCTGTTCTTATCAGTTCTGCCAATGGTTCTATTACTAAAGCGAACAGTGAGGGAGATAATGGACATCCCTGCCTAGATGACCTACTTAATTTAAATTGGTTCGATATATATCCATTTACTGTTACCTTTGCCAATGGTCCGTTATATAATGCTTTAATCCAATTAATATACCTCTGTAATTCTTTGAATAAATAATTCCATTCTACCCTGTCAAAGGCTTTCTCTGTGTCTAAAGCAACAGCCACTGTTGGCGTCTTATTTCCTTGTACTGCATGGATTAAGTTAATGAACTTACTCACATTGTCTGTTGTTCATCTTTTCTTAAATCAGTTTGATCTAGTTTTACTTTTTTGGTACACAGTCGGCCAATCTGTTTGCTAATAGTTTTGCTATTATCTTATAATCTGAGTTAAGTAGAGATATTGGTTTATACAATGCTGGCATTAGTGGATCTTTCCCCGTCTTTGGTATTATTGTAATTATTGCTGTTTTACATGAATCTGGCAAGTCGTGTGTTTCTTCTATCTGGTTCATTACTTCCAGGAGTGGAGGAATTAGTAACTCTTTAAATGTTTTATAGAATTCTATTGGGAGTCCTTTCTCCCCAGGCATTTTATTGTTCGGTAGCTTTTTTAATATATCTTGTATTTCCTCTATTTTAAATGGTTTTATCAATTTGTTTTGCTCCTCTTCTTGCAATTTCGATAGTTCAATTTTAGCTAGAAACTCATCTATTTTGTCTTCTTTCCCTTCATTCTCAGTTCAGTATAATCGCTCGTAGAATTCCTTAAAGTTTTCATTGATCTCTGTTGGGTTATATGTAATTTGTTTGTCCTTATTCCTTGATGCCATTACAGTTCCTTTAGCTTGCTCTGTTTTAAGTTGCCAGGCATTTTATGCATTCTTTTTCTCCTAGCTCGTAATACTTCTGCTTTATTTTCATTATGTTCTTCTCCACTTTATATGTTTGTAATGTTTCGCATTTTATTTTTTTGACGGCCAATTCTCTTCTTTTTGTTGTATCTTCCCTTGTTGCTAATTCTTTTTCTGTACTTGCTATTTCCCTTTCCAGCTATTCTATTTCCCGATTGTAGTCCTTTTTCATCTTAGTTACATAACTTATTATCTGCCCTCTGATGAAGGCTTTCATTGCATCCCATAATATAAATTTGTCTTTCACTGATTCCATATTTATTTCAAATTCATTTTAATTTGGCGCTCAATAAATTCTCTAAAATCCTCTCTTTTAAGTAGCATGGAGTTTAATCTCCATCTGTATGTTCTTGGTGGGATGTCCTCCAGTTCTATTGCTAAAAACAGGGGTGAGTGATCAGATAACAATCTAGCTTTATATTCAGTTTTCCTAACTCTCCCTTGGATATAGGCTGACAACAGGAACAGGTCAATCCTTGAGTATGTTTTATGTCTACTCGAATAATATGAGTATTCCTTCTCTTTGGGTGTTGTCTCCTCCATATATCCAAAAGTTGCATTGATTTAACCATAAATTTGGCTACTTTGTTCTTTCTGCTAGTCTTTTGTCCAATTTTATCCATCCATGAATCCAAATTAAGGTTAAAGTCCCCTCCTTTCAATATATTCCCCTGCGTGTCTACAATCTTCAAAAAAAATCTTGCATAAATTTTTGATCCTCTTCATTAGGTGCATATATTTTGACCAAATTCCAGAGCTTTGAATATATCTGACATTTTAACATTACGTATCTCCCTGCTGGATCTATTATTTCCTCCTCTATTTTGATTGGTGCATTTTTATTGATTAATATAGCTACACCTCTATCTTTCGAGTTGTCTGATGCTGCCGTTATGTGCCCTACCCAGTCTCTCCTTAATTTATTGTGTTCCACTTCAGTTAGATGCGTTTCCTGCATGAATGCTATATCTATTTTTTTTTTTCAGCAAATTTAATAGCCTCTTCCTTTTTATTTGGTTATGTATTCCATTAATATTTATAGTCATATAGTTCAACATGGCCATCTCATACTCTGTTTTAATCTCATTTCCGCTTCCTCACCACCACCTTTCCCCTTTTCCCCATTTTCATTTCTCAAGTTTTCTTTTTTTGAACGCACTGTATGACAACACTTCTAAAACATAAAATATTTCAACCATTCCCACATCTAAAATTCCCTTAACCCCAAGTGTCCCCCCCTCTCTGAGTCACCCCTCGTCCCTTGATGGGCAACCACAACTCCCCTCTCCATTTGGATTGCGAACCCGCTTGCAAGCGTCAACTGATTTCGCAGTGACTGTTATCCTCTCCCACCCAACCCCCTCCAGAAAAGATTTTTATCTTCACATTACAACAAAGCTCCCCCTCATTTCTTCTCTTTCTTTTTTTTACCCCTTCTCTTTCTTCCCCCTTCTCCCTTACTTTCCTTTTCTTCCCTACTTTAGTTCTTACTTGCATATTATTATTACATCTTTATATGTAGTTTGTCGTTGTTCTTCGTTCTTGTTACATCTCTTCATCTCTCTTTCTGTCCTGCAGGCATTCTGCAAATTCTCGTGCTTTCTCTGGATCCGAGAACAGTCTGTTTTGCTCCCCCGGGATATCTATTTTAAGCACCGCTGGATATCTTAACATAAATTTATAGCCTTTTTTCCATAGGATCGATTTTGCTGCGTTAAACTCCTTCCTCTTCTTTAGGAGCTCAAAACTTTTGTCTGGGTAGAAAATTTTTTTTGTCCTTTGTATTCCAGTGGTTTCTTGTCTTCTTTAATTTTATTCATTGCCTTCTCCAATATATTTTCTCTTGTAGTGTATCTCAGAAATTTTACTAAAACGGATCTTGGTTTTTGCTGTGACTGTGGTTTCGGGGTTAATGTTCTGTGTGCCCTTTTTATTTCCATTCCTTCCTGCATTTCTGGCATTTCCAGGACCATTGGGATCCATTCTTTTATAAATTCTTTCATATCTTTGCCTTCTTCATCTTCCTTAAGGCCCACTATCTTTATATTGTTTCACCTACTATAGTTTTCCATTATATCCATCTTTTGAGCTAACAACTCCTGTGTTTTTTAACTTTTTTGTCATTTTCTTTTTAAGCTGTTTACTTCCATTTCTATCGCCATTACACGCTCTTCCACATTTTCTAATCCTTTCCCTACATCTGTTATGACCAGCTCTATTCTACTCACTTTTTCTTCTGTACTTTTCATTTTTCTTTTAATTTCACTATATTCTAGTGTCAACCATTCTTTTAATGCTTTCATTTGTTCTTGAAAATTTTTAAAATCTATCTGTTGTCTCTTGCTTCCTTTTTACTTTCTCACCCCTCCCTTTCCCGTTGCTTTCTTTATCTTCCAGCTGGGAGGCCTGCTGTCGGGCATCTCTCAGCTGTTCGTGCTGTGGAGTTTCATTCCACAGCTGGTCCCCCCTCCCGTCGGTGTTCTCCTTGTCGTGCGCAGTTGTGCACCTCTGTTTGGCTCAGTGAGCCATTTTTTAAGTCCCGCGGTTGGTGGGTCATGACCCTGCGGGGTCTCCACTAACCTCGGGGAGCAGGCTCCTCTTTCCACTGCGGATCCCTGCTTTTTCATGCAGGTAAGGCCTTCACTTTTCTCTTCCAGCGTTTTTCCTTCTTTTCTTCCCGTAGTTTTTCTTTCTTAGGTGCCATTTTCTCTACACCTTTATTTTTTTATTTGTTGTGATTTGTGTGTCAGGGGCTTTGCTTTTTTTTCTCTATTCTGGAGAGGGCTGGTATTCTCCATCACGTGACTCCCTCTCGGTTCCAAAACAATTTTCTCGAGCTGTCTTCATAGTTCCTTTGTGAAAAACTGACAGCAAAAAATGTTCGAGCTCATCTACAATTTGCATCTTGCCTTTCCTTTCTACTTAATTCTCACAGGCAGTGAGAAATTGGGGTATTAACTGATATTCCTATAGAAATGAACATGGCAATGTGACAGAGTATATGGATATGTTTTTGGGAGATAAATTGGGAAAGGTTTGTTAGAGTAGGTCACATACAAACACTTTAAAACAGATCTGATTTAAAATACTGGAGCTCTGCTAATGCTAGACCAATCAGCTCCACAGCTTTTGCAAGAGCTTTGGAGAGTGCCCATGATACTTTACTAATGGATTGTTATTTACAAAAGGGCAACAGAGGAAAGATCTTGTTGGAGTTGCAGATTGAATGGAGCTGTTCTAAGAGGGTCATGTGGTTCTTCAAGCAGAGAGAGTCACATAGGCTTTCTCTCAGAGTGAGAGAGATAGAGACACACCCAGAGATCACTTCTACAGTGTTAGTCAGTAACAGCAGCAGAGACTGGAACAGGACAAGCTGGCAAGCTTGTGGAAAGCCTCATTTGGAAGTCTGGTTTGTAAATGCTTTGTTGAGTCTGGGCAAAGCCCTTGTGCTTCATACAAGAGGATAGGAGTGGCTATCTAATGTTTCACTTGGAATAAAAGAAACAAAAAGGCACTCTTTGATGACCTGAAAGAAAGAGGTTGTCATCTGGAGAACCCTGAAGGTGGCAAGTTTTGTCAGTAAGACACTGAAGTGGCTAATTAAAAAGGAATCCATTGTGGATGTCCTGGAACAACAAATCTCTCTCTGAAAACTGATAAGAACCTTCCTGAGCAGTAACCATTTACCTTTCAAGCACCAAAGCCTGGTGAACTTTATAAATGTTAAATTCTGTGCACAGCATAAGAATTTCCTGCAACCAGTGAACTTGGAGGAATGAGAAATGAGATTGGCCTGTGAACCAAATAACTTTTCTGAACTAACACACACATTACAAACATGTCCACTTAGTATTAGAAGTGGGTTAAGTTCAGTTAGTTAAGTTAAAGTGTGATTCTTTTTTCATGTTTAAAGATAATTAAGAGCAACTTTTGTTGAACTCACCATTTGTCTTGGTGAGTATCTATTGCTGCTGGGCTCGTAACAGCAATCACTAGATTTGCAACCTAAAATGAGCTCTCGTGTTAAATACTAACCTGAACTTCCACTGCAGTAGTCACTTCACTTACCATGTCCACAAAGATCATTATCCATCTACAAGCAAAAACCCACTGATGTTTGCAATCTAACGTATAAACTGAAAGTGCTGGGAACATTCCAGTAAATCACGCATCTTCAGTGAAATCAGTAGAATGAATGTTACAGCAACCTTTTATCAGAACTGAAACTTTAACCGATATTGCCGATCTGCTGAGTGTTCTCTTTTGATCCATCAATTAAATTTTATGGGTCCAAGTCCCAGTGGACAGTGCCTGAACATTGTGGCTTTAACCCCAATCCAAAGACTTTGGTATAAAATCTAGGTTAATGCTCGAATACCACACCTTCAGAGATATCATCCTTTGAAGAGTTATTAAGATGAGGCTCTCTCTGCCCTCAAATAAGAGTCCCATGGCACTGATTTGAAAAGCAGTAGAGTTTTACAATTATTGTACTGTCGACCAGCATCATTAGAACAGGTCATTGAATCCTGTTTCTGCTGCATTACTACAATGTCTGCACTTCTAAAATAAAGAATCATAAAGTACTCTGAGACATCCTTAAGTCATTAAATTATTTTGCAGGAATGTAATTCTTTCTTTCTGTTCCCCACTCACCAGATCCACCCCTTTCTCTGGCTGCTGTCTGAAGATTGTACTTCTTTTCTTTCTTCTTCTTTGGCTTGGCTTCGCGGATGAAGATTTATGGAGGGGTATGTCCACATCTGCTGCAGGCTCGTTGGTTGTACACAACTTTCTGAAACTATCACATCTGCTCAATCACTAATGCCTCTCTTACCCTCACATATAAAACCTCTCCTAGTTTAGCTTGTTCCTTTTATAATCCATAATGGGCTCTACATTTTCAATGAGGCTGACCTCCTGTTTTCTATTGAATACAAATGAGAGCTTTAGCATCAATACTGCTGAAGATTTAACTTGCACAAACTCCTGTCCACCCAGTGCTGGCTGATTTACTTCCGATCCAGCAATGTCCAAATTTTAAAACTTTTAATATTGTTTTCTACAACCCTCTGCTCTCTACATTCCAATTATGACCATTTGAACTCCTGAGTTTTTATCTTCACAACAGTGTGCCTTCGGCAACTTCCATTTTAAATTCTGGATTGTGTTTGTTTCTCCCTCTTTCTTCCTCCATACATTGGCTCTAGAACTAATTTATTAAACCAGGTGCATGATTATCTGCATCAATAAATAGTGCCAGCTCCAATGCAGGGACTTGCAAATTTGATTCACTGCAAGTTCTTTTTCTCCCCTTGAACAGCAAACAGGAGACTCTGAATCCACTGGGGCTGTTCTCAAGTCCAAGGCTTGAGACCTGTCAGGGTGGAAGTCTACCCACTGAGCCAATGCCGGGTTCAGGCAGAGCAGAACATCAGCTTTTAAGAGTTCTTATTATGTTCAAACTTTAGTTGTAATGTTTTTATGAAAATGCTTTGGCTAAGTGAGCTACAGAGTAGAACAAATCTTGATACTGCAGAGCTGTATTTGACCCAATGAGTATAATTTAACTTTCTCCAACCTCAGTCTGATGATGATGAGAGATGATTATCATATAGATAAGTAAAATGTACAGATACAGTGTAATACTTGTCTGTTGCAGTGTCACAGATAAGTGGAACACACGAATAAACAGTATGTATAAATTCTGACAATACACAATAAGAAAACATAGATAATAGATATAAAATGTTGGATAAATAGTCACATTTTCAATACCTGTTGTGCAAAAAATGTGCTATTTCAAGAAATGCAATTTACCATAATTATTACTATATAATAATGCCAAACAAATATAAGACAAAATTTAAAAAAAGCATGTCAGCACCTCCACTTCCTCAGGAATTTGTGGAGGTTTGGTATGACATCATTAACTCTGGCAAATTTCTACAGAGGTGTGTTGCACCTTACAGGGTGTGCATTGGGACAATTTGTTTTATAGGCAGGATGTAGTAGAGAGATGGAAGTCTTTTAAAGATCAGATTTTGAGAGTGCAAAAGCTTTATGTTTCTGTTAGGTTAAAAGGAGGGGCAAAAGGTTTGAGAGAGCCATGGTTTTCAAGGAATATTGGAAACTTGGTTCAAAGAAAAAGGGAGGCATACATTAGGTATAAGAAGCATGGAATTAAGGAGATGTTTGAAAAATACATTGAATGTAAGAGGAATCTTAAGGGAGGAATTAGGAAAGCTAAATGAAGGTACAAGGAGACTATAGCAAGCAGCGTGAAAATTAATCCAAAAAGGTTCTACAAATATGTTAATGGTAAAAGGAAAGCGAGAGTCAAAATTGGTCCCTTAGAGAATCAGAGCGGAAAACTGTGTGGAGCCTAGAGAAATGGGGGAGATATTGAACAGTTTCTTTTCTTCGGTATTCACCAAGGAGAAGGATATTGGGATATGTGAGATAAAAAAAGCAAATTGGGTAAATATGGAGAATATAGTGATTACGAAAGATGTAGTCTTAGGGCTTTTGAGGAATATAAAGGTGGATAAGTCTCCGGGACCAGACGGGATCTTCCCCAGGACATTGAGAGAAGTAAAGGAGGAAATAGCAGAGGCTCTGACGGTAATTTTCCAAATGTCATTAGAGATGGGGATAGTGCCGGAGGATTGGCGTATTGCGCATGTGGTTCCGTTATTTAAAAAGGGTTCAAGGAGGAAGCCTGGCAATTATCGGCCTGTAAGTTTGATGTCTATGGTAGGTAAATTAATGGAGAAAGTTCTTAGAGATAGTACTTATAAATATCTGGATAGACAGGGTCTGATCAGGAGCACTCAACACGGATTTGTGGGCGGAAGGTCCTGTTTGACCAATCTGATTGAATTTTCTGAAGAGGTGACTAGGAATGTGGATGAGGGTAGCGTGGAGGATGTTGTCTACATGGACTTCAGTAAGGCCTTCGATAAGGTACCACATGGAAGGTTAGTTAAGAAGGTGCAGTCTTTAGGTATAAATTTTGAGATAGTCAAATGGATTGAACATTGGCTGAAAGGGAGAGGCCAGAGAGTGGTAGTGGAAAATTGTCTGTCAGGTTGGAGGCCAGTGACCAGTGGTGTGCCTCAGGGATCTGTATTGGGCCCATTGTTGTTCGTTATATACATTAATGATCTAGATGATGGGGTGGTGAATTGGATTAGTAAATATGCAGACGATACTAAGATAGGTGGAATAGTGGATAATGAAGAAGGTTTTCAAGGATTGCACAGGGATTTGGGCTGCTTAGAAAAGTGGGCTGAAAAATGGCAGATGGAATTTAATGCTGATAAGTGTGAGGTGCTTCATTTTGGTAAGAAGAACCAGAACAGGACATACATAGTAAATGGGAGAGCATTGATGAATACAGAAGAGCAGAAGGATTTAGGAGTAATGGTACATCGTTCCCTGAAGGTAGAAACTCATGTGAATAGGGTGGTGAAGAAGGCTTTTAGTATGCTGGCCTTTATCAATCATTGCATGGAATATAGGAGTTGGGAAGTGATGTTGAGATTGTATCAGGCGTTGGTGGGGCCTAATTTAGAGTTCTGTGTGCAGTTCTGGTCGCCTAATTATAGGAAGGATATAAACAGAGTGGAGAGAGTGCAGAGAAGATTTACCAGAATGTTACCTGGGTTTAAGCATCTAGAGTACAGGGAGAGATTGGGCTGATTTGATCTTTATTCTTTGGAGCTTAGAAGGTTGAGAGGGGATTTAATAGAGGTATTTAAGATTATGAAAGGGATAGACAGAGTGGATGTGGATAGACTATTTCCGTTAAGAGTAGGAGAGATTGAAACAAGAGGACATGAGTTAAGAGTTAAGGGGCAGAGGTTTAGAGGTAACATGAGGGGGAACTTCTTTACTCAGAGAGTGGTAGCGGTGTGGAATGAGCTTCCGGGAGAAATAGTGGCAGCAGAGTCAATTTTATTATTTAAGAAAAAGCTGGACAGGTATATGGATGAGAAGAAGATGGAGGGTTATGGTCATTGTGGAGGTAGGTAGGACTAGAGAGGAGTGTTTGGTTCGGTGCGGACTAGAAGGGCCTAATGGCCTGTTTCCGTGCTGTAATTGTTATATTATGTTATATGTTATCGTGGTCTGGTTTGGGAGCACCAATACCCCTGAGTGTAAAGACCTCCAAAAGATGATAGACATATCCCAGGATATTATAGGCAAAAACCCTCCCCACTATTCAATACATCTACAGGGAACGTTGCTGTCGGAAGGCAGCAGCAATTATCAAGAACCCAAACCACCCAGCAAATGCTCTGTTCTCGCTGCTGCTGCCACAAGACTCATGCCACCAGGTTCAGGAACAGCTGCTCTCCCTCTTCCATCAAACTCTTCAACAATAAACTCAATCAAGGACTAATTTAAGAACTTTTGTGCACCTCATTGATTTTCTTTGCTCTCCCTGTATTGCACAGTCAATTTCTTTGTATTGGTTATCTATTTACTGTTCTTTTGATTGCTTAAATGTTCATGCTGTGTGCAGTTATTTTTTGCACTACCAATTAGTGGTAATTCTCTCGCACCCGTAAGAAAATGAATCTCTGAGTTGTTTGTGATGCGAAGTATGTATTCTGACAAAAAATCTGAAATCTAACTCCTGAAATTGATGATAGACTGGTCGTCAAACAGTAAACAGCAATGCAGCCAAATGCTTTTGCGATGACAATAATCTTCCTCAGTTTTTATTTATTTTAGTCGCCATCCTTTTTAATAATCAAGGTGTTAAGTCAAGGCTAGAACATTATAACACAGTACATATAGCACAGTACACACCCTTCAGCCCACAATGTTATGCCGACCTATATATACCTACCAAAATAAAACTAAACACTCCCTACCTCATAATCCTCTGTTTTACTTCTATCCATGTGCTTGTCTAAGAGTCTCTGAAATATCCCTATTGTTCCAGCTTCCACCACCAATCCAGGATCCCACAACTGTTTTTTTTAAAAAAAAACTTACTCCTGATGTCTTCTCGAAACCTTCTTTCACTTTGAAAAGATGGTTTTTGCTACTCCTGCCCTGGGACAAAGCTGCTGGCTGCTCACCTTATCTATGTTTCTCATAATCTTGTAGACCTCTATTAAATCACCTCTAATACTTCTTTGCTTCAAAGAGAAAAGCCCCAGCTTTGCTAACCTTGCCTGATAAGACATATTTTCCAAATCAGGCAACATCCAGGTAAATCTCCTTTGCACCTTCTCCATAGCTTCCACATCCTTCATATAATGAAGTGACCAAAAATGAACACAATATTCTAACTGTGTTCTCACCAGAGATATCTAGAGCTGCAACATTATCTAACGACTCCTGAGCTCCATCCCCAGAGTAATGAAGTCCAGCATATCATTGGCCTTCTTAACAATTGTATTAATCTGCACAACAACCCTGAGAGATCTATAGATTTGGAACCCAAAGACCCGATGTTCTTTCATACTGTTAAGTATCTGACCATTAACCATGTTCTCTGCCTTCACATTTGACCTTCCAAAATGCATCACCTCACACTTATCCACATTTAACTCCCTCTACCACTTCTCTGCCCAACTCTGCAACCTGTCCATATCCTTTTCTAACCTTTGACAACATTCAGCACTATCCACAACACCTCCAATCTTTTTATTATCCACAAACTTATTGACCCATCACTCTACTTCTTCCTCCAGGACATTTATAAATATCACAAAGAGCAGGGATCCCAGAACAGATCCCTGCAGAACTCCACTAGTCACTGACCTCCAGCAGGATACTTTCCATCCAATGCTACTCTCTGCTTTCTATGGGCAAACCATTTCTGAATCCATACAGCCAAGGTTCCATGGATCCCATGCCTCATGGCTTTCTGAATGAGTCTCTCATGGGGGACATTGTCAAATGCCTTACTAAAGTCTATATACACCACATCTACTGCCCTACCTTCATCCCTTTCTGTTGTTCTCAAAATACTCAATTAGGCTTGTGAGGCACAACCTTCCACTCACAAAACCATGATGACTATCCTTGAGAAGACTATAATCCTCTAAATGCTACTAAATCCTGCCTTAAGAATCCTTTCCAATAGCTTCACTAATGGAAGACTCACTGGCCTATAATTCCCAGGATTCTCCCTATTACCTTTTTTAAATAAGGAGACCATATTTGCCATTTTCCAATCTTTTGACACCTCTCCTGTCGCCAAGGAGGAAGTAAAAATCATCAATGCCCCAGCTAACTCTTCCCTCCCCATAGCAACCTGGGGTTCATCTTGTCTAGTCCTGGGGACTTATCAATACTAATCTTTTTAAAAAGATCCAATACTTTGTCTGGCTTAAACTCTATATGGTCCAACACACATCCTTGTTCTATTCTGACCTCACCTTGACCTAGGTCCTTTTTGCTGGTGAATACTGAAACAAGTATTCACTTGGGACCTTGCCAACTTTCTCTGCCTCTTGGCACATGTTGCCTCCTTTTCTTTAAGCAGCTATCCTTCATTCTCCTCATCCTTCTGTTCTTCATGTATGCATAGAACACCTTAGTTTTCCTTAATTCAATTTGCCAAGGACTTCTCATCCTTCCTGGCTACCATATAATTCTCATGAGCCCTTCCTGTTTTTTGCTTCCTTAATCTAATGTATGCTTCCTTCTTCCTCTTGCTGTCTCACTTGCTTTATCAACCATGGTTCCCATTTCTCACCCTCTTTTCTCTCACTGGGACAAACCTACCCTGTGCAATTGGCCCCTAAATATCCTGAGAGCATATATTCCCAATTTATTCACCCTAATTCTTGCCTCATCACATTGTAATCAGCCCTTTCCTAAACACTTAACTATTTTGTCTGTTTTTATTCTTATCCTTAACGATGCTGAAGTCCAGGGAGCTGCGGTCACTAGTAATGAAATGCTTCCCCCACTGAATGGTTTTTCACCTGACCAGGTTCATTACCCAGCAATAGATCCAGTCTGGCCTCTCTTCTAGTCAGCTAGTCCACATACTGTGTCAGGAATCCTTCTTTGGCTCTCCTAACAAATTCAACCCCTTCTATCCCTCTTGCAGAGGGGGGTGCCAGTCAATATTTGGGAAGTTGATGTCTCCCATAGAAACAACCCTTTTTTATCTGCCTTTAGATGACTTCCAATATAATGATTGCTCCCTTCCTATTTCTGACTTCCACCACACTGACTCAGTCAACACTCCCTCCCACAGTATCCTTCCTTTCTTCAGCTTTGATACTATCCCTGACTCGTAATGCTACTCTGGCCTCCCCACTTTTACCTTCCATCCTATCACTTTTAAAATATCTAAACCCCAGTACCTGCATCAGCCAATCCTGTCCTTGCATCAGCCAAGTCCCTGTAATGGCCACAACATTGTAATTCCACATACTGATCAATGCTCTAAGTTCATCTCCATTATTCCCAATACTACTTGCATTGAAATAGACACATTTAAAACCTTCCAACTGTCTACAGTTATACTTCCTCCCCTGCCTGTCCTTCCTCAAACCCACAACACATTACATCATCCTTTTCACCTTCTGTTCATTCTGGTTCCCATATCACTGCCAAGCTGATTTAAACTCTTCCTACCAGCTCCTGCAAACCTACCTGCCAGGATATTGGTCCCTCTTCAGTTCCAGTGCGGCTCATCCTTTTTGTTCAGATTATACCTTCCCCAGAAGAGATCCCAATGATACACAAATATGAACTCCTATCCCCTGCATCATCTCTTCAGCCATGCATTCATCTACCACAAATTCCTCTTTCTACCCTCATTGGAATGTGTCACAGGGAGCAATCCTGAGATTACCACCCTTGAGGTCCTGCTCTTCAGCTTCCTTCCTTCCATTCCACTTCAGGATCTTATCCTATCTATATCATTGGTCCTAATGTAGACCACAACATCTGGCAACTCACCCTCCTGCTTCAGAATGCTGTGAACAGTCTGAGACATCACTGATCACTACCATCCAGGAGTTTAAATTTTGTTCACAGAACCTCCGATCTATTAACAATTGAGTCCCCAATCACTATAGCTCTCTTCTTCCCCCCCTTCCCTTCATAGCCAAAGGGCCATTCTCTGTGCCAGAGACCTGACCATTATGACTTGTCCCTGGTAGATAGACCCCCCCCCCCACCCCCGTAGAGCTCATCAAAAGAATCAAAGACTTGTTGATCCAAACGAAGACTTTTATTAGCAAAAGACAGGAGCTCTTCACAGGTGGCCGACCACTCCGGAATGATCCGACCTGGCTAGGGACACAACCCTTTAAGGCCCAAACAGTAGGCGTGGCTTAGCTCTCAGCCAATCACTGTAAGCACAGTCTAGATACTGTAACTATATACACTATATACATTGGTGATAGATCTGTACTATCACACCCACCAAACAATATGCAAAGCAGGAAACTTATTGTTGAGGGGAATGGCCACAGAGGTGCTCTTTGCTGACTGCCCTCTGTTACCTGCCTCTTACCTTTTGGATGTGACTGTCTCCTTATAGCTTCTGCCTCTCATCCCCTCTGCCTCCTGAATGATCAGTTCATCCAGCTCCAGTTTCCTTACACGATGCAGTTGGATGCACCTCTAGTAGCTGAAGTCATCAGGGACAATTGCACTCTCCCAGATTTCCCACATCCTGCTCTTGAAGCATTCTACTACCCTAGCTATCCTCTCCACCAGCTACTCTATTGCAAAGATCTTCCCTGACTTTAACTGTTGTAGACTGGGCACTTACACACTGGCCATTCACTTGAGCTTCCCTTTATATTGATACAGCTAATTGACCAATGGAGAAATTTAAACAAGCAGCTTCCTCTCCTGTTGCTTTTTAACCACTCCTCCTCTCATTTATATTCCTGCATTTGCAGCCCCCGACAAGATTAAAATGAGCACCTATCTTTCCCGTTACTTTTTAAATGCTCCTCCTCTTATTCATAGTCTGCTCTCGCAGTACCTGAGAAGTATTAACCTCAAAGAACTTTTGGTTAACCCTCTGCTTTTTTACTCTTTGTGCTCAAACTTAAATATCCTTATTTAACAGAGTTGACAAATGCCCACTAACATTATCCTTGTTGATTCAACCCGTGACTGAACAAATCTCTAATGAGAAAGTATTCCTGGTCTTTCATTAGGGAATATTGTCAAGACCTTTCCTCATTTCTTGATTAACGAGTGTGTGGTACATACCGTGTAGACTACACCTGCTAAACCCACTTTGATACCAACATTTTTCTTTGATTTTTGACACCAGGATCTTCCTTTCCTTTATCTGCATTCCAGATAATACAATGACTTTATTTTATTTATTCAAAGGAAATGTACACAATAGCTTTCAGAATTCTCCCAAAAATTTCTTATAAACTTTTAAGTAATAGAATGTTGTTTCAGTATTCTTCTGTTCTTCCTTCAATAGTTTTCTCCTTTATTTTTATAATTTTATTTTAAGACTCAGGCAAATATATACAAACAGTACAAGACATTTTCTTATACAATATAATATCTACATGTCTTCAAAACCACAAACAAACCTAATTCAGACTCTTTTATTTATCTGTCAGAACAGTTTTTATTTCAATTGTTTTTCTTAAGTGGAGGGATAGATCATTATCTGTGTGTCTATGTGCCTCAGGTACAGCTGCCACACTTCAATGAACGTGTCATTACTTCTTCCTCAAGTTATAAGTAATCTTCTCCAGGGGAATGCAACTCTGTAGTGTAATGCTAAGTTGTGAGTTGGACTACCACACAACTGCTACACACTTCCTGGCTATCGACAAAAACTATCTTCGCAAATTGAATTTGGTGTTTAGATCATCTAAATTGGACTTCATTAATATTTCCCAGAAGGAACAATTTTGGGTCTTGTGGAAACTCCACTTTTGTAATTTTTGTAAGATGTCCTCCAGGTCTACCCAGAAGGGGTACATAGCCAGGTGGAGTGGATAAAGGTTCCAACCTCGACACAGCATCTGAAACACATATCCAAAATTTCTGACTTTGATTTAAGTAATTTTTGCAGTGTGAGGTACAACTAATGCAGGAAATTGTACTGCACCAGCGTGTATCTAGCATTGACAATCCTTGTCATGTTGTTCAGACACAAATTTTTCCACCATTTTCATTAATTGATATACCCAAGTCCAACCCCTCATCTCTCCCTTGACTGGTATAATCCTGGTTCCAGGGCCTCACTTTGGAGTATGAAATAAATTCTAGAAGTAAATTTAAAATTAAAAAAAATATATTTTCTCCTTGACCATTACTAATAGATTGTATTGTGAATATGTTTTATGTAATGAATATCTTTGCCTTTCTAACTAGAGTTCTACAGTAATGATATTGTTCCCAAACTTTGCTTCTTCCCTTTTATTTAGATGGAAGTTTCATTAAAATCCTTTGGAATTTGTACAGCATTATAAACAATGTGATGGAAGATTGTTATATTTATAATAAGGAGAAGGATTAAATGGTACTTGGTGACAGCTTCAGTAATTTGGAAGTTCTACCAGCTGGATACATTGGCAGATGTACAGGACAAAATGTTTTCATTCAGATGAGTAAAGTATTAAGACTAAACAATGCCAAGACAGAAATTTATTCTGCTTATCTATGGGCAGGATGTTGCAAAGATCACAGTGAATATTGTCCACTGTGAGGTGCCACACAAAGCCCTGTGCCAACAATGCATTGGTAAAGTATCCCTGTAATGTTCGTTTATTATTATTATACAACTGGACAAAATGGCATTCTTCAGTCCTCGGTGTCTTGTCACACCTGTCAAAGCGAAGTTGATTGCACTCTGGTTCAGTGGGTTTTTATGAAGACATCCAATCATTGCAGAATATGATGGTCCTTCACTTCACCAGAAAATTTACCAGTTCATGCGATCTTGTTCACAAGATAGTTGTTCATGAATTTCTTGCATCCAATAGCATTGTGCAACTGAAAGAGCCAGTGTCTCGCTCATCCAGTTGTACTGGGATTGGTAAATTTATCTCAAACTTCCGCTTTGCTCTTTGAATCCATATGTCAACAACAGTCAGAGGAACCCTGAATATTTTTCTCATGTAATTATTTATACCATCAAAACTTGAAGACTTTGTGATTTCTGTAAATGACTATGAGCAACTAAAAAATATGCTCTCTTCAAGTAAGCTCCACTTGTATTGACCTTGGTCTGAGGTTGTATTGATATATAATGACTTTGTTGGTGACGTCATGTTGGAAGAGTATGGGATGGAGAAACACAAAAGCTGCACATGCTGGAATCGTGAGCAGACAAAGAATTGCTGGAAGAACTCAGCAGGTCAGACAGCATCCATGAGTAGAAATGTTCAGTCAATGTTACGCGTCTGAATCCCTTATCAACACTGATTAAAAATAAGTAAAATATTTTCTAAAAAGAGAAAAGCTGGGGGAGGGATCCAGAGGTGATGGTGTGATAGGTGGAGAGAAAGGTAGGAGAAACCATTAAGAAGGATGAAGGGGTAAAAATTAGAGAGAAGAAAACAAATTAAGTATAGGAGAGGTAAAGAGTTGGAAACAGTGGAATCAGATTAGGTGGGGGTTATCTAAAATTAGAAAAGTATATTAGGTTTAAGGCTGAATGGGATGAATATGATGTGTTGGTACTCAAGTTTACATTTGTCCTTGGCAGCAAATCGAAATGCCATTGTAGGAATGGTTGGGATTTAAGAGTTGGCCATAAGAAGCTCATGTTCAGATCCAAATACATAGTGTAGATGTCCGGTGAAATGACACTAATTCTGAACACCGAACACACTGAACACTGAATGCAGTAGATTAGGTTGTATGATGTGAATGTAAATCTCTACCTCATCGAGAAGGTCTATTTGTGGCTCTGGATGGAGATGAGGGAAATGATGTAGGAATGAGTTTTGCACTTTCTGTGGTCACAGTGGGAATTCCCTAATGGGGTGGAGGGATGGGTGAGAGGGAGGAGCAGACGAGGAACTCTGATATTTATCCCTGTGGAAAGCCAACAGGCATGGAGAGGGCAAGATGTGGCGGGAAGGGGAATTGTGCTGAAGTAGGTGGAAATGTTGGATGAGTGTCAGATGTGAAGGTTGGTGGGGTGGTAAGAGGATCAGATAGACTCTGTCCTTATTCTGTTTGGGCAGAGGTGTGGTGAGGAAGGAAGTACGACAAATGGAGGAAATGTGGGTGCGGGCTTAATGACAGTAAGGGGAATCCACATTTATTAAAGCAAGAGGACATGATGGATGTGCTTGAGTGGAAGGCATCATCCTGGGAACAGGCGTAGAGGCAGAGGAACCGTGTTAAAGGGATGGATTTTTTACATTTTTTGAAGTGATGGTGTAAGATGATAACCTGATGATGGTTAATGAAACTTGATCTAGGGGTAGATATGAGGAAGTGTCTGAGAGCTGGTGTCTGGTCTCTGCAAAGTAGAAGTCAAATCACACAACCACAACCAAACCTCCGTTGTCTGCAGATTTGAAAATGAAGTTGAGGTTGGGGCAGAGTGAGCAGAGAGCAGCATGTTCAGAGAGACTGAGTTTAGAGTGGTAAATGTGAAACTCACTATCAATGACTCCAAAGACTGAGTGAGGAACTATAGGCTTTAATGCACATTAGATTTCAGCTGGCCCAACTCCATGTGGTCAAATCAATGGAAGGCGGCAGGGAGGTCAGCCTTAATGGCCAGGTCACGGGGAGGGGATTGAGTCATGAGTGGGCGGGCCAGCCACTTATACAAAGCAGCACAGAACAGTATATACATCTCACCACATTCATCCCCTCTTTATTAAAAAAAAACAAAACCCAGACCAAGGTTCAGCCAGTTAGGTGGCTTCCTCTGCCTTTGTGACCTCTGCAGCTCTGCCAGTGGTGTACTGGTCAGCTCCATTGCTGGTTGGGTGTCTTGAGGCGGGAGGGGCAAGGCTGTCATCGTAAGGGATGGGGTTTGGTTGTCTGGGGGCAGTTGTGGTGCTTGCCTCGGTGAGGGCCCCGGGCATGTGGTGTGGGTGTCCGGGGGGGTGTCGCTAGTCTTCACCAAGTACCTGTAGGGGATGATGTGTGTATATGTGGTGGCTGGGGGTGGGTGGGAGTCTCTGGCACGCACCAGGTCCCAAACAATGAATGTGTCCTCATGTCCAACGAGGTACTGGATGTAAACATATTGCAAGTTAACGTGCAGGAGCTGCATCTCTTCCACGAACAGGTCGGTCTAATGGCCCATTGCATGTTTCCTCAGCAGGATGGGTCCCGGAGATAAGATCCAGGGTGGTAGTGGTTCCAGTCGCTGACCTCCTGGGGAAGGAAAACAAGCATTCATGTAGGGTCATATTTGTAGCAGTGCATAGGAGGGATTGGATGGCTTGGTGTGCATCTAGCAGGACTTCCTGCCAGTGAGACACTGCTAAGCCTTTTGACTTAAGGGCCAGGAGGATCGCCTTCCAAATGGTGGCATTTTCTCTCTCCACCTGGCTGTTTCTCCGGGGTTATAGCTTGTGGTCCTACTAGTAGCTATGCCTCCAGCCAACAGGTACTGTCGCATCTTGTCGCTCATGAATGAGGACCCCTAATCACTGTGGATATAGTCTGGGTACACGAAAATGGTGAATATGCTGCAGAGTGCCCTAATAACTGTGGCAGGGGTCATGTCAGGATAAAGGATGGCAAATGGGAATCTGGAGAACTCGTCCAAGACATTAAGGAAATAGACATTCCTATTGGTCAAGGGCAGGGGTCCCTTGAAATCGACACTCAGTCGTTTGAAGGGGTGCGTGGCCTTGATGAGGTGTGCTTTGTCAGGCCTGAAGAACTGCAGTTTACATTCCACGCAGACCGGACAGTGTCTGGTCAGAGACCTGACGTCTTCAATGGAGTATGGGAAGTTCTGGGCTTTTATGACGTGGAACAACCTTATGACTCCAGAGTGCCAAAGGTCATCGTGGAGGGACTGAAGGCAGTCAAGATATACTCTGGCACACGTCCCCTGGGATAGGGCATCTGGGGGATTGTTGAGTTTGCCTGGCCAGTACAGGATATCATAATTATAGGTGGAGAGTTCGATTTTCCACCTTAGAATTTTATCGTTCTTGATTTTAACCTGCAGTTTTGTGTTAAACATGAAGGCGACAGCCCATTGGTCTGAAGGAGGGTAAATCTTTCTTCAGGTAGTGATGCCAGTGGTGTACTACCTCAACCATCACCTGTGCCTCCTTCTCGACTGAGGAGAGCCATGTTTCGGGGCCATGCAAGGTGCGGTAAAGAAATGCTACTGGCCTGCCCACCTGGTCAGAGGCTTCGCTCTCCATCTGAAATGGGATCGATTAGTCCATGGCAAGCATTGTGGCCTTAGTGATGTCTCCTTTGATTTGGTGAACTTTACTAAGGGGTAGGCCTTATCAACATAATTGGGTACCCACTGGGAATAGTAAGAAAAGAACCCCAGGCATCGTTTCAGTGCCTTGAGGTTGTGTAGTATTTGGAGTTCCATAAGGGGATACATGCGGTAGGGGTTGGGGGCAATAACACCATGCACCACAATGCAAGCAAGGAGAGTCAGGCGAGTGGTACTAAACACACTTCTCCTTGTTATGTCAAATTAGGGGACTTAGCTGTGCTGAGAAATTTTGCCAGATTTGCATTGTGGTCCTGCTGGTCATGGCCACAGATGGTGACATTGTCAAGGTAGGGGGAACGTTGCTGTCAGTTTATGCCTGTCTACCATCTGATCCATCTCCCTTTGGAACACTGAGACCCCATTAGTGACTCAGAAGGGCACCCTGAGGAAGTGATAAAGACTGCCATCTGCTTCAAAGGTAGCGTATTTGCGGTCCTCTGGGTGAAGGGGGAGTTGGTGGTATGCTGACTTCAGATCAATCGTGGAGTACACTTTATACTGGGCTACTTTATTGACCATATCGGCTATTCGGGGAGGGGGTAAACATTTGGTTGAGTGAAGCAGTTGACCATTTGGCTGTAATCGATTGCCATACGGGGTTTGCTCCTGCCCCTGACCACCATGACTTGGGCTTGCCACAGGCTCAAACTGATTCCTACACTTCAGACATTATAACTTCCCTGTTCTCAACGCTATAGCGCCTGCCTTTCGTCATAATGGGCCTGCAGTCCAGGATCAGGTTCTCAAATAATGACAAAGCGAATATGTGGAGGGTGGAGAGGCCGCAGGAGGGGGCTGTGATTGGCGGGTTGTGTACTGTTATGGGTGGTTGTGTCCTCAGAATGCCAATGTCTTGCTCCTAAACTGACTCTAGAAGTCAAGGCCCAGGAGTATGGGTGCACAGAGCTGTGGCATCACAAGCAAATGAAAGTTATCATAACATTACTCCCCGCTATTAACGACGCTACACAGAACCCCCAGATCTCAGTGGATTGGTCCTTTGTGGCCATAGAAATGGTACCGCTCATGGGTCTAACAGGGAGAGAGAGTTTCCGGGTGAATAAAGCTCTCTGTGCTCCCACTGTCAAACAGGCAGTTTGTTCTTTTCCTGTTTACCTTGATCTCCATCATCGATTGGGTGATCAAATGAGGGCTGCCCTGGTTCAGTCACGGAGGCCAAGATTGGGTTGTTGTCATCGCTGTTGGAGGGGAGGCCCGACCAGTAAGATGGCAGCCTCCATATTGACCACATTGTCACATTGGAGGAAGAGGGAGGAAGTGACATCATCCAGGCAGCAGAAGGAAGAGGTCACGTCATCCAGGAGGGGAGAGGAGATGTTGGGTAAGATGGTGACTCCCGAGTCGTGCACGTGGTTGAGCTGTTCAGGCCTGGACATGATTTCAGCACCGCGGTGCTTGTTCAGGAGGTTTTGGACTTACAGATGCACTGGTAATATCCCTTATTCCTGCGTCCCAAACTGATCCGCATCCCAAACAGATCCGCCTCCTTAGTTGGTCAGAGTCGTCGGGGGTGCTTCTGTTGGTTATAGAAGTGGCACCTCGGGTATCCAATTACAGCGCAGAGGCTGTCTGGATGCCGGGTGCCAACATGGCAGTGCCTGCAGTCCGCATGTGGAGGCCCCATTTTTACTAGTGATCTCTTCGGCGTTACGTTTGGCCGAGTCGAGAGTCCTGGAAAGCTGGAAGGCACTCTTCAGGGGCAACTTGTCCTCCTCGAGCAGTCACTGACGAATGTAGTCAGACCTCATTCCAGCCATGCAGGCTTCTTGGACCTGCTCCTCCACACACTGGGTTATGGGCACGGGGCTGTAGCAGTGCCCCAGCAGTCTCTCCCAGGTCGTACAGTGCTTGGAGGAACTTTTCTATGGACTCACTGAGTTGCTGTTTTCTCAAGGCCAGCTGGAACCATGAGTACACTTCATTCATCCAGGGTTGATAGAGATTGCAGAGTTTACCCATGTATGACTGTAGGTCGTACAGTCCGAATCACCAGGTATGCTCGATGGCCCACTCTAGCTTACAGGACCTTAAGTTTCTTCATGACAGAGTCCACCATGCCCACTGTGACTTCAAGGAAGTTTGTGAAACAGGTGATCCACTGTTCATACCGTTTAGCAGCTTCAGGCATCTGTGGATCGATTTCAGCAGCTTGTTGATTCCATGTGGAAAATGAATGTGTATTAAATTGATACACACTATCAATGGCTCCAAAGGCTGAGTGAGGAACGATAGACTTCAATACACATTAGATTTCAGCTGGGACAAGTCTATGTGCTCAAATGAATGGAAGGGGGCAGGGAGATCGACCTTTATGGGCTAGGTCACGGGGGATGGTTTACAGGGGATCAAGTTATCAGTGGGTGGACCAGCCACTTATACACAAAACAGTATATACATATCACCACAGTGGTTGGAGGTCCAAGTGATTAATGTCCCATTGAAACATGAAAATGTCGAAGCTGGAAACTCACTGGAAGGCAGTGGATTTGATGGTGAAGTTGGTGTTAGTGTGGAGGACTGGAGTGCTGTGTGCTATAGATGTCGTTAGCACTGTTGAGATGCTTGTAAGTGAATTAGTGTCTAGAAATTGGTAATGACTTTGGCTATTAAGCATTGAAATATCACTCAGTTTGGCACTGGTTACATTTAACACTTTTAAGGAAACAAAAAATTGCAAAATCTGATAATGTTGGATCCAATGGCAATTTTCAATGCTTTTCATTTACTTCTGACTCAAGGGTGAAAGTGCACCAGCTGATTTTTTTTAAAATCATTTGAATGTAATGTTTGGAATCCACTTGCATTTGTACTCAAATTGCAACTTGTAACCCTAGTAGGTCTGGCTGCTCATCAGGTTTTTTTATATAAAGTGAAGAAATTTGACCAATCAAAGAATGAATGAAGTTTGTTGTAAAGACAGATGCAATCAAAACCTTACTTGCTGCAGGTTCACAGGTATATAAAGCACAAAACATATAAGAAAAAAGCTAATAAACATAGAAGTGAATCATAAATCAAGCAATAAATAAATAAATAGATAGATAGATAGATAGATAAATAAATAAATGAATAGATGAATAAATAAATAAATAGATAAATAGAAAATAGATGGATATTTCAGTTGGCTGGTGCATAAATGTACTGAGTCATTGCAGCAGAGAGATCTGAAATTTTTGAGGTGGTAACTGGCAGAATAGTTACAGGTGCACAATTCAAGATTAAAGATTCAATTTATTGTCATGGAATAAAAGCAGTGCAATATTACACAAAATTCACTTTTATCTGCTGTAAGGCACAGATTCACCATCGGCAGAAATTTTCTGAAGCACCTCTTACATTCAGAAAATGAGTCACCAAGTATCCATGGATTTGCCTCCAGCGCTTCCGCAGCCCCTGCAGCCTCACACAGTCCAGTCCAAGCCATCAGCAGCCCGAGCTCCAGATTGGAACCTGCAACACGACCAGGAACCCTACAACAGCCCTCTCGCATCCCAGTTCTGATATCTGGTGCCCCTTCAGCCAGTCTTGAGCCAATGTCCAGCAGTTCACCCTCTGGTGTGAATCTCTTGGCAGCAGTCACCATCAGCCTGCAGCCTGTGTAAATTCTTCACCTCGAGTCACCAACACCTTGCCGCCGGTGTTTATTCAATCACAGACGCCTCACTGGTTTGCCACCATGGTCACCATCCTGTGGCTCATTTCTGATTCTCCTCATATGGGGGGGGGGGAGAGGGGGGGAGGGTTCTCTTCATTTTCTGCTGCCCTGCTCTGGTCCTCTCCTTCTGCTTTCCAGAAGTCTGCAACCCCTCATGGCTGCTGCCAATCATAGGCACCACCATCTTTGGTGCAGACCCTGTGGCTGCAGTATTTCTTAAATAAAACCACCATCATCTCTAATTACAGGCCCATTTATGGACCCCCGTCTCCTGTTTTCCGCTCCCCACTCTCCGTGGGTCCTCACCAGCGGCAGCACTGCCATTGCAGCAAATCCGATCTTCAGCAAAATTGTAAAGGTATCACTTCAGAATTATCTACCTGAAAACACTGAGGCTCAGTCACTGATGTGTTCAAGACAGATCAGTAGAAGACCGGATATTAAGAGAATCAAGAGTTAGGGAGTCAGTGCCAAAGGTGGAGGGCATGAGTGTGGGATTAATCACAAGAGTTTAATCTGCTTCTATATCTGTCTCAAAAGCAGAAACATTATTTGAATTTGCTGAACAAAAATGCTGTGCATGTCTTGTTACTTGAAATAAAACAGGAAATGCTGATTATCCCTGTGGAATTGTCGCTTGAAGGAGAATTCAAAGGCTTACCAGAAAGTGCTTTTCCTCCAAACATTGCAGCGAGTGGAAAGAATATAATCAAACCAATATTGAAAATCATGATAAAACGTTGTAATAAAACGATTCTATTTTGTATTGTGCAGGTACTTGGCCATTATACATCCTCTACAGCCAAGACTGTCAGCAACAGTAACTAAAGTCATTATTGCAAGCATCTGGAGTTTGGCCACTCTTCTTGCATTCCCTCTGTGTTATTACTCAGAAGTCAAGCAGCAGCCAGGGCGTGTTCTTTGTCAACTGAATTGGCCAGGAGATTTCATGTAAGTGTTTGTATGAGGTTCCCATAAGCACAGCATTGCATTTGGATTTTCATTCCAGCATTTGAAATGTGTAGGCAGGAATGAATGAAAAGGAGATGTGAAAACTAGGGCTGAGTGAGTTTGTGGCATTCTCCTCTACATGACTGTAGAAAGCTAAACCAGAAGCTCGAAGACAATCTTATTTGCTTTTTGTATTATCTTTAGCAACTTGATGGGGAATGTAATATATACTTGTTTTTAAATAGCCAGGTTCAACATTAGGCAGTCCAAGATGCATCACCATAAAAGGTCTGGGGGGTAGCCCCTCTGCTATGTACCTGTGACTAATCCCATATTCATTATCATATCATCGTCTCCTGAGCAGACCAACACACACTCTGGATTGGGTATTTATCCACACTAAAAATCTTAGAAAACCCTTCCCAATGAGCTTGGAGTGGCACAATCACAAGGGCTTCAACATGTCTCCCAGGACAACTAGGTTTGATCAGACTTGCCAGCAGTGCTTGCATCCCATTTATTTTTTGAACCCTATGTGTAGATTTTGTATGCCCCTTCAGATTTTTTTTGATATGCTGTTTTGGTTTCCTTTGTGTCCCAGTCTGTTAATCTGCTTTTCATTCCAGATATGCAGATTACTTCAGTTTACTTTCACAAGATAGAAGCAGAAATGGTCCCATTGGCCCATTGAGTTTGCTCTGCCATTCTGTCATGAGCTGATCCACTTCCCAGCCTTCTTCCTATAACCCTTGATGCCTTCAGATACCTGTCAATCTCTGCCTTAAATACACCCAATGACCTCGCAACCACAGTTGCCTGTGGCAACAAGTTCCACAGACACAAGACCCTCAGGCTAAATAAATATTTCAGCATCTCTATTTTAAATTGAAACCATTTTATACTGAAATTATGCCCTCTTGTCTTAGACTCTCCTACAATGGGAAATAACCTTGCTACATCCACCCTGTCCAGGCCTTACAGCATTTGAAACATCTTTGAGGTCTCCCCCCATCCTTCTGTTCTTCAACGTGTACAGCCCAAGAGTCGACAATCATTCCTCAGATGCTAATGCTTTCATTCCTGGTATCATTTTAGAAAATCTTCTCTGAACTCTCTCCAATCCTAGCATGTCTTTTCTCAAATAAGGCTCCTAAAACTGTATGCAGTACTTCTATAAAACACCAGTGTTTTATAGTGTCGCTACATTACATCCCTGCTCCAATATGCGACTTGTCTGGAAATGAAGGCCAACATTTCATTCATCTTCTTCGCCACTGACTAAACCTGGAGGTTAACTTTTAGGGTATCCTGCATGAGGAATCCCAAGTCCCCTTGTACCTCCGAATT
The DNA here is from genome assembly GCF_036971445.1 of Narcine bancroftii. NCBI lineage: Eukaryota > Metazoa > Chordata > Chondrichthyes > Torpediniformes > Narcinidae > Narcine > Narcine bancroftii. Next base: position 44,347,129 of record NC_091469.1, read on the forward strand.
TTGAACTTTCTCCCAATCTAAATAATAGTTTTCCCATCTATTTATTCTACCAAAGTGAATTACAGCACACTTTTCTACCTATTTTTAATCTGCCACCTCTTTGCCCATTGTCCTAGTCTATCCAAGTCTCTCTGCAGCCATTCTGTATCCTCAGCACCCACCCGCCCTCCCACCCATTTTGCCACAAAGCCATAATCCAAATCATTTATATTCAACATAAAAAGTAGTGATCCCAACACCAACCCCTGTGGAATATCGCAAGTAACGGGTAGCTAACTATAATAGGATCAATTTATTCCCACTCTTTTTCATGCCGATCAGCCAATTTGTCAATTAAATGGTAATTATTTGTAAAGGGCCAATTGGCAACCATACCTAGAGATATGGACATAAAGTGATCCAATGGACAACTAATCATAAAGTTTCAGAAAATGTACTATATTAAAACTACCAAAACTAATTTATTTCTGGAAACAGGAAGCAATCTAAATCCTATTTAAGGATCAACAATTATCGTTTTTAAGTGTGGTCTTTTTTCTGTTGTTACGAGCCCAGAGGACCCCAAAACCCAGCAGCAATAGATATTCACCAAGACAAATGGTTACTTAAACAAAAGTTGCTTTTACTTATCTTTAAATGTGAAAACTGAATCACACTTTAACTATTATTGACTTAACTAACCTAACTTAACCCCCTTCTAATTCTAAGCGCACATGTCTGTAATGTGTGTGTAAGTTCAGAAAGGTTCTTTGGTTCACAGTCCAATCTCACTTTCATTCCTCCAAGGTTCACTGGTTGCAGGCAATTTTTATACTGTGCACAGAATTTAACATTTATAAAGTTCACCAGACTTCGGTGCTTGAGAGGTAAATGGTTACTGCTCAGCAAGGTTCATGTCAGTTTTCAGAGAGAGATTCTTTGTTCCAGGACACCCACAACTGATTTACTTCCATCAGCTACTTCAGTGTCTTGCTGACAAAACTCGCCCCCTCAGGGTTCTCCAGATAATAACCTCTTTCTTTCAGGTCACCACAGAGTGCCTTTTTGTTTCTCTTATTCCAAGTGAAACATTAGAGAGCCAGTCCTCTCCTCTTGCATGAACCACAAGGGACTTAACCAGGCTGAACTAAGCACTCACAACCCATCTTTCAAATGGGGTTTCCACAAGCTTGCCAGCTTGTCCTGTTCCAGTCCCAGTTGCTGCTGCTGACTGTAACACTATAGAACCGATCTGTGTGTGTCTCTCTCAGAGAGAAAACCTCTTTGACTCTCTCTACTTGCAAAACCACATGACCCTCTTAGAACAGCAAGTTCCACTGCAGACAATCTGCAGCTCTGAAAAGTTCTTTCATCTGATGGGGAAATGGATAGGAAGGAGAACATAGGGTAGCTTTGATAGACTGTGAAATCTCAAAGTTGGAGAGGGCAAAGAGGGAAAGGAGAGTTTCAGAGAGAGTGTCAGGTAGCAAACTGGAGAGAGCAGGTTGGTACAGTTTAAATATGAATGCACGGAGTATAAGAAATAAAATGGATGAGCTTGAGGTGCAAATGGACATTGGAGATATGATATTATCAAAGTAATGGAGACGTGGCAACAGGAGGGACAGGATTGGGAAATTAATGTTCCAGGATATGCATCCTATCGAAAAGACAAAGTTAGGTAGAGGAGGTGGGGTTGCTCTGTTGAAGAATGAAATTCTGGCGCTGGAAAGGAAAAACATTGAATCAGGTGGAGTAGAGTCTGTTTGGATAGAGTTGAGAAATTGCAAAGGCAAAAGAACAAGAATGGGGGTCGTATACAGACCTCCAAACAGTGGCTCAGATGTGGGAATCAGTATAAATAATGAATTAAGAATGGCATGAAAGAGTGGTAGTGATACAATAGTTATGGGTGACTTCAACTTGCAAGTAGACTGGGAAAATCAAGTAGGTGTGGGAAAACTAAAGAGTGAGTTTATATAATGCCTCCGAGATCCCTTCTTGGAGCAGCTTGTGATGGAACCTACTGGGGGAAGTCGATTCTGGACGATACTGTGCAACGACATGGAGTTAATAAGGGACCTTGAGGTAGGGGTGCCATTAGGTAATAGTGACCATAATATGATCACTTTTAATCTGCAAATGGAAAGGGAGAAGAAAAGAAATTCAGAAATATTAGTGCTATAGCTGAATAAGGGTGACTATACAGCTATGAGGGAGGAGCTAGCTAAAATAAAATGGAAGGATATTCTAGCTGGGAGGACAACGGGACATTTTTCATAGGATTCAGAATATATTCATTCCAAAGCAGAAGAAAGACTCTAAGAAGAGCAAATGGCAACTGTGGTTGACAAAGGAAATCAAGTGCAGTATCAGGTCCACAAGAAATAAGTATAAGATGGCAAAGCTGAGTGGGAGGTTAGAGGATTGGGAAGCATTTATATAAAAAAAAACAGAGAAACTAAGAAAGTCATTCGGGAGGGGAAAATGAAGTATGAGAGTAAATTGGCAAGTAATATAAAATGGGATAGCAAAAACTTCAGTAATATAAAAAAAAGAAGAAATTGGTTAGGGCCAAATTTAGGCCCTTAAAAAGAGGAAAAAGGTGAAATTATCAATGGGGACATGGAAATGGCTGAGGAATATAACAAATATTTTGCAGCTGTTTTCACCAAGGAGGATGTAGATTATGATCAGATAAGGGCTAGGGGTCAAGCAGTATCTAGGGACTTAGTCAAATTACCTAAGGAAACAGAGAATCTGATGGATATCCAGATCTAGAAGCAGGTGATTGTGAGCAAATTGTTAGAACGGAGGCCTGATAAGTCCCCTGGGCCTGATGGGCTGCATCCCAGGGTGCTTAGAGAGGTTGCTCTGGAAATTGAGGAAACTCTGGTCAACATTTTCCAAAGTTCTTTCGATTCGGGGAAGTGCCTACAGACTGGAGAGTGGCTGATGTTGTACCACTTTTTAAGGGAGGGAGAGAGAATATGGGAAATTATAGACCAGGCAGCCTGACATCCATGGTGGGGAAGATATTGGAATCCATCATTAAAGGAGAAATAGCAGAACATTTAGGAAGGAATAATAGTTCCTGTGCTAGTCAGCATGGGTTCCTTAAAGGAAAATCTTGCTTGACTAATCTCCTGGAATTTTTCGAGGACTTAACAAGGAGGGTGGACTCTGGAAAGCAAGTGGATATGGTGAACTTGGACTTCCAGAAAACCTTTGATAAAGTCCCACACAGGAGGCTAGCTAGCAAAATCAAGGAGCATGGTATCAGGGGTAGGGTGATGTCATGGATAGATAATTGGTTGAGAAATAGGAAACAAAGAGTTGGGATAAATGGGTCATATTCTAGATGGCAGAATGTGACAAGTTGGGTCCTCAGTTGTTTATCATTTATGTAAATTATTTGGATGAGGGGATTAATAACTATATATGCAAATTCACAGATGACACTAAACTGAATGGTAGTGTGAAGTGCGAGGAGGATGTTAGGAAATTGCAGGGAGATTTGGACAGGTTAGGGGAGTGGACGGAGAAATGGCAGATGAAGTTTAATGTGAGTAAATGCAAGGTTGTCCATTTTGGAGGCAGAAACAAGAGAGCAGAATATTATTTAAATTGAGTTAAGCTAGGGAGTGGGGTAATGTAAAGGGATCTGGGCATATTTGTTCACCAGTCATTGAAAATTAGCGTGCAGGTTCAGCAACCGGTGAATAAGGTGAACGGTATGTTGGCTTTCATTAAGAGGGGATTGAGTATTGGAGTAGAGAAGCCCTCTTGCAGTTGTACAGGACTCTGGCTAGAACTCACCTGGAGTATTGCATCCAGTTCTGGTCCCCATATTTAAGAAGGGACATACTTGCTTTAGAGGGAGTGCAACGCAGATTGATGAGGTTAGTTCCTGGGATGGCAGGATTGACATACGCAGATAGGTTAGAAAGACTTGGATTATATGCGATGGAGTTTAGAATGATGAGGGGAGACATGATTGAGGTATTTAGGATTATCAAAGGACTTGACAATGTGAAATCAGAGTACAAGTTCCCAATGATGGGAGAGACTAGGACTGGAGGGCATAGTTTAAGAATACAGGGAAGGCCATTTAAGACAGAAATGAGGAGAGTTGTGGATCTGTGGAATGCATTGCCACAGAGGGAAGTGGGGGCAGATTCGCTGGATAGATTTAAGAGAGAGTTGGATAAGGCTCTTGTGGGCAGGGGAGTTAAGGGTTATGGGGATAAGGCTGGGATTGGTTATTGAAATAAAAAGCCATGATCCGATAAATGGTGGTGCTAGCTCGACGGGCCAATTGGACTACTCTAGCACCTATTGTCTATTGTAAAGAACAATCCATTAGTACAGTCTCCAAAGCTTTTACTAAGGCTCTGAGGCCTTGATATGTCCAGCATTAGCAGAGCTCCAGTATTTTAAATATTCTATTTTAAAGTGTTTGACGTACATTAACAAACCTGACCCAATTTATCTCCCAAAAACATTTCTATATTCTATCACACTGTAAATTGCTGTATTTGTCATTCATATCATTGGTTCTTCCCTGGGACTCTTGTGCCAAGACCTGAACTTTTGCCACTGTCCTGTATTGTCAGATATTCTGCAATACAGTAGCATTAATAAATTAAGAATGAAGATCAAGATTCAAGATTCTTGTCATGCAATAAAACAGATATATTACACAAAATTGCATTTAGACTGCCATAAGGCAGACAAAGATTTGCCATCACAAAAATTGCCCAGCCCCCCTTAGACAGGGAAAGAGTTTCCCTTATGAATCACTGGCTGTATGTGGATTTGCAACGACCACTCCTGTTGCTTCTGCAGTCACATAGACTTCAGTCTAAACTATTGACAATCTGAGCTCCAGATCCAAACCTCCAACATGATCAGGAAGCCCATCTCTTGGGAGCCCATCCTACCCTCAGCACTCTCTCACATCCCAGTTCTGATACCTGGTACACCTTAAGCCAGTCTTGAACCAGTCTCCAGCAGTCTGCAGCCTGCAGCCTGGTTGCAGTGCTTTGACTGTGGCACCAGCATCCCGCAGCTTGTATAGTCTTCAGCCACAGAACTCGTCACTGGTCTGCTGCCATGGTCACAGTCCCATAGGGTCTGCTCTGTGCCAGTCCTCTGCAACACCTTGAGGCCACTGCCCATACGGCCACTACCATCCTAGTCCCACACTCTGCAGTCACAGCTAACTTAACACCTCTGCAATTACTTGTCCTGAGCTACAGTGGATGTCTGGATTGGATGGATGTAAATTTCGGCAGAATCTATTTATTCGCAGTATAATTTCAATCACACACTAAATGTGCATAGAATTTTTCTGGAATGATCTGCGCCTTTCTAATAATTCTTTCAGGCCTACATATGTGCAGTGCTAAACAGGGCAGCATGTAGATAGCTATCATAGATCTTTGACACACAGCATTCTGAAGCACTGTAGAGCATCACAAACAGAAGAGAGCAGCAATTCTAACCTGAGCAGGCTGAGATTTATGATGATATTCTGTGCCCTCTGAAGGAACAATGCTTGTCAATACGTGTTATTAGGTAAGGAAAAGCAGCACAAGGAAGAGTAGGAGTGCGACAGAGTGAAAGAAGTCAAGGAAGAAAGAATTCAGGAAGGTCCATGCAACCTGCTTGTGCATGACAATGAATGATCCTGTAACTATAATCTCAGGATCTCTCAGGCACATATGGTTTACATGCCTTAGACCTTTCTCATGACCTTCACAAGAGAGCCTATGAAAGATCAGCAGTTTCGAGTTGCTGCCCTGCTCTGTTTATGACTCCAGTTTGCTGGACGGTCCAACTTCAAAAAGACTGTTGTGTTCACTCTGTCAGCCAGCTCTCAATTCTCATATACACATGGGCATTTTCACTTTCACCTTTGGTTGCTCATACTTGTGAGTTCCAGTGGTATTTCACTGGATTGAGGTGCAAATCAACCCTGACTGAATGAATGAAACACTGTCAGCGGTACAATTTGTCAGATGAGACATTAAAATGAAGACAGATGTAATGGAGTTCAGAGAATGGTTTTTTAGTAACAGAAATAATCCTGATCAGTTTTCAATCTTTATTTAACGTTACTGAAAAATAATTACCTGGTCACTACCATATTCCTATTTGTAGTAGATTTCTGAAGGTAATTTTGTTGCCTTGTTTCTTGCATTACAACTAATAAAAAAAAGTAAAATATTGAACAATATTTGGGGATGACTTAAAGTTGTGAAAGTTACAAAAAAAGTCAATTTCTTTCAGTGTTTTACAGCTGATAAACCATTTGATGTATCGTAATATTGAAATATCACAATGTGTTTTGTATGCAGGGTCCCAGGAAAAAAAAACAAGGGCCTAAATAACTAGTGATAAATGTTGGAAAAATGCCATGAGATCCTTTAGCCAGGCTGGCAAGTGAGCACAAAAGAGGTTATGCAGCGTTCCTTCAGTTCTGTACTGAAATGTCAAGTTCTGCACTCATTGTTTGGAGTGGTGCTTTAATAGATGATCTTGCAACCTAAAGGCAACAAATGAGCTTGCACAAACATTATCATCATTGCAATGGAATTTAGACTTATGTGACCCACAGGACTCTAGACAGTCGGTTTACTGCTCATGAGTGTGTTGGATTCACTGAGGTCTGTACATTCCGGAGCACTGATGATAATGTTTGTGCGAGGTCAATTCTTCAAAATGATATATGTTGATTTGTAACGTATTCACTTCAAAATATTGCTGATGGTCAACTACTTTGAATCAACAACCTAAAATGATACATTTATGCAGAGACAATAAGTAAATGAACACTTGTCAACTGTACATTCTTTTTCAAAATAGTTTTGCCAGAGGTAGTTTTTCCATTGGTTTAGTCAATCCCATTTTTGCAAGTTTGACCTTACCTGCAGGTAAAGTCTTGTCCACTGAATGTTTTAAGACTTTCACCATCCTCAAATTTTCCAGTTCCCAGTAACTTTTTCTATACTGAACTCTCTCAATTCCTTGACATCCAGCTAGAGCAATGCTGAAGGTACTGGGAGATGGGTGGTGGTGGAATGTTCTGGGTGCAACTCATTTCTATGACTTTCTCCCCATCGCCAAGATCAGAAGTGTCAATTTGCCATCATTGACAAAAATGAGACTTGTGCTGATAAGTGGCACATAACATTCACACATCAAAGTGCCAAGCAATGGCCATGTCAAACAAGAGTCTAACCACCCTCCATTAGATTCAAAGAGTTTACCATTGTCAAATCTCTCCCATTGATTTCTAGGGAATCATTATTGATTTAAAGCATAACTGGTCTGGACCCAATAAGAGGAGCTTAAAAATTTGATTTTTCTGCAGCAAATATCTTGAATTTTTACAACCCAAAGGTTACTAGACGTAATCTGACATGGTGATAGCATACTCTGTACTTGTGTGCAGTTGAAACAGCTCTGAATCATCTCAATATCATCCAAGAAAAGCATCCTCAATCATGACTACATTGAATGCCATCAATAAGAAAATCTCAGCACTTGATGGTTTATTCATCAGAATCTCTTCTTTCTTTCTTTCTTTGGCTTGGCTTCGCGGATGAAGATTTATGGAGGGGTCTGCACCACGTCTGCTGCAGGCTCGTTGGTGACTGACAAGTCCGATGTACTATCATTGAGTTCCTGGTCAACGATGCGGGACAGGCAGGCACGGTTGCAGCGGTTGCAAGGGAAAATTGGTTGGTTGGGGTTGGATGTTGGGTTTTTTCTCCTTTGTCTTTTGTCAGTGAGGTGGGCTCTGCAGTCTTCTTCAAAGGCCTTGACATTCTGCACAAAGGAACATAATGACCTATAAGTTCCTTTCAGATCACAAGACATTCTAGTCGGGTCTATTGCCAAACTGTTATCATTGTTGGGTCAATATTCTGTCACATGCAATCTAACAGCACAGTGGTCAACTCCATCACAGGTGTTGAAATGGTACTGGATGGAAGAACACTGCTGCCACCTTGTGCTCATTTATCAATGGATGATTAATGCTGGCGCTCTCAGTAATTAATACTTGTATCATGGATGTGAATGAACAGGAAGAAGCTGCTCAATGTATCAGCGTTCTATTCCACCGTCCAAGAGAACCTTGTAATCATGGATGCAAATGTCAAATATATTCAGGCCACCCCTGCAACTCTCGTTGGTCTGTTTGTGAAGCTGGAAGCTGATGGAGAATAGCAAGGACCCAGGATTTCTCATGTAGCTGTACATTTTTTATTATCCTGAATTTCTCTTGCAAGCTTTAAAATTTTAAATAATAAAATATCAGGCGAAAGTGTGGCTCCCCTTACACACATTCTGTGTGTTGCACTACACAATTATGGCAAGTTTATGTGAACATTCAATGCATTAGCTAGTAACTGTTCATATTGGACATGAATTATGTTTGAAATGGAGGAAATCTACAATTCAGACAAATGGCAAGTTGCAGAGTGTTATAGAGCATCTTCGTAAGACCTTGTACCAGTACTGGTATGGTGGTAGCCTCAGGACAGGATCTCCTCTGTTGCTACAGTTCACACCAAGCTACAAAGATCTTCCTGTAAAATGGAGGGCAGGTGGCACTTAATTTAAAAAAAAGATGACATTTATATAATGCCATTCACATCCTGAGAATGTCACAGCAGCCAATATAAACACAGCAACATAAAAGGCAACAAATAGCACCTACAATCATTACAGTCCCATTTAGTACTATCATTGAGTTCCTGGTCAACGATTATACAAGGAGCAAGATCCCCATTTCTTCATTAAAATGATTCCTCAGATTATTTAGTTCTCTTGAGAAGGTAAAAAGGATGATATTCTGTGTGATTTTTAAAAATAAAATACCACCAAATCTGCAATAATTTCCTAACCTTTAAATGCCCCGTCTTTGGACAGTAATTCAGACCCACAGTCTTTCCAATGGAGGCCCTTCTGCCTTTATCTTGTAATTTTGTTTAAAAAAAAATCAAAATCATTTTTAAAAATAATTAATAGATTAAGCAAAGGATAACGACAAAAGAATGTTATAAATGAAAGCCTGCACAAGGTTGTGAACATGTCCATGCAGTTGCCTGCTGATTATACTTTAAAACAAAGGCAGTGCGAGAAAGAGCAGTCACAATTGCAACATGAGAGGGGATTGGTTATTCTCAGCCTGTCAATGCCTTTGGTCATAAATCCTGACTCTTACTTGCAGAAGAACATTTGCTGTTTACTAAGGTCATTAACCCCAAGAGTTTTATATCTCAATAACTTGCACTATTTTCTGATTCTTAAGGCTTTCAACATTATCTGAAATAATAAGCCGTCCTCTTCCTCTTCAGTCATAGGAACATCAAAGGGAAGGGTGTTTTGTGGGTTAAGACGCTGGCACCAAGCAGCAACATAGTCATGCCACACTGTTTTATTTAGAGGTTTTTTTTCAAAGATAAGATGTGAAGTGGCAAAGCAAATAACACTGGGATGGTGACTGATTGATTAGGCTCAAAGTTATAACGGTGGGGGGGGGGGAGTGAGGAAATTAGCTGTAAAATTAGCAGGAGATCTGGAGGCAAAACTTCAATAGTCCCTTAAATAGTGTGAACAAATTGGCTTTAATGAGTACAAGCATCCAGCTGAAGATCAGGATGAGTCTCCATTAATAGGAATACCTGGAATGGGATTCAAACCAGGATGATGGCATGGTCCCACAAAGCCAAAGATACAAGGAATAAATAGGAAGACAGGCAGCTCAGCTGATAGCATGGAATTTAATATTCTCAGTCTTTTTCTTTCCACTCCCATGCTGCTTTAAATATTCCCTATGCCATCGGTGCTCTGTGATTAATAAGGGATTCCTTAAGGTGGTAAGAAAAAGTTTGAAAACCACTGTTCTAATCATACATAATTGACTCGTTATGTGCACGGTTTCATAACTCCAGAGGAAATGGGCCAATGACAATTTTTCTCAAGTAATATATTTCAGAAACAATTGGGTCTAGAGCAGTGATTCTCAACCATCCCCTCCCACTCACATACCAGTCCCTTACTAATCACAGAGCACCAATGGCATAGGGAATACTTAAAGTGGTATGGGAGTTGAAAGAAAAAGGTTGAGAGGCACTGCTTTAAAATATTCAACTCTATTTTAGCAGATGAGTTATCTGCTAATAAATTAGACTGGTGGTCTAACAGCCAAAGCATTCCTTTGACCTGTGTTAATATCTTGACTTTAAAGCTTTAATGTGAAATTGTTGCCCTTTGGCAACCGATTTGTTGTTATTTATTATTTGACTTTCTCTTATAGATATCAGATTGCTTTGTTGATCCTGGGATACGTGCTGCCGTTGGTGGTGATGGGTATTAACTACGCCATCATTGGAATCACACTGTGGGGTGCGGAAATTCCTGGTGACACATCAGACAGCTACCACGACCAGCTCAAAGCTAAACGGAAGGTAATCGGCTCTGATTCTGTTTTTCTCACAATTTATCACAATATCCTTAGCTCCGTGAAAGCGGAAACACAAGTAAGCAGGATGCTAAACAAGGCATTTTGCAAACTTGTCATTATTGTAGTATCCAATGCTTTTCTGAGTACCATGTAACAAGAAGGATGTGGAGGCTTTCGAGAGGATGAGAAGTTCACCAGGATATTTGTTGCATTAGAGAGCATTGGCTATAAGGAGAGGTTCGACAAACTCGGATATTGAAGGGGCTCTCTAAATGGAGAGGGAAGGGGTAGGGAACTGGAGAAAAGAAGATGATTTAAGAAAAGGGAAAGAGAGAGAAATAGATGGGTCCTAAAAGAAACTGGAGAAGTCAATGTCATCTGTGAGAGATTGTCCATATGGAATATTAGCTGTTATTCCTCCAAATATCAGATGGCCTCATTTTGGCAGTGCACAGGCCATGGTCAGACATGTTGGTGTAGGAATAGGGTATGGAATTGAAATGTTTGGCAACTGGGAGGTCCCTATTATTGCAGTGAACAGGGCTAATCCCTCCCCTATCACTTCTCATCTTTTTTTCTCTTCTCCCACACACCCATACCCACCTTTTGTCTGTGGTCTGTGCTCCTCCCCCTGGCCCTCCTTCCCTCCTCCCAGTATCTTTATATTCAGGCACCTGTCTGCTTTTTGCTTTGATAGATGGCTGAGACCCCAAATGTTAGTTAAATATCTTTGCTTCCTATGTGTGCTACGCGACCCATTGAATTTCTCCCGCAACTTTGTATATTTCTCTACAAACATAGTGTCTGTGGAATTTCTTGTATAATTACTTTGTATTGCACTAATTATTTAGTATAACACATTCTGTGTAAGCCTTGTATATAATTATCAAATTTTATGTTATTACAATGCTGATACTAAAATTGTCATGAGTCTGGCATCTTTCTTACATGTTCAAAGACCAAAAGAACAAATCTGGAGCCCTCCACCAATGTTAGCCCTCGTGATGTCTCAACATTTAGCGCGGGGTCTACAAAATATGCCTCCTTCCCCAAAATGATCTTGGATGAATTTCTGTGTCACTGTTTTCAGCTATTTCACCCTTGATTCAAATGGGAATAATTTACTTTTTTTTGAATATTTTATTTTAAAATTTTAGACCATACATATAGTCAAATACAAAATTAAAAATTATGAATACATAAGTAGACAAATTTATGCTGCATGATGGTTGTAACTCAAGTCTTCCAATCCCCCACCCATCCAAAAGACCCCTAAAAAATATCTGAGAAGAATAAAAGAAAGAAGAGAAAGAAAGAAAGGTTGCTGGAAAGCACCATTCACTCCATGGATTTCAATTCATTATTTAACTAGTCTTCTTCTTTGGAGAAGGTTAACATGGACTCGAGGACTGAAAGAAACTCAACTAAAGATTTACATCTGAGATCTGTAAATAGGGTCTCCATATTTGCAGAAATATGTCATTGTAGCCATGAGCTACTCGAAAGAAGACACGCACACATAGTGTAGTCAGGTTAAACTCTGAATTTTATTAGGGCTAAGGCCCAACTTTTATACTTGCACTGTTCCCACCGTGGTCCCCTTTGGATGATGTCACAACGTGCATAACAAAAGTGTGTTTCCCACATAACAATGCCCTTTTTCCCTGCACACTGTCCCTGTCTGTTGGCTGTGCAGCAAGGCCAGCGCCATTTTGTGTTTGCTGGCCTTTAAGCTGCCCTTGCCATTCACCCGCCGGTTCACTTGTTGGGGCCAGTGCCACTGTGCGGGCTGATGACCTTTGGTTGCACTTGCCACCTGGAGCGCTGACTCGAGGGCCGCCACATAATCCCCCCCAGAAATGGCAGTATTGTCCTTATTATTGTCCTTGGTGCCTGGAGGCAAAGTCTCCGCAGCCTTCAGTGGCCTGCCTCTTTGGCGTGGTTCTGGTGTCTCAACTGAGCCCGCCAGGTCCAGGTGTGCCAGTTTCAGCCTGTCTGTGGTGAAGACCTTTGTCTTTCCTCCAATCTCCAGTTCGATTGTGCCCCTGTTGTTGTGGATGACCCGGAATGGACCCTTGTGTGGCCTCTGAAGAGTGGACAATGTGGAGCCCTGTGAATGAAAACAAACAGTCCTGCAGGTCTTTGGGTATGTTGTTCCTCACGTGTCTGTGCCTGGAAGGTGGAATCAGAGCCAGGTTGCCAACTCTTTCCCTGGTTATCCTGTGACCCAGGAATTTGATGGCCTCCAATCCAAATTGACATTTGGCTGGGTTGATCGTCAGGCCAAACTCGCTCAGTCAGGCGTAAACACTATGGTATGCGCCACAGGCTCCTGTTGGTTCCTGCTCGGCATCCAGGTACACGAAGGTGCCGTCCAGGTCTCGGTCCACTGCGTCCATGAGTTGCTGGAATGTCTGTGCGGCATTCTTTAAGGCAATTGGCATTTGGAGGAATTCGAAGAGGCCAAACGGGGTAATGATGGCGGTTTTGGGGATATCATCAGGGTGTACCACAATCTGATGATATCCCCGCATGAGGTCCATCTTGGATAAGATCCTTGCCCATTGCTGGTTAGCTGCAAAATCCTGGATATGCGGCACAGGGTACCGATCTGCTGTTGTGGCCTTGTTGAGCCGGCGGTAGTCGCCACATGGTCTCCAGCCCCAGTTGCTTTGGGTACCATGTGCAGGGGAGAAGCCCATGGGCTGTCCAACCGCCATACGATGCCAAACTCCTCCAGTTTCCTGAATTCCTCCTTCACCATCTGGAGCTTCTCTGGAGGAAGGTGTCTTGCCCTTGTGTGGAGCGGCGGCCCTGGATCAGGATATGGTGCTGTCCATATTGGGGCATCACCATGGTGAATTGGGGGTTGAGCACCGCAGGGAACTTGGGCAGGACTCTGGCATACTTGTTGTCCGATCTCTGTACGGAGTCCAGTTGGAGTGCTGGGAGCCTGGCTTCTTTGAGGGGGAAGGTTTGAAAATTCTTGGCATGGACCAATCTCCTTCCCTTGAGGTCCACCAGCATGATGTGGGCACGCAGGAAGTTTGCCCCAAGGAGCGGCTGTTCCGCTGCAGCCAGCATAAACACCCACGAGAAGAGGCTGCCTCCCAGTTGCATTTGGGCCTTGCGGGTACTGTAGGTCCAAATTGTGCTGTTGTTGGTAACCCTCAGTGTGAGGCCTGAGTGCCTGTTCCTGGTGTACTGTCCCGACGACGCTAACCTCTGCTCCTGTATCTACAAGGAAGCATCATCTGGACTGGTGGTCCGAAACGTACAGGAGGCTGTCTTCGTGGCCAACCATTGTGGAAAATAGCCACAGCTGGCCCCGACGTTTTCCTGAAATGTGCATGGCAGCCTGCACCGGCGGGATCTGGCCCCCCAGCTCTGGTGGTAGAAACACCACTGGTTGTCTGGATCACCTCCTCTGGGGCGCTGCTGTTCTCTCGGCAGCTCTGCATGGGTCTAGCTGTGGGGTTTAGTAATGAGCCCTATGGACGCCAAGCACTCTTTCTTCTGTTTCCACAGAACGTCTACTCGTGCTGCGACTTTCCAGGGGTCACGGAAATCTGCATCAGGCAGGAGCAGTTGCTCCAAGAATGCCTGCTCAAACATAATGCAGGACTCGTGTTTGACCAGGAGGGCCAGCATCTCATTCATGAGGGCTGACAAATGCCTGTCCCCTAGCCTGTCCAGGTGGAGAAGACGTGCCCCTCTCTCATGCTGTGAGAACCCAAAGGTCTCGATCAGCAAGTCCTTGAAGGCGGTGTATGCTCCTTCCGATGGGGGCTCCTGGATAAAGTTGGCCACCTGGCCTGCTGTGTCCTGGTCCAGGTGGATTCTGCTGTGATCTGATGGATCTGGAACTGTGCCTCAGCCTGGTCAAACCACATGTGTGGTTGATTTGTCCAGAAAGTTGGCAGCTTGAGAGCGACCACGTTGACTGCTACCTCTTCGCTCATTGCTGGGTTTAGATGCCGTCTAAACCATCGGAGTCACCAATTATAGTCGTGCGCTTCTCAGAAGAAGACGCACACATGTAGTGTAATCAGGTTAAACTCTGAGTTTTATTAGGGCTCAGGCCCATCTTTTATACTTGCATTGTTTCCACTGTGGTCCCCCTTGGCTGACGTCACAACATGCATAACACAAGTGGGATTCCCATGCATGGGTACTTTCCTGCCTAACAATGCCCTTCTCCACACGCTGTCCCTGACTGTTGGCTGTGCAGCAAGGCCAGTGCCATTTTGAGGTTGCTGGCCTTTAAACTGCCCTTGCTGTTCACCCGCTAGTTCGCTCATTGGGGCCAGTGCCGCAACGTGGGCTGCTGGCCTTTGGTTGCCCACACTGCTCAGAGCACCGGCTCAATCGCTGCAGCAGCATGTCGCCACATCATACTTATTTCTTAGGTTGTGAGTAATTTTCTCAAGGGGAAACACAGCTATTCATTTCTGCATTCCAGCGTGCCATACCTAGATGGGAGTCAGACTTCAAAGTAACTGCAATACTCTTTCTGGCCACTGCCAATGCAATTTTAACAAATTCAACTTGATCATTTATCTGTGGCATGAGATATAACGCCACATAATTTTACTCTTATCCCAGTTTATTTTGTAAGCTGATACTTTCCAATAATCTTCCAGTTTCTGTAATGAAATTACTGGCTCTGACATAATATATCAATATATCATCAGCAAATAAATTTCTCTAATATTCTTCTTGGTTGACCCTAAATCCTTTAATGTCTGGATCTCACTGAATTTCTTCTGCATGTGGTTCTATAGCTAGAATGAAAAGAGCCAGAATAACAGACATCCTTGTTAAGGGAACCATCCTCGCCTGGAGATTCATTGTAAAGGGAGCATTAAGTTCTACCTATTCTTCCATGTCTTACCTTGGAAGCCTAAATTTGTGAGAAAAACTCTTCCACCTTATTAAAGTCTCCTTGAGATTCTGATTGGTATAACTTGGAGTAAAATTGCCTAAAAGCCTTATTAATTTCTTGAGGCTTGTTACTGGTTGTACTCATATCTGTTTTTATTGCATTGATCATTCTCAAGACTTGGTCTGCTTTCAATGTCAAGAAGAACTTTATGGGCTCTTTCACCTAGTTCATAATACCTCTGCTTAGTTCTTGTTATTGCTTTTTCTATTCAATATGTTTGCATTGTGTTATACTGAATTTTTTTATTAATAAGCTATCTACCCTTCTCTTCAGATCCCCTCATTTTAAGGTCCTTTTCCAAATAAAGTATTTATCTTTCCAGTTGATCCGCCTCTCTTATATATTCTTTCTTGATCTTAGAAATATACCTCTCAAATATGCTTTCAGATCATCCCATATAATAAATTTATCATTAGTTGAATTGCAGTTGTTCTCATAAAATATCTGAATTTGTCTCCCAACAAAAGTGTGATCTTCTCAACAGTGACGAATTAAGATGTCATCTATAGAATTATTTTTCTTTATCTGACATCATGATAGTCAATAAAAGAGGTGAGTGATCTAATAAAATTCTTGTTTTATATTCAGAATCCATGATCCTACCCTGTAATTGGGCTGATTATCAAAGATCTATCCGAGAATAGGAATCACGTCTATTTGAATAAAAATAATAAACTCTTTCTCTTGGCTGAATCCTTCTCCAGGCATTCACTAAGTTCAGTTCTCTCATTATGCTCAAAATGGTTTTTGCCACTTTTGCCCTTGTCAGTGCCCTCGTAGATCTATCTAGAATTATGTCCATACAAAAACTGAAATCTCCTCCCACTAAAATAGTTACATAGGCATCTGCCAAATTAAGAAATGTTTCATGGATGAATTTCTCATCATCAACATTTGGCGCATATAGATTCGTAAGGATTCAGAATATATTTGACAGTGCACTATTATACGCCTATCTGCTGGATCTTTTACCTCATCTTGCATTCTAACTGAAAGGTTTTTCCGCATCAGGATCACCACTCCTTTTGAATTGAATGAGCTTGCAAATACATGGCCAATCCAGTCCCTTTTTAGTTTTTGATGCTCTTTTTCAACTAAATGAGTTTCTTTCTCTTCACTTATCCATTCAAACCATTAACATTAAAACTTATAAACTTGGCTGTAATATTCATCTCTACAAAAAGTCATTATTCTCTCTTTATGCTCCCCATCCCCTCTCCCCATATGCCTTCTCCAAAAAGTTGCTTATTTTTCTTCCGTGGTGAGATGCACACCCTTCAGCAAACCAAGTAGAAAAAAAAAGAAAGAATATAGTTAAAATAAGCATCATAATGTATACTGTGTCCATAATACTTAAGCAAATCATCCCCACCCCCCACTACTAGCATTGGTTTGTGACAAATGCCACACATATGAAAAGATAGGGATTAGGTTCCCATCATCCCTGACCCCTGGAACATTCTCCATATGATAATCACTCAATCTTTTTATGCAAGAAAAATATCTAACTTAAACAGAAAAATGCCAAGTTGTCATGAATTAATCACTTCTCTGGTCTATGTTGTGGAAAAAATCTCTGACACAGAGGAATGCTGCTCACAGAAAGCCTTTTTCATAAAATGTGATATTACAGAGAGAGTCGTCTCCTAAAAGCAGAGCTTGGAGTTATTGCCTGTCCCACATCGGACTTGTCAGCCACAAACGAGCCTGCATTTGACGTGGACATTTACCCCTCCATAAATCTTCGTCCGCGAAGCCAAGCCAAAGAAGAAGAAAAGAGACACACAAATTTATAATCCCAAGGACAAAGGAGGCATTACATCATGCCCCAAGCAGTAAGCAATTAGCAGGTTGCTTTACCTTATTACCCTAACAAGGTGTGACAATGAGCCCCATCTCCCAACTGGCTTCCTTAGCCTTACATTTTATTCGGAGTCAGCCTGAGGCTACGGCTACCCCTGAGCTTACACAACCCTCAGCTATTTGTTAAGAAAAGACTGTGAATGCATCTTGTAACCATCCTGCCTGGAAAAATGTTTTAAATGTCAACAGTCTATGCTGGAAGATATGGAAGGCATAATTTTTCCTCCACAGTCTAACATTCGGCAATGTTTCCACAAACTCTGCTGCAAGTTTAAAGTCTGAAAAAATTTATTTCCACCATCCAGCAGAATGATTTTCAAAGTTACTGGATGTTTTAGCACAAATGTAGCCTTTCTGCCAGAGATTTTTTTCAACTGGATTGAATTCTCCTCTTCACTTCAACGGAGCCTTACTTGTATCCGGATATAAGTATACCCTATTTCCTTCATATTCCAGCGGACCTCCTCTCTCTATTGCTCCTTTCTCCACTGCAGCCAATATCTTTTCCCTGTCTTGATGCCTTAAGCATTTAATCAATATAGAACGTAGATTTTGACCTGGAGCTGCTCACGGTATAAGGGATCTACAGGTAGTCCTCGACTTCGGACGTACGCAAATTACATCCACCTGCACACACGACCAAAATTTTTAACAAATCCTTTATTAAACTACAGTCAAGTGCATATTTTGTATTAAAGGTACTGTATACCGTAGTCCCTGCTCCCCGTTCCTTAGGGCATCCCGAGGTCTCCATTCTCCATCGGCAGCCCATGGTCTCCATTCCCCGTCGGCAGCCCGTGGTCTCCGTTCCCCATCAGCAGCCCATGGTCCCCTTTCCCCGTCGGCAGCCTGAGGTCCCCGTTCCCCATTGGCAGCCCATGGTCCCCATTTCCCGTCAGCAGCCCGTAGTCCCCATTCTCCACAGCAGCCTTAAGTCCCCATTCCTTGTTCCCCACAGTAGCCCAAGGTCCCCGTTCCCTGGCTTACGACCAAACCCAAGAAACAACCAGTCCTTCGATCCATCAGAGTCGTAAGTTGGGGACTACCTGCATGTACCTTTTCAATTTCAATATTTTGTCCAACCTTTTCTGTTCCCAGCATTCTGGGTATCCATTCTTGGAAGAAATTAATAGGATCTGGTCCTTCTTTAAGTTCAACAATCTTGATATTATTCCTTCTACTAAAATTTTCTAATATGTCTAGTTTTTCCCTTATTTGGTTCCTTTTAGTGGCCCAATTCTCAGTTCTCTCAATTTTCTCATTGCATCTTCAAGGGTGCAAATAGTGCTCTCTGAGCCTTTTGGCTGTTTACTTTTACTAAACAGTAGGGCTTTCTTCAGTGCAGCTTATTGTTCTTCTTCCTCCGCACTGTTATTGCTGTCCAGTGAGTCTGTTATGACTTCATCCTCCTCTTCCATGTCCTGTTGCAGGAATTTGTTTATACTAGAAAAATCACTAGCTGTGCCAACAGGCGGTGGAGATGTACCTCCAGTTGCCCCAATGGGTGAGCTACTCATGCAAGGATCAGATTGAACTCCAGCTCCAGGCTTCTTCTGGCCGGCAGGCCTCTGGTCCTGATCTCCTTTGTCAGCCTGTTGGACTCCAGAAGACACTGCATCAGGTTTGTTCCTCTTTAGTGACATTCTTGAGGTGTTTAGGTAGACTCTTCAAGGTTGTAACTTCACTTCTGAACTCTTTGTAATCACTTTCCGAGAAAGGTTGGGTTCTTGCTTCCTAACACTGCTACATCACATGACCTCCCTCAATATAATTTTCTTTAATCTTAAGCATTCAATGAAGAGCTGTTCAACTCTGGAAAATGTAATCTGGATGCTAATATCCTCATTCAATGACACAGAACAATACTCCAAGAGCTGGTAAACTCTGACCACAATAAATATCAACATGGGTGCATACTTTACCACAAGGCATTTGTTACAAGCCCAGAGGACCGCAAAACCCAGCAGCAATAGATATTCACCAAGACAAATGGTTACTTAAACAAAAGTTGCTTTTAATTATCTTTAAACATGAAAATAGAATCAAACTTCAACTTATCACTATTAACTTAACCTAACTTAATCTCCCTCCTCATTCTAAGCGCATGTGTGTGTGTGTGTGTGTGTGTGTGTGTGTGTGTGTGTGTGTGTGTGTGTGTGTGTGTGTGTGTGTGTGTAAGTTCAGAAAAGTTCTTTGGTTCATAGTCCAATCTCACTTCTCATTCCTCCAAGTTCACTGGTTGCAGGCAATTCTTATACTGTGTGCAGAATTTAACATTTATAGAGTTCACCAGTCTTTGGTGCTTGAAAGGTAAATGGTTACCACTCAGGAAGGTTCTTTTTGGTTTTCAGAGAGATTTGTCATTCCGGGACATCCACAACTGGTGTACTTCCATGAGTCACTCCAGTGTCTTGCTGTCGAAACTTCCCCCTTCAGGGTTCTCCAGATGATCATCTCTTTCTTTCAGGTCATCATAGAGTTCCTTTTTGTTTCTTTTATTCCAAGTGAAACATTAGACAGCCAGTCCTCTCCTCTTGCATGAACCACAAGGGCTTTGACCGGGCCATCTTACAAATAGCCTCTCCGTAAGCTTGCCAGCCTGTCCTGTTCCAGTCCCAGCTGCTGTCTGCTGGCTTTAACACTGTACAAGTGATCTCTGTATCTCTCTCTGAGCCTGTGAGAGCCTGTTTGACTCTCTCTGCTTGCAAAACCACGTGACCCTCTTAGAACAGCAAGCTCTCTTCCAGATAGAAAACCGCTGCACTAAGAACTCATATGTATCTTGCTTTGACCACCTTGTAACTATTCTTAAATTCTCCAACTTCAGTTATCTTGCTCTTTCTTTCTCAGGATTGGTCATTTTCTGCTTGACATTTCTCTCTTTTATTTTGTTCATTTATATATTCTGTTCTGCTGGACATGTGCCAAGAAGCCATGGATTATTATTATGAGAATAAGAATTGTTGTGACTATCTTCCTTTATAGTCACTTGCAGGATATAGAATGCTGTTGTTTTCTATGACTTGTTCAACCAAATCCATACTAAAGTTAAGTTGTTTTCCACAGTTTATTAAACATTATATCAATTTCAACATTATTACAAGCTGTTTAAAAACTTTTTTTACACAATCTTAAAACAGTGATTGAACCAGTGATTCTCAACCTTTTTCTTTTCACTCACATACCACTTTAAGTATTCCCTATGCCATCAGTGCTCTGTAATTAGTAAGGGATTGTTTAAGGTAGTATGTGGGTGGAAAGAAAAAGTTTGAAAACCACTGTTTTAATCGTATCTAATTGACTCATTATGTGCAGGGTTTCATAACTCCAAAGGAAATGGGCCAATGACATTTTTTCTCAAGCAAAATATTTCAGCAACAATTGGTTCCAGAGCAGTGATTCTCAACCTTCCCTTCCCACTCACATACCACCTTAAACAATCCCTTACTAATTACAGAGCACTGATGGCATAGGGAATACTTAAAGTGGTATGTGAGTGGAAAGAAAAAGGTTGAGAATCACTGGATAAAACTATTAAATGGTGAAACAGTCAATAAATTTGTTCTAATGTCCACATCTTTGGAAAACAAAGAATATCAAACTGAATGCTTATCTCAAGCATGCAGAGAAAACTAGCTATGATTTGAAGCAAAGATGTTACTAAGAGACAGCATGAAATTTGTCCGCATCTACTGACTGCTTGGAGAATTTGGTTGCTACTTGCATTTTAACCCTTACAATACCAGTAATTATTATTTAAAAAAATAATAATTACCATTGCAAAGAAAATCGAATATAGTACATAGGAAGTATATATCACAATTAAATTTCAAAAGAAAGTGAAAATCAATTATCACAGCTTTCTGCCTCTCATAAAAGACAGATTTTAGACAATAGACAATAGACAACAGGAGCTGGAGTAGACCCTTCGGCCCGTCGAGCCAGCACCGCCATTTTACAGATCATGGCTGATCACTACTATCAGTACCCCTTTCCAGCCTTATCCCCATAACCCTTAACTCCTTTGCCCACTAGAGTCTTATCTAACTCTCTTTTGAACATAATCAGCGAATCTGCCTCTACCACCCTCTGTGGCAGAGCATTCCACAGATTCACACTTCTCTGGGTAAAAAAATGTTTTCACATCTCCGTCCTAAAGGGCCTACCCTGTATTCTTAAACTATGCCCTCTAGTCCTCGTCTCCCCATCATTGGGAACAAGTAATCCGACTTCACCCTGTCTATCCCCCTGATAATTTTGTATACCTCAATCATGTTCCCCCTCATCCTTCTAAACTCTATCGGATACGCCCAGTTTTTCTAGCCTTTCAGCATATGTCAACTCCACCATCCCTGGAACTAACCTTGTAAATCTGCGCTGCACACCCTCTATAGCTAGTATGTCCTAACTCAAAATTGGAGAACAGAACTGGACGCAATACTCCAGGTGGGGTCTCACCAGGGCTCTGTACAACTGCAGAAGGGTGTCTCTGGTTCCTATACTTCAATCCCCTCTTTATGAAAGCCAACATGCCATTTGCCTTCTTCACAGCTTTCTGAACCTGCATGTTAGCCTTCAGTGACCAGTGAACAAGTACACCCAGATACATTTGCACCTCCCCACTCCCTAGCTTGTCTCCATTTAAATAATACTCTTTGGTAATTGGTCTGTTCGAAAATCAGTTTTAGTCTTGATCTGAACTTGACGTACAAGTCCTCTTTTATCTGGATGGTATCAACAATCTTTTCTAACAACCAGGAATTTTGAGGTGCTGAATGGGCCATGATATTCATTCCCTTTTTCAGACTTGAAGTTTCATCTACAAATCTCTTCCTCTGGCAAATGTTGTTTATCTCCAATTCAGCATTAATCAATTCTTTAATTGTGAGACCTCCCTTCTCTTGTGTCTTAAGATCTCCTATTTCTTTTTGTGGTAGATTTTTTTATTGGATGTTAATCCACTTGAAATTGAGCAGGAACATTGCGTGTTTGTTTGTTCTGTCTGCTATGATTCAGAAACCAACTTTTAAATCTGTTGCATTTTTCAAATGATTCCAGGATGAAAAGTAATAGATTAAGAGGGTAAAAGTATCCTTTTGTTAGGACATTATCTGAACAGTATTTTCAGTCTTTCTCCTGATTTCAGGGTCTTCTGGTCAAATTTATTTTAATTTATCAGGATTTTGAGGCCACTCCTTTTCAGACTGTAGAAGAAATCGAGGCCTGGACACTCACATTTCATTCTTCAGAAAAGACTTGACTCTGAATCCTTGGGAAGCCAGATCAGCAAGATTATTAACTGCATAAAATATTTCCTATGTATTGGATGTGAAACTTTATCAATTTCAGTGATTCTGTTAGCTATGAAAGTTCGAAATGTTGTGGTTTTATTGATGATGTATTGAGAACAGAGGTGCTACCAGTCCAAAATATAGAGTGTGTTAGTTTCTTTTCAATATTGTGTCCATTCTGTTCAACATGGTAGCAGCCATGAACTCCATTTGTGAGATCAGGCCTTTCCCATTGCAAATCCACATTGTACTTGATCCCTGTTATTATGCAGTAATAGATAACTAACAGTTACTTAACCATCTTCACAAGTATCAGCAAAATTATGCAATTGAGCAGATGTTACAGTTTTGAAAGTTGTGGGTTTGAAGTATCTATCAATCTTGAAGTCTTCCAGCTTACGAAGATCTTGAATCCAACATGTTCATTCTTGAACAATGCATTCTAGTATCTCATCATCCCAACCAATCTTTTTCCTACACAAAGTTTGCAGGATCTTCTTGGCAGTCAGGACAACTGGTGCTAATATTCCTAGAGGATCATATATCTAACTGATTATTGATTGAATACCTCTTCTTGTGAGAGGTCATAGAAACATAGAAACATAGAAGATAGGAGCAGGAGTAGGTCATTCGACCCTTCGAGCCTGCTCCACCATTCAATGAGATCATGGCTGATCTTAAAGTTCAGTACCCCGTCCCCGCCTTCTCTCCGTAACCTTTAATACCCTTATACTGAAGAAATAGATCTAATTCCCTCTTAAATATATTTAATGATCCTGCCTCTACTGCCCTCTGTGGCAATGAATTCCACAGATTCACCACCCTCTGGGTAAAGAAATTCCTCCTCATCTCGGTCCTAAATGGTTTGCCTATTATCCTCAAACCATGGCCCCAGGTTCTGGATTTTCCCATCATTGGAAACATCCCATCTGCATCCATTCTGTCCAGTCCTGCCAGAATTTTATATGTCTCTATGAGATCCCCTCTCAATCTTCTAAACTCCAGCGAGTACAATCCCAATTTGCACAATCTTTCCTCATAAGTCATTCCTGCCATTCCAGGTATCAGCCTGGTGAATCGCCTCTGCACTCCCTCCATTGCAAGAACATCCTTCCTTAGATAAGGTGACTAAAACTGCACACAATACTCCAGGTGTGGTCTCACCAAGGCCCTGTACAGCTGCAGTAAGATACCCTTGTTCCTATACTCAAACCCTCTTGATATGAAGGCCAACATACCATTTGCCTTTTTAACCGCCTGCTGTACCTGAATGCTCGCCTTCAGAGACTGGTGTACAAGTACCCCTAGGTCTCTCTGCACTTCCCCATCTCTTAATCTATTGCCATTCAAATAGTAATCTGCCCTCCGGTTTGTATTACCATAGTGGATAACCTCACATTTATCCACATTATAGTGCATTTGCCATGTATCTGCCCAGTCCCTCAATTTATCCAAATCACACTGGAGCTTCCTGACCCCCTCTTCCGTGCACACAACCCCTCCTAGCTTAGTGTCATCTGCAAATTTGGAGATATTACATCCAATCCCCTCATCCAGATCATTAATATAAATTGTGAACAGCTGGGGTCCCAGTACAGATCCCTGTGGCACCCTACTGGTCACCGCCTGCCACTCAGAAAATGAGCCATTTATCCCAACTCTGTCTTCTATCTGCCAGCCAGTTCTCAATCCACATCAATACTTTGGCCCCAATCCCATGAGCCTTGATTTTGTAAGCCAGTCGTTTATGCGGGACCTTATCGAAGGCCTTTTGGAAGTCCAGGTACAGCACATCCACTGGCTCTCCCCCATCTATTTTACCTGTCACCATCTCAAAGAATTCCAATAGATTTGTCAAGCACGATTTACCTTTTGTAAATCCATGTTGACTCCGTCCGATCCCTTCTCTGCTAGTCATATGCTCCACTATTACATCCTTAATAATAGATTCCATCATTTTGCCCACTACTGATGTAAGGCTCACCGGCCTTTAATTCCCCGCTTTTTCTCTACCCCCCCTTTTTAAATAGTGGGGTAACATTAGCTACCCTCCAATCCATGGGTACTGATCCTGAGACTATCGAGTTCTGGAAAATAATTCTTAAAGCATCTGCTATCTGAATGGCCACTTCCTTAAGTACCCTAGGATGTAGATTATCAGGCCTTTGGAATTTATCTGCCTTCAATCCCATCAATTTCCCCAAGATCATGTCCTTAGAGATACTGATTTCTTTCAGTTCCTCCCTTGCATTAGTCTCTATGTTTCTCAACATCCTTGGGAGGTTATTTGTATCCTCTCTTGTAAAAACAGAATTAAAGTAAGAATTTAATTGGTCTGCCATTTCCTTATTCCCCATTATATATTCCCCTGATTCCGACTGCAAAGGACCTACTCTGGATTTCACCAATCTTTTCCTCTTGACATATTTATAAAAGCTTTTGCAGTCGGTTTTTATATTTGCCGCAAGCTTACTTTCGTAATTTATTTTTGCACTCTTGATTAATCCCTTTGTCCTCCTTTGCTGCATCTTGAACTGCTCCCAATCTTCGGTTGTAGTACTTTTTTTGGCCAATTGATATGCTCTCTCTTTGGACCTAATGCTGTCTCTAATTTCCCTTGTTATCCACGGTTGAGTCACCTTTTTTGGTTTATTTTTATGCCAAACCGGAATAAACGATTTTTGCAATTTCTCCATTAGATCTGTGAATGCTTTCCATTGTCTATCCACAGTCAACTCCCCCATAAACACCACCCAATCAATTTTACTCAACTCCCGTCTCATACCATCATAATTCCCTTTATTTAAATTCAGGACCTTAGTCTCGGTTTTAATTTCATCACTCTCCATGTCGAGTGAGAATTCGATCATATTGTGATCGCTCCTACCCAAAGGGCCTCATACAAAATGATTTTGAACTTAAAAACATCTCACTGAACCCACCATTGTACATCTAACAACCTCTCCACAGGAAGGTTGTCATGGTCTAAGTCCAAATTCTTCATTTCCTTTGCAACCTCTCTTTCAGGTGTGGCAGCCAATACCTGCCGGCTGCTACTTGTCCATTTGGTAAGTAAAATCCTCCTTTGTTGCAGATCACTTTTAACTCATGATAAAGAGCTATTGCTTCCTTTACTGTAGCTGCAGAAGTGAGCCAGTCATCCACAAAGACGTTATTCCTGATTGTGCTTAATTAATTAAATTGCTCCATATTGTCCTCAGAACACCATAAGGGCAAAATTCACATGAATTGGTGATGAAGTTGCTCCAAATAGATGCCCTGTCATTCTGTATTCTACCTTGTTCTGATTGTAGTCTCCATCAGGCCACAAAAAGAATCATAAGTCATGTTCTTCATTTGGTACTTTCACCTGATGGAACATTGCTTCAGTGATTGCCGTGATGACAGATTTTTAACGGAATTTAGTTAAGACTCCTATCAATGTACTGCTCAAATCAGGACCTTGTAAGAGTTGAGAATTTAGTGAAACCACCCCCCCACCCCCAAAAAAGGTTGCTCCACCATCAAATGCCACACAAAGTTTTTTCTTCTGTGGATGCAAAACCTCATGGTGTGGTAAGTACCATTTTTTTTTGCCATCACCACGTTCCAAGATATTATCTGGTACTTTCTCTGCATAACCTTTAGATATCATATCAGATGTTCATTTGGTGTAGTCTGAATGAAAGGAAGAATCTTTATGGAATTTCCTCTTTAAATTCAGTGTATGTTGCTCGATAATGCTTCTATTATCAGACATGCATATTTCCCTTTTCTTTAAAGGCAATGCAATAATGATCATTAACCAGCTTGGCAGATTTTGTCAATGGTTCCAAGAATTGCTGGTCTTCCTTTGAAAGTTCTTGGTCATATCCCTGATGCATTCAGGTATGTCATTCTTGAACTGATGCTCCCACAAGTTAATAATCGATATCTTGTTGACACTTATAGCCGATTGATTTTGAACTTTTTTTTCTCCTAATGGTCTATTAGTCGTCCAACCAAGCATGGTTTTGACCATATAGGATCTATCTCTCACACTCTTCATCATATCTAGTGATTCCATAGCTTTTGGTACATCTGAACCAATCAGCAACTCAATCTCGGTTGATTTCACATAAACAGACATTTTTCAAATGTGTCCACGATTCGATGTCATTTTGATGTGGGATGTTTCCATTATGCACAGGCATAGTTTTCTGAGTGTATATGCCTGGGAGTTCACAAAAATCATTACTATCCTGTCCAGTGTTCCAAAGTCCCAAACAATCTTGGTTTCAAAGTGTTTAATTTGAACTATAGTTCTCAATAGAATTTTTGACCTTCTTCCTTGAAGATTAAGCCAGTTCATTAGCCCTTCAGTGCAAAATGACGCAGTGCTATCTGGGTCAAGAAATGCATAAGTACACTTCCTTTCTTGGCCTTGACTTTCACAGGTACTATTAACAGTTTACAGTTGTTCTCACTGGCCCTGGTAAGACCATATGTCGGTATTGAGGCAATGCTTTCATCTGCGTCTTTTCTTGTCATTTGTTCCTTTACCGTATTCTTCTTTTCATGAAAGCTATGTAGCATTTTGGGATGCTTTTGACTGCATATGTTGCAGCTGAGTTGTTTTTGCTAATGTGTCCTTTACACAGACGGCCAAAACCGACTCCATTTTCCTTCAGAAAAGCAACTTTCTCACTATGCGTCTTTTCCATCTGTTCACCCTTTTGCAAATTATGCTTATCATTACAGAATAAACATTTCTTCACAGCAGGCAAACTTTCCATTTCCTTTATCTGCCGCTGCCAGAGATGTGGCAAATGTACTTTCTTTAAATTTTGGCTCAGGGTATGATTTGGAGGGTATGATTTCTGTCATGACATTGCAACATCCTTTTAGAAAGAGGGTGTAAGTTTGTAAAGCCTTTTATTGATGACCATGAAAGAGATTTCTATAAATAACCTGTTGCAATTTTATGCTTTTTACCAAAATGCTTCTTTAATAAAGACTTAGCCCTATTGAATCCTTCATTCGGAGCATATGATGGCAACTCCTTAAAGTTCTTGTGGTTGTCTGCTTGTGAACTGTTTCAAATAATATAAACAATCATCTGAGTTTGGCTCTTCATTTCAAAACTGTGTTCAAAGTTTTTCATAAATGCTTGGAAATGAAGTGGGTCACCATCAAAAAATGGAATCTTTCTCTTGGGCAGAGAAGAGAGAGACTGTAACTGAATTAATGATGCAGCCTTCTCATGCCTGAGCACAAGTTATTATGTTCACCTGGATTTCTGTTACCTGTGAGGAGCGGCAAGTATTCTGTACCGTAAGATGGCATTGGCTCATATCTCTGTCCGCTAGGATCTTTATTGGGGTTTGAGATTTGGCACCACCATGCCTTAACATGGCCTGTTCGGGTCCATACATGACTCGTAACTGTAACATTGGCTCTTCTTTGGTATTAAATATTTTATTTTGGGGGAACATCACGTGATGACGTAGAGCCAGTGGGTGATCTGGCTCCTCTGAGGAAAAGTTGTTTTTTAAATCTGATCATCAAAATATCTACTCTTAAAAAATAATAAGGAAGAAGATGAAACGAGCCTGAAATCTTAAAAAAAAAGCCACTCAAAAAGGACAGAGAAGTAGAAGAGAAGAACGAAGATGGAAAAGAATTACAGTTGGAAGAAGAAAGGCCTACCTTACAGATGAGATCAGGATCTGGAGTAGCCATGCTCTACATTCAAAACTAGCTCCCTGATCTGCCACACAGCAGGCTGCGGCATCCCTGCAACAGCAGGGACTCCCGGACCATCTGCCAGAAGGAATGACACAAATGCGCATGTGTGAGGAATTGTGCATATGCAAACAATGGCAGAAGGGAGCCCTGGCTGAGTGGCTCACAATATCGATGAGCCAGGGCCCGACATCAACCAGGAAAGTGACTTCCTTACAAATTGTTAAGGAAACAGAAGGTTATATGCAAGAAGAATTGGAAGAGGGATATTATACAGGGAGAAGAACATGTAAATCTGGATGAACAGTTGTAGAGGTTAGGTTGAAATTTGTATCAGCTACAGCTGTTAAAGATCCTTTAACTATTATTATGGAAGAATTAAAGTTGGTAAGAAAAGATATTAAATGGTCTGAGGTTAAAATAGAAACCAAAATGGATGGGAAGATAGATAAAGTATATGGACTGATTAATGAAGTTCAAATACAATATAATGCAGCAGATAAAAGAGTACTGGAACTGGGGAACCAACATTTTCAAGATAGACCTGATGACGTTTCTGAAGCATTTTAGCATGTTAAAGAGAAAAAGGAAGAAATACTTGCAAAAGTGGACACTGTAAAATTATAGTTGCAGAAACAATGTCAAAATTATCGGTATTAAAGAAGGAAAGGAGGGGGGGAAATATGATTAAGTTTATGCAAGGATGGATCCCTCAGATTTTTGGACATAAACATTTTAAAGATGGTATCGAGATTGAACATGCCCAGACGCCAGACGCCCCCTCAGGAATAGAATCCAAGGCCTATAATAGTGAAATTTCTTCAATATCAAGTACGTGAAAACATTTTAGAGTTAATGGCAAAATGAGGCAAAGACAGAAAAGCACCACTGGAAATAGAAGGCAGTAAAATACTTGTCTATCCTGATATTAGATTGGAATTATTGAAAAAACATAAGTTTTAATCCAATTAAGAACATTCTGTAGAAGAAAGGTTATACTTTTACATTACGTTATCCAGCTACTTTGAAGATGTTCTTACAAGGCCAACAAAGTCGGATTTTCTGGAATCCAGAATTTGTTGAAAAATTACCAGATTTACATCAAGAATGATACTTGAACTGAAAATAATATTCTGGGGTTAGTTAGTGATGGTTAGTTTGATTTTCTTTTATAGATGGATTTAGCTTCTCGGGGGAGCCGGAGTGATGGAGAAATGGTTGCTACTGAGTCACCAACGTTAATGTGTTTTTGTTTCAAATCCCTGACAATAAAGGGGGGTAGCAGTGTTAAGAGAATGTTTGACATTCTTTTCTCTATTAATTTCCTTTTCTACCTGCTATATTCATGCGTGATAAATGTTAATGAAATTCGACTTAAATTTAGGATTATGGATTTGGTGAGAAGTCAGGAATTGACATATTTATTATTAAAGGTCATTTTGTGGAATAATTTTACAAGATAATAATGGATAGTAATTTAAAGTGTATTAGTTTTAATGTGAATGGGCTCCATCACCCTATAAAAAGAAAGCAAGTTTTAACATACCTTTTTTTTTAAAGAAATTAAAAGTAGATATAGCTTTTACACAGGAACTCCATCTGACTGAAGAACACTAGAGTTAAAGAAGGATTGGGTAGGTACAGTTGTAGCTTCATATTTTAATACCAAGGCTAGAGGGGTTGCTCTTTTGATATATAAAAATTTACCTATTTTGATTTTAAAAATTATTCTTGACCCCTTTGGTAGGTTTGTGTTTGTTAATTGTCAATTTTTTTCAGAAAAATGGCATTGATGAATATCTATGCCCCTTAACCTTGATGATCGTGAGTTTATACAAGAGACTTTTCTTCATTTGGACAAAGCCAATGCTAACATTTTGTGAGGGGGGTAAATCTTAATTTCTACTTAGACCCCTTGTTGGACAAGTCAACAAGAACAGTGGGAAACTCAAAAGTGCCAAAGTTAACACTATTATTAATGAAGGATTTTAATTTGATAGATGTCTAGAGAAAGAAATATCCTAGGGAGAGAGATTATTCATTTTACTCTAATTGCCATGACTCATATTCTAGGATAGATATGTTCTTAATGTCAGTTAAACTACATGGAAGAGTACAGCAAATCCAGTATATACCTAGGCTTATTTCAGATCACTCCCCATTGTATATGGTATTAAATTTAGAGGATGAAAGGAGAATAACATCGATGGAGATTTAATAAACGAGCCTGCAGCTGACGTGGACATTTACCCCCTCCATAAATCTTCGTCCGCGAAGCCAAGCCAAAGAAAGAATTGAAATGAGAAGAATTTTGTCAATTTATTAGAGATCAAATAAAACAGTTTTTAATATTTCACAATACTTCAATGGATAATAAATTTGTTCTTTGGGACTCTCTTAAGGCTTAAATTCATGGTCAAACAATGAGTTTCTCTTCTAAAATTTAAAAAAAATGATTAAAGTTGATAATTTGGAAAAAGAGATTCTAATCTTGGAGAAAGAATTACATAAATGTCCATCGGATGAAAGGAAGATTTTATTAATGAGAAGTTACAATATAATACTTTACAGTTACCTAGAATAGAAAAGTTGCTCTTAAATAGTAAACAAATATATTATGAATTGGGAGAATGAGCAAACAAGATCCTAGCTTGGCAATTGGAAAAGGAATGAGAATCTAGAGTAATTACAGCTATTAGGCTTGATAAAAATTCTGTTTCATATAATCCTGAAGACATAAATGACTCTTTTAAACAATTTTTATACTAAAGTATATAAATAAGAATGAAAGATTTATGAAGAT
Source organism: Narcine bancroftii (assembly GCF_036971445.1). Taxonomy (NCBI): domain Eukaryota; kingdom Metazoa; phylum Chordata; class Chondrichthyes; order Torpediniformes; family Narcinidae; genus Narcine; species Narcine bancroftii. Next base: position 44,378,214 of record NC_091469.1, read on the forward strand.
AGAATTGATCAATTTCTAGATCTAGTTAATTTACCTCAATTGGATCAGGAGGAACAGAAGATTTTGGGAACACCATTCTCAGTTACAGAAGTTGCAAAAGTAATAAATTCATTACAGAATAATAAGTCTTCAGGAGATGATGGCAATACCTCTGAATTCTATAAGGAATTTAAGGATGTATTGATCCAAGTTTTTTTGAAGACATTATTACAGCTAGACCAGACAGGAACTTTAGCAGATTCTATTAAACTGTTATTATAACAGTTATTCCAAAAAAAGGTAAAGATCCATTAATAGCATTAGCTAACAGATTCATCTCTTTATTAGATTACAAAATTTTAGCTAAATTATTAGTGGATAGATTGAAAAATTTCTTACCAAGATTGATTCATGGAGATCAAACAGGATTTATTAAGTACAGAAAATCAGCAGATAATGTAACGAGATTGATTAGTTTGATCCACCTAGTTCAAAAAAAGGACAATCCAAGTGTTGCAGTAGCACTTGATGCAGAAACATTTTTTGACAGGGTTCAGTGGAGTTTTCTTTTTTAAAACACTTGCAAAATTTGGGTTAGGTCCAACATTTATAAAAGCACTGTATGTTGATCCAAAGGCAAAAGTAGTGATGAACCTACGTCTGATTTTATTTATTTGACAAGATCAACTAGACAAGGCTACTCATTGTCCCCTGCCCTCTTTGTACTAGTAATAGAACCTTTAGCAGAACTAATTTGCTCTGATCCAAATATTAAAGGCATTAAAACTGGCCTAGATGAACATAAATTAAGTCTATTTGCAGATGATGAGATTATATATTTAAATGATCCAGAAAAATTGTTGGCTACTTAACAAATAAGATTAGACCAACATGGTATAATACCAAGATATAAAGTAAACTGGGACAAGAGTGAAGTGATGCCATTGACATTTGGAGATTATTGTGGATGTAAAAAAAAATACTAAATGGCTTGAAGAAGGAATTAGGGATTAGAATTAATCCACACTTAGATACCTTGTACAAGATCAATTATGGACCATTAATTTAAAAAAATTGAGGATGATCTAAAACGATGGATTGAATTACCTGTTACTTTGATAGGTAGGGTGAATTGTATCAAAATGAACATCCTTCCTAAAATTCAATACTTATTTCAATTCCTCCCTATTATTATTCCTAAAAAAAAATTTAAGAACTTAAATAAAATCATCAGAAAGTTTTTGTGGAAAGGTAAGATGTGCAGGATATCCATTGAAAAGCTTACTTGGAGATATGAACTAGATATGGTTTGCAATGACCCAATTTTCAGTATTATTATATTGTTATGCAATTAAGATTGCTCTCTATTTTTTAGAAGTGGAAGGAAAAGCTGCTTGGGTAAATGCTGATACATGAATAAAATTCTGAAGAAATATTATATGAATTGAACGAAGACTTATTGACGGGAAATAAGATGCATAAATACTATGACATTTGATGGGAATATGGCATAAAGCACATAAATTAATAGGAGTGAAAGGATATGGTCTAGCTAATATACTGATAGTACAAAACAGATTGATACCCTTTACAATGAATAATAAAAATGTTATAGAATGGTCAAAGAAAGGTATAAGGGTTATTAAAGATTGTTTTCAGGATGGGCAATTAGTATCATTTGACTAATTAAAAACTAGATATAGATTATCCAATAATACTATTTTTGGATATTTTCAGTTGAAGGCTTCCTTACAAGATCATCTATCTATTCTATTTTCATTATCTCTTAAAGATGAGATTGAAAATGCAATTACCAATCTGTACTTGAAACATTTTATATGGATTATGTACTTGTTAATTTTAGAAGGAACTAATAAGAAAGATTTATTTAAATCTTAACACAGATGGGAAATTGATTTAGACCAAAATATTACTTTTTTTTTAAGTGGACCCAGATATGTTTTGATAGTATGCAAGGCATTATTAATGTTTGATATAGAATGGTTCAGTATAATTTCCACCACAAGTTATATTTAACCCCACAAAGACTTAATAAATTAAAATCTGATAGATGTTTACGATGTAAGCAAGATGTTAGTACTTTTATACATTCAACATGGTTCTGTCCCAAATTAAATTTCTTTTGGACAAATTTAATGGATTTTTTACAAAAGATAATAGAGATCCCACTTCCACGAGATCCTATGTTAGTTCTACTTGCAAGGATTAACCTGAGTGTTCGTCTGGAGTGGTTTCAGAGAGACTTTTTGAAAACTGCACTAGTAGTAGCTAAAAAATGTATTGCAACTACATGGAAGTTAAAAGCAAATTTAACTATAGATCGATGGCATACTGAAATGAGAAGCTGCATACCTTTGGAAAAAGTTACTTACAATCTATGAAGTAAATATAGCCATTTTTTGAAAATTTGGTTTCATTATATGCAAAAGATTGGGGTGATTACTTTATGAATTACTTTATGTATTGTCTTTTTTAAAGATAGTTTTTTCAATTCCTGACCTCACCTTCACCTTAATCATATAATCATGTAACAATTACAGTACAGAAACAGGCCATCTTCGACCCTGATTTAAGTCATCTCCTCTAGTCCCACTTGCCTGCACCCTGCCCATTACCCTCCAATCCCCTCACATCCCTGCACTTATCCAACCTTTTCTTAAATAGCAAAATTTACTTTCCTGCGACCACCTCTTCCGGAAGATCGTTCCACTCAGCCAACACTCTGAGTGAAGAAGCTCCCTCTCGTGTTACTTCTAAACTTTTGCCCCCTAACCCTTAATTCATGACCCCTCGTTCCAATCTCACCTACCCTCAAGGGGGAAGAGCCTATTCAATCCCCCTCTTAATTTTAAATACCTCTATCAAATCCCCCCTCAACCTTCTACGCTCCAATGAATAAAGACCCAGTCTACTCAACCTTTCTTTGTATTCGAAATACGGTAATCCAGGCAACATTTGAATAAATCTTCTCTGCATCCTCTCTATCTTGTTGATATCCTTCCTATAATTTGGGGAACAGAAATGCACACAGTACTCCAAATTTGGCCTCACTAATGCCTTGTATAGTCTCAACATTACTTCCCAACTCCTATATTCTATGCTTTGATTTACAAACGCCAGCATACCAAAAGCCTTCTTCACTACTCTATCCACGTGAGATTCCACTTTTAAAGAATGATGAACCGTTATTCCAAGATCTCTCTGTTCCTCTGCATTGCTCAATGCCCTCCCCTTCACTGCATATGTCCTGTTTTGATTATTCTTCCCAAAATGAAGCACTTCACACTTATCTACATTAAACTCCATCTGCCTCCTTTCAGCCCACTCTTCTAAGCAGTCCAAAACCTTCTGCAGTGCCTGAAAATCATCTTCACTATCCACAACTCCCCGATTTTTATATTGTCTGCATATTTACTAACCCAATTTACCACTCCATCATCCAAATCATTGATGTAAATGACAACCAAGGGACCCAACACCGATTCCTGAGGCACACCACGTCACCAGCTTTTATCCTAACAGACATTATCCACCATAACTCTCTGGCATCTACCCTCTAGCCACCGTTGAACCCATCTGACTATCTCAACATTAATCCCTAGTGCCTGAACCTTCCTTACCAGCCTTCCATGTGGAAACTTATCGAAGGCCTTACTGAAATCCATATAGACTACATCTCCTGCTCTAACCTCATCAACCTTACTAGTCACCTCCTCAAAAAATTCAACAAGATTTGTCAAACATGACCTTCCCCTGATCAGTCCCTGCCTCTCTAGATTCTTATACATATTATCTCTGATAATACTCTTCATTTATTTACCGACCACTGATGTCAAACATACTGGCCGATAATTGCTGGGCCTACACCTGGAGCCCTTTTTAAACAGAGGAACTACATTTGCGATATGCCAATCCTACAGCACGATGCCCCCCTCCAGTGACTTTTGAACAATCACTGTCAGATCCTCTGCTATTTCCTCCCTGTCTTTCCTCAAGGTCCTGGGGAAAATCCCATCAGGACCCAGAGACTTATCCATCTTTATATGCCTCCAAATTTCTAACACCGCCTTTTTTCTAATCCCTATATTTTCCATAATTACCCCTTTTGCTTCTCTTATCCTACACAATTCCATATCTTTTTCCCTAGTGAATACCGAAGAGAAGAACTCATTCAATATCTCCGCCATCTCATTTGGCTCCGCACATATTTGTCAGCTCTGATTCCCTAAGGGACCAATTTTATCCTTCACTCTCCTTTTGCTATTTACATATTTGTAAAAACCCTTTGGATTTATTTTCACCCTGTTCGGTAAAGCCACCTCGTACATTCTTTTCGCTTTCCTAATTTCTTTCTTAAGCTTCTTTTTATAATCCATGTATTTGCCAAGTATCTCGTTCATACCTTGCTGCTTGTAATTAATGTAGACCTCCATTTTATTTTGAACAAACTTTCTAATCTCCCTTGAAAACCTTGGCTCTCACAAACATTTGGCCCTGTATTTTATCCTAACAGGAACATGAAGATTGTGAACTCTCAAAATCTCACCTTTAAATGACCTCCAATTCTCCTCTACCTTCTTCCCATAAAACAAATCAGCCCAAACCACTCCTTGCAAATCCCTTCTCATTTCTTCAACTCTGGCTTTCCCCCACTCAAAAACTTTAATCTTTGGACCAGATCTATCCCTTTCCATAATTATATTGAAACTAATGGTGCCATGATCATTGGATCTGAAGTGCTCCCAAACGCACCTCAGTCACCTGCCCTATCTTATTCCCCAATAGTAGATCAAACACTGCCCCTTCTCTAGTGGGTACCTCTGGGTACCTCAAAGTATTGCTGCAAAAAACTATCCTGCACTCATTTTACAAATTCTAATCCATCCAGCCCTTTCACAGAATGTGTTTCAATCTATATTAGGAAAATTGAAATCCCCCACTAACACATCCCTGTGCTTATTACAAATCTTTGCTATTTCCTTACACATTTACTCCTCTATTTCTCTCTCCCCACTAGGTGGTCTTTAATACACCCCTTCAATTGTAACCTCTCCTTTTCCATTTTTTCATTCCTCCCTTGACGAGCCCTCCAATCTATCTTGCACCAGCACCGCTGTGATATTTTCCCTGGCATACAATGCCACACCCTCCACTCTTACCCCTCCAATTCTATCACACCTAAAGCAGCAAAATCCCGGAATATTTAGCTGCCAGTCACAACCCTCCTGCAACTACATCTCACTAATTGCCACCATGTCATACTGCCAAGTGTCTATCCACACCTTCAGCTCGTCCACCTTCCTTACAATACTCCTAGCATTAAAGTAAATGCATTTCAGAGATTTCCCACATCTTTCCCTCTGTTTGTCCCTATCTTTACAGTCAACTCTATTATTTATTACAAGAATCCCTCCTCCATCACAGCATTGATCCTTTTCCTTCTCAATCACCTGTCTTTCCACCCCAAAACTTTGTCTACAAGCCTTGTTTATTAGCAAAAAACCTCTCTGCTGTTCTCCTTTATATGGACCCCTTCCCCCAACCATACTAGTTTAAATCCTTCTGGGATTCTGAAGCAACCAGTCCATTCAGTTCAGGTGCCACCTCCCTCAAAAAATGTCCCAGTGATCCAAGAACTCAAATCCCTGTCCCTTACTCCACCTCTTTAGCCATGCATTCATCCTCCACCTGATTCTATTCTTGCCCTCACTATCGCATGGCACAGGAAGTAATCCAGAGATTACCCCCCTTTTGCGGGCCTTTTTAGCTCCCTACCTAACTCCCTATATTCATTCTTTAGGACTACTTCATTCTTCCTCCTTATGTCATTGGTACCAACAAGTACCATGACCTCTGGCTCATTACCCTCCTCCTTAGGATGTCATGGACACGAGAAGCTACATCTTGGACTCAGGCAAACCACCATCTGATTTTCTTTATTATATCCACAGAATCCCCTATCTGTCCTCCTGACCATTGAATGGCCCATAACTATTGCTCTCCTCTTCGTTTCCCTACCCTTCTGGGCTACAGAGGCTGACCTTGTGCCAGGGGTACAGCCACTGATGCTTTCCTTGCAGCATTTTATATTATTTTTAGTATTTTTTTAAACTTTATTTATTCATTCAAAAAACAAATAGTACATAACATATACAACAATTAACCATAAACATGAACGTTATTTTTTTTATATATAGAAAAAAAAGACAAAAGAAAAGACCCCACCCCCTTCAGCCAACTCTCCTAAGGAGAGCCATAAAGAAAGAAAAAGGAAAAAATATTAAAGAAAAATTAAATATACATATTAAGATCTAATCAATGTAAATTGAAATGTAAATATTCTGAGTATAACAACCACTTATTAATAAAAAAACTATAATTATCACGCGAAACATACATAATTTTTTTCCATTATTAAACAATATCTCATCTCATTATGCCATCTATTAATATCAATCATATTTGTATCTTTCCACATACTAGCAATACATTTTTTGGCTACAGATAAAGCTAAATATACAAAAGCAAGCTGAAACTTATCTAATCCCAAGCCTTTCAGAGGTTACAAACTACCCAATAAAAATACTGTCAGATCTAAAAGTATTTTAATCTTATGCAGGTATTCTAAAAACAATTGAATTTTCTTCCAAAAAGATTGTATATGCTTTCATGACCAAACAGCATGAAAAAAAGTTCCAACACAATTACCACATCTAAAACACAAATCTGATTCATGAAAACCATACTTTTTTAATTTTTCAGGTGTTAAGTATAATTGATGTAAAAAATTATAGTTAATCATTGCATAATGTGCATTTATCAATCTAGTTACACTATCATAACAGATAACTAACCAATCATATTCGGAAAAAATAAAACCAATATCCGCTTCCCATTTACTTTTAGATCTATCCCAACCCTTTTTATCCATACCATCCTGTAATATTTGATACATAGATGAAATATAACCCTTTTCTTCATAAGAAAAGTCTCAAATTTAGTCATTTCAGGTAAAATCATATCTCTACCAAACATACGTTTTACCAAAGATTGAATTTGACAATAGAGAAACAAAGAGTTCTTATCAATACCAAAATTGTCCCTCATCTGATTAAAAGATAAAAATTTACCCTCTTTAAAACAATCTCTCAAATTTTTCACACCTTTAAATCTCTAATGCAATAAACTTCGATTATGTATTGAAAAAGAAATAAGTTGATTATTATACAACGGATTCAAAGCTGATAATTCACCCGTAGAGACTATCATTTTATTTTTCTTTATCCATAACTTAATTAGATGTTTTAGTATAGGCACATTATGCTGCTGTAACAAATTTATATTCCATCTAAACAAAAATTGATGTATTTCAAATTCAGAAATATTTGCATCTCAATTTTGGCCCAACTAGGAGGCCATACCAAATCCATCAATGAACTAATAAATTTAAGTTGGGCTGTTTCATAATAATTTTGAAAATGTGGTAGACGTAATCCCCTAACTCATATTTCCAAGTTAATTTATTTAAAGCTGCTCTCGAAAATTTACCTCTCCATAAAAACTCCCTAACCATTTTATTCAAATCTCGAAAAAAAAATATTATCAAGTAAATACGGAATAGATTGAAACAAATATTACATACGCGGAAAAATATTCATCTTAATTGTATTTATCCTACGAAATAAATTAACATAACATATAACAATTACAGCACGGAAACAGGCCATTAGGCCCTTCTAGTCCGCACCGAACCAAACACCCCTTTCTAGTCCCACCTCCCTGCACAATGCCCATAACCCTCCATCTTCTTCTCATCCATATACCTGTCCAACTTTTTCTTAAATAATACAATTAACTCCGCCGCCACTATTTCTCTCGGAAGCTCATTCCACACAGCTACCACTCTCTGAGTAAAGAAGTTCCCCCTCATGTTACCTCTAAACCTCTGCCCCTTAATTCTTAACTCATGTCCTCTTGTTTTAATCTTTCCTCCTCTTAACGGAAATAGTTAATAGGTAAATCTTTCCATTTAATCAAATCAGTTTTAATTTTTTTAATTAATGGAACATAATTTAATTTATATAAAAATTGATAATTAACATTCAAAATTATACCCAAATATTTAATTCGATCAGTCCATTTCAAATTAATAATATTCTTAATAAACTGAATAATCTCCTTCGCTTACCAGTAATATTTCACTTTTTTCCCAATTAACTTTATATCCAGAAAGACATCCATATTGTATTAAACACTCCTTCAAGTGCAAAAGTGACTGAGCTGGGTTTATTAAATACACCAATACATCATCAGCAAATAAATTAATTTTATACTCCTCATCTAAAACTTTCATACCTTGTATCTGTGTATTTTGTCTTAACAGCTGTGCTAAAGGTTCAATCACTGACACAAACAAAGCTGGTGATAAAGGACAACCTTGACGAGCTGATTGAGTCAATTTAAAAGGTTCCGAAATCAAACCATTCGTCAATACTCTAGCTACCTGTTTACTATATAGAGGCTTAATCCAACCAATAAAGAAAGGACCAAACTTAAATTTCTCCAAAACTTTAAACAAAAAATTCCATTCAACTCTATCAAATGCTTTTTTTGCATCTAAAGATATCACCATTGGGTGATCTGAAGATTGTCGAAATCTATTAATCAAACTAATCACGCGCAGAATATTATCGGAAGCATATCTATTCTTTATAAAACCTGTTTGATCCATATGAATCAACTTAGGTAAAAATTTGCCAATCTATTCGCTAATATTTTAGCTATTATTTTATAATCTACATTTAACAACAAAATTGGTCTATATGAAGATATTTTCAAAGGATCTCCATCATTTTTGGGGATTACTGTAATTAAAGCACTAGAACAAGACTCAGGTAATTCATAATGTTCTCCAACTTGATGTAATCCATCCCCAAACACTGTAGATAAATCATCATAAAAAATGTTATAAAATTCATCCGAAAATCCATCATCACCAGGCGATTTACCGTTCGGCATTTCCATCATAGCCATTTTAATTTCCGAATCAGTAAATGGTTCTTCTAACTCCTGTATATCAGCATCCTCTAATATCAGTAAATTCAACTGTGATTAAAAAAATCAATCGATCCAGTTTCTTGTTTTCCTTCAGATGTATATAACTTTTTATAAAATGAAAAAAATTCATCATTAATCTCATGAGGTTTATAAGTAATAAGAGAATTCTGTCTAACAGCATTAATAGTCCTCGAAATCTATTCTTTCTTTAATTGCCACGCCAATACCTTATGTGCTTTCTCTCCCCATTCATAATACCGTTGTTTTATCCTATTAATCACACATTCAAATTGATAAGATTGCAAAGTATTATATTCCAATTTCAACCTAGATAATTCTATTTTCTATTTTCTGATCTTCTGTAGCATCTTTCTGGAATTCTTTTTCTAACTCATCAATCTCTTTCTCTAATTCAAGACTCTGATTTAATCGATTCTTTTTTATTTTAGAAGTATAACTAATTATTTGTCATCTCAAATAAGCTTTCATAGCCTCCCTTAATACAAACTTACTTTGAACAGAATTAGAATTTTCTTTCAAAAAAATTAATTTGTTTTTTCAAAAAATCAATAAATTCTGTATTTTTTAACAACATTGTATTAAACCTCCAGCGATAGGCCACTTGAATTTTCTCAGAAGTTGCATATGTAAAATATAACAAAGAATGATCTGAAATCACCCTACTTTTATATTCTGCTTGTTGTATTTTCCCTTGTAAATGTGCCGATACTAAAAAGAAGTCAATCCTTGAAAACGATTCATGTCTAGATGAATAAAAGGAGAAATCTTTCTCTGTCGGATTAAGACGTCTCCAAATATCAATACTTGAACCTGAACTGCCATCTTAGATTTCTTAACTTTCTTCGGAGATTTATCTAATAAAGGTTCCAAAACACAATTAAAATCATCACCAACTAAAATATTATCATTAGCTTGACCCAAACATAAAAATCCATCTGAAATAAATATTTCATCATCTGCATTTGGGGCATAAATATTAAGTAAAGTCCAAAATTCACTAAAAATCGTACAATTCGATTTAAGAATACATCCTGCCTTTTCCTCCATTGATTGTAATTCAAAAGATAAATTTTTATGTATCAAAATTGCTACGCTTTTGGCCCTAGAAATAAATGAAGAAAAATATACATACATGCCCAACCCAGTCCCTCTTTAATTTCATACTTTCCTTCACATTCAAATGTGTTTCTTGTAAAAAAGCAACATTAATTTTCATTTTCTTAATATACGCCAAGACTCGCTTACGCTTGATCGGACTGTTTAAACGTCGAACATTAAAAGTAGCAAACCTCTACTTCGACATATCTACTATTATTACTAAATACCAATAATATCTTTATATGAAAACTCAAATCAATGTATATAGGCCCTCCAATAGGAGAAAAAAAATCACAAATTAAAAGCTAACTATAATGAAAATTAAAAAAAATAAAGAAAAAAAAAGAAAATCCCCCCCCAAAAAAACTACCAAAGGGTAGTAATCCCTAAACAAAAATTGGGTGTGGACCACCCATCAGTGGCTGATGACTAGTAAACAACTTAGAGCAAATCTCTCCCTCCCCAGCCAAACAAAGTATAACATCAAAATATCATAATAACAAAAAAAATAGAGTAAGAAAAAGAAAATTCTTCTGTTCATCCAAGAGATTCCAATCTTGAAGATCCCATTTCAGAAGAAGTTGGACTCTTTCCATTCCCATTTTTCCCATTTCTGCCATTTCTTCCATTTCCAGAACAACCAGATTTTTCTTTAGGAGACAATGGTGGACTATGTCTTTGTCCTCTTATATCTGGCAATGAATCAGCAAAAATCATTGCTTCATGATCATTCTCAAAAAACCGAAATTGAGAGTCTCCATAAAACACCTTCAACACTGCCTGTCTTGGGTAAACTTATACCTCTCATTTTGTTCGTTTGAGATTGGTCACAGTGTGTGAGCTACCAAAAGAAAATAGACACACACAGCGAGAGCAGTCCAGATTATACAAATGTTTATTACAAATTCAAAAGCTGATTTCACACTACAATATGCAATCCCTTCCCAACTATACTTATCAACGCTTGGACTGGTCCCAACTGCCGAAGCAAGGCAACGACTGCACACTTGTAGTAGGTTGTCAGGGCGCCGGTAGCAGCTTCTCCACTTCCCCTGACCAGGACGTTGGCTGGACTCCAGAAGTTCTTCTTCTTGCTGAGAGATGTTGCCACCTCTCGGAGAGTCTCAAACTTCAGCAGCGGGACCATGACTTATATTACCTAAAAACTGCTTACCCAAGCACCTATTCCCAGCACAGCAAGAAAGATAAGCAAGCAAGCTAGCATGCTAGGCTATTAACGAATAACATAATTTTCAGCTTATCACTTTGAATACAATGGTCTATTTTGCATCAAGGCTAGACCTCTGACAGTCTGTGACCAAAACAAGCAGGAAGATTAAATGTTATTGGTACACAGATGTCCTTTCGTCAGATAACAGCATCTCTGGCCCCTCGGTGGAATTTAGCTTATGTCTGCTGATTCTAAAACACAAGCAGGTTCTCAGCCTTGCAGAACCCAGAGCTGCAAGTTTAAAAAAAAACAGGTTAGAATCTTCCATTACACTGCCGGTTAGCGAAAAGTAGACTTATAAACTTTACGCCACAAAACTTCTTTAACTGGATTAAATCGACGTCAACATTGAATGACCTCTTGACTCAAATCAGGATAAAAAAAACTCTGCTATTCTGAATCAATAACAGAGTTTGTCGTTCTCTTGCATTTTGCACTGCTCGTCGAAGTATTGCTTCTCTGTCCAAATAATTCAAACATCAAATTGTTACCGGTCTCAGTGGTTGACCAGCTAAGGGTGTTCTTCTTAAAGCTCTATGGGCTCTTTCCAGTACCAAGCCTCCAGAAAAAAATTCTTGCCCTAATATTTGTGGGATCCAGTCTTTTAAAAAAAACGAAGAGGATCTTGTCCTTCTATACCTTCTGGCAAACCAACGATTTTCACATTATTCCTTCTTCTTTGATTCTCCAAGTAGTCTATTTTCCTCTCTAACTCCTTCTCGCATTCTCCCAAATCTATGACTGATTTTTCAACCTTCAATACTTTTTCTGTGTTAGAAGCCACTTGTTGTTTACAGTCCAAAAAAGCAGTCTGAAATTTTAAAAATTCTTCATAAGATGCGTCCACGTGTGCTTTAACTGTATTCATTTCTGAACTTATACTAGCATTCATTTGAGCCATCTCATTCATTAAAGGTTGAATGACTTCATTTAATTGCATACACTGTAAATCAGAAAAGCTCAGCCCTGCTTTCTCTGACGTAGTGGCAGAACCAGGTAACTGCAGCTCCTTCTGCAACTCAACAAAAGGCATTTTCGAAGTTTTACTATGGGTCTGGACTCACAGCGTCGGCACCCTGACTTCCTCAGGGGGTTGCCGCTGGTCTCCCCCCGCATCTCGTTTTTTCATAAAATCACGAAGGAAAGCAATATCTTCAGGTTGAAATGCTTCCTGATGCATTTCCCACAATGGAGTCATCTTCCTGCGTGCTCCCTCTGTTAAAATCGAAAGGCTTTCCAAATCAGGATCCACTTCTTGGGAACTCGCACCTTCTTCCAGAGAACGGGTAATTCCAGCGCCATCCTTCACTTGGTGAGTAGTAGACATTTTCTTTTCAGCTCCCACAGGCAGTCTTTGTGGTTTAGACACTGAAGAAATTAAACCTGAAGCTGTATCAAGTCGTCTAGGCCCCAAATCTTCAGTACTTCAAAAATGTAACATCTTCTGCACTTGAGGTTTAATTTTTTTACCATTAATGGCCATAATAGTTCCTTAATACTTTAAACTAAAATTTAAAAAGTTTAAACTTGAAAACAAAGGGTTAAAAAACAGGTACTTAAAAGTCTGCCCAGAGAGGTCGAGATTACATGTCTAGACTCTATGCCATCTTGCCATGCCCCCCATTTTTAGTATTGTTAAGAATGAACAGTTAGTTTTTTTATATATATATATATATTTATATTTTACAAGATTTTTTTGATTAGAATTAGTAATTTTATAATAGAATACATTTGTTCCATAATTTTAGTAATGTGAGTAACATTTAGAATTTTATAGACTTGTGAACTTTGTATATATAATACATATTTTTTAAATGTTGTTAATGTATTATCTATGTTTTCTTAATCTTCATTCTTAAACTTTTCTCTTTTCTTTCTTGGGGGGGGTTTCTATTTTCTGTGGGAGGAAATACGATATCCATCAAAAAAAAATCTTTTGGAATAGGAACAATGGAATATGTGTTTTGATAAATAAAAGTTTTGTTTTTTTTTCTTTTTCTGTTGCCCTTTCTTAAAACCTAACTCCAAAATGTTAGACACTTTAGATAATTTATTTAAAACACCAGATACCTCTGAGCCTTCTAGTACCATTGACCTGGCCTTATTAACTGAATTTTTTTTCTCAGTTCCAGTTGCTCCTTTTCCCTCTTTAGCTGCTCCTCTTTTCATATATTTATCCTTAAGACATTCTTGTTGTGCTTCAAGAGTGGCCACTTCAGCCATGTAGATGCAATACTTGAAACTCTGGAGCCTGCTCTAGAACTCCTCTTGCTTCTTCCTGTATTTGATACACTATCACCTGGTCGTATATCATCCTCTATTTCAGTTGTCCCTTTAATATCCGACTTTGTTTTCATTCTGGATTGCCCGTCCACCACATCAGCTTCTTGTGGCATACCTTCTGGCAATACCAAGTGGCTGCTCGTAGTTTCTATTGATTTTTATTGTTTGCAGTACTTCTGTGGGGTTTGTATTCCCAGAAGCTGCCTTGTGCAATCACGCAAAGAGAAGAGCTTTGGCTTCACTTGTATCTAAGTGCCACTGTTGCAATTCTTCTCTAAGTTCCATGACCTTCATCTTCTTGACACGTAGCTCCTCAAGGGTAGCAGCTCCAACGGTGGCTGCCATATTATCCTTCTCCATCCAGCCGACTTTCGCACTCAGGCATCAAACATGCACAACAATAACTCCAAAACCAAAACAGTCCTCAAAGGACAAGCAACAGTTTCACCAAACTGTATTCTATCTTGCAAGAAGCACACAGAAGGAATCCTTAATTAAGCCTTATTGTCTCTTCAATGGCTTTGGTGGTGCTCTTGACGATTGTGCCTTCATGAGTTCAAAGTGCTCTAAATGGAGCCCAATTGATTCAGTCCAAATTCCAAATCCGATTTCCAACTTTTATTGTCTTAAATTCTCTTTTTTTTTATTGACTAAATTGTAGCGAATACTTTCCTTTATGGTCACTTGGAGAGTCTACGACTCGTTCAAACAAAACTGTGCTGAAGTTATTTTCCAAAGTTTATTAAATGATATTAAACATTGTTAATGCTATTATCCATTGCTATACATTGTTAAAGCCATTAAACATTGTTATACTGTGCTAAAAATTTGTTAGATGGTCAATAAAAATTGTCCGAACCTTCTAATTCCTTCAATTTTGAAGAACAAAAAAACTAAAGTAAGCCTCTTTATCTCCTTGGCAAACAAAGAAAAGTTAGATTACCTTGAAGCAAAGATGTTGTTAGAAGACAGCAAAAATATGTATACAACATCTTGAAAGAGAATTTGCTTGCAAGCATGAAATACATTTTAACCCTTACACAAATGGCATTGTGAAGAAAGCACATCAGTGCCGAAACTTCCTCAGGAGTTTTCGGTGCTTTGGCATGATATCAGAAATCCTGGAAAATATTTACAGATGTGAAGTGGAATGTGTGTTGACCGACTACATCACTGTCTGGCATAGGGACATCGATGACCCTAAGTGAAAAGCCCTGTAAATGGTAGTGGACACAGCCCAGGATATCATGAGTAAAACTGTCCCTACCATTGAGAATATCTACAGGGAATGCTGACATCAGAGAGCAATCATCAAGGATCCACTCCACCCAGCACATGCTCTATTCTCAGTGCTATTGTCAGGAAAAAGGTACTGGTGCCACAAGACTCGCACAACCAAGTTCAGGAACAGCTGCGACCCCTCCACCATCGGACTCCTCAACAACTCATCAGGAACTCATTTAAGGACTCTTACTTTTGCACTTTATTGATTTTTTTTCTCTGTATTGCACAGTAAGTTTTTATATTTACTTATTTGTTTCCATGTGTACTTTGAGTCCGTTTTTTTTGCACTGCCAATAAATGGTGATTCTGCCTCGTCTGCAGGAAAAAGAATCTCATGGTTGCATGCGATGCCATGTATGTACTCTGACAATCTGAGGAAAAAAATATGGAAAAAGAGAGACCCGTAGTGAAAAACTGAAAGTGACTTACTGAACATGTTTAACTGTAAATTCGATTGGTCTGGAAAACTGCACTTTATTTGTCACTGCTGAGCAACTTTTGGCTCCATGAGAACCTTCTGGGGGATGAATATTAATGCTCCTTTGTATTGAAGTCTCTGAATTGATAGGCATGAGATTTAGTCCTTTTGACAGGGTTGTCACATCTGTCAGCATCAAACAAACAGATCAACTTATCAAATTGGGTTTCTGACAAAATCATTTTACTTCAATGTCATTTAGCTTTTTTATATTAAACCTTTAAGTTTAAGAGAACATGTGGAAACACATCACAAATACATCACCAAAAAAAAACTAGACAAGATTCAGAGGAAGAAATGAGGAGGGACACTGGAGAGTGGAAGGGTTTAGTGCAGGAATTTCAAATCCTGAGACCAAAGCAGCTGATGTAATGTAAGAAGTAGAATGATAGGCAAGTCGATAAACTAGAGTCATCAGGATTTTAGGAGTCGAGTTTTGGATATGGGGAAGGGTGAGCTCAGAATGGATTTAATTGTGAAGGTGAAAATTTAATCGCTGCAGCACAGATAGCCTGAAAGGTTAACAAGGTCGAGGAGTACTGAGATGATCATCAAGATTATTAAGGATCATGAGTTTCAGTGATAAACTTGTGGAACTGCAGAGAGTGTGGGCAACAATAGCAAAAATTTGAAGCTATAAGGAATGAGTTCAATTGAAAATTGAAAACTTAAGAGTATGGTCAATCAGTTGAGTAAGTCTGCACCATGTTATGAAAGTCACTGTTGTGCAAGGTGTTTTCTAAAGTCAAAGAGCATGGTGGGTCCTGGGGTAGAGGTACATACTTTTGGCAGAGTCATTAAGAAGGTCTTTTTTTCCAATCATTTTATTAAACATATAATAAACAATACATGAAAATAGAATACAGAATCGAATAATAAAAACAGAAACTCAATGTATTGTTCCTTTCTCCTCAATTTAGAATATTCAAAAAAGAGAAAAAAATTGTTATTAAAACCCCACCTAAACAATAAAACATCAACAGCAAAAACTGAGAGTTCACTACATGTTAATAAAAAATATTTATCTGGTCCTTGCCAATAAAAAAAAACCAGAAATCCAAAACCGCCTGGAAGGTAAAGTCAAAATACAGATTAACTCATACGAAAATAGTTTATAAAAGGACGCCAAATCTCTTCCAACTTAATGGAAGTATCAAAAGTGCAACTTCCAATTTTTTCTAAACTTAAACATGACATAACTTAAGAGAACCATTGCATCAAAGTAGGTAAATTAGGATTTTTTTCCATTTAAATAAACAAAAACAGTGTAGTAAAGGCTACAACCAGATGTGCAGAAGTAGGAATTCCGCCCACCTCTGGAAGGATAATTCCAAAAATAGCAGTCAATGGATTAGGTTGCAATCTAACACCCAGTATAATTGACAAAGTCTTGGAAATCTTCTCCAACAGACAGCAAGACAAAAACATATGAGTTAGTGTGACCACTTGTGAATTACATCTCACACATAGGACTAACATTAGGAAAGATACAGGCTAATTTATCTTTTGACATATGAACCTGATATACCACTTTAAAATGAATCAATGCGTGTTGGCACATAGTGAAGATGTATTAACCATTCCAAAAATCTTTCCCCAAGTTCCTCTGGGAGAAGTAACTGAAGTTCCAATTTCCAAGCTCATTTAATTTTATCATTAGAGATTGATTACAATTTCAATAAATTATTGTAAATATTACCTATTAAATCCTTTTTGGAGGAATTCAAATGAAAAAAGAGTATCAACCAAATCAGGTTGATTTGATATAGGAAAATTAGGTAATAACTTATTATTAAAACTTCTAACTTGAAAATATCTAAAAAAGAGTGACAGGTATATTTGTTAGATATTGAATCAAAAGACACTAAACATCAGTCAAAAAATAGACAATTCCTTTGCTTTTCAAAAAAGACAGTAAGAAAAAATAGTTCAGATAAATAGTACTAGATACACTAAAATTTTTAAATCAAAAAAGTTGCGGAATTGAAACCAAATCCGTAATCTATGCTTAGGTATTGGATTAAAGGTGTGTCTGCTAATCTTAGAAATTGTAAAAGGAAGAGCAGTTCCCAGTAAGGGAGCTAATGAATATCTCTTTATAGATTTCAATTCCAAATCTGTCCATTGAGGGTGTTCTGGTTTCTCAGAACAGCATACCAAATATTAACTGCAAATAATAAAATCGAAGATTAAGTAAGACCACACTACTACCTTTCTTCATTTTTTTTGCAAATTAAATTCACTCAACCCAGCATTCTTATTATTCCATATATATGTGAAGAAATTTTAGAGGCAATATCGTCAAAAAATTATTTAGGAATAAAAACTGGAACTGTTTGAAATATATACAAAAATTTGGGTAAAATGATCATCTTGATAGCATTTATGTGACCAACCCCAACCAACCAATTTTCCCCTGCAACCGCTGCAACCGTGTCTGCCTGTCCCGCATCGGACTTGTCAGCCACAATCGAGCCTGCAGCTGACGTGGACTTTTACCCTCTCCATAAATCTTCGTCCACGAAGCCAAGCCAAAGAAGGAAGAAAGTTATGGGCAATGGAGACCATCTAGAAAGTGTTTGTTTCACATAGTCAAAGAGAGAAATTACATTTGAATAAATCTTTAAATTTTTGAGTGATCTTAACCCCAAGATATCTAAAACATTCTTTAACTACTCTAAAAGGTATATACTCATAGATAGGTACATACATATTCATTGGAAATAGTTTACTTTTGTGGAGATTCAATTTATATCCTGAAAAAAATGGGAAAGAAAAGAGAATTGAAGGAATAGATTTCTCAGGATCTGAAATATATACTAAAAGATCATCATTTAGGTGAAATGTTTTCTCTCAGAGGATGATATGAATTTAGTACCTTCCTCCTGACAGATCAGTGGAAATGTCTATGAAAATCCTTAGAAAAGAATTCCTATTCCACCAAATACCAGCTGAACATTCAACCTTCCTACAGAAACTACCCACCCATTCCAGTTATTAGTCTAGTAAATCTCTGATATTCAAATGAAAGAGATGTATTTACATGATCTTGCTCAAAACTCTGCCCTTTTTACACATCAGAAGTCCTTTATTGGCTATAATGTAGGAACCTTGACTATCAATTTACCTACAGCAAGCTCCCATGATTTGCACTGCAATAATGATTGTTTTAATCTGTGTATTATAGTTGTTGACATGGCAATGAACATTTGTTAAAGCACGAGGAGAATACCCTGCTCTTCCAGTGGCTTGTGGGTTGGCGACATGCACCTGAGAAGGTAGATTGGATAAAACTCAGGTTAACATCCTATCCTAATGTCAGCACTTCCAACAAAGCAGTTTTTGCTCAGAACTCAACTGTAGGCATGTGTACTTTTAAGAATCAAAATTCTGTTTATTGTTATATACACAAAATGCACCAAAAAGTGTTTTCTTTCTTTGCCCTATAAAGTGTCACATAGAGATGCCACCAATATAGTGCAGTTATTAAGCCAATAAAGAGAAACAAAAGAGAGTCCCAAAACACAGCTTGACGTGCTGATGCAGTTTCCAGTTGATTGCTGTCAGAAATGAACTGGCCCAGAAGCAAACCTTCTAATGCTGGAGATCTGAAATTAAAACAAAAAATGACAGAAACTCCCAGCCAGCAGATCAGGTTTTATATGTGGAGAGAAAACACAGAGCTAACAATTTAGATTGCAGACTTGCTGAAAGGTTACTGATCTGAAATGTTAACACTGTTTCATTTCTGCTGGCCCAATTATTTGTTATTGTGGGATCTCGCTGTGAAATTTGTTCTTGCACGTGACAACAGAAGTGACACTTAGAAGATTTCATGAGCTGTAAAGGGTTTTTTGATGTCCTGAGGTGGTTAAAAAAAAAACTGAGCTAAAAGGGTTTAGTTCTATTTAAGGAGTTACATCATGGGAGTCTATTTTGAAAAATATACATTCATCTCCTTTCTGCGTTAAACATTCCTTATTACAATTTAAGGTCATCCACAGGCCCCACGACTCCAAAGTTCAATTAGCTGAATTTTATCCTAATATATCCTATAATTGTGTACAACTCAGGAAAGTACTTTATATCATATGTTCTGGCTATGTCTCACTCTTTGTAACTATTGGAAAGAGATATTTAGCACATTATCTTTAATTCTTGATATCAATCTGTCTCTGAGCCCTTTTATTGCTATTTTTGGAATGAGTAGGCCAATGGACTTAATTTTGACTCCATCTCAATCCCACGTAGCTACTTTTGCTAGAGGCTCATTCTGCTGCGAGGGAAAGATGTTGTCCCTCCCATACATTCACAATGGTTATTGGATTTGATGGCATCCCTTTCTCTAGAAAAACTTAGGTGCTCAACTACTACAATGAGTATCAAATTTTCTTCTCTTTGGGATTATTTTTTCAACTATTTTCAAAATTTATAGATCAATTATTTTGGTCATTATTATTTTTTTTCCTTTCCTTTTTTTGAAGCTATTAGTATTGAAATTAATAGTTGATGCCTGGCTTTGCCAGCTATCGGTCAGGCTGGGGTTAGAAATAGATGGTTGTTTTTTTCTTCCTTTCTTTTTTTTAATCAGTAACATAGATCATACATATCTTGTTTACCATTGTTTATCATCTGTAATTCTATTTTATCTTTACCTGAACATTATATCATATATATCTATGCAGCCTGATTTTTTTTAACAAAAGACCTATAAAAATTGTAAAGGAAAGGAGTTGCATCTTTTTGCCACATGTTTAAAAACAATGAATTGCTTGGCTTCTTTAATGATTATTCACTTCCTCATCTTCTTCCTCCTGTAGGTTGTTAAGATGATGATTGTAGTGGTCTTCACTTTCACCATTTGCTGGCTTCCCTACCACATCTTCTTTCTTGTCACCAAGCAGTACCCAACAGTGAACACTTGGAAACCCATTCAGCAGGTTTACTTGGCTGTGTTCTTGCTGGCCATGAGTTCCAATATGCACAACCCTATCATATATTGTTGTTTAAACAGCCGGTAAGTCAAGATTTCTATGGTGAATGCCTTTCTTCTCCTCACTTCATTCCAAACAATTTAAATGAATGAATGTGAATTTATTGTCATATACATAAGTACAATGTACAAGTGCAATGAAAGACTTGCTGCAGTTTCCTAGTTATGTAAAACACAAATTAAGTGTAATTAAGACACTGTAAGAGAAAAAAAGGGAAAGGGATTTGTGATCAACTCCCTGTTGTGCTCTGATTGGTTAGTAAATGTAGTGATTATCTTCCTATATAATCACCTGGAGGTCCTGGATTTTCTTTGTTTATGACTCATTTTTTATAAAAGATCCATGACAAAGTTAAATAGAGTTTTCCAAGGTTTATTAGACCTTATTTTGGTTATTACTTACCAACTTTGATACATGCTTAACATGGTGCGTAATAGATACTTAATACATTACATGAAATGTTACTTGAAGCAATACTTGATGCAGTCAATAGAGTTTCAGGTCTATACCAAGGACCTTCATCATTACAGAACTCAGAACATGTTAGAACTGGTTGTCTTATCTTGAAAACACACAGAAAAAGACCTTGGTCTCACAGGCTCCATTTAAAGGAATCCAAAACAAACTGCGGGCTGTTCCAGATTGGCAGCCCTTGGTTATACAAGTGATTTTAACCCCTACAATACTGGCCCCTAATTATTATATCTACCAATAATAATTACCTACTACTAAACAAATCAAATATAATAATACATAGGGTAAATATTCAATAGAAAGTGAATAATCAAAGCTTTCTGCTACTTGTAAAAGTCAGATGCTAGAAATTTTTCTGTTTAGAAAGTCAATTTCAATTTCCAAGGTATTCACTTTCTTTTTTTAATTTTTTTATTTTTCACACTATGAACCATATTAACCAAAATACACACAAACATTTCCCTCTTAAATATACACAGTATCATTTTCTCCCCTTTTACCCCCTCCCTTCCCTTCCCCCCCCTCCTTCCCACCTCCCTCCCCTCCCACTAAACGTTCAACATATACAATACTTTAAACCCATTAAACAATGTCATCACACAATGAAAATAAACAAGAAAATTATGTCATCTACTTTTACACACTGGATCAGTTCATTTCATCTTCTTATCATTCTGTCATTTTAGGGGGTGGAGGTACTTTCTTGAGGTCACAAGATGAGTCTTCTTTCACTTTTTCCTCTTCTTCTGCAGTCGGTTATAGGAAAGGTGGGACTCAAATAGCATTGGTTCCTCAAACTCAGCAACAGCTGCTCTAGCTTCTATTGTCTTTTCCTCTAAGTCTGGGTTTAATTTTGCAGCCTTCAATTCAGTTTCATTTCTTGATAATTTAAAGTTTTTTTTAATCAGATTCTCTCTCTGTATTTATCAACTGAGTCTTCAAGAATGTAATATTTCTTTCATTTTGCATCTTCAACTGGATACATTCTTCATTGTTCATTGTTTTCCATGGTTAGTTGTATGGTGTCATTAAACAATATCTTGTTCTCTTTCAATAAATGAATCTCCTCCTCTAACCCTTTGCATCTTGATAATGCTGAATCTCTTTCTTCAATAACTGCATTCATTCCTTTAGCAGTTATTCTTTTCTTCCTCTTGGTTTTACGAATCCTATTTACATTTCATTTTTGTCAACTGCTTTCTGAGCTTCTCTTTTGGTTTACTTTCAAAACTGAAGAATCATCAGATTCAGATTTGTTTCCAACTACATAATTAAAATCCTTTTGGTCACTATTTTCTAGACCATCCAATATTTCTAAGTTCTTTTTCAACAATTTGTAGTCTGAAGTTAGTGGCACTATATTGTCAGGTTTCCAGATATTTATTTCATTCCTGCTCATGATTTATTTTCAACATTAAGATTTTCTAAGAACTCTTTGTATTCTTCTGAAGGTTCTTTTGAGTTTTACAACAGATATTGTATTGACATTTGTTGTTGACTGCATCTGAGCAATATTTCTTTCGAATGGTTTATTGATTGTCCATCCAATCATAGTTTTAACAGTGTAATGTCCATCTCCCTCAGTAGGGATTAATTCTATTGCTTTCAGAACCTTTGGTACATTCAAACCAATTAGCATTTCTATCTCAGAGTTATGAGTTCCCGGAATATAAACCTTTCTCAGATATTTCCACTGATACACATCACTTTGATGTGGATATTACTTTCATGTACAGGCATAGTTTTCTGTGTATATATGCCTGGACAATCACAAAAATCGTTGCTTTGTATTCCAGCAACCTCTAATCCTGAAACCATGTTACTTTCAATTACCTTTCTTTGCCCTATGATTTACAATGGAATCTTTGTCTTTTGTCCTTTAAGACTAAGCCTTTCCAGAAAATCCAACTTTTTTTTAACCTGGATCTCAAATATGGATGGAAAAAAGGGATAGAAAATTTAAAAATAGAATAAGTGTCTTAAGTATTCAACCCTGCATTGTGCAAATATGGCTGCCATACCTGCGGACATTGGCGACTTCAGGGGTTTCTACGAGGCTCTAAAGGCTGTGTACGGCCCCTCACCCCAAGTCCAAAGCCCGCTGCGCAGCTCAGACGGCAAAGTCCTCCTCAGCGACAAGATCTCCATCCTCAACCGATGGTCAGAACACTTCCAACCTCTTTTCAGTGCCAACCGCTCAGTCCAAGATTCCGCCCTGCTCCAGCTCCCTCAACAGCCCCTAAGGCTAGAGCTGGATGAGGTTCCCACCCTGGATGAGACATATAAGGCAATCGAACAACTGAAAAGTGGCAAAGCAGCAGGTATGGATGGAATCCCCCCAGAAGTCTGGAAGGCTGGCGGCAAAACTCTGCATGCCAAACTGAATGAGTTTTTCAAGCTTTGTTGGGACCAAGGTAAACTGCCTCAGGATCTTCGTGATGCCACCATCATCACCCTGTACAAAAACAAAGGCGAGAAATCAGACTGCTCAAACTACAGGGGAATCACGTTGCTCTCCATTGCAGGCAAAATCTTCGCTAGGATTCTACTAAATAGAATAATACCTAGTGTCGCCGAGAATATTCTCCCAGAATCACAGTGCGGCTTTCGCGCAAACAGAGGAACTACTGACATGGTCTTTGCCCTCAGACAGCTCCAAGAAAAATGCAGAGAACAAAACAAAGGACTCTACATCACCTTTGTTGACCTCACCAAAGCCTTCGACACCGTGAGCAGGAAAGGGCTTTGGCAAATACTAGAGCGCATCGGATGTCCCCCAAAGTTCCTCAACATGATTATCCAACTGCACGAAAACCAACAAGGTCGGGTCAGATACAGCAATGAGCTCTCTGAACCCTTCTCCATTAACAATGGCGTGAAGCAAGGCTGTGTTCTGGCACCAACCCTCTTTTCAATCTTCTTCAGCATGATGCTGAACCAAGCCATGAAAGACCCCAACAATGAAGACGCTGTTTACATCCGGTACCGCACGGATGGCAGTCTCTTCAATCTGAGGCGCCTGCAAGCTCACACCAAGACACAAGAGAAACTTGTCCGTGAACTACTCTTTGCAGACGACGCCGCTTTAGTTGCCCATTCAGAGCCAGCTCTTCTGCGCTTGACGTCCTGCTTTGCGGAAACTGCCAAAATGTTTGGCCTGGAAGTCAGCCTGAAGAAAACTGAGGTCCTCCATCAGCCAGCTCCCCACCATGATTACCAGCCCCCCCACATCTCCATCGGGCACACAAAACTCAAAACGGTCAACCAGTTTACCTATCTCGGCTGCACCATTTCATCAGATGCAAGGATCGACAATGAGATAGACAACAGACTCGCCAAGGCAAATAGTGCCTTTGGAAGACTACACAAAAGAGTCTGGAAAAACAACCAACTGAAAAACCTCACAAAGATAAGCGTATACAGAGCCGTTGTCATACCCACACTCCTGTTCGGCTCCGAATCATGGGTCCTCTACCGGCACCACCTACGGCTCCTAGAACGCTTCCACCAGCGTTGTCTCCGCTCCATCCTCAACATCCATTGGAGCGCTTACATCCCTAACGTCGAAGTACTCGAGATGGCAGAGGTCGACAGCATCGAGTCCACGCTGCTGAAGATCCAGCTGCGCTGGATGGGTCACGTCTCCAGAATGGAGGACCATCGCCTTCCCAAGATCGTGTTATATGGCGAGCTCTCCACTGGCCACCGTGACAGAGGTGCACCAAAGAAAAGGTACAAGGACTGCCTAAAGAAATCTCTTGGTGCCTGCCACATTGACCACCGCCAGTGGGCTGATATCGCCTCAAATGGGCATCTTGGCGCCTCACAGTTTGGCGGGCAGCAACCTCCTTTGAAGAAGACCGCAGAGCCTACCTCACTGACAAAAGGCAAAGGAGGAAAAACCCAACACCCATCCCCAACCAACCAATTTTCCCCTGCAACCGCTGCAATCGTGTCTGCCTGTCCCGCATCGGACTTGTCAGCCACAAACGAGTCTGCAGCTGACGTGGACTTTTTACCCCCTCCATAAATCTTCGTCCGCGAAGCCAAGCCAAAGAAAAAAAAGACCTGCAAAAACATATTATACTTCTTCCTTAAATTATAAGTAATTTTTCTTCAGGGGAACACGACTATGCATTTCAATAGACAATAGACAATAGGAGCTGGAGTAGGCCCTTCGGCCCGTCGAGCCAGCACCGCCATTTTACAGATCATGGCTGATCACTACCATCAGTATCCCTTTCCATCCTTATCCCCATAACCCTTAACTCCTTTGTCCACTAGAGTCTTATCTAACTCTCTTTTGAACACACTCCATCGGCCTATGTCCAGAAGGGAATCAGATTTCCAGATAACTGCAATTCATTTCCTGATCATTGCCATGCAATTTTAAGAAATTCTAATTGGTACTTAGACAACCTCATTTTAGGTCTTGTGTCCACAATATTCCCTGGGAGAAACAATTCTGGACTTTGTGGCAATTGGTTTCCAATGATTTGGTCTAATAAAATTCTTAAATTTTTCCAAAAGGGCTTCAGTTTAGAGCATGACCAAGTAGAATGTAAAAAGGTTCCTATTTCTTCCATACATGTAAAACATAGATCAGGTATATTAGAATTTAGATTTTCTGAATTAAATTCCAGATCCTGACAATTCCTCTTTCTTTCTTTCTTTCTTTCTTTCTTTGCTTCTTCCTTCAATCTTTCATTTTCTACCTCTTCATTTTATTTTCTTATTCACTTTCTCTTTCATTCTTTTCCTTTCTAATTTCTATTTTCTTTTCCTTAGCAAGGGGTTTTTTTTGGGGGGGAAGGAGGGATGGGGTTGTTTTGTAATTTGGACAACCTGTATCAATGATTCCTTTTCATTTTTTTATATATTTGTGATGATTAATTTTTGATACTTGTTTGACCACAAAATTAAAATAAAATATTTTTTAAAAAATTAAGCCTTTCCATAAGCCCCACCGTGAAAAATGATGCAGTGTCCTGGGTCTAGAAATGCATAAGTGGTTCTCTAATAACCACTTAGCCATTTTGAATCCTTGATTAGGAGCCATATGCTGGCAACTCTTCACAAGTTTTCTTGTTTATCCACTCGTGAACTGGAGCAAATACTCGAAACAATCCTCTGAGCTGTAACTTTTAATTTCAATACTGCATTCAAAGCTTTTCATAAACCCTTGAAATTGAAGTGGGTCACCATCAAAAATTGGAATTGTTATTTTGGGTAGAGAAGAGAGTGTCTGTAACTGAATTAACAATGCAGCCATTTCATCCCGTCTTATCATGCTTAGGTTTGCGTTACTTTGTCTATGCGGATTTCTGCTTCTAGCCAGAAGTGCCTGGTATAACCCCATAAGAGTTGGCATTTGGCTCCCATCTTTGTCCAATGCAGCCATCATCGGGGTTTGATCTCTGGCTCCTGAGATCCATTTTCTTATCTTGGGATCTTCCTCATCTTATATCCATGGCAATGGCTCAGCCCCACCTCTGCCAATTTCCACCAAGTCCGAATTGTGACTGTAGCACTGGCTTTGCACCAAGTCTTAATTTGCTTATTCTTGACTAAGCATTTCTTTTGTCTACCACTGGTTCTGTTTTGTACCTAAACCTGTCTATTTCAAGACCAGGCCCTGGCTGTGGTTCTAACGCTGTAGCTTTGATATTTAATAGTTTCCTTTCTTGGAGTTTGTGGTGAAACCACTATTGTGTATGTAAATGATATGGCCTTTTACGTTTGACCCTGCTCTCACTGGCCGGCTCATGACTCCTCCCTTCTCTCCCCATAAAGGCTGTCATGCCATAACCCTGCCCCCAGTTCGAGTCTGGGCCAGAGTGAGCCAGCAACACAAGTGATGCTGTCCACCTCTTGCTAATAAAAGCCTTCAGTTCCAGTGCATCAATTTTATTACCAAGACTTTATTTTTTCAGAACATAGACAAATACTTGAAGCTGGATTGCTTTGAGATTGGCCTGAGAGAACCCAAAGCAGCTGACAAATTCATGCTCTGGTGCCACTGTTTCGTAAGATTTATTGCAGTCTCTGTCGCTGCAATCCAGAACCTTTGAACTTACCAGCCCGTGACCTGGCCTCATTGACAGAAATTTCTTTGTCCATTTCCAGTTGCTTCCTTTGCTTTTTTTTGCTCTATTTCCTCCACTTTTAGCTGCTCCTCTTACAGTGTCCATGTCCATCTTATCTGCTCCTCCTAATTTTCTAAATTCAATTCAAGCTGAAGCATTTTCCTTTCCACTTTAAGAGCTGCTGCATCTATTTGAATCTTTTAATGCATAGATTCAACATTTGAAACTCTGAAACTTGCTCTAGAGCTCCTCATGCTGCAAATATTTGATGCACTATCGTGTGATCTTATTAGGTCCTGTACGTCAGCAGATGCTTTAATATCTGAAAATGTCTCCATTTTAGATTTTTCATCCTTCACACCTGCAGCCATTATTGAGAATTTGGTATGCAATTCTATTAATGGTTTTTGCAGTAATTCCAAGAGTGGTGTTTCCCACATAACTGTTTTCCTTTCTTTATCCATGTCATCCATCAATCTTGCTTGAAGAATTTTTTTGCTTCCCTTTGTACCTAATTGCTGCTTTTGCAATTCTATTACAAGCTCCATTACTTTCAAGTTCTCGACACATAATTTCTTAGCAGCTGTCTCTTGCTTCTTTGCAGCTGCTATTTTTTTCATTGCGCCATTTGTCACACTCAGACATCAAACATGCACCACAATTTTTCCAAAACCAAAATAGTCCATCGGACAAGCGGCTCCAACGTCCCAAACCATGTTCTAATCTCGAATAAACAAAGAAGGCTTACCACTTCAACAATTGCTTTGATTGTTGTGTTTCTTCTTCCGAACTACTCTAAACAGAGCCCATTTAATCCTGCCAAGTTCAATTTCCAACTTTCTATCATCTTCCAATCCGTCCTTCTATTGACTAATGAGTCAGTAGTCCAGATTTTCTTTGACTTGTGAGTCTTGCTTGAAGATCTGTCTTCTAATGACTAACAAGTCAATAACAACCTTTCTATTCACTAAGATATAGTGACTATCTTCCTATATGGTCACCTGGAGGTCCTGGATTTTCCTTGTTCATAAAAGATCCATGACAAAGTTGAATAGAGTTTTCCAAGGTTTATTAGACCTTATGTGGGTTATTACTTTTCAACTTTGATACACGATTCATATGATGCTTAATAGATACTTAATGCATTGCAGAACTCAGAACAATTCAGAACTGGTTGTCTTATCTTGGAAACACACAGAAAAAGACTTTGGTCCTTCAGGCTCCATTCAAAAGAATCCAAAACAAACAGCGGGCTGTTCCAGACTGGCAGCCCTTGGTTATACGAGTGATTTTAACTCCTACAGTGGACATTTTGGAGATTACTCAAAATATTATAACATCAGCTTACTTTTACTGGAGCTGAGCAATGTTGTGGAGATGCAAATAGCTGATCTTCATGATGAGCCAGATAGTGAATTGGAATCTTATCTTTGGATCACATTCAGCCACACTGGTAAGACATTGTGATGGGAATGACAAAAGGCTTCTAAAGGATCTCAATGGGTTGGAATTTAATGCTGGGCTATGCCAAAAATGAGGAGAGGTAATATAATCTCGAGGGCATCGTTCCAAAGGGGACAAGAGGGAGAATATGGCATATATTCTGTATGTATGCATTGCTGAAAAGGGCAGTATACGTTGAGAAAGCTGTCAAAATCATAAAGCCATGCTGCACAAAAACAGGCCATTCACCACAGTTCATCCATGCAGTTCAATATCTGGATCATATTAAGATCAGCTATTTGCATCTCCGCAACATTGCTCAGCTCCCAATCATCTGCAGTTGATAATCGCATGTCAAGATTTTTTTTCCCATTCCAGACATAACTGGTCCAACACATTTGAACCATTGCTACCATAGCTTTTTCTTCAAAACTTAAACGGATCTAAACATTGGTGCCCATATCCTCTCTCCCATTCAGCCATCATTTTATTTTCATTGACCAACATTTGCCTATCTGAGTTAGTCCCATTTGCCTGATTTCACCCCATATCCTTTTAAACTTCCGTGTCCATAAAGATGTGTGTGATATCCTGGGCTTTATAAATGGATGAATAAATTTCAGTAGGGGAAGATATAAATAGATACCCTCACACTATCCAAATGAGCACTTGAATTGCCAAGGCATAGAAGGTTACAAAGCGCTAGTAAATAAAATTAGTGAAGAGTGGCACTTGACAGTCAGCAAAGACATGGGGGGACAAATAACATTTTTGGCTTTATGTTTTTATGACTATGAACAAGGAAGTTATGATGTACCTTTATGAAATTCTGGCTCAGTTACAAGTCGAGCCTTGTCTCTAGCTTTATGCAACATGCTTTAGAAAAAAAATATGAAAGTTGCAGAACAATTCCAGGGATGAGGGGGAGGGGGGGGGGGTGCTTGGATTATGCAGACAGAATGGAGAGTTTGGAGCCTTTTCCTTACAAAGGAGGAGATCAAGTAGTAATTGGTTGAGTTGAAAATGTGTCACTAAAGTTGATTGTTTCATTGAGCAGATCAGTAGCTGCAGAAATAGTATCAATAAACTTGGAGTTTACCTTTCAAAAGATGAATCAGCTTCAGAGATGAGTTTATGTATCCCATGATTTTTGGATAATGAGCCAGATTTCATTAAGAGCCTAATGGTCCATGACCGTTATGTATAGTGTTCAGAGAACAATTGTGCTCAGGACAGTGTTGGAAGGGAGAAATGTTAAACAGCTTCAAAGCTTTTTGATTCTTGTTAGGGAGATGTGCCACTCTAGTGACATAATGAAGGTAAATCCCATCCATGATTCATTATTGGTTTCCTTCTGTTGAACAGAATCCTGCCCTCATTAATTATTCAAGATCACTATTCTCACATTTTAATTTTTAATATATCACATTTAATTTTTATGGTGCTTACATTGCTCTTGATTAATTCCTTTTCAGTAAACAATCATTTAAACTATCTTTAAAAACGATTTTGATTTTTCAGGCAAAATTTGCATACCCCTGGTTTTTTTTAGCTCTATTGTGTCACCTTTCTCTTTGACTCCCTGATGCCAGGAAGTGTCCAAGATTTTGCCATTTTATACATTTGATTTTAGTTTATGTTGAACATTAGTTACTGATGGGTCTTTTTCAAATCAAGCAATGGACTTGCTCCTTCAGGGTTCAAAATGATTTCATATTGAATTGTTATTTTTTTGAACACCTCCCAAGACTACTCCATCATTTTATCCATTAATAGATTTGCCCAGATTACCATGAACAGTCTCTGTCTCATCACATTAAAATCAGTCTTGGCCATCTTCAGAGTTGTGTTTATAAATGACTCAGATCATTGAACAAAGCCACGTATCTCCCTTTGCACAGAAACAAAGAGCTGCAAGGTTATAAGCAGTGCAGACGGAAGCATTAAATTCCAAAATAGAGGACCTTGCATTTGTCTGTACAGAAATTTATTTACCAGAGATTTCCCCATTTAATTATAAACAATTGGAGCAAATGAATAATACAAGACCCCATAAGTAGATTTCTTTGTGAACAAATGCTAGTTGATCCTCATGGATCTAAAAAAGAACAGAAGAGAGTACTTTCCAAACAATGAATGGTGAGAAGCTGTGAAGATCCTTTGACCATCACAGACCAGTCATCTAGTTCTTATGACATACAGAACAATTGCAAATGGAATTGAGCATTGTTGAAGTTATAGGCCTATTAGTCTGACGTTGGTAGTTGGAAAGTTATTGGAGTCAATCCTCAAGGATGAGGTTATGAAATACCTCGAAGTGCATGGCATGGTAGGTCCAAGCCAGCACGGTTTCATGAAGGGAAGATCCTGCCTGACCAATGTAATGGAATTTTTTGAGGAAATCTCAAGTAGGATGAACAAGGGAGAGGCTGTGGATGTTGAGTATTTGGATTTTCAAAAGGCCTTCGATAAGGTGCCTCATAAAAAGATTCTGCCATAATAAGATAAGAACCCAGGAATTACAAGAAAGATATTAGATTGGGTGGAGCATTGGCTGATAGACAGAAAACAAAGGATGGGGAAAAAAGGGATCCTGTTCTGAACTGTTGCTGGCTACTAGTGGTGCTCCGCAGGAGTCAGTGTTGGGGCCATTTCTTTTTACAGTGATTTAGATTATGAATTGAATGGTTTTGTGACTAAGTTTGCAGATGACACCAAGATAGGTGGTGGAGTAGGAAGTGTTGAAGAAACCGAAAAGATGCAAAGAGACTTGGACAACTTAGGAAAGTGGGCGAAGAAATGGCAGATGAGATACAATGTTGAGAAATGTACAGTTGTACATTTTGGAAGAGAAAATAAACAGGCAGATTATTATTTGGGTGTTCAAAATTCAGAAGTGCAAAGGGACTTGGACTCGTACAGGATAACCTAAAGATTAACCACTGGGTTGGATCGGTAGTAAAGGAAGTGAATGCTGTATTGGCATTCGTTTCAAGGGGAATAATGTATAAGAGTAAAGAGGTAATGAGGATCCATGGGGCACTGGTGAGACCTCATTTGGAGAACTGTATGCAATTTTGGGCCCCTTATCTTAGAAGGGATGTACTGATCTTGGAGAGAGTACAGAGAAGATTTGCCAAGATGGTTCCTGGAATGCAAAGGCTAACAAATGAGGAACGTTTAGCAGCTCTGTATTCATTGGAGTACAGAAGAATGAGAGCAGATCTCTCAGAAACATTTCAAATGCTGAAAGGAATGGGACAGAGTAGGTGTGAATAAGATGTTTCCCTTGGTAGGTGAATCCATGAGAAGAGGGCACAGTCTTAGAATTATAAGGTACCCATTTAAAACAGAGATGAGGAGAAATTTCTTCAGCCAAAGGTTTGTGGATTTGTAGAATTCATTGCCTCATACAGCTGTGGAGGCCCGATCATTGGAGGAGTTTAAGGGGGAGATTGATAGTTATCTAATCAATCAAGGTATCAAGGGATATGGGGAAAAGGCTAGAATTTGGAACTAAATGTGAGAACAATTTAGCTCAGAGTGGATTTGTGGAGCAGACTCGATAGGCTGATCAATTATGAGCAAATATTCTCAATTCTAGCATTATGATTGAGCTGAAGGTGATTGAGCCTGGGATAGGATACTGTCCTAAAGAGTTCCTTCAGTGAAATCCTGAGTCTGGAATTATTAAACCATAAAAACCATTTTCTTTTGAATAAATCATGACTTAATCTGTTTGTTTGTTTCTTTCTTTCTTTCTTGAGGCCACTGACCTCAACTTATCAGGTCTTCTTCATGCCACATTCCATCAAACGCTGCCTTAATGTCAAGGGGAGTCACTTCCATCTCACTCCCAAAGTTCAGCTCTTTAGGTTATATTTGGGCCAAGGCTGCGATGAGGTCCTGAAGTGCTGAACCTTGCAACCCCAAAGTGACCATGAATGAAAAAGTAAATTTTGTGAGTAAATGTTGCTTGATAGCACTGCTGCTTGCAAGTTCCATCAAAGCATTGATAGCTGAGGGTAAATTGATTGTGCAGTATTTGTGGGATTGAATTTGAATAACTTTTTTTTTCTGAACCAGCCATTCCCGCCTAATTTTGCACATTGTCAGTTAGATGCCAGTGTCATAACTGTACTGTAACAGCTTGGCTGAAAGTGCAGCTAATTAGGGGTACAGATTTTTAGAACAACAGCCTGGATGTTGTCTGGTCCCATATCCTCTATGTGATATTTTTAAGGATGCAGTTCACAATATTAGGCAGCATTAATGGCCATATCATTTTCTTTGTTTCTGTCCTTGCAGATTTCGAGCAGGATTCAAGAAGGCTTTCCAGTGGTGCCCCTTTATTGAATTTACCAGCTCCGATGGACTGGAATTACAAACAACCAGATTTCAACCCACCAGGCAGAACAGTGCTTACACAATTTCCCGCATGGAGTCCAACATGACAGTAGAGCTCGACACATCCGAAAGTGATGGAGTGGAGACATGCAGGAGAAAGGGCACTGTTTTACGAAATGTGAATTTCAATGGACACGCTCGAAATAATTCCAAAAACACTTCCAGAAGTTCAAGCTTCTTCAGCCAGGCAAACACCTCTTTAGACGAATGCTGATAAAGCAGAAGATTTTGTTATCTCGTTAATCAACTGGGCATGCTCAATTGGCATGGTTCAACATGGAGTCTGTCTCCTTAATGTCAACTTGGCTTAGTTGATGAAACAGAGCTGAGTGCACAATTCCATTCCCACTGCTGATTCCAATCCTCTGGGCAACTATATGGCAAAGGTTAACCCTTGTTTCTGGATGTTGGTCCCCTTCTCTGCTAAGAAATGTATGTTTTAGACACAAGTGGCTGGAACTGCCCTCAAGCTGTTTATTATTAGTAGTAAGTGTAGAATTGCCTAGCCAATGGTTGATTAAAAACCTATACAGAACACCTGGGAAGCTGTTGGAGAAGTGTTACCCAACTTCTTCCCAGCCCAAGGTAGCACATTTCCAGCAGCAATTTGATATTTTGTCTGCTTTTAAGGAAAATAAGAGTTGTCCTGAACAATAACAATCCCTCAGCAGAAATGAACAAATTTGATGGAAATGGCTACCCACAATCTTGTCCTTCTCAACAAGAGCATAGAACTACTGAAAAAGTAATGAATTAAAAGTAATGAAAAGTGCTCTCAGTTTTCCAGTTTGCTCTGATAAGCAGTGG
Organism: Narcine bancroftii; assembly: GCF_036971445.1. NCBI lineage: Eukaryota > Metazoa > Chordata > Chondrichthyes > Torpediniformes > Narcinidae > Narcine > Narcine bancroftii. The sequence continues at coordinate 44,411,877 of NC_091469.1, forward strand.
AAGTGGGGAACAGAGCTGCACTCTTGAAAATGCTCAGTAAAAAATAGCATGTCTCCCACCTATCATTTGTTCTCTCACTGCCATCAATGTATATATTTAGGTCAAAATGAAAAAAGTTAGGCCTTAAAATTATACTATCTTTAATTTGTCTATTAAGAGTAAATGTATACATGGAAACTTTACCTTTTGCAAAGTAGTGGTGCGTACAGGTTGTAACTGATGTGAATTTCTCAAGTAATAACTTAGATTTACTCACTCCCATTAGATTAGTTCACTCCCATTTGAGATATACTCCTGGGAGAATGGGTTGTATCTTCAGCTAAATTCCTCATCCTTGTTGTTCCATTAAAAGTAAAACATGAAAGTCTGCAGACACCGTGGTTGAAGTAAAAAACTCAACGCTGGAGAAACTCAGCAGGTCAAACAGTATCCTTTATATTCTTCTTTCTTTGGCTTGGCTTCACGGACGAAGATTTATGGAGGGGGTAAATGTCCACGTCAGCTGCAGGCTCGTTTGTGGCTGACAAGTCCGATGCGGGACAGGCAGACACGGTTGCAGCGGTTGCAGGGGAAAATTGGTTGGTTGGGGTTGGGTGTTGGGTTTTTCCTCCTTTGCCTTTTGTCAGTGAGGTGGGCTCTGCGGTCTTCTTCAAAGGAGATTGCTGCCCGCCAAACTGTGAGGCGCCAAGATGCACGGTTTGAGGCGATATCAGCCCACTGGCGGTGGTCAATGTGGCAGGCACCAAGAGATTTCTTTAGGCAGTTCTTGTACCTTTTCTTTGGTGCACCTCTGTCACGGTGGCCAGTGGAGAGCTCGCCATATAACACGATCTTGGGAAGGCGATGGTCCTCCTTATTTTTCGGCTTGACCCCTTCATCAAGGTAGGCAAAAATGTTGGTAGGCATCCAAATAGCCTTTTGCGACCACGCCTCCCCCTTACCCTTTTATTCAGAAGCCTGCCGACATTTTTCCATACCTTGATGAAAGATTCAAACCTGAAACATTGGTTATGTATCTTTATCTTTGCTATATAAAGGACACTGTTTGACCTGATGAGTTCCTCCAGCATTGTGTCTTTATGTTCCCTTAAATGCATTTTTAGGGAGAATATATCCAGAGTTTGAAGTGGAGATGTAAAAGAAATGAGATGTCAAGTGTGACAGAGTATTTAGAGGTGGCTTGGGAGGAATTGCTAGAGCACACACACATTTCAAAACAGAATTTTTGCAGGACTTTTGCAGAAAGAGCAACGAAGTTGCAGAATACAGCTGGCCTGGGAGAGCACGTGATCTTTGCAGGCTGATGGAAAACAGTCTGGCTCTCAGAGAGAGAGGGAGTGAAACAGAGAGGAGAGACACAGAAATCAGTTCCAGAAGGACAAAGCTGGCAAACCTTTGGAAGGCTGTCTGGTCAAAGGAGAAGACTAGCTGTCTGATGTGACTCGAAAGAAAGAGGATCATCTGGAGAACCCTGAAGGGGGCAAGTTTCGTCAGCGACTGATTAGAAAGGAATCAGGTGCTGATGTCCTGGAACAAAAGGAATCTCTCTCTCTGAAAACCAAAAAGAATACTCCTGAGTGGTAACTATTTGCCTGTTAAGCACCAAAGACTGGTGAACTTTGTCATTGCTAACTTCTGTACACAGTACAAGAATTGCCTGCAATCAGTGAGATTGGACTGTGGTCCAAAGAACTTTTCTAATCTTAAATATACATTACACACACCTGCGCTTAGTATTAGAGAGGGGAATTATGTAGGTTAGATAGGTTAAGTAAGTAGGTTAAGTAATAAGTTCAAGTTTAATTGTGTTTTCTTGTTCAATTATAATTAAAAACTACATTTGTTTAAGTAACCCTGTGTTGTGGTGCATATCTATTCCTGCTGGTTTTTGGGGTCCTTTGAGCTCATAACACAAGAAAGATCAAAGACAAAGCAACCACCAGAGAAGCCATAGATTCTCAAGGTGGGGCATGGGAATATTTTGGTGGGGTGTGAGATTTAAGATTATTTTAGTGGGGTGTAGGAATATTTTGGGAAATAATTAAAAAGTTGGTTTGAAAAAATAAACTTGTTATGTTGGTGTAAAAGATGTGACTTGACAACACTGTCACTACAACACAATTGTGGTAACTTACAAGTAAAATCACTTTGTTCTTTTTATTTTCATAACATTTTCATAACATTTGTTTTTGCTCTTCCAATGTTTCTCAGTTGTTTCTCTTATTTTAACTATTGTTATCCTTGGTTAACATTATAATTATATATTTTTTGACTGGTCTTAGCATCATCCATTCCAAATTATCTCATTGGCGACGAGGATTCCAAATTATTTCAACAATCATGTCTCTGTCCATACCCCTTTACTTTTTCAGTTCAGCAGTGAATGAGACCTGTATCTATATGTATCTTTGTACACTAGCATACTGATGTAGGTGGGGGGGGGGACGGGGACCGCCCCAAGTACCAGCTTGAGGGAGATGCCAAAATAGAAAAAAAATTGGGACCTCAGAGAGCATGAGGCTAGCACAGATTTGATGCACTGTGTTAGTGTTTTTTTTTCATGTTTTTTGGGTCAGTATCCTACCTTTGATTCGATTATTACATTTTTCAATTCAAAGACTTAATAAAATAATGATTAATCAGTTTCAGGGAGCTTGCGCTGTTGAATTAATCTGTTTCAGGGAGCTCACACTGTTGTATGTTCAAAATGAGCAGACCAAGCAAACAAAAGGTTTGTCAATATTCAATGGAGCTCTTGAAGGTTTATACCTGCTGTACAGACTTTGACATATGTATCAATGAAAGCAGGCTGTCTTGAAGCTCATTTGAGGGCAAAACATCCTAACTATGTCAATTTGAAATTGGAATATTTTAAATCACTGAAAGAAAAATTTGAAAATAGATCAAAAATCACTTCATTATTCGCAGAACAAACTACAGCCCTTGAAATTTCTCTGCTGATAGCAAAACATGGGCAGAATCATATGATTGGGGAGGAATTGATTGTTTCTCAAAACCTTTCTGCGAAAGGTTGACAAAGATGTCCGAGCAATGCCATTGAGTAATAGTACTGTCTGCAACAGAATAGATGACATGGGTCAAGATCTTGAAAAATAGGTTATTGAGAAGTTGAAATCACAAAAGTTCTCAATACATCTGGTTGAATCTACCGTATTGGACAGTGAGGCTCTGTTATTGCCATATATTGATCAGGAAGAGTTTCAAGAAGAGATGTTCTTTTGTGAATCGTTAGAAACAACCACTACTGCAGTTGGTATCCAGCAAGCTGAAAAATTATTTGTATGAAAATGAAATACTAAAAGGAAAGATTGTATCTTGTGCAACAGATGTGTAAAAAAGCAGGATGTTTAAAATTAATGAAGGATGAAAATCCAAACATGTTGGTTGTGCATTGTTTTATCCTCTGAGAAAACTTAGTTGCCAAGAAAGTTTTCCCTGTTCTACATGAGATACTGCATTCTGTGATCAAGTGTATCAATGCCATAAAATCTAATGCCAAATGTGAACGTCTGTTTCAGCAGTTTTGTGTCGATAAAAATGCAGAAAATGTGAGATTATTGCTTCACACTGAAGTAAGGTGGTTGTCAAAGGGAAAATGCTTCAAAAGGTTTATGGAACTGTGATTTCCTCAGCAAATTTCTGAAATGAAGGTCTTGCTAACAACAGATGGTAAAGATTATGTGAGTTACATGATGGACATTTTTGAGAAACTAAGTACATTGAACAAGTAACTTCAAGTAGCAAATATGATACTTATTGATGCAAAAACAAAGATATTTGGATTCATGGCACTTCTAGAATTATGCCAAAGGAATATTTCTGCAAGAAATTTCAGTCAACTCTATTGGTTGAATAAGTGTGAGGTAACTAATACTGCTACAAATATAATTGTTGACTATTTGAAAATGTTCGTTAACTGATTTCAATGATAGATTTTGTGATTTAAAGGCAATGGATTTTCCCTCTTGGATAACTCAACCATTGCCAGTAGACTTAGGTGAAGTTCCAGTGCAATATCAAGAGGAGTTAACTGAGTTGCAACATAATGAATCTGTGAAAACTCTCTTCAAAGTGAAAGGAACCATGATGTGGCTGTTTAACGAGATCAAAATGAAATACCCAAACTCGACTACTTTAGCAAGGAAACTATTGATCCATTTTCCATCGTCTTATATAGTAGAATGTGGCTTCAGTGCTGTTAGTGATTTGCTACAAGCTAAGATAAACTGACTGGAAATAACAAAATGTGGAGATTTAAGGGTGAAACTATTAAAGTTAGTCCCTTGAATCCAAAAAATCTTCAGCTAGCAAGGTTCCCACTCAAGTGTCGACAGTTGTTGAATGTGTGTTTGAGATGGTTGACATATTGAAGTAGTAGTTGAATATGAAATATGTGTTCCAATGTATTCCCAACCTTAATACACTTGCAGTAAATTATTTAATTAAAACTTCTTTTGAATATATAACATTTTTTCTGCTAATGGTGCGGCATACGTTTTTTTGAAAAATGTGGGGCCTAAGGCAAAAAAAAGGTTGATAACCACTGCACTAAGCTGTTAATAACTCCAGAGCTTCAGAATAACTTTCTGAAGTGAAGACAGGAGGATTTTGTCTATTGAATAAGAACAGCAAATTAAAATGTTAGTGATGACAAATCAGCAAATGTTGGAGTCAACAGGTGTTCAGTAATAACTGCCCCAGTTCCCTAAAATGGTGAGAGATTTTTAATCTACAGGGGGGGTCCAAATATCTTTCTGCATCTTCAGTAATTCCGTGCAATTCTTTAACATCATATTCATCACATTCATGGTATACCATTCCTTTTTTTTGTTACTTAGTGACACTGAATTTTACTCTGTTAAAAATTTTGTTAGAGATTTTGTATTCCTGCTTTCTTCATATCCCATAATACTTGGCTACCTTATTGTATGCGATTTTGGATAAAACCAGGACAAATCTGATCATTGCTTATGGATCACATCAAACTCAAAGCCAGTAACTGCTGCATCCCTTAACAATTTTATTTCTTATGCTTAAAATTAATGAACATTTTTAAGATGCTCGGCTTTGTTTAAAAAGAATATTTGAATATTTGCTTTAAAATTGGCAGAATTTGTGTATTGTGTATCTGTGCTTTCTCAGAGAAGCTTGGTTGTGTTTTTTTAATGAACTATTGTGTTTATGAAGAGTTTTAAATAAAACTGAAAACCTTGCCAGGCTGGTCAATAAGATAGTCAAGTCCAGCACTTTGTTGTAGAATTGCAGACACATCTAACTTTACAATGTAAGAACTGTAGGTTAATCATATTAACACATTATTCTGAAAGCCTCTTGTTACTGACAGCAGCTTTTGTAGCCATTTATTTTATTAGAATATATTCTTATTCTTTAAAGAGCCACATTGAGATTTGAATGCTATTCGCTGGATGAACCAGTCCTGCTCACTTTCCTGTCCAGCAATACCTCCTTAAAGATGTCCTCATCTCAGAGGAATGAATTTATTCATTAGTGGACACTTGATGAGCACATCAGTCATCATATTTAATAAATCATGTGAGTAACTACAGCATCTGGCACTTAGTATGTAGAATTTAAACCAATTATGTCAAGCACATTCCATCTTAAATGTTGCAATGTTAAAGCCATTAGGAATTCCACAATGTTTATCCGTACACATCAGAGTTAACAAAGCATGAAGAGACAGAAATTCTTCTGTTTCCCAGTCTGGTGAAATAGTTTAGATAGTAAGTTGAATCAAATGCATTATTAGATGGATTCACAAAGATATAATTAAAGAGTTCTCTGCAATCAGGTTTCCTCAATATTAAAGCCTGCCACCTCCAGTTGTGTGATTACAACTATGTTTAGTTTTAAAAAGCAATAAACTAATCAAACTTATCAGGAATGCCAATCACCTTTACACCATTACAGGTCTTCCCTATTGCTTCCCACAGCAGACAGTGAGACCCACATCAATCAGGCTGTGCCCAGCATTAATATCTTTGTGACCACATGTTGAAAATATTTAAACTGAAGTTTTTAAAACTTGTAAAATAAATGTTTTTAGCAGAAAATCATCTCAGTGGTGATAGCAGTGGCATTATTCTTTTTGGAGTTTGGTGAATAACTCTTCAGTGGCATTGGTATTAACTGTTTAACCAGAAACTAACCATCATTCAGTGCTTTGTTTAGATGATTTAAGTCTATATTCATTTCAACTTGGATAAATGTCTATTTTCAGTTCATCATTTTGGTTCATACTTAAGTTTCATCGTCAGAGATGGTAGGTGTTTCATGTTAAAATTAAACTCACAGTTTTATCTTTCTCATCAAATACTAAGCCTTCATCAGTCTACATGAGGGGCGGTGGGAGGGGGGGGGGATGGTGTGGGGGGTGCGGTGTGAGTGGAATTCTTTCAGCTACTCCAACAGTGGGAATTCATATTACTCAACAGAACAACTAATGCAGAGGTATGGTAGAAAGGCAGAAACAGGTACTGACACTAACAGCTTGCTGAGACGTCAGTTGAGCCGTCTGATCTGAAATTACCATATTCACTATTTGTGCGTACTCCTGAAGAATGGGGGAGCCAAGCACAGATTAGATTACCCCTAACCTGGACACATTTTCTCTGTTTTACGGTGTTTTGTTTAGAGATGCAGCACAATAACAGGCCTTTTGAGGCCACACTGCTGAAATACACCAATTAACCTACAAACCCCGTATATCTTTGGAATATGGGAGGAAACAGGACCACCTGGAGGAAACCAATGCAGTCATGGGTAGAACATAAAAACTGCTTTAAATAGTGCCAGATTTCAAACGAAGTCGCAGGCAATGTAATACCATTGCACTATCCACTATGCTAACCATGTCAACCTTTTTCCCTTTCTTTTCATATTCCACTTTTCATATGCTCACACTGCTTGCAAATGTATTTTATTCCCGTGTTTCCTTTGTCACTTGGATTATGCCATTTAACCATCTCTTGTCCTTCAACCAAGCATTTCACAGGTCCTCCAATTCATTTTGTCACTTGAATTATGCCATTTAACCATCTCTTGGCCTTCAACCAAGCATTTCACAGGTCCTCCAATTCTTTTTTGCAGACTATAATTTTCCAGTCTTTGCACACACCACTGCCCTTTCTCTCATTATGTTATACAAATCAAGCTTGTCTATAAGCATCCTAGCATCTTCAGAAAAGGACAAATACTTGAAAAGTTTAGTGCAAGTTTCCACACAGATGTTGCCTAGAATATTGAGATTTTTCTGGGGTTTTTTTTCCCCCAATTACATTTTACCTGTTCAACTCTGTGGAGTTTAAATGTAATGTAATCAAAAATGATTTAAATTTAAATGTATTTGAAGTCATCATTAACTTGTGATGTTTACTAGGGTATGCATTGAAAGCTTTTACCTCTTAAAGGAATAGATCTTCTAAATAACTCATTTTTAATATATAAAATGACAGAGTAGTACTGATTTATATTCTTTACTGTTGGTAATTAACATTATGGAGGTAGATATAGAGTTATTTAAATGGTGCATTTATATCTTTCAATAAAAATTATGTAACACAATGTATAAAAATGTGATCTTAATATATTTAAATATGTGCTTCAAAGTTATTTTGAGCCTGGTTGTAATGTGATAAGAATAAAATGAATTACATGAAATAAATACAAGATCTAAGACTTTGAATATGTAGCAATTCCAAATCCAACAAAGTTCAGGAAAGTATTTCCTGAACCCTCACCTTTTCGTCAGTAGGTTGTGATTCAATTCCTATTCCAAGGACTAGGGAATATTCCAAGTTAAGATTTTACAGCTAGGTTCCATCTGCTCCTCTAGGGGCAGGTTAGGCTCTCCTGTACTCATCCAACTTTACTCAATCATCAGGTTAGTTCTTATCGGATCTTGCTACACCAGCCTTCTGTCATTGCTGGCCTCAGGTTGAACATCCAGAAACAACAGAACCAAATGTAGTAAGTGAGACAAAGAAAAACTTTTTAAAAATCAGAAGAAAAATAAGGTGCTGAAAACTATTGTCACTACAGGTCTTTTGCAATTCCTTCCCTCAGCAGCTTAGCATGCATCCCATCTGCATCATGATTTATTCACCTCAAATACAGGTAGCTTTTTGAATACTAAATCTTGGTCAATTTTTAGCCTATACAAAATCTCAGTTAGGACCTGGATGCAGTACCGATATGCCTTATTGTCAGGTGTTCTGCCCATAATTATTACCAATGTATATTGAGGGATACACTTTAGATAAGGGGACAGAGGCCAGTTGTATTCCAAAACTGAATGAAATGATTGCCAGTTGACGACATCTAGTCACACAATTAATTTACTTAAATTTCCTGAGAATTTCCAGTAAGTTTAATGCCAAATTTTATCCTATGCTCCTAGATTCTATTGAAGTGTTTATTCATCAGGGTATTGAATAAAAGATCCAGGAGGTTATGCTCAACTTTATAAAGCATTGGTCAGACCTCAGCTGGAGTATTGTGTACAATCTGAGCACCACACCAAAGGAAAAATATGGGAGCACTGCAGTGGGTGCAGAAGAGATTCACCATGATAGTGTCTGGGATGGAGCATTTTAGTTTTGAGAAGAAATTGAAGAGGTAGGTTTCTTTTCCCTGGAGTGGAGGTTACGAGGTGGCATAATTGAGCTATATATGGAGAATGTGGATACAATAGGCTACAGGAAGCTTTTCCCCCATACAAAAACTTGAGGACATGGGTCTTGGGTAAGGAGTAAGAGATTTAGAGGGATCTCTGGGAGACCTTTACAAGCCAGAGAGTCTTGGAATACACTGCAAGAGTAAGCAGTGGAAGTAGGGTCGCTAACAGTATTTAAGAGGCGCTTAGACATAAAAGACTTTAGGCAAAGTGCTGGGAGATAGTATATAGATGTGTCCTCATTGATGAGCATGGATGAAGTGGGCTAAATGTCTGCTTCCATGCTGTATGACTCTGGCTTCATGACAAAACAGTTTAAGCATAAACTCTATTTGTGAAAAGTATCTCACTGGGTTTCTAATAAGAGTGGTTTCTAAAATTGTCAGACCCATTCAATGAGACATCAATTCCCCATACCTCTTGTTTTATATTCTGCTTCAACCACTGCCACTAGCCCCACCAGCGTCCAGTTATTTCAGCTACTCTACAGTTGTGATTCCATCAGAAAACAAGAGCACAGACTGAATCTGATTCAAACACATGCTACACTCCAGGCAGACTTGTGGAGAAATACTAAAGCAATCCTGTGGCATCACTGACATTTAGCTGGGTTAATTGCTTACGCTACTCACATGAACCATGCCTGGAAAATTTGCAGGTACTTGAGCAATAAGGTGGCAAAGATTATTCCTGTGCACATTCACCGCTGGTATGTTTAACTATTAGTCCAGTAATGAGATGTCTGTGGAACCAGAAAATCCCAATGATGTTGTTAAAGCCTGAAATATTCCCAGAAGAATGAGAATTGCTCAAACTGCAGATTAGTTAGACAGCAATTTAGGGTTCAGTCATTCAAACAATGAACTGCAATGTGTCCCCTGCCTCTCACCTCACTGCCCATAACCTCACCTTGAGCAAAGAAAGAATCAATATTTAATAACAGATTGTGGCCACTGGAATTGCAGTGGACATGAAGAAATAACCACACAAGGCATTTCCTCAGTGATTCAAATGGATTTACTGTTCAGAATGCACGCAACCTTTTAAAAGCCTGAATCACGCACCTAACACACACATCGACGTCATCACACCCTGACGTCACATAGCTGGTTCGATGCCTTCTGGGAGTTGTCGTGCTGTCATAGCGCCACTACACGCCCCACCCCAGAACCAGCATAAAGGTTCATCTGTCTTTTATGTGGTCAACCTCTGCGATGAACTGTTGGCTGGTGCAGTGGGGAATATTTGTCCACATAAGCTGGTTTAAGCCTGTCAATAGTGACAATGTCCAAAATACAGGTCGACCTAGTTTGTCTAAGTATCTTATAAGGTCCTTCACAAGGCACCTGGAAAGGTTGACCAACTATTCCTCTACATACGAAGACATATTTGCAGTTTTTGAGGCCCTCGGGCATGAAGGAAGATTGTTCTCCATGCGAAGATAGTGGTATAGGGGCCAATTTTCCTATGGTCTCCCTTAGCCTGCTCAACAGTTGCTTAGGATCATCGTTTGAGTTGGAATGGTAGGGGATGAATTCCCCTGGAACTACCAATGGTGCGCCGTACACAAGCACCACAGATGAAGCTTGGAGGTCCTCCTTTTTAATGCCCAGGGCAGCTCATCAGCCCAGTTTGGGCCCTCTAACCGAGCCATCAAGGTCGACTTGAGATGTTGACGAAATCTTTCCACCATTCCATTAGTCTGGGGATGATAGGCACTTGTATGATGAATTGTTGTCTGAGTAAGCGAGACAAGGCCATCCACAGCGAAGAAATAACATGCGCTGGGAAACCAAAACGAGACACCCAGGAACTGAGGAACACCCAAGTACAAATGTCTGGTAGTATTCACCTTAAGTACAGCCTTAGGCCATCGAGTAAACCTGTCTATTGCTGTAAAACAGTAATGGTATCCTCTTGAAACAGGAAGAAGACCAACAATGTCCACATGAACATGAGCAAAATAATGAGTAACCGCTGGGAAGGGCTGCAGTAATGCTTTAGTATGTTGCTGAACTTTTGTTTCCTGGCAGGCAATGCACGAACTTGCCATTTGTGTAGCGTCTTTTTTTAAGACCGTGCCACACGATCCTGTTGGAAACCATATGAACGGTCAATCTAATTGATGCATATGCAGAGTCGAATACTGGACATTTCCAGTAGGGTGTTGATATATCACAGAGGAGTAGTTTGCCATGAAGTTCAAACTGAACATCCTTCAGTTGCAGGTTTGTGATTGCAGTCCGATAAGCATTAATCTCATGGTCATGTTCTTGGGCCGCAGCCAAAGCTGCGTAGTCAATAACTTGATCTACAGAGAAAACCTCAAGAGGAGCCGATCGGGACAGTGCATTGCCTTTTCTGGAAATATGTACCATTTTTGTGGAAAATTCTGAAATGAATGATAATCATCATTGTTGTCACGCTGAGCACGGCTCTGCGACTCCAAAATTCTCTGCCTCCAAAAAATAACAGAAATGTCAAATAGACAAGTAAATGGCCAAAAGTTCCTTATCAAAAGCACTGTATTCCTTCTCCGCTTCACGAAGATGACGGCTGAAGAATGCTAATGGCTTCCATTGTTCGTTGATATATTGATGAGGTGCACCTCCTACGGCCAAATTGGAACCGTCTGTGAAAAGGATGGTGGCTGCATTTAAAACTGGGTAGCTGAGCATAGAGGCATGAGTCAGCAATTTTTCCATCTTCAAGGAGGAGTTATTTACCTCTTCTGTCTAATGGATAGTTTTTGCGTTACTGGACAGTAAATCAAAAAGGGGCTTCATGATCTGAGCTGCTCCCAGAAGAAACCACAATAAAAATTCATCATTCCTAAGAATTTATTTTTAGACCACACTATATTTAAAGATTATTCTGAGGAGAAGATTGGCTATAGCAGTAAATATATACTTGTGTGAAAGTCAGAAAACCTTTTCAAATTATTGCTAATGCTTTCTGAAAAAGTAAATAATTGCTGATAAGAAACAATATTAATTTTACTTTCCATTTTCAAAGTGGTAATATTTACTAGGGAACAACATAAACAGAGATCTTAAATGTTTTTTTCATCAGTATTTACTCAGGAAATGGGTACAGAGTCCTGGGAAGTAAGGAAAATGAGCAGTGAGGTCATAGAAACTGTATAGATTAAAGAGGAGGAGTGCTTGCTATCTTAAAGTAAATAAGGGTAGATAAATCCCCAGGGCCTGAAAGATCATCTTTCGGACCTTGAGTGAGGCTAGCGCAGAAATTGCAGGGGCTCAGGAAAAAGCATTTAAAATGTTCTTAGCCACATGTGTAGTGCCAGAGGATTGCAGAGTAACTCATGCTATTCCACTGTTTTAAAAAGACTCCAATAGTAACCCTGGAAATTATAGATGTTAGTAGTAGGTAAATTATTTGAATGTGTTCTGAGAGATTGGATATACAATTATTTGGGTAGCCAGAAAATGATTAGGGATAGTCAACATGGGTTTGTGAATGATAGGTCATGCTAAACCAAACTTATAGAGTTTTTCAAGGACGTTACCGGAAAGCTGATGAAGAAAAGGCTATGGATATTGTCTACATGGACTTTAGTAAGGTTGGTCAGGAAAGCTCAGATGCTAGTATTCATAGTGAAGTAAGTAAACTGGATTCAACAATGGCTGGTGAGTCCAAAGTACTTGTGGATGATTGACTCTCAGACTGGAGGCCTGTGGCTCAGGAGTCAGTACTGGGACCATTGCTGTTTGTCATCAATATCAATGATCTGGATGATAATGTGGTAATTTGGATCAGCAAGTTTGCAGATGACACTAAGATTGGAGGTGTTGTGGACAGCGAAGAAGGATTTCAAAACTTTCAGAGGGATCTGGAACATCTGGAAAAATGGGCTGAAAATGGCAGATGGAATTTTATGCAGACAAGTGTGAGGTGTTGCATTTTGGAAGGACAAATCGAAGAAGGACATACATGGTGAATTGTAGATCATTGAGGAGTGTGGCAGACAGAGGAAACTGGGAATACAGATACATAATTCTCTGAAAGTGACATCACAGGTGGATAGGATGATAAAGAAATCTTCTGGCATATTATGCTTCATAAATTAAAGTAATGAGGGTTGGGATGTTATGTTAAAGTTGTGTAAGACATTGGTGAGGCCAGATTTGGAGTATTGTGTGCAGTTTTGGTCACCTAACTACAGGAAAGATATCAGTAAGACAGAAAGAGTGCAGAAAAGATTTACTAGGATGTTGCCCGGACTTCAGGAACTGAGTTACAAGGAAAGATTAAACAAGTTAGGACTTTATTCACTGGCACATAGAAGAATGAGGGGAGATTTGATAGAGGTATTTAAAATTATAAGGGATAGACAGAGTAAATGTATGTAGGCTTTTTCCACTGGAGTAGGTGAGATACAAACCAGAGGACATGGGTTAAGAGCAATAGGGGAAAGGTTTAAGGGAACATGAGGGGGAATGTCTTCACACAGAGAGTGGTAGGAGTGTGGAACAAGCTTCCAGCCGAGGTGGTGAAAGGTGGGCTCAATTTTAACATTTAAGAAAAAAGTAACAAATCTCATGGGGAGGATGGTTTTCCACATGAATTTTACAAAGAATTCAAATATGAATTGATTCCTATTTATATGGAAATTTTGAATCAAGCATCAAGAAGCTTTACTCTTACATTGGCTGCAATATTGGAACTTTGTTCCCATCAGTTTGTATTTAAATAGAATACTATCTTACTACAGAAATATAATGTACCAATTTTGAAATATTTATTAGAAATTTGGACTAAAAGGAATTTATTAATAGGATCAAAAGATAGTTTATCAGTTCAAATCCCAATAGATCAAAATAAATTGATTTATTTTTCATTGAATAATAGAGTTTTAGAAGACTGGTGGATTAAAGGAATAAAATTATTGCAGGATTGTTTTGAAGAAGGTGAATTTTTATCATTTAATCAGCTTAAAGAGAAATTTGGGATTTTAGAGAATTCTCTGTTTATTATCAAATTAGGGCATTAGTGAAAGATAATTTTAGAAGAGAAATTAAAATTTCTAAGTTAACTAAATTTGAATCTATGGTTTAATATTTTTCAGATAAAGGTTTTATATCAGAAATGCATGCATTATTACAAGATACTATGGTTAAAAAATTTAGATACATTTAGGATTAAATGGGAGCATGATTTAAGTTGTGAGATTAGTCAGGTGGATTGGGAAAATATGTGTTACGATGGGTTGACTAAATTAATTAATGTAAGATATATGATATATATAATACCATATAATGTATGATATATGGTTAATTATAATTTTTTGCATCAGTTATATTTAATCCCTGAAAAATTGAAAAAATATGGATTTAGTAATTCAGATCTGTGTTTTAGGTATGGATTATGTGTTGGAACATTTCTACTTTCTGTTTGGTTTTGTGATAAAGTTCATCCTTTCTGGTTTAAAATTAGGATTTTTCTTCAAAATTTGTTTAAAATTTAATTTCCTTTAGATCCCAAAGTGTTTTTGTTTGGTTATTTTACTCCGTTAGTGGACTTGGGGTTGGATAAGTTTTGGACAGCGTTTATTCATCTCACATTGACAGATGCTTGTAAATGTTTTACTATGTCCTGGAAAGATCAAGTGGAGTTAAATGTAATTTGATGGCATAATGAATTGAAGTCATGTATTTATATGGAGAAAATAACATATAATTTACATAATAATTATGATTTTTTTGTTAAGATGAGGATACTGTATATGAAGAATATGAATTTAGTAATATTGTAAATTACTGAATGTTTTTGTTTATTTTTAAAGCTTCCCTTTAGGGATCTTGTGGGAGAGGGGAGGGGTGGGTTTGTTTTACTGTTTTATTATTAGACTACTATTCTGTTTATTCTTATTAAAAAAATACTAATTAAAAAAAAGAACCTATACACTTCCAGGTTATTGTTCAACAGTGATACCAACAAAAAATAGATCCTTTGAAATCCTCTTCTTATAGAGCAATTTCATTATTGAACGCAGATTATAAAATATTGGTTAAAACTTTAGCAAATGTAGTTAAAATTATTGTCTAAACTAATAAACATTGACTAGACAGGATTTGTTAAAAAGAGACAGTTGGTGGAGAGCTAGATTAATTAGTACTATACATTCAACACAAAAGATTTAAGTATAGCAGTGGCATTGGATGTCCTTATCCCCAGCTTTATTTATTTTAGCTATAGAGCCACTGGCTGAAATAATTAGGAGTGATTTAGAAATTAAGGCTTTCAAGGTTGGTCATGAGGAGTATAAAATTAGTTTATTTGCAGATCTATTTGAATGAACCAGAGACTTCTGAATATAAATTACATTTAAAATTTGGAAGAAGATGGTAAGATTTCAGATGATAAAGTAAATTGTGATAAAAGCAAAGCTATGCCCTTTACACAAAGAGATTATACTCCTTGTCAAAGAAATACTCAATTTATGTGGCCAAAGAAAGCGATTAAATATTTAGGGATTCATATAGATAGTAATTTAAATAATTTATATGAATTGAATTATTTACCACTGCTTAAAAAAGGTGAAGAAAGATTTGAAAAAAAATGGATGGCTTTGCCATTAACATTAGTAGGTAGATTAAATTGTATTAAGATGAATATCTTTCCACAGATACAATATCTTTTTCAAACTTTACCTATATGGTTACCATAAAAGTTCTTTCAAGAATTAAATAAACATATAGGAAAATTTCTTTGGAGAGGTAAAATGTCAAGAGCATCTATAGAAAAACTAAAATGGAAATAAGAATTGGAGGTTTGCAATTTCCAAACTTTATGAATTATTATCAAGTAGCTCAAATGAGGTTTCTTACTAATTTATTTGAGGAATCATGAAAAAAGAATGGGTCAAAATATAGATGGATAAAATATGAGAGAAATTAGCAGATGAATTTGTTTATAAATGGGATTCATAAATGGTGCGAAGGAGGCACCTTTGATTACTATTTGTAATAAGATAAATAATGAAATAGGACCAAAAGGAAATATATCACCTAAAACATCTTTGATTCCGAACAATTTTCTACCTTTTACTAAAGATAACCCTTTTTAAAATATTTGGTTTCACAATGGTATTAAAAATGTATAAGATTGTTATGAACAAGGTCAATTGATATTGTTTCAACAGTTAAGAAACAAATATGGAATGACTTGAAATACACTCTTTTGCTATCTTCAATTGAGGGGATATTTGCAAGAAAAATTAGGTCAAACAATTTATTTATTTGCTTGTAATGAGTTGGAGGTTCTTATTAAGAGAGGTTATACTAAGAAATTTATTTCTCCAATGTATCTTTCATTACAAGCAGGTACTATTAAAAAGGGAATACATAAATCTAGACAGAAATGGAAGGTTGATTTAAATATTACAATTGATGAGAAAAGATGGGCAGAATTCTGTAAAGACTGTATAACAAATAACATAAATTTTAGATACAGTTTAGTTCTATATAATTATTTACATCAACTATATTTAACATCACAAAAATTGCACAAAATGAAATTGGATTTATCAGATAAATGTTTTAGATGTGGTGAAGAAATAGGAACCTTTTTGCAGTCTACTTGATCACGTTCTAAAGTTAGAATTTTTTGGACAGATTTAGGCAAGTTTTTGAAACAGATTACGGGAATTGTTATTCCACAACATCCAGATTTATTTTTGTTGGATAATATAGAAAGAACAAGACCTGAATTAAAACTATAATTTTATCATTAAATTAATTCAAATAGCTTTAGCTGTGGCAAGTAAATATATTGGAGAGACTTGGAAATCAGACACACATTTGGGTATGGAAAGATGGCATTCAGAAATTCAGTTCTATACCCTTGGAGAAAATTACATATAATTTGAGAAATAAATATTCAACTTCCGTACAAATTTGGAGCCCATATATGCAAAGTTTAGGGTTAAATATGTAAAAATGAACTTCAAGCCTCTCAAGACCTGGAATAATCTTCTGCCCTTAAGTTATTTAATATAAATATTGTACGATCCTGGTGTGTGAGCTAATCCTTTGTGCAATCCAGATTGGTACTACTTTTTCTTTATGCTTTTCTTTCTCTTTTTATACAATTCTATTATATAACTATGTATTCCATCTATTATCATAATTATATTTATAGTAGTTGGGGGATAAGAGTAAGGGAGGGTGGGTAAGGGGGATGGATTAATACCATGTAACCATTGTAACTTTCAAACTTTATCATGTATTGACTCTATATAATTATAATTACAGGGATGAAAACTTTAAATAAAATATTCAAATAAAAGAAGAATTTGGACAGGTACATGGATGGGCTATGGATGGGGTTCAGATCAGCGACTAGGGAAAAAAAAGGTTCAGCCCAGACTAGAAGGGCTGAAGAGGCCTGTTTATGTACTGTAATGCTCTATGGTTCTAACTTTTACAGTGAAATAAAACAAGGCAGCCAATTAAATAAACAGGCACCTAAGACCTCCCACTACTGAGGAAGGTGATCAGCAATGGATTCATCAGTTGACCCTCCACAGAGCAGTTACTGGCTTCACATCCTAAGAAACTATCAGTAATCCCACATCCTAAATCCTTATCCTCATTGAATGACAGACTCTGATGTCTTAGTACTGGGTCTGGTGCTAAAAGTGAGGAAATGCATTCTTCTCCAATTCCACCAGAAACTTTAGTTCATTCTTTTCATGTTTTCTCAGTGTACTTTTATGGACATTCAGTAGTTGAATTATAATGCACTGATAGGAGAAATCTAACACTCCTCTTATCAAAAAAAGACATGGTTCGGTGATGCTTGAATCTTTTAGCTTGTGAGGTCAAAGGTTTAATGCTGGGTAATGGAGGATTGGAACAAATAAAAATTGGTTGGTGGGACTTAGATATGGTCATAAGGATGAATATTGTTTTTAATGATTCCAAAAGCCAGATAGAAGTACAATTTATGGGGAAAAATTCTGAAAAACTGGTAACTGATTTTTGTCTGTTGAGAACTTCTACTGTAAAAATGAAGACTTTATTGCTCATTTTAAAAGATATTAAACATAAACTATCTGTATTTCTCCTTTCTTTAACCACCTCCAATCCTACTAATAATTAGAAAATAAAATGAAATATAATTTGAAGAATCTTTTATGTTATAAATAGATTATTGAAATCATTTGGCTCACATATTGAGTACTCTGCAGCTCTAGGCAACAGGAGACAAATTATAAACATTTTATGGAACAGTTTAGCAATCCATCAAATTTATGAGCAGGAATTATTACTGTGTATCAATATTGTTACACCATAACCATAACTTTCAGTAAGTCAACCCCACTTTTGCCTAGAGTGCAGTAGAAAGTCTGGGACCAAAGCCAGAGTATGATGTAGATTTTCCAGCCTCCAGCTTTTCCCTCAGTAACTGAGGGAAATTGGATAGGTTCTTTCCCCAGCCCAAGCATAACCAGCAGTGTAAATTTCTGAGCTAGACTTTGCCCTCTTTTGGTCTTTTTTATGCAGATAACTTGCAAGTCTGTCTCACCATGCATCTATGTGCATCTTAGAAAATCCTCTTGCAGTTTGGTCAAATCTTGAAGTACATGTGGTAGGAGAAATGTTCTTGATCTGTTCATTTTGAGACATAGCACCACATATTTCTGTCCAATTAATTCAGAACAAAACATCAGATGCAGAATTAATGCCTCAACTGAGGCAGTGTCAATTTCTTTTGGGGAATACAGATTGCAATGGTCAGCTCATTGAAAATCATTCTGCAGAGGCCAGGCTTGCAGATGGTGTTTAAAGAGCTGCTATAAATCAGAGAAACAGAGCATACAAATGAATTCTGATACCCTTTGATTTTCAATTATTGCTATACATAGGAGACTATCAGAATAGAATCAGAATTTATTTTCATCGACAAGTCATAAAATTTGGTGCACCATCATAGAGCAAACGTTCATGTTATAACCATCTTAGAGCATTTCTATGAAAAAAGTGCACGAAAGTAAGGCAGTCTTTGGATCATTGATTATTCAGGAATCTGATGGCAGTGGGAAAGAAACTGTCCTTGTGCCACTGAATGCTCATCTTTAAGCTCCTGTACCATTTCCCGATGGTAGCAGAGTGAAGAGGGCATGGCCTGGGTGGTGAGGGGTCTTTGAGGATAGAGGGTGCTTTTTTAAGGACACCACCTCATATATGTCCTCGATGGAGTGAAGTCTGGTGCCTGTGATGTCGTAGGCTGAGTGAACAACCCTCTGGAGTTTATTCTTGTCCTGAGAGATGGTGCTTCCTTACCAGGCAATGATACAACTATCCAGAATGCTCTCCACAGTACACCTGTAGAAGTTTACGAGAGTCTTCTGTGACATACTGAATCTCCTCAGATCCCTCACAAAGTATAGCCACTGGTGAGTCTTCTTTGTAATTACATCAACATGGAGGCTCCAGGACAGATCTTTGGAGATATTGACACCCAGGAATTTGAAGTTCTTGACCCTCTCGACTACTGAGCCTTCAATGAGGAAAAAGATACAGAAACATAAGATCAATTTTTTGCAGATGATGTACTGATATATTTGACAGAACCATGAAGATCAATGGAAAAACTGGACAAAAAATTGGAAAATATGGGAACGTATCAGGATACAAGATAAATTGGGACAAGAGCGAAACTTACGGGAGGGGATTATGGTTATTATCAAAGAAATAGTCAATTTAAATGGCAATTCAATAGGATAAAATATTTAGGGATTAAAATAAATAATAATTTGCAAGATTTATATAAATTAAATTATGTCTCCCTGATGAGGATAATTGAAGAAGATTTAAACAAATGGATGGCTCTGCTGATTAGGTTACTTGGTAGAGTTAAATGTATTAAAATGAATGTATTACTGAGACTTCAGTATCTCTTCCAAACACTTCCCGTATCATTGCCACAGAGAATTTTTTTAGGATTTAAATAAACCTATTAGAAAGTTCCTCTGAAACAGTAAGCTGGCAAGAGTCTCCGTCAAGAAATTAACATGACATTATGCCCTGGGAAGATTATGGCTCCCAGATTTTAAAAAAAATTATTGAGCAGCCCAGTCAAAGTTTATCACCTCTTTGGGTGGGGGGAGATAGACTATCCTGAGTGCAAATTTATAAATGGGATGGTAAATTGTTTTTTGGGAATAAAACATGTACCATAATTAATATTTGGTATAAAATAAACCAGCAGATTGGAATTAAGGTGAGGTCATCACCAAAAACACCCCTGATTCAAAATAGATTGACACCATCAATATTGGATAACAAGATCCTGGACACCAGGTCTCAGAAAAGGATCAAGTGTCTCAAGGACTGTTATGAGCAGGGGAATCTTGTGTTATTCGATCAATTAAAAAATATGTATGATTTGTTAAATAATTATTTCCTCTGCTATCTTCAATTGAGATCTTATGTAAGGGATAAATTAGGTCTGGTCAATGACTTTACCAAAGTCCAGCAATTTGGAGACTCTGTTTCGAAAGGGGATTATAAAGAAATTTATTTCAGAAGCGTATTTCCTATTTCATGTAAAAACTCCTAAAAAGGGGGTTACATAAGGCAAGACAGAGGTGGGAATCATACTTGGACATAATTATTGGAGGACAGTGCTGGTCCAATCTATGTTGAGACAGTATGACAAATACAGTTAATGTTAAATATAGACTGGTACAGTATAATTTCTTGCATCAGTTATATCTCCTGCTGCAAAAATTAAATAAACTTAAATCAGAAAGTTTAGACCATTGTTTTAGATGCAGCACAGAGGTGGGAACCTTTCTACATTCAATCTGGTCACGTTCCAAGGTGAGGCCCTTCTGGGTAGATCTAGGGAATTTCCTGGAACAAATTATAGGAAAATATTTTCCACAAAAGCCAGAATTTTTTTTTCTGGGAAACATCGATGGCATAAGACCTATAATGAGGCTCTTGTTATGGATTATGTTATATTTTATATTCAATATAAATATGTTTTAAAGGAGATAAATTGTGACGGTTTTTTTAGTTAGGTCACACACAGATACAAACACCAAAACAGATCTCATTTAAAATGCTGGAGCTCTGCTCAAGCCAGACAGTCCAGGCTCTGAGTGCCTTTGCAAAAACTTTGAAGAATGCCTATAAGCTGTGGAGTAATGGATTATTGTTTTGGAAAGCAACCGATGAATGGAGTCAATGATTAGGTCCAGTGCCACAGTTTATCTGAATGCAGTTTGCTGTTCTAGGAAGGTCATGTGGTTTTACAAGCAGAGAGAGTCAAACAGGATTTTCTCTGAGAGAGAGAGGAGGGGGAGAGAGAGAGAGAGGGAGAGAGAGAGAGAGAGAGAGAGAGAGAGAGAGAGAGAGAGAGAGAGAGAATTCAGTTCTACAGTTCAGCAGCAGCAAGTGGAACTGGAACAGGACAAGCTGGCAAACTTGTGGAGAAACCCCATTTTAAAAACAGGTTGTGAGTGATTAGTTCAAATCTCTCTCTGAAACCAATAAGAACCTTCCTGAGCAGTAACCATTTACCTTTCAAGCACCAAAGCATGGTGAACTTTATAAATGTTAAATTCTGTGCACAATATAAGAATTGCCTGCAACCAGTAACTTACATACACATTACATACAGGTGCGCTTAGAATTAGAAGGGGGTTAAGTTAGGTGAAGTTAATAGTAATAAGTTAAAGTTTTATCCTGTTTTCATGTTTAAAGAGAATTAAAAGCAACTTTTTGTTTAAGTAACCATTTGTCTTGGTGAATTTCTATTGCTGCTTGGTTTTGGGGTCCTCTGGGCCCATAACACTGTCCAAATTCCAAATGCAATTTGTAAAGTTCACATTGTCGGTAGCCAGGAAATGTATCACAGTTACCTGGAAGTCTGGTTTCAATCTAGGAATGGCATGCTGGAATGAGCAAGTGCTAAGTTGTGTTCCCCTTGAGTAAATCCCTTATAGTTTGAGGAACAAATATGATGTTTTTTTTAACATTTGGCAGCCGTATTTATGGCAAATGGCTGTAAATCTTTAGTTTCTTCCCCCCTCACTTCGGAGCACCCTGTCTATATCACTCCCCTGAATCTAGAAAAGCTTGATAATTTAAGGCCAGGAAGGTGGATGGTGCATACCTAACAACCTCTCATTTTTTTCTCTTTTTAGATTAGTCTTGAACTACCTTGTTTTCTTGCTCTCTATTCTTTTTCTATTTTTCTTACTTTTTCTCAGGGAGAGGGGTAGGGAGGAACGAGGGATGGGAGATTCAGTTAATTATAGTTAGATCTGCAATAGCTAATAATGGATGTATAGTACTATTTTTTGTTTCAGAAACTTATTTTGACTTCTGCACTCTTTGACTGGAAAATATTTAAATAAAATATTTTAAAAATAACATGAAGGCTCCAGGACAGATCCTCGGAGATGTTGACACCCAGGAATTTGACCCTCTCCACTACATAAGCCCTTGATGAGGACTAGGTCGTGTTCCCCTGACTTCCTCCAGAAGTCCACAATCATCTCCTTGGTTTTGCTGATGATGAGCTGGTCTATCTCCCTCCTGTACACTTCCTCATTGCAGTTTGTGATTCTGCTGACAACTGTGGGGTCATCGGCACACAGTCATGGGTGTATAATGAGAAGAGCAGTGGGCTAAGCATGCATCCTTGGGTGCACCTGTGTTGATAATCAGTGAGGAGGAAACATTACTTCCAATTTGTACTTACTGTCAATCATTATCTCTACAAGCCAGGCAACTACAGACCATAATATCCCTGGAAAAGATTAGATATTTCCTGATGAAGATTTTTTTTTAATGGGATATTTACAAAAGCATTTTCTGGAAGGGCAATTTCCCAAATTCAGTTTAGCCCCAGTGAATGGTTCATGTTGGCAATCCAGGGCACAGATAAACAGAGGGAGCAAATCTGTACAAGGGTCATACACAAATCTATGGCAAAATTACTTTTGAAGATACTATTCACAGGTGCACTCAAATCATAGAAGGGACTGCATGAGCTCTTCCCAATGTTACGAGCCCAAAGGACCCCAAAACCAAGCAGCAATAGATATTCACCAAGACAAGTAGTTATTAAACAAAAGTTGTTCTTAATTATCTTTAAACATGAAAACAGAATCAAACCTTAACTTATCTCTATTAACTTAACTAGCCCAACTTAACGCCCTTCTAATTCTAAGCGCACATGTATGTAATGTGTGTGTAAATTTAAGAAAGGTTCTTTGGCTCACAGTTCAATCTCACTCCTCATTCTTCCAAGTTCTCTGGTTGCAGGCAATTCCTATACTGTGCACAGAATTTAACATGTATAAAGTTCACCAGGCTTTGGTGCTCGAAAGATAAATGTTTACTGCTCAGGAAGGGTTCTTTGTGGGTTTTCAGAGAGAGATTTGTTGTTCCAGGATTTCCACAACTGAGGTACCACCATTAGTCATCTCAATGTCTTGCTGTTGAAACTTGCCCGATCAGGGTTCTCCAGATGATAACCTCTTTCTTTCAGGCTACCACAGAGTTCTTTTCTGTTCCTCGTATTCCAAGAGAAACATCAGACAGATAGCACTTCCAGCCATCCTCCACTCTGGAGCTTCTATTTCAGTTCCAACCAGCTCCTCCTGGTTGTTTCAGCTGTGACTCTCTCTCTCTCTCTCTCTCTCTCTCTCTCTCTCTCTCTCTCTCTCTCTCTCTCTCTCTCTCTCACTTGCAAAGCCCCCTCCTTCTCTAGCAAACAATGGGAGTTAGTCTTTTCCTCCCATCTGTTGTTTTTAGGTAAACAAGAACCCAGGAGTGATCTTTGAGTGAGCACTTTGCAGAAAGGTCAGAAGTCTGACAAAAATGTTCAACACAGATGCCCTCTCTCCAGTCCATTAATTTCATGACATCATTTCAATTAGCACCTACTTGTGAAATGTGCATACCTTTCTCCATAGTTTCTGTAAAGTCACTGAATATGAATTCTTCAGTATTTCAAATAAGATCTGTTTTAAAATGTGTGTACTCTAATTTTATCAATTTATTTCTCAAATACATCTACAAATATTACATCACACCAAGAACAAAATAATATAAATAGAAGGATTAGGCTATCCAGCTGATCAAGCCTGCTCCGCCATTCAATGATGGCCGATCTGACAATAGGCTCATCTCCACTGACCTGCCTTTTTCCCTATATCCCTTAATTCACTTACTAAGTAAAAATCTATCCAACCTTGTCTTAAAAATATTTGCTGAGGTTGCTCCACTGCTTCAATGGGCAGAGAATTCCACAAATTCACCACCCTCTGGGAAAAGCAGTTCATCCTCATCTCTGTCCTAAATCTACAATCTGAATCTTGAGCCTATATCTCCCAATTCTTGTCTTTCCTACCAATGAAAACAACTTACCACCTCTATCTTATCTATGCCTTTCATAAATGTATGTTTCTATAAAATCCCCTCTCATTCTTTTAAATTCCAGCGAGTGCAGACACAGACAACTCAATATTTCCTCATTAGATAATCCACTCTTCTCTGGAATCAATCAATTAAACCTCCTCTGGATCGCCTCCAAAACCAGTACATCCTTCCTCAAGTAAGGAGACGAGAACTGTTTGCAGTGTTCCAGCTGTGGCCTCTTGCAGTTTATCCATTCTCGCATAGCCACAAATATAGTCAGCATGTTGTGGGACACACTGTGTTGACACAAAAGCAATGTTTCAACTGGAAGCCAGGATGTGATGCTAAAATGTCAGGTTCTAGAATTCTCCCCATGACACTTCAGTGCAAACATCAATGTTCCAACTTTGCAAGACGTAGTTTCAGAAGAGGTGGTAAGTTGTTTTCATTGGTAGGAAAGACAAGAATTGGGGGATATAGGCTCAAGATTCAGATTGAACAAGGGTTCTTCACTGCTCCTGAAGCCCATCCATGGAAGATTTAGAGCATTTGTAGAAAACCCCATGAAAGACATATCATCTACAGAGGAGGTTCCTTTCACCACTCTCCAAAGGGCTTCACCTTGCCCCACAAGTTAGACAACTGACTGATAAAATGTAAGGACTGGATGCTGATCCCAGCAGGCCACTCCACTGTCAGTCACCTTGTTACCTGTTCCACTTTCTCTAACCATAATCCCAGGCTCAGAATGGGAAAGTTGCCATGAAGAATGCAGTAAGTATGCATCAGCCACAGTGCCACAGCTGGTTCTCTTCCGCTGTTGGGAAAAGGCCATAAATCAACAACAATTTGCATCATGTCACTGGTGGTTGATGCAGTTAGGAAACAATAGAGATGTTTATGAGACAGTTAGATAGGCATACAAACAAACCAGGAGTAGATATTGTACAAGCAGATGTACAATAAATCAGCATCGTGGTTAGCAAAGGCATCATGTGTTGAAGGGCCTATGCCTGTGTTCTATGTTCTTAGTTCTAATATAGAAAGGGAGGTCAATAGGGATTTGAAAGTCCTCATGAAGGATTCACAAAGGTTGATATTCAGATTGAGTTGGTAGTAAGGAAGGCAAATGCAATTCAGCATTAGTTTCAAAAGGATTAGAATATAAAAACAAGGATGTAAGGCTTTATAAGGAGTTAGCCAGACCATGTTTGGATTGTGAGTAACTTTGGGCCCCATATTTATTTTTAAAATTTATTTACTTTAGAGATACAGTAGAGCACAGTAAAAGTCCATTTGGGCTCATTAACCTGCACTACCCAACTACACCTTTATAACCAATTAACCTACCAAACCCATACATCTTTGAAATGTAGGAGGAAACCAGGGCACCTGGAGGAAATCTGCACAGATACAAGGAGAATATACACATTCTTTACAGTCAGTGCCAGATTCAAATCCAGGTCACTGGCACTGAAATATTGACGTGCTAACCGCTACACTAACCATGCTGCCCATATCTAATGTCATTGGTGAAGGCCCAAAGCAGGTGTATGAGAATGATCCTACAGATGAGAGGGTTAATGTATGAGAAGCAGTTTATGCCTCTGGGTCAATACTCACTGGAGTTTAGCTGAACAGATTTTTACATCGTGTGAATGAAGCCCTAGGTAGACTGCTTCCAATGAAGTAAAACTCCGATTATCCGAAGTGGTCAGGACAGGGCCTATTTTGAATAAATCTGTTTTTTTGGAGAACTGGTCATTTTTTTAAAACAGCTCGGTAGTTACAACAAATCATTTGTAACAGTGTTTAAACAACAGCAAGGCTTTTTAAGCATTAAATAATGTTTAATTCTCACAAAAAAATTGCTTGCCACCATCAATCACCAACACTTCCCCACCAAGGCCCCGCTTGTGCCAGGACCCCAAGGGTCCCGCTCCTGCCGAGGAGCTTGAGGTCCTTGCTGCCACCAGGAACCTGAGGACTCTCTGCCGCCAGGAGCCCAAGGTCTGCTGCTGCCGAGGAGCTTGAGGTCCTTGCTGCCACCAGGAACCTGAGGACTCTCTGCCACCAGGAGCCCAAGGTCTGCTGCTGCCGAGGAGCTTGAGGTCCTTGCTGCCACCAGGAACCTGAGGACTCTCTGCCGCCAGGAGCCCAAGGTCTGCTGCTGCCGAGGAGCTTGAGGTCCTTGCTGCCACCAGGAACCTGAGGACTCTCTGCCGCCAGGAGCCCAAGGTCTGCTGCTGCCGAGGAGCTTGAGGTCCTTGCTGCCACCAGGAACCTGAGGACTCTCTGCCGCCAGGAGCCCAAGGTCTGCTGCTGCCACCTTCAGGAGCCCAATGTCCTCAGTCAGTTCGGCTCTGAAAATTTTTCAGATAAATTAGGATTTCTGATTTATTTTGGAGAATCCAATTTCAAATAATCGGAGTTGTGCTGCATTTTTTTTCCTTTGGATCCCTTGATTGCTCAGGGAGTCACACAGAGAATTGACATCAGATCAAGCAAAATTATGTCCTTTATTCAGAAAGATCAAAGAAACACTGGGAATGAATTTACAGTAGGCTTTCACTCTTGTGCCAATCTCTACATCTTTTTTTTAAAATAAAGTGCTCCTCCAGGATTCAGTTCAGACTATGGATTTAGAATGCACAGCTGCAACAACAACTTGCATTGATATACTATACAAAAAGATGACCTTCTGTGTTTCAGAGAAGTGTAAAGAATCAGTGGATTCTCAAGCTAAATAAGAAGGTGAGGTTAAGGTCTGTTCAAAAATGTAGACTAAGAAGGAATGAGAATTGGGGAAAGATTGATTCACCAGAAGGTGGAACCTTAGCAGCAGAAGAAAGGTTCACCAAAAAATCTCCAGAGATTATAAGAATAAATATTTAATGGTGTCTGATTGGTGATTGCATTGGACAGAAGTAGAGACACAGAAAAGGGTGAAGCCTCCAAGATAACTAGATATATCCATTCAAATTTATAAAAAATAGAGGTCAACCTTGGTCAATAATAACTAGGGTAAAGGATGAGTGTTAAAGGATACAGATTGAAAAAAATTAGTGTAAGCTAAAGTTTACAGAGAAGTTTTAATGGAAGATAAACCAGGAGAAGTTTGCATTCTTTCTAACAAGCATTTACTGCCTATCTCTAAGTACCATTGAGGAGATGGTCCTTGGCAGAGGGTGTCATGAATACACCATCATGTTCGATTGTGGAGGGGTTCCAAGATTTTGACTGGGTGACAATGAAGAAACAGATATTTCTAAATCAGGATGTTATGTAACTTTGTGGAGTATGGGGATTTAATGGATCATCTACCTTTGTCATTCTAGATAGTAAAAATTTCGGTGGTTCATATATTAGACAGTACACATTGCAGCCACTAGGCACCAGTGATGAAGGAACAATGCCTAGGTAGTAGAATGTGCTCAATTAGACAAGTAGGGCACATTCTAGAACATATCTTAATATTTGCTTAGAAAATGTAGGTTTTCAAGAAGTGTTGAGCACTTCGGAATACATAGACTATGTTTTAGTCTTGTATTGTCATGAGTGGTTTTGTTCTGGCCAGTGAGACTTTGGGATGTTAATAGCTGTAAACTCAACAACTGAAAACACATTGCTTGTAAAAATGTGCTAAAGACATCACTTGCCACTTTTCAGCCCCTGCCTGAATGTTTCCTAGGTCTTATTGCATGAAGGACTGGGCTGCTTCACTTCCAAGGAGTTGCAAGTGGAATTAAACATTGTACAAATACCAGCAAGCATCCCCACTTTTGAGGTTTAAATTCATTTGTTACATTATACATCATACACTGAAAAGGGTTCTTCTTATTTCTAATGGACATACAGCCATTTAAGAGCACAGTGTATAGGATTGCAATAAAGAAGGGGTTACTCAGGAGCATAATGGCAGTGGGGGGGAAATGTCTTTAAGCTTTAAACATGCTCTCACACTTTTAAGCCTTCTCTCTGATGGGAAGATGAAAAAGGGAGTGATGGATTTTTGCAGTATGTTGGTTGCCTTTCCTAGACAGAGCAAGAAGTAGATAGAGTTCACGCAGGACAGGGATGTTTGTGTGATACTTTGAGCTGCATTTACTACCTTCTACAGCTTCTGATCTTGAGCAGAGGAGCTCCCACAGCTCGCTGCGATGGATCCTGCAAGTACGCTTCTGAGGGAGCGCCAGTAGAAGTTAGAGGGACAAGCAGGACATGCTGAACTTTCTTTATCTTCTTAGAAAGTAGAGGCTTTGGTGTTCTTTCTTGAATATTACCAGTGTATGCTTGTCAGGTCAAGTCATTGAAGATGTTCATTCCTAAGCACTTGTAACTACATTTTATTTCCTTTCAGCACCATTAATGTGGATAGGGGTGTGGTCTCTGCCACCTCTCCTTGAGTAAATAATAATCTCCTTCATCTTATTGACAGTAGATAAGAGGTTATTATCTCAACTCTTCCTGTATTCCCTCTCTTTGTTGTTTGATATCCAGTCCACTCCTGTGAGGCCATGTCAAAGTTGAAATTTAGCTGTTCAGTCATAATGTAGATGGAGTCTTATAGAGGACTGAGTACACATCATTTGGAATGCCAATGCTGAGTTGGTCATCACTCCTAATGCAATGAGTCACGGCACACAGAAAACTAATGGTTAACTGTTTATTAAGCAGCTGCTTATCTGGAAGAGGCCTGTAGTGCTGTTACACTTGAAGCAGTCCTGTCAGGTCTCCATCTAACAAAGGGATGGATCAAGCATTTATACCTATAAGCAAGTTAAGAAGATGAGGGTTACATCAATCACAAATTCAAGTGATCTATAAGTAAAGTATTACATATTGAATAAGCACTTCTTTCTCCCCATTTCCCTCCCCCAACCTGGTCTTGAAGGTAAACCTCCCAAGATTAAAAAAAACTTGTTTATGAGAACAGGCCAGATTACATATTCCCAGACTGTATGGAACATGTTATTTATCTATCCACATTCCTATACAAGGTTGTAACGATCAGTACCATTTTCTGTGTGTTTCTGTGAAACGTCAGTGACGGTGCTTAGTACTTGCTTTGATCCCTCGCACCCCCCCCCCTTCATTTTGTCCCACCAAGCTTCCAAAGGGTCTTAATATTCACTCAATATTCAATACCACACATCAATAGAGGAGATGTCATTGTCCAGATTCACTGACTGCAGTCTGTTAGACAGGAAGCTGAAGGTTCAGTTGCAGGGGGGATGGTTAGGAGGTCACTAAGACCTAGGTCCTTAAGTTTGAGGATGAGCTTGCTGGGAACTACAATATTTAAGGTGGAGCTGTAATCTATGAACAATAACATATATGTCCTTGGCATCCAGGTGTTGCAGAGCTGAGCAGAGAATTAGAGTAATAGTGTCTGCTATGAATTATTTGATGAGAGAGAAATTGAAGTAGGTTAAGACTGACCTGGTAAAGTTCATGTGAGCCATGACCAGTCTCTCAATGCACTTCATGATGGTAGGTGTCAGAGCCACCGATCAGTAGTCATTCAGGCAAGTTATTGTGGCTTGCTTTGTTACTGGTGGCCTTCTTGAAGCAAATGGGAACTGTGACCTGTTCTTAGGCAAGATCAAAGATGACTGTGAATACATCTATTGGTTGTTCTGTGCAGGCTCTCAGGATATGTCTGTCTCCATCTTGGCCAGAGTCTCAACCTGAGTTCACCACTGAAATTATGTCCTGACTTCACAGGATGTGACATTGCTTGTAGCTGTTGATGTGAATGTCACCTCCCTGCTGGCTTTCTGTCAAAGTGACCTCAGTACAGATTTAGTTATAGTTGAAGGAAGAGCTGAAGATTGTTGACTTTAGGACTGCTCTGAATAAATCCTGAAGTGCTGAGTTTTTTTAAATATTTTATTTTTGATTTTTATCAAAAATATACATAATAAAATTTTCAATATCACAATATATTAAACTTTATCTTACAAACAACAATAAACAAAAACAAAAGTCCATCCCTCCCTCCACCCTTGAATATGAATCCACACACCATCAGAACTTACATATCTTTTAAATATATAGAAAACAATTGGGGAAACAACATTTAAATATTTATAGTTGCATTTATAGTCCTTTTTTCTTTTTTTATTACTGTATCTGGGCCCCTATGTGGTCCAGGTATGGCTGCCAGATCTTTACAAAAGTGTCATATTTATTCTTTAAGTTATATGTGACTTTTTTCCTTAGGTATACAGCTATTCATTTCCATAGTCGATCGTGCTATAAGTAGAGGAAAGTCCATGTGATCGCAATACATTTTTTTCCTACAGCCAGTGCTATTTTTATAAATGAAATTTGATATTTATTTAATTTGTTGCTTATCTCCATAAAATTACCTAGAAGGCCACTCCTGTTATCCTGGTTAATTTTTCTGTGATGACTTGCCAAATGACCTCACCTTCAAGCTTGACATGTAGTATGTAAATATGTTCCTGTCTCAGTCTCATATCTGAAACACACCTTTGATATTTCTGCTTTTGATCTATGTAATTTCTATGGGGTAAGGTATAAATGAGGAAAAAATTATACTGAACCAATCCATATCTTACATTTATCATTGATGTCATGCTGTCCTTACATCAACCTGACCAGCTTCTTTCTGAAATCACCACTCCTAAGTCTGATTCCCATTTTTCTCTTGACCTCTGTAATCCTGGTTTTGCACTTTTGTCCTGGAGAGCATAGTGCATTTTTGTTATAAATTTGGAAAGTATTCCCCATCCACTACCATTCATTCAGTTTCACTAATTTAAGGTGGGGTCAACGTTTGTACCCATCTCTCTCTCAAGAATGATCTAAGCTGGAGAAAACAGAAGAAGGTCCCATTGGCCACTCTGTATCTGTGTTTTAGTTGTTTGAAGGACAAGTTCCCTCTGTGTAGTAGTCTACAATATATCGTATGCCTTTGTCATACCACTAATATAATATTTTATTGCCTATATTCATAGGCAGTAACATATTTTTACACAATGGTGCTTTTATTGATATCCCTACTTTTTTTCCTATACATTCACTAATTTCTTGCCACACGCTAATCATATGTATTAGTATAGGATTATGTCTTTTTTCTTGTGATTTGACACTCCATTTATAAATAAAATCCTTTGCTTCCCTCTCCTCCATTGAATACATTCCCATCTGAATCTGGGGTGTGGGGGGGTTATCTTCAATTAAGAAGGCTGCGAAAATTTAGCCTGTGCAGCCACGTAGTATTTTTTTTAATCTGGAAGTCTAAGGCCTCTCAGTCCCATGTCAGTTTATCCAGTGCAATTCTTGATACCTTATTATTCCATAGGAACTGTCTCATATGATTGTTCAGTAGTTTAAAGATGTTTTTAGGTAAAGGAATAAGCAGCGATTGAAAAAGATACTGCAGTTTTGACATCAATTCCATTTTGATGCAGTTAACCCTTCCCACTAAAGTAATCGGTGAGTCTCTCCATTTCTGTCGGTCTCTTTCTATCTTCCCAGGAAGAGGAACATAATTTAGTTTGTATATATTTTGCAAGTTATTGTCAGTCACTATTCCAATATATTTTATTTCATCTGTCTTCCATTTAAATTTACTTCCTTTTTGGTATCTTTCATATTCAAATTTTGTTAATGGCATTATCTTCCTTTTGCCCATACTTATTTTATAACCCGATATTCTTCCATATTTTTATAGTGTTCCTTGTAATTTTTCCAAAGATTTAGCCAGGTCTAATAGGTATAGTAGCACACATCAGCAAATAGACTAATTTTATGTTCTTCTTGTTCAACTTTAAAGCCCTTTATATCTGGAGCCGCTTCTATTATCTCCACCAGTGGTTCAAAATCTCAGTGTTTTCAGTGTTTTAAATAGAAAGGGCCATTCCATATGGTCAAATGCCTTTTCCATGTCCAGGGAAACTGTAATATCTGGATTCCATTCCAATTTTCCATGTGTATTATGTTAAATAACTTTCTTAGACTATTTGAGGGATGTCTTCCTTTAACAAATCCTGCTTGATCTGTATGTATAAATTTTAGTAAATATTGTCATAACCTATTAGCCAACACTTTAGTATCTTGTAATCAGCATTTAACAGGGATATTGGTCTATATGACAAAGTATTTAATAGGTCCCTTTTTTGGTAACACTGTAATAATCGCAGTTGAAAATTATTCCAGAAAGGTCCATGTTTCTACTGCTTGGTTGAGAATACCCATTAAAACAGGCATTAATAGTTCTTTATTTTTTTGTGTAGAGTCTGGAAAAACAGCCAACTGAAAAACCTCACAAAGATTAGCGTATACAGAGCCGTTGTCATACCCACACTCCTGTTCGGCTCCGAATCATGGGTCATCTACTGACATCACCTACGGCTCCTAGAACGCTTCCACCAGCGTTGTCTCCGCTCCATCCTCAACATTCATTGGAGCGACTTCATCACTAACATCGAAGTACTCGAGATGCCAGAGGCCGACAGCATCGAATCCACGCTGCTGAAGATCAAACTGCGCTGGGTAGGTCACGTCTCCAGAATGGAGGACCATCGCCTTCCCAAGATCGTGTTATATGGTGAAATCTCCACTGGCCACTGAGACAGAGGTGCACCAAAGAAGAGGTACAAGGACTGCCTAAAGAAATTTCTTGGTGCCTGCCACATTGACCACCGCCAGTGGGCTGATATCGCCTCAAACTGTGCATCTTGGCGCCTCACAGTTCAGTGGGCAGCAACCTCCTTTGAAGAAGACCGCAGAGCCCACCTCACTGACAAAAGGCAAAGGAGGAAAAACCCAACACCCAACCCCAACCAACCAATTTTCCCTTGCAACCGCTGCAACCGTGCCTGCCTGTCCCGCATCGGACTTGTCAGTCACCAACGAGCCTGCAGAAGACATGGACATACCCTTCCATAAATCTTTGTCCGCGAAGCCAAGCCAAAGAAGAAGAATAGTTCTTTAAATTGTCTGTAAAATGCAGACAAATCCATCCTCTCCTGGTGATTTATTAGCTTAATGGGTACCCAGGCCTTTTCAATTTCTTCTCTTGTAAAGGGAGTGTCTAGTTCTAACCTTTCTCTCTCTTCTAGTTTTGGAAGTTAAACATTTGACAAAAATTCTTCCATTTAATTCTTGTCTCCTAATAATTCTGATTTGTATAATTTAGTGTAATATTGTCTAAAAATGTCATTGATTTCCTTTTGTTTATATGCTAGAGCATCTGTCTCTGTTTTTCTAGCACTTAACATTCTTGATGTCTCCTCACTTTAATCGGCCAAGATAAAACTTTTGTGCCCATTTTCCCAACTCATAGTATTATTGTTTAGATTTTAATATAGGTTTTTCTGTTCTATATCTTAGCTTTTTATTCTCCAGTAATCTGTATTCCTTTTTTAGTGCTGTTTTTTGATTTTGTTTCTAATTCTATAATATCTTTCTCCAGACTATATACTTCTGCCATATATTCTCTCTTAGGATTCTTTATATAGGATATAATTTGTCCCATCAAATATGCTTTGAGCATGTCCTATATCAAAAAAATAGAGTTAATAAATGGCTGATTTATATTTGTTTCGCAAAATATTTCTATCTGTCTCTTTATAACTTCACAGAAGTCTGTTAAGTTGTGTGGCATTAAGACGCCATCTGTATACATTTTCTTGCTTTTCCATTATTGCAATAGTTGATGTTAGTGATGAATAGTCTGCTAAAAGCCTCACTAGGTATTCTGTTTTTATCACTCAACTTTTTAACTGGGCAGACATTAAAAATATGTCAATCTTTGTTTGTGAATCATGCACCCTTGAGTAAAAGGAGTAGTCTCTCTCTCTGTGAGATTTAATTGGCTCCATATATTGATAAGATTTAGATCCTTCATATACAAAATTGTGGTTTTTGCTGCTTTTGCCCTCATTACTATTCTTGCTGATTTATCTAGTATTGGGTCCAAGAAAAAAATAAAATTTCTTCCAATCCATATATTTTGTCTTCTCTCTGCTGCTTTTAAGAAGATATCCTTCATAAAGGCTTCATCATCATAATTTGGAACATAAATATTCATAAATGTCCATGCTTCTCCATAAAGTTTACAATGTGCCATTACATACCTTCAGTGTCTTCTATTTGCACTGGTGTATTTTTATTGATTAGAATCGCTACCCCTCTTGCCTTTAAACCAAAGGAAGATGATATTATTTGTCCTAACCATTCTCTTATTAATTTATCATATTATAATTTGGTCAGGTGTGTTTCCTGCAAAAAGATTATATCTGGTTTTAATTTTTTTAGGTATGTCAAGACCTTTTTCCTCTTCATCTTTACGTTTATCCCATAAATATTAAGACTAATAAACTTTGCTGTTTTATACACATGATTTTTCAAATATTGCATTAAAATAAAATATTTCCAATTTTGTTTTAAAAAATACTGTAACATTTCCCTTTAAAGGGACATTTCCCTTTTAAGAAACATATCACTTTTCATTTCACTTGAAAGAACCATTTCCTTTTTAAGAAGCATTTCCCTTTTAAGAAATACACACACACACACACACACACACACACACACACACACACACACACACACACACACACACACACACACACACACACACACACACACACACACACACACACACACACACACACACACACACACACACATCCCTAGCTCTGATGGGGACTTTAACAATGGAACCCAGAAACCTGTGATAAAAACCGCCAGAATCTTCTGAAGAAGAAGAACCATTCCCTTTAGCTCCATCTTTTAAAGCCGCTCCTCTCCCAGCACCATTTCTCCCTTAAATCCGAGTTCCCAACCTGCTACTTTCTCCACCACTTTCCTTTCTTATCAGAGCTCTCCATGTAAATTACAATGATTTTTCTTTTAACAGTAAAAACAAGAAGGTTCAGTTCTACTAAATATAAATAAAAAGATGCATTTTTCAGTTAGTCCCATTTTAAAATGGTCTTTTCAGACTTCTCATCTAGCAACTTTAATCTTTTCATAACTTTCTTTAAAATTCTTTCACTTCTTTGTTCTTGAAAATCCATCAATTACCTTCTGAAACATCCACCCTTAACATCACTGGGTAAGTCATTGAATATTTAAAGTTTTTAGATCGCATTGGTCTCTTTACTTTATCAAATTTCTTTCTTTGTTTGACCAAGGCAAGGCTAAAGTCCTGAAAAAACATTACTTTTGCATTGTCCGCCACTAATGGGCCTTTGTTATTTTTTGAAAATTCATATGCTGCTCCCAAGATTGCATCTCTCTCCCAATAACTCAAAGTCTTACCAGGACTGGTCGTGGTCACTTTTCACCGATTCCTCTGGGTCCTTTCAATTTGCAACTTTGTAATTAACTTGTTTGTTCCAGCATTTGTGGAATCCATGTTTCAAAGAAGCTCAACAGGACTTTCCCCTCGATTCCTTCTCTCAGTCCAACAGGACTTTCCCCTCGATTCCTTCTCTCAGTCCAACAGGACTTTCCCCTCGATTCCTTCTCTCAGTCCAATGATTCTTACCTTACTACATTTGCTGAAGTTTTCCATATGATTGATCTTGTCCATCATTCCTTTTCAGTCTGTGTCCCATGTTTTTGCTTTTTCTTCTAGAGCCTTTAGCCTGTCTTTTGTTTTGTCCAGCTCAGCCTCCACTTGAATTATTCTTCCATTAAATCTTCCACAATTTCTTTAATTTCTGATATCTTTTCCAATATCTCTTATCACTGATTCAACCCCCGTGGTAGCTATATCTTGAGCTGACCCCCAGCTCTGCTGGGTTCAGCCAGTCCCAAGGTCTCTCCTGAGCTGCTCCTCATCGGGCTTCCACTTAATGTTCCTGGCTGAGCTGTTGCTTCTTCAGTTTTTGTTTTTAGTTGTCTTGGTCGTTTAGCACTAGTTTTTTTTTTCATTTTTGAAAATATAATTCTGGTTTTTGAGCTTTCAGACCATCCTTTTAATACTTTTTATGGAGAGCTCTTCCAAAATAGTCTGCTCAGATCTTCAGCATGGCCACGCCCCTCCTGAAGCGTTGATTGACATAGCAATGGTACAGGCAGTGAGATATGTTCTGCTGGTGTATTTTATATTCTCCAGTTTTGAGCTGCCAAATCAGATGAGTATCTATCAGTTAGCACAATGATGACATTGCAGACCACGGTGAAGATTGTCAACAGTACAAGATAGGAGTTCGTCTCCTACCAATGCTATCAAGGGCAAATATATCTGCAGTGCTGAGGATGGGTCAGAGTTTTTCCCTTTTTCTGTTTTTCTCACTAACTGCTATGATCTTAGTCTGGTAACTGTGAAAATAAGCCAGCTCACTCAGTACTGGAGTTGCTAATCCACAGGTATCTATTCTGACAATGAAGTCCTTCA
Source organism: Narcine bancroftii (assembly GCF_036971445.1). Classification (NCBI taxonomy): domain Eukaryota; kingdom Metazoa; phylum Chordata; class Chondrichthyes; order Torpediniformes; family Narcinidae; genus Narcine; species Narcine bancroftii. The sequence goes on from NC_091469.1 coordinate 44,448,385, forward strand.
CCCATATCACTTTCAGTGCCTCTGCTCCACTTTGCCAAATGATGGGCACTGATTGATCAGTTATGTGAGGACAGAAGATGATAAACTACAAAATATTTTCTTGTCTGTGTTAGGGCTGAGGTTTTGTGACTCATGAAGTCCATGTTCAATGTTGAGGACTCCCATGGCACCTTCCGCTGACTGTACTGCAGTATCAGCCCAACTGCTAAATTTCCAGCTGGCTATATGCTGGAATGGTAATGGCTGAAATGACCAACATGATTCTTTGAGACTGATGCCAGCAGATTATTACTTGAAACATCAACATGATAGTATTACTTATATTTTGTTTTGCCCAAATACATTTTTGAGGCAGACTTAACAATAATAACAGGGTTGGAGATGTGTGATGCTTTCCGCACTAACCTGTAAGGAATGATTGTTGCTTAAAGCTGTTAACTTGTTAAGTAGAAAGGCATGTGATTGACTGCTCCCTGGAAGGTAATAATTGTGTCCAGAGGCAACAGTTCTTGAACAAATTGAGTTGCTGGATGAATTCAGTTGGATAGGTAGCATTTGTGGAGGCAAGACTCTGCATCAGGACTTTCTTGCTCCAGATTACACAATCTATGGTGTTTCCAATTCTCTGCAGAGCTTAGAATACAGAAATGCATTGTGCTGAGGTATTGATGTGAATGTGTTCAATTTCTCACTCATCAGGTTACACAAAAGATTCTGACAATAGTGTTCAAATCCAAGGTCAGTGGCATTAGTTAATTCCTATTATTTTTTAAATATAAGTGAACAAATGACAATAGAGCAAATGGGCAGTAAGATTGGATGATCCAAAAGGCAAAATGTAGGCTATAGGGTGAGGGGGAAGAATTTGGTTAAAATAGAAAAAAATCAATGGGGAAAGTATGCCAAACAGGAAAATGGTTTAATGTAGAATAATAACAATCCCAAAATTAATTAGGTAAGTACAATAGTTTAAAAATACACAAGGACATGGATTTTTTATAATGACTTGAAGAGAAAGAGTTTGCCATAGGGTCATAAGGAATGGACTAAAGTAGATAAATGAGGTATAGATTAAGAGAACAACTAAGCAATAGTGACCATAATGAAATTAATTGTAATGTCAACAAGAAAAAACTGAGTAATAGTGAAAGAATTATAAAATTGTACAACATGGAATAAGGCCATTTGGCCCAACTAGTCCATGCTGACCAATGATCATCCTTCACATTAACCCTGCCACCCAGTACTTGGTAAATAGCTCTATTTGTCTCTGATTTAAATGTTCACTTACACACTTTTTAAATGCTGTCAGTGAGCCAACAACAACTATTCTCTCAGGCAGTGCATTCCAGGTTCTTACCACTCTCTAGTTCCATGAATGTTCCCCTTATATTCCCTCCAAACTCCTTAACCCTCACCTTTAGTCTATGTCCACTAGTTTTATATACCTCTGATATGGAGGGAAAAGTTCCTGCAGTTAAACTTATCTATACCCCTCATAAACTTTAAATACCTCATTATGTCTCCTCTTAACCTCCTCTCTTCCTGAGAGAACAAACATAAAACATAGAACAATACAGCACAGTTCAAGCCCTTTGGCCCTCAATGTGCTGACCCATATAGTCCTTCCTAAAAAAAAGTACTAAACCCTGCCTACCCCATAACCCTATAATTTTCTTTCATCCGTGTCTGTCTAAGTATCTTAAATACTCCACCACCATCCCAGGCAAGACATTGCAGGCACCCAAAACACTCTGTGTAAAAAAAAAACTTACTCCTGATATCTTCCCTAAACTTCCCTCCCTTAACTTTGTACATATGTCCTCTGGTGTTTGCTGTTCCTGCCTTGGGAAATAGGTACTGGCCGTTCACCATATCTATGCCTCTCATAATCTTGTAGACTTCTATCAAGTCTCCTCTTATCCTTCTATGTTCCAAAGAGAAAAGTCCCAGCTTCACTAACCTTGATTCATAAGATTTGTTTCCCAGTCCAGACAAAATCCTGGTAAATCTCCTCTGCAGCCTCCCTATAGTGTCCACATCCTTCCTATAATGAGGTAACCATAAATGAATACAATACTCTTAAGTGTGGTCCTACCAAAGATTTGTAGAGATGCTACATGATCTCTCTACTCTTGAATTAATTTCCCTTATTAATGAAGTCCAATATCCCATAGGCCTTCTTGACTATCCGATCAGTCTGTGTGGCCACCTTGAGGGATGTATGGATTTGAACCCAAAGGTCCCTCTGTTCATCCATATTCTTAATCTTAACTCTGTTAAGACCATTAACTCTATACTCAGCATTTTGGTTTGTCCTAGCTTCTCTAGTCTCTTCTCATAACTGAACGGTTCTATCCCAGTCAACATTCTGGTAAATTCTCTTTGAATTCTCTCCATGGTTTAACATATCCTTCATGTAACTTTATGCAGTACTCCAGCTGAGGTTTAACCAAATTATTATCAAGTTGGAACAAATTTCACTACTTCTGATTTCAATGCTGTGACTAATATTGTTATGCCAGCATCACCATATTGTCTATCTATATTGCCATCTTCAAGGATCTATATGTTTCTACTTCCCTGGTAGTCCTAAAGACCTTATTTTTCATGGTGAATGGCCCAGCATCTAATGTCTGGATTAACTCCAACTGTCATTTTTCAGCTCTTTTCATCTAAGATCCAAGTATTAATATCTTAGGGGGGGGGGGGGTGGTCATCACGTGATGATGTAGAGGTGAGAAGACTCTGGGAAAAGTTTTTTGAAAGTCACAAAAAACTGGACAGATTAAATTTAAAACAATTAAACTGAATGTGAAGACATACAGAAAACAATCAACATGGTATCAAAATGAACAACAGAGGAGGAAGACAAAATGAAACATGTGAAAAGCAGACAGCAAACACACAAAGAAGGGCCTACCTTGCCAAAAAAACCTGGACCCACAGTTGCAGTCCCTCTACTTGATCATCAGGCTGATAAGATAGTTAAGAAGGCCTATTGGATGTTGGACTTCATTAATAAGGGAAATTAATTCAAGAGTAGAGAGATCATGTAGCAACTCTACAAATCTTTGGTAGGACCACACTAACAACAGGGACGCCTGAACAAGTTGGGGAGGAGAGTGACTAAACCTTGCCTGCGCAAGGAGTTGCACATGAGTGGTAGACATCCAAAGGAATCAACAGCTATTATGGAGTGGCTGCTTACCGCAGTGGAGGCCCAGAAGATCGGGAAGAATGAACCTAACAAACAACAATCAATGGCGACTGAATTTCAAGTATCCGAGGAAGAAGGACCAATTGATGGGGGAGCAGGGGAAATAGAAATAGATGTGCCAGTAGAGGAAATAGAAGAAAGTGATAGTGATAATGACAGTGAAGAAGAGTTACCAGAGGAAGCTACAGAAGGGATTGATCCTGCAGCATTGATATAATACCTAAAGGTTGTCACTGGCTCTTTGAAGAAAATTATAAAGGAATTCTCACAGTTGCCTTTAATTAGACAAGACATTAAAAATTCAGATGTGACGTCACGCAGATGGAGTAATGACCGCAGAAGAATAGCTCTCTGCAGAGAAAAGGAAAAAAGAAGAAGAAAAAACAAAGCTGGAAAGAAAAAACATAGAAGGCTTGAAAGATAAAGAAACCAAGAAAACCCAAAGATGGCACCAAAAAGGAAAAGACCAGAGAGACAGATAAAGAAGAAGACAGGAAAACAGCAGAAAGAAGAGAGGTAGGCCTTACCTTAAAAAAGAATGTCCGATCTCCGAAGCCGTTAGATGCCCAGCTGGGCAATGACCCTCCTCGGATTGAATTACAAAAATGGCTCACTGAGCCACAAAGAGATGCGCAATCACGCATAACAAAAAAGACACTGATGGGAGGGGGGGCCCAGCAACAGGACAAAATTGAACTGACAGAAAGAACCGGGCTGATGACATCATGGCAAGAAGAGGTGAACAGAAGATAAGAGAAGGAATTAGAGAGAGAAGAAAAAGAAGATAAAGACTTACACTGAAAAGAGGAAGGTAAAAAAGATAAACAGTTAATAGATAGAGAATATTTTGAAGAACAAATGAAGACTTTAAACGACATTTTAACAACAGAATTTAACACAATAAAAATAAAAATGGAAAAAGCAGAAGATAGAATGCAAAAACTGGAGCTGGCCATAGCAGATATAGGAAAAAGAACAAATGAAGTGGAAGAAAGTCAGACAGCTGTGAAATTAGAAATGAATGAACTAAAAGAAAAGCTGAAAGATAGAGACAAAGAAATTAAAGAGATACAAGATCTGTTAATTCAAAAAATTGATGTGTTAGAGAATTATAGCAAATGAAACAATATAAAAATAGTAGGTGTACAAGAACGCATAGAAGGATCAGACATAAAGGGATTCATAAAAAGATGTATCCCACAAGTCTTGGAAGCAGAAGAACGACAAGACAAATAGAAATTCAAAGAGCATATTGAACATTGGCACCAAAGCCGCATTCAAACCAAAAACCACAGTCCATAAAATAAAGTTACTAAGACACACAACGAGAGAAAAAATATTAGAGTGGCAAAGGATAAAGTAAAAGAAATTAAACAACCACTGGAATATAAAGGACAAAAAATATTTTTCTATCCAGACGTCAGCTTCGAGCTCTTAAAGAAATGGAAAGAATTTAACTTGACACAACAGACATAATGGAAGAAAGGCTATAATTTGACACTACGACATCCAGCAATATTAAAAATATTCATTCCTGGGGAAAGAAATAGACTGTTCTCAGACCCGAAAGATGCCTAACACTTTGCAGAACAATTGCCAAACACAACGAAACGAGAAGTACTAAAATAAAACTATCAAAACAATGTATAGAAATAAGTTGTAAAGATAATAATGTAAATATAAAGTTTGTATGAAAAAGATAAGGAGGAAAAAATATAAGAAAAAAAGGGGAAAAAAAAGCTTTGTTACATTTTTGGAAAATATATAGTGTTTCTCTGGGGGGGCTAGGGAGGGAAAAAGAACTGCTACTGCAAAATCTGTTGATGCTTGCGGTTATTACCACAACCCAAATAGATAAGGGAGTTGTAGTTGTCTGGCAAGGAGTCAAAGACAACCCAATACAGGGGAGACTATCATTATTTTGTGTAGGAATATTTTATGTGTTAATTTTAGTTAGAGTTTCTAGGATAATTTGTTTTTTAATTGTGTCGTCGTGTATTAAGATGTGCAAAAATAATTTTTTTTTAAATATTGGAAAAAAGAGATGAAAGAGTTGAGGAGATGAGAGAGAATTGAAAAAAGTTATAAGATGGGTGCATTAAATATCATGACTGTAAATATAAATGTATACACAACCAAATTTAAAAAAAGAGGTTAATGATATTACTAAAAAAAGAGAAAATTGACATTGCTTTTGTGCAAGAAACAGATTTAACCGAGATAGAACACAGTAAATTGAAGAGAGACTGGGTCAGCCATGTAGTGGCATCAGCATACAATTCAAAATCCAGGGGAGTAGCTATATTAGTCAACAAAAATCTACCAATCAATATAAAGGAAATAATAGCAAATCCAGCAGGTAGATACGTAATGACAAAGTGCCAGATTTATTCTGAATTTTGGAATTTACTAAACATCTATGCACCTAACAAAGAAGAACAGGAATTTAGCAAAACATCTTCCTAAAGATAGCAGATACACAGTGACATATCTTGCTAGGAGGAGATTTCAACTGCAATCTTGACCCAATGATAGACAAAACTGGGAAGACAATTAACAATAAGAATAAAGTAACTAAATTTACACTAAAAGCAATGCAGGATATGAAACTAATTGAAATATGGAGGATGGAACACCAAAAAGAGAGATAATATTCACACTATTCGAATAGACATAAGACCTACTCAAGAATAGACATGTTTTTGTTATCGGCACAGATCCAAGGGAGAGTTTAAAAAACGGAATATAAAGCAAGATTATTATCAGATCACTCTCCCTCGTTATTAACAATTGAATTAGAGGATACCCCACCAAAGACATATAGATGGAGGCTAAACCCTACTCTGTTAAAAAGACAAGATTTCAAAGAATATATTGAACAGCAAATTAAAATATACTTCGAGATAAATATGGAATCGGTAAAAGATAAATTCATTTTATGGGACGTAATGAAGGCCTTTATTAGAGGACAAATAATTAGCTATATGACTAAAATTAAAAAGGAATATAATCAGGAAGTTGAACAGTTGAAAAAAGAGATAACAATTATAGAAAAGGAATTAGCATTGAGAGAAGATACAGAGAATAAGAGAGAAGTGACAGAGAAAAAATTAAAATATGAAACATTACAAATGTATAAAGTAGAGAAAAATATAATGAAAACATTTAAAAAATATTATGAACTGGGAGAGAAAACCCACAAAATATTGGCATGGCAACTTAAAACAGAACAAGCTAAAAGAGCCATTCTAGCGACAAGAAAAGATGATAAGCAGATCATATATAATCCATTGGAGATTAATAACATTTTTTTAAAATTCTATAAACAATGATACCAAACTGAAAATATAGGAAAAAATGTCAAAATTGATGAATTTTTATCTAATATTGAACTACCACATCTACAAATAGAAAAACAAAATAAATTGACAGAACCTTTTAAGACTGAAGAAATACAATATATATTAATGAAACTATCAAACATTAAAATACCAGGTGAAGATGAATTCCCTATAGAGTTTTATAAAGATTTTAGGGATCTATTAATCCCTCCCCTCCTAGAAGTAATGAATCAGATGGAAGAGACTCAAAACTTACCAGAATCATGTAAAAGAGCAATAATCACAGTAATTCCAAAAGAGGGAAATGACCCGATATTGCCAACATTATACAAACCAATATCATTATTGAATACAGTTTATAAATTAATAGCTAAATTACTAGCAAACAGACTGAAGGATTGTGTACCAAAACTAATAAGGCAAGAACAAATTGGATTAGTTAAAAAAAAGACAGGCAGCTGATAATGTTTGCAAACTTATCAATTTAATTCATGCAGCAAAAATAAATAAAACGCTGTTACGTTAGATGCAGAGAAAGCCTTCAACAGGGTAGAGTCGAATTATTTGTTTAAAGTGTTACAGAAATTTAAACTATCGGAAAAATTTATTAACTCAATTAGAGCATTATATAATGGACCATTAGCAAAGGTAGTAATAAATGGATATGTATCAGATCACTTTAAATTAAGCAGGTCAACAAGACAGGGATGTCCATTATCCCCCTCACTGTTTGCTTTGGTTATTGAACCATTGGCAGAGTTGATAAGGAAGGAATCTATGATAAAATGAATAAAAATAAAAAAGAAAGAATATAAAATCAACCTATTTGCAGACAACATCATAGTATATTGAACAGAACTAGATAAGTCAATAACAAAATGACATACGAAACTGGAAGAGTATGGAGAGATATCAGGGTACAAGATTAACACCAATAAAAGCAAAGTGATACCAATGAACAAAGTTGATAATTCAGAATTTAAAACCCCTTTTAAATGGCAATCACAGGAGATATGTTACCTTGGTATCAGAATAGATAACAAACTAAAACATTTTTGCAAATTAAACTATGAACCATTAATTTTAAAAATACAGGAAGATTTAGAGAATTGGAATAAACTACCATTAACTTAAATAGGAAGAGTAAACTGTATTAAGATGAATGTGTTCCCACGAGAGCAATATCTATTCCAAATGTTACCAATTCCCCTGACAGAAATTTTTTTTTGCAAAACTGAAGAAAATAGTAAGAAAATTTTTATGGAAAAGTAAGAAATCAAGAATAGCGCTAGAAAAATTAACATGGAGTTACAAACAAGGAGGGTTACAGCTACCAAACTTCAAAAATTATTACAGGGCAGCGCAGTTAAGGTACTTATCAGATTTGTATCAGAGAGGGAAAAAACCAGATTGGACTGATAGAATTAGACAAATTGGGAGAAAATATCCTGGACCACATACTCTACAAATGGGATGAAAAATTGGTGCAATATAACAATTCACCAGTACTACATCACATACTTAAATTATGGAAAATATACACCTGGAAGAAAAAAAGATAAATTATCAAATACCAAAAATGTTATTAACACAAAACCCATTAATCCCCTTTACAATAGATAATTTATTTTTCAAGAAATGGGATAGAAAAGGAATCAAGAAAATAGAAGATTGCATTTTGGGAAATAATTTATTAACATTTGAGCAATTAATAGATAAATATGGAATAACACAAGGTACAATGTTTACATATTAACAATTGAAAACTTACTTAAAAGATAAACTGGAAAATAGCTTGAGATTACCAGAAAGTAGCAGCTATGAATATTTAATCACAGACACAATGATAATTAAAAAATTTATTACCAACATGTACATCAAATTGCAATATAAGGAAGAGAATGAAACAAAGTATAAACCGAAACAAAGTTGGGAAAACGATTTAAACATTGGGATAAAGAATGAAACATGGGAGAAGTTATGTATAGGAAAAATTAGGAACACAATAAATTCTAGATTGTGTATGATTCAATATAACTGGCTACATAGATTATATATTACTCCTCAAAAATTAAAAGAGTGGTACCCAACAGCATCATAGATGCTGTAAACAAGAGACTGGAACAACATTACATGTAATTTGGACATGTTCAAAAGTAAAAACTTTCTGGGAAGATCTGAACGTAATATTAAACAAAATCACAAAAAAAAACCAAAAGATCCAAAAATTCTTCTGTTAAATAATATAAGATACAAAAAAATTAGGACTAAAATTAGACAGAACCCAAATAAGATTTATTATGATAGCTCTAGCAGTAGCGAGAAAATGTATTATGACAACCTGGAAAATGGAAGCAAGCCTTAAAATACAACAGTGGTATACAGAAATAAACAAGTGTATTCCATTAGAAAAAATTACATACAATCTGAAAGACAAGTGTACATTATTCGAACAAATTTTGGAACCATACATAAAATATGTCGGAGAATGCCGACCACAAACCTCCCATCTCTTAAAACAACATAAATATGAGCACAATAAGATTTAATTATGTGAAAGTGGCTGATACAACATTTTTCTTTTTTGTTTTTTGTTTGTTATTTCTTTTTTTATGTGTTTTATTATTTATTGATTTTTGAAGGGGGTAGGGAAGGGGAGAGTAATGAAAGGGTGGAAAATGGGGGGGAAGAAGAAATGTCACTATGTATATATTGATGATCATCATTTGTGGATGTTGTTATTGATATGACTCATAGAGCAAAAAAATTTTTTAAATAAAAAAAAGAATTCAGACATTAAAATCAACAAAGAGTATAATTTGGTAAAAGGGATCCAACAGAGACAAAATGATACAGAAGAAACGGTTAAAAAAAACTTGGAGATGGAACACACTGCTTTCCAAGGACAAATGGATGGGCCATATGAGAGATATGATATGATTAAAGAACTCACTCAAAATCTAGCTGAGAAAACAGACATTTTGGAGAATTTTAGCCAGAGAAACAATGTTAAAATTATCAGTTTGAAAGAAGGTAAAGAAGGCTCTAATATGATACAATTTATGCAACAATGGCTACTGTAAATATTTGGTCTATAAATCTAAATCTGATGAGTATCCACGCCCTATTTTAGTTAAGTTTTTCCGCTACCAAGTTCGGGAAAAAATACTGGAGATGTCAGCTAAAAATTATAAGAAAGGATGGAAACCAGTTTTTTTTTATCCAGACATTCATGCTGAATTGTTGAAGAAATGTAAAAGCTTCAATCCAACTAAAAGTATGCTATGGAAAAAAAGGATATAATTTTATTTTGTGATATCCAACTTCTTTGAAGATTTTTATCCCCAGCGAAATAAGTCGTCGTTTTTGACCCAGCAGATGCTCGTGAATTTGCCAAAAAAATTACTGTTATGAAAAGAAAAGAGGGAAGTCTGGGCACTTGAAAGACTATGGTTTGTCTTCCTTCTGAAAGATAATGAGTCTGTACGCCTGTATGTACTGTTAGTTTTATTTTTTAATAGGGAAATGAGTTTTTATAAATCGGAAGAGTGCGGGACCCTATAACTGGCTTCTGCAGAATTATGAACGCTGTTGCGAATCTATCCGCAACCCGAACAATTGAGGGAGCTAGCAGTGCCCTAGCGCACTATGGCATTGCTTGGGAATCTGTCTTATTTCTTTCTTTACTATTCTTTACTCTTCTAAATGTACTTATATATTTGCAGATGGGAATTCAGTATTGTCTTGTGCTACAGAGTTTGTTGAGAATTTGGAGAGTGAAAGGAATTAATTGTATTATGAGACCAGAGATTGATTTATTTATAATATTACATGGCTAATGAATTGAAATTTGTCAGTTTTAATGTTAACAGGCTTCAGCATCCTATGAAAAGAAAGAGTGTATTATCCCATCAAAGTATTAATAACTCACTGGGCCAGAAATATTGACCATCCCTGTGCCTGTACAGATGCTATCAGGTTCACTTAAATTCCTCTAGCAGTTTGTTTTTTGTTTCAAAAAAAGAAAATAAGACTCATTGAAAGAATGGGCAGTGTGGGTTTCAAAGGGAAAGTATCTTTGGACCAATCACTTTGAAGTGGTTATGCAGGGTAAATAAGCAGGGTGATGTAATAGATGCAATGTATCATAATTTGCAAAACTCATAAGTTTGGGTGCCAAATAATGGGTAAATGTCAGATTTACGGAGTCAGGGAACAGTCTCGGATATCTATTTGAAATGGCATCGACTGTAGGTAAAGAATAGCTTAAGAGAACAATAAAATGCGGTGACTGCAGGCAAAGGTTATTTTCAGAGAGGCGTAATGAGGAGAGTGGAGTCCCACAACATCAGTGCCAGGACCACTGCTGTTCATAATTTATATTAATTTTCCTTTTAAATGAAACCAAATTATTTCTAGAAATGACCCTAAAGGCGAGTTGAACAATACTGAGGTAGATGACATCTAATTAAAGGGTCTCATAATGAACTCTTAGCAGATAACTGGCAAATGAATGACAATGCAGTTAAATAAGACATATACATTTTTACAAGAGAAATATTAAGGCTACATGTTACTTGGAAAATGAGTCTCAATGGTTAGTGGAAAAAAGGGTTCTCAGTTCAAACACACAAATTATGAAAAGCAATGACGTAGGTTAATAAAACTGAAAATAAATTAAAACAGATCACCAGGATTTGCTTTCAGAGGAACAAAATTAGTGTACAGAAGTGATCCTGAACCTGTATTGCACTTTATTGAGATCATATTTAAAGGTCTGGATAGGATTCTGTCACCAAATTCTTGAGAGTGTGAGAGTGATTTACAAGGATGAAAGCAGCAGTGTACGCTTAAAAGCCAGCACTCTGCATAAAATTAGCAGAACAACATTCTTTACACAGTCTTCAGAGTCCTTAGCAAAACATCCATGCTTGTGACCTGCCAGCACAGACAGGAACAGAGCGTGCATACCATAATGATCTCCATTGAACTTTCCCATTGAAATTCTACCACTTTTGTCAGAAAAGGAAAAGCATAGCCTACCCAAGAAATATGGATTAATAGCATCGCCATCAGCAGTTCAGTTGGTATCCTCGAGCAGTGGTTTTCAAACTGCCCCCTTAAACTCACATTCTAACATAAGCAATCCCTATGCCTTAAGTGCTCTGTGATTAGTTAGGGATTGCTTAAGGTGATATGTGAGTGGGTAGAGAAGTTGAGAACCACTGCTCTAGACCCAAATGTTACTGTGGTGGTACACCACTGGCCTATTGCAAGGGGACAAGACAACACCTGGCCAGCTGTCAATCAGTCGACCTGAATGGATCAAGCCCCACCTGGTCGGGTGTCAATCACCCTCCAGGATATAAGCCTGCGCCGGCCTCCGAAGTCTCACTCAGAGTTACTGCAGCCACAGCCAACTTGGCTCTGTGGAAGTCTATGTTGCTTAAAGCCTCTTGTACAGTCTTTACCTTGTGGGTGTCTGCTTCTGTCTAACAGCGCACCACAATTTAATCAACAAAGATTTTTTTCCCACATCTGCTATGGAAAAACTCTTGAGCACAGGGAGCCTCAAAGTCAACCCCCGCCACCCGGAAGCCCAGACATGCTTTGAGATCTGGAGGCACATGGTCAAAGCAATCATCAAGCTGTACGCAGACAGCATCCTGGACTCAGACTGGAAGAAGCTCATTCTACTCCAATCAAAGCTAGGTCCCCACACTTTCCAGGCAACCAAAGGCTGCTCCAAGTACAAATAAACAATGGACACTCTCGAGACCTTGTACAAGCCCCCCATAAATGCGGTCTTTCCAAGGTATCTCCTCAATACCCAAGCCCAACAACCCGGGGAGATGGCTGAGTCTTACCTGGGGAACCTGCAAGAGTTGGCCCGACTGTGTCTGGCTGAACCCGGGGTAGGCCCAGAGGTAAAGAGGCTGATCTGGGATTCCTTTGTCTGAGGGCTACGCTCGAGAGCCATCTGGCAAAAACTGCTGGAAGATAGCATCTACGCCCTGGCCAAGACTGTGGAAGTGGTCCGAACCTTGCACATTGAAGCCTTCGATTCCAGGCTCACTAATGGCTGCCTCACATGGCAGCTGCAGCCCTAGACCATGCTGGGGAAGAGAACATCACTGTGACAGGTGCCTGGTGCCCCTGTAAGTACTGTGGGACCTGGTGTGGTTCAGACCGACGATCGCGCCAAAACTGCCCAGCTAGGAATCGGTACTGTTCCCCGATGTGGCAAGAAAGGCTACTTTGCTAAAGTGTGCCTCTCAAAGCCAGCTGGCAGCTCAGCACCCCTCTATGCCCCCCCCCCCACCTCCTCCATGGACCCCTCCACGTGCACATGCCAGGTTATGCTATTGGCCCGGCTACCACTTCAGCCTTCCCCAATGGCGCAGCATCCAGCCCCGCCAGCTACGATCACCGTATGTGCCCCATGCACCCGGACCAGCCCCCACTCTTGCCAGCGCCGCTCGCCGAAGACTACAATAAAGCCATTTCAGGCTTATGGTGTGAGATCACCTTCGGCTGACGGACTGACATCACTTCTGCTGGCTGCAATTATGTCACTTCCCCCAGTGCGATGAACACGGCTGGGGAAGGAGGTCAGCCTCACCATGGGCACCCACAAGCCACCACCATATTGGGCCAGGCAGCGGCCGACTCGGAGGCCCTCCGATGATGATGAGGATGACATGGTCAACACAGGCGATGACCAGGCCGCCCTACCGATTCTCCCCACACCTCCGGATGCCATAAATTGACGCACACAACTGGAGAGCAACGACTCTGACCCCAAGATGGTCCTGGCTGCCACCACTCTGACTAGGAACATCCCCCACAACCTCGGGCGCTCTATGATGAACGTGCAAGTCAACAGACAGATAACAAAATGCCTGTTCGACAGTGGCAGCACTGAGAGTTTCATTCACCCGAGCATGGCCCACTCTCTGAAACTAAAAGTCCACCCCTCGCCACCAAGACTGTTTATACCCTTGGGCGCTGCTCGGCTGATATAACTGTGGGAGGGGAGACATACACGGGGTTCAGGCTCCTGGTCATGCACAAACTCTGCGCCACAATCCTCCTGGGCCTAGATTTCCAGTGCCACCTGCAGAGTGTCACCCTTGCCTTTGGGGGTCCCCAAACTCCACTCACGCTACATAGCGCACCGACGTACGGGCCCCGGCCAACCTGCAGCCTCTCCACACTACGCATCACCTCCCCAGCACTCTTCGCACACCTTACGCCAGGCTGCAATCCGATCGCCACCAGAAGTAGGCACTATTGTGCCGCAGACAGAGACTTTATCAAGGCGGAGGTGTGGTGGCTTCTGGCGGAAGGCATCATAGAGCCCAGTAACAGCCCTTGGAGAGCCCAAGTCCTGGTGTTCAGAAAACGAGTCATTTATCCCAACTCTCTGTCTTCTACCTGCCAGCCAGTTCTCAATCCACATCAATACTTTGCCCCCAATCCCATGAGCCTTGATTTTGGAAGCCAGTCGTTTATGCGGGACCTTATCGAAGGCCTTTTGGAAGTTCAGGTACACCACATCCACTGGCTCTCCCCCATCTATTTTACCTGTCACCATCTCAAAGAATTCCAATAGATTTGTCAAGCACGATTTACCTTTTGTAAATCCATGTTGACTCTTCCGATCTCTTCTCTGCTGTCATATGCTCCGTTATTACATCCTTAATAATAGATTCCATCATTTTGTCCACTACTGATGTAAGGCTCACCGGCCTATAATTCCCTGCTTTTTCTCTACCCCCCTTTTTAAATAGTGGGGTAACATTAGCTACCCTCCAATCCATGGGTACTGATCCTGAGTCTATCGAGTTCTGGAAAATAATTCTTAAAGCATCTGCTATCTGAATGGCCACTTCCTTAAGTACCCTAGGATGTAGATTATCAGGCCCTTGGGATTTATCTGCCTTCAATCCCATCAATTTCCCCCAAGACCATGTCCTGAGAGATACTGATTTCTTTCAGTTCCTCCCTTGCATTAGTCTCTATGTTTCCCAACATCCTTGGGAGGTTATTTGTATCCTCTCTTGTAAAAACAGAACTAAAGTAAGAACTTAATTGGTCTGCCATTTCTTTATTCCCCATTATATATTCCCCTGATTCCGACTGCAAAGGACCTACTCTGGATTTCACCAATCTTTTCCTCTTGACATATTTATAAAAGCTTTTGCAGTCGGTTTTTATATTTGCCGCAAGCTTACTTTCGTAATTTATTTTTGCTCTTTTGATTAATCCCTTTGTCCTCCTTTGGTGCATCTTGAACTGCTCCCAGTCTTTGGTTGTGGTACTTTTTTTGGCCAATTGATATGCTCTCCCTTTGGACCTAATGCTGTCTCTAATTTCCCTTGTTATCCACGGTTGAGTCACCTTTTTTGGTTTATTTTTATGCCAAACCGGTATAAACGTATTTTGCAATTTCTCCATTAGATCTGTGAATGCTTTCCATTGTCTATCCACAGTCAACTCCCCCATAAACACCACCCAATCAATCTTACTCAACTCCCGTCTCATACCATCATAATTCCCTTTATTTAAATTCAGGACCTTAGTCTCGGTTTTAATTTCATCACTCTCCATGTCGAGTGAGAATTCGATCATATTGTGATCGCTCCTACCTAAAGGGCCTCGTACAACAAGATTGTTGATAAGCCCCTTATCATTGCATAATACCCAATCTAAAATGGCTTGCTCCCGAGTTGGTTCCTCGACATATTGGTCTAGATAACCGTCCCGTAAACATTCAAGGAATTTCTCCTCCTCAGTATTTTTACTAATTTGGCTAGTTCAATCTATATGCAAATTAAAGTCTCCCATGATGACAGCTGTTCCCTTATTGCACGCTTTTCTAATTTCTCTTTTAATGCCTTCCCTCACCTCTACACTACTATTTGGAAGCCTATATACCACCCCGACTAACGTTTTCCGCCCTTTGCTATTCCTCAGTTCTACCCATATAGATTCCGCATCTTCTGAGTTGATATCCTTTCTGTCAATCGTGTCGGTCCCTTCTCTCACCATCAATACTACCCCACCCCCTTTTCTTTCTTGCCGATCCCTCCTAAATATCGTATACCCCGGGATGTTAAGTTCACAGGCTTGCCCACCCTGCAGCCATGTTTCTGTAATCCCAATCAAATCATATTTGTTTATCTCAATTTTCACAGCTAATTCATCTACCTTGTCCCGAATGCTTCTTGCATTAAGATATAAAGCCTTCAGATTTGCTTTTTTCACCCTCCTTGCTCTTTCTGATTTTTTACTTTCGCTGCCTAACCTAACTTTTCCTGTTTTATCTTTTCTGTCCTTTGCCCTATCATACAGGTTCCCACCCCCCTGCCAAATTAGTTTAAACTGCACCCGACGGCTGTACCAAACCTAGCTGCCAATATATTGACCCCTTTTGGGTTTAGGTGTAACCCATCCTTCTTGTAGAGGTCATGCCTTCCCCAAAAGAGATCCCAATGATCCAAGAAGCCAAAACCCTGTCCTTTACACCAGCCCCTCAGCCACACATTCATTTTTCTTAACCTTCCATTTTTGTCCTCAGTTGCACTTGGCACAGGTAGCAAACCAGAGATCACCACCCTGGCTGTCCTATTTCTTAGTTTCTGTCCTAGCTCTCTGTAATCCTTTTTCAGTACTTCCTCCTTCTTTTTATCTATGTGGGTACATGTACCCACATGTACCAAGACATCAGGCTGTTCGCCTTCCCCTTTTAGAATACCCTGGACCCGATTTGAGATATCCCGCACCCTTGCACCAGGGAGGCAGCACACCATGCGGGCATACCTATCTGGCTCACAGAATCTCCTGTCTGTGTTTCTGACAATGGAGTCCCCAATGACCACTGCATTCCTCTTTACCTTTTGGTCCATCATACCAGGCTCATAGCCAGCGACCTGGTCACTGCTGCCAGCTTCTGTCAGGTCATCTCCCTCAGCAGCATCCAACAAAATATACATGTTACTGAGAGGGATATTCACAGGTGTGCTCTCCATTTTCCTGGTATTTTTTTTCCCTCCCCTGACACTTACCCACTTACCTGACACATTTGGTCTTGGGGTAACTATGTCCCTGAAAGTTGAATCTATCAACTCCTCACTCTCCCTTACCAGCCATAGGTCCTCAAGTTGCAGCTCAGTCCTTAAGGAACTGCATCTCGGTGCACCTGACGCAGATGTGGCTATTTGGGAGGGTGGGACCCACCCATGGTTCCCACATCTGACATCCAGTACAAAGCACTAACCCCATAGGCATGACTGAGCTAAAATAATGCCACTTACCTTTCTCCTCGCCTGCTTTTGCCTAAGCCTGTTGAGCCATGCACATAACAAGTCAATTAGGTATGATTAAAACAGTGCTTTTCTTACTTTTTCTTTCTACTCATTTGCCACCTTAAGCAATCCCTTACCAATCACAGAGCAATTATGGATTAAGGATTGCTTAAAGTGGAAAGTGAATTTAAGGGGGTAATTTGAAAACCACTATCCTAGAGGATGCTTCAGGAAAAGAAGAACTCTTGTCTAGAGACCCTTAATGCAAGATGTTTGCAGGAAGTCAAACTCCTATCTTTATTCAATGCATCTGAAGGCTAACTTATTCCAAGGTAATAATGACACTGGGATCTGTCACCTTTGTAAATAGAGGTCCAGACATATTTATGTTGGCCCCCTTTAGCTATAAATGTATATGTTATGTAATCCTGAACTTCTTAGCCATCAGATCATTCTATGTGCAGGGAGCTGGTCTTAATAATGTACCCTAGTTTGTAGATCATCACTGTGCTTTGCACTCTAGGAGAAAGGAATTCTCCCTGAGTAGAGAACTGCAGCTATTGTAGTCATAGATTCTGGCTAGTTGCAATGAGGTACCAATGCTCAGTACAAGAAAAATCTCCACAGGTTGTTATCTTGGCCTGCGACATCGCGAGCACCAGTCTTCACTCCATCAAGGACATCTATAAAAGGCTGTGTCTTAAGAAAGCATCCCCTCTCCTTAAGGATCCCCATCACCCAGGGCATACCCTCTTTACTCTGCTATCATCAGGAAAAGGGTACAGGAGCCTGAAAACAAGCACTCTTCGCCTCTGGCATCAGATTCCTGAATGAACAATGAACCAGACACACATCGCCTTCCTTTGACATTTTCTTTTTCTTGCACTCTTTTTATTTATTTTGTAAGGTGGTTTGTATAAACATTTACATTGTGATACTGCTGCAAAACAACAAATTTTGTGACATGTTCGTGACAATAAATTCCGATTCATAAAGTTGTCAGGATTGCGAGCTACCTGCAAGGTCAGGGAGTTAGGGACTATAGTCACATGATTCTGCACAACTTCAGTCTTTCACTTCATGAGATCCCTATAAATCCCAAGGATAATCATCCACTGAATGTGTAGTTTCTTTCCACAAAATGGAAATATTTAAAGCCATGATTCACGGTAGTTTACAATGTCTTCTATACTTCAGTTGCTGTGTGTGATAGTACAGATTCTATCACCAATGTGTATATGTGCAGATTGTAGTGTAGGATGACTATGATTGGCTGAGAGCAGAACCACGCCTACTGGCAGGTCTTAAAGGGTTGCTCCCAGCCAGACCAGGTCATTCTGGACTGGTCGACCTACATGTGATATGCTCCAGTCTTCTAGTTAATAAAAGCCTTGGTTTGGATCAACAACCTTTTGATTCTTTCGACGTCCTCCACACTGTGCAATGTAGAAGGTTGGCTCAAGTGACACAGTAATCTCCTTCCTTGCCTCCTACCCACCTCTGCCTCCTGGTCACAGCACCTGATAACCTGAATATGCCTGAGATTGTCTGATCTCAGAAGCTAAGCAAGCTCGGGGCTGGTCAGTACCTGGAGGGGAGTCTGTCTAGGAACACCAGGTGCTTTAGGTTTCTGTGAGGGGTGCTGGACAAAGTGGTGACTCTCTGTCTGCCTTACAGTAGACAAAAGTTAAAGAATTTCATGCATGTTACATTCTAAATGTAGTATTACATGACAATAATGGAACCTTTACCTGACAATAATGGAATCTTTACTTTTAACTTCACATCACAGAATGCTGGTACAGACAGATCAATGGGACACAGGAATTCAATAGATAATGTCGTCATGGTCCTCCAAACAAAATTTTGCAGCCTTGAAGAGTTTTGTGTCCTCTGTGGGGAGGAAATACAGCATATATTTCTTTGTATTCTGCTGTGTGCCCCCTAAACCAATCCTTTCTTATAGATCTGTCTGAAGTATCAGGCGGAGGAGGTAGTGCAACATGTCAGCAGCCAGACAAGGAGCAGGTTATCTGGACACACCCCATTTCCCAGGGAAGTTTCTGGAGAAATCCAATCCACTGGTTCCTCACCCAGTCAGAGAAGTAGTACTTCAGGCAATGGTGTCTCACTTGGCTTTTAGATTTCCAGTGACAAGGTGATTTTCCTGTATCTGGCTGAGAGCATTTGTCAAACTTCATAATCTCAGTGGAATGACAATATCCAGCTTCACTGTCAAACATTTTGGAGTATCAGATCACTGCATCTATAAACCATAGTTATCACGATTTTGAATGCATACAGCACCCTCCATATTGTTTGGGACACATCCACTCTTTTCCCTTTATTTGCCCATGTTCTCCAGTTTTAAATTTGTTATCAAACAATTCATATGTAATTAAATGCACATTTCAGAATTTATTCAGTTATTTGTATACATTTTGGTTTGACTGTATAAAAATTACAGCACTTTTTATACATAGTCATTTCAGGGCATCATTTGGTTTCACAGGTGATTGTGAGAACTCAGGTATGTTTAATTGCTTCATTGGTGCAGGTATAAGAGAGCTAGGCTTGCTTTGCCATTTTGCAACGAGGTCCAAAGTTGTGACAATGATCGTGATGTAAGCCATTATGAGGTGGAAAAACAAGAATAAAATGGTAAGGCTCATCGTCCAAACCTTAGGGTGACCAAAATCAACAGTTTGGAACATCATTAAGAAGAAAGAGCGTGCAGGTGAGCTCAGTAATGTCAAAGGGACTGGTATTTCAAGGAAGACTCCACTGCTGATGACAGTAGAATTATTAGTAAGTTATTTAGTGTATTTGGGTGGCATGGGCTCGTGGGCCGGAAGTGTCTATTACCATGTTGTTCAGGTAGTCCTCAACGTACGACCTATGCGAGTTACATCCACCCACACATAGGACTGAATTTTTATTTTAAACTAAGATTCTTCATTAAAGATTCATTTTTTTGAAAAATTGCTTTAATATCTCATTAAGACATGCGAGTCTGACTTACGACCAATCCAAGTTATGACCAATCATCCGATCATAAGTTGAAGATTACTTGTATCTCTAAATTAAATGAAATAAACCCCGTTTCTCTCATCACAGATGTTGCTCATCTGCTGGGTACTTCATATTAGAAGGTTTTTATCTAATAACTACCTCCTTCTAGTAGATGCTGACATTATCATCAATTACCTGATTAAGCTATCTGCTTTGACATTTTATTCTATCATCTACTTTCTCGATCTACCAGGAGCTCCCATGTTACAGAATATCAGGGCTCATGAAAAGTAATAGAGTCACAAGGACCATTTATTGTCACATGTATCAAGGTATAGTGGGAAAGTTTGTTTTGTGTGTAGTCTAGCTAGTCAACTGATATGTAGTACAGCAATAAAAACATAGTGTAGAGTTACAGAATTAAAGAAATAAAGATCAGTTCAAATGGAGCAGAAGTAACATTATTTTACCCATGTGAGGAGTTCAGCAATCTGATAACAGTAGGAAAGAAACTGTCAATTAATCTGGTATTACGTGATCTCATACTTGTGAATCATCTTCCTGGTGGAAGGAGGGAGAGAGGAGTTAGCTGTTGGCTGCTTTCCCAAGACAATGGGAAGTTAGATGCAGTTGATAGAAGGAAGGGAGGTTTATATGATAGTCTAAGCTGTGTTCAGAGTTCTGGAGATTCTTAAAGCCTTGGGTGAAGAATTTCCCGTAACGCAGTTATGCATCCTGACAGGAAACTTTCGATGGCACCTATGTGGAAGTTATTGAGAAATGCAGATGAAATGCAAAATCTCCTCAGGTTTCTAAGGAGATGGAAGGACTGGTGTGCTCTTTCATCTGGACAGTGGGTGTTATTGATGTCTGGGTACTTAAGCCATAGCAAGATGGAGTCCAAATTCCTTCTTCATTCAGCCCATCCTTTTTGAACAGGTCTTCTCTTCCCCTAGCAGTGATCCCAATGGTCCAAAATCTTGAATCCCTGTCCCCTGCACCAGCTCCTCAGCTACAAAGACATTTGGCTTATTTTCCTATTTCTGACCTCACTAGCACATGGCACCGAAAGTAATCCAGAGATCACTACCCTTGAGGTTTTGCTTCTCAGCCTCCTACCTAACTGCCTATAATTATTGAGCAGAATCTCATCCCTTACTCTACCTATGTTGTTTGTAGCAATGTGTACAACAATCTCTGGCTATTCTCCCTCCCCTTTGAGAATGTCCTCCAAATGCACAGTAACATCTTCGACTCTGGCACCTGGAATTTAACACACGATCCTAGCATCTCTTCCATGACCACAGAACTTCCTGGCTGTGACTGCAGAATCTCCTGTCCTCCAGACTATCAAGTCTCCTATCACTATTGCCCTACCTGCCTGCACCCTTACCTTCTGAGCTTCAGAGCTAATCATAGAGCCATTGACATGACTCTGCTGCTGCTAGCTTGAGAGAGGTCATTCACCCCTCCCCCAGAATGGTATCCAAAGTGGCATACCTATTAGTGAGGGAAAATAGCCACAGGAGAACATATACTGTCTGCTTACTCCCTGTGCCTCTCCTGGTGGTCACCCATCTATCTGTTGGCTTTTCCTTAGGTGTGACCACCTCAGGGAAAGATTTATCTATAATTCTCTCAGCATCTCAGATGATCCTAAGTGCTCAGTCCATCACACAAACCCCCACCCGCCCCCCCGCCCCCCCCCCACTCACCCTCATCTCCATTGACTCCATCTATAACTCTCTACCTTGAAAAAACAGCCAATAAAAGACTCATCCTGCCCCGGTCACAACTTCTCCCATCAAGAAGTAGATTCACTAGTATGAGATCACACACCACCATATTCAAAACAATATCTTTCCTGCAGTTATCAAACTCCTGAAGAAATTGGAAAGTAGTAAAAATATATTGCTTTTGCTTTGTACCAATTCTGTAACTCTACACTTTTGTACTGTGTCCTACTTATTGTCTGCTCACAAGACGATTTCTATCACTGGATCCTGGTACATGTGACAATACACCTTAACTTGAATTATAGTACAGTGATGTCACAACCATTCTATAGAGATGTCCCATACACAGTAATCAGATGAATAACCAGTTAGTCTGTTTAGTCTCATAATGTCAACTGATGGAAGAATGTTGGCATGAGGACCAGATGATGTCCTGGCCATTGTTCACTGTTATGGCATTTTAATTCTCATGTAAGCTACTGGAACATGGTCTCGTGTATTATCTCATGGAAAGTTTGCCTCATAACACTGCTCAGCTTCTTCTGGAGTGTCAACTCAAGGATCTGGGGAAGATGAACACAGGATGATCTAAATTGGACAGGAAACAATTTGACAGAGCTAAGCTGTTGTGTCTCTGAAAATTATAGTGTGCTTTGTTAACTGGGTTCCCGAGTTCACCTTCATAAACATAACATCCATAACTCTGCTATCCACATCCTAACTGGTACCAAGCTACAATAGTCCATACCTTTTAAGTATGCTGAGCTATGGTGCCTCACTTTTAATTTAAGTGAACACATGAGGCTGACCAATGCAATTGTCTATGGAGCAGAGAAAGAGCTGGGGAGTGGTATTGGAGTAGGTTTGGGAACAACAGGCATTGTTGGGACCTTTGTGGGTGTCAATCAGAATCAAAATCAGAATTTATTGTCATGAACAAGTCATGATATTCGGTGTTTTGCAGCAGCGTTATCGAGCAAACATTCATATTATGACCATCTTACATTACTTTTTTTTGAATATTTTATTTAAAGTTTTCATTGAACCCTCCCCCTTACCCACTCTCCCCCTTACCCTCCAACTACTAATAAAAGACCAACAATAGATAGAATATATAGTTATATAAAAGAATTATATAAAAAAAGAAAGAAAAGTGTAAAGAAAAAATAATATTAATCTGGATACACAAAGGTTTGGGTCATACACTGGAACCTTTTATATTAGACGACTTTAGAGAATAGGATTATTACAGGTCTTAAGAGGTGGAGTACATTTTTACATATTTAATCATAAACTTTGCATATACAAGATCTTACAATATTACTATAATTAAAAAATAAAAATAATAGTGCATGAAAAGTAAGGTTCATTGATTATTCAGGAATCTGATGGCAGCGGGGAAGAAGCTGTCCTTGTGCCACTGAGTGCATGTCTTTAGGCTCCTGTACCTTTTACCCAATGGTTCCAAATTGAAGAGGGCATGGCCTGGGTGGTGGAGGTCTTTGAGGATAGAGGCAGCTTACTTAAAACACCTCCTCTTGTAGATGTCCTCGATGGAGTGAAGTCTGGTGCCTGTGATGTCACAGGCTAAGTTAACAACCCTCTGGAGTTTATTCCTGTCCTGAGAGTTGGTGCCTCCATACCAGTCAGAATGCTCTCCATGGTACACTTGTATAAGTCCATGAGAGACTTCGGTGACATACTGAATCTCCTCAGACTCCTCACAAAGTATAGCTGCTGGTGAGCCTTCTTTATGAATGCATCAACATGGAGACTCTTGGATAGATCCTCGGAGATGTTGACACCTAGGAATTTGAGGTTATTGACTTTCTCCACTGAGGCCTTGATGAGGACTGGGTTATTGTGTTGCAACCACTGTATGTATGTATTGTGTGAGACAGACTGTCCCCTGAACCTAAGACTTCTCCCTTAGTACCTGCGTTGGAACTGGGCCAGCAATATGAGACGTGTTGATGTCTTAAGGTGATTAAAGCCTATTAATCACAACTCTCTCTCTAATGTGGTTGATTGATAGTGCCACAATTTAATCACCTTAAATTTATGGCCATGGACAAGACAATATGGGCAGATAAACTGGACATCGGAGATCCGGAGGCCTCAGTCAAATTCGAGATCGTGGTTCCACTGCCTCAACGCTTTCATAAGATGCAACAACGTGCAGAGTAATGAAGACAAATAAAATCTACTCTTCTCTCAGGTCAGCCACCAAGTCTTCCAGATGATAAGGGGCTGCACTACTTACTCGGCTGCAATGGAGCTCCTGCAGAAACAGTATCGGAAAACCGACGAGTGTCATCTACGTCAGGTTCCTTCTGGGCAGAAGTAGACAAAGGCTGGTGAGTCAGTCAATGAATACATGTGGGTCCTCTGGGGGCTGGGGCGAGCCTGCGACTGCAGAGAAGTTTTTGCTGCTACTCACCTGGAAGATCTGATACGCGATACCTGTGTGACTGGATTCAAGTCTGATTAGATCAGTCAGAGACTCCTGGAAAAGAATGATCGAAGCCTGCAAGAAGTAGTCAACCTGGCTAAAGCGCTTGAGACAGCACAGCTGAATGCAGAGGTCTTCTCCTCGGGGAATGTGGCCACCACGTGGGGAGCTCGGGCACTGCCATCTTGGGACGCAAGGTCCCAAATCACCACTGCCACCATTGAGCACCCGAAGAGATACTTCTGCGGACATGCGAAGTATCCTTGAAAGTGCTTCCTGGCCGGAAATGCTACATGCTCCACCTGCAGGAAGAAGGGACACTATGGGAAGGTATTTTGGTCCCAACCCCCTTCCAGCAGAGCTCCATGCAGCTGGCAGTTGCCAACATCCTGGACTACGCCACTTCTGGTCCCATTTCAGGTCACGAGAAATGGCTCATTAGATCATGGGAGCAGCAAACTGAGATGGCACCATTTATGGCGTCGCTTTCGGCAGTGAGTAGCAGCACCATGTGTGCAATTTGGGGGCAGCCATCTTGGAAAGCACCCCCAAGCCAACTCTACTGCAGTGACTCAGACAATGACTAGATGTTGGCCTCGATTACCCTTGATCAGAATGCCCATATCAACTGGCCAGGGCCATGATGAACATCGAAGTAAACAATCATGTCACGGACTGCCTATTTGATACAGGGAGCACAGAGAGTTTCATTCAACTGGGCACAGTGCAGCACAGCACTACTCCCTCACGGTAACCCCGGCAAAATGTACAGTCCCCCACTCGGCTGAGATTCACAGCTGCTGCACCATGATACTGACTATGCAGGGCACAGAGTACAAGAACTTTAAGCTCCTCATCATGTTACAGCTTTACACACCAGTCATACTGGGACTGGACTCCAGTGCCAGCTAAAAAGCGTCCAAATGCAGTTTGATGGCCCACACATCCCTGCACCCCCGCCACATGATCTGCAACTGCAAATTTATAAACCACCGATCCCCCCTACGAACCTGCGGTCTCTCTACTCTCCACCCACGATAGCAAGCCAATCACCACCAAAAGCAGGCGATACATCCCCGGGGACAGAGCCTTCATCAAAGCAGGTCAAATGGCTTCTGTCAGAGGGAATCATAGAACCCAGGAGGGCACAGGTGGTAGTTGTTAAGAGTGGAGAGAAACACAGCATTGTCATTGACTAAAGCCGAACCATAAACTGTTTCACCCAATTGGATGCCTACCAACTGCATCGCTGACATGGTAAATGAGATTGCCCAGTTCCGGGCCTTCTCAACCATTGACGTTAAATCGGCCTACCACCAGCTCCCGATCTGTCTGGAGGGCAGCCTTTACACTGCTGTTGAGGCAGATGGCCGCCTCTACCACTTCTTCTGGTCCCCTTTGGGGTCACCAATAGGCTCTCTGTCTTGCAGAGGGAGATGGACCAGATAGTGGATGACTACAGGCTAAAGGTCACATTTCCTTACCTAGACAATGTGTCCATCTGCGGCCATGGCCAGCAGGATCATAACGTTAACCTGCAGAAATTTCTCCAGACATCCAAAAGCCTCAACCTAATATATAACCAAAAGAAGTGTGTGTTCAGTACTTCATGGCTAGCCATCCTTGGTTGCATGATGGAGAATGGCGTCATTGGGCCCGACTCTGACCGCATGTGCTCCTGTTTGAATTCGCATTGCCTCATACCCTCAAGGCCCTGAAAAGGGGCTTGAGCTTCTTTTATTATTATGCCCTGTGGGTCCCAAATTACGCAGATCAAGCCCACCCCCTGGTGAAATCAACTGCCTTTCCCCTGACGGCAGAAGTCCAAGGAGTGAAGTCTGATGCCTGTGATGTCGCAGGCCAAGTTAACAACCCTCTGCAGTTTATTCTTGTCTTGAGAGTTGGTGCCTTCATACCAGGTTGTGATGCCACCAGTCAGAATACTCTCCACAGTACACCTGTAAATGTTTACGAGAGTCTCAGGTGACAGGAAGTATCGCCTCAGATACCTAACAAAGTAGAGCTGCTAGTGAGCCTTCTTTGTGATTGCGTCAACGTGATGGCTCCAGGACAGAACTTTGGAGATGTTGACACCCAAAAGTTCTTGGCCCTCTCAACTACTGAGCCCTCGATGAGGACTGGGTCATTTTCCCCTGACTTCCTCTCAATCATCTCCTTGGTTTTGCTGTCGTTGAGTGCAAGGTTGTTTTCATTGCTCCACTCAACGAGCTGATCTAACTACCTCCTGTACGCTTCCTTATTGCCATCTGTGATTCTGCCAACAATGGTGATGTCGTCGGCAAACTTGTAGATGGCATTGGAATTGTGTATAGCGAGTAGAGCAATGGGCTGATCACCCATCCTTGGGGTGCACGTGCATTGATCATCAGTGAGGAGGAGGCGTTATTTCCAATTTGCAAATGCTTCAGTTTCCTCTTTTGCACTAATGAGCTGGGCTCCTCAGAGATATTTCTCAGAGATATTTGAGGACACAAGAACAATGAGTTAATTGTTGGATCATAACTTTCCTACTTCTGTTTAAAAAATTCCAACAAGTGAAAACCAGTATCCCATATTCTTTCCTAACTACATTGTCTACCTAGGTTGCTGGCTTCAAGTATCCATGGACGTGCTCCAAGGTCCTGCTGTTCCCAATACTCCCTAAAACCCTACCATTCATGGTGTGTTTTAGCCACATTACTGCCTTCAAAATGCATCATCCCACATTTATCTAGATTAAGCTGCATCTGTCATTTATCAGCTCATCATCAATACATCAATATCTCTCTGCAACTTTCCAAGTTATCACCATCTCCACCCATCTGTGTCAATTACAACTTATCTTAATCCCATCTATGCGAATTTCTGTCGAGTCCAAGCATAACATTCCTTCCCCTTTCTCCTCCCCCCCCACCCCATTTCCTTGACCTCAAACACTTAACACTTAGACAACCAAATAAAAAGAAAAAACTTAAGAGATTAAAACTTTCAAAACACAGGAATAAATCATATTTGGGAGTTATGTGTCTGGCCTGGTCCAACTGCCAGAGATTGGGCCAATTTTCATTTATTTTCCTGACTTTTCCTGGCTGGACTGAGGTGGACCCCTTCTTCCCCACCTCCCCACCCCCCCGGCCCCCCCAGAGATTGGGGAGGAATCAGGGCGAGCCAGGCCCCGAAGTACAGTTGTCTTTTTCACAGCTGTGCGCCTATATGGTTCAGATACGGCTACCAATTTTTTTAAAGTGCCGTACCTTCCCCTCAAGTTATAGGTAACTTTCTCCAGGGGAACACAGGCTTGCAGGTCCTTACTTCATTGGGCAATACTCAGACAAGAGACAGATTTCCAGGTTACCGCTATGTACTTCCTAGAACAACTCATGATCCTGTGAGAAATCTTAACCTATAATTTTCCCTAGGATTTCACCTCGCTCTGTCCAAAAGGACCTCACCTTGATACATGTCCAGGTCGCATGCACAAAGGTTCCTATTTCAATTCCAGACCTAAAGCAATGATCTGACAGTTCAGGCTTTGAGCTGTTGATCTTTTCCAGTGTCAGATACAGCTAGTGCAAAAAATTATATTGCACCAGCCTATGCCTCGCATTGATTACCGCAGTCATGCTGGTCCAACACAGGTCAGACCAGCACAGGTCATGAATCATCATTCCTAGATCTGACTCCACCTCTGTCCTGATTTATGGAGATCTCACTTAGGTCCTTCCACTTGGAACAGGAAATACATTGGCGAAATAAATTTCCATATGATCCCTCTTCGAATCATGGTTTCTATGTTACTGCACTTTGGTAGGGCCATAGTTGGAACTAATTTATCCTGTAGAAAAGATCTTATCTGAAGGTAGCAGTGGAATGTCTTATTTGACAAATTGTATTTCTGCCTAAGCTGCTCAAGTGACATTAATTGTCCCTGCTCGTAACAGTCCATTCCTGCGCCAAGTGTCTAGGATCTTGTTACCCACTGTCAAAGGTATTAGCCGGTTTGGAGTCAGGGGGGTTTTTGGAGACAGCCCCAATTTTTATTCCTAAGTACCAATTAATATCATTCCAACTG
The DNA here is from genome assembly GCF_036971445.1 of Narcine bancroftii. Classification (NCBI taxonomy): domain Eukaryota; kingdom Metazoa; phylum Chordata; class Chondrichthyes; order Torpediniformes; family Narcinidae; genus Narcine; species Narcine bancroftii. The sequence goes on from NC_091469.1 coordinate 44,476,528, forward strand.
CAAAAGATCTGCTTTATTATGGGGCTGTCTGTTTTTCCAGATAGCAATTTAGCATCCCATTTGTAAATAAATTCCTCTGCTACCCTCTCGACTATGAATTGCAGATCAATTTGTACTCAGGATGGTACCTCTCTGCCCCGCCCCAAAGAGTGAGGAGATGTACTTCACCTGGGCTGCCCAATAATATTTTTTATAGTACGACATCCATAATCTGCCTTGACTGTAGTCCCAAGTCATTTTCTCCATAGAGACCCTGGCTACCTTCCCGTTCCATAAGAACGTTCTTATCCATGAAAGCAGGGCCTGAAATAAACCCCTAGGGAAGGTATGAAAGATACTGGAGTCCTGGCAACACATTCATTTTAATGTAGTTGACCCTACCCAGCAACATTATGGGCAGGGACATCCATCTGTTTAGGCCCTCCTTGAGTTTTTCCAGCAAAGTGTTATAATTTAATTTAATTTGTACAAATTGTTTAGATTATTCTCTATTTTGATTCCCAGGTACTTAATTCCATTTTGTAGCCACTTTAGGTAACTATTTTTCTGAAATTGACTATAATCCCTTCCTGTAAGTGTCATGATCTCACTCTTATCCCAATTAATCATGTACCCAGCAACTTACCCATAGTCTTCCAGAGAAGAGCACAGTTTGGGCAATGAGTTTATTGGGTCTGTCAACTATATCAATATATCATCAGTAAATAAACTGATTTTAAGCTATTCCTGGGCCATTCGGAACCCTTAATGTCTGGACCCTGATGAATGGCCTCAGCCAACAGTTCCATGGCCAGTATGAACAGAGCTGGAAATAGCAGGCATCTCTGTCTGCTTAACCTTGTGAGTGGGAAGGCTGAAGAAATTTTCCCATTAATCACAACTTTCGCCTTGGGTGTGTGATATAGCACCCTTACCCAATTAATGAAAGTTGGCCCTAGCTCTATTTTCTCCAGGACTTTGAATAAAAGTCCCCTCTAATCTGTCAGATGCCTTTTTCTGCATCGAGAGCCATATCGAGACCCCTTTCATTTCTGGCTTGTGCCAAATGCATTATACTTAGCAGTCTGCTCATGTTGTCACCCATCTCCCTTATTTGTACAAAGTCCACTTAATCTTTTTGCCAGTCTGTTTTCCAGGGCTTTAGCTACTATCTTATAATCTGTATTTAATAGCAAAATAGGTCTATAAGAGGACGGCTTTAACAGGTCCTTATCTTTTTACAAAATCGTCGTAATGATTGCTGTCGAAAAAGATTCTGGGAGTCTATGGGTCTCCATTGCCTGATCTATCACCTCCATATAAAGAGGTATCAACAAATCCTTGAATTTTTTATGGAACTCAGGTGGAAACCAATCCTCTCCTGGAGAATTGTTGGCTTGTAACGAATTCAATGTGCTCACTATTTCTTTTTTTTCTAGCAATAGGACTTCTATATAAAGCCTTAATCCAACCAATAAAGAAAAGTCCACAATTAAATTTCTCCAAAACTTTTTTAAAAACTCCATTTGACTCTATCAAAAGCCTTCTCTGCATCAAGAGTTTACCATTGATTGGTCAGATTGCTCCCAAGAAACATTAATTAAAGAAATCAACTTAACAATATTGTCTGCTGAATAACGATTTTTAATAAAACCTGATTGATCTACATGATTTAAATCTAATAAATATGTAGCTAATCTATTAGCTACAACCTTAGCAACAATTTTATAGTCTACATTCAATAAAGAAACAGGTCTATAAGACCCTGCTTTTAATGGATCCCTATCCTTCTTAAGAATAACTGTAATAAATGCTTTAGAAAAAGAATCTAGAAAAGAACAAATCTTTGTCGCCTGTTTCAATACATTCATCAATAAAGCAATTAATAAATCCTGAAATTCTTCATAAAATTCAGAAGTAAAACCATTATCTCCTGGAGACTTCCCATTAGGCATAGATCAAAGTGCATCCATCACTTCTTTAACTGTAAAGGAAGCATCTAAATCCATGATATCTTTATCAAAGAATGTAAAATCAGACAAAAAAATTATCAATTTTAGCATCATCTTCTGACACTTCAGAAGTATACAATTTTTCATAAAATTTACAAAACTCATCATTAATTTCCTGAGGTTTATATGTAATCATTGAATCATGTTTAAAAGTGTTTATTGTTCTAGAAGCTTGATGTGTTTTTAACTGCCAAGCTAAGACTTTATGAGCTCTCTCACTCAACTCATAATATCGCTGTTTAGTTCTCTGTAATAATTTCTCAAATTTATAAGTTTGTAATGAATTATACCATCATTTCCTATTAACTAAGAGTGCTTTCTTACCTTCCTTTTCCAAAATTTCTATTTCCTTCTCCAATTTAATAACCTTAGCCATATGTTGTTTCATAATTTTAGCAGTATACCTAATAATTTGTCCCGATAAGCTTTTAAATCATCCCATAAACAAATTTACTATTTATTGAACCTATATTTACTTTCAAAAAAAGCTGTATTTGATCCTTTATAAATTTACAAAATTCAGAATTTTTCAACAATAAAGAATTAAATCTCCAACGATAAACATTTTCAATTCTCTCAGAACCTGTACATGTAATTAATAACGAAAAATGATCAGACAAAATCCTGCTCTTATATTCAGCCTTCAAAACTCAACCTTGTAATTGTGCTGATACTAAAAATAAGTCTATTCTAGAATAAGCATCATGACAATATGGCGGCACACATCCTCATGGCGAACCGGCCCTGCTTGTATCGCCATGTGGCGGGACAGCCATGGGGAAATGGCATCGTCAGAGGTTTCTCTCTGACTCCAGCATCTCTTCCAGCGCGCACCCTGGGCAGCGATTATGATGTCACAATGCACCAGGTGACTGAGCTCATGTGGCCCTTATAGGGTCGCACTGAATTTGAATAAAAACAATCATTAACGACCCTCAACGTGGTGGCTGTGTTTCTTCCACTGCTCACACCCCCACAGTGGTGACCCCGACGAGCCCAGTCGAATTTCTGGACTCTTGAACACCATGGATTCGGCAGAGCTTAACACTGTCTCCATCAAACTTCCCCCCTTTTGGACCCACCGACCGACTGTGGTTCGGGCAGGCGGAAGCACAGTTTCAAATCCGCAACATCTCCGCAGATGCCACGATGTTTTACCACGTTGTGAACGCTCTGGACTAAGATACGGTGGCAAGTGTGGATGACATCATCCACCACCACCCCAGCTGTGGGCACCAGCCAAACCCAAGAAAGGCAGCAGCACCTGCGGACGCCCTATGGTGCACGAAGAGGGAGAATGAAGCATTCCTCAACTTGGTGGCACATCTGGGAACTAGCAGACCGCCGCTCGCCCCCAAGACCAAGCCAGAGGAGGGCCAGTCATCCTGGTACTTCTACCACCAGCGCTGGGGAGCACAAGCCCGTGAGTGTTGCCAACCTTGCGGGTTTCAGGGAAATGACCAGGCCAGCCGCCGTTAATGGCTGCGACGGCTGGCCACACAAACAGCCTCCTTCATGTGACAGACAGGTCCACTGGCCACCGATTCCTGGTGGATATAGGGGCCAAGCTGAGCATCCTCCCACCCCCGCCGCATTAGAGACTCACACCTGATCTCGCGGTCCAACCCTGCAGACGGCTAACGGCTCCACCATCAAGACCTATGGCACCCGCAGGACACAGATCCAGAAAGGAAGGGAGAAGTTCCACTGGAGATTCATCCTAGCCTCCGTGGGCACTGTGCTGTTGGGGGCTGACTTCCTGAGGGCTCATGGTCTCCTAGTCGACATTAAAGGCAAGAAGCTGGTCAACGCCCAAATGTTCCATTCCACACAACTGGACACAGCAGATGCCTGCAGGCCCGAAATCGCCGCCATAGCTGCCACCAGAGATGAATTCACCAACATCCTCCACGAGTTCCCCGCCATCCTAGAGCCACGTTTCAATGCCATTGTGCCCCAGCATGAGGTCTTCCACCACATTGCCACTCAAGGTCCCCTGCTGCATGCTAGGCCTAGATGGCTGCCACCTGAGAAACTCCAGCAAGCAAAGGAGGAGTTCTCCAGACTCCAAGAACTCAGAATCGTCTAGCACTTGGACAGTGCCTGGGCATCACCGCTCCATATGGTCCTGAAATCGTCTGGGGGCTAGAGACTATGTGGAGACTACCGGCGGTTAAATGATGCAACCATCCCCGACAGGTACCCACTACCCCACATACAGGATTTCTCCGCCAACTTCCACGGCGCACGGATCTTCTCTAAGGTGGACCTCGTGCAGGGATAACAACAAATCCCGGTGCATCCAGACGACGAGGGTAAGATGGCCGTCATCACCCCTTTCGGCCTTTACGAGTTCCTGCATATGCCCTTTGGCCTAAAGACTGCAGCCCAAATGTTCCAGCACCTCATGGACACAGTAGGGAGGGATTTGGACTTTGTGTTCATCTACCTGGATGATATACTTATTGCCAGTCGCAGCCGCTCACCTCCACACCCTCTTTGCTCACCTGGCGGATTTCGGCCTCGCGGTCAACACGGCCAAATGTCAGTTCAGCAAGGAGACCCTCCAGTTCTTGGGGCACACCATATCAGCGGCCGGGGCCGCACCAGCACTGGAGAAGTTTGCGGCCATCCAACGTTTTTCCAAACCCCCCACCCTAAAAGGCCTTCAGGAATTCGTGGGGATGGTGAACTTTCACCATCGTTTCACCCCTGGAGCTGCTCGGACCATGTGGCCGTTGATTGTACTGATGGTCACCAAAGAAAAGACTCTATTCTGGCCGGAAGAGGCGAATAAGGCTTTTGTCGCAACGAAGGAGGCCCTAGCCAACATGACACTTCTAGTGCATCCATAGCCAGAGGCTCACACGGCACGTGGATGCCTCAGCTACGGCAGTGGCGGTGGGGGGGGGGGTCCTGGAACAGTGATGTCCTTTTTCAGCAAGCAGCTGCGCCCACCAGAATTCAAATATAGCGCCTTCAACTGGGAGCTCCTAGCTCTGTACTTGGCCATCCACCACTTTCGCTACTTCCTCAAGGGCAGGCTGTTCAAAGTCTTCACAGACCACAAGCCCCTCACCCAGGCACTGGCGATGGCCAAGGATCCGTGGTTCGCCAGACAACAGCGCCACCTCTCATACGTGTCGGAGTTCACGACTGACATCCGACACAGTGCTGGTAAGGACAACGTGGTGGCGGATGCACTCTCACAACCCGACATCAACACTCTCACCCCCGGCCTAGATTACGCTTAACTGGTCCAGGTCCAGAGAAATGAGACGCAGGCCTTGTGGACCGTCATCTCGGGCCTCAAATTCGAAGAAGTCCAGTGGCCCAGCAGCCTGGACACACTGCTCTGCGATGTCAACAGGTACGCCGCATCCGGTAGTCCCGCCGCACTGGAGAGTGAGGGTCTTCAGTCTAGTCCACGACCCCACTCACCCAGCGGTGAAGATGACAGTGCGTATGGTCACAGAGCGGGTCGTGTGGCATGGGCTCAAGAGATCCGTGATGGGGCTCGCCAGGAAGTGCACTAGATGCCAGACCTCCAAAGTCCACTGACACATGCAGGCTCCCTTACAAAACTTTGACTTGGCGGCTTGCAGGTTCCAACACATCCACATCGATATCATTGGACCCCTGCCGGTGTCAAGGGAGGTTCGTTACCTCCTGACGGTGGTCGACCACACCACAAGGTGGCAAGAGGCTATCCCAATCAAGGAAACCTCTGCGGAGACATGGACTCTGGTCAACTAGTGGATCACCCGATTCGGAGTCCCGGCGCACATCACGAGCGACAAGGGCGTGCAGTTCACATCCGCCCTGTGGACCCAGATGGCAAAACTCCTGGGGGGTGAAGCTCCACCACACCACGGCATACCACTTGCAGTCAATAGGTTGGTGGAGAGGTTCCACAGGCACCTCATGGCCAGGCTCTCCAGACCAGATTGGGCGGATGGCTACCCTGGGTCCTCCTCGGGATTAGGATGGCACCCAGGGAGGACCTACAAGCCTCGGCAGCGGAGATGGTGTACAACGCACTGCTTTCACTACTGGGTGAGATTTTCGGCTCAGACCCCGACACTGCAGCCACCAATGAAATCCTGCTGGCGGTCCTCCACAGGAGACTGGGCTCCCTGGCTCCCCCACCCCTAACACGCCACAGCACCCGGGCAATCCACCTCCCCAAAGAACTCAATTTGGCTCAGTTTGTTTTCGTGCAAAGGGCGCACCACTTCAACGACCGTACGAGGGGCTGTACAAAGTCTTGCACTGGATACTTCACCCTAGACATTGGGGGGAGGGAGGAACTTTTTACAGTGGACATATCACAGCCGGGGCAGATGGCCATGCCCAAGTGCTGGGGCCGGCCACCAAAGCGACAGAACGCGTAGCCGTTTCTGGGGGGAGGTTGCGTGGCGGTGCACACCCTTATGGCGAACCGGCCCCACTTGTATCGCCACATGGTGGGGCAGCCATGGGGAATTGGCATCGTCAGAGGTTTCTCTCTGACTCCAGTATCCCTTCCAGCGTGTACCCTGGGCAGCGATTATGATGTCACAATGCACCAGGTGACTGAGCTCATGCTGCCCTTAAAGGGACGGGCTGAATTTGAATAAAAAGTCATTAACGACCCTCAACGTGGTGGTTGTGCCTCTCTCATTGCTCACACTGCCATAACAGAATGAATAATATGAAAAATCTTTCTCCTTAGGATTTAACTTTCTCCATATATCTATCAAATTCATACCATTAATTGTTTAGCCATTTTAGTTCTAATTACCGATTTTGATTTATCTAATAATGGGTCTAAACAACAATTAAAATTACCCCTACCATAATCTTATCATATACCTGATTTAAATTTAAAAAATCTAACATGAATTGCTCATCATCTATATAATGAGCATAAATATTCATTAAAGTCCAACATTCAAAAAACATTTTACAATTAACCAAGAGCCTACAAACTGACTCAAAAACTGATTCCAATTTAAAAGATAACTTTTTATTAATCAAAATAGCAACTCCTCTTGTTTTGGAATTAAAAGAAGACTCTACAACCTACCCAACCCAATCTCTTTTTAGTTTCTGATGTTCCTTTTCAGTCAAATGTGTCTCTTGCAATAAAGAGACGTCAACCTTCAATTTTTTTTAATATGTGCCAATACCCTCTTTATCTTAATCGGATTATTAAGCCCGTTAACATTAAAAGTAGCAAAATTTAAATTAGCCATTAGAAAATATCTATACGCACACCACCAGAAATGACGAAGCGCCTCCCTGTGCCTACAGCACAAACAAAAGATCACCTCAAAGATAAAAGAAAAAGAAAAAGAAGACCCCATGAAAAAAAACATTAAAAAATACTATTATAGTATTACCTCCCTCAATTATACGGGAGTGACTAATGCCACAAATTGGCCAACGATCCCGGAAGGATTGGTAGCCGAACCACCACCCCGCCTCCCCGAGCAGAACAACAGAAAATAATATATAAAAATAATTTAAAGTATGAAATGCTTTTTCCAAATCTCGATTAACCTGATCATCAATTCCAATATCAATCAACTGTTGAGATCCCATCTCTCGCTTTCCATTCTTCCTCTTTGGAACCAAAACAGGTTGTTGAGGAAATCTTTCTTGACTTTGTACCTGCTTATTATCAGGTAAAGAATTAGCAAATGTAATTTACATAGGCAATGCAGTCATTCACATCCTATAAGCAGGGGTTATACACACCCTCCCAGACCCCTGAATGAGGGGAGGTGGATCTGGTACCACTGTACCCACAAGCCCTCGGACACATGATCAGTTGAGAGCAGCGGCTCTACTGCCAGTATTGATCTATAGTAATGTGAGCTATACCCTCCATAAATCTTCGTCCGCGAAGCCAAGCCAAAGAAAGAAAGAAGAAGTAATACAATGGCTCAGCTTCAGTGCAGTGTGCACCTTACCCACAACCCTTCCAAGCAACATCTGCAGCAGTGACCTAGCATGGAGTTGTGTGCAGGGCTAGTACCACAAGGCAGAGGGCTAGTGTCCTCTGTGCTGGTGCTAAATTCAAGACTCTAGCCAATAAGGATGTTGAGTGATTTGAACCAGTCAATGGCAAGGTCTGAGCGCAATCTTAACTGGCATTCCACCTGCAGTTTGTAGCATTGTCTATAACTTTGTAACTTTGAGTTGAACAAAAAGTAGACCATGTACTGACAGGTGGTGTGACTTCCGAATGAATTTCAGGTGAGGAGGCTACATGACCACCAGCAATAGGCAGGGAGCCTCCCCTACGCACAACACTCTGAAACCCTGGTTTTGCTTCAAATGGACAATTACTTTCATGAGTTACAGCTATCAGTTTTAAATCATTCACATTGCATTTAGTCACAGATGCAAATCTAATTTCACAAGATATTGCTGTGATTTATTCAAGTTTGTTTAACTGAAACAAACCAATATGCAGAAGCTTCAAAAGATATTCATGGCCTTCTGTAACAATTGGAATCAGTCAAAGTGAGTGAAGACAAGTCCTATTTGAGAAATTCGAGGCCCTTCCACGGGTTGTGGCATGCTCTCACTTTGCATTCCTAACACTTTGCAGAGTTCTGTAGTCATCAAATTCTTTAATTTGCCAGTCCAATTGTCTGCTTACTCTCTGTTAGAAATCATTTGTAGGCATGTGAGGGTGGTTTCCATTTCTTTAAGAATATTCCAAACATTCTGAAAACAGAAAGCAACTGCCACAAATAAATCAAGTTTCAAACCTTTTAAACCAATGGGCAATTTTTTTTAAATCGTTAAACGGTGCTAAATAAATATTGATATTTTCTACTTTAAAATTCAAGATTGGAAACATGTTTGTAAATTGCCCTTAAACCTGGAAATGAGCTCCTGACCTTAATGACAAACATCAGCGTGAGCTGACATAGCGATGTGTCACTGGTGTAACTTTGGAAATTTGAGTAAACATGGAAGTGAAAGGTCAAAAGTTGCTGCTAATTGTTTGTGTTGTATTTCTGACTACATTTTGATGTTGCTACTCTTCTGGAGTCCAATGAGGAAATGTGAAGTATGTAGGAGCAAATGAAATAGGAGCAGGAATAGGTTATCTGGGCCATCAAACCTGCCCTGCCACTTAATAAGATCGTGGCTGATTTGGTAGTGAACTGAGCTCTACTTATATGGAGCCACATGAGAGGCAGTAGATGCTGAATCTGAACTAACACATAAGTTGCTGGAGGAACTCGGCAGGTCGAGTAGCATTAGAGGGAGAAAAAATAGTCAACATTGTGAGCTGGAACCCTAAATCAGAACTAAGAGCTCTCTCTCCTCCACACTCTCAGTTCTGAAAAAGAGTTCCAGACCAGAGTGTTGATTATTGTTTTTCTCCCACTGATGCTGCTTGACCCAGTGATTTCCTCCACCAAAGTGTGTGCTGCTCCACTTATCTGCCTGTTCCCCCATAATCCTTAATTCTCCTACTGTTCAAAAATCTAACTCTTTCATACATTTAATGAGATTGTAGTGGGCCAAGCGACTACGCAGTTAGATAGGCTGAATCGCTGCCCCAGTCATCTGACACAAGATGGCGTGGGCCCCCCTTCCCTTCCAAGGAGAAGCCCATAGTTGGCAACACGCGTTGCCTGGGGGACAGCGCCACTTCTGGGTTGCGTGCCGCTGGACGGGGAGTTGGGCCACAATGCACTGACGTCACTTCCTAAGGCCAGTGTGCCCCTCACAGAAAGTGTGCGGTCTCCTCAAGCAGCACGAGGAATTGAAAAATAAAATTCAGTTACGGGTTCACCTTGTCTCTCATTTCGGTAGCGCTGCTGTTAGCAGATGCTACAGTGGGGTGAACCCGTAACTGAACTGGTATGAGGTTTATCTCTGCGACCATGTCAACTAGGAAATCCCTCTTTCTTCACTGGTCCCTGAGGTAGAGTAGACCTTTTAGTGTGCCAACCACCAAGGCCACTATTGGTGGCTGGCCTGTCCATTTCCTACTTGGCATTGGGGTATGAGCATGGAGGGCCGTACTGTCAGGCATCCGTGGTGGTAGAAACAGTAATCACTCTCTTTTTCTGAGTGCTCGTTACGTTGTGGCTGGGCCATGGCTACTATTGGAGGTGATGAACCAGCAGCACCAACAGCATATATGAAACTCTGTTACGGGGTGTGAAAAAGTCTGTCTGGTTCTTTGGCTATCAGGTATGGGACGCTGAAATCCATGTTAGAATTGCCAAGGAAACATGCACTGGTACCTTGGAGAGGAACAGGACCTTGAACAAGAAACAGTTTGTCTGTCCACTAAGGCCACCATTTTGTGCATGAGCTCGGAGGAGTTCCTATTGGTCAGGCATTGCCTATTCAGGATGTAGACAGCGCGCTCGTGTCGGCTGAGTTCCAGGGAATTGAGGATGAAATGCCAGAATTGTTCGTACTTATACTTCATAGGTAGGTTTTCCACGAACAAGCTTACTTTTGCTGCACTAGCAGTATGCCAGAACTTCTCCGAGATAATGCCTCTGAACTGGAACTAAGGCTCGGCCAGTTGTACCTAATTCCTGGGCTGATTTGCCCAGAAGGGCGGCAAATGCACGCCCACAGCATTGGTCACAGCCATTGCCACTGTAGCGGTAGTAAAATCCTGCACTTTGTCGTGTTCAAGGTTGGTTCCAAAAACGTTGGAACTGTTAGGGTCACAACTCTAGCATCTGCTAACGGCAGTGCTACTGAAATGAGAGATGTCCACACAGAATTAAGTGAACCAGTAATTGAATTTTATTTTTCAATTCCTCACGCTGCTCGAGGAGACTGCCCACTTCCTATGAGGGGCGCACTGGCCTTAGGAAGTGATGTCAATGTATTGCAGTGTCACTCCCCGTCTAGTGGCACGCAACCCAGAAGCGGCACTGTCCACCAGGCAACGCGTGTCGCCAACCGCGGGCTTCTCCTCGGAAGGTAAGGTGGGCTGCGCCATCTTATGTCAGACAATTGGGGTGGTGATTCGGCTCGTCTAACCGCCCAGTCGTTGACCCACTACAAGATAACCTTTACTGCTTTCTTGGACAGAGAATTCCACAGATTTACTACTCTTATGGAAAATCAATTCCTCCTCATCGCTCTCTTAAATCTACTGTCCTAAATATTGAGTTTATATCCCCTAGTTTTAGTATTACCTTCCAATCACTACAAACTCCTTGCTGCTATCTATCTATTCCTTTCATTATTTTATTTGCTTCCATAAAGTTTCCTTTGATCCTAACCTCCAACGTGCATTCTCCCAGCTTGCTTAATATCTCCTCAGAAGCTTACCCCTCATTTACAGATCAGCCTGGTGATCTTCCAAAGAGATTCCCCACCATTTCTAGTGGGGGTATCACTCAAACAGCCTGTTATTTTCCATTTGTGGAGTCGAATGGCTGCAAGGGACCAAAGTAAGTATTACGACTTGTACTCCATTCATTGTTTTCTTTATGATGTAAACATAACAAGCACAGTACAGATGTGTGCTTAATTACTTATAAAAAGTATTTGGGGATGAAACTTTCCCTTCACTTGAAAGAAAACTGTTGAAGTGGTAAATTCAGCATAATGGGGAGAGTTTATACTCAGGGGCATAAAAATGGAGCATATTTAATCAAATCAAATAACAGTAAATATATTTCTGTAAATAATGAGTTAACTATTAACTTTACATGTAAGTAATTAATTGATGCAATATTATAAGATATTTATATCAGGTGTTACAGTTTTTAAGGCAATTCATTGCAGTAAATTATTGATATATGCCTACCTTTTAAGAGATGTGTACCATGCATACTGTACCTGTCACTGTTGCTACATGAGTTTTGATTATTTTCGATAAAGGTTGTTTGGTTTGTAGCTCGATTCATAATTACTTTAGTGATAAGCAATATAAAATAGCCCACAGACACCACATGAATGATAGGGTCAGAACTGTATTAGTCTTTATTGAATTATTCCGTGGATCTTTAATGTATAGCTCAGAAGTCAGTAAGTTATCAATTTAATATTTCATCCAATTAAGTCAAAGTGCAGCTAAATATTAAGATTTATTCCAGCTAAAAATGTTGCATTAATAAGGTTCATAATTTTCAAATACACATTTTGTTCATGGTGTTTTATATTTTGCTGTCCATAATCAATCAAAGCAATTTGTTTCTCCTGGGTGTCAACATCTCAGAGGATCTGTCCTGAAATCTCAAAGAAGGCTCACCATCTTTGATACAATCTCAAAGAAGGCTCACCAGCAGCTATACTTTGTGAGGTGTCTGAGGAGATTCAATACGTCACCAAAGACTCTACAGGTGTACTGTGGAGTGCATTCTAGCTGGTTGCATCACTGCCTGGTATGGAGGTGCCAACTCTCAGCGTATCAGATCCCTATTCAGCCAGAGGACCACCTATACATGGCCTTTGAGGCCAACAGCCATCTCTACCAGTTCCTCCGGGTGCCATTCGGCCTAACCCATAGCATATTTGTTTTTGAGATAGATGAACCGCATGGTGGATGACCACAAATTGAAGGCTACTTTTCCCTATTTGGATAATGTCACCCTCTGCACTGGTGAAGGAAGCATGATGCCAACCTCAATAGGTTCCTTACCAATACTAAAGCCATGAATATGACATGCAATCAGAAAAAGTGTGTGTTCCGCACTAATAAATTGGTGATATTAAGGTATGTGGTGGAGGAGGGTGTCATTGCCTCGGACCCTGAGTGGATGCGCCCACTACTGAAACTCCAAGTGCCACAGATCCTTAAGGCATTAAAGTGTTGTTTGGGATTTTTCTCATACTATGTACACAGTGGGTACCCAATAACACAGACAAAGCCTGACCACTAGTAAAGACAGTCACCTTCCCTCCCTCCACAGAGGCCCAGAAAGCATTCAAGAGCATCAGAGATTGCCAAGGTAACAAAGCAGGCCATTGATTAATCTATTCCTTTTTAGGTGGAAAGTGATGCCTCGGATGTAGCACTGGCAGCCATGCTAAACCAAGCAGGCAGGCCAGTGGCATTTTTCTCCTGGACACTGCAAGGTCCAGAACTCCAAAATGCATCCATAGAAAAGGAACTCCAGGCCATAGTGCCAACAAGCCGTAGCATTTACGTTTAATAATAAACAGCAGAGGAAGATCAAAAATGAGGTAGCACGTTGAATTGTCCACCTAAAACTACCAGATCTCGAACCGCCCCAGGAAGCTCAACAAACCACCCGATGCCTTATTCCGGAAAACATGCACCAGTGCGCAAATGGACAAAGAGCAGGCCCTTCATGAGAGCTTCTGCCACCCCAGGGTTATGAGAATGAACCATCTAGTGAAGGCCCACAACTTCTACTATACAGTTGAGGTCAGGGAACTGACTCAGAACTGCTCAGTCTGCATGGAGTGCAAGCCGCATTTCTACCAGCCAGACACGATCGAATTGTTAATCAACAGATTAAGGCCACTCAACCCTTCGAACATCTAAGTATGGATTTTAAGGGCTCCCTACCATCCACGAATCGCAATGCCTACTTCCTGACAGTAGTGGATTAGTTCTCGCGATACCCTTTCGCCATTCCCTGTCTGGACATGACCACGCCCACGGTAATCAAAGCCCTACAGAACTTCTTCACCTTGTTTACATATCCTGATTACATTCACAGTGACAGGGACTCCTCTTTCATGAGTGAAGAGTTGCGGTAGTACCTCCTGACCAGGGGCATACCCACCAGTAGGACCAGGACCACCACCCCCACTGAAATGGACAGGTGGAATGGGAGAATGGCACAACTTAGAGGACAGTCCTCTTGGCTCTCAGATCAAAAGATCTATCCATTTCCTGGTGGCACGAGGTCCTCCTGGAAGCCCTGCATGTGACCCGTTCCCTAATGTGCACAGTAACCAATGCAAATCCCCACAAAAAGTTTTTATCATTCCCTAGGAGGTCAGTGTCTGGGATCATGTTGCCAGTCTGGCTGTCAGCCCTGGGGCCAGTATTGCTGTGCAGGCACATCTGACCCCATAAGATGGACCCACCGGTTAATGAAGTGCACCTGCTACATGCAAACCTGTCTTACGTGTTCTTCAGATTCCCAGATGGGCGGCAGAACACAGTCTCCCTAAGGGATCTGGCCCAGGCGGGAAACACCCCAGCATCTGGGGAGGGATACAGATGATGAACCACCATCGCCACCACCTATATTCTTCCCTGTACCAGCACCATGACAGCAACAATCAGCACCAGCACCAGTGGCACCACAACCTGCCACTGCACTAGAGGTGCCATCGGCAAGGTCCACAGTGCCACCAGATGCTCCAAGGTGGGGCACTCAACAGGCAGACAGATTTCTGGCAGGCCAACCAGCCTTCAAGTGCTCCACCAGTAGCAGAAAGCCGCCTGAGAGACTGAATTTATAAATTGTACATGGTCTTTGGTGTGATTCTCATAACAATTGTAAATAAAAGTAGAACCCATATTCACCCCACAGGATTTTCATTTAAAAGAAGGGGTGAATGTAGTGGTATGAGGTATTACACCACTGTAATAACTGTACTGGCCTGGACTGCTCCTTCCTTCCCTCTGACCTCTCCCAGGAGATTCCCTAATAAAGGTCCTGACCCAAGGCCTTGATCCCAAATCATTTCCTGCTCGGATCCAACCCAGATGCTCTCTGAGCCCCAGCTAACGTCTAAACTAATAAAAGCCTTTGACTCCAATCTACTGCCTCGTGGAGTCACTTGATTGCCCATCATGTACCAAATAATTTGCGACTGCACTGGATATAAAGAAGCAATGGCCCTACTCCGACAGCTCCAATGAACACGATGTATGTGCTCTCCCAGCTGGGCTACCGACGCCAGGGCCTAGGTGAGTTGGTCAACGATTTCAAGAGGGCTATGCGGAAGTTGGAATGAGCCTGCAGGTGCCAGGACGTGACTGTGATGATCTACCAGGAGGAGCTCATCCACGATGGACTAGTCGCCGGCTTCCTTTCCTGGAAAAAGGCGATCGGCCCCTATAGGAAGTGGCCCGAGTTTTGGAAACTGCCCAAAAGAATGCAGAGGCCTACTCAGTGGGCCATGCAGCTGCCAGGTGGGGAGAATGGACAATGCCATCTTGGGACTTGGGGCCCCTGACTGCCACTGTCATTGATAAGCACGCGAGGTGCGACGACTGCAGCCAAAGCAAACACCCACAAAAGTACTGTCTGGTCCGTTGCGCAACTTGCTCGAACTGCTGGAGGAAAGGACACTATGCCAGGGTATGTCTCTCTAAGCCCCACTCTAGCGGTGCCATGTGCAGACCGTGACCCACTTTGCCATCTTGGGCTGACCCACTTCAGCCGTCATTTCTGGTTGCCGAGAATTGAACTTCCGAAGCAGGGGCACAATGACACGGAGTGATGTCAAACCCGGATTCACTTCTGGACTCCACCATGTGCAATCCATGGGGGAAGCCATCTTTGCGATGTCCCGGGTGGCCATCTTGGTGACAGCCATCCCAACAACATAGCACCAGTGACTTGGACAGAGAGCTGATTTGCTTCCTTTATGCCAGACTAGAGTAGACCACACCAGCTGGAGCGATTGATGATGGACATCGAGGTAAACAGCCACACCACTGCTGATTGTTTGACATGGGAAGCACTGAGAGCTTCACACATCCGGGCACAGCCAAATGTTATTTCCTGATCATGTCCCCAGCCAAGTGGAAGGTAGCACTAGCCTCCAAATCCCTCTTTCCAGAAATTCACGTGAGCTGCACCATGACCCTAACCATGCAAGGGCATGCAATATAAGAACTTCAAACTGCTGGTGATGCCCCACCTCTGGGCACCCGGCATATTGGGCTGGATTTCCAGTGCCAGCTTAAGGGTGTGCTGATGCAGTTTGATGGGTCCCACCACTCACCATCAGTAATAACAAATTACAGGAGGTCCTACCCATTCCCCCAAAGAGGCCCAATCACACACTCGAATGCCGGGTCAGGCACCCAACCTGCGGCCTGACAACCCTCCAGTATCTTAGATTCAATAAACACATTCAAACTTGCTTCTCATTAATGCCTGAATTTACAGTATTCCACTTGCCAATTTAAATGTTCTTATGCAGGAGTGCAAAAAAATGGTAAAAAATGGTCACAGTGATAAATTTAACTGGTAAACATCGGCCTCTGAAAATTTGCAAAGACCTTGATGTAAATCCATGGTCTATCATGAGAGTAGAGCATAGTTTAAAAGTCTCAAATTCAGTTCAAGGCCATGATGCTATTAATAAGCAGCAAAGGGAGCAGCTCATATATGGTTGCAGATTGACAATGTCAAAATGTTTAGGCAATAATTTGTTATTAGCCTGTATCATTTTCCAAACAATTGTGAAATAAGCTTTCGTCACTTTAGCATAATAGAGTGGTAGCTCCGGCGGCCACTGACCCAAGTCACAGAAGGCATCAGGAGAAACTCAGGGTCATTTACATGAGGTCCTAATGATGATCAGGAGTCTCCAGTTTCATACCATCAGATTAGAGAAGAGAGTTGCAAGGATTTCTTTGCAGAAGATTCCATGATGCTTGGTAAAATCAGTGCTTGACTGAACCATATTGCATTGAAATTCCTGGAACGTTTTTACAGTCTGCCAGTTAATTCCCAGTGATCTTCTTCTGTAATACACAAAGTGCTGGAGAAGTACTGGATAAGGAACCTTGACGTCAAATTTCAATGTAAAATTTCTGGGTTTGAAATGGGTGGGACCATGTTTTATTAAATGGATTAAATTCTTATATTTATGTACTACTGCTTCAATTCTTATTAATTTACAGCAATCAAAACCTTTTAATCTTCAATGGGTACTTGTCAAGGTCGTCTTTTAAATCCATTACTTTTAGACTTGATATTTGAACTTCTAACTCTTGGTGAAAATAGAAATTTTATAGGAATACATAGGAACACAAGGTTTTATTATATGCAGATGATCTTTTGCTTTTTGTTTCTAATCCAGATGTTTCTTTACCAAGCATATTAGGTTTGCTTTCTCATATTAGTCAGTTTTCTGGGTTCAAGTTGAATCTGCATAAAAGTGAACTTATACCTTTAAATCAGGGGTGTCAAACTCAAATTCACCGAGGGCCAAAATTAAAAACTTGGACTAAGTCGAGGGCCGAACTAAATATTTATTGAAAATATTCAACAACATCTGCATGTTTTCTCTCAACATATGTAATGTTAAACTTTTTCTTATTAAAATAAATGTTTAATAATAGTTTTGGATAAACTCTTTCCATAAGAAGCATTAACAAATAAGAAATAAAATATTCAATAAATAATATTTCTCTCTAGCCTTTAAGCCAAGGATCGCACGTTGCCGAGAAGCATGCCAGGGAGCGAAGGTCTGCAGGGAGCCCTCCCCAGCCCAGCCAGCAAACCCGAGCGGCATCCCCCCCCCGCCCCCTCTCCCTCCTCCACCCCCGCCTCCGCCTGCCGCAACCGCCGCCAACAACCCAAGGAGTCCCCGCTGGTCTCGCCATCTCACCAGGAATACCGTGAGAGCGGTGGAACTCGTCCGCAACCTCCACCCCAACGAAAGGTCCGATACCCAGCAGCATCCACCCACAGATGAAGCTCAAGGAGACGTTGGAGCTAGGCGGCGGGACCGTTGGAGCTAGGTGGCGGGTCCGTTGGAGCTAGGCGGCGGGTCCGTTGGAGCTAGGTGGCGGGTCCGTTGGAGCTAGGCGGCGGGTCCGTTGGAGCTAGGCGGCGGGTCCGTTGGAGCTAGGCGGCGGGTCCGTTGTAGCTAGGTTGCGGGTCCATTGTATCGGCGCCGCTGTGAATATCTAATTAACGTTCCCGTTAACTATATCGGTGTCCTGCTGTGCCTGCTGTGGAAGTGCTAAAAACTACTATGGTGGTGCCTGCTGCTGTGCATGTGCTATACTTGCGCGGCGGCCAGCGGGCCAACTCTAATATATATTTAATATGATCTTGCGGGCCAAATATAATTATATCGCGGGCCAAATTTGGTCCGCGGGCCAGAGTTTGACATGTGTGCTTTAAATAGTTCTACATCAAAATATTCTAATTTTCCTTTTAAGATTGTGAAGGATCAATTTACCTATCTTGGTATTACAATCGCTAGGAGTTATAAACATCTTTATAAGGAATTTTTTTAACTTTATTTAATCAGGTCAAATTACTGCTATCAAGATGGTCACCTTTACTTATTTTCATGATTGGTTGCATCAATTCTATTAAAATGAACATTTTACCTAAATTTTTGTATCTTTTCCAATCGATACCAATTTTCATTACCAAATCCTTTTTTGATTCACTCGATTTGCTTATATCTTAAATATAAAGCTCATCTTCAAAGAACTAAAAGGAATGGTGCATTGGCATTTCCTAATTGTTGATTTTGTTATTGGGTTGTGGCGGCGCTCTCGTGGCAAACCAGCCCCGCTTGTAACGCCACGTGGCGGAGCAGCCATGAGAAGATGGCATCGTCAGGGGTTTCGCCCTCCATCATGTTTCCAGCCCAGCGCATGTCTGGGGCAGCAGTTATGACATCATCACACATGCGATGACTGAATTGGGCACGCGGTAGATTTGAATTAAACAGTCGTTAACAACATCCAACGTGGTGGCTGTGTGTTTCTTAGCAGTAGCTCATGCTACATTGGTGACCCCGACAAGCCCAGACATCTGTCTGAGCTTTGAACATGGATCCCGCTGAGGTCAACGCTGTGGCCATCAAACATCCCCTCCTTCTGGACCCATCGCCTGCATACGTGGTTCGGGCAGGTGGAAGCGCAGTTCTGCCTCAGGAACATCTCCGCAGACACCACGATGTTTTACCACGTCATAAGCGTTCTGAATGAGGAAACAGCAGCCAGGGTAGACGATCTCATCCACCACCCACTAGCTGAGGGTAAATATCCTGCCTTCAACAATTTTCTCCTGGGCATCTTTGGTCTCTCCTCTTAACAGTGTGCCTCCAGACTCCTACACTGGACGGGCTGAGAGACCGCACACCATCGGCCCTCATGGACGAGAAGCTGGCACTGCTGAAGGATCACAAGCCCTGCTTCCTGGAGCAAATGCCTGAGGACATTCAGCTCCTCCTGGTGGACAAGGACATCACGAACCCATGCCGAGTCACAGCCCGAGCGGACACCCTCTGGCATACCAAGAGGGAGAATTGTCTCCCTCAGTCAGGTCACTCGTCCAGGAACCAGCTGGCCGCAGCCCCCCCCAGCACAAGTCAGAGGAGCACCATTCTACCTGGTGCTTTTACCATCAGCGCTGGGGGGCATAAGCTTGTAAGTGCAGGCAACCGTGTATCTACCAGGGAAACGATCCGGCCTGCCGCCGTTGTTGGCTGCGAAGGCTGGCCACGTGAACAGCTTCCTTTACCTAACCGATAGATCCACTGGCTGGCGTTTCCTGGTGGACACCGGAATGGAGCTGAGTGTCTTGCCCCCCACTACCCTTGA
Source organism: Narcine bancroftii (assembly GCF_036971445.1). NCBI lineage: Eukaryota > Metazoa > Chordata > Chondrichthyes > Torpediniformes > Narcinidae > Narcine > Narcine bancroftii. Next base: position 44,496,019 of record NC_091469.1, read on the forward strand.
GACACACACCCGATCTCGTGGTCCCACCCTGCAGGCAGCCAACGGTTCCGCCATTAAAACCTTCGGCAACCGCAGATCCAGATTGGAAAAGAAAAATCCGCTGGAAGTTTGTGCTAGCCTCAGTGGGTACTGCGTTGTTGGGAGCTAACTTCCTGAGGTCAACGCTCGCACATTCCACTCAGTTCACCTAGACGCCACGGACGCCTGCAAACCCTAAATCGCCGCCATCGCCACTCCCAGAGATGAGTATTCGAGTATTCGAGCATACTGGATGAGTTCCCCGCCATCCTACAGCCCTGGTTCAGCGTCACCTTTCCCCAACACAGGGTATACCACCACATCTCCACCCAAGGCTTCTCAATTCATGCCAAGGCACGACGACTTCCACCTGAGAAGCTGCAGCTGGCCAAGGAGAAGTCCTCTCACCTGCAGGAGTTAGGTATCGTCTGCCGCTCAGACAGCGCCTGAGCATGCCCCCCTCCACATGGTCCTCAAATCCTCTAGGGGTTGGAGACCACGCAGGGATTATTGCCACCTGAATGATGCGACCAAACAGGTACCCACTGTAAGGTAAAACATCATGAGATGGGAATGTGTAAGGAGTTACCCTGTACAGGGCTGTAACAAGAAGGGGAGGTGTCCTTGTACTCCTGTTAGGTAAAACATCATGAGATGGGAATGTGCAGGGCTGTAACAAGATGTGAATGCATCCTTGTACTTACAAGATAAGAGAGACATTGATGGATTGAGAGGCAGGAAGCTAGCAGGGAAAGGATAGCAACAGTTTTAGTCATTGGACAAGTAATGATATGATGATGTTCTAAGCACATATCCAAGGGTATAAAAAATAACCATTTTGCTGATAACGGCAGAATGCATTCTCCGACTAACATGGTTAGTCGCAAGTGTTACAATCCGGTAATAAAGAACAAAGAACCCTGATTTCGACTCAGTCTGGTGTTTGTCTCACTCATTCATGAACAAAGCAGACCTAACACCACTTCCCCACATCCAAGACATTACGGCTAATCTCCATGGTGCCCAAGTCTTCTCCAAAGTCGACCTGGTGAGGGACTATCATCAGATTCTAGTCGACCTTGAGGACATTGGTAAGACAGTGATCATCACCCCCTTCAGCCTTTTCGAATTCCTGCACATGCTCAAGATAGCGGCCCAGACTTTTCAGCGCCTCATGGACACAGTGGGTAGGGACTTGGACTTTGTGTTTATTTACCTTGACAATATTCTTATCACCAGCCAGGACCACGAGGAACACAAGGCCCACCTCCGCAACCTGTTTGCCTGCCTGGCAGAATTCGGCTTCACAGTCAACATGACCAAATGCCAGTTCGGCAATCAGACGTTGCAGTTCCTGGGGCACACCAGCAGCAGAAAAGGTCACGGTCGTCCAGCAGTTCCCCAAACACACCACTCTCAACGGCCTGCAGGAATTTGTAGAGATGGTAAACTTTTATCATTGGTTATCCCAGGCGCTGCCCGCAACAGGCAGCCGTTGTTCACTTTGATCTCCGTGAAGGATAAGGTACTGGCCTGGTCAGAGGAGACAGAGAGCAATTTTACAGCAACAAATAGACGCCCTAGCCAACACCACCCCATTGGTTCACCCGCGCCTGGAGGCACACACTGCACTCTCAGTGGAAGCCTCAGCCACGGCCGTATGGGGCGTACTCGAACAATGGTTTAACGGACAGTGGCGCCCACTGGCCTTTTTTAGCAAACAGCTTTGTCCGCCAGAGCTCAAGTACAGTGCTTTCGACTGGGAACTCCTGGCGCTGTACCTGGCCATCTGGCACTTCCGATATTTCCTGGAGGTCCAGCCATTCACGGTGTTCACTGAACATAAACCCCTCCCACAGGAGCTCACAATGGCCAAGGACTCATGGTTGGCTGCCTGCAACGCCACCTCTCCTACGTGTCGGAGTTCACGACTGACATCCGGCACAGAGCAGGCAAAGGCAATGTCATGGCAGACGCGCTCTCCCGGCTGATAATCAACACCCTTGCCCCCGGCTTCGATTACACCCAGCTGGCACAAGTGCAGAAGGAGGATGCAGAGACACAGGCCCTTCAGATTGCCATCTCTGGCCTGGACCTCCAAGACATTCAGTTGCCCAACAGCTGCTCTGCGACGTCTTCACCAGCTCACCGCGCCCAGTAGTCCCACCGCAGTGGAGGTCGAGAGCATTCAGCCTGGTCCACAACCTAGCCCATCCCTCAGTGAAGAAATCGGTGCGAATGGTGTAAGAGCGATTCATATGGCATGGGCTCAAAAAGGAGGTGGCCGAGATGGCAAAGTGCTAGGCCTCCAAGGTCCACCGGCATTCACAGGCCCCGATCCAGCAGTTCGACCTGGCAATGAAGAGGTTCCAGCACATCCATGTTGACATCATAGGCCCCCTGCCGGTGTCCAGGGAGGCACACTACCTGCTCACAGTCATCGATCGCACCATGAGATGGCCGGAAGCCATTCCCATCAGAGAGGCCTCTGCAGAGACGTGGGCCAGGACTTTAGTCAGCTACTGGATAGCCAGATTCAGAGTCCAGGCTCATATCACGAGCAACAGAGGCGCCCAATTCACCTCCGCTCTCTGGTCACAACTGGCGAACCATCTGGGGGGTTAAGTTCCACCACACCACAGCCTACCACCCACAGGCAAACGGTGTGGTGGAGAGATTCCATCGCCACCTGAAATTGGCTCTCATGGCTCGCCTCACAGGATCCAGTTGGGCGGACGAACTGCCCTGGGTCATCCTTGGCATCAGATCAGCACCCAAGGAGGACCTATAGGGATCTTCTACAGAGCTGATGTGCATTGCGCCTCTCTCATTGCCTGGGGAGTTTTTCGGCCCAGATCCCAGCACCACATCCGAGCACACAAACCTTTTGGTGGACCTCCATAGCAAACTCTCCTCACTAGCCCCCCCGCCACCCAAGCGTCAAGGTGCTCATACAACCCATCTTCCCAAGGAGCTGGACACACGGAGTTCATGTTTGTTCAGCATGGACCGCACACAGCACTGTTGCAGCACCCGTATGAGGGCCCATACAAGGTCCTCCAGCGGTCTGGCAAGAACTTTACTTTGGACATAGGGTGGAAAAATGAACTTTTCACTGTAGATCGCCTTAAGTTGGCACACTTGGACCTATCACGGCCAGTGAAAACGGCCATGCCCAAATGCTGGGGCCACCCACCCAAGTGGCGGGACATGTAGCTGATTCTGGGGAGGAAAGCCTGCAGAGGAAAGATGGCGAGTCATCCTGCTTTCTGCCTGGGGATGGTTGAATTCCCCCAGGACCACCAGTGGAGCTCTGTAGACGAGTTCAGCCGAAGAGGTGTTGAAGTCCACCTTGGATGCCGTGCAGATCCCCAACAGTGTCCATAGTAGCTCGTCTACCCAGTTTGGTCCTTGGAGTCTGGTCATGAGCATAGTCTTGAGGTGCCTGTGGAAGCGCTCCACCTACACATTTGACTGTGGGTGGTAGGCTGTTATGTGGTATAGCTGGGCGCCCCACAGGCTGGCTAGGTAGGACCACAGGCTGGAGGTGAACTGAGCCCCTCTATCAGACATGATGTGGGATGGTAACCTGAACCATACCACCCAGGATGTGATGAGGGCTGTGGTGCATGAGGTTGTGGGTGTGTCTGCCAGTGGGACTACCTCTGGCAATCTGGTGAAGCGGTTGACCATCATGAATAGGTAGCAGAAACTCTGGGATACTGGTAAGGGTCCTACTATGTCCACGTAGATGTGGTCAAACCTTCATTCTGCGGGCTCGAAATGCTGAGGTGGGGTCTTGGTATGGCGCTGTACCTTGGTTATTTTGCACTTCATGCACGCCTTCGCCCACTGGCTGACCAGTTTCTGCAATCCATGCCATACATATTTGCTGGCCACCAGCTGGACCGTGGTCCTGATGAATGGGTGAACCATTCCATAGATGGAATCGAAAACTTGCCGTCTCCAAGCCGCCGGACGCTGATTTAGCTGTTGGGCACATTGCACAGGAAGTTGGTATTACCTGTGCCGACTGGGATGTCCTGGAGATGCAGTCCTGGTATGGCTGTCCTGTACTGGGGCATCTCCTTGTTGCTCTGGTGCACCTCTGCCAGTGTCACGAAATCCATTCCCCTTGATAGCACGTGGATTCTCTGCCTGGACAGTGTGTCAGGCCCCTCATTGTCCTTGCTGGAGACGTGCTTTACATCTGTGTTGTACTCCAATATGTAAGACAGGTGTCATTGCTGGCAGGCTGACCAGGGGTCCGAGATTTTAGCCAAGGCGAGAGTCAGGGGCTTGTGGTCTGTGAAGGCCATGAAAGGCCTGCCCTTTAAGAAGTACCTGAAGTGGTGGATGGCTAAGTACAGCGCCAGTAGCTCTCTGTTGAAAGCGCTGTACTTCAGTTCTGGAGGCTGCAGATGTTTGTTGAAGAAAGCTAGCGGCCACCAACTTCTTTCGATTTGCTGCTCCAGAACTCCACTGATCATTGTTCCTGAGGCATCCACCATCGGGGCTGTTGAAGCGTCTGCCCGGGGGTGTGCCAGAAGACTGGCACCTGTCTTCATGAAGGCCTCCACTGACTCCTCGCCCCGTGATATCCTTTGCCTTGCTTGCCATCCGAGCAAACAAGGGCTGCATGATCCAGGCAGCTGAGGGGATGAACCTGTGGTAGAAGTTGATCATCCTCACAAACTCCTGTAGTCCTCTTCTGGTGCTAGGCCTAGGAAACTTCTGGATGGCTTCCAACCTGAACTGGCATTTGGCTGGGTTGATCATAAGGCCGAACAGGCTCAGCCAGGTGTAGAGGTTGCGGAGGCGCATCATGTGTTCTTGTTGGTTCCTGCTCACTATAAGGATGTTGTTCAGGTACACGAAGGTGCCGCCCCGGTCTCAGCCCACTGCATCCATTAGTCACTGGAAGGTCTGTGCAGCATTCGTCAGCCCGAACAGCATTCAAAGGGATTTGAACAGGCCAAACGGGGTGATGATGGCAGTCTTAAAAATGTCATCAGAGTGCACTAGGATCTGATGATATCCCTGCACACTTTGGAAAAGAATTTTTACTCATGCAGGTTAGCCGGAAAGTTCTGGATGCACAACATGGGGTATCGATCTGGTGTTGTGGCCTCGTTGAGCCGGCGATAGTCGCCACATGGTCTTCAGCCCCCAGTTGCTTTGGGCACCATGTGCAGGGGTAAAGTCCATGGGCTGTCTGATCGCTGTACGATGCCGAGCTCCTCCAGTTTCTTGAATTCTTCCTTCACCAGCTTCTCCGGTGGAAGGTGTCTTGCTCTTGCATGGAGCAGCAGGCCCTGGATCAGGATATGGTGCTGTACTCCATGCCGGGGCATCGCTGTGGTGAATTGGGGGGTGAGCACTGCCGGGAACTCAGCCAGGACTTTGGCATATTCGTCAATCGATCGCTGCATGGAATCCAAGTGGAGCACTGGGAACTTAGCGTCTTTGAGGGGGAAGGCTTAGAAAGTCTTGGCATGGATCAATCTCCGACCCTTAAGGTCCACAAGCAGGCTATAGGCATGTAGGAAGTCTGCTTCAAGGAGCAGCTGTTCCACTGCAACCAGCATGAACACCCATGAGAAAAGGCTGCCTCCCAACTGCAGTTGGACCTTGTGGGTACTATAGGTCTGGATTGTGCTGTTGTTGGCAGCCCTCAGTATGGGTCCCAACTGCCTGCTCCTGGTGTCCTGTCCCGATGGGGGCAGGACCCTGACCACTGCTCCTGTGAGGAAACATCATCTAGACTGGCAGTCCCAAACGTACAGGAGGCTGTCTTGTTGGCCAGCCATCATGGCCATTAGTGACGGCTGGCCCTGGCATTTCCCTGAAACATGCATGGCAGCCTGTACCGGCAGGCTCCAGAACCCCATCTCTGGTGGAAGAAACACCACTGGTCATTGGGATTGCTGTGAGGTTTAGTGACAAGCCCCATGGACTCTGAGCACTCTCTATTCTGTTTCCACAGAATGTCCGCTCATGCTGCGACTTTCTTAGGGGTCACTGAAGTCACTATCTGCCAGGAGCAGTTGGATGTCCTCGGGCAGTTGCTCCAGGAATGCCTGTTCGAACATGATGCAGGGCTTGTGTTTCACCAGGAGGGCCAGCATCTTGTTCATGAGAGCTGATGGGATCCTGACCCCTAGCCCATCCTGGTGGAGCAGATGTGCCCCTCTCTCACGCCACGAGAGCCTAAAAGTCTCGATAAGCAAGTTCTTTAAGGCTGTGTACGGACCTTCCTTTGGGGGTTGCAGGATGAAGTTACTGACTGTTGGCTGTGCATCAAGGCCAGCGCCATTTTGGAGTCCTTGCCATCCACCTGCTGGCTTGCTTGTTGGTGCCAGAGCTGCTGCGCGAGCTGCTGGCCTTTAGTTGTGTTTGCCGCCCGGAGCGCTGGCTTGATCGCCGTGACGGCATGTCACCACATATCTTTCATTCTCAGATGAGGTTTGGGATTCTATTTGTAATCTGATTAATACCACCTCATTTTGTGCATGACTCTGTTTGTTTCAATTTAAAGTGGTCCATAGAGTACATATATCTAAAGTTGCATTGTCTCATTTTTATTCAGATATAAATCCTCTATGTGACAAATGTAAAATTGGCGATGCATCTTTGGTTCACATGTTCTGGACTTGCCCTTGTTTAGAGAAATTTTGGAAAGATATCATTCAAATATTATTGGTGATTCTCAAGTTCAAATTAGAGCCTTTCCCTTTAATTGCCCTATTCAGACCATTTCAAGATTATGATGTTTCATTGACTCCAACTCAAAACTGAATATTATCTTTTACTTCATTGATGGCCAGACATGCAATTTTGATTAAATGGAAAGACAATACTCCACTTACACATATACAATGGTTAAGTGATATCATGTCTTGTTTAAGTTTAGAAAAAATTAGATATGCAATTATTAACTTCCTAAAGATGTGGGATCCATTTATGGACTAATATCATAACCTAAAGAATTAGGGTTGTTCTGAAGCTGTCCGTCTTCAGGTTGTTGTCACTTGATTCCTACGTGTTAGCTTTGTGGTAGGGGTTCTGAATTATATGTTTCTTTCCTCTTCTTTTGAATTTTACAATGCAATATATAACTGTACTGTTCAATTGTGCATAATGTAAACATCATTAAAAAAAATTTATAAAGAAACTGATCTAGTTAATTGACAATTTAGGTGCTACAGAAAACAGAAAGACATTTGTCATCTGCTACTAAGTTAATTTTGATTGCAACCTGTGGTAATTTCTGTAACTCTTCATGCATGTTTAGGCTACAAATTTAAGTCTCACTAAAAATATAAAAGTTTATCAAATTCAGGTGATTAGGAATGTTACTCTTCAATAATAGCTTATTAGCTTGAATGTTTAATGCCTAGAAAAATACTCACATAACACTGTTAACTTCAGTACCATTCAATTTAGAATTGATTTTACTCAGGGTATAATGCAATTGCAACTTCAACTAGGCCTATCTGATTCTAAGTCACAATTGTAACACTTTCCATGTCCGAAGCATGCCTATCAATGGAAATCTTCAAATCACATTGGCAGTAGAAATTAGCTAAGGTTGATGACTGCCAAGTCAATGTCCAATCCAAAAGAAATGAGCATGAATTACAATAATACCCAGATTACTTGTCATATTTATATTCATTAATAATGTATAACCCAATACTTTCCCATACCATTCAGCTAGGTTTGTCAGGGCTTTTGCCCAAGGTGGCTACAGCCATACCACTGGAAAGTTCCTTCCTTTCACTAGAATGTCTGTGATGATCAATTCTTTCCAAGAAAGAAACTGTTTTTTGGTGCTGAGTGCCCTCAAAGGGATAGTGGAGCAAAGGTAGGCTTAATGTCTGAGAATTAATGGGAGGAGGGAACATATATTGTAACCCAGACAAAAGACACGACTGTCACATTCCCCAGTTGCAAATGAAGCATTCAGGAAATTTGATTGATAAAGGCCTGTGGATCTTGTCTAATGTACATCTGTAATTTCATCCTCCAGATCTGTTCTGAACCAACCACTGTATGCCACATACCAACTGTCTGTATCCACCCAACGTCAACTTATTTTAAAGATCAGGATTCTGCTGGTCCAAGCAGCAAACTGCTCACAATGGATACCAGCGTGTTAATGGAGAGCATCAACTGCTTTTGTTGGCATGTCTTTGTTCCCAGAGAACTTGTGTTGTCACTGATGACACCTCTCTATTGGTGGAGACAGCAATTTGCTCACAACTCTCAGTTTTCTCCTAACAGCAATCTGCTCCTGGGTTTGCTGTTAGCATGGCTCTCTTGGAGATGGTCTGAAGCTCCACAGAGGCACAATGTCTTTAAAAGACCTCTGCCTTTGGGTGCTGTGGGTCTATCAATTGCTATAAGTTGAGGTACCATGGTTACCATAGCAGTTAGTGTAATGCTATTACAGTGCCAGCAAGGTGGGTTCAAATCTGCCCCTGACTGTAAGGAGTTTGTACATTCTTCTGTGTCTCTATGTCCTATCCTTGTCCATAGCTGTGCTGAAGGTCAGGGAGTTCACTGTTTCTGTAATGCTCACCCTCTGAGAGGTCTTTCAGCTGGTGCACTTCATTACCCTATTATATTGATCAGGTTTCCTTCCATGTTCCAAAGATATATAAGGTTAGTAGTTTAATTAGTCATTTACAAACTTACTGACCCATCGCTCCATTTTTTTTTCCAAGTCATTTATAAAAATCACAAAGACCATAGGTCTATGAACAGGTCCCTGGAGGATGCCACCAGAAACTAACTTCTAGACAAAATACATTCCATCTACCACCACCCTCTGCCTTCTGCAGGCAAGTGAATTCTGAATCCATGCCTCATGATTCTATAAATCCCAAGCCTCATTACTTTCTGATTGAGCCTACTAAGGGAAACCTTGCCAAATGACATACTAAAATCCAAATTCACCACATCCTCCACTTTAAATATTAATATCTTTATATCTTTTGTCATCTCCTCAAAAAAACTCAATTAGCTTGTGATACATGACAAAGCCAAGCTGGCTATCCATGAAAAGATGCTTCTCTAAATGCATGTAATTCCTGTCCCTAAGAATCCTCTCTACTAATTTGCAAAGACTTACTGGCCTTTATTTCCCAAGATTCTCCCTATTACCATTTTTAAATAAGGGCACTACATTTGCCATTTTCCAATCCTCTTGTACCTCTTCTGTGGCCAGAGAGGGAGCAAAGATCATTGCCAATGCCCCAAAAATCCCATCCCTGCGGTATATCACATCTGGTCCTGGACTCATATCTATCCTAATGTTTTTAAGAAGATCTAGCACTTCCTCTTTCTTAACATCAACATGTGCCAGTCCATTAGCCAGTTCTACATTGACCCCACATTTACCAAGGTCCCTCTCCCTGGTGAACACGGAAGCAAATTATTCATTTAGGACCTCCCCCTTCCATCTTTGCTTCAAAGCTCATGTTCCCCACCCCCACCCCCCTCCCCCCGCCTTACACCTAAACAGCCCTCATCTCACTGCTCTTCACATGCATGTAGAATGCCTTAGAGTTTTCTTCCCAACTACAATATAATTCTAATGACCCTTTCCTGATTTTTTCTTCCTCTTGCTTGCCTCTTCCTCTTGGCTAGCTGTTCCACCTCTCTTGTCAACCTTGGTTCCTTTACCCTCCCATCTTTTCCATCTCAATGGGACAAGCCTATCCAGAACCCCACACATCCTACACATTTCTGCTGTACATTTCACTGAGAACATCTGTTCCCAATTTACTTTCCTTTGTTTCTGCCTTCCCCAATTCAACATTTTCCATTCTGTCTACTCCTATCCTTGTCTGTAGGTGTGCTGAAGGTCAGGGAGTTCACGGTTTCTGTAATGCTCACACTCGGAGAGGTCTTTCAGCTGGTCCACTTTATTGCCCTATTCTACTGATTTCCTTACTTGTGGTAACTGAAGAACACATTCACATACCCTCTCATGACAAAATAAATCACATTATTATACCTAGCCAGGTTTAAAATTGCTGCTTGTTAGTTTCTGTGTATAAATCCACCAGAAAGGAAAATAAAATAAGTTGGAACTGTACCACAAATTGAAATTATTTTCACCCCTGCTTCTGTGATAGTTTAAGAACTGGTTACTACAGAGTATAACTTTCTCTCTAGCAACTGCTATTTTTTTTACATAAAATTTTTGAAAGGGAGGTATAAAACTGTTTCCATTAATACATGGAAAGTTACACTCCCCAGCACAAATATTCAAGGAGAGGTTATGGATGTTCTCAGTTCCCATTAGGCATGCTGGATGTTGTAAGCTTCCAAGAAGTGCAGGAAATTAGCAGGCAGTTACAATGGATTATTATACCTTAAATAATACTGCAACTTTCAAAAATTACAGACAGTTACTTGAAACAGAAAAATATTAACGGTATTTTTCAATTGAATACAATATGTCCTTTAGCAGCACTAGGACCTGCATGTAAGTCAAACATTCACTGATTTCAGTCTCACAAAACACCATCTGTATATCTTGAGGCTACAAAATAATGAATATTGCTATTACACCTGTGTTCTGAAGTTGTCATCAAACTTGTCAAAAGCAAACCTTTTTTCGTAAACAACGATGTGTGCGAAACCAAACTTTATCTTTTACTGGTTTTATTCAGACTTCACCCTGAAAAATTAGACCAATAATGCCAGAGATGCTTGGTTATTCCAAAGAATCAGAATTTATTTTCATGAAAATGTGTCATGAAATCTATTGTTTTGTGGTAGATTTATTGGGTTTTATTGGTGCAAAAATTGCTATGAATTAGATTTCTGTAAAAAACACTATTTAAAAAAATTAATAAATTACTGCAAAAGAAGAGAAAAAAGTGAGATTGTGTCTGTAGTTCATTGTTCATTCAGAAAACGGCAGAAGTGAAGAAGCTGTTCTTGTAACGTTGGGTGTTTGCCTTCAAGATCCTGTACCTCCTCCTCATGGTAGCAGTGAGAAGAGGGCATGGCCTGGGTAGTGAGAGCCCTTGCTGATAGAGACTGCTTTCTTGAGACACTGCTTCTTGTAGATGTCTTTAATGGAATGAAGCTTAATGCCTATTATGGCATTGGCTGATTTCATCACTCTCTGTAGTCTTTTCCTGTCCTGTGCATTGTCACCATATCAAAGAGATGCAACCAGGCAGAATGCTCTGCACAGTACACCTGTAGAAATTTGCAGAAGTCTCTGGTGACATACAAAATTTCCTCAAACTCCTCAGGACCTCTGGCAGGTATTCTTCATGATTGCATCGACATGAAGCCCCAGGATAGATCTTCAGAGATGTTGACACCCAGAAAATTGAAGTTCTTTACCCTTTCTATTGCAGATTCCTCAATCAGGACTAGTTTGTGTTCTCCTGATGTCTCCTTCCTGAAGTCCACAATAGGTTCCTTAGTTTTGCTTAAGTGTAAGGTTGTTGTTGTGACACCACTCAATTAGCTATCTATCTCACTCCTGTAATTCTGCTGGCAACCATGGTGTCATCAGCAGATTTGTAGCCATACAGTCATGTATGTAGAAAGAGTATAGCAGTGGGCTAAGCAAGCATACTTGAGGTGCACATGTTTTGATTGTCAGTGAGGAGGAGACATTGTTACAGATCCAAACTGACTGTGGTCTTCTGACTTGGAAGTCAAGGATCCAGTTGCAGAAGGATTTTGAAGCTTGCTGACCAGTACTGAGGGTATGATGGTGTTGAAAGCTAAGCCATAATCAGTGAAAAGCAGCCTGATGTATGTACTGCTGTTGTCCAGGTGATCCATGGCTTAGTGGGGAGCCAGTGAGATTGCATCTGCTGTAGGTGAATTGCAATGGGTCCAGGTCTTTACTTAGGTATGAGTTAATTCTAACCATGACAAAATCTCTCAAAGCATTTCTTCACAGTAGATGTGAGAGCTACTGGACGAAAGCCATTGAGGCAGCTCACTCTGCTTTTCTTGGGCACCAGTATAATTGATGCACTTTTGAAGCAGGTGGGAACCTTTTCCTGTAGCAATAAAAGATTGAAAATGTCCTAGAACATTCCAGCTAATAACTAGTTGGTTGGCACAGATTTTCAGTACCCTGCCTAGTATGCCATCAGGACTTGAACCCTTGTGATAGTTCACAGTCTTATGTTCTGATGTTGGCCTCACATACAGATATCACAGAATCTGCTGCACGTGGAGTTTTAATTTGATCACTGAACCTTTCTGAAGAAAGGAATTCTGGGGGGGAAATTAATACAAAACCCTGAATGTCATTGAGTGACTTGACTTTTTAACTTCCCTTTCCCTCCACACAGATGCTGCTGAGTAATTCTGGCACTAAAAAATTCACAGAAGAACTAGTGCTTTATTATCATTGGATAATTATCAGTGTGGAGATCTAAAGGGCTGTAAAAATAGATTTCTGATTAAAATCAGATTGTGCATGCACACATTTGCATAATATCTGCATAACCCGAGTATCACTTGAGTCTTTAGGTCCTGATTTTTGTTGCTATTTTAAGCCCTTTTTTCATATGTCAGCACTTGCTGTAGATGTTGGTCAAATTAAACAGAAACAGTTGAAGCCATGAGCTATTTACCATCGCAGCAGATAATGAAGATGGTTTGGATCAATTTTCTGCTGTCAAATTGACAGTGAACTATAGATATTTCATATGGTCTTCAGCAGACAAATTATTGTTTGCAGCTGTGCAGTCTTGATTTTTTTCCTCTTTGTGCAACAGAATGTATCCTTGGACATAGTACCAAGCAAGTTCTGGGAAACAATTGTGCCTCATTAGATACTAGATACAGAGACACATCGAGTAGAACTTCTTCCTCATAGCACCCTAAATCTGGATTCAATGTTGATCTCTGTTGCCGTCTGAGTGGTTTACACATTCTCTCCATGACCACACAGATTTCCCTTAGTTTCTCCGGTCTCCTCTCCCATCCCAAAGACTTGCAGGTTTAGGCTAGTTGATTGCTGTAAGTGCCCTAGTACCTAGGTGATCAGTAAAATCTGGGGGAAACTGAAGAGAATAAAGTGGCACATGGAGGATTAGTCTTAAGAAGTGATTGATGGTTGGTGCAGTCTTGGTGGGGCCAAGGGGTTGTTTCCATGCAGTAACCCTTTAAAAATTATTTTAGGTACTTGCTCTATGGATTTTTTTAAAAACTGAAATTTTTGAAGCACCCCCAAAAATTGATGTAAATGGATTTTATTTTCAAAATGGCACCTTACAGCGGCATACTGCTCCAATGGGAATTATCACATATTCCAGTTCAGAACTAATAAAACTCAAACATGCAGCCACAGAAAATAACTTACCTATAAATTATGATATAATAAGAATGCCTGCAAATCCTGTGATTTTTCACAAATGGCAGACTCTGTCGAACTGTGGCAATGCAAGGGCCAGTTAAACACTGCAGGAGTTATGAGTAGCCAACTCACAGACCTTTTAAACACCACAGGTGATTCAAACAGCCAGTACACAGGCCATTTAAATACCATGGAAGTTGCGAGCAGCCAACCCATGGAAGACCCAACAATAAGGATGCGGGGGGTGGTGGGGAAGGGGGTGCTACAATTCAAGCTATGAAACCAGGCCCTGAGACCTTCACTCCCTGCCATCCTCCTGACCAATGTATAATCTTTGAAAAACAAACTAGATGAACTCAGAGCCAGATTACAGCATCAGATGTACATAAAGGAGTGCTGTGTGCTGTGTGAAACAAAGGCATTCCACACAGGGTGCTACAGCCCATGGGCTTCACTCTTCACCACGCTGACTGACAATGGTGTCAGGAAAAACCAGGGGAGGCAGCATTTATGTGATCATGGTGCACAAATATGACGGTCATGTCCCAGTCCTGCTCTTCTGACCTGGAACATCTGGCAATCAAGTGCCGCTCATTCTATTTTCTGAGAGAATTTACCACCATCATCCTGGTTGCAGTGTGTATTCTGCCTCAGGCTAACATCCGTCAAACACTAGAGGGATTGAGCACTGCAATCAGCAGCCATTAGACAGCACATCCTGATCATTGTAAGGGACTTTAATGAGGCCAACCTGAAGACTCCAACAAACTACCACTAGCAAGTCACCTTCGAGACTAGAGGAGCCAACACATTTGACCACTGCTATACCACCATGAAGAACACCTACCAAGCCATCCCATGACTGCACTTCAGCAAGTTTGATCAACTGACTGTGCTTCTACTCCAGCCATACAAGCAAAGACTGTGGACTACACCAGTGATGAAGGAAGTAAAAGTATGGACAAGGGAAGTGGAGGAAAGCCTGCAGAATTGGACGATATTCGAGGACTCACCCTTAGACCTGAATGAATATGCAACATGTGTTGTTAAGACCCATGTGGATGAGTGTGTGCCATGCAGAGGTTTCCCAACTAGTAGCCTTGGATGTAACAGAGGATTTGCAACATGCTTAGGGCATGATCAAGGTCATACAAGGCTGATGATCCAATGTTTTTCCAAAAGGGAACAAAACAGAAATTAAAGTATGCATACTATAAAACGTACAATAGAAGAAACTGCTCTCGGTGATGCAGAGGCCCAGGTTTTGGAACTTGTTGACCAGCACTGAGGGGATAATGGTTTTGAAGAGTAGCTGGGTGTATGAACTGATGATGTCTAGGTGATCCAGAGCTGAGTGGAAAGCCAATGAAATTGACTCTGCTGTGGAGTGATTGTGATGGTAGGCAAATTGCAGTAGGACCAGACCTTAGGTACTTATTAATTCTGGCCATGATCAACCTCTCAAAGCATTTCATCACAGTAGTTGAGAGTGGTATTGGGCAGTTGTCATCAACGTAGTTCACTCTGTTCTTCTTGGGCACTGGGATGATTGATGGCTTTTTGAAACAGGTGGGAACTCTGACTGCAGCAGTGAAGGATTGAAAATGTCCATGAACACTCCAGCTAGTTGGTTGGCTAGACAGATTTTTAGCATTCTGCCTGGTATGCCATCAAGGCCTGATGCCTTGCAAGGGATCACCCTCTTGAATGATGTTCTGATGTCAGCCTCTGAGGCAGATGTCACAGGGTCATCAGCCTTTTCAGGGATTCTTGTAGGCATTGTTGAGATCTTCTTCTCAAAGCAGGCATAGAATGTGTTCAGCTCATTTGGTAGTGATGCATCACAGTCATTTATGGTATTCAACCTCTCTTTGTAGGATGTAATGGCCTGCAATCTCTGTCTCCAGCTTCCCACAAAATTGCTCCTTTGTGGCTGAGATAGCTTTCCACGGTAAGTAGCAGTGCTATCTTCCATCCATCAGCTTTGCTATTGAATCCAATGGCTTGCAGGTACAGAATAAATTGTTTGAACAATCTCCACTCATGGACAGCATTTCCAGTCCAATTTACAGTGTCAGGAGTCTTTACACTCTCCATGTTTTCTGTTGCTATCAACTGATTCTCACTCTGCACTCTTCTTCTCCTGGTACCTTGTGATGTTTCTTTTATGTTAATAAAGAAACGTATCCTTTTATATCAACTATACTTTATAAGCTACAGTTCTCACGATCTCATGGAAGCATCCATTTTGAATCTACTCCAAGCTACAACAACAAGTCCCAACTCCCTCTAGTAGTCAAGATTATCACTGGCACTCTGTCATTACAGACACCACCTCACTTTGTCTCTTTCCTTTACTTGCACTATTTTTATTTATTTTG
Source organism: Narcine bancroftii (assembly GCF_036971445.1). Lineage (NCBI taxonomy): Eukaryota > Metazoa > Chordata > Chondrichthyes > Torpediniformes > Narcinidae > Narcine > Narcine bancroftii. The sequence continues at coordinate 44,511,772 of NC_091469.1, forward strand.
AAATGTAATTTATAGAAATGTTTGTACTCTGATGTGACATGTTCATGACAATAAATTTTGTTTCTCATTCTGAAAGCTCTTCAAATTGCTTGGAGAAAGAACTTGCTCTTTGAATTTACAGCCCAATAGTCCATCAGTTCATCCACATTGACGGTAAAGAACATTTACACAGGCGCCAACTATTCGTGATTTTCAGAAGTTGCAGCTTATTTCCCATCAGTGAAGATAGGCAAAAAAAATTGGTTCAGCTTCTTAAGAATTTGCTGATTATGAAACCCTACAAAACAGTGATGTATGCCATTTGAGGGCATGTCACAACACCGGAAATGCTTTGGTTTGGAATTTCTTAAACAAGTTCTGCTTTGACAGAACTCTGACCAATTCCATCTGCTGTGGAAAATTATTGGTTGTAGATTTTTCGCATATCCGTGCTGATATTGCTGATATTGGAATTGCTGTTCTGTTGATTGTATTATTTTAGTCATTGATTATGAACCCAATGAGCTAATTCTGTTTGTTGTAGTAGTCATTTGTTGATCATGGATTGGATGCAGCACAAGAAGTAGCATTCAACCCACCATGTCCTCACCACCTCTCTACAAGATCAAGCCTCCAATTTTATGCAAGGGCCCTTTTTCTGTCGTCTTGCAGGAATAAATTAAAAATATAAAACTGAATGCATAGCAGCAATATCTTTTGAAATTCTTTTGGTATCCCTGATTCATATTAGGTGAACAGTTTAAGATTGACCAGTGTTACTCTTTTCCAAGTGAATGTGACCATCTGCATCAGGTAATATTAGCAGTAACATCTGGAGCATAGCTGATAAAGGTACTATCACAAGGTCACCATCCACCATCACATGTCAGTATGGATTACTTTTATTTTGTAGAATAGTATGTTTGCCAAAACAGGTAAACTACCACAGAAGATTGGGAAAGGTTTTTTTAATTGTTAGTGATCTAAGGATCTTCTAAATCTGAATGAACAATAAAAGAGACAAAGTGGAGTTTTGAGCAAGTGGGAATAGTAGACCATTTACCTGCAATACTGGTCTGAAAAATGTGGCTATGAAATTGGTACATTCATTCCTGGTTCAGAAAGCAATTAAGGGATTTAACAGGTCAGGCAGCATTCTTGGAGAAAATAGTTATTGTATTTTTCACTGTCTCAGAAGAATTGTCTAATCAAGTAATGTGGATCTGTTTCTTGAATCTATTTGGTAATTCATTAGAAAGCTGTATGAGCCCATCGACAAAGGTTAATCGACGGGCAAATAAAATGTCAGGGTCATTGTCATTGACTGGTTAGGGCTTGATCTACAAAGCACCTATGAAGTTTTGAGATCCCAATCAAAACCAATTTATTATCAGGCCCTCAAAAAGGATTATCATATAGTTTCTGTCTTCCTGGCAACTCCCAAGCAGACCTGAGAAATAGTTATTCCTCCACCTAAGCTATTAATGCAGTTTCAGTATATGTCAAAGAGTTAAAATTCTTAGTGATATTATAGAAAATTTTAGTCTCCACAAAAAATATTCTTTGAACATCCACCCTTTTGATGATTAATACCCAGGAGTTGTTCATCTGCCCTAGCAATAATGTAGATATGGTCTCCCATAGTCACTCATATCTGTTCTGGGACCCCTGCTCTTTGTAATTTCTATAAATCACCTGGATGAAAAGGCAGATGGATGGGTCAGTAAATTTGTGGATGACGCGAAGGTTGGAGGAGTTGTGGATGGAGCTGAAGGTTGTTGAAGGTTACAAGATGATAGAGACAGAATGCAGATTTGGGCAGAAAACTGGCAGATGGATTTCAATCCGGTAAGTGTGAGGTGATGCATTTTGTAAGGACTAACCAGAAGGCTGAGGACAGGGTTAATGGTTGGTAACTTAAGAGCGAGGATGAAGACTCTTAAGAAGCCAATCATTAGCCCTGTGCCTTGAGGTGCAAACCCATACATACCTTATGGTCACTGCATAGGTTGATGGGAAGGTTAAAAAGGCCTATGGGATATTTGGATTCATCAATAGGGGAACTGAATTCAGGAGTAGATAAGGCATGTTACAACTCTACAAATCTTTTGTAAGATCACACGGAGTATTGTGTTCAGTTCTTGTCACTTCAGTATAGAAAGGATGAGGAAGCTTTGGAGAAGGTGCAGAGGGGATTTACCAGGATGTTGCCTGGATTGGGAAACAAGACTTATGAGGCAAGGTTAGCAGAGCTAGGACTTTTCACTTTGGAGCGTAGAAAGATGAGAGGAGACTTGATAGAGATCTACAAGATTATGAGAGGCATAGATAGGGTGGACAGCCAGCAACTGTTTCCTAGAGCAGGATCTGCAAACAGCAGAGGACATATGTACAAAGTTAAGGGAGAGAAGTTTAGGAGAGACATCAGGGGTAAGTTTTTTTTACACAGAGAGTTGTGGGTGCTTGGAATGCCTTGCCGGGGATGGTGGTGGAAGCTGAAACATTGGGGGAATTTAACAGGCTCTCAAACAGACACATGGATAAAAGAAAAACAGAGGGTTATGGGGTAGGGAGGGTTTAGTATTTTCTTTTTTTTAGGAAGGGATACATGGGTTGGCACTACATTGAGGGGTGAAGGGCCTGTACTGTGCTGTAAGGTTCTATGTTCTATTTCTATATGGCATCATAAATCTATGGAATTGGTTCAATAGGCTTAATGACCTCCCATATCTGAACTTATTTCAGTAATGAAGAGCAATATTATTGAAACCAATGGACATTATTGTGACAGCTTCTGGTACTGTGTTGAAAGTTGAGCAATATATTTTTTTAATTGTGGAACAACCAAGCTGGTGTATTCGACAAAATAACTGTAATCAAGAAGTTGAGTCCAAGATCACAGTCAGAAAAGACTCCATGATTCATTATCAGTTTTCTTTATCAGATAAATATTACGTGATGGTACTACTGCCAGCATGACATGAGAAGTCATGGTTCTTATAAACTTAAGAGAAACAACAGCCTTGAAATACCCTCTGGATGTTTCTCAGATGTCATCTTTAGTTACAGATTTGAAGGTGATCTCACTGAAGCAGCTTTGCACATGCATCTTTTAAAGAATATGTAAATTGTTGTCAGACCTGTACTCTGAAGTGTTTGCAAGGCCTTCTTCAAGGAGAAATGGCATCATTATATTTTACTGATTTCCTGTCAAATTCAAACAACCTGCTGACATTCATCATATTGTTACTGCTGTTGTTATTCTCCTCTGAGCCCATTCATCATTGTTCTGTTATTGTTTGACAATGGTAGAGGTGATTTAAAAGGTCATTGCAAATAAGAGAAAGATCATCATTGAAAAAAATATTTTCATACATACAGTAATCAGAACATGAAATGTTTTGCTAAAAGGGTTTATGAAATATCATAGGTAAATAAGAGTCAGGAGCATCTATGATTATACCAGGGCCAAAATGGTAGTGAGGGAAAGAGTGGGTCCCTTCAGAGACCAAAGTAACTTAAATGTGGAGTCAGGCTTTATGGGTGAGCTCCAAAAAGAATACTTCTCATCAGTTTTCATCAGAGAGAAGGATGTGGACCATAGTATTGATATTGATATGTATTAATATTGATATGTTTTTGGGAGATCAATTGGAGCAGGTTTGTTAGTGTAGGTCACATACAAACACTTTAAAACAGATCTTATTTAAAATACTGGAGCTCTGCTAATGCTACCCATATTGGCCCCAGAACCTTTGCAAAAGATTTGGAGAGTGCCCAAGAGACTTCACTAATGGTTTGTTGTTTACAAAAAAGGCCACAGATGAAAGAGATTGTCAGAGCCACAGATTGTCTGGAGGGGAACTTGCTGGTCTAAGAGGGTCATGTGGTTTTGCAAGTAGAGAGAGTCAAAGAGGCTTTCTCTCAGAGAGAGAGAGTCAAAGATCAGTTCTACAGTTTTACAGTCAGCAACAGGGACTGGAACAGGACAAGCTGGCAAGCTTGTGGAAAATCCTATTTGGAAGATGGGTTGTGAGTGCTTATTTCAGACTGGTCAAAGCCCTTGAGGTTCATTTGAAATAAGAGAAACAGAAAAGGCACTTTGTGGTGACCTGAAAGAAAGAGGTTATCATCTGGAAAACCCAGAGGGGGCAAGTTTCGTCAGCAAGACACTGAAGTGGCTGATTATAAAGGAATCAGTTGTGGATGTCCTGGAACAACAAATCTCTCTCTGAAAACCGACAAGAACCTTCCTGAGAGGTAACCATTTACCTTTCAAGCACCAAAGCCTGGTGAACTTTATAAATGTTAAATTCTGTGCACAGTATAAGAATTGCCTGCAACCAGTGAACTTGGAGAAATGAGAAGAGAGACTGGACTGTGAAACAAAGAACTTTTCTGAACTTACACATGCATTTAGAATTAGAAGGGGGGGTTAAGTTAGGTTAAGTAAGTCAATAGAGATAAGTTAAAGTTTGATTCTGTTTTCATGTTTAAAGAAAATTAAAAGTATCTTTTGTTTAAGTAACCATTCGTTGTGGTGAATATCTATTGCTGCTGGGTTTTGGGGACCTCTGGGCTAGTAACAATAGTAAGTTCAGGGAAGGGTGTGTAGGTAATCTGAAAAATGTGACTATTATGAAAGAAGAGGGGTGCAAAAACATTAAATATTTTATCCCAATATGCTATGGGAAGACTGCTGGGGCCCTGACTGGAATTTGCAAGACTGAAGAATGGGTAATGTTGTTTTTTTTATTTTAAAAAGGCAGCAGGGATGAACTGGAGGCCAAAGGAAATTAATAGAGAAAATGGGTGCTATTGGATAAGAGTTATGTGCATTTGGAAAGGCTGATCATTGATAGTCAACATGGCTTTTTGTGAGAGAAATCCTGCCTCACTAATATGATTGTATCTTTTTGAGGAGTTAACTTGATAAAGGCAGGGTAGTAGCTGTGGTGTACAACTACATGACTCTATGACACTTAACACATTCAGAGTTATTGAATCACAAATTCTACAGTCAGAAAGAACCCCTTTTGCTACCATGTTCACCCTTTTACCGATCTACACCAATCCCATTTGTCCTCTCTTTTATGCATTTCCTATTTAAGTTTCTGTCTAATAGCCTCTTAAATGTATATAATTGTATCTGATTCCACCACCTTTTCTGGCTCCACATTCCAGATATCAACTACTCTCTGTGCAAAAATAATTTGCCCTTCAGACCCCATTCAAAACTCTTTCTTCTCACTTTAAACATAAGCCCTTTTGTCTTGAGACTCTACTATAAGAAAAAATAATGAACTATCTACTTCATCTATAGCACTCCTACTTTTATACACTTCTATCAGTTCACTCTGCAGCCACCTTCACTCCAAGTAATCTCTCCCCATAACTAAAATTCTCAATCAGGGCCATACGCTGCTGAACCTCCGCTGACTAAACATTAGTATATTTTTCATTCATACTAACTAACAGAACTAGTCTGATTTGGCTTCCAATATTCAACTCTGATGTGTACCTGAAGTTTATATAATCCTTGAAAATCAATCACATTTGGAATAGTTTGAACTTGCATTTTTGATATATAACCATATAGCCATACAGAAATTACAATACGGAAACAGGCCATCTCGGCCCATCTAGTCCATACCAATCAAAGTGATCTCACCTTCTTGCACTTTGCCCATAACCCTCCAATCCCCTCCAATCCATATACCTATCCAATTTTTCCTTAAATAACAAAATTGACTTTGCTGTGACCACCTCTTCTGGAAGGTCATTCCACTCAGTCAACACTCTCTGAGTGAAGAAATTCCCTCTCATGTTACTTCTAAACTTTTGCCCCCTAACTCTTAACTCGTGACCGCTTGTTTGAATCTCACCTACCCTCAAGGGAAAGAGCCTATTCACATCTACTCTATTTTCCCCCTCATAATTTTAAATACCTCTATCAAATCCACCCTCAACCTTCTATGCTCTAATGAATAAAGACCTAATCTACTCAGTCTTTCTTTGTAATCTAGATTCTGAAATCCAGATAACATTTTAGTAAATCTCCCCTGCACCCTCTCTACCTTATTGATATCCTTCCTATAATTTGGTGACCAGAAATGTACACAGTATTTTAAATTTGGCCTCGCCAATGCCTTGAAGTTTTAACATCACTTCCCATAGAACTCCTATATTCTATGCTTTGATTTATAAAGGCCAGCATACCAAAAAGCTTTCTTCACCACTCTATCCACATGAGATTCCTTCAAAGAATGATAAACTATTATTCCTAGATCTTTCTGCTCCACTACATTCTTCAATGCCCTCCCCTTTACTGCATATCTCCTGTTTTGACTATTCTTTCCAAAATGAAGCATTTCACACTTTTTAGTATTAAACTCCATCTGCCATCTTTCAGCCCACTTTTCTAAGCAGTCCAAATCTTTCTGCAATATCTGAAAACCTTCTTCACTATCCACAATTCCACCTATCTTTGTATCATCTGCATATTTACTAATCCAGTTTACCACTCCACCATCCAAATCATTGATATAAATGACAAATAACAAGGGGCCCAATACTGATCCCTGAGGCACACCTCTTGTTACCAGCCTCCATCCTGACAGACAGATATTCATCATGACTCTCTGGTGAATACCTTCTAACCACTACCTCAAAACTAATACCTAGAGCCTGAACCTTCCTTACCAACCTTCCATGTGGAACCTTATCGAAGGCCTTACTGGAAACCATAGAGACAACATCTACTGTTCTACCCTCTTCAACATTTCTAGTCACCTCCTCAAAAAATTCAACAAGATTTGTCAAACATGACTTTCCAAGCACAAACCCGTTTTGCATGTTCCTGATCAGGTTGTTCCAAAATCCTTTACAAACAATTACATCCTTTAGTAATGCAGTTGCACACAAAACTGATGAAACCATCTATTTACAAAGATTCATGTTAAAAGTTAAAAGTTCAGATTTATGGTCAGATCATGTCATGCCAAGAGTTTGCACTGCCAGCAAAATTATTACAGCTGATCAAACCTCGAAAGGCCAACATGGCCTGTTTCCGCTCCGTAAATGGTTATATGGTTATGGTTATATCATACATGACATCACATACAACCCTGAGATTCTTTTTCCTGCAGGCCAGGCAGAATTTCTATTTATCAGGAGTGCAAAAACTGTACTCAAGAAAGATACATATACAAAAGAGAGAAATTTAAGCAAGGAAAGAAATGCAAACAAACTAACTGTCCAATATGGAAAATAAATATTCAAAGAAAGAGTCTTCAAATGAGTTCCTGATAGAAACATAGAACCATAGAATAATTACTGCACCGAAACAGGCCACCTCAGCTCTTCTAGTCTGTGCCCAACCATTTTTTTCCTAGACCCACTTAACTGCACTCTGCCCATAGCCCTCCAAACCTCTCCTATCCATGTACCTTCCCAAATTCTTCTTAAACGTTCAAATTGAACCCGCATTTACTACTTGAACTGGAAACTCGCTCCACACTCCCACCACTCTCTGTGTGATGATCCCCCTAAATATCTCCCCTTTCACCCTTAACCCATATCCTCTGGATTGTATCTCACCAACTCTCGCTGGAAAAAGCTTATCCACATTTATTCTGTCTATCCCCTCCATAACTTTAAATTCAAATCTCCCCTCATTCTTCTGCATTCCAGGGAATAAAGTACTAACCTGTTTAACATTTCTCTCAGTTCGTGAAGACCGGGCAACATCCTAGTATTGTTAACAGCTGGTTGCATCACTGTCTGGCATGGAGACGCCAAATCTCACGACAGTAAAAAACTCCAGAGGCTTTTTAACTCGGCCTGTGACATCACAGGCACCAGACTTCACTCCATTGAGGACATCTACATGAGGCAATGTCTTAAAATAGCAGCCTCTATCCTCAAAGACCCCCCACCACCCAGGCCACACCCTCTTCACTCTGCTACCATTGAGAAAAAGGTGCAGGACCCTAAAGACGAGCCCCCAGCAGCACTTCTTGGGCAAAAATAGAGCTGCATAAGGATGGAGAGAGGATAGCAGATTTTATATATAAAAAGAATTCAAAATTAATTTCGTGTGTAAAGAAGTCCCCTTATTAAAATATATAATTAATATTTTGAATAAAATAGATTATCAAATTGGGACTAAAGGGGATCTGTCTCCTAAAACATCTCTAGTTCAAAATAGGTTTATTCTTTTAACAATGGACAATAAAATCCTGGACACCTGGTCCCAAAAAGGCCTGGTTTGAGGAAGGATGTTGTAAATTGATTCAGGACATGTCATTTTTGTCAGGTAGTGAGGAAACCTAATCAGGGTTCTCCAGTGGCTCCATTACAACCTATTCCTGCTGTTGGGGAACCTTTCTCTAGGTTATTGTGGATTGTGTAGGTCCGCTGCCGAAAACTAAGTCTGGAAATCAGTACTTGTTAACAATTATGTGAACAACATCAAGATTTCCAGAAGCTATACCATTAAGAAATATCAAACCCAAAACGGTGGTAAAGGCTCTGGAATTTTTTTTTACAGTGTTTGGATTACCTAAAGAAATTCAGAGTGATGAGGGATCTAATTTTATGTCTGGGCTGTTTCAACAATTAATTAACATGTTGGGAATAAAACAGATCACTTCATCTGTGTATCATCCTGAAACTCAGGGAGCTTTGGAAAGATTTCATTCAACTCTTAAAAATATGATGAGGATTTATTGTTTGGAGAATGTGAAAGATTGGGATGAAGATTGCTGTTCGCAGCAATCTGTGCAGGAGTCATTAGGTTTCAGCCCTTTTGAAATTGTGTTTGGACATCAGGTTAGAGGTCCTTTGATGTTGATAAAAGAACAATGGGTTAATGAGGATGTGCAGTTGGACTTGCTGGATTATGTTTCTAAATTTAAAGATAGGTTACATAAAGTGTGGACTTTGGCTCAAGAGAATTTAGAAATGGCTCAGGGTAAAAATGAAGCATTTATTTGATAGGAAAGTTCAAGTCAGGAATTTTAAGGTAGGAAGTAAAGTTTTGATTTTGTTTCCAACACATGACAATCTTTTGAAAACTAGATTTTCTGGTCCGTACACAGTTAAATCAAAATTGAATGATGTTAACAATGTTGTTAACACTCCAGATAGAAGGAATAAAACTCAGGTTTGTCACATAAATATGTTGAAACCTTATTATGAGGATAATGGTAGTGGAGAACAATCTGTATCAGAGGTGTTGGCTGTTGACAGAGTGGAGGAAATGGTGGATCATGAGATTATGGAAATAAAATTTTGTGAGGGTAACTTTAAAGAAACCATGGTTCCTGTGTGCCTGTCTAACTCACAAATTTTGGAAAATTTGGAGGAAAAGTTAATTCATCTTAAGTCACAAGAACAGATGCAGTTGAAGGAATTAATTTTAAAGTACACAAATCTGTTTCCTGATGTTCCAAAAAGAACATCAGTTATTTAACACAATGTGGATATCGGAGAAGCAAGTCCCATTAAACAACACCATTACAGAATAAACATTCAGAAAAGTAAAATCATGGACCAGGAGGTGGAATATTTGTTGAGAAATAATATTACTAGACCTTCAAACTCAGATTGGTGTTCTCCTTGTATTCTGGTATCGAAACCAGATGGAAGTGTTAGGTTTGTACAGATTACAGGAAGGTTAATTCAGTAACTAAAACAGATGTTTATCCTATTCCAAGAATAATTGATTGTATTGATAAAATTGGAAAAGCTAAATTTCTTACTAAATTGGATTTGTTGAAGGGCTACTGGTGTATGCCTTTAACTGAGAGAGGAAGGAATATTTCAGCTTTTGTTACTCCATCTGGCTTATATGAGTGCAATGTGTTACCTTTTGGCATGAAAAATGCCCCTGCAACATTTCAAAGGATGATTAATTTGGTAATCCAAGGGTTAACACATACAGATGCTTATGATGACTTGGTCACAAAAAGTGACACATGGGAAGAACATTTGAAGAAATTGGACAAATTGTTTGCAAAATTATCCAAAGCAAACTTAACTGTAAACTTACCAAAGAGTGAATTTGCAAATGCCACTGTGACATACTTGGATCATGTAGTTGGTTATGGCAACATTGCACCTATTCAAGCAAAACTGAATGCAATTTCTGAGATTCCTATTCCCAATGGCAAGAAAGCAGTGAGAAGGTTTTTAGGAATGGCAGTGCAAGGCAGGATATTATAGGAAGTTTTGCAGAAATTTTGCTGAGGTTGCTCTTCCTTTAACCAACCTTTTGAAGAAAGAGGAGAAATTTGTGTGGACTAAAGAGAGTCAGACAGCTTTAGAAAACTTAAAGGATATGCTATGGCATTATCCTGTGTTAAAATCTCCTGACTTTGATAACCCTTTTTCTGTAGCAGTGGATGTGAATGAGGTAGCAGCAGGGTCCGTTTTATTGCAAAAAAATAATGAAATTGACCATTCAGTTGCCTACTTTTCAAAGAAATTCAATGTTCATCAAAGAAACTATTCCACTATTGAGAAATATCTATTGTCTATCCTGTTATCTCTGCAGAATTTTGATGTGTATCTCAATACATCTCAAGAACCAATGTGATATTTACTGACCACAATCCTTTCATGTTTTTGAATAAAATGAAGAACAAGAACAGAAGATTATTAAACTGGAGTTTGATATTACAAGAATATAATTTGCAAATTATTCATATCAGGAGATTCAAATAATATTATTGCGGATTGTTTGTCAAGATATTAAAAGTGATCATGTATAAAATGCTCTCAACATTTTTACTTTATTATAACATGTATATATTTTGAATTGTTATATTTTAGTGGTTTTAAAGACAGTTTAGTTATTACTGAATTTTAACTCAGAGTTAAAATTCCTTTAAAGAAAGAGGTGTAATGGATAAATATTTTGGGAGAATTTGGTAATATTTGAGAATTTGGTAAGATTTAGTGTAGGTTACATGCATACACACATTTTAAAACAGATCTTATTTGAAAAACTGAAGAAATACTGAAGATCTCTGGAGAATGTAAGCACATTTCACAAGTAGGTATTAATTGGACTGATGTCATCAAATGAATGGATTGGAGACACTCTAGATTGGAGCTCTTTTCAAGGGTTTTGATGGAGTGCACAGAAAGGTCATTCCTGGGTTTTGTTTACCTAAGGCAACATCTTGACCAAGGAGAAGAACTCCTGTTGTTTGCTGAAGAAGGTGGGGGTTTTGCAAGTGAGTGAGTCACATGGATTTACTGGAAGTTTCAGTTGGAGAGAGAGGGAGGGAGAGAAGAGAAGCCCTCTCAGCTTGTGCATGTGTGACACTGAAAAGCAGTTGAACAGTGCAAGTCAGGAAGAGCTGGTTGAAACAGATGAAAAGTTCCAAAAGCAGTGGATGGCTGGAAGTGTTATCTGTCTGATGTTTCTCTTGAAATAAGAGAAACAGAAGGAGTGCTGTCGGAACCTGAAAGAAAGAGGTTATCATCTGGAAAACCCTGATGGGGCAAGTTTCATCCTGGAACAACAAATATCTCTTTCTGCAAACCCTACAAGAACTTTCCTGAGTGGTAAACACTTACCTTTCAAGCACCAAAGCCTAGTGAACTTTATACATGTTAAATTCTGTGCACAGTATAAGAATTTCCTACACCAGTGAACTTGGAAGAAGGAGAAGTGAGATTGAACTGTGAACCAAAGAACTTTTCTCAAATTTACATACACATTACATATACGTGTGCTTAGAATTAGAAGGGGGTTAAGTTGGGTTAGTTAAGTGAATAGAGATAAGTTAAGGTTTGATTCTGTTTTCATGTTTAAAGATAATTAAAAACAACTTTTGTGTAAGTAACTACTTGTCTTGGTGAATGTCTATTGCTGCTTGGTTTTGGGGTCCTTTGGGCTCATAACACTGCTCTCCAACAGCAGCATTCCATGTAGATTTGCTCAATGGTGGGGAGAGTTTTGTCTGAGATGTACTGGGCTGTGTCCGCTACCTTTTGCAGGGTTTTTCTTTCTGAGGTATAGATACCACCATACCTGGCTGTGATGCAACCAGTCAGCACACTTTCCTCTCCACATCTGTAGAAGTTTGCCAAGGTTTTCGATATCATACCCAATCTCCACAAACTCCTGAAAATGGCAGAAATAAGGTTTGAATCTCCAAACTTTTAACTCAAAGATGAGGCAGTCATCATTAAACCTGCTCTTATTGAAGTCTCACAATGCCAAGAATCACCAAATAACTTTTACATTGTCAATGGAAAATGAAACAGAATTGCAATTGGATAATTCAAGGTCATTCGATATGAAATGAGAAATTCTACTCACAAAAGTAGGTTCAATGTATAGATGCACTAAAATTATTGCTTGCTGCAGCTGCACAGATCTAGAGGAAGGCTCTGAAAATGACAGCGCGGACTTGTCTGCAGCGAATACTCCTGATCACGAATGCTGCGAGAACTTAGAAATGTTTGGAACCATGAACAACTTTTAAACGGACTGCAGAGAGTCGTGTGTTGCCATTGGAACATGCCAAATGGGAGCAGATCTGAGCGGATGCTGCAGAGTTGTGGAACTCACCCAACAGAAGTATGGTGCTTCAGACATGGCCAAGAAGAAGAGGCCGAGCCGCCCGTGGTTTTGGAGGCCACCAGTTCTTCAGCTCTTCGGAGTGTTGTCAGAGGGGATTTTTGTCATGCTGAGTGGAAAAGATGAGTGGCGGAGTCAGAGGCAGCGTCCAGTGCGATAAGTGTTGGGGAGCCATGTCAGGCTTGGAGGTTAGGAGAGATGTGCCTGGCCTCATGGATAAATGGAGGCTGCAATATCTGGGCCTCATGGGAGGGATGGTGCCAGAGGGCTCAGGCTGCATGAACTTATGTCTGGGCAGTAGTTCGGTTCCCTACCACTGAGGGACAACATTTGTGGAGGGGTCGGTAACCCAAACTGTTGAAGGTTGGACGAACAGAGCCAGCAGTGGCACTTCAAACTTGAGGATTGTTCTTCTTCACCCAAAGCTGGCAGACATTTTATAACATCTAACTGTAACTTGTCTCCTTGTGCTATTGTCTGGTTTCTGAAAATTGATTGTATGTTGCATTGTATTGTTAGGCAGCTTTTGTACCAGGTCAGAGGAACATTATTTTGGGTTTGATGCTGTATGATGTTAATTGCAATAAATAAACAATACCTGACCTGAAGATACACCAACTACAATGATATAAATTAAATTAACATGAGACAGAAAGAAGATAATAAATATAAAATAATAGATAAATAGATATTTTCAGTTGATGCAAAAAAAATTTGTGTGGACAGATCTTTTGGTGATCCTAGAGTAGTTTATGGTTAGGGAAGTATGGGGAGATACAAAAAGCAGAGAGTTGCTGAAAAAAATATATTTTTGAACATAGAGAACTTCAGGTTTTTGTATCTTCTGTCTGAAGGTAGCAAAAGGTAAACAGGGTGATGGGGATCCTGTATGATGTTGGCTGCCTTCTTAAGGCAGTTCCCCACATTGATGTCTTCAATGGATGGGGAAATGGTGCCCAAGGTAGACTTGGCTAGTTTTATCACCTTCTGCAGCTCAGAACACTCGAGTTTCAAAATCAAGCCATGACGCACCTGGTTAGTATATTTTCCATAGTACACCTGCCAAGGTTTGATGGAGAATTCGATGACATGCCAAATCTCCTCAGGTTTCTCAGAAAGTAGAGGCATTGGTGTGCTACCTCCAAGATGACCTCAACATGCTGGTTCCAGGAGAGGTCTAACCCTCTCCACCGCCATTCCACACATGAGAACAGGTGTGTAGCCATAGTTGAAGGAAAGAGCAACTTAACTCATATTAAACTAACATTGAGGGCATCCAGCAGCAATGTCATGAATTTGTAATTTTCGCTTATTAACAATTGGCCAGGCTTCACAAACAAGCATGTAGTGAGGACCAAAAAGAACATTTAATTGAATATTTAAAACAAGGTGAATTATTTCTACAGCAACACAGACTAATACTAACCAAGGAAGTCAAAGGCCAAACCGTGACATATCTTTGTTCAAATCTAACTGTCCCATCTCCTGTACAGGCTGTTTGTGACTTGCGTTTCATTACGTTATAGCATGGAACCGGGCCTCTTACCTGTCTCATCCATGCTGATCAGGTTGTCTATGATTTCATTTGCACATGTTTGGCTCATTCCCTCTAAGCCTTTCCTGACCATGTACTAGTCCAAATGCTGCAATTGTGCCTGCCACTACCACTTCCTCTCGAGCTTGTTCCACATACCTACCATATTCTATTTGATAAATGCTCCCTTCATGTTTAGTTTAAAATTGCTCCCTCTCTCCATAAATTAATGTCCTCTAGTTTTAGTCTTCCCTAGCCTGGGAAAAAAAGGCTCCTCATGATTTCATAAACCTCATTCAGATCCCCATTCAGTCTCCTATGCTCAAGAGAAAAAAGTCCCAGCCTATCCATCCTCTCCTTGTAACTCCTGGCAACACCCTTATGAATATTTCCTCACTCTTTATAGATTATAACCATATAACAATTACAGCACGGAAACAGGCCAATTTGGCCCTTCTAGTCCACACTGATCCAAGTACCCTCCTCTAATCCCACTTACCAGCATTCTGCCCATATCCCTCCATCCCCCTCCCATCCATATATTTATCCAACTCTTTCTTAATTACAAAATTGACCCTGCCTCCACCACCTTTCCCGGAAGCCTGTTTCACACAGTAACCACTCTCTGAGTAACCACCCTCATGTTACTCCTAAACCTTTGCCCGTCAACTCTAAGCCCATGACCTCTTGTATCCATCTCTCCTACTCTCAATGGGAAAAGCCTTTCCACATCAACTTATCTTAAACACCTCTATCAAATCCCCTCTCAGCCTTCTACATTCCAAGGAATAAAGACCTAATTTGTTCAATCTCTCCTTGTATTCCAGATGCTGAAACCCAGGCAACATTTTTGTAAATCTCCTCTGTACTCTCTATCTTGTTAATATCCTTCCTATAAATCGGTGACCAGAACTGCACACAGTACTCTAAATTTGGCCTCACCAATGCCTTGTACAGTTTCATCATTACTTCCCAACTCCTATATTCTATGCACTGATTTATATAGGCAAGCATACTAAAGGCCTTCTTCACCACCCTATCTACTTGCGCTCCTACCTTCAGGGAACAATGCACTGTTATTCCTAGATCTTTCTGCTCCACTGCATTCTTCAATGCCCTCCCATTTACCACATGTGTCTTGCTTTGATTATTCTTTCCAAAATGAAGCACCTCACACTTATCAGCATTAAACTCCATCAGCGATCTTTCTGCCCACTCCTCTAAGCAGTTTAAATTCCTCTGCAATCTTTGAAAACCCTCTTCATCATCCACAATTCCCCCTATTTTAGTATCCTCTGCATATTTACTAATCCAATTTACCGCCCCATCCTCCAGATCATTAATATATATGACAAACAGCAGTCCAAATACCGAACCCTGAGGTACACCGCTTGTCACCAGCCTCCATCCTGACAAACAATTATCTACTCTCTGGCATCTTCCTTCCAGCCACTGTTGAATCCATTTGACTATCTCCAAATTAATACCCAAGGACTTAGCCTTCCTAACTAACCTCCCATGCGGAACCTTATCGAAGGTCTTACTGAAGTCCATATAGACAACATCCACTGCTCTACCCTCATCAACATTCCTAGTCACCTCTTCAAAAAATCCAACAAGATTGGTCAAACACTACCTTCCACGCGTAAATCTGTGTTAAGTGTCCCTGATCAGAACCTGTCCCTCCATATACTTATATATACTATCTCTAAGAATGCTTTCCATCAATTTACCTACCACAGACATCAAACTTACAGGCCGATCATTGCTAGGCTTGCTCCTCGAACCCTTTTTAAACAAAGGAACCATATGCGCAACACACCAATCCTCCGGCACTGTACCTGTCTCAAATGACATTTGAAAAATCACTGCCAAAGCTTCCGAGATTTCCTCACTAACTTCTCTCAAAGTCCTGGGGAAAATCCTGTCAGGACCTGGAGACTTATCCACCTTTATATGTTTCAAAAGCTCCAGTACTACCTCTTTCTTAATCACTATAATCTCCATATATACACCTTTGCTTCCTTTACCCTGAACAGTTCAATATCCTTCTCCTCAGTAAATTCTGAGGAAAAGAAATTGTTCAAGACCTCCCCCATCCCTTTTGGTTCCACACACATTTTTCCTTTCTGATTCTCTATCGGACCAATTTTGTCTCTCACTTTCCTTTTGCTATTTACATATTTGTAGAAACCCTTTGGATTTATTTTCACCTTGCTTGCTATAGCCACCTCATACCTTCTTTTAGATTTTCTAATTTGTTTCTTAAGATTCTTTTTACATTCAATATAGTACCCAAACATCTTTTTTCCCTGTTTCTTATATTTATTGTAGTACTCCCTCTTTTTTCGAACCAAGTTTTCAATATCCCTTGAGAACCATGGCTCTCTCAAACTTTTGACCTTACCTTTCAACCTAACAGATATATAAAGATTTTAAAATCTCTCCTTTAAAAGACCTCCATTTCTCTATTACATCCTTCCCAGAAAACAAATTGTCCCAATCCACCCTTTGTAAATCCTTTCGAATCTCCTCAAACCTAGCTTCTCCCCACTCAAAAACCTCAATTCTAGGCCCAGACTTATCCTTTTCCATAATTACCTTGAAGCTAATGGCACCATGATCACTGGACCCGAAGTGCTCCCCGACACATTACTCTGTCACCTGACCCATCTCATTCCCCAACAGTAAATCCAACACAGCTCCCTCTCTAGTTGGTACCTCCACGTATTGATGTAAAAAGCTATCCTGCACACATTTTACAAACTCCAACCCATCCAGCCCTTTCACGGAATGGGTTTCCCAATCAATATTCGGAAAATTAAAATCCCCCACAATCACTACCCTGTGCTTATTACAAATATCTGGTATCTCCCTACTAATTTGTTCCTCTAATTTGCGTTCCCCATTCGGTGGTCTATAATACACCCCTATAATTGTAACTGCCCCTTTCCTATTCCTCAATTCCACCCAAATAGCCTCCCTGGACAAGCCTTCTATTCTATCGCACCTAAGCACCTAAGGATTAATGGAATCCTTCTTATAATTTGTCAACCAGAACTCCACACAATACACCAACGTGTTATACAGCTGTAACATGACATCTCACCTCCTGAATTCAATTTTTTTACTGATAAAGGAAGCATGTAAAATGCCTTCTTCACTTCCCTGTCCACCTGTGTTGCATGTTACTGCTTTCAGGGAAGTATGGACCTGCACCTCTAGGTCTTTCTGTTTTACTACATTCTCTAAATCCCTACCATTAAATGTTTAAAACCAGCCCTGATTTGACTTACCAGAATGCACCACCTCACACTTGTTCACATTAAATTCCATCTGCAGTTCATTGGCCTACTTCCCCAATTGATCTAGATCCTGCTTTAAACTTAATCAACTTTCCTTACCATTCACTGTAACACAATTTTAATGTCACCCACAAACTTATTAATCCAGTTAGCTGTGTTGTCATCAAATTTGTTAATATAGATGACAAACAACAGTGAACTCAGCACATGAATGGTCAAAGGTCTCCGATCATAAAAAAAAACAGCCCTCTACTACCACCACCTGTTTCCTGCCACCAAGCTATTGGTTAGATCACCCTGAATCTCATGTAATCTAACTTTCTGGTCCAGCTTACCATGTGATACTATGCCAAAGTCTTGCTAAAGTTCATATAGACAACATCCATTGCCCTGCCGACTTCAGTCCTCTTAGTTACATATTCCATGGTGATACTAAATAAGGATTTCATCAATGTTATCATCAAAGTTGGAGATAAACTAAAACTCACTTCACCAACATTTCAGGATGTTAATAAACCTGAACTCCCCCCACCCCACCAGTTGTTGTAGCGGTTAGCACAATGCCTTTACATTATCAATGATCGGGACCAGGGTTAGAATCCCACGCTGTGTGTAAGGATTTTGTACATTCTCCCCATGTCTGTGTGGGTTTTCCCAGGGGGCTCCGGTTTCCTCCCACCCTCCAAAACATACTAGGGGTTTAGGTCAATTGGTGTAATTGGGGATTTTCTTGAGATGACAGAAGATTAACACATAGGTTGAAGATTAATTAAATAAACTACTTTGAGAACATAATTTGAAAAAAGATGATACATGCAAAAGAGGGAGGTGACATCAATCATTATGGCTGTGACATTTCTGGATGATGCACTATGGGGCAGCTTGAAGAGCTGCAGTCGGACAGCACCCTAGACCTGTGCTGAATCCTGGCATCAGATGCAGACTGCATGGAATTCACCATTCTCCCTGCAACTGTGCTAATTTTTTCCACCAAGTGCTCCAGTTTCCTACCACATCCCATTCTAAATTGTTCCTGGTGTGTAGCTAAGTGATAAAACCTATAGGGAACTAATGGAGATGAAGAGAGAATGAAAGAAAATGGGATTAAAGTAAGATGAGTGTGATTAATGCAGATTCAATGCAGAGTCTCTCTCTAGGAAAAGGTGCAATTAGGAGCAACTTTAGCAGATTGCAAGGGTACTATGGTAGGTTCCCATATCCAGTAAAACTGGCTCCCCTGAGTGATCACTAGCCATGTTTGAAATCTAAGAGAATCAAAGAAAATTGTGTGTGACCAATGAAGTCATAGTCATAGATTCACATTGCACAGAACAGGCCCTTCAGCCCCACTAATACATGCTAACTAAGTTGGCTTTCTGAACTAATCATGTTTGCCTGAATTTGGTCCATGTCTTTCTAAGGCCCTCACAACCATATATCTGCCCAAATGATTTTTGACTGTCAAAATCATGCCCACTTCTATTTGTGCTTCCTCCGGCAGCTTGTTCCAGATACAGAGAAGTTAGAGAACATGGACAGTGAACTTGTGTTTGTTTAGTTTGCATACAATAAACTATTAAAGGGACATTGGGTTGTATTTCTTTGAACCTTGATCTGTTTACCCATCTAGACTCGAGTTGACTGCTGTATCTCCTTAACTCCTGAAACGTCATTGAGGAGAGTATTTGCTTATAAGGCCCAGTTGAACTTATAGCCAAGCTCTTTCATGAATGCACATTCAGGCTTGGTTCATATATCATAAGAAGCTTTCAAGACTTCAAAGTTTGCAGGGAGATAATAAATAGGACTGGTGGAGATATGAGGAAAGGCAATATGAAAAAATTCAGGGCATAAATGTGCCTTTGGTCAGTTGTACCAACCTTGCTATTGCAAGGTTTTGTTGTTTAGATGGGAGATAAGATGTAGGAAGAGGTGGAGCATAGCAATGCTAATCATGGAGAGTGTTGCAGCTGCACTCAGAGAGGACATAATGGTGGGCTCAACTACTGAGGCAGTATGGGTAGAGATCAGAACTAAGAAAGGTGCAAATACTCTGAAAGAGCTATACTATAGACCTCTCAATAGCCACTGGGTGGTAAAGGAATGGATATGTAGATAGATTATGGAAAGTTACAAAAGTAACAAGATTTTCATAGTGGAAGAGTTTAATTTCCCTAATACTGACT
The DNA here is from genome assembly GCF_036971445.1 of Narcine bancroftii. NCBI lineage: Eukaryota > Metazoa > Chordata > Chondrichthyes > Torpediniformes > Narcinidae > Narcine > Narcine bancroftii. The sequence continues at coordinate 44,531,374 of NC_091469.1, forward strand.
GTGATGTCCTTAGTGCCAGAGGCTCAGATGGGGCAGAATTTCTTAAGTGCATCCAAGAGAGTTTCTTGAAGCATCATTGATGTGCTATCAATAACTCCAAAGTCTAGAAGTTACCTTATTACCATAAGATAATAGTATATCTCATGTTGCTGACCTGAGCTTATTCTGGGGTAGGGGTTATGGTGTTGCTGCTTTTATTAGGGGAATCAATTGAGAGGAGCCACAGGTACAATCAGCAAGGGGAGGGCCAGCCATTCATGAACAAACAGTAATACAGTGGTTTCACCACATTCACCCTCTCTTTTAAAAAGGAAGTCTGGCGGGTTGAAGTAGGTTCGTGACCTTTGCAGGTTCAGTCTGTCCAGTGGTCTTATCTGCTGTTGTGACCATCGAAGCGCTGGTTGTGGCTCAGCTGTTGGCACCTGATGGTCTGGTTGTTGTCGGCAGGTGGAGTGTCCAGCAACTGAACTGAGACAGATGGGTTTGGGGCTAGGGTAGAGTGACATGGTATGTGATGGGTGATTGGGGAGGCAGGGTGGGGGGGCAATGTACTGGTTGGTCATCCAGAGTCCAAGGGTCTCCCATGCACCCCAGGTCCCAGAAGGACACAATGTCCTCACGCCCATCCGGGTACGCCACATAGGCATATTGGGATTAGCATGGAGGAGGTGGACACTCTCAATCAGTGAGTTGGACATGGCTTCTCACATGCTTCCTGAGCAGGACTGGCCCGGGGGAAGTAAACCAGATTGGCAGCTTGGTCCTTGACGTGGACTTCCTGAGGAAGGGAAACAACTTTCCATGAGGGGTGGCATTGGTGGTGGTGCACAGGAGGGACCTGATAACGTGGAGCACTTCAGGGAGGACCTCTTGCCTGTGGGAGACAGGCAGGTCTTTTGACCTCAGGGCGAGGAAGATGGCCTTCCAGATGGTGCTGTTCTCCCTTTCCACCTGGCCATTCCCTGGAGGTTGTAATTGGTCCTGCTAGTGGTGATACCTCTGGCCACCAGATATTGGCACAGCTCATTGATCATGAAGGAGGACTCCCGCCACCCCACCCCCCTCCTCCACCCCTGGTGGAGATATAGCAGGTATATAGCAGGTATATCTGAACAGGGTGAAGAAATTGAGAAAGGCTTTGATGACAGTGGCAGTTCTCATGTCCAGGCAGGGAATGGCAAACGGGAACCATGAGAACTCATCAATGATGCTGAGGAAGTACACATTGCAGTTCGAAGAGGGCAGGGGCCCCTTGAAATCCATGCTCAGGCGCTCAAAGGGGAGGGTGGCCATATTCAGGTGCGACCTGAAAGGCTAGTAGAAGTATGATTTGCACTCCGCACAGACCTGGCAATTTCTGGTAATTGTCCTGACGTCCTCAACTGAATAGGGGAGGATGCAGGCTTTGATGAAATGGTAGAACTTGGTGATCTTGTGATGGCAGACATCAGCGTGAAGGGCTTGTAAGCGGTCTATGTGTGCACTGGTCCAAGTCCCTCAGGACAGGGTATCTGAAGGCTCGTTGAGCTTTCTAGGGCAGTACAAGTTATCATAGTTGTAGGTGGAGAGTTCGATTCTCCACCTCAGAATCTTGTTGTTCTTGATTTTACCCCACTGCTTCTTGTTGAACATGAAGACGACTGCACTTTAGTCAATCAATAAGGTATATCATTTGTCGGCAAGATAATGCCTCCAGAGCTGTACTGCCTCAACTATGGCCTGGGCCTCCTTCTCGATGGAGGAGCGCTAGATCTCGTGGCCTTGAAGGTCCAGGAGAATATGCTACGGGTCTGCCTGCCTGGTTAAATGTGGCAGCCAGGGCAAAGTCAGACAAATCTCTCTCCACCTGGAACACGATGGATTCGAATACAGCGTGCATTGTGGCCTTGGCACTATCACTTTTGATAAGGCTGAAGCCTCCTGGGCCTCTGCCGACAGGAAAAAGGGGATGGCTTTTATGAGGGCGCGGGCCTCATTGGCATAATTGGAGACCCACTGGGCATAATAGGAGAAAATCCCCAGGCACCTTTTCAGGGCCTTAAGGCTGTGGGGAGTGGAAGCTCTGACAGGGGGAACGTGCAGTTGGGATCAGGGCCAATAACTCAACACAGCCGAGTATAGTCAGGCGTGATGTGTGGAATACACATTTATCCTTGTTGTAGGTGAATTAAGGGTTTTGGCTGTCTGGAAGAATTTCTGGAGTTTAGTGTCATGGTCTTGCAGGTTGTAGCCGCAGATAGTGACATTGCAGAATGTGGTGAATGTCTGCCAAGCTGCCTGTCTCAGCCCTCTGGCGAGCCTTGCTGTACTAACATTGGCTGTGCATTATCTCTACTGTTAAGGACATTCCCCTTGGATAAAAGGGGGAATCTTCAGACAAGCAGGCTGAATCGACTTCAAGTGACGGCATGGTGAGATCCCCTGTGATAGCTCAATTGACTCCAAAGCTTGAGGGATGTTACGGACTGGAACGGTCGATTATGTAGGAGGAGGTGAATGGTGAGACTCTTGATTGTCTAATAGACTCGGGGAGTACTGACAGCTACATCCACGAGAGAGTAGCCAGAGCCTTCAATTTGCGGAAATATCCAGCGAACCGAAAGATATCGATGGCTTGTACTGAATTTACAAAAACTGTACGGGACAAGTGTAAAGTTACTTTAAATTTGCAGGGATGTGGCTGATGTGTGGCTCTTTATAATGGGGGAGCTCTGCACCCTTGTGGTACTGGGGTTAGATATTCAATCTCAGATGAACAGTGTAGTGTTAAATTTTGGTGGACCACTACCCACACTTACCATCCCTTGCGCTAGTTACGGCGGTCTGTCCACATTAAAGATCAAAGCTCCCTCCCTTTTCAATGATTTATCTCCCGAGTGTCGGCTGATTGCTACTAAGAGTCATTCTTTCAGCAAAGAGGATCATGAGTTTATCAAAACTGAGACCCAGAGGTTGCTTAAAGAAGGAGTAATTGAACCCAGTAAGAGTCCATGGCGAGCCCAGGTGGTAGTTGTGAAAAATCACACTAAGAAACGACTGGCTATTAACCACAGCCAGACAATCAACCGTTACACTAACCTGGATGCCTACCCCTTGCCACGCATCAATGAAATGGTTAATCAGATAGCGCAATTCAAAGTGTACTCCACTATCGACCTCTTCTTTGGCTTGGCTTCGCGGACAAAGATTTATGGAGGGGGTAAAAGTCCATGTCTGCTGCAGGCTCGTTTGTGGCTGACAAGTCCGATGCGGGACAGGCAGACATGGTTGCAGCGGCTGCAGGGGAAAATTGGTTGGTTGGGGTTGGGTGTTGGGTTTTTCCTCCTTTGCCTTTTGTCAGTGAGGTGGGCTCTGCGGTCTTCTTCAAAGGAGGTTGATGCCTTGCTGCCCGCAAAAGCAGCTTACCACCAAATCCCCATTAAAAAAAAGGAACAACCCTATACACCCTTTGAGGCTGATGGGGGGGGTTATACCAGTTTAAAAGGATACCTTTTGGAGTCACTAATGGTGTGTCAGTGTTTCAGAGGGAAATGGATAAGATTGTTAGGACGTTTGAGTTACAGGGTACGTTTCCCTATCTGGATAATGTCACTCTCTGTGGGAAAACACAGGCTGAGCCAGACAACAGCTTAAAGAAATTTTTAACAACAGCTAAAGAACTCAAACTTACATTTAACGAGGGCAAATGTGTGTTCAATGCAACAGAGCTACCCATTCTGGGCTACATTGTCTGCAAGGGTGAAATCTGCCCCGACCCAGAAAGAATGGCCCCCCTTAAAAAGTTACCACCCCCTAACTCAGCAAAAACCCTTAAAAGGTGTATGGGATTCTTTTCCTACTACTGCAAATGGGTTTGGGACTATGCCACAAAGGCACGCCCTCTGTTTGACACTAAATCTTTTCCTCTCTCTCCAATGGCCTTGAAGGCTTTCGAGAGAATTAAAGCTGATATTGCCAAAGCTGCACTCTCGTCCATTGACGAGGATGTCCCATTCCAAGTGGAAACTGATGCCTCAGATTGTGCCTTGGCAGGAACCCTTAATCAAAAGGGCAGACCTGTGGCATTCTTCTCCCGCACGTTACACGGACCTGAACTTAAACATCCTGCTATTGAAAAAGAAGCCCAGGCTATTATTGAAGCTGTCCGCTACTGGAGACACTTTCTAGCCGGCAGAAAATTACTCTTGTCACTGATCAGAAATCTGTAGCCTACATGTTCAGTACTAAACACAAAAGTAAAATCAAGAACGATAAGATGGCATGCTGGCGAATAGAACTCTTAACTTATAATTATGAGATCCAGTACAGACCGGACAGGTGAAATGATCCCTCTGACGCATTGTCACGATCTGCTCCTGGTGCTCAGCTGGAGGGGCTAAAAGAGATCCATAGCAGACTGTGCCACCCAGGAGTCACGAGATTCTTCCACTACATAAGGGCTAACAACCTTCCTTACTCTCTGGAAGAAGTCAGGAAACTGACTAAAAGTTGTCCTGTTTGCGCAGAATGCAAACCGCAATAATTCAAAGCTCCAGAGGCCACTCTCATCAAGGCTGCCCGACCTTTTGAGAGGATTAGCTTAGATTTTAAAGGGCCGTTACCTTCCAACAACAAAAATGTATATTTCCTTACTGTAATTGACGAATATTCCAGGTTTCCCTTTGCGATACCCTGCCCTGATGTCTCGTCATCGTCTGTCATTAAATCACTTGACAGAATTTTCAGCATTTTTGGTTTTCCCAATTACATTCATACCAATAGAGGCTCAGCATTCATGAGGCTGAACTGCAGCGAGCCCTGCTACGAACAGGAATTGCCATCAGCTGTACCACGAGCTACAACCCGCAGGGCAATGGGCAGGTTGAAAGGGCTAATGCTACAGTCTGGAAGACTGTTAATCTTGCTTTAAAAACACATGGTTACCCTGTAACCCGGTAACAGGAGGTGCTGCCTGAGGCACTACATTCTATTCGGTCTTTATTGTGTACTGCAACAAATCAAACACCTCATGAATGTATGTTTGCCTTTCCTATAGGAAATCAGGAACTGTGATGGACTGGTCAGTCTGTTTATCTGAGCCTGGAACCGTGCTGCTGAAGAGCCACGCTTGTGCGTGTAAAACAGATCCCCTAGTCCAAACAGTTCACCTACTGCATACTAACCCCATCTACACTCATGTTAGATTCCCAGACGGGAGTACTGACAATGTACCCCTAAGAGATCTGGCCTTGCCTGGTTCGCCCCTTTCTCGCACCCCTACTCAGAGTGAGCCTGAGAGTTTGGACTCACCCCCCACCCCCAGCCTGTGACCCCTAGTCAGCTTTCAGATGGCCATGCTGTGGGACTCCACTGCCTCATGCTGGTGATTCTGGAGCAGGTCCAGAAGTCATTCCTTCCCACACTACTGACCCAGGACCTGTACCAGTTCCCAAGGTTGCAAAGGAACCACCTGTTTTGAGACGAAGCACCAGAATTCGTAAACAACCTGATAGGCTGACATATTCATAAAACATCTCATTATATTTCGATTACTTGCTAGATACTGACGTATTTTGGCTGTTAGAGTATCTCAAGGCCAAACATGGTATCCAGGTATTGCTTGTTTCAATCTTTCCTAGCAGATGTCCTTTTGATTTTAACCCTTCTTCTGCCGGGGGTAGACTGTGGTGAATGTCTGCCAAGCTGCCTGTCTCCCCCCTCTGGCGAGCCTTGCTGAACTAATGTTGGCTGTGCATTATCTCTACTGTTAAGGACACTCTCCTTGGATATAACTGTATATACATCTATTGTCTTTCATGATTGTACCATGAGTTTCTGCTAATAAAAGCCATGATTATTGTTTGTCCACATCGCCTTTGTCTACTTCATCACAGAGGTAGAGGAATGTGGCTAGCACCCCATGTTTGTCCACCATTCAGTTCATCTCTCTCTGGAAGAAGGAGATTTCAATGGTCACCCCAAAGGGGACCCTCAGGAAGTGGTAGAGGTGGCCATCCACTTCAAACGCAGTGCTCTGGTGGTCCTCCAGGTGGATAGGGAGCTGGTGGTATGGCAACTTTAAGTTAATGGTGGAAAATACCCGATATTGGGGAATTTGATTTACCATGTTGACTATGCAAGGGAGGGGGTATATTCCAGTTGCATAAACCTGCTAATGGTTTGACTGTAGTCGATAACCATTCAGTGTTTTTCCCCACTCTCAACTATCACGACCTGAGCTCTCCAGAGGCCGGTACTGGGTTTGATTATCCCCTTGATCAGGAGCCGTTTCACCTCTGATTTGATAAACACCCTGACCCCAGCACTGTATTACCTGCTCTTGGTGACAACGGGCTTACAGTCAGGGGTGAGGTTGGCGAACAGAGGTGGGCAGATCACGGGTTGCTGGTTGGCCACTTTCGGAGGGGAGGATGGGCAATTTAAAACTGTTAGTTGTAGACTGTGAGGGGTGGATGGGGCCCATCATATGCCATGCTGATGCTCTTATAATGGCACTGAAAGTCCAACCCCAGTAGTAAGAGTGCATAGAGTTGTGGCCTGACAAGCAGTTTAAAATTTTTGTACTCTGTGCCACGCACGGTAAGCGTCACCATGCAGTTGCCGCGGTCCTCTGCCAAGTGGGACTTAGAGGTCATGAAGACCCTGGTCTCACCACGAGGAAGTAACGCTGCACTGTGTCGGGGTGGATAAAACTCTCCATGCTTCCACTATCAAACAGGCAGCCCATCTTGCACCCATTTACCTCTATGTCCATTATCGACCTGGCGAGCTGATGAGGGCTGTTTTGGTCAAATGTGTCCAAAGCCAGAGTAGCATCACTGTCTGATCCGCTGTACTGGCTCGTGGTCTGTTAAGATGATGGCATAGTAGAGTCACTGTTTAACCCGCTGCACTGGCTCATGATCTGATAAGACAACAACCTCCAAGATGAAGGCCCCCATGGCGCGCCTGCGGTACTGTTGTTCATCGGAAGTGACGTCGTCCAAGCTGGCAGAGTCCCCTACTGTCTGCATGCACCACTGCTCGAATTAGAAGGTTGCTTAGATTTGCATACCTTTGCGTAATGTCCTTTCTTCCCATAGTCCGAACAGTGCACGTCCTTCACTGGGCAGCGCTTCCTGGGGTACTTCTACTGACCATAGAAGTAGCACTTCAGGTACTTGCCAGCGCAAGCAGCAGTCAGGTTGGGGCATGGGGTGGCCTGCGATCCCACATCCCAAGATGGTGGCGCCTGCATTCCCCACATGGCGGCCACGTTAGTAGACGAGAAAGAGTCCAAGTTGCGGAGGGCTACTTCCAGGGTTTTGGCCAGTTTGATGTTTTCTGTAGTTTCAGCTCACCCTGTTCTAAAAGTCGTTGGTGAATGTAATCTGATCTGATGCCTGCTACACGGGCATCTTGGATCATTTCCTCTGTATAGTCCTCTGCTGATACAGCTTTGCAGCTGCAGGCCCATCCGAGGCCTCACAGGCCACAAAGGTAATCTTTGATCAATTCCCTGGGTTGCTGGCTGATGCATGGCTAGGATGTGCTTGGCGTAGTACCTTGGCCAGGTACTAGGCCTTTCAGAATGTCCATTGCTTTGGTGAATGTCTTGCAGTCTCTGACCACCGGGTAAACATGGAGCCCAACTCATGAGAATAGTAAGTGTAGCTTATTTGAGTCTAATGGTATGATCTTGGTGGAGGCCTGCAGAAACATGTTGAAACAGCGCAGCCAGAGTTTGAACTTGTTGGATGCTGCTGGTGACTGTGGGTTGATTTCCAGCCTCTCAGCAACTTGTCCATTCCAAAAAAAATTATGGTAATAAAAATGATGAGCTATCAATAACTCCAAAGACTAGAGGCTACCTGACTGACAGGGTTTTATTACTATAAACTAATGGCACATCTCATGTTGCTGACCCGAGACCCAAGCTTGTTCTAGGGAAGGGGTTATGGTGTTGCTGCCTTTATTAGGGAAATCAAGGGGGAGCAGCCACAGGTACAATCAGCAAGGATGGGACAGCCATACATGTAGAAACAGTAATACAGTGGTTCTACCACAATCAGGAACCAGGAAGGCGGCCGCACTTGACCTTGTACTAGCAAATGAGCCTGGCCAGATGATCAGAGTTTCAGCGGCGAACATTTTGGGAATATTGGTCACTTTTCCTTAAATTTAAAGACAGTTGTGGACAAGAATTAACTTGAGCCTTTAGAAAAGCACTACATTGGGGGAATGCAACTTATGACATGATTTGACTAGAGTTAGGGGAAGTAAAGGGAACAGCTGTTATCAGGCAACTCCATCACTGATATGTGGGAGTTATTTAAGGGCCGGATAATTGGAGTCCAGGCAAGGTAAGAGAACCTTGGTTGATGAGAAGTGATGAACTTAGTCAAGAAAAAAAAATGGTTTAAGAAGCTGCAATCAGTCTAGGAAGTGCTAGAGATATTGACATTCATTAGACTGGATAAATCTAGGGCTTGATGGCATCTATCCCTGGATGCTAAGGGAAGCAAGTGAAGAGTTTGCTGGGTGACCGATGGAGAATTTTGCATCTTCGGTGGCCACAGGTGAGGTCCCAGAAGACTGGTATCTTGCTGATGTTGTCCACTTGTTTATAAAGAGGAATTTGGAAGCTACAGATCGATGAGCCTTATGTTAGTAGTAGCAAACACGATATAAAGTATTCTGAGGGATAAGATTTACATTCAGTTGGACAGGCAACAAATAATTAGAAGGAGCCAGGGTGGTTTTGGCAAGTTTCTAGATGGTAGGCTAGTCCAGAAAGATAAGGCACAAATGATCACAAGTTGTGTTGTAAATTGTAGCCAAGAAGGAAGATTAAATATGCTGAGATTGTCTTGATTGGATTAGAGCATGCTGACAGGGGACATCACTGAGTTGTTTGAAATTAAGAAGAATCCATATAGAGCAAATAGGAAAGATCTATTTTTATCAGCAATGGCTTAAAAAGTTGGGGGCTATAGATTTAAAGAAATTGATAAGATTAGAGGCAATAATAGAAACAATTGTTTTACCCCACCACCACCTGAATGAAAAGAATGTGTGTTTTATCTAGAAAGTGGGATTATTTTGAGATCTTATTTTAAACTGGCATATGAACAATGGCCTATTTCTGTGTCAAAGATTTTCCATGATTATAAGGAGTAGGCAAACAAATCAGCAATGATTGTGGTGACAACCATAAACTCTCCATTTGGTCACTTCAATCAAACTGTTAGATTGTTATCTGGAAGGAAAAGATCAAAGTAGGTTGAAAGCCTCACTCCTCTGATTTTGAGCACAATAAAAGGCACAGTTGGTGTAGCAGTTAGCGCAACGCCAGCAATCAGGATTGGACTAGAGTTCAAATCCCACGATGTCTGTAAGGAGTTTGTGTGTTCTCCCTACGTCTGTGTGGATTTTCTCTGGAGGCTTTGTATCCTCCCACCGTTCAAAATGTGCTGGGGGTGTAGATTAATGGGGTATAAATTGGACAGCACAGACTTGTGGACCGAAATGTCCAGTTACCGTATTGTATGTCTAAATTTAAAATTTAAATTCCCACTGGAAAATAATGAGGTCTAGAATAAAGGAAGCTCTGACTTTGCAATTTGTTCCTTTCAATGTTTTTTACTGAAATACACACCTATACTGATTGACCTGTTTTCTTTTGGAGTTGTCCTGGTCCTTGGTAATGACCTACAGTTTCCAATTCCTCTCAATTAGTATCTATCCGCTCTTACATCCCCAAGGCTAGAATAACTGTCTACTTCAAAATGAATACCATCTTAAACTTAGGAACAACTACTAAAGACAGTTGTCTCAAATGTCATCCTAATGCCCACGTTGCAATTGTGTGGTTGCTGTTTACAGTTTCAGTCAGGTTTCTAACGATTTTATTTTTGTAACTGAAAGTGAAGAGCCAATGGGTCATACTGGTGCTCAAAGTCCTGAAGAACTATTTCTAGAACAAAGTCACATTCAGATAACACACATCAATGTGTGAAATAACATTAAAAAGCAAAAAAAAATGGTACAGCAAGAGACCTTAAATGAAGAATAATATAAAAGTTACAAAAGAGAAGGGGATAACAATAGGAGGCAGGAACATCAGCAAAGAATCGAAAGAACCGTCTGAGCAACAAGGTCACATTGACTGAAGTGGAAAATGCAAATACTGGTGGCAATCAATCACTGTCACCAAACGATAACAAGAAGTGATAGAAACAGTAGAAATATCAAAGCAAAACTGGATCTTCCTATTTTTTTTTTCCTTCAACGAGTGTTGAGCTCCAAGGTACTGAGAGAAAAGTGAAGAAACATGGGATTCTTAAGGGTACCAATGGCAAATTGTGCTCTCAAAGGGCCTCGGGTATTAACACCTTCCTAATCATATAGGAGGTTTGGAGATAGGAGCTCAGGTTGACCATTGGAACAAACAGGAAGCCTTATGCTAGAGGGTACAAGAGCGCAGGGGGTGAATCTACAGACACTTGGGGACTCTATTTTGCTTCTCTTTCTTTTATTGGAGGGGGCAGCCTCTTTGTGAATCTATATGGCAAACAAAAGTCAGCACATTTTTTGAATTAGGTATATTTACATGACAGAAAAGGAATCTTGAAAAGGAAATGATGTGAATATAACCTTTTATCCATTTCCTTTCCTAACCCCACAGTGCTAAACCTTCAAGAAACACAAATAAAATCAGAAGATATTGAAAATATTTAGCAGGCCAAGCAGGTATTTCTGCAGGATTTTAAAAAAGCACTACATTAATGTGGATAACTTTGATCAAATCTTGCCCATTGGGATTCATTGGATTTATAAAATCATGAGGGGCATTAATAAGGTAAATAGTCATAGTCTTCTTCCCCTGCTGAGAGGAGTCTAAAACGAGATGACAAAGATATAAGGTGGCAGGGGAAAAACTTAGAATGGACTTGAGGGGCATCTTTTTCGCTTAGAGGTGATGGGTGATGGGTGTATGGAACAAGCTATAAGTGGTAGAAGCATGGACAATTATCATGGTTAAAAGACATTTAATGAATATGTAAGGTTTAGAGCAGTGGTTTTCAAACTTCCCCCCTACACTCACATTCCATCTTAAGTAATCTCTATGCCCTCAGAGCTCTGTGATTAGTAAGGGATTGCTTAAGGTTGTATGTGAGTGGAAAGAAAAAGTTTGAAAACTACTGTTTTAATCATACCTAATTGACTCGTTATGTGCATGGTTTCAAAACTTCAAAGGAAATGGGCCAATGACAATTTTTCTAAAGCGAAATATTTCAGTAACATTTGGGTCTAGAGCAGTGGTTCTCTTACATAACACCTTAAGCAATCCCTTACCAATCACAAAGCGCTAATGGCATAGGGATTGCTTAAGATGGAATGGGAGTTTGGGGGGGGTAGTTGAAAACCACTGATTTAGAGGGATATGAGCTAAACCCATAAAAATGGGATGTTCTTGGGGAGACAACCTGATCAGTATTGTCAAGTTGGGCTGAAAAGCCTTGTTTCCATGTTGTAAATAGAATGAGTCGCAAAGGGAATGATCTCTTTGGAATGCTGAAGGAGAGGGGAGAAGAAGAATAGTCCAGTGATGGAATTTTGTTGAAGGTGACAGAAAGTGCAGAGAATTATCCATTTAACAATGGAATCTGGGGAATGGAAGGTGAAGATAAGGCACCTGATCCTTACTGTGAGTAGAGGGAATAAGAGCAGATATGTGGGAAGAGAGGAGATGCATTTGTGAGGCCTGTAATAATGGCACCGGAGAAGCCATGGATAAGGAAAAAAAGCAAGACATCTTAGAGGCACCAGCATGGAAAGTATCATCAGAAGGTGGAGAAACTGAAGAAAGAAATGGAAGTAGGATTGGAGCAATATTAGTCAAGATGAGTAAGGATAAATGTCCTTATAATGAATATTTAAGAGATATTGTTATTGTTTTGGTGTCAATTGCCTTTTGTGGTAACTGAAAACTGTCACTTTGAAAGACCCGATTGTACTGGACATCGCGCATCCTTTACTCACTGAACAATGAGAGAAGATCTCATTCATGTAATCACAATTCTGAAAGGGATACAGGGGGGAAATTTCATCAAGAAAGAGATAAAGGATTAGAGAGAATAATAAGCAGCTGTGTCCTTCCACAATTTGGTTCCAACAAAATCATGATACATGCCGCTTTATGATGTTTAAAGTTAATGATCTGGGTAAATTTCTAAACAATTGATCCAAAATAACTTGAGCCTTTCAACAAGGCAGCAGAGTTTTGATGAAGACAATTGCTGCTGCAAAAAAAACAGGAAAGGGAAAGGAGTTCCTAGCAAAAAGATTTGGAGAACTATCAGAAACTAGGGAACAAAGACCAAGAGCTGTTGCTCAAGTTGAATTCAGGATGTTAGATGACATAGTGGTGAGGCTAATACCATGTAGTCTCCAGAAATCTGGATTTTATATTGATCTCCATGACTGTCTGTGTGGAGTTGCATGTTTTCCCTGTAACCATGTAGGTTTACTCCAAGTGCCCTGGTTTCCTTCCAAATATGTTCTGGTTGGTAGGCCTCTTTAAATCACCAGTGGTAGAATGGATGGTAGTTGATTCAGTGCGCATTCATTGCATGTGAGAGAGAATGGGTTATAGAGATTCCAACTAGAAATATCCCAGTGAGTAATTGTTGTACTCAGTAATGTCACTGAAGATTGATATTATATTAAATGTGAACCTAACACAGAACAAATGGAATGACAAACAGTAATCAATATTAATCCATGAAAATCAATTCTTCAAATATTTCTGTGTGCACATTATTTTGACATGTGGATTTGATTAAGTCATTTGAGGTTTCATTCAACAAGAAAGAGAAGATCAGAAATCATCTAGGAATTACAAGCAATGGCTTCATTTTCATTTGATGGACCACAAATATTCAATAAAAGAGAACTCTATGTCAGCCAGCTAGAATACCCCAGAGGAAAAAAAATGTGATTAATGGCTCATAGAAGGCAAAGTCTACTATTACAATCCAGGCTCTCTATGTCTACTGTTCTTCTATTAACTTAACCTTGAACTATCACTACATGTACAGTATATTCCATATAAAGTTCTATTACATGTGTATTAGGAAACATACTAATAATTTGCAGCTTTTAATTAGATCTTCTGGTCTTGCAGGTTGACAAAAAGATAAGATAAAGGTTAAGGTTCCATTATTGGAATATAATACTACACTTAGAATGTAACATACATGAAATTTTTTAACTTTTGTCTACTGTAAGGCAGAGAGAGAGAGAGAGTCACCATTTTGTCCAGTGCCCCTCACAGAAACCTAGTATTTTAGGAGGTCTCCCCTCCAATTACTGGCCAATCCTGTGTCTACTTAGCTTCCGAGATCAGACAATCCATTATCATCCAGATCAAATGTTATAGTCAACAAAAAACAATTGTCCCAATACCAATACTGAGACACACAACTAATCAAAGGCCTCCAGTCTGAGAAGCAATCATCCACTACCACTACTCTCTGTCTTCTCCCATTCAGCCAATTTCAAATCCAGTTTACAACCTCTTGATGGAATACCTAGTGTCTGAAACTTCTGAACTAACCTCTCATGTGGGACCTTGTCAAAGACCTTACCAAAGTCCATGTAGATAATATCCACAGCCTTTCCTTCATCTACTTTCTAGGTAACCTCTTCAAAAACTCTAACAGATTTGTTAAACACGACCTACCGAGCACAAAGTCATGCTGATTATCTTTAATTAGCCCTTGTTTGTCCAAATATTTGCTTACCCAATCTATCAAAACACCTTCCAATAATATATCTACTACAGACATCAGGCTGTAATTTCCTGGTTTACTTTTGGTGCATCCAGCTCCAGCTCCTGACCAAGGTCATTACATTATGTAATACTACATTTAGAATGTAACATACATAAAATACTTTAACTTTTGTCTACCATAAGGCAAAGAGAGATTTGCCACTTTGTCCAGCGCCCCTCACAGAAACCTACAGCATGTGATGTTCCTAGGCAGTCTCCCCACCCAGTACTGACCAGGCCTGAGCCTGCTTAGATTCCAAGAACAATCTTAGGCACATTCAGGCTATACAAGAAGTCAGGTACTTTTGCTATCTTAAATTGTGTAAAGGACAAAGAGAATTCTAGTAATATATATGAAAGCACACCTAGCTCAACAAGGATGGAAGCATAGCTGGATCCAGTATTGGGGAAAGGAAATAGGGCAAGAGAAGCAATTTTCAATGGGACTGCATTTGGCAATTAACTCCAAGAGGATTAGAATGTTTATGAAGAGAGAGTTGGAACAACTCAGTGTAAAAATACATTGTTATTTGGCTAACATGCATTTAAAAATTGGCTGTGTTAGTTGGGAATAAAAAAAATGGCAAAATGAACAAGGGAAGGCATTTAGTGGATATCTGGGTAAATGGGTAATAGGGTCTAGAAATTAAAATGAAATAACAATAGAGGGTGTGGGCAAAATGAAAAATTCATAGAACTGTAGCTGGGTAAGGAAGGTGGAGGAACAAAGTAAGTGTGAGAAATTTGGTAGATAATATAAAAGGGAACCAAATATTTTGTTATGGTTCGCAAGTATTCGAGGGAGAGACTGGTATTATGAGCTTGTAATGGCTACTACAGTAGATGCTACTAAATAAAGGCAAACACACACAAAGATTGTCAACTCAAGAGTGGTTTATTGCAGACATACACAGACTTTTTATTCTCTGCCTGTTAATGAGCTCGTTAGTAAACAGCTGCTGGTCCACAGGACCAGCAAGTTAAAGCTATGAGCCATTAGCGCCCCGCGTCTTTAGGCAGGGGCTTCATCTGATCCACTCGCTGTACTTTGGCACCCAGCATTGCTAGCCCGCGATGTGTCAGGTAAGTCTGTGAACTGATGGTGGCGGTTCGCAAAACCACGCTGTGCACCCGCTACATCACCCCCCCCCAGAATTGTCACTGTACTTAAGATGCCAGATACGCTTGACTTAGGTGGACGTCCATGTCACCTGGGTTGAGGGCACTGAACTGGTGAAGTAGGGACTGTATGGGTGGGTTTAAGTATGTCCAAGCTGAAGAGCTGCGGATGCCTTCCGATGTCTAATGTATATACCACTCCATCTCTCTTAATTACATGAAATGGTCCTTCACTTGGTTTTAGTAACGGAGCCCCTGGAACCTGTTTTCGTACGATTACAAATTCAGTGTTTAATAGTGATTGGGGCACTTGTTGCCTAGGTTTGCCATGCCATTTGGTAGAGGATGGTTTACAGTTAGCAATACCCTTGCGGAGTTGTTAAAGGACGCCCATGTCTGAATTGCTTGTGACGTGAATATCTCCTGGAACCATAAGGGCCATACCATACATCAATTCTGCAGACAGATCTTCTTTTGGAGCTGTTCGTACTCCTAGTAGAACCCAAGGTAGTTAATCGACCCAATTGGGGCCAGTGAGTCGGGCCTTCAGTGAAGATTTAAGTTGTCGTTGAAAACGTTCCACCAGGCCGTTGGACTGAGGATGGTACACAGTAGTGTGGTGCAACTATGTACCACAAAAACGAGCCAAGGAAGCCCATAACGCCAAAGTGAACTGTGGTCCATGGTCCAAAGTTATCTGCGCAGTCACTGCAAATCTAGCAATCCAATTTAAGATGAACGCTCTTGCACATGCCTCAGTATCACTGACTAGTAATGGAATGGCCTCTGGCCAACATGTGAAGTGGTCTACTACCGTGAGAATATATCTCATGTCCTGTGATACTGGTAATGGTCCAACCAGATCCACGTGCACGTGCTCAAATCTTCTGCGTATTGTCGGGAAAGGCTGCAGGGGTGCCTTGGTGTGCTGTTGAATTTTCGCAGATTGGCAGAATATACACATTCGTCCCCATTGCGCGACGTCCTTTTTCAACCCATGCCATATGTACTTGTTTGACATTACTTTGACTGAAGTCCTGATGGATGGGTGTGATAGATTGTGAATGTCATCAAAAAGATGCCATCTCCAAGATAATGGGACTAATGGTCGAGGATAACCCAACGATACATCACAAAGGAGTTCTGGACTACCTTGTTGTGGTGCCACCTGTTGAATGTCGAGTCCAGTAATAGCTGTGCTGTATGCTTGTATATCCGGATCCGCGGATTGTGCCACAGCCAGTTCAGCAATGTTGACTCCAACTTGAATATGGCACACACTTGATCTAGAGAACACATCTGCGACCAGATTGTCCTTTCCCAAAATATGACGCATGTCCGTAGTAAACTCCGAAATGTAGGACAAATGTCGTTGTTGTCTTGCCGACCAAGGATCTGTGACTTTGCTAAAGGCAAAAACGAGTGGTTTATGGTCTGTGAATATGGTGAAATGTCGACCTTCCAAGATATATTGAAAGTGCCTTATAGACAGATAAAGTGCTAATAGTTCTCGATCAAAGGCGCTGTACTTCATTTCCGCTGGTCTTAGATGATGACTAAAGAAGGCAAGGGGTGATAACGGCCATTGACATATTGTTCCAGAACTGCACCCAGAGCTGTTCCCGAGGCATCTGTGCTAAGCATCAAAGCAGCTTCAGGATTTGGATACGCAAGCATTGCTGCTTTGGCTAATGCCTCTTTGGTGGACATAAATGCGGCCTCTGCCTCTGCGGTCCAGGTAATGTTTTTGTTTGGAGCAGAGATGATGTTAAACAGGGGTTACAGGATGTCAGCAATCCCAGGAATAAATCTGTGATAAAAATTTATTATTCCCAAAAACTTCTGTAGCCCTTTGATGGTGACAGGACCGGAGAATGTACAGATGTCAACTACCTTGCCTGATAACAGAGATATGCCACCTGCTGTAATTTTATGCCCTAAGAATTCTATGGTTGACTTGCCAAATTGACACTTGTCTAAGTTAATTGTCAGAACCAAGTCTTGGAGCCATTGGAAAAGGCAGCGCAAATGCAGGTGGTGATCTTGCTCATTTTGACTTGCTACAAGGATGTTGTCCAAGTAAATATACACAAAGTCTAAATCTCTGCCTAGAGCATCTATAAGCCACTGAAAAGTTTGTGCGGCATTCTTTAAGCCAAATGGCATTCTGAAGAATTCAAAAAGACCAAACGGCGTAATAATTGCTGTCTTGGGAATATCATTCTCATGAATCGGTATCTGATGATATCCCTTAACCAAATCAATCTTTGAAAATATGCGGCAATGACGTAGATGGGCGGTGAAATCCTGTATGTGTGGAATTGGGCAGCTGTCAGGTGTAGTGACATCATTAAGCCTACGGTAGTCGCTGCAGGATCTCCATCCGCCTGTCTTCTTGGGTACCATATGCAAAGGAGAGGCCCAAGGGCTGTTTGAGCGTCAAATGATACCCAATTCTTCCATTGCTTTAAATTCTGCCTTTTCTTGCCGCAATATATCAGGCGCCAGATGACGAGCCCTGGCATGGACGAGTGGGCCTGATGTGTCTGTGTAATGAGACACACCATGGGCTGTTCTTGAGGCATTGAAGTTAGGGGTGAGAATATGGGGAAATTCCTTGAGTAGAGCAGTATATGCAACCTTGTGTAACGTATTTACTCGATCTGTGAAACTCTCCCCTTGATGCACGTCAGTGGATATGTCTGAAAGGTGGTGGCGTGAACTAATTTTCTGTGTTTTACATCTACCAATAAGTCGTGGGAACATAAAAAAATCCACATCCAAAATGGGTTGAGCGACAGAAGCGAGGACACAATTCCAATGGAACATGGTTCTACCTATTCCGATAGCAACTCGTCTAGTGCCGAAACTTGGAATGGCAGTTCCATTCGCCACTTGCAGGGTCAAGTGGTGTTTTTTATGCGTCCTTTCAAAATAGGTCAGTGGAAGCAAACTAAGTTCCGCACCTGTGTCTACAAGGAATTTTCGCTTACCCGCATCGTCCTGAAGATACAATAGGCCTGTATGTACGCCAGCTGCCGAGGCCACTACTGGCAGCCAGCTCTCTCATTTCCTGACTTCTTTTTGTAGTAGGTACATGACTGGATGCACTTATGGGCATTTTTTTCCCAGCGGCGATAGTAAAAACACCACTCTCAATGTACATCAGCACGTTCCTCTTTCTTGGATTGGACTGCAGATACAGGAGGCTGGTAGGATGCGGGAGATGCTTCTACTGCAAAAACTGGATGTATTTGGGCAGACTCTTGTGTAGGAGTATGATAGAGCCTGTCAGCCTCTCGAGCCACGTCATGGGATGGCGGAAATCTATGTTACCAATGGGTAACAACGTGAGCTGGAAGTTTTGACAGAAATAAGGTTTTGAAAAGCAGACAATGGGAATGACCATCTGACAATGCCAACATCTCATTCATCAGGTCTGATGGATTCTTGTCATCTAGGCCTTCCATGTTCAAAAGATGCATGTCTCGCTCATGCCTAGTAAGTTCCAATGTATCAAGAAGAAACTGGTGGAACCTGGTGTACTGGCCTTCTGCCGGAGGATGAGCAATAAATTTGCTTACTCGCGATGCAGTGGCCACGTCCAACGTACTCACGACATGCCAAAATTTTGTGTCTTCTGCCGTTATACCCCAAAGACAAAACTGGGTTTCAGCTTGAAGAAACCAAATTCGTGGTTGATGTGTCCAGAAAGGAGGCAAATGAAGCCCAACTGCATTAACTACCATGCTGTTGAAATTTCCTCCTTTTCCATAATGATTCATATTCATTGAATCTTAACTTCTGGGTCACCAATTTGTAGCGGCTACTACAGTAGATGCTCCTAAATAAAGGCAAACACACACAAAGGTAATCAACTCAAGAGTGGTTTATTGCAGACATACACAGACTTTTTATTCCCTGCCTGTTAATGAGCTCGTTAGTGAACAGCTGCTGGTCCACAGGACCAGCAGGTTAAAGCTATGAGCAATTAGCGCCCCGCGCTTTTAGGCAGGGGCTTCATCTGATCCACTCATTGTACTTTGGCACTCAGCACTGCTAACCCGCAGTCTGTGAACTGACGGTGGCGGTTCGCAATACCACGCTACAAGCTTCCATTTTAGTAAAGTTGTAATTTTTCTGCAAGGGATAGTATAGGCAGGAGGAACTGAATGGTCACAGTTAACATTTTACACAAGCACAAGTCACAGCCCAGCGACAATTTGATACATTGGAAGAACTGAGGGAAGGTTTGTCACAGTCTGTTCCAAATTTGATACATTTGCAAAGGCGCTGTGATTTTGCAGGGAAGAACCATTCTGACGGCTGAAGAAGTAGCATTTTGAAGCAGCTCTTGTGGCCAGCCATTTTCTGGATTTCAGAGCAAAGCATGCTCTGTGAATGACAGGCCTTTTCAATGGATTGACTTGAGATTCATTTTGATTGTGTCTAACAGTGAAGGTCACTTGGAGAAACTGGTGCCAGCATCTTGGAAGCCTCATAGAGGCCGCCCAGTTTGAGGGTTGCCTACAAAAGGACCAGGAGTGTAATGACCACAGCTCGTGTGGATGGACATTTCTTCAAAGGCAACGCAAGGAGAATTCGTGAGTCCGTAGCAGCCACAACTCCAGTCTCCCCATCAGTTCAACATCAATTCTGGGCTTAAACTTTCAAAGGCCTACACTTCAACGCTGAATTTGAAAGTTTGAACTTTGAAGTAACTTTCTAGATTTTGGCCTGGACACACACACACACACTAGTACACCTGCACATAGTTGGGAATAGATTTAGTGTTAAGGATAGTTTAAGAGTAAGACATAAAACTTGTGTTTTAAAATTAAACACTATCTGGTTCATTATCTATTTCTGCTCATTAAGTGAAGTTCATAAGACTGGCAATTGATGTGGGGACTGAAGAACTCGGATAACCGCAACAAATGACTGAGCATATTCAGAGGCCCAAATAACCTATTTTTTCCTATTTATTGATGTTCCTAAATAGTTTTTAAAAATCAAGGAGAGGACAGGAACAATGAGAAGTAACTTAAAATAGCTTATCTCCTTTTGGAACCAGCGAGTATGGATGATAAATCAAACAAATTGCATAAATAGTTAAAAATAAATGTTTGCATTAAACACACAGAGAACTGAAGAAAACAATAACTGCTGGAGGATTTAAATCAGTCAACCTGCATCTGTAGAGGCAAAGGGTGGTCAAAATTTTGGCTCAAGAGCCAGCATTAGAAGTATATTTAATTAAAGTCGCAAATCCCTTTTAAAAGAACCAGCCTGCTCCAGATGTACCCCTCTTGCTGAGGGGTCAAGAATGAAATGTATCCAACCACTCAGTTCAATAACTAACTGAATAAAGCTGGACTTAGTGACAAGTCTAGGAGAGGAGCAAATGGTCACTATGTCACCCGTGCCATATTTTTGCATTGCTGTCAGCAGTGCAGTCTTGAATGCACTGAAGCCGCTGTTGACTTCTGCATCTGCCATCTAGCAGGACCCAGCTCTTTGTGTTTGCCTAAAATGACTGAATTCTCTCATGAAGTGACAGAGTTTGTGTGGAGAAATAGGTTTGATGTTATGATCATGGACTTTGAAAGGAATTTGTTAAATCTCCTCATATTGGAGTGGAGCTAGAATCTGTTAGGGAACATCTGGAAAATAATGATCATTGTATCATTAGGTTATTGACTACTCTTGGAAAAAGATAAGATCATGCCACTTCGAGAGGTGCTAACATCAGTAGGATGAGGAAGTTTCAGGACAGAATCAAAGATCATCAGGCAAAACTGTTGAACATTGGGAAGCCTGTAAAGTTGAGGGAGAAGGGAAGGGAAGTAAAGTTGAGGGAGAAGGGAAGGAGAGTTAAGGTCAGAGTTTTACAGATAGCCAAAATGAGAGAGCAAATTAGAAAAGAGATAAATTCCACAATACAGACACCAACTCATTTAGACAAATGAGAACCAAACTGGTTACAGGACATTGAGGTAGGAGGTTTAAAAAAGGAATTAAAAGAGACAAATAAAGAGCATGAGAAAAGGTCAGCAGCAAATATAAAAAAGGTATCCAGTAAAGTTCTATAGGCCTGAACACAGGTGTAGGAGTTTAGAAACAGTTACTTTTTGATTATTGTAGGAGTTTAGAAACAGTTACTTTTTGATTATTGTAGGAGTTTAGAAACAGTTACTTTTTGATTATTGTAGGAGTTTAGAAACAGTTACTTTTTGATTATTGTAGGAGTTTAGAAACAGTTACTTTTTGATTATTGTAGGAGTTTAGAAACAGTTATAGAAGGTAGAAAAAGCAAGGAAATAGCTAAAATGTTCTTTGTGTAAAATGGCGCATGAAAAAGTAGACAAGATAACAGAGGAATTTAAGGAGATATAGAAATATGCACGTACACACAAAGGGCTTGTTTAATAGGGGTGGGGAAAAGGAGGTGTGAGTATGGGATAGGAGAAAGTCAGAGTCAGTCAAGAGTCAGGCGAATAGGGAAAAGTGCCAAACCAATCCAAGAAGGATAAATGTAAGAAAAATGTAAGGGGAGGTGAATTGAAAAATGTATAAAAACAAAGAAGCTTCCCGCCCTCGGTGTACTTTCCCGAGGTAGGGGGAGAGTACCCAACCTTGCAATGTTGTAAATGTAAATAAATGTTCTTTGTTCTCAACTTTTGTCTCGAGCATATTTTGTGAACGTGAAGGCACTTCTCACACAGGTGGTAGAAAGTGGGGCAGGATAAGTGAGAACAGAGTGACAACGTTCACACAGAGACATAAGAACATGAGAAATAGGAGCAAGAGTAGGTAATCCAGGCATTGAGCCTGCTCTGCTATTCAATGAGATCATTGCTGAATGATAATAGGCTCATCTCCTCCGACCTGCCTTTTCCCCATATTCCTTAATTCCCTTACTATTTAAAATCTATCCAACCTTGTCTTAAATATGTTTACTGAAGTAGCCTCCTCTGCTTCAATGGACACTGAATTCCTCAGACTTTTTACCCTCTGGGAAAAGCAGTTCTTCCTCATCTCTGTCTTAAATCTATTACCCTGGATCTTGAGGCTATGTCCCCTAGTTCTGGTCTGCCCTACAAATGGAAACAACTTATTTACATCTATCTTATCTATGCCTTACATAATTGTATGTATCTATAACATCCCCTTTTATTGTTCTAAATTTCAGTTAGAACAGTCCAAGATTACTCAATTTCTCATCATAGGTTAACCCATTCATCTCTGGAATCAACCTGGTGAACCTACTCTACATTGCCTCCAAAGCCAGTACATCCTTCCTTAAGTAGGGAGACCACAACTGCATGCAGTCCACTGGCCTCACCAGTACCTTGTACAGCTGCAGCATAACCTCCCTGCTCCTAAATTCAATCCCTCTAGCAATGAAAGCCAACTTTCCATTTGCCTTTTTGATAGCCTGCTGCACCTGCAAACCAGCCTTTTGTACAAGCACTCCTAAGTCCTTCTGCATGGCTGCAATCGCTTACCATTTAATAATATTCTGATCTTCCATTTTTCCTTCCAAAGTGGATAACCTCACATTTGCCAACATTGTACTCCCATCTGCCAGATCTTTGCCTGCTCACTTATCCTATCTATATCTCTCTGAAGAATCTCAGCATCCTCTGCACAATTTGCTCTTCCACTCAATTTGGTGTCATCAGCAAATTTAAATACACTACACTCTGTTCCCTCTTCCAGATCTTTTTTTTAATATTTTAAATACACTACTCTCTGTCCCCTCTTCCAGATCTTTTTTTAAATATTTTAAATACACTACACTCTGTCCCCTCTTCCAGATCTTTTTTTAATATTTTAAATACACTACACTGTCCCCTCTTCCAAATCTTTTTTTAAATATTTTAAATACACTACACTCTGTCCCCTCTTCCAAATCTTTTTTTAAATATTTTAAATACACTACACTATCCCCTCTTCCAAATCTTTTTTTAAATATTTTAAATACACTACACTCTGTCCCCTCTTCCAGATCTTTTTTTTAATATTTTAAATACACTACACTATCCCCTCTTCCAAATCTTTTTTTAATATTTTAAATACACTACTGTCCCCTCTTCCAAATCTTTTTTTAAATATTTTAAATACACTACTCTGTCCCCTCTTCCAGATCTTTTTTTTAATATTTTAAATACACTACACTATCCCCTCTTCCAAATCTTTTTTTAAATATTTTAAATACACTACACTCTGTCCCCTCTTCCAGATCTTTTTTTAAATATTTTAAATACACTACACTATCCCCTCTTCCAAATCTTTTTTTAATATTTTAAATACACTACTGTCCCCTCTTCCAAATCTTTTTTTAAATATTTTAAATACACTACTCTGTCCCCTCTTCCAGATCTTTTTTTTAATATTTTAAATACACTACACTATCCCCTCTTCCAAATCTTTTTTTAATATTTTAAATACACTACTGTCCCCTCTTCCAAATTTTTTTTTAATATTTTAAATACACTACACTCTGTCCCCTCTTCCAGATCTTTTTTTAATATTTTAAATACACTACACTCTGTCCCCTCTTCCAGATCTTTTTTTAATATTTTAAATACACTACTGTCCCCTCTTCCAAATCTTTTTTAAAATATTTTAAATACACTACACTCTGTCCCCTCTTCCAGATCTTTTTTTAAATATTTTAAATACACTACACTCTGTCCCCTCTTCCAGATCTTTTTTTAATATTTTAAATACACTACACTCTGTCCCCTCTTCCAGATCTTTTTTTAATATTTTAAATACACTACACTCTGTACCCTCTTCCAAATCTTTTTTTTTAATATTTTAAATACACTACACTCTGTCCCCTCTTCCAGATCTTTTTTTAATATTTTAAATACACTACACTCTGTACCCTCTTCCAAATCTTTTTTTTAATATTTTAAATACACTACACTCTGTCCCCTTTTCCAAATCTTTTTTTTAATATTTTAAATACACTACACTCTGTCCCCTCTTCCAGATCTTTTTTTAATATTTTAAATACACTACTGTCCCCTCTTCCAAATCTTTTTTAAAATATTTTAAATACACTACACTCTGTCCCCTCTTCCAGATCTTTTTTTAATATTTTAAATACACTACACTCTGTCCCCTCTTCCAGATCTTTTTTTAATATTTTAAATACACTACACTCTGTACCCTCTTCCAAATCTTTTTTTTAATATTTTAAATACACTACACTATCCCCTCTTCCAAATCTTTTTTTAATATTTTAAATACACTACTGTCCCCTCTTCCAAATCTTTTTTTAAATATTTTAAATACACTACTCTGTCCCCTCTTCCAGATCTTTTTTTTAATATTTTAAATACACTACACTATCCCCTCTTCCAAATCTTTTTTTAATATTTTAAATACACTACTGTCCCCTCTTCCAAATTTTTTTTTAATATTTTAAATACACTACACTCTGTCCCCTCTTCCAGATCTTTTTTTAATATTTTAAATACACTACACTCTGTCCCCTCTTCCAGATCTTTTTTTAATATTTTAAATACACTACTGTCCCCTCTTCCAAATCTTTTTTAAAATATTTTAAATACACTACACTCTGTCCCCTCTTCCAGATCTTTTTTTAAATATTTTAAATACACTACACTCTGTCCCCTCTTCCAGATCTTTTTTTAATATTTTAAATACACTACACTCTGTCCCCTCTTCCAGATCTTTTTTTAATATTTTAAATACACTACACTCTGTACCCTCTTCCAAATCTTTTTTTTTAATATTTTAAATACACTACACTCTGTCCCCTCTTCCAGATCTTTTTTTAATATTTTAAATACACTACACTCTGTACCCTCTTCCAAATCTTTTTTTTAATATTTTAAATACACTACACTCTGTCCCCTTTTCCAAATCTTTTTTTTAATATTTTAAATACACTACACTCTGTCCCCTCTTCCAGATCTTTTTTTAATATTTTAAATACACTACTGTCCCCTCTTCCAAATCTTTTTTAAAATATTTTAAATACACTACACTCTGTCCCCTCTTCCAGATCTTTTTTTAATATTTTAAATACACTACACTCTGTCCCCTCTTCCAGATCTTTTTTTAATATTTTAAATACACTACACTCTGTACCCTCTTCCAAATCTTTTTTTTTATATTTTAAATACACTACACTCTGTCCCCTCTTCCAGATCTTTTTTTAATATTTTAAATACACTACACTCTGTCCCCTCTTCCAGATCTTTTTTTAATATTTTAAATACACTACACTCTGTCCCCTCTTCCAGATCTTTTTTTTTATATTTTAAATACACTACACTCTGTCCCCTCTTCCAGATCTTTTTTTTAATATTTTAAATACACTACACTCTGTCCCCTCTTCTAGATCTTTTTTTAATATTTTAAATACACTACACTCTGTACCCTCTTCCAAATCTTTTTTTTTAAATATTTTAAATACACTACACTCTGTCCCCTCTTCCAGATCTTTTTTTAATATTTTAAATACACTACACTCTGTACCCTCTTCCAAATCTTTTTTTTTATATTTTAAATACACTACACTCTGTCCCCTCTTCCAGATCTTTTTTTAATATTTTAAATACACTACACTCTGTCCCCTCTTCCAGATCTTTTTTTAATATTTTAAATACACTACACTCTGTCCCCTCTTCCAGATCTTTTTTTTAATATTTTAAATACACTACACTCTGTCCCCTCTTCTAGATCTTTTTTTAATATTTTAAATACACTACACTCTGTACCCTCTTCCAAATCTTTTTTTTTAAATATTTTAAATACACTACACTCAGTCCCCTCTTCCAGATCTTTTTTTAAATATTTTATTTAAAATGTTCTCCATTCATGTAGTAGTCAAATTTTACATAATAGTACAGATTACAAAGGGGGAAAAAAACTAAAACTACATACATGATGGTATGTAAATATGTCAAACAGGACCTGCCTTTACTGAATCCATGCTGTGTCTGCCTGATGGATCCATTTCGCTCCAGATACCTCATTATTTCTTCTTTAATTATAGCTTTTTCCTTTTACACTTAATAATCACTAGTGTATTGAAGTTGTGGGATCAAAAGGATATTAAATTGGTAAAAGACTGTTCTGAAGCAGAATATTTTATTTCTTTTCAAAGAATGCTGGAGAAATATGATATATCTGAATACTCTTTTTCCTTATTATTCAAATGAAAGCCTTATTGTTGGATAATTTTGGCCATACTTTGCAGTTACCTAAACGGTCAAAGTTTGAAATTTTACTTACTGAAGGTGGCAAGAATGGATTCATATCTAAGATGTATGCCTTATTACAGAATAAAATGCTTAAAATGGATGTTCATAAATCTAGATTAAAATGGGAGAAAGATTTGTCCATATCTATTTCTCAAGATGATTGGATGAATTTATGTGAGGATAGTATGACTAAAATTGTAAATGTAAGGTACTGATTGGTTCATTATAATTTTCTTCACCAATTATATTTAACTCCAGAGAAATTAAGGAAATTGGATTATTGTTTCAGATGTCATAAGGAAGTCGGCTCCTTCTTACATTCTACTTGATTATGTGAGATGGTGAAACTTTTTTGGAAGAGATTTAAGGAACTTTTAGAAGCTATTTTTAATTTGAAGGTTCCACTTGATCCTTTAGTATTATTGTTGAGATATATTAAGAGATTGCGTTTAGAGTTAAAATTAAATAAATTTCAAATTTAATTTTTGAGATTTGCTTTAGCTGTGGCTAGAAAATGTCTGGCAATTACTTGGAAAAATGAAACTAATATGAGTATTCAGAGATGGCATTTGAAAATGAGATCTTGTATTCCATTGGAAAAGATAACATATAATTTACATAATAATTATTCCTTTTTTGTTAAAACTTGGAGCCCATATTTGGATTATATGGGGTTGAATTATTAATCCCTTTGCCATACATTAGTGGTGTTGTTCCAAACCATAGTAACTAATTGATGAGTTTTATATTATGTGATCTCTTTTTTTTTTCTTTTTTTTTAGGGGGTAGTTTAGAAGGGGATCGGGAGGGGTGGGTGGGTTAGGGTAGGAGGTGGGGGGCTTGTAGGGGTTATTATTTACATTTTAAAAATTATGTATGCATTTTGTTTTTTCCTAAGCTGTATTTTTTCATTGTATGTTTTATCATGACCAATAAATAAAATTTTCAAAAATGATAGCTTCAAGCATTTATCCAACTACAGATGTTAAACTAATTAGGCTTTGTCTACATCATTTTTTGAATAGTGGCATGAAATTTGCCATCTTCCAATCCACCAGTACCTGTCCAGAATCCAGAGAATTTGGATAAATTATCACTAAAGCCTCGACTATAACTTCTGGAATTTCTTTCAGTTTCATGAGATGCATTCCATCAGGATGAGGGAACCTACCTATCTTTACACTCTCAGTTTTCTGAGTACTAACTCTTTTAGTGATAGCTATTACATCCAGGTCCCCATTTGCCATCACATCTATAGCATCTATCTTTGGAATGTTCAAAGTGTCCTTCTCCATGAAGACTGACACAAAATAGTCATTCAAAGCCTCAGCCATTTCCTCATTCCCCAATATCAATTCCCCCTTCTCATCTTCCAAGAAACCAAACTTCACTTTCACCACCCTTTTGCACTTTATATAATTTTAAAACTTTTACTGTTTGTTTTTATATTTTGTGCTTATCATTTCTCATTGTCTATCTTCCCTCTCCTTATTGCTCGCTTCATGGTTCTTTGTTGTGTTATGACATAGACCAGCAGCAATAGAAATTCACCAAGGCACTGGAATCTTCAAAACAATTTTTTAATTAATAATATAAATCCTTACTTAACTCTAAATTTAACCCCCAACTATGCACAAATGTATATATGTATGTGTGTGGATCACCCAAATTATTACAGCTTAGACAAGTTCTGAAAAGTCACATTCAAAGTTCAGTCTTAGAAATCTTGTGTGGAAATTTAGAACTTTTAAAACTATTGTTCAGAAGTAATTATGTAGTTGAGACACCAAGACATCAGACTTCATAAAATTCACGAATTCTTGTGGAGTTGCTTTCAGAGAAATGCTTCTTCATACAATTGAGTTTTCACAATTCCCTTCTCTTGCATAGAGGTTCTGAAACTTGTGATTTCTGCGATGTTTTCACAAACCCAGGCAAGAGTTAAAAGAAATGACCATCAAAATGGTTATTATCCAACTGCATGAATGATCTTGCTTTCTTTTACCGAGATATGGGTTAATCACAAGTGACCATTACAATAGACGTAGCAGCACTGCT
The DNA here is from genome assembly GCF_036971445.1 of Narcine bancroftii. Classification (NCBI taxonomy): domain Eukaryota; kingdom Metazoa; phylum Chordata; class Chondrichthyes; order Torpediniformes; family Narcinidae; genus Narcine; species Narcine bancroftii. Next base: position 44,559,616 of record NC_091469.1, read on the forward strand.
GTCCCTGGACAAGAAGAATTAACAGGAGTGTCCATCTCACAGAGTGTCACTGCATTTCTGACTCCAGATGATGCTGCTTCAAGTGTGTTTAATTATATGACTGCTTTGATCACTATTGGCTCTGTTAGCTTCATTTTTCCAAAAAGATAAGTCAACAATCGGAGGCTCTTCTATTTAAGCAGATGTCTTTTTGAGTAAACATTCATTGTCAGGCTTTCAATGGAGAATAATAACACTGGTTTTATGATTATGAACTGAATAATGATAAACTTCTTCATCTCCTACTTTACGAAGCCTCTGCGTTTGCTTCAAAATGTGGTTTTGTGTGTGTGTGTGTGTGTGTGTGTGTGTGTGTGTGTGTGTGTGTGTGTGTGTGTGTGTGTGTGTGTGTGTGTGTGTGTGTGTGTGTGAGTTTTCTGTTTTCAAAACCATACAATAACTTTACTAACCTAAAGATTAATAATTGCATAACTCTGCAACAGTTGCTTTTTAAAGTTTTCCCAATCTTTTAGTTTCCCACTGCTCTTGGCAACTTTGTTCGCATGAGCTTTTAATTTGATGCCTTCATTTATTTTCTTAGTTATCCATTGGGATACTTAATTCATAATCCACTCCTCCCTTCAACCACATTTCACTAAATCATACCCCTTTGTAATGATTTGTGCCGCAAGTTCGTGTACCTTGTTAGATAAATTGATCCCTATTGTGCTTTTAAAATCTGGTAATCTTTGACTCTTTTGCACTAAACATTAATCCCCTCTACTTTTTTATTTTTGCTTTTACTTTATCCACACTCTTCTCTTTAACTTTATCCATCCCTCTACCATCCACACCACCACTATGTAGTTTAAAGCCAAGCAGCATGGCTGAGGTTGGAAAGAATAATCTTGCTCCAATTATTGCTAAGGTAAGAAGAGGATGCTGCTGAGTTCTTATAAAGGAATGTGACTGACATTCTGAATGAGAAGACAACTAGAAGCATTAGCAGCACTTGAACACCTGATCCTAATGTGATGAATCCTCAGTTACTGAGACTGAGGCAGACAAAGCTACCAGCCACCATTCTGTCAACTTTATACAGGAGTCTATCGAGAGTGTCCTGGCTGGCTACATCTAAGTGTTGTTGTAGAGCATTGGATCGAAGGCCAATCATGGGTCCCTAAGAGCATAGAGAGGATAACTGGGGTCTCCTTCCCCCACATCGACATGATCTACCAGGATCATTCTTTGAAGAGGGCTTGAAAATTATCCTGTACGCAGCAACTCCAGGTATTCCAGTCAGGTAAGAGTTACAGGAGTATCAGTGCCAGAACCAACAGCCTGAGAAACAGCTTCTTCCCACAGGGAGTGAGACTGTGACACAAATGAAGTGCTCATACAAACCCTCCAAGACTCCAATATTTATTTAACAATTTTGTTTATTCTTATATATGCATATACTGTATGTACTGCATATGTATTGTTTACCTGTATGTGTGCTATGGCTGTATGAGTTTTTGCATCAAGGACCAGAGAATGGGTTGTACTTGTAAAATCAGATGACAATAAACTTGTACTTGTACTTGTATATTGCTGATGGAAATAACTTGAAGATTCCTAGCCAGATTCTTCCAAATATTCAGGTATGGCACCTAAAGATGCGAATATTGCCAATGTTATAGCCCTGTTCCCCCACACCTTGATGAAGGGCTCAAGTCTGAAATGTTGGAGATGTACCTTCACCTTTGCTACATAAAGGCACTGTTTGATCTGCTGAGTTTCTCCAGCGTTTGTGTGCTTTTTTTTTCAGTGTTATAGCCCTGGTTTGCAAAGGTTGAAGAGAAAGGCCACATGAACTTCAGACCTATCCATTTAACCTATATGGTGGAGAGAGTCTCAAAACAATAATAAGGGACAAAGTTGGCAGTCATTTGGACACCTATGGATTGATGATACATTAAACTTGTTAAAGGCAAGTTAATCACGATAACAAAGTTGACAGTGTTGATGAAACAAATATAGTTGATGCATTTCGAAAAATTATTTAGTCAGGTGTCATGTAATAGACTTGACATTGAGTCTGAAGGACATGGAATAAAAGGGCTATAGCAACATAGGTAGAAAATTAGTTAAATAACGTGAAACCATGAGTCATACTGAAAAGTTGCTTTTCAGATTGGCAGGAAGTGTTGAGTGGAGAGATCATATGTATTTTTAATCTATAGCGATGATTTGGTCATGAATTTACAGGGCATAGTTTCCAAATTGGCAGATGGCATAAACTTGAAGATACAGTGAACTGAGAAAAAAAACATTAAAAGTCTCCAAGGGGATGAACCTTGATACGTGATAGGTAAAATTTAATGCTGAGATGTATGAAGTGTGGCATTCTTCTAAGAAGAGTGAGAAGAGGTATGAGAAGTCCAAAAACACAATTCAGAAGCGTCACACAAAGAAACAAAGGGCATAGTTTGGTGACAGTGGCCAATGCCAGATTAACTTAGTAGTAAAACTAGCAAATGCTATGGGTTCAGCATTTTCAAGGGACCCACACTAAATGTTTGCAAGCTATCAATTTTGACCACAGCTCACATTAACAGATTTGAAACATGGTTACCTGCCACTCAAAGTGGGGGTAGGAGTACATATATCACCTTTTATGTTACATTTTAAGGAATATGGAGAGCCCAAGGTGTGATACAAAATGTAAAAAAGCAACTGTTTCATTGTTCCAACATTGCTCAATAACAATACCTTTGCAGAGGAAAATCGTGAAGCTGACTTGCAAGGCACAGAGAATCCCAGGCAGGCACTGCTCTGACATGCAGCCTTTTTGTATTGGAATGGGATGCAGCCAGAGATAGGGAGACATCTTTTCATCCCCCACAAAAACTAGGCGATATAAAAGATCACCATGAAGAGATTGAATTTGGTCTGAACAAAGAACGAATTCTTTGTGACACTTTTTGCCTGACACCTTGTGACACTTCTTGAAAGAGCCAATTTTTCGTCAAAAGATCAAATGCCATTTTAATAGATGGATGATTATGCAAATAATACATCCTATTAAATATTGATAAACAGTAAAACGGTTCTTGTTAAAAAGCAGAATAATAAAGGCAAGCTAAAATAAGGTTTGAGAGAGCCGTGGTTTTCAAGGAATATTGGAAACTTGGTTCGAAGAAAAAGGGAGGCGTACATTAGATATAAGAAGCATGGAGTTAAGGAGATGTTTGAAAGATACATTGAATGTAAGAGGAATCTTAAGAGAGGAATTAGGAAAGCTAAAAGAAGGTACGAGAAAACTATGGCAAGCAGGGTGAAAACAAATCCAAAAGAGTTCTACAAATATGTTAATGGTAAGAGGAAAGCTAGAGACAAAATTGGTCCCTTAGAAAATCAGAGTGGAAAACTGTGTGTGGAACCTAGAGAAATGGGGGAGATATTGAACAGTTTCTTTTCTTCGGTATTCACTAAGGAGAAGGATATTGGGAGATGTGGGATAAAAAAAGCAAATTGGGTAAATATGGGGAATATAGAGATTACAAAAGGTGTAGTTTTAAGGCTTTTGAAGAATATAAAGGTGGATAAGTCTCCAGGACCAGACGGGATCTTCCCCAGGACATTGAGAGAAGTGAAGGAGGAAATAGCAGAGGCTCTGGCGGTAATTTTTCGAATGTCATTAGATATGGGGATAGTGCCGGAGGATTGGCGCATTGCGCATGTGGTTCCGTTATTTAAAAAGGGTTCAAGGAGGAAGCCTGGCAACTATCGGCCTGTAAGTTTGACGTCTGTGGTAGGTAAATTAATGGAGAAAATTCTTAGAGATAGTACTTATAAACATCTGGATAGACAGGGTCTGATCAGGAGTACTCAACATGGATTTGTGGGAGGAAGGTCATGTTTGACCAATCTGATTGAATTTTTTGAAGAGGTGACTAGGAATGTGGATGAGGGTAGCGCAGTGGATGTTGTCTATATGGACTTCAGTAAGGCCTTCGATAAGGTACCACATGGAAGGTTAGTTAGGAAGGTGCAGTCTTTAGGTATAAATTTTGAGATAGTCAAATGGATTGAACATTGGCTGAAAGGGAGAGGCCAGAGAGTGGTAGTGGATAATTGTCTGTCAGGTTGGAGGCCGGTGACCAGTGGTGTGCCTCAAGGATCTGTATTGGGCCCATTGTTGTTCGTTATATACATTAATGATCTAGATGATGGGGTGGTGAATTGGATTAGTAAATATGCAGACGATACTAAGATAGGTGGAATAGTGGATAATGAAGAAGGTTTTCTAGGATTGCAGAGGGATTTGGGCTGCTTAGAAAAGTGGGCTGAAAAATGGCAGATGGAATTTAATGCTGATAAGTGTGAGGTGCTTCATTTTGGTAAGAAGAATCAGAATAGGACATATGTGGTAAATGGGAGAGCATTGAGGAATACAGAAGAGCAGAAAGATTTAGGAGTGACGGTACATCATTCCCTGAAGGTAGAAACTCACGTGAATAGGGTGGTGAAGAAGGCTTTTAGTATGCTGGCCTTTATCAATCATTGCATGGAATATAGGAGTTGGGAGGTGATGTTGAGATTGTATAAGACGTTGGTGCGGCCTAATTTGGAGTTCTGTGTGCAGTTCTGGTCGCCTAATTATAGGAAGGATATAAACAGAGTGGAGAGAGTGCAGAGAAGGTTTACCAGAATGTTGCCTGGGTTTAAGCATCTGGAGTATGGGGAGAGATTGGACAGATTGGGTCTTTATTCTTTGGAGCGTAGAAGGTTGAGAGGGGATTTGATAGAAGTATTTAAGATTATGAAAGGGATAGACAGAGTGGATGTGGATAGACTATTTCCGTTAAGAGGAGGAAAGATTAAAACAAGAGGACATGAGTTAAGAATTAAGGGGCAGAGGTTTAGAGGTAACATGAGGGGGAACTTCTTTACTCAGAGAGTGGTAGCTGTGTGGAATGATCTTCCGGGAGAAATAGTGGCGGCGGAGTCAATTGTTTTATTTAAGAAAAGGTTGGACAGGTATATGGATGAGAGGAAGATGGAGGGTTATGGGCATTGTGCAGGGAGGTGGGATTAGAAAGGGGTGTTTGGTTCGGTGCGGACTAGAAGGGCCTAATGGCCTGTTTCCGTGCTGTAATTGTTATTATTATTATTGTTATTATTATTATTATTATTATTAATTGTTATTTTCAACAAAGCTGAGAAAGCAATCCCCCACCCATTCGAAAGACAAAACAGGCACAAAGACCCAGCTGCAACAATCTGCAAGGAAGGCAACATTATCCCTGGTGGATTAGAAGAAGCCCGATGATAAGCGATTTATCAATTATATTGAAAATCATGCAGCAACTATGGAAATGCAGTTATACTAGAAGTTCATGGGTGGATGATAATGTTGCGTTCAGGAAACAAAATCTTTAGGTTGTAGTTAATGAGAAAGGGTTAGCTCAAAATAACATTGACAAAGTGCAAAGCAATGATTCTTGCTTCCCTTTACAAATCTTGATGTTTACCACAAAGGCAGATTAATCTGTAGCTAGATTGCCTTTTAGTGAGAAAAGGCTTTGATGAGTTAATTAGGTAGCATCTTGTAAAAACCAATCTATTTGCATAGTAAATCCTGGCCACTATGCAAATGTGGACATTTCTGGATTAAATTACAGGGTTCTTGAATATGCTAATCTAAATGTGGACTAAAAGGGTTTCCATAGCAACCTTTCTCCAGGTAGCCCTTCTGCAGCTACCCTAAAAATTATGCAGTCCCTTAAGGGAAAACAATTTATCTGCCTGCTGCTTGATAAACTTAAAGTGCACCCCCATACTCTGCCATTCCGGAAAAAAAACAATAGCACACAGTTTGTAACACTGCCGTGTTCAGAATAGACCACGGCAGACTTTCTCTGAATTGCCCTAAAGCCGGAGGGCCTAGTTCCTCAAGTCACCCGCGTACGTTTGTATCCATTCATAAAATGAGCGAGGTTGCATTTGCAATGATTTATTGCTTTGAGTTCATCTCTCTTTCTCCTCTGAATTTAGCTTCTTCTGGCATATGATGTCCTATTTGCCCCTTTCATTCTCTCTTTTAAACCACTATATGTTTTAATGTGTATTTTTTTTTAATTTAGGGTCCCTTTATAATATACACTAAAGGCCTCACACTGGCTTAATCTAGCCCTAACAGTGGCAGGACATGCTGAGATAGTGCGTGCAAGGCTTTATTTGGTCACATCTGCCAAGTTCTTTCTCAGAAAGATGCGAAGGCTTTGTAGTGAGTAGAGATTTACCGAAATTATTCCATCGACGGCAGATTTTGTTTATGGGTGACATAGTGATTCATCAGTTAAGGCTGCTGGTTTACAGGTCCAGAGACCCGGGTTTAATCCCGACCTCCAGTGCTGACTGTGTGGCCTTTGCACGTTCTCTCTCGGGTGTGGTTTTCCCAATATAGCTGGTTTCTGTCCAAGTCTGCTAGAGTTTTTCTGGATTTCAGAGAGTACACAGTACAAAATGAAACATTACCACACATAAGCATATGGTGTTACGGATAATATATTAATATGAATGAGAGAATTAAAACAAACAAAAATAGAAAGTTAGGATCTTAGGGTCATTTTTCCACTCGCAGACAACCAGTCACCAGTGTGTTGCTAGAGGTTTCAGTGCTGGGGCCTCAATTATTTACAATCAATATTAAGGACATTAATGGAGGGATTAGGTATACTGAAGTCAAATTTTTAAATGATTAAAAAGATAATGAGTTCATCATTTTTGACATGAACTTCAAGAATGTGCAAAAGGTTTTGTAAATGAACAATAAAGTAGCAGATGAGTAGAATTTGGGAATCCAGTTTGGAGTGAAAAAGCAATTTATTGCTCAAGTCCAGTAAGACAACAAGAAGTTGCAGTAGAAATGGATCTGGGAGTTCTCATGAATGAAGCACAAAGGGTTGGCATATGCATACAGAAAATAATTAGAAAGGCTATTGCAAAGGTTATGCAGTATAAAAACTGGGAAGTTTTGATGCAACATTACAGGTTGTAGTGAGACTGCACTTGAAATAATGTGCACAGTAGATGATGCCATGATAAAGCATGGATATATTTATGTTGGAGGTAGTGAAGTGAGAGCTCACAAAATTGATTGCTAGAAGAAGAAATCACGATACAAAGAATGGAAATTATTAAATGATGGAGCAGTGTTGATGCAATAACTGATGTGTCCATGCTTCTGTTTCTTATGTTTATGTTCTGTCAAAATATTTAATACTAGAAAGATGTCAAGGCACAGGAGAATGTGGATGCTGGAATCTGGAGTGAAAAACAAATGGAGGAATTCAGCATGTTAGACAGCACATCTATGAAGGCAAAGGTGACCTTTGCTTCCCAAATTACCCAGCTATTTTAATGCTTGGTGGCAGATTTCTTCTTTTGCAAATCAGACAACAATAAATGAATAGGTCAGTGGTTCTCAACCTTTTTCTTTCCACTCACATACCACTTTAAGTATTCTCTATGCCACAGGTGCTTTGTGATTAGTAAGGGATTGCTTAAGGTAATAAGTGAGTGGAAAGATAGTTTGAAAACCATTATTTTAATCATACTGAATTGACTCGTTATGTGCATGGTTTCATAACTCCAAAGGAAGTGGGCCCATGATAATTTTTCTCAAGCAAAATATTTCATTAAAAATTGGGTCTGGAGCAGTGATTCTCAACCTTCCCTTCCCACTCACATACCATCCTAACCAATTCCTTACTAATCACAGAGCACTTATGGAACAGGGATTACTTAAAGTGGTTTGTGAGTGGAAAGAACATTGCTGCCAGCTTACAAATAAATCCGGTTATGAATATTCCCTTTTAATTGTTGAAAATTGAACATTCTTTTGGTCAATTCACTTGTTGCTTATTTTCCATGTGTGTCTGTGTTTCTATTTCAAAAGGATTATTTATGGAGTAAGTTAAAAAAAATTAGTTCCACCTGGTTAAGCAGGTGAGAATTGACTTGAAGATGTGAATTGAACCTGAAGCATGAGGCCATCCATCACTGAAAGCAAGTGACATTTCAGTCAATGCACCAATACAGATTTTCCTACAGACCTTAAGCTTTAACAATGGGAGAGGAAAATATTATTTATTTGCAGAAATAAATTGCTGCAAGTTATGGTGGTAATTCAGCTAGTTGTGGATTCACATGCAAATCTAGCAAGTTATTAGGACTCAAGAACAAAATCTATTCAGACACTTTATTTAGCTGTCAATGGTATCTCCTTCTGGAAGAGATGTTCAACCAAAGTGCTTCAAGGTGAAATCTCTTGTTCTCATTTGAAACAGCATGAGGAGTATGTTAACATAATCAAAGAAAGCATTCAGAGCCCTTTATATATACTCTACATCTCCTTCAACTGACATATTAGAGCCAGACTGTTTGGTCATTCTCACATTTCTATTTGAGGGATCTTGTTTTATGCACATTGATTTCCATGTTTCTAAATTAGAGCAGTATCAACCTTTACAAGTTGATAAGAAACAGATGGGTAGAAAAAGAGGGATCAAAAAAGGATTGAAACAGAGGAGTCAAAACAGAAGGGTCAAAACAAAGGAGGAGAAACAGAAGGATAGAAACAGAGGGCAAAACAGAGGGGTCGAAACAGAGGAGTTGAAAAAGAGGGTCGAAACAGAAAGGTAGAAACAGAGGGATGGGTTGGCACATGGAATTACATCATGGTGGCCATCAGTAAAACTTGGTTGCAGGAGGAGCAGGACTGGCTGCTCAAAGCTCCGGGCTCCATTGCTTTCGACGTGATAGAACTGGGGGGAATGAAAGGGGAGGAGTGGCATTCCTTGTTAGGGAAAATATCACAGCAGTACTCAGGAAGGGCAGACCAGAGGGCTGGCCTACTGAGGCTATATAGTGGAGCTGAGGAACAGAAAAAGTATGACTATACTCATGGAGTTGTATTATAGACCGCCTAATATTCAGCAAGAATTGGAGGAGCAAATCTGTAGAGAAAATAGTAGGAGATTTTAAATTTCCACATATTAACTGAGACTCCCATACTGTAAAAGGGCTGGATGGATTGGAGTTTGTCAAATGTGTTCAGGAAAGTATTCTAAATCAATAAATAAGAGGTACCAACTAGATAGATTGTAATAGTGGATCTTAAATTGGTGATCGAGAGAACAGGTGACAGAGGTATGCGTATGCGAACATTTTTGGTCCAGTAATCATAATGTCATTAGTTTCAAGTTAATTATGGAAAAGGATAGGTCTGGGCTTGGGTTGAGATTCTAAATTGGAGCAAGAGCAGTTTTGAGGAAATTAGAAAGGATCTGAAAATGCGTGGATTGGGATAGGCTATTTTCCAGAAAGGATGTGCGAGGTAAATGGAGGACCTTCAAAGGAGAAATTTTGAGAGAACAGAGTTCGAATGTTCCTGTCAGGATCAAAGGCAAGGTTAGAAGGCATTGTGAAAATTGGTCTTCGAGGGATATTGTGGGATCAGGTTCAGATGAAGAAAGATGTGTATAAAGATATAGGCAACATGGGACAAATGAGGTGCCTAAGTAGTATAGAATATATAAGAAAGGTCTGATCAGGAAGGCTAAAAGAAGACATGAGGTTGCTTTGGCAGATAATGTGAAAGTATATTAAAAGGATAGTAAATGACAAAATTTGTCCCTCAGAAGATCAGAGTGATTATCTATATGTGGAGCCTTATGAAATGGGGGAGATGTTAAACAGTTTTTCATCAATATTTACTCAGGAAACTGGCATAGTGTATAAGGAAGGAAGGGAAATAACCAGTAGTGTCATAGAACATATAAAGATTAAAGAGGGGTAGGGGCTTGCTGCCTTACAGCATATTAAGGTAGATAAATCCCCTGGGCCTGACATGATATTTCTTTGGGCCTTGAGGGAGACTAATGTAGAAGTTTCAGGGGTCCTAGCATAAATATTTAAAATGTCCTTAACCATGGGTAAGGTGCCAGAGAAATTGGAGGGTAGCTCATGTTATTCCACTGTTTAAAAAAGGTTCCAAAAATAAACCAGGAAATTACAGACCTGTGAGCCTGATGTTAGTAGTAGGCATATCATTCAAAAGTATTCTGATAGATTGGATAAACAAGTATTTACACAGCTATTGGCTAATTAAGGATAGTCAGCATTGCTTAAGCATAGTCAGCCAGTCGTGTTTAATTAATCTTATAGTTTTCAAGGAGGTTACCAAGAATGTAAATAAAGGAGACTGTGGATGTCATCTACATGGACAATAAGGCCTTTGACAAGGTCCCACATGAGAGGTGAGTTCAGAAGGTTAATATACTTGATTTCCACGGAGAGGTTGTAAATTGGATCGATATTGGTTGCATGGGAGAAGTCAGAGTGGTAGTGGATGATTGTTTCTCAGACTGGAAGCCTGTGACTCGTGGTGTGCCTCAGGCATCTGTGCTGGGACCATTGTTTGTAGTCTATATCAATGATCTAGATGATAATGCAGTAAACTGGATCAGCATGTTTGCTGATGACACTAAGATTGGGTGCATTCTGGACCGTAAGGAAGACTATTAAAGCTTACAGAAGGATCTGGACCAACTGGAAAAATGGACCAGAATTTGGCAGATGGAAATTAATACAGACAAGTGAGGTGTTGCATTTTGGAAGGAAAACCCAAGGTAGGGCATACACAGTAGGGCACTGAGGAGTGTGGAGGGAATACAGATACATAATTCCCATAAAGTGATGTCACAGGTGGACAAGGTTGTAAAGAAAGCTTTTGGCTTCTTAGCCTTCATAAATCAAATTATTGAGTATAGGAGTTGGGATATTATGGTGAGGTTGTTTATGATATTGGTTAGGCCAAATATGGAAAACTGTGTCCAGTTCTGGTCACCTAACTACAGGAAGTATGTCAATAAGATTGAAAGAGTGCAGATAAAATTTACTAGGATGTTGCCAGATCTTCAAGAGTTGAATTACAGGGTAAGATTAAACTGGTTAGAATTTTATTCCTTGGAACGTAAAAGAATGAGGGGAAATTTGATAGAGGTTTACAAAATTATGAGAGGTCAGAATAAATGTGAGTAGGCTCTTTTCACTTAGATTAGGAGAGGACATGGCTTTAGGATGAAAGGGGAAAGGTTTAGGTGAAAAATTAGGGGGAACTTTTTCACTTGGATTGTGGTTTGTGTGGAACGAACTGCCATCTGACGTGGTAATTGTGGGCTTACTTAAGTTTTAAGAATAAATTGGATAGATAAATGCATGGGAGAGGACTGGAGGGTTATGGTTTGGATGCAGGTCGATGGGACTAGCGGAATGATATTTCATCAGACTAAAAGGGCCAAATGGGTTGTTTTTTGTGCTGTAGTGTTCAATGGTTCTATGTGTAGAAACTGAGAGGTAGGAACAGAGGGGTCGAAAGAGAGGGGTCAAAACAGACGGGGGAAAATGGAGTGGTCAAAATGGACTCAAACAGGCCTGCATTGTGTATTTTATTTGAAACTTAAACGTCCCAGTATCTTTAATTTTAGAGTTCATAAGAATTTGTTGTTTTGCTTTGTTACAAACAGAAATAAAATGTCAGTCGTTTTCTGTTTGTAGCTCTTTTATTTCATAAATCAAACAAATTATGGTCCTTATATACATAGCATAAGTGTAATGAAACTATATATGCGGTGATTTCTTCATTTTAGGGATCAAACTGATTTTGCGGCTCCAGATGGGTTTTATTTGGTGGTAAACAGGCCCAAATGGCTCTTTTAATGCTGAAGGTTGCCGAACCCTGGCTTAACTAATACACCTGCAATAACACTACACCATTTAAAAGTCAAAAGTTAGTCAAAATGTAAAGTAATTTGAAAAAAATCAGTATTGAAGTCTTTAATTATGTAAAGTTCACTTTAATCAAGTAATTCCTGTAACTTACAAAATTTTAATTTTAATCCTAGTCACTGGCGCTGTAATAATGTTGCACTAGACACTACGCTAACTCTGCTACCATCATAATAAACCCCTCCACACCCCCCCCCCCCAAAGTTTACAGATAAAGATATAGACACTTACTAGGCAGGGATATGGAGACACTTTAGGAGAGTCGCCCCTGCAAAGAGCAGCATATACCAGCTCTTCATCCAGGTGTACCCATCAGGCCCTTGGCCAACCCAACTCACCTCCACACCAGTGTCCTGGACAGGCCCTCAGTACATCTTCCCCGTGCTGACAACCTGACTCACCTCTATGCAAGTGTCCCAGCCAGGGCCTTGGTGCACTTTCTTTTAAATTCAAACCCCATTCGCGAGCACTGTTACAGTATTGTTATTGTGCTATGCTAACTATGCCACTGTCATAATTAACCACCCCCCTACCCCAAGTTTACAGATAAAGCCTTACTTAATAATATACAAATAAAGATAGAGATTCTTACCAAGCAGGGATAGGGAGATACTCTGGGAGAGTCGTCCCAGTGGCAAACAGCACGGGCTGGCTTTCCATCCTGGGCACCACCATTTTATTCAACTCAACTTTATTGAAACTTTTTTCAAACAGCTGCTGTGGGTGGGGAATGACTGGAGTACTCCACTGGCTGAATGTTTGCTCTCAAGGGGTTGTGTGTTGCTTTGGAGAACATTTACTTTTAAAATATTAAACTTTAATCTATTTTATTTATTTATTTCCTCTTTTTTTTTCTTTCACCGGTTGTTTGAGTTTCTGATTGATTGAATTCTGGATAATGGGGTGTAATGGAAGATTCTAACCTATTTTAGTTAACCTGTTTTTTTCTTAATTTCCAGCTCTTGGTTCTGCAGAGCTGAGAACCTTTTTTTAAAAAATTTGCAGCTTTGGGTTCTGCAAGGCTGAGAACCTAATTGTTTTTAGACTCAGCAGACATAAGCAAAATTCCACCGAGGGGCCAGAGATGCTGTTATCTGAAGAAAGGACATCTGTGTACCGAGAACATTTAATTTTCCTGCTTGTTTTGGTCACAGACTGTCAGAGACTAGCCTTGATGTAGAATTGTGTCATTGTATTAAAAATGATAAGCTGAAAATTATGTTATTCGTTAATTAACCTAGCATGCTAGCTTGCTTGCTTAACTTTCATGCTGTGCTGGGAATAGGTGCTTGGGTAAGCAGTTTTTGGGTAATAAAAGGCAAGGTCCCGCTGCTGAAGGGAGAGACTCTCCGAGAGGTGGCAACATCTCTCAGCAAGAAGAAGAAGAACTTCTGGAGTCCAGCCAACGTCCCGGTCAGGGGAGGTGGAGAAGCTGCTATCGGCGCTCTGACAACCTACAACAAGTGTGCAGTCGTTGCCTCGCTTTGGCAGTTGGGACCAGTCCAAGCATTGATAAGTATAGTTGGGAAGGGCTTGCATATTGTAGTGTGAAATCAGCTTTTTTTGTAATAAAAGCTGATTTTGTAATTTTGTAATTTGTAATAAACATTTGTATAATCTGAACTGCTCTTGGTGTGTGTCTATTTTCTTTCGGTAGTTCAAACACTGTCACCAATCTAAAATGAACAAAGTGAGAGGTACAAGTTTACCCAAGACATGGGGATTTACTGTTTACCTTTCGACAGGAATTGTGAACTACAGTGTTGCATACGTGTTTGTGTGTGCGTGTGTGCATGAGAGAGACAGAGAGAGAGAGAAAACTTTAGGAACACTTCTGCTGGTATTCCTATTAGTAACATTCATATTGTTGTAAATCTGTTGAAAGCTCTGCAGCTCCCTGCCAAACTTGCTGAGATTGAGTATACTGTTTTATCAGCAAGTAATAAGCAGGGCTGACTTCACAGCAAGGAAAGCACCTTCCCACCATAACCTTAAAGTCCCCCTTAGGTGATTTATCAGATCCTCTCCAGCAAGATAGGTTTTGGTACATGCAAATGGAATTTTAAAATCAAAATTAGCTAAATTAACAGAGGAATGTAGGCTTAATTGGCTAAAAGTGCTACCATGGCATTATTTCAGATATGGATTACTCTCAAAACCAAATCTGGATTATCAGATGCAGAGATAATCTACAGACCACCATTGCAGACCCTTGGGGAGTTGAGTCCAATATACAGGTAAAGATGGATTTAGACATAGAACCATGGAACATTACAGCACAGAATACAGGCCTCTTTGCCTTTCTAGTCTGTGCCAAACTATTTTTCTGCCTAGTCCCACTGACCTGCTCCTAGTCTATAGCCCTCCAATACCCCTCACATTCATGTACCTATCCAAATTTTTATTAAATGTTAAAAATGAGCCCGCATTCACCACTTCAGTTAGCAGCTCGTCCTATACTCCCACTAGTCTCTGTGTGAAGAAGTTTTCCCTTGTGATCCCAAAATAATTTCCCCTTTCACCCTTAACCCATGTCCTCTGGTTTGTTTCTCACCTTCTTTGGCTTGGCTTCGCGGACGAAGATTTATGGAGGGGGTAAAAAGTCCACGTCAGCTGCAGGCTCGTTTGTGGCTGACAAGTCCGATGCGGGACAGGCAGACACGGTTGCAGCGGTTGCAGGGGAAAATTGGTTGGTTGGGGTTGGGTGTTGGGTTTTTCCTCCTTTGCCTTTTGTCAGTGAGGTGGGCTCTGCGGTCTTCTTCAAAGGAGGTTGCTGCCCGCCAAACTGTGAGGCGCCAAGATGCCCGGTTTGAGGCGTTATCAGCCCACTGGCGGTGGTCAATGTGGCAGGCACCAAGAGATTTCTTTAGGCAGTCCTTGTACTTCTTCTTTGGTGCACCTCTGTCACGGTGGCCAGTGGAGAGCTCGCCATATAACACGATCTTGGGAAGGCGATGGTCCTCCATTCTGGAGACGTGACCCACCCAGCGCAGCTGGATCTTCAGCAGCGTGGACTCGATGCTGTTGGCCTCTGCCATCTCGAGTACTTCGATGTTAGGGATGAAGGCGCTCCAGTGAATGTTGAGGATGGAGTGGAGACAATGCTGGTGGAAGCGTTCTAGGAGCCGTAGGTGATGCCGGTAGAGGACCCATGATTCGGAGCCGAACAGGAGTGTGGGTATGACAACGGCTCTGTATAAGCTTATCTTTGTGAGGTTTTTCAGTTGGTTGTTTTTCCAGACTCTTTTGTGTAGTCTTCCAAAGGCGCTATTTGCCTTGGCGAGTCTGTTGTCTATCTCGTTGTCGATCCTTGCATCTGATGAAATAGTGCAGCCGAGATAGGTAAACTGGTTGACTGTTTTGAGTTTTGTGTGCCCGATGGAGATGTGGGGGGGCTGGTAGTCATGGTGGGGAGCTGGCTGATGGAGGACCTCAGTTTTCTTCAGGCTATCTTCCAGGCCAAACATTTTGGCAGTTTCCACAAAACAGGATGTCAAGTGCTGAAGAGCTGGCTCTGAATGGGCAACTAAAGTGGCATCGTCTGCAAAGAGTAGTTCACGGACAAGTTGCTCTTGTGTCTTGGTGTGAGCTTGCAGGCGCCTCAGATTGAAGAGAATGCCATCCGTGCGGTACCGGATGTAAACAGCGTCTTCATTGTTGAGGTCTTTCATGGCTTGGTTCAGCATCATGCTGAAGAAGATTGAAAAGAGGGTTGGTGCGAGAACGCAGCCTTGCTTCACACCATTGTTAATGGAGAAGGGCTCAGAGAGCTCATTGCTGTATCTGACCCGACCTTGTTGGTTTTCGTGCAGTTGGATAACCATGTTGAGGAACTTTGGGGGGCATCCGATGCGCTCTAGTATTTGCCAAACCCCTTTCCTGCTCACGGTGTCGAAGGCTTTGGTGAGGTCAACAAAGGTGATGTAGAGTCCTTTGTTTTGTTCTCTGCACTTTTCTTGGAGCTGTCTGAGGGCAAAGACCATGTCAGTGCGAAAGCCGCACTGTGATTCTGGGAGAACATTCTCGGCGACACTAGGTATTATTCTATTTAGGAGAATCCTAGCGAAGATTTTGCCTGCAATGGAGAGCAGCGTGATTCCCCTGTAGTTTGAGCAGTCTGATTTCTCGCCTTTGTTTTTGTACAGGGTGATGATGATGGCATCATGAAGGTCCTGAGGCAGTTTTCCTTGGTCCCAACAAAGCTTGAAAAAATAATGCAGTTTGACATGCAGAGTTTTGCCGCCAGCCTTCCAGACCTCTGGGGGGATTCCATCCATACCTGCTGCTCTGCCACTTTTCAGTTGTTCATTTGCCTTATATGTCTCTTCCCGGATGAGCTCTAGCCTTAGGGGCTGTTGAGGGAGCTGGAGCAGGGCAGAATCTTGGACTGAGCGGTTGGCACTGAAAAGAGATTGGAAGTGTTCTGACCATCGGTTGAGGATGGAGATCTTGTCGCTGAGGAGGACTTTGCCGTCTGAGCTGCGCAGCGGGCTTTGGACTTGGGGTGAGGGACCTTACACAGCCTTAAGAGCCTCGTAAAAACCCCTGAAGTCGCCAATGTCCGCGCTGAGCTGGGTTCGCTTGGCGAGGCTAGTCCACCACTCATTTTGGATCTCCCGGAGTTTGCGCTGAAGATGGCTGCATGCGCGACAGAAGGCTTGTTTCTTCTCTGGCCAGGACGGCTTTGTAAGGTGAGCCTGGTGGGCAGTTCGCTTCTTTGCCAGCAGCTCCTGGATTTCCTGGGTGTTTTCGTTGAACCAGTCCTTGTTTTTCCTGGAGGAGAAGCCCAGTACCTCTTCAGTGGATTGCAGTATGGTAGTCTTCAGCTGATCCCAGAGGGTTTCAGGGGACGAGTCCGTGAGGCGGATTGCATCCTCGAGTTCTGCTTTGAGGTTTGCCTGGAAGTTTCCTCTCACTTCGTCTGACTGCAGGTTTCCAACATTGAACCTCTTTCTGGAGGCTTTACTGTTCCTGGGCTTTGGCTTGAAGTGAAGGTTGAGCTTGCAGAGAAGCAGCCGGTGGTCAGTGTGGCATTCCGCGCTGGGCATGACCCTGGTGTGGAGCACATCTCATTTGTCTCTTTCTCGCACCAGGACGTAGTCCAGGAGGTGCCAGTGTTTTGATCGGGGATGCATCCAGGTAGTCTTCAGGCTGTCCCTCTGCTGAAAAAGGGTGTTTGTAATGACAAGCCGCTGTTCTGCACAGAGCTCCAACAGAGGCGCCCATTGTCGTTGCACTTGCCGACACCATGCTTGCCCAGGATTCCTGGCCAGGTTTCTGAGTCTTTGCCGACACGAGCGTTGAAGTCGCCAAGGATGACAACCTTGTCGGTTGTAGGGGTGCGTTGAATGAGGTTGCGCAGGTAAGTGTAGAACTTGTCCTTTTCTGCTGGTTCCGCTTGGAGGGTTGGAGCATAGACACTGATGAGGGTGATGCGACGCTTGTTTTGAAGGGGGAGTCGCATGGACATGATCCGGTCCGAGTGGCCTGTCGGGAGGTTTTCGAGTTTGGAGGCGATGGAGTTCTTGACCATGAAGCCTACACCAGATAGGCGTCGTTCATCCAAAGGCTTGCCAGACCAGTAGAGTGTGTAGCCCGCACCGCGTTCTTGGAGGCTGCCTACATCTGCCAGGCGGACTTCACTGAGAGCGGCTATGTCGATGTCAAGTCTGAGGAGTTCATGTGCAATGAGAGCAGACCGACATTCAGGTCGGTGGCTGTCAGCCTTGTCTAGCATGGTTCTGATGTTCCAGCATGCTAGCTTGAGTTTGTGAGCATCTTTTGAGTGGGAGGACATGGAGGGGGAGGACGTGGAGTGGGAGGACGTGGAGGGGGAGGACGCGGAGGGAGAGGACGCGGAGGGGGAGGACGTGGAGGGGGAGGACGTGGAGGGGGAGGACGTGGAGTGGGAGGACGTGGAGGGGGAGGACGCGGAGGGAGAGGACGCGGAGGGAGAGGACGCGGAGGGGGAGGACGTGGAGGGGGAGGACGTGGAGGGGGAGGACGTGGAGGGGGAGTACGTGGAGGGGGAGGACGTGGAGGGGGAGGATGTGGACCTGTCCTTGGGCCTGCGCAAAGGAGCTTTTAGGTGGAGTGAAGTGCGCGCAGTACTGGCCCCATCCTTTACACCCTGGTTCGTGTGCCGTGGCCAAGCAAGCTGGGACGTGGCAGCGAGGTCCTTGGGTCATAGGTTTTATATTGGAGTGGTCTTCTCCTATGCAGGTTTCTTACCCGAGCTGGAGGGGTCTGCCTCCCCTCCTAGGTCAGTCCATACTGCCCGGACCGGGGCCGAGGCCGCCGCTGCTCTCCCTGTGCCCGGACCGGGGCCGCCGTCTCCAACTTTCTGCCTGGACCGGGGCCTCCGCCTGCCTCACTCGACCAAGGCCGGGGCCGCCATCTCCCCCTTGCTCCTGCCCGGATCGGGGCCGCCGCCGCCCACCCTCTGCCCGGACCGGGGCCGGGGCCGCCGCCGCTCTCCCTGTGCCCGGACCGGGGCCGCCGCCTCCAACTCTCTGCCCGGACCGGGGCCTCCGCCTGCCTCCCTCGACCGAGGCCGGGGCCGCCGTCTCCCCCTTGCTCCTGCCCGGATCGGGGCCGCTGTCTCCCCCTTGCTCCTGCCCGGATCTAACTAATGAGTTTTCTACCTTCAGTAGAAAAAGCCTATTTGCATTTACTCTGTCTCTACCCTCATCATTTACTCTGTCTCTATCCCCTCATCATTTACTCTGTCTCTACCCCTCATCATTTGCTCTGTCTCTACCCCTCATCATTTTGTTTATCACTTTCAAATCTCCTCTAATTCTTCTATATTTCAGGGAATAAAATCCTCACCTGCTTAACCTTCCTCTGTAACTCAGTTCCTGAAGTCCTGGCAACATACTAATAAATCTTCTCCATATTCTTTCAATTTTATTAGTATCTTTCGTGTAGTTAGATGACCAAGACTGCACATAATACTCCAATTTTTGCCTCATAATTGTCTTATACAACTTTCCCATAACAACCCAACTCCTATACTCAATAAATGTTGGGAGAAAGCATGGGTAAGTATTTACAACTAACTAAATCTTTGTGAGTTTTGCATTTGCAAGTGCCGCAAGTGCATCATCCAGAGAACACTTGTGACAAGGAAAAGAGCGAGTATCCCTTGGTCCAGCCCAGTGACTATATATTGTTTAAGAATTAGGAATGGAAGAAATTGTGGCCATGCTAGAAAGGACCATTCTAAGTACTTTTCACTGCTCTGTCAATGGAACAACTTGAAAGGCATCCAAGGTGGATCCACCAGTCAAATTTTAAGAGCTTACACTGGTGAAGGCTGAATAAAAAAAATTATTATTTGTTTTTGACCATTGCCGAACTGCAGAGACAAAAACAAGTCTATACCCTGACACAATTCTTTATGCCTTATTTATTATGTTAAAAGATGAATATCTCTAGTTCAATCTCTCCTTGTATTCCAGATGCTGAAACCCAGGCAACATTTTTGTAAATCTTCTCTGTACTTGTTGGATCTGTTCACATATTCCTATCCATTCTGAGTAATTCCCTTGCAACTAGTCCTAAAATATATTGAATGGTATTGTGACAGAATACAGATATGTTTTTTGGGAGATAAATTGGGGCAGGTTTGTTAGTGCAGATCTTATTTAAATTACTGGAGCTCTGCTCATGCTAGACATGTCGGGGCCAACAGCCTTTGTAAAAGCTTTGGGGAGTGCCCAAGAGACTACACTAATGGATTGTTGTTTACAAAAAGGCAACAAATGAAAGAACTTGTCGGAGCTGCAGATTGTCTTGAGGGAACCTTACTGTTCTAAGAGGTCATGTGGATTTTCAAGCAGAGAGTCAAACTGGCTCTCTTTCTCTCTCTCTCTCTCTCTCTCTCTCTCTCTCTCTCTCAGAAGACACAGAGATCAGTTCTACAGCTTCACAGTCAGCAGCAGCAGCTGGGACTGGAACAGGACAAGCTGGCAAGCTTGTGAAAAACCCCATTTGGAAGACGGGTTGTGAGTGTTTAGTTCATCCTGGTCAAAGCCCTTGTGGTTCATGCAAGAGGATGTTTGATGTTTCATTTGAAATAAGAGAAATGAAAAGGAACTCTGTAGTGACCTGAAAGAAAGAGGTTATCATCTGGAGAACCTGAGGGGTCTTGTTTCTACAGCAAGACACTGAAGTGGCTGATTAAAAAGGAATTAGTTGTGGGTGTCCAGTGTACAACAAATCAAAAAACTGAAAAGAACCTTCTGAACAGTAACCATTTACCTTTCAAGCACCAAAGCCTGGTGAACTTTATAAATGTTAAATTCTGTGCACAGTATAAGAATTGCCTGCAACCAGTGATTTTTTAGGAATGAGAAGTGAGATTGGACTGTGAACCAAAGAACTTTTCTGAACTTACACACACATTACATACACATGCGCTTAGAATTAGAAAGGGGTTAAATTAGGTTAGTTTAGTCAATAGTGATAAGTTAAAGTGTGATTCTGTTTTCATCTTTAAAGATAATTAAAAGCAACTTTTGTTTAACACTGGTATCTCATTGGTGGAGACGTCGCCGTGACTGCCGCAAACTCGAGCGACTCGGGAAACCAAAAATGGATTGCACTCTCATCAAGGCAATGCCAGGGTGACGTCCGAGACATCTCTGAGACATCTCCGTTCCGTCTCCAGACAAGATAACAACCAATTCGCCCGGCAGTCGCGGCGACGTCTCCGGCAGTTGCTGCAACGTCTCCAGCAGTCGCAGCAACGTCACAAAGGCTAATTTTGTCCACAACGTTGCTATAACACCTCCTCAGTCTCCTTGGTCTCCAGCAGGTTTCAGAGACATCGCAGCGACATCGTGGAGACGTCTCCCCAGTCGCGGACAAAATTAGTCTCCGCAACATCACTGCAACTGATGGAGACATTGCAGAGATGTCTCCGATACCTGCTGGAGACTGGAAAAAGTTTCCAAAAAAATTGAGCATGTTTGAATTTCCCGCGACTCCCCGGAGTCCTGGCTATTCTCCAGGAGACGTCGCGGAGACTCAAGTCGCCATGAGGTCGCCACCTAGTCACCAGGCAATGAGATAGGCCCTTAAGTAACCATTTGTCTTGGTGAATATCTATTGCTGCTGGGTTCATAACATTATGTTTATAAGAACAGGACACCCATTGCCACCTACTGGAAACCCACAGGTACAGCCAAGGTATGTATGAAGATATTGTACCAAACACTAAGATGCAACATTGGGAAGAGTACTGGTTGAACCTCTATCATCCAGCGCTCTGTGGTCTGACAACTCCCATGGTCCAGCACATTTTGAATCTGCCACTGTTTGTACTCTTTACAGATTCCTTACAGATACTGCAGGACTTGAACCTCGGTCCTGATCGCTGGTGCTATAAAGGCTGAATCTGCTGTTGTTAGTACAAACTTCTTACAGGTAGCACAGGACTTGAACCCCAGTCCCGATCACTGGCACCATAAAGGTGATGTGCTAACCGCTACGCTAACTGTGCCACCCACAGTATTATTTCCTGCTTTAAGCTTTTTTCCACCTTTGATAGGTTTACCGAGGGTTCCCTTAGCAGTCAATTTCTGTTATCCGACATTTTCTGTGGTCCGGCAATGGCCAGGCCCCAATGTTGCCAGATTAAAGAGGTTCAACCTGTACTCAGGAAAATTGTGTATGCCACCCAGATACCCTGAACCTTACCTTTGCCCAGAGCTACCTGCTAACTACATGATCATGCACTTACACCTCCAACCCTAGCTATTGCAGGTACTGGTACAAGAGGCCTGCTCAAGTGACAACTCTGTTGGGAGTGTGTAATGTGCTGCTGCAGCAGGAAGCAGACACAAAACTCAAGAAAGACTGCACAACAGGCTTTATTCAGTTAAAAGTCTCTACTACAGTGGTAGTTGTACTGGTGACTCCTGAGTGACTGACTTGGGAGGGGCGGGCTCAGGATTATATCCCAGGCAGGTGATTGACAGCCAGCAGGGTGGAGATTGGACTATTCAGGTCTGCTGATTGACAGCCAGCCAGGTGTGGCCTGTCCTTCGGTGATCTTCCTGCAGGTACAGGGATCGCCCCCTGCAGTAGGCTAGTGGTGTATCACCACATTCACTCCCTTCTTTAAAATTGTCCCGGGGGGAGGTTAGCAATATTCTTAGGTGGTTTAGACGGTCCGGTGGCCGTCAGAGTCTCTGTGACCATCACAGGGTTGCTCCTGGTCAAAGGGCAGCGAGGGCGTGCTGGGTGTCTGAGGGCTAGATGGGGCAACTAGGGCAGGTGCCAGGATGGTTGGCATGGCATAGTGTGGTGGGGTGGCTGGGGCGTTGGAGGGGCGGGTGAGATTTTGAAGTGTGGTTGGGCATCCGGGTGGTGAGGGTCGATCTCTAGGCTCTTGACAGTTAGGAGCTTTTCCATAGCGTGTCTAAATTTTAACTGAATAAATTGTGATGCACTGCTGCAACAGTAAGCACATACAAAACTCAAGAAAGACTGTACAACAGGCTTTATTTAGTTATAAATCTCTGCTACAGTGGTAGCTGTACTGGTGACTCATGAGTGACTGCCTTGGGAGGGGCCAGCTCAGGATTATATCCTGGGCAGGTGATTGACAGCCAGTTGAGTGGAGTTTGGTCCATTCAGGTAGGCTGATTGACAGCGGCCAGGTGTGGTCTGTCCTTCGGTGATCTTCCTGTAGATACAGGGATCGCCCCCTGCAGTAGGCTAGTTGTGTATCACCACAGAGTGACATCAGGAAGGAGATTTTCCAGTTGGAATTAGCATGTGCATTTATACCTGCTGTGTAGGTCAAGCCTCACAACCACTTTTATCAATTTGACGAGTTTTAAGTGAACACAAGGACCACCCAGGTGTGAAATCTCTAACCTGGAGTTAAATAATTCTTTTACTGTAGCCAACCCAGGATTTCCATTGTCTAATTTGACACCCTATAAGAGAACATATTTCAATTGTGGCTATAAGGCCTACCCCTGATTACTGGTAAAATGGACAGGCTCATGTTACATTGTGTATGTTTTCCTCTATATCCATCAAGTGCAACAGTTGGATAACCATTCAGCCTGGCCTGGGAGGTGCAGAACCAAACATGGAATTTCTACAGTGGAGCAACTCTTTATCATCCTGTTTCCCTTAAAGCAGTGCTTTTCAAACTGCCCCCAAACTTACAATCTACTTTAAACAATCCCTATGTCATAAGTGCTCTGTTAGTAAAGGATTGCTTAACTTGGTATGTGAGTGTAAAGAAAAAGTTTGAAAACCACTATTTTGATTATACCTAATTGATTAATTAAATGGCTTCAGGAAATGCAATTAGGAGAGAATGGGAAAGAGTTTTGAATATCTCTATTTCATGTGCAGATTGGGATACCTCTCCTCACTTAACAATACCTCATTTTGTGCACGACATCGTCTATTGCAATTCAAAGTCGTATATAGACTACATTGGCCTAAGGTTAAATTATCCAGTTTTTATTTTGACATGGATCCAATATATGACAGATGTAGAATTCATTAGGCATCACTGGTTCATATGTTTTGGGAGTGAAAGATTTTTGGGGACAATTTTTTCAAACAGTTTCAGATTCTTAGGAACAACAGAGATCCTTTATTGCTTTGTTTGATTATTTGCAACAGGAAAATATTTTGTTGAACCTAACTCAAAGAAGACTTGTAGCTTTTACTTGTTTGATATCCAGATTGAGCATTTTTGATTAAATGGAAAAATAGTGTTCCACCGACACACGTGGATTGGACACAAGATCTAATGTCTTGTTTGGGCTTGAAGAAAATCAGATATACTATTAAAGAAACTATGATAGTAGTCGACAAATTATGGGGCCCATTCATGGATTACTATCACAATTTGATTATATAGGCTTGAGTGCCGTGGATGCTAGTCACTCGATGTGCAGAAGCCGAAACTCAATCCTTGGCTTATTTTCCCTTTTTTTCTTTGCTGTTGACCATGTTTAGTGGGAGTGGTACAATTCGTACGGGATTGGGGGGGGTTCTTTTCCCTTTTTCTTTCTTATTCTTGCTTTTCCTTTACTTTATTTTTGCTTTCTTTCTCTTAATACATAATTACTTTATATAGGTAACTTTTCAGAATCATATTTTAATAATAGAACATGACCCGAAACTCCTCTAATTATTTTTTAATTATTAATATGATCAATGTATATATTACTCTGCATAATTATCTTATGATTCATATTCTGTATGTTAATGCATTAAGATTGATGACTATTTTCTGTTCTATATATGACATGTGCAACGCCCCGTGCACGGACATGTGGATCAGCCCACAAAATGTCCATCGACCATGGCGACCGCACGGACCAGGGGGGTTGAGGGGGTGGGGGGATGACGCCAGCCATCATTCTAGATGACCTTCCACAAAGTGGGAAGATGGGGAACTATGGCAGGAACGCCAGCCAATCCCAGGCCAGCACTCCGATGGTACGGAGCCCTGAAGTTAGCGCCTTTGGCCCATATAAGTGCAAAGGCTAGAGCAAATATCCGGTTTCGATTCCAAGGCTTTGGTGTTGTTCTCCTCCCTCGCGTAGTGCGAATGCTACATTGGTGACCCCGACAGGTCAAACCAGCAGTTGGACTCGAAGATAACGGATCAAGCAGAGCCAATGATCATCCACGCGGTCTCAGTCAAGCTCCCAACATTCTGGGTGTCGCAGCCACACATATGGTTTGACCAAGCTTAGGCTCAGTTCCAGCTTCGAGACATTGCTGCCGATGACACCCACTACTTCTACATCGTGAGCCCTCTCAATCAAGACACAGTGGCAAGGGTCATAGACTTCCTACAGCAGCCTCCAGAGCAAGGCAAATGTGTGGCCCTCAAATTGCTGTGACCTGCATTTTCAGGCTCTCCCAGTGTAAGCCCGCCGCCCAATTGCTGCATATGAACTGATTGGAAGACAAGGCCCCATGCGCCCTAATGAGCAAGATGCCTGGACCTCCCCCTCCACATAGTGCCAAAAGCAGCCGAACGATGAAGGCCATGTGGCGACTACCACTGCCTCAACAAGGCCACCACACCCGACAGATATCCCGTGCCCCACCTCCAAGACTTTGCATGGGGCACGGGTGTTTTTCAAGGTGGACCTCATCTAGAGGTACCATGAAATCCAAGTTCACCACAGGACGTCCCCAAAACCACAATTATAACCCCTTTTGGCATGTTTGAATTCCTCCACGTGCCCTTCAGTCTAAAAAAAGTGGCACAAATTTTCCAGCAGCTGATGGACCCAATGGGCCAGGATCTCATATTTGCATTCACCTATTTGGCCAATATCCACATCGCCAGCCACAAGGACCATGTCGCCCACCTGAGACAACTGTGCACCCAGTTGAGTGAGTTCGGGCTGACAATTAACCCTGCGAATGCCAAATTTGGCCTGGACAATATTGACATTTTGGGGCACAGGATAAACAGACATGGGGCTACACCCCTCTCCGAAAAGGTCGAGGTGGTCCGGCACTTCACCAAGCCATGCACGGTGAAAAGGCTACAGGAATTCGCTGGTATGATAAACTTTTACCATAGGTTCATACCGGCAGCGGAATGCATCATGCGCCCCCTCTTCGTGCTGATAACAGGCAAGTCAAAGGGGTGAGGAGTCTTCGAGGGCATTCCAGAACACTAAAGATGCACTGGCCAAAGCCACCCTCCTGGTCCACCCTAGACCAGAGCCACTTACCACCCTGGCAGTCGACATCTCCAGCACAGAGGTAGGCGGTGTACTGGAACAGCTCATCGTAGGCCAGTGGCAACTTCTGGCCTTTTTCAGCAGGCAACCTCCCCCCTCGTGCTCAAATACAGTGCTTTCTACCAAGAGCTATTGGTACTGTACATGGCAGTAAAAGACATTTACGTTACTTTTTGAAAGATTGGCAATTCAAAGTCTTCACCGATCACAAGCCACTGACCTTCACCTTCCATAAGGTATTAGACCCGTGGTCGGCCCGACAACAGAGACACTTGTCCTACATGTCCGAATTTACTAGACGTACAGCACATCGTGGGAAAAAGCAACATGGTAGCTGATGCCTGCAATTGAGTCGATATTTTCCCTGTCCCGGGGGTCAACTATGTGGCCCTCACCAAAGTGCAGCAGCAGAACCCAGAGATCCCCATGTATAGGACAGCCATCTCCAGTCTCAGGATGGAAGACGTCCCTGTCGGCCCAGGAAACCTGATACTGCTGCGCAATATCTCTACTGGCAGCCCTCGCCTCATCGTTCCATCCGCATGGAGGCACCAGGTTTTCGACAACATGGCGCATCCCACAATCTGAGCCATCATCAAAATGGTGGTTAGCAGATTTGTCTGGCATGGACTCCATAAGCAGGTCAGGTAGTGGGCCAAAACCTACAACCAGTCCTCTGAAGTGCAGGCTCACACGAGTGCACCCACACAGACCTTTGAACCAGCGTGGCACAGATTCAGCCACATACATATTGACATAGTGGGATCGTTACTAGTTCACCGTGGGGCGAAACACCTCTTAACCATGGTTGACCGCTCCAAGAGGTGGCCTGAGGCAGTCTCGCTGACACCACCACAGAAACCTATGCCAGGCCACTCATCGACACATGGATGTCCAAATTTGGGTCCCAGAGCACCTAAACTCAGACAGGGAGGCACAATTTACCTCTGACCCTTGGGCATCGCTGGCTAATTTCCTGGGGGCACAGCTCCGCCACACCACAGCGTATCACCCTCGGGCCAATGGGTTGGTGAAGTGGTTTCACAGGCACCTAAAGGCTGTCTTGATGGCCCGGCTCAAGGGTCCCAACTGGGTAGACAAACTGCCTTGAGTCTTGCTGGGAATTCATACCATGCTGAAGGAGGACTTCAATGCCTCGGCAGTGGAGATGGTCTATGATGCAACGTTAATCATTCT
Source organism: Narcine bancroftii (assembly GCF_036971445.1). Classification (NCBI taxonomy): domain Eukaryota; kingdom Metazoa; phylum Chordata; class Chondrichthyes; order Torpediniformes; family Narcinidae; genus Narcine; species Narcine bancroftii. The sequence continues at coordinate 44,586,384 of NC_091469.1, forward strand.
GAGGGGGTTTCTGGCCCCCGATATATGCCCAGCAGATCCTGCGGAAACCCTCGAGAACTTGCGGTGAAAACTGGGGTCCCTGGTCCTGCAACAACTCCCACCACATGGCCAGTCCAAATATAACATCCCTGGGGACTTAAAGACTTGTCAGTATGTACTTGTGAGAAGGGGTGCACACCAGCCCCCCTACAATGATCTTACAAAGGGGCCTTACAAGGTCATCAGAGACAACTGCTCCACGGCATCGGCGATAAGGAGACTTCTACCATTGACTGCCTGAAACCGGTATATCTGGACTGTAATGAGCCAGTCTTTACTCCTCCCCCGTGAAGCAAGGGCAGACCGCCCAAGTCAACGGACAATGGCCCAATCGCCGGTTCTGCAAGGGGGTGGGTTAGTGTAGCGACCCACACATGGAGACACTGGCCAGCCCACAAAATGGCTGACGAATGCGGCAACCGTGTAGACCTGGGGTGACACCAGCCATCATCCCAGGTAACCTCCCACACAGCGGGAAGATGGAGAACTATGGCTGGAATGTCAGACAATCCCAGGCCAGCACTCCAATGATGTGGGGCCCTGACATCAGCACCTGGGGCCCATATAAATGCGATGTCTAGTGCAATTAACCAGTCTCAATTCCAAGGCTTTGGTGTGCATGTCATTCTTCCCCACACTCGTGTAGCACAAACACTACAATATAATATTACTCTCTTTCAAATTAATAAAAATATATTAAAAGAAAGGTTCATTACTGTCACGTAATACTGCATTTCAAATATAACATACATGAAATTCTTTGACTACCCCTTTCTTCTGAAGAAATACATAGCTGGTGCTGAGTATAGCCATCAATATCTTGAAGAATCACTGGAGTCTCCCTCCCCCCATTATCAATCATTGTCGTGATCTACCGGGATCGTTGTCTGAAGTGGGCACGCAAATTCATTGAAGATCCCTTCCACCTTACACACAGCTTCTTTCAGCTGCTCTCATTGGGGAAGAGATACAAGAGTATCCAAGCCATCAGGCTGAGGAACAGCTTCTTCCCACAGGCAGTGAGAATGCTGAATGACCAAAAGAACTGCTCAATTTAACCATCTGAGACTCTCATATGTACAAAACAATGTTTGTTTAGTTATTTGTATAGATTAAATACTTGTCCTGCATATGCATTGTTTGCCATGTGAGTTATGTCTGGTTGTGTGTCTGCGTGCTTTGCACCGAGGAACAGAGAATGCTGTTTCCTCAGGTTGTTCTTGTACAATCAAATGACAATAAACCTGACTGAAATCTGCAATACAGATAAAGTCAAATGCATTTGCCTGTTAGACAGATTTTTAATTAAAACTGATCACTTGTTTGCTCAAAGATTAAACTGAAATGCATTAGGCTATTCCAAAAGTGAAATACTTCAGATATTGGAATTTTGAAATAAAAACAGTGAATGCTTTTAATAACATCAAAATGTTGAAGAGAGAAACAGATTTACTATTCTGTCTGATGGCCTTATATTGTGTTATGATGAGAAGTTATCAATCTTGAATGCCAATGCTTACAACTCTCTCCACAGATACATAGATACCTGCTGAGTAGATCCAGCATTTCTCTTTTTATCTTTCTTTGGGATATCATCATTTCAAATGTTTTCATTCTTCACAATCAAAAATACTTTCTTCCAGGGATGTCACCTGAGGAAACTTTTAATCCTATGGTGCCATCAAGTGGTTGACTGCTATAATAGAATATTTAGCTTTGAAATGTAACCCTTTCTCCTAAGATACCTGGAGATACAATTTTAAACATGAGTATCTGCTACATGTCTGAAAGTCTTTGCAGGGGGTGAGGTTGGTCCCCTGTCTCTGAATCACAGGGTCATGGATTCAAAACCTAGGGTTTAATATAATACCGAGAGATAATAACTGTGATCACATTTCAGATTTCTTGTCAGAGCATATACATGGCATCACACTTTTTCCAGAATTACCACTTATTTGGTCACTTACATTGTACACAATGTAAAGTTGATCTAAAACTTTTCTCCCCTGGTCCAATCCCTCCCAACCTACATCAGCGATACCTCAGATGCCCTCCATCTCTTTAATGATTTCAAATTTCCTGAACTGAACTGCCTCATTTTTACTATGGCTGTCCAATCCCTTTATACTTCCATTTCTCATACAGAAGGTCTCAAAGCATTTTGGGTTTTTTTTCTGGTCAAGAGACCCAACTGGTCACCCTCCAGCACCACCCTCCTCTGCTTTGCTGAAGTTGTTCTCACTCTTAATAAAGTCTCCTTTGACTCATCTCACTTCTTTCAAATCAAAGGAGTAGCCATGGGTGCCTGCATGGGTCGCAGCTCTGCCAACCTGTTTGTGGGCTTTGTGGAGCAATCCATGCTTGTAAGTCTACACAGGCAAGGTCCTTCAATTCTGCTATATTAACAACTATATCAGGGCTGCCTCATGCACCCACGATGAGCTCGTTAACTTCATTCACTTCACTGCCAACCTCCACCCTGATCTCAAACGCACTTGGTCCAAATTCAACAACTCTCTCCCCTTTATGGATCTCTCTGTCTCCATCTTGGGAGACAAGCTTTCCACTGACATATTTTACAAACCTATCAATTCCCACAACTCGTCCTCCTCACACCCAGTCCCCTGCAAGGATTCTATTCTCTTCTTGCAATTTCTCCGTCTCCACCCCATCTGTTCCCAAGATGAGCTCTTCCAGTCCAGATCATCTGAAATGTCTGCTTTCTTCCTTTAAGTGTGGTTCTCCCTTCCACCACCATCAACTCAGCACCAACCCACATCTCCTTTGTTTCTCACTCATTTGCACTGCCCCCGTCTGCCCCCAGCTGCAACATACAGGATTCCCCTCTCCTTACATACCACCCCACCACACTCCACATCTAACACATTATCCTGCATAATTTCTGCCACCTACATGATCCCACTACCAGACACATCTTCCCCCTCCTCCTTTCTCTGCCTTCCACAGACAGCTCCCTCAGTGACTCTCTTGACCCTCCCCACCATCTGCGCCCCCCCACCCCCTCTGTGGCCACAGGAAATGCAACACTTGTATCCACACCTCCTCCCTCACCACAGTTCAGGGCCCCAAACAGTCCTTTCAAGTGAAGCAACACCTCACTTGTGTCTCCACGGGAGTGATCTACTACATCCAGTGCTCCTTTTGAGGCCCTTTCTACATCAGAGGGACTGGGTGCAGACTGGGAAATCGCCTCATTGAGCACCTTTGCTCTGTTCACATCAGTGACAGGGATCTCCCAGTGGCCAACCATATCAATTCTGCATCCCACTCCCACACTCACATGCCTGTCCATGGCCTCGTATTATTCCACCAAGACCACTTGTAAATTGGAGGAACACCACCTGATTTTCTGACTGGACCTCTCCAGCCAGATGGCATTAACATCAAATTCTCCAATTTCTGCTAACCTACTCTTCATTCTCCCTCCTTTCCCCTCCCCGTCTTCTTTCCCTTAGCTCTCCACTCCCTTCCCTCTCTATTCACCAAGCCATCTCTCCTCCCCTGTTTGCTGCTGTGTCCTCCTTCTCTTATCTACCTATTACCTCCTGCCTTTGGGACCATGCTCCTCCCCCACATCTCTCCCCATTGTTATGTTCAGTTACCTGCCAACATTTTTCCATTCCTTGATGAAAGGCTCAAGCCCAAAACATTGGTTATATATCTTTATCTTTGCTATATAAAGTGCACTGTTTGACCTGCTGAGTTTCTCCAGCATTGTGTTTTTCCTGTACACAATGTACACATGTAAACAAATAAAGAAATGTAAACAAACTGACTGTGCAATCAGAGAGAAAAAAAACAAAGTGCAAAACTAAGAGACCTTAAATGACCTGACTGAGCTTATTGTAGAGGAGTCTGATGGTGGAGAAGTAGTAGCTGTTCCTGAACCTGATGGTGTGAGACTTGTGGTAGAAGTGAGAATAGAGCATGTCCTAGGTGGTGAGGATCCTTGATGATTGCTGCTGCTCTCTGACAGCAGTATTCCCTGTAGACATTCTCAATGGTGGGGAGGTCTGTGATATCCTGGACTGTGTTCACTACCTTTTGCAGGGCTTTACGCTCATATTGAAGTCCCCATACCATACCATGAAGCATCTGGTCAGCACACTTTCTACCATGTCTGCAGAAATTTTCCAGGGTTTTCAATGTCATACCAAACCTCCGCAAACTCCTGAGAAAGTAGAGATGCTGACATGCTTTCTTCACGATACCATTAGTGTGTAATGTGCTTACATAAATCTTTGAAGATGATAGATTACTGCAGAAGGCAGTTGAAAGAAATGTAAGTGAATTCATGATTTTATCAAGAGAGTCAAGAAAAGAAGCACAAAGAAATTATGACAACCCATCTTACAAATGCTATCTATACCCAAGCTATTGGGTTAAATTCTGGGCACTTCAGTTCAGAAAGAATGAGAGGTAATTTACTAGATCAGTAAGGAAGTGTTGGTTTCCTTCGAAGTGCAAAATATCTGTAATCTTCTTAGAGAAAATTTAATAAGTATGTTCAAAACTTGGGGGTGTGGCGAGATGGCATAAAAATAAGACATGCAGTTCCATCTCTCCCCAGTTGAACTAATTAATGCCTGAATTTAAAAGTTTTGAAAGTGGTTAAAAATAGTTTTTACAGGTGTCTGAACAGTGGAGAATCAAAATGACAACAAATGTGAAGAAATCCAAGACGCAGTTACAGAAGAAATTACCTTATAAAAGTGTGGAAGAATTGAGGCCTACAGGAGTCGTCTGCAGGAGCCTCCAAACCTCAACGTATCCCAGGCCAACTGAGTATAATTCCGGTGCCGACCTTGCAATCGCAAGATGGCGCCGGGCATTGCTTCGGGCTTGACCAACTCTGACTCGCACGCCCATGAAGCCGTGGTACCAAGGCAGGAGGAATTTACTTTGGAGGCTGTGGTTAAGGAAGGTAGGCCTCAAGAGGGAGTAGTAGAACATGGACTGGATTCTGTATTTACTATTCTGGAAGGGATTGCTCATCAGATGGAAAATATGTCAGTACAGATATCTACACAGTTAAATCAAGGATTTATGGAAATGAAAATTAAAATGAATAATATTTGTGAAGAAATGTCTTCTGTGAAGAATGATATGAATGTGGTTAAAAGTGATGTTAATAAATGTTTAAAGACAGTGGATACTGTCGAGGATAATTTTTTTTTAAATTGAAGAAGCTTTTCATGAATGTAAAGATCAAGTGGAACGAAATAGAGAAAAAATGGAAAAGTGGAGGATTCTTTCGTGGATTGCGGGATCCAGAAGAAGGAACTGTTAAAGAAGATTGATTCTTCAGAAAATCAAGATCAGAAGAATAATGTAAAAATAGCAGGTCTTCCAGAAGATACTGAAGGCTCAGACCTGGTTAAATTTTTAAAGTGGATTCCTGACGTGATGGGTAGTGAATTCTTTCTGGATAGTCTGGAATTAGACCGGGCACAAAGGGCGTTGAGGAAGAAGCCCTTTCCCAGGCCAACCACCACTTGCAGTTTTGATTCACTGCTTGAGATACCAGGATAGAGAAATTATATTGCGGATTGCAGTTCAAAAGGATCAACAAAACCAGACTCCGAAGATGGTTCAGGGCTATAGAGTGTTCTTTTATGCTGATTTGAGTCAAGAAATTATTAAGAGGCATAGAGAATTTAATTCAGCTGAAGAAGTATTGTGGAGAAAGAGTTTTAAATTTGCTTTTCGCTATCCTGCTGTATTGAAAGTTTTTAACGGAAATTTTCAGTCTCAATTTTTTGAGAATGATCATGATGCATTAATTTTTGCTAATTCATTGCCAGATTTATGAGGAAGTGGACGATTGCCACTATCGTCACCTAAAAGGAGGGAAATGGAAATGGGAAGAATGGAAAGAAGGTTGAATTGACACAAAGTCTTCTTGACATTGAAGATCCGGAACAGTCATTGGGACTGGAATCGTTGGGTTGAATGTGTTTGATTAAGTACTTTGGAAGAGTTTGACTGGGGGGGGGGGGGGGGGGTGGATGGCACTGAAGCTTTTGATGGTCATCTGCCACTAGTGGATTTTACCACATCCAGATTTTTGGGGAATTATTACACTATTGTAGTTTGTGATTGAGAACTTTTTTTTTAGTTGGGGTTTCTTTTTATATACAAGGCGGGAGGGTTATTTTATTTAGAAGGGATCTTTTTTAACAAGGGGAGCAATATTCTGTAATAGGGTGAAGACTGCATTGTTAGGGTAAAGAAATTCGGATCTTTGTTTTAGGTGTGGGTTAAGTACTGGAACTTTTTTTGCTTGCAGTTTGGTCTTGTGACCAAACCATTTTGTAAAAAAGTTAGGTTGGTTTTGGAGAAATTATTTAAAATTAAATTACCATTAGATTCAGAAATTTTTTTGTTGGCTTATATGGTTTCTTTGACTGGTTTGGGGTTGGATAAGTTTCAAATAGCATTTGTACGTTTGGCGTTATCTGTGGCACGAAAATGTGTAGCAATTACTTGGAAAGACAACGTAGAGATTAATATAGCGTGTTGGCATAATAAATTGAGATCTTGTATTTATATGGAGAAAATAACATAATTTACACGATAATTACTCTTTTTGTTAAAATGTGGTCATCTTATTTAGAATATATGGGTTTGGAAATATCTTAAAATATTGTATATGTTTTATGTTTTCTTTTTTTGACTCCCTTTTTTTGGCTGAGGGGGGAGGGAGATACGGGGGTTTATTATATTGTAAAATAATTTTTTTTGTTGTTGCTATTGATTTTACGTTATTTGTAAAATTTTAAATAAAGTTTTTTTTAAAAAGTATGTTCAAAACTTTATTGATAGACTAAGTGAGAGCTGTTTACCATTGAAGAAAAGTTGATAACTAGAAGTAGATTGGCAAAATAAACTGTGGTAAAATGGAAGGACAAAGTTAAGATACCATCTAGAATTCTTATGATCTGGAATACAAAACATCCAATATTAACTTTCAAAAGCAAAATGGATACATTCTTGAATGGAAAGCAACTTTCAAAACTGTTGGAGACTAACTGAATATCTCTGTCAAAGAAGAAGCAAAAGCACAAAATACTCACAATCAAAAAACTACAGATGTTGAAAATGTGAAATAAAGCAGAAATAGGTGGCCATCAGAATCAGAGATGTGCTTTTTCTGTGCTGTGTCATTCTAATTTTATGTGGAGAATGGTGGTCATGTTCTTCTACATTTCAACTACGACAAGATTTATAAAGTATTTAATTCATTAGACAATGTGAAGTGGCTTTTAAGTGGAAATATTTTATTCACTTTTCAGCTATTTGAGTGCCATAACTATGATATTTCATGAGCACAAAGCAATCTGTTCATTGATCATTCCATTAGCAACTTTAGGGTTTTTTCTAATTTAAGATGCAAATTTCCTTCAGTATTTTGGCTGTGAAGTTATCTCAAGCTTTACTCAATGTTACAAATGATACAACAGCACCAGACACACCTCACAATTGAAATGGTGTATATTTGTAGAAAAATGAAAATGCTGAACATTTTGTTTTGAAGGTGAGTCACTGGAAAATGTTGGTTTTCAGAGGAATTTGTACTTGTAAACTACTTAAAGAACAAGTCACACAACAGAAAAATTGAGCTAATATTTCAGACTGATAATCTTCGAGTAGAACAGTTTCTGGTTCTGAAGAAAAGCCATTGATCTGATACAATATCAGCAGAAGTAATAATACCCCCTTCACTAGGCTTGATGAAAGGTTGGAAGCAGGCTCTTTCGACACACAAATATCCCAATTAACCTACAGCCATTGCTCGTTTTGAAAGGTGGGATGAAACCAGAGTACCCGAAGGAACCCCATGTAGACATGGAAAGATCATACAAATTCCTTACAGACAGCACCAGATTTGAACCTGTGTCACTCTTGGTGCAATAGCGTTACACTAACTGCTTCATTTACCCTACTGCCCTAAATAGAATAAAGAAATTTTCAAAATTAACCACTTTAGAGATTAAAATATAATAGAAAGTGCAATTGTACAGCACTGCAATTTATAATTCAGGATAACATTCTAACCTAATCCTACATCTTGTGGATTAATTGGGAGAAAGACTCAAATTCCTTTATCTGAAGGGCAAAGGAACTGGATTTGCGTCTGATTCCTACCTTTAAATCAGCCTGACTATGATGTTCCAACTTTTTTGGATTAGTTTTCAGAATCAGGGAATGAAAACATTCAGGCCACATCAAGCAACAGATCATTAGCTAACTCCTATCCAGAATCACCATTGTCATATTTCCTCCCTCAATCTGCTACTCCAATCTCACCATAGAAAGGTATTTTACAGAATTAAATAACAAAATTAATTATGCCAACATTTTTTCACAATTTGAATCGTTTCTTTTAAGTTCTTTTCCCCAAAATAAATCAATTTTAAAATCAAATTTGATAGTTCTAAGTATATTCTCATCCATTGTGTGATTCCAATGCACCTTTTATTATGTAATCACAACCTGAGTATTTTATTGAATGACAGATAATTACCTCCAAATGTTTTCCTTTGTTCACATTTGCTGATTAACACCTGTCTAATATGCACATATCCTATTGTTCCAATTACACTGTGCTCCTTCCCAATTATTGTTGGCATTACTGCTGTCTCATTCTGCAACCATCCGAAACAGTTATGTTTTGTTTTTAAACATAGCCACTCTATTCCAGGATATGATTCCCAATTTCCTGGAATGCAGTCCTTGTAAAAAGATTGGATGTTTTTTTTTAAACATAGACCTTATGTGATTTTTTTCCGTTCTGAAGTGTATCCCTACCTTCTGGCAGAGGCCATTCACACAAGAATGACCAAAACTCCAAATATCTGTATTCTGTCTGCAAGTTCAGAAAGAGTACTGGAAGTTAGGTATGTAAAGAGTTGGGACGTGCATCGACGTCGACCGTGACGTATAACAGAGGTACGACATACAGCGTCACTGGGGTGATGTCAGATCGCCTAAAGTTCCGTTTAGACTGCAGGCGATCTATGAAAATATCTAGGGGTCAAGGAGGAGAAATATTGCAACGTAAATGCGTCCCTTATTCCTGTTTCGATCTTTTTAAACAGTCTGTACTCTCGAAAATTGGGAATAATTTCCTGGAATACCGCAACTGTGTTAAAAAAAAATAAGGGACACATTCCCCTTCTGACATTTTACCTCCGCGATCCCTTGATATTTTCACGGATCGATGTCTTGCAAACGCTGCCAAGCACAGGCACCCCCATCCTGGGCATGAACCTGGGTTCGCAGGATTTAAAACTATATGGAACCGCCGGCATTAGAAGCAGTCGAATGCTTCAGAGCAACGCTGTCTCCGCTCTCCAGGGTCCGTACCAGCAGCAAGTACTGTTGTTACAACACCTCTGGCAGCCATGTTCTTCATAAAAGATTCTAATCACCTCGCCTTGACATTCAATGGTATTAACAATTCCTTCTCCAGAAACATGCAAACTTGGGAATGTTGTGCACAGTTCTGGTCACCATTAAGCTGGAAAAGATTTGTGAAAAGGTCGCTGGAACTTGCAGGCTTCCATTTAAAGGTTGCATAGGCTGGGACTTTTCTCCCTGGAGCATAGGATCCTAGGGAAGGGGAGGGAGGTACTTTTAGAGTTTTAATAAATCATGAAGGGCATAATAAGAAGTCTTTTTCCCCAGGATCGGGCAATCTAGAGGGCATAGATTAAAGGTGAGAGGGGAAAGATTTAAAAAGGATCTGAGGGATCTGAAGGATTTCTTCAGACAGAGTGTGATGGGTATATTGAATGAGGTGGCAGCGGAAATGGAAGAAGCGGGAACAATTGAAAGTCATTTACTCAGGTACATGTATAGGAACGGTTAAGACGGATAAGGTCCAAATGCAAGCAAATGGGACTGGATTGGTCAACATGGACAAATTGGGTATGTTTCCATGGAGAAGAACTCTGTGTCTAATGTCCTGGGGTGGGCAGGGGAGGGGCTGGAGGTCATCATTGCCTAGAAACTCATCTGGACCAGTCACTTAAATATTGTCACTATGGATGCAGGTCAGAGGCTGAGCATCATGCTCACCTTATGATATCAAGGGTTTTCCAGCAATGCGTGAGTATGATGACTCCACATCATTCATAACAAACTTTGATTGTCATCTCATTAACTATTTGAAAAATTCTTTCCCTCCACCCCCACCCCACCCCCGCAACAGTGGCTACAAAATGCAGAGGCTACACTAACAGCTCTCACCATTAAAAAAAATAAAGATTTAGAATGTAACATAATGAAATTCTTTAACTTTTCTCACTGTCCAGCGCCCCACAGAAACCTACAGCACCTAGATGTTCCTAGGCGGTCTCCCCTCCAAGTACTGACCAGGCCTGAGATCAGACTATCTCATCAGGCTATGAATAATCGGGAAGCGGCGACAGTCACCGATCGCTCTGACGGGCCGAATGGCTGTGCGTGACGTCTGCTCGTTGCGCCCATGTCGACGGACAGCGCATGCGCTGTTCGTGGTGTGTTGGAGGGGGGGGGGGGGCGATTGCTGCGCGTGCTTTTGGTTCCCGGGTCCGAATGGCGCGGGTGGCGGTCGCTCGGTTTTTGCGCCAGGCTGCGCGCGCGAGAGTGCTGTCGGACCCGCGGCAGCGGTGCCTGGGACTGGTGGCGGACGAGAAGGCCGCTTACACGTCGGTGGAGCCGGGAAAGCCGGAGGAGATGGTGTTTGTGGAGTATGCGATTGATCCGGACCAGGAGAAGGTGACCGAACAGCCGGCGCTCAGCGTCCAGGCGGAACCGACGGAGAGCGTCCAGGCCGCCATCTCCCTCCGGGCGATGCGCCACCAACTGCTCGCCTTAGAGGCGCTGAAATCAACACGGGGAGCAGAGGCCACGAAGCCCGCGCGGAGTCTTGAGCCAGTGGTGTCCGATCCGGGCTTCCCGGTGCCCGAACTCCCGTCCAAGAAGAAAGGGCGGAAACGGTACCAGGAGGAGAAGACGGCGGCCCCGAGTGGGGAACACCGGTTGTTCGGCACCCCCGATCCGCTGGAGCCGCCGAGCGACTCCCCGTGCTCGGGCTGCGGCGCCCTGTTGCACTGCGCCAGCCCCTCGCTGGCCGGCTACATGCCGAGCGAGAAGTACAAGCAGCTGGTCCAGGCTGGGCCCGGGGCGCTGCGGCGCGCCGTCTGCCAGCGCTGCTTCCTTCTCGTCCACCACCAGCAGGCCCTGGAGGTGGAGGTGCCGCTGGTCGAGTACCAGCGCCTGATGAGGTGCATCGCCGGCCACAAAGCGCTTGTCCTTTACATGATCGACGTGCTTGACCTGAGCGCCGGCAGCGGCCTGATCCCCAGCTTCGTGCCTCTGTTGGGTGAGCGCAATACCGTGCTGGTGTTGGTCAACAAAACCGACTTGATCCCTGCCGACGGCCCCCGCTATCTGGTGCGACTCCGGCGCCAGGTACTAGAGAAGTGTAAACAAGCCGGCCTGTGGACGGAACCCCGGAGCAAAGGAGAGGTGCACCTCATCAGCGCTAAGACAGGCTACGGCATCGAGAATTTAATCTCCCGTTTACAGAGCTCCTGGAAATACCAGGGCGACGTCTATCTCGTCGGTGGCACCAACGTGGGCAAGTCCACCCTCTTCAACACTCTTCTCCAGTCAGATTACTGCAAATCCAAAGCCCCCGATGTCATCCAAAGAGCAACAGTGTCCCGCTGGCCGGGTAAGTTGAGGAGTTTCAATGAATGACTAACGTGGCGGAAGTCATTTAGGTGGTCAGGCAGCATCTCTGTCGAGAGAAATCGTTACTTTTTTGGGCTAATGATGTTGTAAAACTGAAATATTTTAAAACTTGGTGGAGGGTATAAATATCACCCCATTATTCAAAATTGGTGGGGGCAGAAAGTTTGCCTGACCTCTCCGAGTGGGAGTTGATTAGCAAGGGCGTCATAGGTGTTCTATGGCCAGTAAGGGATTACTTCATGTGTAATGTGCATGGGGTTTAAAAACCGGTTGAGAACCACTGGGTTAAGAAGTAGCTGGAGGTATATGATAAGATAGGCAAAGCCAGCATGATTTCCTTAAGGGAAAATCTTTCTTAGCAAACCGATTGGAATTCTTTAAAGAAGACACAAGCAGGCCAGATAAAGGAGATGCAATGGATGTTGTGTCTATGAATTATCAGAAGGCCTTTGACAAGGTGCTGCACATGAGGCTGCTTAACAAGATAAGCACGCCCATGTCAGAAAACCTACTAGCTTGGCTGATTGGTAGGAATCTCAGAGAGAGACAGAAATCATATTCTGTTTGTCTGCCAGTTGCTAGGAATGTTCCAGAGCGGTTGGTGTTAAGACCACTTTTTATGTGGTATATCAATTATTTACATTTTGGAATAAATGACTTTAGCCATGTTTGCAGATGATGCCAAGATGGGTGGATGAGCAGGTTGTGTTGAAGAAACAGGGAAACTGCGGAAGGGCAGAGAGGTGGCACATAGAACCATACAACATAAGAGCACAGAAGCAGACACTTTCGGCCCTTTTAGTCTGTACCAAACCAATGTCAGAAAGTGTACGATCATTCACTTTGGTAGAAGAAATAAATAGGCAATATTTTCTAACTGGGGAGAAAATTAAAAATTTCCGGGATGCATGCAGGATAGATACCCTGAAGGTAAACTTGCAGGTTGAGTCACTGGTTATGAAGGCAAATGCAATGGTCGCATTCATTTCAAGAGGAATAGAATAAAGAACGGATGTGATGTTGAGGCTCTATAGGACACTGAGTCCTCATTTAAGAAAGGATGTGCTGACATTAGAAAGGGTCCAGGGAAGGTTCCCCAGGATAATTTTAGGATTAAAAGGGTTATATGAGGAACTTTTGCCGGCTCTTGGCCTGTACTTGTTGGAATTTAGGAGAATGAATGAGATCTCATTGAAACATTTTGAATGATGAAAGGCATAGACCAGTGGTTCTCAACTTTTTTTCTTTACTCTCATTCCACTTTGATTGTTCCCTATGCCATAGATGCTCTGTGATTAGTAAGGGATTGCTTAAGGTGGTATGTGAGTGGAAAGAAAAAGTTTGAAAAGATTGTTTTAATCATACCTAATTGACATGTGCATGGTTTCATAACTCTGAAGGAAATGAGCCAATGACAATTTTTCTCAAGCAAAATATTTGCGTAACAATTGGGGCTAGAGCAGTGATTCTCAACCTTCCCTTACCACGCACATACCACCTTAAACAGTCCCTTACTAATCACAGAGCACCAATGGCATAAGGATTACTTAAAGTGGTATTTGAGTGGAAAGAAAAAGATTGAGAATCACTGGCATAGATAGTGTGGAAGTAGAAAGGTTGTTTGGTATGGAGAAAGTCTAGGACAAGAGGACACAATTTCAGATTTGAACAGCGGTCACTTAAAGCAGAGATGCACAGAGGAATTTCTTTAGCCAGAGCGTGGCGAATCTGGAATTCATTGACATTAGTGATGGTGGAGGGCAAGTAATTAGGTGTATTTAGCCAGATAGGTTCTCGAGTAGCTAGGGCATCAAAGGTTATGAGGAGAAGGCCAGGCAGTGAAGGAGTAGGAAAATGGATCAGCTCGTGATTGAATGGTGGGACAGACTCATTGAGCTGAACAGCCTATTTCTGCTCCTATTTTGTATGGTCTTATGGAGGCAAAGACGAAAGGGAAGATCAGAGAATGGATCCAAAGGGATGAGATCATACAGTAAAAGAATAAAATGGTACAAGTAATGAATGGTATCTCCCTCCCTTCTTTCAATATGATCTGTCGGGATTGTTGTCTGAAGAGGGCTCTCAAAATCATTAAGGACCCCTACCACCCCACACGCAGCATCTTCCAGCTACTCCTGCTGGGAAAGGGATACAAAAGTATCAGAGCTGACTCCACCAGGCTGAGAAACAGCTTCTCCCCACGGGCAGTGAGACTGCTGAAGTACTGATGAACTACTCATACAATCCCTCCGAGGCTCTAGTATTATTTAACAATGTTTATTTATTTTTGAATGTGCTGCATATACTGTAAATTGTTTGTAAATGTGTATGCTATATGTTCTTTCCACTGAGACTGAAGAACGGCATTTCGTCCAGTTAGACTTTACAATTGGATTATAATAATCGGGCATGTGATTTTTCCGTGTTTCCACGGATTTCCTTGTTTTAAAAATTGATTTTCCACATTTTTAAAATGATTGATACATTTTTCATCCCTTCACTCATCAGCACTGTTGTCTCTACACCTGTGACTGGCCGTCCAATCGCATGCTCGCTGCTCCCTTTCTCATCATTGTTCAGATCGATAACGCATGAATGACGCACTGTGAGAGAGGTGGGCTGTGCATGTACAGGAGTGCCTGCGCACCCGGCTGCGGGGCTGGGGCAAGTGACATGGCAGTTGCCTGGTATTGGCCTCTGAGGCAGCCGGAGTAGCGGCTCTGTTTCTGTAACTGCAACATTTTTAGGCCACCTTAATTGAAATTCAGGCTGCAATGGTTTGTGTGGAGGAAATTCTGAGCCTGCTTTATGGCACTGGGGAGCTGGCCTGTGAATGGATGGTGCAGTGAGGGCCCATGAGTGAGGGAGGTGATGGCTGTCCCGTGGAAGGAGACTCTTGCCTTCCAGAGGTTTGGGAGAGAGAAGAGAAGGCAAGGGCTGCAGAATCCACTGCCTCTGGGTGCTGTGTGCAGGACGGGATGGCACTATTGCCTGGGGATGGGGAGCAGGTTGGGGAGGGCCTCTGCCTGGGAATGGGGAGCAGGTTGGGCAGGGCCTCTGCCTGGGGATGGGGAGCAGGTTGGGCTGGGGCTCTGCTTGGGGATTGGACCGTGTTGCCGTAACACCAGAGCCTAAACTCCTTTGGATTTAAAAACTTCAGTTCTCAAATTTAACAGTGTCATGTATAATCTAACAATCATTTTATTACATTCCTTAATGCCTTTTGTATGTGGCAAAAGAAAAATGGGACTGAATTAATGTTTGATCACAGTGGCTGCTACTGTGAGTGACTTCAATTATGAATCTGTTATGAAATATATTGTCATGTTTCGAGAAATTGGTACAGGTATATAACTTGTTTTCTTGGACTTTGTTGTTTAATTTTGTTTTGTTTAATAGGAACTACGTTGAACCTCCTCAAGTTTCCAATTATAAATCCCACACCAAATAGGATGTTTCAAAGGTTACAGAGATTGAAAGCTGATAAGACAAAAGCAGAAGATGACCTTGATGAAAAAGAAATGAAAGATTTTCAACAACTGAAGAAACATGGCTACTTGATTGGTAACAATTCTGTTGCTCAGACATATCAGAGATCATTTGAGAATCTGGACTGCTGTACATACAAGCAAATACTCCCCAATGCTTTTGCAAGGCACCATGTGAGGAAAAAACTGATGCAATGTGTTGATTTTTGACTGGTGTAATGCTGCATTAGAATAAATCTTTTAAGGTAGTTAGAGGAATAGAATACAAACGTACAGGAAATGCATAACAAATAGCAACTTGAACAAAACCACTTGATAACTGATTACAAAGTAGATCAATGGGCTTAACTTAAGGTCATTAGATTCTGGGGTTTTTTTGAAAAGCCCCTGAATATGTGATATCCATGAATTCTAGTATATACAGTAAAATTCCCAGTATCCAGCACCTAAAGAGATTGGTAGATGCCGGAGAAGTGAATTTACTGATTGCTTGAGATTGCGTGTTGCGTGATTGGCAAACTAACAGCTAGGGGGGTGCCAATTTTAAACTTTTGTATTTTAAACTTTTGTATTTTTACCTATTTATTTTCCACAATTTTTTTGCTAGGTGCTTGAGGCTGCCTGTTGCTTGAATTCTGGATATAGGGGATTTTACTGTATAAAACTTATAAATATAGTACATGGTTACACATTGGTAATTTTCATAAAGGAATTTAACAAAAGGTAATCAATGTTGCTGTCCCATTTGACCTTTTGATGATAATTTAAAACTAAATAATTTATTGTAGTATTCTAAATGTAGTATTACGTGACAATAATGGAACCTTTGCCTTTACTTTTTTGAGTTCAAGTTCTTCATTTATATAGTGCATTTTTTCAACTTGCATTGACCAACGTGTTGTACAAACCAACACTTTGTACAAGTGTATCTAAACTATCTTTGTATCTAAACTAGTATAACTTTTTGAAAATTTTATTTAATTTCACATATGATTAAAACATAGATTTCTTGTTCAAAAATATTAAAAATTAATATATAGTGATTTTTGAAAAATGTTTTCCCCTCCCATCCTCCCCCCTCAACTAACAGCCCTATAGAAAAGAAAGGAAAAAAGAGAACATCTGGATATTCTTTATAAAAACTTAGTAAAACTATTAAATATAATCTAACATCTTAATTTTTAGGAGTTGGAAGATTCAGGTTGAGTGATTACAATTTATTTCTTACAACTTGAAAATATGATTTCCAAATCTTTTGAAAATTTTCAAATTTATTACTTAAATTATGTGTAATCTTTTCAAGTGGTATACAGCTACCTATTTCAGTATGCCATCTACTCATTTCCAAGTACGTATCTGACTTCCAAGTTACTGTCAATTTTCATGTTAATTTTTCTAGTGCAACGCTTGCCATTTTTCTTTTCCAAATAAATTTCCTTACATGCTTAGTTCTTGAAAAAATTTTGATAGCATAAATACAAGTAATGTTTGAAATAAGTACTGTACACTAGGAAATGTTTTCATTTTTATACAATTAACCCTTCTTATTAATGTTATAGGTAGTTCCTTCCATCTCCGTAAATCTTCTTCTATTTTGGTGTATAATTCATTTTAAATAAATTATGTAAATTACTCTTGATTTTACTACCTAAATATTTAATTGCCTCTCTCTGCCATTTAAACTGACTTTCCTTTTTACATTGCTCATAATCTGCCATTACTATAGGCATTATTTCAATTTTATCACAATTTTTTTGTAACCAGATACTGCACCATATTCTTTTAATCTTAAATACAATTTACTTAATGACCTTTCTGGTTCAGTCAAATACATTATAACATCATCTGCAAATAAACTAATCTTATGTTCTTTCCTGTCTATTTTAAAACCTTTAATATTATTATCAAATCTCATTAATTCTGCCAAAGGCGCTATTGCTAAAATAGCCTATTTGATTTTGATATTTGCCCATTTGTTAACCACTTTCCCTTTAGGTTTATTATATAGAGCTCTGACCAAATTTATAAATGTAGATGCTATTCCAAATTTTCTTAAGACTTTAAATTTAAAAAAAACCATTCAAGTCTATCAATCACTTTTTCATCATCTAAAGTAACTACTACACTAGGTTCCTCTCTTAACTGCTAAATGTATTATACACATTAACTTTGTTTTTCTGCTAATTTTCTTTTTATAACAAATCCAGTTTGATCTATATTTATTAATTTAGATAAATATTTTGCTATTCTCTGTGCTTAAATTTTAGATATTATTTTATAATCTGCATTTAACAATGAAATACATCTATATGATGATGGTTTCAAAGGATTCTTCCCTGTTTCTGGAATCACTTATTATTGCTGTCTTAAATTATTCTGGTAAATCTCCCACCTGTTATAATATTTCCATAAATGGAGGCATTAATAAATATTTAAATGCTTTATAAAATTCAGGGGGGGATCCATCTTCTCTAGGAGACATTATTTTGTAATGAACCCAATGCTTCTTTAACCTTTTGAGTAAATGGAGTGGCCAATACTCTTTGATCTTCTGTATTTAATTTTGGTAAATTTATTTCAGACAAAAAAATTTCTATTGTCATCTTTTAACAATTCTGACTGATATAATTTTTTATAAAACTCTTCAAATTTTTCACTTATTTCCTGTGATTTATAAGCAATCCGATTTGATTCTTAGCTGCTATAATTATTCTAGATACTTGTTCTGTTTTTAGTTGCCATGCAAATACCTTATGGTCCTCTCTCATTATGTCTCTTTCTATTTTATATGTTTGCAAAGTATTATACTTTAATTAGTACAACTATTTACAAAACAACGGATTAATTGCAGCACTGTCAGAGGTTAGGAACATATAAAGGGTTTCAGACGTTAAACGCTAACGACAGAAGGTACATTTAAAGAAGTTGAGGGAGGGGCTAGTTTAATGGTCAGGGGAATGCTGTTCCACAGGCCTGGGTCTCCCCTTTGTGTATGCTTAGTGCATGGATCAGCCAGGTGTTCTGCGGCTAACCTGAGCTGTTTAGGAGCGGAGTAGTGTGTAAGCAAATTGGAGATATTTGGGGGTCGGGCAAGGTCATGGAGGGTCTTGTATGTAAATAGCAGCAGCTTGAAGTCGATTCTGAGCCGCACCGACAGCCACTAGAGGGAAGCCAGAATTGGAGTGATATGGTGCCTCTTCTTGGCACCTATCAGGACCATAGTGGCAGCATTCTGAACCAATTGGAGGCAGGTTAGGAAGGACTAGCTAATTCCAGTGTATAGAGAGTTAGCGTAGTCCAGATGAGAAAAGGTAAGGGTGTGAATAACACTTTCAAGGTCCTTGAATGAGAAGTACGGTTTTATTCTTTTTGAATTTTATTTATTGATCAAAATAAATCATACAATCAGAGGCAAAATACAAACAGATACACAATATTTTCACAACCCCCCCCTAAACAACCCCCCTCTAAACAACCCCCCTCTAAACAACCCCCCTCTAAACAACCCCCCTCTAAACAACCCCCCTCTAAACAACCCCCCTCTAAACAACCCCCCTCTAAACGACCCCCTCTAAACGACCCCCCTCTGAACGACCCCCCTCTGAACGACCCCCCTCTGAACGACCCCCCTCTGAACGACCCCCCTCTGAACGACCCCCCTCTGAACGACCCCCCTCTGAACGACCCCCCTCTGAACGACCCCCCTCTGAACGACCCCCCTCTGAACGACCCCCCTCTGAACGACCCCCCTCTGAACGACCCCCCTCTGAACGACCCCCCTCTGAACGACCCCCCTCTGAACGACCCCCCTCTGAACGACCCCCCTCTGAACGACCCCCCTCTGAACGACCCCCCTCTGAACGACCCCCCTCTGAACGACCCCCCTCTGAACGACCCCCCTCTGAACGACCCCCCTCTGAACGACCCCCCTCTGAACGACCCCCCTCTGAACGACCCCCCTCTGAACGACCCCCCTCTGAACGACCCCCCTCTGAACGACCCCCCTCTGAACGACCCCCCTCTGAACGACCCCCCTCTGAACGACCCCCCTCTGAACGACCCCCCTCTGAACGACCCCCCTCTGAACGACCCCCCTCTGAACGACCCCCCTCTGAACGACCCCCCTCTGAACGACCCCCCTCTGAACGACCCCCCTCTGAACGACCCCCCTCTGAACGACCCCCCTCTGAACGACCCCCCTCTGAACGACCCCCCCCCTCCTCCTCTCGACCCCCCCCCTCCTCCTCTCGACCCTCCTCCTCTCGACCCCCCTCTGAACGACCCCCCCCTCCTCCTCTCGACCCCCCCCCTCCTCCTCTCGACCCCCCCCTCCTCCTCTCGACCCCCCCCCTCCTCCTCTCGACCCCCCCCCTCCTCCTCTCGACCCCCCCCTCCTCCTCTCGACCCCCCCCTCCTCCTCTCGACCCCCCTCCTCCTCTCGACCCCCCTCCTCCTCTCGACCCCCCCCTCCTCCTCTCGACCTCCTCCTCTCGACCTCCTCCTCTCGACCCCCCCCTCCTCCTCTCGACCCCCCCCTCCTCCTCTCGACCCCCCCCTCCTCCTCTCGACCCCCCCCTCCTCCTCTCGACCCCCCCCTCCTCCTCTCGACCCCCCCCTCCTCCTCTCGACCCCCCCCTCCTCCTCTCGACCCCCCCCTCCTCCTCTCGACCCCCCCTCCTCCTCTCGACCCCCCCCCTCCTCCTCTCGACCCCCCCCCTCCTCCTCTCGACCCCCCCCTCCTCCTCTCGACCCCCCCCCTCCTCCTCTCGACCCCCCCCTCCTCCTCTCAACTCCCCCCCAAAAAAAAATAGAAGATAGAAGAGGAGATCAACTCACATAACAATCATCAACTATTTCCATGGTTCGGTGCAACCCCAACAATCGTGGGGGAAAAAAACTATTACAAATTCAAACCATACATCTCATATACGGGCTCCAAACTTAAACAAAAAAGGAATAATTATTACGTAAATTATACGTTACCTTTTCCAGTGGAATACAAGACCTCTTTTCCATATGCCACCGTTGAATACTTAAATCAGTCTCATTTTTCCAAGTAATTGCCAAACATTTTCTTGCCACAGCTAATGCCGATTTCAAAAAAGCAATTTTAAACTTGTATTAAATTGAGTTTGGAATTAAAATTATATAATATAAATTTAAATAAACCTTCTAAAAAATTCCTTAATTCTGTTCCAAAAAGGTTTCACTGTCTCACATAACTAAGTAGAATCCAAGAAAAGAACCAACTTGCTTATGACACTTAAAACATAAATAAGAAAAAATAAACTTATTTCCTTAACTTCTCAGGAGTTAAATATAACTGATGTATAAAATTATAATGAGCCAATCCATATCTTACATTCACTAATTTAGTAATACTATCCTCACATGTTGTCACCCACTCCTGAGAAATAGATATAAACAATTTTTTTCCCCATCTAAACCTAGATTTATAAATATCCAGCTTAAGCATTTTATGCTATAATAGAGCATACATCTCAGATACAAATCCCTTCTTACCCCTTCAGTGAGTAAACTTTCAAATTTACACCGCCTTGGCAACCGTAACGTACACCCAAAATTATCTAAGAGTAAGGCTCTAACCTGATAATAAATAAACAGGATACTTGAAGAAATTCTGTATTTCTCCTTTATTCTTTGAAACGAAATAAAATACCCAACTTCATAACGATCCTCTACCAACTTAATACCTTTCTGTTCCCACATTTTCAAAAGCTGATTATTTAATGAAAAAGAAAAAAGTTTATTCTGACACAAAGGAGTTTTAGCCAGAATTTTACCTTCAGTGTCTATAATTTCATTCTTCTTACTCCATAATTCCATTAAATGTTTCAACACTGGTAAATTATAACTCTGTAAAAGATGAGAATTCCATTTATAAATAAAATAATCCATTCTCTTCTCATTAATCTGGGACAATTCAATCTTAGCCCAAACCAAGGGTTTATCCACTTCAAACATTCTATTAATAAATTTCATTTGCGCCGATTCATAATAATTTTGAAAATGAGTAAGTTGCAATCCTCCTAAAGCATGTTTCCAAGTCAATTTCTCAACGACACCCTTGCCATTTTCCCTCTCCATTTTAAAAAAAAAAAGTCCTCACCAAAGCATTCAAATCTTTGAAGAATTTTAGGGGAATTCTGCAAGGAATACACTGAAAAGGGTATTGTATTCGGGGAAAGATATTCATTTTCACACAATTTACTCGTCCTATCAATGTTATCAATGTCATATTTAATTTTAGACAATAAAGGTAAATAATTCAATTCATATTATAATTATCATCTATTATAATTTCTAAATACTTAATTCAATCAGACTACTTAAATTTCACAATATGTTTACAAGGTGAATAGTTCACATTCGCCAAAGGATATTATTTCACTCTTATCCCAATTAATCTTGTAACCTGTTAATTCACCATATTGTTCCAGTCTTGCATGTAGATTCCCCAACGACTGCATAGGCTGCATTTAAATATTATCAAGACATCATCTGCAAATAAATTTATTTTATACTCATCTGCATTCACCTTAATACCCTTAATATTACAGTCTTGTCTAATCAACGGAACCAAGGGTTCAATAACCAATGCAAATAAAGCTGGTGACAAAGGACAGCCCTGTCTTGTCGATCTAGATAATACAAACAAAGAAGATACCTGTCCATTTGACACAACTCTAGCTGATGGATTTTTATATAAAGCCTTAACCCAGCCAATAAAAAGTGGCCCAAATTTAAACTTTTCCAGCACTTTAAACAAAAAAAAACCATTCCACTCTATCAAAGGCTTTTTCAGATTCTAAAGCAATTACCATAGGTTGGCTGAATTTCCCCCAAGAAACATTAATTAAAGAAATCAATTTCACAATATTATCTGCTGAATACAAATTTTTAATAAAACCAGCTTGATCGACATGAATCAAATCCACAGTTTTATTTTAACAATAGTGTGGAGCTGGAAAAAGCAGGCCTTCACCACATTGTTGACCTGTTTCTCAAATTTGAAGACAGGGTTGAATAGCATCCCAAGGGATTTAACATGGGGTTTAATAAGAGTGAATAGATTACCTAGGGAGTCATGTAACTTTTTGGTGAGGGGCGGGGTTGCTGAATAGGATGATCTCAGATTTTGTCTCGTTAAGTTGGAGGAAGTTGTGGGCCATCCAGCATTTTATGTCATCTAGACAGTTGGTGAGATTGGTAATTTTTGACTGGTCATCTGGTTTTAGGAGGAGGTAGAGCTTGGTATCATTGGTGTAACAGTGGAAGGAGATGCCGTGACCAAAGGGGAGCTTGTACAACAAGAAAAGAATGGGGCCAAGGATGGATCCTTGCCGAACCCCACAGGAAAAAGTGGCTGAGGCAGATGTGTAATTGCCCATATTGACTGTGAAAGCCCTGTCAGTGAGGTAAGATTTGAACCAGCTCAGGGCCATGCCATTGATGCTGACCTCTTGCTGGAGACAATCTATCAGAATAGCGTGATCAACAGTGTCGAACACTGCGCTGATGTCTTGGAGCATTAGAACAGTGGCACCACCCGAGTCCATGGTGAGAAATAGGTCGTTGTATACCCTCAATAAGGCTGACTCCATCCTGAGGTGGGCTTTGTATCCTGACTGAAACTTTTCTGTTATTTTATTTTGGTGAAGATTGGGAGATAGTTGGTTAAGTATTACTTTTTCAAAGACTTTGGAGAGGAAAGGAAGTTTTGAAAAAGGTCTGTAATTTTTGGAGATAGTGGGGTCAAAGTTAGTTTTTTTTCAGGAGGGTCTGAACCACTGCATGTTTGAAGCAAGATGGGACAGAGCCAGTGGCTAGGGAGTTGTTGATGGAGAGGATGCTCAGACCCATGATATCAAAGACATCATTGGATAGTATCAAGGGGGCAGGTTGAGGTTTCATGGAAAGCACAATCTTTCTGAGGGTGGGTAGTGTGATGGAACTGAAGCCATCCAGCTTGTGTGGAGAGAGCTGCAGTTCAGTTAGTGGTGGAGGGATGTTTTTCTGATGTTCTTAACTTTGTCGATGAAGAATTTTTAAAATTCTTCACATTTTGTGGGGGATATGTCCAGATTTGTAGTGGGTGGAGGGCCTACAACTGAGTTTATAGAGCTAAAGAGGACTCTAGGGTTATGGGAGCTATTGGCAATTAGGTTGGCAAGGTATTTTGTTCTCTTGACCTTCACCGCAAGTTGTGTTTGAGGAAAGCTTTCTCACATGCTCTGACTTGGAACACTTTTAAACAGTTGAAGGTTTGGCATGGTGCTATACAGGTGAAGAAATTTCATACAGACCATTGGATTTATTAATTATTTTGTTTGATAGGTATTTCATAATTCATAGCTTGCCTTTAAAAATTGTCTTTCATTCAGAACTGTGAATACAATACAGGTCAGTATAAATGAGATTAAATTTGCCTTGCAGTGAAATTTGGATGAAGAACAATTTATCCAGCATAGTAGAGGAATTCGATGGATATAATTTTTGATGTGCAATAGAATATCTTGAGCTTTTCTTTTATTGTAGTAATCCACTGAAGTTGAAATTTCTATTGATTTGTGATATGTTAGTGATTGTAAAGCAAAACAGATTAGGGCGACAAGATTAGGGCTGGAATGGGCTGCCATAAGTAGTGGTGAAAGCAGATACAATAGCAGCATTTAAGAGTCTTCTAGCTAGACATGTGTATATTCAGGGAATGGAGGGATGCAAATCATGTACAAGCAGCAAATTTTTAGTTTAAATTGGGCATAATGTTCAATGCAGATCTGTGGCTGAGTGTTCCTGTGCTGTATTGTTTTATATTCTAAATGGCCCTCAAATTAGTGAGCAAATTGAATAGCAGCATACACCATATAATAGTATTAGGTGGACATTTTCTTATCTTTTCTGAATCATGATAGATATGGCTTAAGGTGCTTCACTGATGTGGTTATTTTTTACAGTGCAAGGTTTATGATTTGTTGAACCTCAACAATAGTTTTGGTTTTCTTTTTTCACTATTGTTTGTGACGGAGGAGAATTGCAATTGTTTAAAGCCAATCTTTACTTAAAAATTTTATTCCGGTGAAATCATGGAGACCATTCTACCTGTGCTAGAGTTTATTCTTCATGGTTTCTTTCAAATGCCTTTGCCTATATGTTCTTTGTAGGTTCTTTGTTTTCATTCTGTGAGAAATTAACACTTTTTGAAATGATTTAGCCTCTAATTTGATCTGCAGAATTTGAACCTGCTTTCTTTTTTATATTCATCTTTGGGGTTGCCTCCCATTTTGCCTTTAACTGCTCGCATATTTTTGTCTTTTTAATATTTCCATCTAATTATGAGGGACAGATTACAATCTGACATTGGTTTACAGTTCTTTAGGCAATTTGTGGTCAGCCCACTTAGCTTTCTTTTATATTGCTATATCTGCAGACATTGCCTGATTTGCTGTCCACCATTCACTATTTTTGCAGGTAGAGTTGGCAGAACATTTTGTAATACTCAAATGAGTAAACAATGTAACAAAGGGATAATTGAATGGAATCCAGATGAATTTGCCCTGAGTCCGGAACCTGAAGATGGTAATCAAATAAATGTCTCAAACTCCCAAGACTTGGTGGAGTTCACGTATAATGAACTAAAAGATGCTCATTGGTTTTATGATACCCCTGGAATCATAAAGCAGGACTGTGTAAGTAGAACTATGAATTGAAGATTGAATTGCAAAAACTGTTTCATTGTTTTACAAAAGTGCTAACCTTATTTTCTGCCCAACATTTTAAAAAAAAATGTAATTATGTTGATCCATTACATTGATATAGAAAATAAATTGAATACTTAATCCTAACAGCAACTATTATTTCCTTGAGATAGACTAAAGGAAAAGAGATGGCACAGCTTCTCAAGATCAATAACAAATCCTTTCTTGCCATGTTAGTACTGTTGCAAATAAATTGGATGATTCTTTTTATTAGAGAAATTATTTGTCATGTGAAGGAGGAAAAAAGACATAGCTGGATGCAAGGATGAGCTTGTTCATAACCTTTACATAAAATACACAGATGTTAACAAGACAGCTTTTCATTCTCCAAAGCAGAGGCAGAAAGTTCCATTTAGGTCTGAGATTGGGATTTTTTTTTAAAGTGCTTCTGCAAGTTATAAATCTTTGGAATTCTCTATACAGGAAGCCTGTTATGTATTCAGTTGCTGGACATATTCAAAATCTAGGTCAATTTATTCTTTTCCCAAATGGAGAAATTGGTGGAAATGGGATAGGGAAAGAAAATAGACCTATCGTAATGCCCAAGATCAGCCTTGTCAAATAGCAAAGCAGATCGTTTTAAAGCCTGCATTTTATCTTGTTCTGAATTTGTCCTCAGAAGCTGTACATGCACAAATGTTTGTTTGCTTCCAGTGTTCATATTTGTTCCATTATGTTTATTTCTTGTGCCATATTCCAGGATTGCTTGTTAATGCACATTAAGGATGCTCTTCATGTTCAACTAAATATGAAGACTGTTTTAACTTTTTTGTTTATAAAATGCTAACATGGGAAAAATTACATTTATTTTGCTATCAGCATTTCCCGAAGACTTCAAATCAATGAATTATTTCTGAAATTATTTCCAAACCAGTTATTTCTTAAATATTGTATGGGTTTTTGCAGAGTAAGATTCTGCGCACAACAGATTACAAATGCAGAAATAAATAATTGGATCATCTGCTGAACATCTGCCTTAGAGGTAAAACTGTTCTAAATTCTTTTAACCACTTTATTTTTACAGATTTTGAATCTACTTACAAGTCAAGAGTTAAAGGTTGTGATGCCATCATCCGGTATCATTCCTAGAACATATGTATTGCAGCCAGGAATGGGGCTCTTTCTGGGTGCCCTTGGTCGTATTGACTTTCTGAAGGTAAACAATTTGGAAATCTCAATAAAACAATAGCTAAAGTTGATAAATGCCTTTTTAAAGGGATAATTATCCACAGCACTTCACAAACTTTAACAGAAAGAAATTTAATTGATTATTAAGTACTATATTTTCACTCATATGGGCACATGTATGTAAAGCGCACATGCATATAATGAACAGAAATCATAAATTGTAAAAATATTTTTGGACAACGCGCACATGCATATACCACATGGGTACAGTATTCTAAATTCTGACTGGCAAAAGCTATTTACATTTAAATAGGATACAAGACAAAAGCCACTTACAGGTGGCCAGAATACCCGACTGTAAAGTTGCCTATTCTACCCCATTGCGGCTGTCAGGTGGCCATCTGAAAGTGGAGAACCTGGCCAGGAGGAGCACTTAACTAACCCTCTTCCTGTAGGTATATTCTCCAGATCAGAGAATTTCCCCATTACACCTGAAAGCAGCAGTGGGACTACGGCCACAGTCCACAGGAGCCGGCGTTCACTCGTACGCGGCTCTCCTTCAGCCAGCACGTTCAGCTGACATGAAGGTGTCTTCTCCGCAGCCACCTGAATGTCCCAGCTGCACTCCCACAGCCGTGTCTGCTGGCGCATTATCTGCATCCGAACACCTAAAGCATATATCAGTACCTGCCACAGTTAACACCCAATCAACCTCCCCAGAGGTGTCAATTGTCCATTATATAGATGTGCCTCACTGACAAAAGGCAAAGGAGGAAAAACCCAACACCCAACCCCAACCAACCAATTTTCCCCTGCAGCCGCTGCAACCGTGTCTGCTTGTCCCGCATCGGACTTGTCAGCCACAAACGAGCCTGCAGCTGACGTGGACATTTACCCCCTCCATAAATCTTCGTCCGCGAAGTCAAGCCAAAGAAGAGGTGTGCTGCACCACATCAACAATAAAATAGATTGAAGACAGGCTTCAGAGTTGAGCAGGATTTTAATTCTAATGTTGTCAGAAACATTTGATATGTTAATCTCCCTCAGGGATGGGTCTGGGCCATGGTGCAGTGTCCTAGCCAGAATGTCCTGTTTATAAGAATACCATGGCATTCAATGCTGCTATTCTCACGCTTGCGATAAATTGCTGGTTCGACTCCCATGCCCACTATTGTGTGCATTCTTTCAACATGTAAAAATATTCTCATATAGCATGCAGGGGGTGCCTGGTTTTTAAAATATGCATTTAATGCACACATTATATGCATAAAAATACAGTAGGTTTCAGGATCCATATGGTTTTGTACTTTGATCGGCACGTGTTTTAAATAATTTTTTAATCATGTAGATTAATACTTTGATTAACATAGAACAATTTTTAAATTTGAGGAACTGAGAAATTTGAGTTCAATCATTAACCTATCTCATCTTTTGATTCATGTTGGAATTAGTCTTGCACTGATGCTCTATCTCTCCTATAACATTCTTTTCAACTCTTCTGCTTTCACTTCATTTGTTTTATTTGTTTTCTTGTATGATTTATTATCTAGTCCTACATAATGTTCAGTGCATGAACTTTATGCACAGATTGGCAGGCATATTTGACTATTTGTGAGAGACGTTAGGTAGAGTTTGTGAGGTGTTTCGCCATGGTTAGGTTTTAATAGTAAATTATGTGCTTCTTTATTAAGATTCTTTTGGTTTTAATATAGATTTGGAGTCCAGTTTGCAGAATATAATTAAGATGGAAATAGATTTCTAGATTAAAAAGTTATGAATTTGTATGTAGAGAGAGCAGAATTAAGATCATCCATAATTTGGTTCTATCACATTTGAAATCCTGTTTGCCCACCACCCTGGACTCCCATCAATTTGCCTATTGCACCAACAGGTCAACTGAGGATGCTATCTCCATGACACTTCACTCTGCCCTGACCCATATGGACAGCCCCAACTCTTATGTCAGAATGCTGTTCATTGATTTTAGTTTGGCATGCAATACTGTGATTCCCTCCAAGCTGATCAAGCTTCACCAGCTTGGTACCAGCTCATCCCTCTGCAACTGGACCTTGAACTTTCTGACTAACATACCCAAATCTGGTAAGTTAGACAACCTCTTCTCCTCCATTCTCACCTTGAGCACCGGTATGGCTCAGGGCTGTAAGCTGAGCCCTCTTCTGTACTCCCTTTTCTCCTACAAAGGCATTCCTATACATGGTTCTAACTCCATAATCAAGTTCGCAGATGACTCCACAGTGGTTGGCTTGATTAGAGGAGATGATGAGATGACCTACACCTGGCCACGCGGTGTGCTGATAATAACCTAGCCCTTCACACCCAGAAGACCAAGGAGATCATTGGGGAACTTCAGGCATGCTAGAGGCCACACTCATGCGCCTAACTACATCAGTGGAGTTGTAGTGGAATGGGTATAAAGTTTCAAATTCCTTGGTGTCTACATTTCTGATGATTTCACTTGGCCCCTGAGCTCCTCCATCCTGATGAAAAAGGCGTAACAGCGCCTTGATTTCCTGGAGCATCAAGAAAGCTCACCTCTGTCCCAGGATACTGATGGATTTTTTACCACTGTACCACTGAGAGCATACTCAACTATTGGCATCTCAGGATAGCATGGCAACTGTCCTGTTTCAGACTGTAAAGCACTCCAGCCGATTATCAGCACCCAATTGCCTACCATAGAGAGCAACTATCAGAAACACTGCCTGGGCAGGGTGAAAAGCATTATCAAGGTGCATCTCATCCTAGCAATGGGCTCTTTACTCTCCTTCCATCTGATAGGAGCTACAGGAGTCTCTGCTCCGGATGGAACCAGCAGGCTCAGGAAGAGCTTTTCCCTGAGGCTGTGACCCTGCTGAACCTTCCATCAAAGCGCTGAGCAGTATTGTATTCATATTGTACAGTCAATATTTTTATACTTATTTGTTTGCTGAAGCACTTGTTTTTATTCAGTTACTATTCTTTGTACTTCTGGTTAGATGCCAATTGCATTTCATTGGCTTTATATTTGGCACAATGACAATAAAGTTGAATCTAATCTAAATCTAATATAATTAGATTCTGCATATCCTAGCAGGCTTGAAAAAATGGTCTCTTCTAGTTTTCTACATTTTTTTTATTTACCACTGATGAAAGATTGTATAGTCAGTGGAAATGTAGGAAATGTGACAGCCAATTTGCACATAAGCAAGCTTCCACAAACAAATCTCTTGGAATAATGTTGATTTGTGTGGCTACATTTTGACCAAGGCATCAGAAATAACTGATCAATTTCCAAGGAGTACTATGGTAGATGTTACACCCCCCCCCCAAGAGAATACTTTGGTTTATTGCCTTGTAAACAAGATCTCCAAGAGTCCAAATACTGCTCCAGGGTATCAGTTCGATGTATGTGCTCAGAAAGATAAGCCTGATAAACCATCTTGACTAAGTAGATTGAATGACATGGGAAACAGGTGGGAGGAATTAAAGAAATGAGTCATGGTCTCCTAGCTAAGGATTAATCCCTCACTAGAATATACCTCAATGTGTTGCCAGTACAATCTACCAGAGAGAAAACTGAAGTTGTAAAATTTAAGTTCTTAATATCTGTGCTTTAGATCAGGTCTGCAAAGTATAAAATAGAAAAAGGATACAGACTTCTTTGAATAGATACGTTAAGATTTGCTTGATGCTCCTAGCATTCCATTTTTTTTGTTTCGGATTTTCATTTTTTTAACTATATTGTTTAAAGATATTTTTATTACCTCCTTCCAGGGCAAAGAGTCAGCTTGGTTTTCAGTTGTTGCTTCCAACAAGATTCCAGTCCACATTACGAGCCTTGAAAAAGCAGATTCAATCTACCAAAGACATGCTGGAAAAACACTACTTGGGGTAGGTCATATTTCTCTTTCAGAAAGAGGAAAATGTTGTAAGGAGTGCAGTCAAAATTTAAATTGATAATTTATCATGTTGGTTTTGGATAACTAATTGGCCAAATATCATGTAATTTGCCGATTCATCTGATATATAAATTGTGTTGAGGATGAGATGCAGTAACAGGTGAACAACTGAAACAATCAAAATACACAGACAGAAATAAATAGAGTAAAATTCCTGTTATCCGGAATTCAAGCAAACGACAGTCTCAAGCAACTGGCAAAAAAAATCAAGGAAAATAAAATAATAGGTTAAAAAAATACATGTTTAAAATTGTAAATGTTCTTTGAATTAATTTTGGTGTAAATGGGACCAAATAATCAGCCTGCGGAGTGCCTTGATTGTACTTTGCTTGTAGCAACTTTGAATACAATTGCGTTGCCTGGGATGAAGAACTGGTTGATGCTGCTTGTCATTGGTGTGAATCTCAGTGTCTCCTCATCCCTGCTTAGGTAAGAGTCACACCAGTCAGAGGCTTTATTTGTAAACTTGGGGGAGGGTGGGTTAATTATTTATGTTATTGTTCGTCTTTCGGTCAGCTTTTGGAGGGGGAGGATCCTGCAACGATAGTTAAATGTTTTTAACGAATGTAACTGAAAATAAAGTAAAATGCTTTTAAGATTTATATATTCACGCAAGTGACGTTTGTTCAGTTTAAGTAGAGTATTGTATTTCTGTCTTTTAAATTGTTTATTCTTAATGTAGGCATATTAGGTAGGAATTGTAAGCA
This sequence comes from Narcine bancroftii, assembly GCF_036971445.1. Taxonomy (NCBI): domain Eukaryota; kingdom Metazoa; phylum Chordata; class Chondrichthyes; order Torpediniformes; family Narcinidae; genus Narcine; species Narcine bancroftii. The sequence goes on from NC_091469.1 coordinate 44,617,250, forward strand.
TAATTCTTATGCATCCGGAAAATATACTTATCTACCATCTTACAATCCCCAAAGGTGCTGGATGCCAGGGATTTTACTGTATTGACTACTAACTTGTGTTCTATCAAAATTTTATTCATTTTGTAACTGTTGTGAACCATAATGAAATTGACTATTCAGACAAAAGGAGTGGAAACACCTCTCAAAGAATATGCTTGTTTTTTTTTTAGAAGTATTGTTCTAATTTGGATCTGTTGTGATTCAATTACATTTGAATCCCAGGGTAAATTATTTTGTTGTTCCTGAATTGTGACACCTGAAATAATTCCCTCCTCCTTCGCCCTCTCACCCACTTACCCCATTTCTCCACTATTTTTATCTTCCATAATGGCTTTGATTCCTTTTGAGATTATAATTCCACAGCTGCATTCTGATACTATACTGGTATAGATCCAAGGTTGAAAATCTCAACAGAAGTTGGCCATTCAGGATCATTTTGGAAAATCTCTTGACCCAGAAGGCTGAGGAGGTTAGGTTGTCAAGAAAAAAACATCAATGGACTATTAGTGAAATATTAGTGAAAATGAGGGGTATGGAGCTAATGCAGTTAAACTAATATTCACTATTTGACCATTCAGAATTCTTTTTTTTTTAATTTTTTATTTTTCACACCATAAATCACAATAGCCATGATATACACTTTTTCTTTTTCACACATTTACAGTGACTTTTTCTCCCCCCCCCTCCCTCCTCCCAAGCCACCCCCCCACCCCCCCCTCATCCATTTTAGGTATACAATCTAGGTTGCATTAATTCAGTCAGACAATGTTGTCATTCAACAAAAATACACCAGAAATTCTACAGAGTCCATTCTTTTCTTTCCTTCTCCTTCCATCAACTTAGGTAATGTTTGTCCCCGGTAGGTTTTCGCTATTGTATTTAATGTAAGGCTCCCATACTTGTTCGAATATTTCAATATTATTTCTTAAACTATATGTTATTTTTTTCTAATGGAATACATTTATTCATTTCTATATACCATTGTTGTATTTTCAAATTATCTTCCAATTTCAGAATTCTTGATGGTTTCACATTGAGCTGACCAAGTGACATTTTCTGCATTCGCTTCCAACTAACTCATTGCAACCCTGGTTTTTGCATTCTCTTTTAACTGTTCAGGGTCCTTTTCCTGCATCTGGTTCACTGGAGCACTTGTATGATGACTGGTGTTGGAAAATTGGTCGGAATAACATCCTATTTTCTGGAAAATTTACTAATCTGGTACCACCAAAGTCCCATGTGTGCTAGATTATCAGAATTAAGTGATGCTGAGGTAAAAGATTGAAAAACAGATAGGTTGGAGGAGACCACTCAGGGTCTTGTGACTGCCCAATCACTGATCTTTTCCTCTATGCCACTTCCTTGTATTAACCTGGTTTCCCTTGATTCTCCTAATCTAAAAATCTTTGGATTGCTTTCTTGAATATACACACCAACTAAGTTCCTACAACTGTCTGGGAAAGAGAATTCTGAAGAATTATTCTGATCTCTGCTGCATGGATGATATTTTGAAAGTACAATTCCTGGATCTAGAAACCATGGCCAAGGGAAACGTCATTTCCCTCCACTCCCCCCCACTCCACTCCCCCCCCCCCCACCGCCTCCCCACTCCGCTTCCCTGACCCACTGAGTACCTCCAACTTCCAAATGTTTGCTGTTGATCTTGATAGATTCAACAGGTATAACTGGATTGTAAAAATTGGGAGTACTCTGGAAAATTCTATGGATTTTGATGAATGGTGTCTAAATGTACTTGCACTGTATACATTTCTACTAGGTTCCTATTGGTGGTGAGGAAAGAATGAAAAAATTCCCTTCTCTGGAATCTCAGGATCTTGAATTGGATGGAATTGGAATCCATGAGGCTGTTGCTGACATTAAGTTTTCTTCAGCAGGTACAAATTAGATTCTACAAATTAACATAGATAAGCTTTGCCAGTTGCTCCTGCAATGTAGCAATCAAGGATCCACACCACCCAGAACACGCTCTTCTAGGACATAAGAGCATTAGAAATAGGACTAGCTGTCGGCCCATCGAGCCTGCACCGCCATTCAATGAGATCATGGCTGATCTGATCATTGACTCAACTCCATCTACTAGACTTTTTCCATATCCCCGAATTTGTTTCTTATGTAAAAATCTATCTAACTGAACCTTAAATATGTTTAATGAAGTAGCTTTAACTGCTTCTCTGGGTAGAGAATTCCCCAGCTTCACTCTCTGGGGAAAAAACATTTTTTCATCTCTTTTCTAAATCTACTCCTCTGAATCTTGAGGTTGTGTCCCCTAATTCTGGTCTCACCTACCAGTGAAAGCAATTTTCCTGTCTCTATCTTATCTATCCCTTTCATAATTTTATGTTTCTATAAGATCTCCTCTCATTCTTCTAAATTCAAGTGAGTATTAACCCAGGCAATTTAGTTTCTCCTCGTAGGTCAACCCCCTCATCTTTAGGTTCATCTTGGTGAACCTCCTCTGGACTGCCTCCAAGGCCAGTCTATCCTTCCTCAAGTATGGAGACCAGAACTGCACACAGTACTCCAGGTGCAACCTCACCAGTACCTTGTACGGTTGCATCATGACCTCCCTGCTCTTGAACTCAATCCCTCTAGTGATGAAGGCCAAATTCATTTGCTGCCTTAATAACCTGTTGTACCTGCAACTCAACTTTTTGCAATTAGAGCACAAGCACTCTCAAGTCCTTTTGCACTACAGCAAGCTGCAGTCTTTCACCATTTAAATAATCATCTGCTTTTTATTTTTCCTCACATTTGGATGACCTCACATTTACTAACATTGTACTCCATCTGCCAGATATTTGGCCACTCACCTAACTCAACTATATCCTTCTGAGGCTTCTCCACATTCTCTGTACAATTTGCTTTTCCATTCAATTTAATATCATCTGCAAATTTGGCTACACTAACTACCAGATCATTAATTTTACCTATCTCATTGCACAAATACTAGATCTAAAATAGTATTCTCCCTTGATTGTTCTTTAACATGCTGCTCAAGAAAGCTATTACGAATGCATTCTATGAACTCGTCCTCCAGATTACTTTGACCAACTTGATTTTCACAATCTACGTGGAAGTTAAAGTCCTCCGCAACAACTGCTGTTCCGTTCTTACATGCCTCAGTTATCTCTCGGTTAATTGCCTGTGTCACTGTGCTATTGTTATTTGGTGGGCAATAGACAACTCCCACCAGTGATTTTTTGGTTTCCCCTCTTTTTCTATTCTTAATCTGCCCAGATGGACTCTACATTCTGCTCCTTGGATCTTATATTGTCTCTCACTATTCCTTGATCTCATCCTTAATTAAGAGCGCCTTCTTTGCCTTCCTACCTTTTTGTATTACCTGATACCCTTGAATAATTAAATCCTAATCATGCCCACCTTGCAACCGTGTTTCTGTGATAGCCACTAAATCATATGCCTGGGTACTGATTTGCACCTCAAGTTCAATAACCTTGTTTCTAATTTTGCGGGCATTCAGATAAAGTGCCTTTATGCTCATTGACCTTTTAGAATCTAGTGACTTCTGCATCCTTTGCTTTTGACTCACCTGCCCTCTGTTTTTCTTTTTCTCTTTCTTAGCTCTAGCTTTGGTCTTTGTACCACCTTCCTCATTCTTTCTTTATAGGTTCCCATCCCCTGTCCCATTAGTTTAAACCCTCCCCAACAGCACTAGCAAACAATCTCCATTGTTCCCGGCCCTGTCTAGATGTAAGCCATCTGATTTGTACTGGTCCCATCTGCCCCAGAAATGGTTCCAAAGCCCCAAGAATCTGAAGCCCTCCCTCCTGCACCACTGTTCAAGCCACATTCTTTCTAGTTATCCTATATCTACTCTGGCTAGCTTGTGGCACTTTTGAGAACTTACTCCTTAATTTGTTTCTTATTCAGCTTGTAGGACCTCATCCCGCTTTCTTCTGCTACCATCAGAAAAGAGGAATAAGTGCCACAAAACTTGCACCACCAAGTTTAGGAACATCTTCCTCAGCAAAAAACTCAATCGGGGATTTATTTAAGAACTCTTTTTTCACTTTATTGATTTTTTTTCTCTCTGTCTGTATTGCACAGTCAGTTTGTTTACATTTCTTTGTTTACTTGTGTGCACTGCAAAAAGTGGTAATTACGCCTCATCCACAGGAAAAAAAAGAATCTCAGGATTGTATGTGATGTCATGTATGTACTCTGAGAATAAATCTGAAATCTAATCTAAATCAAATATACTTCCTAATAACCATATAATACATATTATTACTGTGGACTTGCTGAGTTCCTCTGGCTCTTTCGTGTATTGCACTACAATCCCAGCGCCTACAGTCTTTCCTGATTAACTGCCTAAAAATTGCATCACTGCAAATAAAGTTGCCTTTAAATTCAGCTACTATAAATTAAATAATCTGGGCATTTCCATTCTGCAGCATGAATTGCTAAATAATTTCCCTACCTGTGAGCCAGACTCCAAAATCAGCACTGTCCTTCTGTAAAATGACCGCAAAGAGCTGCTGCCCAGTGACATTGTCAAGATTCCAGATGAATGCTCCCTCAATCAAATCCATTAGGCCAAAATAGAACATCTGGGTGCAAGCTATTCTTTGGATAGTCTTGCTCAATCATATATGTACTCTGGTCTTTTAAATCCATGATCTTGTGTAGCATTAGAAATTAGTTAATTTTTTTCCAGTGTTTTTAGAATTACTGTGCCTTTAATATAATTAAAATGGAAGATCCTACCTTTCTTCCTCAAGTAGTTTTAATTCTAACATCTATTCTATGTGCACTTCTAGACTCTGCTCGCTTAACCAGAAAGGAATCTACACTAACAAGAGTCCCTGGTATCAGGTGACCCACAAATAATAGCAAGGAGTGTGTATTTGGATCCACAGAAGCATTACAATTATTTGAGATGTCTGCTATAAATAGTTAACTATTTATCTATAAAGCAGTTCCCAATATTTGGGAAAGCATTATATTGTTCAATGTCAGATATAGATCTTTGCTAAATAGTATCCTGTAATACAAACCTTTATATGGGTCCAGATGCAGTTGTGTTTTGTTTCAACACTTGATATTAGGCATCATGTAGTATGAATCGTTATAGAATTTGAGCTGGTTAGTGTTATTAATGTGAGATACCTAGTCTACTGAGTACCTTCAGCATTTTCTGTTTTTTTTTTTTATATTTCTTATTCCATGCATTTCATTTCCACTTTTACTATTAACAGGTTTTGGTAATAAATTGGAGGAAGCTAATTTCGAAGGCATGTAATTTTTGTTGGGGAAGAGGAAGTGTGGCAGTGCTGTGCAAATTTATCCTCGTCTTATTTCCTGAGGGTGAAGGTGTCCAAAACTGGGGACCATAGATTTAAGGCAAGAGATTTAAAGGTGACCTGAGTGACAATTTTTCAAATTGATGGTTATGAGTACAGTATATGGAACGAGCTGCCAGAGGAAGTGGTAGGAAGAAGCAAATACAATTGCAGTGTTTAAGATGCATGGATGGGAAAGGTTTAGAGGGATATGGGACTAGCTTAAGTAGAGAACTTGACTCGCATGGGCAAATAGGGCCAAAAGGCATGTTTCCAAGCTGTATTCCTTATGAATCAATTGATTAGTTTTCAATTGAGATATGGAGAGGTGATGGAAATAATGGTATTGGAGAAATAGGAATATTGTATTCAAGACCTCTATCTCCTACCAATAATTTCCAAATATGAATAGATGAACTGAAATAGTTGAATGTTGAGATCATTTATATAGAGCATATAAAGGTCTAATGCTTTGAGAAATAATTGGCTAACCTTTTGTGTTTATTTTGATTTTGCAGGCTGGATTGCAGTGACTGCTCATTCAGAGGATAAAGTTCACCTTCGAGCCTACTTTCCTACTGGAACTGGCTTAACAGTTGAGAAGCCACCTCTCCTACCATTTATTGTCAATGTTAAAGGAGAACGATTAAGAAAAAGCCCATCCTATAAACTAAAAAAGCCATTACCATTTATTCAGAACTTTACAACCAAGTAGAGAAGTGGGAATATGGTAGATTTGCAACTAAACTTGCTGTCATAGAACTCAAAACAAATTTGACATCTAAAGGTTGAACTTTAAAAACTCGATGTGCAAGTTGCACTATTTTTCTGTGATTTTTTTTTTGTAAAAAAGCTGATTACTTCAGCAATGGCTGTACTGTTGATGTTGGATTTGTGCATGAAATTTCATTTTGAGTTGTGTATTTTGACACAATTGAGAATGAATACAGTAAAATATGCTGACTGGCTAATAAAAACAGATGAATTCAGCCAAGCAGTACTGTGACAGATTGTTATTTTATATATATAGATATGTTTTAAAGGAGATAAATTGTGGCAGATTTTTTAGTGTAGGTCACATGCAAACACTTCAAAACAGATCTCATTTAAAATGCCAGAGCTCTGCTCAAGCCAGACAGTCCAGGCTCTGGGTGCCTTTGAAAAAAAACTTTGAAGAATGCCTATAAGAACTTCACAAGTAAGTGTTAAATGGACATAATTTGGAGTAATGGATTATTGTTTTGAAAAGTAACAGATGAACGAACTCAGAAGAATGGGCCTAGTGCTACAGTCTGATTGCAGTTTGCTGTCCTAAGAGGGTTATGTGGTTTTTTCTGTGTATGAGAGAGAGAGAATTCAGTTCTACAGTTCAGCAGCAGCAGCTGGGACTGGAACAGGACAAGCCGGCAAACTTGTGGAAAACCCCATTTTGAAGACGGGTCGAGAGTTCTTAGTTCAACTGGTCAAAGCTCTTGTGCTCCATACAAGAGGAGATGGCTGGCTGTATAATGTTTCACTTGAAATAAGGGAAACAGAAAAGAAACTATGTGGTGACCTGAAAGAAAGGTTATCATCTAGAAATCCCTGATGGGGCAATTTTCTTAAAATCTAGGAAGATTCAAACGCTAGGTATTCATGAAGTAGTGAACTGGATTCAACAATGGCTGGATGGGAGAAGCTAGAAAGTAGTGGTGGATGATTGCTTCTCAGACTGGAGGCCTGTGACTAATGGTGTGCCTCAGGAATCTGTGCTGGGACCATTATTGTTTGTCAACTATATCAATGATCTGGATATTAATGTGGTAAATTGGATCAGCAAGTTTGCAGATGACAAACTTGCAGATTAAAGGCATTGTGGACAGTGAAGAAGGTTTTCAAAGCTTGCAGAGGGATCTGGACCAGCTGGAAAAATGGGCTAAAAATTGGCATATGGAATTTAATGCAGACAAGTGTGAAGTTTTGCATTTTGGAAGGACAAACCAGGGTAGGACATACATGGTAAATGATCGGGCACTGAGGAGTGTGATAGAACAGATGGATCAGGGAATACAGATACATAATTCCATGAAAATGGTGTCACAGAAAAGAGAATTTGGCATATCGGCCTTCATAAATCAAAACTATTGTATAGAATTTGGAATGTTATGATAAAGTTGAGTAAGACATTGGTGAAGCCAAATTTGGAGTATTGAGTGTAGTTTTGATCACCTAACTACAGGAAAGATATCAATAAGATAAAATGAGTGCAGAGAAGATTTACTAGGATGTTGCCTGGATTTCAGGAATTGAGTTACAGGTTAGGACTTCATTTCCTGGAGCGTAGAAGAATGAGGGGAAATTGGATAGAGGCATTTAAAATTGTGAGGGGTTTAACAGTAAATGTAGATAGGCTTTTTCCACTGAGGGTATGTGAGATACAAACCAGAGGACATGGGTTAAGAGTGAAAGGGGAAACATGAGGGGGAACTTCATTACACAGAGTATGGTGGGGGTGTGGAACGAGCTTCCACCTGAATTGGTGAATGCGGGTTTAATTTTAGTATTTAAGAGGAATTTGGACACATACGTGGATGGGTGATATATGGAGGGCTATGGACTGGATGCCAGTCAGTGGAACTAGGCAAAAGAAAATGGCCAAAGAGACCTGTTTCTGTGCTGTAATGTTTTATGGTTCCTCCATTTTACGTGTGGCCTCGGTTTGATAGTACACAAGGTCATGGACAGACCTGTCACTGTGAAAATTGAAATGATTGGCCACTGGGGGATGCCTGCCATTGATGCAGACTGAGCAAAGGTGCTCAGTGAAGAAATCTCCCAATCTGCATCCAGTTTCTCCAATATAGAGGACACAACCGGAGTACTGGATGCAGTAGATAACTCCCATGGATTCACAAGAGAAGTATTGCTTTACTTGGACTGTTTGGGGCCCTGAATAGTGGTGAGGGAGCAAGTGTGGTGCTTCCTGTGGTAACAGGGTAAGGGGGTGATAGGGAAAAGGATGAGTGAACAAGGGAGTCATGGAGGGAGCAGTCCCTTCAGAAGAAGGAGAGGGGAAGATTTGTCTGGTGGGATCATGTAGGTGACAAATTCTAGAGGATAATGTGTTGGATGCAGAGGCTGATGAAGTGGTTGGTGAGGACAAGAGGAATCCTGTTTTTTTTTCTTGTATCTGGGAGTAGAGGGGGCCAGGGCAGATGAGTGGGAAATGGAGATGCAGGTAAAGGCTGAGTTAATGGTGGTGGAAAGGAAGCCATGTTATTGGAAGAAGGAGAACATCTTGGATGATCTGGACAGGAAGAACTCATCTTGGGAGCAGATACAATGGAGATGGAAAAGAGTAGTCAAGATGGTTGTGGAAGTTGGTAGGTTTGTTTTTAAAAGGTTTGTAGCAAGCTTGTCTTCTGAGATGAAGGGAGAGATCAAAAAGGGGAGATGGACCAGAGTGGAAGTAAGCAGTAAAGTGAATAAAGTTGACGAGTTCTTCGAGGGTCCATGGGGCAGCCCCAGTATAGTCATAGCAGAGGAAAAGTTGAGAAGCCTTGCCTGTGTAAGTTTGCAGCATGGATTGCTCCACAAAACCAAAAAAAAGGAAGACCTAGCTGGGACCCATGTGGGTAAGCATAGCTACTCCTTTGATTTGGAGAAGGTAGGATGAGTCAAAAGAAAGGTTATTAAGGAGCAAATCAACTGTTTTGGGAAGGATCTTGCCTATTTTAACAAGAAGTCATCGGCAAATGGCATCTCGCTGATGCTCCAAACTGCCTTGGATCACCTGGACCACAAGAATACCTATGTCAGACTATTGTTCAACTACAGCTTGACATTCAACATCAGAATATCAGCAAAACCTGCAATCAAACTGTGATTTGAGATTCTGTTCATTCCTCTACCTCCTCATTGGCAAATTCCAAACAGTGCAGTTTGGCAACATTACCCACTCCTCATATCAACATGGGCTCCTCACGTTTGCATGCTTGGTCCTGTGCGCTATTCCCTGTGACTAGCCAAGTTCAGTTCCATCATAATCTATAAATTTGCTGACAACTCCACTGTTGGCTGAATAACAGGAAATAACGAGTCAGACTTTAGGCTGGAGATCAAGAAAAATCTTGCTCTCAAGGTCAAGGATTTTAGGAAGATGAGTCCAAATGATGGTTAGTATCTTCAAGTTCCACATATTGGATGACCTCTCCTGGAACCGACTCATTGAAGGAACCATGAAGAAGGCACAGTAACGCTTCTACTTTCTAAGTTTCAAGAGATTTGTTATGTCATTGAATACGTTATCAAATATCAGGTGTACTGTTGGAAAGTACACTGACTGGTTGCAACACAGCCTCATTTGGTAATTCAACTACCCAGGTAGACAGCAATCTGCAGAAGGAAGCAAACGAAGCCAAGTCAACATCTCAGGCTCTGCCTCCCATCTATTGAAGACATTCTGTGAGGTGCTGCCTTAAGAAGGCAGCCAACATCATAAAGGACCACTTAACATTGGTCCCAAACTCTTCACTATCTTCAGGAAGAAGGTACAGAAACCTGAAATTCTGCACCTCCAGCTTTAAGTTTTTTTTCCCCAAGTTTAACAGGGTCTTGAACCTCCCCGTACTCTCCTAGTCATAAACTATTCCTCACCACAGAAAGACTTGTCTGTACTATTGAAGTACTGTGCGAAATAAAGTGCAAGGACAGTAAAATGTCTCATTTGCATTAAGCAAATGAGCAAAAAAGGACAATGAGGTTGTCATCTTTGGCAGGAACAGAACAGAGAAGCACTTACGATGAGGTAGTGTTAAGATGGTGTACAATGGCATACAGTGAAGCAAGTGTGATATTGATTTTTATTACATGGGTGTAGCGTATAAGAAATTTCAATAAAGATAAGTGAGACCATGACAGGAATATTGGTTCTAGTTTTGGCCTTCTATAGAAGGAGAGTATACTTGTCTTTGGAAATTATCCACCAGATGGAGGGAAGGAAGGAGTGGCTTAGGAAGGATTGAGCAAAATATTCAGAGGGTTTGACAACATAGATATATTGAGAAGGATTCCATTCAAAAATCATAGAAATTGTCTACACCAGAGGTAATTTGGTTCAAAAAAAGTGGCCATTTCTGTACTCAGTATTCTTACTGTAAACTTTGCATATTAAAATATAGTTTTATCTAATATGAAGAAGAATGTGTCGATAACCTTGACTACAAACAGTTATGGCTACAATTTAGGTTCTAAATCAGCCATTCGCAATGGGAACCCAGCATCATATTTAAATAAAAGCCTTGTTTTCTTTCACCTCAAGTAACAATTTTTTAATGTACTGAGACGGAGAGAAGTATGGAAGAGACCAAAAGAGGCCCATAAACTGTTAGCAGAGTCTGGGGGGGGGGGGGGGGGGGCGGCGGGAGGATAACTGTTAAAGGTGGCGAATGCCTGTTCTAAATAATACGTCTCACTGAACAGGTGCTGTATTAAAATGGGCTGTTTTCCAATTATGTTACTGACAGTGTTGATCCTGTCTTCATAACATTTCTTCCACAAATCCCTCCTTGCTAATCCTCTGTCACCAACATAATTCTTTGGATTAACACATCCAGCCTGCTTTCACTTTAATTCACCTATTATTGTCTTACACTTATTTTCTGCATTCTATGGGTCTATTGATGCTCCTTTGAAAAAAAGGGAATTATCTATAGCGTATGGGTGCATTGCGAGATATTCATCTTCATTGCAACTCTCCACTTCTGTCTCATTTGGGTCATTGTGTGGCGGCTCATCACTAGGCAGATGAACCGGCCCCACTTGTAAGTCATGATATAGGGCAGCCGGCCAAAATTGCGCCGTCGGGGGTTTCCCTTCCTCCCAGCACGGAGCTCAGAAGCCTGCGCTGGGGGACCACATGACGCCCGGGCCCTTCAGCGCAGTTCTCAGCCAGGTCCGGACTGGGACTACAAGTGCAGCCAGTCTGCTCACTGGGCTCAACCCGTCAGGAGCAGTGTAGCTGCCGCTACAATTGGTCACCCTGACTGGTTCAAACATTTTTGAACCCATCGTGAGTGAGCCTGGGATCAGCGCTATAGCTGTGAAACTGCCTGAATTCTGGGTTCAGGAGCTAAGTTTCACCTTCACTAGATTTTGTCCAACACGACCAAATTCTATCATGTGGTCGCTGCCCTGGACCAGGCCACCGCCAGACGTGTGCTGCACCTCATTCAACACCCACCCGCCGAAGACAAATACAAGACCATCAAGTGAGTGCTCACTGGATCCCTCGGACTATCCAGACACCAGCGTGCCGCTTGGATGCTGCACCTCGACGCTCTGGGGGACAGGTCCCCGATGGACGAGATGGTCGCGCTCATGGATGAGCACTCCAACTGCCCACTCTTTGAGCGCATTTTCCTTGAACATATGCCCGGGGACATCTGGCCGCTGCTGGTCCAGGAGAGCTTCACCAACCCAAGGAAGGTGGGCCAGAAGGCCCAAGAGCTATGGCTTGCACGATTCCTGGAGGGATCAGCGGTCCAGCAGGTCATGAGGAACAGGCACGACCATGCCAAGCCCGCCTCTGGCGCTGCGGTAGAGCATCCGGCCCCTGCAGGAGCCCCCAAGAGCATAACGAAGGCCACAGCATTCGCTCCAGGGTTCTGCTTCTACCACCAGTGCCTGGGAGCCAAGGCTTAGAAGTGTCATCAGCCCTGCTCATTCCAGAGAAACGACCAGGCCAGCCGCTGTTAATGTTTGCGGCGGCTGGCCAAGGACACAACCATCTCTACCTGCGGGACTCAGTCAGCGGCTGACAGTTCCTCATTGACACTGGAGCCCAGATCAGCGTCATCCCGGCCACGGCTGTCGAGTCCAGGAACCGACCTCATGGACCACCCCTCCGTGTGGCCAATGCAACAGAAATCCGGACGTATGGAGACAAGACAGTCCATTTCCAGATCGGCCAATGAAATTTCGTGTGGAGGTTCACCATCTTGTCCCTTCTGATTGCCATCCTGGGTCCAGACTTCCTCCTCGCACATGGGCTTCTGATGGACATTCGAGGTAGGCGTCTGGTGGCCATTCGCCTCGATGCCTCCCGCTTGGAGCAACTGCAGATGGCCATGATCAGCATGCCCAGAGACGAGTTCCAGCGAATCCTGGACGAGTTTGTGACACTTTTCAAGCCACAGTTCTTCGCTGCCTCGCATGCCACGGGGTGTTCCATCACATCCCCACCCAGGGCCCACCGGTTCACACCAAGGCATGCCTGCTCCTGCCTGACAAGCTCCAGGTGGTGAAGGAGGAGTTTTCGCACGTGTTGGAACTGGGGATTATTCGGCAGTCTGACAGCCTGTGGGCCTCGCCGCTCCACCTGGACCTGAAAGTCTCCGGCAGCTGGGGGCCCAGCGGAGACAATTGACGGCTCAATGAGGCAACAGTTCCTGACCGTTACTCCACCCCTCACATCCAAGACTTTACGGCCAACCTGCACAGTGCGAGAGTGTTTCCCAAGGTTGACCTGGTGCGCGGATATCACCAGATCCCGGTGCACCCTGAGGACATACCCAAGAAGGCCATCATCACCCCCTTTGGCTTGTTCGAATTCCCGCACATGCCATTTGGGCTCAAGAATGCCGCTCAGACCTTCCAGTGCCTCGTGGACACTGTGGGCAGGGACTTGCATTTTGTCTTTATTTATTTGGACGACATTCTCGTCAGCAGCAAGAACCAGGCGTAACAAGGCCCACCTATGTGCCCTTTTCTCCTGGCTGGCCGATTTTGGCCTTACCATCAACGTGGCCAAGTGCCAGTTCGGGAAAGAGTCCATGCAGTTCCTGGGCCATACCATCATGGGCGAAGGAGCCACACCCATCGCTGCAAAGGTTGCCGCTATCAGGGAGTTCCCACGACCAGACAGCCTCAAAGGGCTGCAGGAGTTCGCAGGTATGATCAACTTTTACAACTGCTTCATCCCAGGAGCTGCGCGCATCATGCAGCCGTTATTTGCCCTCATCGCAGCTAAGCACAAAATGCTCACTTGGAACCCAGAAGCCTGCACCGCATTCGAGGCCACCAAGGATGCCCTTGTGAAGGCCACCATGCTCGCCCACCCATAAACTGACGTGCACTCTCTGTTCATGCCTCTGCCACAGCCGTCAGTGCCGTCCTGAAGCAGCAGATGAATGGATATTGGAAACCGCTGGCATTCGTCAGCCGCCTACTCCACTTGCCGGAACGCATGTATAGTGCCTTCGACCGCGAGTTACTGCGCAAGTACTTGGCAGTGTGGCATTTCTGCTATTTTTTGGAGGGGAGGACTTTTACCATCTTCACCAACCACAAACCCCTCACCCAGATGCTCGTGATGGCAAAGGATCCCTGGTCGGCCCATCAGCAGTGTCACCTCTCCTTCGTGTCGGAGTTTACCACCAACATTCGGTACAAGGTGGGGAAGGACAATGTGGTTGCCGATGCACTCTCGCGACAAGCCATCTGCGCGCTGACGCCCAGCCTCGACTTTGACCAACTCACCCAGGACCAGAAGTCTGATGAGACGAAGGCCTTCAAGACCACCATCAAGGGCCTGCAGTTCCAAGACCTCCCAACTCCGAGCAGTGAAGGCACCATCCTGTGCGATATCTCCATGGGCACCCCGCGACCAGTGGTTCCCCACCAGTGGCGCAGGCAGATCTTCCATCACATCCACGACCTTTCACATCCATCCATCAGGTCCACGGTCCGGATGGTGGCAGAACGGTTCATATGGCATGGGCTGCGGAAGCAGATCACGGGCTGGGCCAGAACATGCACCCATTGCCAGACATCCAAGATGCATAGGCAGACCAGGGTGTCCGTACAGGAGTTTGAGCACGTCCGGGAATGGTTCAGCCACATTCACGTGGACATCTTCAGGCCCTTACCTATTTCTCGCAGCAACCATTATCTGTTTACGATGGTGGACTGCAGCACTCGCTGGCCTGAGATGATCCTGATGCCAGACACCCCCACTGACTCCTGGTCCCAAGCACTGTTGCATGGTTGGGTCGCCCAGTTCGGCATCCCGGGTCACCTCGCCAGCAATTGAGGCACCCAGTTCACATCTGCGCTTTGGGAACAGGTTGGGGATCCAGCTACACTGCACTGTGGCCTACCACCCAATGGATTGGTCGAATGTCTGCACCTCCACCTTAAGTCAGCACTCATGGCCCGCCTCACCCCGGTCCTGACTGGGCAGACAAACTGCCTTGGGTGTTCCTCACATTCGCTCCACTCCCAAGGAAGATATGCAGGCATCATCTGCTGAGCTAGTCTACGGTGTGCCGCTGGCACTACTTGGTGAGTTCGTCAACACACCTCAATCCCCAGCGGTCGCTGCACGAACTACTTCCTCACCTCAGGGTACTCTTGGACTCATTTGAACCCCCAACTCTGCCCAGGCATGGCACACGCCCGTCCCACATTCCCAGTGAACTGCTTTCCACAGAGTACGTTTTCGTTCGGCGGGGCCCAACTGCGGCACCTCTGCAGCAACTGTACGAGGGGGCCATATAGTGTTGTACAGCGTTCTGGCTCTACGTTCACGCTGGACATTGGCGGCAGGCAGGAGCTGTTTACCATGGACAGGCTGAAGCCAGCGCACTTCAATCCCACCGAGCCTGTGGTCGTAGCCCAGCCCAAGAAGCGAGGGTACCCAGCAAAAAAGGACATTGGTGCCAGTTCTGTTGGGGGGGGGGGGGGCTGTGTGGTGGCTCACCACTAGAAAGGAGAACCGGTCCCACTTGAAAGCCACATGGGGGGGGCAGCCGACCAAAATGGAGCCATCGGGGGTTTTCCCTTCCTCCCTGGATGGGACTCAGAAGCCCGCGCTGGGGGGCCACGTGATGCCCGGGTGACATCAGTGCCCTCCAGCGCAGTTCTCAGCCAGGTCCGGGCTGGGAGTATAAGTGCAGCCCAGCAGCCTGCAATAAACCAGTCTGCTCACTGAGCTCAACCCGTCTGGTTGTGTGTGTTATTGCAGGAGTAGTGTAGCTGCCGCTACAATAGTACCTTATCACTTGTTGGTGGCCAATAAATTGTTGAAGTGAGGTTGTTACTAGTCATCATAATGCAATCAATAACTACTTGGCAACATGTTTTTATGACCCCAATAGCAAAGCAAAACAGGGCTTTATTCGAGAGCACTGTCTGGCTGCATCACATGTGGTATAGTCGTTGCTGAGAAATGGATTGGAGAGGTCAATCCACAGGACAATAAAGAGGGGAGAGAGGATCACTGGAATCTCCCTCCCCCATCAATGTGATCCATTGGAATTGTTGTCAGAAGAGGGTGTGCAAAATCATTAAGGACCCCTTCCACCCTACATACAGCATCTTTCAGCTGCTCCTGTTGGAAAAGAGATCCAGGAGGATCAGAGCCAGCACCACCAGGCTGAGGAACAGCTTCTTCCCAAGGGCAATGAGAATGCTAGAATTGACTCTCATATTCATGAAAAAATATTTATTTGTTTGCATATATGAATACTTGTCCTGCATGTGTATTGTTTGTTTGTATGTGTTATGTCTAGTGTGTGTGTGTATTTTGCACCGAGGGCCAGAGAACACTGTTGATGGGCTGTACTTGTGCCATCTGATGGCAATCTTAACAAATCGCACAGCAAAGAATAAGACATCATTATATCAATATCAAATGTGTCTAAGAATGAAAGCCAATGCCACAAAATTACCCCACCATCCTTTCCACCAGTACAGCTGTAGCTTGTTCCCTTATGTATTTCACCAAATTGGTAATATTTTCAGAATTATGGGGAATGTAAGTACAGCACTCCTTGCCATTCAAGGTGCAAGCACTTCCCTTTTCTGAAAGCAAATAAGCTAAAGCCATCTTATACTGGAAAGTAAAGGATCTTATAGCTACCATCTCATTATTTACTTTCTCTCTGGCCTCTCCTGTATCATTGGTTACCTGCTCTAAGATGGAAGCCAGATTGTTAGCCTTGTGTTATAATCTTATCATCCCAAAAGGAAAGACCAAAACAGCAAGCACTGATGATTTGTGCTTTCTGATTCGGGAATGACTCAGTGGATCACTCACATGATGCATGTAGAGAACAACGTATCTTAAGTTGCAGTACCCCAGTCCAATTGTTTGGAGCCAAGAGTATGCTTTAAACCCACAAATTAAATAAGTGCTATTATATCCTGGCTTCCCACCCACAATGGTTCGATAGTTCCTTCCCAGGGAAGTTGGCTTGTTGATGACCCCAGCCCAATTAAGGATAAGGTGCCCTTTATCTGTAAGGTTATAACTAGGCTCTACCCAATTGCATTTGTTTTTACAATCGCTACTGGTGACTGTACTTCCATCCTGGACTCTTGGCACAAAGCATAATTTTCCTTCACTGGTGTGACTTAATACTATGTTAGGGGGCTGTTTAGAATTTTTATAATGAGGCATTCCTGGAAGGCAGTGAGTTGGTACCCCTAACTTGTACAGAGGCATGTATTCTTAGAGATAGCATTGTTTATTTGATTAGTGTTGATCTCTGGGGCAAGCTGCAGATGCCATGTCATTTTCTCATGTTCAAACACTTACTCCTAATTGGGACATTTTAGTCATTAACATCATTACCAAATATCTTAGTTCTTACATTTTGTTTCTTAAATAAATGTCCAAATAAAATACAATGCAGCAGAGAAAGGTAGATAGACTAATATTGTGATCATGAGTTGCAGTATGTTTTCAATCTATCAATTTCCTTATGATGTAGTTTACACCTGGTGGTGTGAACCCAATCAGGTTTCTCCTTCACTTTCACAGCTGTCCGAGAGTGTCGCAACACCAGGAAGGGTCCTTTCCACGTAGGAGAGGAGAAAGAATCAAGAGTAATCAATGATTTACATACTGTAAATCATGGCATCAGGTTTAAAGAGGTGCATGTTTCCTTCCATCATTGGTTTCTGACTATCATAGACTCTAGAGTGCACTTTATGGGCTGTTTTACATGAAACTTGGGCATAATTTAGGGTAGCCTATCTGTCCAAATTAAGGTTACTTTGTTCAGGGTAACAGGAGGCTTAAATCCGGTAGCCATTGGTTGGCCCATCAATATCTTGTAAGGGGTTGACTTATTCCTTAACATGTACATTATGATGGACTGGGCATCTGGTCAGATGAGCTTATGATATGAACAAACCTTTCTTAATGCTCCTTACTTTCTCCATTCATCCTTTCAACTATTCCAAAGGAATGAGGCTGGTGCAGTGCTTAATCTTTTATCTGAAATTCTGAAAACCAAAAACCGAAACTTATTTTGATGGATGTTATCTGCTCACTAAAGCTCACTTTTGACGCCAAACATGACCTGTCGTGACCTCCACTTAACTCGCACTTGAATATTCCATGTCCGTCTGCGTCAGTAATTAGTGGAATCGTAGGGAATCCTGATCAAAATCTTAGTCCAGAACAAATTTACAATGCTGATAAAACAGCTCTCTACTGGCACTACCTCCCTAGAAAATCATTAACAACCCACCCATCCAGCACCTCTGCAACCCCCACCCACCCCCCCCCAGTCCAGAAACCCTTCTAGTTAGAGTGTTTCTTTGTTTTGCACAAATCAGAAACCGTGCCAATTACTTAAAAATATCACCATTACTATTATTTGAAAATTTCCAAATTTCGAAAAGTGTCTGGTCCCAAGGATTTCAGATAAAAGATTAAGCATCTGTATAGGATATGTAATTGCCATTTGAATCCCATCGATTTAGCTAGGCCTTTTATTAAGATATTAGCAAAATGAGAAAAAGGTATACCAAAATGCAGAATCAATCGTTTCTTTCATTAGGACTTTTACAAATGTTTTTAGTATCATCTCTTTTAATGAGATAAAATTCCACCCACCAAGAGAATACATCAACTATAATCAACAAATATTTAAATTGTTTGCTGGCAGACATCATTCTGCAATCAATTTGTAGCTGCTCAAACAACATATCAGGACCAAGCAGGTGATCAAATTTTCCTGGTGTCCTTGCTTTTACTGTGTTGTGGCTGTCTATACATATCCATACCACCCTGTCAATCATTACCAATGTTCCTGGTGCAAACCATCACTAGGCAATATCGAGTAGCATCCGTCCTTTGTCCATGTGAGCCTGCAAATGAAGGTGGTGAACCAGGGGTAAAAAGAGCAGCCTGGGGCAACAGGTCACCCATCGGAATGTACCCAGCCAGCGGCACAATTAGTGCATCTAGCACCTGAAATGTGGCTGCATCCTAGTTCAGAAAAAGAATTGGAGAGGGGAAAATTGGTTAGGTTCGGTGACTGATGTAACTTGCTTGGTCTAATGGTTAGATGGAGCATTTCTGTTGGAAACAGAGTTGTTCTTGCTCGTGAGAATCTCGTGTTTAATTATCATGAAATGTAGCAGAAGGAGAACCGGATTGAGGAGGTTGTGAACTAAATTGGAATGTATAATGGAGTGGCCCGATGAGGCGATATATTGTGGACTACTCTAAATGCATTGTAATTCAGTATAGATATTAGCGGAGGAGTTCCAACTGAGCACGTCAGGGCAAAACGTTCAGCCACCTGAGCAGAGGATCCCTGCAGAAAGACAAAAGCTTTTACAAGATCAAAAGGTGAGACAATAGCATCATCAGTTAGGAAAACATTACCTGTGGAATGACATGATACATAAGATAAGCATTGTCTAAAGCCTGGTCTGACAAGCTGGGATGAGGAGTGGAAATGGGTGCAACAAGAGCAGTGCTGTTGTGTTGGACATCTCCAATTCCCTCATTGGTCAGTTCTAGCAGGAATGTGGAAGGGTTAACTGCTGGAGAATGCTGAAAGGTGTATTGTTTATAGACATATAGAGGTTGAATTTTGGAGACCCTTTTTGAATGTTAAATTTATGGGATCATCTATTACAGGGATACTACATTTGAGGGGCTGAAATTTACACTAGAATCCAAAATACCATCTCAGTAGCAGGTCCAAATTATCTCTAAACAAATAAATAACAAAAACAAAATGAATTAGAGTAATTGTACAGACAGAGGACAAAACAGGGAGAGGTCGGGACCACGGGAAGTATCTGCATCGTCGAAGGCATCGGGTGTTCCAATCGGCAGTCAGCCGGGGCCAAGGCATAAGTCCGTGTTCAAGGGATCAGGAGCTCTGACAGGCGGGAAGCTTGGGCCAAGGCAAGAGACCAAGTTCGAAGCATCAGGGGTGGGGCTGAGGTGAGAGTCCATATTCAAAGAGTCAGGAGCTCCAAAAAGTGGCTGGCTGGGGCTGAGGAGAGAGTCCTTGCTCGAGGCATCAGGAGTTCCAATGGGCTGCTGGCCAGGGCCAAGGCAAGAGTTCACAACTGAGGCATAGGGAGTTCCAGCCTGCAGGTGGCTGGAGCCAAGGTGAGAGACGAGGGTTGACATTTACACGAGATATATGGAAAATTCCAAATTTTTTGGCCAAAAATAGGGGGTCAAAACTTTTACATGAAATAGTGTATTACACAAGTATATATATGGTAATTCAGATAAGAGAATATAGTAACTTTGGAACCAGTTGATCGTGTTGCTGTAATATGTTGGGTTGCAGTGGAATTGAGCAGTAACACCATTCAATAAATTGCACAGAGGCCTTGCACGAATCATCATTCATTCCTCTTCTCCAGTTTAAGGATGGGTATTACATGGCCTCTGGGTGATAGTGATCATATCCTGGTTTATTAAAACATTATTGATCAGAGAAATATCCTCCTCAGCTTCAGCTACTAATAACTATTGTCAGATAGTGGGTAACTGTGCATTCTTTTTGAGAGTCCTGCCATGGTCACCATGTGTTGAATCCAGCATTTATTCGCTCCTTGCAGAAGGCAATATAACACATCATTTGGCTTTTGGTTTTTCTTCCTTTCTGCACCTTTGCTCCCTCATTGGTGCAACTGACAATGTCTGTGTTTTCATTCTTCTTCTCAAACTACACACAGATATTTTAACATTTCAATATGTACTCAACTCAATGTACACAATATTAGGAGAGAGCCATTGAGATTGATAGGAAAATATTTCAACTAAATTACAAAGTCTCAAACCATGAAAGACTATGTACAAAAACAAAAACTGTGACACCCGGTGGGTGAGTTAAAACCTGTACAGAGCTAAATGACTAACCAGGATTATAACATTTAACAAGAAAAATTCATACCCGCAGAAGACAATGTAACACATCAATTGCCTTCAGGTTTTTCTTCCTTTCTGCACCAGTAGACAGCCACTTCTATTGGCTGTCTGCATCCGCTGCAGCCACTGTACTCGCTACGACGCTATTGAGCATACGCGAGTCCCTGTGAAGCATGCTAGTTTAAAAAAAGGAGATGGAGCTTGGCTGGTGGCGGACACCATTTCCAGGGGCTCCTGTTATACATTGTATTGTTGAATTTAACAGTAGAGCATTCGTCGGATGTTGCCACTTTGTGTTGTCTGGTTATTCAATGCATCAACAAACATGGTGTCAGAAGTCTGAACCTGAAGCCTTCAAGTGAAAAGTGAGTAACACATTTGTGACTGCACCATAATGGCAGATGGATTCAGAAGGCCTGACTCACTCATGTTTGAAGGCAATGTGGCCAAGAACAAGAATCAACATTTTCATTGCAGCAGTGGATAAGTCTGCTCGAGTCAAAGCGTATATTTTACTAAATTTAGCGAGTTCTGAGGCCATCGAAAGGGAAAGGTCATTCATATATGCAAACAAGGTGCATGAAGGGGGTATTGTTATCAGCACTACTGAGTCAAGAGAGGACCCCAAGTGTTTAAAAAGAACATTTTGAGAAATATGCAATCCACAAAAAGATGGAAAGGCACAGATTTAATACCAGAAACCAGAGGTCTAGAGAGTCAATTCAATTGTATGTCAGCGACCTAAAAATTAGGGCAAGGACCTGTGACTTCGGAGCCCTCTGTGATGAGTTAATTAAAGACAGGATGGTCTGTGGCAACTGCGACAAAGGCATGAGAAAGGCACTGTTGCAAGATAATGAACTAATGCTCACAAGGGCCATCTTCACATCTGGCTTACGAAACCACGAAAGAGAACAGCAAAAAACTAGCCCCTCTGCAGCAGCAAGGCACGAGCACAGATGCAGTCCAGGTGGGACCGGTGAACAGGCAGTGGCCAGAACCCAGAAGAAGACGAAGCCAACCAAGCCCTGCTACACTCTCACCCGGGATGGAGTATGGCAACTGCGGCGGTGGCCATGTGGCAAGACGAGAGATGTGCCCGGTGTTCAGCCAGCAGTGCAGAGCCTGCCGGAAATGGAACCGTTTCAGCAGATGCTGCAAAGCTAGGCTGCAACTCACCCCGAGACCCAGATAAAGAAGGATGATTAATCAGTTGGAACCTTAGCAAGAACAAACCAACTTGGATGATGAGTATTACGTTGATGGATTGACTCTGCAGATGGCAGGAGACATAACAAGAATCAGAAGGAATAATGAAGCATTTGTAACAATGAAGATCAATGGTAAAGCAACAGTCATGAAAGTTGACACTGGAGCCAAGTGCAACGTCATGTCATGAAGAATGTTCAACCTACTGAGGAAGTAGGTCATACCGTCCTCCAAGTCCACAAGTCTAGTGGGATACGGGGGCAGCAAAATTAGAACTGATGGTATAGTGCGACTGCGGTGCTATGTTCAAGGTCAGCTGGACATACTAACATTTTTCATAGTCCAAGAAAACGTCCTGCCTCTGCTGGGCCTGAGCTCAAGCATGGACTTAGGTCTTGTTTCGTTCAGCAGAGAGGTACACCAGATAAGTCTGGCCGAAGATGATCTGATGCACAGAATCTTTTCTGAGTACAGTGACCTTTTTATGGAAGAACTGGGAAAACTGCCAGTGACATATCCCATGCGGCTTGACCCAGAAGTGAGGCCCGTGGTTAGTCCGGCACGCTATATACTGATAGCAATGGAGGACAGGGTTAAGGCCGAGCTGGACAGGATGCAGGACCTTTGCGTGATTACTCCAGTCTTCGAGCCCACAGAATGGGTGACCTCCATGGTGGCTGCTAAGAAAAGAAATGGACAGGAAATCTGGATCTGCATCAACCCAAGAGACCTCAATACAGCTTTAAATCGACCACACCATCCAATGCGTTCCATGGAGGAAGTTGCACTCAGATGGCCGACGCAACCAATTTTTTCTTCTGGCAATTCAAACTTGATTACAAGTCATCACTGCTGACCACATTCAGCTGATACAGATTCCTACGAATGCCATTTAAGAATCAATTCAGCCAACGAAGTATTTCAAAGATCAATCTTTGCGGGGTATCCCTGTGCCATCATTGTTGATGACATACTTCTTCCAAAAACTTGGAAGAACACAACGCAAATTTAAAAAATGTGCTTGACAAAACCCGAAAGCTCAACCCTGTAAGTGCACGTTTCAGCTAAACCAGGTCGGTGATGTTGACCATGTTTTCACAGGACTAGACCTGAAGGGGGACCCTTCAATGACTATAGCAATCAGTAAAATGCCAGTTCCGACAGACATGACAACGCTACAACATTTCCTGGACATGGTCAACTACTGAGCAAGTTCATTCCGAACACCAATGATCTTACCGCCCCGCAAAGGCAGTTGACGCATAAAGACGTGGTTTGATCCTGACAGGAGCAACAACCTAATACATTTCACGCATTTAAAAGTCATATGTTATGCCCACCTGTTCCATCATACTACGACGTTCGAAAACCATTCATGATAACCTGTGATGCATCACAGTACAGTCTGGTTGCAGAATGGAAAACAAATGGCTGACACATCCACTCACCACTACGGAGTCCAGATATGCCCAAATAGAGAAGGAGTTGTTGGCAGTAGTTTTCGCCTGCTCAATATTCAACAACTACATTTATGGCAAACCAGTGACCATAGAGACTGACCACTTACCTCTGGTCACAATTCTGAAAAAGCCCATCCATGCGGCCCCTGCACGATTACAGAGAATTATGCTCAGGCTTCAGAAATCCAACCTGACTTTAGTTTATAAGTACGGAAAAGAAATGCACTTAGTCGATGCGCTATCTCATGCTCCCAGAAAATGCCTGATCTAACAAGCTGAGGAAGAGGACACGTTTGATATAATGTCAGTAATGCACATCTCCTCCTCCCGGATGGATGAACTGAGACAGCACATGGCTGAAGATACAACTTTGAGGACCCTGAGCACTTTTATCAAGAGCGGGTGGCCTGACAAGCAGCGCACCCTACTTCCCATTCCGTGGCGAATTACTTATCGATGCTGGAATCATAATGAAAGGCCTGAGAGCAGTAGTTTCGAGTTCACAGTTTTTTTTTAAACTTTATTTAAGATTTTATAACATGAATAACATATAGGATTACATTTAAAAAAATTAAGAATAAAATAATAAAATTACAATACAGTATCAGTAATCTAAATAAACTATACCCTCCCCAATAATTATTACACATTAATAACCCAACTCAAATTAGTCCAACCCCCCCTTCCCCCAAAATAAAGAGAGAAGAATTAATAAAATTAATAATATATGTGAGAAAAAAAACCCACTTACAAAAAAAACAAAAACATAACCGATTAAAATACTAACAAAAAGAAAAGTAATTAATACTAAGATATCAGACTTAAAAAACATATTTAAATCAAACTTAAATGCATATATTTAACAAACAGAGTTAAGATGAAACATATATATTTAACTCAAACTTAATATAAAAAATTAGTAAAGTTAGTAACAGTATCTATCAAAAATTCTTAAACAATAATCAATTCTTAAAAAAAATTGTAGCATGAAAAAAAGATGAAAAAACAACTTTATAGAGATAAACCTTCACCAAATATCAACTAACTTCACATCTATCATCATATTAATCACATAAACCACCATCTTAAAACAAAATTCAAAGCTCATTAAGCATTGTACAATTCAATTTTAGTACTCTTCCACCATTTTTCCCTTTTACTCTTGAATAGTTATCCAATAAAAGCTCCAATACCACATTTAAATATCCCCAATCATTACGTTAAAATTCAGATATCCAAATAATAAAAACACATCTACAATGAAATCTATATCTTCAACAAATGGAGCATAAACCACAAACAAAATTCAAGCCTCATTAAGAATTGTACAATTCAATTTATAACTTTCACCATTATTCCCTTTGTTCTATAACTAAAATATCAAAATAATATACACCAGAATTACCACTCCTTCACCTTAAAGTTAAAGAAAAAATATTTAAAAAACTTATCCATCCCATTCACATTTAAATTTCAGATATTCCTTATCTACTAAATAAACTTTACAAAAAAAACCACATCAATTTTTAGTTTTTTAAACAATCAGATACTTTCTTATGCTTTTTTTTATATTTAAACAAAAAAAAACCTTCACTCTTTAATCTAATAATACAAAAAAAGGAAAAAAAAACAGGTAGGAGGTTAAAAATACCCCCTCCCGTCTAAACCGCGCAATGCGGTAACTCCCAAAAAAAAATGGGTGTGAGATAACTCACACGTAGCAGATGACTTTCAGGAAATAGTGCCTATCCAGTTCTCTCCCCAACTCTCACTTCATCTTAAACTAACATCATCATTATTTAATATCCCTTTTTTTTTTAAAAAAAAAACATTAGAAAAAAAAAAGGACAACTCTTCTTTTAATCAGCTCCAACTGCCGAGTCACCATTACAACCATTCCTTCTTGGAGCACGGCTCTTTTCTTCCATCTCTTGTCTCCTTAGAGATCGCGGCAGACTATGTCTCTGTTGAAACTGAGTAATTGGCAGCTCTTGAGCAAATGCTATAGCTTCCTTTGGAGAATCAAAGAACTTTGGTTGGCAACCATCTTGGAAAACCTTCAAAACAGCTGGATATCTAAAGGTTGCCTTGTAACCTTTCTTCCACAACAACTCTTTAGCAGGACTGAGTTCCCGTCGTTGGAACATAACTTCTTGACTCAAATCCGCATAGAAGAAAACTCGATTATTTTGAATCATCAAGGGTGATTTTCTCTGTTGTACATTTCTAATAGCCACTCGTAAAATTATTTCTCTGTCGTAATAATTCAAGCAACGAACCAAAACAGGTCTTGGACTTTGACCTGAAATAGGTCTTCTACGCAAGGCTCTGTGAGCACATTCCAGTATTATACCTTCCGGGAAATGTTCTTGACCCAGCACCTGCGGAATCCATTCAGTAAAAAAATTTCTTGGGTCTGGTCCCTCCATACCTTCCGGCAAACCAATAATCTTTATATTGTTCCGTCTGGATTGGTTTTCCAAATAATCAATCTTTTTCACCAAATTTTTATTTTGAGTTTGTAAGTCTTCGACCATTTTGGTCACATCAAAAACTTGATCCCGTATTTGGTCTATATCTTCTTCACACGAATTAAATTTATCTCTCACTTCAAGCTTAAAAGCTCCAAACTCAGCCATCTGTTGAGAATGTACTTTCACCAGAGTATTAAACCTAGTACCAAGTTCAGTCATAATCTTGGATAATCCCTGCATTGTATAAGATAATTTAGATTCAAGATTCACAAAAATCTTTTCAATTGGAAGAGATTTTGGCTCAACAGATTCCTGCTTCTTCTGCATAACCAAAGGATCTTCTGTTCCTTCCTTCATTCTGGTTGCCTTCCTTGTAGTATGACTGCGTGTGGAAACCCCAGCCACAGCCTCTCCAGCAATGACTGGAGGACGCTGGCCGGGGTTTTCCCCAGTCCATAATGTATTAAGTTCTCCCAGTACATCAAGTTGTATAGGTTTTTCTATCTCAAGAGATGCAGTTTGCAGCGCCACCTCTACAGTTGACAAATGCCTTTGAGTAACTCTTTGTTCTAAAGGCTGTTTGGCACCCTCTTTAGGGGGCTCTACCGATGTAACATAGAGCTCTATATCCAAACACTGTATCTCTCTCCTGGGATCCATTTCACGCTGTGTTCCGGTGTCTTTCCTGTAGGTAGGCTCCAAAACATGAACTTTTGGAAAATTTAGTTTTTTGATGATCTGTTGTCGTTTTTTTTTGCTCTTTTCCACCAATTGTACCATCATAAGTTAAATTAACAGCACTGAAATTATCTAAACTTTTAAAGAATTTTAACGGGCATTTCTAGACAAAACAATAAGATAGATTCAGGAGAGGACTGGAAGGCATGTCTGATCCTTACGCCATCTTGCCACGCCCCCCCCCCCCCCCCCCGAGTTCACAGTTTACATCAACATCCTGCACAGAGGGCACCCAGGGGCAGAAGCAACCAAATGCAGGGCTAGAGTCATAGTCCTTTGACCAGGGATGACCAAGAACATAGACCAGGAGGTACAAGCTTGCTCGGTGTTCAATAGCACCAGAACACACCAACAAAAAGAGCCGCTGCAGCTTCACGTGGTGCCGGACCTTCCCTGGTCAACCGTGGCAGCAGACATCTTCGAATGGCATGGTCAACAGTATTTGGTTCTTGTTGATTCATACTCTGGATGGTTTGAGATAGACCTTTTACCAATGTCACCTCGTCGGCAGTCAGTATCAAGTTAAAGAGACACTTTTCAGTGCATGGGGCCCCCAAACTCTGCTATCGGACAATAGCACCCTGTTAAATTCAGACACTTTGCAACATCATGGGATTTCAACCACATCACTAGCAGCCTGGAGTACCCACAGGGTTGGCTGAAAGAGCCGTGAGGAGCGTAAAATAACTCATGGAGAAGTCCCATAGGGAAAATACAGATGTGTTCCTAAACCTGCTGAACCTAAAGAACATCCCCGGCGACGCCATATTGGGTTCTCCGGCACAATGACTCATATCCAGGCAGACGCGGATGACTCTGCCTGTGGCAGGGTCTTTAGCCTCAGCTAAAGAATCCACAAGAAATTAAATCTCAACTGCTGAACAGGAGGCTAACACAGAAAAGGTACTATGACAGAAACAGCCAGCCTCTCGTGCCATTAGCAGAAGGGCAAGTTATAAGGATGCAGACTCCACAGGCCTACTACCATATGGGCATAGTTGAAAGGAGCTGCCAGGAGCCCAGGTCATACCTGGCGAAATCAGAAGGAGAGGTGTATCAGAGAAACCGTCACACATCCTACACGTACGGGAGCCACTCCCATCCCGAACCATTCCTGATGAAACTACAAACCAGCCACCATCATCCTAAACCATTCCTGATGAAACTATAAACCAGGATCTGGAACATGAACCTGGGGTAGGCAGAGCTCCCTCAGTAACATCCCGTGAAACAAATGGCCACAACCCCAAGACCACAGATGGCACATCCTTTCAAGCTGAAGCACCCCAAGTATCCACTTCCACTAATGGCTACTACATAACATGCTTCAGGCACACTTGTAAGCCCAATCCAAAATATCAGGATTAATCTGGGCTGACTGTTCATTGCTGAACTATAATTATTGTAATGTATGACACCTACATGGATTGTGGTATGTGAACGGGGTAACCCAAAAAAGGGGATGTAGACAGTCGCTTCTATTGGCTGTCTGCACCTGCTGCAGCCACTGTACTTGCTACGATGCTATTGCACATGCGAGAGTCCCTGCGAAGCGTGCTAGTTAAAAAAAGGAGGCGTACCTTGGCTGGTGGCAGATGCCATTTCCACGGGCTCCTGTTAAACACTGTATTGTTGAACTTAGCAGTAAAGCATTTATCAGAGGTTGCCGCTTTGTGGTGTCTGATTATTCTCTGCATTAACAAACAGCACCTTTGCTCCAAAGCATGTAAAATAACAGAATTTTTACAATGAAATCTCAGCAATGCTATGTTGGTCACATTGCCGGCCACATGACTATGGCACCAAAAACAAGTTAAATAAAAACATGCATAAAACTTACATTAACGGTAAAACAATACAAAACCAGCTGTAAAATATAATACTATCAGCAATAAACAATATACATTAATACTGAAAACATAAACAATTTATTTTCCAAAGAAATCAATAAACTAGGCCAGCAGCATTTTCCCCATACTTCCCCTTATCGGTGCAACTGACAATGTGAGGAACAGGAGGGGAGGGGAGGTGTTGCACCTCAAAAATCATTCCCACTGGAAATATTATTACAATAACAGTAAATACAAATAACTCATTGAAGTAAAATTCACAAATACTGTACAGAATTAGGAATAAAAATTATTAAAATGCCTTTTAACTCTGTTACACCTACATGGTTTTTATAGGCTGCCCATAAGTGCACAGGTACTAAGGAGAGAAGTTGACAAGGTTACAAGGTTAGAGTGGAAGGAGAGCTTTGGCTTTGGAACAGGGCTGTCAGTGGTCGCTCCCCCACCCACACATATACTTCTCGGTCAGTGACAGAAAAGACCGAGTAGGGGGCGACTTAACAGATGTTCCCGCTGTGCTGTGAGGTGTCAAAGTCGTTCAATCATAAGTCCCACATTGACAGCTAAAAAGGTGGCTGGACCATTAGGGTGATATATGGAGTATAATTTTGAGGCTGAGCAAATCTTTCTGATAATCATTGAAATGTACTTGTACCCCTCATCTCTCAAGCCTGTAAAATATTTTTAAAGCAGTCACAATTTCTGAGCAGTCAATGCAGGATTTTGTTGTTTCCTCATACACTAAGTGGGTGAACAGGTATACCATGCTATGCAATGTGTAACACTGATTTCTTTAAAGACCCCTATCAAGGGGAAAATATGAACTAAATCAGGTTGGTAGAAACCATTCGTCAAAATTAATCTATGACAGATTTTTAGGGGTTACTGGAGTCCCAACAAAACAGAACTGGTGCGCAAGGTGGCTTATCAATAGTTTATTAACTTGTAAGTTGACATACTCTACTCTGAGGTACTGTGCCCTCCAGAATGTTTGGGACAAAGATACTTTTTTCCTTTATTTGCCCACAGTTTTAAAATTGTAATCAAATCATTCACATGTAACTAAAGTGCACATTCCAGCTTTTATTCAAGGTTATTTGTATACATTTTGGTTTGACCATGTAGATATTACAGCCCTTTATATACATAGTCCCCTCATTTCAGGGCACCATAATTTTTGGGACATTTGGCTTCACAGGTGTTTCAGAGTACTCAGGCATGTTTAATTGCTTCATTAGTATGGTTATAAGAGCGAGGCTTGCTTCTAAGGTTTAAGGTTTTGATCACCTTTGAAGTCTTTAGTTGCCATTTTTAAACATGAGGACCAAAGTTCAGCCAATGGAAGTCAAATAAGCTATTTTGAGGCTGGAAAAATTAGAATAAAACAGTAAAAGACATCACCCAAACCTCAGGATTACCAAAATCAACCATTTGGAACATCATTAAGAAGAAAGAGCATATTGGTGAGCTCAGGAATCGCAAACAGACTGGTATTCCAAGGAAGACGCCCACTTCTGATGACAGAAGAATTTTCATCATAATGAAGAAAAATCCCCAAATTTATGTCTGACAGATCAGAAACACTCTTCAAGAGGCAGGCAATTTCAAAAAATGCTCTCCTCAGCAGATTTCATGAACAGAAATACAGATGTAAGATGCAATCCACGTGTTAGCCACACAAAATATGACCTAATTACAGCCAATGTATTTAAAAGAGGCTGCAGAATTCTGGAAAAATAACTTGTAGACAGATGAGACCAAGATTAAACTGTATCAGAGTGATGGCAAGAGCAAAGTGTAGAGGGGTAAAGGAACTGCCCAAGATCCCAAGCATACCAACTTTGCTTTGGTTTGCATCTTGTATTTCTGTTCATGAAGTCTTCTGAAGACAGTATTCATTGACACATCCACACCTACCTCCTAAAGAGACAAGTGGGTCAGGGGCTCAGACACATCTTTTCTCCTTCTTAGTTCTGGGAGGTTGGTGTTGCTTAGCTACATCCCACCATGCCTGAAAACAACTTTCTATATAATTTAAATCACACTTTGGGTCTCTGTCCATATCTTACGTTTTATCCTACGAAGTTTGAATTTTGGTTAGATTAAAAGATCCTCCATATGGTCACTTGTCCCTGAGACCATCCATACAAATTGCTACTGAATGTGACTGTCCACTAATCATTACCAGTTTCTCTAATTATCATCTCCGCAGGTGATCCCAGAGGAAGAATAAGATCTCTTACTTGTTGGCGATGATTTAGCAATTGTTTTAGTTTCTGACATGTTTCCCTTTTGGTTCTGCTTCAGAACTCACATTGTCTTTTATTATTGATTAGCATAATCTCCCATGACTGCAGACAGAGATAATTTTTTATACAGTATATAATGTACAGTGTACAATTTACAACAATTTTACAAAAGCACTCCCTGAAACAAACCTAGAATGTTTCAGATTTCATCTTTTATTCTAACTAATTTCTTCCAAACCTCATACTTCTCGTCCTCTCACTTCTTCCCTCAGCCCATTGACGTCTCAACTCAACGTGGGTTACCTGCTGGGTGTGGGAGACCCTAAATTTCTCTCCTTTTCTCTATTTTTCTCCTGGGGCCTGTTTTATTAGTTAGTTAGTTTGAATCCCTCTCCTATAGGGATTTTGCCAACTACACCAATTCTGTCAACAAAATTAACCATTCAGAGACCTTGAGTATCATTTCACAGACATTATTTCACATGATATATCATGGAGAGTAGGCAGCAATCTCCACTGCTATCCGACTCCCAAAACTCCATCTCTGTATGACTAAGCATGCCTAGTTATACAGAGTGACAAACAAGTTCCCACAAAAAAAGGATTACATCATGGAATAAACCTGTGAGAACTAAATCAATACCTTCACTATAATCTTTTTGATATTAAAATATTAATTTTATATAATATGAAGAAGAATGTGTCAATAACCCCTGTTATCATCCTTGAGTATGGTTAAGGCTACAACTTAGCTTCGAAATAATATCTCTGTGAACAGGTGCTGCATTAAAACAGGCTGTTTACCAACTATGTTACTGTCAATATCAAAGCTTTCTGCATGAACTTTCTTTTACAGATTGGTGCTGCATTAAAATGGGCTGCCTGCCAATTATTTTAATGACAGTCAATCCATTCTTCATAAAATTTCTTCCACAATTGTATATTAAAATTGCTTCGCACTTCTGGATTAAATTTTATTAACCACCTTTTTATCCATTTGACTAGGCCACCTATATCTGCCTGAAGTTGAAAGCTTTTGTCCTCCTGATGATCACATGACCAGCTTTGTATCATCTGCATATTTATCATGTTTTAATTCTAATTCATTTATTCAACCAAAAGCAAGGGACTAAATAAGCAATAATTATAAATATTTGGCACCACATCCTTGCTTTAGTCCCATGACTAAAGTCTCTAATGGATTACTTTAAATTGCTTTGTCAACTAGTCACGCTATCTTTAAAGATTCTGAATATATGTCTTGGGGTCTTTCTGTTCTTCCAATCCTTTTAAAACAATATCATTTGATTTCTATCCTCTTTAATTCTTCCTCCAAAAATGCTAGTCCATTTTCTCATCCTACAACCACCTCATTGGTTGACAATTACAGGTTTTATCTCATATATACAATTTGAAATTATGTCTTGCATAGATCAGAAAATTGATATTTGGACCAAAATAATTATTTGATATGTAAGTGAAACAAAATATTCTATAGTCAGGCTGTACCTTAGACTTCAATATCAATAAATTTACATATGAATCTTACCCATCAATCTGGTACAAATCCTTATGTTGCACCACAATTCATTCCCTCCAATTTAAACAGCTATTATTTTTGTTGTAATCTACCAGCTAACCAATCACCAAATCAAGGTAATCTCTTTAATTTTTAACTGTGTGGAATATTTATTAAAAGCTTCCTGGGTGTTATATAAATTCATGGATAATCTCCCTTCTATAACTTTGGTTACAGCCTCCAAAGTAGAAATTAGTTAGGTTCATTAAGTACTTAAAAAATGGTCTCTGATCTTCTCAAGTTCCTATTTGTTTCAATTATTATCCTTGCTTTTATGTTCTAATGTATTTCCAACAACTAAAATTAAACAACATTTCATAGTTTCGCTCTATCTATCCCATATTAAACAATGGAGATATATGTTCAGTGTTTCAAATTAAATGAATAATCCCAGAATTAAAGTCCCTTTTTATACGATTTTTACCAAGCGCATGCAATGTCTACATCTGGTTCCTGTAAAACCTTGGAAGGAAAAATGCAATCTTGCCGATTTCCAGTTTTAGTGCAGTTATTTTTCTGATTTTGTTTTTCTACAATGGTTCGAAAAAATGCAGTGCTTGATTTATAACTGGTTTCCCTGGAATGCTAGGAATATTATCCTTCTAACATGTGAATTGCCTTACTGATTTCTGCTTTTATTCTGTTTTTAGAGATAAAAATAACTTTCTTTCTGAGAAATTGTAAAGATTGCATTAATCTTGAAATGCTTGTATATAATATTGATGCAATGCCTACAGTGTTTGGAGTTAGCCAAGAATTTACAAACAAGTAAGTTAACATTTTATTCAAGGAATTAAATAAACAAAAGTAAGATACATGCCAGGCCATCTGAGGTGTTTCAGAATCCAATTAAAAAGTGATCCATAGTAACCACTACAGTAAATGCCTGCAGCTCAAAGAAATAGGGCAGTGCAGTTCGTGCAATGCTATTACAGTGCCAGTGACCTGGGTTCAAATCCGGTGCTGTCTGTGCAGAGTTTATTTGGTCTCCTCTTGTTTGTGTGGGTTTCCTCTGGGTGCTTTGGTTTCCTCCCATCCTTCCAAAATGCATGCGTGGGCCGGAAAGGCCCACAATTTAAATTTAAATTTAAATTAGCCCAGTGATGACAAGCTGGAGTCCGAGACACTGATAAATGATGGAGCATAAAATTATATTACCTCGAGGCTGTCACGCCCCTTATGTTAAATACTGCAGAGTTGGTCTGTTTTGAGGGAAGAGAGGGCATGACTGCAAGTGAGGCAAAATGTGGCTTTTTAGCAGGTAGAAAGCTCCTGTAATTAGTGCAGATAAGAGCAGAAAGCAGGAAGGACAAGTAAATTCACCACAACCAAATTCATTATACATTTACAACCCATAAAACAGCATCTCTGCAGACCATGGTGCACAAACAAAAACACACATAGATAGTACATATGATCATGTAAATAATCTAAATATATGAGATGATTTTCACGGTTACAATATACTGTTCATCATGTCACAGCTTATGGGAAGAAGCTATTCCCTATCATCTTCATGCTTCTGTAGTGGGTTGAAGATCCTGTGCGCTGGTTGAAAAGGATCTTCTCAAATTATTTGAGTCTTATTTAGTCAACACCCCAGTAAATGTTGTCTTGCAAGAAAATGGAGACCACAGTGATCTTCTCAGCTGTTTTACTGATTCTATGTAGAGACTTCCTCTCTGATGCTTTGCAGTGACCATACCACCCAATGATGCAGACCTTTATATGCATGCCAAGAAACTTTGTGCTCTCCACGATGGAACCCTTGATGTGCAGTGAGGAATAGTTGACCTTCGTCCTTCTGAAGTCCACAATCTTCATCTTCTCCACATTGAGACGCGGGTTGTTTTTTCTCGCACCATTTTACAAGACTTTTAACCTCCTCTTAGTAATGCAATTAATTATTGTTGCTGATGAGGCCAATGACTGTTCTATCATCTGTTTGAACGGAATCAGGCAGAGCAGTCGTGAATCAACAGTAATAGTGGGCTGAGCACCCACCCCAAGAAGCGCCAGTGCTCAGTGTGATATGGCTTGTCATTTTGTTGCCAACCCGGACAGACAAAAAGTCCAGAATCCAGATATGAGTGTTGAGTCCCAGTGAGGACAGTTTATCCATCAGCCTCTGAAGTATGATTATGTTGAATGCTGAGCTGAAGTCAATGAACAACAGCATAGAACATGAGGTACTGTTCTTTAGGTGGGTCAGGATGGAGTGGAAGGTCAAGGTTATTGAATTATCCGTGGATCAGTTTGGATGGTAGGTAAACTGGAACTAGAACCATAGAACATGGCTACACCAAAATAAGGCCCTTCTGCCCTTTTAGTCTGTGCCAAATTTTTATTCTGCCTAGTCCCACTGATCTGTACCCAGTCCAAATTTTTCTTAAATGTTAAGCACTTACATTCACCACTTCAGCTGGCAGCTCGTTCTATACTCCCATCACTCTCTGCATGAAGAAATTTGTCCTAATGTTCCCCCTAGATTTTTCCTCTTTTTCCCTTAACCTATGTCATTTCTCATTTAACCCCAGTAGAAAAAGCCTACTTGCATTGTACACCTCTATCAAATCTCCCCTCATTCTTCTTTGTTCCAAGGAATAAAGTCCTAACCTGTTTAACTTTTCCCTGCAACTCAGTTCCTCAATTCTGGCAATATCCTAGACATTTTTCCCTGCCCTCTTTCAATCTTATTGATACCTTTCCTGTAGTTAGTTGACCAAAACTGCACACAATACTCCAAATTTGGCCTCACCAATGTTTTTTTACAACTTTACCATAATATTCCAACTTGATACTCAGTACTTTGATTTATGAAGGTCTATGTGCTAAAAGCTCTCTTTATGACCCCACTTTCAGTGAATTATGTACCTGAATTCCCATATCCCTGTTCCATCACACTCCTCCATGCCCCAACATTTACCATGCATGTCCTACTTTGGTTTGACTTTCCAAACTGCAGCACCTCACACTTGTCTGCATTAAATTCCATCTGCCATTTTTCAGCCAATTTTTCCATCTGGTCCATCCCTTTGCAAGCTTTGAAAACCTTCCTCGCTGTTCACAACACCTTCAAATTTTGTGTCATCTGTAAACATGCTGATCCAATTTATCACACACCATCCAGATCATCAATATAGATGATAAACAACAATGGTCCCAGCACCGATCATTGAGGCACCCCACTAGTCATAGGCCTCCAGTCAGACATTTCAATAATCCATGAGCTTCTCCCATAGAGCTAGTGTCAAATCTTGTTTAGCCCCACACCATGAATACCTGAACCTTTCTAACTAGCCTCCCATGTGGAACTTTGTCTAAGGCCTTATTAAAGTCCATGTAGACAATATCCACATCCTTTACTTCATCACTTTCCTGGTAACCTCCTCAAAAAAACTCTATAATAACTGTTAAACATGATATGTTGCATATCCCTAATCAACCCTTGACTATCCAAATACTTGCATGTCCATTCTCTTAGAACTGCTTTCAATAACACCTACTACTGACAACAAGGTCGCCGACTTATAATTAGGAACCTTTTTTAAACAACACATGTTTAAACATGTGAACTACCCTCCTATCCTCCGATATCTTGCCTGTGGCTAAGGACATTTTAAAAATATCTGCTAGAGCCCTTGCAATCTTGCAATTTCTACACTAGCCTCCCTCATGGTCTAAGGGTATTTAGATAGGCCCTTGGGATTTATTCTCCTTTATTCAATTTAAGACAGCAAGTAGCTCCTCCTTTTAAATCTCTATAGGTTCCATGACCTCGCTACTCGTTTGTCTCACTTCCCCAGACACTTTGCCAGTTATTTGAGTAAATACAGATGCAAAAATGATCTCCCCCAACTCTTCTGGCTCTATACATAGCCAACTAATCTGATCTTCAAGAAGACCAATTTTGTCCCTTACTTTCTTTTTGGTTCTTTATATCTGTAGAAGCCCTTAGGATTTTCCTTCACCTTGTCTGTCAAAGCAAATTCATGTCTTTTTTTGGCCCTCTTGGTTTCCCT
This sequence comes from Narcine bancroftii, assembly GCF_036971445.1. Lineage (NCBI taxonomy): Eukaryota > Metazoa > Chordata > Chondrichthyes > Torpediniformes > Narcinidae > Narcine > Narcine bancroftii. The sequence continues at coordinate 44,653,369 of NC_091469.1, forward strand.
CTTAAGTGTTTTCCTACATTCTTTATACTCCTCAAGGGCCTCATTTGCTCCTTGTTGCCTAAACCTGCTATACACCTCTTTCTTCTTCTTATCCCTCGAAAACCAAAGTTCTTATGCCAGTTAAGTTTGCATTTAATCCTTACAGGAACATACAGTTTTGAAGGCCTCCCACATACCAAACACATCCTTGCCAGAAATGAACTTAGCTAAATCCACGTTTTCTAGTTTTAAGCTACAAACTAGCAACTCCGAAGATGCAATCAAAAGAGTGATATTTTAACTCTAAATTTATTAATGTCTTAACCCAATTAACCCCACTCTAAGTATCTATAACAAATATACAGATATATCTTTATAAACAGTGTATGCAAAAATTAACCCAAAACATTGCAGTCTATGCCCAATATTCAAAAAGAGAAAAATCCCCCAAAATCTCAGGTCAGTTAGTCAAGTAAGTCAGTCCACAAAATTCAATCTCAAAGCTCAATGTCCAAATTCATTCTTTAACTGAATAACATAAGGACAACATATTGAAAGTTGAAGAGAGAAATTACTGATGTTTCATTGCCATAAGCTTATGAATTCTTTTTCAAGGCTTCCTTAGATGACGTGGTATTTAACCCTTCATTAACTTATGAGGCATATGCCTTTCACACAGCTCTCCAGCCCACCACTCCAATTGCAGTTCTGCTGCTCCGTCTGCCGCTCCAACTGCCATTCTGAACGTTCCATTCTCTCTCTATCTGCACAGCTCAACCCAGCTGCACCACAAGTCAAACAGAGTTTCCAGCAGAATTCCATCCTTTATGATGACATTGCACAGTCCTAAAGATCAGTCCTTTAACACCTCCCACCCACAAAGAAACTTTTGGTCTGTAAGAACAAAATTTTAGTAATTAATTAAAGTGTTACAGTATAAAGCAAAACACTATGTTCATCTACAAGCACACATGGTAACTCATTTCATTCACAAAGTTTAGCATCTAGAAAGACAATCAGCAATCACATTATCTTTGTCCTTAATGTGTGTTTCATCAAATCATACTCTTATAAAATCAAGCTTTAATTTAACAAGCGTCTATTCTTATTCTTCATTTTACACAAAAAAATGGATATGATCAGTATACACCATAAATGGTTTTCGTTGTAGAGCCAACACAAGAGCTAACAACTCTTTCTTGACGATGGAATAATTCTGGTGATCATTAAACTTCAAGAAGTAGGATACAGGATAGTCAATATTATCATCATTCTTCTTCTGTAACAGAACCAAACCCATGACTTAATTACTGGTATCCATGGCTAAAAAAATGATTTTTCTAAGTCAAGAGACTTAAGCATAGGTCGGTAGCATAAAATGGCCTTCAATTTTACAAATGCTTCTTGGCAACATTTCAACCAGACAAATTTTTCTCCCTCCTTAAGTAGTTTTGTTAGAGGGAGTGTAATATCTGCAAAGTTTTTACAAAACTTGCAATAGTAGCCAATCATTCCCAGGAACCTTCAATTGGAACAGGGAACTCAGAGACAGTCAAAACCTTTGCCTCAACTGGCGCCAACTGCCCCTGTCCTACGACATAACCCAGATAAGTAAGCCACATGACCAAACTCACTTTTACTTAAATTAACCATGAGATTTGCTTTTGAAAGTCGCTTAAACAATTCTTCTGACTCAAGGACATGCTCTTCCCACGTGTCACTACTTACAACTAAATCATCAATGTAGGCCCCGGTTTGCTTTAATCCATGAATTACAGAGTTGATCATTCTTTTAAATGTCCCCAGAGCATTCTTCATTCCAAAGAGCATGACATCGTACTCATACAGCCAAGAAGGTGTTACAAATGCAGAAATTTCTTTACCCCTATCTGTTAAATGAACACACCAGTAACCTTTCAACAAGTCAATTTTAGTAAGACGTTTTGTCTTCTCCACTTTGTCTGTGCAATCATCCACTTTAGGATTTTCCTTCACCTTGTCTGTCAAAGCAAATTCATGTCTTCTTTTGGCCCTCTTGGTTTCCCTCTTTGTCACCTTCCTATAATCAGTGCAAAATCTATCAGTTCCATCTGGCTAAGGCACTAAAACACAAGGTGAACTCCCATTTGAAGAAGACTTTCTGGGGGGCATGGCAAGATGGCATAAGGATCAGACGTGCCTTCCAGACCTCTCCCGACTCTTTGTTATTGTTTTGTCTAGAAATGCCTGTTAAAACTTTTTAAAAGTTTAAAAATAGTTAGAGGTGTTAGGCTAATCCCTGATGGTACAGTTGTTGAAGAAAAGTAAAAAAAAACAGCAACAGATTGTCAAGAAACTACATTTTCCAGGACTTAAAGATTCCAAGCCTACCTGCACACGGGAAGCCAGACTACAGTGCGAGATGGACCCAGGGGAGGAGATCCGAGGTTCGGCAGCGGAGTCCAGTTCTTTGTCGGTAGGACTCTTTGAAGATGGCGCCCGGCAGCCCTTAGAACAAAGGGCTAGCCGGGCGCATGTGCGAGAATCAGCACTAGCTGTAAATATTATGAATGAACCTTTACTCCTACAACCAGCTGAGACGCTGTCTGCTGAAAATCCGACAGGGAGTGGAGATTTAACCTTGGATAAAGCATCAGTGCTGCAAGATGTACTATTAACAAAGGAGACTTTACTAAAACCCGATTTACAAGAAGTATTTGATAAAATATGGGGTAAGAATATCCCTAGCCACAGACCTCCAGATACTGCTGAGGAGGCTGTGGCAGGGGTTTCTACACGCAGCCAAACTATAAGAAAAACTGCTAAAGTTAAAATGAGGGAAGAAATAGAAGATCCTTCAGTGAAACAGAAACGGCAGGAGCCTATTGTAGTTGAATCTACTCAAATGGATATGTATTTTCAGAATTTTGAAACCAAGATATATCTTACAATGACGCAATTATCCAGGGTTGTAGTTCAAACTAATACTGAGCTTAAGGTTTTGACAGAAACTATCACTAAACAGATGGCTGATTATGGAGCTTTCAAGCTTGAAGTGAAAGAAAAATTTGAAGATGTTGATCATGAAATGGATATAGTACAGGAACAAATGCAAGAAGTAAATAAAACAATTGAAGATTTACAAATTCAGAATAAGAATCTAATGAAAAAGGTTGATTATTTAGAAAATCAATCTTGACGGAATAATATAAAAATTGTTGGTTTACCAGAAGGTATGGAAGGACCGGATCCAAGAAAATTTTTTACTGAATGGATCCCGCAGGTGTTAGGACGGGATAAGTTCCCGAACGGTTTAATTTTGGAACGTGCCCATAGAGCTTTAAGAAGAAAGTCTTTTTCAGGACAAAATCCAAGATCGGTTTTGGTTCGTTGTTTAAATTATTGCGATAGAGAGACAATTTTGCGCACGGCTATAAGAAATGCACAACAAAGAAGATCCCCCTTGATGGTCGAAAATAATCGTGTTTTCTTTTATCCGGATTTGAGTCAAGAAGTTATGTTTCAACGGCGTGAATTTAATCCTGTGAAAGAAGTGTTATGGAGAAAGGATATAAAGCAACATTTAGATATCCAGCAGTATTGAAGATTTTTCAAGATGGTTATCAACCCAAATTTTTTGATAATCCTAAGGAGGCTATGGATTTTGCTCAATCTTTGTCAATTACGCAATTTCAAGAAAGACGTAGTCCACCACGGTCTCCAAAGAGAGTGGAGACAGAAGAAGGGAGTCGATTTTCAAGAAGAAATGGAGATAAGGGAGATAAGAGAGATAAAATTGTTCAGAAAAATTTGGAGATGGAAGAAGGGAAATGATCCCCAAGAAGAGATGGAGATAAGGGTGGCCGTAGAGATTAAATTGATTAAAAGAAAATTCTGGAGATGGTTTTAGATAATGATTATGTTAATATGATATTGGGGTTGGGAGAGGGGGCTGGATGGGCAGTATTTTCCAGCAGTCATCAGCTACGTGTGAGTTATCTCACACCCATTTTTTTTTGGGGAGTTACCGCATTGTGCGGTTTAGACGGGAGGAGGTATTTTTAACCTCCTACCCGGTTTTTCTTTTTTTTTTGTATTATCAGATTAAAGAGTGAAGGGGTTTTTTTTTTGTTTAATAAAAAAATTTTTTTTTTCATTTTTTTTTCTCTTTTTTTTCTTTTTTTGATTGTATTAAGAGAGGGTAAAGGGGTAAGAGTTGGGTTTTTTTTCTAATTGTTGAAAGATATGTCGAAATTTAAGTTTGCTTCTCTTAATGTTCAGAGTTTGAATAATCCTATAAAGCGTAAGAAAGTACTTGCTTATTTAAAAAAATTTAAAGTAGATGTGGCCTTTTTACAGGAAACTCATTTGACAGATAAAGAACATTTGAAACTTAAGCGGGATTGGGTTGGACAAGTCTTCTATTCTTCATTTAATTCAAAGGCAAAAGGAGTTGCGGTTTTGGTACATAAGAATTTACCGTTTCAATTGCAAGACGAGGAGAAAAATGGAGGAAGACTACTTAAGTTGAACTGTATGATTTCTAATGAAGCTTGGACTTTGATTGATGTTTATGCCCCAAATGTTGAAGACTCTGCTTTTATTACAGAAATATCTTTATTATTGGGACAAGCTAATTCCAATGTGATGATTGGGGGGGATTTAAATATGGTATTAGAACCGTTATTGGATAAGTATCCAAAGGTAATTAAGAAATCAAAGATGGCGATACATATGGCTAATATGATGAAAGATTTGAATTTAGTTGATATTTGGCGTAGATTTAATCCTACACAGAAAGACTTCTTTTTATTCTTCTCGACATAATTCTTTTTCAAGACTTGATTATTTTTTAATTTCGGCACATTTACAGGATAAAGTTATATCTGTGGATTATAAGGCAAGGTTAGTCTCGGATCATTTATTGTTATTATTGGAATATCAAAGTTCTCAAGTTACACAACATACTTTAAGATGGAGATTTAATACTATGTTACTACAAAAGCCAGAAGTTATTGTTTATTTGAAAAAACAAATTGAGGATTTCATTGCTAATAATGTTCATTCTGTTTCTGATCAGTTTGTTTTGTGGGATGCAATGAAAGCTTTTTTACGAGGTCAAATTATCAGTTATGCATCTAAATTGAAAAAAGAGAGAGTTAGAGAAACTGAGGATTTGGAGAAGAAAATAACAATCTGTGAAAAAGAATTTCAAAAGAAAGCTACTGAATTTCAAAAGATCCAATTAACTAATTTAAAGTTGAAGTATAATAAGTTACAGTCATATCGATTTGAATGTCTGTTGAATCGTTCAAAAAATAAATTTTATGAATGGGGTGAGAAAGCTCATAAAGTATTAGCTTGGCAATTAAAAGAAGAACAGTTATCTAGGATTATATCAGCTATTAGAAATAAATTGGGTATTACTTTTAGTCAAAAAGAAATTAATGATGAATTTTGTAATTTTTATAAAAAACTTTATTTGACTGAATGTAAAGAGATAAAAGAAGATGCAATAGACTCTTTTTTGAAAAATATTAATTTACCACAGTTAACTCAAGAAGATAGACAGGAGTTAGATAAACCTTTTATGGATAATGAAATTGAAATGGCTATAAAAGATATGCCAAATGGAAAAGCGCCCGGTGGAGATGGTTTTTCTATTGAGTTCTATAAGACTTTTTATGTTGATATATCTTCCTTATTTAAGAATGTAATACAACAACTTTATGATACTTTTCATTTACCTGAGTCCTGTTCTAATGCTATAATTACAGTTATACCAAAAAAAGATAAAGACCCTTTACAGGTAGCTTCTTACCGTCCTATATCATTGTTAAATGTAGATTATAAAATAGTGGCTAAAGTTATGGCTAATAGGTTAGCTCAGTATTTACCAAAGATAATACATTGTGATCAAACAGGTTTTATTAAAAATAGGTATGCTTCGGATAATATTTTACGATTAATTACTTTAATAAATAGATCTAAATCTCAGAAGAATTATCCAATGGTGGTTTCATTGGATGCAGAAAAGGCATTTGATAGAGTAGAGTGGAAGTTTTTATTTAAAGTACTTGAGAAGTTTTCATTTGGTCCCTCATTTATTGGTATGATTAGGGCTTTGTATAATGGCCCGAAAGCTAGAGTTGTTACTAATGGTTTGCTTTCAGAATCTTTTAATTTAACAAGATCTACTAGACAAGGATGTCCATTATCACCCGCTTTGTTTGCTTTAGTTATTGAACCTTTAGCACAATTAATACGTCAGAATGAAAGTATCAAAGGTATGAGAGTTTTGAAAGAAGATTATAAAATAAATTTATTTGCGGATGACGTTTTGCTGTATTTGGTGGATCCTGATGTTTCTCTGCCAGCACTTCAAGATTCTTTAGAGATTTATGGTCAATTATCTGGTTATAAGGTTAATTGGACTAAAAGTGAAATTTTATCAATTAGTAAAGATGATTATTCAATGTTTAGAAATATTACGAATTTGAAGTGGACGAAACAAATTAAATATTTGGGAATTAATGTTAATACTGATTACCAAAACTTATATTCACTTAATTATCTTCCTTTAATGAAGATTAAGGCAGATTTAGTTAAATGGAAAGATTTACCTTTGGGTTTATTAGGAAGAATTAATACTATAAAAATGAATATTTTTCCTCGTATACAATATTTATTCCAATCAATTCCCTGTTGTTTACAAAAAAGATTTTTAAAGGACTTATATAAGGTAATTAGGGATTTTTTGTGGAAAGGAAAATTCCCTAGGGTGGCGTTGAAAAAATTGATGTGGGATTTTCAATTTGGAGGGTTACGACTACCTAATTTTCAATTTTATTATGAAGCAGCTCAATTTAGATTTCTTAGCGTATTAATGGCCACACAAGAAATGCCTAGTTGGGCACAGATAGAATTGGCAGTTATTTCTGAAAAATTTTCGAATGAATTTTTATTTCGATGGAATAAAAATTTGTTATGAACTTATGATGTACCAATATTGAAACATTTAATGAATTTATGGACAAGTAAATTACATAAAATTGGATTGAAAAATAAGTGGTTGGGAAGATTACCATTATTTAATAATCAACTTGTTCCTTTCACGGTATCTAATACTATTTTGAAACAATGGGAGGAAAAAGGAATACATAATTTATCTGACTGTTTTTTAGAAGGTCATTTTTGTTCTTTTGTAGAATTGCAAAAGAGATTTGATATAAGTGGTCATTCTATATTTGTGTATTATCAGTTAAGATCTTTTGTAAAACAGGTATGTGGTTGCCAAATGAATTTATTGTCTGAAACTGATTTTGAGAAATACGTGCTCTCATTTCCAAAAAAGGGTTATATATCAGGCTTGTATCGTATTTTGTTGAAATGTGAAAGTAAAATAGATTGGGATAAAGATAAAATGAAATGGGAAAAAGATTTAAGCTTAACAATAACTGAAGAAGATTGGTTTGAAATTTGTCGTAACAATTGATCAATGCTAGATTGGCGATGATCAATTATAGTTTTATACATCAATTATATTTAACACCCGAAAAATTTAAAAAATTTGGTTTTAGTAAGTCAGATCTTTGTTTTCGTTGTGATCAGGTTTCTGGTACTTTTTTACATGCTGGTTGGTTGTGTGATCGATTACAACAATTTTGGAAAGGTATTCAATCTGTATTTAATAATCTATATAATCTTCATATTGTATTAGACCCTGATATATTTTTATTAGGGAATATGCAACCGTTGATTGATTTAGAATTAGATAATTACCAGATTTCTTTTATTTATTTAGCATTGGCAGTGGCTAAGAAATGTATAGCGATTACTTGGAAGAATAGAAATGTATTGTCTTTAGATAGGTGGTATTCAGAGATGAAGTTTTGTTTGGTCATGGAAAAAATATCATTTTCTATACAAGATAAGATGTCTTTTTATGAGTTAAAGTGGACCCCATTTATTGATTATATACAATTTAAATAAGTTTGAATTAATTTTTTTTTTCATTTTTAAAAATTTTTTAAAAAAAACTTTTCATTTATATATATATATTTTTTTCTATATATATGTTTTTTTTCTTTCCTTTTTTTAGTTTTTTTTAATTAGGTTTGTTTTTGTTTTTTTTTATATATAGTTTTATATAATAAAAATTTTGTGGACTAATAATTAATACTTAATTAATATTTTTAAAAATATATATATTGATTTTCTTTTTAAGATATTTTTTTTTTAAAATTTTCTCTTATTATACTAACTATTAATTCTTCACTCTTTATTGTGGGGGTGGGGGGGGTTTAGGGGTTAAAAATAGTTTCTTTTCTTTTAGTCTTAGTTTTTAGTTGTCAGGGGGAGATTTTGAGATTGGTATTGTATTAATTATGTTACTTTGTATTTGTATTACTTCGTTTTGTATTTTTTTGTATATGAATTACTGACTTTCTTTATATGTTAAAATTAATAAATAAAGTTTCAAAAAAAAAAGACTTTCTAAAAATACCATTCTTCAACGTGTAATCAATTTCCTGATCTACTAGACTGCACTTTTCCATATTCATCCAAAAGGGATGTTAGGGAAATTTTTTGAGGTACATCTGGAAATAAATTCTTAATTTTTAAAAATAACAGTCTCATTTCTTTCCTTTCTGAAGTTTGGAGATAAGCTAACTTTGTTTCCAGGTCCTGGAAAACCATAGAATTTTCCAACCTCGGGCTTATCAATTTTTGTATCCCATGACCTTCTCTGAAACTTGTTTTATTTTTTATTCTCGTTATCCTGGTTGATAACCATCACTTCTGGCAAAAGTTTAATCTCAAAGTGAGGCAACTGCTCAAAATATGGCTCAATCATATTTACATGCCAAACCTTGTCTGCAATTAGGTGTCTCAATAACATAAGTGACCTCATTAATTTTAGACTTAACTTCATAGGGTCCTGAAAACCAAGGCCTAAGAGGATTTGAATGTGTAGGAAACTGAACCAACACTTTGTTACCAGGTTTAAAATTTCTCATCTTTGCCTTGTGATGATAGCAAACCTTCATCTTCTGTTGAGTGGCCTTTAAATTCTCCTTTGTCATTTCACAAACTTTATTCAACTAATCCAACAAATTTAAATGTCATAATTATTAACCCACTGTTCCTTTAAAGAACCTCTCACCTTCATGTCCAAAAACCACCTTGAATGGACTAAAACTGTGATTCTTGGACAGACTCCCTCACCGCAAATGAACCCCTTCATTCTCAATTCTTTTCATTATCAAAACAATAAGTTCTCATCATGTTTTTCAGGGTTGAATGGCACCTGTCCAAGGCCCCTTGACTCTTTGGATGGTATGCAGTAGATACAATCTTCTTAACTCTCAATTCATAAACCACTTGTTGGAATAAGCCTAACATAAAATTACTCCCTTGATCTAGCAGAGTTTCTCTAGTCAGGCCAATCAAGGTGAAAAGCTTCAACAAAGCCTTCACAATTGTCTTTGCTTTAATGTTTCTCAGAATTTCTGAAAACCTTGTGGGTGCACACACAATTGTCAACAAATACTGATTTCCAGCTTTGGTTTTAGGCAAAGGGCCAACACAGTCCTTTTTCTTTTAGCCATGATGGGGTTCAACAATTCCCTTCAGAAGTGACTTTTACTTTGCCATGATGGAATTCAACAAGTCCCCTTTGGCCATGATGGGATTCAATGTCCCTTTTAACCACGATGGGATTCAACGTCCCCTTTAACCATGATGGGATTCAACATCCCCTTTAACCACAATGGGATTCAACAAGTCCCTTTTGCCCATGGTGGGATTCAACGTCCCTTTAACCACGATGGGACTCAACAAGTTCCTTTTGACCACAATGGGATTCAACGTCCCTTTTGGCCATGATGGGATTCAACAACCTTGTTGAGCTTTCCTTTTCATTAACCTCTATAACATAAGAGACCTCCCAATCTCCACATTATTAATTTGTGGTTCTACAGAAGCATTTGCCAATTTGTTGGCAATAGTCAGCAACTCATGCTTGTTAGCCTTTTTCAAATTTTCAAGAGATGGTAATGCCAAAAATCCCTCAATATCCATAGGTCCTTGTTTGTTGTTGTTGTTGATCACACACACACACACACACACACACACACACACACACACACACACACACACACAAGCTTTTAATTACCTTTACCAAAAGAAAATCCTAGTCCGGACTGGAATTTCCTCAATCACCAAGCTCCATCTTAATTCAGACTCAGATAATTGATCATTAATTAATTGACCTCTAAGCTCACAAATTGGTTTGGATCCCTTGGACAAGTCCCACTTTGTTATGCCTCAAACCAGCAACAATAGAAGACACCATTCAAAAGGGTTAAATTTTAAACTCTAAATTTATTAATGACTATTAACAATACATCTTAACCCAATTAACTCCACTATAAGTATCTATAACAAATATATAGTTATCATATCTTTATAAACAATATGTATGTTTAAAAAAAAACCCAGACCATTACAGTCTGTGCCCAATATTCAAAAAGAAAAAAATGCCCCAAAACTCCAGGTCAGTCAGTCAAGTAAGCCAGTCCAAAAATACAGTCCACAGAATTCAATCTCAAAGCTCAATGTCCAAATTCAGTTCTTTAAATTAATAAAAAAAGGATATCATATTGAAAGTTGGAGAGAGAAATGACTGATGTTCCCATTGCCATAAGCTTACAAATCCTTTTTCAAGGCTTCCTTACATGACTTCCCTAGGTTCTCAAATTGTGGTTTTTAACCCTTCATTAACTTATGAGGCATGTGCCTTTCACACAGCTCTCCAGTCCAGCTGCAGTTCTTGACCCAGCTGCACCACAAGTCACACAGAGTTCCCAGCAGAATTCCATCCTTTATGATGACATTGCACAGTCCTAAAGGTCAGTCTATGGTCCAAAACACTAGATCCTTTCTCATTTCCTCAAAATTGGGCTTCCTCCAATTTAGAACCTCAACCTGAGGATCAGACCTATCTTTGTCCATAATTATCTCAAAATTAATGGCATTTTGATCACTGGATCTAAAGTATTCACCTACACATGCTTCTGTCACTCTCGCACCTTGTTCCTTCATGGGATATCACATCCAATGTCACTGGAAGGCATGCTTTGATGCATTTCATCATCAGCTGCTCAAAGCACTTTTTGAGCAGACATCAGTGCCACTGGGTGGTTGTAACTTAGTTTGGTTACCATCGCTTTCTTGGGCAGCAGGATGATGGTGGCTGCCTTGAAAACTGTGGACTGCTGCAGTGTGATGTTGTAGTTGCCTGTGGTCAGCTGGGCCTCACAGACCTTCAGCACCAACCACGTATGTTATTTGGAGTTGCGGCTTTGTGTGGGATCACTCTAAATTGGATCTTCCTCACCTCAAACATGACTATGCATGGTGCCTGTTCTTTGTGGAGATGAGGCTTTCTTTGACGTCACCTTGTTTTTCTCATCCAACCATGCATAGAAGGTATTCAATTTGTCAGGAAGAGAGGTGGCATCGTCGCTGACCCACAAGGTTGACTTATTGTCAGTTACTGTTTAAATACCCTGCCCCATGCGTCTTGTGTCACATGATATCTGTGCATTCTCAATGTGTACCCATACTTTGCCTTCCAAATTGCACGGGATGGTCTTAATGCCATCTTGTCTCCAACCTGAAAGCATGTCATGAGCTCCAAGTGATGCAAGAATCCTCCCCCCCCCCCCCCCCACCCCGTCAAGCCATGGTCTTTGTCTTGGTTATGTAGCATTTGTTCACGGTGACATCCTCAAACATTTGCTTATTTAAGTCACTATGCCTGTCTAGTCATTGATGTTGATATGGTTGTTGTAGGTGGCCATCTCCCTAAAAGCATTCCAGTCTGTGCTTAGCAGCAGTCACGAGGGGTTGCAGACTCTGGGAAAGCAGAGGACTGGTGCAGGAAAACAGTGAGACCAACTCCCCACCGACCCCCCCCTTCCCCCGCCCCCACCCCGCCATCTGAGAAGCTGAGGAGTCGACAGGATAGTGACAGACCTGTGAGGGGTTCTGCAGCTGAGGCACACACAGGCAGCTGGGTGTTGGTGACACAAGGAGAGGAACCCATACTGGCTGAAGGCTACTGGAGACTGTGGCCAAGGGACTCACACCAGGTGATGGACTGCTGGAGACTGGCTCAAAACTGACTGAAGGGGTACCAGGTATCAGAACTGGGATACGAGAGGTGCCGAGGATGCTGATGGGTTTCTAATCATGTCGGAGGTTCGGATCTGGAGCTGGTTTGGTCTCTGTGAGGGTGAGGGGGCTACAGAAGCGCTGGAGATTAAGTCACAGACACTCAGTGACTCTGTGGTGGGGGGAGGGGAAATCTCTTTTGCTTCTCTTTCTGACTGTGAGAAGCAGACAAAAGGCAATTTCATGTACTATTACACCTTTTAATACAATAAATTGAATCTTGAATTCAAAGCAGTCCTGCAGTGCTGTTATGGCTTCCTCTGGCAAGGTCCTGATCTCTCTGTGAACTGGCTTGAGTTGTTTTACCAATGGCCTGTAAACAAGGATTAGCAAGATGGATATACAGTTATGGTCTCAGTATGGGTCCATTCAGGCTGCCATTGTTAAAACTACAGGAGTTATGATAGGTTAGAGATTGTTACCTGCAAGAAGGGCACTATTCCGGAAGGCTGTGTTGACTTGCTGGTGACATGGATGACATTTTCATGGGGCTGAAGAATGGATTGAAATGGTGGACAAAATATCCATTAGTTGTAGTCCATATGGTAACCAATAATAGGATCTAGGAGGAAGCTCTGCTGAAGGAGTTTCAGCAGGTGGGGTCAGATTTAAAAACAAGAGCACAATGGTGATAGTCTTCGCATTACTATGAGTCACGTGCAAATAAACAGTGTTTATGAGATGAGAGAACAGAATGTATGGTTTAAAGACTGGCTTGGTGAAATGGGTTTGAATTTGTAAAACTTATCAGTACTGGAGAAAGAACAACTTGTTCCATTTAGATAGGTTTCACTTGAATTTAACAGTTTCCAAGCAAATGGAATAACTAGAGCTGTAGCTGAAGCATTAAACTAAATAGTGGAAGTAGGGTAGGGGTGGAGAAATTTGTTACATTAGAGAATGGACAAACAGATCATTTTTTTGGTTAGGAGACTAACAAGTGAGTGCCATAATATATTTATTCTAACACAAATCATATTGATTCAAATGTAGGGCATCAAATACCACAATATATAGGGTAAAAGGTTTAAAGGTATTCAAATAGACATGGGCATGCCTATTTATAAATCACACAATGAGTATGCAGATATTCCAAAATATTAAGAAAGGGTCCAAATGTAAACCTGGGAATTATAGGCCCGTGAGTCTGACGTCTGTGGTGGGGAAGTTGATGGAAAGTATTCTGAGGGATGGTATTTACAAATATTTGGAGGTACAGGGATTGCTAGGGAGTAATCAGCATGGTTTTGTCAGGGGTAGATCGTGCTTGACAAACCTGATTGAGTTTTTCGAAGGAGTTACAAGAAAGGTTGATGAAGGGAAAGCAGTGGATGTTGTCTATTTAGACTTTAGTAAAGCTTTTGACAAAGTTCCCACAGGAGGTTAGGAAAAAAGGTGGAGGCATTAGGTATAAATAAGGAGGTAGTGAAATGGATTCAGCAATGGTTGGATGGGAGGTGTCAGAGTAGTGGTAGAAAATTGTTTGTCCAATTGGAGGCCGGTGACTAGTGGAGTTCCTCAGGGATCGATCCTGGGTCCACTATTGTTTGTTATATATATTAACGATCTGGAAGTAGGGGTGGAGAATTGGATAAGCAAGTTTGCGGATGATACAAAGATTGGTGGTGTTGTGGACAGTGAGGAAGATTACCGTAGATTAAAAGGTGATTTAGGAAGGCTGGAGGTGTGAGCTGAGAAATGGCTGATGGAATTTAATACAGATAAGTGTGAGGTGTTACATTTTGGAAAGGCAAATCTAAATAGGTCATATGCATTAAATGGTAGGCTATTGAGATGTGCAGAGCAACAAAGGGATTTAGGAGTGATGGTAAATAGTACCCTCAAGGCTGATACTCAGGTAGATGGTGTGGTGAAGAAGGCATTTGGAATGTTGGCCTTCATAAATCGGAGTATTGAATTCAAGAGTAGGGAGGTTATGATGAAATTGTACAAGGCATCGGTGAGGCCAAATTTGGAGTACTGTGTACAGTTTTGGTCACCAAATTATAAGAAAGATACAAACAAAATAGAGAGAGTGCAGAGAAGGTTTACGAGAATGTTGACAGGATTTCAAGGTTTGAGTTACAGGGAAAGGTTGTGCAGACTAGGGCTTTTTTCTCTGGAGCGTAGAAGATTGAGGGGGGACTTGATAGAGGTGTTTAAGATTTTAAAAGGGACAGACGGAGTAAATGTGGATAGGCTTTTTCAATTAAGTGTGGGGGAGATTCAAACTAGAGGGCATGGTTTAAGATTGAAGGGGGAAAATTATAAGGGGAACATGAGGGGAAATTTCTTTACGCAAAGGCTGGTAGGGATGTGGAATGAGCTTCTGGCAGACGTGGTCGAGGCAGGATCATTGGTTACGTTTAAGGAAAGACTGGATCGTTACATGGAGAGGAGAGGGCTGGAGGGGTATGGACCGGGTGCTGGTCAGTGGGACTAGGAGGGTGGGAATTTGTTACGGCATGGACTAGTAGGGCCGAACTGGCCTGTTCTGTGCTGTAAGTGGTTATATGGTTATATGTCTCTATTGCATGAGGATCTGTGACAAGAATAAAAGATATTACATTTACATGGGATCATGTAGAGCCAAGAAAATATAGACGTCATTCAGTAAAGGTTAATTAAGTTGATTTCTGAGATGTGAGGTACTGAGGAGGTAGGGTGGTTGTGCTACAAGGTGAGATTAAGCAGAGCCTGTACTCTGGAGTTTAGAAGACTGGAAGATGATCTCAGTGTGTCTAACAATGTGGACAAAAAGATGATATTTTTCCTAATGGGGTTTCTAAGCCAGGGGTTAGAGTCTCAAATTAAGGTATTGATGAGGAGAAATGTTTTTATTCAGATGCCATGGAGGATCAGTTTCTGAGGGCATTCAAGATAGAGATTAATAGATTTAATCATTCATAGATTTATGTATATTTGTGGAATCAATGGATATGAGATTAGTAGTGCAGGAAAATGATACTCTGGGAAAGATCAGCCATGATCTTAGCAGGCACAAGGCCCAATGGTCTTCATATTTTCTTATATACCACTGAGTTCCACAAATACTCAGTGTCTCTCTTCCAGAAGCAGCTCAAGAGTTCTGTAATCTTAATAGGAGAGGCAGGTTCCACTCTTGGAACAAGACGACGTAATTCATTTCATTAAGGTAAGATAATTATACAAAATTGGCCATTTAACATAAACAAACTATATTGTAAAAGTGCATCAGTTTAGAATGTTTGGTAAGAAGATGGCTTGATCACTTGATTACTAATCCAGAGAATGAATTCACAACCCACAATGGCAATTTAAGATTACAGTTTGAAAGAAAATATGGAATTAAAAATTAGTACTACAGTAGTGAATTACAGAATGAGACACTCAGAAGACATTCTATTTTAGCTTAACTATGACATTAAAATCTAATGTGCTTCAGGAAAGACAATCTTGTCTGGATATCTATTAATTACTCTTCAAAGAAAATGGGGAAAAACACTGACTACTATGATGACATCCCTAGAAATTATTTAAGAAGAAATAACTTGCATGATTTAACAGGTCTAAGTCAGGCAGTAAAGAGACACAAAATCAGAAACTGCTGGAAACACTCAGCAGGTATGGCTGCATCTGTTGAAGACAAGAACTCTCAGATCAATGACCCTTCATTGAGAAAATCAAAATACCACAGAAGCATCTGTGGAGAGAAACATATGCTTGACAAAAGACCCATGCCTGAAACATTGGTTACCCTTTACTTCCAATGGATGCTGCATGGCCTACTGAGTTTCTCCAGGACATTTGTGTATTGCACTTGATCCCAGCATCTGCAAACTTTCTTGTTTAACTGCTATGCACAAATTGCCACTGTCCAACACTGAGTCCAATTCAGTGAAGAACAAACAATTAAATATTTGTAAGCTCTGAAACATTCTTTGAGTCAAAAAAAATCAAAAATGAATCAACTGTAGCACAAAATTATTAAATAAAATCACAAAAAGCAACATACCAAAAAATCCAGAGATCTTTCTTCTAAGTAATACAAGAAGTAAAGAACTTGGACTCGATTTGGATGGAGCACAAAAAGATTTATTATGATAGCCTTAGCTATAGCAAAAAAATGTATTATGTCAACCTGGAAATTAGAAGATAGCCTGAGAATACAGCAATGGTACAAATAAATGAATAAATGTATTCCACTGGAAAAAATAACATATAATTTAAGAAATAACATCACAGTATTCGAACAAATTTGGGAACCGTACATGGAACACAACAGAGAAGTCCTACCGCAGACCTCCACCGCCTAAAATGACAGAAGGAGACGACGAAATGAACTGACCCAGTATGTAAAAGTAGAAGACACAAATTTCTTGTTTATTTTCATTGTGTGATGACATTGTTTAATGGGTTTAATGTATCATATATGTTGAACGTTGAGTGAGTGGGGAGGGGGGGTGAAGGAGGGAGGGAAGGGAGGGGGGAAAAAGGGGAGAAAATGGCACTGTGTACATTCAAGAGGAAATGTTTGTGTGTATTTTGGTCAGTATGGTTCATAGTGTGAAAAATTTTTTTTTAATTTTTAAATTGTAGCACAAAATAATTGGTGTTTCGTAGATTAAATTCCAAATCTATTGAATCATGCAATTTCCTTTGTTGGACAAGTTATTTTCAGTGCAGCTCCAATTATTAAATGTTACTCTTAAATAAATTATGAACTTATTTAATTACTTTACAATTATTTCAATTCCTTTTTAAAGAATGTTCTCTTATTTTTTAATTTTTTATGCCGCCAGATTTACACCCAATTAACCCACACCCGTTACTATAAATGATGGAAAACAATCATTTAGTGGAGTATGGAGAAAAGATTGAATCAGATACAACATGAAAATAGGTCCACATGTACCTGCTGGAAACCCATGGTAACAGGGTGAACTTGGAAACAACATTGGAGGCCAGGATCGATTCTGGGTTGCTGGGGCATGAAGCAGCAGGTCCATTAGGTGTGCAATTGTTCTGACATTGAATTAGTGTTAATTAACTCGACAACTTACCCTTTGTGTTTGAAGGACCATAACACAAATATCTTTTGATCCCAAATGAACCTTAATTTACTGTATCAGTCTGAGAAAAATACTAACTGAACATAGTAATCTAAATGAAAAGCACACACAATTCAGCTTACAAAATTTTAATGCAGCAAAACTTTTGCTAATTACTATAATTTTTAGTATGTTACAGAGATTAGTTTTTAAATTTTAGATGAAAAACAGGCAAATATTTTGTGAAAAATATCCTTTTATACACATAGTCCTCATACTAAAGCAACGAAAGTTTTGTGTCCAACACAACTGTCAGTCATTTTCTTTGATAAATGTTTATACTTGAAATCAAAATTCAATTTATTATCTGGAAAAAAAAGTACAGTACGTTACTTTTTAAAACTTTGGCATCATCAGAAAAAAAACAGAAGTATTGCACAGATAATGGTGTAAAGCAACTCTAAATTACCTAAGCTTTTATATTTTAAGCCAGCACCAATGGAAGTGCTTTTGTACAGATCAGGCTGAGTGTTAATCATGCTGTTAGAGGTCCCTCAGAGTTTTGTAAAAATGCTAGATCATTATAATACACCTGTCATTTGACAGTTACCTAAGCAAATTGTTGAAATCTAAATATTAATGCCTGCTCCTGCGTATGGTTCCTGCCTGCTTTCATTAGCTCTCTAACCTTTCAGATAGCTCTTTTTCACTTTACAAACTTGCTGCATTGCATTCTAAAGTAGATATATAATGACTTAAAGACATGTTCAATACATTCTAACACCTAATTAACAGACTGCCCTCAACACCTTATTACATGATTCTAAGTGGTGTATCCTGTTTCTCAAATAAAAGGAGGGAAGGCAATTCATACAGGCTCTGCCAGCAATATCTATAACCCATGAATAAATAATAACATTTTAAAATGATTAATGACAATTTTTAAAAGCATTTCTTTAATGTCTTATATAAATTGCATTCCTTTCTTGGCGATCTTGCCTCCCAAAGAACAGAAATGGTTAAGTCTCTAGTCAAATATTATTAAAGTCAAAACATCTATTTGGCCATTATTGTCATTAATTTACAGTTTATAAAGGATAAAAACAAAAGTGCAATTCTTAGATCAGGATTAACAACACTCTATTTGATAGAACAATTTTACATTTGAAAATTAGCAAGTTTATTTAAGGAATCAAACTAGCTTCTTTAAAAGCTTGCATTCATAGGCTGAAGCACTCAGTAAAGAGTTGGGATGTCATGTTTCAACTGCACAAAGTGAAACTCGAAAGTCTGCAGACGTGATTGTAGTAAAAATACAATGAAATGCTGGAGGAACTCAGCCGGTCTTTTCAGCATTTATAGGAGACAAATATATATTGCCAATGTTTCAGGCCTGAGCCCTTCTTCAAGGAATAAGCAGAATAAGCCAGAAGCAGGAAATCTCAGAATTCAGACAATACTGGCTGGGGGAGGAATCCAGACCAACCAAAGGTGTCAAAGTCCCTTTCATGGTAGTGGAGTCCAGAACTAAGGGTTTAAGGTGAGAGGGCAGAAATTTCAAGAAAACATGAGGGGGAAGAAGTCTTTCAACAGATTGTGGTGAATATCTAGAATGAGCTGCTAGAATCATTGAGGAAGATACAATTACAATTTATAAAAGGTACTTGGACCGCTGCTGAAATTGGAGTCGTAAATAGAGGGATTATGGTCTAATATAGGTAATTGGAATTTGCATAGATAGGCATCACAATTGGCATCAAAGAAGCTGTTTCTATTATGTACAGGTCTGTGACTTTAATTCTTTCTGCCTTAAGCACCCCCAAGAATGGACAGGAATTAGGATTAGCAACATCTCCCTTCACTAAACAAGCAACTCCTGAAGGCTTTAAATGCAGAGACTAGTGTGTTAAAGATGGGAATAACCACCTACTCATTTCAGTAACCTGCCAAAATATCAGGGAAACCGCTACAAAGTGGATTACGACAGCTCTAATCCTGAGACTAAGGACTATCAGTTGTTATTATGCACTCATTCAATTTGTGCACTCTGCCTTTCCTCTAATTAATTTACTACATAAAGAACAGAGTAGTGACTACATACCGTTTTGAAGTGAACACAATTAGTCTGCTATTCTAACCTCACTCATAGAATTCCCCATCTTCTCTTGAAGAACCACAGTAACTGCCAGAACATCACTTAATTTGTATTTTATCAAATTACTTGTGAGCAAGTTAAGACAAATAGTTAAAAAATGTGATCATGTTACAATCTGTACAAGGGAATTCATGAAGGAAATATTTTGTTTAATAAATTTAGCAATCTTGTTAAAATTAAAATGACAAATTTTGTTGAGATTCTGTCACTAATAGGTTTAGAAATTAGATAATTTGAGTGGCTATGATCCACCCATAAAGATGACATGTTGTACCTTGTTACCCTGTGTGTTTTGCTGGGAAAATGTTCAGAACAGGAAGAAATCATTTTTAACAGGAGAATGAGTCATGGGTAGGGTTGTAAAGGGTTAAAATGTTATGTCTTTGTATTTTTATTGTATGATTTATTATGATTATTAAATACATTTTTCAAAATAAAAAGAATGAGTCATCAGTGGGCACAGTTATAAAATACCTGGCAAAGGAACCAGAGGAGCATTTTAACAAAGCAAATTGTTATGAAGTTTACTGAAAGCAGATCCAATCGCAATTTTAAATAGGGAATGGAATCTTTTCTTTAAATAGGGTTAGGGAGAAAATGATGACTTTTTCAAAAAGATATTTTGGAATGCCACACCTTATAAATGGTAACAAATGCTGCCAAAATGTATCCCTACTTGTTCAATTAAATCAGCAAGGAGCAGATACTGCAGTTGGATATTTTAATTTGTCGGCAAACTGGAAGTGATCTAAGATTTTAAGAATCTGAATGTAATGATTAACATTTTAACATCACATTCAAAAATGCACTCAATCTTGCACATGCAATGTAAAAAAGATCAAACTGGATTACATGGCAAAGTTGCTTGAACCCTAAACCTGTAGATTAAAACTTTAAAGAAATACATGAAGGAAATTCAGAGATAGAGATTTTGATCTAAAAACTAAAGTTACAGTTTTGGTAAGCCAATGTCTGTTAATAATGATACTTGATCATCTACAATCTTCCTTTAGTTACAAGAAGGCCTTCACTGGCATGTTAATTTTGCATCTGCTGACAAGTAAAATTTACATTGTTCAGGCTCTACTTATGGATGCAACAAATATCAGAAAATCAGAAGAGCTACTTCACTCTCATTTCATCCAAACTAATTTTCCAATGTCTGCTTCACCCACACAATCCAATACACCTAATGTTGTGAAAGGACTGCAACTTTCTGATAACTGCAGCATAGTAGCTGGTCTCAAATGTATTCTCGTTACCAGAGTGCATGTTATACCCAATGGAGAAACAAATAGGTTTAGGACTCGATTCAGTATTAGCAATCATCTTTATTCTTTTTCTTATGTGTAATTAATGTGCAGAGAAAACAGTTGGAAGTAGACAAAGTAGATCAGAACTCATGAGCTGACTAATCCACATCCTTTTGTAAATAGTGGGATCTTTACTAGCATGACAAAGGCTTTCTGCCACTCAGCAAAGTCTTTTTTTTTGGCAAATTTAACCAATATTTTGCAATATAATTGTGTGCTCACTACTTATTACAAGAAATGCTGTGAAGCTGGTACATCCATTAAACATTTTAGCACCAAGAGGATTACAGTGAATTTTCTTTGGATCTCAACTAGGGACTGTGGGAACAAGCTATGAGCGAGGGGCAGAGCAAGCAGGTTCCAAGCAGATAAATCTCTCCATTGGCCAATTAATTCTAGCCAATAAAAAGAGGGGAAGCTCAAGCATATGGCCAGTGTGTGAGTGGCCCAGTATAGGAGTGGGTCTAAGCAGAGGCTGAAGATGAGCTTTATTCCAAGAAGGTAAGGTCTTTGATTTTAATGTAGGATGGGTTAATGGAAACAGCAGCTAGGGGAGCAGAATGCTCCAATTGCAGGATGTGGGAAATCTGGGGCAGCACAATTGCCCCAAATGACTACACCTGCAAGAGGTACATCCAGCTGCACCTCCTGGGAGACCTTGTTAAGGAGCTGGATGAACTCAGGATCATTCGGGAGGAAAAGGCAGTTATAGAGGGGACCTTCAGGGAGACAGACACCCCTAAAAGACAGGTGACAGGTAATTGGTGACTGTTAGGAGAGGGAAGGGGAAGAGGCAGACAGTGCAGAGCACCCCTGTAGCCGTTCTCCTCAACAACAAGTATATTTTTTGATTCTGTTGGAGGGAACGATCTACCAGAGAAAAGTTGTGATGGTCACATTTCTGGCACAGAGGCTAGCCCCTTGGCTCAGAAGGGAGGGGGGGGGGGGAAGGAGAGCTATGGTAATTGGGGACTCATTGGTTAGGAGAGCAGATAGGTGGTTTGGTGCACGAGATCGAGTCCCTCTCCATCCGGGATGGAGCTGCTAAAGGATAAAGAAGGTAACTTGTGACATGGTCAGGAACATCTCTGATCAAGTTCATAGCATTCTGGGGAAGGTGTGAGCAGCCAGATGTCATGGTCCACATGGGGACCAATGATATAGATAGGAGGAGGGACGAGGTCCTGAAGAGGGAATACAGGGAGTTAGGAAAAAAGTTAAAAAGCAGGCCCTCAAAGGTAGTAATCTCAGGATTGCTGCCTGTACCATGTGCCATAGATGTTGTGGCAGTTGAGTGCGTGGCTGAAGAGTTGGTGCAGGGGGCAGGGGTTCAAATTTCTGGATCATTGAGATGTCTTTGGGGGAAGGTCTGACCTGTACAAAAAGGACAGGGTGCACCTGGAGAGGGACCAATATCCTGAGAGACAGGTTTGCTAGAGCTGTTGGGAAGGGCTTAAACTAGTTTAGCAGGAGGGTGGGAATCAGAATGTGAGTGCAGAGATTTGGGTAAAAGGACAAAAGCATGATTCTTTATGTTCTGAGTTGGTAAGGAAGGACAGGCAGGGGACAAAACACAAATGCAGCCAGTTAGAAGGATTGAAATGTGTCTTTTTCAACACTAGGAGTATTAGGAATAAAGGGGGTGTACTTGGAGCATGGATCAGTATGAGGAATTACAATGTTGTGGCCATTACTGAAACAGCTTAAGGAAGGGCAAGATTGGCTGATGCAGGTGCTGGAGTTTAGTTTTTTTTTAAATAAATAGGATGGGAGGTAGAAAAGGGGAGGGAGGAGTAGCATTACTGGTCAACATAGTATCACTGTAGAAAAGGAGTTCGCTGCAGAGTCGCTGTGGGTGGAAGTCAGAAATAGGAAGGGAGCTCTCACTGTGCTGGGAGTAGTCTATGGGCCCCCAAAGAACCCTTGGTACACCAAGGAGCAGAAAAGCAGTCTGATTTTGGAATGGCGCAGAAAATACAGGGCTGTAGTTATGGGTGATTTCAGCTTCCCCAATATTGACTGGCACCTCCTGACTGCAAGAAGGATAGATGGGGCTGAATTTGTCAAGTTTGTTCAAGAAAGATTCCTGACAGTATGTGGACTGCCAATGAGAGGAAAGCCAGACTGGATCTGGTTCTGGGTAATCTGGTGAAGTGGTGGACCTCTCGGTGAGAGTGACCACAACTCCCTTAGCTTCAGCATAATTATGGAAAGAGATAAAAACAGACAAAATGGGAAAGTGCTCAACTGGGGAAGGGCTGATTATGAAGGGATGAGACAGGAACTAGCAAGGGTAAATTGGAAACAGATGTTTAGGGGTGAAAGCACAGAAGCAATGTGGAGGAAGTTTAGGATTCAGGATAGGTTTGTCCCACTGGGACAAGGAAAAGATGGTAGGAAAAGGGAACTGTGGCTAACATAACAGGTCAGTCAACAAGTCAAAAGAAAGAAGCATGCATTAGATATAGGAAGCAGGAAGGGCTCATGAGAAGTATATGGTAGCCAAGAAGGAGCTTAAGAAAGGACTTAAAAGAGCTTGAAGCGGGCATGAGAAAACCTTGGCATGTAGAATTAAGGAGAACCCCAAGGCATTCTGTGCATACGTGAAGAAAAGAAGGATGGCAAGAATAAAGATGGAGCTGCTAAAGGATAAAGAAGGTAACATGTGACTGGAGGCAGAGGAGGTTGGGGAGGTCCTAAATGAATACTTTGCATCAATATTTACAAGAGAAAAGTATCTTGATCACAGTGAGGTCGAAATCGAACAGGCTTGAGCACTGCACAATATGGAGATTAAGGAAGAGGAAGTATTGGAGCTTCTTAAATACATCAAGATTGATAAGTCCCTGGAGCCGGACGCAGTATATCTCAGATTGTTGTGGGAAGTGAGAGAAGAGATATCTGTGGCAGTAGCTATGATTCTCTTTGGCTGCAGAGGAGGTGCTTGAAGATTGGAGAATGGCAAATGTAGTCCCCTTGTTTAAAAAAGGTAATAGGAAGAATCCTGGGAATTATGGACCAGTGAGTCTTATGTCAGTGATGTGCAAACTATGGGAGAGGATTCTTAAGGATAGGATCCATGAGCATTTGGGGAAGTACAGTCTACTCAAGGACAGTCAGCATGGCTTTGTGAAGGGAAGGTCGTGCCTCATGAGTCTAATTGAGTTTTTGACAAGGTAACAAAAAAAATTGATGAGAGTAGGGCAGTAGATGTGGTCTAAATAGATTTTTGCAGGGCTTTGACAAGATCCCCCTTGAAAGACTCATCCAGAAAGTCATGAGGCACGGTATCAATGGAACCTTGGCTGTGTGGATAAAAAATTGGCTTGTAGGAAGAAAGCAGAGTAGTAGTGAAAGGTAAATATTCTGTCTGGAGGGTGATTAGTGGAGTGCCACGAGGATCTATTCTGGGATCCCTGCTCTGTGATTTTTATAAATTACCTGGATGAATAGGTGGAAGGATTGGTCAGTAAGTTTGTGGATGACAAGAAGCCTGGAAGAGTTGTGAATGTAGCTGAAGGTTGCTGAAGGTTACATGATGATATAGATAGAAAGCAGAGTTGGACAACAAAGTGGCAGAAGGAATTCAATCTGGATAAGTGTGAGGTGATGCATTTGGGAAGGACAAACCAGAAGGCTGAATAACAGGGTTAATGGTTGGTTACTAAGAGTGTGGATGAACAGAGGGACCTTGGGGCTCTAATCCATATATCCCTCAAGGTCGCCACACACGTTGATAGGATAGTTAAGAAGGCTTATGGGATATTGGGATTCATTAATAGGGGGATTGAATTCAGGAGTACAGAGGTCATGTTTCCACTCTACAAATCTCTGGTGAGACCACACTTGTAGTATTGTGTTCAGTTCTGGTCACCTCATTGAAGGAAGGATGTGGAAACTTTGGAGAGGGTGCAGAGGAGATTTACCAGAATGTTGCCTGGATTGGAAAACAAATCTTATGTGGCAAGGTTAGCAGAGGAGATTTGATAGAGGTCTACAAGATTATGAGAGGCACAGAAAGAGTGGACAGCCAGCACCTGTTACCCAGGGCAGGAATAACAAACACCAGAGGAAACACCAGAGGGAAGTTTAGGGTGGCTGGAATTCCTTGCCGGGGATGGTGAAATATTGGGGGCATTTAAGAGAATCTTAGACAGGCACATGGATGAAAGGAAAATAGTTTACGGGTAGGGAGAGTTTAGTACATTTTTTAAAGGAATATATGGGTTGGCACAACATCGAGGGCCGAATGAACTGTAGTGTTCTGTGTGCTATATGCATTAAAATATTATAGATCTAAAAAGTCCAAGCATTTTCACATTTGCATGAGCAGAATCTCCAGACCTCTTACAGCATTCATTATTCAAGCTGTATTGTTACAGATTTTTAACTGTATTTGTTTACTATAATTAACAAGATGATTGCAAAAGTTGAGTATGAGTACTGCAAACGATAAAACAAGCAAATTGCAGTTAAAAATCCATATAAATGGGTTTTAATTTGATTACAGATATACATGACTTTTTCAACATGATTGTCAAAGCAAAGAAAATGCTATTCGGTATTTAAATTATTTTCCATATTCTTCAATCAAAATGGCTACTCCAAACATTATACTGAACACAACATATTAATTCAGGAGAAAAACACAAATGAAAATCACAGTTACTTATATTCTTTGGCCATACCAACTCAATGTCTAAGTCAATCAGAGGTGATCAAATCTTTCAGTGTTGCATTCCAATAAATCTGACAAGTTTATTCAATGCTCGGTTTGTGGTCAGGGGCAGCATTTGAGTGCAGAACCAAGACTACGACAAGTTCTTACCATTATACATGGTCCACTATCAGAAATAAATGAGCTCAACAAACTGGAATTACACAAGATCCATTTATAAGTAATTTACACATGCCCACTGGAAATTCCAGATTGCCAAGAGTTGTGCATGCTATTGCACAGAATGCTGGCAAGACTGTAAATGGTGTAAGCTACAGCTCTAACTGAAAAGGATACAAGACAGGAATTTCTACAATTCTACTTGTTTGGGATGCTTGACATTTAGCTTTTGAAAACGTTTTATATCCAATACAAGTGGAAAATAATTTAGCATTACCAGGCAGCACTCCCAATCAGTTTGCTGCAGTGGTTTGGTTAATGGTCAAAACCCAAACGGTTGGTTAAACACACAAATATAAATACATGATACAGAAAAAAAAAGACATGTCTATATATAAACTATTACTAATTAATTATATTGCATAGTTGATTACTTGTTTCGTGCAATTTTATAAGCTGTTTAAGCACCATATTGGATTTTTTTGTGAGACTGCCAAGAAATGTTTGCTACAAACTCCTAAGTAAGTATCATAGCATTAGTTACTTGAGATCTGGTATAATTGCAAAGTGCTCTTTCCTGTGATTGAATAAAATGCAGGATAATTTAACATATAATCAGAAAATACTGTGCTGTCAATTAAAATAAAAATGTAAATGATGATTTATAAAGATAATAGCTCATTTTAATGAAATGGTGCCTTAAATGCAAATTTATGAAATGGACTAATTCCCTGCATTGTGCATCAAGATTTAAATCAAAATTGCATGCAAATGTATCAAATGCCCTTGAAATGCAAGACTGCTTGGTGAAAGGCATTATTTTAGCTTTACCAGAAAAAATATTCAAATCAAATACTTAACATTTTGATTTCTTCAGTCAACCACTATCTTGAGTTTTCAAATTATGAAGGCTACAGTAATTATCGTAGGTCAGCTTAAACTCCAGATCATGTAAAAACAGAAAATATCTCAATGTCCAGTGTTACCAAATATTTACAAAGGGACAAAACAAAAGAGCTGAATCAGATTAAAGGACACAATTTGAATCAAATAGTGCAATGAAAAATCAAAATCAGTGGTTGATTAAACTGGTACAAAGCACAATTAACATGTAGCTATTGTAGATGAATGCTTTTGTACTATATCTGAATTATGAGCAAGAAACTTGAAAAAGCAGAAACTACATGCAGTTAGCTTCAAAAAAAAGTTTCAAAGGAAAATTAAAAAAAATAAATCCACATCACGTAAAGTTGTTTTGAGCATTTTGTTTTAGCTATTATTAATATTCTAAGGCAAACTTGCCAAATCTTGGGACTGCATTTATTCCTGGCTTTTTGCTGCTTCCTCAAGATAGTACACATTTACCAAGTGGCGATTAAGGTGCTTGGTAAACTCCCCTTTCATGCCAAAAATACGATCACAAAATATGCAAACAAAGCTCCCTGGAACATCATTCACACCTTCTGGTGTCCTTTTGTTAATCTTGCTGTCTGGAGCAGTCTTTGCTCCATTCAGACCAGAGTCGTCACTCCCTTCTGAATCTTCACTGATTTCACTTCCTTCATGGCTATGAATGCCTTCATCTTCATCTATTTCCATCACCTCATCCTTGTTTGGATTTTTGTTCTGTTCTTGCTTGCTTTTCTCAACTTTGTCACAATTATCCTTGGGTTGGTCCTGGTTTGGCTGACCATTCTGAATCTTGTGTGTACAATCTAGCTGACTTTTCTGATCATCCAATGCATCTGGAACTTCACTCACATTTTTCTGAAGCCTGCTCTGACCATCCTGGATGTCCATCTGCTTGTTCATGCCATCTTTAACTTTCATTTGATCATCCTTGCCATCCTGGACATCCTCATGGCATGCAATGCCATCTTGGTCGGCATTTGAATTGTTTGAGTTAGAAAGTTCAAAAGCAAGCTCAATACTGATCACCTGAACAGACCCTTCTTGTTCAGTACCAGAAATTAAGTCAGTTTCTGCACTCATTTCTTTTGTCCCCAAATTACTTAAATCATCACTGGTCTTGAATGAGTGAGTAGCATCTTCTACATGTCCAGAACTGCAAATTAATGCCCTGGCATGTTCTGTGGAAGCTGTGGGCATTTCCTCAACAGTCAATGTTTCAGTCAATATTGTTTTTCCCGATTCTGGGACAGTTAACTGGTCAAAAGAAGTCTGGGACTCTTTTGTAATCTTCTGGACAATTTTGCTGGCATTTTCTGCTGAATGCACATTCAAAGAATTCTCATTTTGTTCAATAACTGTACCAAGTGGAGCTTTATTCACTGCTTGATCACAGTATGATTCTGAATTCTGGGGCTCTCTCTTGCGCAGATCTTCAACACTAGAATTACTATTAGAGGAATTTCTGGAACCATCTTTTTTCTTTTTAGCCATAAATGGTTGCTGCACAGGCTGATCAGATTTATTACATTTATTTGGACCATCACCAGTCGAAAGTTCACCATATTTTCTGTATCTTTTGTTTTTCTTCTTAACTCGTTTGCATTTAAGACTTTTCCTGTGTGAGGCCTTGTCCAATTTGATTCTGCTTCTCTGTGCTTCAGGTTCAATCAGCTCTTTAACTTTCCCCATTTTCTTTCTTTTTGCTGCTACAGGGTTCTCACCTGAAGATTCCTGTGGTGAAGTTTCAGGTACTGTTAAGCCTCTCTTTCGTTTGGTGTCCTTAATTTTCTTTACTTTCTTTGTGTCCTTATCCCTTTTTCTTGATAGGTGCTTGTGGCTGAAAGCTTTACAATTTTGGGCCTTCACCTTTGAGTTGATGGTGCCCAAATTGTGCTCCTTTGATACAGCTGAAGTTTTCTCAGCCTTGACAGTGCCCCTCTTATCCAGATCCCCAGCTCTTTTCAGTTTATCTGACATTTTCTTGCCAATTTTAGCAAGAGGAACATCCAGTTCAAGTCGTTTGGTACGCAACTTCACCTTTGACACATCCATTGTGATATCACTGCAATGTGGATGCTTAGACTTTATGTGATACTGCAAGTTGCACTTCTTAGAAGCGGCATATTTACAGACAGGGCACAGAAACTGGCGCGGATTCACGTGGAGCTCAACATGTTTTTTGAAGTTGCTGCGGTCAGCTGTTCTGTATTCACAGTGAGGGCATGTTAATGGTTTGGGTCCATTATGAACTTGTCTAGCATGTCTTGTCACCTCGTGCTGGTTTGATGCTACATAGTTGCACTGATCACATTTAAAAGGCTTCTCACCTGTTGAAATATATGAAATTAAACCTTTAATTCATTCAGGTTTGTGCACCATGCAAAGATATTTACTGATCATCACTGACTTGGTCTGATAACACACTGTAATTGACTATTTTACTCAGTTTTTATGGTATTTTATTTGTTTGTAAATTATTTAATTTGTAAAAAGTATGGACCTTTCAGTCGATTTGATCGCAATAATGGGATGTGCATGAAATTTAAAACAGTTATCAGTCTCCAATTTTTGACCTTGGAGTGATTTTGAGCACAGTACATTTTGATATTTCTTTCATCTCACTCATTCTTTACTGCAGCAATCCATGCTTTTAAAAATACACGCAAAATAATTTGTAAAAATAAATTCTGAATAAGATTATTTTTAAACCATTCTTGCAATTTCACTGAATACCCTGTAACATTTTTTTTTAATTCTTTTTGTCCCAGTGCCAGACCACAACACAAAGAATGGAAACTCGGAGGAGAATGGGGGAAAAAAAAACTCAGATGCTAAAAACAATGTTACTGATGGGACAATTGCAAGGCTATACACATGCATGTACAAACATACTATGATCCCACATATATTATTACATGTACATATTATTTTCAGTAATAGTTCACAGAGCTTAGTAAATTTGGTCATCATAGCCCTAAAATACCCAGAGTGAGGAAGATTCAACTATATCCAAAATCTCTGAAATATTGTATTTGTATGGGGGATTAAATAGAAACAATGTTCCTTTATCACTTAAGAAGTAGGAGAAAAATGACCTTTCCTACATAAGTAATATAAGAAAATGTGCAGTGATACATATATACAAATTGTGCCTTTTGGGAAAAAAAAATCATGTAAACAATTTGAATTGAATCCTGGGCAATATATCAGACCCTTTCTAAAACTGATTCTTTTCAAGAAATAAAGCAGTTGAGGGGTTTGGCAATTTTATCATTAAGATGGCTATGGGTAATAGGGATTTCAGTTCTATAGTCTTCAGTACCTGATATCCTGGGAAGGGTTTAGTCAGCAATTAATAAAGCCTTGTGATCTCCTTTCACATACAAGAATTTTGTATACAGGTAGGATAAGTAAAAACCCCAACTCAGCTGGTGCTTACCAAGCTACAGGTAATTGTAGAAGGTCACAAGAACCAACAATGGGTCTCTATGATCCAAACAGATTCAATGCCAAGACTTATTATGTATGGATGGACAGTAAAATTAACAATTATCAGCCAAAATTTGGTATTTCCCCCTCCATTAAAAACTTACCACATACAAATATCCTCAAGGTTATGAGAATCAGGTCACATCCCTGCTGCTGAATCATGGGTAATCCCAAGAGATTGGTGGGAAAATTGAATTGGAATAGAAAGATATAGGTTGGGAATACAGATGGAATGAACAAATTCAGAATCATAACCTCATCAAGTTTATAAAAAGGGTAGAGAAACCTATTTAAGAAAAACATAGCATGCTCAAAACTATTTTTGCAAATTAAATATTGATACCTACCAATACTAACCCGAAAGAAAATATTTGCCATAATAGAGCAGTTCAAAAACCAGCTGGTCCAGTGAAGGCATTGTAGAAAAATGGAAATTAACATGTAGTGAAATGGCAGCAGAACCATAATTTTCAGAAACAATCACAACAGAAGAAGAAAACAACTCACCAAAATCAACTATTCACCTAGCACAATGCTGCAGGAAACTTTTTAACTAGCAGTAGACATTCTGTCATTTTGGTCTTACCTATACAAACACAATCAACTTCAAATATTGTGAGAAACAATAATATCAACATTAACTCCTTTGTTTATTTGTGTTCAAAAAAGTCAGTGAACTTCCAATTGACTAGAGTTTGTGATGGAGCCTCAAGTTTGCACTCTCTCATTGACCATAGACTATATTTAATCTCAACATTTGCATTTTGTAACAGACACGTATTTGAACAAGTAATAAATTCTATCCACTGCTTTTCCCCCCACAACTAGTCTGTTCATTCTTTAAATTTTTAAAAGTAGAGTTCAAGTCAGTTATATACTTGGTTGGGAACTCTTTGTAGGGAGAACTCCTCAATCCACATGATGTTTCCACATAGCTACACAAAGCAAATGTTGCAACATGCTTAATATTGTACAGTTAATCCATAATCATCCAAAAGCAGGCTGAGGACTAGACCATTGAATTACTTTAAAAAGTTATATATCCACTTATGCAAGTACTTAAGTAGCATTCAGTTCCCAGAAATATGCTAATTCATTAACTATTCAGGCTGCTGCTTCCAAGCCGAAAACTGTTAAGGTGTGAGCAGGTCATTTCTGATGCCATCAGCATACAGGAACAGAGTTCAAATAAAAGCTGGTGCTAGCATACAAGATAATAACGGTCATTAAAGATTGTATCGTTAGATTGCTAGCACAGTCATCATCAGAAAATAAACAACAGTTTGTTTACTGAGTCAACTAGTTTATTGGAATAGTTCCTTACCCTGTATTGGATTTAAATCTATCCCTTGTGCATGGTTCAAAATTGGACTACTGGTGCAAGTGTGCAATACTCTTTCTTAAGGAATCAGCAATGTTAGTCACGTGACTCTGTAATTACAGTATTAAGAAAATATTCTCCACTTGTCTGGATGAGGACAAGGACTGGCACTACATCAACCACCCTGAACATTAATTCCCTATGATACTGATGCACAATGCCAGCAGTGCATATCATCTACACCACTGTTACTTACCGGCTATTCTGACAACACCTCATAGATGTGCATCCTTCACCACCAATAACAAGGCAGCAGAACCTGGAGGCTCCTATCCAAGCTGCTCACCATATTGACTTGGAAATATATTGCTGGTTCTTCACTATTATTGAGTTTTAACTGGGATAATAACTGAACCAGAAGTACTGTAGCAGTTCACCAATTTTTCAAGGGCAAATAGGAATGACTACATTATGATTACAATATCAATCCACATGACCAACCATTATACTGGATATATCAAAAAAATGTTGAAGTCAATATCTATATTATTCACCAACCTGTCACAGAAAATTTCATAGCAAATAACCAGAACATTTTAGTGAATTATCTTTTTCCATATTGCATTGGTCTGGCAAAAGGCAATGAGATTGATTTCATCACCATGACTCTAAAATTGTACTTCAATTTTGAATGCATACTTTTAACATTGAAGCAAATGACCATGCACACAGTTAATCACAGAGCTGTGTGTGTGTGTGGGGGGTGGGGGGGGGGGTCGCATTTTTAGGCACTGAATGAACATCATTTAAAATGCAAGTCTTCAGCAGCATAATTTCTTACGACAACGAAATACATTTTCAGTTTCACCAAAAGTCTCTGGAAATCAAAATTATTTCACACAAAGGCATCTATGGTAGGTTGACATTCCTTTTAAAATATCTTGTACTCCATGCACCTTTTTTGAACACTATTCCATTTTAACAAACAATTTTTAGCACCGGTGAACAATGGCCATAATCAGTAAACTAGATAACAACCCTCAAACTAAAATGTGCTATGAAACAATAAGCATGATATCTCATTCTCCATAAGATATGGGATCATGCACCCATACTTCTATTGAAAGCACTCGGCAAGGTCCCCCATGGTAAACTCGATGAGAAAGTCAAGTGGCATGGGATCTATAGAACCTTGGCTGTGTAGATTCAGAATTGGTTTGCCTACAGAAAGCAGAGAGTAGTAGTGGATGAAGCATATTCTGCCTGGAGGTCAGTGACTAGTGGATCTGTTCCAAGACCCCTGCTCTTTATGATTTTTAAAAATGACTTAGATGAAGAAGTAGAGGGATGATAATGAAGGTTTGAGGTGTTGTGGATAATGTAGAAAGTTGTCATAGGTAACAACAGGATCTAGACAGGATGTAGAATAAGGTGGATAAATGGCCGATGGAGTTCAATCAGGTTAAGTATGAAGTAATGGATTTTGGAAGAACAAACTTGAAGGCAGAGTACGTGGTTAATGGCAGGATTCTTAACAGTGTAAAAGAACAGGGGGACCTTGGGAAGCAAGTTCATAGATCTCTCAAGTTTGCTGTGCAGGGTGATAGGGTAGTTAAGAAACTTGAGCTCAAAAGTCACAAGGTAATGTTACAGTTCTACAACTCTTCTAATATTAATCACGCTTGGAATATTGTGTTCAGTTATGGTCAACTCATTCGAAAAAGGATTTGGAAGGTATGAATGCAGAGGAGATTTACCAGGATGTTGCATGTATTGAAGAACATGTCTTATGAGGCAAGGTTAGCAGAGCTAGGGCTGATCTCCTTGGAGTGAAGAAGGATGAGAGGTGACTTAATAGAGGTGCACAAAGTTATGAGAGGCATAGAAAGAATAGCCAGCATGTTTTTCCTTGGGTGAGAGTAGCAAACACCAGAGGACATCTGTACAAAGTGAGCGGAGATGTCAGGGGCAAGTAATTTTTTTTTAAAAGAGAGTAGTGGCTGCCTGGAATGCATTGCCAGTTATCATGGTGGAGGCTGGTACAATTTAAAAGACTCTTAGACAGGCACATGGGTGAAAGAAAAATAGGTGGGGGGGGGGTTATGATGTAGAAAGGTTTAGTTTTTTTGAGTAAGTTTATATAGGTCAGCACAATACTGTGGGCTGAATACGAACAGGTTATCAAATTGAAAGCTGCTTTTTCTGGACCTCTCTCACAGATAAACTTTGGCTTGGAGCTGATGAGCTGGAGTACAAGATTAAAACACCTCGATACTTAAGGGAAGAATTTTCCCTTGTCACTAATCCAAGAGGCCAAAATCCCCCTTAGATTAAGCACTGCAGAATGTAACAGGTATGGGGAACCAGAAAGTGGCACTGATGGGACTTCCAGAATGCAATTGGAAGTGTGTGTGAAAGAGATTAGACATGCAAGAAAGATGAGGATGCTTACTACAGCATCGGGATAAAGAAGGCAATTCAATATGGGGAAGGAAAAGGGAATATTCTAATGATCAAGGGCAGAATAGTCAGGGAACAGATACTGTTTCTACAACCACAAACATCAGTCACAAAGGCTACATTCTGTAAGGATTAGGTTAAAGATGTCTGCTCAAAGCTGAAAATGAACTTGATTGGAAGGGGAGAGATCTAGTTTTTGTGGACCAGAAAAAGGACAAGGCAATAGTACAGGGTAATAAAATATGTAATGATAACAGAGTCGGTATTGTTTACTAAATTGAATGAGGAATTGAAACAATTTAGCATTTGCTCACAACTAAAGTAAGATATTAATGGGACCGAAAGACATTAAGTCCCATGACCAGATAATCTGCATTTTGTAGGTTTAGAAAAAGATGATCATGGAGAGTGTGAATGCTTTGATTTCCAATTCCAAAAATCCATACATTCTGGATCAGTTCCCCCAGATTGGCATGGGAATAAATGTAACCCTATTATTTTAGAAACAAGGGAGTAACAAAAGAAGATATAGACTAATTAGTGTTAACAGGGCAATTAGAAAATATAAGTAGGATTTGGCACAATCAATATGAATTATAAATAGGAAATCATGTTGGCAAATTTACAAAACACTTTTTGAGGTTGCAACTTCAAACAAAAAAAATCACAGATTTCTCAAATATCTTAACATATTTAGGAACCAATGGATGTGATCTATTTGAACACTCAAAAGGCCTTCAATATGTTGTCATACAAGATACCATCTCCCTTGGAACACCTAAACAACAGGGATGCCTATTCCAGACTAAGATTCATCAACTATAATTCTGCTTAAACATAATAGTACCATATAGACATCCCCAAACTCTGAAAACCTTGGCTTCAGGCAATTCCTATCCTGTAGGCCACAGTCAGTGAGGATCCTCCATGATCAATCTCAACATCGGGCTCTGCAAGACCATGTACTCAGGCCTCTTCTATACTCCCTGTACACCCATGGTTGTGAGACTAAATACCGCTTCAACTCTATAAGTTTGTGGTCAGCAACACCATTATAAACAGGATCTCTGATGAGTCAGAGTACAGAAACTAGTGGCTTAATGCCAGGACATTGTTAGCAAGACCAAGGAGCCGGTTATTGACATTTTGAAGAGGATGAAGGAGGAACTTCCTCTTCAGTCCACATCAATGGTGATTATGTGGAAGTGATAGGCAGTTTCAAGTTCCAAAGCGTTCAGTCAGGGTGGATCACCGTGTAATACGGGAATTGCTCTGCCAAAGACAGCAAGAAACTGAGGGGTTGAGAGCGTAGCTCAGGCCATTACACATTCCTCTATCAACTCCAACTATACCTCACTTCTTGGAAAAGTAGCCAACATATACTGAAAGACTTATCCAACCCCAGCCATACCCTCTTTGTCACTCTCCCCCACTCCTGTTGAGAAGATTCATGAGTATGGGATCAAGCACCACCAGATTCAGGGACAGTTTCTTTCCTAATGTTAGCACACTCCTGAATTAACCAAATAATAGTGAAATCATGTTGTCTTTGCTCTGTACCTTTTGATCTCTCTCTGTAAATCTGCATTTCTGCACTAAGTCTTATCTGAGCACAAGATATGAGCTGTGTAGCTGGAAAGTACTTAAAACAAACTCTATCACTGCATCTTGGTACATATAACAATAAACAAACTATTTCTGAAGTTTGAATATCGGTAAAAAGTCATCATAGAATCCTAAATAGCACAGATCAACATTTATTAGATCCTGAAACTTTGCAAAGCTTCCAAGTACAAAAGAGTGCACAAAACTTGGAGACAACCAATCAGATAAATTAATGGTTCTCTTCAAGGTAACTTTATTCTATGTGCCTAGGGCAGGCAAATGCAAGTTTTGTAAATCATCAAGATTATTTTTTCTTCTTTTGTCAATACCAAGGTTTGAAGGTGTTTTTTTCTTAGTGTTTCACACTTGCCAGCAATATTTATCATTACTCAGTCAGATTACTATCTTTTTTATCC
Organism: Narcine bancroftii; assembly: GCF_036971445.1. Lineage (NCBI taxonomy): Eukaryota > Metazoa > Chordata > Chondrichthyes > Torpediniformes > Narcinidae > Narcine > Narcine bancroftii. Next base: position 44,689,105 of record NC_091469.1, read on the forward strand.
ATGAGTCAGCATTACACTGCCAAGCACATGCCAGTATCCCCAATCTTGTTCCAGTTCCAGCAGACATCACTCAAATATTCGTGAAGTATTACTGGCTGATTTTCCCATTCCTAACATTGCAGGACCACAGTGATTTGTAGCATAGCTACAGTAAGCCTGGCTAAGATCAGCTAACCCAATGGAGGGAGAGACTGACATTTGAACCTGGTTGATTTTCATGGTTCAGCTGCTCATTAATTTATCAAGCTGGATCTACAAGTCTGCTAATAATTCATACTCATAACTGTACATCCTGAAACAGCAAAACTTTTTTTAAAAATCTGAAATGTGTCAAAGTTAAAAGAGTTGAACACACCATCTATAAACCTGTACCAGTTGAATTTTTTAATAGAGATAAAATATATTTTCCTATTACTGAATCTTATAAGCAATTCAGTAAAACATTCTAAAGGAAGTTAAATTGGGTATGTGAAAATCAGTCAAAGTTTTTTTACCCTATGACTTATAATTATGACCATCAAATAGCAGAATAGGCTTGAGCCTGCTTTCTAAGATTGAAGGGCTTGCTAGAATTCACTAAGTAGGGTTAAAAACCATGAGAGAATTTACTGCAACATGAATGTCCAAGAGGGGCAAGAAAGGCATATTAATAAAAATATTTAACACAGGTGGGACTGAATTGAAGTTGAGCCCTTCCAATACAAAATAAAACATTAGATGAAAACGATTTCCTGATTGAAGAACCACTAGTTTCAAACAAAATAAATATATAATTTTCAAGACTTTAAAATTCTTGGACACATCTATACCAGGGGTGAGCAACCTTTTTTAAAAAAAAACTCACATTCCACCTTAATTAATCCCTTTGCAATAGGTGCTCTGTGATTAGTAAAGGCTTGCTTAAGGTGGTATGTGAGTGGGAAGGGAAGGTTGAGAACCACTGCTCTAGACCCAATTGTTACGGAAATATTTTGCTTGAGAAAAATTGTCATTGCCCCATTTCCTTTGGAGTTATGAAACCGTGCACATAAATGAATTAGGTCCGATTAAATCTGAAGTTTTCAAACCTTTTTCTTTCCACTCATATATCACCTTAAGCAATCCCTTACTAATCAAAAAGCATTTATGGCATAGGAAGCATTTAAGATGGAACGTGAGTTTTAAAAAAAGGTTGTCCACCTCTGTTCTATATTTTTTTTGTCCATTTCTAAAAAGTAAAATTTTGAAAGAGATAAATAGCTTGGTAGGCTAGTTCAAAAAGTCACATGTCAACCATGATTAAAAGCAAAAAGAAAACTGCTGGAGGACTGAATGAGAATTAAGTGTGGAGAGGAAAGTTATCCAGTTAAAAAGAAGCAAAGGAGAGGATTGAGCCAGGGACAGAAGGTGATACGTGAACCAAGGAGGGGTGAAGAATAAGAGACAAATGGGGACAGGTAGGGGAGGGAGAGGGGTATAACTGGAACATAGAGGCGAGGTAGGTGATGGTGAAAGCAATAAAAGAAATTAAAAGGCAGATAGAAGTGACAGAAGGAGAAGGTAGTAAATGGAGACACAGTGCTAGAATCTATTAACTGAGAAAAGTGACAGTGGGAACCAGATGGAGGAGCGGATTCCGTGAGTGAAATCAGGACTGGGAAGGAACAAAATAGGTGAGAGGGGAGTGTAGGAAAAGAAACCAAAAAGGAAAACAGATCAAAAGGAGAGAGAGATACTCTTCAATACTGATACTAAACTGTCAAAACCAGCAAGAGAACTCTCCTTCTTGAAAGGACATCTGAATTCATTGGGTTTGCAAGGCAAACAATGGCTTGATGGTCATCATTTCTAAAACAAAATTATTTTCAGATCTCTTATTGAAATAAATAAAATTCTGAAACCACATGGCAGAATTTTAATTCACATTCATTGAAACATTGAATCCTTACATAAAGACACGTGGTTTTTCCATTAACTCATGTGATATTTCAGCAAACTTGGGCCCACTCACCACTCATTATACTAACCTGAATGTGTGCGCATGTGCCTGGTCAAGTGAGTTTTCTGAGAACTTGAGTAAGGACACTGTGGGCATTTGTAAGGTCGTTCGCCTGCAAAACAAACACACATATTACATTCCAGGTTTGGAGATTGAAAACATTGCACTGAACTACCCAAACTGTGGTCCAAGAGCCTCACCCAATCCACCCTTTTGAGACAACTTGATATATGCCGTAGTTCTCTCTCTGTAGTGTGTTTCTTGGAGCTGGAAAATGTTGCTGCTGGTGGTGGTCCAGTCACTCTGATGAACCAGCAACAATCTTATTAGCAACAAAGAATATATGCATAGAAAAAGTTTCCAGAAATCTCTCCAATGCACCTATCCAGCTCCCCAATAATAAAATTAAAAAGCTGGAACTGTTTACACAGAATCTTGTGAAGCATTGTTTCATCAACCCAGTGACATCATATGCTTTGTGTAGCACATTCAAATGTCACCAAAGTCGGTTTATCATTTCCAATGTTAACATTTTTTTTTAATGAATTGAAGTTTATTGTCAGAACATTTTAGATAAAGGATGGCTTGGAAAATGCCATGTTCCTATAATCTATATGCTACTGCAGAGAGCACAAAACCTCAGGATGTCCTTCAACATTACCACCAACTATGTACTTTTAAGAGATCAGCAGTTTTGTAAAATAGGATGTGCAGAACTAATTTTCATGAGAAATTCTACAAAAAGCAATTTGATAATGACTAAATAATACAGTATAATCGTAATGACAACATTCTATGAAATAAACACAGACCAGGACCCCTTATATTTTTACCTGAAATAATACAGTAAATCCAGTTAAAAGAAACATACTCTGTAAACATTTCAAGTAAATGAATTGTTTTGAAATGTATCTGTCAGCTTGAACATGCCTAGTTGCAATCAAGTATTCAGTCTAACTCTGTTGAATATATCTACATTTAAGACAAGAATAAATCAACAACAAGTCATCAATGTAATTTGACCACAAGGATTGTGGTACAGTTCTATTAAAATTGGAATGAATTTTCTCCAAGGATGTCAAGTTAAGATTTGTAATAAAGATTTTGAATTGATTAATTTAAAATTGCTCTCTGGTCAGCTCAATTGTCCCAAATATTTTACTTCTCACAGATAACAGATTCATAGGAGAATGTTGATGGGAAAAAAGCCTTTAACTTCCTAGATAAAGGCAGCACCAGTTTCACTTACATTTAAGCTTTACATGACCACATCCACTGGAAAATGATCAGCAAGTTTTCAATGTTTTCCTTTACCTTTTCCTCACCTGTCACATACTTTCTTACCATTATCTGTATGGAAATATTTTGCATTCCTTCCTCATTATTAGCCTCCATCCCACTGGCCTCACCCTTTTATACTGTTCCAATAAAGTACAATATTTTCTACTTTAATTTATGTAAAAGGACCATATGTGTAAAAAAAATGAGAAAGGCTCCAACATTGCTGGAGCAATCTGTTTCAGATGACTAGTGTACCTGTGGTCTCCAAAACAAGGATTTTGAGTACAGAACTCAACCTTACAGCTCTGAAAGTTCAAAGGAAAGCTATAAAGGTCCAAAGGATTGTAAAATGTTGAAGAGTCATAGAAGTATACACAAAACAGCAAGGCTAATATTCCATAACTTTTTAGAGGGTATATATTTGTATTGCAACTTATTGTGTCTCTGGAAATTAGTAAATTTCAGTGAATTACATGGTACAGAAAAAGATAATTTTCTCCAACTATGCTGGCAGTTAGGAACCGTGCAATCCTCCTCCCATCTTCTCCCATCCACCTTAATGGCAAAAGTCTCTATTCCTTGCTCCCTCCCTTTAGCAGGGGTGGCTAAATATTTTCGTTATGGGCCACATACAGAAAAATACAAGGAGGCACAGGCCAAACAATGCTAAGCCCAGCAGTTTTCAACTAGTTACACTGCAAGTAAAACCGTGTTTTTAGACCAGAAAATCCCTGTGTTATTGAAAATTCTTTTCTTTTTTCCTTTTTTTTTCAAAAATTTTATAGTGACATTTTAAATATAAACTTTTAAATATTTTAAATATTAACTTTTTCTTACAAACATTACTAACAAAAGCAAAAGGTCTTCCCTCCCTCCTCCCCTTCCATACAGACAGATCTGTTCACTGTCAGAGCTTACATATTTTTTAAGTATATAAAGTTGGGAAAAATAAGTTTCTGTATGTATAATAGATACTTTCATACCCTTTCTTGTAGTCCTTTTTATTTCTGTATCTGGGCCCCTATGTGGTCCAGGTATGGCTGCCAGACCTATACAAAAATGTCATATTTATTCTTTAGTTATATGTGATTTTTTTCCCATAGGTATACAGCTGTTCATTTCCGCAGTCCATCGTGCTGAGTAGAGGGGAGTCGGACTTCCAAGTGATAGTGATACATTTTTTCACAACCGCCAGTGCTATTTTTATAAATGAGATTTGATAATTTGGTCAATTTGTCACTTATTTCCACGATATTATCTAATGGTTATAGCTCCGGGTCGCCCGTGAAGGCCACTCCTGTTATCCTAGTTAATTTTTCTGCGATTTATTACCAAAATGGCCTCACTTTCATGCACGGCCACATGGCATGTAAAAATGTTCCTGTCTCAATCCCACATCTGAAACACATCTCTGAAATTTCAACCTTTGATCTGTGTAACTTTTGTGGGGTAAGATATAATTGGTGTAAAAAATTATACTGAACCAGTCAATATCTTGCATTTATAAATCATGTCATGCAGTCCTTACACCAATCTGACCAGCTTCTTTCTGAAATCACCACACCCAAGTCTGACTCTCATCTTTCGCTTGACCTCTGCAACCTTTGTTTTGCACTTTCACTCTGGAGAGCATATTACATTTTTGTTATAAATTTGGATGTATTCCCCATCCAAACTGTTCGTTCAGGTTCACTAATTTCAGATGGGGTCAGCATTGGTCCCCATCTTTCTCTTAAGAATGATCTAAGCTGGAGAAAGCAGAAGGCCTCACTGGCTACTCCATCTTTGTGTTTTAATTATTCAAAGAAAATAAGAGTTCCTTCTGTGTAACAGTCCTTAATAAATCTTATACCTATGTCATATCGCAAATTTAATATTCTATTGCCCATGTTCATAGGCAATAACACATTTTTACACAATGGTGCTTTTATTGATATCCCTACTTTTTTTCCCAAACATTCATTAATTTCTTCCCATGTTCCAATCATATGTATTAGAATGGGTTTATCTGTCTTTTTCTTTATCTATAAATGGAGTTTCAAATCACTAAAGTCCTTTCTTCCCCCTCCTCCATTGAGTACATTCCCATTTGAAGAAAGTTAAGAAAGCTGCAAGAAATCTAGCCTGTTCAGCTAGGCCGTAGTCCCATGTCAGTTTTTCCAGTGCAATTCTTGGTACCTTATTATTCCATAGGAACTGTCTAATATGGTTAAATAATTTAAAACTTATTTTGTCCCAGCATTTGTGGGATCCATATTTCAAAGAAACTCACCACATCTTTTCCCTCTATTCCTTCTCTCAGCCCAATGATTCTTACATTGTTATGTCTGCCAAAATTTTCCATATGGTCCATCAATCCTTTCTTTTCTGTATCCCATATTTTTGCTTTTTCTTCTAGTGCCTTCAGCCTGTTTTTTGTTTTGTCCAGCTCAGCCTCTGAATTTGTTCACTTAAGTCTTCCAGAACTTATTTAATTTCCATTATTTCTCTGCTATATGTCATCACTGATTCCATACTCGTAAAACGACTGCATAAAGTTTCCATCATGTTCAGGGTGGAGGCTACATCTTGGACCAATTCCCCAGCTCTGCTGACTTCAGCCAGTCCCAAGGCCCCTGCTGAGTCACTCCTCTCAGGGATCAACTCGATTTTTCTTGCTGAGCTGTCACTTCAATTTTTATTTTCTGTTGCCTCGATCATTTAGTATTTGTTTTATCCATTTTTGTCAATAAAATTCTGGGTTTTGAGCTTTTAAACCGTCTTTTTAATACTTTTTGTGGAGAGCTCTTTTAAAACACTTCTGCTCAGTTCATTAGCATGGCCACAAACCCAAAAATTTATTTTCCATCTAAATAACTATAACACCACTGAACAGTACAGTACTGATTTAACAATAGTTGATTGATGTGCTCACATGCAGTAGGTATTCTTGTATGTTCTGCTCTTATATATTCCTCCACAACTCTCAGTGAATACAATTCATACCCCAAGTGTCCACCTCAAAGATTATGATGCAATGTGTTATTAAAGTTAGCAAATTTCTTGCAAATCAAACACAAACATACTTCCATTTGAATTCTGTGGAAAAAGTATTAATTTTTCTACCTTGTCTGAAATTTTTTGCACTTTCTTGCTATTTTCCATCTTCTCAGTTCCGCCATGTTTAATCAACTGAGCTAAATATTTTTAATCAATGAGTATCATTCCTACAGTCGGTCTTGTAGTTGTTTAAATGGCAGCGACATCTAGTGTCGAAATTAAGTAGTGCAATGTACCTACAGGCAATTTATTGTTAAGGACCATGTTCTAACAGGCAACTCAAAAATGTGCAATTGTCCCGGGGGCTGAAGTTTGGTCACCCCCTTAAATTTACTAAGCTTCCCACAAGCATACAAGCAAGTATGATACAATAATAATGCTGCTTAAGAAATATCCTGATTCTTTATCTGTTTTTTTTACGTGATGGTCTCCTGCATTGAGAACTCTTTTGTAGCAGGAATAAAAACAATGATGATTCATGTGGCCTATTTATGCAAACCAAATATTCAATGCAATTCACTGTTTTCACATAGATTAACTTGGTGGAAGTAGAAAAGAAAAAAAATTGCCAAATCAAAGGCTGATGGTAGGACAGACAAAGATTAACTAATATGTAGATTGTAGTGGCAGCGACACTGCCTCTGAAAAAACACACAACCAGACGGGTTGAGCTCAGTGAGCAGAACTGATTTATTACAGGCTGCTGGGCTGGACTTATACTCCCAGCCCAGACCTAGCTGAGAACTGTGCTGGGGGCGCTGATGTCACCCGGGCGTCACGTGGTTCCCCCAGTGTGGGCTTCTGAGCCCTGTGCTGAGAAAGGGAAACCACCCCTGAAGGAGCCATTTTGGCCGGCTGCCCCGCCACGTGGATTACAAGCGGGGCCAGTTCACCTGCCTAATGGTGTGCCGCCACACAGCCAACCCCCACCCCCCCTGTACCGGCACCAATGTCCTTTTTAGCTGGGCGGCCTCACTTCTTGGGCTGGGCCACAATCACTGGTTCGGTGGGCTCGAGGTGTGCTGGCTTCAGCTTGTCCACAGTAAACAGTTTCCGCCTGCCGCCGAGGTACACTGTGAATGTAGACCCTGAACGCTGGACAACCTTATACGGCCTCTCCTAAGGTCTCTACAGAGGTGCCGCGGGCGGGCCCCGTCAAATAAAAACGTACTCTGCGTTAAGCAGTTCGCTGGGGACGTGAGTTGGCCTTGTGCCGTGTCTGGGCGGTGGTTTATGACAGTTAAAATCTCTCAAATCCAACCTGTTCTACAAGTACAAATGGTTCCAGCTAGTTTTATTGGCAAAACTCAAGGAGGCACTTCTTGGGGATAGCTGTGCCTTAGCACCATAAAATTGTAACTCCAGAATCAAACTATACTGGATTAGCTCTCTCTTAAAGGATAAATCAGTTCACATATGCTTATCAGGGGCAGAAGAATGTCACACCTTCCACCTTTAAACCGTATTACTTGACAATCATTCCTTTACAGAATTTAAACTATCAACAGGTGAAACAGATAAACATATAAAAATCAAACATTTTTCAGAGCTTTCAATGGTCAACAATTAATAATCCTTTCTGCACAGCAGCAAAAACTCAGTAACAAGGTACAAGAAAGACAACACTTAATCCCCATGGATACTGGTTATTGTTTTGACACACTACTAAAATTACTATTACTTTTCTGTGACTAAAAAGTCACACTGAGAGCTGACAATTCAAGATCAAAGCTTTTTGTCCTGTACACAAAATTTGTTTACTTTTCTTTGCCATAAAGGCACAAAAAGATAACTGTCTCCACCAAGACAAGAAAGGGAGGCAAAAGGCTCCTTTTAGAGACACTGAATGTCTATTTTTTAAGACTGCAGGCATGTAACAGCATAATCAAGGAATTTTGCCGTTAGATGGACACCCTGAAAAGCAATGTGTAGGAATTTTGAGTCAATTCCTGCAATGCTATTTATCATGCAGGGCCCTTACAACTTTTTGGAGGAAGCCGGCAGTGTAAATTGTACCAGAAAAATTAGTTGACGGTCATCCGCTCTACTGCACGTCAAACAGCTGGGACTATTGCACTCAGGTGCTTGCAGTCTAAAAAGGCGCCCAGTGTGAACGACCACACGGGTAGAAATTATGTTAATTTTTTTCCACAATTTTCCAAACACTGCAGTCTAAAAACCATACATAAATACTGCCACCTCCTCCGATACCACCACCTCCTGCATTTTATTTTATTTTAATGGCTTGTACATACTGTATTCACACCTAGGACATTCAGTTCTGCTTAATAAGATTCACAGAAGTAGGATCCATAAAAAGGACCCTTAAAGAAGTATTATATCCATAATCATCCTTTTTATTTTCAATGTTAAATTTTACACAAAAAAAAACAATGTACTTAAACAAAACAAATATTTGCTTTTCGCTTGGGCAAACTGAAGATGAAGAATAACTTACAAAAAGATACAGGAACAACTTAAATATTAAATAAATGAAATTTAGTGAAGAAAACAAGAGCAGTAGGAAACTATCATGACTTAATAATGTGGACTATTAATGCTCTCTTCATCATGTGGATGGAGTATTGATGCTCTCATCATCATGTGGATGGAGTATTGGTGCACACTTCATCATGTGGATGGAGTATTGGTGCACACTTCATCATGTGGATGGAGTATTGGTGCACACTTCATCATGTGGATGGAGTATTGGTGCACACTTCATCATGTGGATGGAGTATTGGTGCACACTTCATCATGTGGATGGAGTATTGGTGCACACTTCATCATGTGGATGGAGTATTGGTGCACACTTCATCATGTGGATGGAGTATTGGTGCACACTTCATCATGTGGATGGAGTATTGGTGCACACTTCATCATGTGGATGGAGTATTGGTGCACACTTCATCATGTGGATGGAGTATTGGTGCACACTTCATCATGTGGATGGAGTATTGGTGCACACTTCATCATGTGGATGGAGTATTGGTGCACACTTCATCATGTGGATGGAGTATTGGTGCACACTTCATCATGTGGATGGAGTATTGGTGCACACTTCATCATGTGGATGGAGTATTGGTGCACACTTCATCATGTGGATGGAGTATTGGTGCACACTTCATCATGTGGATGGAGTATTGGTGCACACTTCATCATGTGGATGGAGTATTGGTGCACACTTCATCATGTGGATGGAGTATTGGTGCACACTTCATCATGTGGATGGAGTATTGGTGCACACTTCATCATGTGGATGGAGTATTGGTGCACACTTCATCATGTGGATGGAGTATTGGTGCACACTTCATCATGTGGATGGAGTATTGGTGCACACTTCATCATGTGGATGGAGTATTGGTGCACACTTCATCATGTGGATGGAGTATTGGTGCACACTTCATCATGTGGATGGAGTATTGGTGCACACTTCATCATGTGGATGGAGTATTGGTGCACACTTCATCATGTGGATGGAGTATTGGTGCACACTTCATCATGTGGATGGAGTATTGGTGCACACTTCATCATGTGGATGGAGTATTGGTGCACACTTCATCATGTGGATGGAGTATTGGTGCACACTTCATCATGTGGATGGAGTATTGGTGCACACTTCATCATGTGGATGGAGTATTGGTGCACACTTCATCATGTGGATGGAGTATTGGTGCACACTTCATCATGTGGATGGAGTATTGGTGCACACTTCATCATGTGGATGGAGTATTGGTGCACACTTCATCATGTGGATGGAGTATTGGTGCACACTTCATCATGTGGATGGAGTATTGGTGCACACTTCATCATGTGGATGGAGTATTGGTGCACACTTCATCATGTGGATGGAGTATTGGTGCACACTTCATCATGTGGATGGAGTATTGGTGCACACTTCATTTCTAATCATCACTACAGAAAAAATCAAATTTCCCAGAAGGTGCAGAGAAAACTAAAGCACTGTCTGACAAAGACAACTTTCATTTTACAGGGAAGTTTGTTCGGTGAAATGGAGAGCCATGAGCATTGTAGTAACAACTGAGCTAGCATTCATCCAATTTTGAATTGTTTACAACAGTGGTTCTTAACCTTTTTCTTTCCACTCACATACCACTTTAAGTATTCTCTATGCCACAGGTGCTCTGTGATTAGTAAGGGATTGCTTAAGGTGGTATGTGGATGGAAAGAAAAAGTTTGAAAACCAGTTTTAATCATACCTGATTGACTTGTTACGTGCACGGTTTCATAACTCCAGAGGAAATGGGCCAACGACAATTTTTCTCCAGCAAAATATTTCAGTAACAATTGAGTCTAGAGCAGTGATTCTCAACTTTCCCTTCCCACCCACATACCACCTTAAGCAATCCCTTACTAATCACAGAGCACTGATGGCAAAGGGATTACTCGAAGTGGTATGTGAGTGGAAAGAAAAGGGTTGAGAACCACTGGATTATACAATATAGAAGCAGGCCTTTTGGCCAAATTCATCAATGCCATATCCCTTTAAATCTTTTCCATTCATGAATCTTGAACGTCATACAAGCTCCTCTGGCAACTTGTTCCAAAAACAGACCCCGTATGGTATTTTGACAAGTGAAGGTATTGTGAAAACTACTTCTCAATCATAAAAGAGTATACAACATCAGTGTGCACTTATGGCACTCTTAATGTAGTAAAACATCCATGGTGTTATTTGACCAATCCAAAAGAGGAAGTTAGTAGAGGAGCCCAGAATCTTGGTGAAATGAGATTTTAAAGAATATCTTAATGAGGAAAGAGAATGGAGAAAGCCACCGAAGAAGGCTCCGTGTCCCCTGATGAATGGCCCCCTGCATGGCCATGACCAAGATTATGAGAGCCATATCCAAGGCAAACCAACACAAGGCAGTGGAACCAGGTAACATACCAGGACTGTGCACACCAATTGATGGAGGTCTTCCCAGACATCTTCAACACTTCACTGTAGGTTTCAAAACAGCCACCATCATCCCAGTGTCAAAAAGGATGACAAAATCAAGCCTCAATAACTATTGCCTCCACTATTATGAAATGGTTTGAGCATCTGGTGATGGAATACATCAAAGCACACCTTGAAGAAACATTAGACTCATTTCAATTTGCCTGTAGAAGAAACTATTCCACTGATAATGCTACAGCCTTGTCCCTTCACAGATCCTGACCCATCTGGAGAATGATGCCAGGCTGACTTCAGCTCTGCTTTTAATACAATCATTCCCCAGAGGCTGTTCGAGAAGCTATCCTCACTGGAACTCAGTATCTCTCTCTGCAACTAGATTCCACCCGGATCAGTAGCAGAACACCAAGCACCGTCATGTCACGCTGAGTACTGGCACACCTCAGGGCTGTGTTAAGCCCACTCCTGTTTATGCTACTGACCCACAATTGCATTGCCAGATCCAGCTCCAACTGAGTCATCAAATTTGAAGATGACAGACCAGTAGTCGGCCTCATCAGCAACAACAATGATTTGCACTACATAGAAGAGGTGGAAAATCTCGTGATATTGTGTGTAATTAACAATTTGAGTCTCAATGTGGACAAGGCAAAGAAGATAAATCATGGACCACCCTCCATCAATATACTTGTGTAATAGTCAAGATTTTTGGACCATGATTTCAGGTCAAATTTGGGAAGGCTGAATTTTACATGAGTCATACTTTTGACCACAATCAATACTTGGCCACTGAAGGCATCGGAAGCTCGTAAGGGTGGGCGCTTGGGCCTAGGAAAGAGCATGACCGAGGCGTTGGAAGTTCAGGTGGGCAGGGGGTCGGGAGACTGGTGGGCTGGCGATCGCTGCTTCGGGAGCTCGGTGGGCAGACAATTGGGCATCAGGAGCTCTGCTGTGCAGGTGGCTGAAGTGTCAGGAGCTGGTTTGGGCGGTCTTTGAAGGCGAGATCCATGGTCAGGGAATTGGGAGCTCAGATGAGCAAGCGGCTAAGGCAAGGATCCGCAGTCAGGGTGTTGGGAGCCAATACCTGGGGAGGAGGGGATGGGTGTGGTCAACTTTTACATGAGCCATATGGAAAATTAGGGCCAAATAAAATGGGGGAGGGTCAACGATTACACGGGATTAACTATTACACGAGTATATATGATGACTCTGAGGTGGAGAGAGAGTAGAGAGCACCAAGTTCCTTACAGTCCACTTAACAAGTGACCTATGGTAGAAGCACATCATCTCCTCATTTGTCAGAAAGGTGCAACTCCGAATTCACTTGACCAGAATGAAGCAGACAAGGAAACTGGCACCATCATGTCAACCTTTTACAGGAGCATTATTGAGACCGTGCTGGCTGGCTGCATCACAGTGTGGCACATTTGCCTTAGAGAAATAGATCGGAGATCAATCAGCAGGATCATAAGAGGATCAGGGAAGATTACTGGAGTCTCCCACTTGCCCATCGACATGGTCTACTGGGATAGTTGTCTGAAGAGGGCGCACAAAATCGTTGAGGGCCCCTTTCACTCTGCACACAGGGTGGTGGCACACAAGGTTGCAGTGGCCACTTCAGGTCCTGAAAATGATGAAATTCCCAACCCACTAAGTTGTATCTATGGTTGGAGAACACTCATCAAAATACAAAATGTGAAGTGGACTTTCAAATTAGTGGATTGCATCAATATTATTCAGTGCGGCTTAAATCTACTGAAGCAGGGAACACAGACTGTTGCCAACCACGAAGTGGATCGTGGGAGATGCGTGGGAGGCCATTGGAAGTCTCCTGGAAAAGACGGAGGCATAAAAAGCAGGGGTTAGAGTGAGAATTAACTCCTTCAAACCCGGCTCCCTATGATCTTAAATGTAAGATCACTGGAGAAGAACATGGATTTCCTAAGGCTGTATCTGAACCAGAGAAAACTGCAAGGCTCCTGTGCTTTGCTGATTGAAGAAACGTGGCTCCAGGACACCATTCCAGACTTAGTGATCAAGCTGGATGGCCTCATTTCCTTCAGGGCAGACAGAAATGCTGCTGCTTCTGGCAAGACTCGAGGAGGGGAACTGTGCATTTATATAACAAGAACTGATGCACAAATGTCTCTTTCGTGACATCAGTCTGCTCAACAAAGATAGAGTACATCCTGGTGAAAAGCCCACCCTTCTATGGGCCTAGAGAATTCTCGGCCATGCTAATTGCTGCAGTCTTCTGCTATTGAGAGTGAAGCCACGAAAGAGCTTTACAGTGCCATCTGAGAAGCCAAGATGTCACACACTGATGGTGCCATGTTTAATAAAACAAAATGACATAGACAAGAAAAGACAATTGACAGAAAAAAATTGAAATATATTACAAGTATATAGAGTAGAAAAAGATTATGAGGACTAAACAAAGATACTAAGAGTTAGGAAAGAAAACACAAAATTCTGCCTTGCAATTAAAAACAGAACAAACAATAAGAAATATTGTAGCAACAAAGAAGGAAAACAATCAGATTTTATGCAAACCACAAGAAATTAAGGAGAATTTTTAAAAAATTTTATAAGCAACTATATCAATCTGAATTTTTAGGAGAAAGTTCTGAAATAGATGATTTTCTGTCCCATATTGACCTACTGTGGCGGCGCACTCTCTCATGGCAAACCGGCCCCGCATGTAACAACACATGGCGGGGCAGCCATGGGAAGATGGCGCTGTCAGGGTTTTCTCCCTGCCTCAAGTCTCCTGCCCAGCGCGCGCCTGGGGCAGCAATTATGATGTCACAATGCACAAGGTGACTGAGCTCATGCTGCCCTTAAAAGGGCGCGAGCTGAATTTGAATAAAAAACAGTCATTAATGACTTTCAATGTGGTGGCTGAGTCTTTCTTGGCTATGTCCAGCACTACATTACCTCAATTAGATTTGGAGGAACAATGCAAACTGTCAAAGTCATTGACTATTACAGAAGTTTATGATATACTAATGTCTTTATCAAATACTAAAGTGCCAGGTGAAGACGAATTTCCCACAGAGTTCTAAAAAGCCTTCAAAGAATTATTAATTCCACCCTTTTTAGAAGTATTAAAACAAGTGGGAAAAACTCAAGACTTACCTGAATCTTGTATAATGGCTATAATTTCAGTAATATCAACAAAAGGAAAAGATCCTTTATTACTATCCTCATATAGATCAATATCTTTGTTAAATACAGATTACAAACTCATTGCAAAATTATTAGCAAATAGACTAACAAATTATTTACAAAAATTAGTGAAATTAGACCAGACAGGATTTTTTTTAAATAGATCAGCTGATAATATCTGTAAGTTTCTTAACTTGATTCAGTTAATCAAGTTAAACAAGGAAAGAACAAACAGTTGCAGTAGCATCAGATGCTGAAAAGGCCTTTGATAGGCTTGAATGGAGTTTCTTGTTTAAAGTATTACAGAAATTTAAAGTACCATAACGATTCATTAACTGGAGTAAGGCTTTATATAACAAACCTAAGGGAAGAGTATTGACTAATGGGTATATTTCAGATTCTTCTCTGTAAATAGGCCAACTAGACAGGGATGTCCACTATCACCTTCCCTTTTTGTTTTAGCTATAGAAGCATTAGCAGAATTGATAAGATCAGATAAAACAATAAAGGGAATAAAAATAAATGAAAAATTTAAAATTAGCCTATTTGCTGATGATATTATTGTGTACTTAACACAACTTGAAAAGTCTATAAAGATGTTACATACTAAATTGAAAGAATACGATGAAGTATCAGGATATAAAGTTAACATTGACAAAAGTGAAGTAATGCCAATGAACACAGCTGATTTTACACATTGTAAACAGGAATCTCCTTTCAAATAGCAGATGCAGGCAATACATTATCTATGTATTAGAATAGTGTTGAGCCCAGAGGACCCCAAAACCCAGCAGCAATAGAAATTTACCAAGACAAATGGTTACTTAAACAAAAGTTGCTTTTAATTTTCTTTAAACATAAAAACAGGATCAAACTTTAATTTATTATTATTAACTTAACTTAACCCCCTTCTTTGCTTTAATAGTCCAATCATTCACTTATCACTTCTCCAGCTAATTCTTATACTGTGCACAGAATTTAATATTAATGAATTTTCACTAGGCTCTGGTGCTTAAAGTTAAATGGTTACTGCTTAGGAAGGTTCTTGTTGGTTTCAGAGAGAGATTTGTGGCTCGTTGGGCATTCACAAACTGATTTCCTCCAATCAGTCCCTTCAGTATCTTGCCGAAGAAACTTGCCTCATCATGGGTTTTCCAAATGATAACCTCTTCTTCCAGGTCATTACCAAGTTCCTCTTGTTTCCTTTATTTCAGGAGAAACACTCTAGCCAGCCATTTCCTCTTGTAAGGACTACAAGGATTTTTGAACAGAACTCACAACCCGTCTTCAAAATAGGACTTTCAAAAAGCCTGCCAACTTGCCATGTTGCAGCCTCAATTGCACAACTGACTTCTCTCCCTCTCTCTGCTTGTAAAAACCAGAACGTTTTGCAAGGCTCCAAACCCAATCCTTGTAAGATCTTTTCAGCCTCTGCCTGTACATTGTTCCATTTGCACCTACTTCCAAAGCAGTTCCATTGACTTTTGCAAAGGTACTAGTGTCTGAATGTCTAGCTTCAGAAAAACTCTTGCAATTTAAATGAGATGTGAAGTGTAAGTATCTGTTTGGGAAGTGACCTACACTAACCCCCCCCACCCCACACACACACACACACTATCTCTTTTAAAGACATTTATATAATAATAGATAATACAAATCATAACAATTGACAATAATTTAAATCATCTGTTTAAATTAAACTATCAACCACCATTACAAAAGATCCAAGATGATCTAGAAAAATGGAAAGACTTACCTATAACTTTAATAGGGTCGATTGACTGTATAAAAATGAACGTATTTCCAAGGTTACAGTATTTTTTCAATTGTTACCTATTCCCTTATCAGGAACATTTTTCCAAAAACCGAATAGAGAAATAAGAATATTTCTATGGAAGAGTAAGAAATCAAGAGTGGCTTTGGGCAAGTTAATTTGGTCATATAAACAAGGGGGCTTGCAGCTACCAAATTTTAAAAACTACTATAAGGCAGCTCAATTAAATTTTTGCAAAACTCCTATCAACTAGGGGAAAAACCAGCTTGGCTCAAGATGGAGTAATGTAAATTAGAAGAAAATGTTTCTGAACATTTAATTTATAAATATAACGAGAAATTAGTAAGGAATAAAAATACACCAATATTGCATCATATATTAAAAATATGGAGTAATGTACATTTAGAAAGGGGGATTGTAAACTATGAACTTCCAAATATGTTATTAAAACAAAATCAATTAATTCCTTTTACAATGAACAATAAAAAAATTTTAATGAATGGACAAGAAAAGGAATTAAAAGAATAAAAGATTGTTTTTTGGGATAATATTTTAATGATATTTGATCAATTGAAAGATAAATATGAAATATTGAATGACACAATATTTTCTTATTATAAATTTAAAACATTTAAAGAAGATAGGAACAAGTTTAAGGCTACCTGAGTCAAGCTGTTTTGAATATATAATTAGACACTTTGATAGTTTAAAAATTTATTACAAATATGTATATTAAATTACACAATAATAAAAATAATAAAGAAATGTACAAATCAAAACAACATTGGGAAGAGGATTTAAATATACAGATAAAAAACAGAACTTGGTCTGAACAAATAAATACTCGGTATCATATGATGCAATATAATTTGTTACATAGATTATATATTATACCTCTACAATTAAAAGGATGCACTCCACATTATCAGATAAATCCTTCCATTGTAAACAAGAAATTGGAACAATACTGCATTCAACTTGGACATGTGAGAAAGTAAACTTTTTCTGGGACGAATTGAATCTAATATTAAATCAAATAACAAAAAATAAAATACCTAAATATGCAAAAAAATTCTATTAAGTAATATAAATGATAAAGATTTACAGTTAAAATTGGATAGATCTCAAAAACAATTTATTATGATTGCTTTAGCAGCAGCAACAAAAATAAATGCATAGCAACAACTTTGAAAATACAGCGCTAGTAGATAGAAATAGCTGTATTCCATTAGAAAAAATTACCTATCAGAGATAATTTTGGACAATTTTAAAAATATGGGAACCATATATAAAATTGATTGGTGACCACCAGACTCAAACCTCCAACTCTTAAAGGGATAGTATAATGTATGTTACCGAATATATTATATTTATTGATTCAATTAAAAATTGGATAATAACCAGATGCCACTAATTTTTATATTTAATTTTGAGGGGAGGAGAGGGAGGAGGGATGGTGAGAAAATGGTAAATATCACATAAATTCATATATATATATATATATATATATATGAATTTATGTATGTAAAGCTTATAGTTTTAAATTATTGTGACTTATTAAATATTTTTTTTTAAACTGATGGTGCCACGATTGTTTCTGGCGATTTCAATCACATCAACCTGAAAACACTCTTATTACGCTTTCAAGTGACTTTCAAGTGGGGAAAGAGCATGTGACCTTGGAAAAAACACCCTGGATCAGGTGTTCACCAACATTCCTGGTGCATGCAAGGCTGCACCTCACCCACACCTTGGTTAATCAGATCCCATATGTGTACTGCAAACCCCGGCATACAGACCGCTGGCAAAGCAAACTAGGAGATCAGGATGTGACCGGGGTGAGGTGGGTACCACAGCAGCACTGCAAAACTGCTTTGAGACCATGCAATGCAGCTGTTTCAGTTTCAGGGAGGGGGGCCAAATACAACGGTCACACAAGCATAGGAGAGTACACAACCTCAATGACTAGCTACATCAGCAAGTGCATTAAGTGCCACTGAGATCAAATGCTTCACAACCAGGGCTAACCAGAATACATGGTTGGATGCAGAGGACCGGCCCTTCTCAGAGCTCGTGATGCTGCCTTCAGGACAGGCGATAGGATGAACTCTCCCATGCAATCCAGAAGGCAAAGTGGGGGTACGCACAGAAGATCCACAAATAGCTGTGACACTCCAGCAACACAAGGCACATGTAGCAAAGGATCAAGACTATAATGGATCACAGTTCAACTTTGCGAGTTAAGGACAATGATGCCTCCCTTCCAGACAGACTGAACACCTTCTATGCACAGTTTGATGAAAAGAGCAAGATGATAGCAAAGAAAG
This sequence comes from Narcine bancroftii, assembly GCF_036971445.1. Classification (NCBI taxonomy): domain Eukaryota; kingdom Metazoa; phylum Chordata; class Chondrichthyes; order Torpediniformes; family Narcinidae; genus Narcine; species Narcine bancroftii. The sequence continues at coordinate 44,707,590 of NC_091469.1, forward strand.
CTCCATGTCTCCCTGATGAACAGGCCCCCTGCATAGCTGTGGCTGAGGTGAGGATAACCCTATCCAAGGTGAACCCACACAAGGCAACCAGATCAGACAACATACCTGTTCGGGTAGTGAAGGACTGTGCAGACCAATTGACGGAGGTCTACATGGACATCTTCAACACCTCACTGCAGCAGTCCATCATCCCGCAGGGTTCAAGATAGCCAACATCATCCCAGTACCCAAGAGAGCAGCAATAACAGGCATCAATCATACTGCCCTGTGGCAATGACGTCCACATTATGAAATGCTTTGAACATCTGGCAATGGAATGCATCAAAGCACACCTCTCAGAGGTGCTGCACCCATTTCAATTTGCCTTTGGAAGAAACCACTCCACAAACGATGTTATAGCCTTATCCCTTCACTTCATCCTGACCAACCTGGAGAATGACACCTCATACTCCAGGCTGCTGTTCACTGACTTCAGTTCAGTGTTTAATATGATCATTCTCCAGAGGCTGGTAGAAAAGCTGTCCTCACTCGGCTCAACACCACTCTGGGTAAGTGGACTCTGGACTTCCTAACGCTTAGACCATAGTCTGCCAGGGTTGGTGGCAGGACATCGATCACCATCACATTACAATGAGCACTGGTGCACCTCAGGGCTGTGTGCTCAGCCTGCTTCTATTCACACTACTGTCCACGAAGAAGTAGAAGTAGAAAATCTCATAAAATGGTGCGAGAGTACCTGAATCTCACTGTGAACAAGACAAAGGAGATGATCATGGACTTCAGGAGGACTAGGAATGGCCACCTTCCACTACACAGGAGGGTTGAGTACAACAAGCTCCTTGGAGTTCACTCAACTATTGATCTATCATGGACACTCACCATCTCCTCACTTGTCAGGAAGGAGCAGCAGCGACCACACATCCTGAGAAGACTGAAGCAGGCAAGGCTACGCTACCATTATGTCAACCTGCTATAGGAGCTCTATTGAGAGCATCCTGGCCGGCTACATCACAGGGTGGTAAGGTTGCTGCAGATGAATGGATCGAAGGTCAATCCACCGGACGACAAGAATGGCAGAGAGGATTGATGGAGTATACCTCCACCTCAACAACGTAATCTATTGGGATTGTTCTCTAAAGAGGGAGCGCAAAATCATGGAGGATTGCTTCCACCTTGCATGCAGCATCTTTCAGCTGCTCCCATTGCGAAAGAGATACAGGAGTATCAAAGCCAGCACCACCAGGCTGAGGAACAGCTTCTTCCCATGGGCAATGAGAATGTGAACAACCAAAGGAACTGCTCATACTAACCATTTGAGACTCTCATATACATGAAGCAATATTTATTTATTTATTTATTTGTATATATGTATATTAATCTTGCATATGTATTGTCTGAGGGTTATGTCTGGTTGTGCGTCTGCATATTTTGCACCAAGAACCAAAGAATGCTGTTTTGTCAGGTTTTACTTGTGCAATCAGATGATAGTAAACTTGACTTGATACAGGAAAGTTTTATGCTGTAAAATCCAAAGATAAGAGCCACTTCTTTTCAGGAAGTCCATCAGGAACAAGCATGACCTGGTACACTGCAGTTCTAAGGTGGCTAATAAGGCCAACATGTAACCCGCCGTCTTTACTACAACTAGAGCAAAATTTCAGAATTAGAGCAGGTTATCCAGATGCAAATAATAGAAAAGAATAGTCAAGGTTTGAGAATGTATGAAAAGATCATATTAATGCCATGCTCTGAGAAGCTCAAAGCTACAAAATAGCAAATTCTGCACAGGTATCACTAAGAAAAATCTATATCTAAAAGAGGGTCTTCTTCTGGACCACTCAAGCCATATAAAAATGAGACAGTGGTGATGACAAAATTGAGGAAATGTGATGACAAGAAAGTTACAATATGGAAGTCTTTTTGACTTCTGATCCTTAGCAGTCCTTTGTTATTCCAAATTACTTCCCTTGTATGAGAATCCTTTGCCCATGCAAAAATAAATCATTCTAGTGTCTTTCAGTGGTTGCAGGATCATCATTAACAAATTTAAGCCATTGAATATCAGGCTCTATTCATCCTTACCTTGACAGCAGCACTGGAATGTAGAGAGCGCTGACCAATCAAAAAGAAAGGACATAGGAACCAGAGTATACCAGACATATAGCATCAACATTACGGCAACTAAGGAACAAATTCCAGCTAATTCAATAGATGAAGTTGGAACAATTGCATGTGAAATTATTGCACCTGAAAGGGCTGTTTATTGTCCCTGGATGGAGTTAAGAAATGTGGTGCATATATAGGTATTATGCCTCCTACATTTACATGCAAAATTGCTTGAGAAGCAAATGTGATGATTGTTGAGGTATGAGTGAACAAGGGAGTCATGGAAAGAATATTGTGAAGGAAATTTATTTTTCCTACGGTGGTGGGATCCAACTGTAACAGGTAGAAATGTTGAAGAATGACATGATGGATGTGAAGACTGCTGGTGTAAAAGTTAAGAAGCAAGGAAATGCAACTCTTGTTCTATGTGGAGGGAGGCAGAAGTGCAGGAAATGGAGGAGATGCGGATCAAGGCACCATCAACAGTGGGGGAGGGGAGAAGGCAGATTTCTGGAAGACGTGTCAGATATCCTGGAGTAGAAAGGCTGAACTGGAGAACAGATGTGATGGAGAAAAAAGAGAAAGGAATGGAATTCTTTCAAGAGACAGGGTGAGAAGAGGTTTAGCTCTGGAAATTAGCAGAGTCTGTCTCCTAAGATGATGACTGAAAGAGCCAGAAAGGGGAGAGATGTGTCGGAAATAGTGAATCAGAGGGTATGGTGGAAATTAATAGTGAAGTTGATAAAATTGACAACTGCAAGAAGTAACGCCAATGAAGTAGCATGGATGGTGTAAACGTTAACACAATGCAATTACAGTGCCAGAGACCAGTGTTCGAATCCAACACTATCCTGTAAGAAGTTTGTATATTCTCCCTGTATCTGTGTGGGTTTCCACTAGGTGCTCGAGTCTTCTCCCATGTCCCAAAGACGTGCAGGGCTGAAGGTTAATTGGTCACATGGGTGTAGTTGGGTGGCACCACCTCATGGTCCAGAAGGGCCTGTGATTGTGATATATCTCTAAATTAAAGAAGTTGTTGATGTAGCAGTGTGGTACCAGAATAAGGTTAGAAAAAAGAATTCTCCATAGCTAACAAAAAGAGAGGTGTAGATAGGACTTATACAAGTGTGCATGACTACACCTTTGATTTGTATAAAGGAGAGTAATAGAAGGAGAAGTTGTTCAGGATAAGAACAGATTCTATCAGGCAGATGCGAGTTAATAGAGGGGAACTGTTTGAACTTGCAATCTTGAAAGAAATGGAGAGCTCCAAGGCTTTCCTGATGGGAATTGGAATGTTTAGGGACTGGATGTACATACTAAAGTTGATGTGGTGGGGCCCAGAGAATTGGATGTTGTTAGAATGGTGCATGCAAGGTGTCCCACATATTGGAGAGAAGGACCAAATGGGCAAGGTAGGATGCAGTCAAAGAAAGAGGAGATAAGTTCAGTGGGGAAAGAGCAGGCAAAAACACCGAAACGCTGGTGGAATTTGATAGGTTTTGCAGCGTCCATAGGAGGTAAAGATATATTACCAATGCTTTGGGGCTGAGCCCTTCATCAAGGTATGAAGTAGGGCTAAGCCCCGAAACGTTTGTAATACACCTTTACCTCATATGGACACTGCGAAACCTACTGAGTTCCTCCAGCATTTCGGTGTTTTTACTACTATCACATCAACTGCAGACTTCAGTGTTTCAAAACAATGGACCTATAAGGGCAGTACTGTTTGTCCATATTAGATAGGAGATAAAAACAGGCAGTACAGGTTGGGAAAATATCAGTTTGGAGGATGTAGAGAAAAGATCTCCTGAAGTATCCGAGAGCTGTCAAAGGTAGAGGCCAGTCTGTCAGACTTGCACTTGTAACACTTGTGATGCAACTCAGGCAAAAAAAGGTTGAGAAGTGGCAGCATTTATCCTTTTTAATGGATTATTAAATGACTGTGATAAAATGCAGACAAAATAGTAATTTTTTTTTAAATTTAACTTAAGGTAAGAAAAATTAGTCACCTTTTTGATTTATAGATTTTGAAAAAATGTCATGCACGATTAACAAAGTGATAAATAAACTGTAAGTCACGTCGTTTGCAGAAAGCACTTGAAAGCTTGTAAATAAAATATCAGAACCATAAGCAAATTTCTAAAACACCAAAGTATAACCACACTTGAAGCATAACTCATTGCTTTTTCAGGGAGATAAAGCAGTTGTTACATAAATTAACAACAAACAGCTCACACACAGCATATCACAACTTTCTTTCCATAATGAACAAGGCCATACCTGTATGGGTTCTCATGTGCTGCACATAATTGTTCTTTCTGTCAGAGAAATAAGAACATTGTGAACAAGTATAAACCTTTCGTGGAAAGTGGTTCCGCAAATGCTTCTTCCAGTGATATTCACTGACAGTAGTGTATGTGCAGATGGTGCATTTATAAACTTTCTCATTTTCTCCAACTTTCTCATGATGTTTCAGATGTGCCAAATAATGATCATATCGGTTTGTGTTATAGCCACACCTATCACAGCGAATGGGCCCTTTAGAAATATCTGCCTCTTCTGGAAGAGGATCTGGAACTTTGGATTTGCTTTGTTTTTCCGCATTTTCTTCAACAATAAACTTTTTGGCGCTATGTACTTTGATGTGATGTACAAACTCCATCTCAGATTCAGCTTCATAGTCACAAGGTCGACAACGAAATGGTTTGGACTTTTTTCCTTTGTCTGTCAAACTCTCTGGATTCACTACTTCAGGTGAATCTGTGCTCAGGACTTGAGAAGAACTTTCAGATCCGCGCTTTGTTACGACATTTGGCACACTTTGATTTTCTGTATTTACATTTTCTGATTGCAAGGTGTCATTTACATCAGATCTCAAATCTTCCTCATTGTCTGATAAATTGTCATCAACTGTTTTCAATTCTGCCATCAATCTATCCTCTCCATGGGAATCGTAACAGCTAATGTCTCCAGTTAAGGCAACATTTGCTAACATAACCAACTGTGGTGCTGCTGTCAAGTCATTTTTGGATAGGTAATTAAGGCCACATAGTTCCTCATTAGAAGAAATACCAATATTGGAGTGGGAAAACATGCCAGACCCACTGGATTGTTCAAGTACTTGTGCAGCCATTTTTAATTTCCTGAGTGTAAAAACACAAGGGATAATGTGAGGTACAAAATTACTCATCAATGTAAAGACAAACAGGTTGTTATTGAAGATTCAAATTATAACTCAAAAACAAGAGAATTATTATTTTGCTGCATCAACATTATTACAATTCAAGACAAAACAATAACCAACATGAGATTCATTGTATATAATGTACAAATACTTAACTGATATTTTGATTGTTCTTTACTTAAGCAATGTTATTTGAAACTTTGAATTTTAAAGAGTTCAAAGCTACAAACTTCTCAGCATTCACTGGACTTCTGAGCAACCAATGACTTAAAATATCCAAATTGATATTTGGATAACAAGAAGGAAGTGGGCAAAAGTAGAAACTAAGACGCAATGGAGCAGAGGTGGAGCACAGAAGGGAAGCCTTTCAAGGGGGTGTGCTGAGAGGGAGATCAAGCCATGGTGATGGGAATGGAATATAGTGATAAAATATTTGATGGTGATAAGAAAGAAAATGAACTGGTGTGCTGGGGGAATAATCACAGATTAGGTAGAGGAGCAGGAGAGTTGTGAAGCCAGTGGGAGAGGGAGAATTCAGTGTTGGTGATGGTGAGGTAAAGTGAACAAGGACAGGAAAGGATTGGAAAGAGGCTAAAGAAGCTTGCAAAATGGAAAGGGGAGGATGCAATGACTTGCCTTTGAGGAGAAGGGTGGTTAGTTAAATTGAGAGCTAGGGTACAGGGATAAGTGGGCAAATAAAGAGTGGGCAGAAACAGAAGAGAAGCAGTGATTCAGAGTGGGAAATGGGAGTCCTGAGGAATGAAGGACTGAGGTGAGGGGCAGAGGATATGGTGGCAAAAAATTTACAAGCAATGCAAAAGAATGGGATTACAGTATCTTGAATGGGACTGAACAGGTGTGTGAAATTTAAATAAATGATGAAAATGAAAATGGAGGAAGATGAAAGAGAATGAGGAAGAGTTCAGAAGAGAATTATTGAGGATGATCTAATGATGATCATGAGGAATGCCTCTGCAAGAAGAGGCTCTTGAGATTTTGAGATTCTTAGTGAGTAGATTCCAGGAGGATCCAAAGATTACACTGTGGACTAAATAGGGATGGAAAAGAATGAAATGGTTTGGGAAGGGAAGGACTGAAACAGAACAGGTTAATGGTATGTATTAAAGACAAAAGAGTAGCAGAATGAGGGTAGATGGTGGAGAAAAGTGTTGATGTCAAGCCTAAAAGAAATTGGGGGTCTGGGTAGCCCTTCAAGGAATCCAAGGATGAAAGAGGGGCTTGAAGGATTGAGGTCAAGACAAAAAAGAGAAGCACATTTGGCAGAAGTGGAAAGTGCAAAGTGAAGGGGTTGGTGATGGTGGTCGGGGAGCAGAAGGGTAGGGCAAAAAGAGGGATCTGCAAGAAACTGGGGACAATAGAAAAGAGACTGGGAAGGGAGGGAGAAAGATAAAGAAGAGTAAGTAAATCTGGGAAGATCTACCAAGGGTCTCAGGGATGGGAGCAGATAGGTTTGTGAGAGTCAATCAGAATTTCCAGACAGAAAGGCAAGGGCTGGTCAGAGGTCAAAGAGGGAAGGTCAATTTCATCTACCCTTTGCTTCCCTTATGCTACTCTTGAACCTTCCCTGCATCCCCTTTCCCGAACCCCCTCTGAATTCCCCATACACCTGTCTAATCTCCCCTCCTGGTAATGTCTGCAAACAGCTTCCCATCTACTCATTCATTGGGTCCCTTCCTGGGCATGGGTGGGCATCGGTCGCTGAGGATATGGGTCATAGCAGAGAGGATGAGAAGGGCACGCGAGTGAGGGTATGTCAAGGTAGTTCAGGGACTAATGCAGAAATGAATGGAGTTTTACGAGAGGGTTGCACGGGAACTCGGGCGCGGTGAGAGAACTGCGGGGGATCCAGGGCTAAGGATGGTTGGGGTATTGGATGGGAGTGTTGTGCAGAAGTTATGGGAAGGTGAAGTATGAGCAAGATCATGCCGCACATTGTAGGGTTTGCGGGCATGGGACCATGAGATGTGGGGTGTTGGGGGGTGCCAGTGATCCGGGATACTCGGTACTCGTGTCATGTTGGCTCCGCCGGCCGACATGTTGATTCCAGAACCTCTCGCTGTCCAAGCGGAGCACAGAAAGTTGGGGGGAGGGGTGGGGGCAGAGAGAGAGAGAGACAGGCGGCTCTCCTTGCCAAAACAAGCACCACTCGGGAAGTAAAACGTGGATAGACCCGGCAAGAGGGGCTCGGCCCATCTCCCATTCCTCTCATCACCCCTGTCCGAGGGTCGAGGACGGGCCTGCTCCGCTCCGCTCCGCAATCAGCCCTGGACAGCGCCTCAGAAGGTAGCCTTTTCCAATTCCGATCCCCAGCCAAGGAACCAGCGAAGGGAGCCTTCCCCTTGTCCAGCTCAACTTCGGAATTGGGCTCCACTCACCAGCAGCCCGGTCCGGCCCGGCGGTGGTCCCTGCGCTACTCTCGGCGCCTCGCATTCCTTCACACCGAGAAGCCGAGCGAAAGTTTCAGCCCAACTCCAGCAACAGGTCTTCCGCCCGTGCAGGCCACTGACGTCAACGCGCCGCGGCACAGCTGTCAGCAGGGTGGCCGCGGGGAGCGGGGAGCAGGGCTTCGAGCCTACGTTGCACCCCAGTCGACGGGGCACAAGGGCGAGGGAAGGGGTAATCCCAATCGGGAAGAGGAAGGGAACCTCGCGAGCAAGCGAGGCGTGGCAATCAACAGCAGCTCATCGTAGGAGCACCCCAACCAACCAGGGCTCAAATGCAATCAGCGGATACTATCGGGAGAGACCACCCCGACCCTAGGGGCACCAGGAAGGAGGAGGAGGGCCCCAGGGAGAGGAATCGAGGAATGCAAATCATTGGAACTCTTGGAGAGGGGAATTGGAATCCATTCAAAGGGGCCTCCAGGGACAAGCCATTCAACAACTGACCTGGGTGGGACAGGCAGCACCCTAGAGAGCACGGCTCCAGAGACGGAGAGGAACCACACAGGCGTGAAGAAGCTTCAAAATGGGTTCTTCCAAAGACAAGAGGACAGTCAGCAATTGCTCCAAGATAGGGAGTGAAAATTCCAATCCGTTCGTGCTTGAGAGAGAAGGTGCGCTACGTCCAGAGAAGAGGTTCAGGGAGAGTTAGCACACCCAATCACCATTGGTTAGCCACTTGTTAACCATGTACTTGTCCAAATGTATTTTGAACATCGCCATTACTTCTGGCAGCTGGTTCTACACAGGTATCATCCTCTGTGTGGAAAAGGTGCCACTCGGGCCCCTTTAAAAACTTTCCCCCCCTTGCCTTAAATCTATGCTCTCTAGTTTTAGACTCCACTCCCTGCACTTACTTCTGTATTTATATGCCTCTAAGGTCACCTCTCAGTCTCCTACATTTCTTATAACTCAAACCTTCAAGTCTCAGCAACGTTCTCGTGTATCTTTCCCCCACCCTTTCAAAGTAATGACATCTTTCCTATAACTAGGCAGAGTTGCACACAATATTCCAAATATAACCTTCAAATGTGTGCAGTGTAACATAATATCCCAATTCCTGTACTCAATGCCCTTATCAAAATTGGCACAAGCATGTCAAAAGTCCAGACTAACAGTAAATTCACAACGTTAAATGTGGCATCAGAAATCTTTACAAAAATGTTGTTTGTCATGATCAGTGTGTAAGAAATTATACATTCATGCTGTTCAGGGAAGGGAATCTGCCATTCTGTAATTCTTCCTTGTTCTGGCCTATATGCGGTTCCAGTCTCACTAGTGTAGTTGACTCTTACATGACTTAGCAAGGCATTCAGTATAAAAGCCTTGAGAAATGGAAACAAATAATACCCTTGCAGTGAAGAAAGAATAAGTGCTGGACCTACAACTGAATCCTGAAAATAAGGCAAGGTGCATTACCTATGAGCCAAGGAACTGCCTCAATTACTATTGCCCAGTCGCACTCACAGATACTGTAATGAAATGCTTTGTGAGATTGGTCATGGCCAGAATTAACTCATACCTAAGTAAAGACCTGGTCTGACTGCAATTCGTCAACTGCCACAATCACTCCACAGTAGATACTGGTTTTCCACTCAGCCCTGGATCATCTCGACAACAGCAGCACGCACATCAGGCTGCTTTTCATCGATTACAGCTCAGCTTTCAACACCATCATCCCTTCAGTACTGGTCAGAAAGAGTCAAAACCTAGGCCTCTGCACCTCCATCTGGAACTGGATCCTTGACTTCCTCATCAGAAGACCACAGTCAGTGGTAACAATGTCTCCTCCTCACTAACAATCAACACAGGAGGATCTCAGGATGCATGCTGAGCCCACTCCTATACTCTCTCTTCACCCATGACCATGTGGCACATTTCAAATGCCATCTACAAATTTGCTGTTGTCAGCAGATTCACAAATGACAATGAGGAAGCGTACAGGAATGAGATAGTTCTACTAGTTAAGCGGTGTCACAACAACAAACTTGCACTCAACATTAGCAAAACCAATGAGTTGATTGTGGACTTCAGGAAAGGGAAATCAGGAGAATACAAAGCAGTCCTCATCGAGGGGTTGGCAGTGGAAAGGGTAAAGAACTTCAATTTCCTGGGTGTCATCATCTCTGAAGATCTATCTTGGGGCCTTCATGTCAGTGCAATCATGAAGAAGGCTCACCTGTGGATACACTTCGTAGGAGTTTGAGGAGATTTGGTACGTCACCAGAGACTCTTGCAAATTTCGATAGTTGTACCATAGAGAGCATTCTGATTGGTTGCATCACTGTCTGGAACAGAGGTACCAATACACAGGACAGGAAAAGGCTACAGGGAGTTGTGATCTCAGCCAGCGTCTTCATAGATGTTAGGTTTTACTCCATTTTGAACAGCTACAAGAGGCGGTGTCTCAAGAAAGCAGCCTCCCATCATCAAGGATCCTCACCACTCAAGCCATGCCCTTTCCTCACTGCTACTATCAGGAAGGAGGTACAGGAGCCTGAAGATGAACACCCAACAGTACAAAAACAGCTTCTTCCCCTCTGCCATCAGATTTCTGAATGGACAATGAACCATAGACACTGCCTCACGTTTACTCTTTTTTTGCACTAATTTATTTATTACTTTTAAAAATGTAATTTATAGAATCTGTAATGCTGCCTCAAAACAACAAATTTCATGACACATTTTCTTGATAATAAATTATGATTCTGTGCCTCTAGTACATCTGGACCCAATACACTGCTGATGATGTCAAGTCAAGTTTATTGTCATCTTATTGTACAGGGTTCTCTGGTCCTCGGTGCAAAACACGCAGACATACAACCAGATATAACACACATACAGACAAATAATGCATATGTAGGACAAATATTTATATAAATAAATACATATTGTTTTGTACATATGAGAGTCTCTGAAGGTTAATGTGAGCAGTTCATTAATCCTTCAGCATTCTCACTGCCCTTGGGAAGAAGTTTTTTCTCAGCCTGGTGGTGCTAGATTTGATACTGATTCTTCTGTGTCTCTTCCCTGATGAGAGCAGCTGAAAGATGCTGTGTGCAGGCAGGGAGGAGTCATCAATGATTTTGTATGTCCTCTTCAGCCAATGATCCTAGTAGATCATGTCGATTTTGGGATGGTGGGGGGGGGGGGAGAGACTCCAGTGATCCTCTCTGCCACCTGTGAATTGGCTTCTGATCCATTTATTTGCAGCAACCATACCACAAATTTAATGACACTGTTGGAGCTGAATCTGGCAATGCAGTTCTAGGTTAATAGTGTGAATAGGAGCAGGCTGAGCATGCAGCCCTGAGGTGTGCTAGTGCTCTCCATGATGGTGCTCGACGTTCTTCTACTAACCCAGACAGACTGTTTCTGAAGTGCAGTATCCAATTACAGAGAGGGGTGTTGAGTCCCATTGAGGACAGCTTCTCACCAGCCTCTCGGGAATGTTCGTATTAAATGTTGAGCTGAAATCAATGAACAGCAGCCTGGCATACGAGGCATCATTTTCCAGGTGTGCCAAGATGGAATGAAGCAACAAGGCTATAGCATCATCTGTGGAATGGTTTCTTATATAGGTTTATCGAAATGGTTCCAGCGTCTATGGAAGGTGCGCTTTGATGTGTTCCATCACCAAATGCTCAAAGCATTTCTTAATGGAGGTCAGTGCCACAGGGTGGTAAATGTTGAGGCCTGTTACTATCACTTGGGTACTGGGATGATGGTGGCTCTCTTGAACCCTGCAGGAATGATGGACTGCTGCAGTGAGGTGTTGAAGATGTGCATGAAGATCTCCAATCCTTTATTATCTGACCAGGCATGTTGTCTGGTCCCACCACCTTGAGTGGGTTCACCTTGGATAGGGTTCTCCTCGCCTCAGTCACTGCTATACAGGGGGCCCATTCATCAGGAGGACATGGAGTTTTATTTGGTGTAATCATGTTCTTCTCACCAAATTGTGCATAGAAGACATTTAGTCTGTCCAGAAGGAAGGCATCATTAGCCCTTTTTAAATTACAGCACCTGGCTAGCCCTCCTGGAACCCAGGTTTGATTATGGGGCAAAGATACTGGAGGCACCTTTTAAATTGCAGGGGGATCGACCCATTAAATCACTAACCTGATGATTTAAGGGGGGGATCCTATTCCTGCAATGATGCACTTACCTGAAGTACTGCTGGATGTTCAGATGCTGGCTCCCTGGTGACGCACACACACAAATGCTGACGTCACCAGAATAAGTGGGTCACCCATTTTCATTTTCAAATCTGCCATGGACAAGACCCAGGTAAGTTTAACTGGGTTCCATGACTAGCTCTAAGGTAGGTCAGGGACCCGATTGGGTTCTGATGAGGTTGACCTGGTTGGACCCTTTCTAACTGCTGAGTAACTGGGGCACTAACCAGACAAATTGCCCAATTAACCCCATTTTACACAGCAGTTTTAAAGGGCCTATTCTTCTTAACTGGCAAGGATGACGTGATTGTTATAGTCTTGATCCCTTGCCACGTACACCTCATGTCGCTAGTGTAATACAGCTCTCAGTGAATATTCTGTGCGTATCCACGCTTCGCCTTCCAGATTGCAAGGCAGAATTCAGCCCCAGCTGATCTTAGTGCCATCCTACACTCTGTCCTAAAGGTAGTATCATGAGCTCTGAGAAGGGCCCGGACCTCTGCATTCATCCATGGTTGTAAAGCATTTGACTTCGGTAATATCCTCAATGCACTTGCTGATAGAGCCAGTCACTGAGCACATGTACTCCTCTATGTTTACATGACCATTGTAGGTGTCCCTGAAACAGCTTCAGACCATAGTCTTGCAGTGAGGCTGTGCCCACTCCCCCCTCCCCCTCTTCCCCTCCCTGTGACCTGACCTAGTTTGTGTTGCCAGTGGTTTTTACGCCAGGGTTATCAGAATTGATATGTGATCCGAGTAACCAAAGTGGTGGTGAGGTTTAGTCTTATATGCACTAGAGATGTTGATATACATCTGATCCAGGGTGTTGAAATTGTGGTAAGACCATTTTCAAGTTGGCGTGATTGAAGTTGCCAGCAATAATCATGGCACCATCAATGTGTGACATCTTGGGTTCTTGGATGGCATCGTAAAGCTCCTTCATGGCTTCATTCCCAATAGCAGAAGATGGAATCAGCATGGCTGAGAATTCCCTGGACAGGTAGAAAGGTCTGCATTTCAACAGCAGGTACTCTATCTTTGTTGAACAGAAGGTCTTCACCACAGAGACATTGGGTGCACTAGTTCTCATTGATGTAAATGCATGGTCCCCTCCTTGAGTCTTGCCAGAAGCAGCAGTATCTCTGTCTGCCCTAAAGCTGGATCACTGTCTGGAATAGTGTCCAACAACCACATTTCTGTAATCACCAAAGCACAGCAGCCCTGCTGTTCTCTCTGGTTTAGATGCAACCTCAGGTAATCCATTGATATCATGCTGTATAAGGGGAAGACATAAAATGTAGATAAACCTGTTTCACTGCTGTATCTCTCAATGACTATAATTTTGTTTTGTATTAGTTTGTTGCACTACCTGTATTTAATGATTGGCTATTGGGTATCAGTAGTTATTATTGTGCAGCTTATAATTCTAAACTAGAACTCACATAGCTATGTAATTATGAAGATATTCAGCCTTGTCTAAAATAACCACTACACCCTCTTAACAAAATGATTTTAAAAATGTTTTCAACATTTTATTTCTATTGCCAGCAATTGCTTTTGCAAAAGCAATTGACTACATTGTTTGCTTTCATTGTTTTTCTTATGATGTTTTAACCTAAATGTTTTGAGGAAGAGCCTCAATTATATCCGTTCCCACAATGGCAAAGACTGTTTCTTTCAAACAAGCACACTTGTCTTCTTACAATTATTTATTTCTGCATCCTGTTACATTTAAACAATGAGAAGTTGGAGGGGCTCAGCTGGTCAGGCAGCATCCACGGAGAGAAATGGACAGTCATCTCTTCAGGTCAAGATACTTTTTAGAGACAAAGGTGAAAAGAGAGATAGCAAGCATAAGAAAAAGGAAGATGGGCCAGGGAGAGGCTGAGATAATAGGACACTGGACTGATGAATGTGGGAGAATTGAAGCAGTAAAGTTGCATCTAGTGGAGGGGGTGAGTGAAAAGTGAGTGCTGGAGTGGGCTAGGAGAATGATAACAGATGAAGAACAGGTGGAACCAGTGGAATAGATAGGAATTTTCTTGTTTTTGTATTGTGGATTGTGGAGGGTCATGTGACCTCTCTGTCTGGAACCTGGTAGAAGTGTGGAGGGCAATGTGACATCTCTGTGTGGAACCTAGTGGGAATGTGGAGTGTCACGTGACTTCTCCACCTATTAATTTTGGACTCTGCCCACTCAATAGTGCACACCTGACCATTGGCCCCTTTAATTACCTGGTAATTACCTGGGCCAGACCCTCCAGCTTACTGTATATAAAGTCCACCATGTGTAATAGCTCTTCCTTTTATGCTCTTTGGCCCTGAGATGAACCCTGCTGTGGACATCGCTGGATGAGTTGTTGGTAAGGATTGAGGCTGTTGTATACTGTGGTAGTTGTAGACAAGGGACGGCAGGTAGCGTATTGTAGTCCTTGGTTGTGATAAACAGTTGCTAATATTAAGACTGATGTGACTGGGTTGTACTATATTTGTAAGAGTGTAAGTAGTTGCTGGTATCAGTAGTGTTAAGTCCAATGTGACTGGTTGCACTGTGTTGTGTGATTGAGAATACTTGCGTGTTATCCCTGTTGCGATTCCCTTACGTATTTCGGTAAAGATTATTTCTGCATTCAGCATGCGTCCAAACCTGTTATTCTTTGAATCCATCAAACTTGTTTTCCTTCCGATAAATATAATATAACTCGAGATACAGTGTTGGCATACTACCAACTGAAATCCTACTTGAAGGACAAATTGGGAAGCAGTCTGAGGTTACCAGAGGGAAGTGATTTTGAATATGTGATTACAGACACAATGATAATCAAAAAATTTATAACAAATATGTATATTAAACTGAAAGAAAAGGAGAATGAGGAAACAAATGGTAAAACTAAACAAAAATGGGAACAAGATTTAAACATAAAGATAAAGAAGGAAGCATGGGAGAAGTTATGCTCTGGAACTATGAGAAATACAATAAACACGAGGTTACGTATGATACAATATAACTGGATACACAGGCTATACATTACACCTCAAAAGTTAAATAAATGGGACCCAACAGTATCTGACAGATGTTTTCGCTGTAAAAAGGAAATGGGGACAACAATTCATGCAATTTGGACATGTGAGAAAGTGAAAACATTTTGGGAAGATCTAAACCAGATATTAAATAAAATCACAAAAAGCAATATACCAAAAAACCCAGAGATCTTCCTCCTAAGTAACATAAAAAACAAAGAATTTGGACTTGATTTGGATGGTGCACAAAAAAGATTTGTTAGGATAGCCCTAGCTGTAGCAAAAAAATGTATTATGTCAGCCTGGAAATTAGAAGATAACTTGAGAATACAACAATGGTATATAGAAATGAATAAATGTATTCCAGTAGAAAAAATAACATATAATTTAAGAAATAATATTACAATATTTGAACAAATATGGGAGCCATACATGAAACACAATAGAGAAAACCTACCGGGGACATCTACCACCTAAAATGACAGAAGGAGAAGGAAATGAAAAGAATTGTCTCAGTGGAACTTCTTGTTTATTTTTATTGAGTGACAACATTGTTTGACGGGTTTAATGTATCTTAGATTCTGAACTTTAAATGAATGGGAGGGGAGGTAGGGAGGGTGGGATGGGAAGAGGGAGGGGGGGAGAAAACAACACTGTATATATTTGAAAAGAAAAATGTATGTATCTTGATCAATGTGGTTTATAGTGTGAAAAATAAAAAAAATTTTAAAAAACTTGTTTCCCTTCCCACACAACAATCCTTCACCTGTGAATTGATTTCTTACAGCATATTTGGATCATAGGACTAACATGGATGAAGAGCTGTTGCTGAGCACAGATCATTATGTAAAATTGGCAACAGTACCAAATAAGTGAGTGCGAGTGAATGATAGGAAGTGTACAATTGAGCATGGATAATAAGAAGGTTATAGTTCAATAGTGAATGAACAAGACGGAACATTCTATTTCAAGACAAATATACTTGCTTTGACACTATATGTAAGGCCATGCAAGTTCTTCCTGCAGTGTATTCATTTCTTGAAGCAGGATTTCTTGCAAAGGTTTTGACTGCCATCTACTCCCTCTTGTCAAGGACCACCATCTCTGCTCTGAATTTAAGAAATCTTTCTGTCTTCCACCTCTTGCACCAAATTCTCCAGTGTATTGTCAGAAGACAACAGATTTTTACAATGGGGCATTGCTTAAACCATCAGATTTTTTTAAAAAAACCTCTCCTCCTTTCATGCATTTACGATGCTATTTAAGAGGTACAGAATGCCTTTATAAAGCACTAGTTCCATGAAATATAGGGGCCCCATGAAGAAATTAAGCCTCTAAATAGTGCAGGGTATCGAAATTAAAACAATGCTTGTGTTATTTTGTGTACATGGCAATGAATGGAAACTTAAATCTTGAATAAATTCATAGGGAAATTATTTGAAAGAGGACAGCATGATCAATACCACAGTCAGGACCAGGGTTCAAATACCGCACTGTTTGCAAGGAGTTTGTATGTTTTCCCAGTGTCTGTGTGGGTTCCTCCAGGTGCCCCGGTTTCCTCCCACTATTCAATTGGGTGGCACAGGATAGTCTGTTACCATGATGTATGTATAAATTTAAATTTAATGAAGCAGAATGAACAGGAAATCTTTGTCATTCTCCCTATCTCTTTCTCACTGCTTCATCTCACCATCTTATATCAACTACCATCTGTCTTTCCATTCTTCCCACCATCACTCATCCTCGCCCTCTTCCCTTCTATCTCCTAGGGATTCCCTGTTCACTCTTTCCTCCCCTCAAACATTTTGCCTCATTTTCCAGTGTGGACCTATGATGGAATTGTGTTATTATTAATCTTTATCTATAAAGGCTGTATGGGCGGACAGGTTCACATTTACAGACTCCACAAACCTTTACACACACAAATCATTTTGGAAGTTGAAATGTCTGTTAAACCAATGTTGGCTAAAGCTGTGTAAACAACCATAAAAACTGAAGTGCTTCTCCATTGAAAACTCAAAACACAGGTGTTTGTTCAGAAGCATCTGTGTACATGCACAACCTTTGTGCCAGCTGGTCTCAGCAGGCAATTTGGAGTCATATCTGCTCATGAGATGAAACTCCAAAGACAGCAATGATGCCAAGTCACATGATTAAAGAAATTTTCAGAGAACATATTGCTGAAACAGAGACATTTTGAAAACAGAAGATGGTGCTTGGCTATCCTGTAAGTCAAACAGGAGTGAAATGCAGCAACAATCCTTCAGAGAAGGGAGGCTGCTTGTGTTCTCCTTATGAAAAGGAGGAACACCGAAAAAGTAGTTTCGAAGAATTTAGCCACTTCAACTGTCTCTGAAAAGAGGACAAATTCATTGTGACCATTTTTACATGGCCACTTCATGAAACCCTTGGCTGGGTTTGTGAAATCATCAAGGAAGAAAAACAAATTCTGCAATTTCCATACAAGAGAGGAAAATCATTTGTATGAAGAACCAATTCTTTGAAAACAACTCTACAAGAAATTTATGGGTTTTGAGAAGTCTGATTCCTCACATATACTCCATAATTGCTTTTGAACAGCAAAAGTCATTTCAACACAAAAGCTTTCTAAGTCTGAACTTTAAAATAATCTCTTCAGAATTAAGCTTAAACTGTAATGGGGGGTTTGGGTTTTGCCACACACACACACACACACACACACACACACACACACACACACACACATATATAATGGTGTTAAATTAGAGTTAAGTTTAGAGTTAAATAAGAAATGTTATGATATTGTTATTAATAAAAATTATTATTTTGAATATACCATCCTGGTGAATTTCTATTGCAGTTGATCTAGTTCGTAACAGGTCCAATCAATAATGCACTCATTACCTTTTATGTTCATCCATGCTCTATATTATGATTGGGCAGCCTCCTCTGATGTTTCCTTACTGCAATGATTGAGTCAGTTGAGTTCAGTGGAAAAGAAAACATCTCACCATCTGACTTTATTCCATCCAATAAAAATGTCTAGGAACCAGCAATTAATAGTGTCAAACATTCGTTCTAAAAACTCATAAAGGGTGAAAGTAAATGCAGTAGGATAGTTTTATTAATGGACTGATGAAAGGAACAAATTTATCCATGCTAGTAAGTAGCAACAAATGATGCATGCCTATTCCCTTTTTGCATCGAGTTGCTGACCACAAGAGTCTCTTCCAAGATACTCAGGGCATTTAGGCCTGAAAGGTAGAGTATATAGTGATGGCATTATTTTAGTAAACAATCCAATGATTACGAGTTCAAATGGAATCATAGCAAATTATGAGATTTAAAGTTCAATTGATTAGGTGATGTTGAGCACGAGCAATGTTTGTGGCATCAGATTTACAGTTCTCTGTTCTTTCACCGAAGTAACAGGAAAAAAAAATAAGACTCCCGTTCCATTTCCTGGGGAGCACCTCATCACAAAGTTCAAATTTATTACATTACATCACATACAACCCTGAGATTTTTTAGGTCAGGCACAATTTCTACTCATCGGTGGGGTAAACTGTAGTCAAGGAAAGGATGCGTATATAAAAGAAAGAAATGTGTACAAAGAAAAAATGTAAATAAACTGATTGTGACAATAAAGAAAAAACATAAATATTCAGTAATAAATAATGTGCAAAGTAAAAGTCCTTAAATAGTCTCTGATTGAGTGTTGTTGAGGAGTCTGATGGTGGAGGGGTAGCAACTGCTCCTGAACCTGTTGGGTCAAGTCCTGTGGCACCCATATCTCTTTCTTGATGGCAGTAGTGAGAACAGAGCATGTCCTAGGTGATATGGATTGCTGTTGCTCTCTGACGACAGTGTTTAATGTCAATTTTCTCGAAGGTGGGGAGAGTTCTGCTTTTGATGTTGTGGCCTGTGACCACTACCTTATGCAGGGCTTTCCGCTCAGAGGTATTAGTGCAGCTGATGAGCACTCTTTCCCCTACACATCTGTGGAAGTTTACCAAAGTTTCTGATGCCATACTGACCTCAGAAAACACCTGAGGAAATAAAGGAGCTGACGTGCTTTCTTCACTGTGATTTTTGTGTCCAGGAAAGGTCCTCTGAGATGTGACTCCCAAGAATTTAAATATGCTCACCTTCTACACCTCTGATAATCACTGGATCATACACCTCTGGTTTTACCCTGCCAAAGTCTACAATTAGTTCCTTGGTTTTGATATATGATATGAGTGGGTAGCTTTCATCTCGATGCACTTCCTTCTGTCAACTAACCAGTTCTAAATTCTTCCAGTGCCAAGTGCTGTCTTTTTTGTCAAATAGCATCTGTGGATGAAATAAACAGCACAAATAGACACACACATCCATGTGCAAATTACTGAATACAAACAAAGGTAAATATGTCTTTTCTTTACAGATTTCTGCTGCCCATCTTTAATTCACCTTGCATTTGCTCAAAAGATGTCCAAAATTAAGATTGGACCAATTGGCCTACCACTTCCTGCAAGGTTTCATTTATTGTCACGTTAACAAAATACCCAATCATTTTTATTTGTTTGACATGTCCTACTTTATCATTTATAGAACATAGAACAATATAGCACAGTACTGGCCCTTCGATCCTCGATGTGTGCCAACCCATATATCCCTTCCCAAAAAACAAGTACAAAACCCTCCCTATCTCATAACTCTTTATTTTTCTTTCATTCACGTGTCTGTTTAAGTCTCTTAAATGCCCCAGTGTTTCAGCTTCCAACACCATTCCCGGCAAGGCATTTCAGGGACCCTCAAATCAGTAAAAAAAATACCATGATGTCTCCCCTAAATCTCCCTCCCTTAACTTTGTACATATGTCCTCTGGTGTTTGCTGATCCTGCCCTAGGAAACAGGTGCTGGCTGTCCACCCTATCCATGCCTCTCATAATCTTGTAGGTCTCTATCATCTTCGTTCATCCTTCTATGCTCCAAAGAGAAAAGTCCCACCTCTGCTAACCTTGCCTCAAGGTTTCTTAATCCAGGCAACATTCTGGTAAACCTCCTCTGCACCTTCTCCATAGCCTCCACATCCTTCCTATAATGAGGTGACCAGAATTGAACAATACTCCAAGTGTGGTCTTACCAAAGATTTGTAGAGTTGTAACACGACCTCTCTATTCAATTCCCCGGTTAATGAATCCAAGCATTCCATAGGCTTTCTTAACTATACTATCAAGCTGTGCAGCAACCTTCAGGGATGTATGGATTTGCATCTTTTCCTTCTTGGAATCACTTTGATCTTATTCACTTTATGTCCTACCTTTTTTATTGTATTTAGACAGGCAGTTGGATAGGCAAGACATAGAAGGATACAGACCTAACATGGGCAAATTAAATTTGAGTAGAAATACAAACAAATAGTCTTGGTCATCATAAACTGAAGAGCCTGTTTCTGTAGTCTATGGCTCTAAGATTACAGGAATAAAGCAGCTTAAATTCAGAAATAATGAGACGATTAGCCTATATAATGGGTTTCTTGGATCCAATGCACAGGACACAATTGCATAACCCCTAAAAATCACCCAACTGATGTCTCTGACTTCACTTTTATTTTAAAATTCCTTCATTTTAGTTCATTCTGCCATTTAATTTGTGGGCCCTCTCAAAGAGGAGAATCACAAACAGATAATGCAAAAGCATATTGGGTTCTGTAACTGTTTGATAGCATTAATATTTTTATACAACTTAAGTTGGAATTAGTGAGAGGCACTTCATTGAACAGGAAGAGATGCAGATGACAACTTTGCAAGTGCTTTCAAGCCTGTGGTTGGCCTGGTTGAGTCTTTTTTTTTAAATTTTTTTATTTTTCACACCATAAATCACATTAGCCATGATATACACTATTTCTTTTTCACACATATACAGTGACTTTTTCTCCCCCCCCCTCCCTCCTCCCAAGCCACCCCCCCACACCCCCCCCCCCCCTCATCCATTTTGGGTATACAATCTAGGTTGCATTAAGCCAGTCAGACAATGTTGTCATTCAACAAAAATACACCAGAAATTCTACTGAGTCCATTCTTTTCTTTCCTTCTCCTTCCATCAACTTAGGTAATGTTTGTCCCCGGTAGGTTTTCGCTATTGTATTTAATGTAAGGCTCCCATACTTGTTCGAATATTTCAATATTATTTCTTAACCTATATGTTATTTTTTCTAATGGAATACATTTATTCATTTAAATTTAGTAGTTTCTTCCTTTTAATTTGGTTATGTATTCCATTAATATTTAAAGTCATATAGTTCAGCGTAGCCCTTTTATATTTTGTTTATCTTCTCTTTCCGTTTTTCCATCATTACCTTTCCTCCTTTTCCATTTCTGTTTTCTTATTTTCAACTCTTTATAAGACAACATTCCTACAACATCCAACATTTTCCTTATTCTCCTATTTCTATCTTATTTATCCCCAATCTCCCCTTCCCCTCCTGAGTTGTCCTTTATCCCTTGTCGGACAACCACATCTCCCCTCTCCATTTGGATTTGCGAATCCACTCGCAAGCGTCAACTGATTTTGCAGTGACCGCTATTTCCCCCCACCCCGCCCCCCCCCAAAAGATTTCACTTTTCATATGTCACAAAGGTCACTCTTTTAATTCCCTCCTTATTCTCTCTATTCCATTACCTTCCCTTATTAATTCTTGTCTATACTATCTATATTTTCCTCTAAGTACAGATACATTCACGTATGCACATTGTCTCTATTCACTCTTATACCTCTTTACCCGCATACATATCAATCGTGATCATTTTTACTCTCATTACCCGTCTTCATCCCTCAGTCTATTTTTGTCTTTACCCACATACATATCAATTGTGATCATTTTTACTCTCATTACCCGTCTTCCTCCCTCAGTCTATTTTTGTAATTGTTCTGCAAATTTTCGTGCTTCTTCTGGATCCGAGAATAGTCTGTTTTGTTGTCCTGGAATAAATATTTTCAATACCGCTGGATGCTTTAGTATAAATTTATACCCTTTCTTCCATAAAATCGCCTTTGCTGTATTGAACTCTTTTCTCTTCTTTAGGAGTTCAAAACTTATATCTGGATAAATGAAGATTTTTTGCCCTTTATACTCCAGTGCTTTGTTGCCCTCTCTTACTTTTTCCATTGTCTTCTCCAGTACCTTTTCTCTTGTAGTATATCTTAGGAATTTTACTACAATAGATCTTGGTTTTTGTTGTGGTTGTGGTTTAGAGGCCAATACTCTATGTGCCCTTTCTATTTCCATTTCTTGCTGTAGTTCTGGACATCCTAGGGTCTTAGGGATCCACTCTTTTATAAACTCCCTCATATTCTTGCCTTCTTCATCTTCCTTAAGGCCCACTATCTTTATGTTATTTCTTCTGTTATAATTTTCCATTGTATCTATTTTTTGAGCTAGTAGTTCTTGTGTCTCTTTAGTTTTTTTATTAGATTCCTCCAATTTCTTTTTTAAGTCTTCTACCTCCATTTCTGCTGCTACTGCCCGCTCTTCCATCTTGTCCATTTTCTTCCCCATTTCTGTTAAGGTCATCTCTATTTTATTCATTTTCTCTTCTGTGTTGTTTATTCTTTTTCTTAAATCATTAAATTCCTGTGTTTGCCATTCTTTAAATGACTCCATGTATCCTTTAATAAGAGAAAGTACCTTCTTTATCTTGCCTTTCTTTTCTTCTTCTATTTCACTGTACTCTTCCTCTTCCTCTTCTTCTTCCTCTGGGTTGGCCATCTGTTGTTTCTTTGTTGCCCTTTCCTTCTCTTCTTTCTTGTTTCCATTGTCTTCTGTGGTCTCTTCTTGCTGCAGGTGTTCTGCAGCTGTCGTTGCCGGCTGTGGAGATTGACTCCCCAGCTGGTCCCCCCTCCCGTCGGTGTGTTTTTTTTCATGCGCGGTTGCGCACTTTTACTCGGCTCAACGAGCCATTTTTGTAGTCCATTATTTACCGACCTGAGGGAGTGGGTTTCTCTCTCCGCAGCGGGCCTCTTCGGACAGTTAAGGCCTTCACCTTTTTCCTCCTTTGTCTTCTCTTCCTCTCTTCTTACCGTTGCTTTCGATTTTTCTTTTTTTGTCGCCATCTTCTTTCCACCTTTATACTCACTTTTCTGTAACTTTTATTTCTGTGCCTTTGTGTTTTCCTTTGTTTTTCCCGACTTTTCTGGAGAGGGCTGGAGTTCTCCGTCCGGCCACTACTCCATCACGTGCCCTCACCCGGCCTGGTTGAGTCTTGATGTAATTATCAAATAGGCCAGTACAAACTCAATGATCTTGGAATTTGCTATTTTCTTCTCTCCTCAGAGATCCTGCTTGCTATATTCCAAACAAATTTTGTGATTTATAACTTGCTCCTGAATTCCTCTTTTTAAAGCTTGTTTTGAGCTCCAATTTGATAATGATGAGTTTATTGTCATATACATTGTACAATGTATTTTGCACTAAAATTCTTACTTGCTCCACCCTGACACTTTGTGAAAATCTAAAATTAATTACAATTTTATATGTAATTGAATTAAAAGGAGCCAATAAATGCAAAAAAAGTAGATAATTTTCAGTTAACCTAGTGCAAAATCGACTTTGCAATAGTATAGTCAATATTTTTGGGGTGTTGGAGCAATCCATGATTAATGTAACAAGCAGATGCCTGAGAGCTTGAAAGCTATTGTAAAGAAACTGGTCTTGAACCTAGAGGTGCTGGTTCTTAGGCTTCTGTGTCTCTGTTTGAAGGTGGCAGTGAGAAGTAGTTGTGACCACAGTGATGGGGGTCCTTTATGATGTTGGTTGCTTTCTAGAGGCAGGGTCTCACATAGATGTTGGGATGGGGATTTTTGTTACATTCTGGTGCCTTCTGTATTCCTGGGTATTTCAATTCCCAAACCCAGTTGTGCTGCAATTAGAACGCTTTGCACAGGGCACCTGTAGAAGTTTGATTGAGTATCCAATGACATGCCAAATCTCATCAGACTCATTAGAAAGTCAAGGCATTGGTGTTAATACACAAAAGAGAACTCCTGACCTCAAGCAATCCTATACCCTCAGCCTCTGAGCAGCCAGATTAACAAGTTATTTATAGTTGCCTCAATATGTTGGCTGCAGAAGGGTTCTTCTGAAATATGAACTCCCTGGAACTTATAGGTTCTAACCCACTCCACCACTGTCCCAACAATGCATTGTCCTTTGGCCTCTCCTTCCTAAAATCAACAATAAACTCCTTGGTCTTGGGGACATTGAGAGCAAGATTGTTATTCTGGCATCACCCAACCAATTCTCAATCTCCATTCTGCATTTTTCCTCATCATTTCCTATTATTCGGTCAACAACAGCGGTGTCATCAGCAAATTTTTAGATTGAGTTGCAGACAAAAAAAAACATGAACGGGAAGTAGGTAAAGTAGGAGATTAAGCATTGCAGCCTTGTGGACCCCCTGTGTTGATGGTCAAAGTGGACTTTACTGGGTCATTTCCCCATTTTCTTGTCTTTATCCTCCTTAATTCTCCATCTCCAGAATTTCATCCCCTACCTTCTCTCATGATATTTTTTCATCCAAATAAGGACAGATGATTTTCTTTTCCCTTACCTCATACTTAATCTGAACTCCCATGGCAGACACAATCAATACTAGGTTGCATTTAGCTGCTATAGTGCTTACAGGATCTGTGGTATTACAGCTTGAAAATATGCAAGAATGGGTAGAGCAATTAAAATAACATATTTTATTAAAAGCAGTATAAACATTGTCAATTTGTCTGTGATTGAGCGAGGATGCTGAGACCATGAGATTGAGGCAGGATGTTAATTGGCAAAAAATGGTAGCCCTGCTGCATCTGTGTTAAGGGCAGCACTCATGCAGACCAGGGAGTACCAGAGAGCCGTGGCTCATTTTGCAGCACTCCTCCAGCGTATGAGAGTGGGTCAGACTGCCCGGATGTCATGCCGACTGCCCTTGAGGTTTAAACTGCCTGAAGAACAGGGTAGTGTATTTTTTTTACATTGGAGAACCCATGGAGATCCGTAACCATGATGGCAGTGTGTAAGAGGCTGCGGTCTGCTTGCTGAGACTGGCACATGGGAACCAGGTTTTGGGGCTGGGATTCATGAAGGTGCTAATGATGTAAACAGCTTCCTAATCATAGTGGGGTTCGGAACCAAGGGCTGAGGAGTGTGATGGATGTCTGGAGCTCGGGTTAACCACTGGGACAGGAGTCTTTGTAGCTATGGAGATTATGGGACTGCAGGAGGAAGTGGCATTGGAGGAAGTGGCAGGATCCAGGCACTCAATTGTCTCTGAAGGGTCCCCGGTTTCTCTTTTTTGTCTTGGTAGGGGGATTGAACTAGTAGCACCTCATTGTGTGCCATTATAGACAAACAAAAGAAAACAAATTTTGTATATTAATATATGACAAAAATGGAACCTTCATCATTGATGACAGGAGACAGTGAGACTCTTGAACACACAGCAACTCCATTCCAGATGTCCTCCTTCTTCAAAATACGTGGCTTCCCCTCCACTACCATGATCTCAGCTCTTACCTGCATCTCATCCATTTTCAGCACATCTGCTCTGGCCTCCTCTGCCCCTAAGGTTCAAAGTTCATATTTATTGTCAGAATCCTTACATGAGTCTCTGATTGAGTTGTTGTTTAGGATTCTGATGGTGGATAGGTAGCAACAGTTCTTGAGGCCTGCTGTAAGAGTCTTGTGGCTCCTATACCTCTTCTCTGATGGCAGTTGTGAGAACAGAGCATGCTCTGGGTGGTATGGATTCTTGATGACAGCAATATTTCATGAAGATGTTCTTGATGGTGGGGAGAGTTTTGACAATTGATGTACTGGGCTGTGCCACTACTTTTTACAGGGTTTTCCACCCAGAGATATTGGCTGTGATGCACAGTCATCACACTTTCCACTTCATATCTGTAGAATTTCGCCAAGGTTTTTGATGTCATACCAAACTTGGGCAAACTCCGGAGGAAGTAGAGGTACTTGCGTACTTTCTTCATGATGACATTCTTGACGTGTCCAGGAAAGGTCCTCCAAGATAGTGACTCCTAGGAATTTAAATGTTCTCACCCTCTCCACCTCTAATTCACCCAATGATCACTGAACCATTGTAGTAAACTAGGATTCACTAGAAGTGTCCTGTACTGACGACTGGTCCTGCATCCCAGCTCCTCTCTGGGGGGCCTGTATATAACCCTGGTTTCCCACCTAAATCCTGAACCCCTCTTAAGCCTGTTCATGAATCCTACCTGTATTGTAAGCTAATAGAAGCAGTAGTTTTCCCTCGAGTTGAATGTGAGCTTTTATCTACACTAAAATCATACAATGCTGGAGGAAGCATTGTGTTTTTACAATCAACTCCTTGGTTTTGGTGACATTGAGTGTGAGGTTGTTGTAAGTTTCATCCTGTCCATCTGTGCTGCCCTTAGGAGAGTGAATCTGAGGAAAGCATCTGGCCCAGATGGAGTACTTGGCCGAATATTAAAGATCTGAACTGATCAACTTACCAAGGCATTCACAAATATCTTTAATATCTCACTCCAGCACGGCGTGGTACTCACCTGTTTCAAACAAGCATCAATCATACTGGTGCCCAAGAAGAGTGCAGTAAGAAGAGTTTCAACCCACAGGAAAAAGGAATCCAAGAGTTGTATGTGATGTCATGTATGTATTCTGACAATAATTCTGAAATCTAAATTTTCAATCTCCCTCCTGTATGGCTGACTTATTGCCCCCTTTTATACAACCCACGTCAGCAAAATTTGTTGATGGTGTTATTGCCATACTGTAGAATATTAACCATATAATCATATAACCATTTACGGAGCGGAAACAGTCTAGTTATGGGAATTATGATAAAGAAACCATCACACAGACTTTGGCAGTAAGCTGGGAGAGAAAGAGAGTAACCAAGTACATTCCAGACAGGAATCAATTCTCACCTCTTCTACTGAGCCATATCCTAATGCCTGCTTGATCTCTTTAACACAGTAAGTGCTGACTGACTACTACCTGTTAGATGCGATCTTAAAGGCTGCAATAAGCGTCTAGCACCACTCAGTCCTGAATGGCATTGTTTGTGCTTTGAAATGTTGGGCACCATTGGCAACTTAAAGAATCTAAGATTACTCCTTCTTTGGCTTGGCTTCGCGGACGAAGATTTATGGAGGGGGTAAAAAGTCCACGTCAGCTGCAGGCTCGTATGTGGCTGACAAGTCCGATGCGGGACAGGCAGACACGATTGCAGCGGTTGCAAGGGAAAATTGGTTGGTTGGGGTTGGGTGTTGGGTTTTTCCTCCTTTGCCTTTTGTCAGTGAGGTGGGCTCTGCGGTCTTCTTCAAAGGAGGTTGCTGCCCGCCAAACTGTGAGGCACCAAGATGCACGGTTTGAGGCGTTATCAGCCCACTGGTGGTGGTCAATGTGGCAGGCACCAAGAGATTTCTTTAGGCAGTCCTTGAACCTTTTCTTTGGTGCACCTCTGTCACGGTGGCCAGTGGAGAGCTCGCCATATAACACGATCTTTGGAAGGCGATGGTCCTCCATTCTGCAGACGTGACCCATCCAGCGCAGCTGGATCTTCAGCAGCGTGGACTCGATGCTGTCGACCTCTGCCATCTCGAGTACTTCGACGTTAGGGGTGTAAGCGCTCCAATGGATGTTGAGGATGGAGCGGAGACAACGCTGGTGGAAGCGTTCTAGGAGCCGTAGGTGGTGCCGGTAGAGGACCCATGATTCGGAGCCGAACAGGAGTGTGGGTATGACAACGGCTCTGTATACGCTTATCTTTGTGAGGTTTTTCAGTTGGTTGTTTTTCCAGATTCTTTTGTGTAGTCTTCCAAAGGCGCTATTTGCCTTGGCGAGTCTGTTGTCTATCTCATTGTCGATCCTTGCATCTGATGAAATGGTGCAGCCGAGATAGGTAAACTGGTTGACCGTTTTGAGTTTTGTGTGCCCGATGGAGATGTGGGGGGGCTGGTAGTCATGGTGGGGAGCTGGCTGATGGAGGACCTCAGTTTTCTTCAGGCTGACTTCCAGGCCAAACATTTTGGCAGTTTCCGCAAAGCAGGACGTCAAGCGCTGAAGAGCTGGCTCTGAATGGGCAACTAAAGCGGCATCATCTGCAAAGAGTAGTTCACGGACAAGTTTCTCTTGTGTCTTGGTGTGAGCTTGCAGGCGCCTCAGATTGAAGAGACTGCCATCCGTGCGGTACCGGATGTAAACAGCGTCTTCATTGTTGGTGTCTTTCATGGCTTGGTTCAGCATCATGCTGAAGAAGATTGAAAAGAGGGTTGGTGCGAGAACACAGCCTTGCTTCACGCCATTGTTAATGGAGAAGGGTTCAGAGAGCTCATTGCTGTATCTGACCCGACCTTGTTGGTTTTCGTGCAGTTGGATAATCATGTTGAGGAACTTTGGGGGACATCCGATGCGCTCTAGTATTTGCCAAAGCCCTTCCCTGCTCACGGTGTCGAAGGCTTTGGTGAGGTCAACAAAGGGAGTGGGAGGCGGCGGCCCCAGTCCAGGCACAGGGAGAGCAGCAGCGGCCCCGGCCCCAGTCCGGGTGAAGGGTAGACGGCGGCGGCCCCGATACGGGCAGGAGCAAGGGGGAGACGGCGGCCCCGGCCTCGGTCGATTGAGGCAGGCGGAGGCCCCGATACGGGCAGAGAGTTGGAGGCGGCGGCCCCAGTCCAGGCACAGGGAGAGGAGCAGCGGCCCCGGCCCCGGTCCGGGCGAAGGGTAGACGGCGGCGGCCCCGATCCGGGCAGGAGCAAGGGGGAGACGGCGGCCCCGGCCTCGGTCGAGTGGGGCAGGCGAAGGCCCCGATCCGGGCAGAGAGTGGGAGGCGGCGGCCCCAATCCAGGCACAGGGTGAACTGCGGCGGCCTCGGCCCCGGTCCGGGCAGTATGGACCTACCTAGGAGGGGAGGCAGGCCCCTCCATCCTGGGTAAGAAACCTGCATAGGAGAAGGCCACTCCTATATAAAACCTACGACCCAAGGACCTCGCTGCCACGTCCCAGCTTGCTTGGCCACGGCACACGAACCATGGGTGTAAAGGGTGGGGCCAGTACTGCGCGCACTGCACTCCACCTAAAAGCTCCTTTGCGCAGGCCCGAGGACAGGTCCTCGTCCTCCCCCTCCACGTCCTCCCCCTCCACGTCCTCCCCCTCCACGTCCTCCCCCTCCACGTCCTCCCCCTCCACGTCCTCCCCCTCCACGTCCTCCCCCTCCACGTCCTCCCCCTCCACTTCCTCCCCCTCCACGTCCTCCCCCTCAAAAGATGCTCACAAACTCAAGCTAGCATGCTGGAACATCAGAACCATGCTAGACAAGGCTGACAGCCACCGACCTGAACGTCGGTCTGCCCTCATTGCACATGAACTCCTCAGACTTGACATCGACATAGCCGCTCTCAGTGAAGTCCGCCTGGCAGATGTAGGCAGCCTCCAAGAACGCGGTGCGGGCTACACACTCTACTGGTCTGGCAAGCCTTCGGATGAACGACGCCTATCTGGTGTAGGCTTCATGGTCAAGAGCTTCATTGCCTCCAAACTCGAAAACCTTCTGACAGGCCTCTCGGACCGAATCATGTCCATGCGACTCCCACTTCAAAACAAGCGTCACATCACCCTCATCAGTGTCTATGCTCCAACCCTCCAGGCGGAACCAGCAGAAAAGAACAAGTTCTACACCGACCTGCGCAACCTCATCCAACGTACCCCTACAGCCGACAAGGTTGTCATCCTTGGCGACTTCAACGCTCGTGTCGGCAAAGACTCATAAACCTGGCCAGGAATCCTGGGCAAGCATGGCGTCGGCAAGTGCAACGACAATGGGCGCCTCCTGTTGGAGCTCTGCGCAGAATAGCGACTTGTCATTACAAACACCCTTTTTCAGCAGAGGGACAGCCTTAAGACCACCTGGATGCATCCCCGATCCAAACACTGGCACCTCCTGGACTACATCCTGGTGCGAGAAAGTGACAAACGGGATGTGCTCCACACCAGGGTCATGCCTAGCTCGGAATGCCACACTGACCACCGGCTGGTTCGCTGCAAGCTCAACCTTCACTTCAAGCCAAAGCCCAGGAACAATAAAGTCCCCAGAAAGAGGTTCAATGTTGGAAACCTGCAGTCAGACGAAGCGAGAGGAAACTTCCAGGCAAACCTCAAAGCAAAGCTCGACGTTGCAACCCGCCTCACGGACCCGTCCCCTGATCAGTTGAAGACTACCATACTGCAATCCACTGAAGAGGTACTGGGCTTCTCCTCCAGGAAAAACAAGGACTGGTTTGACGAAAACAGCCAGGAAATCCAGGAGCTGCTGGCAAAGAAGCGAGCTGCCCACCAGGCTCACCTTACAAAGCCGTCCTGTGAGAGAAGAAACAAGCCTTCCGTCGCGCATGCAGCCATCTTCAGCGCAAACTCCGGGAGATCCAAAATGAGTGGTGGACTAGCCTCGCCAAACGAACCCAGCTCAGCGCGGACATTGGCGACTTCAGGGGTTTCTACGAGGCTCTAAAGGCTGTGTACGGCCCCTCACCCCAAGTCCAAAGCCCGCTGCGCAGCTCAGACGGCAAAGTCCTCCTCAGCGACAAGATCTCCATCCTCAACCGATGGTCAGAACACTTCCAATCTCTTTTCAGTGCCAACCGCTCAGTCCAAGATTCCGCCCTGCTCCAGCTCCCTCAACAGCCCCTAAGGCTAGAGCTGGATGAGGTTCCCACCCTGGATGAGACATATAAGGCAATCGAACAACTGAAAAGTGGCAAAGCAGCAGGTATGGATGGAATCCCCCCAGAAGTCTGGAAGGCTGGCGGCAAAACTCTGCATGCCAAACTGCATGAGTTTTTCAAGCTTTGTTGGGACCAAGGTAAACTGCCTCAGGATCTTCGTGATGCCACCATCATCACCCTGTACAAAAACAAAGGCGAGAAATCAGACTGCTCAAACTACAGGGGAATCACGTTGCTCTCCATTGCAGGCAAAATCTTCGCTAGGATTCTACTAAATAGAATAATACCTAGTGTCGCCGAGAATATTCTCCCAGAATCACAGTGCGGCTTTCGCGCAAACAGAGGAACCACTGACATGGTCTTTGCCCTCAGACAGCTCCAAGAAAAGTGCAGAGAACAAAACAAAGGAAGATTACTATGAAACTAGCTATTTACATGTGTAAATTGGAAACCAGAAATCAGGCAGCCTGAGAATAGATACTAATTTGAACTGTGAGCAACCCTTCCAGACTTCTGTTGATTTTTTCTATACCAGAAGAATGTTCTTAATTGTAACTGGTACACGAGATTAAATGACCAACAACAAATCATTTCCCTGTCTTTAGGAAGAGGATATGCAAAATGTAAAACATAAGCTGTAGCATTACCTTCAAAGAGATGCTATCTAATTTGTATGGAGGAAAATGCCTTAAATATTGTACCCTGTGACTGTGTTCTTTGAATGAGACCAATCTTAGTGAGGTGATCTTGTCCACCCAATACTACAGACTGCTCATTCCTGCTAGCGTTATTCGAATAAAGTCTGTTTGAATTGTACTGTGTGGCTTGGTTGTACTTTTTGTATCTTGACAGGAGCTCGACTTTAACAGTACAGGAGCTAAGAAGGCAGCCCTGTGGTCCTCTGGTACTGATGGAGATTGTGAGAAGATGTTCTTACCAATTTTCACTGATTGTGGGCTGGAGGTGAGGAAATCCAGGATCCAATTGGTGTACTGTGGCCCAGGCCTTAAAGATTGTTGATAAATTTTGAAGGGATGATGGTGTTGAATGCTGAACTGTAGTTAATAAAGAGCATCCTGCTGTATGCACCTTTGCTGTCCAACTGTTCCAGGGCTTCGTGTGGAACCAGTGAGATAGCATTTGCCAAAGACTGTTGAGGTGGTAGGATCCATGTGGCCTCTTAGACATCAGTCTTTCATAACACTTCACTGTGGATGTAAGTGCCATTGGTCATTTAGGCAGGTTACCACACTCTTCCTGGGCACAGGTACAATCAAGGTTTCTTTGAAACAGGTGGGTACCATACCCAGCCAGATGTTGAAGATATACATGAATACAATGGTAAGTTGGTCACTACACATTTTAGGTACTCGACTGGGTACTCTGTCTGGACTGGATGCTTTCCTTGGATTTACTCTCCTAAAGACATGTTATCCTCAGATACTGACAGTATAGGATCACCAGGACATCCGGGTACACAGTGGCTCTTACTTTTTCTGGTGGTTAAACTGGGCATAAAAGGCAATGAGTTCATCTGGGAGTGAAGCTTTGCTGTTTCCTACTGCACCAGATTTGGTTTAGTCACAGGTTATGTCATTTAGGCCCAGCCACAGCTGTCGGGTATCCTTTGTTGTTCCCACTCCCACTTTGCCCAGGAATTGGCTTTCTATAGGTTGTACCTATGTACCCTGTGTAGTGTTCATCCAGAGAAAACACTGAATAATTTGGTGGGGACAGACGAGACGCATCAAAGACAGGATATCCTTTGTCCTCACCTACCACTCCAGCAGTCTCTGCATATCTCTGGAATTTCTGCCACCTACAACATGATTTCACCACCAGACACATCTTCTCCTCTTCTACCCTCTATAAAATTAAATGAGAAGACTATATTTTAAATAGGGAGAAAATTGAAAATATCCAGATGCAAAGGAACCTGGGTGTCTTTGTGCAGGTTAGCCTGAAAATAAACTTGCAGGTTGAGAGGAATAGTATATAAGAACAGGGTTGTGATGTTAAGGCTCTATAAGGCACAGGTGAGACATCATTTGGAATATTGTGAGCATTTTTGTGCTCCTCTTTTTAGAAAGGATGGGCTGATGTTGGAGAGGGTTCAAAGGAGTTTTTCTCGGATGATTCTGGGAATGAAAGGGTTAATATATGAGGAGTGTTTGACAGCTTTTAGCCTGTATTTATTAGAATTTAGGAGAATGATGTGTTTTGGCGGGGGTGGGGGGGGGATCTCATTTAAAATGTTGAAATGTTGTATCCCATGGTGGGAAAATCTTGGACAAGAGGGCACAACTTCAGGATTATAGAGTGCATGGGAATTTCTTCAGCCAGATTGTGGTAAATCTGTGGAATTTGTTTCCATAGGCAGTTGTGGAAGCCAGGTCATAATGACAGGTTCTTGATTAGCCAGGATATGAAAGGTTATGGGGAGGCCAGGCAGTGGCAAAATGGATCAGCTCATGATTGAATGGGGGGGCAGACTCGAAGGGGTGAATAACCTATCTCTGCTCCTTTATGGTCCCTCCACAGGGGCCACTCCCTCCACCTGGTGCTTATTCATCCCTTCCCAACAATCCCCTCCTCAGTAGGAAATGCCGCCCTGGCTCCTCTTCTCCCCCCCCCCCAGGCGCCTGCCTCCTTTTCCAAAACGTTCCGGCTCGCTCCATGACGTCATCAACCGAACTGGGGAAATCGACCAATCAGAAAGAAGCTGGGAAATTCAAAGGGCAGTGGGGAGGAGGCGTGAACGGTGTTGGTCCCGCGAGCCCGGCACAGCGGCCTGATCCCGACCCCGCCGCAGTTCAGCACGGCATCGGGGGGTGGGGGAAGGAAGAAGGTATCAGGGCGACGATGGCCGAGGAGGGTGCCGTGCAAGTGTGTGTCCGGTTCCGGCCGCCCAACGCGAGGTGAGTGTGATCCAGTTCATATCAAAAACCACTGAGACAGGCTGCGCAGTCGCGGGCCTAATAAATCGGGGTTTAAACGGTGTGTAAAGTTGTCCATTCACGACGGCTGGTTAGGTTCGACTGCTAAAATTTGAAATGGGCAGGCGCTCAACAGGCCAAGCTATCCGGAGAGCTCAACAGTTAAACCACGAAGATCGACAGACACGATGAGTGCCGTGAATACACAGCCATGCTGGAGGAACTCAGCAGGTCTCGCAGCCCGAGTTCTTCCTGCATTCCTGTTGTGAGAGATAAGGAAACTTGACATAAAAATATGAAAGATGGGGAAACTAGTACAGACACATGGAGTGATGGATTAAACCAGTATGAACAGGCTAAGCATGGAAATTAGGATGCAGGAAGCAGAGTCAGCCTCTGTAAGATAAGAACCTTCTAGTCCTTTGGACAGGATCAGTGAGCCCACCGTATGAATAAGATAAGGAGAGGTAAGGAATAGTAGAAGGTAGGAAGTTGAGATAGTCTGGATGAGATAAGGGTCTCCTAGCCTTAGTCAGAAGTACCAAGTTCTACATATATAATTAGTAAGCCATGCACAGATTTATCAAGTTATGCATATTTAATTAGTAAACCCTAGACAGGATTAGCGAACTCTGCATATGAAGGGACTGTAGCTCTGAGAGTTGGAAAGGTGTGAATGGGGACAATGGGGATAATGACATGAGAAGACACCGACAGGATACCCCCTGGTCCTCCAAGTCCACTGAAACTGCATGTAGACCGGAAGGATTGCCTATACCAAACCCATCCAGGGGGCAGAAGAATGTAAGGGGGAGGGTATTCTGATACTGAAATTCACTGTATAAAAGTTGGGTGAGCCCCAGGGTAAGGGGAAGCACCCAACTTTGCATTGTTGTATAATAAATGTTCTTTGTTCTCAATTTTTGTCTCGAGGAATTTCTGTTAAGGTACTTCTATTTCTAACACTGTGTTAACGTTTTCGGCAAGAATCTGCTTCGGACAAAATCGGAGAACGGTTTTTGAGTGATTTATTGTCTCGTTCGTTGTGCATATGTTCCCAGATTCTTACTTGTTGCAACCGAGGATGTATTTGTCTTTACAATTTTGAAATTTATTCTTAATAGTTAATTTAATTAAATTTAAGATAATAAATGCATACAATAGGTAGCAAGCGGAAAAGACAAAAGGCACTTTCAGGTGGCCATTTGCCGCACTTGTAAAGCCGCCTATTTTGGCAAGACGCGGTTCTTGGGGGAGGCCACGTGAATGTGCTGGAGGCGCCTTCAAGGCAAACTTTGTAACCCTCCTCCAAGAGGGATAATCGCCAGAGCACTGAAGTCCCGCTAGTCAGTCACTTGAATATAGACGCCTGAAAGATGCTGCTAAAGGATGGGCTGATGACACAGCCCCTCCCCCGCGGCATGACGGCCCCCGTCCCCACAGCTTTGGGGGAGGGGCATCCGGCCTGATGCTGCCAAATCTTTAACTATTTATTTCCCTTGGAAAATGGAATTAATCCATTCTGGAATAATGTTTTTCCAGGCAATAAACCTCCTTCCCCCCCCCCCCCAATTTTTTTTATCAACCTTATTCAAAGCCTCAATTAAATGCTTCAATATAGGAGTCTATTCATTATTAACAACAAATGAATTGTATTTATAAATAAAATCTTGTGGTTTTGGTTCCCACATTTTGCTAAGATACCCAAGCTGGGTATATTTAAATTCAAAATAATAGTTTTTATTAAGCTATTAATAAATTAACATTTCTTACTTATCTTTAAACTTTAACTTAATTCTCACTATGCACAAATCTAGATATGTGTGTGTGCTAAAATTCAAAACATTACAGTTTAATCTTGAGTCAGAAAAGTTTCTTTTAAACTTCAGCATCAAACATCTATTATTTTGCTTGAAAATTTTTAAATTGCAGTTCAGAAGTAATTATGAAGCACTTTTTTAAAAAACATTGTCTTCAGATATCTTTAAACCTGAGTTTTTTGAGTTGACTTTTTCTTCCTACAAATTATTTCACAAACTCCCTCTTATTTTGCCTAAGAAATATAGTCTGTTTTCCACTAACTTTTTAAATCAAGAGTGAAATGGTCTTACTTTACAGTTGCTTGTTTTGGATTTTCCCCTTTTCCAGGAGTAACACACAACAGTACCTTTTCTGGTTACTGTATCTTCAGTTGCAAAACCATCTTCCTTATTCAAAGAGACAGTGAAGTTACTCTTAATGGCCACTGATTTTGTGCATATCCTATGATAAAGATAATATACAGAACAGCATCTTCTCTCTAAAGACTACTGTTTTTCCCCTGTTTCTTTCATAGGAGGGTCCATTTATTCCAACTGGTTTCAAAATGTCCTTAATTTATGTTTCTGTGAAATCATGTGACATAACCTCCAAAACACAACTTGTCACTTAATGTCCACAAACATATGACCTCCTCTCTGTTTAAGTGAATATAGGACTCTGTAAAGTCTACACAGGTTATTCCAATGGTACTTGAGTTTTGAAACATGCCAGCATAATGCTGAATATACACAAAGAAGCTTTTGAGAACCACACATAGTATTTGAATTTTCAATTAAGAAATTACTTCAGCTTTATGGGTCTGTTTTTCCAGACATGCTGACTCTGAAAATGAACTCTTTCTGAGTGTCTGAAAAGTAATGTGACCTGTGTGTGACCCTGTATCCAGCCGACAAACCAACT
The DNA here is from genome assembly GCF_036971445.1 of Narcine bancroftii. Classification (NCBI taxonomy): domain Eukaryota; kingdom Metazoa; phylum Chordata; class Chondrichthyes; order Torpediniformes; family Narcinidae; genus Narcine; species Narcine bancroftii. The sequence continues at coordinate 44,743,933 of NC_091469.1, forward strand.
TGCTAAGAAATATCTAATATATATTTGTGCATGTATGTCTGTTTGTTTGTTCTCCTTCCAAATCAATATGGTGCACTCTATAAATGTCCAAGTAAGTTCAGTAGGGGTAACATTTGATGCTGAATGTCATGACCACATTGAATTTAACCTTTAAGGTCCTATGAAGTTCAAAACAAATTTTAAATTTGCACCAGAGACACCTCAATAGTTACAGTGCTGTGCATCAATGTACATTCAAATAAAAACAAGCAGCCAAATCCAGTTCAATATGGGCCCAAGAAAGTGAAGCACCATTGGCAGAAGCTCTTCACAAGCCGGCAGTGGTAAACGAAGGAGAAAGCAAGAGACAGGAGAGGAATATCAGTCTCACCTCACTGTTGATTCTTCCAGACATGCAAGGAGCAGAAAACCGAACAGTCGCCATACGCTCAGCTTAGTGCTGAGGCCTCCTGACAGACAAGGAGCAGGCAGCAGGAAACAGAGCAGCAGGGATATGCCTGTCTCAGTGCTCAGCCATCCGGACAGGCATGTAGTCAACAACTGAGTGTTTTATTTCCCAGGCAATGCTGGGATTCTTGTTAGTATTTTGTAACTAAAGATTTTTACTGTAACAGATTTGTGTTAATCTTTAATGTCAGAAGTTTGTATGTGGTGGAAATTTTCTCAGATACATCTATTTCAATACAAGGAGTATTGTTGAAAAGGCAGATGAGCCTTGAACACGCATTGTGATGTGGAATTGTGTCATTGTGACCATGAGTGAAACTTGGTTGCTGGAGGGGCAGGACTGGCATCTCATTGTTCTAGGTTTAAGTTGTTTCAGACGCAAGAGAGCTATGGTGGGGGGAGGTTGGGGGGGAGCAGTGGTGGCATTGCTTGTCAGGGAAAATATCACACCTCCGCTCAGGCGGGACACACCAGAGTCTACTGGGGCTATATCGGTGGAACTGAGGACATGGGAAAGGTATGAACACACTCAAAGGGTTGTATTTTAGACTGTCCAAAAGTTGGTAAGAGTTGGAGAAGTAAATCAGAAGAGAGATAGCAGACTATTGCATAAGGTTGTGATAGTAAGAGATTTTAATGTTTTATTTTGCTATAATATCCCATTCTGTGCCTATCCATGCTCTAAGCTCATCTGTTTCCCTGTCAGTTTTCTTAAAATAAGGAATTATTTCCACCACACTCTTCTGCTTCAACACACTTCCTTTGCCTTCCTCACTATTCTTAAGCTTTTTGGTTCTTTTCCATCTTGGACCCCAAACTCCTGCAAGACTATTTTAAAGCCTCATTTATGATTCTAGCAAATATCCCCTATAGAATATTGGTCCCCCTCTGGTTCAAGTGTAACTCGTCACTCTTGTACAGATAACCTCTGTCCAAGAGGAAAAGATTGCAAATCTGAAACCTTCCTGAACCAACTATTCAGCCTTCCTTCTATTCATACCCTCACTGCCTGTGGCACTGGTGGTTACCCAGAGATTGCTACTTTGGAGGTCCTACTTTAAATGTGTTATAGAATATTGATTTTTGCATCATTCTCTACTTGTGTCATTGGTAGCAATGTGTACCATGACTTCTGGGTGTTTGCCCTCACTTTTAAGATTGTTGTGGACTCTGTCTGAGATATGGCTGACCTGGGTACCTGGAAGGCAGGATATCCTCTTGGAATTTTTTTTTTTCACAGAATTTCCTGTTAGTCCTCCTGTCCATTGAACCTCCTATCATTATTCTCCTTTTCTCCCTCATCCCTTCTGAACTTTTAAGTCAGACTGTACCAGAGATGTGGTTGCAGTGACCATCTCCTGGTAGGTTATTCCTCCCTAACAGCTTCTAACTATACCTGTTCTTGATGGGGGTGGCTGCAGAGGATTCCTACCCTGTCAGCCTACACCCTTTAGCTTACCTGGCGGTCATTCAGTTCTGTGTCTGCAGCTTTGGCAAGACTACCTCACTAAAGTTCTTATCTATGATTGCTTCAGCATCCCGAATGATGCATGGTATGTCCAGCTCCTTAATCTGCTCAATCAAGAGCTACAGCTGTGCACACTTCCAATAGAAGTAGTCTTTGTGGACACTGGAGGATTCCCTGACATCACACATACTGTAGGTAGAGCACTAGATAACCCTCACTGCCTTTGCCCCTGCCTAACCACTTAAAATCATGGCAAGACTTGCCTTTGGCTTTCCTTCTGTGATTCTGCAGCCTCTGCTCACTGAATTCTCTGGAGCCACTCGTAAGGCTTATTTAGGTGCATTCTCCGCTAAGAATGCGCCTGCAGAAGCAGATTCAGACCTGTGGAATGGTTGTTCAGGTGGCAGCGCTGGGCATCCGAAAGGGACAGCTTCATGGGAGACGCTTCAGAGAGCACTCCGGCTCCTCTCCCTTCGGGCTGTTAGGCTTGGGATGGCTGCTGTCATGTTGGGATTGCTGGAACAGCTGCCGCAGGATGTCCCCACATTGATCCTGCTGCCCCGCTCTCTCCCAACAGCCAGATATCAGACCCCACACTGTGGGGCGGCTGACGCGGGCTGTCAGTGCAGGAACGTCCTACGTCGGGGGGCATGGGCAGCTGGGAGGGGAGCTGTCAGGCGCTCGCCAGCTGACTGTCATGCCCTTAGCAACGGAGGAGGGTTGCAATGTTCGCCTCGCATGTTCCTCCTGCGCTTTCAAGTGGCCTCCTGACAGCCACATATGGGCATAATATGCAGCTTTACATCGGTGGGGTGGTGGGGGGGGGGGGGGGAAGAGAGGTTTGGCTACCTGAAAGTGCCACTGTGCTTAACAATACCTTCTTCTTAACCATATAATAGCTGTTAATTAGTAGAAGGCTGAGCAACCAGACTTGCCTTTTTAAAAGTTATCTTACTTTGACTCTTTTGAACCAAAACTCAATAAGTAACAAGTTTTAACGAAATGCCATTAGAGACAGTAGGATTGTTCCCATGAATGCTATCCAAATATTTTGGCAGAATACCTCGTTATCAAAGTTTTAAAAGTGGCACAAATCAGATCTTTTGTGTATGACTGGTGCATTGACCCCACCATCTGTTGCTATTGTGGCAAGTGAGACGAGGCCATTGATCACAAGTATCAACTGCTATCAGAAATCAACAACCTGGAGAAAGATCAGAAAACCATTTGTATTCTAGAGCAAGGTGTTGTCTATGACACATTTTACTGGGAAAGGTCCAAGGTTATAGGAAAGTATTTTTGTGCAAACACTGCAAGGGCTCTGGGAAAGAACACAGTTTAAAGTCCTTTTGCCATTACCATCAATCTGTTAAGCCTTTCATGAACTTAAAATGTATGCTTGTGCAGCTAGTCGAGCCTCTGGCTCAAAGCTCTAACGACCTAGGTTCAATACCAACCTGGGCTGTTGTGTACGGAGCTGTACTGTGGCTGTGTGCATTTTCTCTGGGTAGTAGTTTCCTTTCACAACACTCATCTGCCTGACAATGTTCTCACCCTGTATAATTTTTAACATTTCCCACAAATCAAAGATGTTGCCATGATCACTCCCGTGGTCCCACCTGTGCCTGTTGGATATGTGAAGTGGTCCTTGTTCCAAACCAACTTCATTACTATCCAGCTCTTCCTGTTCTTTTTCTCTCTCCTGGCATGGCTGTGAATATTCAAGTCTGATCTAGTTAATGGTGATAGAAAGACCTGTTTTTCAGCAGATGCATTTTTTTGACTTGATTCCTATTTCCTGAGTAATGTTTCAGTGTCTTGGTTTATATAAATATCATGACTGTTGGAAAAATTAGGAGAATACAAGAATGGGACACAAAATGAGAGTTAATGACAAAAAGGTAGGTGATGCAAAGAGATGTTGATAATTAATCTCTGTGATGGATTATATCATATTTCAAATTGTATATAGAAATGTTTTTGAAGGAGATGGATTGTGATGGTAGTGTAGGTCACAAACAAAAACATCTAATTTAAAATGCCAGAGCTTTGCTCAAACCAGGGTCTCCGGGCCCAGGGTCTTGGTAAAGACAATAAAAATTGCTTTGCTGAAGGTTTTCATAAGGAGGTGCAAATAGAAGAACCCAAGCTCAAGAGATTTCATAAGTAGATGCTAATTGGACCTGCTGTGGAGTGATGGATTATTGTTTTGAAAGCAACAGATGAACGGACTCAGAAGTTTGGTTTGTTAAAACCCCATTTTGAAGACTGGTTGTAAGTTCTGAGTTCCCCCTAACTCTAATGTTAAAATCCCTTGTGGTCCATGCAAGAGGATATGGCTGGCTAGAGTGTTTCACCTGTGGTGACCTGCAGAAGAGGTTATCATTTGGAAAATCCTAATGGGACCAGTTTCTTTGGCAAGGCACTGAAATACTGATGGAAGTAAATCAGTTTGTGTGTCCAACGAATAACGAATATCTCTCTGAAAACTAACAAGAACATTCCTGAATGGTAACCATTTCACAGTTTCCACCAGAGCGTGGTGAAAATTCAATAAATGTCAAATTCTGTTCAGGGTATATGAATTGACTGATACCGGTGAACTTGGAGGAGTGAGACGTGAGATTGGTCTGTGAATCAAAAAACTTTTCTGAACTTAAGACACACATTCCATACACGTGCGCTTAGAATTAGGGGGTTAAGCTAAGTTAATAGTAATAAGTTAAAGTTTGATCCTGTTTTCATGTTTAAGATAATTAAAGCAACTTTTGTTTAAGTAATCATTTGTCTTGGTGAATTTCTATTGCTGCTGATTTTGGGGTCCTCTGGGCTCATAACCATCCTTAAGAGGTGATTTACACAAAAGTTAGCTTGATATTACAATACATAGCATGAATAGTACATCTTTACCTAGATATAAATCCAATTAAAGTCTTCTCGCAATCTTAATTCTATCCTTCTTCAGAGAAAAATCTTTACAAGGAGGATCTTCTGAAGGTGCAGCAATTCATTGGAAAGCAGACAACAAAACTATTTCGCAGATTACTGGGACCAAATTATTCAGTTTTGGTAAGATCTTAATTTTTTTTTGCAAATTACAAGATTGGAAGGGAGCAGCAGCTTGGTTATTTCTTTCGTCAGTAATTTGCTGTTTAGTGAATTGTAATGCAGAGCTCAACTTGCTGTTGGTAGTGATTTCTGTCTAGTATTCTTACCTGCTTTGGGAATGATAATGATAAAGTGATGGAAAAATTGACTGATGCAATCATGAAGAAGTTTGAGGAGATTTGGTATGTCACTAAAGACTCTCAAACTTCTACATGTGTTCTGTGGAGGGCACTCTGGCTGGCTGCATCTCTGTCTGGTATGGAGCTGCCATTGCTCAGAACAAGAAAAAAAACTCCAGAGGGTTAACTCTAACTGCAACCTCATGGGCACCAGTCTTGAATCTTCCACAAGAGGCAATGTCTTGAAAAAGCAGCCTCTGTCCTCAAGGACCCTCACCACCCAGGGGATGCTCTCTTCACTCTGTTCCCATCAGGGGAAAAAGTTGCAGGAGCTTGAAGGCAAGTATTCAGCAGCCCAAGGACATCAGATCATGCCATCAGATTCTTGAATGAACCATAGACACTGCCTTTCTTTGACTTTTTCTTTGCACTATTTTTATTTCTTTTTGCACAGTGATGCTGTCGCAAAACAACCAACTTTGTGACATGTTCATGACAATAAATTCTGATTCTGTAATACAGCTTTCACGTGACTGAGACTCTGCACACCTGTAAGAGAACAGGCCTCCATCCAGGACACAACAGAATGCAAACACCTCCAGAATGCTTACTGGTTTAGTAGCAGAATGTGGTCAATAGTCAGATTAAGATGATGGCCATTGAATGGATTTGTTGTTATGTCACTTGAAAAGTGACAAGTAAATAATAGCAAGAGTGTCAATTTAAATTTCTCACTTGACTTTGATTTTGGTTATGACCTCTTCTAGGTTGAGAAAATTTTGATGGGTAATTAACTTTGTGCTAAATATTTTCCAGACCGAGTATTCGATGAAAATGAGACAACCCAGACTGTTTATAATGAAGTTGCGCATTCTATTGTGTGCTCTATAACTCAAGGCTATAATGGTCAGTACATTTCACTTTCTAATATTGAACTTAACAGTTGAACAGAATTGAGATCATTTGATTTCCTCTTCATGGTTATAGTTTTATGAGTAGTTTTAAGGCCAAAATATAACCATGTCTAAGGGAATAGTATATCTACAATCTTAAAGCACAATGACAGATTAAGCACTTGATATGTTGAGGATGTATATGTTCGATGCAGTCATTCACAATATAGACCATATTTCTATTTGGTAGGATATTATGGATTCTTGAGAAATTTAGTCTGAATATCAAGTTAAATTACATCTTTGTAAAGACGTCTTGTAGTGTGGGTGGGGGGGATGGTGTGGGTGGGGGGGGATGGTGTGGGTGGGGGGGATGGTGTGGGTGGGGGGGGGATGGTGTGGGTGGGGGGGGGATGGTGTGGGTGGGGGGGGGACGGTGTGGGTGGGGGGGGACGGTGTGGGTGGGGGGGGACGGTGTGGGTGGGGGGGGGACGGTGTGGGTGGGGGGGGGACGGTGTGGGTGGGGGGGGACCGTGTGGGTGGGGGGGGACCCACTATTCAGCATAAGGCCTTCTTTAGTTTGATATGAATATAGTTTCCACTTGATTGTTCACATTTTCACCATTTCTTTGTATTCATCTTGACAAAGTTTTTTCACTTGATTAGTCCTTGAATTTAGGACAACTTGCAATATTTTAACTGAAACAAATATATAAATAAAATGAAAATTAGTAGAAGACAAGTTTGATAACACTAAATGTTGTATTGGTTTCTGTTAGGTACTATTTTTGCATATGGACAGACTTCTTCTGGAAAGACTTATACCATGATGGGAAATGCAAATGCTCCTGGTATTATTCCTTTGGCGATCTGTAATTTATTCAAAGTTATTAATGATGTAAGTAACACTTTTTAAAAATATTTTTATTGAGTTTAACATATAATCATAAATACAGAATTGACAGTTACTTAATTTATTTGTATATAAGTAAGCACACGCAAAAAAGCTGGCAGAGGGGAAAAAGCTGTCCTTGGGCTGCTGAATACTTGCCTTCAAGCTCCTGCACATTTTTCCCCTGATGGTAGCAGAGTGAAGAGAGCATCCCCTGGGTGGTGAGGGTCCTTGAGGATTACAATTACTTGTAATACCTCAAAAAACATTGAATTGAAATGATCTATGCAACCATGTTAAGCCTACTTTTTGAAATTAATAAAGGAAGAAAAATAACTAAAAACTGATCTAATCCCTCCCTCTAATCCAGGTTATCTTATAAATTAATTATTTTTAAAAAATCAATATGCAACCACCGGCAAACCCCTCCCCCCTCAAACCCGGAGAACAGGAAGTGAACCACTAGAACATACAATAATTGTTAATTCTTCCAGTTATAAAAAAATTTAATGAATTGAAATTTTCTATCTTTATTATATCTAATTTTAACTAACCTTAAATAGGACATTATGTCATATAACTACTGTGTATGTGTAAGGGATGAATCATCTTTCCATTTCAATAAAATTGTTCATCTGGCTATCAAAGTGGTAAAAGTTAAAACTTTTTCCTGAGATGCTGATAAGTTTATCTGAATCATGAGAAAAACAAAACCAAGCAATTAATGGGCAAAGTTCCAAATTAATCTTAATGAATCATTGATAAAGTTTAGAAAATGTCTTTCCAGAATCTCTCTCTAAATTGAGCACTCCCAAACATGTGGGCCAGAGAAGCTTCAAACATTTTACATTTATCCCATAAGTAACTCTTCAATGTTTTTAAATGGCTACTGCTGCAAATTAGTTTTTGTACTTTGGAAGGACATTCCTTGTACTTATGACTGAATATCCTATGTTTCTAATTCCCAAATATTTAGATTTAATTTTCTTGTTTCCTGACCAGCAAATGTGAATATTTTGACTTAAAAAAAAAAAAAAAAAAAAAAAAAAAAAAAAAAAAAATTCTGTGTCCAGAATAACTACCAACTCTATAATACTCACTGGAAATTGAAAAGAAACAAGAATGGAAAAATAAACCTTTTAAATTTAATTTAAAAAAAATTATTTACAGCATAGTAGAAATCAATTCTGGCCATTTGAAGCCATGCCACCCAATTACACTTCAATTAATTAACAACCCCATAAATTTTGGATGGTGGGAGGAATTCAGAGCATCCAGGGAAAATGCACAGGTCCACTCATCTATGGAGGTTGTACCCTGATGCAATATTATAAAAGAATAGTAATTAATAGGCTAGGATTTTTCTTTTGAGCATTGGTAGTAAATTGAAGATTGATAGTAAATTAGTTCATAAATGTTTGTTACTTTGCTCTACTTGCATTGAGGAACTGGGTGAATATCCCCAGCTGAACTGTACTACCAATCTGTTTCTCAGATGCCAAACAGAGAATTTCTATTGCGTGTTTCTTATATGGAAATTTACAACGAATCTGTATCTGACTTGCTTAGTGATTCAAAAGGAAGATCTCTGGAAGTTAGGGAAGCCATGGAAGTAAGTAAATTTAATTGTTGTTTTAAGTGGTGCTTGCACTTCTGTGTTTGTAGAGCATTCATTTTCATTTATGTCCAGGTAAACTATCCATCAGTGGCTTTTTTTTGCTAGTTTATAATTTCATCCTCTTTTTCATAAGTATATTGGGTATTTGAGCAATGCTGAAGCTTGCATAAAACTCTTCTTCATTTAGAGACCCCAACAAGTGCAAATGCTTCTTTAATTTGTTTGTTTATTAATGTCAAGATTATAAAAATGATCAATGTGCTTTAAAAAAAAAAGGAAATGGTGTTAAATTTCCTTCTCTTGTCAGCTTTTTAAATGCTTATCTTCCAGGGGATGATTTATGTTGCTGATCTGACTGAAGAAGTGGCTGTAACTTATGAGGATGTAATGCAATGGGTCAAGAAAGGAGAAAGTAAGGTTAAAACTATAATTACTCTTCTACACAGTGAAGTTTCTGTGGTGGTCTGAGGCCAGTTGGATATACTTCATGTGACCTGCACACTTACCCTTCACTTCAATGAATAGGCTCATGATTCTGCCTGGCACCTTAATGCACGGAGTCACCAAGGTAGCGATGCAATACTGTGCTTTAAATGAGATCACAGGATCCATCAATGTGAACATAATGGATCTATTCTTTATGATGTTAAAGAAATGGTTGCTCCTCCCTCAAACCAGTGGCACCATGATCCATATTGACTATTAATTGTTTGTACAGGTACATGATCCTTTATCCGGAATCCTTGGGGACAGTGTGTTTTGAATTTTGGAAAACCAGATTTAAGCTCCCCCCTCCCACCCCCGACTCGCGCTGCTAGTCTCTCCACTTTGCCGGCCTAACTCGTGCTGCCGCCTCTCTCTCCACTTGCCCGATTTTGGAGCTTTCTGGATTTTAGATGTCCGGATAAAGGATCATGTACCTGTATAGAAATTACAAAAATAATGGATGCAAAATCCTGATGATATGATTAAAGTAAAGCAAATCTTACACCAGGTTTTTCTCTTACTAAAAGGAAGATGTGCGTATCTATAGCTTTTTTTTTGTTGTTGGATGAATGTTGGCATGCAAGTGGCAATTCCCTGCTCTTCAAATAATACCAATAAACATTTTGCATCTGAAGAGGCAGATGGGATCTTCATTTAATTTTCAATCTGAAGAATAGTTGCCTAAAGGGGTTTTGGTCCCCGATACTGCAAAATGTACTGGTTTAAAAAAAAAATCAAAAAATAATCTCACCCATTTCTGTGTTGCCCCCGAGCCACAATGTCACCTCATTGCATATACTGTTACTAGAAGTGCATTGACATTTTCTATCTGCTAACTGGTTGTACAAATAAGTTACTCAAACTTTTAAGAAAATGATTTTTAAATGGCCTGAAGTGGGAATAAAATGTTTAGGTATTCATGTGGAAGCAGAATAAAAAAAAAAAAATTAAATTATTCTCCATGATTCAAAAGAATAAAAGATTTGGAAAGATGGAATGCATTACCTATTACTTTAATTGGTAGAATAAATTGTGTTAAGATGAATGCTTTTCCTCAAGTACAAGATCTTTTTCAATCAATTTCTATAGCAATTCCTCATTTAAGAATTAAATGCATCTGTTAGGAAATTCTAATGGAAAGGAAAGATGGTAAGGGTTTCTTTGGATAAATTAATGTGGAATTACAATTCAGAAGATTTGCAGTTCCTTAATTTTGAGTTATAAAGCAGCCCAGTTGCATTTTGTTAATGTAGTGTATGATTTAAATAAAATTGCAGCTTGGATGCATATCGAACTTAATAAAATAGGGGAATTAAACTCACAAGATTTTATGTACAAATGGAATTCAAGGTTGTTAACAATTAATAGAGAGACTCCCATATTTAAGCATTTAATTGAGGTTCGGAATAAGCTTGATATTTCGGGGGTGAGGGGGGGATAAGGTTTATTGTCTGGAAAAACACCATTATTCCAGAATGGATTGATTCTGTTTTCCAAGGGAAATAATTTTTAAAAAATTTGGAAGTGTCAAGGAAGAAGATAGAAGATATTTTTGAAGTAGGGCAATTTATTTCTTTTAATAGAATGAAGAAGTTCAAGGAACTTGAAAATGCTAAATTTTGTTATTATTGCATTATGAAATTTCTGTGAAAATTTTGGTCAAGTGCTGTTATTACCAGTAGAGACGGAATTAGAACTTGTTGTGCAATGGAAACAAAGAAATTTATCTCCGTGATGTAAAAGTTGATACAAATTCTAGACAAAGATGGGAAGTAGATTTAAACAAATAGATGAACAAATAAATATGTAGAGGAAATATAAAAAGTACACTAAATGTGAGATAAAGAATGGTGTGTGGTGGCCCCTCGCAGCCTCCTCTGGGTGCATCACAAAATGCTGGACAAACACGACTATCCAGCAGGCTGCTCAAGGCCCGCAGCGCTGCCCTCCAGTTGGCCACAACTAAAGGAGCCTAACTGGCCTATCAAGGAAAGCAGATTGCAAAAGCACCAATCAGCACTGAGGGGGCTTTGACCACGCCCCTCAGCTTGAAAATAAAAGCAGGGCTGTGATCAGTGTAAACTACACTCAACTAGGGTTCATGTTCTTTCTGAGCTAACCTGCACACAGCTATAACCTCTCCTGCGCTTTTGGCTCCACAGAGCCATAGCTTGAAGCAGCCGGCTACAGATGCAATATAATTTTATTCATCACTCCATATAAATTGAATCAGACTATTTGATTAATGTTTCAGATGTGGACAGGAAGTTGATACATTTTTTGCATTCTACTTGGCAGCGTCCTACAGTTGAACCTTTTTGGTTAGAAATAGGTAATTTATTAGAGTGAATAATGGGAATTAAGTTGCCACAGGATCCAATGTTATTTTTACTGAGTGATGTTAAGGATATCGAACCTAAGTTGAAACTGAACATGTATCAAAAGAAGTTTGTTCAAATTGCTTTACCAATAGCAAGAAAATGTATTGCTGTAACTTGAAAGTCTCATAAGGTGGCATGCTGAAGTTGTTTATCACTTGGGCAAATTACTTGTACTGGAAGAGACAAATACTATATATTTTAAAAGATATGGAGACCTTATTTACAAAATATGGGTGTAAATATTTAAATGAATCTCTAATTCCCTTTCTCCTTAAGGTCTCCGTATACTATAAGAATCTTCTTTTTCCTTTTTTCTTAGAGAAGGGATAGAGGGGGAGGGGGTGGGAAAGAGAGGGGGTTGTTTTTTCTTTTTGTATGCCACATGTTTTGATCTGTATTATTTTTAATTATGTGTATTCTTTTATGAGGTTCTAAATTTATAAATAAAATTAAAAATTACTCAAACTTCTATTATGGTGCATACAAGACCAGAGATCATGATAATACACCGGAGATATTTGATTTCTACAATGGAGCAACACATTCTCTTAAGGGGTTGACTCTCAATTATTCTCACTGTAACAAAATTGAAGAAGAATTTGCAAAAGTTTTGCACTGCAATTAAAATGGTCATGATTTTTTGCAAAGTTTCTTTTTTTAAGTTTACTACAGGTTTGCAGTCATTTGGGCATCAACAGATTTTCACACATTGGAGGGTTAGTCTGTATGCATTGATCCATCAGCTGAAGAAAGGCCATTATGTAGTGGTGCATTTCTGTAAATCATTGGACTTGTGTGGAAATGCTCTCATCCATCAGGCGCTTTCTTCATTAGGCTCTTCACCACCTAGGCCATTAGACTTGGTTGTATGTCTAAACCTCCCTCCCACCCCACCCCCCCCCCCCCCCCCCTCCGAAGTATTGGCAAAGGACTCCAATTCATTGCTTGAAAATTGTGGACCATTGTCTGATACTACTTCACAAGAAATTCCATGCCTCGCAAACTCGCTTTTCATGAAAGTGATAACTGTTTTGCTGGATGTTGACTGCAGTGCTGTTACCTCTGGGTAGTTGAAAAATGGTCTGTTACTCTTCCCATTGCAGTCAAACAAATCTATTTAAACTTTGAAGTATGGCCTGTTTGGTACAGGATGTGTTGTAAATGGTCCTGCTTCCTTCTTTGGTCTATAGGTAAAGCATATTTTGCATGAGGCAGGGTCTGGCTTATGTCTTGGTTCATTCTTGGCCAATACATCACCTCTCGAGTTCTACATTTGTGTTTTTCCTCACCCAGATGTCCTTAATGTATCTTCTGGAGCATTTCCTTGTGTAGCAACACTGGAATCACAAACCTGTTCCATTTGAAGTCTGTATCTTTCACAATTGACAGTTGTTCTCTGTCCAGTAATCTCAAATACCCATTGGACAGTCATTCTTTCTGTATTCTATCTTTGATCTCTTTCATTGTTTCATCTGTCTTTGCTTTCTCATCTGCTCTGTTCTATCCTGGAATACTGGAAGTGAAGTGATAATCATGTCAATATAGGCCTTCATCTTTTCCATAACCTCTTGGTTGTTCTTTCTTGTCAACTGTTTGAGACAAGAAAATCAGCTGCAAGCATGTATTTTTCTGACATGTAGATCATTTTAACATCATTTCTGCAACCATATCAACATGTGCTGTACTCTCATGGGACAATCATTCAGTGGTTTGGATGTAATTGAGGCCAGTGGTTTATGGCCTGTCACCACTTCAAAACCTTGTCCAAAAATGTATTGATGGAGCCTTTCATGTGCATAAGTGCTGGCAAGAAGCTTTCTCTATAGTTGGCTTTTGCACTTGATGTATAGGCCACGGTTTGTCCTCGTGTTGCTGTAGTAGTACTGCTCCAAGACGACGTCGTGATTCATCAGCTGAGATCCTGGTGTGTCTATCTGGATCATAACATTTTAGTACAAGCTCTTCTGTTGGGATTTTTTTTAGAGAGAGAGCAAGCCTGTAAGCACTCTTCTTGCTTGTGCGACCAAATCCACTAATTTTTCTGCTCAAGAAGTGATCTAAGTGGTGCTAACGCTGTCAGTAGACAAGGGATGAACTTAGTCAGATAAGTCATCATCCCCAAGAAACTACTCACCTTCTTTGTTTTTGGGCTTTGCAAAATTCTCAATGGCTGATGTCTTTGTTGGATCAAACTTCACTCCCTGCTTAGATATGACAGCTATGAAGGTCAGTGTCTTTTCGTCAAACTCTTATTTCTCTTTATTTAATTTCAAATTGACATTGCATGTCACATCAAGCACTTGCCTTAGTTGTGTATCATGTTCATTCTTGGTGAACCCCCATACAATTATGTCATCAATAATGGTCTTAACTCCAGGTACACTTTCAAAGATCATGTGGATGGTTTTATAGATGCTTCTGGCGTGGACAAGATCCCATATGGTAGCTGGAGAAAGCGGTATCTTTCTTGTGGAGTATTTAAAGTGCATAGTCTCGCACTTGCTGTGTTGAGCTTGCTAAACCACTTGGCACCTGCAAACTGGACTTCCTCCCATGTCAATATTTTAAAATGCTCCCTCTTGATGGCTTTGAGATCTCTTGGGTCCAGACATATACACAATGCTCATTTTCCTTTTGCATGATGACCAGTGAGCTGACCCAATCTGTAGGTTCTTCAATTTTCTGGATGACTTTCATCCATTACATGTATGCTAGATGTTTTTTTTCTAAGTGGAAACAGAACTTTCTTGCATCCATAAACAACAGGAGCCACTGTCTCATCTACGTGGATCTTATGTACGCTAGGTAAACATCCATGCCTCTCAAAAACATCTGTGTTCTCTTCCGTGAGTGGTGTGCTCATCTTCAGTCTGTGAAGCCACTATGAAAACTTTTCACGTGCACTCAGACCCAATATTGGCTGTACTCTTACTTTCTACAATCAGTAACTTTTTTTAAGAAAACCAGAACGTTGACTGTAGTGTAGCCTGTCACTTTTAATTTCACAGGATAAATCTTGCTCTTTATGATGAGGGTCTTTTAATCATCCATTGATAAAGATTCACCTGGGCTCTGGTGTAGAGTTTAAATGGAATTGTCTCATTCACAGTCACTGAAATGATCCATTCTGTTTTTATCAGTAGCAGTCGAGTGAATCCATGAAGAATTCCTCCACTTTCTTCCACTGTGTATACCTTTCTCTTGGTATCTCCTGCTTTTCAGCACTTTGCAAAATGATTATTTTTGCCACATTTATTAGCAGGACTTTCCAGAGGCAGGACACATTTTTGGAATATGTCTAACTCCTCACCTGCTGCATTTGCTGTTTTGATCTTACTAATTTGTTGTTGCTAATTCATTGCCATTTTTGTGATCTTTATTTTCAATGAAATTCATACATATCTAAAAGCTTTAGTTCCATCTGTTTTAATTTGCTGAGGAAAGGTTTCAAGATTGTTATTGCATGTACTGAGGTATAATGAGAACATTTATTTTGCGAGCAGTCCTGTTATTTATTTAGACATATGGCATGGTAACAGGACATTCGGCCCATGAGTCCATGCTCCTCAATTTACCTGCACCCTGGTATATTTTTGAACAGTTGGAGGAAACCCATGCAGACAAGGGGAGAATGTACGAACTCCTTACAGGTAGTGTGGGATTCGAACTCTAGTCCTGATTGCTGGCGCAGTAAAGGCATTGTGCTAACTGCTAACTGTGCTGCCCCCCAATCACATATAATCCAGTGAGTAAAACACAGTGGTGAGTTGAAGAGAGAGGTTGATACAGAGTAGGCACAACATAATTTAAATAGCGATATTCATTCAGGAGTCCCATACTAGTAGGGGAAGAAGCTGTCCTTAAATCTGGTGATGTGCGATGCCACACTCTTAAACCCTGTTACCTGTTGGAATAAAGTGAGGAGAGTGTGGCCAGGGTTGGGTGAGCCTTTTAATATATTGTCTGGCTTCCCAAGGCAGTGGAAAGTTTAGATGGGGGTTAGGGTGATACTTTGTTTGATGGATTGAGGTGCATTAGCTCTCTAGGCATTGTCATGCTGTCTTGGAACGGCTCCTGTATGATGCAGTCATGAACCCTGCTGGGATACTTTTAAAAATGCATCTGTAGAAGTTGAGAGATGGAGGTGACAAACCAATTTCCTAAGACCTTGGAGGGAGGAGAGGTGCTGGCATGCTTTCTTGGTCATTGAGTGAACTAAAACTGGTTGCTGGAGATGTTTACTCTTAGGAATTTAAAACTGGCTTTAAAAGTGTCTCTATCTCCGCACTGTTCATGCTCAAGAGTTTTTAAAAAAAAAAAAAAAAATCACACTTGATGCTGTGGTAGGCCAATAGTATTCCTTTCTTTCTTTGGCTTGGCTTCGCGGACGAAGATTTATGGAGGGGGTAAAAAGTCCACGTCAGCTGCAGGCTCGTTTGTGGCTGACCAGTCCGATGCGGGACAGGCAGACACGATTGCAGCGGTTGCAAGGGAAAATTGGTTGGTTGGGGTTGGGTGTTGGGTTTTTCCTCCTTTGCCTTTTGTCAGTGAGGTGGGCTCTGCGGTCTTCTTCAAAGGAGGCTGCTGCCCGCCAAACTGTGAGGCGCCAAGATGCACGGTTTGAGGCGTTATCAGCCCACTGGCGGTGGTCAATGTGGCAGGCACCAAGAGATTTCTTTAGGCAGTCCTTGTACCTTTTCTTTGGTGCACCTCTGTCACGGTGGCCAGTGGAGAGCTCGCCATATAATACGATCTTGGGAAGGCGATGGTCCTCCATTCTGGAGACGTGACCCATCCAGCGCAGCTGGATCTTCAGCAGCGTGGACTCGATGCTGTCGACCTCTGCCATCTCGAGTACCTCGACGTTAGGGGTGTGAGCGCTCCAATGGATGTTGAGGATGGAGCGGAGACAACGCTGGTGGAAGCGTTCTAGGAGCCGTAGGTGGTGCCGGTAGAGGACCCATGATTCGGAGCCGAACAGGAGTGTGGGTATGACAACGGCTCTGTATACGCTTATCTTTGTGAGGTTTTTCAGTTGGTTGTTTTTCCAGACTCTTTTGTGTAGTCTTCCAAAGGCGCTATTTGCCTTGGCGAGTCTGTTGTCTATCTCATTGTCGATCCTTGCATCTGATGAAATGGTGCAGCCGAGATAGGTAAACTGGTTGACCGTTTTGAGTTTTGTGTGCCCGATGGAGATGTGGGGGGGCTGGTAGTCATGGTGGGGAGCTGGCTGATGGAGGACCTCAGTTTTCTTCAGGCTGACTTCCAGGCCAAACATTTTGGCAGTTTCCGCAAAGCAGGACGTCAAGCGCTGAAGAGCTGGCTCTGAATGGGCAACTAAAGCGGCATCATCTGCAAAGAGTAGTTCACGGACAAGTTTCTCTTGTGTCTTGGTGTGAGCTTGCAGGCGCCTCAGATTGAAGAGACTGCCATCCGTGCGGTACCGGATGTAAACAGCGTCTTCATTGTTGGGGTCTTTCATGGCTTGGTTCAGCATCATGCTGAAGAAGATTGAAAAGAGGGTTGGTGCGAGAACACAGCCTTGCTTCACGCCATTGTTAATGGAGAAGGGTTCAGAGAGCTCATTGCTGTATCTGACCCGACCTTGTTGGTTTTCGTGCAGTTGGATAATCATGTTGAGGAACTTTGGGGGACATCCGATGCGCTCTAGTATTTGCCAAAGCCCTTTCCTGCTCACGGTGTCGAAGGCTTTGGTGAGGTCAACAAAGGTGATGTAGAGTCCTTTGTTTTGTTCTCTGCACTTTTCTTGGAGCTGTCTGAGGGCAAAGACCATGTCAGTGGTTCCTCTGTTTGCGCGAAAGCCGCACTGTGATTCTGGGAGAATATTCTCAGCGACACTAGGTATTATTCTATTTAGTAGAATCCTAGCGAAGATTTTGCCTGCAATGGAGAGCAACGTGATTCCCCTGTAGTTTGAGCAGTCTGATTTCTCGCCTTTGTTTTTGTACAGGGTGATGATGGTGGCATCACGAAGATCCTGAAGCAGTTTACCTTGGTCCCAACAAAGCTTGAAAAACTCATGCAGTTTGGCATGCAGAGTTTTGCCGCCAGCCTTCCAGACTTCTGGGGGGATTCCATCCATACCTGCTGCTTTGCCACTTTTCAGTTGTTCGATTGCCTTATATGTCTCATCCAGGGTGGGAACCTCATCCAGCTCTAGCCTTAGGGGCTGTTGAGGGAGCTGGAGCAGGGCGGAATCTTGGACTGAGCGGTTGGTACTGAAAAGAGATTGGAAGTGTTCTGACCATCGGTTGAGGATGGAGATCTTGTCGCTGAGGAGGACTTTGCCGTCTGAGCTGCGCAGCGGGCTTTGGACTTGGGGTGAGGGGCCGTACACAGCCTTTAGAGCCTCGTAGAAACCCCTGAAGTCGCCAATGTCCGCGCTGAGCTGTGTTCGTTTGGCGAGGCTAGTCCACCACTCATTTTGGATCTCCCGGAGTTTGCGCTGAAGATGGCTGCATGCGCGACGGAAGGCTTGTTTCTTCTCTGGACAGGACGGCTTTGTAAGGTGAGCCTGGTGGGCAGCTCGCTTCTTTGCCAGCAGCTCCTGGATTTCCTGGCTGTTTTCGTCAAACCAGTCCTTGTTTTTCCTGGAGGAGAAGCCCAGTACCTCTTCAGTGGATTGCAGTATGGTAGCCTTCAACTGATCCCAGAGGGTTTCAGGGGACGGGTCCGTGAGGCGGGTTGCAACGTCGAGCTTTGCTTTGAGGTTTGCCTGGAAGTTTCCTCTCGCTTCGTCTGACTGCAGTTTTCCAACATTGAACCTCTTTCTGGGGGCTTTATTGTTCCTGGGCTTTGGCTTGAAGTGAAGGTTGAGCTTGCAGCGAACCAGCCGGTGGTCAGTGTGGCATTCCGCGCTAGGCATGACCCTGGTGTGGAGCACATCTTGTTTGTCACTTTCTCGCACCAGGATGTAGTCCAGGAGGTGCCAGTGTTTGGATCGGGGATGCATCCAGGTGGTCTTAAGGCTGTCCCTCTGCTGAAAAAGGGTGTTTGTAATGACAAGCCGCTGTTCTGCGCAGAGCTCCAACAGGAGGCGCCCATTGTCGTTGCACTTGCCGACGCCATGCTTGCCCAGGATTCCTGGCCAGGTTTCTGAGTCTTTGCCGACACGAGCGTTGAAGTCGCCCAGGATGACAACCTTGTCGGCTGTAGGGGTACGTTGGATGAGGTTGCGCAGGTCGGTGTAGAACTTGTTCTTTTCTGCTGGTTCCGCCTGGAGGGTTGGAGCATAGACACTGATGAGGGTGATGTGACGCTTGTTTTGAAGTGGGAGTCGCATGGACATGATTCGGTCCGAGAGGCCTGTCGGAAGGTTTTCGAGTTTGGAGGCAATGAAGCTCTTGACCATGAAGCCTACACCAGATAGGCGTCGTTCATCCGAAGGCTTGCCAGACCAGTAGAGTGTGTAGCCCGCGCCGCGTTCTTGGAGGCTGCCTACATCTGCCAGGCGGACTTCACTGAGTATTCCTCTGCTGAACTAAAAACAAGGGTTATTTTCTGGGGGGGGGGGGGAAGGAATTGGTGATCTCAAACAATTGGGGGAAGGAGTATATGGTTATTTGCAATATTTTTGAATTCTTTAGAAAAGTTTTTTTAAAAATTTTTCTCTTTACAGAAAACCGGCATTATGGAGAAACCAGAATGAATGAACGTAGTAGCCGATCACATACAATTTTTAGAGTGGTAAGATGAACTTGTCTATTACTTGAATTTGTTGTGTTTCATTTGTGCAAATGTGTATTAATAATGTTCTTTTCACACAAGGCATCAAAATTCTCTATTCCACTATTCTAATGAAGTCCTTTTGAAAATTGATAATTCAGTAGCAAGCATCAATTAATAAAAAGTTGATCAGTATAATGTTATCTTGATAAATGGCTCAGATCTGAAACATTGGGTTATATCTTTTGCTTCTTTTCGATTCTGCGTGACCTGCTGAGTTTATCCAGCACTTGTGTATATTGCATTATAATGGTAGTTGTATGATTAGATGGTCAAATTTTGCTTTAAACACTGAGTGAGAAAGCCTTCTCCTAATCAAATAATACCATGGGGTCTATGTGTGTAACTGAGAGGGTAAATCTAACCATGTTTTAACATCTTGATAGAGTGATGGCTTCTGTTTTTATCGGACTTGAGGATATTGGACCTTCTGATATTTTTTGTGTGGGTGGGGTAAAAGGTTGTCATTTCTTTTGACCATGGGGTGAAAATTCTGCAACTCCACACTGCAGCATTTGACAAATTGTGAATGAGGATGTCTTGCTTCTAATTTAATTTTGTGAGTTCTTAATGGCTAAATAGGCCAATGTGGAAAGTGCAGATCCTTCCACGTGGGGCATCTGATACCTGATAATGTGAACAAGTGGGTAGTTCCTTAGTTGCTATACTCTTCACTATTAACATGGGTCTTCTATGTACTCATAATACATACCCTTGAGATGGACACCTATCCAGAATGTTGATTCTCTACTTTGAATAGTGATGGGCCAAAGAGTTCATTGAGTTGGAGATTCTGCCCTTCAGTGAAGGGGTTGACCACATCCATTACAGTAATCCTTTCCTGTCCACTTGGTAACCTCTCCACATGACAATTCAGAATAAAAAGTCAGTTTTGGAGTGGAATGTTGATGAAGTGAAACAAGGGCCTTAAAACTGTAGATATTGGGCCAGGAAAGAACACTAACATTGGCTTGCTCAACCCTTCAAATTCATTGAAAGGATTTGCAGAAATGCTGTTGGTACCTTTTCCAGTGGTCAGAAGTACCCAAATGCAGACAATCCAAACCCTTTGATGTATAGAATAGTGGTTTAAGAGGGAACTCTGGCACAAGCATGGAAAATCAGAGACAAACAATAAATACTGGATTTGCTTATGACTCCCTTTACATGAGAATGAAGTTAACTAACAGTGGTGATTTGATGTGATTTATTTTTTATATATATTTTTGTTCCTCTGCTCTCAGTCAATTCCTGCTAAGCCTAATTGTGGTTCTGGCTTAACGTGACAGTCAAAGAAATTACAACCAAAAATTAATACTTCATGATCCAGAAAAATTCAGATCTTTGATCCAGCTGTTGTTTGAAACTGTAAGCTCTGTGATCTCTTTAAATCTGAAATGAACATTGAATGCAATGAATAATGTCAATGGAATTCAGAATTTTCCTATTGCTAACATATTAATCTTTTAGATTAAAATTTGCCAAATGGGCTAGTTTTATTGTGTTTCACTATACCTTGGCTCTATGACTGATTTGAATTCCACAAAATAAAAGTACATTTTGTTAACTTTCATAACTGTAACAGGTTTAACGTGTATTGACTAATTTATAAGTTTATCTATGTTGCTTGGCAACACTAAACCCAGTTAAAGAAAGGGAAAAGCTACACAGTAAAATCCCCATTATCCACACTCAATCAACTGAAAACTCAAAAATGGGCAAAAATACGAGGAAATAAATATTTTTTTTCAAAAGATAAAGTTTTAAATAAAGAATAATAGTTTTAAATAAAAGCTTAACATTGGAAAAGTAAATGTTCTCTGAAGCAACACACAACCCTTTGGGATCAAACATTCAGCCAGCAGAGCACCCAAGTGGTTCCCTTTCCACAGCAGCTGTTTGAATAAAGTTTCAATAAACTTGTGTTTGAATAAAATGATGGTGCCCAGGATGAAGAGGCAGCCAGTGCCACTCTGGTGACTCTCCCAAAATATCTCCCTATCCCTGATTGGTAATGTGCTATTTTTAGTATTGGGTATATTAGTAAAGCTTTATCTGTAATCTTGGGGGCGGGGGGATTAATTTTGGTGGTGGCACATTTAGTTCAGAGGCTAGCACAACAGTTACTTACAATGCTTATGAATGGGGTTTGAATTTAAAGGGAGGTGCACCCTGTGACTCCTTATCCCTGCATAGTAAGTCTATATCTTTATTAGTATTAGGTATATTAGTAAGGCTTTATCTGCGAACTTGGGGGAGGGGGGTTAATTATTACAGCTAGTGCAATACTGTTATAGTGCCAGCGACTGGGGTTCAAATTTAAATTTAAATTGTTACGGTAAAGAATTGATTAAAGTGAACTTCACAAAATTAAAGACTACAATACTGATTTTTTTTTCAAAATTAATTCCTATGTTGCACTGTTTCTTCTTCTTTGGCTTGGCTTCACGGAGGAAGATTTATGGAGGGGTAATGTCCACGTCAGCTGCAGGCTCATTTGTGGCTGACAAGTCCGATGCGGGACAGGCAGACACGGAAAATTGGTTGGTTGGGTGTTGGGTTTTTCCTCTTTTGTCAGTGAGGTGGGCTCTGTGGTCTTCTTCAAAGGAGGTTGCTGCCCACCGAACTGTGAGGCACCAAGATGCACGGTTTGAGGTGATATCAGCCAACTGGCAGTGGTCAATGTGGCAGGCACCAAGAGCTTTCTTTAGGCAGTCCTTGTACCTCTTCTTTGGTGCACCTCTGTCACGGTGGCCAGTGGAGAGCTCGCCATATAACATGATCTTGGGAAGGCGATGGTCCTCCATTCTGGAGACGTGACCTACCCAGCGCAGTTGGATCTTCAGCAGCGTGGATTCGATGCTGTCGGCCTCTGCCATCTCGAGTACTTCGATGTTAGGGATGAAGGCGCTCCAATGAATGTTGAGGATGGAGCGGAGACAACGCTGGTGGAAGCGTTCTAGGAGCCGTAGGTGATGCCGGTAGAGGACCCATGATTCGGAGCCGAACAAGAGTGTGGGTATGACAACGGCTCTGTATACGCTAATCTTTGTGAGATTTTTCAGTTGGTTGTTTTTCCAGACTCTTGTGTAGTCTTCCAAAGGCGCTATTTGCCTTGGAGAGTCTGTTGTCTATCTCGTTGTCGATCCTTGCATCCGATGAAATGGTGCAGCCGAGATAGATAAACTGGTTGACCGTTTTGAGTTTTGTGTGCCCGATGGAGATGTGGGGGGGCTGGCTGATGGAGGACCTCAGTTTTCTTCAGGCTGACTTCCAGGCCAAACATTTTGGCAGTTTCCGCAAAACAGGACGTAAAGCGCTGAAGAGCTGGCTCTGAACGGGCAACTAAAGCGGCATCGTCTGCAAAGAGTAGTTCACGGTCAAGTTGCTCTTGTGTCTTGGTGTGAGCTTGCAGGCGCCTCAGATTGAAGAGACTGCCATCCGTGCGGTACCGGATGTAAACAGCGTCTTCATTGTTGAGGTCTTTCATGGCTTGTTTCAGCATAATGCTGAAGAAGATTGAAAAGGGGATTGGTGCGAGAACGCAGCCTTGCTTCATGCCATTGTTAATGGAGAAGGGTTCAGAGAGCTCATTGCTGTATCTGACCCGACCTTGTTGGTTTTCGTGCAATTGGATAACCATGTTATATTCTTAATGTTGGCATATTGGGCATTGTAAGAGTGCATCTCTGTGAACTGGAAAATTTGTTTTTTTGGCATCCGTAATTCCAGTAGCTGCCGGATATTGGGAATTTTAGTTTATTTCAAATCAGATACTATTTATTATGTAATATTACATAAATTGCCTTTAGTCTTCCTTAAGGCAAAGATTTTCCATTAGCATTGCCTGGCACCCCTTACAATCAAAGAAAGAAAATCTAGCGCTCCTGCAGCCTCTGCAGTGCACAAGACTCCAGTTCAGTTCAAACCATTGAGACCCTGTCCAAGCCCAGCCTTTTGGCACTCAGGGCTTTTTGGGAGCCCTTCTTGCCCACAGTCTCCCCTCGATTAACAGTTCAGATGCCTGGTTTTCAAGAGCCAGTCTCCTGCAGCCTATCTCAGTTCCTCAACTGCAAGTTGATAACAGCTTGCCACCTGTGTGTGTCTTTCAGCTGCAGAGCTCCTCACTGGTCCACCATCATGGTCACAGACCTTGGGGTTGTCTCCTCTGCTCCTCATCAATGGGGGTGGGGGGGGGGGTGTTTTCCCCATTACTGGTGCCCTAGGCCAGTCCACTGCTCCCCAGGAGTCTGCAACCTTTTGAGGCCGCTGTTGAGCACAGGCACTGCCATGTTATGTTGGTCTCAGAGCCCAGGGTTGCTGAATTTTAATTAACTCTGGCAGCACCAGCTCTTTTTGTTATGCTAGATAGTCTTGCTCTTGTGCAGAATCAAGAATTTGTGACGTACAGAAAATACTATACATCCAATGTTTGCTTGTCTAAAGTGCATCTAAGATCATCTTTGTTCTTTTTTTTTTGAAGACATTGAAACAAAAGCATTGGTTACATTTTTCCAATTGAAAGATGGTTAGATAGGTTCACTTTGGAGTGAATTAGCACAGATGATTCAAACACTTTCACTAACTACAATTTCCCTATATTAAAATACTATACTAGTTTAAAGGGCCAGAATTTCTTTTCTAATTAGCTCTTGTGACTATTTTCATATTGTTTCTGCTGCATAATTGTAGTACTGAATATTGCATATTACAACCATCAATTAAATTTGAGATAAACTGGTCTACTTCTTGCTGTCCAGCAATGGGAATACAAGTGAGGATACACTGGCATTTTATCTATGGAACCAAAGAAACCTCTGGGATTTTTTAATGAGTTGGGAAAAATAAAGCAATAATACTGTAATAAAATACTTCAATACTGGAATTCTGACAGCAAAAGTGCTGGAAATGCCTCTTACAGCAGCTGATGCTCTTGAGGTGATAACTTTTGCAATAGATGATGGCCATTGATATACTAATTTGAAGGGTTCCTTTTTTTCTACATTGATTCTAAGCTTTGTTGTTAAGTTGTACCAATGCTGAGAAATAGTTGCATTTGTATTGTTTAAAGGAGAACGGGTACAAATGAATATTTGGCTCTGATGTTAAAAAAAAATCCTATTTCATCGAAATGTCTTGAAGTTTTTTACTTTTTTTTTGGCATGGTAAGAAATTTTGACAGTCATTCATTTTGAAGTGCTCTGAACATTTTCCATTTCAGATTGTGGAAAGCAGAGATAAAAATAACGAAGCATTTATTGTTTCGCATCTGGTGAGTTCAAAGCCATTTACTTGCACAATCTAAATCCACCCTATTGACAAATTTAAAAGTTGAACATGTTTCCCAGTAAAGAAATAATAAAACTGAAATCCCATTGAATTGGTTGCATTCAGAATTCTTATTTAACCCTGGGTTACAATGTAAATTTGAGACACTTGGTTGCATACACAGTATTATTAAGTCCATTAAAATTAATTCTTTGTCTAATCTTGAACAGTTCTTTTTAGATCCTTAGATCCTCTTAGTAATTCTGCAGTGCCATAGTATTTGGAATATTCTTGCATTATTTTTATGTGAATAGTGTTTGACAACCATTCATTAGGCTTTTGTACATCTTGCACAAAAGAGGAAAATTTCTGCCTTGTAAATGATCTGTGAAATTAAGGAGTACATTATATGCAAGTAAAGAATTGATCTTTAAATGCAAATAAATTGAGCTTACAATTATCGTGAAAATGTCATATTCTTGTACACTATATTTGCAGCAAAAGTTGTAAATTAAAAAAAATACTTTCACTGTCAGATTATTTGAATAATTATTATAAATACTGGAATTTGAGTGAGAACATGCAACTTCAAATAATTACATTGGTGAATAAGCTTGTTATTGCTTTGTTTTAGTATTGTACATATACCACAAGGTTAAATTGCAATTAAATACAAAACTCTCTTTTGTAGAATTTGGTCGATCTGGCAGGTAGTGAACGGGCCAGTCAAACAGGAGCTGAAGGTAGAGTTATGCACCATCTTCCAAGTTCCATAGTACTGTTAAATTTCCAAAGATTTATAACTTGTTTGTTTCAACTTCTCAAGATTCAATTCATTGTCATTTTAATAAAGCAATGTTATATCACATGAAATTGCTCTTGCCTGCAGAAAGGCAGGTAGATTTGCCAATGGCAGAAATTGCCTGAAGTCAGAGAAAGAGAAGCAAGGGAGAATCTCCCCAGAGACATAGAATGTCCATAGATTCTCCTCCAGCACCTCTGCAACTATTGGCAACTTGAGCCCCAGATCTGAACCTGATACAGTCAGGAACCCCTCAGAGCCTTCGGCAACCCCCCCACCCTTCACATCCTGGTTCTAATACCTGGTACCCCTTCAGCCAGTTTCAAGCCAGTCTCCAGCAGCCCGACACGAGTCCCCTGACAGTGATCTCCAGCAGCCCCCAGCCTCTGTGGGTTCCTCGCCTCAAGTTGCAAGCAGCCTGCAATGTGTGTTTTTTTTCCCCCCAGCCACACTTATCTGCTGCAGCGGTTATCATCCCGTGGGTAGTCTCCTCTGCTTCTCCTTGTCAGACAGGGAATGGTCTCCATTTTCTGGTGCCCTGCACCTCTCCTCTGCTCCCTGGAACCTCCTGGCTGCTGCCATCTTGGGGGAAGACTCCACGGTCGTGGGATTTTAAATAAAACTATTGTTGGCTCCTTTAATGTTCAAAGCCAGAGTGGAGCTGATGGCAATTGACTTGGCAATTGGACCCCATGGGAGTGCTGTATCTGCTCCTTGCTCCCCACAGGTTTGCACCAGCGGTAGCGCTGCCATTACAACAGCTCCTGCAGCAATCTAGCTATAAAAGTTTCATTTTGTGTCCCATGTATTATCTGTCAAATTAAAGATTAAAATTTATTTGAAAATATTGCTCTTGAATCAACTGAATAAACTGTCATAGAATTGCCATCCAATACACTAACTAGATATCTTTTGTGCCCTATTGTGGGAAGGTGACCAGATTCTATTTAAAATTATGACCCATTATAACATTTGCACTCATCAGGACTTTCACAGTGATGCTGCTTGCTCCGATGCAGTGTGTATGTGCGTTTTGGTGATACCTCTCAGTATGTAGCCAGGGGTAACTCGTTGGGTCGTTTTTTTCTGACAGGAATTTCTTACACTTGTCTCATGTTCAGCTATGGGCAATAATATTGCATTTTGCAATGATGAAAGAGGCTCCCAATTTTCAAGATTCAATTTATTGTCATGTAATGAAACCGTGTCATATTACAGCAAATTTACCATCAGCAGAAATTGCCTGAGGCACCTCCTAAGGTCAAAGAAAGAAGAGAATGTGAGTTCCCTGTCCCCCACCAGGAGTCACTGAGGGCCTGTGGATTTGTCTCTAGCTTCATGCAGCCATACAGAGTCTAGTCCAAACCATTGGTAACTTGAGCTCCAGATCCAAACCTCCAATACGATTAGGAACCTTTCAGCACCCTTGGCACCCTCTCACCTCTTAAATCCTGATTCCAATACTGCTACCCCTTCTTCTACTTTGAGCTCCAGCAACCCACAACCTCCTTGCCCAATAACTGACCTGTAATGTTGACCAGTTTTTAACCAGTAAATTCTATCACAATAAATCAATTATTCTGCACAGGTACCAAATTTTCAATATTTTTATTGGTTTTATCAAATAAATGTTCCATAGATACATAACAATAAAGTATTAACAAATCTTGTAGAGCAATACAGATAGTACTGAAACCTATATTACATTAAAAAGAAAGATAAAAAGAAAAACACGATACTAAATATCTAATTCAATCCCCTCCTTTCGGAGGCTACTGACTAACACAAACAGTCTACTGCTAATAGTTTTTTTAAAAAGGAGTGTAAACATTGGGTTAAAAATCTAGTTAATCTGACAAATTTTGTAAGTAATGAAGAAAGGAACCCCATAAAAAAAAAGTTAAAATTAATTTCAGTAATGGAATATGTAATTTTTTCCAAAGTCAGACATATTGGTTGACCAATCGGAAACCAGTGATTAAGTGGGAGGGATAGGATGTTTCCATCTCATTAAAATGCACCTTCTTGTGATAGGTGAGGGCAACTATGTGGGATTGTGAAGCAGTCAGAATTAAACCACATGACCCACTTATTCCAAAGAGAGCAATAAAAAAGATTTGGAGTCAAATTAATATTAAGAACTAAATACAAGGTACGAAATACCCCTTCCCAAAAATTGGAAAGAGAACATAACCAAAATGTATCTCATTTAGAAGAGAGATTAGAATAGAATTTGGCTAATTAGACACTGAAATAGTGGTCCCGGTGTACTACTTTCAATTGTGTTACGAGCCCAAAGGACCTCAAACCCAGCAGCAATAGGCAATCACCAAGACAAGTGGTTTTTAAAACAAAAGTTATTTTTTATCAACTTCAAACATGAAAATAGAATCAAACTTTAACTTAACTCTATACTTATACTATACTCTATACTAACCCAAATTACCCCCTTCTAATTACAAGTGCATGTGTATGTAAAGTGTGTGTAAATTCAAAAAAAATTCTTTGGTTTACATTTCAATCTCACTTCTTCTAAGTTCTCTGATTGCAGGCAATCACTATACTGTGCACAGAATTTAACATGAATAAATTTCACCAGCCTTGGTGCTTGAAAGGTAAATGTTTACCACTCAGGAAGGTTCTTGTAGGATTTGCAGAGAGATATTTGTTGCTCCAGGATTTCCACAACTGAGGTACCACCACTAGTCACTTCAGACCTCAGGGTCTCGCTGATGAAACTTGTCCAATCAGGGTCTTCCAGATGGTAACCTCTTTCTTCAAGCTACCACAAAGTTCCATTCCTTATTTCAAGAGAAACATCAGACAGATAGCACTTCCACCCATCTACTGCTCTGGAACTTGCTTTCATCAGTTTCAAACAGTTCTTCCTAGATTGCACTTTTCACTTACTTGTCAGTGTCCCACACACTGACTGACTGAGCTGTTAATTCTCTCTCTCTTTTCCAACTGAAACTCCAAAGAGAGCATGTGACTCATGTCTTGCAAAACCCCCACCTTTTCCAGCAAACAACAGGAGTTCTTCTTTCTGCTCCCATCTGTTATCTTGGGTAAACAACCCAAGATTGACCTTTCTATGCACTCTGCAGAAAGGTTAAGCATGACTCCAGCAAGACGATGATCAAGCATTTTATTAACACCTACTTGTAAAAGGTGTTTACATTCTCCAAGAGATTCTGCAATGTGAATTCTTCAGTTTTTCAAATAAGATCTGTTTTAAAATGTGTGTATGTATGTGACTTACTCTAAATCTTATAAATTCTCCCCAAATATTAATATTGTTACAATTTTAATAATGAATGTTTAGCACAAAGAGGATAAATGCACTTGTCTCAGAATATAAATTCATGTAGTTTCAGAAAATGGCTGTTGAAAATCTTGTTCCCATAGTTTTTTTAAATTCTGTTTAGGGAACTATCCCTAGAATTCAAAAATAATTAATGAAGGCCAGATAATTAGGTTAAAAATTGTAAATCATCCCTATCATATTAGGTTGTAGGTCTTCAGGGAGCTTCAAAATTAAAGAATTTAAAAAGGTCCAATCTGTAAAGAGCGAGGGTGGGGGTGGGTGGAAATGTCTAGGTATAGAAAATATGGTGGATAATTGTTCAAAAGAAGCAAGTAAAAATATCTTTAAAAAATTGTATACTAATTATGATAACCACTATCTTGTACCGAAGGTTTTAAAAAAATTACCTAAAATAGCACAAATGAATAAAAAATCTATGGTACCCAAAATGTTTCCTAAATTGAAAACGGATTCTCAGTGTATGTCTAACAACAAAATTATTAATTTGGATGCCAAAAAAGTAACAGGTAACAAAGCTTGATTGCAGAATGTTTGAATGTGCATAAATTCAAAACCATCTTAAAAATATTTGTTCTGATTTAGTGCATGTTAGAATATTGATCTTCAGAAAGTAAGAATTGGTAGAATATGTACAAGGGATTAAAAATATTGAATTTTAGTGTCTGGAATTGCCTGAAGATTCAAATATTGCTTTACCCATTTGGTATACAGACTGAAAAGGAGGCAAATAAACTATTGACATGGAGATATCCAAACCATTAAAAAAAAAGTCTGTCCCGGATATCCTAAAGTGGGAGGAACAGGAGCCAGAGGTCGTGGTACATGTAGGTACCAATGACATAGGGAGAAATAGAGAGGAGTCCCAAAAAGTGAGTACAGGCAGTTAGGTAGGGAGTTAAAAAGAAGGACCGCAAAGGGGGTAATCTCTGGATTACTCCCTGTGCCACGTGACAGTGTGAATAGAAATAGAATGAGGTGGAGGATTAAAATGTAGCTGAAGGGGTGGAGTAAGGGGCAGGGTTTAAAGTTTCTGGATAACTGGGACCTTTTTTGGGGGAGATGTGACCTGTACAGTAAGGACGGGTTACACTTAAATCCCAGGGGGACCAGAATCCTGGCAGAGGTATTTGCTAGGGCTACTCAGGATCCTTTAAACTAGAATGGTTGGGGGGAGGGAACAAAATAGTACAGAGCAGTAAGGAGAAGGTTAGAATGCAAACAAAGAAAGTTTGTAGTAAGTATTTGGATATGGATGGGCAGGTGATAGAGAAGGGAAATGCTCTGGAAGAAGATGAAGGGCAATTGCCTAGGAAGGATAGATTAGAGGGCACATCCACGGAGGCTATTTGGGTGGAACTGAGGAGTAGGAAAGGAGAGGTTACACTTGTAGGGGTGTATTATAGACCACCCGGAGGGGACCGAGACCTAGAGGAGCAAATCTGTAGGGAGATAGTAGATATTTGTGATAAGCACAGGGTTGTAATTATGGGAGATTTTAATTTTCCACATATAGATTGGGAAACACATTCTGTGAAAGGACTGGATGGGTTAGAGTTTGTGAAATGTGTGCAAGATAGTTTTTTTTACAACAATATGTAGAGGTGCCAACCAGAGAAGGAGCAGTGTTAGATCTACTGTTGGCAAATGGGATGGGTCAAGTGACGGAGGTTAGTGTTGGCGAGCACTTCGGGTCCAGTGATCATAATGCCATCAGCTTCAATGTCATTATGGAAAGAGAGAAGTCAGGGCCAAGGGTTGAGGTTTTTGATTGGGGAAAAGCTAGATTTGAGGAGATGCGAAAGGACTTGCAGGGTGTGCATTGGGACAATTTGTTTTATGGGCAGGATGTAGTAGAGAGATGGAAGATCAGATTTTGAGAGTGAAAAAGCTTTATGTTCCTGTTAGGTTAAAAGGAGGGGCAAAAGGTTTGAGAGAGCCGTGGTTTTCAAGGAATATTGGAAACCTGGTTCGAAGAAAAAGGGAGGCATACATTAGATATAAGAAGCATGGAGTTAAGGGGATGTTTGAAAGATACATTGAATGTAAGAGGAATCTTAAGAGAGGAATTAGGAAAGTTAAAAGAAGGTACGAGGAAACTATGGCAAGCAGGGTGAAAACTAATCCAAAAGAGTTCTACAAATATTTTAATGGTTAAAGGAAAGCTAGAGACAAAATTCGTCCCTTAGAGAATCAGAGCGGAAAACTGTGTGTGGAGCCTAGAGAAATGGGGGAGATATTGAACAGTTTCTTTTCTTCGGTATTCACTAAGGAGAAGGATATTGGGAGATGTGAGATAAAAAAAAGCAAATTGGGTAAATATGGGGAATATAGAGATTACAAAAGATGTAGTTTTAGGGCTTTTGAAGAATATAAAGGTGGATAAGTCTCCGGGACCAGACAGGATCTTCCCCAGGACATTGAGAGAAGTGAAGGAGGAAATAGCAGAGGCTCTGGCGGTAATTTTCCAAATGTCATTAGATATGGGGATAGTGCCGGAGGATTGGCGCATTGCGCATGTGGTTCTGTTATTTAAAAAGGGTTCAAGGAGGAAGCCTGGCAACTATCGGCCTGTAAGTTTGACGTCTGTGGTAGGCAAATTAATGGAGAAAATTCTTAGAGATAGTACATAAACATCTGGATAGACAGGGTCTGATCAGGAGCACTCAACATGGATTTGTGGGAGGAAGGTCATGTTTGACCAATCTGATTGAATTATTTGAAGAGGTGACTAGGAATGTGGATGAGGGTAGCGCAGTGGATGTTGTCTATATGGACTTCAGTAAGGCCTTCGATAAGGTACCACATGGAAGGTTAGTTAAGAAGGTGCAGTCTTTAGGTATAAATTTTGAGATAGTCAAATGGATTGAACATTGGCTGAAAGGGAGAGGCCAGAGAGTGGTAGTGGATAATTGTCTGTCAGGTTGGAGGCCGGTGACCAGTGGTGTGTCTCAAGGATCTGTATTGGGCCCATTGTTGTTCGTTATATACATTAATGATCTAGATGATGGGGTGGTAAATTGGATTAGTAAATATGCAGACAATACTAAGATAGGTGGAATAGTGGATAATGAAGAAGGTTTTCAAGGATTGCAGAGGGATTTGGGCTGCTTAGAAAAGTGGGCTGAAAAATGGCAGATGGAATTTAATGCTGATAAGTGTGAGGTGCTTCATTTTGGTAAGAAGAATCAGAACAGGTCATACGTGGTAAATGAGAGAGCATTGATGAATACAGAAGAGCAGAACGATTTAGGAGTAACGGTACATCGTTCCCTGAAGGTAGAAACTCACGTGAATAGGGTGGTGAAGAAGGCTTTTAGTATGCTGGCCTTTATCAATCATTGCATGGAATATAGGAGTTGGGAGGTGATGTTGAGACTGTATAAGACGTTGGTGCGGCCTAATTTGGAGTTCTGTGTGCAGTTCTGGTTGCCTAATTATAGGAAGGATATAAACAGAGTGGAGAGAGTGCAGAGAAGGTTTACCAGAATGTTACCTGGGTTTAAGCATCTAGAGTATAGGGAGAGATTGGACAGATTAGGTCTTTATTCTTTGGAGCGTAGAAGGTTGAGAGGGGATTTGATAGAAGTATTTAAGATTATGAAAGGGATAGACAGAGTGGATGTGGATAGACTATTTCCGTTAAGAGGAGGAAAGATTAAAACAAGAGGACATGAGTTAAGAATTAAGGGGCAGAGGTTTAGAGGTAACATGAGGGGGAACTTCTTTACTCAGAGAGTGGTAGCCGTGTGGAATGAGCTTCCGGGAGAAATAGTGGCGGCGGAGTCAATTGTATTATTTAAGAAAAGGTTGGACAGGTATATGGATGA
This sequence comes from Narcine bancroftii, assembly GCF_036971445.1. Taxonomy (NCBI): domain Eukaryota; kingdom Metazoa; phylum Chordata; class Chondrichthyes; order Torpediniformes; family Narcinidae; genus Narcine; species Narcine bancroftii. Next base: position 44,776,316 of record NC_091469.1, read on the forward strand.
GAAGAAGATGGAGGGTTATGGGCATTGTGCAGGGAGGTGGGACTAGAGAGGGGTGTTTGGTTCGGTGCGGACTAGAAGGGCCTAATGGCCTGTTTCCGTGCTGTAAATTGTTATGTTATGTTATGATCTTAATCATCCACTATTATACCTCCAGGTATTTCTCTGTATTGCTAGCCTCAGTGTGGGATGTGCACAATCCCAATTCAAGTGCTCTTTTCGTATTCTTGCCAGTTTAGGAAACAATCGTCTTGTTTTGTTCCAATCTTAGTTTTTTTAAATCGCTTTGCAACTATTTTCATGTTATTATTGCTTTAAACTGTTTGTTCATTTTTGTGAGGAGAGAATTTTTTTTATAATTTAGGTGTTCGTTTAAAGGAAGGCTGCAATATCAACCGCAGTTTGTTTGTACTTGGTCAAGTTATCAAGAAGCTTACTGATGGACAAGCTGGGTGAGAAACTGCTTACCTCCTCTGAAAATACTGACACCAACACATTTAACATGTGAAAACTGTATTAACATATTGAAGTTTTTGACAATATAGAGCTAAAATGTCTTGTCCATCATTCTCTGATATCTTGTCTGATAGCAGTGATTCCAATATATTCCTTATGGCAAAGCCTCATTGGTCCTGCCAAACATGATGGGATTTGACTGTCTATCTCCTATCCAGTCCTTTTGCATACTTGCCCTTGATTACCTCCACAATAAATGTTTCTCTTTCTGATAAGTAATTTACCTGAATTTCCTTTTAACAAATATTAAATAATGTGGAAACAGTAGATATCTTGTTGCGTTTTACCACTTTCCAGTTTGCGCATTGTAGAATCTTCATTACATACACAAATTAATTGTAGTATATTGCATGTTGCTCTGAGTCTAAAATAATATGCCTTGTATCAAATCGTTTGTAAATGAGTTTTGACTAGTTTTGAGAGATGATTTTTTAAAAATTTTGTCCAGAATATATACATACCAAATATATATACAAAAATGGAGGATTTAAAATCCTTTAAAAGGGTATTTCTGTACTGTTTATTAAACAAATCAATAAATCTGATACAAAAATAAAACCAGGAAACTGCAAATCCATCCTTTTGGCATTAAACAATCTTTTTGATATTTTGATCATTTGTGGAGATTGTGCAGCAAGACCTAATACCAAAGGAGTTAATTAATATCAGGAGCTTGTGAGGACGTAACACAGCATGGGGCAAATACCAATACTCACCCTAAATGCCATTTCATTTTGAATTATTGGTATGTTAATTAAATGTACCTGTAGCTGTCCGCTACAAAGAAACACACACTCAGTGTAGCAGGTTAAGCTCACTACTTTATTAGGGCTGGAAAGGCTGTTCAAGTTCCTGCCATTTTTGCTGATTGACTGAGTCAGCCATATGAATAACAATAGTGGGCAGGAACATCCATGTATATGAATCCCCTTCTTCCCCAGCCTGTTTCTGCTGAGTTAGTTGGACAGCTTGACCAATGCCATTTTAGGGCTGTTGGTCTGATGCTGCCCCAGCTTCTACCCCCTCCATTCGCTGTCCTGGAAGTCGCTTTAGTAATGTCTGCTGCCGCGCGATGTGCCGGCCCAATCTCCGCAATTGCGGAACGCCACATACCCTAGATAAATAATTAAATGGAAGATGAATGCTTGCAGCCTCTTGAAACACCTTAAGCATATTTGTTGATGCATTGAGCAAAGATTCAACAAATTGATGTCTGTATATCACAGTATGTGTGAGGGGAGGGAAAGAGGAAGAGGCCTGGCATGTTATCCTGAACTTTGCTTTGAACTTGGATGTTCTCATCCAACTCAAGGGAGGTGGAATATTTGGTCAAAGAGAGGAAAGCAGAAAGAAATTCTTATTTTGTTCTCTTGTCTTTCCTAGTGTGCACAGTTCCCTGGGGGACTATGTATCAGAATCTGGTGAAAATGTCTGACATAATATAGTAATATACTGACTAGAATTTAGACTGAAAACAATCTGCCTTCGATCCAGGCTGAATTTAGAAAACAAATTTCATTCCATCTCATGGTCCCACAGTCTTGGAATTCCCACCATACAATAATATGGATGCCCTGAAAAATTCTTAGTGGATCGTGTAAGTTCTAACATGGGTCCCCAGTTAATGCATAGTTGATTCCTTGCTCTGTGATATAGAGCAAGTGACTGGTGAGTTGAATATTGTAGTCATAATAGTGAATAACTCCAATGGTCCAGCAACCTTCAAGTATGAAAAGAAGAGAAAATTGTGATGGCCTGATATACTTTAATTTTTATTACATCCTTATGACAATTTATTTTTCTATTTTTGTAGCAGGTTTTTAAATTATAGGGACAGTAAACTGACTCGAATTCTGCAGAACTCATTGGGGGGCAATGCAAGGACACTAATCATTTGTGCCATTACGCCGGCTGCTTTTGAGGAAACTCTCAGTACTCTTCAGGTAAGATCTGCTTCCCTGTTCTTCAATGAGCCTTGTCAAACAAACTACCCCTGCATAAGTTTGTTATCTTGCTGTATTTGATTCTTTAAATTTATGGATTCTGCTTATTAGAGGTGAAAAATTAATTGGTACTATAGTGTGAAAATACTTGTAGATGCAGATTTGACAAGTTATTAAGTCTTATCTTGAATTTTTAAAAAATGCTGAATGCACATTAATATCAACTAAATGTGATTCTTTTTGCGATGAAACGAACCACATTATAAAAACAACCAGGAATGTTTCTTGTGGAATGACTTGTTCGTTTAAACTCCTGCTTTTATAATGAAACTGTTTCCTTTAGGAATGAGATGGACAAAATAAAATTTTTTGCCTAATGTTATAATATCCAAAGGAAATGGAAAAACAATTGGTAACAGTTTCATTCTGTAGCAAATGTTTCCTGTTACACACTGGTTTTATTAATGCAAATACAATGACTTTTCAGTCCCTCATGATTTGATATGGTGAAACTTTGACAATGTCCTGCCTGTTAACATGAATAATGTGGAGATTAGTGAAAGAACAGGATTGTAGAGACTGAACGAACTTGGAAAATGAAACATTATATTTTCATGAAGCATTTAGAGGCATTTCAGTGGTGCTTTGTTTGTGGTAGCTAATTTAGCTTTCAGCTTCTGTGTGAAATTAAGCAAAATGCAACCTTCACATTTCAACTTGTGTACACCGACATCCAGATTCTTCTGCTAATAGATTTTAAAAAATGGAATATAATGTGGGTATAGTATTTCACTAAGCTAACAACTCTGCTTATATTGTACTTGCACACTTGCTTTCTGGTAAGGACACTGTGCTGTTCTTCCAGATTTATTCCTTTCTATACTATCTTTCAACATCTTGAAATGCCCTTTTGAGTATTTGTACATACCCTCTTCTGATCAGGTAGGGTCTTATCAATTTTCCAAAATCTTGCCTCCCCTTTTTATTTCCTCCCACCACTCTAATTTAAGTTTTGCCAGTTTGACTTCCCAACAATTTCTGATGTATCAACAGATATTAAGTTTTGCCCTCTCAGTATGAGATCTCTGACACTGGTCAACCTACCCTTTTGTACAGTTTGTTTCAGTACACTTACAGGTGTGTAGATAGTCCTCTGATACCTAAATTTTTGTTCAGGTTTGAATCTATTTAGGCAGGATAAAGCCAAACAATAATTGTTGAGCAGAATGATTTGGAACTCTGCTTTCAATATTTCACTTTTCTTTTGTCGATTTTAATTTGGTATCCTACTCTCATTTCTACTTCAATGCGTACATTTTTTTTATGACCTGTGTTCTGTTGAAATTTGGTGCAAACTTGAGGAACACTTAAATCTTCCTCTGGGTGCTGCTGAATATTGCTTTAGTAAGAGATGTGAACGTGTGAGAATGGCCTCTCTGACTGTGTTGAAAGTCAGAAAAAAAATTCAATTTATTGTATAATGGTTAAGCGATGTCTGAATTAGCAATAGCAAGGCAGTAAAGACAGAAGTCTAGCTTCCATGAAATGTTTCCAATTTCTTGATTATTTTCAGAGACAACAGAAATTTTTATTAAACTTTCAGTTTGTGCTAAATTGCATGGAATCTCTGTTCTACTTACTCAGTTCTTAATTGTTTTGGTACTACAGTATTTGATGAGGACATGAAATGCTCCCAATGAACAAACCCAGTACAAAATTTGTACATCATTCCTTTCCTATTAGTTTGCAAGCACGGCCAAATTCATGAAGAATACACCTCATGTGAATGAAGTGTTGGATAACCAAGCAATGCTGAAACGATATCGCAAAGAAATAATGAATCTGAAAAACCAAATGAAAGAAGTAAGTTGTTCCCTTGCGTATCTGCTACCTTCAAAAAGATATCTTGCATAAACTTTTGATCTTCTTCGTTAGGTGAATATACATTGAGTAGATTCCAAAACTCCGAATATATCTGACATTTTATCATTACATATCTCCCTGCTGGATCTATTATTTCCTCTTCTATTTTAAATGGCACATTTTTACTAATTAATATAGCTACTCCTCTTGCTTTTGAATTATACGATGCTGCTGTTATGTGTCCTACCCAATCTCTTTTTAATTTCTTGTGCTCCAATTCAGTTAAATGTGTTTCTTGCACAAATGCTATATCAATTTTTTCTTTTTTCAGTAAATTTAGCAGTTTCCTCCTTTTAATTTGGTTATGTATTCCATTAATATTTAAAGTCATATAGTTCAACGTAGCCATTTTATATTTTGTTTATCTTCTCTTTCCGTTTTTCCATCATTACCTTTCCTCCTTTTCCATTTCTGTTTTCTTGTTTTGAACCCTTTATAAGACTACATTCCTAAAACATCAAACATTTTCCTTATTCTCCTATTTAAAACTTCTTTAGCCCCAATCTCCCCTTCCCCTCCTGAGTTGTCCTTTATCCCTTGTCGGACAACCACATCTCCCCTCTCCATTTGGATTTGCGAATTCACTCGCAAGCGTCAGCTGATTTTGCAGTGACCGCAACTCCTCCCCACCCAGCCCCCCCAGAAAAGATTTCACTTTTCATATGTAACAAAGGTCACTCTTTTAGTTCCCTCTTTATTCCCTCTATTCCATTTCCTTCCCATTAATTCTTGTCTATACTATCTATATTTTCCTCTAAATACGGATACATTTATGTATGCACCTTATACATATACACACATATACCTCTTTACCCACATACATATAAATCGTGGTCATTTTTACTCTTATTACATATCTTCATCTCTCTGGTTGTTTTGTAGTTGTTCTGCAAATTTCCTTGCTTCCTCTGGATCCGAGAATAGTTTTTTTTTCCCATAAGATCGTTTTCGATGTATTGAACTCCTTTCTCTTCTTCAGGAGTTCAAAACTTATGTGTCTTTTTAGTTCTCAGTCTTTTGTACTCTCGTTACACGTCTTCATCCCTCAGTCTATTTTGTAATTGTTCTGCAAATTTTCGTGCTTCCTCTGGATCCGAGAATAGTCTGTTTTGTTGTCCTGGAATAAATATTTTCAATACCGCTGGATACTTTAGTATAAATTTATACCCTTTCTTCCATAAAATCGCCTTTGCTGTATTGAACTCCTTTCTCTGAAAGAAGTAAGTTGTTGAATGCGATGTGCAATTATAACTTTTTTTTAATACCCTACCTTGATAAGCAAAAAGCATTTTCACCTTCAATGAGAAATATAAATTTGATTCCTAGTTAAAGATTGGAAAAATTGTCATAGAACAGAAGGAAAATTTAGGAGCAAAATTTGATTTTTTTTTTCTTCACTTGATGACAACATTTTTCTGCATCTAATAAAAAAATTTTGAATAATTATTCATTGGAAAGGAGTGTAAGCATTTAAGTTTTTGGGTGATTTAACAGTCCATTTTGGAATTGGCTTTTTTGTAATTTTTTTGTTTATTGCACTATGTACCATATCAATAACAATATATACAAGTATTCCTCATTAAAATGTACACAGTGACATTTCCTCTTTTCCATTTGGAATTGGTTGATGGCAAGTCACGAATGTAGATTACTTTGTTATTCAGAGTTGTATTAACTTTAATGCTAATGTTTTGGATAAGCCTGCAGTCGTTCAATAAAAGATCCGTTACAGTTTATTTTGTTTTGAGGCATGCTTTAAGGTGAATTCTTCTGATCCCATATTTTGGATGTAAAAATCACCCCTTCATCTAAGCCAATGGTTCTCAAGCTTTTTCTCTCCACTCACATATCACTTTAAGTATTCCCTATGCCATAGGTACTCTGTGATTAGAAAGATATGTGGGTGGAGAGAAAAAGTTTGAAAACCATTATTTTAATCTCATAACTCCAAAGAAAATGGGCCAATGACCATTTTTCTCAAGCAAAATATTTCAGTAACAATTGGGTCTAGAGCAGTGATTCTCATCTTTCCCTTCCTGCCAGACCACCTTAAGCAATCCCTTACTATTTACAGAGCAGCGATGGCATAGCGATTACTTAGTGGTATGTGAGTGGAAAGAAAAAGGTTCAGAACCACTGATCTAAGCTTTGGTGGGAATTCGTATCTTAATAGTCAGTGGATTTGCAACTATGCCAGTAAGGCAAAATAAAACTTGGCCAGGTGTGTTTATTAACATTCATTAAAACTAAATACAATTTTAAGTTATTAAAAACTGAAATTGCCGGGCTGGCTTCAAAAACTCTTTTTCATGAGCAGGAGAAAGCTCAGCTTTTGTCAGAAAATTATCATCTTCAGCAAGAACATGAAAAAAAATTGAAGAACTTGAGAAGAATGCTTGTCAGAGTTCCACATGATGAGGACATTAATGAAAGGGTAAGTCAAATAGGTTTTGCAAACCAACCTATTTGTACTCTGAGTTGATTGATGTAAATTTTGGGCATTGAATTTTGTGAGATCATATAAACTTTTTTGGAAGAGTTGGTATAGATTCCACTAGTATGTAAAACAAAGCTCATGAGCAATGTTGAGATGTAATCTTTATTGAGGCGCTTGTGCTACAGAGCCAATAATGAGACTGGTTCATTCCAAAACTCGCTGCTTTTTTGTTTGCTCTTGAGCTTTTTAAAGATGCTCTCTGTTTCTGCCACTGGGAACTGGAAGTTGCATCACTGACTGGCAGCTATTCATACTTAGCGTGTGGGCCCTTTCCTTGAAGGGGAAGATGCCTGGCGCCATCTTGGTGTAGGCTGCTCTGACCATGCATGCAGTACAACCGGGCCGGTTTACCTGAACACCAAACATATTAGTTGCCACAATGTAGTATATAAAATGAAGTTGTGAACGTGATGACAAAATGAAAGTTCTCAGTTTTCAGCTAAAACAAAACCAGTTCAGTTGGTGGTTCCAGAAGAGGCTTGATGGTGTTTGGGTTTATTGCAGGTAGTCCATGGTAAGTAGAGGAATACTGAAGGAGATTTCGGGTTACACTTGGCAATTTGTATTTGGTAAGGTTTGGGTGTCTGAGTGATCCACTTCTATTGCAGTGCTTGAATTTAACTTCTCTCCATGTTATCTTCATTAACTTCCATAAGTGATTTTGTGAATTGACTTGAAATTGGCTGTGTAGCAACAGAATAATGATTAAACCAAACCTATTTTAATTAGATGTGATGTATTCATGAAGAATGTCAAGGCATCTCTGACATTAGACATGCTCCTCTGTGCCATTTCCCCATTGCCCTAAATTCTCCCTATTTTCTTTCAAAATTGTATCTACTTTCAATGGTCTTGGGTGCCAAAATCCTCTGGAGTGGTGTTTTAGAGTTTCACCATCCAATGCTCAGTTTTAAATGGTCATCCCTTGTAAATGTGCCTCATGGTTCCAGACTCTCCAACTTGTTTAAATATCTTAATGTCTGCCTTGTCTTGATCTTCAGAATTCTGCATAAGATTAATCCTCATTCTTAACTTCAAAGAATATAAATCCAATGTTTAGCAGCTTTTGATAGGACAAATTTAAAATCTTACGAACTAGCTAATGAATATCTCTTGGGTTGCAATGGCTAATTTATAATACACCTTTGCATCTAAAGAACAAAGAAAGTAAATTGCACATATATGGCCATGGCAATTTTACACAATTGTAGCAATGTCCAACTACCTTGCAATAAAGGTAAAAATGCCATTAAAACTAATTGCTGTGCCTCTAACATTTTGTGATTCATGTGTGAGAGTTACTAGTCAGTCTGTCACTCATCAATCCAAATTCATTTAGGCAATAATGGTCTGCATTTTGATTCCTTTTAGGGAAGTTCTTGACCTCTCACTTTCTCGCATCAAACTTCATTTGCCAAATTTTCACCATTCAATCTATAAGCTTGCTGCAGAGTCTAAATATTTTCATGGCTCTCTGAAATACTTTGGTATAATCCCCAAGATGGATATAACAGGTGACTGTGAGCTTGATGGAAAGAATTATACATCCAAATATTTACAGCTGTGGTTAAATAAAATTGTTGTAGAGACAAATAGAAGATATAAAAATGGTAGCAGTTAGTGTTGGAAGTGCATATTGACAGTCAGTTTCAAACGTTATCATTTTAAGAGAGTGAAGTTGAAGTACCATAATGAATTAAATGAGAAGCACAGAAGAAAAAAGATTTGTGTATGCAAACCACAAAAATACATGGGTATAAAAACAATTATGGCTGTTCTCTTCAACCTCATGACACCTCAGATAACCCCTTTCTCTTCCTCCATCTTCTCCCCCCCCCCAAAAAAAAAAGTCTTGAAATTTAAGCTTAAAATTGTTTAATTTATAGTGGGTATGGTTTGGATGTCAGATTAATCTGCTTCCATTTTTATGCTTCCCTTTGGTTTTGAATATTTGTGCTGTTTATGATGGTTTATGTGGGTCTGCGATGAGAACTGGGTCAATCATTTTCCTTGAAAATTAGCTCCAAATCTGTGAAAGAAGCCACTGATATGATGTAGAATTTTGTCTTGGTTTCATATGTAATGGTTAGCACTATGCTATTATAGTGCCAATAGGCGGGGTTCTAATCCAATACTGTCTGCAAGGAGTTTGTATGTTCTCCCCATGCATGCATGCTTTTGTCTGGGTGCTCTAGTTTCTTCCCGCCCTCCAAAGATGAACAGGGTTATAGGTCATGTGGGCATTTTGGGCAGCGTGGGTTTGTGGGCCAGAGGTGTCTGTTAGCCATAGCTCTAAATTAAAAGGTCATGAAATGATTGAAAGCAAAGTTTGTGTTTATAAAAAAAACCTAGGAAAACAAATTCAGATGGTTTAAGAGGAGAATAAGCAATGTGCAAATGGCTTGTATGAGTGCAGAGATGATAGCTGAGCTTTCTTTTATTTCAGGAGTATATTGTATAAAGTCTGTTTCTGTTTTTAAGATCAGGAAAAAAAGAAGATATACCTGGGCTCCTGGAAAAGAGCGAATCATCTTAAATAGTACAACAGACAATACTGCAAAAGTGATAAAATTGGATCAAGCCTTTCCAGAGTCAGAAGAAAGTAAGTTGAATAAATATATTCTGGATATTTAATTCAATTGCTAGTCACTGAATGGCTTTTGAAAAATAATGTTTTCTCCATCATTCTTTCTGAAAAGCCAAGTTGATGGTTGTTTCTTTTGGGGAAAATTAGACTTTTAGAACTAAGGAATTGATATCAGTTTGGTTCTTTTTCAGTATTTTTATTGAAATTCCACATTAAAAAAAAAGTACACAGGACTACATATTAAAAGTCAAAAAATAATACATTATATTTAAATCATTTCCTTTCATCCAAGGAATCCTGCATTCTCAATCAAATTATATTATTTTATTATAAAAAGAAAATCTAAACCCACTACCTAAAATGAAGCTGTTTTCTAAATTGTATCTAGATCCTCAAGTGTGTTTAACCATCAGGTTGTCAGTTACTTTATTTAAAGATGAGGATCTGAGGAGAAATAATACAAAATTTTGTAACAGAACTAGATACTTTGGTACTTTAAAGGTGAAATGTTGCATTTTGTGCATTTGTGTTGCTTTTTAAAATTAATGGAGGAAAAGTTGAGTAGATTTTTTTTAAAAAGTCAAGGAGAGTAATGGAAGATGAAAAGACAGGTAAAAGGGGGGAAAAAAATTGAAAACAGACTTATTTATTTACCTGGATACAAAAATTAAAAATGAGCTTCTATTAGCCATGGAATGCAGGGACAGACTTTTGTGTGTTCATGTGGTACAAGTTCCCAAATAGGTTAATCCCATTTTCCATCTCTTGATCTGTAGTCTTTTACACCTTGAAGATTATTTGGGTACTTGCTTGGATGTTTCTCAAATGTTGCAATAGTCACCATGGATTTGTGATACAAGTCATGCTTTCTAAATTTAGATTTTTTTGAAAAGTTGACAAAGGTGGTTGAGGGTAAGGCAGTGGGATGTTAGAAAAGCATTTGACCTGGCCCCTCATGGAAGACTGATCCAGAAGGTAAAAAATGCTTGGTATCCCTGGTGAATTGCTACTTTGGATTTGGAACTGACTGACCCAAGGAAGGTGGGGTACTGTTGGAAGGGTGTTTTTCTGCCCAGTGCTGGTCTGCAGGGGTCAGTGTGGTGATCCAAGTTGTCATATACAAAACAAACAGCAGTATTAGTCTCTTGTTGTTTGTACATAAATGACTTGGAAGAAAATGTAGGTGGGTGAGGAAGCAAGATTGCAGTTGACATAATAATTGGACCTAGACAGAGTAGAGAGCTATCAAAGAATATACTGGGACATCGATCACTTGCAGATGTAGGCAGAGAAATGGCAGGTAGGATTTGATACAGACAAGTGTTATGTGTTGCTGATAGGAGGTCAAAATTAAGAGAAAAATATAGTTAATTGTAGGACTCTATAGCATTGATGATCAGAGGGATTTTTTGACATGTAGAGATATTCATCCATGGAGTATATGATTGAGGAAGTAGAGTTATAGCTATGCAAGACATGGAGACTTTGAAAAAGATACAGAAAAGATTTACCAGATGCTTCCTGGTTTCGAGGTTGAGTTATGGGAAGAGATTGGACACACTTGGGTTGTTTTTTTTCTGGTGCATCAGAGGTTAAGAGAGACTGATAGAAGTTCCAAATTTTAGAGACATGGATTGGAATGATGGTCAGTATCTTTATTTCGGGGTAAAGATCTCTCTTGGTGTGCATATGTTTAAGATGAGGGGGGACTTTTTAAACTGAGATTGACAAGGCAAGTTTCAAGGAACAAATTCTGTCACGTGTTCGGAAAGCTCTGGACCACCTGGGCAGCGAAGATGCATACATCAGGATGCTCCTTATCGACCATAGTTTGACATCAAACACCATCCCTTCAAAATTGATCAGCAAACCCCAAGACCTGGGACTCAACTCCCTACTGATTGGACCCTGGATTTCCTCTACTCCAGACCACAATCACTGCATATTGGTAAGAATGCCTCCACAATCTCCATCAGTACTGGAGCACCATAGTACTGCGTTCTTAACCCCCTGCTCTGTTCACTATATACCTATGACTATGTGACTTGGTACAAATTTGCTGACAATACCACGGTAGTAGGTTGCATTAAAAAGGGGTGATGAGCAGCATACAGAAGGGAGATTGAAAACTTGACTGACTGGTGCACCAACAACAACCTTGCACACAATGCCACCAAAACCAAGGAGCTGATTGTTGACTTCAGGCAAGGAAAACCAGAGGTACGTGATCCACTGATCATTGGGGGATCGGAGGTGGAGAGGGTGATCAACTTTGTTCTTAGGAGTCACTATCTCGGAGGATCTTAACTGAATTCAACACCCAAATGGCATCATGAAGAAAGCACATTAGTGCCTTTACTTCCTCAGGAGTTTGCAGGGGTTTGGTATGACATTGGAAACCCTACAGAATTTCTACAGATGTGTGGTGGACACCAATACCCCTGAGTGTAAAGCCCTGCAAAAGGTAGTGGACACAGCCCAGGACATCACAGGCAAAATAATCTCCACTATCAAGAGCATCTACAGAGAATGCTACTGTCAGAGAGTAGCAGCAATCAAAAGAGCCACATCATCCAACATGTGCTCTGTTCTCACTGCTACCGTCAGGAAAGAGGTACAGATGAGATAAGACTTGCATCACCAGGTTCAGGAATATCCGTTACCCCTCCATCATCAGACTCCTCAACAAACACAATCAGCGACTTGATTAAGGATTCTTTCTTTTGGACTTTGATTTTTTTTGTTTGTTTGTTCTCTGTTTTGCACAGTCATTTTGTTTACATTCCTTTTTTACATGTGTATGTTGAGTCAGTTTTTTTGCACTGCCAGTAAGTGGTAAGTGGTATAATGTACCTTGCCTGCAGAAAAAAGAATCTCAGGGTTATCTGTGATGTCAAGTATGTACTCTGACAATAAATATAAATCTGAATGGGCTGTTGGTGGCTGAAACAAATACAATCTAGCACTCAAATGGCTTCTGATAGGGACATGAATATGGAGGTACTCAATCATGTACAAGCAGCAAAGTTTGTTAAATTTGGCACAGTGTGGTGCAGAAATCTTGGGCTGAAGGCCTGTTCCTGTTCTGTACCATGTATTGTGAGAATCTGTATTTTCACTATCTCTTCATCCTATGTGTCCCAGATTCCATCCAATGCTCCTCTGGCCCTTCTGCACCTTGCCTTAATCTTGTTCCTTTTGTCTTTATACACGTTGTGTAGAAAGTTTCTCCTTGTGTTTTCTGACTATGCCCCTCGTAATTTTGTATGCCTTAGTCTTCAGCTCCAGGAATACAAACCAAGCCATTCCAATCTCTTCTGAAAACCAAAATGCTCTATCCTGGAGAATCTTCTCAGTCACAGTCTCAAATGAAATTATTTCTTTTACTATAATGGGGATATAGTATTCTGGTTAGGCCAATAGCCAATGTTTTGTATAGTTGTAATCTTGGTTTTTTTTGGTCCTGGAACTAAATGGACAATGCTTAAAAAGCTGAGTTGACACTTAATTCATTGTCATATTATACCTGACACAATTTAAAAAGTGGTTTTTATCTCAAGATGCAAACACATGAATGCAGAAAAAATTCTTCAAGCCCTCTCCATAGAGTTGCAGGTAGTCATGGTGCTTGTATAGATAATACAGCTACACATGGCAAGGGCGGCACGGTTAGTGTAGTGGTTAGAGCAATGCTGGGGTTGGAAATTGGTGCTATCTAAGGAATTTGTACATTCTCCCTATGTCTATGTGGGTTTCCTCCCACACTTCATAAATGTACTAGGGTTGTAGGTTAATTGGGCAGCTTGGGCCGAAAGGGCCTGTTACCATGTTGTCTGCCTAATTTTTATTTATAAAAATCTCATGAGCGAACATGAACTTTTGCTGCTATTGGTGTTCATTCCCATTTACTGCCTCCTGAGCTGTTCAATTAATCCTCATTGCTTTGAGAACCATTTTTATGACTGATTATGGTTATTCTTTACATTGGAAGGGTATGTGGTTAATTTTTTTTGTTGACATTGACTATTCTATCTCTCTAATCTATTAATCTCTTCAGTTGTGATCAGATTTTCATCCATCAAAACCAAGTAGCACACACATTGCTTTGACCACCTGATCTACCTGCGCTGCCATCATCCGAGGTCCTTGTTAGTCCTCCAAAAAATGTGTTCCCTGACCTAGCCAATCAAATTTTATCTGCTCTATCCATCCTACCATCGTTATCATTCTGTATTGAAAGATTACCCTCCTCACTATCCACAATATCACCAATCAGTGTCATCTGAAATGGCAAACTTTACCACTTATATTGGCATCCAAATTAATGTTGTTCTGATTGCTTTAGTGCACCATTAGTCATGGACTTCCAATCATGAGAAACAACCTCTGTCTCCCAACTCTTCAAACATTTCTGGGGCAAATTTGTCCTAGATCTTTTGAACTAGTCTCCAATGGGACCTTGGGAAAAGACATTACTGAAGCCCAGGTAGACTGAATCAACTATCAAAGAACTTTTTGATTGAAATTTTCCAAACAGCTGCATTAGTTTGACAGGGCCTTCCAATGTAAAGATTAGCCCTGAGTGCTTCTCCCTTCCCCCCCCCCCCCAATCAAATTCCCTACCACAGGAGTTAGATTTGGTGACCTATAATTACCTGGCTTATCCCTATTGCCATTATTGAATAAAGGTAGCTCATTGGCTGACTTTCATTCCTCTGCCTCACTTGCAGCTAAAATCTCTGAGAATTCCACCAATCTCTTCCTTTGCTTCCCATAGCAGGCATGGAGGTGTTGTGGTGGCCTGCCATTGCGGAGATCAAGCCGGCAGTAGTAAACAGCACCATAACACACTGTAACACGTTCCTTAATACAGCGAACTTGTGCAGTTGAAAGCTGGAACAGTACAATGGTGCCTGCCAAGCTGCCCAGTTAACAGATCAATAAGAGGCTGGGGAATATTCACATGCAAGAATGTTCCTGCCTCTGTGGTCCCTAATTTGCAATTGGGACTAGTTCAAGTAGGCAACTTGTTGGCTTGGAACAGTTGGGCTATTAGCTCCACATTCTTTCACTTGCTGTTATGTCCTGTCCCTTGTTTGGCATAATTAATAATCCAAATTGTATACCATTTCTGCTATAAACTGAGTTTGATTAGTTTTTTTTTTAAACAGTTCAAGAAGACTTTCCAGATGAGCAGCAGCCTAATGCGATGTCAGAGTGCAGTAGTAAAATCACATTAAAAAGAGGAGGAAGTTCTGGGTACCTGTTGGCTTCATTTGAAGATTTCTCACCTCTTGATCAAAGTAGATTAAGCCAATGTTCTCTTACTAGGTAAGGCATATATTGTCTTCCATAGAAAAGTCAAATAGTACTCCTTGTTTGTGGCCAGTTACAATATTATCAGATGTGATTGTCTTGAAACCAAAACAGGTGGGTGTTGCACTTGATAGCTTTTTATCTGATGATGGAACAAATTTATTGAAGTGCAGTTTATTCTCTTAAATATGGTAATGTCGTGTCACTTGCCATTCTGTTAACAATTTAATAGCATAATAGAAGTAGAAATGGGCGAATGGACCCCACATTCATTCTTCTAAAATGATGAACCCACCATCAATCCAGTGTCCCTTTGCTGCACTCAACACAGTTGCATTTTTCTTTAAGAAGAGTGACCAGGCATGTACACACTATTTAAGGTGTAGTTTCATTTCAGTCTTGTACAATTGTAACAAAATATTTATTCTTAAACTCAAAACCTCAAGCCAACCTGACATTGTTTAGTGTTGGTGTTTGAGGTGATCTACTAAGGTCTATAAAATTGAGGGCTGTAGATGGTGAATGGTGACAATGTGTTTCCTCGAGTTGGCTAATCTAAGACAAGATTAGGGTGAGATTTTAATGTGAGGAGACAATTCTTCACTCAGTGGTGGAAAAATTGAATGATTACCAGGCAAAGTGAGAGAGACAGGAATATTGTAAAAACACAAGAATGCTGGAGGAACTCGGGTCTTGCACCTGCCACTGAGGCAGGAATGTTGACTTCCTTCAGAAACACTTGCATAATATATGGATGGGAAGGGATTGGAGGGGTGTGGAAAAAAGCAGAAGGGCATTTTGTTCAGCATTGACAAATTGTGCCTGTGGAACTGTTTCTGTGCTCTGTGTTTGAGCTGAAGTTCAAATTCTCCATGTGGGAGCATTTGAAATGAATAATCACAAAGTCAGGGCATTCAATAACAGGAATTCTGGAAGAAACCAATGTGGAACGTGCTACATATGGCATTGATGAATTAAATGGGAAATGGGGCTTTTGCATCTTTTTTAATACAATAAAAATATGTCCATGGGTAATAATTTTGCAGTTGGATTTTTTCAGTTGTTGGTGCCCTTTCTATTTTATAAATTGTATCTAGTGAGCTGTCCTTCATTGTGATCTCTGCCCATAAACCAATTTTTCCACGTCAGAAAAATTAAATGTGTTGATTAATATGAACATTGTTTACCTCTAGTTACAATGGTACAGTCTCTGCATGCCTGCTTTCAATAGTCTGTGTCAAGTGGCTTTGCATTGTTTGGTCACATATTTTACAAATGTCCATAGAGAAGTTACCTTGGCAGTTTCCACAACAAATATCCAAAGCTCCTGCAGTTGATTCAGCTTGATTTAAAAAAAAATGATTGTGATATGATTTGTGTACATATCAATTCTCATAGTGCCATAAATGATCTTCTGTATTCACTTATAAATATCTTAAATTTGTTGCATAGTGTGGAGTGTGATGAATCTTTAAAGGATGAATTGGACACAAGAATTTCTGAGCTGAATAAAGATCTAGAAAGAAAAGAAATTGAAAATATGCCGTCAAAGGTCAGTGTTGCTTGTCTAGTCCATTTCCTTTGTTTTTATCAAAATACAGTTAGAATAATCTGAAGTGTACTTTTAAACAAATGAGGGAAACGCTCGAATACAGTTGTGATTTCAGGGCAAGAAGTTGGATCAAATAAATTCATTAAATACTGTTTACATTTGTTTTGCACCTAATATTACACATGGAATGTTCCATGAATTATGCATATGTGGGCAGATTTTCAGCA
The DNA here is from genome assembly GCF_036971445.1 of Narcine bancroftii. Taxonomy (NCBI): domain Eukaryota; kingdom Metazoa; phylum Chordata; class Chondrichthyes; order Torpediniformes; family Narcinidae; genus Narcine; species Narcine bancroftii. Next base: position 44,792,874 of record NC_091469.1, read on the forward strand.
TGATCTATAGTTTGTTATGGAAAATGACAATCCCTTTGTGTGGGAAATGAAAAAAATTCAGAACTCTTGAATTTGTGTATTACTGTAAGATGGATTATGACATATCAATTCCTATAATTGGAGCATTTTACTTGACCAAAAGTTAAATTCATCCAGTAATGAAATCCCCCTAATTTTATTCACTAATCTTTAACTGCCTCTTTAATCTGCAGATCTCCACGATAATTTGTCTTTTTTTTTTACAATTAATTTAGACATTCACCACTGTAACAGGCCAATTCGGCTCTACAAGTCAGTACCACCTCATTTACACCCCATTAATCTGCATCCTGGTACCTTTTGAAGGGTGGGAGGAAACTGGATCCCTGGAGAAAACCCATGCAAACACTGAGAGAACGTACAAACTCTTCACAGACAGTGTGGGATTTGAACCCAGGTTCAGTCCCAATCGCTGGCACTGTAAAGTCGTTGTGCTAACTGCTCCGCCAACTATGGCACCCTGTTCTTGTTTCCTATTTTTCTCTTTATCCACCCTTTTATTGCAACTTCAAATATTAATTTATACCTATTTCTAATTAATAATAGATATCCAACAGTACTTTTTCCCTTGTCATGTCTGCAACCAAAATTGTTTTCTCTTCCTGTTAATTGACTAAAGTCAAACAGTGTGAAGTTGTTCTTGTATTTGTCAAAGCATTTTCTTTGTTTATGGCCAACTCTTTGGAAATATCAAATTTGATGAAGTGTGGCTATCAGCCAATTCTTGTTTTATGAAAATCAGGTCAAAAAATGAGCATAATGTTATTTAAAAATATGGTCAACTCTTAAAGTTGGTATAGATGGTCATGCAGTTCACAATAGGCCCTTCTCAAATCATTTGTCATCTGAGTGTACAAGCACAACAGGATGAAACAGTGTTCTCTGGTCCTCGGTGAAAAACATGCAGAGTCACAAACAGACAACACACATGCAGACAATAAATAAATATGCAGAACCAGTATTTCATCTATACAAATAAATAAGTAGAAAATTGTTTCATGAATATGAGTCTCAGATGGCAAGTATGAGCAGTTTCTTTGTTTGTTCAGCATCCTCACTACCTGTGGGAAGAAGCTGTTCCTCAGCCTGGTGATGCTGGCTCTGCATTGGAAAGATGCTATGTGCAGGTTGGAAGGAGTCCTCCATAATTTTGAGCACCGTCTTCAGACAATGATCCCAGCAATCACATCGGTGGGGGAGATGGAGACTCCAGTGATCCATTCTTATTGTTCTCAGATCCACTTCTCTGCAGCAACTGTACCTCACTGATGCAGCCGGCCAGGGTGCTCTAAATAGAGCTTCTAAAAAGGTTGACATAATGGTGGCCTGTAGCCTTGGCTGCTTCTATCTTCAGGAAGTACTGTTGCGCCTTCCTAAAAGTATGGAGATGTTGAGTGTCCATGATAGGTCATTAGTTGAGTGAACTCCAAGGAATCTTGTGCTCTCCACTCTACTACTGAGTTGTCAATGTTTAGTGGAGGGTGGTTGTTCCTGGTCCTCCTGAAGTCCATGAATCATCTCCTTCATCTTGTCCATGTTGAGACACTGGTTGTTACTCTTGCATCATTTCATGAGATTCTCCACCTCTTTGTAGTGCAATTCAACATTGTTGCTGATGAAGTGAGCTACTGCTGTGTCCTTGCAAACTTGATGACTTTCTTGGAGCTGGATCTGATGATGTAGCTATAGGTCAATAGCATGGATAGGAGCTGGCTGAGTGCACAGTGCTAAGGTGTGCCATTGCTCAGTATGACAATGGTTGATGTTCTGCTACCAACCTTGAAAGACTGGTCTTTCCATTAGGAAGCCCAGGATCCAGTTACAGAGTGGGTTGTGTCCCTTTGAGGACAGCTTCGAGACCAGCCTTTTGGGAAATGATTGTATTAAATGCTGAACTGAAGTCAATGAGCAGCAGCCTGGAGTATGAGCTGTCAATCTCCAGGTGGGTTAGAACGGAATGAAGCAATGATGCTAAAGCGTAGTCTGTGGAATGGTTTCTTCTCTAGGTGAATTGAAATGGGTGCAGTGACTCTGGGAAGTGTGCTTTGATGTGTTCCATCACCAGGCATTTGAACATTTCATAATGGTGGAGGAGAGAACCACGGGGTGGTAGTCATTGAGGCTTATTATTGTTGCCCTCTTGGGTACCTGGGTTATGGCAGCTGTCTTGAACCTGTGGGAACTGCTGCAGTGAGGTGTGGAAGATGTCTGTGAGGACCTCAGTCAATTAGTCTGTGCAGTCCTTCGGTACTTGACTAGGTATGTTGTTTGGTCCCACTGCCTTGTGTGGGTTCACCTTGGATTGAGGGTTCTCTTCACTTCAGCTGCAGCTTTGCAGGGGGCCCGTTCATCAGTGTCATCCTGTTTTCTCATCAAACTGTACATATATGTTCAGTCTGTCCAGCAGGGAGGTGTCATTATCCTTAAGGTTATAACCTCATAAGGTTGACTTGTGGTCTGTTTATAGTCTTGTTCCCTTGGCACATGCAACTCGTGTTGCCTCTGAGCAAAGATGAAAACTCAATGCAGAAATATATCAAATCTGAATTGAACTCCACTCTCTGCATTGTGGTGCTCACCTCAAAAATGCAAGCAAAGTACATAGAACCATAGACTATTACTGCACAAAAACAGGCTTTTCAGCCCTTCTAGTCTGTGCCAAACTATAAGTTTGCCTTTTCCCACTGACCTGTACCCAGACCATAGCCCTCCATACCCCTTTCATCCATGTATCTGTCACAATTCTTCTTAAATGTTGAAATGGAGCTCGTATTCACCATTTCAGCTGGCAGCTCGTTCCATACTTCTGCCACACTGTGTGAAGAAGTTCCTCATAATGTTCCCTCTAAACTTTTGCCCTTTCGCCCTTAACCCATGTTCTCTGGTTTGTATCTTATCTACCCTCAGTGAGGAAAAAGCCTGCCTACATTTAGTTTGTCTATACCCCTCAAGATTTTAAATATACTTATCAAATCACCCTTCATTCTTTGACACTCCATGGAATAAAGCCCCAATCTATTTAATCTTTCCTGGTAACTCGGTTCCTGAAGTCTGGGCAACATTCTAGTAAATCTTCTCTGTGCTCTTTCTATCTTGTTGATTATCTTTCCTGGAGTTAGATGACCAAATCAGCACACCATACTCCATATTTGGCCTCACCAATGTCTTGCACAACTTTTCCATAATATCCCAACTCCTATACTCAATACTTTGACTTATAAAGGCCAATATGCCAAAAGCTCTTTTTAAAACCCTATCTGTGATGCCACTTGCAGGAATTACTGATCTGTATTCTGTTAGGTCTGCTTTGTTCATGAATGAGTGAGTCAAACACCAGACTGAGTCGAAATCAAGGTTCTTTGTTCTTTATTGCCGGATTGTAACATTTGCAACTAACAGTGTTAGTTGGAGAAGGCGCATTCTGCCGTTATCAGCAAGTGGTGTTTTTTTTATACCTCAGGATACGTACTTAGTAAATTATCATACCATTACATTGTCCAATGAATAAACTGTTGCTATCGCTCTCTGCTAGCCTCCTGCACATCAATTTGTCATCCCCACTCTTATCTTGAGAGTACAAGGTCACAACTGCATCTTGTTACGGCCCAGCACTGGGTTATTCCTTCTACATTCCCAGCTCATGATGTTTTTACCTAACAATTCCCAGATCCATCCATTATACTGCACTCCTCAGTGTCCTACCACTTAACATGCATGTCTTTTCTTGGTTTGTTCTTCCAAAATGCAACACCTCAAATTTGTCCTCATGAAATTCTATCTGCCATTTTTCAGCCCATTTCTTTCCACCTGGTCCAGATCCCTCTGCAAGGTTTGAAAACCTTCCTTGCTATCCTCAACACCTCCAATGTTAGTGTCCTCTACAAACTTGCTAATCCAATTTAATAAATTATCGTCCAGATTGTTGATATAGTTGACAAACAACAAGGGACCCAGCACTGATCCCTGAGGCACAGGCCTCCAGTCTGAGAGGCAATCATCCACTGCCATTCTTTGGCTTCTCCTGCATAGCCAATATCAAATCCACTTTATGTCTGCATGAATACAGTGTCTAAACCTTCCTGACCATCCTCCAACGTGGAACCTTGACAAAGGCATTACTAAAGTCCATGTAGACAACATCCACAGCCTTTCCTTCATCAACTTTCCTGGTAATTTCCTCAAATCTATCAGATTGGTAAGACATGGCCTATCACCCTCAAAGCCAAGTTGACTATCTTTTATCAGTCTCTGGCTATCCAAATACTTGTATATTCACATGGTGTTGAACTTTAATGCAGATGTGATTCAGTCACTCATTAAGAAGTTCTGTTTTGAAAGGTTAATGGTCACTGGAGAAGCTGCAAAAAAAACAAAACCAGATTTGCTGAAGAACTCTGAAGGTTGAGCAGCATCAGTGCAGAAAAAGAAATGATTCCAACCTGAAACATCTACCAGCCTTTTCCTTTTGCTGATGCTGCTTGAGTTCTTACAGCAAATTGTTTGTCTCCAGATTCCAGCATCTGCAATCTCATGTCTGAAAAAGATTAGCCTGCTTTTCTTTTCCTGTCGAAAAGGGATGAACTAAGAGTTCAAAATTATGAAAGTATTTGATGGGTTCAAGTTCAGAGATATTTATACTAGTGTTTAAAATTGGTGTCACAAGGTCGAAACATTCATCAATGAACAGGGAAGTTGGAAGAAACTGATCTCAAGAGGAGTTAGAATGAGGAATTTACCACTATCTGAAGCATATAGCTGTGAATTAAAGTGAAATGAGAAATGGGGATTTAAAAAAACAAGTTTAAGGTAGTACATTAAGAAGTGGCTCATACCTAACATGAATTACTAGTACAGAACTTTCAGCCTCATGTAATTCCTGCACCTTTGTATTAAAGCCTTGGTGTTACTTCCATATAGTATATAAAAATGTGTGTTAAAAGCTTGCAAGAATATATAGTTCCTCTGTGGTTGGAGGAAGTAATTTTACAATTGTGAACAGTATTGAAGAATTATGTCTTCTTTGAAAATCTGTATTTTCTACATGTTAGACATTCTTTCCTGCCTTACTTCCTACTCCTCTCTCCTTCCCCTATCCCTTTCAACCAATTCAGTTGCCAATATATTCTCTTCCTAAGTTGGTCTTATTGGCAGCACGGTTAACGTAGCAGTTAGCACCATGCTGTTACAGCGCCAGTGATTGGGACCAAGGTTGAATCCTGCGCTCTCTGTAAGGAATTTGTAGTTTCTCTCCATGTCTGACTGGGTTTTCCCCAGTGACTCTGGTTTCTTCCTACCATTCAAAATATTACCAGGTATTGTAGGTTAACTGGGTGGTACGGGCTTATGGACTGCAAAGAACTGTTAACATGCTGTATGTCTAAACTTCCATTTAAAATTTTAAAATTTAGATTATCAGTCCATATATGTGATGTACAATTACTATGTTCAGAAGGGAAGGATAGATGAGATTCTGGGGTTAAATATCTGCCCATGTAAAAAAAAAACTAAAAGGCATGCATGATTTTATTTATTTATTTTTTTAAATTAACTGTGCCCTAATATATAAAATAAAGTACAAAGCACTTTGAGAAATAGTTAAAGGACAGTGAGGTTTGTGAATTGCGCTATTCAGAAATTTTCTCTTTGATATCATTGCAAATATTTACAGATGTCAGCTTTCCTGAAATTATATCATTAATGCTTTTGTTTTACAGTTCGATGCAAAAATCTTAAAAATGGAGAATGAGAACGAGAACTGCAAAGAAGAGATCAGAGAATTAAAAGAACTCCTGGAAAAAAAACAGAGGGATGAAAAATACTTAAGAATGGAAAATGAAAATCAAAATTGTGAAATCCAAGAGCTAAAAAAACTGAGAGATCGATTTGAAGCCTTGAAAGAGAGACGTGAAATAGAAGAGTTTGAATTCTTTGAAAAACAAGTTGTGAAAGAAGATAAGGTATTGAGCAAATGCCTTGTGTGCAATTTGAAAATGCTTGGCTTGTGGTTCATTAGGGAATATCTTACAAATTTTCATAGCTTAAAATGGCTTTTTTTGGTATTTGGTAAGGTTCTATTAATGTGTTTAGTTAAATATGTGCAATTTAATTAAAACTTTGTGTTTTCATTGTTTGTGCACTGTGCAAATTGTTATTGGCTCAAGTAGAGAAGTAGACGGGAAGCGATGCAGGGATTGAAGTAATCCGATTGCATAACTAATTTTGGAATAATGTGGCCAAGAGGCAGCATCTAAAAAAAGTGAAGGCATTTGTGGAATACCATCTTTCTGCCAGCTAGTGGTAGTAATTATTTTTATTTCTAATGCCATCTGTTCTTTAAAAAAAATTTCATGCTTTTGATGTGTCTTTCAATTTCAAAGTGTTATAAGTGATCCAATACATTATCAATAGATCATTTGCTTTAATGAGTTGGCTGCCATTGAAAATAATATATTGGAAGCTGACTTTGGTCCAAGTCTTTTAATTTGATATGTGAGTTTTGATTTTTCAATATGTTGGGAATTATCTTGAAATCATAACTTCCAAGCAACTGAATGTTCCCTCTCTATAACACCATTAATTAAAAATAGCATGCTGGAAAAACTCAGCAGGTCAAACAGTGTACTTTATATAGCAAAGGTAAAGATACATAATTAGCATTTCAAGCTTGAGCCCTTCAAAGTATGAACAAAATGTAGACAGTTGCCTGAACAAAATGGTGGAGGAGCACAGTAGGAGGTGGATAAGGGAGGGGTGGGGGGAAGGCTCTGAATGGAGAAGGAAGTGTGCGGAGAGCTGGAGGAAAGAAGACAGGCTGGGGAAGAGAAAGGAAGCCTTTCCTCCAGCTTTCCACCCCTTCCCTCTCCATTCACAGAGCCATCTCCCCCTGTTTGCTATTGTCCTCGCACTCTTATCCTCCTATGACCTTCTGCCTATAGTACTATGCTCCTCCCCCCACCATTTTGTTCAGGTGACTGCCTACATTTTGTTCATACCTTGATGAAGGGCTCAAGCCTAAAATGTTGGTTGTATCTTTATCTTTGCTAAATAAAGTACATTGTTTGACCTGCTGAGTTTCTCCAGCAGTGTTTTTACCTCAATCATGGTGTCTGCAGATTTACTCCATTAATTAACCCTGCTGAAAAACAACATTTAAGTGTTGCAGAATGCATTGTGATATTCAGTTGTTTTTCATGTACTGGTACCATTTCAATGATGATTTCCATTCTTAAACTGTTATGTGGGTCGTCTGAAGCATTTTAATGTTTTTGCAGCTTGGATTTTTCTGAAATTTAAGTCTGAGTATTTTTCATGGGCACTTGCATTAGTTATTGCTAATATTCTAAATTCAATAGTTATATAAGCAGTGTATAATGTTTTTGTGCAACTGCTAATACGAGAACTTCAACTTTTTAATAGGCTGCAGTAAACAACAAAACTAAGGAATTAAAAGACCAGGAACAGCGGTTGGATCAACTAAAAGAGTTGTTAGGCAGCCAAGTGGATCTTGAGACATTAACGATGCAGGTAATATGCAAAATCTGCTTGTGTTGTAATTTTTATGATATCTTATTAATAGATGAGTACAATTTTTGATTAGGGTCTTATGAATGTAGTATTGTATGCAATATAACTTTGCATATTTCAAAGCTAAAACATAGCTTCAACACTGCCATTACAGTACAACTTTAAAAATGTATATATGAACATTTTTTTGGAGCTGTTCTGCAATTTAATAACATAATTGCTGGTCCTGCATTTTGTGTAGGTTTTCCACCTTGTTCCCATAAATCCTTGATTCTCTGAATGTTTAATAATTCTTTAATACCTTGAATGTAGTCAAAACAGAGCTTCCTCTTGAAAGGAGAATTTTGAAGAACTACTCCATCCTGAGTGAAGGAATTTCTCCTCTGTCCTAAATAACTATTCCTTTTTCATTACTGGTTCTAGACACCCTGGCCAATGAGATTGGAACACATCCTAATGAGCCTTGTGTGCTTCAGTGAGGTTCTCCTTGTGTTGTGTCTGTGTACCTCTCCCTAGTTGGTACTACTTGGCACTTCAATCACTTTTAAATAAAAATCAAAATTTCCCAACCCCCTATGCCTTTTTCAATATCTCATTATCTTTGAATCCCCAAGGCTACTACCACTTTGGCTTCTCTGATCTCTATGGCAATGAAAATGCTTGAGGATTATTGCAATACTTGTTTTCCAAGCCTCTATTATTCATTAATTTGTATCTTTTCCATAGTACAGGGATGGCCAATCTATGGCAAATTAGCCAAAAGTGGCGCATTTGATGATTAGAAGTGGCACCTTGAAGGAGGCGTGGGAGGTCTTATTATGGACCTATGAACTACTTTCCTTGATGTTCCTTTTCTCTGTTTTGAGCTTCTAACCCAACGTCATTTTTCAACGTCATTGTTAACCGGTCTATCTCTTTTTTGTTTCCTGTCTATCTTTCTGAAGTGTCAAAGAATTTAGTGAATGTTCAGTTCTCAGTCTTGGCCAACTTGCTATCACATCTCTGCAATGTCCATCAGGACATGCGTGTTAATTTATATTGTGAACTTTTGAACAAAAAATTGCTGTATGCATTGAAATAAAATGTTTTTAACCTTTTCTGACTTTTTTTCATGCACTCTTCTGTTTTGTAGCTTCTCGACACACTGTTGTTATTCTTATCACTTCCCTGCAGTTTCATTTTCCTTTCTTTTTGCCTTTTATCTGCTAAACTCTTATCGTCTAAGTCCTTATCACTTTCAGTTTAGCCTTTTTTCTAATTTTACTTACAGGTTCTTCCTCTGCCTTACTACATGAATTGAAACAGTAAAATTTTGTTCTACATTAACATCTGCATTATTGGAAATAGAAAAGTGGCATTCATACATTGATAAATCTTTCCGCTGTTTTGCATTTCAGCTCAAACAGCTGCAGCAGTCTTTGAAGGATGCAGAAGTTGTAACCTGTGATGCAAAGAAAGAGTCTGCTTTTCTCAGAAGTGAAAATTTGGAGCTCAAAGAAACTATGGTAATTAAAGAATTTTGCGTGTAACACAAAGTGAATTAATGTTGACAGTAATCAAATGATTCAATATTGATAATGGTATTAAGAGAAATATAGTACATAAGGAAGTTGAAGAGGCAGAGAATTAAATGGTGCAAGCATAATGCGAGAGCAATCTGGTAATGGATGTATGAGAGCAGATGCAGAGAAAGAAGTTGAGTAGTCAATGTCTAAAAAAAAAAGCAATAATATTCATTGTGAATTTGTCATATACATAAACACAATTATTTTTGCAGTTGAATAGGTACACAAAGTACCCCAACAGCAACATTAAAAAAAAAAAAATTGCCACAGTGCAAGTCAAAAAGCACTAATATCAAAAAATAAACATTCACAGTCACAGTTTGTTTATTTTTTTTTAAGTGACATTCTGTAGTGTAGATAGATCTCGTGGTAGTACAGGGAGGTTCAAGAGACTGATAGCTGTTGGATAAAATCTGTTCTTGAGCATGGAGGTGCAGGAAGTCTGGCCTTTCGCTGCTCCTGTCGGGCAGGAGGTTCAAATGAGTGTGCATCCAGAGTAATGGAGGTCCGTTATGATGTTGGGAGCTCTATTAAAGTAGAGCCTCGCACAGATTTTATCAATACATGGGAGGTTGGTGCTTGTGATGATTTTGGCGAAGTTTGCCACTTTCTGCAGCCTTCTACATTCCTGATTACTTGAGTTTCTAAATTAGGGCATGATGCAACTAGTCAGAACATTTACCACATCAAGCTGAAGAAGTTTGAGTGTTTGACAGCATGCCATATATCCTCTAATTGCAGCATCCATAGAAGGCAATAGTGAACTCCCTTTAAAGCTCATCAGGTTCACGGAAATAAAAAAAAACAACACAGAAATGCTGGAGGATCTCAGCAGGACTTGCAGCATCCATATGAGTGCTATTCCCTCCAATTGGCACGTCATCTCAATCTGAGACCATGGACTAACATGTTGGCAAGGGAAAGGGGCAGGGAATTGAAATGGATTGCTACTGGGAGATCCCCAATGATCTCTGCCAACATCTTTCCATACCTTGATGAAGGGCTCAACCCTGAAATGTTGGTTACATATTTTTATCTTGTAATATAAAAGACACAGCTTGACCTGCTGAATTTCTCCAGTATTATGTTTTTACTTCAATCATGGTGTCTGCAGACTTTCATGTTTTACCCCTTTTCTTCTTTCCACTCTAACTTTTATCCACTGAAGAATGAAATGAGATTGAATTATCAACGGATGGAAAAGGATGTCCAGTTATACAGCACCAAACTAAATACTGAACAAACACGCCACAAAGAAATGCAATCTGATTTACAGAAAGAATTAAAATACTTTTACAGTGAAAATGTCAAATTAATGTCACTTCTGGATGGGAAAGTTCCAAAAGGTATTGTTTCTGTAATATAGTATTTGGCATTTACAGAAAATATTGGATTATGCCTCCACAGATTTGGAGAGGAGATTCACAACCTTCTGAGAAAATAACTTCCTCTTCATCTTAAATGGGGGCCCAGTTATTTTGAACATGCCTTCACTAGTGAAACACGATCTTGGGCTTCCCTTTGTCAGTTCTTAAAATCTTGTATTTTCAAATGTGATTAACTATTATTCGTCTAAGCTCAATTCTTCCTGCCAAACTGCTCACTTTTCTTTACATTTCAACTTTCATCCTCATTATAAACGTAATGAACTTTCTTTACACCTTCTCTAAATGCATCGTAGCTTAAATATGGAGACAAGATCACGTACAGTGCTCTGGGTGCAGCCTCACCCATCCTCCACTACCATCCTCTATTTCTTTCCACCAAGCTCATTTTGAATCCAATCGGCTAGCTCACCCTGGATTGCATGTGATCTTAACTTCGAGACATGCCTCCTATCTAGGATTTTGTCCAGTTCATGTAACTGATGTCTACCACCTAGTCTTTGTTAATTCTCTTTGTCTCCTTTTAAAAAAAAAAATCAAATTTGTAAAACATGATTTCCCATGCACAAAACTATGTTGACTTTCAATAATTCGACTTTGCATTCCCAAATGCTGATCAATCCCGTCCTCCAGGATCTCCTCCATTAACACTCCTACCACCAGGCTCACCAGCTTGTTTGTCCTTTCATCTCTTGTTTAGGACAACATTAGCACCTTCCAGTGCCTTGTGCATGGGTAAAAGTGATGCAAGTATTTCTGCCAGGGCCCCAGCAATTTCTTCCCCACCCTACCATCATATCCTTGGCCAGGTCCTAGGGATTTATCTACCTTTTATGCTCTAAGATTTCTAGTATCATGACTTTAGTATTAAGATGTCACTTCATTTCCCTGAATTCCTTGAATTCAATGAATTTCACCTTCATAAATATAGATGCAATATAGTCATTCAAGACCTCACCTTTCTCTTGTGGTTCCACATATAGATGAACAAATTTTAATTTTTATTGACATTTTTGTGAAACTGTAAACCAGTTTTATTTTAAATTTAAATTTAGATATATTGGATCGTGTTTATCTGGAGAAGAGCATTGCTGATCTTCAACAACAGTTGGTGAAAGTGGAAAAGGAAAATGCCAGTTTGCAGCAAGAAGTGATCATTTTATCTCAAAACAAGTTATTGCCAGAAAAAGTAGATGAATTAGAAAAACAGGTAAAGATGTTGAAAATAAATAAAGAATAGAAAATCAGCCTATTTGCAGACGACATCATAGTATACTTAAAAGAGCCAGATAGATCAATAAAAAAAATTATATATGAAACTGAAAGAGTATGGAGAAATATCCGGGTACAAGGTTAACATTAATAAAAGCAAAGTGATGCCAATGAACAAAGTTGATTATTCAAGATTTATAAAAAGAAACCCATTTTAAATGACAATCACAGGCGATACGTTACCTTGGTATCAGGATAGATAATAACCTAAAACATTTATACAAATTAAGCTATGAACCATTAATTTTAAAAATACAGGAAGATTTAGAGAATTGGAAAGAGGGAGAGTAAACTGTATTAAGATGAAAGTGTTTCCATGGATGGAATATCTATTCCAAAAGTTACCAATTCCCCTGACAGAAAATTTGCAAAACTGAAGAAGATAGGAAGTTTTTATGGAAGGGTAAAAAAATCAAGAATAGTACTAGAAAAATTAACATGGAGATACAAACAAGGGGGACTACAGCTTTCAAATTACCTTAACTGTGCTGTCCTGTAGTATTTATCAGATTTTTATCAGAGAGGAGAAAAACCAGACTGGAGTAAGATAGAATCAGACAAATTGGGAGAAAATATCCCAGAACATACACTTTATAAATGGGATGAAAAATTGGTTCAATACAACAATTCACCAGTATTACATCACATACTTAAATTATGGAAAAGAATACACCTGGAAGAAAGGAAGATAAATTACCAAATACCAAAAATGTTATTGACACAAAACCCATTAATCCCCTTTACAATAGATGATTTATTTTTCAAGGAATGGGATAGAAAAGGAATCAAGAAAATAGAAGATTGCTTTTTGGGAAATAATTTATTAACATTTGAGCAATTAATAGATAAATATGGAATAACACAAGGTACAGTGTTTACATATTACCAATTGAAAACTTGTTTAAAAGATAAACTGGGAAATAGCTTGCGATTACCAGAAAGTAGCAGCTATGAATATTTAATCACAGACAATAATAATTACAAAATTTATAACCAACATGTACATCAAACTGCAATATAAGGAAGAGGATGAAACGAAGTATAAACCGAAACAAAGTTGGGAAAAAGATTTAAAAATAGAGATCAAGAACGAAACATGTGAGGGGTTATGTATAGGAGCAATGAGGAATACGATAAATACTAGATTACATATGATACAATATAATTGGCTACACAGATTATTTATTAGTCCTCAGAAATTAAAAGAGTGGTACCCAACCGCATCGAATAGATGCTTTCGCTGTAAACAAGAGACTGGATCAGTATTGTATGTAATTTGGACATGTTCAAAAGTAAAAACTTTCTGGGAAGATCTAAACCTAATATTAAACAAAAAATAACATATCATTACGATAGCTCTAGCAGTAGCAAAAAGTATTATGGCACCTTGGAAAATGGAAGCAAGCCTTAAAATACAACAGTGGTGTACAGAAATGAACAAGTGTATTCCATTAGAAAAAATTACATACAATCTGAAAGACAAATATACATTATTCAAACAAATTTGGGAACCATACATAAAATATGTTAGAGAATGCTGACCACAGACCTCCATCTCTTAAAATGACATGATTATGAACACGATAAGATTTAAATATGTAAAAGTGGATGATATGACTTCTTTGCTTTTTGTTATTTCTTTGTTTTGTGTTTTATTATGTTTTGGTTTTTGAAGGGGATGGGGAGGGACGAAAGGTGGGGGAAGAAAGAAATGTCACTATATATTAATGATGATCATTTGTGAATGTTGTTATTGATATGATACATGGTGCAAGAAATTTAAAAAAATTAAAAAAGAATTAAAAAAAAGTAGTATTAGTATCAGACCAGGAATTTATTTTTGAATTGCAATATTTGTTATGTGGGCAATTTTTACACAGGCTTCCACTTGTGCCATTTTCTTGTATTGTCATAATATTCCATTAGAAAGTTTTTAAAAAAAACAAGACTATCATGAGTACAGTTTATTAAATTATTGTTTTTATTTTTCCCCACTTCAACCAAAGAAGTCTGTAGAATGCATGTAATATAATTTCAGTTTACTCCTATAAACTTTGTGCATTGTTATTTCTCTCCTCCCATTTGCTTGTAGCATGAGTTTAATTGCCTTTCAAATCAAGTTTATAGGTTCCTCTTTGTGGGGTAAAATTGAAGGCTCAAAAGACAGGGGTTTATATTAATATAGCAGCCAAAACACTAACAATATTTGCTGTTATTTTCTTAAATGTGCATCTAGGTTTTAAGACTAACAGAAGAACTGAATGAACGTGATAACTTGTTGATGGGTAGAGAAGAAAACGATGAACAACTTGAGAAAATGCAGAGAGAATTGTCACATATTACTGAAGAAAGGGACAAACTTCAAGAAGCAAAATTCAGCTTTCAACAGGAAAATTTGAAAGTTGAGCAACAGGTTAAAATAAACATTGACTTCTTTAAATGTCATTTTCAAGTTTTTTTAAGCAACTCATTGGGAGCCAGTTTATATTTTCTTGAAATTAAATTTGTTTCCTTTCTCAAAGACCTTTTCTGGTTTAGAAGTTGCATCGATCAGCAAATATTCACCACCTCTGTATTTAAAAATAGTGCGTTGTTGCCCTGCATACTAAACTCATCTCTGACCTCGGTGCCTCTATAGTAGTGTTTTCTTCTGTTAATGTTGATGAAATTTCTTAAACCAAAATATCTAGTCATGAATGAATTCTTAGTAAGAGTGACACGATTAGTGTAGTGGTTGGTGCCTTTACAGCGCAAGCGATTGGGACCGTGGTTTTGAATGCCACACTGTCTGTAAGGCATTTGTATGTTTGCTCGGGCTCTGACTTACTCCCAACATTCGAAACAATCCGAGGCTGTAGATTAATTGGGTGTAAATTGGACAGGATGGACTCGTGGGCTGAAATGGCCTGTTCCCATACTGAATGCCTACATTTTTTTTAAAAATTACAAACAAAATTAAACATTTAATTGCTATACAAGCTGTAATATAAAAATTGCGCAAAATACCTTTAAAAATTGTAGTCCATTAAAGGTGTAGATTCTGTGATCGTGATAAATTCTTGGATTAGTTTGAAAGGGTGAGTTGTATTTCTATTAATTGCATTTTGAAGATCGGCCCTTTTGTGTTGGCAAACTGTACAAGCATAGATTGTAATATTCTGCAAGCAGCATTATGCTGGGTGAGTATAGATTGTAAATGACATATCTGCACTGACCTATTGCCCCATGTTTCCTTGTTCTATCTGCAGAATGAAATGCAGTCTAAAATGGAAGGTCTTAAAATGGAATTAGAATTATGCTGCACACATCTTGAAGAAGAGAGAGCTAAATGTTCACAACTACAGCATAACACTGAAGACAAAGCAAAGCAAATTAAAGAGCTGGAGCAACAAATGATGCTGGAGCTTGTGAAGCAGAAGGAAATGGGTGAGGTTAATGCTTTATGAATTGTGGCTAAATATCAAAAACTCATTTTGTGAGTCAAGATATTACAGAATATAGTTTAAACATTTTCATTTGCAAATGAAACTTTTATTCGTGGAGAAAATTATCATTTTTAAAAATTAAAAATGAGAAGTTGTATAATTTTAATTGAATGGCTTAAATGAGGACAAATAGCGATGTAATTAGATAAGCAAGGTCTTTGCTTGGGTGGGGGAAGTGGGAGTAGTAGATCGAATATTGGTGTAATTATCAATTCTATGCAGATGGTTGATCTGAAAATCTAAGACTGTGGTGTGCTCATTTGTTGAAATTTATTTTTCGTCCTATTTGTATGGCAGCACTGGTAGTTGACATGTCTTTTTTTTTCACACCATAAATCACATTAGCCATGATACACACTTTTTCTTTTTCACGCATTTACAGTGACTTTTTTCTCCCCCCCCCCCTCCCTCCTCCCAAGCCACCCCCCCCACCCCCCCCCCCCCATCCATTTTAGGTATACAATCTAGGTTACATTAAACCAGTCAGACAATGTTGTCATTCAACAAAAATACACCAGAAATTCTACTGAGTCCATTCTTTTCTTTCCTTCTCCTTCCATCAACTTAGGTAATGATTGTCCCCGGTAGGTTTTCGCTATTGTATTTAATGTAAGGCTCCCATATTTGTTCGAATATTTCAATATTATTTCTTAAACTATGTATTTTTTTCTAATGGAATACATTTATTCATTTCTATATACCATTGTTGTATTTTCAGATTATCTTCCAATTTCCAGGTTGACATAATACATTTTTTTGCTACGGCTAGAGCTATCTTAACAAATCTTTTTTGTGCATCCTCCAAATCAATTCCAAATTCTTTGTTTTTTATGTTACTTAGGAGAAAGATCTCTGGATTCTTTGGTATATTGTTTTCTGTTATTTTATTTAATATCTGATTGAGATCTTCCCAAAATTTTTCTACTTTCTCACATGTCCAGATTGCATGAATTGTTGTTCCCATTTCTTTTTTACATCGAAAACATCTATCAGATACTGTTGGGTCCCATTTATTTAACTTTTGAGGTGTAATGTATAGTCTGTGTAACCAGTTATATTGTATAATACGTAGCCTCGTATTTATTGTATTTCTCATCGTTCCAGAACATAATTTCTCCCATGTTTCCTTTTTTATCTTTATATTTAAATCTTGTTCCCATTTTTGTTTAGTTTTACCATTTGTTTCATCATTCTCCTTTTCTTGCAGTTTAATATACATATTTGTTATAAATATTTTGATTAACATTGTATCTGTAATCACATATTCAAGGTTACTTCCCTCTGGCAAACTCAAACTGCTTCCTAATTTATCCTTCAAGTAGGATCTCAATTGGTAATATGCCAGCGCTGTATCTCCAGTTATATTGTACTTATTTGAACTCATTTGTTCAAAGGGTAAGAATCTACTTCCTGAAAAACAATTTTCTATTCTTTTAATCCCTTTTTTTTCCCATTCTCTAAAGGAAAGGTTATCTATTGTAAAAGGGAGTAACTTATTTTGCGTCAATATTAGTTTTGGTAATTGATAATTTGTTTTATTTCTTTCTACATGAATCTTCTTCCAAATATTGAGGAGATGATGTAATACTGGAGAAGTTCTATGTTGTACTAATTTTTCATCCCATTTATATAATATGTGTTCAGGTATCTTTTCCCCTATTTTATCTAATTCTAATCTCGTCCAGTCTGGTTTTTCCCTTGTTTGATAAAAATCTGATAGGTATCTTAATTGTGCGGCTCTATAATAATTTTTAAAGTTTGGCAATTGTAAGCCTCCTTGTTTATACCATTCTGTTAATTTATCTAGTGCTATCCTCGGTTTCCCCCCTCTCCATAAAAATTTACTTATTATTTTCTTTAACTCTTTGAAGAATTTTTCTGTCAGTTGTATTGGCAATGCCTGAAATAAGTATAATATCCTTGGAAAAATGTTCATTTTAATACAGTTTATCCTTCCTATTAGTGTTAGTGGTAAATCTTTCCAATGCTCTAAATCGTCCTGTAATTTTTTCATTAGTGGATAATAATTGAGTTTATATAATTGGCCGAGATTTTTGTTTATTTGTACACCTAGGTATCTTATTGCCTGCATTTGCCATCTAAATGGAGATTCCTTCTTAAATTTTGAGAAATCCGCATTATTCATAGGCTTTATCTTGTAACCCGACACTTCTCCATATTCCTTCAATTTCTTATATAATTCTTTTATTGATAGTTCTGGTTCTGTTAAGTACACTATAACATCATCCGCAAATAGACTGATTTTATATTCCTTGTCTTTTATTTTTATTCCTTTTATATTATTATCTATTCTTATCAATTCTGCTAGTGGTTCTATAGCTAACGCAAACAATAAAGGTGATAGTGGGCATCCCTGCCGCGTTGACCTGCTTAAGTTAAATTGCTTTGATACCTGTCCATTTACTGTCACTTTCGCTAACGGTCCCTTATATAATGCTTTAATCCAATTAATATACTTCTCCGGTAAACTGAATTTTTGCAATACTTTGAACAAATAATTCCATTCTACTCTGTCGAAGGCCTTCTCTGCATCTAAAGCAACTACTACTGCAGGTGCTTTATTTCCTACTGCATGAATTAAGTTAATAAATTTACAAATATTGTCTGTTGTGCGTCTTTTTTTGATAAATCCAGTTTGGTCTAAATTTACCATTTTCGGTACCTGCTCTGCTAATCTGTTTGCTAATAGTTTAGCTATTATCTTATAATCTGTGTTTAGTAAAGATATTGGTCTATATGACGCTGGTGAGAGTGGATCTTTCCCTTGTTTTAGTATTACTGTAATTATTGCTGTTTTACATGAATCTGGTAAGCTTTGTGTTTCATCAATCTGGTTGATTACATCTAGGAGGGGCGGAATTAATAAGTCTTTAAATGTTTTGTAGAATTCTATTGGAAATCCATCCTCTCCTGGTGTCTTATTATTTGGTAATTTTTTTATTATCTCTTGTATTTCTACTGTTCCAAATGGTTCTGTTAATTTATTTTGTTCCTCTATTTGTAGTTTTGGTAGTTCAATTTTAGTCAAAAATTCATCTATTTTCCCTTCTTTCCCTTCGTTTTCAGTTCGGTATAATTGTTCATAGAATTCTCTAAAGTTTTCCTTAATTTCTTTTGGATTATATGTAATTTGTTTATCTTTTTTCCTTGATGCCAATACCATTTTCTTAGCTTGTTCTGTCTTAAGCTGCCATGCTAGGATTTTGTGCGTTTTTTCACCTAGTTCATAATAATTCTGTTTTGTCTTCATTATATTTTTCTCCACTTTATATGTTTGTAGTGTTTCATATTTTATTTTTTTATCCGCCAATTCTCTTCTTTTAGTTATATCTTCCTTCATTGCTAATTCTTTTTCTATATTTACTATTTCCCTTTCCAACTGCTCTGTTTCCTGATTATAGTCCTTCTTCATCTTGGTTACATAACTTATTATTTGCCCTCTAATGAATGCTTTCATTGCATCCCATAGTATAAACTTATCTTCCACTGATTCCGTATTTATTTCAAAATACATTTTTAATTGTTTTTCAATAAATTCTCTAAAATCCTGCCTTTTAAGTAGCATGGGGTTTAATCTCCATCTATACATTCTTGGAGGGATGTCCTCTAGCTTTACTGTCAATATTAAGGGTGAATGGTCCGATAGTATTCTAGCTTTATATTCTGTTTTTCTTACTCTATCTTGTATACTAGCTGATAACAAAAATAGGTCTATTCTTGAGTATGTTTTATGTCTAGCCGAGTAATATGAATATTCTTTTTCTTTTGGGTTTTGTTTCCTCCATATATCCAAAAGTTGCATTTCTTGCATTGATTTAATTATAAATTTGTTTACTTTGTTCTTTCTGTTAATTTTTTTCCCAGTTTTATCCATATTTGAATCCAAATTCAGGTTGAAATCCCCTCCTATTAGTATGTTCCCTTGCGTATTAGCTACCTTCAAAAAGATATCTTGCATAAACTTTTGATCTTCGTTAGGTGAATATACATTGAGTAGATTCCAAAACTCCGAATATATCTGACATTTTATCATTACATATCTCCCTGCTGGATCTATTATTTCCTCTTCTATTTTAAATGGCACATTTTTACTAATTAATATAGCCACTCCTCTTGCTTTTGAATTATACGATGCTGCTGTTACATGTCCTACCCAATCTCTCTTTAATTTCTTGTGCTCCAATTCAGTTAAGTGTATTTCTTGGACAAATGCTATATCAATTTTTTCATTTTTCAGTAAATTTAGCAGTTTCTTCCTTTTAATTTGGTTATGTATTCCATTAATATTTAAAGTCATATAGTTCAACGTAGCCATTTTATACTTTGTTTATCTTCCCTTTCCGTTTTTCCATCATTACCTTTCCTCCTTTTCCATTTCTGTTTCCTTATTTTAAACCCTTTATAAAACAACATTCCTAAAACATCAAACATTTTCCTTATTCTCCTATTTATAACTTCTTTAGCCCCAATCTCCCCTTCCCCTCCTGAGTTGTCCTTTATCCCTTGTCGGACAACCACATCTCCCCTCTCCATTTGGGTTTGCGAATTCACTCGCAAGCGTCAACTGATTTTGCAGTGACCACAACTCCCCCCCACCCTGCCCCCCCCCAGAAAAGATTTCACTTTTCATATGTAACAAAGTTCACTCTTTTAATTCCCTCCTTATTCTCTCTATTCCATTACCTTCCCTTATTAATTCTTGTCTATACTATCTATATTTTCCTCTAAATACAGATACATTCACGTATGCACATTATACCTATACACTCTTATACCTCTTTACCCACATACATATCAATCGTGATCATTTTTACTCTCATTACACGTCTTCATCCCTCAGTCTATTTTGTAATTGTTCTGCAAATTTTCGTGCTTCTTCTGGATCCGAGAATAGTCTGTTTTGTTGTCCTGGAATAAATATTTTCAATACCGCTGGATGCTTTAGTATAAATTTATACCCTTTCTTCCATAAAATCGCCTTTGCTGTATTGAACTCCTTTCTCTTCTTTAGGAGTTCAAAACTTATATCTGGATAAATGAAGATTTTTTGCCCTTTATACTCCAGTGGCTTGTTGCCCTCTCTTACTTTTTCCATTGTCTTCTCCAGTACCTTTTCTCTTGTAGTATATCTTAGGAATTTTACTAAAATAGATCTTGGTTTTTGTTGTGGTTGTGGTTTAAAGGCCAATGCTCTATGTGCCCTTTCTATTTCCATTTCTTGCTGTAGTTCTGGACATCCTAGGATCCTAGGGATCCAATCTTTTATAAACTCTCTCATATTCTTGCCTTCTTCATCTTCCTTAAGGCCCACTATCTTTATGTTATTTCTTCTGTTATAATTTTCCATTATATCTATTTTCTGAGCTAACAGTTCTTGTGTCTCTATAGCTTTTTTATTAGATTCCTGTAATTTCTTTTTTAAGTCCTCTACCTCCATTTCTGCTGCTACTTCCCGCTCTTCCATCTTGTCCATTTTCTTTCCCATTTCTGTTAAGGTCATATCTATTTTATTCATTTTTTCTTCTGTGTTGTTTATTCTTCTTAAATCATTAAATTCCTCTGTTTGCCATTCTTTAAATGACTCCATGTACTCTTTAATAAGAGAAAGTAAATCCTTTATCTTGCCTTTCCCTTCTTCTTCTGTTTCACTGTACTCTTCCTCTTCCTCTTCTTCTTCCTCTTAGGTTGGCCATCTGTTGTTTCTTTGTTGCCCTTTTCTTCTCTTCTTTCTTGTTTCCATTGTCTTCTGTGTTCTCTTCTTGCTGCAGGTGTTCTGCAGCTGTCGTTGCCGGCTGTGGAGATCGACTCCCCAGCTGGTCACCCCTCCCGTCGGTGTGTTTTTTTTCATGTGCGGTTGCGCACTTTTACTCGGCTCAGCGAGCCATTTTTGTAGTCCCATTTCTACCGACCTGAGGGAGCGGGTTTCTCTCTCCACCGTGGGCCTCTTCGAACAGGTAAGGCCTTCTCCTTCTTCCTCCGTTGTCTTCTCTTCCTCTCTTCTTACTGTTGATTTCGATTTTTCTTTTTTTGTCGCCATCTTCTTTCCATCTTTATACTCACTTTTCTTTAACTTTTATTTCTGTGCCTTTGTGTTTTCCTTTGTTTTTTCCGACTTTTCTGGAGAGGGCTGGAGTTCACCGTCCGGCCACTACTCCATCACGTGACTCCCCCGTACTTGACATGTCTTGAGGACAAGTGATTTTTATGCCATAGATAAAGGTACCAGCTTGCAAGTGGAGACGCGTCCCTGCCAAACCTGCAATTATCATTAAATACCATTGGATTTAATCAATAAATCAAAGCTTTAACCCTAAACTATTTCAAAAAAACTGCAAGGGTTTTACTTTGTTTCAGCAATATAATTATCGGGGGAAATTTAACAGGGATCAGGAAATTTGTGTGGCATGTGGTATATAGACAAACTTTAATATTCTCTCTGGAAATGAAATTTGTTCCATTTGTTTCCTTCTTACTAGATGATAAATTTTCTGAGGTGTCGGTAAATATTAAACTACTTAATGAAGAGAAGGAAGAGTTGATGACTAAAATACGAGTTTTAACAAAAACAAATGAAGAGTTGGCAATGTCACAACCCAAGTCCCAAAAGGTTTGTTTAATCAAACAACGTTTATTTGTGTCAAAATTTCCTGTATGTTTTTACAATAATAAATATCAAAATGAAGATTCTGCTGAAAAGTTTGTAGTTTTGGCTAATATTCATGCTTTTTTAAATTGTTGTTTGATCCTGTATTGGTATTCTGCATAAAAATAATGTCTTTTCCAGTGAGATTAAAGCTAAGTTTCATGTTCGAGACACTATTTTCATGGTAGTGCCTTCTCATTGAATCGACATTTTTCCCAAATTAAGATTAGGCATTGACTTTGGGTGCACAGATTTGGGGGCCAAATAGTTGGAATAAAGATTATGCAGATATAATCTTAAAACCCTTTAAATTTTGGTGTAATTATTATACATGTTTGTAATTTAAATGTATAAGCTTGAAATGTGAGGAGTTAGAGAAGCGTTCTCCTTCCTCCCCACACTCCCTTTGCTGGTAGTAAATTAGGATTTTGCAATCACTTTTAAGGATGTAGAATATATGAATATCGATGTTCCTGTTGCCAAATCAAAAACCAAATCTCAAAGTTTATTACAATAAAATCTCCATTATTCAGCTCATCGGGGGATCACTGATGCTGGAAATGAATTTTTCATTTGACTGAAATGCACTCTGGCAATGTTTAAGAATAAATCAATGTTGTCATCTTTAATTATGTAAAGTTCACTTTAATCACATAATTCTTGTAACTTGCAGCACCAGTGACCAGGGTTTGAATTTAAATTTTGTAACAATATTGTGCTAACCACTAATGCCATCATAATTGACATCCCAAAGTTTACAGATAATGCCTTACTAACATACCGTATATTTCAGTGTATAAGTTGAGTCGTGAAACCCTTTTTTAAAAAAAACCTCATCGACTTGTACACCAGATATACTTTTGAGACCTTAAATTCATCCCAAAGAAATGTCAATTCGGCGTACAAGTCAAAGCAGGAGACACCTTCCCACTGCTGGGCGCCGCCATCGTTGGTCCTACCTGGTAGGCAGAGGTTCCTTCTCCCACTAGAAGCATAGTGTCAGTGCCTCTGCTTCACGGGCCATTGACGCTGCTGCCTGGTAGGCCAAGGTTTCTTCCACCTGGAGCATGACGTTGCCGCTCCAGCTCTGGGCTGTTGCTGTCTGATGGGCAGTGGGTTTTTATTTACTTAATTTACAACTTTGTTACTTACGATTGGGGTGGGGTTTTTTAAAATTGGTGTTGTTCCTGGGAGCCCCAGACAGCCCAAAAGATCTTTGCCTGAAATATATGGTACCTAATTTTAATAAAGAGTCTTATCAGGGAGGAATAGGGAGTTATTTTAGGAGACTTGCCCAAGTGGCTCTTCATCTTGGTGTCCTGGTCAGACCCTTGGCACAACCCGACTAACCTCCAGTGTCCTGGTCAGGCTGTCAAAGCACCTTCCCTTAATTTCAAACCCCATTCGTGAGTGCTGTAGCAGCATTAGCTGCCATGCTAATCGTGCCAACGCCATAATGAACACCCCCCCCCCCCACCCCCATCAAATATATAGATAAAGCCCTTCTAATATACATAATAATGTACAAATAAAGATCCAGACTCTTATCAGGCAGGGATAAAGAGGCACTTTGGGAGAGTCACTCCAGTGGCGAGCAACATCGGCTAACTCTTCACCCTGGGTGCTGTAATTTTATTCAAACACAACTTTATTCAAACAGCTGCTGTGGCACGACTGGGGTGCTCAGCTGGCTGAATGTTTGTTCCCATGGGGTTGTGTGTGTTGGAGAACTTTTACAATTCTAAACTTTTATTTAAACCTTATTGACTTTAAAATTCTTTTCTTTATTTATTTCATTTTTTTTGCCTGGTTGTTTGACTTTCCTGTTGATTGAGTGCTGGATAATGGGAATTTTACTACTTGTTTTTTGGTGATCAAAGTATTTTCTTATGGAGATGTTATTGTTGATGTGAATATTGTATTAAGCTATTTATTTTCACCAAATATTTCAATAAACAGTGTGAAATTAGTTAACATAGAAACATAGGATCACTGATGCTGGAAATGAAAATTGTGTGTTTTGTGACTAGGGTGAAGAACGTCAAAATGTGAGCACTACAGCCGAGATGCAGAATTTAACTGAACAGCTTCAAATTCAAAAATATTGCAAGGCAATCACAGATGAGAAAGAGAAGCTGCATAAAGAATTGTCAAGCCTTCAAAATGAGAGGGATCAATTGAAGTGTGACCTTAATGATAATATTGAAATGGTAATTTTAAAGTTTTGCATTTTATCCTTCAATTAGTTAAACGGATAATTTATTAGCATCTAAATGGCACAATGCTGCTAGATAAACTGTAAGGACCTAAATAATGTTTGTTTTTAGTTTGCTCCATTGTCCATGAGTAGGTTTGTTTTGATGTATTTTGTATTCAGTGCCTGAAAAAATGTGAATAGACTAGCATACATGGTGTGTCTGACTTTGACGAAGCATGTGTGAATTATTTTGCAAAGTGAAGTTTTGCATTTAGCTCCCATGAGTTTAAAATGGGAAGGTGCTTTTATTGTTTAAAAAAATACCTCTGGGTGAAAGGAATAGAAAAATAACTTTGCTTTTAAGGCAGGTTAAATGAAAGATTTGTAAGAATATTTTTTCTTTGGCTTGGCTTCACAGACGAAGATTTATGGAGGGGTAATGTCCACATCAGCTGCAGGCTCGTTTGTGGCTGACAAGTCCGATGCAGGACAGGCAGACACGGTTGCAGCGGTTGCAAGGGAAAATTGGTTGGTTGGGGTTGGGTGTTGGGTTTTTCCTCCTTTGTCTTTTGACAGTGAGGTGGGCTCTGCGGTCTTCTTCAAAGGAGGTTGCTGCCCACCGAACTGTGAGGCATCAAGATGCACGGTTTGAGGCGATATCAGCCCACTGGCGGTGGTCAATGTGGCAGGCACCAAGAGCTTTCTTTAGGCAGTCCTTGTACCTCTTCTTTGGCGCACCTCTGTCTTGGTGGCCAGTGGAGAGCTCGCCATATAACACGATCTTGGGAAGGTGATGGTCCTCCATTCTGGAGACGTGACCTACCCAGCGCATTTTGATCTTCAGCAGCTTGGATTCGATGCTGTCGGCCTCTGCCATCTCAAGTACTTCGATGTTGGAGATGAAGTCGCTCCAATGAATGTTGAGGATGGAGCGGAGACCACGCTGGTGGAAGCGTTCTAGGAGCCGTAGGTGATGCCAGTAAAGGACCCATGATTTGGAGCTGAACAGGAGTGTGGGTATGACAACGGCTCTGTATACGCTAATCTTTGTGAGGTTTTTCAGTTGGTTGTTTTTCCAGACTCTTTTGTGTAGTCTTCCAAAGGCGCTATTTGCCTTGGCGAGTCTGTTGTCTATCTCATTGTCGATCCTTGCATCTGATGAAATGGTGCAGCCGAGATAGGTAAACTGGTTGACCGTTTTGAGTTTTCTGTGCCCGATGGAGATGTGGGGGGGCTGGTAGTCATGGTATGGAGCTGGCTGATGGAGGACCTCAGTTTTCTTCAGGCTGACTTCCAGGCCAAACATTTTGGCAGTTTCCGCAAAGCAGGACGTCAAGCGCTGAAGAGCTGGCTCTGAATGGGCAACTAAAGCGGCATCATCTGCAAAGAGTAGTTCACGGACAAGTTGCTCTTGTGTCTTGGTGTGAGCTTGCAGGCGCCACAGATTGAAGAGACTGCCATCTGTGTGGTACCGGATGTAAACAGTGTCTTCATCTTTTCAATCTTCTTCAGCATGATGCTGAAACAAGCTAAGAATATTAAAAGTAACTGAATTAACATATGGTTTTTGATAATTGAAAACTGTCTAATTTTGAACTGTCAGACAGTATTTTGAAGGTAAGGTACGTGTATTACGTTTGTCAGGAAATTCGGGTTTTACTTTGTTACAAAAAAATCTTGCCTTTCACAAATGCAGGACCTACTTAAATCTGCAAGTGACAAATAACATTGATCTATTTTAATCAGAGTGAATTATTTTGTATATTGGACCTGACTAAATGAAATCATTGTGGCTCATACTCATACTTTGTGGCTCATACTCATACTTTGTGGCTCATACTTTGTGGCTCATACTTTGTGGCTCATACTTTGTGGCTCATACTTTGTGGCTCATACTTTGTGGCTCATACTTTGTGGCTCATACTTTGTGGCTCATACTTTGTGGCTCATACTTTGTGGCTCATACTTTGTGGCTCATACTTTGTGGCTCATACTTTGTGGCTCATACTTTGTGGCTCATACTTTGTGGCTCATACTTTGTGGCTCATACTTTGTGGCTCATACTTTGTGGCTCATACTTTGTGGCTCATACTTTGTGGCTCATACTTTGTGGCTCATACTTTGTGGCTCATACTTTGTGGCTCATACTTTGTGGCTCATACTTTGTGGCTCATACTTTGTGGCTCATACTTTGTGGCTCATACTTTGTGGCTCATACTTTGTGGCTCATACTTTGTGGCTCATACTTTGTGGCTCATACTTTGTGGCTCATACTTTGTGGCTCATACTTTGTGGCTCATACTTTGTGGCTCATACTTTGTGGCTCATACTTTGTGGCTCATACTTTGTGGCTCATACTTTGTGGCTCATACTTTGTGGCTCATACTTTGTGGCTCATACTTTGTGGCTCATACTTTGTGGCTCATACTTTGTGGCTCATACTTTGTGGCTCATACTTTGTGGCTCATACTTTGTGGCTCATACTTTGTGGCTCATACTTTGTGGCTCATACTTTGTGGCTCATACTTTGTGGCTCATACTTTGTGGCTCATACTTTGTGGCTCATACTTTGTGGCTCATACTTTGTGGCTCATACTTTGTGGCTCATACTTTGTGGCTCATACTTTGTGGCTCATACTTTGTGGCTCATACTTTGTGGCTCATACTTTGTGGCTCATACTTTGTGGCTCATACTTTGTGGCTCATACTTTGTGGCTCATACTTTGTGGCTCATACTTTGTGGCTCATACTTTGTGGCTCATACTTTGTGGCTCATACTTTGTGGCTCATACTTTGTGGCTCATACTTTGTGGCTCATACTTTGTGGCTCATACTTTGTGGCTCATACTTTGTGGCTCATACTTTGTGGCTCATACTTTGTGGCTCATACTTTGTGGCTCATACTTTGTGGCTCATACTTTGTGGCTCATACTTTGTGGCTCATACTTTGTGGCTCATACTTTGTGGCTCATACTTTGTGGCTCATACTTTGTGGCTCATACTTTGTGGCTCATACTTTGTGGCTCATACTTTGTGGCTCATACTTTGTGGCTCATACTTTGTGGCTCATACTTTGTGGCTCATACTTTGTGGCTCATACTTTGTGGCTCATACTTTGTGGCTCATACTTTGTGGCTCATACTTTGTGGCTCATACTTTGTGGCTCATACTTTGTGGCTCATACTTTGTGGCTCATACTTTGTGGCTCATACTTTGTGGCTCATACTTTGTGGCTCATACTTTGTGGCTCATACTTTGTGGCTCATACTTTGTGGCTCATACTTTGTGGCTCATACTTTGTGGCTCATACTTTGTGGCTCATACTTTGTGGCTCATACTTTGTGGCTCATACTTTGTGGCTCATACTTTGTGGCTCATACTTTGTGGCTCATACTTTGTGGCTCATACTTTGTGGCTCATACTTTGTGGCTCATACTTTGTGGCTCATACTTTGTGGCTCATACTTTGTGGCTCATACTTTGTGGCTCATACTTTGTGGCTCATACTTTGTGGCTCATACTCATACTTTGTGTCTAGCGGGTGTCTTTTCAGAAACATTCCGATCTGTTACGATCAGTGACTACATTTCAAAAAAAAAAAAAAAAAATTTTGTTAATTGTACAGGCTTTGGGTTGTGCTAAGCCAATGAAATGCACAATGTCAATTTCTATTTGCCTTTATTAAATTTGTGAACCAAAACTTGTAACGGTTGACTTGTTCCATTCTTTAATTTTCTGGTGGTCAATGTAAATTTTAAATGTAGACATGCAGCATGGTTACAGGCTCATGAGCCTGTGCTACCCAAATGACCTACAACCTTGGTACATTTTGAAGGTGGTAAGAAAATGGTGCCCGGGGGATACCCACGCAGAATGTACAAACTCCTTAAAGACAGCGATAGGTTTGAACCCCAGTCGCTGGCATTGTAACAGTGTTTTGCTAACTGCTACACTAACTGTGCCACCCCTTTTTTTTACAAAAAAATAATAATGGTAACATGAAAGTTGGTCTTCAAATAAGAAGTCCCGCTTTGTCTGCCAATGAAACACCACTCGATAGCTCCTGAAATTACACCAAATGGCATCCAAAATACAATCACTCTGAAGCAGCCATCAAAATTGATTTTGCTTTTCAGGCAATTTTTTTTAACTTCCTTTCAATTTTTTTCTCATGGGTTAGGGTTAACCTGCTGCTCAAAATCAGAGGATTCACTAATGATGAGCCATTTTACTATATTAATTTCAGTAGAGCATGAGCTGCCAAATTTTATCTTTCAACTTTTGCCCTTGTCTGTCAAGTATAAACTCCTCCTTCAGCCTGCATATATTAATTGTTGAAGCACATAATAGGTGAACAACTGTTTAGTAACACTTTGGGGAGGTGGGGGGGGTGGGAAGTTGAAGGATGGGAGGGAATTGGTGGTGTTAGTATAGAATAAAATTCTCAAAATTCCATTCTGTTTTTCTTGCACTACATATTCCTAATTTTGCAATTTGCTGATGTTTTGTTATTGAACTTTTTAAATGTTTTCGATGTTACAAATTGAGGTAATCTTTTTGAGATGTCTTGGGTTTATTTGTATATTAGTGTATAGAGAACCAAGCAGAATTGAGAAGCCTCCATGACCAACTGAAAATGAGCCAAAATGTGGAGATGGAACTAAAGACAAGCCTGGCTGAAAAGGAATACTTGATAAATGAAGAGAAGGAAAAGGTTCATACTTTTTTTTGACATTTAACAGAAATCACAATTGCAATGCAAAACCAAGTCATTGGACTTTATTAGTCCATAATTATATTCCTCAGACAACAAGTAATAGTCTTGCTACTATATATTATCCCTATTCTCTTAATTCCAATATTACTCCAGCTAACTTTATAACCTCTCAAACTTGGCTTTTTCATCATGATAAGCTCAGTGCCACAAGATTCTTGTTAACCTCAAAATTTCAGTAAAATGTATGATTATTCACCAGACCAGTAAACTTCCCACAATATATTAATTTTCATTGCTATCATTTTTACGTTGTGCTTTCTTAATGTTAATTGGATGGGCTTTTCAGTAGCCTGATTAAATTGTTTATAGAATGTACATAGAATATAGAGCACTGAGCATTTGGTGCATCTGGTCTTTACTTGTATTCTACATAAGCAGAATCAGCATGAGAATTGATTGTCATATCCTGAAGTACAATGTCCAGGTGCACCAAAATTCTTTGTGCTGCCACACAATGATGCAAGGTACACCAATGATGTTGTAAATTAACACAATATGCCATTGCATAGAAAAAGAGTTGAAAAATAAAAGGATAGATAGTTATTCACACTTGCATTTAATGCAAAAATAGTGACATTTCAATAGTGCCGGCAGACCTTTTGGCCCTAGTTTATGGAGAGGTATTATGAAAATGGTCAAAACCCTAATAGTTGTGAGGTGGGAAGAGGTAGGAGGAAACTGTTCTTGAAGCTAAAGGTGATAGACTTCAGGTTTCTCTACTTTCTGCCTGAAGGTAGCAGAGTTGCAGAGAGAAGAGATTGTGACCAGGGTGATGGAGGGTCCTTTATGAATGCTGCCTTCTTGGCAGCTTCAGTGGATGGAAGGTTGGTGCCTGTGGAGGACTGGGTCAAGTTTCCCACATTCTGCAGGCTTCTGCTTTCGGTCACTTGAATTTCCAAACTAGGTTGTGATGCAACCAGCCAGTATACTACAATGCACCTTTAGAACTATGGTGTATGTGGCAAAATGCCAAATTTCTTTGGCCTTCTTTGAAAATAGAGTTGCCTCAGTGTGTAAGGATATGAGAACTGCCAATCTTCACATAATTCTATTTACTTTTTTTTTGTTAGATGCAAAACCAAGCTGAGGAACTCCACCACTTGAATTCTCAGCGCAAAATGTTGCTTGATGAAATTGAAAGGCTAAAGGATCATATTTGTAAAGAACAGGAAGTATTAATTAAGGAAGAAGAATTCAGACAGCAGTTTCAGCAACTGAAGGATGAAAAATCAGCCTTGGTAAAGGAGAAGGACGAACTTGAGGAGAGACTGAAATGTATGAAAGAAGAAAAAGATGAAATGACAAAAGTCCTTCAAGAAAACTCTGAGCTAGTAAGCAATTCTTTATCTGTGTCTTTGTATCTTTAATCTAATTATTAGCCAATTTCCCTGTAGTATGGCCTGACATGCATAGAATAACCGATGAGCACGGTTCGTCTTCACCTGCATTCTGTATAATCTCACAATGCAGTGCTCTATCTTTTTTAATTAGACTCAAAAGCAAGGTGAGGAACTTCATCACACTGTGTCTCAGCGTGACGAGTTGCTTGGTGAGATAGAAGAGCTCAGAGCTCGTGATTCCAAAGAACAAGAGACAGATATTCAGAAAAAGGAATTCAACCAGCAGTTTCAGCAGCTGGAGGATGAAAAATCATCACTGATTAAGGAAAGGGATGAGCTTAATGAAAAACTCAGGTGTGTTGTGGAAAAGGATGAAATCAAGAAAGCTCTACAAAAAAACTCTGAGATGGTGAGTTGTGATTTTTTTGAGTACCTATTAATTTTAATACCATCAAATAGCTTCTAATGGAGTTGATGAATTTATAGGCGAGTTTTCATTTCATGCTTCCCTCCTTTTCAATGCTTCCCTCCTTTTTATTACCATAATGCAAGAAAATGTGATGTGCGCTTGTTCGCATCTTCACAGTTCTTTACGATTAGATGGTAAAGCAAGGTATGGATATCAATTTGCATGATGTCTCAATGTGATGTACTGCTTTGAGGTTGAAGAATTGAGAGGTCAAGCTTCCAACTAACCAAACACAGAAATTCAAGGAGAACAATTAAGCCAACAATTCCAGAAACAGGCAGATAAAAATTTCTCTTTATAAAGGTCGAGGATGAGCTCCAGGAGTTGAAGAATGTCATCATTGAAAGGGACGAAATGAAAAGAACACTGCAAGAAAACTGTGAAATTGTGAGTTTGTTTTTTTGAGGTATATAATAACTTAAAATGATCTTCCTTGAATGGTCAAATAATTTATTGCTATTAATGCAGAATTACCTGAAAAGTACGTGAAGACATTAGCGAGGACTGCATCTGATCGTACCTATTTTCCTTTCTGTTAGGTGCAGAACCAAGCTGAGAAACTCCACCACGTGAGTTCTCAGCGCGATGTGTTGCTTGATGAAATTGAAAAGCTGAAGAATCATATTTGTAAAGAACAGGAAGTATTAATTAAGGAAGAAGAATTCAGACAGCAGTTTCAGCAACTGGAGGATGAAAAATCAGCCTTGGTAAAGGAGAAGGACGAACTCGAGAAGAGACTGAAATGTATGAAAGAAGAAAAAGATGAAATGACAAAAGTCCTGCAAGAAAACTCTGAGCTAGTAAGTTGTTCTTTATCTGTGTCATTGTATCTTTAATCTAATTATTAGCCAATTTCCCTGTAGTTTGGCCTGACATGCATAGAATAACTGATGAACATGGTTAAAGTCTTCACCTGCATTCTGTATAATGCCACAATACAGTGCTCTATCTTTTTTAATTAGACTCAAAAGCAAGGTGAGGAACTTCATCACACTGTGTCTCAGCGTGACGAGTTGCTTGGTGAGATAGAAGAGCTCAGAGCTCGTGATTCCAAAGAACAAGAGACAGATATTCAGAAAAAGGAATTCATCCAGCAGTTTCAGCAGTTGGAGGATGAAAAATCATCACTGATTAAGGAAAGGGATGAGCTTAGTGAAAAACTCAGGTGTGTTGTTGTGGAAAAGGATGAAATCAAGAAAGCTCTACAAAAAAACTCTGAGATGGTGAGTTGTGATTTTTTTGAGTACCTATTAATTTTAGTACCATCAAATAGCTTCTAATGGAGTTGATGAATTTATAGGCGAGTTTTCATTTCATGCTTCCCTCCTTTTTATTACCATAATGCAATGAAAATGTGATGTGCGCTTGTTCGCATCTTCACAATTCTTTACGATTAGATGGTATAGCAAGGTATGGATATCAATTTGCATGATGTCTCAATGTGATGTACTGCTTTGAGGTTGAAGAATTGAGAGGTCAAGCTTCCAACTAACCAAACACAGAAATTCAAGGAGAACAATTAAGCCAACAATTCCAGAAACTGGCAGATAAAAATTTCTCTTTATAAAGGTCGAGGATGAGCTCCAGGAGTTGAAGAATGTCATCATTGAAAGGGACGAAATGAAAAGAACACTGCAAGAAAACTGTGAAATTGTGAGTTTGTTTTTTTGAGGTATATAATAACTTAAAATGATCTTCCTTGAATGGTCAAATAATTTATTGCTATTAATGCAGAATTACCTGAAAAGTACGTGAAGACATTAGTGAGGACTGCATCTGATCGTACCTATTTTCCTTTCTGTTAGGTGCAGAACCAAGCTGAGAAACTCCACCACGTGAGTTCTCAGCGCGATGTGTTGCTTGATGAAATTGAAAAGCTGAAGGATCATATTTGTAAAGAACAGGAAGTATTAATTAAGGAAGAAGAATTCAGACAGCAGTTTCAGCAACTGGAGGATGAAAAATCAGCCTTGGTAAAGGAGAAGGACGAACTCGAGGAGAGACTGAAATGTATGAAAGAAGAAAAAGATGAAATGACAAAAGTCCTGCAAGAAAACTCTGAGCTAGTAAGTCGTTCTTTATCTGTGTCATTGTATCTTTAATCTAATTATTAGCCAATTTCCCTGTAGTTTGGCCTGACATGCATAGAATAACCGATGAGCACGGTTAGTCTTCACCTACATTCTGTATAATCTCACAATGCAGTGCTCTATCTTTTTTAATTAGACTCAAAAGCAAGGTGAGGAACTTCATCACACTGTGTCTCAGCGTGACGAGTTGCTTGGTGAGATAGAAGAGCTCAGAGCTCGTGATTCCAAAGAACAAGAGAAAGAGATTCAGAAAAAGGAATTCATCCAGCAGTTTCAGCAGTTGGAGGATGAAAAATCATCACTGATAAAGGAAAGGGATGAGCTTAATGAAAAACTCAGGTGTGTTGTTGTGGAAAAGGATGAAATCAAGAAAGCTCTACAAGAAAACTCTGAGATGGTGAGTTGTGATTTTTTTTTGAGTACCTAATGATTTTAGTACCATCAAATAGCTTCTAATGGCGTTGATGAATTTATAGGCGAGTTTTCATTTCATGCTTCCCTCCTTTTCAATGCTTCCCTCCTTTTTATTACCATAATGCAATGAAAATGTGATGTGCGCTTGTTCGTATCTTCACAATTCTTTACGATTAGATGGTAAAGCAAGGTATGGATATCAATTTGCATGATGTCTCAATGTGATGTACTGCTTTGAGGTTGAAGAATTGAGAGGTCAAGCTTCCAACTAACCAAACACAGAAATTCAAGGAGAACAATTAAGCCAGCAATTCCAGAAACTGGCAGATAAAAATTTCTCTTTATAAAGGTCGAGGATGAGCTCCAGGAGTTGAAGAATGTCATCATTGAAAGGGACGAAATGAAAAGAACACTGCAAGAAAACTGTGAAATTGTGAGTTTTTTTTGAGGTATACAATAACTTAAAATGATCTTCCTTGAATGGTCAAATAATTTATTGCTATTAATGCAGAATTACCTGAAAAGTACGTGAAGACATTAGTGAGGACTGCATCTGATCGTACCTATTTTCCTTTCTGTTAGGTGCAGAACCAAGCTGAGAAACTCCACCACGTGAGTTCTCAGCGCGATGTGTTGCTTGATGAAATTGAAAAGCTGAAGGATCATATTTGTAAAGAACAGGAAGTATTAATTAAGGAAGAAGAATTCAGACAGCAGTTTCAGCAACTGGAGGATGAAAAATCAGCCTTGGTAAAGGAGAAGGACGAACTCGAGGAGAGACTGAAATGTATGAAAGAAGAAAAAGATGAAATGACAAAAGTCCTGCAAGAAAACTCTGAGCTAGTAAGTCGTTCTTTATCTGTGTCATTGTATCTTTAATCTAATTATTAGCCAATTTCCCTGTAGTTTGGCCTGACATGCATAGAATAACCGATGAGCACGGTTAGTCTTCACCTACATTCTGTATAATCTCACAATGCAGTGCTCTATCTTTTTTAATTAGACTCAAAAGCAAGGTGAGGAACTTCATCACACTGTGTCTCAGCGTGACGAGTTGCTTGGTGAGATAGAAGAGCTCAGAGCTCGTGATTCCAAAGAACAAGAGACAGATATTCAGAAAAAGGAATTCATCCAGCAGTTTCAGCAGCTGGAGGATGAAAAATCATCACTGATTAAGGAAAGGGATGAGCTTAATGAAAAACTCAGGTGTGTTGTTGTGGAAAAGGATGAAATCAAGAAAGCTCTACAAGAAAACTCTGAGATGGTATGTCATACTTTATCTGGATGAAGGTGCTTTTGTATCTTTAATCTATTTATTAGCGAATTTTACTGTAGTTTGGCCTGTTGTTTATAGGTAACTAATGAAGACTTTTGAGTCTTCAGCTGTATTCTGTATAATCTCACAATGCTACACTACTTTTTTTTAAATTAGACTCAAAACCAAGGTGAGGAACTTCATCACATTGTGTCTCAGCGTGACGAGTTGCTTGCTGAGATTGAAGAGCTCAGAGCTCATGATTCCAAAGAACAGGAGGCAGAGATTCAGAAAAAGGAATTCATCCAGCAGTTTCAGCAGCTGGAGGATGAAAAATCATCACTGATTAAGGAAAGGGATGAGCTTAATGAAAAACTCAGGTGTGTTGTTGTGGAAAAGGATGAAATCAAGAAAGCTCTACAAGAAAACTCTGAGATGGTATGTCATACTTTATCTGGATGAAGGTGCTTTTGTATCTTTAATCTATTTATTAGCGAATTTTACTGTAGTTTGGCCTGTTGTTTATAGGTAACTAATGAAGACTTTTAAGTCTTCAGCTGTATTCTGTATAATCTCACAATGCTACACTCTACTTTTTTTTAAATTAGACTCAAAACCAAGGTGAGGAACTTCATCACATTGTGTCTCAGCGTGATAAGTTGCTTGCTGAGATTAATGAGCTGAGAGCTCATGGTTCCAAAGAACAGGGGGAACAGATTTGTAAAGAGGAATTCATCCAGAGTTTTCAGCAGCTGGAGAATGAAAAATTATTCTTGATAAAAGAAAGGGCTGAGCTCCAGGAAAGATTGGAATCTATCAAAGCAGAAAAAGATGAAACGAAGAGAGCCTTGATGGAAAAAACTGAGATGGCAAGTTATGATTTTTTTAATAATTAAATAGGTTAAGGTGATTAAGAACATGAGCAGTCAATGTATTTATTATTCAAATTTAATGTTAAATAGCTTCTGACCTTTATAGTGATCAGAAATTTAGTGCAAGAATATTTACTAAACTGTGCTACTTTAGCTTTGAATGTAAATGTGTGTTTTTGTAGATGCAAAAGCAGGTTGAAGAACTAGGGAACATGATTTCACAGCGTGATGTATTGCTTGTGGAGGTTGAAGACTTGAGAGCTCTTGCTTCCAAGGTACCAAAAGCAGAAATTCAAGAGGTGGAATTCAACCAGCAATTCCAGAGACTAGCAAATGAAAAATTGTCAATTTTAAAAGAGAAAGACGACCTTGAGGAGAAGTTAAAGAATATCAAAGCAGAAAGGGACAAAATGAAGAAAACCTTGGAAGCAAACATTGAAATGGTGAGTTAAAACTTTGTAATGGCTGTGCAATAATAAATAGCTTGTGATAACTAAGTTGGTGCTAGTTTTGTTAAGCAGAAATGCTGAACAGCAGCTTTGTGTGCCTAGGATAACTTATGAAATTGTGATTGAGGATTCTACTGTGTTGAAACATGTAGAAATTAAATTATGTCATGGTCTTAGATGCAAAATCAAGACGAGAAACTGGAGAAGGTGATGTCTCAGCGTAATACATTGCGCACTGAGATTGAAGAGCTGAAAACTCGTGCTTCCAAAGAACAGAAAGCAAAAATTCAGGAGGAGAAATTCATCCAGCAACTGGAAAATGAAAAATTATCCATAATGAAGGAGAAAAATGATCTTCAAGAATTGCTGGCTTGTGTCAAACTTGAAAATGAAATGAAGAGGACTCTGCAAGAAAAGGTTGGGATAGTAAACAAGTAGGGAAAAGAAGGTTTTAATAATGCTCTTGTACCTTCAATAGGTGTGTTAGCCATGTTTGCTACAATATGCTTCATGCAACTAAACATATTCAGTGCTGTCTGTAAGGAGTATGTACATTCTCCTCATGTCTGCGAGGGTTTTCCCTGGGGGTTCCAGATTCCTCTACCTTTCAAAACGTATTGAGGTCCTAAGTCAATTGGGTGTAATTGGGCGGCATGGGCTCATGGGCCAAAATGGCTGATTACCGTGCTGTAGGTCTCAATTTAAATAAAAATTAAAGTGCAAATAGAAGTAATTGCATGCTTAAAATTAAAATGGTAAAGGAAAATTTAGTGTTCAATGATTCTGGCATTATAAAGGATCCAGTCTGACAAGGTAGTTGTTAAAAATGTTTTCCAGAGCAGCAAAGCAACAAACTCTATTTGAGATGGTAGTATTCTATCTATAGAGTAAGATCCCAAAGTCTATTTGAGATGGTAGTATTCTATCTATAGAGTAAGATCCCAAAGTCTATTTCTACTTCTGGAATAGATATTGCAAGTGTTGTAGATATAGAAAAGTATAAAATTAACTGGTAATAACCCTGAGGGTCTTGGTATTTATTTCATATCCAAGAACCAGTTGCAATGTTGAGAATATTGCTCATTACTCCAGTAGTGAATTTTGAATAATTTGGAAATATAATACTGTCAGAGGAGAAAAACATTCTTTTCCCATAGTGGCCAGCATTAGAGGGTGGGGAGAGGGAAAAACTTGAACAACCTAACCAAACATTGGGTAACCTACTTTATAGTGTTGCTCTCCTAAGGCAAACAAAACTGCAATGGTGTTGGTCAGAGCACATGGTCTTCAAATAAATGGTATAACGATGCCCACAGGCTTGGGTCCCTGCTTTGCCTTCCTTTTTGTGGGGATATGGAACAGTCTTTGTTCTGCATCATCCCCAACACTTTCTCCATTATACTGATGACTGAATTTGAACTATTTAACCCATGTTACTCATCTCCACACCTCTGTCTAATTCTTGGACTATTTCTGAAATGCCTCTTTCCAGACCTCTCTATCTCCATCTCAGGGCACGAGTTATTACTAATGCTTGCTACAAGCCTACTCATTACCACAGCTACCTTGAACACGTTTTCTCCTGAAAGAATGCCATCCCTTTCTACCAATTTCTCCACTTTCACTACATCTGTTCTCAAGATGAGACCTTCCATTCCGGGCATCAGATATGTCCTTTTTAAAGCATTGTAACTTCCCACGACTGTGGTCAGTAGAACCATCTCTAGCATTTCCTCAGTTTCTTGGAGTTCCTCTTTTATATTTGCTCTTCCCAAACTGAACAAGGATAGGGGGTTCCCCTTGACCTTGCTTTTAACCCTACCCGCTCCACTGTTCACCATATCATCCTCGACATTTCTGCCAGGTGCAACTAGATCACCAGACACATCTACCCCTCCTCGTTCCTTTATGCCTTCCACAAGGATCACTGTCTCTGTGACTTCCTTTTCCACTTTTCTCTCTCCTCCCATCTCCCTCTGCAGCCACAGGAGTGTAACATTTACTCTTGTAACTCCCTCGTCGCCATCCAGGAACTTG
Source organism: Narcine bancroftii (assembly GCF_036971445.1). Taxonomy (NCBI): domain Eukaryota; kingdom Metazoa; phylum Chordata; class Chondrichthyes; order Torpediniformes; family Narcinidae; genus Narcine; species Narcine bancroftii. The sequence goes on from NC_091469.1 coordinate 44,830,707, forward strand.
AACAATTCTTCCATGTGAGGTAGTGGTTTACATGCACCTCCTCAAACCTCATCTATTGTGTACTGTGCTCTTGATATAGCCTCTTCACATCAGTGAGACCAAGTGCAAACTTGGGGATCATTTTGCAGAGATGCTGTGCTCTGTTCACAGTAGCCATCCTGAGCTCCCAGTTGCATGTAATTTCAACTCCCATTTCCACACTGACCTGTCTGTCCTGGGTCTTTCTCCACTGCCAGACCGATGGAGCAACACATTATATTCTCCCTGGGCAGCCGACAACCCAATAGTTTGAAAATAGAATTTTTTAGTTTCATTTAATGACTCCCCTCTCTTTGGTACTCCTTCTACTCTTTCCCCTTTGATTCCATCCCAAACTACCCATTGGATTCTACTGCTCTCTCCCTGCTCCCCATCCTGACTTTTCTGTTCTATCAAATCTCTCTTTATACCACCATTGTCACCTTATTAATTTTCAGCAATGTTTTCTAATCACCCACTCCATCTGTATGACGCGTCTTTCTCCACCTGACCTTTTTTCCTATCTCTCTCTCCCTTTGGCAGTTGCCAATCTTCTACCTCTGACATGCTTCACCTCTCCCTAGTTCACCAATTTCATGTTGTGCCCCTGTCCTGCTTATCCCATTATACTCTTTTCACTAGCTTCTCATTCCCAGTCTTGGTGAAGGGCTCAGGCACGAAAAGTTGACCATTCTTTTTTCCCCAACTTGAGCTGCTGAGTTCTTACAGGTGTGTGTGGGTGTGTGTGGTGCTTATTTGGGATAATGTTACCTATGAAAATATAAGGTCATAATATGCCAGGTATTTTAGAAGAAATAGTGGGTGTATGAAACTACTTTCCATAGAATGCTTGACTGGTTTAGTGATATCATTAAATAATGAATCAAATAATAGAACAAAATTATTTTGGCACATCAAATTTATGAAATGTAGAATAATTTATTCCTCATGTTCTCTGCTCTTTCCCCAAGGTTTTGCATGCTATATTTCCTCGAGTGCCAATCTCATTCTATCTTTTAAACTCCTAATGTGCTAAAATCAGTGATAAGTTGTACAAAATGTGATTTTATTTAAAAAAAAATTTGAACTCAACTGTGTTAATTTATTAATTCTTTACTTTTGGCTTCTAAGAAAAATACTTATACTAAAATAACATTTAAAACTGTACATAGAAAAGAAATTTAAAAAAAAATGTTTAAGTGTGAAAAAAATGTTTAAATGTGCATTGACTGGCACTTCAAAGGATGCAACAAAAAATCTGGTTCTGGCCACCAACAGATCAATGACTCGATGTCACAATTTTATAGAAGTTGTTTACAGAAATGTGTTTTCTGAATTGATTACCTGTTGATCATCATTTTGTGCATGATAGTAAAAAGAACAAACTAGTCATCAAAAATTTGACAAAACTCCTACATGTATAAAGGGTCTGTGATTTGCACATTAACCCAAAATGAATTGCTGCCCTGAGATTGCAGTGTTTTTCACAATCCTTCCATTATTACTTTTTCACGTGATAAATATTGAACTGAAAAAGTCAAAGATATTTCAATCCTTCCACAAATATTAAATGACTAGAAGCTTGGTTTGCTGAAGATTTCAAATCCATGATCGCAACCCTGCCTTTTTGACTTTTGGATATGTGATTGTAATTCTTTCTTCAAGGATGTATCCCCATTTGCTTGTATTTGGTCCATATAACTCTTAAACTTTTCTTATCCACTTGCCTGCCTATTGACTTAAACATTCGTAATTGTGCCTGTCTCATACGAAGCACACTGTGGGGTGGGGGAGGCTCGGTGAAGTTGCTCCTCTGGTCTCTTTTTAAATCTTTTCTCCCTCACCTTTTAAAACGATGTCCTCTAGTTTTAGAATGTCGTTCCTGAGTGGGTGAGGGGAAACTGTCAATGTCCCTCATGATTTTGTACTCCTCCAGGGGGTGGAGTGGGTGGTGGGAGAAGGAAGTCTCAGCCTCTCTAGAATTTAAGACCTCCAGTCCAGGCCTCATGGTTGCAAATAGTCTCTGCACACTGTTCATCTTAACATCTTTCCTATTGCTGGTGATTATATTGTGCACAATACTCATACCAATGGCATACAGGTGTAACGTGCCATCCCAATTCATGTGATCAATGTCCGAGCCAATAAAGGCAAGCTTGCCAAACACCTACACCATTTTGTCTACCCATGTCGCCACTTTCAGGGAACCATGTATCTGAAGTCTGAGGTATCTATTTGACATTGCACTCCAGGAACCTCTTGTTTGCTCTACAAGTCCTGGTAAACAAGAAAATCTGCAGATTTTGGCTCAGGCCTGAAACAGCAATTACTTTTTAAACTTCCTAAGGATGCTGCATAACCTGCTGAATTTCTCCAGCAGTTTTGTCTACTTCTGTAAGTCCACCCGGGCATGGCTTGCTAAAATCCAATACCGTAAACTTATCAGACAATTCCATCTTCATATCCTTGTGAATAAATTTTTGCAACTGGTAATTTTAATTAAACAATATCTTTTTAAAAATTTTTAAATTAAAATTACTTTTTATTTTCAATCTTTTTATTAAGTTTCAGATTAATAAACCTAACAATAATAGAGATCAGGATTGCATTAATAACTATTAATGTATAAAACACAGACACTAACATATGTAAACTGAGCCTCCCAACCTCTTAAAAGCCAAACATGAAAAAGAACCAAATTTTATTACAAAAATATCCCCCTAACTTTAAAAAAAACCAAAAGTTGGACTACCATATTTCACCGGTTAAATAATTATTTTGATGTTAACTACGCTCCTCTATACTCTAATAAAAGTTAAGACGATTCAGAAAGGATTAACTTGCATCATATGAAAATGTTGAATAAATGGTCTCCATGTTTCTTCAAATTTAACCGAAGGGTCAATTTTTTCTAAGTTTAAACAAGCTTTTTTTTATGGAATATGAAGGGAATAGTATGTTTTTGTGATTTTGTTTATGGATTTTATGCAGTCATGGATAACTGCCTCACGTCTTTTGAGCAGTTGTCTAATAAATTATAATCTGCCTAGATATCTACAGATTAGGAACTTTTTAAATGTTGTTTTATCTACTTTTGTGATACCACATCAGACTGGGGTTATTGATTAAAATTTTGTTTAAACTCCTTCCAGAAGAGCTTAATAACAATTTGTGGTTTTATCCTGAAAATGTGTCCAGTGATATCTGATAAAATTAAAAATAAATGGGAAAGAGAGCTTCAGATACCCTTACCTGGGAGAAAATTCTCCAATTAGTTAATACTTCCATGTGTGCTTGACACACTCTGATGCATTTCAAGGTCCCATATGTCTAAGGATAAGCTAGCATATTTTTACTCCTATATAGACTCTGAGGTGGCTTCCCTAATGCATATGTTTTGGTCCTGCCCTTCCTTGAAAAAATATTGGAAAGATTTTTGATATTATTTCAGCAGTTTTACTTGTTGATGTACAACCTTGTTCTATTACTGCACTTTTTGGACTACCAATTTTGGACTTTGGCCATTATCTATTTCAGCTTGTTGTCTGATTGCATTTGTTACTTTAATAGCCAGGAGATCTATTTGACTTAAATGGAAAATCCTAAACCACCTACCACCTTTCAATGATTTCCCCAAACTATAGCATGTTTAAACTTAGAAAAAATCATAGGTGGTCTATTCACCCTTCAGTTAAATTTGAAAATTACTAACTTTTTTCCAGTTATTGTTCTTATGTACACCTCTATTCACTCTGTATTTCCCGAAGTGTGTGTATTGCAAAGATTCTGAAACTGAGATGAGGAATGTGTTGTTCTGGTTCTTTCCCAATTAGAGGATTGAGCTTACCAAAGGCATTGGAACAATACTTTCAGAATGCTTCTAAACACATAAGGCATGTTTAAATTTTGTTTTCTTGATCATAACCTTTACTTTTGTATGGAATTGTAAATACATTAATTTTACCCAACAGCTTAAAATGGAGGAGAGAAATGAAATTGCTGAAATGGACCCAAGGTTGGAAAAACAAATTGTAAAATTGAAAGGGGAGCAGATGCAAACTGAAACCACTGATCCGAGAAGCAAGGAAATTAACGCAGAAATTCTCAAACTTTCTAATCATCTACAAGAGAAAGATAATCTTCTGCAGGTATGATTTCAGCATTACTTTGTTTCGCTTGCATTGGTACCTGAAAATCAAACAATATGTTGGGAGCTGAATAGCAGTCTGAAAGTTGCTATTTTTTTTGTCATTTGGACATTTCTTGAATGAATTGCATTTTCCTTTGAAGACTGGATAAACTTTGTAACTCAAAAGTATATTTCCTTGCTGCGATTCAATGTTTCAAACTTAAAATTCATATCAATTGAAGAGGTATACATCAATGACTTTTGTAATGTAAAAGATTTAGATTGACATGTCTTTCACATATCAGCTATCTCAATAGAATTTCATGCCCAATGTTTTTTGAAATTGTGTGGTAATTTGTAGTAGAAATATATGGAGAAATTGTGTGGTTATTAACATAATTTGTTGTTTATGGTAAAACTGCCTTTAAATCCTTGACAATGATGAAAGAAGATGTTTTAAGTGAAACAAGACCTTTTTCGATACTTCTGGAAATGTCTGCTAGTCTTTATAAGCTTTGTAAATCCAGTGTTCTAAGATGATAAAACACTAAACCTCATCAGACAAAATGAGATATCCTTTGGCACCGAGACAAAATAAATTAGAAAACCTCGAGTGTTTAAAATTTTATGAATGTTATATCATGCAGAAACACAAAAACAGCAGATGCTAGAATCTTGACCAAATAATTTGAAGCTGGAAGAACTCAGCGGTCAGGGTCAATCATCAAGACATATAAAGGTTCCTGACGCAAATTGTGGAGTGACGGTTGCTATCCACTTGTGTTGCTGTCCACTGATTCTTCCAGCTTCTCATGATCTAATAGGTAGTACTTGTTATATGCCCAACTAACGTATGTCACTGAAATGGTAAGAAAATATTACCAAAATAAAATTGCTTCTTGAAGTTGATTCTTAAATTGATTCTTAAAGTTGATTCTATTGTTGCAACTGGAATGTGACAAATTTCAGTATTTGGTAGTTAAAGGCCAATTATATAAGATATATAAGCCATGAAAGACCTCAACAATGAAGACGCTGTTTACATCCGGTACCACACAGATGGCAGTCTCTTCAATCTGAGGCGCCTGCAAGCTCACACCAAGACACAAGAGCAACTTGTCCGTGAGCTACTCTTTGCAGACGATGCTGCTTTAGTTGCACATTCAGAGACAGCTCTTCAGCGCTTGATGTCCTGTTTTGCGGAAACTGCCAAAATGTTTGGCCTGGAAGTCGGCCTGAAGAAAACGGTCCTCCATCAGCCAGCTCCCCACTATGACTACCAGCCCCCCCACATCTCCATGGGGCACACAAAACTCAAAACGGTCAACCAGTTTACCTATCTCGGCTGCACCATTTCATCGGATGCAAGGATCGACAACGAGATGGATAACAGACTCGCCAAGGCAAATAGCGCCTTTGGAAGACTACACAAAAGAGTCTGGAAAAACAACCAACTGAAAAACCTCACAAAGATTAGCGTATACAGAGCCGTTGTCATACCCACACTCCTGTTCGGCTCCAAATCATGGGTCCTGTACCGGCATCACATACGGCTCCTAGAACGCTTCTACCAGCGTTGTCTCCGCTCCATCCTCAACATTCATTGGAGCGACTTCATCTCCAACATCGAAGTACTTGAGATGGCAGAGGCCGACAGCATCGAATTCACGCTGCTGAAGATCCAACTGCACTGGGTAGGTCACGTCTCCAGAATGGAGGACCATCGCCTTCCCAAGATAGTGTTATATGGCGAGCTCTCCACTGGCCACCGTGACAGAGGTGCACCAAAGAAGAGGTACAAGGATTGCCTAAAGAAATCTCTTGGAGCCTGCCACATTGACCACCGCCAGTGGGCTGATATCGCCTCAAACCGTGCATCTTGGCGCCTCACAGTTCGGCGGGCAACAACCTCCTTTGAAGAAGACCACAGAGCCCACCTCACTGTCAAAATACAAAGGAGGAAAAACCCAACCCCAACCAACCAATTTTCCCTTGCAACCGTGTCTGCCTGTCCCGCATCGGACTTGTCAGCCACAAACGAGCCTGCAGTTGACGTGGACATTACCCCTCCATAAATCTTCGTCCGCGAAGCCAAGCCAAGGAAGAAAGAAGATGTAAGATATAGTTCTGGAAATTCTAAGCTAAGTAGTTTACATTGAAATCAATATAGTGCGTTAGTGTCTCATTTTTGTTACAGCACTGAAAAGTTTGTGAAGACCTTAAAGCATATAGACAAGGTTCAGGCAACCAGCACTTCAGGCAACCAGCACTTCAGGCAACCAGCACTTCAGGCAACCAGCACTTCAGGCAACCAGCACTTCAGGCAACCAGCACTTCAGGCAACCAGCACTTCAGGCAACCAGCACTTCAGGCAACCAGCACTTCAGGCAACCAGCACTTCAGGCAACCAGCACTTCAGGCAACCAGCACTTCAGGCAACCAGCACTTCAGGCAACCAGCACTTCAGGCAACCAGCACTTCAGGCAACCAGCACTTCAGGCAACCAGCACTTCAGGCAACCAGCACTTCAGGCAGGCTTGCCCTGTTAAACTAGCAATGCCCCTCAATGCACGTGCATTGTTTTCACTGTTGCCATTTGTGAAGAGGTGAATCGGGTTATTAGTGCAAGGAAGGTGTACCAAAGGCCTGATTGGGACACTGGTGTAGAAGTGAGCCAGGTTGACAGTGCGAGGAAGGTGCACCGAGGGCCTGATCAGGACACTTGCATGGAGATGTCGGGTTGCCTTGGTCAAGTTGGGAGCAAACATTCAGCCAGAGGAGTGCCTCAGCCATGCCCACCCGCAGCAGTAATTTGAATAAAGTTGTGTTGGAATGAATTGGCGGTGCCCAGGATGAAGAGTCAGCTGCTGCCATTTGGGATAACTCTCCCAAGGTGTCTCCCTATCTATGCCTAGTGAGAGTCTTTATTTTATTAGTATTAAGTATATTAATAAGGCTTTATCTGTGAACTTGGGGGAGTAACTTAATTATGACAGTGGCACAATTAACATAGCCGCTAGTGCAACGCTGTTACAGTGCCAGCGACTGGGGTTCATATTTAAATACTGTGAGTTACAGGAATTGCTTGATTAAAGTGAACTTCATATAATTAAAGGCTACAATACTAATTTTTAGATTACATTGTGCAGTTTTTTTGTCTTTCAAATGGTCTATTCTATATGCAGGTATATTAGTTAGGCATTGGAAGAGTCAACCAGGAAATTTGCATTTTCGGTGTCCGTGATCCCCATAGGTGCTGGGTAATGGGAATTTTACTGTACTGAGGAAGGTAGCATTTTTCACATGAAATGGACAAGGTTGAGATGTGAACAATGTCTCTCTTGTTATTACTAGGAACAGCTAGGTTTTTTTAATATTAGTTTGCTGCATCTCAGCATAATTTTGAACCACTAACAGCTATGGAGGGAAGAATTGTAACAATTCAAAATGTGGCTTGCTGTGATCTGCCCCAAGATGATTATACATGAATTTTTAATCCTGGCCTATAAATAATAAATTCCATGTATGCATGGAAAGAAGTTGAGGGCCACTGCTTCAAATTAATTGCATCTTATTGTAAGGCTAGTTTCAAGACTGATAGAGCAGTTTGGTCAGATTGAAAGAAATACATCAAGGTGATAGAATTTAAATCATGTGAAATTTTAACATTCTATGGAGTTCCAGCTAAGTTTGCCCTTGCTCTTTTTGATACCTGGTTGTTAGCATTATCTGCATTTTTGTCTTTTTTCAGTTGATTTAAAAAGAGGCCTCTCTTACTTTTAAAGTGAATTTATTTTTGTTCTTCAGGAAGTAATTCAAAATTTAATCGGATTGGAAAAAGAGTACAAGATGGAGGTAGCTGAAACTGATTCTCAACTTTCAAGAGAGGGGGAAGCATGGAATGAGCTACTGCTCAAATTTTGCTCTAAATTTCCTGAAGAGTCAACAGAATCAATAAGTATAAAAAAGCTACAGGAAGAGAATAAAAAACTATATGAACAGTTTATGTGGTGGAGATATGGTTTCATGGTAATTGCAATTTGTAGTCTTTTCTGTTTATAGGTTACATTGCATTGCTTAAATTTTAGAAGGGAAAGCACCACAAAATTTGGAAATCATGAAATAATAACATAAATTTGGGGAACAACAGATCGAGTAGCGTATGTAGAAAGGAAAGTAGGATGAACACAAATCCTAAAAATAAATCTTGGGCATGTCCTGCTTTCCAGTCTAACTGGCTAAGCTTTCCCAGCATTTTTATCATCTAAATTTACTTTTGTAATTTAATTACTCAACCAGGAGAATGTTATCTCCAAATCTTCAACTTTGGAATCGGTTACACTTGCATGGGATGTGGCATCATTGGGTATTTGTCCCTCAGTAAACGTTAAACCAGTGGTTCTCAACCTTTTTCTTTCCACCCACATACCACTTTGTATTCCCTATGCCATAGGTGCTCTGTGATTAGTAGGGATTGCTTAAAGTAGTATGTGGGTGGAATGGAAAAGTTTGTAAACCACTGTTTTAATTGAACCTAATTGACTCATTATGCACACAGTTTCATAACTCCAAAGGAAATGGGCCATTGACATTTTTTTCTCAAGCAAAATATTTCAGGAACAATTGGGTCTAGAGCAGTGATTCTCAACCTTCCCTTCCCAATGATACTCAACTTTAAACAAATATAAAAGAAATAAAGAAAATTATGAAATAAGATGAATTCAAACAAAAGTATCTTGAGCTTACATCTCTATCATGATTCTTCAAAGAATGAGAAAGCATGCTCCCAGTCAGCTCGGTTATTATGACATACGATGTCATAGTAACTATGGTAACACTACAAACAACAATTTTCCTTAGAGTTAGGCACAAAATTAACAAAAATCAAAAATACAAGGTTTTAACCTTTACATTCTGGCCTCTAATTATTATAGTGGACATTAATGACTAATATATAATAATTACTATGACAGATACAAAAGTAAATATAAGATTAGAAATCAAAACTTTCTGCTTCTTGTTTTAGTAATAGGCTGATTAAGTAACCAGTCTTGGTTTTAATCTGCACTTGCCGAACAAAACCTTTTTTTGTCCGGAACTGTATCCACGATTTTCCCCAGCAACCAAGAATTTCTTGGTGCAGATTTGTCCATGTTAATTACAATGTCTCTGCATAAAAAAAAATTACTCAGTAGTGTATTGGTTTATTTCTGTTCACTTCTGATAAAGTCTTTTTTTTTGTATTTTATCAACAGTGTGCATTGTGCAGGGTTTGTTATAATGTGATGAGGTATCAGGTCCCAATAACTAATTGTGACTTGGATCTAGCAAATGAGAAGAAAAGGAATACTGAATTGTGCATGCAGTTGCAGACTCTGAAAAAGCAAATCTCTGACTCGCCTCTGCAAGAGTTGGCATCGGAAGAGAAGAAACCTGAATTACTACGGCTTTCCACATTAATTGAATACAAAGAAAACCATTTGAAGGTTTTTTTTCATTTCATTACTTTTATTTAAAAAAATCAATGAATTAGAAGGTTTCGTTGTGGGGTGACTATTTTGTGCAAAAAAAAAAAATCCACACGAAGCTAATGACGGTGATATTGTATCTAGTCTCGGCAGGCACTATCCATTGTCATTTGCTGTCTAACTTGTTTTCATATTTGAAGTGTTAAAAGATTATCAATTCGGAAAGTGAATTGAATATGGGTTATTTCTTGGGTTATTACAACAAAAAATTAAGTGAATAGCTGTATTTTAGAACTCTTTGTAAATCCTTTTTTTAAAGAATTGTCATTTTGTTTGATATTCAAAGCAACTTTCCTCAGAATAGATTAGTAAAGATGCAGGCAGAATCATTACTCAATGGGGAAGTATCATAATATTCAAAACAAAGCATTTTAGGATTTGAGATTGATCTTTTTCAATTATATGCATAAATGTAATAACAATACAACAAGTTTTTAAAAATTCTTTGAAATACTGTCCATTCGTGTGGTCCTAACTTGTGAAACTCATCCAAATTTCTATTAACTTTCACTGTCAGCCATTCTGGATGTGAGAAACAGAAGTACCTTCACAGAATTTGCTCGAGACAAAAATTGAGAACAAAGAACTTTTATTATACTATTACAACAATGCAAAGTTGGGTGCTTCCCCTTACCCTGGGAATACACACAGATACTGAGGCTGACCCAACTTTTATACATTTCATTTCAGTACAGAGATACCTTCCCCCTAACATTCTTCTGCCTCCTGGATTGGTTTAGCATTAGGTAATTCTGCCCACGTGGATTCTAAATTCTTATCAGTTTATGTGCCTTCCTGCAAACTTGTTAGCCAGGAAATATCATGTCTTTGTTCTTCACTCATTAATCAATCCCCAAGACTTGCTAAAGCTATCTACTTGCTATCCTGTTTTGAAGATCCTTATTTTATTATACTTTTATAACCCTTCCTCCCATTCCAGCATCCCTTCACCCTGATTTAACCCAAAATACTTCATTTCTAATGAGCACTTGCTTGACTCCTCACATTCCAGTATCCCTTCACCTTAAGTTAACCCATAATACTTCATTTCTAATGAGCACTTGCTTGACTCCTCACATTTCAGTATCCCTTACATGGATAACCACCATCTTCTGCAGATTAAATTTCTTCTCTCTCCAGTTCTATATTCTGCCTGGGGGAAGACTGTCTATTTTATCTATGACACTATTTTTTTTTTGTTTGGCACCCCCTGCCTCTTTTGTTCTAATAAGAATAAACCCAATCTCTTCTTAAAACTATTACACTCAATTCCAAGCTACATCCTGGTCAGTATCATCTGCACTCTCTCTTCCCTTTTGTTATGTGGTGAACAGAATTGTACATGATGGTCTGATCAAATGTTGAGAATTTCTAAGATGTTCCAGTAATAGCAGGGTAAGCAGCATCTGGTGAGTTTTCCAGTTGCTGAATTCTACTGAAAGGTCTTGTGTACAATCCCATGCATTGAGTCATTTATAAAAATATTTTGGGTAAATAAGAGGCTCTGCTCCCAAAATTTGAATTTTGTTTTTTTTTCCTGCTTATTAATTTAGGATGCCCAGCAGATTTTGTCAGAACTGAAGCTAAAATACGAAAACTACTTGATAAGCACTAAGAAAGGATTATCATCCAAAGCAAAAGCACAAAAGGTTTTTGTGGAAAGAATTTCTCTGTCATCTACAAATGCTTCGGCAACAATTGAAGAAATTGAACATGAAATGCAATTGCTAAATCGTGATCTTCAGCTTCAAATTGAAGTAGTTAAGGTATATCTTATTTTCTCTCTAAGATGGGCATCACTTTAAGGGTATTTCTGAAATTGCCATGTTCTGTAAATACTATACTTTTACAAATCTACATTATTTGTAAAAACAATGTCTAAATCATTTGCTTCCCATTGAGGTTTTAAATCTTTTGGTTTGAAATTACACATTAAAGCCTTTTATAGACTCTATTGGTATTAAAATATTCTATTAATATTATAATACAGCAAAATCCTCTTTATCCTGCACCATGGATGTCTGATATGTGATTTTATGGTTGACTGAGACTCACGCTTCTTCAGCAATGAAGACGCTGTTTACATCCGGTACCACACGGATGGCAGTCTCTTCAATCTGAGGCGCCTGCAAGCTCACACCAAGACACAAGAGAAACTTGTCCGTGAACTACTCTTTGCAGACGATGCCGCTTTAGTTGCCCATTCAGAGCCAGCTCTTCAGCACTTGACGTCCTGTTTTGCGGAAACTGCCAAAATGTTTGGCCTGGAAGTCAGCCTGAAGAAAACGGAGGTCCTCCATCAGCCAGCTCCCCACCATGACTACCAGCCCCCCCAGATCTCCATCGGGCACACAAAACTCAAAACGGTCAACCAGTTTACCTATCTCGGCTGTACCATTTCATCAGATGCAAGGATCGACAACGAGATAGACAACAGACTCGCCAAGGCAAATAGCGCCTTTGGAAGACTACACAAAAGAGTCTGGAAAAACAACCAACTGAAAAACCTCACAAAGATAAGCGTATACAGAGCCGTTGTCATACCCACACTCCTGTTCGGCTCCATGGCTCCTCTACTGGCATCACCTACAGCTCCTAGAACGCTTCCACCAGCGTTGTCTCCGCTCCATCCTCAACATTCATTGGAGCGCCTTCATCCCTAACATTGAAGTACTCGAGATGGCAGAGGCCGACGGCATCGAGTCCACGCTGCTGAAGATCCAGTTGCGCTGGGTGGGTCACGTCTCCAAAATGGAGGACCATCGCCTTCCCAAGATCGTGTTATATGGCGAGGTCTCCACTGGCCACCGTGACAGAGGTGCACCAAAGAAGAGGAACAAGGACTGCCTAAAGAAATCTCTTGGTGCCTGCCACATTGACCACCGCCAGTGGGCTGATATCGCCTCAAACCGTACATCTTGGCACCTCACAGTTCGGCGGGCAGCAACCTCCTTTGAAGAAGACCGCAGAGCCCACCTCACTGACAAAAGACAAAGGAGGAAAAACCCAACCCCAACCAACCAATTTTCCCCTGCAACCGCTGCAACTGTGTCTGCCTGTCCCGCATCAGACTTGTCAGCCACAAACGAGCCTGCAGCTGACGTGGACATTTACCCCCTCCATAAATCTTCGTCCGCGAAGCCAAGCCAAAGAAGAGACTCACGCTTCCAATGCCTAAGACACCTGCATTAAGAATACACCGTTTAAAAGGCAAAAGTCAGTGCAAAATATAAAGCAATTTGTAAAAAAAAAACATTACTGTCATCTTTAATTGATGTGCAGTACATTCACTGAAATCAATTCAGAGGAGAAATACATTAAAAAAAAGTTCACCTGTCATTTGGTTCACCCACTATGGAGTTGCGATGTGTGCCAGGTCTGCCCTGTGTGTGGTGCACCCTCTCACTGACGGCAACTGCAGAGCTCTCTCTTGGAGTGACTAATGGGGGAAGGAAGAAATAGGGGGAGAGGGATTGTTTGAGACCAGCACTACAGGAGAGGCGAACTAGCACACCATCTCACTGACCCCTGACTGCTGATCTCTCTCTTGGGGTTGCTGGTGGGGGAGGAAGGAAATAGGGTACAGATGACACTTTCCTTAATTTAATATATCCTAATTTCAAAGTATCATCTTCCAAAAAGCATGAGCTATAATCTAAATTTTGATCTCTTTAATCCAATAAATCCAACGTTGTGACTGCTGCTTTATTTAGTTTTAACTCGTTGATAAAACAGAAAAACATTTTGCATAACTTCGCATCATGATTTTCATAACAAAGCACTTACTGTGCAATGGAAATATTGTGGCGGCACACAGCATAATGGCAAACTGCCCCTGCTTGTATTGCCACGTGCCGGGGCAGCCATTATGAGATGGCGTCGTCAGGGGTTTCTTCTTGACTCCAGCATCCCTTCCAGCGGTACCCTGGGTAGTGATTATGATGTCACAATGTACCAGGTGACTGAGCTCATGCTGCCCTTAAAGGGGCGAGCTGAATTTGAATAAAAACAGTCATTAATGACCATCGGTGTGGCAGCAGTGATTTACTTCAGCTCCTCAGAGAGCCACAATATAAAACTTGTATAAAGAAGCTCAAACTTTGGAAATTCATAACAATATAGATAAACAAATTTAAAGAGAAAGACAGAAAATTTTTAGATGCAAAAAATTCAAGGAAAATCTCTCGTGCTCACACCTTCACACCCTGAAGAATAATGAGCAAGCAGTTAGTCTGCACAGATATTACAACATATTACATCATAGTCACTTTGGTAACACTAAAAACAATAGTTTCTTAAAGAGATGGGCACAAATTTAACTAAGAATTAAAAAACATACGGTTTTAACCTTTACATAGGGGAAGGGGATTGTTAAAAAATGTGAGAGAAATGACTTAAGGGGGAGGCTTATTTACCACACCTCACCTCCTTCCTGCTGGACCCCAGCCATCAGGTGAAATGTTGCTGATGGGGATGATGAATCCTTGCCACAGGATTTAGGCTGGTTGGTTGGAGGAACAGGGGGGAAAAGCAGATTCATAGTTCAAACACCACCAGCCAGAGCAGGAGAGCAGGGTGCCTGTGGTCCCTGGGATGCATGCCAGCTCTGCCCTGTGTTTGGCACTCTCTCTCAACACCACTTCTCCAGTGGGTGAAGCTGACAGGGTGCTCCTCCCCCTCCTTCCATTTCCTCCCCCAACCCCTAACTGCAGAGTTCTCTCTTGGGGTGCCTGGGGTGAGGAAGGGAGAGGGGGATCATTGGAGATCAGGACAGTAGCATGAATTCAGCCCAAAACTGGCATCCAGCCATGCATACCCATGAGGAGGAGAATAGGAGAGGCAAACTTCCCCCGTGCACAGAGTTGGGGGGAGAACTACCACAGACAGCCATGGGAGCAATGGCCTAAGGGAAGGCTTGTTAGATAAACACCTATAAGAATTACCAATCAACACTTTATTAAAGGACACCAAATTTTTTAAAAAAGTTAAAACAATATATTATGAGCTATGTCTTGTAGCAGACCACTACAAAGAAATACGTACACACACTACTTTATTAGGGCTGAAAAGGCTGCTTTTATATTGTTCAAGTTCCTGCTGTTTTTGCTGATTGACTGAGTTCACCCATATGAATAACAATAGTGGGCGGGTATGTCCATGCATATGAATGCCCTCCTTCCCCACCCTGTTTCTGCTGAGTTAGCTTGACCAATGCCATTTTAGGACTGTTGATCTGACGCTGCCCCAGCTTCTACCCCCTCTGTTTGCTGTCCTGGGAGTCACTTTAGTGATCTCTGTCCCAGTTGAGTTGTAACAGCATTGCACTAACTGTTCTGTTGTCATAATTAACCTGCCTCCACACAAGTGTCCCTCGGCATGACGCAACTCGCCTGTGCACATGTTCCGGTCAAGCCCTCTGTACATCTTCCTTTAAATTCGAATGCTGGTGCTGTAACAGCATTGTTCTAGCCACTATGCAAACTGTTTTTTTCCTTTCTTTGGCTTGGCTTCGCGGACGAAGATTTATGGAGGGGGTAAAAGTCCACATCAGCTGCAGGCTCGTTTGTGGCTGACAAGTCCGATGCGGGACAGGCAGACACGGTTGCAGCGGCTGCAGGGGAAACTTGGTTGGTTGGGGTTGGGTGTTGGGTTTTTCCTCCTTTGCCTTTTGTCAGTGAGGTGGGCTCTGCGGTCTTCTTCAAAGGAGGTTGCTGCCCGCCAAACTGTGAGGCGCCAAGATGCACGGTTTGAGGCAATATCAGCCCACTGGCGGTGGTCAACGTGGCAGGCACCAAGAGATTTCTTTAGGCAGTCCTTGTACCTTTTCTTTGGTGCACCTCTGTCACGGTGGCCAGTGGAGAGCTCGCCATATAACACGATCTTGGGAAGGCGATGGTCCTCCATTCTGGAGACGTGACCCATCCAGCGCAGCTGGATCTTCAGCAGCGTGGACTCGATGCTGTCGACCTCTGCCATCTCGAGTACTTCGACGTTAGGGATGAAAGCGCTCCAATGGATGTTGAGGATGGAGCGGAGACAACGCTGGTGGAAGCGTTCTAGGAGCCGTAGGTGATGCCGGTAGAGGACCCATGATTCGGAGCCGAACAGTTTACCTATCTCGGCTGCACCATTTCATCAGATGCAAGGATCGACAATGAGATAGACAACAGACTCGCCAAGGCAAATAGCGCCTTTGGAAGACTACACAAAAGAGTCTGGAAAAACAACCAACTGAAAAACCTCACAAAAAGATAAGCAAACTGTAGTGCCATCATAATTAACCCCTTCTCCCAGGTTTACCAGTAAAGTCTTTATGCTTAATATTAATAAAGACTCTTGTTGGGCAGGGATGGGGAGACAATTTGGGAGAGCCGCAGCGAGAGGCACCAGACGATTCTTCAATCTGGGCACTGCCATTTTATTCAAACACAACTTGATTGAAACATTATTCAAACAGCTGCTGTGGGGGTGGGAGGGGGGAGGAGGAAGTGCAGGGCCCAACTATGACACTCTGCTGGCTGAATGTTTGCTCCCATCTTCACCAAAGGATTGTATTGCTTCAGAGAACATTTACTTTGACAATTTTAAACTTTTATTTAAAACTTTATACTTATTTATTTAAAAACTTGTTTTTTTTTTAACCAGTTTGTGTTTCTGGTTGACTAAATGCTGGATAATGAGATTTTACAGTACAAGGGCTTGATATAATTTCTCCCAAGATGCAATTAATGAAATGGGTGAAATTATAAATCCAATGCTATGTGGAGGACAGATAACAAAAGTGTGTGGGGAAAAGAAGTATTTAACTTTGGAATAATAAATGTTAAGAAATATTTTGAGGTCTTACTATGTGGTTACTTTGGACATGATCGCTGTAAATGCATTTCTCTTGTGTCTTCAGAAGGAAGCTGTTATTTCTGAGACACAGCGGACTGGTTACGTAAAGTACATCAGGAATTCTGCTAATGAGCTAGCTAATGCAAAGAAAAAGAATGAGGAATTGCTCTTGGAAATTGAAACTTTCAAACAACAAACCTTCAGCAAGAGTGGCTGTGATCCAATATTGGATTTGGAAAACCAGAAGCTGAAAGAAAAATTGAAGACAGATGAACAATTGCTTCAGGTATATAATCAGAATTATATTTTTCTGGATGACTTTCACGGGCTACAAAAAGCTCCCCAAAAAAAAGTTTTTAAAAATTACAATGGTTATACATAACAATTACATCCAAGTCTTCATTTGCTCATTATTTGTTTGATGGAATTTGAAGACCCTGTACATTTGTAAGGGCATAATCAATTTATTTCTCATTTGCAGGACTGTTATTTATTCAAAAACTTACACTAGGTGTTGACATACCTAACATAGTTAACCCAGCTGTTGATTATTTGAAAGTCTGAGACTATATCGTCTTTCTGCTTGTAGTCCTAAAGAGTTTGCAAGGGATCAGTTTCTTGACCTACCTTGGAGCACTTTGACAGTGCTGTACTTTTCACATTAGAACAGGAGTAAAGTAATCCTGAAATGTAGCTGAGTTTCCCCCCTGTGGACTAGATTAATCCAGATTTGCTTCCATGTCAGAAATCCACAAGAAAGGAGATCATCATCCTCATCTTCCAGAAAAAAAGAGCAGAAGGAAGAGATTAGAAATTGGTGATCTATTTTTACTGTTTAATGTGGATTACATGTTTTGGTTTAAGGTCTGTGCCAAGCAAATTAAATCTGCTCTTGGGCAGGTGATTTGTGCACTTTTCCAGCATGAAGACCTCGTGATATTCATGAGCTGTTCAGATATTGATTGCCTTCAAATTGGATGAGGAGTGTCATTTTTTATCTTTATGTTTAGATCTTTTTCCCACTTTTGTTTGGGGTTTATAGCTTATTTCATCATTTTCCTTCAATGGAAATATGGGAAAAGTTATACTCTGGA
The DNA here is from genome assembly GCF_036971445.1 of Narcine bancroftii. Taxonomy (NCBI): domain Eukaryota; kingdom Metazoa; phylum Chordata; class Chondrichthyes; order Torpediniformes; family Narcinidae; genus Narcine; species Narcine bancroftii. The sequence goes on from NC_091469.1 coordinate 44,848,313, forward strand.
ACTATGAAAAATATAATAAACACAAGGTTACACATGATACAATATAAAATGCAATTTGGGCAAGTGAGAAAGTGAAAAAGTTTTGGGAAGATCTAAATCACGTATTAAATAAAATCACAAAAAGCAACATACCAAAAAATCCAGAGATCTTCTAAGTAATATAAGAAGTCAAGAATTAGGCCTCAAACTGGATGAAACGCAAAAAAGATTTATTATGATAGCCTTAGCTGTAGCAAAAAAATGTATAATGTCAACTTGGAAATCAGAAGAGAGCCTGAAAATACAGCAATAGTACATGGAAATGAATAAATATATTCCATTGGAAAAAATAACATATAATTAAAAAAAATAAAGTCACATTATTTGAACAAATTTGGGAACCGTACATGGAACACAACAGAGAGGGCCTACTGTGGACCTCCACCCACTAAAATGATAAAATGAGAAGACAAAATTAACTGATCCAGTGTGGAAAAAATAGATGACACAATTTTCTTGTTTATTTTCATTGTGTGATGACATTGTTTAATGGTTTTATTGTATTGTATATATTGAACATTTAATGGGTTTGGAGGGGGGTGGGAAGGAGGGAGGGAAGGTGGGGGGAAAAATGCCACTGTATATTTAAGAGGGAAATGTTTGTATATATTTTGATTGATATGGTTCATAGTGTGAAAAATAAAAAAATTAAATTAAAAAAAAAAATTGGATGAGGAATTTAGACACTTGCCCTGTCACTTTAAACAATGATAGAATATTTCCCTTCAAGATGGATATGCAGTCCAAAGTTAGGTTTGTGGAGAGAATTTACAATAGTATAGTACTTCTTTCTGTGCATGCTGGTAATTCAGTCCTAACTAATGGTGCAAAGCTTTTCACTATCAAATTCTGAGTTTGACAAGATTGCCCCCCTCCTCTGTCTTGTCTGTGTTTCTTATCACTGGTTTCTGAGAGTTATGAGCCAAGAGAGTGGAAGCACTTGAGTCAGTCTCCCAGTGAACAGTATCACTGTCACTTGCTCTGTTCTCCTGTTATATGGAGCATCTGTGTCCAATTTGAATTGGTGTTAAACCAAAGTAAATCACAGCAAAAACAAGGCAACTTGTCTGACTAGTCCCTTAGTTTCACCATCAGTTCAGATTACTAGAAGGTGCTGAGAATATGGTGTAGGATTGCTGAAGCATAAACCAAGTGCTGGTCGGAACATGCAGTGGGAATATGGTAGTGGCTCTTCCCCTTGATTGACAAGAATATGGTCCTCTGATGCAGGTGCCGTATGTAATGTAAGTGTAATCCATATACTGGCAGTCACCCAAGAAATCCATTTCATACGGAAATCAAAGATGGTTACATGTCTACAGAGATGCACATATCTCCAGAAAAACAAAATTGATGGAAAGGATGGATCTGGCCATGTTGCTACAGAACTTTCTATTCAGTTGGACTGACCTATATGAGATATTCTTAATAGAAAAATGTGTGCAGAAGAATATATTTGACCAATAGTCAATCAGCCAGTGGTGAAATTAAATCTAATGTCCTCGAGGCTCTCTGCAAAAAGGGATGTAGATGTTCTTGCATAGTTCCCCAAACAAGCTGTGATAACAAGGGCCATTCTGTCAGATCCATAATGTGTGCAGCCCAAGTCTCAGTTCCACCCCATGCTCCCTTTGATGCAGCTAAGGTGAGCATGAGACTGCCATCCATTTCCATTGTTGTCAAAATGTTGGAGAAAGATTTGGTAGTCTACAAGAAATCAGAAATACAATCTTTATATTATTAACTGAGCCACATGCAAATTGGCAAAAGATTAGTGGGGTAAATGATGGCTCTAGGTATTGAGGTAGAATGGGTTCCAATTCATGTGGATGAAGAAAGCTAGTCTATCGGGAAGGTCTTCACCTGAATTGTGTTGGGACTGGTGACCTGGTGAGTTTAGACCAGTGATTCTCAACCTTTTTCTTTCCATTTTTAGTATTCCCTATGCTGTAGGTGCTCTGTGATTAGTAAGGGATTGCTTAAGGTGGTATGTGTGTGGAAAGAAAAAGGTTGAGAACCACTGGTTTAGACTAAATAGAAAAATGTGTGCAGGGTGGGGAAGAGCTCTAAAGAACAGAATATTTTATAAATCTGGAGGAAACGAGTGGAGGAAACTCACAAAGTGTAATTGACTGGGGGGAAAATACTCTAAACAAAGGTATGCAACATAGCAAATCCACTGGTAAAATTTGAAATATCAGTTATTAACAATCTTTAAATGTGAAATCAGGTGGTATTTGCAGAATGACAAGATTTGGGCACTCAATATTCAGAACAGGCCACAGAGGAGAGAAGGAAGGGTTACAATGCTCATCAAGGAAGGTACTAAAGTTATGTGAAACTATGAAGGCAGTAGGTGTGCCACGAAATCTGTAAGGTTGAAATTATGACTGGCAGTTTTAAAAACATGGGAGTAATCTAGATTTCAACATCTGATACTATTTATTGTCATGTAAAAATAAATGTAATATTACATGAAATTACCTTAAGGCAGAAAAAGATTTGGAATCAGAATTTATTTCCATGAAGATGTCACAACATTTGTTGTTTTGCGGCAGCATCACAGTGCAAATGTTGCTATAAAATTACATTTAAAAAAAAAAAAATAAAAATTTAGTGCAAATATAAGAGAAAATGTGGTAGTGCCTGAGATTCATTGACTATTCAGAAATGTGATGGGAGAGGGGAAGAAGCTGTCCTTGTTCCATTGGTTGTTCATCTTCAGATTCTTGTACCTCCGTCTCAATAGTAGCAGTGTGAAGAGGGCGTGGCCTGGGTGGTGAGGGTCCTTGAAGATAGAGGCTGTTTTCTTTAGACACCACATCTTGTAGATGTCCTCTGTGGAGTGGAGACTGATGCCCATGATGGTACTGATAGAGTTCACAACTCTACATTTTTCTTGTCCTGTGCATTGGCATCTGCATACCAGGCAGTGATGCAACCAGTCAGAATGTTCTGCAATACACCTGTAGAAATTTGCAAGAGTCTATCAAATCTCCTCAAACGCTCAACACAACGCTAAATGCAACACCTCTATGCATATGTGTGTGTGGCTAAACCATTACAGTTTAAACTTAGTTTTGTTTTGAAACTCAGATTCTTTACATTGTTGCTCAACAGCAATTATGGAGTAGGTGTGAGGCATCAGACTTCTCAACTCACGAGATTCTTGTCGAATAGTTTTCAGAGAATTCTTTCTTTATACGAATGATTTCCCCCACTTGCACGGAGGTTACAGAACTTTTGATCTCTGCATACTGATTTCACAAGCCCAGGCAAGGATTATATGAAGTGCCCAAGTAAAAATGGATACAGCAAGACTGGCCTCTCTTTCTTAAAGAGAGTCAGATGTGGTCATTCTCTTTTGAAAGCCACTTATTCTATGTTTTCCTTTGGCCAGAAGTAACACAACAGTACCTTTTTGGTTACTGCATCTTAAATTCTGTCTTACAGGATGGCCAAGCAACTGTCTCTGGTCTCAAAATGTCTCTGTTTTCAGAATGTCTCAAAATGTCTTTAATCAGGTGACATGATATCATTGCTGTCTTTTTGAAGTTTATTCCAAAAGTTTGAGCTAATGTGATTCTGAGTTGTCTGCACAGCTCAATCAGCAAATGGCTTCCTTGCATACGCAGCTGTTTCTCTGAGTAAATATTCGTTGTCTTCAGTTTTCAATGGAGAACAGTCATAAGATTTTGACTGTTTACAATTTTGAATTAGCAGTCACATTGTCTTTTTAAGCAAATAGGCTTCCAACAACAATGATTCAGCAGACAAACAGATTCAGGATTCTGAATACCCACAAAACAACTTGACTAAAAATGTACGTTATATAACTAAAGATTAATAATAATAACACAATTCTGTCACAGACAGAAAATGGGGAACTGTAGTCCAGTTGGTTTAACATCTGTCATTGGCAAGATGTTGCAGCCAATAATCAAAGAATAAATAATTAATCATTTAGAAAATCTGAATATAATCAAACCTCATCGTCTGTTTAATCAAAGGTAAATCATGTTTGACCAATTAGCTCATTCTTTGAGGATGTAACAAGGAGAGTTGATAGAGGGAAGCTTTTAGTGTATTTAGATTTTCAAAAAAAATTTTAAATTTGTTTTCCTCACTTTACAATTCCAGAAAATGGAAATAAAGATTAATGAATTAGAAATGGCATTAACCACAAGCCAAGAAGCTAACAAACACCAAGAAGATAAAGTCAAGCAATTACAGACAGAGTTGAACTCCAAAACATTAGAAAACAAACTTGAAGATCTTCAGTCAATGTTACTGAAGAAGGACAACAAGATTAATCGTTTGCAAGAAGATCTAAAGCAGTTGCAGGTTTGAGTCTAAACATTGTGTATACTGAAATCTGTTCTGTTAAATATGTACAAAATTATAAAGGTTTGCATTCTGTTAACTTGATTTTTCCAGGAAATGATTAAGAATGAAGACCAGATTTCTCCAAATAGAAAGTTATAGCCCGAGTGATTTATTCAAGCTGTGATATGATGAAACTGTTTAGGAGTTTGCATTTGTGAACATGGAACACCAATTCTTTTCCTGTGTGAGATGTTGGCATTGTTGGTGAAGCCAATGTTTATGTCCATTCCTTTGCATCCTTAAGCAGGTGTTGATAAGGTGCTGATTTCTATCCTTCAAGTTTGCTAAAGGACATCCATATATTTGAGAAGCTATTCTAGGATTTCAAATGCATTGGCGATTAATTGATAATTTGTTATGGTTTGTGATGTTAAGGTAGGAATCTTAGAACCATAGAATGCTACAGCGCAGAAAACAGGCAATTTGGCCCGTCTAGTCTGTGCTGACCATTTCACTAGTCCAATGACCTGCTCCCATTCCTTAACCCTCCAGATCTCTCACATGCATGTATCTATCTAATTTATTCTTAAAACACAAGATTGAGTCCACACTTCCACAACTTTCTGAGTGAAGAATTTTCCCCTAATGTTTTTCCTAAACCTTTCCCCTTTCAGCTTAAAACTATGATCTTTCATATTTATCTCCCCCAAACTACTGTAAATATTCGAGTATAATGCAAAAAAAAATCCCCCTCAAAAATAAAGGGGTTGCATTATACACGAGAGTAAAAAATTTTCTGCAACTCGCAGCGCGACTTGACTGAGCGGTAGTCAGCAGCGTGACTCGGCCGGGGGAGAGGGGTTGTGAGAGACGGCAGCATGACTCTGACGAGCGAGAGGTAGTTGGCAGCACGACTCGGGCGGCCGGGCAAGTGGTAGACGCCAGCGTGACTCAGGCGGGTGAGGGGAAGGGGGAGTCATGAGAGACGGCAGCGCGACTCGGGCGGGTGAGGGGGGGGGGCACGTGTTATACATGGGGGTAAAAAATTTTCCCCCTTTCCCCCTCAAAAATGGGAGGGGTCGCATTATACACGAATATTTATAGTAAGTGGAAAAAGCCTACTCGCATCCGCTCTGTCTATACCTCTCATAATTTTGTAAACCTCTATCAAATCTCCACTCATTCTTCTGCACTCCAAGGAATAAAATCCTAACATGTTTAATCTTTTCCTGTAACTCGACTCCTGAAGACCCAGCAACATCCTAATAAATCTTCTCTGCATTCTTTCATTATTATTGACATCCTTCCTGTAGTTAGGTAACCAGAACTGTCTTAAACAATTTCAACATAACATCCTAACTCCTATACTCAATACTTTGGTTTATAAAGGCTAAGATGGCAAAAGCTTTCTTTACAAGCCCACTTGTGATGCTACCTTCAGGGAAAAATGTATCTGTATTCCCAGATCTCTCTGTTCCTCCACACTCCTATCATTTATTGTGTATGTCTGACCTTGGTTTGCCCTTCCAAAATGCATCACCTCATACTTGTCTGCATTAAACTCCCATCTGTCTTTTTTTTGGCCCATTCTCCCAGTTGGACAAGATCTCTGCAAACTTTGAAAAATTTCTTTGCTGACCACAACCCCTCCTATCTTTGTCATCAGCAAACTTGCTGATCCAATTTCCCACATTATCATCCAGATCACTGATATATAGAACAAACAACAATGATCCCAACACTGATCCATGAGGCACTGCCACCTTGGATTTGTTTAAACCTCTGGATACCTAATGTCTTAACCTTCTGAACTAACCTCCCATGTGGGACCTTGTCAAAGGCTTTACTAAAGTCCATGTAGACAGCATCCACAGCCTTTCCTTCATCCTACCTTTTTAGAAACCTCCTCAAAAAAACTACGAGATTCATTAAACATGATCCACCATGCACAAAACCATGCTGACTGTCCTTAATCACCCCATGACTGTTCAAATACCTATATATCCTATCTTTCAGAACTCTTTCCAATAATTTACCTACTACTGACATCAAGCTCACTGGCCTATAATTACCTGGTTTATTTTTGGAGCCTTTTTTAAACCACATTTTTCTCCAACCCTGTGGTATCTCACCCATGGTTAAGGACATTTTGAATATATCAGCCAGGACCTCTGAAATTTCTACACGAGTTTCCCTCAAAAGTCTGAGGGAATATCTTATCTGGCCCAGGTGATTTATCTACCTTTATTCGCAGTAAGGCAGCAAACACCTCTTCTTCCTTGATTTCCATATGTTCCATGACCCTTCTGTTTGCTTCTCTTCATTCGTTATGCACTATGCCAATTTCCTGAATGAATAATAATGCAAAAAAATTGTTTAAGATCTTCCCCATTATGTGAAGTTGACCACTCTGATCCTCTAGGGAACTTCACTATCCTTTTACTCTTGATATACTGAAGAAACCCTTCGGGCTTATCTTCACATTATCTGCCAGAGCAACCTTGTGTCTTTTTGCCTTCCTGATTCTTTAGTATTTTTTTTACTTTTTCTGTACTCTTCAAGTATCTCATTACCTCCTTGTTGCCTATACTTGGTCTACACTTCCATTTTCTTAACCAGATCACCAACATCTCCTGAAAACGAGGGTTCCCTATGTCTGTTAACTTTGCCTTTATTCCTAACAGGGACATGCAAACTCTGCACTCTCAAGATTTTGCCTTTGAAGGCCATCGACTTACTTAACACACCCTTGCCAGAAAACAGCCTATCCCAATCCACTCTTCCTAGATACTATCTCATTTCCACAAAATTTGCCTTCCTCCAATTTAGAATCCCAACGTGAGGACAAGACTTATCCTTTTCCATAATTAGCTTGGAGCTAATGACATTATGGTCATTCGACCTAAAATGTTCACCTACACATACATCTGTCACCTGATCTGTCTTGTTCCCGAATAGGAGATCAAGTACTGCATCCTCTCTCATTGGTACCCTGTATATATTGATTTGGAAAATTTTCCTGAACACATTTCACAAAGTCCAAGCCATCCAGTCCTTTTACAGTATAGGAGTTCCCATCAATATTTGGGAAGTTAAAATCTCCTACTATCACAACGTTCTGCTTCTGACATTGGTCTGCTATCTCTCTATAGATTTGCTCCTCCAATTTTCTCTGACTATTGGGTGGTCTGTAATAAACCTATCAGTGTGGTCACAACTTTCCTGTTCCTCAACTCCACTCATATGACCCCTGTAGACAAATCCTCCTGCCTGTCCTAATTTTGCACAGCTGAAATTTTTTTCCCTGACTAGCAATGCCACTTCTCCCCTGTTCATCTCTCCATCTCTATCACGTCTGAAGCAACGGAACCATGAAACACTAAGATGCCAGTCCTGCACCTCCTGCAACCAAGTCTCACTAATAGCAATAATGTCATAATCCCATGTGTCACTCCATGCCCTAAGATCATGCCTCTTCTGCCCTTGACCTTGATGGTGCAGACATCAGAGTTAGAAAATGTTGCTAGGGTGGCACGGTTAACACATCGCTGTTACAGCACCAATGTTCAGGATTGGGGTTCGAATCCAGCGTGAGTGTAAGGAGTACGTTTGCCCCATGTCTGTGTGGATTTCCTCCGAGAGCTCCAGTTTTCTCTCACCTTTCAAAACATACTGGGGGTTCTAGCTCAATGTAATTGGGTGGCACAGGCTCGTTGGCTGAAATGGCCTGTTGTCGATCTGTATGTCATGCTGATAATGGGGAGAGTGAATGCTTTGTTGAGGAAGTTGGTTTACAAACCAAATAGGCTTTGTCTTGAATAACTTTAGTAGAGGTGCTGTTATCTGAGCAAAGGGAAATAATTTATCTTGCCTTGCACACTGAAACAAGACTTTGGGGTGAGTTGCTCTAGAAATTGGTAAGATCTGATTTGCTCTAATTGTGACGTTAGTATTGTTAGACACTTAAGTTGCTGGTCAATAGTGACCTCCAAATATTGACATTGAAAGATTTGGTTTTGCTGATGGCCCACCCTGAATATTGTATGGGTCTTGCTTGAGATATAATGGTAAGCAAGCAATTTAATGAGTTAATACCCAATGAGAAAAGTGGGCCAGATGTGTACATGGAGGTGAGGGGGTTGGAGGTTTATTGGTGGTGAGCGGGAGGTTTGAGCTAGTGGAGTTGTTCTAGTGAACCGGTGCGGACTTGAAAGGCCGACATGGCCTGTTTCCGCTCCGTAAATGGTTATATGGTTATGTGTGCAAGAGTCAAGATTTTTAAAAAAGTGCTAGTGTGTTGTTGTCATGTAGATAAGTACAATATGAAGATGCACAAATTCTTTCTTGCTGCAACCAAATGGGTATGCAAGAGAGACTAACTACAACAGTAAAATTTAAATATACCTGGACATAAATATCAAAAGATAGATAAATATTCAGTTCCATTAGTGCAACTGCAGTTAGTGCAAGGGAAAAAAAAGTTTGGGCAGATCTTTAGGTGGTCCTGGAGTAGTTTAGGGTTAAGGTAGCATGGGGAGATTCAAGAGCTTGATAACTATCGAATAAAAACTGCTCTTAAACCTAGAGGGACTGGACTTTAGCCCAAAGGGACTGATGAGAAGAGATCATGACCAGGGTGAGAGGGGTCCTTTATGATGTCGATTGCCTTCTTGAGGCATCCTCATATTTTCAGTGGATGGGGGAGGTTGGTGCTTGTCATTGACTTCGTTCAGTTTGTCACTTTCAGCACCCTTTTGCATTCTTGGGCACTTGTTACCAAACCAGGCATTGATGCAGCCTGTCAGTATAGATTTCACAGTACACCTGTAGAAACTTGATAGAGTATTCAAAAACATGCAAGATCTTCAGAGTTAAAGGTATGGTGTGATTTTCCAGTTGCTTCAATGTACTGGCTCCAGGAACAATCCTCCAATATGCTGACTCCATTTTCTCAGTCCTTGGACTTGTTCTTTTACCACCATTTTTATTTAAATCAGAGTTGGATCAAAGAAAAAGACGTATAATGGTAGCAAAAAAGAACAATAAGCTTGGGCAAAGAAAATTTCAGAATTCCAGAAAGTGAGAATGAAAATTATAGTAAATAGGAGATATGAGTAATATCTAAACAAAGATTATCAAAAGTTATTGTTAGTCTTTTACAGACTGACACAAAAAAAAATTATTGGGAATGAGGAAATGGCAGAGAGCTGCAATCAAATATTTTGTCTATTTGGAGGAAGATGTAGAAAATTCATGTAGATCACATCTACCGCCCTACCCTCTTTTGTTGCCTCCTCAAAAAATCCAATTAGGCTTGTGAGGCACAACCTTCCCTTCACAAAGCCATGCTGACTATCCTTAAGTAGACTGTCCTTAAGAATCCTCTCCCATAGTTTCTAAACCACTAACATAAGACTCACAGGTCTATAATTCCCAGGATTCTCCCCATTACCTTTTTTAAACAAGGTGACCACATTTGCCATTTACCAATCCTCCAGCCCCTCCCTCGTGCCCAAAGAGGACTCAAACATCATAGCTATTGCTCCAGCTACTCGTCCCTCACTTCCTACAGCAACCTGAGGTATATCACGTCCAGCCCTGCGTCTTACATAAAGATAAAAATCTTGATGTTTTTAAAAAGATCCAACGCTTCCTCTTCCTTAATCTCCACATCATCCAACACAGAGGCCTGTTCTATTCCAACCACACTGATCAAGGTACTTTTCTCTTATGAATACTGAAGCAAAGTATTAATTTACCTCTCCAACCTCCTCTGCTTTCAGGCACATATCCTTCAGCAGCCCCATCTTCATTCTCCTTTTGCTTCTGTTCTTCACATACACATAGTGTGTTCTCTATAATCCTTCCTGCCATAGCTTTCTCATGCCCTTTGTGAGTTTTCCTCCTGTCTTTTCTTAAGCTCCTTCCTGGCTTCCATATATTTCTAATGAGCCCTTCTTGTTTCCTGCTTCCTATATCTAATGAATGTTTCCTCCTTCCTCTTGACTAGTTGCCTCACCTGCTTCATCAACTATGGTTCCCTTTTCCTACCACCTTTACCCTGTCCCAATGGGACAAACCTATCCTCAACCCAACACAAGTGGTCCCTAAACTTCTTTCACGTTAGTTCTGTGGTTTCACCCTGAAGCATCTGTTTCCAGTTTACTCCCACTAGTTCCTGCCTCATCCCATCATAATTAGCCCTTCCCCAATTAAACACTTTCCCATTTTGTGCTTTTATCCTTCTCCCTAGCTAGGATAAAGCTTAGGTAGGAAGTTGCGGTCACTCTCTCCAAAATGTTCCTCCACAGAGAGGTCTGCCACCTGATCAGGCTCATTACCCAGAATTTGATCCAATATGGCCTCTCCTCTTGTCAGCTGGTCCACATACTGTCAGGAATCTTTCTTGAACACACCTGGAAAATTCAACCCCATCTAGGCTACTCCTAGTGCAGTGATTGCTCCCTTCCTATTTCTGACTTCCACCCACACGCCCTCTGCAGTGTCCTGCAGAGTAATATGAGATATAACTCATAGCTCCGATACTCTCCTTGACCAGTAATGCTTCTTTCCCCTGCCCCCGCACTGCACTCTCTTACCTCCCATTCCTTTTAAAACCCCTAAATCCAGGTATCTGCATCAGCCAATCCTACCTTTTCCTCCAGCCAAGTCTCTGTAACAGCCACAACATTGTAGTTCCATGGACTGATCCATGCTCTGAGTTAACCATATAACCATTTACAGAGTAGAAACAGGCCATGTTGGCCTTTCAAGTCCGCACCGGTTCACTAGAACCCTGGGGAATCATCCCCTTTATTTCTAATACTCCCCCTAACTGACTACATTTATGCCTGTCCTTCCTTATAAATTCAGAACACCCAGCATCATGCTTTTGACCTTCTGCTCTTTTCTCTGGACTCACATTCTTGTTCCCTCCCCTACCACCCTCTGTGCCAAATTAGTTTATACTTTCCCCAACAGCTGTAGCAAACCTGCCTACCAGGATGTTGGTGCCTTTCCAGTTCAGGTGCAGCCCATCCTTTTAACGCAGGTCATACCTTCCTCAGAAGAGATCCCAATGATCCACAAATCTTGCCTCCTGCACCAACACTTCAGCCACAACTTCCTATTCTCTCGTGCATGGCACAGCAGCAATACTGAGATTACCACCCTTGAGGCCCTGCTTTTTTAACTTGCCTAACTATCTATATTCCCACTTCACTACTCCTATCTATGACATTAGTCTCCACGTGGACCACAACATCTAGCTGCTCACTGTCCCTTCCAGAAAGCTGTGAAGTTGATCAGAGATTGCCTTAGCACCTGGGAGGCAACATGCTATCCTGGAGCCTCAATCTCACTTACAGTCTCCAATAACCATAGCTCTCCCTTTCTCCCCCTTCCCTTCTGAGCTGAGAGTGCACCCTCTGCACCAGAGACATGACACCCTCAACTTGTCCCTGGCAGATTATTCCCACCCCACCCCAACAGTATCCAAAACCGTATACTTATTGTCAAGGGGAACAGCCAGAGAAGTGCTCTGCTCTTCACTGTCTGCCTCTTCTGCTTCCCTCTCTTAACAGTCACCAGTAACTGCCTCCTGACATTTGGGTTGACTCTCCCTGACGCTTCTCTCTATCACTACCTCTGCTTCCCAAACTATCTGGAGTTCATCCAGCTCCAACCAGTTCCCTAAAACTCGGTCTCCCAGGAGCTACAACTGGATGCACATCTTGCAGGTGCAGTCGCCCGGGACAATTGTGCTGTCCCAGATTTCCCGCATCCTGCAATCAGAGCATTCTACTGCCCTAGCTGCTGTCTCCATTAACTCCTCCTAATTTAAATACAAAGATCTTACCAGGCCTTGCCTTGATAGAAACAAGCTTGTCCTCAAACAATGCTTGCTGAAGCATCAAGAGCCAAAGCCTCTAAGTCCCACTCCTACACTGCGCCAGTCACTCATTCACTGGCCACTCTGCTTGAGCTAAGGCTCTTTATATTTGTCACTGCCCCATATCTTTATTACTCCTCCCTCCAATCACCATTCTATTAACCCTTAACTTGCCCTCTGCTCCTTTTTTGAATGCACTCACCTCAAGTTGGTTCCCAACACTCTTACAGCTCTTCAGAGTCCCTCGCTTCTCTTCCAGCAGTGGCCCTAAGATGATTATGACCCGAGTCCCCTCTCCACTTCCTTTTTAAATGCAAAGTATAGCTGGTTCCCTACCCTCACAGTTCTCCCAAATCTCTCGCTTCTCCTCTTCCAACAACCTTTACCATTTTGGTCATGCAATCTTCTTCACACTTGCTGATCAAGTCATTGATGGCACTGAAGATGATGCAGTGGTCTCTCCCTCTACCTGTCATTTCCTCCTCTCCCACCTTCATTTTCAATGGACATTTTCAGCCTCTCATTGCTGTAGTCAGAGGTTCTCACCTGCTTTAAAAGGGCATCAATCATCCTGGAACCCATGAAGAATGGTATGAGCTGGCTCAACGACTACCACCCAGCTACACTAATTTCTACTGCTTTGAGAGGATGGTCATGGCCAGAATTAACACTGCCTAAGATCTGGACCCACTGCAATTCGCCTATTGCCACAATCACTCCGCAGCAGATGCAATATCACTGGCTCTCCATTCAGCTCTAGATCACCTTACAGCAATTCATACATAGGGCTGCTCTTCATCTACAGCTCCGCCTTCAATACCATTATTCCCTCAGTGCTGGTCAAGAAGCTACAAACTCTAGACCTCTGTACCCCTGCATCTCTGCAACTGGATCCTTGACTTACTCATCGGAAGACCACAGTCAGTACAAATTGAAAACAACGCCACCTCCTCGTTGATCATCAACACAGGCACACCCAAAAGATGCATGCTTTGCCCACTGCTCTACTCATTATACACCCATGACTGTGTGGCCAGGCACAATTCCAATGCCATCTACAAGTTTGCTGATGACACCACAGTTGTTGGCAGAATCACCAAGGACAATGAGGAAACATATAGGAGGGAGATAAATCAGCTCATTGAATGGTGTAATGACAGCAACCTTGCACTCAAAGTTAGCAAAACCAAGGGGATGACTGTGGACTTAAGGAGGAAGTCGGGAACATGACCAATTCCTCATCGAGGGGTCAGTAGTGGAGAGGGTCAAGAACTTCAAATTTTTGAGTGTCAATATCCCCAAGGATCTGTCCTGGAGCCTGTACGTTGATACAATCACAAAGAAGGATTGCCAGCAGCTATACTTTCAGGTATCTGAGGAGATTTGGTATGTTACCAAAGACTCTCATAAACTTGTACAGGTGTACCATGGAGACCATTCTGGCTGGTTGCATCACTACCTGGTATGGAGGTTCCAACTCTCAGGACAAGAATAAACTCCAGAGGGTTGTTAACTTGGCCTGCAACATCAGAGGCACCAGACTTCACTCCAAGAACATCTACATAAGGCAGTGTCTTAAAAAGCGGCCTCTATCCTCAAAGACACCCACCACCTAGGCCATGACCTCTTCACTCTGCTACCATTTGGGGGAGAAAGGTACAGGAGCCTAAAGACGAGCTTCCCCACTGCCATCAGATTCCTGAATAATCAATGAAGCAAAGACACTGCCTTACTCTTCATGCCCTACTATTTTTATTTTTTTTTATTTATAGTCGTGTTGTAAGATGGTTATTGTTAGAAACAGAATTACCTTTAAAGAAATTGCTCGAGACAAAAATTGAGAACAAAGAACATTTATTACAACAACAATACAAAGTTGGGTGCTTCCCCTTACCCTGGGAATACATACATACACTGGGGCTCACCCAACTTTTATACAGTAAATTTCAGTATCAGAATACCCTCCCCCTGGGTGGGTTTGGCAGAGGCAATCCTTCCTGCCTACGTGCAGTTTCAGTATACTTGGAGGACCAGGGGGTATCCTGTCGGTGTCCCTTCATGTTATTGTCCTTATTCACACCTTCCTGATTCTCAGAGCTACAGTCTCTTGGTATGTAGAGTTGGCTCATCCTGTCTAGGGTTGGCTAATTTAATATGTATAACTTTGTAAATCTGTGTAAGGTTAACTAATTAGATATGTAGAACTTGGCACTTCTGTCTATCCAGACTACCTCAACTTCCTACATTCTATTGTTCCTTACCGCTCCTTATCTTATTCTTATGGTGGCTCATTGATCTTGTCACAAAGACTAGAAGATTCTTATGTTAATCGTGCTGACTCTGCTTTCCTGCATCCTAATTCCCAAGCTCATCCTGTTTGTACTGGTTACAGCCATTAACTGATGTATGAATTTTAGTTTCCTTCATGTTCATAATTTTAGATCAGTTTTCCCATCTCTCACAATCCTCACTTTTCTTTTAGATCAGTAATACTGATCTTTCACCATGATCAGTGTTACTGATCTTAGGTTACTGGTCTCAGTGGTACTGATCCCACCCCCCCCCCCCATCCTCACTTTTCTTTTAGATCAGTAATACTGATGCTGTAAAGTGCAAGGTGTTGTTTTTCCCAGCTGGTCAATAACCGAATTGTAATCTCTGTGTCAATGGAGAGTTAAGGCTTTGGGGTGTAGTGTTCTGAAGTCTTTAGGTAGGGGAGCACCATAAAGATCACAGTAGCAAGTCCAGCTGCTATTAGGGTTGTGAGTATCAGGCTCCAGTTCTCAGTAAAGAGTCTAGTCCATCCCACATCAGTCCGAGGTTGCCAAGTCTGAACATGGGCATGGGCAGATTCTCGTTGAAGTCCTGAAGCAGTGTCTTTAACCGCCCGACTGTTGTAAGCATTGTCCTGTAGAAGTCTGTGAGAAACGCTGTCTTCAGCAGCGAACGTGTCCTGAAGAAGTCTCTGAGAAATGCTGCCTTCAGCAGCGAAGGAATAGTCGAGAGTCAGGCGGTTCCGTTGAATTGTGGCTCGTATCTGCCATTCCTCTTCAGCACCGAACCCTAGGGCCACCGATCTCCGAAGGCTGTCTGGAGTCTGATATTGAAATGCCAAGCAGCTTTAGAGTACTGTAGCAGCTCACGTTGTTTGTAACTGGTGCTCCCCTTCACGGGGTGGTGTTTGTGATGAGAAGAGACCAAGCTGGGAGGGATTGTTTCTTGTGATTTAACCTGTGTATTGCAGCTTGTCTGTTAACATTAGCATGAGTATCATTGAACTTGTGAGTGCAAGTGTGTACATTAGCATATGTATTAACTCTCTCTCTCTGCAACATGTACAATCCTGACTACCATTCTGTCTGTCTTTGTCCCACCATGTCCTTTGTGTTATCGCTTTAAAACTCCTGTCTTTAATACCTGTGTAGGCTAAGATACAAATTAGATGTACTCCACTAAAGCTGTTCAGTTCCCCTGGTCCGTATTGGAATCCCTTGTTAACCCATACCCCACTATGACTATACATTAAATCTATGCCCTGTCTACATTCTAAAGGAAAATAATTGTCACCTCTGCTGCCCCTATCCCAGGAGGACTTAATACATTGTGAGTAATTAAGTGATGTCCCAGAAATGGAGAAGCAACAATTAAACAATACAATAAATGGTAAAAACAACATTACGGCACTTTTTCACGGCGTAGTGTAACTTTCAGGTCAGAAGGAAGAGGGACTGCACGCCAGGTGGAGGGTAGATTATCAATGTTGTTATTCTGTGGTTCAGTAGCTGGTTTAATTCGTTGGATGTGGCTCCAGCCTTTTTCTTTCGTTCGCACGGCAGTGTCTGTAATAAAAAGTACACAATAGGGGCCATCCCAGATAGGTTTCTGTTGGTGATGTTGGCATGCTTTTACATATAACCAATCACCAGATTTAATAAAATGAATAACAATCTGACTTTGTGTTAGTGTAAAAATTGTAAAATGAAACACAAACCATATTTCCATGGGTTTTGAATATATTAGACCTTATTAAAATGCAGTTGGAGCTGCTTGTCTGTATGAGGCAACCAACCTGCAATTTGTTAGAGTGAGTACATAACAGACATTGCAGCTCAAGAGCCCCTGTGAGAGAACTTGAAACATATTCAACCTTTAGTTCTGCCTTAAGTAAAATGCCTTGTGCCACAGCTCACAGGAGCTGGCCTTATTTAAAACAGTCTGTAAAACAGGCACCAAAAAAATTTAAAAGATGTTCTGATGAAGATTGCACACACAATCATTTAAGTACAGGCTAGTTTCTATTATATTCCACTTAAAGTTCTGCTGCATGAATCCTGGAGCTTGTGGAGTCATTATTGAATCAAGAAATATTGGTGCCATGCCAATCTCATTCTAACATGCCAATTTCTCCAGTCCTTAAGTCAAGATGTACTGAATAGCATCTGGTACAAGATCAAGAGTTATTAATGATATTATTGTTCTTATGCACCCAATTGTTATGAACTATGCCACCAATTTAAATCATATTCCACCTATGGCAGTACTCACACAGCACCATAGACCAGTTCGCAGGTTTATTTCTCCATTAAGTTATATCCCGTCGCACAGGGTTTACCTCTGTGATTATTTACAATGTAACTTCCGCACTACCGGATTTAAATATAAACCTGATGAATGGGGGGGAGAGTTATCATGAATTAAATTACAGCGGCAATACAGAGAAATTGTGCTGAGGCATTAATTTCACTCCGGAGGTAAATGCACCAGAGAAATTAATGATTAAACTTATGGGAATCCCCAGAGGTATCTTTATTCTCCAGAGGTGGGTGATCTTTAAACTCACGGACCTTGACTGCTGAATGTGTAGAAGAAATGTACTAAATCTATTGATAGGGCTCCATACCTCTAACTGCAAGAGAGGAGCCTGGAGCCTCAGTTTCAAGTGAACAGCATACAATTCATTAGAGCCACAACGTGCTTAAAGGGACATGCACACTCCCCCTTCAACTGGCTGATCCAGCCACTTTACACATCAGATCCTTTCTTTATTTCACATACACTTAAAGTTAAGATGTATAGAACTCACCCTATTTGCGGAAACATTTCTCCCTGCAAATGTTATAACATCACTCAACTCTCAGGTACTCCCTGTGCAAAATCACATTTGAATACAATTTATTTCATAAATTGGAATTAACTGGTAGTTAAATTTGCTCATTCTACAGTATTGATAAATGATCATTTATGACATTTAAATTTTAGCATGAATTTTAATCAATATTGGTCAGTGACTGAAGTGGGAAGTCGTGATTTATGAAATTATCTCTGGTCTCTACTCTCCCACTCCTGGCGCTTCTCCCAACGTCCAGGAGCTGGCACACAGTCCCTGCCTTTTTTTCATGTTCCTCATCTACTATTCCTTTAACTGCTTGCATTAAAATTTTAGCCTTTGCTTTCTGCTTATCCTCAGATGTCTGGACAAATGCTTTTTGTGCGATCTGTAGAAGCTGGGTTATTCCCTGCTCATGCCAATTTTCTGTCTTTTGTAATTTTCTTCTAATGTCTGGGGCTGAGTTGGTAATAAAACCAGTTAGTACCAATTGTTCCCCTGCTGGGGATTCTATGTCGAGACCCCCATATTGTATATATATTTGGTCCCAAAAATTGGTCTAACTGTTCGACACATCCCTGGGGATCTTCTATCAGGGAGGTCAGTTCTTTCTTAAAGTTACGCACTTCAGTACTGGTCAGGGGCACATTTACGAAACCGAGACCCTCTCCCACAGGAACCTCCCGCAGTGGTCTCATCCAGTTGGTTTCTGGCTTATTAGGTCTGGGTTCCTGCTCCCTGGGAAATGAATCAAAGGGTTCTGCCCTTTCTTCCTGAAGAGTCTCACACTGTTCTGAATTAAAGTTACCTCTCTCTCCTGTCAACAGAGGTGGTAATCGAGTGCTTTGTGAGCGAGTCATCATAACACTCCTACTCTCTTCTCTTTTCTCTAGCTGTGGGGGAGGAGGGGAAGGTGCAGAAGGGTAGGGCATAGGAGGAGGAGGAAAGATAGGAGCCGGCATAGGAGGAACATAAGGTGGAGGGAGGGAATGTAAGCACATCCCAGCCTTGTGGTTCAGGGACAAAAGGTTCCTCCTCTCTCTTGTCCTTGTACTCTTTTTCTTTCAAAACCAATTGATCACATGATCCCCTAAGCCAGCAGACTGCATATTCCCTGCTCTCTAGGTTATCTCTCTGGTTTTGATAGAGCCAGATGTTCAAAGCTTGACACATCCAGTCATCCTCGGATCCGAGCTTCGGCCAGTACACGGAGCTCCCTTTAATCGGGTATTTAACCCAGTTCCTACAACAATACCTGACCATGGTCAGTTTGTCCTTTCCACGGGTCCTTCCCGTGCCCCACTCAGATAACATCAACCCGGGCGGGCTGTACATAGTTATCTGATTCTCACATCCTTTACCAGGACTCTTTTCCTTGCTACCCATACTTCCCATACTGATAGGCAAGTAAAATTCCCCTTACCGGGTTCCAGTAGCAAGACTTTAGCGCGCTTCCTTCCGTCGTTTGTTCTCAATGCCTCTTCTCGGATATCACTCGCTTCTTCCACTGACCAGCCACCCGTCGTCCGTGAGTCCAGCTGAATCAGCTGGGGTGCACCTACTCTCGTCGTCGGGCACTCTGTCAGTGGAGGGAGTGTGATCCCGGACGAGCCCCCATTTGTTAGAAACAGAATTACCTTTAAAGAAATTGCTCGAGACAAAAATTGAGAACAAAGAATATTTATTACAACAACAATGCAAAGTTGGGTGCTTCCCCTTACCCTGGGAATACACACATACACTGGGGCTCACCCAACTTTTATACAGTAAATTTCAGTATCAGAATACCCTCCCCCTGGGTGGGTTTGGCAGAGGCAATCCTTCCTGCCTACGTGCAGTTTCAGTATACTTGGAGGACCAGGGGGTATCCTGTCGGTGTCCCTTCATGTTATTGTCCTTATTCACACCTTCCTGATTCTCAGAGCTACAGTCTCTTGGTATGTAGAGTTGGCTCATCCTGTCTAGGGTTGGCTAATTTAATATGTATAACTTTGTAAATCTGTGTAAGGTTAACTAATTAGATATGTAGAACTTGGCACTTCTATCTATCCAGACTACCTCAACTTCCTACATTCTATTGTTCCTTACCGCTCCTTATCTTATTCTTATGGTGGCTCATTGATCTTGTCACAAAGACTAGAAGATTCTTATGTTAATCGTGCTGACTCTGCTTTCCTGCATCCTAATTCCCAAGCTCATCCTGTTTGTACTGGTTACAGCCATTAACTGATGAATGAATTTTAGTTTCCTTGATTTAGGAAGGCTGGAGGTGTGGACTGAGAAATGGCTGATGGAATTTAATACAGATAGTGTGAGGTGTTACATTTTGGAAAGGCAAATCTAAATAGGTCATATGCATTAAATGGTAGGCTATTGAGATGTGCAAATTATGTTCATAATTTTAGATCAGTTTTCCCATCTCTCACAGTTATAATGTGAATGTTTACTCTATGATGCTGCTGCAAAATGACTTGTTCATTGTGGCAATTAGTGAGACCTGGCTACAGGAGGGGCAGGACTGGCAACTTAATATTCCAGGATACATTTGTTTTAGACGTGATAGATCAGGGGGTTAAAAAAAAGGGGAGGAGTTGCTCTGTTTGTTAAGGAGGACATTACTGCCATGAGGTGGCAGGATTGTCTGGAGGGATCATCCAGTGAGGCTGTTTGGGTAGAATTGAGGGGTGAAGGAGGCATGAGGGTGCTAATAGGGGTGTATTACAGACCACCAAATGGGCCAAGAAAACTAGAGGAACAAATTTGTAGGGAGATAACGAATATGTGTGCGAATCATAAGGTAGTGATCATGGGAGATTTTAACTTCCCTCACATTGATTAGCATACCCATACAGTTAGAGGGCTGGATTGGCTAGAGTTCGCTAAATGTGTTTAAGATTGTTTTCTAAATCAATTTGTAGAAGAACCGACTCGGAACGGTGTAATACTGGATCTCCTGTTAGGGAACGAGCTAGGTCAGGTATCGGACATTAATGTTGGAGAACAAATTGGGTCAAGTGACCATAACTGTTAGTTTTAGGGAAGGGGAAGAGCAAGGAGGGGCCTAAAGTTGAGGTTCTGGATTGGAGAAGAGCAAATTTCGAAGGAATAAGAAGGGATTTGGGGAGTATTGAGTAGGACAGGATATTTTCAAGTAAGGATGTAAATGAAAAATGGAGGATATTCAAAAACGAAATTTTGAGGGTACAGAGTAGATATGTCCCAGTGAGGATCAAAGGAAAGGCTGGAAGTCATAGGGAGGCTTGGTTTTCGAGGAATATTGGAAATTTGGTTAGGAGAAAAAGGGAGGTGTACAAGAGGTATAAAGAGCAGGGAGCTGAGAATTTGAAGGAGGACTACAAGGAGTGTAGAAGGAATCTTAAGAAAGAAATTAGAAAGGCCAAAAAAAGGCACAAAGAGGCTTTGGCAGACAGAGTAAAAATAAATCCAAAGGTTTTCTACAGGTACATTAAAAGTAAAAGATTAGTGAGGGATAAAATTGGACCCCTTGTAGATAGCGAGGGTAAGCTGAGTGAGAAGTCAGAGGAAATGGGGGAAATTTTGAATGATTTCTTTGCCTCAGTATTCACTAGGGAAAAAAATATTGAACCAGTTGAAGTAAATAAAAATAGTGGGGAGGTCATGAAGCATATAAGGATAACTGAGGAGGTAGTGATGGCTGTGTTGAAAAAGATAAAGGTGGATAAATCTCCGGGACCGGACAAAATATTCCCAAGGACACTCAGGGAGGCTAGTGGACAGATAGTGGGGCCATTAACAGAGATATTTAGGATGTCACTGGCCACAAGGGTAGTGCCAAAGGATTGGAGGGTGGCGCATGTGGTTCCGCTGTTTAAGAAAGGGTCCAAATGTAAACCTGGGAATTATAGGCCCGTGAGTCTGACGTCTGCGGTGGGGAAGTTGATGGAAAGTGTTCTGAGGGATGGTATTTACAAATATTTGGAGGTACAGGGATTGATAGGGAGTAATCAGCATGGTTTTGTCAGGGGTAGATCATGCTTGACAAACCTGATTTGAGTTTTTCGAGGGGGTTACAAAAAAGGTTGATGAAGGGAAAGCTGTGGATGTTGTCTATTTAGACTTTAGTAAAGCTTTTGACAAAGTTCCCCACAGGAGGTTAGGAAAAAAGGTGGAAGCATTAGGTATAAATGAGGAGGTAGTGAAATGGATTCAGCAATGGTTGGATGGGAGGTGTCAGAGTAGTGGTAGAAAATTGTTTGTCCAATTGGAGGCCAGTGACTAGTGGAGTTTGTTATATATATTAATGATCTGGAAGTAGGGGTGGAGAATTGGATAAGCAAGATTGGTGGTGTTGTGGACAGTGAGGAAGATTACCGTAGATTAAAAGGTGATTTAGGAAGGCTGGAGGTGTGGACTGAGAAATGGCTGATGGAATTTAATACAGATAGTGTGAGGTGTTACATTTTGGAAAGGCAAATCTAAATAGGTCATATGCATTAAATGGTAGGCTATTGAGATGTGCAGAGCAACAAAGGGATTTAGGAGTGATGGTAAATAGTACCCTCAAGGCTGATACTCAGGTAGATGGTGTGGTGAAGAAGGCATTTGGAATGTTGGCCTTCATAAATCGGAGTATTGAATTCAAGAGTAGGGAGGTTATGATGAAATTGTACAAGGCATTGGTGAGGCCAAATTTGGAGTACTGTGCACAGTTTTGGTCACCAAATTGTAAGAAAGATATAAACAAAATAGAGAGAGTGCAGAGAAGCTTCACGAGAATGTTGACAGGATTTCAAGGTTTGAGTTACAGGGAAAGGTTGTGCAGACTAGGGCTTTTTTCTCTGGAGCGTAGAAGATTGAGGGGGGACTTGATAGAGGTGTTTAAGATTTTAAAAGGGACAGACGGAGTAAATGTGGATAGGCTTTTTCAATTAAGAGTGGGGGAGATTCAAACTAGAGGGCATGGTTTAAGATTGAAGGGGGAAAATTATAAGGGGAACGTGAGGGGAAATTTCTTTACGCAAAGGGTGGTAGGGATGTGGAATGAGCTTCCGGCAGACGTGGTTGAGGTGGGATCATTGGTTACATTTAAGGAAAGACTGGATAGTTACATGGAGAGGAGAGGACTGGAGGGGTATGAACCGGGTGCTGGTCAGTGGGATGAGGAGAGTGGGGATTTGTTACAGCATGGACTAGTAGGGCCGAACTGGCCTGTTCTGTGCTGTTAGTGGTTATATGACAATAAGTTCTTTTTCTGCCCCCTACCCTAGCAACTCTTAGCCCTCCCCAGCTTCTTTCCACCTTGTATGCTTGATATAATCTCCTTCTACTTTGGTCTTGATGAAGGGTCCTGACCTCAAACATTCACAGATCATTAAGAATTTAGGGTTAATATTTCAGATCAATGACCTTGCACGTTCTTTTGATTCTGTTGATCCAAACCATTGATCAACTTATAATTTGAATTGAATTTACTTAGCTGCACAATGAACTTGTACATTTGAACACTTTATTTACATTTGAGATAAAATGTGTTTGGTAATTGGTTTTCCTCCCATGTGTAAGCAGTTTTCCATTTTATCAGGTAGATGTCAGTATTGTTGGAGTATGAAAGCAACTTAGCTCCATATGACGCAAAAAAACCTTCATTGTCCCAGCCTGAATTGATAAAGTTGCAAGGCACTTGAAACAAGTTTATTGTAATTATTAGACAGGGTCTTCAAAACTGAGTTTATAAATTTCATCTGTTAGATGGAAAGTTGGTTTGTGTAAAAAGCTAATTACAGAGAAGATGGAAAAACCTTTCTTTCAGAATGTTAGAAACAGAAGTACCTTCACAGAAATTGCTCGAGACAAAAATTGAGAACAAAGAACATTTATTATACAACAATGCAAAATTGGGTGCTTCCCCTTACCCTGGGAATACAGACATACACTGGGGCTCCCCCAACTTTTATACAGTTGATTTCAGTATAGGAATACCCTCCCCCTTACATTCTTCTGCCTCCTGGATGGGTTTGGCATTAGGCAATCCTGTCTGCCTTCGTGCTCTTTCTGTGAACTTGGAGGACCAGGGGGTATCCTGTCGGTGTCTTCTCATGTCATTATCCCCATTGTCCTTATTCACAAACCTGCCTTTGTTCTAATTCACACCTTCCCGACCCTCAGGGCTACAACCTCTTCATATGCAGAACTTGCTAATACTGTCTAGGGCTTACTAATTACATATGCAGAACCTGCTAATTCTATCTAGGGCTAGAAGACCCTTATCTTATTCAGACTAACTTTACTTCCTACATTCTAATATCTATTCTTATCCTATTCATACTGGCTTTATTCATTACTCTATACTAGTTTCCTCATCTTCATATTTTTATATCAGTTTTTACTCATCTCTCACAATCCTCACTTTTCTTTTAGCTACGCTTCGTGACTTCTCAACTGGAATGTATTACTTACAAACTTGGTCTTTTTCCCAGCTGGTCAGTAAACGAACTGCAGTCTCAGCATCATCAGGCAGAATTAGGGAAACATGCATCCTTTGGGTTAGAGTGTTCTGACGAGGGGTTCGATGACACTGCACACAAGTCTTTAGGCAGGGGAGCACCATAATGGACAGAATAGCAAGTCCAGCTGCTATAAGGGCAGTGGGTATCAGACTCCAGTTACCAATAAAAAGTTTAGTCCATCCCACATCGGACCAAGGTTGCCAAGTCTGAACCTGGGTATGGGAAGATTTTCGAACTCCTGAAGAAATGTCTTTAACCGCCTGACCGTTGTGAGCTTTGTCATTAACCAGTCTTCAGCAGCCAACGAGGAATCGAGAGCCAGGCGGTTTTGTTGAACTGTGGCTTGTATGTGTCGTTTTTCTTCAGCCCCTAAATTCAGGGCCATTGCTGTCTGTTCGGTGATGATCTCCAAGTCTGCCTGGAGTCTGATTAAACGATTTAAATGCCAAGCAGCTTTAGTGTTCTGTAGCAGCTTATGTCTTTACAACTGGAACTCCCCTTAACGAGGTGGTGCTTAACATTCTGAATGTCTGTGTGACCCAAAGGATGCTTTACAGGTGACGGAGACCAAGTTGGGGAGGGTTGTTTCTTATCATTTAACCTGTGAGTTGCAGCTTGTCTGCGAACATTAGCATAAGTATGAACCTGTGAGTTCCAGCCTGTCTGTGTACATTAGCATATGTATTAACTCTATCTCTGCTACATTCACAATCCTGACTAACATTCTGCCTGTCTTTGTCCCACCATCTGCTTTGTGCTATCCCTTTAAAGCTCCTTTTTAATACCTGTGGAGGCTATAATACAAATCAAATCTACTCCTCTAAAGCCGTTCTATTCCCCTGGTCCATGTTGGAATCCTATATTAACCCGCACTATGACTATACTTTATATCTATGCCCTGTCTACATTTTAAAGGTAAATAATTGTCACCTCTGCTGCCCCTATTCCAGGAGGACTTGATACATCGTGAGTAATTTAGTGATGTCCCAAAAATTGGGAACTAACAAGTAAACAATACAGTAAATGGTAAAAACAACATTACAACACTTTTTCCCGGCGTAGTGTAACTTTCAGATCAGAAGGATGAAGGACTGCACGCCAGGTGGAGGGTAGATTATCTATGTCGTTAGTCTGGTTCAGTAGCTTGTTTAATTCGTTGGATGTGGCTCCATCCTTTTTCTTTCGTTCGCATGGCAGTGTCTGTAATCAAAAGTACACAATAGGGACCATCCCAGTCAGGTTTGAGTTGGTGATCTTGCCGTGCTTTTACATATACCCAATCGCCCGGTTTAATAGAATGAATAGGATACTCCAAGGGTGGAGTTTGAGCTAATAAACCCTTCTGTCGTAAGCCATGGAGAGAAGTAGAAAGTCCCTGTAAATATTTAGATATATATTGGTCATTAGCCTCAGGGATAAGGGGTATCAGTGTGGAATCCCATGTAAGGAAGACCAAACATCATTTCATATGGTGAGACAGCAAGGTCCTTACGAGGGGCTGTGCGAGTCCTAATTAGAGCTAAGGGTAAGTATTTAATCCAGGAGAGGCCAGTTTCCTCATGAAGTCGAGTGAGCTGATTTTTCAAGGTGTGATTCATTCATTCAACACAGCCTGAGCTCTGGGGGTGCCACGGGGTATGTAGCTGCCAGTCTATTCCCAGTCTTTTGCACACACCCTGGAGTACCTGAGAGGTAAAATGTGTACCTCGATCCGAGTCGATGGTTTGAATCATACCATATCGTGGAATCACAGTCTCCATTAGTATCCTGATAACGGTGCTGGCACGGTCATTAGGGGTTGGGAAAGCCTCAACCCATCATGTGAAATGATCTACCATCACCAGGAGGTATTTGTAAATTCCTATCTTGGGTAATTCTGTAAAGTCAATTTGTATCCGTTGAAACGGGCGTACCGCTATATCCTGACCGCCAGGCATTACCTGGCGCATAGCTTTCTTATTTACTCTCTGACAGATTGGACAACCCTAAGTACTTTGTTTGGCTATTGTATATATGCCTGAGCAATAAAAGGACCGTACAAACGTATCCACAAGTGCCTGTGTTCCCCAGTGTGTCTGCTGGTGATTCTGTAAAGCCCTGGGGAAGGACCGTCCACCGATAATTGATTCTTGCGTCCAGTAAAAGGATTTTCCCATTCAAAGGCAAACATGTCTCTGCTCTCTCTTGCTAACGGACAGGTCCAGAAAGCATCTTTGAGATCAGTCACACTAAACCATTTACTATGGGGATCGATTTTACCCATTATTGTATAGGGATTAGGTACAACCAGGTGATGGGTGAGAATAATTTTGTTCAGCTCCCTCAAGTCCTGCACTAATCGATAGGTACCGTCTGGTTTTTGGACAGGTAAAATTGGGGTATTAAAAGGTGACATACAAGGTTCGAGAATACCATCTTTCACCAACTGGTCAATTACTGGCTGCAGCCCCTTTCGGCCAGCCATAGGAATTGAATACTGTTTTCGTCTAATTACTTGTTCAGAATCTTTTAAAGTAACTTGCAGGGGAGGAATATCTAACACTCCTCTATTGCCTCTTTCTGCCCATACTCCAGGATTTATTAGTTCTCGATCTTCCTCGCTTAATACATACAATTGAACCCCGATACTTGATTCCTGTGGTCTGGTGCCGATAGCCAATTGGTCCTGTAAATCTCGTCCTAACAAACAAACTCCAGCTTGGGAAACTAGTAAAATATCCTCTGTTATTACCTTTTCTCCCATTTGTATTCTTACATCTCTTAATACAGGGACTGTAAAGTCTCTTCCTCCTATTCCTGAAATCATCACTGTCCCCTCTATCCTAACACCCTTGGGTGTTTGTAAAATACTAGACCGGGCTGCCCCAGAGGTTATGGGGATAAGGCTGGAAAGGGGTATTGATGGTAGTGATCAGCCATGATCTGTAAAATGGCGGTGCTGGCTCGACGGGCCGAAGGGCCTACTCCAGCTCCTATTGTCTATTGTCTTTTATCTTGTCACTGTGGGGTCCTATACTTAAATTTACTAATGGTTCTCCGTGCAGCCCCACGGTGTGTATTGACTGAGAACCGTGACTCTCCTATTCATAATCTGCTTCCATCAGGGCGTAGGATCGCGTCTCCCTGGTTCACATTGGCATTCTCTCTTAAAGTGTCCCTCCTTTTTACAATGGTAACAAACTAATGCTCCTGTTTCCCAATTTCTACCTGGGTCTCCACAGGGTCCCGGGAATGGTCGTCGTCCCCGGAATCCTCCTCTACTCCTCCATCTACTCTGGTCTCTACTTCCCCACCCCTGGCTCTCCTCCCAACGTCCAGGAGCTGGCACACAGTCCCTACCCTTTCCTTGTTGTTCCTCCACGACACCCTTGACTGCCTGCATCAAAATCTTAGCCTTTCCTTTCTGCTTATCCTCAGACCTCTGGACAAATGCTCTTTGTGCGATCTGTAGAAGCTGGTTATTCCCTGCTCATGCCAATTCGCAGTCTTCTGCAATTTCCTTCTAATGTCTGGGGCTGAGTTCGTAACGAAACCCGTTAATACTAATTGTTCACCTGCTGGGGAGTCTATGTCCAGACCCCCATATTGCTGTATGGCCGTGCGCAATCTATTCAGAAATGCAGAGGGGGTCTCCTCAGGACCTTGGGGAACCTCAAATGCTTTCTTAAAATTCTGTCCCTTTGGAACAGATTCCCTGATTCCTTTTATCAGATTAACCCTATATTCTTCCATTAATGTGCGACCATCATTAGTATTCTTATCCCAATTTGGTTTCGCCAGGGGAAATTTAGCTTCTCCAGGTATCGCCTCTTGTCCCCCTTGGTGGTCCCTATCCCAGACTCTAATCCCTGCCTGGCGAATCATTCCACGCTCATCCAAAGTAAACAACGTTTTAAAGATAGATGTTAACTCAGCCCATGTATATATATTTGGTCCCAAAAATTGATCTAATTGTTCAGCACATCCTTGAGGATCCTCTATCAGGGAGATCATTTCTCTCTTAAAGTTACACACCTCTGTACTGGTCTGGGGCACATTTACGAAACCGAGACCCTCTCCCACGGGAACTTCCCGCAGAGGTCTCATTCAGTTAATTTCTGGCTTATTATATCTAGGTTCCTGCTCTCTGGGAAATGAATCAAAGGGTTCTGCTCTTTCTTCCCGGAGGGTCTCACACTTCTGAATTAAAGTCGCCTCCCTCTCTTGTCAATAGAGGTGCTAATCTAGTACTTTGTGAACGGGTCATCATACCACCCCTACTTTCTTCTCTTTTCTCTAGCTGTGGGGGAGGAGGGGAAGGTGCAGAAGGGTAGGGCATGGGAGGGTGGGGAAAGATAGGAGCCGGCATAGGAGGAGCATAAGATGGAGAAAGGGACTGTAACACATCCCATCCTTGTGTTTCAGGGACAAAAGGTTCCTTATCTTTCTTGTCCTTGCATTCCTTTTCATTCAAAACCAGTTGATCAAACGATCCCCTGAGCCAGCAGGCTGCATATTCCCTGCTCTCAAGATTATCTCTGTAGTTTTGATAGAGCCAGATGTTCAATGCTTGACACATCCAGCCATCATCGGATCTGAGCTTTGGCCAGAACTCCCTTTTATCGGACTTTTAACCCATTCCAAACAGCAATACCTGACCATGGTCAGTTTGTCTTTCCCACGGGTTCTCCCCGCACCCCAATCAGATGACCTTAATCCTAATGGACTTTGCTTGGTTATCTGATCTTCCCATCCTTCCTTAGGACTCTCTTCCTTACTAATCACACCTCCCATACTAACAGGTAAGTAAAATTTCTCTTACCGAGATCCAGTAGCTAGTTCTAGTGCACTTCCTTAACGCCCTCTCGTTGTTTGTTCTCAATGCCTCTTCTTGGATATCACTCACTTCATCCACTGACCAGTCACCATTCGTCTGTGAGTCCAGCTGAATCAGCTGGGTTGGATCTACCCCTGTCGTCAGCCACTCTGTCAGTGGAGGGATTGGGATCCCGGGCGAGACCCCATTTGTTAGAAACAGAAGTACCTTCACAGAAATTGCTCAAGACAAAAATTGAGAACAAAGACATTTATTATACAACAATGCAAAGTTAGGTGCTTCCCCTTACCCTGGGAATACACACATACACTGGGACTCACCCAACTTTTATACACTTGTTTTCAGTATAGGAATACCCTCCCCCTTACATTCTTCTGCCTCCTGGATGGGTTTGGCATTAGGCAATCCTGTCTGCCTACGTGCTCTTTCTGTGAACTTGGAGGACCAGAGGGTATCCTGTCAGTGTCCCATCATGTCATTATCCTCATTGTCCTTATTCACAAACCTGCCTTTGTTCTAATTCACACCTTCCCGACCCTCAGGGCTACAACCTCTTCATATGCAGAACTTGCTAATACTGTCTAGGGCTTACTAATTACATATGCAGAACCTGCTAATTCTATCTAGGGCTAGAAGACCCTTATCTTATTCAGACTAACTTTACTACATTCTATTATCTATTATCTATCCTTATCTCATTCATGCTGGTGAATTTGCTGATTGTCTAAAAGGCTAGAAGACCCTTATCTT
This sequence comes from Narcine bancroftii, assembly GCF_036971445.1. Taxonomy (NCBI): domain Eukaryota; kingdom Metazoa; phylum Chordata; class Chondrichthyes; order Torpediniformes; family Narcinidae; genus Narcine; species Narcine bancroftii. Next base: position 44,877,730 of record NC_091469.1, read on the forward strand.
ATTCAGACTATCTATTCTTATCCTATTCATACTGGCTTTATTCACATTACACATATATCTATACTAGTTTCCTCATCTTCATATTTTTATATCAGTTTTTACTCATCTCTCACAAGAATTTACATTAGATGATGGCAGATTATTCTAATTCATCATGAATGTCAAAAAATATCATCCTTCAAGTTTTGTTTTTGGCTTCAACTGTTGGCATGCCGATTTGCACTCTTTTCTCTTCTCCCCCCCCCTTTACATTTCATCTTTAATATAATTTATCTACTGTTTCTATAGCACTTTGTTAATTCTAAATGTTTTGAAATTAGAATCAAACACAGACTCAAGCAAATGCTTATTTCACAATTACATAATTTCTAGTCAATTTGGATATTTTAGGGCTATGGAATAAAATCTATTTTTCACATCACGTGGTTGAACATTATGCAAATGACAATGTAAATGACCTTTATGTTTGATGTTTGCATTTTACTTTAAAGCAAGAAAAAAATCAGGATCTCTTGCATTGTTCTTGTTTACTTTCAGGCTAAGCTGGATGTGGGAGCTCAGCCCTTTAAAGAAGTGAATGAGCTGAAAAATCGCTTGTTTACATTAGAGATAGAGAAGGTTAAAGAATGCAAAAGTCTTGAAAATCAGTAAGTATATCAGCTTTTCTCTGTCACTTTTTGATTCCATTTTTTATTTGGATGCCATTGAAACCAAAGTTACTTTATTGTAGAATTAGCTCTCTAAAACGCCATTTGGAGCACAAAGAAGAACTGCTGCGACAAGTCAAGGAAACATCGCAAAGATACCAGCAGCAACAGGATACCACAAGTTAGTTTCTCTGTTTCTTAATTCATTACTAAGAAACAAGGCAAAATTGCAACCCTTGTGCAACTTGATTTCCATGCATCTACTTAAAATATTGAGGTAGTACATTTATTTACTTGTATGTTGTTATTAGATATAGCATTGGGGCACAAAAGTTAATGTTGTAATTTGCAGATAATGGATGTGATGGAGAGGAAAGCAAAACATTTCAGATTAATTAGTAAAACTTGAAAAGGAAGGAGAATCAATTGCACATGGGTTGAGATGATAAAATCTTTCATATATGGGCAACATGATGCAGCAGTACATTTTTAAAAGCATCAGATCTTTAGTTTTTGAGAGGCATTTAGTTAATATCTCTTGTTTTAGATGAGTGGTGAGTCAGATTAGGGAGAAAATTCCAGAAATGTTCAACATTTATGGAGCAAAAGTGGCACAGTGAGATGAGTTGTGTTGCTGTCTCACTGCTCCAGCAGTCAGTCCTGGTCTTCAGCTGTATTTGCATATGCTCCTTGTTCCTGGTTTCTCTGGATGTTCAGGTTCCTCCCATCTCTGATTGGTAGGCTAATTGGTTACTGTTCTATAGGTAGGTGGAGGAAGAATCAGGGCAGTTGATGGACATGAGAGAATTTGTTACAGAAAAATATATTGGTGAATCGAATTGAGATTGTTATGAGATATGAACAACATTTTTGATCAGTAATTTTTCATCAGAACATTAACTCTCTCTCCACAATAGCTATTTGAATTATTGAGAACTTCTAGAATTGTCTTTGCTCAGATTTCTAGCATCTTGCATTTTTTGCTTTACGATTTGTTTTGATGACCTATTTTAAGATGGCAGGTCCAAAGGTGAAAATGAAATGTATTAAAATCACACAAGGGTTACTTGAAGTGGATTCAAAAGTTTATTTTCAGGCTTGTCATTCTGAGACTCCTAATACAGGTGCTTAGTTAATTAGGATTTTGAACAGATAAATGGGGAGAAAATATAGCTACTAATGAAGCTGGCTCTAAATATCTTTTATACATTAAAAATATTTCTAATTTTGTGCAGAACCTTGTTAATGTAACCACAGAGGCTGGTTTAAAAATAATAAGGCCTAGCTCTTCAATACTTCGAAAACCTTTTTGAATGTCATGGGAATTTCATTTATTGCATCCTCCATTATTAAGGAAGGCTGTTAAATAGAATCCTCCTTAATTTATTCATCTGATTGCTTATTAGGGCCTGGCTATGTAAGTAAGTTTAAGAAACAGCATGCTTTGAGCACAAACCTTGGTTAGTGCATTGTCATAGAAAATTAAGAACCAAGAGGGGGCAAGTTCATTTTCCTCTCTCCTTCACCAAGAGTGCTGGAATTTCTCTTTTTGCCTGTGTTTCTAAACTTGTCACAGGTTTCAAATAGTCATTGACCAATTGTATGTTTGTGAATGGCTTTCTAATATAGTTAAATCTGCTTCCCCTAGTCAAAAAGTTATAATTTGAGTCATTTTCAGAATATGCAACTGTTCTTATTAATGGGGAGAATAGATCCAGTGAATTCAGTGAATCTTATGCCCAGAGTAGGGGAAATCGGTTACCAGAGGATGTAGGTTTCAGGTGAGGAGGAGAGATTTAACAGGAACCTGTTATTCAGGGTAGTGGATGGATGGAAAGGGCTGCAGAAGGAGGTGGTTGAGGCTAGTACAATTGCAATGTTGAAGAAAAATTTGGACAGATAGGATGGGTTTGGAGGGATATGGGCCGATGGGACCAGTGTGGGTGAGACATTTTGGGTGATGGACTGTTTCCACACTGGATGCTAATATTTGATTTTTAATATTTCTTTTAGTTATGGGTGAAAATAGTGAGATGAGTTCCACTGATGCATCTCTGACGTGCAGAGGTGGAAGTGGAATAGTTCAAAATGCACTAATACTTGTGTTGAAGTCTGATAATGCTAAACTTAATCAAGACATAAATCATCTCAAGAAAGAAAATGCACGTATTACAAAGTAAGTTATTCCATTCATGTTAATTACCTTTATTACGTTGAGATTCTAAACTATATCACCAGCTTTCTGGTTTGATGGATCATTGAATCTGGTAATTGAATCTGGCATCCCTGAACCTTAAACTAAAGTTTTAAAATCCCCTGACCTTATCTTCTGGTGCCCAGACTGTTTCCACCATACACAGAGTACAACATACTCTCCACTTGCCAATGAATACCAGCCCAAATGCGCTCATGAAGCGTGACGCTATCCAAAATACAACACCCTGCCCTTGTGATGCTTTGTTCATCAACCTAAGCATTTGTTCCCACAACTTGGCTTGCTATTTATTATTTGCCCAGGGTGCTTCAAAAGTACTTGCAATACAGTTCTGACCAGAAACTATGATCGAGGCATCAGGTACATGAGAACTTAACCAGATTCGCAACTCAACTGCACACTATCATGAATTAGATATCGCTTTCTTCCATTATTGGGTCTAAATCCTGGAACATTTTACCTATCAACATTCTGGAAGTACCTTCAGAATGACAGTAGTTCTAGAAGATGGCTCACCATCATCATCTTAGGCAATTAGAAGTTGGGGATTGATGCTGGTGTTGCCAGTAATCAACTTGTTCACCTGAGAAAATGACTTTTTAGCATTCTAGTGGTCATCTGAGCACCTGAGCTACAGTGAATGGAATGCTAAATATTTTGATCTGAGTCCAAGTAGAAGATCTATAGATGATCTGGGTTTGTCATACGGGTGCTAATTTAAATGCAACAACTTTGGATCTTAAGACTTTCAGTTATGAATGTGGTTCAATTTGTACAATTCTCAATATTGCCCTCTGGCCCTCTGGTAGCTATGATCTATCATGATAAATAGCATAGAGCAAAATATGTTTGGATTTGGTGATCATATGTTAAACTGCAGACTTTGCTTTTCTACATCATCGCTTGTGTATAAAAGTTAACATTTGTGAAACATTGTTAACTTGTCATCCTCAGAATCTGAATGTTTCAGACTTTTATTTCATTACCTTTCAGAACAGTGTCCGATCTAAAATATGAAAATACCAAATGGAAAGATAGAGCCCTAAAGCTTAAAGAAAAAGAAAGAACATTGTTAGAACATCAACGTGAAAGTGTTTCGTGCATTCTGACTCCAAATCAAGAAGAGAGTAACACTGCCTGCTCGTTCACAGGGCGTGAACCTGTGTCCCAAAAAGTAGAAACTTCAAAAGAATTATTTCCTCTTGAAGTCAAAACTCTGTACAAATTGGATGCAAAATCACTTCCTTCAGAAAAAATATTACCTGCTTATTCTTCGACAATGTCATCTGTTGGCTCTGAGTCAAAATGGCAGTTGCCACACTCCAAAATTTTCGACAACTCCCAGTTGGGTTTTCTAGAAGGTATGTACCTCTTCCTTTTGGGATGGTTGGAATGGACCTACAGGTATTCAGTTAAGTAATTTATGAGGCATCATCGGATCAGGTTCAATTTTGGCTGTGGATAGGTCATAAAACTCCACACATGTGAACAAAAACAAGAGTATAGCAATTTGTGAAAACATTGTTCCACCATATCTGTAAATAGAGGGCTGAGCTTTGAGTGGTGGGGAAGTGTTTAGCAAAAACATAACTGCTCCATCTAATAATTTGATTAGAATGCAAAATTGAGGATACAAACTTGCACAATATTTTAGTTTTCATTTTTAATAAGTGAAGAAAATATACTGTATAAAGTTCGCTACTTTAAATATAGTTTTGTGTTACTTTGTAGTCTTTCGAATATATCCGCACAGAACATGCTTTGTGTAAACATTTTGCTGGCCTGTGCCAAATTGTCACAGCTGTGCTCAGACAAGACCGACCAGAGGGTTATGTGTATGGAGCTGAGGAACAGAAACATTTAAGAATTTACATCAATACTGTGTGGAGGGTTATGGACTGGGTGCAGGTCAGTGGGACAAGGCAGGGTAATAGTTCAGCATACACGAGAAGGGCCTGTTTCAGTAAATGTTCTATGGATTTATGGCTTGACCTGCCAATATTTATTTTTAAATTTATTTAAATTTTACATTTATTTTAAAATTTAACATACAGCACGGTAACAGACCCTTTCGGTCCACGAGCCTGTGCCACTCAATTACATCCAATGAACCTACATCCTGGTACATTTTGAACGGTGGGAAGAAACAGGAGTCTCTGGGGAAAACCCATGCAGACACAGGGAGAAAGTACAAACTCCTTACAGACAGAGCGGGATTCGAACCCCGGTACTGATCAATGACACTGCAACAATGTTGTGCTAACCACTACACCAACCATGCCTTAAAATCAAACAAGTGCAAGAAATTTTCACAACCCAAATTGTTCATAAGTTATTCAGCTATTATGTGAGCAGGTGCAGGAAGAATGGCTGCCAGCTGACCAGTCTGTCTTGGTGAGTGAGTCTGCTCAGCTTGACCCAGCACCTGATTGTCATTGAGGAGAGGTGGGGGAGAGAGGAGACACTCAGCAATTTTCCTTTATCACCTAGCAGAAGGCCTGCAGGCCCACTGCAGCTGGAAAATCCATCCTGCTGGCCTTCCAAGCATTTATTTTTACTGTATGCAAAACACAAAAACTGCCGAGGCAGTAATCCATGTTAATGAGCTGGAGGGAATCTGTGCATTAGGCAGCATCCACCGACCGAATGGAAGTCCACATTTTGGGTCTGGACCTTTTATCAAGGCCAGAGTAGGAAGAGGTGATATCAAGTACATTAAACGAAGGAAAAAAGGGAGGAGAGACGAAGCAGAGGAGGTGCTAAGAGGGCGTTGGACAGAAGGTTGGTGAGATGAAACAGTTTGGGGGACAGGGAGAATGTTAAAGTAGAGTAAGACAAAAGCTGGTAAAGAGATGGAAACAGAACCAGAGAGGGGGGACTTGCCTAACATTAGAAAAATATCTTCATGCTATTACATTAAAGTCTGTCCTTGAGACTATTACATTAAAGGCTGAAGTGTTGTTTCTCAAGTTTGCATTTTTTGTTACCCAGGCAATGGATGAGGTGGAGGAGCAGTGGGGCGAATGGAGATGGTGCGCATCATCCAATGTAATCAACTGTATTCAGTGTGCCCTTTTTTAATATCAGTTTCCCTGGATTTATGGGCTCAAAGCTTTTGTACCATCTTGTCAAAGACCTTGCTAGAATTTGTATAGACAGCATCAAATGCACTACCACTTCACAAAGAAAAACTCTGTCACATTAGGCAAGCAATTTCCCCTTAGCAGAATCAGAATTTATTGTCTTGAACATGTCACGGAATTCATTGTTTTGTGACAGCATTACAGAGCAAATATTGCAATAATTTACATTTAAAATAAATTGGTGCATAAATAAGAGAAAGTAAGGTAGTAGTCTGTGGTTCATTGTCTATTTAGAAATCTAATGGCAGCAGGGAAGAAGCTGTCCTTGTGCTGCTGGATGTTTGTCTATAGGCTCTTGAGCTTCCTTCCCGATATTAGCAGTGTGAAGAGGGCATGGCCTGGATGGTGAGTGTCCTTGAGGATAGAAGCTGCTTTCTTAAGACACCACCTCTTGTAGATGTCCTCGATGGAGTGGAGACTGATGCCCATGATGGCACTGGTCGAGTTCACAACTTTATTTTTTCCTGTTCTGTGCATTGGCATCTTCATACCAGAGGGTAATGCAACCAGTCAGAATACTCTCCATGGTACACCTGTAGAAACTTGCAAACTTGAAGTGCAGCTGCTGGTGAGCTTTCTTCATGATTGCATTGACATGGAGGCCTCAGGACAGATCTTCAGAGATGTTGACATCCAAGAATTTAAAGTTCTTAACCCTTTCCACTGTTGACCCCTCTAAGGACTGTTTTGTGTTCTGAATTCCCCCTCCTGAGGTCCACAAATCAGCTCCTTGGTTTTTCTCATGTTGAGTGTAAGGTGGTTGTTGTGTCACCACTCAACTAGCCCATCTGTCTCCCTCCTGTATGCTTCCTCATTGCATTGTCAAGCATACATAGCAAAATCATATCTTACACTCCTGCTGCCCTTCTTGAATAAAGATGCCACATTTTTGGCACCTCCTCTGTGACCAGAGAAGATTTAAAATCTTCTGTCAAAGCCCCTGCAATTTTGCCAATGACTTCATCCTCATCCATCCCTTCACAGCAACTAGGTATTTATCTCATCAGACACTCGTAAGCTATCCAGCTTTAACCTAGTCAGAATCACACAGGTAATCCATGAAGCTGAAATTTTATTACATGAAATATTGATGCAAATCTTTAATTTTATTTACAATTTGATGTTTTATTGTTGTTCTAATAATTCATGGGAATTCATGTTCTAATAATTCATGGGAATAATATTGGCCCAGCAAGTGGACATCAATGGTGTCGTGAGCTATAAACCTAATGCAATGGACTAGAAAATATTTATTAAATTTATTCTTCAGTAATGTTGATGGAACAGAATGCTTTCATCCTGAATAGTAAATAGAGAATTTTTTTTTTTTTTTGATTTAATTAATTTTGGATTTTTTTTCTTGACTTCAGCCCAAAGTCCAAAGCGGAAACCTGAAGCTGATGAGAATGTCCAAGATGACTGGTGGCCCAAAGCCTCTGCTCCTGATTCTCAATGTAAAATGCAATGAAAGCTGATGAGAGAGCTGGAATAGGGTAAAATCCATCATGTGGATTTGTTATTGTACTGTGGAAAGCTATTTAAGCTGTGCAATCATTGATTGTAAAATTCTGCGTAAGCCTTGTAGCTATGATTATCAGTGATATCCTGGGTGATGTAATTAAAAAGATGATGTAATAATATGAGGATTTATTCTCCTTTTTCAATATTTTTATTGGTTTTTAATCAAATAAATTCCATAGGTCCATAACAATAAAATAAAGTGTGAACAAATCTCATATAGCAATACAGATAATAGTGAGACTTATGTAACATTAAAAAGAAAAACATTATCCTAAATATCTAATTCAATCCCCTCCCTTCTGAGGCTATCGACAAACCCAAACAGTCTACTCGTAATAATTAAAAAAAGGAAGATAAACATTGGGTTCAAAAACTAGTTCATCCTATGAATTTTTTGAGTAATTAAGAAAAAAAACCCATAAAGAAACCAAGTTAGAATTCATTTTAGTATGGAACATCTAATTTCTCATTTTTTTTCCGAAAGTCAGACATGCCATTGTATGTAGTTGATGTTTCAAGGCGACATTACAACTGAGATGTGGTGCTTCATTTATTCTTTAATACAGAACTAAAATGGTTTCCTATGATGCACAACATACAAGAGTGACAACATCATGCGCATACAGTCCTAACACTCCTCCCACAAAAATAAATGCTTGTGCAAATAGCCTAAGAGCAGTTACAAATCTACAATAACGATGTTGTTCCTGTAGACTAAGGGTGAAGATTTTGAGTAATTATAAAATCAATATGATGTGTTGGATCTTTGGTGAGACCCCACCCTCCACATTTTAGGATGGCATAGAACTGTAGGATTGAGCAGGATGTGGTGTAGAACTGCTTGGTTGAGTCATGGGCTTCTCTGAGGAGTGCTTTTTTGAATTGTGTGACTGCTTGGATGAAAGCAGCAGCTTGGTTGAGACCGAGTTTCATTTCTTGAGGATACTTTCAGAATATTGACAGTAGCATGGGCCCATGGAATTTCAATTGGTCCATATGTTGTTACCATATTTTAGTTCACACCAGTATGAAATAAGAACAAGGACTTAACTTTTTAAGGATAACTCCTTTCACCCATGGCCCTCCATTATCCCGGTAATCTCGTACCAGTACTGGCACTCCCACTTCTAGAGATCTGGTAGGTTTATTGGGAGAAGTGGATTGTTCAATTCAAAGGCCAATGTGGAAAGTTTTGTTCTTAAGTTGCGTCCAAACATCAATTCAGCTGCTTTTCTTTTGGTAGTAAGTGAGGCGTGTTTCTATAGCCTAACAGGAAATCTGAAATTATGAGGCTCCATGATGCTTTGGCGTTTGTCAAGACGTGCAATCCAGAGCCACTCAAGCCAAAGGTCTGTGCAAAATGTTCTGCTTCCCTATTTGTGCTTGGGTGGTAGGGTGCTGACAAGATGTGTTGAATACTGTTATTTTGTAGGAATACCTTTAAAAGCCTATAATGCAAACTGAACCAATATTGGAAACCATTTCATTCAGTAATCTATACAATGCAAGTATACTTTGCAATTTTTAAATTGTCTGGTCTGTTGTTTTCTTCATGTGTACTACCACTGGCCATTTGGAATGTGCATTGACCACAATGAGGAAGTTTTCCCATGAATGGACCCGCGAAATCAATGTGAAACCTGTACCAGTGTTGTGATGGCCATTTCCATGGATTCGTTTTGGCTTGAGGGGCTCTGGGTTGCACATCTTGACAAATGCCACATCTTTTATAATGGTTCAACGTCCAGACCTATTGAGAGGCCACCAGATATGCATATATGCCGACGCCTTCATTCAAAGAATCTCTGTGTGGTTGTTGTGGAGTTCCGATAATATAGCTACCTTTTGTAGCAATGATTGTTCTGGTTCCCCACAATAAATAACCTTCCTCAAATTATATTTCATGGCATCTTGTATAAAGTTTTTGTTCTTCCAATATCGTTTTGGCCTCGTACCACCCATTTGATGTGAAGTAGAGGACCCCTTGATAATAAAGCTTTTTTGTACTCCTTTACTGATCATTTTTTTGCTGTAATAGGTCAACAGTGAAGTTGTTCTTGATTGATAACTGTAGCCTCTGTTGTCCATTTAATTATCTTCTAGTCTGTTAAGTTCCACTTCAATCTTTCCTTTTTATGACCAAAGGTACCATCATGGGTTTAAAACAACTTAGTCTCAATGTCTGGTTTCAAGGGTAATTGTGCCTGGACCCCTTGGATTTTCCCCTGGCCTTTTTCGAAAACTCCCTGCTACTTCTTGAGAACTTGTTCCAACTTTGACTTGTCTTCATCATCGAGGCGCAAGTTCATTATGGGTCCAATTTCCATCCAATCTAATTCAATGTGTGATAGCCAGTTTCTTTGGCATCACTAATGTAGGGGGGTTGTTGTTTTGGCATTTGTTCTTTATATTTTACTTTGAATTTTCCAAACACTGACTTTCTCTCCATGACTTTTTAACATTGTTTCAGCCTGTTTAATGGCAAGGTGAGGCAGGAGTCATTTTAAATTGAATGGCATCAGCGAAACTGCTGCTCCTGTGTCCAACTCTATTTGAAGCGGTTTGTTGTTGATTTTCACTTTGACATAGACTTCCTATTTTTCTATAATTAAACCCAAAAATATACACGATTTCCCCCGTCTTATCTTCTTCCGAGTCATTTGTTTCAGTACTGGGGCTCTCGTCCTTCTCTTCCACCATTCTTACTCAGGTGGGGCGGTTTTCATATCTCTGTCCTTTTTATCATTTTTGGCTTTGTTTCTCAGGCACTTGGCTTTGTGCCCCTCTTTGTCACAGATGGCAGCTAAATTGTATGAAATAAATTATCAGACGAATGGTTGCTTTTTCTGCTGTAAAAGCAGTTTTGGCAGGGAAATTTGCCCATCACTAGGATTATCTTGGCCAATATCCACGTTATCAGCCATATCGAAACGCAAGGCTGTCTCGTGTAGAATTAAGTTAACTCTTTTTGACTTAGTACTTTCTGTCTCGCACTGCTGTCAACTTAGCCTATTATTAATCGGTCTCTTAATGCATCATTTATGAATTGACCAAATTTACAGTGGCATGAGAGTTTGTAATTCTGCCAAATATTCGCTTACAGATTTTCCTGTTCTTTTTCTGTATTTAAAATCTTTGCCTTTCTGCTACAACTGGTGGTTTGGAACTTGGATATTCCCCTATTATAGCACACAACTATGCATAAATTTTAGATCCAGGTGTTTCAGGAGCTATGAGAATTTTAACAACTGAAAAGTTTTACCTCTCATTTGGCTTAAAAACAGCTATTTTTTTTTCGATTAATAGGTGCAGTCTCAGTAGTAGTATTGACTACACAGTGATGATCAAATCATTCCACATTGTCATACCATTCTTCTGACTCCATGAACTGACCAAACTGTGCCTCCACCATTTTGAATCATCTTTTGCTTGTGGTTGAGCTAGTGGGTTCCACTGTGAGAATGAACTTGCGATTCCTTTTTAAATTTTCACTTCAAGGTCTGGAGCATTGAGGGGGTGCGTTTTGATCCTCTTTACCACTGTTATGTAGTTGATGTTTCAAGGACAAACACTGCACACTGAGACTCGGTGCTTCATTCATTCTTTAATAAAGAACTAAAATGGTTCCCCGTGATGTACATTACATAAGAGTGACAATGTCATATGCACAGAGGAGTAAATGCCTAACACTCATTATATCAGATAATCATTGATTGAGTGGGAGGGACAGCATCTTTCCATCTCATTAAAATGGCCCTTCTTGCGATGAGGGAAACTACATGAAGCCATCAGAATTAAACCAGATGGCCTGCTTATTCCAAAGAGACCAATAAAAGGACTTGGAATCAAATTATTATTAAGAACTAAAGACAAGGTACGAAATACCCTTTCCCAAAAATTGGAAAGAGAAGAACATAACCAAAACATATGATAGAGTGTACCTTCTTTAGTTTTACATTTATCACATTTAGAAGAGAGATTAGATTAGAATTTAGCCAAATAAACTTTGGAATAGTGGGGCTGATGTACTACCTTAAATTGTACTAATGAATGTCTAGAGCAAAAAGGATGAATGCACATGTTTCAGAATAGAATTCACCTTCTAACAAGACTACATAATTCTAAATGTCCAGATGTGGAATATCTAACTCCTCCTAGCTTTGGACTTCTTGTTTCTGATCTTTGTTACTTTTATCAAATCAATAAGTGGCAGCCACATTTATGTGGAGTGAACAAATGTAATAATTTAATTGTGTGCATATTTTCTATATCAATTTATATAGCAGTATTTAAACAACTACTGTACTATACTAAACTTTTATTATGTTGTGCATTTGTATACTTTGTGCAAAAAATTTCTATTGAAAATGTTTCATTTTTAATTTCAATAGGAACTAATTGTTTTGTTAATAAATAGCATAAATTATCATTACATTTTCTCATGATCATCGTAATTTGCAATAACTCGGGTCGGAAATTGATGGCAAAGAATTTCCAGGTGTTAGCCAAGGAATCCACCATTGCATTATGCAAAATTAATCTTGAGATGGATCTCCTTCATAGATGCTGGATCTGCTAGAGAGGATGGAATGGAGAAATAACTGAGGGCAAAAGAAGCAAGAACATTTTTAGCAAACCCTTGATTGATGCATTCCAAGCCAATAAGATCAGCAAGTTAACGGGGTATAAGGAATTGTTAATTTACCTTGGGCAGTTGGGTGATTATTTGTGGAACACCTTGTGGGAAATCGTTTAGAAATGGTGTCAATAGAGCACTTTAAAGTTAGACTGTCATTGGTATATTATGTTTAGATCTGGTTGCCATATCACAATAAAGATGTGGTTAAAACAGAGAGTGTAGAAGAAATTTGCCTGGAATTGAGGTCTAATTACAAGGAGAAAAGGGATAGTTTGGGTTTGTTGTTAAATTCCAGGTAGGTGTAGCGACTACTTTCCTATATGGTCACTTGGAGAATAAAAGAATGTTGTTTATGACTTGTTCAAACAAATTCGTACTAAAGTTGAGTTTTCCAATGTTTATTAAATGATATTAAACATTGTTAATGTTATTATAATTTGCTATATGTTAGACTGTCAATAGAAAATGTCAGAACATTTCTTTGGATCCTCCATTTTGCAGAATGAAACTAAAAATGTTATCTCCCTAACAAGCCGAGAAACCAGCTTGGCTCAAAGATGTTGCTAGGAGACAGCATAAAAATATATAAAACAAAAAGCCACAAACAGACTGTTTGCGAGCATTAAATACATTTTAAACCTTACAATACAGGCCTCATTGTGTTTATATATAAAAAAATAATTACCATTATAAAGAAAAAAAATCAAACAGTGTATATCAATTAAATTTCAAAAGAAAATAAAAGTCATTTATCACAGCTTTCTGCCTCTTGTAAAAGACAGATTTTGTTAATTGGTCTGTTCAGAAAGCCAATTTTAGTCTTGATCTGAAATTGATGTACAAGTCCCTTTTTGTCTTGAATGGTATCAACAATCTTCCCAAGGCGCAGAATTGTCCATGGTGATCACAATATCTCCTGGCGTGAAATTGTGCCTGATCTTAAACCCTTTTTGTCACTCTTGTAACGGTGGAAGATATTCTTTCGCCCATCTTTTCCAGAACAAATCCGATCTAATTTGCACCTGCTTCCACCTGCAGCGAGTATATACATCTTCCTTTTGAAACAGCCCCGGTGGCAACAAAGGCTTAGTTTTAAGAAGCAAAAGGTGGTTAGGGGTAAGTGCCTCTAAATCATCTGGATCTGTAGAAATCTTAGTAATTGGATAACTGTTGAGGATAGCTTCAACTTCACAAAAAGTTTATTAAACAATATTAAACCTTGTTATTATAAGTTGATAAATGTAGTTAAAAAATGTTGTTAGATGGTCAATAGGAAATATCAGAACATTTCTCCAGATCTTCAGTTTTTCAGAACAGAAGAACTAAACTAAAAATGTTATCTCCCTAACAATCTGAGAAACCAGCTATAACCATGGCTCAAAGATGTTGCTAGGAGACAACATAAAAATGTTAAAAAGCCACAAACAGACTGTTTGTGAGCATGAAATATATTTTAAACCCCTACAGTAGGCTAGTATTGAACTAGGAATTTAGAGATTTGCGAGGTATGTTTTTCCGGACAGAATGGTGAGTATTGGAATTAACTGCTGGTGTAGTTGATAATTGCAGCCAGAATAACGTTCGGAGTTGTATTTCACTTGAGAAAATTACTTACAATTTAAGAGATAAATATACATTTTGTGAAATATGGAGCCCAAACTGTTGATATTAAAATTTAAATGAATCTCAAACATTCCCTTTCTCTTATTAGTCTCTATATATAAGTTTAAAAGTATTGGAAAATGAAGGGCTCCTGTGGTGGTTTTCTTGTCCGTTTTTTCTCCTTTTTTTAAAGTTTGTAGGGAGTGGGGGGAATTAGAGGAGGTTTTTCTTTTTTTTTTAGGTTTTTTTATGTATAAAATACCACATGTATTTGGATTAAGTTTGAAATATTGTGTGTGTTAAGTGGTTTTATATTAAATTATTATTTTTTTAAATGGCCTCAAGTGCCAACTGCCTCAGAACCTGGGCCAGGGATCACACAAGTGCGATGGAGAGCAAGCAGCTGGTCTGGAGGCTTGAGTTCAATGACAGCAGATCCCTTCACTGCCTGACAATGTGGATACAAGTAGAGAAGGCATCAATGGAGGTGACTTGATCAGGGAAGGGAACATGATCTTAGAAGGGATTTTTTTTTGTAAAATGGTGTTGACTCTGCTAACCATTTAAGCCATGAAAAGGCAACCACTATCTCTGTACACTTGACAATGATTAAATCTAATCACTGCAGCAATAAGATCTCTCTTAACTAAGAACTCAGCAATATAAAGGCTCACTGATATGTTCATATCCTTGAAGAATTAATTTCATACATAATTTATGAGCTGCAGGGTTGACTTCTGTTCAAAGGTTCACAACATTTTAAGGCAGAGCATGAATGTACAATATATCTGGGGGGGGGGGGTATATTTACAGGACAGCATTCACCATTAAGTGTGGAGTCAGCACTGCAACTGTATTACATGACTGAGAAGCAGCACACATACCAGAGGAAAAGGCATTTGTACTGCTTGCTTGCAGATTCTTTGTACTACCTCTGAATGCATAAAGGTATATTTTAATGTGTCTAATGAAATATAACCAAAGATTTAGCCTTGTTACCAGTTGCTTGTGTCCTCATTACCTCATTGGTAAGACGGATGAGCTCAGAGCTTGCATCAGCACAGAATTATACAATTTTAATCACAGAATCATGGTGGAGTGAAGGACGGGACTGGTGGCTTCGTGTTCTGAGGTGCAGGAGTTCAGGTTTGACAGAAGAATATAATATGTAGAGGATATACTGGAGGAGTTGACCATTGAGTTTGTATGGATAGAATTTGGGGGAAAAAAGGTGGGGGGGGGGGAAGAAATCACTCAGGTTCTACAAGAGACCTCCCAATACTTCAAAGGAATTAGAGGGATGGGTATATAAATTTCAAAAAGGTACAAGAGTAATAGTGTTGCTGTAGTGGGATTTTAACTTCCTATATTTACCAGGATTGCCTTAGTACCAGGTGCCTAGATGGGTGGTATTTAAGTGGGTCTAAAATAGTTTTTGAGATTACATTCACTGAGAATTGGTAAGTTTACATTTGGAATTGGCCTGTTCTTAGAAAATAGGAGAAAACGAAAAATGTGTTAATCTGTCAGAAGGTCTGTAACCAGTGGTGATCTGCAGGGATTGGTGTTGGCACCCCTATCCAATGTGCATAAATGACTTTGATGAAAGTAATTGGTAGGTGAGTAGGATGGCAGAACACGCTAAAACTGATGATGCTATCAAAGAATCCATAGGATATAGATCAATTACAGATATAGATGAAGAACTGGCAGATGGAATTTAATCTGAACAAGCATGAGACTTGCACTTGTGGAGATCAAATGTAAAGGGAATATAGCTTAAAGCTAATGGCAGGGCTCTTAATATATTATCAATTGTATCTCACACCACAGAAGTTAAACAAATTGAAATCAGATTGACCAGGCCAGTGTTTTAGATGTGATCAGGAGGCAGGTACCTTTCCACATGCTACTTGGTCTTGTCCTAAAGTGAAATCCTTCTGCTTAAATTTGACAATTTATTTAGAAAGGGTTACTGGAATTAAATTTCCACAAAACCCAATGTTATTTTTGAGGTAATATTGAAGGGATAAAACAAAAATTGAAGTTATCTATATATCAAAAAGATTTCATAAAGATTGCTTTGGCAGTAGCAAGAAAATGTATAG
Source organism: Narcine bancroftii (assembly GCF_036971445.1). NCBI lineage: Eukaryota > Metazoa > Chordata > Chondrichthyes > Torpediniformes > Narcinidae > Narcine > Narcine bancroftii. The sequence goes on from NC_091469.1 coordinate 44,893,605, forward strand.
TAGTAACATGGAAATTGGACACCCATCTAGGTATGGAGCGATGGGATACAGAAATGTATAACTGTGTTCCTCTGGAGAAGATTAGTTATAATCTGAGTGTGACAAGGTATATTATTTTATATTATATATTAATATGTCTTTAAAAGAGAGATTGTGGGGGTGGGGTTGTTTAGCATAGCTCACAACAAAGACAGTAACACTTCACAAAAGACATACCATTTAAAATGCAAAAGTTATGCATAAGGAGTGATGTCATGTCCTTAATGACTTCACAGAAACTTTGAAGAATGCCTATGAAGATTCCACAAGAAGGTGTTAATTGGACTAATGCTGTGGAGTAAATGGATTATTGTTTTGAAAGCAACAGATGGCCAGGCAGAAACTGATTCCAGTGCCGGCAATCTGTCTGCCTGCAGTTTGCTGTTCTAAGAGTGGAGTTGTGGTTTTGCAAGCAGAGAGAGAGAGAGAGAGGAAAAGACCAAATAGGCATTCCTCTAAAAGAGCGAGAAAAAGAGAGAGAGAACTGACTTCTGCAGTGATTTTTTTGAAGCTTGTTTGATACCCCATTTTGAAGACTTTCTGTGAGTTCTAAGTTCAGCCTGTTCAAAATCCTAGTAGTCCTTACAAGAAGAAATGGCTGGCCAGCGTTTCACCTGAAATAAGGGAAACAAGAGGAACTCTGGTGACCTGGAAGAAGAGGTTATCATTTGGAAAACCCATGATGGAGCAAGTTTCTTTGGCAAAACACTGAACTGACTGATCGTGGGAAATCAGTTTGTGTGTGTCTAATGAGCAACAAATCTCTCAAACCAACTCGAACCTTCCTGAGCAGTAACCATTTACCTTTTCACTAGAGCCTGGTGAAAATTCATAAATGTTTAATTCTGTGCACAGAATAAGAATTGCCTTCAACCAGTGAACTTGGAGTGAGAAGTGAGATTGGGCAAACAGAACTTTCTTGGAACTTACACACACATTACATTCACATGCACTTTGAAACAGAAGGGGGTTAAGTTAATAGTAATAAGTTAAAGGTTGATCCTGTTTTTATGTTTAAAGAAAATTAAAAGCAACTTTTGTTTAAGTCACAATTTGTCTTGGGGAATTTCTATTGCTATTGGGTTTTGGGGTCCTCTGGGCCCATAATGAGAAATAAATATGTTTTTTGAAAAATTGGCACCTGTATTTACAAATTGTGGGAATTAATTAACAGATGTTTTCCCTAAGCTTCAAACATCATTAATCTTGGACGTATTAAAAGATATGAATGATTAGAGCCATGTGTAGGGGGTTCCCCCTGGCAACCAGGTTTCTATTCTTGTTTTTCTTACTTTCTTTATTCTATCTTACTATGCTTTTTTTCTTATCTAATTCTAATTATTTTCTTGGGGTTTGTTCGGGGAGAGGGGGCTGAGGTTTTATGGTAATGGATTTGATTACTGTATTTTGCATCTGGCTATGATTACATGTATGGAAAATGTTTTAAATAAAATTTTCAAAAAAAACCCTACAACCCTAGTATGTTTTGAACAATGGAAGGAAACCAGAACCTCCCAGGGAAAATTCACACAGACATGGGGACAATGTACAGATAGCGTGGGATTCAAACCATGGTGCTGTAACAACTTTGTAACTTTGCACTAACCACTATGCTAATCAACAAGGTTTGTCACACTAAGAATAGTATTGATGTGAAGCAGGATCTAGGGATTCAAGTCTGTAGAGAGGCTGATTTTTTTTTTTAAACACATCATTAAAAGCCATTTGACAGAGCATCTGTGCTCTGGCCACACTCTCCTGTTCTCTTTGGCCTTCTCCACTACAAGAGTGAAGCCACCATGAAGAAGGACAACATCTGGGCAGTCTCCAACCTTGTGATATGAATGTTGAATTTTCCAATTTTAAGTAATGTCCCTCACTTTTCTTTCTCTTTCTCCACCCACACACTCATCCCCCTCCCCCATGCTTCCATCCTCTTCCTCTCACATTTCCCTTGGATTCTTCCCCTTTCTCTTCCCATGCCCCTCCCCAGGTTCATCAATCCTGCCCAAGCAACAACAGCTCTTGTCTTCACTTATCGCCCTGCTACACCCTGATCTTCCACCTGATCCCTCTTGCTGCTCCCTCCCTTTGGCACTAGCCAATCAAAAGTCTCTGTTATCTTTCAGCCATCTGTGTTTTGCCAATCCCACAGTGGTCACTGTACAACCCCTCCCACCCTGTCCACATTATACTGACTATCTCCTGTCTGTAATCTTGGTGATTCAAAATGGGCCTGGTGAAAGGAAGCAGAAGTGGAAGAATGCTTTCTTCTTCTGAGACCTTCACTCTTTGTGATAAATATTGATGGCATGGATGTGTATCTTGAAAATATATTTAGTGAGTTTGATAACATTAAATGTAGTGGTGTGGATAGTGAGGAAGGTTGTCTAAGGCTATATTCAGATGGAAAGTTGGATATTGATACAAACTGAAGGTTCTGGGGATCAAGTTCTAAAGGGATTAATAACAAAAAAGGGTTGGAGTGGTCAAGCAAAATGAAAATGGAGAATGGAATTGATGCTCCCTCGCAATAGCTGAGCTTGACGAGGTTGAGCAGGGGCTGCATGAGGGTAGGAAGCGATGGTAGAAGTTAATCATCCCGAGGAATTCCTGCAGAACTTTAGTCGTGCTCTGCTTGGGGAAATTTTGAATGGCCTCTACTTTTGTCAGGGAGTGGCATGGATCCCTCTGGGGTAATGTGCTGTCTATTGTCTCTGATCCAAACTGGCACTTGGCCAGGTTCACCATGAGCCCAAACTGCTGCTGTCTGTTGAACAGGAGGGTCAGATGTGTCCTGTGAGTGCTGGCATCAGGGCTGGTAATGAGGATGTCGTCTAAGTAGAAGAAGGTGAAATTGAGATCCCTGCTGACCATGTACATTAGTCGCTGGAACGTCTGGGATGTGTTTTTTTTTAGTTCAAAGGGCATCCTCGGGAACTCTAAAAGGCTGAAAGGTGTGATGATCGTCATTTAAAAAAAAAAAAATTTTATTTTTCACACCATATCAACCAAAATATGTACAAACGTTCCTCATTAAATTTACACAGTGGCATTTTCTCCCTTTTTTTCTCCCTTTTTTAACCCCTTTCCCTCTTCCCACCCCCCTCCAAAACCCATAAATATTCAACATATACAATACAATAAAACAATATCTTCACACAAAGGAAAATAAACAAGAAAAATGCATCATCTAATTGTTGCACACTGAATCTAGTCATTTTGTCTTATCATTTTCATTCTCATTTTAGGGGATGGAGGTCCTAGGCAAAGTTCCATGTATGATTCCCAAATTTGTTCAATGTGACTTTATTTTTTAAATTATATGTTATTTTTTCCAATCGAATATATTTATTCATTTCCATGTACCATTGCTGTATTTTCATGCTCTCTTCCATTTTCCAAGTTGACATTATACATTTTTTGCTACTGCTAAGGCTATCATAATGAATTTTTTTTGCGTTTTATCCAATTTGAGGCCTAATTCTTTACTTATATTACTTAAAAGAAAGATCCTTTTTTTTTGATATGTTATTTTTTGTAATTTTATTTAGTATCTGATTTAGTTCTTCCCAAAACTTATTCACTTTCGTACCAAATAGCATGTACCGTTGTTCCCAATTCCTTCTTACAGCGAAAACATCTATCTGATAATGTTGAATCCCATTCTTTTAATTTTTGAGGAGTGATATACACCCTGTGTAACCAATTATACTGTATCATGTGTAACATTGTGTTTATTGTATTCTTCATAGTTCCAGAACATAACTTTTCCCATATTTCATTTTTTTTTTGTCTTTGTTTAAATCCTTTTCCCACTTTTGTTTAGGTTTATAGCTTATTTCATCATTTTCCTTATCTTGCAGCTCAATGTACATGTTCATTATAAATCTTTTAATTATCATTGTATCTGTAGTCACATATTCAAAGCTGCTTCCTTCAGGTAATCTCAATCTGTTTCCCAATTTATCCTTTAAATACGCTTTCAATTGATGGTATGCAAACATTCCATATTTGTACTTCAACTGTTCAAATGTTAATAAATTATTTCCCAAAAAACAATTTTCTATTCTTTTGATTCCTTTTCTCTCCCATTCTCTAAAGGAAAGGTTGCCTATTGTAAAAGGGATTAGCGGATTTTGCGTCAATAATAATTTTGGTATTTGGTAATTCATTTTTTTCCTTTCTAAGTGGATCTTCTTCCATATATTAAGTAAATGATGCAATACTGGTGAGCTTTTATATTGCACCAGCTTTTCATCCCACTTATAAAGTATATGTTCCGGTACCTTCTCCCCTATTTTATCTAGTTCCATCTTAGTCCAGTCTGGTTTTTCCCTTGTCTGGTAAAAATCTGATAAATACCTTAATTGTGCGGCTCTATAATAATTTCTAAAATTTGGTAGCTGCAAACCACCTTGATTATACCTCTCTGTTAATTTATCTAATGCTACCCTTGGTTTCCTCCCTTTCCACAAGAATTTCCTTATTATTCTCTTTAGTTCATTAAAAAAAATTTCTGTTAAAGGAATTGGTAACGTTTGAAATAAGTATTGAATCCTTGGGAACACATTCATTTTAACGCAGTTTACCCTCCCTATCAACATTCTTTCCAATGTTCTAAGTCTTCCTGCAATTTCTTTATTAGTGGCTGATAATTTAGTTTGTACAAATGGCTTAAGTTATTATCTAACCTGATCCCTAGGTATCAGATTGTTTGTGTTTGCCATTTAAATGGTGATTCCTTTTTAAATTCTGTATAATCTGCGTTACTCATTGGCATCACTTCAATTTTATTTGTGTTGATCTTGCACCCCAATATTTCTCCATATTCCTTCAATTTCTTATGTAATTCTTTTATTGATATCTCTGGTTCTGTTAGGTAATCTATGATGTCATCTGCAAATAAGCTGATTTTATACTCCTTTATTTTTATCCCTTTTATTTTATTTTATATTCTTAACAGTTCTGCCAAAGGTTCTATTGCTAAGGCAAACAATGATGGGGTATAGTGGACATCCCTGTCAAGTTGATCTACTTAATTTAAATTGATTCGATACATATCCATTTATTGCTACCTTCGCCATACAATATCCAGTATATTTTTCTGGTAGATTGAACTTCTGTAATACTTTAAATTAGTAGTTCCACTCTACCCTGTCAAAGGCTTTTTCTGCGTCTAGAGCAACATCCACTGTTGGTTTCTTATTCCCTTGAACTGTATGAATTAGATTAATAAGTTTACAGACATTATCTGCTGTTCGTCTTTTCTTAATAAATCCAGTTTGATCTTTGAATTTTGGTACACAATCGGCCAAACTGTTTGCTAATAATTTCTCTATTATCTTATAATCTGAGTTAAGTAGACATATTGGTCTATATGATGCTGGTGATAATGGATCCTTCCTCGTCTTTGGTATTACCATAATTTTTGCTCTCTTACATGAATCTGGCAAGTTTTTTGTGTTTCTTCTACCTGATTCATTACTTCCAGGAGAGGAGGAATTAATAACTCTTTAAATCTTTTATAAAATTCTATTGGAAATCCATCTTCTCCTGGTGTTTTATTGTTTGGCAGCTTTTTTAATATATGCTGTACTTCCTCTATTTCAAATGGTTTTATCAGTTTGTTTTGTTCCGCTTCTTGCAATTTCGGCAGTACAATTTTAGCTAAAATCATCTTTCCCCTCATTCTCAGTTTGGTATAATTGTTCATAAAATTCCTTAGAGTTTTCATTAATCTCTTTTGGGTTATATGTTATTTTTTTGTCCTTTTTTCTTGATGCCAGTACAGTTCTTTTAGCTTGTTCTGTTTTAAGTTGACTGGCTAATATTTTATGCGTTTTTTCTCCCAGTTTGTAATACTTTTGCTTTGTTTTCATTATGTTCTTCTCCACCTTATATGTTTGTACTGTTTCGTATTTTATTTTTTTGTCCACCAATTCTCTCCTTTTCGTTATAGCATCCCTTTTTCCTAATTCCTTTTCTGTACTTACTATCTCCCTTTCTAACTGCTCTATTTCCTGATTGTAATCCTTTTATCTCTTAGTTACATAAATGATTATCTGTCCTCCAATGAAGGCTTTCATTACGTCCCATAATATAAATTTGTCCTTCACTGATTCTGTGTTTATTTCAAAATGTGTTTTAATTTGGCGATCAATAAACTCCCCAAATTCCTGTCTTTTAAGTAGCATGGAGTTTAACCTCCATCTATATGTTCTTGGTGGGATGTCTTCCAGTTTTATTACTAATAATAGGGGTAAATGATCTGATAGAAGTCTAGCTTTATACTCAGTTTTCTCAACTCTCCCTTGAATATGGGCCAACAACAAAAACATATCAATTCTTGAGTATGTTTTGTGCCTACTCGAATAATATGAATATTCCTTCTCTCTTGGGTGTTGCCTCCTCCATATATAAGGAGGGTGAAAAAAGCAAATCTGAAGGCTTTATATCTTAATGCAAGAAGCATTCAGAACAAGGTAGATGAATTAGCTGTGGAAATTGAGATAAACAAATATGATTTGATTGGGATTACAGAAACATGGCTGCAGGGTGGGCAAGCCTGGGAACTTAACATCCCGGGGTATACGATATTTAGGAGGGATCGGCAAGAAAGAAAAGGGGGTGGGGTAGTATTGATTGTGAGAGAAGGGACCGACACGATTGACAGAAAGGATATCAACTCGGAAGATGCGGAATCTATATGGGTGGAACTGAGGAATAGCAAGGGGTGGAAAACGTTAGTGGGGGTGGTATATAGGCCTCCAAATAGTAGCGTAGAGGTGAGGGAAGGCATTAAAAGAGAAATTAGGAAAGCGTGCAATAAGGGAACAGCTGTCATCATGGGAGACTTTAATTTGCATATAGATTGGACTAGCCAAATTAGTAAAAATACTGAGGAGGAGGAAATCCTTGAATGTTTATGGGACGGTTATCTAGACCAATATGTTGAGGAACCAACTCGGGAGCAGGTCATTTTAGATTGGGTATTATGCAATGATAAAGGGCTAATCAACAATCTTGTTGTACAAGGCCCTTTGGGTAGGAACGATCACAATATGATAGAATTCTCACTCGACATGGAGAGTGATGAAATTAAAACCGAGACTAAGGTCCTGAATTTAAATAAAGGGAATTATGATGGTATGAGACGGGAGTTGAGTAAGATTGATTGAGTGGTGTTTATGGGGGAGTTGACTGTGGATAGACAATGGAAAGCATTCACAGATCTGATGGAGAAATTGTAAAAATCGTTTATACCGGTTTGGCATAAAAATAAACCAAAAAAGGTGACTCAACCGTGGATAACAAGGGAAATTAGAGACAGCATTAGGTCCAAAGAGAGAGCTTATCAATTGGCCAAAAAAAAGTACCACAACCGAAGACTGGGAGCAGTTCAAGATGCACCAAAGGAGGACAAAGGGATTAATCAAAAGAGCAAAAATAAATTACGAAAGTAAGCTTGCGGCAAATATAAAAAACGACTGCAAAAGCTTTTATAAATATGTCAAGAGGAAAAGATTGGTGAAATCCAGAGTAGGTCCCTTGCAGTCAGAATCAGGGGAATATATAATGGGGAATAAGGAAATGGCAAACCAATTAAATTCTTACTTTAGGTCTGTTTTTACAAGAGAGGATACAAATAACCTCCCAAGGATGTTGGGCAACATAGAGACTAATGCAAGTGAGGAACTGAAAGAAATCAGTATCTCTAAGGACATGGTCTTTGGTAAATTGATGGGATTGAAGGCAGATAAATCCCAAGGGCCTGATAATCTACATCCTAGGGTACATAAGGAAGTGGCCATTCAGATAGCAGATGGTTTAAGAATTATTTTCCAGAACTCGATAGACTCAGGATCAGTACCCATGGATTGGAGGGTAGCTAATGTTACCCCACTATTTAAAAAGGGGGGGTAGAGAAAAAGCGGGGAATTATAGGCCGGTGAGCCTTACATCAGTAGTGGGCAAAATGATGGAATCCATTATTAAGGATGTAATAGCGGAGCATATGACTAGCAGAGAAGGGATCGGACGGAGTCAACATGGATTTACAAATGGTAAATCGTGCTTGACAAATCTATTGGAATTCTTTGAGATGGTGACAAGTAAAATAGATGGGGTAGAGCCAGTGGATGTGGTGTACCTGGACTTCCAAAAGGCCATCGTTAAGGCCTGCATAAACGACTGGCTTCCAAAATCAAGGCTCATGGGATTGGGGGCAAAGTATTGATGTGGATTGAGATGACACTAAGCTAGGAGGGGTTGTGTGCACGGAAGAGGGGATCAGGAAGCTCCAGTGTGATTTGGATAAATTGAGGGACTGGGCAGATACATGGCAAATTCACTACAATGTGGATAAATGTGAGGTTATCCACTTTGGTAATACAAACCGGAGGGCAGATTACTATTTGAATGGCAATAGATTAAGAGATGGGGAAGTGCAGAGAGACCTAGGGGTACTTGTACGCCAGTCTCTGAAGGTGAGCATGCAGGTACAGCAGGCGGTTAAAAAGGCAAATGGTATGCTGGCGATTCACCAGGCTGATACCTGGAATGGCAGGAATGACTTATGAGGAAAGATTGCGCAAATTGGGATTGTACTCGCTGGAGTTTAGAAGATTGAGAGGGGATCTCATAGAGACGTATAAAATTCTTGCAGGACTGGACAGAATGGATGCGGATGGGATGTTTCCAATGATGGGAAAATCCAGAACCCGGGGCCATGGTTTGAGGATAATAGGCAAACCATTTAGGACCGAGATGATGAGGAATTTCTTTACCCAGAGGGTGGTGAATCTGTGGAATTCATTGCCACAGAGGGCAGTAGAGGCAGGTTCATTAAATATATTTAAGAGGGAATTAGATATATTTCTTCAGTATAAGGGTATTAAAGGTTACGGAGAGAAGGCGAGGACGGGATACTGAACTTTAAGGTCAGCCATGATCTCGTTGAATGGTGGAGTAGGCTCGAAGGGTTGAATGACCTACTCCTGCTTCTATCTTCTATGTTTCTATATCCATAGGTTTCATTTCCTGCATTGATTTAACCATAAACTTGGCTACTTTATTCTTTTTGCTTGTCTTATGTCCAGTTTTATCCAACATTGGGTCCAAATTAAGGTTAAAATCCCCTCCTATCAATATATTTCCTTGTGTGTCTGCAATCTTCAAAAAAAAATCCTGCATAAACTATTGATCCTCCTCGTTAGGCGCATATATATTGAGCAAATTCAAAATACTGAGTATATCTGACACTTTATCATTACATACCTCCCTGCTGGATCTATTATTTCCTCCTCTATTTTGTTTGGTACATTTTTGTTAACTAATATGGCTACACCTCTAGCTTTTGAATTATAGGATGCTGCTGCTACATGTCCTACCCAGTCTCTCTTTAATTTGTTACGTTCCACTTCAGTTCGATACGTTTCCTGCACAAATGCTATATCTATTTTTTCCTTCAATAAATTTACTAGCCTCTTCCTTTTAATTTGGTTATGTATTCCATTAATGTTTATAGTCATATAGTTCAACGTGGCCATCTTGTATCTTGCTTACACCTCTTTTCCACCTCCTTGCCACCTCCTTCCCTCTTTTTCTCATTTTCATCTCTTAGTTTTCCCTTATTAAACTTAATGTATGACAACAGATCTAAAACATAAAATACCCCAATAGTTCCCCCACCCAGTAATACCTTAAGCCCAAATGCTACCCCCCCCCCCTCTGAGTTGCCCCTTATCCTATGCCAGGCAACCACAACTCCGCTTTCCATTTGGATTGTCATCTTGCTCGCAAGCCTCAACTGATTTTCCAGTGATGGTTATTTCCTCTCCCCACAGGATGCCCAGAAAATACTTTTTTAAAACACATATAATAAAGCTCTCTCTTTCCCCCCTTCCTTCCTTCCTTTCTCTTTTCCCTCTTTAGTTCTTTACATATACATTGTTTTCACATCTTTATATATACTTTATCGCCTTTCTTCATTCTTGAAACATCTCTTCATCTTTTCTTCTGTCCTGCAAATGTTTGGCGAGTTCTTGCACTTCCTCTGGATCTGAGAACAGTCTGTTTTGCTCCCCGGGTATAAATATTTTAAGCACGGCTCGATATCTTAACATGAATTTGTAACCTTTTTTCCATAAAATCGTTTTTGCTGTATTAAACTCCTTCCTCCTCTTTAAGAGTTCAAAACTTATGTCTGGGTAAAAAAATATTTTTTGACTCTTGTAAGCCAATGGCTTATTATCTTCTCTAACTTTATTCCTTGCCCACTCCAGTATATTTTCTCTTGTCGTATATCTCAAAAATTTTACTAAGGTGGATCTTGGTTTTTGATGTGTCTGCATTTTCAGAGCTAATGCTCTGTGTGCCCTTTCTCTTTCCATTTCTTCCTCAATTTCTGTCGTTCCCAGGACCTTCGGGATCCATCCTTTTATAAATTCTTTCATGTCTGTGCCTTCTTCACCCTCCTTCAGGCCCACTATTTTTATGTTGTTTCGCCTACTATAATTTTCCTATCAATTTTCTGAGATAACATTTCTTGTGTCTCTTTAATTTTTTTTGTCACTTTCTTCCAATTTTTCTCTTGTCATTTACTTCCATTTCTACAGCTGTTTCCTGCTCTTCCACATTCTCTACTCTTTTCCCTATTTCTGTCATGAACTTTACATTTTATCTTCTGCTCTTTTCATTTTCCTTTTAATTGCACTAAATTCTAATGATAACCATTCTTTTAATGATCTAATTTGTTCTTTAAAAAAAGCTTTATCTATATTCTGTCCATCAGTTTTACCTTCTATTTCTCTGTGAAGATCTTGGTCTTTTTCCTCTTCTTCTGTGTCTGTACTGGTGTTTGTATCATCTTCTTTTCTTTGTGTCTGTGTCTCTTCTGTTTTTCCTGATGAGCTGCTTGTATCTCTTTGTCGGGCCTCCTCTTGCTGCTGGACCTCCCCTCCTCGGCTGCTCATCTGTCGGGCCTCCTGTCGTTGATCATCTTGTCTGTCACTCCTCCGTTTTTCTCCCTCACCTATTTCCTCGCTCTGTCCTCTGCCGCCTTCCTCGTCCTCCAGCTGAGCACCCTGGTGTCAGACGTCCCTCAGCTATTTGCGCTGTGACCGCCCACTCCTCTGTTGTGCCACCCTCCCGTCGGTGTCCTCTTTCTTTTCTTTGATTGCGCACTTTTGTTTGGCTCCAAGAGCCATTTTTGAAGTCCACCGGCTGGGAGGTCGCGACTCTGCAGGGCAGGCACTAACCTCGGGGATTGGGCACTCCTCGCCACCACAGCTCCCTGTTCCTTTGTGCAGGTAAGGCCTTCTTTCTTCTCCGGTGACTTTTCTACTTTTTTTTTCGGTTGTTTTTACTTTCTCCTTCTTTGAAGCCATCTTCTTTTTCTTCTCTGTAACTTTATCTTCTATTTCTTATATTTTATTTTTGTTGTGCATTGTCTTTTCCTACCATTTTTCCTATTTTTCTGGTGAGGTCTGGTTTTCCCGCCTGGCCACTACTCCATCACGTGACTTCTCAATGATTGCCATATTTGGGATGTTGCTGGGTTATACCATGATCCGGTGGAATCCTTTGACGAGGTCCAACTTGGAGGAAACTCAGCATAGTAAATTCCTGGACGTGTGGGATTGGGCATCTGTCTGGGACTGGCACCAACCACTGGAGCTCTTCTGCACCATGTGGAGTGGGGAAGCTCCATAGGCTGTTTGAACGGAAGACGATCCCCAGCTCTTCCACATCAGCAAATTTGGCCTTGGCTTGTTGGAGTTTGTGTTGTGGGAGTCAGTGGGCCCATGTGTGCACTGGGAGCCCAGCGGTATCTATGTGGTGGGTTAGAGACAGGGAAGTTTGGGGCTAGTAAGGCTGGGTACCTGGCAAGTAGGCAGGTGTATTCATCTCAGACCAGGGCGTGGATCCCTAATGGCAGGAAGGAACATCCACAGGGTGAGGGGGAAAGACTGAAACTTGGTAGAATTCACTAACCTGTATTTCATCATGTCCACCAGCAATTTGTGTGCCCGTAGGAAGTCTGCTCTGAGTGGTGCCTTTCCCACGACCACGATTGTGCGGCATGGATAGTGACTCAGCAGGTCCCGTAGCTCGGCATTGAAGATCCATTGTCCACTTGTAGGGGGATGCCCTTGGGGTTGTGTATGGCCTTGAAATATGTCGGTGGGACGAGGCTGATTTCTGCACCCATGTTGACTCAGAAGACCCTCTTCATCTGTTGATCTCTGAGGTAGAGAAGGCCTTTCAGAGTGCCAACTGCTGAGGCCACTATTGGCAGCTGACTTACCTGTTTCCCGTTGCCATGTTAGGATTGGTAGTGGGGTATGAGTACGGGGGGGTGCACCGTCGGGTGTTCCAGCCCCATCGGTGGTGGTAGAAACAGTATTCACCATGCTTCTCTGTGTACTGTTAGGTCTGCTTTGTTCATGAATGAGTGAGACAAACACCAGGCTGAGTCGAAATCAGGGTTCTTTGTTCTTTATTACCGGATTGTAACACTTGCGACTAACCATGTTAGTCGGAGAATGCATTCTGCCGTTATCAGCAAAATGGTGATTTTTTATACCCTTGGATATGTGCTTAGAACATCATCATATCATTACTTGTCCAATGACTAAAACTGTTGCTATCCTTTCCCTGCTAGCTTCCTGCCTCTCAATCCATCAATGTCTCTCTTATCTTGTAAGTACAAGGATGCATTCACATCTTGTTACAGCCCTGCACATTCCCATCTCATGATGTTTTACCTAACAGGAGTACAAGGACACCTCCCCTTCTTGTTACAGCCCTGTACAGGGTAACTCCTTACACATTCCCATCTCATGATGTTTTACCTTACAATCCCTCCTTTGTCCTCTTTAGAGGACAATCTCGCCCTGACTATGCTACCACCGCGTTACATTAGTTCGCCTATTATTGCCAAGCTCTATACGGGTTCTGTTCACAGGGCAGTTCGGCTGGTGGGCGAGGGCTCCCCCAACCCTCCTTTGCGTACACCCCCCATCCGTCACCCCGATCCCATTGCCCGTTTACAAGTTTCATCCCATTTGCCCCCAAGCAAAAAACTAGCTAACCCCCCGTACATTAGTAAATTCCCAAGTTAACATATGTTCTACAATCTAATTCATAATACTTGTTCTACAATCTGATTAATAATGTTTGTGTTACAATCAATGTTATAATATTTGTTCTACAATCAAGGTTATAATATTTAGGTTACAAGCAAGGTTAAAATTATATGTGTAACAATCTAATTCACAATCCCTCCTTCCCATCACATTCCCCTTCAGACTCCAGATCGATCTCAGCAACTTTCTCCGCCTCCTGTAATGTGAGATAGTCTTGCTCCACAGCCTGCACAGCTTGATATTTCGGAGGCAGTTCATCACGATCAGCAAAGGCTCTCTCTATGGTCCTCGTGACCAGCGTTCGAATGCATGGAATACAACAACAGCCCCACAAGTGATAAAAATTGATACAGAAATGAACAAACCCAGCAAAAGTTGTCCTAACAATGTGCTCCATCTCCCAAACACTCCCTGTAACCAGGATAAAACAGGATTGGAGACTCCAGACTGGGCTTTTAATTCTTTCGCCAATGCCCTAAGTTTCGTTAACCCCTTAGTGAGTGATCCATCTGGCCCTGTGTTATTAGAGATAGAAGTGCAGCATAGATCTCCAAACATAGCACACACTCCACCTTTCTCTGCCAGGACCATATCAATCGCTATCCTATTCTGAAGTGTCATAAGGGAAGTTTCTGACAGTTGTTGATGTATTGCCTCAACAACGTCCCTGGTCAAATTTGCAAGGCGCTGGACATTATAGTGAATAAGGTTGATCCTATTAACATTTTTATTTACAGTGATGGGAAAAATTGCACTAAAAACAGGAAAACTTTCAAACCCAGCTGCAATCTCATCGGCTAATTTAAATTCGTCCGGAATATTCCGGGCTTGGCCAATGGCATCAATCCATACCCCATCAGGGTTCCTTCCTCCCGGCCCCAAGAGTCCAACACTCCTCCTTTTTCTCCACAGCCAACTCTCTGTGTGGTGCAATTCTAGGGAATCCTCGTCTCCCTCCTGCCTTTTGACAATCAGCACTGGCGCATTAAGGGTTACTAGAGCACACCGACCATCCCAGTTAGCGGGGAGCCAGTTGTACAGCACTCTTCCTCCACAAAACCACCAAATATCCGCCCTAGCCTGGGTCAAGCGGGTTGCACTACTGCTATGTGAGAGATCAACATGAGTCCTGCACGAGTCGCTGGGCAGCCAACCCACATGGAAAACGTGCGCTGCTGTGTTGTTGTTGGCAAAACAAGTAACATTAGTTATGCCTGTGGATCTAAAGACAGGGGGAGCTACATTAGCCGGAGCTATGGGAAACGTCTGTTCCCATATCAGACACCTATTCAGTGGGTTGGATTCTGACATTAGGTTCAAGGCGCAGTCCATAGCATCTGTCTCCTCAAAAATTGATCTGCTCATCCGTAATAATGGCCTTCCTCGGGCACAGACCCAGCAGTTCCCATACCCTGCTTGGTCTGCATATTTACCCATCTGATCTATCCAGGAGTTTGACTCATCAATACCTGTCTCAATTGCTATCTTCTCTCCCCTGGTCATCTTCGTACTGTCGAATTTTCTCACTTCCCCCTCTTTCGAAGTGGGTTTAATTATGTCCTTTGTGTATGTTTGTAAGTCGAACCTCACCACTCCCCAAGGATCTTTTCCACTAATAGACACTCCAATCATTAGATAGAAGAGGTCTCCGACACCATGTTCTCTCCCTGTGCCCCCCTCGCATGTCTTAGAGCTCCATCCCTTCATATTCCACGGGTTGCGCAGCCCCGCCTTTACTGTCAAAATCAGGGGATTCTCTCCTTTCATTGAATAGGTCACAGCACCACGTATCAGGGAGATTTTAGTGAAAAAAATATAATAAGGTTTGCTGGACCCTTTGTTAAGGGGTTTTCTTATCCATCTAGTGTCGGGTCCTGTCCACCACCAAACCTCACCCCAAGACGGACAGACATGTAGACCCCATTTAGGATATCCTATTTTAAAGGCACACATGTAAATATCATATCCTCTCCAGGACGCCTCATTCTTACCACACGCTATTATACTGCATAGATCGAACTGGAAGGTGTTATCCCTGTCTTTGTCTACCTTTAGAATAACTTTGGCCCCGCAAGAATCCGAGCTATTCTGCTGACTTATCCGGCATCCCATTAGTAGTACTGCCCATAGGGCCCCCGGTATCGTCTGCATGAGTCTCATCAATTCTATCAAGGCTGGCTACGTGCTGTTTTGCCTTGGAACAGTAGGCAAAATGATGCCAATTATGATCCCCTGGTTTGTCAATTCTTACCGACCTATCTGTTACGGCGGTAACAGTGCATGGTCCAGACCACCTAAATTCAGTCCAATGTACTTTACCTGGTTTACGGATATACATCAGGTCTCCCTCCTTTACTGGAACTCCTTCGGTGTCCGGGTTCTCCTTACTAGCATTCGCCACCTGTTGTGAAACTAAAGCAACCATATTACCCAGCATCTGCATATAATGATCCAGTTCCACTTCCCTTTCTTCCCACAACTTAACCCATGCTGGATCAGTCTTTGGACCGGGCATGGGTCGACCCGTTAGAATCTCATGCGGTGACAGGAAGGTATCTTTGGCCTTCTCTTGTCGCATAGACATCAGTACTAATGGCAATGCCTCAACCCAATTCAACCTGGTCCCCCCTAAAACTTTCCCTAATTTAGATTTTATCGTTCTGTTTGCCCTTTCTACTAACCCCTGGCTCTCAGGCCTATAGACACTACCAAAACGATGTTTGATCCCTAGGTATTCTTCAACCTGTCGGATCAGCTCATTCTTAAAGTGAGACCCATTATCAGAGCGTATCCTGCTGGGGACTCCATAGCGGGGTATTAACTCTCACGTTAGCCAGCCTATTACACTATCCGCATCTTCTTTCTTTGTTGGAATAGCCTCCACCCATCGTGAGAACCTATCTACTGCCACTAAAAGATATCGGTAACCCTCCTTTGTCCTAAGGTCAGTACCCATATCTGTATAGTCAATATAGATCTCTTTCCACGGGGCTGTCGGTACTGGAAATCGTAAAAGCGGGTGGGGTAAGGTGATCCTTTGGTTATGCCCGTTGCAGATAGTACATTCAGCTCTAAAGTTGTCAATGTGCTCGCGTAAGTGGGGATTCCACCAATGTTGTTTAAGCGTATTATAAGTTTTGGTGACGCTAATGTGAGTCGGCCCATGAGCTTCTTCAAATAATAGTGGGAGTAATTGACGAGGGGCAACTATCGTACCTATAGGGGAGCGCCAAACATGTACTGTCTGATTTTCATAGCTGATCTCCTGTCGAGTGGCACCGCGTTTCATCCATTCCTCTTTCTCACTTGGGCTAGCTTTTTCCTGTATTTCTATTAGGTGCTCAATATTCGGTGGGGGTCCCTCTCCCATCTCATCTGTGTAGTCATTCAATCTGCTACAAGTCTCCTTAGTTTCAGATTCATTTTTTTTGTTATGGGACCTCAAAATCATCCTCTGTATATGTTCATGATAACCAGTAACCTGTTTGGCTGCCCTGTCAGCCGCCGTGTTTCCCTTCCCTTCCTTTGTGTTATCTGGGGAATGGCCCGCCACCTTAATTAGGCTCAGAGCCCGGGGAAGCATGACCTGTACTGTAGTAGGTTTTCGATACCCTAGTATCTTTTCTCTATGTGCCTCAGACATGGCCGTACCGTTTTTACCCACGAGTCTTCCTAGGAAAGTTACCACCCTCCTTCCGATCTGACATTTCGACCTTTTTACTTTAAATCCAGCCTCGCCTAACCCCTTGAGTAAAACTGCTGTCCCTGTCAGGCACTCATGTGGCGTTTTCCCTGCTAATAGTAGGTCGTCTACATACTGAATCAGTGTAACATCTTCCGGGAGCTTTAATTTCATTAGGATTTCGCTAAGGGCCTGATTGAACAGTCCTGGACTGTCCTTATAACCCTGAGGTAATCTAGTGTATGTGTACCGATGTGCTTGGTAAGTGAAAGTGAACCAGTCTTGGCATTCCTCAGCTAATTTCAAGCAGAAGAATGCGTTTGCCAGATCAATGACAGTATAGTATTCGTGCTCCGGACTCAGAGCCCTAAGTGCTACATATGGGTCTGGGACTGGTCTCCCGATGGTCTTGGTAGCTAAGTTAATCTCCCGGAGGTCGTGTACCATCCTCCAGTCTTTTCTACCCGGTTTGGGAACAGGCATGATGGGCGTGTTCCACATACTGTCAGGTGCCGCCCTTAAAACCCCTGACTCCATTAACCCTTCTATCGTTCCTTTAATACCCTCCTCCTGACTGGGCGACAAGCGGTATTGTTTTCTCCATATTGGTTTCTGCCCGGGGTTGGCCAATTCTAGAAATACCTCTCCTTTTATTACTCCCACATCATAGGGCCCCGTTGTCCATATATGTGGACTCAGATTAGAAAGATATTTGTCTGAGTCTCTGTGATCAATATTTTCTCCTTCTATAGCTCAGTCTCTTTCTACTTTCTCATTCACAACCTGGTCCCATGCTTCAATATTCAGTCTGACAAATTTTCCTCCCTCCGAGGTGGAATATCCCGGGATTTCTGTCTGCCTGTATTCACACCCTATCGCTTCCTTTACCATCGGACCCAGCTGTCGAGCGTGATGATCTTTGGCAATACCCAAGGTCACATGAGGCACACTTTCTACTCCTAAGCAGAACCACTCCATTTGTTCTTCTGTCATGACAACCATAGCAGCTATTCCCTCCTTACCTACAAAGATAAATGGACAATGTATCGTTTCTGTCTTCCCTTCTTTTAGAGAGTCCCACCTCTCCTCATATTCCTGGTCCGGGTGGATGGTGTAGTTTAATGTAACATGCATAGGATCTAGTGGATAATGGTAATCCCCATACCGAGGAATACTGGCCCTCCACTCAAAAAACTGTTTAATCAGCCCTGGGCCTGGTTCATCATACAGTAGCCGACTCCAGAAAATACTAACCTCCACAGAGTCTTCTGAAG
Source organism: Narcine bancroftii (assembly GCF_036971445.1). Lineage (NCBI taxonomy): Eukaryota > Metazoa > Chordata > Chondrichthyes > Torpediniformes > Narcinidae > Narcine > Narcine bancroftii. The sequence continues at coordinate 44,911,751 of NC_091469.1, forward strand.
CGTTAGATGGGGTCATTACTATAAACTGTCCTCCCCTTCTTATTGTATCCCCTGGGTATGTTAACCGAAGGCCCTTCTCAGAACATTGTATGGTTATTCCTAGTTTGGTAAGAATGTCCCTTGCTAATAAATTAATGGGGCAACTTGGCACAACCAGGACAGGCGTTTTAACCCTTTGTCGTCCAAATGTCATGTCGATGTTATCTGTATAGGGCTGTGTTTCCCTTATCCCGGAGAATCCTATTGTAGATAATGTTTTGCCCGAAAATGTGCTCCCTGGGGGTTTTTTAATCACTGTCGTAACTGCTGCCCCTGTGTCAACCATAAATTCAATTTTTTCTCCATTTACCGTCCCCCAAATTTTTGGTGGCTCCCAGGGAGGCGTGATTTTTGATTCTCCTGGGCACCTTCAATAATCAAATTCAGCACCTTCCTCAATTTAGTCATTACACTGAGGTGCCTGGACTTGTTGATCACTCTGCCACCCCCCGATTCTCTGGGGCCCATCAATGTGTCCACCCCTACCCCTTGCTTGTCCTCTTAAGTTTCCTCCTCTTCCCCGATAGCCTCTAATAGAGGGTAATCTTTTTCCCCTTGCTCTCCCAGCCTCCGGACAGTTCCGCTGGTAGTGTCCAGGATTTTGGCAGTACCAGCATACTGCATGTTCCCCTCTATACATTGTACCTAGCTGTCTTTCCCAACCATTTCTTACTTGGGGTCCCGGATTTATCACTGGCCCCATGACCTGTGGGACTATCTGTTGGGCCGCTAATTTAACCCCTATATGTTCTATGGCTCTCACCAATTTATCGGTTGTTTTGTCCACCTCCTTCTGGGACGCACTTTCTGACTTAGCATGCTCTGATTGACGATGTCGTTTGATTGCATGTGTCAGGTGTCTTTTCCACAAATCCTCTGACATTGTCTCTAATCCCACAATGTCCCTTAATTTTGCTTGAACCGTAGCAGGTAGTCCGTTTATTATCCCATTACGAAAGTGAGCCCTTCCTAAGGGGCTGTGGTCGGGTCTTTCTCCAGTCCCTGTTTCCCATAAGTCCCATGCTTGAGTGAAATACTCGTGTGCAGTCTCTCCTTCCTTTAGTTGAAGGGTTACCAAGGCATCCAAACTATAGGGTGTAGGAAATGTTTCTCTAAGTGCTTCCCAAAATTTATTCCGAAGTGGGTTAAATTCTTTCATCCCCCAATTTACTGCTTCTTACAATTCTCTCTATTTGCTTCAGGGCCCCTTCTGCCTTTAATTTTATCATGATAGTTCTGACATCTGCGAGTGCTAATTGTTCTTGGCAGGTTTCTCGCTCAAAACAAGAAATCCATGGACTAGCCCCATTACTCAACGGAGGTAGTTTTTTCATTAAACTCTCTAAGTCCATTCGTGACCAGGGTACATATTTTTGAGTTCCCCGTCCCGTGATCAGTAATGGGCATTGATATCTCAATTTTGGGGATTTCTGCTCCTTCTTTACTCTTGGCATGCATTTATTTATCCCACCTTGTTCTGACTCTTCTTCGTCACTGTCACTGTCCCTATCAGCTTCCAATGTCTCAGGGTCAAAGGTATATTGGTCACGTTCATCTCTAAGATAATCTTTTCGGCCATAGTTTAGTTGTTTCACATCTTTCTCTTTTGTCCTAACTATGTCCAGGTAGGCATGTCTATTTTTCTCCCTCCCGAGTCTTTTCCTTCTACTTTCCTCCCATGGTGGATCGTATCTCGTTTCCTCATCTGTACTACACTTTTCGTCCTTTACTCCTATTACCATTCCTTCAGCTTTAATTTCTCCTGACAGTGTTGTAGTTATCTTTTCCACTTCCTTCAATACACCTACCATTAAATCTTTTTGATCCTCACTGATCTGCCCCAGCACATTAATATCTCTGTTTAAGTTTTTAATGTTATCCTGAACCTTTTTCATGTTCCATTTCTGTATCTCTAACTCCTTTTCTATTTTCTTGGACTCCAGAGGGGTCTCTACATCTATTACTCCCCCTTCTATTTTTATTAAAGGGGCCTGTACCTCGTCTGATGTGTCCCTATTCCCGAGGTTCTTGTCACACCCCAGTGTCTCAATATCTGGATATAAGGGACGTGACTCCAGTATCCCATCTGGGGTGCCAGGGGCACCTTGTGACTCCACATATGCATAGGGCGGGGGTCTACAAGCTATTTCTACAGGGGCCATAATAGGTGGGTTATCAGGGAGACCAAATTCTTCGAATATAGCTAGGACATCGCGGTACTGCATCTCCTTGTCTCTCACCCTCTTTTTTGCTGACTCGCGATTAAAGATTTTGTTTTCTGTGTCCCGTTTTGTTTAATTGTATAAGACTCACTTATAAATTATTTATTGTCAGAGTACATACATGACATCACATACATCCAGAGACTATGAGAGAGAGAGAGAGAGAGAGAGAGAGCATAGCGAGAGAAAGAGATAGAGAGGCAGATACACAGAGCACAAGAGATAGAGAGAGAAAATGCCTTGCACTGGCCCCACTGGGAGAAAAGTCTTCAGATTAACACTTTCGTTTCAAAGGTTTTAAAAGGTTCTCATCCTGTGATCACTGGTCTGGATCAGATTGGGTCTCCCACCACTGGGAACTATCACTCCTTCCTTCCCTCCCACCTCGAGTGAGCTACACGTCAGCCCACAATGTCTGCCCTGATCCCGCAATGGTGGGGGTGCGGGAAAGAGGGAGGGAGAGAGGATAAAACAGGATCCCATTTGATGCGGAGCTGGAATTGTGGGCACAAAATTAAAACCAAATTGTATTTCTCTGCCCTACCCAACCTGGGGATTTCAGGGCAGCACCGCCACAGATTGGGATTGGGAGGGGGAGTGGGTGAGAGAGGAGGGGGGGGAGAAGAGAGAGAGGGGGAGAGAAGAGAGGGGAGGGTGAAAGGAGGGAGGGAGAGAGCAAACCCGGACACTTCGTGGCTGGAAACTGGAAACAGGCACTTTTCCTTTCCCTTCTGTGTTTTGTTTCTTCCAGCTTATCTAAGCCTCTACGTTTTAAAATTTTTTTTTTCCTCACCTGTCAGGAACATCTCAGTGCCCCCGGGTAACCAACCCCTCTTCCTCCAGCGGTCTACACATTTTCGGAGCATTTTTTGTTTTTCCAATGCCGCATTACTGGTATTTCGCTCCTCTAATTCCTGATTAATTTCCTTAATAACTTGGTCAAAAGTCTTAGCAGGCAACTGTACAGCCATAGCTGCGGGACCACTTTCTAATGCCTGTTTTAATTTAGGTTTTTGTCCGTTTAGGGGATCTATGTCAACGAAAATTGCTTTTAAAAATGTCTCCTTGCAAGCTGGATGACTAATATCTTTTAAAGGAACAGTCTCTAAGTCTTGTCCTCCAATTGACTTCAGACTGTCCTGTATACTCTGATTGCTCGTTTTCCACTCTCTGTTTTCCCAAAGGGGTCTGAAAGTTAAATTACAACTAGAAAACCAAATATTTGGGCTATACTTTTGTCCTGTTTCCCTGTACCAATCTATGAATTTACGTAACTTTATCTCCTTGGTGATGTTGGGAATACCCTCATTTAACTTATCAAAAGTATTTCGAATAAACCGGGTGTCTCTTAGGAGTTTATCAACTTTTTCATTAATATCTCCTACCTGATCCGGACACAGCTGTCGCAGCCTTCTGTCGTCGTTCTTGTTCACCAGGCAGGCGTCCCTGAGTACTTTTTTTGTTGTCTCAAGGTCTCTAGTGTCTGCTGTGGTATTCCACCACGGCGAATTGGTGAAATAAATTCTTAACTTCTCAAGTGTACAGACATTATCATACCTACCGGACATTTATAAGTCAGTCTCTCAGATACAATTGAGGCCAATAAGCCTGAACCTTTGTTTTCTTTCAAAGCCCAACCTTCACGTGGGAGATTTCTCCTCTTAATAACCAGTTTAGGGCAGAAAACTCAGGTCCTCAATTGTTTATAGACCACCTTCTCACTCTATTGGACTTTGCAACGACACAATAAAGACTTTTAAACTCTAGTAGTTTCTTGCGAAGCACTTAATAAATGTCATTCAAACACCTTAAGGACTTTTATCTTGTCTGTAATCACTTACGTGTTACAATCCTGGCATGCGACCTTCAATTGTGGTCGTCTAATTTGTCCGATCTCCAGTTCTTACTGACAATCATAAAGATTTTTTAAAAAAAAAAGAGAATTTTGTTAAAACAGGCTTCTCTGGACCTTTTTATCAGCCGGCTGAGATGATTGTCAGAAAAAACAGAAACCGTCGTCCAGTGTTCACTCACCCATCACGTCGGGGTCACCAAATTGTTAGGTCTGCTTTGTTCATGAATGAGTGAGACAAACACCAGGCTGAGTCGAAATCAGGGTTCTTTGTTCTTTATTACCGGATTGTAACACTTGCGACTAACCATGTTAGTCGGAGAATGCATTCTGCCTTTATCAGCAAAATGGTGATTTTTTATACCCTTGGATATGTGCTTAGAACATCATCATATCATTACTTGTCCAATGACTAAAACTGTTGCTATCCTTTCCCTGCTAGCTTCCTGCCTCTCAATCCATCAATGTCTCTCTTATCTTGTAAGTACAAGGATGCATTCACATCTTGTTACAGCCCTGCACATTCCCATCTCATGATGTTTTACCTAACAGGAGTACAAGGACACCTCCCCTTCTTGTTACAGCCCTGTACAGGGTAACTCCTTACACATTCCCATCTCATGATGTTTTACCTTACAGTACCCGTCACATTGCTGCTATGCTGCAGCCACTTTAAGGGTTTCCGGTGGGCTGGTCGTGATGGTGGCACCAATGGTGTAGACGGGCTGCATGTGGAGGGAGCTCTGCTGAGGGGTGTGGAATAGCCTCCTTGGCTACCAGGTGCAGGGCACTGAAATCCAGGTCTGAAACCGCCGAGGAAACATGTACCAGCAGCTTGGAGAGGAACAGGGCCTCGAAAAGGTAACAGTCTATATGCCCATCCGCTTCAGCCACCATCTTGTCCGTGAGCTCAGAGAGATTCCTGTTGCCCAAGTCATGCATGTTTAAGATCTGAATGGCGAGCTCGTGCCAGCTGAGTTCTAGGGAGTCGAGGAGGAAACAACGGAACTGTTCGTACTTGCGCTCCACTGGAACTTACTTTGGCAGTGGTGGTGGCATCTAGAGCGCTGACGATATGCCAGAACTTGGTGTCCTCTGAGATGATTCCCCTGATGTGGAACTAGGACTCAGCCAGTTCCTGGGCTGGTTTGCCCTGAAGGGCGGTAAATGCACGCCCACCACATTGGTCACAGCTGTTGTGACTAGTAGCAGCAGCAGATTCTTGCACTTTGATGCGTTTGATACGGGTTCCAAGATGTTGGAACCAGCGGGGATACCACTGCAGTGACTGCTGCAGCAGTGCTATGAAATGAAGAGACGTCCACACAGTACAAGGGTGAACCAAAAACTGACTTTATTATTTGAATTTGCTGCGTTGCCCCTTATGAGCCGGCTTCCGGAACTGACATCAGCGCATTGCTGCATCACTCCTCGGCTGGCAATGCACCACGTGGAAGTGGGTTTTTTTTAGCTCGCATGTGGCATCAACCTTGGGCTTCCTCTTGGTAGTGAAGGAGGGTTGGCGCCATGTTGGGATGGCTGACTGTTGTGGTGATTCGGCCCATCCACCCGAGTGGTTGCTCAGCCCACTATTCCAATAGGGAAAAAACGAGAATTTAAAAAAATAAGTAATGTCAGAACCCTTAGTTTTGTTCAGTGGCACATAGGGAACAGCAAATAAAGTATATCGGTCAGTCACTCGGACAAATTGACAGAAATGGAGAAAAGTAGTTAACCAGTGCAGGGGCAACATCGTTTACTAATGAGAGGTCCATCCATCTGTTAGCAGCAGAAAAACTATCCTTGAATTTGGTGGGTCGTGATTTCAAGCCCATTCGCAGTAGCTATGCCTGACAGAAGCAGGGGAGGGAAGAAGAGAAGTTATCCTTTAATATCCTGGATCCATATCCTCTCCATCAGGACCATTCATTCCCACTCACCTCCATCCTTACCTTAGCTCTTCTGCAGCTAATCCTTGTCATTGTTTCCTCAGGATCTGACCATTCCAGTGTTTCCAGGCCACCATTTTCCCTTCCACCCTCCATAATCTTCAGATCACTTGCTGCATATTTCCAAACCCACTATTTTTACTTATCCTTTGCTCTGCACTCTCTGATCGACATTGGCAGCAGGTTCAACAGTTTTCTCCGCAACTCCTCTACCTTTTCAATGCCTTACATTCTTTGTGTGCCTTTATAATCAGTCGCTTGCATTAAGATTGCCAATATCTGCCTCAATAATAAATTTATTTTACAATTTAGAGATACAGCATGGTAAAAGGCCCTTCCAGCCCACAAGGCCATGCCACCCAAATTCACCCATGTGACCAATTGACCTACTCACCCCATATGTCTTTGGAGTGTGGGAGGAAACCGGAGCACCTGAAGGAAACCCACGCAGATACAGAGAGAACGTACAAACTCCTTACAAACAGCAGCAGATTCGGTACTGTAATAAAGTTGCTTTAACCTTGACACTAAGTGTACCACCTATCTGTCTGAATAGGGCATCTTAAGAGATTTCCCTTTGGAAAATATTTTACACATCATATTATTGATAAAATGGGTTGCTTACAAAGATTAAAAATGTAAACAATATTTGGCTCACATACAAAAAAACTTTAATGAATTTATAACTTTTAAAGAGAGCATTTCCAGCAGTCAAATGTTTTGATTTCCATGAAAGATGATGCTTAAATACAACTGACAATAATGATTCTTCATTTGATCGAATGAGTGGATCCTCATCAGTCATTGTGATGTTGAATTCCACATGGTCCAAACTTCTGAATCAAGATTTCAGATTCGTGTTTTCTGGAATATAAAAAGCATCAGTAATACTAAGATTCTAATCCTGAAACAGGATTATTGATTCTCACAATATCAGAGCCTACCACTTACTTTCTCAAGTTGTAGTAATATGGAGTAAGATGGCTACATCTATTTCAACCATTATCTGTGAGGTTAAGGAAGGATATCCAAAGAGAGTGACAGATTTTGCAATTATTCTACAAAATCCTTAAAGCTTGGTCACAGGTAATTCTTTTTAAGGGAAAATAAACCATTCATTTGTATGGCACAATTGATCAGCTCGTGAGACCCTGGACAGCCTATATCCAATGAAGTATGCCCAAGATATAATCATATATTGAATCCTACATGAGGAAAGAGTGGTGAAGGGTCAAGAAGTTGTGCAGCGTGTGAGCCTGAGGCTTAGCTGAATGTAAGGGGTTAAATGATCAGGATGCACAAGGGATCAGTTTGGAGGACTATGCAGTTGCAACTTATTGTGGATTGTGTAATCCATGCATTGCAATTTTGACTTAATAGGCTTATGTTATTGGCCTGCTGCATGGAGCTGGGGTTATTTAGATAAACTAAAATAATACAGATGCTGGAAATAGGAAGTAAAAACAGAAAATGTTAAAACGCCAAGTAGGTCAGGCAGGGTCTGCAGAGAGAGATAGAGTTAATGTTTCAGGTCAGTGAAAGTCTCTCACTCAGAATCTACCTGACCTGTGTATTTCCAGGGGTTTTAGTCCCCTTTCTGTATACAGAGAATGGGTTGAGGTGAGGGGGAGCAGGCAGAGCAGAAGAAGCAAAATTGAATTGTATTGCTCATTGTCACAGGCATGTAAATATAATGAAATGCTTTGTTTTATGTGCTATCCAGACCAGACAACTCGAGTGCAGCAGATAATCAATAATAACATTAAAGTACATTGGAAAATCAGGTATCTTAAATATAAGACTGGAGTGGTGTACGCAAGGAGATAAATTTATTTCTTTGTTAATATGTGCAATAAACCAAAATTCAGTTGCTGATTGACATTACCTGTATATGGATTTTAAATTGTATTTTGTCATGGGATGTGGATGCTCCTGGGGGGCTCTTCTTGACCACCGTTAATGCTCTTGGACTGAAGAGAGAGTTAGGTAACTTTTGAAGGCATTGGAGCACATTAGTGGAGCTGGGGATATACCCACACGAGGATGGTAGATTTTTACCGTCATGCAAACGTAACGCCTCCTGTGCAGCCTAAAACATTGAATTTTCCAATTTCAGAGAATCCCCACCCTGATCCTGTTCCATTGTTTCCATCTCTCCATTAAGACCATAAGACATAAGAGCAGAAATAGGTTATTCAGCCCATGAAGTCTGTCCCCACCATTTAACCGTGAGCTGATCCATTTTCCTACACAGCCCAACTGCTCAGCCTTCTCCCCATAAACTTTAAAGCCCTGGCTAATCAAGAACCTGTGGTGGTGAAAGCAGAGAGAGAGAGATACACACACAGCCACCACGTTGAGGGTTGTGAGAGATGATAAAAACTGATATACAAATATGATGAAGATACAAAAATTGATACATGAGTAAATGAATGAAGCCAGTACAAACAGGATGAGACATGGATATTAGAATGCAGGAAGCAGAATCAGTCTGAGTAAGATAAGGATTTCCTAGCCTTGTATGAATGAGATAAGGATAGACAATAGATAATAGAATGTAGGGTTAGTATGAATGAGATAAGGGTCTTCTAGCCCCAGATAGAATTAGCAAGTTTAAATATGTAATTGGTAAGCCTTAGACAGTATTAGCCAGTTCTACATATGAAGAGGACACAGCCCTGAGGGTCGGGAAGGTGTAAATTAGAACAAAGACAGGGTTGTGAATAAGGACAATGACGATAATGACATGAGAAGACACCAACAGGATACCCCCCTGGTCCTCCAAGTGCACAACGTAGGCAGGCAGGATTACCTAATGCCAAACCTCTCCAGGAGGCAGAAGAATGTAAGGGGGAGGGTATTCCTATACTGAAATGAACTGTATAAAAGTTGGGTGAGCCCCAATGTATGTATGTATTCCCATGGTAAGGGGAAGCACCCAACTTTGCATTGTTGTTTAATAAATGTTCTCTGTTCTCAATTTTTGTCTCGAGCAATTTCTGTGAAGGAACATCTATTTCTAACAACTCCCTCCACTGACAGAGTGCCCGACGACGGGGGTAGGTGCAACCCAGCTGATTCAGCTGGACTCATGGACGGAGGGTGACTGGTCAGTGGATGAAGCGAGTGATATCCAAGAAGAGGCATTGAGAACAAACAACGAGAGGATGTTGAAGAAGCGCGCTAGAGATTGCTACTGGAACTCAGTAAGAGGAATTCTACTTGCCTGTTAGTATGGGAAGTGTGGGTAGCAAGGAAGAGAATCCTAGTGAAGGATGTGAGAATCAGATAACCACTTACAGCCCGTTGGGATTAATGTTATCTGACTGGGGCGCGGGAAAGACCCGTGGAAAGAACAAACTGACCATGGTCAGGTATTGTTGTATAGAATGGGTTAAAAGCCCGATTAAAGGGAGCTCTGTATACTGGCCAAAGTTCGGATCCGATGATGACTGGATGTGTCAAGCATTGAACATCTGGCTCTATCAAAACCAGAAAGATAATCTTGAGAGCAGGGAATATGCAGTCTGCTGGCTCAAGGGATCGTTCGAACAATTGGTTTTGAATGAAATAGAATGCAAGGACAAGAGAGATGAGGAACCTTTTGTCCCCGAACCACAAGGATGGGATGTGTTACATTCCCTTCCTCCACCTTATGTTCCTCCTATGCCAGCTCCTATCTTTCCTCCCCCTCCTATGCCCTACCCTTCTGCAACTTTCCCTCCTCCCCCACAGCTAGAGAAAAGAGAAGAGAGTAGGAGTGGTATGATGACCCGTTCACAAAGCACTCAATTGCCACCTCTATTGACCAGAGAGGGAGGCGACTTTAATTCAGAACAGTGTGAGATTCTTCAGGAAGAAAGGGCAGAAACCTCTGATTCATTTCCCAGTGTGAGAGATGGGAAAATTGATCTAAAATTATGAACATGGAAGAAACTAAAATTCATCAGTTAATGGCTGTAACCAGTACAAACAGGATAAGCTTGGGGGTTAGGATGCAGGAAAGCAGAGTCAGCACGATTAACATAAGAATCTTCTAGTCTTTGTGACAAGACCATAAGACTAAGAAAAGGAATGGTAAGGTACAATAGAATGTAGGAAGTTGAGGTAGTCTGGATCAGATAAAGGTCTCCTAGCCCTGGACAGAAGTACCAAGTCCTACATATCTAATTAGCTAACCATACACAGATTTATACATATGAAATTAGCCAACCCTAGATAGAATGAGTCAACTCCGCATACCAAGAGATTGTAGCCCCGAGAATCAGGAAGGTGTGAATAAGGACAATGACATGATGGGACACCCACAGGATACCCCCTGGTCCTCCAAGTGTACTGAAACTGCACGTAGGCAGGAAGGATTACCTATGCCAAACCCATCCAGGGGGCAGAAGAATGTAAGGGGGAGGGCACTCTGATACTGAAATTGACTGTATAAAAATTGGGTGAGCCCCAGTATGTGTGTGTATTCCCAGGGTAAGGGGAAGCACCCAACTTTGCATTGTTATTGTAATAAATGTTCTTTGTTCTCAATTTTTGTCTCGAGCAATTTCTTTAAAGGTACTTTAATTTCTAACAAATGGGGGCTCGTCCGGGATCACACTCCCTCCACTGACAGAGTACCCCGACGACGAGAGTAGGTGCACCCCGGCTGATTCAGCTGGACTCACGGGCGACGGGTGGCTGGTCAGTGGAAGAAGCGAGTGATATCCGAGAAGAGGCATTGAGAACAAACGACGGAAGGAAGCGCGCTAGAGCATTGCTACTGGAACTCGGTAAGAGTAATTTTACTTGTTTATAAGTATGGGAATAATGAGTAGCAAGGAAGAGAGTCCTGGTTCAGGATGTGAACACCAGATAGCTACGTACAGCCCGCTTGGGTTGATGTTATCTGAGTGGGGCACAGGAAAGACCCGTGGGAAAGACAAACTGACAATGGTCAGGTATTGTTGTATTGAATGGGTTAAATACCCGGTTAAAGGGAGCTCCGTGTACTGGCCAAAGTTCGGATCCGAGGATGAATGGATGTGTCAAGCTTTGAACATCTGGCTCTATCAAAACCAGAAAGACAATGTTGAAAGCAGGGAATATGCAGCCTGCTGGCTCAAGGGACCCATTGAACAACTGGTTTTGAATGAGAAAGAATTCAGGTATAAGAGAGAGGAGGAACCTTTTGTCCCTAAATCACAGGGTTGGGATGTGTTACATTCCCTCCCTCCACATGTTCCTCCTATGCCGGCTCCTATCTTTCCTTCCCCTCCTATGACCTACCCTTCTGCACCTCCCCCTCCTCCCCCACCACTAGAGAAGAAAGAGGAGAACCGGAGTGGTATGGTGACTCGCTCACAAAGCGCTCGATTACCACCTCCGTTGACAGTAGAGGTAGAACATTGTAATTCAGAACAGCGTGAGATCCCTCAGGAAGAAGTGGCAGAACCCTGCGATTCACTTCTCAGGGAACAGGAACACAAATCTAAGAAACCAGAAATTAGCTGGATGCGACCCCTGCGGGAGGTTTCCGTGGGAGAAGGTCTGGGGTTCGTAAATGTGCCCCTGACCAGCACTGAAGTACGTAATTTCAAGAAAGAATTAATCTCCCTGATAGAAGATCCCCAGGGATGTGCCGAACAGTTAGACCAATTTTTGGGACCAAATATATATATAATATGGGGGTCTCGACATAGAATCCCCAGCAGGGGAACAATTGGTACTAACAGGTTTTGTTACCAACTCAGCCCCAGACATTAGGAGAAAATTACAAAAGACAGAAAATTGGCATGAGCAGGGAATAACCCAGCTTCTACAGATCACACAAAAAGCATTTGTCCAGACATCTGAGGATAAGCAGAAAGCAAAGGCTAACATTTTGATGCAAGCAGTTAAAGTAATAGTAGATGAGTAACATGGAAAAGGCAGGGACTGTGTGCCAGCTCCTGAATGTTGGGAGAAGCGTCGGGAGTGGGAGAGTAGAGACCAGAGATAATTTCATAAATCACGACTTCCCACTTCAGTCACTGACCAATATTGATTAAAATTCATGCTAAAAATTAAATGTCATAAATGATCGTTTTTCAATACTGTAGAATTAGCGAATTTAACTACCAGTTAATTCCAATTTATGAAATAAATTGTATTCAAATGTGATTTTGCACAGGGAGTACCTGAGAGTTGTGATGTTATAACATTTGCAGGGAGAAATGTTTGCGCAAATAGGGTGAGTTCGACACATCTTATTTTAAGTATATGTAAGATAAAGAAAGGATCTGATGTGTAAAGTGGCTGGATCAGCCAGTTGAAGGGGGAGTGTGCATGTCCCTTTAAGTGCACTGTGGCACTTGAAATTGAGGCTTCAGGCTCTTGTCTTGCAGTTAGAGGTATTTCTTCTACACATTCAGCAGTCAAGGTCCGTGAGTTTAAAGATCACCCACCTCTGGAGAATAAAGATACCTCTGGGGATTCCTATGGGGATTCCTATAAGTTTAATCATTCATTTCTCTGGTGCATTTTCCTCCGGAGTGAAATTAATGCCTCAGCACAATTTCTCTGTATTGCCGCTGTTATTTAATTCATGATAACTTTCCCCATTCATCAGGTTTATATTTAAATCCGGTAGTGCGGAAGTTACATTGTAAATAATCACGGAGGTAAACCCTGCGCGACTGGATTCAGCTTAATGGAGAAATAAACCTGCGAACTGGTCTATGGTGGTGTGTGAGTACTGCAATAGGTGGAATATGATTTACATTGGTGGCATCGTTCAGAACAATTGGGCGCATAGGAATAATAATAGCATTAATTACTCACAGATCTTGTACCTGATACTATTCACTACGTCCCGGCTTCAGGACTGGGAAATTGGCATGGTACAGAGAAATTGCCATGGCACCAATATTTCTTGATTCACTAATGACTCCACAAGCTCCAGGATTCATGCAGCTAAACTTTAAGTGCAATATTATAGAAACTAGCCGGTACTTAAATGATTGTGTGTGCAATCAACATTGCAAAAATATGAAAGGTAATACAGGTGCTCCCCTACTTATGATTTTACGATGACACAATAGCATGACTGTCATTTACTTTCATATAATGTGTTAAAGGTCATCACAAGCATCATTGATTTTTCCAATAAACTTTGATAATTTCTCTAAGGTGAATTTTTTGTAGCCTCGTTGGTTAATCACATTTTCGGAAAGCTTACAGGGACTGTTGGGGGAGAGCAGGGTAGTGAGATCAGTATGAGGACTGATACAGTGCTGTTAATGTTAGACAAGGTACGTCTCCAATTAAGATTTTTTTTCAACTTACGCTGGGTCTGCTGGAACGCAACCCTATCGTAAATTGAGGAGCACCTGTGATGTTCTTCTATCTAAAGCCAGCTTTAGATAAACTCTTATCATTCTGACAAATCCAGGTCTAAGTCTAATTTTCCTCCAGCCTTTGAGCAAGCGCTTCCACTGCTGCATCTTACTGATCACCTCCTCACCAATGAATCAGAAGACCATGGTGTATGGCACTCACTGCACAAGCAGTCTGAAAATGTATACAAGCCTGTTCAACTTCATTTTACAAAATCAACAATCGGTTCCAGGCTCCCCAATGCTCTCTGTGGAGAGAAAATTGCCAGATTTTTACCCTTTTAATGCCCTTGGTTATGTTTGCCTCTTCTCAAAGATTACATGGCTGCACAGAGGAGCAAGGCTGAAAGTGCCTTGAAGTAATCTGTTGGCTGCACTTGTGACCTTTAGTCAGAAAATGCATGGGCTCTTGTCTCACTTTGGGTAGTGTAGCGGTTAGTTCAACTATATTACAGTGGCAGTGATGAGTAGATGGATGTGAGGGGGTTGGAGGGTTATGGGCAGGGAGTAGGTAGGTGGAACTAGTTGGAGTTTCATGTAAATCGGTGCAGACTAGAAGGGCCAATATGGCCTGTTTCCGTACTGTTATTGCTATATGGTTATTATATGGAATATGGTTGTGAGCTGTGGCACAAGGCATTTTACTTAAGGCAGAACTAAAGGTTGAATATGTTTCAAGTTCTCTTGCAGAGGCTCTTGTGCTACAATGTCTGTTATGTACTCTAACAAATTGGAGGGTTGTGCCCCATACAGACAAGCAGCTCCAACTGCATTTTAATAAGGTCTAACATATTCAAAACCCATGCAAATATGGTTTGTGTTTCATTTTACAATTTTTACACTAACACAAAGGAAAGTCAGATTGTTATTCATTTTATTAAAATCTAGTGATTGGTTATATGTAAAAGCATGGCAAGAGGATCAACTAAAACCTGCCTGGGATGGTCCCTTCTGTGTACTTTTAATTACAGACACCGCAGTAAGAACAAGAGAGAAAGGCTGGACCCACATTCAAAGAATTAAACCAGCTTCTGAACCACAACATCACGACACACAGATTCAACCCTCAACCTGGCGTGCAGTTCCTCATCCTTCAGACCTGAAACTTACACTGCGCCGTGACAAAGTGCCGTAATGTTACATTTATTGTTGTATTTTTTTAACTGTTTATACATTTATTGTTGTATTTTTAACTGTTTATTTTTTTTAACTGTTTATTCATTTATTGGGGTATTGTTTGTTAACTGTTTATGTCACTTCATTACTCGCTATGTTTTAAGTCCTCCTGGAATAGGGGCAGCAGAGGTTACAATTGTGCTCCTTTAGAATGTAGACAGGGCATAGATTTAATGTATAGTCATAGTGGGATATGGGTTAACAAGGGATTCCAATACGGACCAGGGGAACTGAACAGCTTTAGTGGAGTACATCTAATTTGTATCTTAGCCTACACAGGTATTAAAGACAGGAGTTTTAAAGCGATAACACAAAGGACATGGTGGGACAAAGACAGACAGAATGGTAGTCAGGATTGTACATGTCGCAGAGAGAGAGAGTTAATACATATGCTAATGTTAGCAGACAAGCTGCAACACACAGTTAAATCACAAGAAACAATCCCCCCCCAGCTTGGTCTCTTTTCATCACCCTGTGAAGGGGAGCACCAGTTACCAACAACGTGAGCTGCTTGACACTTTAATATCAGGCTCCAGACAGCCTTCGGAGATCGGTGGCCCTAGGGTTCGGTGCTGAAGAGGACATCAGATACTAGCCACAATTCAACGGAACCGCCTGACTACTGCTACTCGTTCGCTGCTGAAGGCAGCGTTTCTCACAGACTGCTACTCGTTCGCTGCTGAAGGCAGCGTTTCTCACAGACTGCTACTCGTTCGCTGCTGTAGGCAGCGTTTCTCACAGACTGCTACTCGTTCGCTGCTGTAGGCAGCGTTTCTCACAGACTGCTACTCGTTCGCTGCTGAAGGCAGCGTTTCTCACAGACTGCTACTCGTTCGCTGCTGTAGGCAGCGTTTCTCACAGACTGCTACTCGTTCGCTGCTGAAGGCAGCGTTTCTCACAGACTGCTACTCGTTCGCTGCTGTAGGCAGCGTTTCTCACAGACTGCTACTCGTTCGCTGCTGAAGGCAGCGTTTCTCACAGACTGCTACTCGTTCGCTGCTGTAGGCAGCGTTTCTCACAGACTGCTACTCGTTCGCTGCTGTAGGCAGCGTTTCTCACAGACTGCTACTCGTTCGCTGCTGAAGGCAGCGTTTCTCACAGACTGCTACTCGTTCGCTGCTGTAGGCAGCGTTTCTCACAGACTGCTACTCGTTCGCTGCTGAAGGCAGCGTTTCTCACAGACTGCTACTCGTTCGCTGCTGTAGGCAGCGTTTCTCACAGACTGCTACTCGTTCGCTGCTGAAGGCAGCGTTTCTCACAGACTGCTACTCGTTCGCTGCTGTAGGCAGCGTTTCTCACAGACTGCTACTTGTTGCTGCTGAAGGCAGCGTTTCTCACAGACTTCGTCAGGACAATGCTTACAAAAGTCGGGTGGTTAAAAGACACTGCTTCAATGTTTCAACGTGAATCTGCCCATGCCCATGTTCAGACGTGGCAACTTCGGACTGATGTGGGATGGACTAGACTCTTTACTGAGAACTGGAGCCTGATACTCGCAACCCTAATAAGCAGCTGGACTCGCTACTCTGACCTTCATGGTGCTCCCCTACCTAAAGACCTTACACAGAGATTACAATTCGGTTATTGACCAGCTGGGTAAAACAACACCTTACACTTGAAAGATCAGTATTACTGATCTAAAAGAAAAGTGAGGGGGTGGGGGGGGAATCAGTCACACTGACACTAGTAACCAAAGATCAGTAACACTGATCATGGTGAAAGATCAGTATTACTGATCTAAAAGAAAAGTGAGGATTGTGAGAGATGGGAAAATTGATCTAAAATTATGAACATGGAAGAAACTAAAATTCATCAGTTAATGGCTGTAACCAGTACAAACAGGATAAGCTTGGGGGTTAGGATGCAGGAAAGCAGAGTCAGCACGATTAACATAAGAATCTTCTAGTCTTTGTGACAAGACCATAAGACTAAGAAAAGGAATGGTAAGGTACAATAGAATGTAGGAAGTTGAGGTAGTCTGGATCAGATAAAGGTCTCCTAGCCCTGGACAGAAGTACCAAGTCCTACATATCTAATTAGCTAACCATACACAGATTTATACATATGAAATTAGCCAACCCTAGATAGAATGAGTCAACTCCGCATACCAAGAGATTGTAGCCCCGAGAATCAGGAAGGTGTGAATAAGGACAATGACATGATGGGACACCCACAGGATACCCCCTGGTCCTCCAAGTGTACTGAAACTGCACGTAGGCAGGAAGGATTACCTATGCCAAACCCATCCAGGGGGCAGAAGAATGTAAGGGGGAGGGCACTCTGATACTGAAATTGACTGTATAAAAATTGGGTGAGCCCCAGTATGTGTGTGTATTCCCAGGGTAAGGGGAAGCACCCAACTTTGCATTGTTATTGTAATAAATGTTCTTTGTTCTCAATTTTTGTCTCGAGCAATTTCTTTAAAGGTACTTTAATTTCTAACACCAGGGAGCAGGAACCTAGAACAAATAAGCCAGAAACTAACTGGATGAGACCTCTGCGGGAAGTTCCCGTGGGAGAGGGTCTCGGTTTCGTAAATGTACCCCTGACCAGTACAGAAGTGCGTAACTTTAAGAAAGAGCTGATTTCCCTGATAGAAGATCCTCTAGGGTGTGCTGAACAATTAGATCAATTTTTGGGACCAAATACATATACCTGGGATGAGTTAACATCTATCTTTAAGACCCTGTTCACTTTGGATGAGCGTGGAATGATTTGCCAGGCAGGGATTAGAGTCTGGGATAAGGAACACCAAGGGGGACCAGAGGCGATACCCGGAGAAGCTAAATTTCCCTTGACAAAACCAAATTGGGACAAGAATACTAGTGATGGTCGCACACTAATGGAAGAATATAGGGTTAATTTGATACGAGGAATCAAGGAATCTGTTCCAAAGGAACAGAATTTTAAGAAAGCCTTTGAGGTTCCCCAAGGTCCCGAGGAGACCCCTTCTGCCTTTCTGAATAGATTGCGCACGGCCATACAGCAATATGGAGGTCTGGACATAGAATCCCCAGCAGGGGAACAACTGGTACTAGCAGGTTTCGTTACGAACTCAGCCCCAGACATTAGAAGGAAATTACAGAAGACTGAGAATTGGCATGAGCAAGGAATAGCCCAGCTTCTACAGATCGCACAAAAAGCATTTGTCCAGAGGTCTGAAGATAAGCAGAAAGGAAAGGCGAAAATTTTGATGCAGGCAGTCAAGGGAGTCGTGGAGGAACAACAAGGAAAGGGTAGGGACTGTGTGCCAGCTCCTGGACGTTGGGAGGAGAGCCAGGGGTGGGGAAGTAGATGGAGGAGTAGAGGAGGATTCAGGGGACGACGACCATTCCCGGGACCCTGTGGAGACCCAGGTAGAAATTGGGAAACAGGAGCATTAGTTTGCTACCATTGTAAAAAGGAGGGACACTTTAGGAAAGATTGCCCACTGCGAGCCAGGGAGACGCGATCTTACGCCCTGATGGAAGCAGATTATGAATAGGGGGGTCACGGTTCTCAGTCAATACACACAGTGGGGCTGCATGGAGAACCATTAGTAAATTTAAGCATAGGACCCCACAGTGTCAAGATCGTATTTTTAGTTGATTCTGGGGCAACACGGTCTAGTATTTTACATCAACCCTAGGGTGTTAGGATAGAAGGGACAGTGATAGTTTCGGGAGTAGGAGGAAGAGATTTTACAGTCCCTGTATTAAGAGATGTAAAAATTCAAATGGGCAAAAAGGTAATCACAGAGGATCTTCTACTAGTTCCCCAAGCTGGAGTTTGTCTGTTAGGACGAGATTTACAGGACCAATTGGCTATCGGCACCAGACCACAAGAATCAGGTATCGGGGTTCAACTATATGTATTAAGTGAGGAAGATCGAGAACTTATAAATCTGAGAGTATGGGCAGAAAAAGGCAATAGAGGAGTGTTAGATATTCCTCCCCTACAAGTTACCTTAAAAGACACTCAACAGGTTATCTGACGAAAACAGTACCCCATTCCTATGGCTGGCCGAAAGGGGCTGTAGCCAGTAATTGACCAGTTGGTAAAAGATGGTATACTCGAATCTTGTATGTCACCTTTTAATACCACAATTTTACCTGTCCAAAAATCAGACAGTACCTATCAATTAGTGCAGGACTTGAGGGAGCTAAACAAGATTATTCTCACCCGTCACCCAGTTGTACCTAATCCCTACACGATAATGACACTAATGGTTTAGTGTCATTGATCTCAAAGATGCTTTCTGGACCTGTCTATTAGCCACAGAGAGCAGAGACATGTTTGCCTTTGAATGGGAAAACCCTTTTACTGGACGTAAGAATCAATACCGGTGGACTGTCCTTCCCCAGGGCTTTACAGAATCACCAAATTTATTCGGTCAGGTCTTAGAACAAATACTAGATGAGGCTTCTCGGAGAGAGAATTGTCAGTTGATACAATATGTTGATGACTTGTTAATTACTGGAAGAATGTACGATTTAGCTAAACAGTTTACTGTTGAACTTTTAAATTTTCTAGAGAATAAGGGTCTTAGAGTGAATGAATCCAAATTACAATTTGTACAATCAGAAGTTAAATACTTAGGTCATCTGGTGAGTCAGGGAACTAGGAAAATAAGTTCAGAGAGAATACGTGGTATTCTGCAGATTCCCCCTCCCAAAAATGCCCAAGAACTTCGGAAATTCCTTGGTTTAGTGGGATTCTGTAGAATCTGGATTGAAAATTATTCTAGCCTGGTCAGATTTCTCTATGATAAACTCGCGATTGTAAGAGGCGAAGCTGTTGTCTGGACAGACGAAGAGATTAAAGATTTTAACTTCGTGAAACAGAGCCTTATTAGTGCCCCAGTCTTGGCACTACCCGACTTAAATAAGCCTTTTGCCTTATATACCAATGCGAGAGGAGGTGTAGCCACCGGAGTACTAACCCAAGAGAGGGCAGGCTATAGACAGCCAGTTGCTTTTCTCTCAAAAGTTTTAGACCCCGTTTGTTGTGGATGGCCAGAATGTGTGCTAGCCATCGCAGCCACTGCTATTTTAGTTGAGGAAGGACGAAAGATTACATTTGGTGCCCCGATGATAGTTCACACCCCTCACATAGTCCACAATATTCTCTTACAGCTTGCTGGAAGGTGGCTCACAGACTCTAGAATTTTAAAATATGAAGCGATTCTAATGGATAGGGATGATTTGACCTTGCTTACAACTAAAAACCCTAACCCAGCAGCCTTCCTGGTCGCTCCAAATTCTGACGATACCATTAATGAATTAGAACATGTGTGTTTAGAAGTTATAGATCTACAGACCAAAATTAGAGAGGATTTAAGTGATCAGCCTTTACAGGAGGGTGAAAGATGGTTTATTGATGGATCTTCACGTTGCATTGATGGAACTCGCTATGGCGGGTATAGTGTAGTGGATGGGAAAGAAGGAGTGGTAATTGAAGCTGGTTGCCTCCCTGGTCATTGGTCAGCACAATCTTGTGAATTATATGCCCTCTGTCGAGCACTTCAGGGTCTAGAGAGTAAGGTGGGTACTATCTACACCGACTCTAAGTACGCTTTTGGGGTAGTGCACACCTTTGGGAAGATCTGAAAAGAACGGGGAATGATAACTGGTAAAGGACAGAAGTTAGCCCATGAAAACTTAATTGTCCAATCCCTCGATGCCCTTATACTACCTAACGAAATAGCTGTAGTACATGTACGAAGTCATCAAAGTGATGACAGTCTCAAAGCCCAAGGGAACAGACAGGCTGATGCAGCTGCCAAACAGGCTGCACTAGCAGAGAAAATTGACATGCACCTGTTACTGCCCACATCACTAGAGGTTAAAAAGACTTCCATCTTTTCCCGGGAAGAGGAGGTCTCCATGAAAGACCAGGGTATGCTCCAAATGGCCGATGGGTTGTGGTGGATGGCAGATGGACGTCAAGTCCTGAATAAAGCCTTGGCTCGCCAAATTGTAGATCAGATACACCAACAGACACACTGGGGAACCCAGGCACTTGTCGATACTTTTGTGCAATCACTTCATTGCTTCGGCATATACACAATAGCCAAACAAAGTACTCGGGGCTGTCCGATCTGTCAGAGAGTAAATAAGAAATCTATGCGCCAGGTAATGCCTGGCGGCCGCGATATAGCCATACGCCCATTTCAACGGATACAAATTTACTTTACAGAACTTCCTAAGATAGGAACTTACAAATACCTCCTGGTGATGGTAGATCATTTCACACGATGGGTTGAGGCTTTCCCAACCCCTAATGATCGTGCCAGCACCGTTATCAGAATACTAATGGAATCTGTGATTCCACGATATGGTATGATTCAAACCATTGACTCAGATCGAGGTACACATTTGACCTCTCAGGTACTCCAGGGAGTATGCAAGAGACTGGGAATAGACTGGCAGCTACATACCCTGTGGCACCCCCAAAGCTCAGGCCGTGTTGAACGAATGAATCAAACCTTGAAAAATCAGCTCACTCGACTCCATGAAGAGACTGGCCTCTCTTGGATTAAATCTTTACCCTTAGCTCTAATTCGAACTCGCACAGCCCCTCGTAAGGACCTTGCAGTCTCACCATATGAAATGATGTTTGGTCTTCCTTACATGGGATTCCACACTGATACCACTATCCCTGAAGCTAACGACCAATATATTTCTAAATTTTTACAGGGGCTGTCTACTTCTCTCCATGAATTAAGACAAAAGGGCTTATTAGCTCAAACGCCGCCCCTGGAGTATCCTATTCATTCTATTAAACCGGGTGATTGGGTTTATGTCAAATCATGGCAAGATAACCAACTTAAACCTGTCTGGGATGGCCCCTATTGTGTACTTTTAATTACAGACACTGCCGTGCGAACGAAAGAAAAAGGCTGGAGCCACATCCAACGAATTAAACCAGCTACTGAACCACAGAATAACAACTTTGATAATCTATCCTCCACCTGGCGTGCAGTCCTTCATCCTTCTGATCTCAAAGTTACACTACGTTGGGATAAAGTGCCGTAATGTTGTTTCTACCATTTACTGTATTCTTTCTATTATTTACTGTATTGTTTAATTGTTGCCTCCCAATTTCTGGGACTCCATTTAATTACTCACTATGTATTAAGTCCTCCTGGAATAGGGGCAGTAGAGGTCACAATTTTTTACCTTTAGAATGTAGACAGAGCATAGATATAATGTATAGTCATAGTGGGATATGGGTTAACAAGGGATTTCAACACGGACCAGGGGAACTCAACAGCTTTACTGGAATAGATTTAATTTGTATTTTAGCCTACACAAATATTAAAGACAGGAGTTCTAAAGGCACAGCACAGAGGAGATGGCGGGATGAAGACAGACAGAATGGTAGTCAGCATTGTACATGTGGCAGAGATAGAGTTAATACATATGCTAATGCACACGGACTCGCTTCTACTCACAACCTCACTGATACTCACACTAAGCTAACAGACAAGCTGCAACACACGGGTTAAACGATCAGAAACAATCCTCTCCAACTTGGTCTCTTCTCAAACATCCTTTGGGTCTCTCATACATTCAGAATGACAAACACCACCCCGTTAAGGGGAGCACCAGTTACAAATGACGTGAGCTGCTACAGAACTCTAAAGCTGCTTGGCATTTAAATCGTTTAATCAGACTCCAGACAGCCTTGAACATCATCATCAAACGGAGATCAGTGGTCCTGAGTTTCGGGGCTGAAGAGGAACGGCAGATACGAGCCACAATTCAACAGAAACACCTGGCTCTCAAATACTCGTTGGCTGCTGAAGGCAGCGTTTGTGAAAGACTGACTAAGGACAATGCTCACAACAGTCAGGCGGTTAAAGATATTTCTTCAGGAGTTCGAAAAGCTTCCCATACCCAGGTACAGACTTGGCAACCTTGGTCCGGTGTGGGATGGACTAGACTTTTTATTTGTAACTGGAGTCTGATACCCACAGCCCTTATAGCAGCTGGACTCGCTATTCTGACCATTATGGTGCTCCCCTGCCTAAAGACTTGTGTACTGTTCTTAATTCATCGACCCCCTCGCCAGAACACAATCACCCAAAGGATGTGTGTTTCCCAACTTTCATCTGAAGATACTGAGACCGCAGTCCGTTTATTGACCAGCTGGGAAAAACACCAAGTTGTCAAGTAAGACATTTTCATTTAAAGACATCAGTAATACTGATCTAAAAGAAAAGTGAGGATTGTAAGAGATCAGTAACACTGATCATTGTGAGAGATCAGTATCACTGATCTAAAAGAAAAGTGAGGATTGTGAGAGATGATAAAAACTGATATACAAATATGAAGATGAAGATACAAAAATTGATACATGAGTAAATGAATGAAGCCAGTACAAACAGGATGAGACATGGATATTAGAATGCAGGAAGCAGAATCAGTCTGAGTAAGATAAGGATCTCCTAGCCTTTAGATCAGCAAGTTCACTGTATGAATGAGATAAGGATAGACAATAGATAATAGAATGTAGGAAGTAGAGTTAGTATGAATGAGATAATTCTAGCCCCAGAATTAGCAAGTTTAAATATGTAATTAGTAAGACAGTATTAGCCAGTTCTACATATGAAGAGGACACAGCCCTGAGGGTTGGGAAGGTGTAAATTAGAACAAAGACAGGTTGTGAATAAGGACAATGAGGATAATGACATGAGAAGACACGACAGGATACCCCCTGGTCCTCCAAGTGCACAGAAACAGCACGTAGGCAGGCAGGATTACCTAATGCCAAACCTCTCCAGGAGGCAGAAGAATGTAAGGGGTGGGTATCCCTATACTGAAATGAACTGTATAAAAGTTGGGTGAGCCCCAGTGTATGTGTGTATTCCCATGGTAAGGGGAAGCACCCAACTTTGCATTGTTGTTTAATAAACGTTCTTTGTTCTCAATTTTTGTCTCAAGCAATTTCTGTGAAGGTACATCTATTTCTAACAGGGTCGTTAATGACTTTTTATTCAAATTCAACCCGCCCCTTTAAGGGCAGCATGAGCTCAGTCACCTGGTGCATTGTGACATCATAATCATTGCCCAGGGTTCGCGCTGGAAGGGCTGCTGGAGTTAGAGAGAAACCTCTGATGATGCTATTTCCCATGGCTGCCCCGCCACGTGGTGATACAAGCGGGGCTGGTTCGCCATGAGGATGTAGAAAAAATGTATAATGTCAACTTGGAAATCAGAAGAGAACCTGAGAGTACAGCAATGGTACATAGAAATGAATAAATGTATTCCATTGGAAAAAATAACATACAACTTAAAAAATAAAGTCACATTATTTGAACAAATTTGGGATCCGTACATGGAACACAACAGAGAGGGCCTACCGCGGATCTCCACCCCCTAAAATGATAGAATGAGAAGAGGAAATGAACTGACCCAGTGTGTAAAAGTAGATGACACAATTTTCTTGATAATTTTCATTGTGTGATGACATTGTTTAATGGGTTTATTGAATTGTATATGTTGAACGTTTAATGGGTTTGGAGGGGTGTTGGAAAGGGGAGAAAATGTCACTGTATATTCAAGAGGGAAATTATTGTGTGTATTTTGATTAATATGGTTCATAGTGTGAAAAATTTTAAAAAAAATTTTAAAAATGGATGTGCGCCGCCACACAAACCCCTCCAGAACCGGCTACATGTCCTGTCGCTTTGGCGGCCGGCCCCGGCGCTTGGTCACAGCCGTCTGCACCAGCTGTGTTAAGTCCAGATGGGCCACCTTCAGGCGGTCCACTGTAAAAAGTTCCTCCCTCTCCCCCCCCCCCCCATTGTCTAGGGTGAAGGTTACTCCTGTCCGGTGCAAGACTTTGTACGGTCACTGCAGCGACGCACCCTGTGGCATCCTTTGCACAAAAACAAATTGAGCCAAATCGAGTTCTTTGGGGAGGTGGATTGGCCGGGTGCCTTGGCATGTTGGGGGTGGGGGAGCCAGGGAGCCCAGTCTCCTGCAGAGGTCTGCCAACAGGTTTGCTCGGTGGCCACAGTGTCAGGGTCTGAGCTAAAAAACTAATCCAGTAGGAAAGCAATGTGCCATACACCATCTCTGCCGTCGAGGCTGTAGGTCCTCCTTGGGTGCCGTCCTAATCCCGAGGAGGACCCAGGGTAGCTCATCCGCCCAATGTAGTCCAGAGACCCTGGCCATGAGCGATGCCTTCAGATGACTGTGGAACCTCTCCACCAACCCGTTGGACTGCAAGTGGTATGCTGAGGTGTGGTGGAGCTTCACCCCCAAGAGTTTCACCATCTGGGTCCACAGGGTGGACATGAACTGCGGACCCCTGTCACTGGTGATGTGCACCGAGACTCCGAATCAGACGATCCATTGGTTGACCAGAGTCTCCACGGAGGCTTCCTTGATTGGCGCAGTCAACCACTGTGAGGAGGTAACGAGCCTCCCTTGACACCGGCAGGGGTCCAATGATATCGACGTGGATGTGTTGGAACCTGTGAGCCACCGAGTCAAAGTTCTGTAAAGGAGCCTGCGTGTGTCAGTAGACTTTGGAGGTCTGGCACCTGGTGCAGTTCCTGGCGAGCTCCGCCACCTCTCTCTTTAGCCCATGCCAGACAAACTGCTCTGCGACCATATGCACCATCGTCTTCACCGCTGGGTGAGCGAGGTCGTGGACTAGATTGAATTCCCTTGCTCTCCAGTGCGGCAGGACTATAGGATGCAGTGTACCTGTTGACACATTGCAGAGCAGTGTGTCCAGGCTGCTGAGCAACTGGATGCCTTCAAGTTTAAGGCCCAAGATGGCAGTCCGCAAGGCCTGCGTCTCCTCTGGGCCTGGGCCAGTTGCATGTAATCTAGGCCGGGGGAAAGATTGTTGATGGCGGGTCATGAAAGTGCATCCACCACCACATTGTCCTTACCAGCCCTGTGTCGGATGTCGGTCATGAACTCCGACATGTACAAGAATTGGTGCTGTTGTCTGGCAGATCACGGATCCTTGGCCATTGCCAGTTCATGGGTGAAGGACTTGTGGTCCGTGAAGACTGTGAATGGCCTGCCCTCGAGGAAGTAGTAAAAGTGGCGGATGGCCAAGTGTAGCGCCGGGAGCTTCCAGTCAAAGGTGCTATTTTTGAGTTCTGGTGAGCACAGCTGCTTGCTGAAAAAGGGCAGCGGGTGCCAGTGTCCATCGAGCCACTGTTCCAGAACCACCCCCCCCACCCCCACTGCTGTAGCTGAGGCGTCCACAGAGAGTGTCGTGTGCACCTCTGGCCGTGGGTACACTAGTGGTGTCACGTTGGCAAGGTCCTCCTTCGTCACGATGAAAGCCTTATTCGCCTCTTCTGGCCAGGACAGAGTCTTTTCTTTGGTGGCCATTAGCGCGAATAATGGGCGCATGGTACATGCGGCTCTGGGGATGAAACTATGGTAAAAGTTCACCATCCCCATGAACTCCTGGAGGCCTTTGAGGGTGGGGTTTTGAGGAAATGTTGGATGGCCGCTACCTTCTCTGGCAAGGTGTGGCCCCAGCCGCTGATATGATGAGCCCCAAGAACTGGAGGGTCTCCTTGCCGAAATGGCATTTGGCCGTGTTGACTGTGAGGCCGAAATCAGCCAGGTGAGCAAAGAGGGTGCAGAAGTGGGCTTTGTGTTCATCGCGGCTGCGACTGGCAATGAGTATATCATCTAGGTAAATGAACACAAAGTCCAAATCCCTCCCTACCGCGTCCATGAGGCATTTATCTCCATGAACATTTGGGCTGCATTCTTTAGGCTGAAGGGCATACGCAGGAACTCGAAGAGGCTGAAAGGGGGGATAATGGCAGTCTTACCCATGTCATCTGGGTGCACCGGGATTTGATGGTATCCATGCATGAGGTCTACCTTGGAGAAGATCTGTGTGCCATGGAGGTTGGCGGAGAAATCCTGTATATGAGGCACCGGGTACCTGTCGGGGGTGGTTGCATCATTCATCCACCAGTCCCTGCATGGTCTCCAGCCCCCAGACGATTCTGGGACCATATGGAGCGGTAATGCCCAGGTACTGTCTGAGCACCAGATGATTCTGAGTTCTTGGAGTGTGGAGAACTCCTCCTTTGCTTGCTGGAGCTTCTCAGGTGGCAGCCATCTCAGCCTAGCGTGCAGCAGGGGCCTTGAGTGGAGATGTGGTGGAAGACCCCATACTGGGGCACAGCGGCATTGAAACATGGCTCTAGGATGGCAGAGAACTCGCGGAGGTTGTCAGCAGCTATAGAGGCAATTTCGGGCCTGCAGGCATCTGCTGTGTCCAGTCGTGTGGAGTGGAACGTTCGGGCATTGACCAGCCTCTTGCCCTTCATGTCGACCAGGAGACCGTGAGCCCTCAGGAAGTCGGCCCCAACAGCGTAGTGCCCACGGAGGAAGGACGAACCTCCAGTGGAACTTCTCCCTCCCTATCTGGATCTGTGTCCTGTGAGTGCCATAGGTCCTGATGGTGGAGCCGTTGGCCGCCCGCAGGGTTGGACTGCGAGATCGGGTGCGAGTCTCTAATGCAGAGGGAGGGAAGGGCGCTCAGCTTGGACCCTGTATCCACCAGGAATCAGCGGCCAGTGGACCTGTCCATCACATGAAGGAGGCTGTTTGTGCAGTCAGGCGTCGCAGCCACCAACGGTGGCTGGCCTGGTCGTTTCCCTGGAACCCGCAAGGTTGGCAACACTCATGGGCTTGTGCTCCCCAGCTCTGGTGGCAGAAGCACCAGGGCGACTGGCCCTCCTCTGGCTTGGTCTTGGGGGTGAGCGGCAGTCTGCTAGCTCCCGGATGTGCCATCAAGTTGAAGGCTGCCTCATTCTCCCTCTTCGTGCGCTAGGGGGCGTCCACATGGGTTGCTGCCTTTCGCGGGTCTGTGCCGTCCTCATCCATAAGGTGCAGCCTAATGTTCTCTGGCATTTGTTCCAGGAATATTTGGCGGAAGAGAAATAGGGCCAGGGCCAACATCTCGTCCATCAGCGCCGAAGGACTACAGTCTCCAACCCCATCCAGGTGTAGGATCCTGGAAGCCCGTTGCTGGGGAGTAAGCCCAAAAGTTACAAGCAGCAGGTTTTTAAGGGCAGTGCCCACAGCTGTGGGGTGGTGGATGACGTCGTCCACCCTCGCTGCCGTATCTTGATCCAGAGTGCTCACAACGTGGTAAAACATCATGGCATCTGTGGAGATGTTGCGGAGTTGAAACTGTGCTTCCACATTCTCGGTCGGTGAGTCCAAAAGGGGGGAAGCTTGATGGAGACAGCGTTAAGCTCTGCTGAATCCATGGTGTTCAGGAGTCCAGAAATTCACCTAGGCTCGTCGGGGTCACCATTGTGGCGGTGTGAGCAGTGGAAGAAACACAGCCACCACATTAAGGGTAATTAATGACTGTTTTTATTCAAATTCAGCTCGACCCTATAAGGGCAGCATGAGCTCAGTCACCTGGTGCATTGTGACATCATAATCGCTGCCCAGGGTGTGTACTGGAGGGATGCTGGAGTCAGAGAGAAACCTCTGACGACGCCATTTCCCCATGGCTGCCCCGCCATGTGGTGATACAAGCGGGGCTGGTTCGCCATGAGGATGTGGCCGCCACAAACCCATCAATTCCTTAAATGCACCCAATGACCTGGCCTCCACAACTACCTGCGACAACAAATTTGGTGGCAACAGATTGACCACCATCTGGCTGAGAAAATTTCTGTGCTTCTTTGTTCTAAGCGAACACCCTTTAATCTTGAAGTTGTGCCCTCTTGTCATGGACTCTCCCACCATAGGAAATAAAACCTTTCCACATCTACTCTTTCAATATTTGAAATGTTTCAATGAGATACCTGCTCCCATTCTCACTTTAGTTTCAAACCTTCCCTTACCCCATGGCCTCCTTCTTGGCCTCTCTTCCCATCTCTCCCACTCATTTCTCCAGTATCCTATCACCTCTGTCTGCTCTTCCTTTTGTGCTTGATGCCTCCCCTTCCCACTTTAATCTTGATAAAAATCCATGTCCTACAATGTTAACTGTTCGTTTCTCTCTGCAGATGCTGCCGAACCCATTGAGTGCCTCTTCTCATCATTTTCTCAAGCATCTGCAGTTCATGTGTTTCTTTTTTCTATTTCCCTGAACTAGAGAGGGTCTTACAACAACCAGTTTCACGGTCACCATTATTTTTCAATTCATTCAATTACTTGAATGTAAATTCCTCAGCTGCCAGAGAGGAATTCACAATTATAGGTCTGGGTCAATAGCCTGGAAGCTAACTGCAGTGCTGCCAATGCATTTAACAGGTGCTGAGGATATATGGTAAGATGGCACACTACATTAATAAATGCCCTGACAAAAATATTTGTATCCACATTTAACGGCAGCTTAAATTTCTAAACATTGTTCATTCTTATCCCTGAGGTGATACTTACTGAGCTGCATTGCAGAGGTGGCATTCATTGTCATAGGTGATGCCATCGGTTCCACATATGGGTATATAGCTTTTTGGGCAGACTTGGAACAACTCTCTTAGCTGCTCACAAATGGGCTGAAACACAGATCACAACCACTTGTAGTCAGTCCAAAGCAAAAGCAAGCTAACGATGCAGCCAGGAAAGTAACACATCACAGCTCACCTCAGTGGCTTCGTCTGAAAATGAGAATTCGGCAGCTGAAAGGCAAAAGGTGAAGGTCAGATCATCACCATGGAAACAAAACATTGCAAAGCACAAGTTCAACAGATACTCACCCTTTGAAATTCCACAAAAATCCATTCTGGGCTTGGATCAAAGTACAGAGCCTCTTTTGCAACCAAAATCTAAATTGAGTTCCAGCAAAGTTGTTGATACTGAGACAACTGGGACTGAATAGATAGAGGTTTGTAAAACAGGGACTCTCATTAACTCTCACTCCCTCTCTACAGATGCTGCCTGATCTGTTGGGTCATTCCAGCATTTGCAGTTTTTACTTCAGACATTCTCAAACTTTACTGAGGAACCAATGCTGGGAAGAAACATGTGAATGGCATTCATGTTGATATTATATTCCATATTGGTTCTTCAGTATTCCCTGTATCACAATTAAATGTTCCACAACTGAACGTTCTTTCAAATTGATCCTCCCCTCCCCTCTCTTTCTCAAAGCCCTGAGCAGCAGAGAGCACCATCAATGCTGAGAATTCCTTGATGTAGCTTTGGTTACTGCAGTATTTCTCACACTGATCTCACGAAAACTGGTGATGTGCGGAGCATGTGGACCTGCTCTTATCTTGGTTCCCATTCTCTTCCATTCATCTCAAATTCTGCCCTCTCCCCCCTTGCTGCTGCCAAACTGCATTTTGCTGATGAAGGATTCCCTTGAGGAAGCTACAGGCTCCAGGGTTTGACTAAAGATCCAAAGGCAGGATCTTACAAATCCAAACTACATTGATCTACACACTCCTTTGATGAATTCTTATTGAAAGAACACCAGAATCCCCACCCTATCCATCTCATCCTCCACATCCTCCTCCTCTCCCACATTCTTCTTCACCCTCCCCAACTTCCCGCTCTCCCTACCTCCACCCCTTCTTCACACTTCACTTTTCTGCCCTCCTTATCCACCCTTCTCCCACATTCTCCACCCTCTCCCATCCCTTCATACTATCTCCCACTGGCCCCTCCTCCACCCTCCCCTCTCTCTGATGGTGCTGTTTTGAAATCACCTCTGGGTTCACTTTCCTCAATCCCACATTGCCATTTTCTCACACCTCACACCCAATCTAGTGAGAATTTGTTACGTTACATTTGACGTCCTGTTTTGCGGAAACTGCCAAAATGTTTGGCCTGGAAGTCAGCCTGAAGAAAACTGAGGTCCTCCATCAGCCAGCTCCCCACCATGACTACCAGCCCCCCCACATCTCCATCGGGCACACAAAACTCAAAACAGTCAACCAGTTTACCTATCTCGGCTGCACCATTTCATCGGATGCAAGGATCAACAACGAGATAGACAACAGACTCGCCAAGGCAAATAGCGCCTTTGGAAGACTACACAAAAGAGTCTGGAAAAACAACCAACTGAAAAACCTCACAAAGATTAGCGTGTACAGAGCCGTTCTTCAGCACACTCCTGGTCGGCTCCGAATCATGGGTCCTCTACCGGCATCACCTACGGCTCCTAGAACGCTTCCACCAGTGTTGTCTCCGCTCCATCCTCAACATTCGTTGGAGCGACTTCATCTCCAACATCAAAGTACTTGAGATGGCAGAGGCCAACAGCATCGAATCCACGCTGCTGAAGATCCAACTGCGCTGGGTAGGTCACGTCTCCAGAATGGAGGACCATCGCCTTCCCAAGATCGTGTTATATGGCGAGCTCTCCACTGGCCATCGTGACAGAGGTGCACCAAAGAAGAGGTACAAGGACTGCTTAAAGAAATCTCTTGGTGCCTGCCACATTGACTACCGCCAATGGGCTGATCTCGCCTCAAACCGTGCATCTTGGCGCCTCACAGTTCGGTGGGCAGCAACCTCCTTTGAAGAAGACCGCAGAGCCCACCTCACTGTCAAAATACAAAGGAGGAAAAACCCAACACCCAACCCCAACCAACCAATTTTCCCTTGCAACCGCTGCAACCATGTCTGCCTGTCCCACATCGGACTTGTCAGCCACAAACGAGCCTGCAGCTGACGTGGATTTTACCCCTCCATAAATCTTCGTCCACGAAGCCAAGCCAAAGAAAGAAGACATTTGTTCTCAGGAAAAGAGACCAAAAGTGTATCTGGCATTCCAAGTGTAGTCTCATAAATTCTTATTTGTATGTCATTCTCCGAAAGAGTATGAATGCTGTGCCAATGAAAGTTTGCAAAAACGAGGTGGCATGAGTTTTTACTGCACAAGGATTGAAGAGAAATGAATTAAAAGCGAGAAATTGAATTAAGCTTTAGTTTGGTTGTAATCTCAAATGCATAGATGATTTGAGGAGCAGAATGGACTACTCCTGCTCCTCTGATTCTGTACAATGAAAGCATTTAAAATGAAAGAGAAATATTTAAGAATTAATCTCTTAGTGTAAATACGTTTCCACTTTTATAAGTCTCTGATTCCCCAAATCCCAGAAATGTATTATCAACTTTAGTGTAGTGGTTAGCACAATGCTATTACAGCTCCAGCGATCGGGGTTCAAATCCACCGCTACTGCTTGTACCTTCTCCCTGTCATCATGTGAGTTTCCTCTGGGTGCTCCGGTTCTGCCCATGTTCCAAAGATGTATGGAGTTTGTAGGTTAATTGATCACATGGAAATGTTTGGGTTGCAGGGGCTCATGGGCCAGAAGGGCCTGTTACTGTAGGACCAGGCAGTATTTCTGAATTATGAATTAAAATGTTGTTGTTCAGGGCCAAATCATCAGTTGCCCTTTCTTTCCTTTGAATGGTGCGTGACCTGCTGAGTTTCTCCAGCACATATGTGCATCACACTCATTGAAAGATTGTGCATTTAATTGCATAACTTTCTCTCATGTTTTCACATTTTTGTTTTATTTCACCAGGCTTTACAGCACAAACTCTTTGGTTATCACCTTTCATATGCCACCAGGTCTGGCAACTTTAAGGACTCTTAGCAAATTATTTTCATAGCTCATCCAGTTATGTGGGCATAAGTAGATCTTGACTTCTTTTCCTGTTCAGTGTCACTGTCCAGAAACATTCCCGTATTTCCAAATCTCACCAAATATCAATGCCCATTTCTGAATCTGGATGAGAAAGTTCAAAGAACTAGTAGAAAGACCTGAGCAGGTACATTACTTTTAAAAGTGTCTTTTCACTCAAACTGTCAAAGAGAAAAAAAATGAAACCCAACAGTGCTGCAAAGAGTAACTTACCCAGAGTGGAGAGGAAGCAGAAGGAGACCAGAGCAAAAGCTGAGAATGCTTTCATTCTCCTGCAGTGGAGGCCAGTGCAATCCTCGTCCTCTATTGACGCTTGTCTCTGTGTGGCTTTGCACATGGTGGAGCTGGTTTATATAAAGGGAAGACTGCTTAATGACTCATTGAGCAACGTGAACTGCACAGAGGGTAAATGTGGACTTGGATGGCCCAGAGTGTGAGTGTATATATACACTATACACTTGTGTCTGTGTGCAAAAAATATCAACGAGTACACTGGAGCATGTCTAAAGCAACACTCAGCTCCAGGCACAGCACAAACTTACAAATGTTGAGGGTCATTCTTTATTGAAGTAGAATGAACTTTTTGTCTTACTAAAGCAGAATGTTGCAATGACTAGATATGGCCTTGTGTAAAAGCAACTGTTGTTCAATATGTCAGCCACTATCCACATTCAATATGGATAGTGGGAATTCAATTTTGGCAAATTGCTGCTTTGAATGTTGAATAGCATCAAAATTGCTTTGAACGAAACTAGACAGAAGGATGTCATTTGGTCTGTGGTGATTGTTTGAAAGATCTATCCGGTCAGCTCGAGGCTCCACTCTGTTCACCCACAAAGTATTCTCCATTTAGAATGTCACTGAATCTACTTCTACAAAACTTTAAATTAGATCAGAACAGATTGTTGCGTATAGAAATACCCTTCCGCTGCCCCTGGTACTTTTAATTCTGTTTAATCCCGCTAATTGCCAGCTCTCTGGGGAGAGATGGATCTGCATTCTTACTGTACTCCTGCAAGTGCCCAATTAAACAGACATAGGCCTTACGGAACTGGGATTGGGGATCCTCTTGGGTGCAGGAGGTCACTGTCCATGGATAACCAAACCAGGAGATATTATTCATGAGCCAAGAAGGATCTCAGGCTCATGTTAAAAAAAATTCCTGCCAGTGGAACTTTTCTTCCTCCACTCAATCAAAATGATTTACCATTTTTTAACACTCCCTGCTTCTGCTCATAGAAGAACTATTCTTGATTTCTGCTAAATCTTCAAGGCCTTGTCATCCTTCCCAAACTGTGCTCCTCATAATTGGAACTCAGTGCTTTGCAAATGCTGTGCCTTTCTATCCACCATACAAAGACAGGAAAAAAGTTTGATTTTTAACGTCCTCTCAACTCCATTTGCACTTTCAAAATTTTACTTGCATTGTAACCACCAATTTCTCTGTCACCACACCAAAGCCAAAGACTTTAGTTTGTATTGCCTTTCCACATCCAAGCTAATGAACTACTTCTTCCCTCATCTACTTTAAATGGGAGAATGCATTTTGTTCTTTTTAGCGGGAAGAATATGAAATAGAATGTATTGTTTTAAATTTGTGAACAATTACTAAGCCTTGATGTAGGAAATGACCTTACAGTAATGGTTCATGGAACACACCAAGTTATCAACCAGATACAGTGGACAAATGATATGTCAGTCTTTAGTACAACGGGATCAGAAGACAAAAGCTTGGAGTGTTTAATGGTTTAACTGGAGAAATACCTACAGTTTTGTACTAATAACGAATGGATGAAATAACTATTGCCTTTTCCATAAGTACAATGTATAGTTGCAATTAAAATCTTACTGGCTGCTGTTTCCTAGGTACATAAACACTCCAATGCAAATAATTAACATAAGTGAAGAGAAAAAAGATAATTAAAAAAGGATAAATAATTGCAGTTGGCTGGTAGTACAAAAAATATACAGTGTCAGTAGTGCAGACAGATCTTGGGTGGTCCTGGAGTAGTGTTGCGTTGTGGGTAAGGAGAAATTTCAAGATAGCTGTGGGAAAGAAACTGTTCTTGAACATGGATGTGCTGAACTTCAGGATTCTGTACCTCTGCCTTAAGGTGGTAGCAAGAAGAGATTGTGACCAAGGTGATGGGGGTATGGTGTTGGCTGCTTTCCTGATGTCTTCAATGGACAGGAGGTCAGTGCCTTTAACGTCCTTGATTAGGACTGCCACTTTCTATAGCCAGCTGTGTTCTGGCATTCGAGCACTCAGTACTTGCCCCAGAGTCAGTGCAATGTGACCTCACTACACAAACTCTTGGGATGAGGGGATTCTCTGAGGAGTGATTGAGTCAGACTTGCCAATATTCACAGAACTTTAGACAAATGAGAAATGATGAAATGAGCTATATACAGAGGGAAAACACAAAAGGTACAGATATTGGAATCTTGAGAAGACAAATAACTGCTGGAAAACTCAACAAGTATAAATGTTTCAGAGGTGAAATTTTTATCATTATATCTTAGTCTTGATAAAGAGTTTGACCTGAAAAATTGATTGACCATTCTACTCATAAATGCTGACTGACCTGCTGAGTTCCTCCAGCATTCTTTGTCTGCTCAGTATCCAGAGAGGGTTTGGCTGGGCAGAGACTGAGAATACAGAATATAGGGGAAAGTCTTGAGATAATGATTCTGCCATTGTGTTCTGTGATAAGGAGCCATCCCTTTACTGAGAGGGCTGGAATCAATTTGACCAAAGACTGTAGATGTTCATCCACTGAGGACATTCAAGATGGAGATCAATTGATTCTAGGTTACTCAGGGAATCGAAGGATTTGGGTATTAGCTGCTGTGGTCTGGAAAAAAGCAGATCAGCCCTAATCCTATTGAAGATGAGCAGTTTCAAAGGACTGCATGGTTTTATTCTGAGGAGATAGTACCAATGATCAAATTACTTGAATAGACTGTGAATAGCCCTTTTTTGTCCTACCCTAACCGTAACACCAATCCAAGACCACAAAAGATCTGTCTGCACTTCTGGCACAATACATTAAACAACAATGAAGACGCTGTTTACATCCGGTACCGCACGGATGGCAGTCTCTTCAATCTGAGGCGCCTGCAAGCTCACACCAAGACACAAGAGAAACTTGTCCGTGAACTACTCTTTGCAGATGATGCCGCTTTAGTTGCCCATTCAGAGCCAGCTCTTCAGCGCTTGACGTCCTGCTTTGCGGAAACTGCCAAAATGTTTGGCCTGGAAGTCAGCCTGAAGAAAACTGAGGTCCTCCATCAGCCAGCTCCCCACCATGACTACCAGCCCCCCCACATCTCCATCGGGCACACAAAACTCAAAACGGTCAACCAGTTTACCTATCTCGGCTGCACCATTTCATCAGATGCAAGGATCGACAATGAGATAGACAACAGACTCGCCAAGGCAAATAGCGCCTTTGGAAGACTACACAAAAGAGTCTGGAAAAACAACCAACTGAAAAACCTCACAAAGATAAGCGTATACAGAGCCGTTGTCATACCCACACTCCTGTTCGGCTCCGAATCATGGGTCCTCTACCGGCACCACCTACGGCTCCTAGAACGCTTCCACCAGCGTTGTCTCCGCTCCATCCTCAACATCCATTGGAGCGCTCACACCCCTAACGTCGAGGTACTCGAGATGGCAGAGGTCGACAGCATCGAGTCCACGCTGCTGAAGATCCAGCTGCGCTGGATGGGTCACGTCTCCAGAATGGAGGACCATCGCCTTCCCAAGATCGTATTATATGGCGAGCTCTCCACTGGCCACCGTGACAGAGGTGCACCAAAGAAAAGGTACAAGGACTGCCTAAAGAAATCTCTTGGTGCCTGCCACATTGACCACCGCCAGTGGGCTGATAACGCCTCAAACCGTGCATCTTGGCGCCTCACAGTTTGGCGGGCAGCAGCCTCCTTTGAAGAAGACCGCAGAGCCCACCTCACTGACAAAAGGCAAAGGAGGAAAAACCCAACACCCAACCCCAACCAACCAATTTTCCCTTGCAACCGCTGCAATCGTGTCTGCCTGTCCCGCATCGGACTGGTCAGCCACAAACGAGCCTGCAGCTGACGTGGACTTTTTACCCCCTCCATAAATCTTCGTCCGCGAAGCCAAGCCAAAGATTCACTCTTTCCTGACTGTAATCCAGAAGTGTCCGTTGCAAGACCTGTCAGTAGTTTGACATTGCTGGATTGTTCTGAGTCTAAATAATTTACTAATGAACTACAAGAAGGGAAACATGAGGAAAAACTGGAGGAAATAGTGGTCCAAGGTGTGCAACTGAAGAGATCCCAAACAGGGAAAGGCTTTCTCTCTATACAATTTGCTGTTGTCTCAGAACATCAGGACCAGGGTCACTGTCATTCACAGATCAAGAGTTGTCAGAGAAATTAGTAGGAGATTGGTAGAGGTCTGATTAGTATTGCCTGCCAGATGCCCAGGAGAAATGGGACCAGAAAAAGGGTGGAGACAAAGGGGAGCTGGATGGGAATGTTGGCAGTAATCCTCAGTGCTGTTCTACATGGCCTGGGTCAGTTCACTTTCTATTCACACCAGGCGACAACCAATCTAAAAAATGGATCTGTTTAAAGGCACTCCATCACCTTGTCATGAGTTAGGTTCAAATTTATTTATTTAGTCCTGATATGCATGGAAAATCTCTCCCCCCCCCCCCCCCCACCCAGTGTTTAAAGGTGATACTGTTCCTCTAACATGCAATGACAACACCAGCCAATAACATTAATCCTAATCTAATTCTAATACCATCTGTTGCAACACAAAACAGAACAGTTCCAGCCCCAGGACACACGAGGATACAGCCAGTTGTCATTATTCGTTACATTCAGCGCAGAGATTCAAAGACTCTGTACTCCAATAAAGAGATGGTATTTCTGAGTGACCTTCAAGTGATTGTGTCTTTGTAGGATCACGCTGTGCTCGGACACATACATGGTTTTACACTGTAGCGCTTGTCTGGTGTATTCTTGTGAACCTTTGCCTCACACATTTTGGCCCATCCGAGTCCATGTTTACCCTCTGTGCAGTTCATGTTGGTCAGTGAGTCATTGAACAGCCTTCCCTTTATATAAGCCAGCACCACCATGTGCTAGGCAATACAGAGACAAATGTCAGTAGAGGACAAAGTCTATATATCAGTGGCACAAGCCTCTGCTGTAGGAGAATGAACACATTCTTAGCTTTTGCTCTTGTCTCCCTTTGTTTCCTCTTCACTGTGGGTAAGTAACCCTTTGCCTCACTGTTTATGGGCAAGGACTTTCACTGCTACAATCGGCAGTGTATATTTGACATGGACATCTACACTACTAATGAACCTGGTCAACACATTGATGAAGTCTTATGCACATTCTCAGGGTGTGTGCTTGGGTGTTGTAACTAATGCATTTTATTCAGTATTATTGCATGGGAAAAATAAGGCATCCAATTGCCATAATGGCAGGATATCACAAAAAGCAAATGAACAGGCAAGCAGTAAGAATTTCATTATAAAGTTCTGCTTGAAGAGATCAACAGAGCTCCCAAACATCCTTCATATTGAATGTAATTGGACAGTTTCAAGTAAATGAGACTCACACATTCCACCACTATGAAGCCAGTCTGTATTATTGCCACAAATCAAATTCAGGATTGTCAGTGAGGAGGAATTTACTGAGCTTAGTATAATTGCTTCAGTCTTTAATAGGAAGACTTGGAAATTCAATCATTCTTTTCTACTGAAGGAAGTCCTAGTGATCTTGTATGGATATCAATAAGTGCATATGGTTAAGGCCAGGGAATCAGGGATAGTACATTGTACTTATCTCTAGAACAGGTGTAAGTTGCAGATCACGACATGACAAGTTTGTCTTAAAGCAGCCATCACAAAGTGTGTACATTAGGGATATGGTTAGGGTTAACCCTAACCCTAAATCAGGAATGTTGATGTGTTGATTTGCTTAGGGACATAATAATAGCTCCTTAACCCTTTGGAATCTGTGTCCTTGTTTTCAGGACTACCTTGTGGTTATCCATCCCATAGGATAATAATGGTTTCTTTCAGTCAGTTTGTGGAGTTAGATATGAGGATACCCACTCCTCAGAAGTAACAGTGTGTGCGTGAATGGATTTAGGTGAGCACAGGTCCAGACCCACCCTCTCGACATCCCCTCCCAGATTCAGCAGTATGGTGAGGTCCAAGACAGCTGGGGGAAGTTTTATTACAGTGAATGGCCAGACCAAGCTTTAATGCAAGGGATGCCCTTTCCACGCTTCACAGTGTGTTTGCTAGATGGCCATTGACCCTATGTGAGGGTTCGTCTGCCCTTTGACAGGTCTCATTTTTCATCCTGCAGGGTATCTTGCCACCATCTGCACCAGGTGGGGGAGATGGTTTAGTCACCAAACATCTGACCATGCAACAGGTAGTACTGCATTACATGGTACCCATAACACTCTGATGGGTGACCTTACAGGAATTACTTTTATGGGCTCAGAGGACCCCAAAACCCAGCAGCAATAGAAATTCACCAAGACAAATGGTTACTTAAACAAAAGTTGCTTTTAATTATCTTTAAACATGAAAACAGCATCAGACTTTGACAATACTATTAACTTAACTTAACCCCCTTCTAATTCTAAGCGCTCTTGTATGTGATATGTTTGAAAGTGCAGAAAAGTTCTTTAATTCACAGTCCAATCTCACTTTTCACTCCTCCAAGTTCACTGGCTGTAGGAAATTCTTATACTGTGCACAGAATTTAACATTTATGAATTTCACCAGGGTTTGGTGCTTGAAAGGTAAACGGTTACCACTCAGAAAGGTACTTGTCGGTTTTTCAGAGAGAGATTTGTTGCTCGTTGGACACTCACGACTTATTCCTTCTGATCAGCCACTTCAATGTCTTGCCAAAGAAACTTACCAATTAGGGTTCTCCAGATGATAACCTCTTTCTTTCAGGTCACCACAAAGTTCCTTTTTGTTTCTCTTATTTCAAGTGAAACATTATGCACCCAGCCATCTCCTCTTTTATGGACCACAAGGGCTTTGACCAGGCTGAACTAAGCACTCACAACCCAAATGAAGTTTTCCACAAGCTTGTCAACTTCTCCTGTTCCTGTCCCAGCTATTGCTACTGATTGTAAAACTGCAGTACTGATCTCTCTCTCTCTCTGAGAAAACCACATGTCCCTCTTAGAACAGCCAACTGCACTCAGACTGTGGCTCCAGACCTAATCTTCTGATTTCGTTCATCTGTTGCTTTCCAAAACAAATAATCCATTACTCTACAGCATGTCCAATTAACACCTACCTGTGAAGTCCTTATAGGCATTCTTCAAAGTTTTTGCAAAGGTACTCGGAGCCTGGTCTGTCTGGCTTGAGCAGAGCTCTGGCATTTTAAATGAGATCTGTTTTAAAATGTTTATATGTGACCTACACTTAAAAAAAACCTGCCACAATTTATCTCCTGTCAACCATATCTATATTCAATATAAAATATAACATAATCTGTCACACTACCAACAAGTGCATATATTCTGTGTCCCTGTTTTCTGGGATTAGCTTTATACCCAACCACTAGCTAGTTCATACTGGTATTCATACTGTAGTTTACCCATGGACCCAGTCCAGAGAATATATTATTAAAGATTAAAAATGGCTAGAGTCCAAAGAGTTAATGGTATCATTGCTGACAGTAACCAATAGGATGTTTCAAAAGTTTATTTGCTACAACATAAAGATTACTTTTTTCCTTTCTCACTTCTGCTATTGTGAATGTGATGCCAGATGTCACAAAATAGCAAATTCGAGGTTCCAGTGAATAGTCTGGAGTTTTCCCAGAACTCAAGTTTCCATTTGGAACAGATGTCCAGGGAACTGAGTTCCAGTGGATGGCCTGTGAGGTCAGCAGTAGCTATGTCTGAATTTCTGGACTTGAGTGTGCACAGAACATAAGAAATAGGAGCTGGGGTATTTGGCCCCTTCACCCTGCTCCTCCTTTCAACAAGATCATTGCTGATCAGGTCATGGACTCAGCTCTACTTACCTGCCTGTTCCCTAATTCATTTACTATTCCACCTTTAATTCCTTTATTTTTAAATATCTATCGTGTCTTACATACATTTAATGAGACAGTCTCTACTGAAGAATTCCATAAGATTCACTACTCTCTGGGGAAAAGTTCCTCATCTTCACCCCCAGGTCTTGACGCTATGTCCCCTGATTCAAGTCTCATCTGGCAATGGAAACCACTCCCTGCTTCTACCTTACTCCCCCATTCTTCTAAACTTCAATGAGTACAATCCAAGGCTAGTCAATCTTCCCATAAGCTAACCTTTTCAATTCCACAATCAACACTCCTTTTATACCACCTCCAAAGACAATCCTTTCACAATTAAGGAGGTGAGAATAGCATGCTTCTTCTTTTCTTTGGCTTGGCTTCGCGGACGAAGGTTTATGGAGGGGTAATGTCCACGTCTGCTGCAGGCTCGTTGATGACTGACAAGTCCGATGCAGGACAGGCAGGCACAGTTGCAGTGGTTGCAAGGGAAAATTGGTTGGTTGGGGTTGAGTGTTGGGTTTGTCTTTTGTCAGTGAGGTGGGCACTGCGGTCTTCTTCAAAGGAAGTTGCTGCCCGCCGAACTGTGAGGCGCCAAGATGCACAGTTTGAGGCGATATCAGCCCACTGGCGGTGGTCAATGTGGCAGGCACCAAGAGATTTCTTTAAGCAGTCCTTGTACCTCTTCTTTGGTGCACCTCTGTCTCGATTGCCAGTGGAGAGCTCGCCATATAACACGATCTTGGGAAGGCAATGGTCCTCCATTCTGGAGACGTGACTCACCCAGCGCAGTTGGGTCTTCAGCAGCATGGATTCGATGCTTGTGGACTCTGCCAGCTCTAGTACTTCAATGTTGGTGATGAAGTCACTCCAATGAATGTTGAGGATGGAGCGGAGACTGCGCTGATGGAAGCGTTCTAGGAGCTGTAGGTGATGCCGGTAGAGGACCCATGATTCGGAGCCGAATATAGAGAATACCATGCAGTACTCCAGGTACAGCCTCGTCAGTGCCCTGTACAATGGCAGCAGAGCCTCCTGCTCTTAAATTCAATCACTTCATCAATGAAATCCAACATTCCAATTGATGACTTGATTACCTGCTGCACCTGCAAACTGATCCTTTCTGATTCAGGCACAAGCACTTCCAAGTCTCTCTATATTGCAGCGTGGTTTAATATTTAACTTTTTAAATAATAGTGTTTCCTTCAAAAGTGGATGACCTCACATTAACCAATGTTGTACTCCATCTGCCAGCCCACTAGCTTACTCTATTTATATCTCTCTCTAGACTCTATCCTCCACACCAGTGGTTTTCAAACTTTTTCTTTCTGCTCACATACCACCTATTCCATAGGTGCTCTGTGATAAGTAAGGGATTGCTTAAGGTGGTATGTGGGTGGAAAGAAAAAGTTTGAAAACCACTGTTTTAATCATTACTAATTAACTTGTTATGTGCACGATTTCATAACTCCAAAGGAAATGGGCCAATGACAATTTTTCACAAGCAAAATATTTCAGTAACAATTGGGTCTAGAGCAGTGATTCTCAGCCTTCCCTTCCCACTCACATACCACCTTAAGCAGTCCCTTACGAATCACAGAGCACTTATGGCATAGGGATTATTTAAGGTGGTATGTGAGTGGAAAGAAAAAGATTGAGAACCACTGTAAAGGTGCAACTTCTTTTTCTGTGAGGTAAAATTGCCAAATCACCAACTAAATGCTCCATTGATTGATGACTATTTTTGTCGGGCAGCTGAGATGTTGAAATCATTCATTCATCTGACTTCACCAAATGATATTGAAGATCTTGCCCAACTTGATCTGTTCAAGAATTTTGTAAATGCTTTGTGGCAGAAGACCAGGAATTAAATTGAAATGGAAAGCTTTGTATTGCTCATTCTCTCAGGCTTCCTCGCTTCTTTATTCATTCTTTCATTAGAGTGAAGAGTGAGAGGAAGAAAAAAAACAACCAAAATACAAGGAGGTTAATGATTTGTTCAAGGTAATAACAGCAAAATCTATAAAAATACTATCTGGAAATGCATTCACATATCATCAATGGAAAAAGATGAAGATAAAGAGGAAAGCAATATTAATTTATTAGTGATAGACAGATTGACATTGAAACAGGCCCTTCAGCCCTGAGTCGGTACTGACCATCAATGACCCATTTACATTAATGTAGTTTTTTTATTTGACCAACTTCCCTCAGATACTCCAACTTGGGAGAATACATAAATGCCATTCTCTAGAGGCAGGGGTTTCTGTAATAGACTTAAGTACCCTTCTGGTAACTTTGTCACAGTCTAAATTGGCATACCACCATGATACAGAGAATTCTACAATGAAGAAGGTGATGCATTTCAGATGAGATGTTGAACAGTTTCCCATTCCTATCTGTTTAAACTTAAAGACATCATGGCTCAATACTGAAGGGAATTCACCTGACTGCCTTGTTTATCTCTCAGTCAATATCTAGTCCTTATCACATTGTTGTTTGTAGAAGCTTGGAGTTGGCCAAATGTGTTCAGGAAAGTTTTCTAAATCAATATATAGAGGTATCAACTAAAGAGGATGCAACTCTGTTAGGGAACGAGATAGGTCAGAAGTATGTGCTGGGGAACATTTTGTGTCCAGTGATCATAATGTCATTAGTTTCAAGTTAATTATAGAGAAGGATGGGTCTGGGCCTCAAGTTAAGATTATAAATTGGAAAAAGTGTAGCCGTGTGCTACTCAAAAGAAAGACACACAAATATAGTGCAGTCAGGTTAAGCTCTGTGTTTTATTGGGAGCTCAGGCCCAACTTTTAAACCTCTTTTCCCACCATTTCCCATTTTTACTGACTCAATGACCCACATAACAAAAGCAGGTTTCCCTTAAGATGCCCTTGCCATTTGTCCGCCGGTTTGCTTGCTAGGGCCAGTGCTGCTGCGTGATCTGCTGGCTTTTAGGTGCGCTTGCTGCATGGACCACCAGTTTGATCGCTGCGTGACCCCTCCACCCCAGAACCAGTGATATTGTGTTTGGTGCCTGGAGGCAGAATCTCTGCAGGCTTCAGTGGCCTGCTTCTTTTACGTGGTGTTAGCATCTCGACTGGGCGACTAGGTCCAGGTGTGCCGGCTTTTGTCTGTCTGTGGTGAAAACCTCCATCTTACCTCCAAACTCCAGCTAGAACGTGGCTCTATCATTATGTATGAGCCGGGACGGACCTTTATAAGGTCTCTGCAGCGGTGGATGATGTGGACCCCTGCAAATAAAAACAAACTCACAGTCCTGTAGGTCTTTGGGTATGTTGGTCCTCATGTGTCCATGCCTGGAAGGTGAAATTGAGGCCAGGTTGCTGACTCTTTCCCTTAGCTTGCAGAGGAGAACTGAGGCATTGTCCTGCTGCCTACCTGGAGATGGTATGAATTCCCCGGGACCACCAGTGGAGGTCCGTAGATGAGCTTGGCCGAAGAGGTGTTGAGATCCTCCTTGGGTGCCATGTGGATACCCAACAGTGCCCATGGTAGCTCTTCTACCCAGTTGGCTCCTTGGAGTCTGGTCATGAGCGCAATCTTGAAGTGCCTGTGGAAGTGCTCCACCAACCCATTTGACTGTGCATGGTAGGCTGTTGTGTGGTTCAGCTGGGCACCCCACAGGCTGGCGAGATCGAACCACAGGCTGGAGGTGAACTGGGCCCCTCTGTTGGATATGATGTGGGACAGTAACCCAGATACACGAGGTTGTGGATGTATCTGCCAGTGGGACAGCTTCTGGCCACCTGGTGAAGTGGTTGACCATCATGAACAGGTAGCAGAACCCCTGTGATACTGGTAAGGGTCCTACTATGTCCATGTGGTCATGGTTGAACCTTCGCTCCATGTGCTCGATGTGCTGTGGTGGGGTTTTGGTATGCCACTGTACTTTGGCTGTTTGGCACTGCGTGCACACCTTCACCCACCTGTTGACCAGTTTTCACAACCCATGCCACATG
Source organism: Narcine bancroftii (assembly GCF_036971445.1). NCBI lineage: Eukaryota > Metazoa > Chordata > Chondrichthyes > Torpediniformes > Narcinidae > Narcine > Narcine bancroftii. The sequence goes on from NC_091469.1 coordinate 44,956,017, forward strand.
TATTTGCTGGCCACCAGCTGGACCGTGATCCTGATGGATGAGTGAGCCAGTCCGTGGATGGAATCAAAAACCTACTGTCTCCTAGCTGCCGGGATGATAGGTTTGACCTGGCTGGTGGACATGTCACACAGGAGGGTGGTGTTACCTGTACCGACTGGGATGTCCTGGAGCTGCAGTCCTGATATGGCTGTCCTGTACTGGGGCATCTCCTCATCGTCTTGCTACGCCTCTGCCAGTGCCACGAAGTCCACTCCCCTTGATAGCGTGTGGATACTCTGTCTGGACAGTGCGTCAGCCACCATGTTGTCCTTGCCAGAGACGTGCCTTACATCTGTGGTATACTCCAAGATGTAAGACAGGTGACATTGCTGGCAGGCTGACCAGGGGTCCGAGATCTTGGCCAAGCGAAAGTCAGGGGTTTGTAGTCTGTGAAAGCTGTGAATGTCCTGCCTTCGAGGAAGTACTGAAAGTGGCAGATGGCCAAGTACAGCACCAGTAGCTCTCTGTCAAAAGTGCTGTACTTCAGTTCCGGAGGCCACAGATGTTTGCTGAACAAAGCCAGCAGCCACCAACTTCCTTCGATCTGCTGCTCCAGAACTCCACCATTTGCCGTTCCTGATGCATCCACCATCAGGGCAGTTAGAGCATCTGCCCTGGGATGTGCCAGAAGACTGGCACCTGCCAGGGCTTCCTTGGCCTTCACAAAGTCCTCCACTGACTCTTCGTCTCATGTGATGTCCTTCACCTTGCTCTCTATCCAGATGAAAAAAGGCTGCATGATCTGGGCAGCTGAGGGGCTGAATCTGTGGTAGAAGTTGATCATCCCCATGACCTCCTGTAGTCCCCTGCTGGTGCTGGGCCTAAGAAACTTCTGGATCGCCTCTGCCTTGCTGGGTAGCGGTGTGGCTCCTTCCCTGGTTAGCCTATTGGCCCAGGAAGTTGATTGCCTCCAATTGGAACTGGCATTTGGCTGGGTTGATTGTCAGGATGATCTTGCTCAGCCAGGGGTAGAAATTGTGGAGGTGCATCAAGTGTTCTTGCTGGTACCTGTTCGCCATGAGGATGTTGTCCAAGTAGATGAAAGTGCTGTCCAGGTCTCTGCCCACTGCGTCCATTAGTCGCTGGAAGATCTGTGCAGCATTCTTCAACCTGAATGACATTTGCAGGTATTCGAACAGGCCAAATGGAGTGATGATGGCGGTAGTGGGGATATCATCTGGGTGTACCAGGATCTGATGATATCCCCACACAAAGTCCACTTTGGAAAAGATCATTACCCCATGCAGATTAGCTGCAAAGTCCTGGATTTGCTTCACAGAATATAGATCTGGTGTTGTGGCCTCATTGAGTCTACGGTAGTTGCTTTAGGCACCATATGCAGGGGAGAAGCCCATTGGCTGACTGACTGTCCTACGATGCCGAGCTCCTCCAGTTTCTTGAATTCCTTTTTTTCCAGCTGGTGGAAGGTGTCTTGCTCATGCGTGGAGCAGCAGGTTCTGGATCAGGATATGGTGCTGTACCCCATGCCGGGATATCGCCATGGTGAATTGGGGGGTGAGCACTGTTGGGAACTCGGCCAGGACCTTGGGATATTTGTCTGTGGATTGCTGCACGGAGTTCAGGTGGAGTGCTGGAACCTTGGCATATTTGCGGGGGTTGGTTTGGAAAGTCCTGATGTGGACCAATCTCTGACCCTTAAGGTCCACGAGAAGGCAATGGGTGCGCAGGAAGTCTGCCCCGAGGAGTAGCTGTTCTACTGCAGTCAGCGTGAACACCCATGAGAAAAGGCTGCCTCCTAACTGCAGATGGACCTTGCAGGTACCATAAGTCTGGATCGTGGTGTTGTTGGCAGCCCTCAGTGTGGGTCCTGACTACCTGTTCCTGGTGTCCTCTCCCGACGGAAGCAGGACACTGAGCTCTGTTCCTGTGTCCATGAGGAAAAGCCATCTGGACTGACGGTCCCACACTTACAGGAGACTATCTTGTTGGCCAGCTGCCATGAGCGTTAGTAATGGCTGGCCCGTGCATTTCCCTGGAATGTGCATGGGGGCCTCCACCAGATGGTAGAAGTACCACTGGTCATTGGGATTGCTTCCTCTGTTTCGGCAGGTCTGGACGAGTTTTAGCGACAAGCCCCATGGATGCTGAGCATTCTCTTTTCTATTTTCACAGAACGTCTGCGAATTTCCAGGGGTTGCTGAAGTCAGCATCTGCCAGGAGCAGCTGGATGTCCTCGGGCAGTTGCTCCAGGAATGTCTGCTCGAACATGATGCAGGGCTTGTGTTTGCCCAGGAAGGCATGAGAGCTGACGGGGACCTGTCCACTAGGCCAATCAGATGGAGTAGGCCTGCTCCCCCCTCACACTGTGAGAGTCCGAAGGTCTCGATTAGCAAGTCATTGAAGGTAGTGTATGCGGGGTGAAGTTGGCCACCCAGCTCGCTGTGTCCTGGTCCAGTGCATTCACCACATGATAGTAACAGGTGGACTCTTCTGTGATTTGCCGGATCTGAAACTTGCATCAGCCTGGTCAAACCACACGTGTGGCTGATTCATTCAGAAGGTCGGCAGCTTGAGAGCGACTGCATGGACTGCTGCTGGTTCGCTCATCGTGGGTTTAGATGCCGTCTAAACCATCGGGGTCACCAATTGTAGCTGTGTACTACTGGAAAGAAAAACATACATGGCGTAGTCAGGTTAAGTCTGTTTTATTGGGAGTTCAGGCCTGCCTTTTATACCTCTCTCGTTCCTGCCATTTCCCCCTTTTTACTGACGCAACAACCCGCACAACAAAAGTGGGTTTCCCCTGTATGGGTACCCTCTTGCTTGACAATCCCTTCTTTCCCACATGCTGTCCCTGTCTGTTGGCTGTGCAGTGGGGCCAGTGCCATTGTGGGGTCACTGGCCCTTAAGCTACCCTTGCCGTTCATTTGCCTGTTCCCTTGCTTGGGCCAGTGTCGCTGTGCGGTCTGCTGACATTTAAGGGTGCTCGCTGCCCAGAGCTCTGGTTTGATCGCTGTGGTGCAGGCTGCCACAAAAGGCTCATTTTGAGGAAACAAGAAAGGATCTAGCATGCATGGATAAGTTGTTTTCTTGCAAGGGTGGGCGAGGTAAGTGGAAGACCTTCAAAAGTGAAATTTTGAGAGTTCAGATTTTGTATATTCATTGTCAGGATTAAAGGCATGGTTAGCAGCCATAGAGAACCTTGGATTTCAAAGGATATTGGAGATCTGGTTCGGAAAATGAGAGAGGTGTATAGCCGGTATAGGCAATGTGGAGAAAATGAGATACTTGAGGAGTATAAACAATGCAAGAAATCAGAATGATTAAAAATGTCAAGGAAAATCCTAAGCGTTTGAAAATCATAGAGTGGTCAGCTATGTATGGATCCAGAAGAGATGGGGAGATCATAAGTGTATTTTTTGCTTCAGTATTTACTTAGGAAGCTGACACAGAGTCTAGGGAAATATGGAAAGTAGGTAGTGAGGTCATGGAACCGATAAAGAGGAGGAGGTGCTTGCTGTCCTAAAGCAAATAAGGGTGGATAAATCCCCAGGGCCTGACAAGATATTCCCTTGAAAGTTTTATCTCTTTTTTTGTAAGGGGGTATTTTTTTCCATATATAATATTGTTAATTTTATTAACTCTTCACTCTTTATTTTGGGGGGGGGAGGGTTGGACTAATTTTCAGTTAGACTATTAATATTGTGTTACAATTAACGGGGGGGGGGGTTATTTTGTGTAGTTTTCTGATGTAATATTGTAATCACACCATTTTAATTTTTTTTTAAATTTTTCTTTAAATGTAATTCTCTATTGTATTCATGTTATAACATTTTAAATAAAGTCTTAAAAAAAAAAGATATTCCCTTGGACCTTGAGGGAGGCTAGTGTAGAATTTGCAGGGGCTCTCATTCTTAGCTACCGGGTGAGGTGCTAGAGGATTGGAGGGTAGCTCATGCTGTTCAGTTGTTTAAAAATTGCTCCATAAATAGCCCTGGAAATTGTAGGCTGTGAGTCTGATGTCAGTAGTAGGTAAATTATTGGAAGGTGCTCTAAGAGATCGGATATACAAGTATTTGCAGAGCCATGATAGTTAACATGCTTTGTGTGTGGTAGGTTGTGTTTAACCAGTCTTATAGAGTTTTTCGAGGAGGTTAGCAGGAAAATTGATGAAGGAAAGGCTGTGAATGTTGTCTTCATGGACTTTAGTAAAGCTTTTGATAAAGTCCCACATAGGAGGTTAGTCAGGAAGGTTCAGACATACAGTAATCATGGTGAGATAGTAACTGGATTCGACATTGGCTTGAGGGGAGAAGCCAGAGAGTAGTGGTGGATGATTGCTTCTCAGATTGGAGGCCTGTGACTACTGGCATGCCTCAGGGATCAGTGCTGGGACCATTGTTAGTTGTCATCTATATCAGTGATCTGGATGATAATGTGGTAAATTGGATCAGCAAGTTTGCAGATGGCACTAAGATTGGAGGTGTTGTGGACAGTGAGGAAAAATTTCAAAGATTGCAGAGGGATCTGGACCAGCTGGAAAAATGGGCTGAAAAATGGCAGATGGAATTTAATGCAGATAGGTATGAGGTATTGCATTTTGGAAGGATAAACCAAGAAAGGACATTCACAGTAAATGATAGGACACTGATGAGTGCAATAGAACAGAGGGATCTGGAAATTCAGCTACATAATTCCCTGAGAATGATGTCACAAGTGGATAGGGTTGTAAAGAAAGCTTTTGGCATATTGGGCTTCATGGGATGTCATGGCAAATTTGTACAGGACACTAGTGAGGACAAATGTGGAATACGGTGCGTATTTCTGGTCACTGAACTACAAGAAAGATGTCAATAAGATTGAAAGAGTGCAGAGAAGGTTTACTAGGATGTTGCCTGGTCTTCAGGAACCGAGTTATAGAGAAAGGTTAAACACGTGAAGAAATTATTCCCTGGAGCATAGAAGAATGAGAGGAGATTTGATAAAGGCATTTAAAATTATGAGGGGGATGCACAAAGTAAATGTAGGCAAGCTTTTTCCACTGGGGATAGGTGAGATACAAACCAGAGGACATGTGTTGAGGGTGAAAGGGGAAAGGTTTAGAGGGAACATCTTCACCAGGAGAGTCGGAGGAGTGTGGAACGAGGTGCCAGCTGAAGTGATGAATGCGGGCTCAATCTTAATTTTTAAGAAGACTTTGGACAGTTACATGGATTGAAGTAGAGTGGAGGGCTGTGGTTGAGGAGCAGGTAAGTGGGACTTGGGGGAATAATAGTTTGGTATAGACTAGAAGGGCTGAAGGCTCTGTTTCTGTACTGTATTATTCTATCATTCTATGGTTTGATGATAGTGAAACTCCTCTCCCACACAATTGAAACCAGATAAACTGCTTATTCAGATCAAAATTGTTTATATGACCTTGTAAATCCATGGGATGGAAACAGAGACATTAGTTCACTGTATTCGAAATATACAGGGAATTTTGAAAGATATGTAAATATGATACATTCAAATCAGTTCCTTCTTTGGCTAGTCACTAAATTGTTGATGGATAAGAAATAGCAACTTCTGTTAAAAATTTTTATTAAAAACAAAATAGTGCAGACAAAGAGACTATAATTTAAAGCCAGAAGGTTATCTAACTTTTAACAATAATGGTATATATGTAGATTTTAAGAAAACAACATCAAACCATTTGACCAGGATTTTTGACTGAGTCATTTCACTGACCTGCAGCGACAGCAAATGGTGCTGCCATTAAATTTAATGTTGAAGAGCCAGTGGTTGCCAATTGGATTCATCAAATGATCACGTCAGTTTGACATTTAGATGGAAGCTTTCACCTGTCAAAGTGAAGACAATTTCAGCAATTTTCAATCTTGATTTTTGCCTTCATAGTCCTGTAATACATAAAAACACAGATTTTCTGAGAACAATAAATACAGGTGACAAATCTAGTGGCTTTATGTTGATATATATATTAGATAAATAATGTTATATAGTTGTGAGTGTGTTGTGTGTGTGTGTGTCCATCTGTGCATGCGCGCACATACACACTCACTCACACACACACACACACACACACACACACACACACACACACACACACACACACACACACACACACACACACACACACACACACACAGAAATAAAACAGTAAAATAGTAGCTATGGAGCATTGACTGAAGAAGTTAGATAAGCAGAGTCGGGAGCCGTCTTTCGGAGCTGAGGGGGGCGGGGCAAGTGGTGCAGAAGCCACTGTCTCCGTGACGTCAAACGTGCGTGCCGGCAAGTGAAAAATTAATATAGACATTCCCTCCCACCCAAAAGAACAAAATACTTTAGCCGAACCAACACACCAATGACATCATGAAGAAAACCTTTACTTCCTCAGGAGTTTGCGGAGGAGCTAGTGGAGTTGTTCAAGTGAACCGGTACGGACTTGAAGGGCCGACATGGCCTGTTTCCGTGCTGTAAACGGTTATATGGTTATATCGTTAAGAGAAAACATGGGATCTATGTCAGGATTGAGCACAGATGACTGGAGCATGAGGCAGCAGGCTCTTCACACTATTCCACTGTGCCTTCCTTATTTAGCTGGTGGTCGAACCTTCTTTCAGCTTTTTATTTCTGTGTGCATGGCTGGTCCTGCTGGGCGAATTGCATTTGGTTGGTACAAACAGTGATCATAAGTAAGAAAGGACAGCAAATTCTGAGATATGCTCAGCATCAGAATGGTCACTCTCTGCTGACCACTGGAGGCTCTACCATTGAGATCATCAAGAGTATCAAGTTCCTTGGCGGAGAATCTCACCTGGTCCCTTAACACCAGCTCCATAGTCAAGGAAGCCCAGCTGCACCACCACTTCCTGTGAAGTCTGAGAAAAGTTAATCTCCCACCCTCCATCCTCACTACATTCTACAGCGGATATATTGAGAGCATTCTGAGCAATCACATCATTGTCTGGTTTGAAAGCTGTACCACCTCAGACCATAAGATCTTGCAGAGGATATAAAGTCAGCTGAAAGTCATTGGGGTCTCTCTTCCTGCCATGACAGACATCTACAACTTGTCCTCTTCTTTGGCTTGGCTTCGCGGACGAAGATTTATGGAGGGGTAAATGTCCACGTTAGCTGCAGGCTCAACTTATGATGCATGCTGAAAGCAATAAACATTGTGAAGGATTCATTCAGGTAAACTTTTCTCCCTTCTGCCATCTGGTAAGAGGCACCATAGCACTCGGCCCCTTACGTCCAGATTGAACAACAGCTTTTTTCCCCCAAGCCATCAGGCTCCTGAATTCCCAGAACATATTTGGATAGTGTACCATGGACTTTCATTGTATATATCTTAATATTTTATCTTCTATTTATGTAAATCTGCTCTGTGGTCCTGGAGAAACACTGTCTTGTCTTTACTGTGCAATGTATAGTAACTTGACTTGATCATGTGACTAGTTGCTAGATTTCAATTCAATCTCAGAAAGATGATATAGAAATGTCTGTATTGCATTTATATTAGAAAAGACAATCAAGTTAAGCATAATCTAACATTGTCTTTCAACACTTCTAACTCTTGACAAAATTAAGTATTTCAATAGCAATAATAATTACTGCAGATGGCTAGCTACTGAGTAAGCCCACAGCGTAAACAAGGATAGATCTCATGCTACATATAAATTAATCAGGATTTTAAAAAACTGTTGAATGGCCAGTAAAGATCATTTGAAATATTAAAGTGATAATATGATCTTGCTCCATTCTCAGAAAGACATGCTTTGATCTGCAGGTATTTTAATGCTTTCTTGCCATTCATCTTCTACTCACCCACTCATCTCAACTTACTTCAGTCCCTCTTGCCTGTTGCCCATGCTGCATACACTATTTTGATACTTAACCTATAAGTGCCTCAGTTAAAATGCTTATCCTCTCATTCAAACCCCTTCATACTCTTTATTTTTCCAATCTTGATATCTATTGTTTCATCCAATTCTTGCAGACCCTCTATTGCTCTGATCCTTTGCAACCATATCTGAACCACTGTAGCCAACTGCTACAAAGAGAGAGACGCGCGCACACGCACACACACACACAAAGATTAAGGTCACTTCTTTATTAGGGCTGAAAAGGCAGCTTTTATACTGTTCAGGTTTTTGCTGATTGACTGAGTCACCCATATGAATAAAAATAGCGGGCGGGAACATCCATGCATATGAATGCCCTTCTTCCCTAGCCTGTTTCTGCTGAGTTAGCTGGGTGGCTTGACCAATGCCATTTTAAGGCTTCTACCGCCACCATTTCCTTGTCCTGGGAGTCGCTTTAGCGATCTCTGTTTGTGTCTGCTGCCGCACGATGTGCCGGCCCGATCTCTGCAATTGCGGGTTGCCACACCACCAAGTTTATTGTTTTGGGAATACTTCATCTGATCTCACTTTCCATTCTTCCTTTAAGAATCTCCTTAAAAATCTAACTGTTCAAACTTCAGCCACACTGTTAATTTTGATTATTCACCACTTTCATTTAGTGCTAAGTTTCTGCACCCAAAGAATAATATTGAGGCATTTTATATCCTTGCAAGTTGTCTCATTTCCAAGATTACCAGGTTGACTTATTGGATTATTGCCATTTTTGTTGCTATCTTTCTCCTACAAATTTCCACTTTCTTCCCTTCACCTAGTCTTTCTTCTGGTAGGATGGGAGGGTTCTGGTAATCTAGCATGCCTGGTTTGGGGTCGGGGGTGGGGGGGGGAGCTGTCATGTGATGATGTGGAGTTAGTAACGTAATCCCTACTCTTCCCGAAAATGTTTAAAAAAGAGTAAAAATAAAAGTAGAAAAGTTTAAAAGGACAGTGAAAGAAACTATTGGAAGAGTTGGAGAAAGGAACAGGATGCCACCAAAGAAGGAAAAACTCATTGTTACAGTGCTGGAACTGGAAAAAGAAAAGGACAGGGAGAAAGAAATAAGGCCTACTTCAAAGAAGGAGCCTGGAGCTGTTCGTAGATTGGTCCTCCACAGTGAATGCCAGGGAGTTAGAGGGAGCTTGAGCTCTTTCGCTCAGGGTCTCCCCCGACAATGGCTGCTGGCAACATTTACTGCACAGGCGCGAAGAGTCGCACATGCACAGGGAAGAAAACAAACAGAGACACTTTTAAAAAAAATATAATGAACCTGACAGCTTTGGGGAAGAACCCAGTGAAAAACTAATAGAGGTAGAAGTTGAATCAGATATAGAACAAGGATTCAGAGAGGTTGGTTGTGGTGGTACACCACTGGCCTACTGCAGGGGGTAACCTCTGTACCTGCAGGAGTGTAAGGACAGGACAACACCTGGCCAGCTGTCAATCAGTCGGCCTGAATGGATCAAGCCCCACCCGGTCGGGTGTCAATCACCCTCCGGGATATAAGCCTGCGCCGGCGTCCTGAGGCCTCACTCAGAGTTGCTGCAGCCACAGTCAGCCTGGCTCTGTGGAAGTCTTTGTGGATTAAAGCTTGTTCTACAGTCTTTATCTTTGTGTGTGTCTGATTCTGGCTAACAGTGCACCACGTTGGTAAAGAAATTTTATTATTGGATTTGGAGGTCAAATGTATATGGGTAAACTGCAGCGGTCTCTGGAAGAATCATCGAAACAGACTCTTAAAGTCATATCTGAAAAAGTGACAGAAAGCAGAGATGTGACTGGTCAGGTGCAGAATACCATAAAGCAAATGGATAAGAAATTAGAAATTATGGAAGAAATAATAAAAGGAAATGAATTGGAAATACAGCAACTAAAAGACCAGATGAAAAATTTGCAAACAGAATAAAAAATAATGAAGGATAATTTTAGTCAGAAGATGGACACTTTGGAAAATTACAGTTGAAGAAACAACATCAAGATTGTGGGACTGAAAGAAGATGAAGGTATCTTGGGTAGATATTGAGATTAATTAATAGAAGTGAAGTAAGTCCAGACCAAATATTGTATAAATGGAATTATGACATTTTTAAAGGTAGAAAAGAAATACTAATTTTAAGGCATTTGTTTCGAATATGGAATGGGATACATGTGGAAAGAGGTATAAGGAATTATCAGTTGGCTCAACTGACTTTAAAACAGAATCAACTTCTTCCGTTTACAATGAATAATCCTTTATTTGACAATTGGTATGAAAAAGTTATACAGAAAATATGAAATTATTTTAGAGGTTTATTGTTTATGACATTTGATCAATTAAAGGAGAAATATGGGATATTACAAAAAGATTATTTGCATATTATCAATTACGATCATATTTGAAGGAAAAAATAGAACTGAATTTGAGATTTCCAAAATAGAGTCAATTTGAATATGTTATAACAGACACCTTTATTATTTGAAGATTTATAACAACTATGTATAATAATTACAAGAAATAAAGGGAAAGAAGGATTTATATAAAGCTAAATTGAAGTGGGAACAGGATTAAATATACAAATTCAAGACAAAATATGCATGAAATTGTGTAGAGATAATGTAACGAAAACAATTAGTGCTAGATATAAAATGGATCAATATAATTTTTTACATCAAATGTATTATACACCCTATAAGTTAAATAAGTGTAATTTAAATTTCTCTGCTCAGTGTTTTAGATGTAAAAAAAGAGGTTGGATTTGGAGGTCAAATGTATATGGGTAAACTGCAGCGGTTTACCCATGTTCTACCCATGTTCTACCCACCGATGCTGCCTGACCTGCTGAATTCCTTCAGCAGTTCATTGTTAGCTCAAGGTTCCAGCATCTGCAGCCTTTATACTCTCTACTGTTCACCTTTGCTGGATCATTGTAGTTTATCCACTGATTTTCTATCCTTGAAATACCCTTTGAACTCACTGACTCTACAAACAGGCCTCTGAGCCAAGGTTAAATTAGATCCAAGAATTTTTCTGTTGGGTAATGAAGGTGAAGGCCTTACCTGTCCGAAGAGGCCCGCCGTGGAGAGAGAAGCCCGCTCCCGCAGGTCAGTGGAAATCCCGGGCTCGGGACTACAAAAATGGCTCGCAGAGCCGAGTAAAAGTGCGCAACTGCGCATGAAAAAAAACACACTGACGGGAGGGGGGAACAGCTGCGGAGTCGATCTCCACAGCTGAGAGAGACACCTGCAGCACAGCAGCAGGTGCAGAACACAGACAATAACGACAACAAGAAAGAAGAGGGTAAAAAGAAAACAAGGAAACAACAGATGGTCAATCCAGAGGAAGAAGAAGAAAAAGAACAGAAAGAAGTGGAAGAAGAAGAGAAAGGCAAGACAATGGATGTATCTTTTTTTAAAGAATATATGGAATCAGTGAAAGAATGGCAATTACAAGAATTTAATGAGATAAAAAGAAGAATTAAGAATGCAGAAGAAAAAATGATTAAAATGGAAATGGAAAAAGGAAAAAGAGTGGAAAATATGGAAGAACGAGAAACAATTGTAGAAATGGAAGTAGAAGACTTAAAAGAGAAATTAGAAGAATCTAATAAAAAAGTTAAAGAGACACAGGAGCTGTTAGCTCAGAAGATAGATATAATAGAAAACTATAATAGAAGAAATAATATAAAGATAGTGGGCCTTAAGGAAGATGAAGAAGGCAAGAATATGAGAGAATTTATAAAAGATTGGATCCCCAGGGTCCTAGGAAGACCAGAATTACAGGAAGAAATGGAAATAGAGAGGGCACATAGAACTTTAGCCCCGAAACCACAACCGCAGCAAAAACCAAGATCCATTTTAGTAAAATTCTTAAGATATACAACAAGAGAAAATATATTGGAGAAAGCAATGAAGAAAGTAAGAGAGGACAAAAGCCACTGGAATATAAAGGTCAAAAATTTTTTTTCTATCCAGACATAAGTTTTGAACTCCTGAAGAAGAGGAAGGAGTTCAATACAGCAAAAACGATCTTATGGAAAAAAGGATATAAATTTATGTTAAAGTACCCAGCGGTACTTAAAATAGTTATTCCAGGGCAACAAAACAGACTATTCTCGGATCCAGAGGAAGCAAGGAAATTTGCAGAACAACTACAAAACAAGCAGAGAGATGAAGACATGTAATGAGAGTAAAAATGACCACGAATTATATGTATGTGTGTAAAGGGGTATATGTGTGTATATGTATAGTGTGTATACATGAATGTATCCGTATTTAGAGGAAAATATATAGAGTACAGACAAGAATTAATAAGGGAGGGAAAGGGAATAGAGGGAATAAGGAGGGAATTAAAAGAGTGACCTTTGTTACATATGAAATTTGAAATCTTTTCTGGGGGGGGCTGGGTGGGGAGGAGTTACGGTCACTGCAAAATCAGTTGACGTTTGCGAGTGAATTCGCAAATCAAAATGGAGAGGGGAGATGTGGTTGTCCGACAAGGGATAAAGGGCAACTCAGGAGGGGGAGGGGAGAATGGGGTTAAAGAAGTTTTAAATAGGAGAATAAGGAAAATGTTTGATGTTTTAGAAATGTTGTCTTATAAAATGTTCAAAACAAGAAAGCAGAAATGGATAAGAAGGAAAGGTGATGATGAGAAACGGAAAGGGAAGATAAACAAAGTATGAAATGGCTACGCTGAACTATATGACTTTAAATATTAATGGAATACATAACCAAATTAAAAGGAAGAAACTGCTAAATTTACTGAAAAAATAAAAAATTGATATAGCATTTGTGCAAGAAACACATTTAACTGAATTGGAGCACAAGAAATTAAAGAGAGATTGGGTAGGACACGTAACAGCAGCGTCATATAATTCAAAAGCAAGAGGAGTAGCTATATTAATTAGTAAAAATGTGCCAATTAAAATAGAAGAGAAAATAATAGATCCAGCAGGGAGATATGTAATGATAAATGTCAGATATATTCGGAGTTTTGGAATCTACTCAATGTATATTCACCTAACGAAGAAGATCAAAAGTTTATGCAAGATATTTTTTTGAAGATAGCAGATACGCAAGGGAACATATTAATAGGAGGGGATTTCAACCTGAATTTGGATTCAAATATGGACAAAACTGGGAAAAAAATTAACAGAAAGAACAAAGTAACCAAATTTTGGATATATGGAGGAAACAACACCCAAATGAAAAGGAATATTCATATTACTCGGGTAGACATAAAACATACTCAAGAATAGACCTATTTTTGTTATCAGCTCGTATGCAAGATAGAGTAAGAAAAACAGAATATAAAGCTAGAATATTATCGGACCATTCATCCCTAATATTGACAATAAAGTTAGAGGACATCCCTCCGAGAATGTATAGATGGAGATTAAACTCCATGCTACTCAAAAGGCAGGATTTTAGAGAATTCATTGAAAGACAAATTAAAATGTATTTTGAAATAAATACGGAATCAGTGAAAGATAAGTTTATACTATGGGATGCAATGAAAGCTTTCATTAGAGGGCAAATAATAAGTTATGTAACCAAGATGAAGAAGGACTATAATCAGGAAACAGAGCAGTTGGAAAGGGAAATAGTAAATATAGAAAAAGAATTAGCAATAAAGGAAGATACAACTAAAAGAAGAGAATTGGCAGATAAAAAAATAAAATATGAAACACTACAAACATATAAGGTGGAGAAGAACATAATGAAGACAAAACAGAAATATTATGAACTAGGGGAAAAAACGCACAAAATTCTAGCATGGCAGCTTAAGACAGAACAAGCTAAGAAAATGGTATTGGCATCAAGGAAAAAAGACAAACAAACCACATATAATCCAAAGGAGATCAAGGAAAACTTTAGAGAATTCTATGAACAATTATACCAAACTGAAAACGAAGGGAAAGAAGGGAAAATAGATGAATTTTTAACTAAAATTGAACTACCAAAATTACAAATAAAGGAACAAAATAAATTAGCAGAACCATTTGAAATAGTAGAAATACAAGAGATAATAAAAAAATTACCAAATAATAAAACACCAGGAGAGGATGGATTCCCAATAGAATTCTATAAAACATTTAAAGATTTATTAATTCCTCCCCTCCTGGAAGTAATCAACCAGATTGATTACTTACCAGATTCATGTAAAACAGCAATAATTACAGTAATACGAAAGCAAGGGAAAGATCCACTCGCACCAGCGTCATATAGACCAATATCATTACTTAACATAGATTATAAGATAATAGCTAAACTATTAGCAAACAGATTAGCAGAGTATGTACCGAAAATGGTAAATCTAGACCAAACTGGATTTATTTAAAAAAGATGCACAACAGACAATATTTGTAAATTTATTAACTTAATTCATGCAGTAGAAGGGAGTAAAGCGCCAACAGTAGCAGTTGCTTTAGACGCAGAGAAGGCCTTTGACAGAGTAGAATGGAATTATTTATTCAAAGTATTGCAAAAATTCAGTTTACCAGAGAAGTATATTAATTGGATTAAAGCATTATATAAGGGGCCATTGGCGAAAGTGACAGTAAATGGATATATATCAAAGCTATTTAACTTAAGCAGGTCAACACGGCAGGGATGCCCACTATCACCCTTATTGTTCGCGTTAGCTATAGAACCACTAGCAGAATTGATAAGAACAGAAAATAATTTAAAAGGGATAAAAATAAAAGACAAGGAATATAAAATCAGTTTATTTGCGGATGATGTTATAGTATACTTAACAGAACCAGAACTATCAATAAAAGAATTATATAAGAAATTGAAGGAATATGGAGAAGTGTCGGGTTACAAGATTAACATAAATAAAAGTGAAGCAATGCCAATGAATAATGCGGATTTCTCAAAATTTATGAAGGAATCACCATTCAGATGGCAAATGCAAGCAATAAGATACCTAGGTATACAAATAAATAAAAATCTCGGCCAACTATATAAACTCAATTATTATCCACTAATGAAAAAATTACAGGACGATTTAGAGCATTGGAAAGATTTAGCATTAACACTAATAGGAAGGATAAACTGTATTAAAATGAACATTTTCCCAAGGATATTATACCTATTTCAGGCATTGCCAATACACTTGACAGAGAAATTCTTCAAGGAGTTAAAGAAAATAATAAGGAAATTTTTATGGAAAGGGGGGAAACCGAGGATAGCACTAGATAAATTAACAGAATGGTATAAACAAGGAGGCTTACAACTGCCAAACTTTAAAAATTATTATAGAGCCACACAATTAAGATACCTATCAGATTTTTATCAAACAAGGGAAAAGCCAGATTGGACTAGATTAGAATTAGATAAAATAGGGGAAAAGATACCTGAACACATTATATAAATGGGATGAAAAATTGGTACAACATAGAAGTTCTCCAGTATTACATCATCTACTCAATATTTGGAAAAAGATTCATGTAGAAAGGAATAAAACAAATTATCAATGACCAAAACTAATATTGACGCAAAATAAGTTACTCCCTTTTACAATAGATAACCTTTCCTTTAGAGAATGGGAGAAAAAAGGGATCAAAAGAATAGAAAATTGTTTTTCAGGAAATAGATTATTATCCTTTGAACAAATGAAAGATAAATACAATATAACTCAAGATACAGTGCTGGCATATTACCAATTGAGATCCTACTTGAAGGACAAATTAGGAAGCAGTCTGAGGTTACCAGAGGGAAGTAACTTTGAATATGTGATTACAGATACAATGATAATCAAAAGATTTATAACAAATATGTATATTAAACTGCAAGAAAAGGAGAATGAGGAAACAAATGGTAAAACTAAACAAAAATGGGAACAAGATTTAAACATAAAGATAAAGAAGGAAGCATGGGAGAAGTTATGCTCTGGAACTATGAGAAATACAATAAACACGAGGTTACGTATGATACAATATAACTGGATACACAGGCTATACATTACACCTCAAAAGTTAAATAAATGGGACCCAACAGTATCTGATAGATGTTTTCAATGTATAAAAGAAATGGGAACAACAATTCATGCAATCTGGACATGTGAGAAAGTAGAAAAATTTTGGGAAGATCTAAACCAAATATTAAATAAAATTACAGAAAACAATATACCAAAAAATCCAGAGATCTTCCTACTAAGTAACATAAAAAAACAAAGAATTTGGAATTGATTTGGATGGTGCACAAAAAAGATTTGTTAAGATAGCTCTAGCCGTAGCAAAAAAATGTATTATGTCAACCTGGAAATTGGAAGATAATTTGAAAATACAACAATGGTATATAGAAATGAATAAATGTATTCCATTAGAAAAAATAACATATAGTTTAAGAAATAATATTGAAATATTTGAACAAATATGGGAGCCTTACATGAAACACAATAGAGAAAACCTACCGGGGACATTCACTACCTAAATTAACGAAAGGAGAAGGAAATGAAAAGAATTGACTCAGTGGAATTTCTTGTTTATTTTTATTGAATGACAACATTGTTTGACTGGTTTAATGTATCCTAGATTTTGTACTTTAAATGGACGGGGGGGGAGGTAGGGAGGGTGGGATGGGAGGAGGGTGGGGGGAGAAAATGGCACTGTATATATTTGAAAAGGAAAATGTATGTATCATGGTCAATGTGGTTTATGGTGTGAAAAATAAAAAAATTTAAAAAAAAAGTTGTCCTGTCTGTGAGACCCAGCTCCTTGTGATCCCTTTCTCACTGAACTGTTTGGTTTTTCACACAATGCTCATGTGAATTAATATTTCTGCTTCTTGTGCATCTTCACCACCATCTCAGATCCTCAACTGAAATAACTCAATCCTTTGTTCAATCCATCCCCAACCTTGCTACAGATAATACGCTGACCAGTGCTGCTGTTCTTTATGCTCTCTTGAATTTTATTTCTTCCAACACACTGCTAGCAAGCCCTCATGCATGAAGTTTGAACAGTTTCCTATCCACTTGCTTGTACCTTGGCAGCAAAATCAATCTGACTGGAGGTTATGGATTGGAGGGAAAATGGAACACAGGGAGAGACTCCTCAGTTCTTGTGAGTGGGAAGCAAGACAATTACTCCATCACTTCAGCCAGCCAAAATACCTTGTAACCAATTCATTACTTTAAAAATCCTGTTGTTTTGTAGGCAAAGGTGGGAACAGTTTATGACTTCACAAGGTCTGACAGACAACATTGAGACAGATTATGTATTAATCTGAGTTGTGAGTTCTGCTGGTTGAAAAAAGAATGATCCTGTCTTTGATAAGTTCTATGAATCTTTCCAGTATACGTTAAGCTCCAGAAGTTATAGGCAGGCCTTTGGTTTAATGGTTTGTCTGTGGAACTGAATCTCTGTTCTTGTCCGTAAGTATTAATGCGAATTATGATCTAGACTTGGAGCAATGAAAATCAGAAAGCAAAGTGATAGCCAGATGAGAGGAGTGAAAATCCTTGCCCATAACTTGTGATGCCAAGAGTAACTTAGAAATATAGAAACATAGAAGATAGGAGCAGGAGTAGGTCATTCGACCCTTCGAGCCTGCTCTGCCATTCAACGAGATCATGGCTGATCTTAAAGTTCAGTACCCCGTCCCCGCCTTCTCTCCGTAACCTTTAATACCCTTATACTGAAGAAATATATCTAATTCCCTCTTAAATATATTTAATGAACCTGCCTCTACTGCCCTCTGTGGCAATGAATTCCACAGATTCACCACCCTCTGGGTAAAGAAATTCCTCCTCATCTCGGTCCTAAATGGTTTGCCTATTATCCTCAAACCATGGCCCCGGGTTCTGGATTTTCCCATCATTGGAAACATCCCATCTGCATCCATTCTGTCCAGTCCTACCAGAATTTTATATGTCTCTATGAGATCCCCTCTCAATCTTCTAAACTCCAGCGAATACAATCCCAATTTGCGCAATCTTTCCTCATAAGTCATTCCTGCCATTCCAGGTATCAGCCTGGTGAATCGCCTCTGCACTCCCTCCATTGCAAGAACATCTTTCCTTAGATAAGGTGACCAAAACTGCACACAACACTCCAGGTGTGGTCTCACCAAGGCCCTGTACAGCTGCAGTAAGGTATCCTTGTTCCTATACTCAAACCCTCTTGATATGAAGGCCAACATACCATTTGCCTTTTTAACCGCCTGCTGTACCTGCATGCTCGCCTTCAGAGACTGATGTACAAGTACTCTCTGGACTTCCCCATCTCTTAATCTATTGCCATTCAAATAGTAATCTGCCCTCCGGTTTGTATTACCTCACATTTATCCACATTGTAGTGCATTTGCCATGTATCTGCCCAGTCCCTCAATTTATCCAAATCACACTGGAGCTTCCTGACCCCCTCTTCCGTGCACACAACCCCTCCTAGCTTAGTGTCATCTGCAAATTTGGAGATATTACATCCAATCCCCTCATCCAGATCATTATTGTAAATTGTGAACAGCTGGGGTCCCAGTACAGATCCCTGTGGCACCCCACTGGTCACCGCCTTCCACTCAGAAAACGAGCCATTTATCCCAACTCTCTGTCTTCTACCTGCCAGCCAGTTCTCAATCCACATCAATACTTTGCCCCCATTCCCATGAGCCTTAATTTTGGAAGCCAGTCGTTTATGCGGAACCTTATCGAAGGCCTTTTGGAAGTCCAGGTACACCACATCCACTGGCTCTCCCCCATCTATTTTACCTGTCACCATCTCAAAGAATTCCAATAGATTTGTCAAGCACGATTTACCTTTTGTAAATCCATGTTGACTCCGTCCGATCCCTTCTCTGCTAGTCATATGCTCCGCTATTACATCCTTAATAATGGATTCCATCATTTTCCCCACTACTGATGTAAGGCTCACAGGCCGATAATTCCCGGCTTTTTCTCTACCCCCCTTTTTAAATAGTGGGGTAACATTAGCTACCCTCCAATCCATGTGTACTGATCCTGACTTACCCACCACGGAGAGGAAACAGAGGGAAACAAGAGCAAAAGCTGAGAATGGTCTCGTTCTCCTGTAGTGAGGGCCTATATCAGTGCTGTGCCATCCCCATCATCTATCGATACTTTACATGCTGCAGTTGAACTATATAGAGGGAAGGCTGATCAGTGACTCATTGAGCTACGTGAACCACTCAGAGGATAAAAGTGCACTTGGATGTCCCAAAGTTTGAGCGAGTCAAAGGTTCATAGTAATACACCAGGCAAGTGCTACAGCAGGGGTCCTCAAACTTTTTAGACCATTGACCCTTTCAAGGACAATGTAGTACCTCATCAATCCTCAGGCATGGAATCTTGTTGCTGGAAGGGGGAGAGGGAGAACGAGGAGTGGGGGGAAATGGCTGGATGGGGGAGCTGGGCAGCGGCTTTGGCGGCAGTGGCTGTGCTGGACTGGGAGGCTATTTTAAATCAACTCCTCTGCATTATTGACACCCTCCCCCTGTGTTATCGACCCCTCCCTTTTGACTCCCTGGCATTTGTCGACCCCTGGAAGGTCCCATTGACCCTTGGGGGTTGATATCGACCACTTTGGAGACCTCTTTGCTACAGTGTTAAACCGTGTATGTGTCCAAGCACAACATGAACCTGGGAGAACACAGTCACTTGAAGGTCACTCAGAAATAACATCTCTTTATTGGAGTACAGAGTGAGGTTTTTGAATCTCTGCATTTCTGCTGAAAACTGAATGTAACAAATAATGACAAATAGTTGTATCCTTGTATAAAAGTGTTGATCAACCAGTCCCCTATCTAAAGCACCATATGTACTCAATACAAATTGGCAACACTTGGAACTGGAATTGGTGCAGGCATGCCTGTTGTTGCTAGACCTTTTAGAGCTACGTGTATGTCAATTAGGATTCGTTATTGCACACAGATTCATATTCATGCATAGGAATTTAATGACCAATGTACAGTGAGAGAGAGCAAAGAAGCATAGTGCACAATACTGGAAAATGTAATCATTTTATTATTTAATAGCAGAGCCTTGTAAAATTGAAATATTGGATGATGTGGCAGTGGGGAGCTTGATTAAAACCAATGGTAGTGACATCTCACCTTCTGATCAGGTTGTTTGAGTCTTTTAGATATTATGAAAAAAGTGTTAATGTTCAACCACAGAAATTTCAGAATTTAAATTCACAAAATTATATTCTAAAAAATTATTATAGACTTACCAGATTTTGGAGGGAAACTTTGATAACACATCTTATAAACATTTTTCCAGTGGTTAATGAATATTGGAGGATGCAACGTGTGGTGCCTGCTTTCCCACCCAACACATACAGCCCAGTGCAAAAGGAAGACTATTTACTCTGACTCCTGTCCTGCATTAGCATGGTTCATATGTTACACCCTCCCAAAATGGTTCAGAGATGATGACTAAATATGGAATTTACTAAGGATATGCTTTAAATTGTGCAATTCCATTACAGCATATAAAGAATTAAAAATTAAAAAGAATGCAGTTGCCAGAAGTTTGAAATAAAAACAAACATAAAATACTGGAACCCTCAGCAGGTAAAGCAGCATCTGTGAAAGAGAAACCGAATTAAAATGGTGCAAGTTAGAGATCCGTTGCAAGTCAGAACTGCCTTTGATTTTTAGTCATCGACAAGTGTGCTCCCACATTTGGGTTTGTAATGAGATGAGGCAGTTAAGTCCCTGATAGTGAGAGTCAGTATCAAGGAGAGAAAAGAAATTCATCTACATTGTTGATGAAAGCAAGCAGGCTATGACTGTGGAAGAGAAATATGTTCCATGTGATACAACCCAAGGAATTCTGCCCATCCCTATAGGTGAAGAAAGAAATGGATGCTGGCTTTCGATATTTGTCTCCTTGAGCCTGCTTTGCATTTCAGTAATAAAGATGATCATCTCCTTAATTTGTTTTCTTCAGATTCAGGAAGTGTTGGATGAGGAAGAGTAAATCACTTTGGTCAAGGAGGAAGGAGCAAGAAGGAATGGAACTCATTCTCATGAATTGTAATGAGGCTGACGTTACTGAGGAGATGAAGATGAGGAGATGTGCCCCGAGGTAAGGGAAGTGGGTTGTATGCTGTGTCACTCTGCGATGATCACGTGCCACGATGGCCTCATTGGCCATTCCATTCAACCACACTGATTCAGCTGCCTTCACCTGTGGTGGACTACATCGGATGTGCTTTTAGCAAACAAAGAGGTGCTGGAGGACTCAGTGGGTCAGACAGCATTTGTGGACAGTAGTGGTCAGTCTAGGTTTTGGGTAGGGACCCTTTATTGAGGCTTTAACTTTAACAAGCCTTTAACCTATTGCTGGGATCTGATTGCCCCCCCCCTTCATTTTTCTTATAGTAGGAAAGGGAATGTGTAGTGTGAGTGGTTTACTCAGTCTGTCCAGTTCATTGTTGATTGTGTGCAGTTAAAATTCCATTTTGTGCTGGATTATTCATAGAACTCAAAGCAGTGCGAGGAGTGTGCAACCTTCACCACCAAGGCTATAAAGACTGCCCCTAGTTTCAGAGTTACAGCATCATGGACTCTCAACTGAGGAATGTGCAAGCACTGAGGACAAGCTTCAGGAATGGAAGTATGTGGCCAGAGAGTTACTGAACTCTGTGGCCTTCCTTTCCCGAAGGGCAGTTTCCTTCACTTCTCATTACCAGAATCTGTGGTGGTCCCAGGACTGGTCTTCTTTTGCCTCCTAACCCATGAAAACTACATTTTGGCCAGGCCCAGTGAGCAGGAAATCTAGGTTTCAGATTCTTAAGCATATGGTGAGGTGGTGCATCTGATGCTGCCATCCCACTGATCATGGGCTCCCAGTGGAACTGGAATGGCAGAAACCACTTGGTATGGCACATTGTGGAGCCCAAGCCAGATCCAAGACCTTTCATTTGCTCACAGATAGACACTAAAAGATGGCACCTGAATGGCAATCCACAAACACCAGTGGGAGCTCATTCCCAGGGCAATTTGTCATGGGAGACCCAACTCTGGTCAACCAGCAGTTGTAATACAGCTTCTCGGACTCTAACCAGGAAAAATACTGAAGTATATTGACTGGTAAGTTTTGGCATCCCGTGGAAAAATTTTGGGCTTTCCTCAGTTAAAGACTAAACTTTCCATTTAAGAGAGACACTATATGAAACTTGATTCTCATTCATTGTTGAGATCTATTAAAGAGAGAGCAGTTGGAGCATTAGTAGTTCAAAAGCAAATAAAACTCAGGAGTGTGAGCAATGATCCACTCTATACTGCCAAGGGCTAAGAGATTTTCTTAAAATCATTTGCAGATGATTGAAAAGGCAAGAGGTAATATAAAACCAGAAGAAAAAGTACATGAAAATTCTTGAGTTTGAAAAATGGATAAGTGATAAAAGAGAGAGGGAATATGAAATAAACTTGGATGGTATATCAAAATCAACCTAACAATACCATAAATTCCTCAAAATACCCAGCTGATGGAGGCCCTAGTGGACATCTTCAACCTCTCACTGCATCAGTCCTCTGTCCCCACAGGTTTCAAGGCAGTCACCATCATCCCAATGCCCAAGAAAGTGACAATAACTAGACTAGATGACTACAGCTCCATGGCACTGATGTCTATGATCATTAAGTGCTTTGAGTGGCTGGTGATGGAACACATCAAAGTGCATCTTCCAGTAACATTGGTCCTATTCCAAACCAGTCCACAAATGATGCAATAGCATTGACCCTCCACTCATAACCTCAAGCCCCATTTCTCACACACCTCAGGACTATGTGCTCAGCCCACTAATGTTCATGCTGTTGAATCACAACTGCACTGCCAGATTCATCTCCAACAGAATCATGAAATTTGTGGATGATACAACAGTAGTTGGCCTCATCAGCAACAACGATGAGTCATGTAAAAGAGAAGAGGTTGAAAGGCTCCTAAAATGATGTGACAACACCAATCTGAGTCTGAACATGGACAAGCAAAGTAGATGATTCTGGACTTCAGAAAGATGAAGGGCAGCCATTCTCCACTACACATCAAGGTTCTGTTGTGGAAAGAGTGGCGAGAATAAAGTACCTTGCCATACATATAAGTGACCTATCCTGGATTCACACCTCGTCATTAGACAGGAAGGCACTTCCTAAGGAGGGTAAGGAAGGCAAGGCTACTGAACCCCATCTTGAGACCTTTTACAGGAGCCCAATTGAGAATGTCCTGTTTAGCTGCATCATTGTGTGGTATTATAGCTGCAAAACATCAGACCAGACGTCCATACAGAGGCTCATTAAAACAGCTGAAGTGTATGTCAGAATCTTTGATGGCTTTACTCTGCCTCTGAGTTCTGGCTAATATCTTAAAACTAACATCAAAAACATCAGGAAGGGAATCAAGGGTTACGGGAGAAAGCAGAGGAGAATGGAGTTGAAAATTGAAGAGTAAACTAGCCATGATGGAATGGTGTGGGTGTATCATTGTGTGTTATGGTAGCTGCAAAGCATCAGAAGTCTACATAGAGGATCATTAAAACAGCCAAGAGGATTTCCCTTTCCTCAATAGACAACATTTTCTGGGAGCATCATCTAAATAGGGCTCAAGGAATTACAGAAGACCCTTTCCATCCATTACACAGTATCTTCAACCTACTACCATTAAGAAGAAAGTACTGGAGCATCAAAATCAGGACTGCCAAGCTGGGGAATAGGTTCTTCCCGCAGGCTGTGAGACTAATGAACAGGATCCTGTAACCATGGTCATCCCAAATATTTATATAAATTAATTTTGATTATTGATATGATCTTTATTGTGTGTATTGTGTGTTTTTGTGCATGATCTAGAGAAGCATTATTTCGTCTGGTTGTAGATGTATAATCAGATGATAATAAACTTGAACTTGAATGATGTAGTAAATTGGCCACCTTTCCTGGAGACAAGAGTTCAAGTTGACCATTGGGATTACATGAGGTTGAGAAAACCGTTTTGAAAACTCCAGCCCACAACCATTGCCACATTAGGTAATGCTTCACTTCAGGAGTGGGTCTCAGAAAATTAACTGCAGAGCTTATAATAAAAAAAATGTAGGGCCAAACTCGTAAGCTTGAAGGTCATATTGGCTTGTAATAAAAGAATTGTGGGGCCAAGCTCATAAGCTTGAAGGTCATATTGGCTTGTAATAAAAGAATTGTGGGGCCAAGCTCATAAGCTTGAAGGTCATATTGGCTTGTAATAAAAGAATTGTGGGGCCAAGCTCAATTCTTGAAGGTCATATAGGCTTGTAATAAAAGAATTTTGGGGCCAAGCTCATAAGCTTGAAGGTCATATTGGCTTGTAATAAAAGAATTGTGGGGCCAAGCTCATAAACTTGAAGGTCATATTGGCTTGTAATAAAAGAATTTTGGGGCCAAGCTCATAAGCTTGAAGGTCATATTGGCTTGTAATAAAAGAATTGTGGGGCCAAGCTCATAAACTTGAAGGTCATACTGGCTTGTAATAAAAGAACTGCGGGACCAAGCTCATAAACTTGAAGGTCATATTGGCTTGTAATAAAAGAATTGTGGGGCCAAGCTCATAAGCTTGAAGGTCATATTGGCTTGTAATAAAAGAATTGTGGGGCCAAGCTCATAAACTTGAAGGTCATATTGGCTTGTAATAAAAGAATTGTGGGGCCAAGCTCATAAGCTTGAAGGTCATATTGGCTTGTAATAAAAGAATTGTGGGGCCAAGCTCATAAGCTTGAAGGTCATATTGGCTTGTAATAAAAGAATTGTGGGGCCAAGCTCATAAACTTGAAGGTCATATTGGCTTGTAATAAAAGAACTGCGGGGCCAAGCTCATAAACTTGAAGGTCATATTGGCTTGTAATAAAAGAATTTTGGGGCCAAGCTCATAAGCTTGAAGGTCATATTGGCTTGTAATAAAAGAATTGTGGGGCCAAGCTCATAAACTTGAAGGTCATACTGGCTTGTAATAAAAGAACTGCGGGACCAAGCTCATAAACTTGAAGGTCATATTGGCTTGTAATAAAAGAATTGTGGGGCCAAGTTCATAAGCTTGAAGGTCATATTGGCTTGTAATAAAAGAATTGTGGGGCCAAGCTCATAAACTTGAAGGTCATATTGGCTTGTAATAAAAGAATTGTGGGGCCAAGCTCATAAACTTGAAGGTCATATTGGCTTGTAATAAAAGAATTGTGGGGCCAAGCTCATAAGCTTGAAGGTCATATAGGCTTGTAATAAAAGAATTGTGGGGCCAAGCTCATAAGCTTGAAGGTCATATTGGCTTGTAATAAAAGAATTGTGGGGCCAAGCTCATAAACTTGAAGGTCATATTGGCTTGTAATAAAAGAACTGCGGGGCCAAGCTCATAAACTTGAAGGTCATATTGGCTTGTAATAAAAGAATTGTGGGGCCAAGCTCATAAGCTTGAAGGTCATATTGGCTTGTAATAAAAGAATTTTGGGGCCAAGCTCATAAGCTTGAAGGTCATATTGGCTTGTAATAAAAGAATTGTGGGGCCAAGCTCATAAACTTGAAGGTCATATAGGCTTGTAATAAAAGAATTGTGGGGCCAAGCTCATAAGCTTGAAGGTCATATTGGCTTGTAATAAAAGAATTGTGGGGCCAAGCTCATAAACTTGAAGGTCATATTGGCTTGTAATAAAAGAATTGCGGGGCCAAGCTCATAAACTTGAAGGTCATATTGGCTTGTAATAAAAGAATTGTGGGGCCAAGCTCATAAGCTTGAAGGTCATATTGGCTTGTAATAAAAGAATTGTGGGGCCAAGCTCATAAACTTGAAGGTCATATTGGCTTGTAATAAAAGAATTGCGGGGCCAAGCTCATAAACTTGAAAGTCATATTGGCTTGTAATAAAAGAATTGTGGGGCCAAGCTCATAAACTTGAAGGTCATATTGGCTTGGCATGGAGCATTGCCCCGAATATTGGCCTTGTCAATCGAATCCCATAACAATCCAAGCCTCTGATTTGTTGAATGTTGTCTTCGACCGGAGCGCTCTCCCCGCGGGGACAATATAAGGAGAGCGCCGCTCTAGCGTGATCTGTGGCGTGAAGATGAAGTCCCTGCTCATGCTGGCGATCTGTGCTGCGGGTACCGGCTTTCTGCTGCAGGGTTCTGTCTAAATGGAGGGGAATATGCATTTAAGACATAGCAACCTATCTCATCTCAGTGGCGGATTCGCCAACCGTTCGGTGGGGTTGTTTTTGGTGCGTTCAATGAGCAATTTAGTTTGGTTCTGTAATATTGTAAGGACAACTGTGCCGGGCACCTTTTGTTCATTGAGTCTGGGAAATGTGAGTTGGAGGTTCGATGAATGTAATTCACGTTAAATGGGGGAAGCGTGGGATTCTTGCTGACTCTTTGGTAGTCGGGTTTACGGAGATACTAATTAATGTTTTTGACCGTTTCCAGTATTATTTGCTCAACCAGTCGCCGCTGAGAAACCCGTAAGTTCAAGAGTTTTCTGTTTTTCCATGTATCGTTTCAAATGAAATGGTGGGAAGGACCGGCAGCATCAATGGGAAAGATTTTCATGGAAAACAAGCTGGAAGATGCAGAGAAAACGGGGCGTTAAAGAAAGAAGGGGGAGGGGGGATCAGAGTTTAAAGGACAGAAGTGAAAGGTTAAAAAAACACAGGTAAAGAAACCAAGGAAGGGTCCGGGTGGAGATGAGCCCGACATTGTCAGTGTCGTGTTTAACCAACGTTTGAAGTGCTCTCTTTGGACTTTGACGAGCTTGGTTGGGGCAGGTGAGCTGGTCAGAGGACCCAGAATGGAGCTGAGATGGAGAATGGAGGTGACAGGCAATTAGAACCTGAGGGCTGAGGGCTAAACGAAGGTGTGTGTTCTTCCTTGCCCCCACGGGAGGGCTAAGTGTGGTACCCTTACTTGAAAGATGTGTCGGTCAATCATTGCTTTACTCGCAACGAAGGCATGAAACCCTGGATTGTGGAAAGGGAGGATGTAAGTTGCTGTGTTGCAGCTCCTACAGCGAGGAGAAGGGGATTGGCTTGTTGAGCAATGGACTGGGATCCTTCGATGGGAAGTTACTTCTGAATATTGAAAGAGGCCGGGGGTGGTAGTGGCATTAAGCTAAAGGTACTGGAAACATTGGTTGATGTGTGAAAGCTGGAAGATGAGGACATGGATGAATGAATGAAGTTTATTGTCAAATACATAAGTGCACAAGTGCAATTAAAGTCTTACTTGCTGCAGCTTCCCTTGTACATAAATGAGAAAAACATGATGATAATTTATGAGGACTAATAAATATTCACAGTTGGAAATGAGATACGTGCAGAAAAATCTGCCAAGCTTCTGAGTGAATCAGAAAGGAGAGGCAGCAGAGGTGTAGAGATATGGGTTACACACCTGCTAGATGGAAATATTTGTTGGGAGATAAAACTGTATGAAAAATACCAGTGTAGAAGATAGCATCACTACCTCAGATATGCTAGAAATCAGACAGAGAAAGTGAGAGAGATATCAAAGAGAAGGCAAGGGTAAAGAGAGCAGGGGTCAAGGGATCAAATCCTCAACATGAAATTGGGGTGTATTTCCTTTAACTTGGGGATCTCCAAAGTGGTTGATATTGACCTCAAGGGTTGATGGGACCATCCAGGGGGTCGATAAATGCCATGGGGTCGAAAGGGATCAATAATGCAAGGGGCTCAGGGGGAGGCTTACCTGCCATTATTCTTCATGCACCGCTGTCAGCCCTCCCCTCCCCCAAAGCCCAGCCCCCTATCCCCCACAAGTGCAGCCTCACTAAATTTTGTTTTTTTCAGTGTACTTTAAGAAGCTTCTTTTGTCCTTGAGATTAATTATTATCATTATGTTTTAGTGTTTTATGATGTCTTTTGTTTGGTTTCAGCCAAATTGCAAGAAACATTCTCCGCCAAGATGTTCACGGGTGCGAGACCCAGTCTGTGGAACTAATGGCATAACTTTCCCCAACGAGTGTATGCTCTGCTTGTTTAATACGTAAGGAAATTATGTTTTCAATCTTGTATAGTATATAGGCTTCTCCAACAAATCTGAATATGATTCCTTTGAGGATGTAGTGGTGAGTTACCACTTTGAGCACTGTCTTCGTGGCGAAGGTTGACATTTTGATTATAATCCAGCTGCAATGGAGAAATGAAGATTAAACCCCCTAATCGTGATATGGGATTTGGACCAATTCCCATGTGCTGCTTCTCTAGTCCTTCCATCAAGTTTGAAATCAGAGTGAATTGTATCACAATTAAGCCCACAATATATATGAAAATCAAAAAATGGCTTTTCTGGCCTAATCCCACTTCTGAGCAACCAGACTTTGCCACATAATCTACAATACTTCAAGTATTAATCCAAGTTTCTTAAATGTAATAATTACTGTACCTTTCAGGAATCAAATTACAAAAATCTCTCACCCTTTGGATGATTATAAATTCTCCTCTAATCCTTCTGCAATTCTTCAACCCTGGTCAAGGACTTTTCAACTTGTGCTCCTTCAATTTTTGTGCACTTCAATTACACAACCCTCATCCTCTTTTTCCAGCAAAAACAATACTACACTTCCCAATATCACATACGAAACCTAACATGGCCTCAGTGCTTTTGAATTCTAGACTGCAACTGATAGACATGTTTCAGTTCTGGCAGCACCTTGTAAAACTGATATGATCACATTATTTGTGTGTTACTATATTTTCACTCGTGTAACACGCACATACATATAATGCACAGAAAATCATAAATTGAATAAAAATATTTTCGTATAGTGTGCACACGCATATACGAAATCTAAATTTTGAATTCCAGACCAAAACTGATAGACCAAAGGAAGTTGGCTCATATTGTATGTATCAGTTCTTTTAAAGGAGAGATCTCCAAAGTGGTTGATATTGACACCCCCCCCCCCCCCACCCAGGGATTGCTAGGACCATCCAAGGGGTCGTTAAATGCCAAACACCAGGGGGGTGGGGGGGTTGATTTTTGGTGAAGAATGCTTGTGTACATGATGAGTTTTCAACCTTACTTGTCAGTTTTTGAACAAAGAGGTGTCATTTTATATTGGCAAATAACAATGCATTGTTTCAAGATCATTATTAAAGTCGAGTCAGCCCTTTGATCCCAATCCATTGAAATGTGATTTATTTAAAATGTTTTCCTTTACTCTGGTTCCAGGGAATACAATAAAGGTGTTAAGATTCTGAGGAGTGGAGATTGTTAAAGTGAAAATGATTGAAGTAGAAAAACACTCAAGAACCTTGAGTTATCACATGAAGATTGGTGCTATTTAGTCAATGGGAAGCGTTCTCCCAACTTTGCTCTTCATCACATTGGGCTTATCTTCAGAATTGGAGATTGATTCACTGATTAGGTGTTTAGAAAGGGCTGATCAAGGAAATGATTGTCCTTTCATTTAATACTTGATTGGGGAATCAGATTTCATATACTCTCTGCAAAGAATGAACAGATCTATCAATAAATAATGTTTAAAACACTTGTCATAGGTGTTGACGTGCTTTCTTCAATCTCATTGTTAGTGTTAGTGGCTGCGACTCTTGTGTGATCCTCCACATGACAATTCAGACAGCTTTAAATGCAATAGGAAGCCATACAGCCCACTGACAATATGTTGGAGTAACTCAGTCAGAATCCCTGCAACTTTTTCATCTCGAGTACTTGTCCATCACCCTTTTGAATACCACAATTGTGTCTCTATCACTTACTCTCAAAACTCTTGCTATGCACTGCATAAAAGATGTTTCTGTTGTCATTTCAGCATCTTCTGACAGTTACCTTTGTCACCTCTAGCACTTGATACAATGTCAATGTGCTCAGTTTTCTCTGTCTAGACTCATTTTTATTTGGAATACTTTTGTCATATTCCTCTCAACCTGTTGTCTCCTCAGGAAACCAGCCTCAGCTGTTCCAGTCTATGTAATGAAAGTCTTTCATCCATCAAATCATTCCATTAAATCTCTTCTTTCTTTGAAGCCTTTACAGCATTCCTCAAGTCTGATGTTCAGAACAATTGTGGCTGAATCTGTTTTTTTAAGGATTATTATGACTTGTTTTTGTTTTAAACCAGAAGTTTGCGGATGCTGGAGACGAGTGCAATGCCCAAACGTGCTGGGGAAAAGCAGCAGGTCACACAGCATCCATAGGAAGTAAAGAGCCCAGGCCTAAAATGTTGGTTACCCTTTACTTCCTATGGATGCTGTGTGACCTGCTCCTTTTCTCCAGCATGTTTGTATATTGTACTTTTTTTGCTTCATTTTATAAAGTGCAAGATCCTATATGCTTTACTACTATTTTCTCAACTCGCTCTGCCACTTTTAATAAGCTATGTACCCTGTTGTAAACCAATGTTATACTACAATCGGCTGCTGCCAGCTGGACATGCTTGCCGAAACTGATCCTACCCATAGCCCCTTGGATGTTCCCCACTCCACTCTGCTTCAATCAGTCAATGAGGTTGAATGGCTGTTCCAGTCTAGAGTTAATAAAAGCCTGATTGTTTCACAACTCCAGTCTTTAATGATTACTGATGGTGCCTCAATTTTATTAATTATATTTTTTAAAAGAAGCATGGAACAGTACCTGAGAAGCTCAAAATCAACCCTCAATTGCTGGATGGCCCGAACACATTCATACTCTGGCTACGTTGTTTTGAAGACTTCCTGGCTGCGGCTGTGGATATTATCGCCATCGATGCTAACTGACTGAGATTACTTTTTTCATGAGTCGGGCCCCAAGTATTCCCAATGATCAACGATGCCAGCTTGTACCTGGCGGCTATGGAGATCCTGAAGGCCTAATATCATAAGAAAATAAATGAAGTCTACTCCAGGAACTTCCTGGCTACCAGAAAACAGCAACCCAGGGAATCAAGTGCCAAGTACCTGTGGGCCCTCCAAAGCCTATGCAGAGCGTGTGACTGTAAGGCCGTGACGGCCACCCAGAATGCTGAGGACCTCATCCGGGATGCTTACATGCCCAGTATCCACTCTGGCTGGATGGAACAAAGGTTACTTGATCTACAGAGGGTGGTGGAGCTGATAGAGGCACTGAAGGTGGCCCTCCAAAACTCGAATGTTTACTTGGCTGCCACTTGGTTGTCGCAGATGTCGCTATCCTGGGATGGGGATCGTCCCGCACCATGAGTGACAGTGACCTGACCTCATCTGCCTTTGGGGGTGATCTTCTCCATTACTACTTCTGCAGACAGGGTAGGCACCCAAGGAAATGCTGTACTGCCAAGGATGCAGTATGCACTAGGTTCAGGAAAAAAGGGGCATTATGCCAAAGTTTGCAAGTCCCAGCCATCTGCAAAACCTAGCAGCACCACATGTGGACAGTCGCCACTCAGGACGGCATGATCAACACCATTTCCTCTACAAACCAATGACACCATATGCAAGTCATTGCACGGAAACGCCATCTTCCCAGGCATACAACACCACGAGGGAACAGTGAGGGCAGCCATCTTGGGGTCAAGGGTGACCATCTTGGGAATGTGAGCACCCATCGGACTCAGACAGTGAGTCTATTCTGGCTCCATTACCCTGAACTATGAGGCACCACACAAACTCACCAGGTCCATGATGGACGTCCAGGTAAACGGGTGCATTATGAACTGTTTATTTGATAGTGGAGTACAGAAAGTTTTATCCACCCTGATACCACTAAGCACCTATCCCATAAGTATGGCCCACCAAACTCAAGATATCACTCATGTCCAAATCCCATATAGCAGCCATCCATGGGTCCTGCCTAATGACCCTGATCATTGGAGTCATAGTTTACAAACATTTCAGACCACTTGTCATACCACAACTCTGTGCCCCTTGCTACTGGGGCAGGACTTCCAATGCCAACTTCAGAAAGTGACATTGAAATTCGATGGGCCCCATCCCCCTCTTACCATTTGCAACGGACAATTCACAGATGGCCCTCTGCATGTATCCTGTGGCCTCTCAACCATAAATGTCGACCTCCCTCCCCCCACTGTTTGCCAACCTCACCTCCAACTGCTAGCCGGTAGCCACCAGAAGTAGACGGTACTGTGTGGCAGACAAGGCACTCATTAATTCAGAGGTTAAGCGCTTGTTGGGTGAGGGCATCATCGAGGCCAGCTTGAGTACCCCAGCTTCATCCACAGCAAATGGGGGACCTCATTCATGAGTGATGAGTTGTGACAGTACCTGCTGGGCAAGACCATTGCCACAAACAGGACCACCAACCAGCTACAACCCTAGGGGATATGGGCAAGTGGAAAAGGAGAATGGCACAGTCTGTAAAACCATCCTCCTGGCTCTGAGGTCATGGGGCCTCCCCATCTCCCAATGGCAAGAAGTCCTCCCAGGCACACTCCACTCTCTTGCACCAGGTCACTTCTATGTATGATTACCAACAACACGCTTCATGAACGGATGTTTGCTTTCCTGAGGAAATCTGCCCACCTGGCTTACCTTCCTTGGACCAGTCCTGCCTTGGAAGCATACCAGGCAATCTAAAACTGATCCACTGATTTAGAGGGTCTACCTCCTCCATGCCAACCCCCAGTATGTCTTCCCTGATAGGGGCGAGGACATGATTTTGATCTGGAATCTGGCACTGACCACCACTGATCACCAACAGACATTTACTTCCACATCTACCTAAAGGGTTCCTGAGCGTGCAGCTGACCATACTTCACCCCTGGCCACTGTTGTTGTCAATGATGCACCAGCACCACACTCCCTTACCCCCTCACCTGATTCCCCCTCATTGACAAACAATAATCAGTGCTGACAGGCCAACCCCACAAGCTGCTCAGGATGCTACAGTGTCTACCACATCATTCACTGTGGCAGAGGAGAGCCCCTGACAGACTTAATATGTAAAATGTATATTTGTTTCATCTTTTCTTTCTCACCCTGCAGGACTCTTCTTAAAAAGGAGGGGTGAATGTGATAAACCACAGTTATGTCATGATTGGCTGCTGCTGGCTGGACACGCCTCCTGAGACCAATCCTATCCATAGACCCTTGCATGCTCCCCATTCCACTCTGCTTCAATCAGTCAATGAGGATGATTGGCTGTTCCCGTCTGTAGTTAATAAAAGCCTGATTTTTTCACAACTACAGTTTTTTGTGATTATTGATGGTGCATCATACATATAGCCCCAGATTTTTCTTCCCTTGTTGGAAATCTGCCTGCATTTCTTTTCTCTCTCATTCTTGCAATCGAAATGTAGCCCACTGCTCTTTTGCATTAAACCTCACCTGTCACATGTGCACCAATTTCACCAATCTGTCTTTATCCTCATGAACTCTCGTACCATCCTCCTCATAGTTAACCTTGCTTCCAAACTTGCAAATTGTGCTAGTGCATTCAAATTTATGTCATTAATACAAAGAAAAGTAGTGGTCGTAGAACCAGGCCCTGTGAATTTCACTGTAGACTTCCTTCCAGTATGAAAAACAACCATTCACTTCAACTCTACTTTCTCCCACTTGGGCAATATTCTATCAATGCTGCTACTTCCTCTTTATTTGTCAACTTGATAACAAGACAATTATGTAGCACTTTATCAAATATCTTTTGAAAGTTCATAAACTAAACATCAAGTGAAATATGAAAGTCAGTAGATGCTATGATTGTAGTGAGAACACAGAATTGCTGGAGGAACTCAGAAAGTCTTACAGCCTCCATAGGAGACAAAGATATATCACCATTGTTTTGGGCCTGAGCCTTTCTTCAAGAATCAGGCAGGCTCCTCAATTAAAAGGTTGGTGCTAAGGAAAGAAAGGGCAGGGGTTGAAGCACAGACCAACAGACAAAAGGTGATAAATAGACATAAATAGGACAGGAGAGAAAAGGTGAGAATTGATGGGGAAAGGAGACAGAAGACCATTTCATGTCAGGCCTTCGCCTTGAGGCCGGCTACAGGATCAGATGGCAAAATAAGAACTTACCTTTCAGACAGCAGCCCTAAAAGGCTGCTCCAGTGTCCCATTCATATCGAGAGGTCCCTCGTAGCACCCTCTGGATCCGATGGAGGTGGGGCAACTGGTGCCGTAGTGCCACCCATCATAAAAACACGGTAGAGCAATGGCCGTCTTCCCTACCCATCATTCTCCAGGCAGCTGGAACTGCTCTGTGATTCCCAGATCAGTTCCAGCTGTGTGGGGGATAATGGGAAGGGAAGACAGCCATTGCTCTGCCACGTTTTGAGCTGCAGAGAGTGGCCCCGAAGGCTGAAGCGGCCAGGTATGGCTGTCCCAGCTGTTCCCTCATGGCCCCTGCTGCCCCACCGGCCCCTGATGCCCTGTCAACCCCAGCTGACAGCTCTCGCTGTCCCGAGAGCTCCCTCTGCTCCACCGGCCTTGACTTGGAGAGGGATGAGTGGGGAGATGGGTTGCGGGCTGACAGCAACATCAGCCTGCCCCTAAACAGCCACTTAGCGCGGCTGTACATTCAGATTGATCGGCAGAAGGCTTCCTCTCCGAGAAGGGTTGGATTATTCGACTCAGTGACGGCCTCTGCATATTCAGAGAGGTACGTGGTTATGCATTTTGGCGGAGGTTCTCCGCCTTTACATTTGGATTTTTGCTCTATCTGCAAGGGCCTAGAGATAGAGGAAGGGAGAAATAGAAATAGATGTGTGTTTGGGAGTGGGGGGCTAATGGAAACCAAAGAAAACATTTCTGTGTTTTCACATAAACATTATCCATATTTCCCTGATTGACCACCTCTGTTAACTTTGAAGGTAGTTAAACACAAAAGTATGCTGGATTTTCCCAATTAATTCACACTTGCCCAACTACTGATTCAAGCAGTAGCTTCATTAGATCTTATACAATGGTCTACAGTCAATGGCAAAGCAATGGTATGTACTGTTAGGTTTTAGAAATGTTGCCTAGAAAGACAAAGCAATTTCAGTTGGTGCTTTTCCAACAATGGCATCAGATGATTATTCAAAAGAATTTCAGTCATAGCCATTGTAATGTCATCAATGAGCAGCCAATTACATTAAAGAATTCTCAGGCATCGTGTTTAATGAACTTGTTAAACAGTTTGCTGAGCTAAAGTAGAAATGGAGGAAAGTTTAGGGAGACATCAGGGGTAAGTTCTTTTTTTACATAGAGAGTTGTGGGTGCCAGGAATGTTGCCAGGGATGGTGGTGGAGGCTGAAATATTAGGGGCATTTAAGAGACTCTTTGGCAGGTACATGCATGGAAGAAAAATAGAGGGTTATGGGGTAGGGAGGGTTTAGTATATTTTTTAAGGAATACATGGGTTGGCACAACATCGAAGGCTAAAGAGCCTGTGCTATGCTGGGGAGTTCTATGTTCTCAAAGCTTAAATTCTTTCTGCTTTAAAATAATTATTGTGAGAGTTTTGTGGGAGAAACCCAGAATGGAAGAGGCCCAATGCTTCTTGGCACGGCCCAGAAAAAGGACTGAGTTAAATATTCTTTCTGAAACTTGGGTACCACAGGGTTACCGCTGTGTCCTGGCTATGATTTAAAGCCACCATCTGAATGCAGGCAGAACTAAACTGGTGTTCACCAAAATTCAAACCACCCAAGCTCAAAAGTAACACCAATTCACTCAACAAAACATTAGCATGCAGATTCTCTCAATCAGCATTGCTGATTGTTTATTGCTATGGAGTCCTAACTCACCATTAGCAACACTTTTAGGTTTGGTTTAATCTTGTCCAGTTAATAGATCCCAGCTCAGAGAATCTTTCTTCAACATAGCTCAGCAAAATTCCAGCAGCTTCCCAAGTCAACAATAATTGTAGAGTTTGGGAAAACACAATTTTTAGGTCCAGTAGCATGATTACTATGAAGTGTAGGAAAAAACAGCACCTTCCATAACACCAGAAATACTATCTCAGACAGGTAACATACAAAGTTCAAAGATCATCTGAAAGTTCAGATGTTACCTCAGTTTAACATGATACTGAAGGGTCTCACCATTATGTGTTACATTGTCTAGCCTAGAATATAAACTACAACCTAGACATCCAGTCCATGGAGATTTAGCCCCCAATTACACCACTTGATATTCCACAAAACTCATTGTTATCGCATAAGCAGCAGTTTGGAGGAAATTGTAGAATATAACCTATGTCCAAAGTAAACATCTAAAATATGCCCCAACAGTCTGAAACAAACCTGATCCAAGCAGAGCTACCACAGTCATCTCATGCACATGTGGCAGATTAACATTTATGAATAATTTAATTGAGGAAATTGACAGATGGGTCATGGGTCCCTGTAAAGGTTAAAAACCTTGTGTTTTTGATTCTTAGATAATTTTGTGCCTAGCTCTTTAAGAAAATCTATTGTTTGTAGTGTTACCATCGTGACTATGCTGTAATATCTGTGCAGACTAAGAGCTTGCATTTCATTCTTTGATACACTATGAAAGGAACGTAAGATCAAGATCATTTTCTTTGATTTTGTCTTATTTTGCCTTATTTCTTCTTGTATATCTCTTTAAAGTTGAATATTGTTATATCTTTAAATATAGCGGAATGAATGTTTATGAATGAATGAATGTATGAATGTTTATTCATCATCATTAAAGTCTTAATGCAAAGTTATGCAAAATGTTTATATGTTTTATCAGCAAATTAAAGCTACAAAAAGCTGCATCTACAAAGTTTGGTTTATTGGATTAATAAGATAGTAATTTGGAAATCTTCCTTGAAGATGACATGTTTTGAAATTAGGAAATACTAGAACCTGGAAAGTGCTGTCTATATTTTGATTCAAAGAAATTATAATTGTGAACTCTATTTGGAAGAAAGGCTTATAAATTTTGTTTGAAAGAACTCAACTTGTTAAAAGACAATAAATACTCGTGCTGTAAAAAAAGAATATTTCAGAAGCCTCTATAAGAACATGTAGGTGAATTCTGCGGTTTTAAAATTGAGCTACATCTTGGAAGATACCTGTGACCTTGGAAAGATAAGATACAACACTGTTTAGAAGAATCTGGCAGGAAACCCAGAAGAATGAGTTCTTAAGTTATAAACAACCAGAGATATAGAAAGTTTGTGTGCATATCCATAGATTCAAGACAATTTAAGCAAGTAGCAATTCTCTTAAAGGGACCTCGCAAGATACAAATTTGTGTACAGTTCCCAGGAACCAGGATAACCCAGGAGAAGACAGACTGCAGTTTGAAGAACCGATGATGGAGAAGAAAAAGACTTGTTGGGCTAAAGACTTTGAGCAAACAGCTCCTCTCAAAGAACTATTGTATTGTTTGGTTGTGAGTTAAGCCAGCAAGGTGGACTGACAAAGTTTGGCAGGGAATTGGAGCCAGCTACCACTGAAAAAGCGGCTTCAACTACCAAGAAAGAAGAGGTCATAATCAAGGTACTGCAGGCCTCATTAGCTGAATTAAAGGTTAGTGAAACTGGAAAAGATGAATGTATATTGCAAAGCCCCACTGGTGCTGTACTGAGTGAAATGCAGAAGATAGAGACTCAATCAGTGGTATCTGAATGCTCAGATGTGAATTCTGATGATAGTATTTCCAAGGTTATGAGCACAGGAAGATCTTCAAAGGCATCTAGAGCAAGTACAGCTTTGTGTTCTTCAAGCTTATCAGCTATGCATGCTAAGGCACAAGCAGATGGCTATTATCTGTGCACAATGTCACCATACCTCAAATGGAATTGACTGCCGCTACTATGGCGAGCAAAATGGACACTGTGTAAAGAAGAGAATTACAGATGGAGTTAGCAGATTCTATGTTTTGGACTGATAGTACATCAGTACTTAAATATATTACTAACAAAACCATGAGGTTTCGAACCTTTGTGACTAACAGAATTAATGAAATTGAGAAGGTTTCTCATGCTAATCAATGGAGATATGTTGAAACAGTCGATAATCCAGCTGATATGGCTTCATGAGGCTCAAAAATTCAATCATTTTTGAAAAGAGCCAACACTTGGGTGTCTGGTCCTCAATTTCTTTCGCAATCTCTAGAAGAATGGCCTCAAAATCCAGGAGTTCAAATAATTTTAAACTGAGGTTCCAGAAATCCAAAACGCTAATGCAAATATTCAAATATCTAATGAGAATGATCCAATCATTCAATTAATTTGCTGTCATTCTTCATGGCTTTGTTTAAGAAAAGTAGTAGCATGCATTGTTAGGTTAAAAACTATGCTTTTAAATTGTATCAAGAAAGAGAATCTAAAGTCTCAAAAGAGCCGTTACCTAACGATTGATGACTTGGCAAATCTTGAATTGGAGATGATTTGATTTTGAATTTGATTAAGCCCAGCAATTTTCAAGTAGTTACACTGCAAAAAAAAGGCATTTGATAATGAGATATCAAAATTGAAGAAGAATCTGATTGTTACAAAAGCAAGTTGCACTTACAAGTTAAATCTTCTTCTTGTAAATGATGTATTGAGAGTAGGAGGAAGAGTGGAAAAAGCAATAATACCAGAAGAAGTGAAAAATCCAATTATATTAGCTAAGGAATTTCATATTTCTGAATTGATTGTTCAATATATACATGAAAAAAACAGGTCATGGTAGTTGTAATCACGTGTTAACAGAATTGCACCAGAAATATTGGATATATGGTGCTTCAATATTGAACAAAAGAATTATATCAAAATGTGTTAATTGTCAATGTGCAAATGCTAAACCTGGACAACAACATATGGCGGATTTTCCACAAGACAGAGTTTCACCTGATGAACCCCTATTTACATATGTGGGAGTTGATTATTTTGGTCCTTTGCAAGTAAAATGAGGAAGAAGTGTTGAAAAACGATGCAGATCTATTTTTACTTGTTTGACTATGAGAGCAATTCATATTGAAGTAGTGTCATCGCTTGATACAGACTCTTTTATCAATGTTCTTCGATGTTTTATCACCAGACATATTAAAGTAAAGGAATTGCGCTCTAATAATGGATCTAACTTTACAGGGGCTCAACGAAGTTATGAAAAGCAATTCAAAATTGGAAGCAACTTCAAACTCGTGATGCATTACTTCAGAAAGAAATTAATTTGATATTTAACCCACCCACAGGATCACATCATGGAGGATTGTGGGAAAAATGATTAGATCAATCAAGAAAATTTTTAATTCCATTTTGAATAATCAAATACTGAATGATGACAATCTTCAGAAATCAAAGCTATTTTAAATAGTCGTCCAATAACAAAAATTTCTGTCAATTCAATTGACATCGAGGCACTTGCACCAAATCATCTCTTACTTCTTAAACCTAAACCTTTAATACCTCTGGGTCAATTTCAGAAAGAAGATATTTATGTAAGACACAAATGGAACCAGGTGCAGTTTATTGTGGATTTATTTTTGAAAAGATAGATTAAAGAATATTTTCCATTATTACAAAAGAGACAAAAATGGACTCAAGCTAAACACAATTTTATATGTGGAGACACTGTAATTATCATGGACGATTCTGCACCAAGAAGTTCTTGGTTGCTGGGGAAAATAGAGGATACAATTCCAGACAAGAAAGGTTTTGTTTGCCAATTGCAGATTAAAACCAAGACTGGTTACTTAAATCAACCTATTATTAAAATCTATCGTTCACAAGAAGCAGAAAGTTTTGATTTCTAATCTTACATTTACCATATTTACTTTTGTATCTGTAATAGTAATTATTACATATTAGCCATTAATGTCTATTATAATAATTAGGGGCCAGAACGTAAAGGTTAAAACCTTGTGTTTTTGATTCTTAGTTAACTTTGTGTCGCTCTTTAATAAAGACTATTGTTTGTAGTGTTACCAAAGTGACTATGACATATGTCATAATATCCATGCAGGCTAAGAGCTTGCATCTTATTCTTCGATGAACTATGAAAGGAATGTAAGCTCGAGATAATTTTCTTTGAATTCGTCTTATTTCACCTTATTTCTTCTATATCTCTTTAAAGTTGAATATCATTATATCTTTAAATATAGCAGAATGCTTTGTTTATTGATCGTTATGAAAATCTTAATGTGAAGTTATGCAAAATATTTATCCATTTTATCAGCTAATTAAAGCTATATAAAGCTGCATCTACAAAGTTTTGTTCATTGGAATTATAAGATAGTAATTCAGAAAATCGTCCTTACATTTCCTTGAAGATGACACATGTTGAAATGAGGAAATACTAGAACCTGGAAAGTGTCATCTATTAGCCCCATGTGAGATTGGTGAATCAGATCTCTACCTGGTGGTCAGAGACAGTAGAATGGCAGGGAAGAATCAGATTTATTGCCATGAATGTGTCACAAAATTTGTTGTTTTGCAGCAGCAGGCACTGGGCATTGCACACAGTAAATTACAGTCCTCTAAATACAATATTTAAAAATAAATAATTAGTGCAAAGAGAGATAAAAGTGAGGTTGTATCTATAAGTTCATTGCTGTTTTTGTAACTTTGGGTGTTTATCTTCAGGCTCCTGTACCTCTTTCCTGATGGTAGCAGTGAGAAAAGGGCATGGTTTGGGAGGTGAGGGTTCTTGATGATAGAGACTGCCTTCTTGAGATACCGCCTCTTAAAGATATCCTTAATGGAGTGAAGAACAATGCCCATGATGGTGCTGGCCAAATTTACAACCCTCTGTAGCCTTTTTCTGTCCTGTGCATTTGCACCTCCATACGAGAAAGTGATGCAACTAGTCAGAATGTTCTCCAGGGTATATCTGTAGACATTTGCAAGTGTATTTGATGACATACCAAATCTCTTCAAACTCCAACAAGATATAGCAGCTGGTGAGCCAACATGATGGCTTGAGGATAGATCTTCAGAGATGTTGACGCCCATGCATTTGAAGTTCTTTACCCTCTCTACTGCTGACCCCTCAATAAGGACTGATTTGTGTTCTTTTGGTTTCCCCTTCCTGAAGTCCACAATCAGTTCCTTAGATTTATTAATGTCGAGTGCAAGGTTGTTCTTGTTACGCAACTCAACAAACAGATCTATCTTCCTCCTGTATGCTTCATCATTGCCGTCTGTGATTCTACTGACAACTGTGGTGTCATAGCAAATTTGTAGATGCCAGACAAAGGGAGAGGAGGAAGATAAGTCACACATTGTAGAGGGAGTGATTAAAAGACAAAGGCTGCCAGTGCTGGAATCTGATAAAACCAGAGCTGGAGAACAATCCCTGGCAAGAAGGAGAAGCATGATCTCCTGCAGCAGACCAGAGAGGGGCTTGGAGGCCAAAGACCTCACACTAGACTATGATTTGCTGGAGATTTTCTAGAGATGACTCATAGGAACATGGAATATGGACCGGGATTCATGAAAGTGCTTTGGGTGTTGGCAGTTTCCTGATTGTATTAGAGGACCTTAGGTTCGCTGTTGGAATGAACAGGAGGTTGTGCGGCTGCAGAGGTTATTGGAGTTCAGGAGGTGAATCCACGGACAATTGATGTCTCTGAAGAAACTTGCTGTTGCTTCTCTTTCTCTTATTGGTGGGGGGGGGGCGTCTCTTTGTGTGCCTTTACTGCAAGAAAAGGTTAACAAATTTTGTGCATTATGTACATAACAATAAAAGAATCTTGAAGAAAATGTGAGAATGGTGGTATAAACAGAGAATAGATAGAACCAAAGGGGTGGGGGGGGGGGGGGGGGCAGGGGAGAATGGAAGAACCAGTGGGGAGATGTGGGTGGAGAGAATCCTTCCCATGCCATCCTTTCACACTAGCTTCTTTTCTACACTTCCCCATTCTCAATAAAGTGTTGAAACATCAACCATTGCTTTTCTACTACATACACACTGAGGTCCTCCAGCAGATTGCATTTAGCTTCTGATTCCAGCTTCTGCAGTCTCCTGTGTATTTGGAATGTATATTTGTCATGAAGGACTGGAAATGGATACAGCTAATCAACAATCTTAATGCATCAGACATTGCTCTAAATTTTTTTTTTAAAATCAGGTTTGGCAACAAACCAAAGGCAATTTAATAAGTTCTTCATCTCTGAGTAGAAAGCCCTAAGCCTAAACATGTTGCAGGGTTAAAACATCAGGTTTGGCAGGCTAATTAATGATGACTGTTTCCCACTGATCATCATAATTCTCCAGTTCAAGAACAAATGTCAGGCTGTGCCCCACCCAGAAGCAGAATCAGAATCAGCCTTTGTTTAGCAAAACTGAAAA
Source organism: Narcine bancroftii (assembly GCF_036971445.1). Classification (NCBI taxonomy): domain Eukaryota; kingdom Metazoa; phylum Chordata; class Chondrichthyes; order Torpediniformes; family Narcinidae; genus Narcine; species Narcine bancroftii. The sequence goes on from NC_091469.1 coordinate 44,998,044, forward strand.
CCCTCCAGGCCAAAAGCCTATAGGTTCATATTACAGGATGATGCCACTCAGCAGGACCACAGACTGGTTAATATTAAGGGTTGCCTGGATGGTCATAGCTTAATCTTCAGATTTATGTCTAGTCCAGAATAGGTTGACTCAGTACAGAATGTTAAATGTAACTGAGTAATATCCAGATCTCAGCAGAGAAATGTCTACAAAGTTAACCTAATGCAATTACAGATTTCAGATGCAACCCTGATATTCTTTACACAGTGTATACATGTAAACAAATAAAGAACTGTAAACAGATAATGAATGTAAACAAACTGACTGTGTTATACAGAGAAAATGTTAAAAATCAGTAAAGTGCACAAGAGTCCTTAAATGAACCCCTGATTAAATTTGTTGTTGAGGAGTCTGCTGGTGGAGGGGTAGCAGCTGTTCCTGAACCTGGTGGTGCAAAGTCTTGTGGCACCGATACCTCTTTCCTGATGACAGGAGTGACAAGACAGCATGGTGGTGTGGATCCTTGATGATTGCTGCTGCTCTCCAGCGCTGTGGTCTCCAATGCTCTGCTGCTCAATTTAAACCAACTGATTGCTCTGAGAAGAAAGTAATGTCTCTGGGACTCTGGTAAAGCAGCAGCATCTAAAGGTTAGGTCTGGATGAGCTGATAAATCCGTCAGGTTCTTCAGAAAGAGCAACATTATAGTGAGTATGGCAGCAGGTTAATTTACCCAAGTGCCAATACCACTAGATGAATCCTAACCCAGACTCATGCCATCAACAATCTGTTCCTAGTTTTATAAGCTCACTTGTTACCCTTGCATGCGGAAAGTATTTCATTGCTGCCCTCTGATCCACTAGGTACATTGTATACAAGCATAGGGTGGTAATTTCCACCAGGCTCTTGCTTTACATGATATTAAAAAACTGGACTTGAATGTGGAACACAATGAAACAGCAATGAAATACCTTGTACATTAACTGGATTTTTTTTTTTGATTAGTAAAACTAATGTCTGTTCTGGACAAATGGTTAGAATTCATAATTTCAAGTGAAATTAATGAGCATAAACAAATCAAGGATACTGAATGCACTTTTTAAATTTTTTTTTAAATTTTTCACACTATGAACCATATCAACCAAAATATGTACAAACGTTTCTCATTAAATTTACACAGTGGTCTTTTCTCCCCTTTTTTTCCCCCTTTCCCTCCCTCCCCTCTACCCACCCCCTCCAAAACCCATAAATATTCAGCATATACAATACAATAAAACCATAAAACAATATTTTCGCACAAAGGAAAATAAACAAGAAAAATGCGTCATCTATTTATTACACACTGAATCTAGTCATTTTCATTCTCATTTTAGGCTACTGAATGCACTTGGGAAGAACAACTACACTGAACAAATTTACTTCAGTGAGTAAACAATGAGAGGAATTCAGCAGGTCAAGCTGCATCTGTGGAGAGAAATGCAAAGACAATGTTTTGGGTCAGGACCCTTTGAGAACCATATCATTAGAGAAGAACATATTGCACCATTTATGGATTTTGGGGCACTTTTGAATGAACCTTTTACAGGAGCTTGTAAGAAAGAGTCTGACATAGAGAAGAGAAGAGTAATAATTGAAATTTGGTGATGGAAAGGAAATAAATGACTGGAGTAGTTTGGATATGAAATAAATTTGGTTAATACTATATTTTTTACCACATACTTAGATATTTTATAACTGAATTGCAAGAACACAATCTTCAAAATGTTTTGCTAACACAAGGTAGAATAAATCTGAAAAGTGTGGAACATACTCCAGAAAGACAAGCAACTTAGTAAAATGGGAAGGCAGTAAAATGCATGAGTGAATAGAGGGATCAAAGGGTTTTATACACTGTATGACTTACTGGAATATAGGTAAATGAAAACACTCAGTAAAGACAGAGGGAAAGTTAGAAAAGTAAAGACAAATTTGTATAAATGATTGGTTCAAGAAATCTAAAGGTTCAAAATGGTGCCTTACAGCGATGACTCTTTGTGAGCAACTCTGACTGGAATAATCAAACAAAAAATGAGAAACATGAAATCAAACTCACCTGACAGCATGGAGGTCCTAAGATCGCTTGGAATTGGCAGAACCAGCAGAATCGGCAATCTCTGTCGAGCTGAGGGATCTTTAAGCAAGTACAACAACAACTCCATGGGAGCCTGAAACACCACAAGCAGGCACAGCACAACTCCAGTAGGTTCAACAACAACTCCAGCAGGTACAGCAACAACTCCAGTAGGTTCAACAACTCCAGCAGGTTCAACAACTCTAGCAGGTACAGCAACAACTCCAGCAGGTTCAACAACAACTCCAGCAGGTACAGCATAACTCCAGCAGGTACAGCAACAACTCCAGCAGGTACAGCACAACTCCAGCAGGTTCAACAACAACTCCAGCAGGTACAACAGCAATTCCGGCAGAAGATCCGGGTAAAGAAGAAGGGGGGACAAGTCAAGCTGAGACACTGGGATATGATGCTTAGGTTCCCCACCATCCTCCTGGCCAATGTTAAATCCTTGGAGAACAAACTTGATGAACTCCAAGCCAGATTTCAACATTAGAGAGACATCAGGGAGAGCTACATCTTGTGCTTTACCGAAACATGGCTAAGTACGGACATTCCAAACATGGCGCTGCAGCTCAAGGGCTACGCCCTCCAATGGCCTGATCAAATACTGGCATTTAGAAAAATCAGGGGAGGTGGTGTTTGTGTCATCATCAATTTGTCATGGTGCACGGTCATGACGGTCATGTCTCAGTCCTGCTCCCTTGACATGGAACATCTGGTGATCAAGTGTCGCCCATCTACCTGCTGAGGGAGTTCACTACCATCATCCTGGTCGTAGTGTACATTCCACCCCAGGCTAACATCAGGTTGGCACTGGAGGGGCTGAGCACTGTGATTAACAGCCATGAGACAGCACATCCTGATGCCTTCCCGATCATTGCGGGAGGCTTCAATCAGTCCAACCTGAAGAAGTCTCTGACAAACTACTATCAACACGTCATATGCGAGACCAGGGGAACCAACAAATTCGACACTACCACACCACCATGAAAAATGCATACTAATCTATAGCACGACCGCCCTTCAGCAAGTCCAAACACCTGAATATACTTCTACTCCTGGCGTACAAGCAGAGTCTGAAGACGACAGCCCCACCAGTGGTGAAGACGGTGAAACTATAGAGGAGCATCTGCAGAACTGCTTTGAATCAATGGATTGGAACATATTGAAGAACCAAAAATTTATTATACAGAGTATTCTATTTAATTTTTAATTAAAAAATAATATACATACACACACACACACACACACACACACACACACACACACACACACACACACACACACACACACACACACACACACACACACACACACACACACACACACACACACAAAATTATATCCTTAAAATGCACATAAAGCCTAGAAATAACCCTTCAATACCTTAACTCATCCATGGACTTGAATGAATATGCAACAGGTGTCACCAACTTCATCAAGACCTGTGTGGATGAGTGTGTGCCCATGCCCAAATACCGGTTGATTCCCAACCAGAAGCCCTGGATGAGTCAGAAAATCTGCAACCCGCTGAGGGTGAGAACAAGGGAGCTTAAGACTGGGGATCGAGATCGCTACAAGACGTCCAGGTACAACCTGTGGAAGGCCATCTCTGAAGCGAAGTGGCAATTCTGAAAGAAGCTAAAGATAGAGACAGAGATAGATGGCAGGGAGTGCAAGCCATTACAGCCTAAAAAGTGAGGGCGAACATTATAGATGGCTGTGATGCTTTACTACCCAATGAGCTGAACACCTATGCCCGCTTTGAGAAGAAGAACCAAACAATGTCTACTAGAATCCCTTTAAAGGCTAAGGACCCTGTGATATCTGTCCCTGAAGGTGACATCAGAATATCATTCAAGAGGGTGAACCCTTGCAAGGCGTCAGGACCTGACAGCGTACATGGCATTGAACTGAAAATCTCCACCAACAAACTAGCTGGAGAGATCACAGATATTTTCAACCTCTCATTTCCACAGTCAGATGTTCCTACCTACTTCAAAAGAGCATCAATCATCCTGGTATCCTAGAAGAATAGCGTGAACTGCCTCAACAACTACTGCCCAGTAGCACTAACTTCTACTGTGATGAAATGCTTTGAGAGGCTGTTCATGGCCAGAATTAAACACGTATGTAAGCAAAGATCTGGACCCACTGCAATGTGCCTATCATCATAATTGCTCCATGGCAGATGCAATATCACTGGGTCTCCACTCAGCTCTGGATCACCTCAAAAACAGCAATTCATACATACAGCTGCTCCTCATTGACTACAGCTTGACCTTCAGTACCATTATTCCCTCAGTGCTGATGAAGAAGCTACAAACTCTGGGCGTCTGTACCCCCCCACCCCCCGCAAATGGATCCTTGACTTTCTCATCGGAAAACCACAGTCAGTAAAATTGGAAACATCTCCTCCTCACTGATTATCAACACAGGTGCACCCCAAGGATGCGTGCTTAGCCCACTGCTCTACTCATTATATATCCATGACTTTATGGCCAGGCACAATTCCAATGCTATCTACAAATTTGCTGATAACACCACAGTTGTTGGCAGAATCACAGACGGAAGCGTATATGAGAAAGATAGATCAGCTCGTTGAACGGTATATTGACAACAACCTTGTCCCCAATGTCGGCAAAACCAAGGAGATGATTGTGGACTTCAGGAGGAAGTCAGGGGAACATGACCCAGACCTCATTGAGGGCTTTGTGAAGTGTCTGAGAACATTCGGTATGTCACCGAAGACTCTTGTAAACTTCTACAGGTGTATCGCGGAGAGCATTCTGGCTGGTTGCATCACTGCTGGTATGGAAACCCCAACACTCAGGACAAGAATAAACCCCAGAGGGTTGTTAACTTGGCCTGCGATATCACAGGCACCAGACTTCACTCCATCGAGAACATTTACATGAAGCAGTGCCTTAAAAAAGCAGCCTCTATCCTCAGTCCCCCACCACCACCCAGGCTACACCCTCTTCACTCTGCTTCCATCAGGGAAAAGTTACAGGAGCCTGAAGACGAGCACTCATTGGCAGAAGGACAGCTTCTTCCCCGCTGCCTTCAGATTCTTGAATAATCAATGAAACCAGACACTGCCTTACTTTTCACGCACAATTATTGTTATTAGTATTTTATTTTTTATAGAAATGTTATTAGATGTTTATAATATGAACATTTGCACTATGATGTGGCCACAAAACACCAAATTTCATGATTTGTTCATGACAATAAATTCTGATTCTGATTCAGAATATGGTACATTCTGCCCTCCACTTTCCATACAGACTTTCAATGATATTATGACTGATTGGATATTAAGCTAATACAGAAAATTTATTTTTGGGTTCTTTTCTGTTCCATTGTGAAATAATGGAATTATTTTTGTTATTTTCTGAAGTTAAAGTGATTATTCTCAAACCATAGTTTGGTCCCTTGATCAACATTGGTAATAAGTTAACAAATGACCCATTGATAGCTATGTGGTTAGACCACTGGTCAAGTAAACTAGGGGCCATGAGTTTGTTCCTCACTGGAGCCTAATTTCTGTGAAGGGCTTTGGACAAAGTGGTGACTCTCTGTCTTCCTCACGGTGGACAAAGTTAAAGAATTTAATGTATGTTACATTCTAAATGTAGCATTATGTGACTTTAGCTGTGTTTATACTAAGGACACCTCGCATCACCCCGCATCACCTCGAATCACCGCGATTTTTTGTCACTCGCAACGCCGCGCATTTTTGGACTACCTGAACTGTTTCTACCGAGCGATTGAATATGCGGTGATGTAGGGCGATGTGAGGTGATGCGAGGAATGCGAGGTGATGCAGGGCGATCCAAGGTGACCAGGAAGTCCAATGAGCAATTGAAAACCGCGGGATAAAAATCTCGACTTCCGATGAGTCACCAGCGGTGTTTCCGCTGCGAGGTCATCCCTCGCATCACTCCGCATCGACCACCTCAAAAGTAGGACGCCGGAGCACCTCGGATCGCTGCACATCGGCCACAACCGGATGTGTTTACAGTGCGGCCAGATTCGAGGTGTCACCGCGCCTCACCTCGCATTACCGCGCTTTTCCCGGCTCAGCAGAAACATCCCCAATAATGGAACCTTTATCTTTTACCATTGTTGTCAGATATTGTTTCAATAGGTTAGAACTGCTTTTCATAGTTTATTGAGATGTGATAAGGTGCTATCTAAATCTAAAGAATTAAGATAGTGAAAAGGCAAAGAAAGTTGCAGATCTAATGACAATGGTGGAGTGAATGAAAGAATTCAGTATATTATGATAAACGTAAGGACTGAATAATGTACAGATGCACAGGAAGTCTTATATGCTGCAGGTACATTAAAATATGCTAACGATAATTTAAATATAATAAACATGTAAAATGAGAAAAGGTACATAAAAAGGTAAAAAGATGAGAAAAAATTCACACTGAAAAAAAAATCTATTCACCATGTGAACCAATGAGTTGAAGAAGAAATTGCCTCCTTGGAATGCTGTAAGGGAAGGGAGAGTCTTGATGCAGTCTTGACTATTGACAATCCTTCTGCCCCCACAAATACTCCAGGGAGGAAAAGTATCAGGTGACCTGGTGATGGCGTCACGTTAAATGTGGCAGAAATGATGGGAGGATGAGGCATTGAAGAAGGATATTACTGGACTGAAGGGCTTGAATTATAAAGGGAGACTGGATAAGCTGGAGTTTTTGTCTCTGGTATCTAGGATGCTGAGGGGGAGACTTTAAGGGGAGGTATATGAAATCGTGAGGGACATAGATAAGTTGGATGTTCCTAGGCTAGGAGAATGTGAAACTAGCACGTTAAAGGTGGTTCGGCTAGTTGGAGACATTGGACGAGCAGAGGAAGTTCTAATGAGGTTATACCAAAAGGTTACGAGGGCTGGATAAAACTTTTCTCCCGCCTCACAGGAGTCTAAACCATCAGGGCGCAGGTCTCAGGTGAAGGAAACACCGATCGAGAGAAGTTCTGAGGGGTTTTTTTTCATCTCCCAGGTGGTTGGAATCTGGAGCGTCGTGCCGAACGAGAGGCGCTCACAACATTTAAGATATATTTGGGTAAACTCTTGAAACTCCATGGTTCGCAGCCTGGGGCACAAGACAACGCGATCGGCGATGGCTGGCACGGATGCGCCGAGCTCAAGGGGACGTGCATCTGTCGGAGGAGGCGGGGAATAGTGGAAGGCAGTATCGGATTGGACAATTCTCCCATCAATCCGACTGACTGACGAATGGGTGTGCGGAGCGGAGCCGAGCTACCTCTCCAGGTGCTTGAGGCGATGGGACGGAGTCTGAGTGAAGCAGACCGGCGAAAACGAGGGGAGAGAGAGGCAAAGGTGAGCGGCTCCTGGGAACCGGCGGGCCGGGCCGGGTCGGTAGCTGTTGCTGAGCGGGGTGCCGGTCCTCGGGTGATCGTCGGAGGGGCCTGGGAGCTCCGGGGTATGGGGACGGACCCACCTGTGTCCCACCTCGCTCGGAGACCTGCGCGGCTGGGTCAGGCCGGCCACTGCACCCGTCGTGTGTGGCCTCGAATCCTGTCCGCTTTCTCCGAAGGGACTGAGGGGAGTTTGAAGGATTGTTGACTGGGAACCTGCCGGCTGTCTGGCACGTCCCGTCAGAAAGTCGGGGCAGCTTGACTGGTGCGGCTCGTTTCTGCCCAGAGGAAGTCCTTCCAGTACTCACCTTTCCTAATCCTGACTCATTTACAACTTCCTATCTTTATGATGCCAGCTTTCTGTGATTATTTTAAATAATCTAATGCACCATCATAGGAAGTTCGTGGCGAAAATGGTATCCGACCATCAGCTATTGAAGTGTAATGTCCAACCGTTTTAATCGGCAACTTCGGAGAATCCGGTTTCACATTGGAATGAAACTCCGCCAAGAATGCGCCTGCCGAAGCGGATTCACACCTGTGGAATGGCCCCCTGAAAGGGACAGCTGCACGGGAGGCGCCTCAGAGCGCACTCCGGCTCCTGTCCCTTCGGGCTGTCAGAGCTGCGACAGCCGGCGCGGGCTGTCAGCGGGGGGCCGTCCCCACACTGATCCCACTGCCCCACTCGCTCCCAACAGCCCTATTATCAGTCCCCACACTGCGGGGCGGGCTGACAGCGCGGGGACGTCCCTCGCCCCACAGTGTGGGGACTGATATCGGGCTGTTGGGAGATCTGGACAGCGGGATCAGTGTGGGGACATCCCCACACTGATGTCCCAAGTCGGGGGCAGCTGGGAGGGGAGCTGTCAGGCGCTCACCAGCTGACTGTCATCCGCTTAGCAGCCGATTCGTGTGCTGGGGGGACCTCAGTGTTCCAGCGTGATCCCTCCCGGAGGATGGTTGCAAAGTTCGCCTCACATGCGCTTTCAAGTGGCCTCCCGACAGTCGCAAATGGGTATAATATGCAGCTTTGCATTGGGGGATTTTGGCCACCGGAAAGTGTCTATAGGTTTGGTAGTTTACTGCATTAGCAACGGGGGCTCCTTTATCTTTGAGGTTGTCTCCTTTACTTGGATAAGTAGAACTAGGGAAAACAGCAACTTAGTTTGTGCTTTGCCAAGGCTTATCGCCATCTTTTATATTTCAAAGCGATTACTCTTAATATTCTTCTAAAGATTTTTTTTGCTCAACCAGCTGATTCTTTCCTCTTTTGACAAAACCTTTCTTCCAGGATCAATTGAATAAGCCACTCTTGAACTGCATCCAGAGTAAATACCTATTGTATCTTAAAAACGGAGACTGAAACTATGCAACACTCCCATCCACTTTATAGAAAAGCCCAATGCCTCGTTTGATTTTGTTATTACTCATGCTAACTTTGCATTTCCTGTACAAGGACACCCTGATCCCTTTGTACTCCATTTGTTCCTCAACCAAAATGGCTTCATTATTGACATTTGCATATCCATATTGTCTACAATTTAGCTGTTCTAACTACCACATAAATTCTGAAGTTCTTTAATTTCATGGTTTAATTTTGCTTAATTTGAGAATTGTGCCGTTAAATTGAGAAAAGAACTTTGCTGTTTTTACAGCACATTTTTAACAACGTTGGTTTACCCTGAAACCGGATTGATGTACGATGAGAGCCAATAGGGCGATACACATTGGAATTTTGAGGAATGAATGAGGTTCTCAAGGATACAAAACATTCTTATAGAACTGGATAGTTTAGATGCAGGGATGGAAAAAAAATCTTAATTGTGACAGTTTAAGGATAAGGGGTAAGGATTGCAATGTGTAGAAACTTTTTTCTCAGAGTTTTGAACTTGTGAAACTCCTGAAGGTAGAAAATTGTTGAGGCTAGTTTATCAGATATTTTAAAAGGAGATGACTAAAAGGATCAAGAGGTATAGAGTGAAAGCTGGAATAGGGTACTGAAGTCGCATGATCAGCTATGATTGTATTGAATGGTGGTGTATGCTTGAAGGCTGAATAGCCTTCTTCTGCACTTATTTTCTACAATTCTGTTAAATGATTGGTAGCTTATGGATTGAAGTATGAAAAATGATTTTAAAAAAAATCTTTTTCTCCAAACTGTGTATGTATGTATTCTGTGTAATCCTGAATTTAGGTGCTATCTGTATCGAATTTGCATTTTTTTTGTGTCTCTGTTTCCTCTGGTGTTAAAGTTACCTTGCATTTCCTAAAGAAATGCTGGTAACTTAATTTGCTACTGTAAAATACCCATTTGGTGTAAGTTAATGGCAAAAAAAATCTAAGGAGTATGTCAGACAGAAAAGATTGCAGTGGTGTTGGGGATTGAGGTGGGGGGAATGAGATGGCTTCTTGGTGAATCAGCATAATTACATTATGTTTATGATATAACCTGCTACAAAACAAAATCTGGTGCAGTAGGAGATGGCAAAGCTTCACTCCGTCACAAACTCAAAGCCTTCTATGCCTGATTCGACCACAAAAACAAGAAAGAACCACCCCTCTTGCACCCCTATGTCCTCTGATAATCTTCTCCTGTCCGTATCGAAGGATGACATGCAGGCTGCCTCAGGAGAGTAAATCCAAGGAAAGCATCTTGTCCAGATGGAGTACCCAGTCAAGTATTAAAACTCTGTGCTGACCAACTTTCCAATGTGTTCACAGATATTGATATCTCACTCCGGTAGGGCGTGGTATCCACCTGTTTCAAACATGTGTCAATTGTACCAGTACCCAAAAAGAGTGTGGAAACCTGTCTAAATGACTATCAACCAGTGGCACTTACATTAACAGTGAAGTATTTTGAAAGGCTGCTGCTGAAGCACGTCGCCTCCTGTCTGAACAGTGATTATGGATCTGTTCCAATTCGCCTATCATAGCAACAGGTCTATGGCGGATGCCAGCTCACTGGCTCTACACAAAGCCCTGGAACACCTGGATAGCAAAGATGCATTCATCAGGATGCTCTTTATTTGCTACATTTTGGCATTTAACATCATCATCCCCTCAAAACTGGTCAGTAAACTCCAAGACCTGTGTATTTAGGTCTTTGATTTCCTCACTTTCAGACTGCAATCAGTGAGGATTGGTAAGAACATCTCCTTCATGATCTCCAACAATATCAGAGCACCACAGGGCTGCGTTCTTAGCTTCCTGCTCTACTCACTTTATACCTACGACTGTGTGGCAAAGAACCACAATAACACCGTGTACACATTTACTGATGACACCATGATAGTCGGTTGTATAAAAAGAGGTGATGAGTTAGCATAGAGGAGGGAGATAACCTTGCACTCAATATCACCAAAACCAAAGAGCTGATTGTTGACTTCAGGAAGGGAAAACCAGATGTGTACGATCCAGTGATCATTGGGGTATCAGGAGGAGAGGGTGAACAAAGTTTTTCGGAGTCACTATTTTGGAGGATCTTCCCTGGACCCAACACACAAATAGCATTCTGAAGAAAGCATGTCAATCCCTCTTCTTCCTCAGGAGTTTGCAAAGGTTTGGAATGACATCAGAAACCCTCACAAATTTCTACAGATGTGTGGTGAAAAAATGTGGTGACCAGTTGCATTGTCTGGTATGGGGACACCAATACTCTCAAGCGTAAAGCCCTGAAAAAGATAGTAGACTCAGCCCAGGACATTATAGGCAAACAAACCCCTTCCCACCCTCAAGAACATCTGTGGGGAATGGTGCCATTAGAGAGCAGCAACAATCAAGGATCCACACCACCCAGCACATGCTCTGTTCTCACTGCTGCCATCAGGAAAGAGGTATCGGTGCCACAGCACTTGAACCACTAGGTTCAGGAATAGCTGCTACCCCTCCACCATCAGAATCTCCAACAACAAACTCAATCAGGGACTCATTTAAGGACTCTTTATTGTTTGTGTTTTTTTCTCTTCTGTATTGCTCAGTTGTTTACATTTTTTTTGCATTATCATATTGTGTTAATTCTATCTTGCCCACAGGAAAAAGAATCTCAGGGTTGTATTTTATGTCATGTATATACATATGTACAATATATCCAAAATCTTTAGTCATTTGGTCCAAAGTTCCTTGCTTTCACATTATGATCACAATTAGCTCTTCCTCCTTGTTGATCTTGTCTTTTATCACTGATTGCTCCCATGCTTGAGAGATTACTTTTGATGCACAACATCATTACACAGATTCCTACAATTAGTGGGTTGCTAAGCGAACAAACCTGGTATTAGTTTCCATGCGTATGTACTGATGACATCAGTGTTCCTCTGTGTTCCTCTATTTGATGTGGTTGCTTTTGTAGTCTTCATTGCTTTGTCTCAATGGTGGTGAATTTCGATCACAGAATCTGGGTTGAGTGAAAGGCAGGATAGCAGCTTAATGTTCCAAGGTATGCAGATTTAAAGTGATAGAGGTAATGCAAAAGAAAAGCAGGCAAAGGAACTATCAGCTGATTGGGGAGAGCATCACAGCTATAAATAGAGAGCATATCCTGGTGACTATCAAGGTAGATTTTAGCAATAAGAGGGGAGCTATCACTTTTTTGGGTTTATACAGGGGTTTCTCTGCCAATTGTTTTTTAAAAAAACAGATGAGTAAGAAAATCTCAGAAACATGTTAAAGCAATAATATTATATTTGATGGGGTTTCAACTTTCCCAATATTGACTGGGATTGCCTTGGTGTAAAGGGCTTAGATAGAGTGGAATTTTTTTTAAGTGCATCCAAGGAGATTTATCAGAAAAGGAAACTTAACCAAGCAAGGGATAGAAGTGCTGAATGGGCAACAAGATAATAGTACATTCAGGGAGGAGTATATTGATTGTCTGGAACATGTTTGTATATGTGTTGGATATGTTGGAATACATGAGGCAAAATAAATCCTAGGATCAAATAAGATCTATCCCAGGATGCTATGGGAAACAGGGAAAATTTGTGGAGAAGGAGGTTTTACAACTTTACTACCTACAGGTGAGGTACCTGGATAGTTCATTTTGTTCCTTTTATTGAAAAATGTCAATTGATACAAGTCATGTAACTACAGGCATGTTAGCTTTGCATAAATGCTCAGTAAATTCTAAGGGTCAGGATTTGTGTCTTAGAAATGGTAGTGACTGATTATGGATGGATACTCTGCATGGGGTTGTGAGAGGAGATAGCATTAATTTGATTGCATTTTTGAGAAGATAGCCAAGATGATTGATTGAACGCAGAAAGATAGAATCACTGTACAATTCTGACTCTTCAAAAACATCATGTGTGATGATACTTGTGACTTCTGTGAACTGATTTTGTGTAATTAATTTCTCATTTTCAGGAAGATCATTGGATAACAATGTCCGAGAAGAATATTCCTGGAAGCTCAGGATATGCCTTAATTGGAGATAAATCATTAGATTTCTATAAGGATCCTATGCATTTTTGTAATAGTCGAATTCATACTTATGGAAGCAGAATTTTCCAAGCACGTCTCCTCAACAAGCCAACAATATTTGTGTGTTCTGTGAAAGGGATGAAAGAATTGTTGTGTGGTAAGTTTGTTGTCATTGTGTTATCGGGGGAATTGGCTGGCATTTTTAAAAAAAATTATCCTGCTTTGCAAATTCATGTGTAAATATCATATGGTTCTTTGTACTTAGTAGTACAAATTATGAGATATATATTTTTGGCATAATCACATTTTTTTGTTTCCTACAGAGCAAACAAGTTATCCTAATATTTATTTTTGTAAGTGACAGGCTCTAGCAAAGTTGTGGCAATTGTTCATCCCTGGTTGTTCTCCACTGAAGTTTGTGTTGTTGCCATGTGCTTGCATATTAAGTGAACCGGCGCAGACTCGAAGGGCCGATATAGCCTGTTTCCGTGCTGTAAACTGTTATATGGTTATAATAATAAAATGGTGCTAACTGCTGCATATCAGAACAGTTTTGGCCTATAAAACTTAATTTTTACTGTTCTGTAGTTTGTTGATAGTGTAAGACAGCTCCAAGAAAAGTGCAGAGAACAAAACAAAGGACTCTACATCACCTTTGTTGACCTCACCAAAGCCTTCGACACCGTGAGCAGGAAAGGGCTTTGGCAAATACTAGAGCGCATCGGATGTCCCCCAAAGTTCCTCAACATGATTATCCAACTGCACGAAAACCAACAAGGTCGGGTCAGATACAGCAATGAGCTCTCTGAACCCTTCTCCATTAACAATGGCGTGAAGCAAGGCTGTGTTCTCGCACCAACCCTCTTTTCAATCTTCTTCAGCATGATGCTGAACCAGGCCATGAAAGACCCCAACAATGAAGACGCTGTTTACATCCGGTACCGCACAGATGGCAGTCTCTTCAATCTGAGGCGCCTGCAAGCTCACACCAAGACACAAGAGAAACTTGTCCGTGAACTACTCTTTGCAGACGATGCCGCTTTAGTTGCCCATTCAGAGCCAGCTCTTCAGCGCTTGACGTCCTGCTTTGCGGAAACTGCCAAAATGTTTGGCCTGGAAGTCAGCCTGAAGAAAACTGAGGTCCTCCATCAGCCAGCTCCCCACCATGATTACCAGCCCCCCCACATCTCCATCGGGCACACAAAACTCAAAACGGTCAACCAGTTTACCTATCTCGGCTGCACCATTTCATCAGATGCAAGGATCGACAATGAGATAGACAACAGACTCGCCAAGGCAAATAGCGCCTTTGGAAGACTACACAAAAGAGTCTGGAAAAACAACCAACTGAAAAACCTCACAAAGATAAGCGTATACAGAGCCGTTGTCATACCCACACTCCTGTTCGGCTCCGAATCATGGGTCCTCTACCGGCACCACCTACGGCTCCTAGAACGCTTCCACCAGCGTTGTCTCCGCTCCATCCTCAACATCCATTGGAGCGCTTACATCCCTAACGTCGAAGTACTCGAGATGGCAGAGGTCGACAGCATCGAGTCCACGCTGCTGAAGATCCAGCTGCGATGGATGGGTCACGTCTCCAGAATGGAGGACCATCGCCTTCCCAAGATCGTGTTATATGGCGAGCTCTCCACTGGCCACCATGACAGAGGTGCACCAAAGAAAAGGTACAAGGACTGCGTAAAGAAATCTCTTGGTGCCTGCCACATTGACCACCGCCAGTGGGCTGATAACGCCTCAAACCGTGCATCTTGGCGCCTCACAGTTTGGCGGGCAGCAACCTCCTTTGAAGAAGACCGCAGAGCCCACCTCACTGACAAAAGGCAAAGGAGGAAAAACCCAACACCCAACCCCAACCAACCAATTTTCCCCTGCAACCGCTGCAATCGTGTCTGCCTGTCCCGCATCGGACTTGTCAGCCACAAACGAGCCTGCAGCTGACGTGGACTTTTTACCCCCTCCATAAATCTTCGTCCGCGAAGCCAAGCCAAAGAAGAAGAGGGTTGACTAACAAATTTAATGGCAGTAATTCAAGGGATTTTTACTTCAGCAATTCACAATGTGCAAGTGGTGCAGCTATGAAGCTGTTGCACTAAAGACCCTGGTTAAATCCTGACCTCTGATGCTCTCTGTGTGGACTTTGTATGTTCTCCCTATATCTGCATGGAATTTTGGGAGTTCTCTTGGTGCTCCAGTTTCCTCCCACATTCCATAAATATCTTGGTAGGATGGCTGCTTCAAAATTGTAACTTGAGTGATAGAATCACAGGGGATTGACAAGAATATGAAGAAGATAAAATGTGTTAGGTTTTAGTTAATGGGTGCTTGATAGTTAGTGAGGACTTTAAAGGAACAGTTCCTATCTCTCTAACTTGAGGACAAGCAAGAGTATGACATTTAGTTCCTGTTAACTGGCTGATTTAAGTCTTAGCCAATTTGATTAATGGTATGGATATTACAACTGCAAATTAAATCTGTAACTTGGATGCAGAAAGAAAACATGCAGGAGTGAAATCTGTTCCAATTATTTATGAAAGAAAGATGTTATAAGCCTTCAATGCCTGCATTAGTACAACATTCACTAGATGTTTGTTTTAATAAAATTAAATTTTTATTTGCAATAATACAATATTTATATTCCACTTTAAAATTGTAGTTCTTTTTGGATAGTGTTGCAGAGAATTAGGGTTGAGACCTTGCACATGAACATTCCATTTGCCGCCTTGATTACCTGCAAACCAATCTTTCGTGATTCATGAACAAGTACTGCAAGTCTCTCTGTACAACATGCTGCAATCTAATTCTATTTACTTAATAATCTGATTGTGGTTTTCCTTTTCTCCAAAGATCTATGACCTCAATTTGTCAATATTATACTTCATCTGGCAGACTTTTGTCCATTCACTTAACCAGTATATAATCTCTCAAAAGACTCTGTCCTCTGCACAATTTTCTTTCCCACTCAGTTTAGTGTTATTCTTGTAACATTGCATCACAATGCTTGCTAGAGATGAACGTGTAAAGCAATGTGTAATATTTTCCCTGAAGATAATTTCTTCCTGGTTGCATTATTTGAAGTTTTGTATTGTGATTTAAATTATTAAAATTACTGTTTCTATTCAACACTTTAGATATAGATATAACAGGAAATAGGGTCAATAAATAATCTTGTGGAAACTAAAATGGGCAGCACAAGGGAATTGCAATCACAATGTTTTGACTTTTTCCAAAAAGAAGTATTTTCTACCATTAATGAAATTACTTGGAGGCAACCAATGCTTGTGAATATCAAAGTCGCACAGGGAAATATTGTGCGAATCTCTGTTATTCCAGAGATGTAGAATATATCTTCATTGTGTGGACCATTGGTCAAAGATTTAAAAAAAAGTTTCTCTCAGTTCCTTTTTACTGAAGAAGTCCTTGGAAATATTTGAAATATTCTTGAAAATGCACATGAGATGCCCTGGAATTGTACATACTGTGCTAGTGATTTGGCAATTGTAGAACTGTTCGTTCTTTGAAAGACCACTCTAGTTAGTCCACTTTCTGCTGCTTAACTGCAGCAAGTATTTTCTCATCAAGTACTTTTAATATTGTTTGAAAATCACTGCAGGCAGTCATTAGTAAAGACTCCACTGATTTTTTTTCTCTCTATTCCTGCCCTCCCTATCTTGAGATACTTGAGACTAATTGCCCAAATGAAACAATTTACCATAAACCAAGATTAAGTATAGGAGCTTCCTTCTTTGACTCAGTTTCAAACTATGTTTGGTATATTGGAGCCAAAATGTAATGCATTGCAAGTATAAATAAATTGCAAGTATGCATGACATGGCAAATTTTCAATGGGATCTTTGTGTTTCTCTTTAATAACTCTCCCTTGGGATCTAGCTGCTTCAATTTGGTTTTGTGGATTCTTTTTAAAAATATATTTTACAATTAAAAAAAAAGTTGAACAATAGAATTTTGAATGTGCTACAAGACCAGAAAAAGTTTATAAAAATGATCATTAGTACAAGTTCCAAAGCACAATCACGATAATAGAATATAACAAAAGAAGAAAAAAAATAAATATAATTTCAAAACCCCTTCCCTTAAACAAGGTTGAAGATTACGTTCATAAATTCAAGTGGCACAATTCTAGAGTGGGATAACACAATTCAAGATTCCAGATTAACTCTAAACTTTACTAGTCCATGAATGAACCCCATATCATTTGGAATTTAATATTTAAATCATTGATTGCATATCTAATTTTTTTCCAAATTTAAACAAAACGTAATATCCCTTGGCCTTTGTGCATGTGTAGGTAGAGAACTTCCATTTAATCAAAATTGCACGTCTGGCCATCAACGAAGTAAGAGATAAAATGTGGCATTGAATTGAAGTTAGTAATGTGTTATCTTTTTGGAATGTTCAGAAAAAGCAATTAAAGGCCTAGGTTCCAATTTTAAATTGAGAATCACCAATAATGTTTGAAAAACTTCATTCCAATTTTTTTTCTAAGCTACGGCAGGTCCAGAACATGTTAATTAAAGAAGCATCACCTGTTTTACATTTATCACATCAGGGATTAATGTCTAGACAATTTAACTTTAGACGTGTTCTATGTACCACTTTAAATAATGGGGGTTGTCTTAGACCAGCAATTTGTCATTAATAAAAGATATTAAGCCTTTTTAGGGAGGTTGCAGCTCAAAAAATGTATTAAGAATATTTGCCTCAGGAGTTCCAGGAAAATCAGGATTCTGAAATTGAACAAAGTGTCTAATTTGTAAATATCTTTAAAAAAGACTTTAGCTAAGTTCAATTTTACAGCCAATTGTTCAAAAGATGCAAAATTGTTGTCAATAAAAAGGTCTTTAAAACATTTTATTCCCAATCTGTGCCAACCATTGAAGGCAGAGTCTTGCAAAGAAGGTTGAAAAAGGTGATTGAATATAAGCAAAAGAAACATCTCTTAAGAGCAGAAGTTGATAGATAAACCAATGAGGGAACAACAGACTTCTCTATAGACAGGAAAGGAGGTGCTTAATAGGATGGGGTGGACAAATGGATAGTTTGAAGTGCTCCTCCTGCTTGACTCGAAGTGCATGCATTCCAGGTTCTTCATGGCATCCTGAATGTTCCTTCTCCACTTAGATTAATACGGGCCAGTGATTTCTAGGATTCAATGTGCATGTTTCTTTTTCAATCTTTTTATTGGTTATGGAGAAAATAATAATATTAAATACATATGATATAATGTTCAGGTAAAAGTAAATTAAAATGACAGATTGTAAACAACATTAAACAAGATCCATTTGATCTATGTTTTTGATTTTTTTTTAAAAGAAAAAAACCTATAACTAATGTAATTTATAACTCAAATCTATTATCTGACTGATTATCGTCAAAACCAGGCGTCAACTACTAATTTCAATACTAATAGTTCAAAAGATTAAGAAAAAGAAAAGAGATTTTTAATAAAGAGCAAAAATAATTGAACTATAAATTTTCAAAATAATTGAAAAGGAACCCCAAAGAGAACATTCTTTTTTACTCATTGTAGTAGTTGAGCACCTAATTTTCTCTAGAGAGAGGGATGCCATCAAATCCAATAACCATTGTGAATGTGTGGGGGGGACAACACCTTTCCACCGCAGCAGAAGGAGCCTCTAGCAACTAGGGAAGCAAAAACAATTACATGGGATTGAGATGGAATCAAAATTAAGTCCATTGGTTCACTCATTCCAAAAATAGTAATAAAAGGGCTCAGAGACAGATTTGTATCAAGAAAGCTAAATATGGAATACAAAATAATATAATATTTGGATATGATCAATTAAAGGCTTATCTATGAAAAAGATTAACTACATCTTATTTACTGTTAGAAGATGATGAAATAGAAACAATAATATCAAATCCAAATACAAAAAAGTTCATATCAGTTATGTATTTATTACTTTTGAGGGGAGTAAAAAATGAATTGGTCAAAAATATGTTGCGATAGTACGAAAAATACAATAAATGTTTGATATGGAATGATGCAATACAATTTCATACATCAGTTATATATTATGCCACTAAATCTTAATAGATTAAAGCCAGATATTTTGGATAAGTGTTTTCGATGTAAACAGGACACAGGAACCTTTTTACACTCTACATGGACATGCCCCAAATTGAATTATTTTTCAACTAATTTAATACATTTTCTTCAGCAGGTTAATAGGTGTTAAACTCTTGGAAACCCAAAGTTGTTTCTTTTGGGGGATATATCAAGGATTGGTCCAGATTTAAAATTGGATTGGCTTTAAAAATAATTTTTAAAGGTCGTGCTGGCAGTTTCCAGGAAATGTATAGCTGTTTCATGGAAATTGGATCTGGATTTGGTATTACATAGCTGGACTATTGAGTTTTGGGTGACGTAGTTCAACTTGTGTCAACTATACTTCAGAATAATTTCCCATTAGTTCTCAAGATTAACTCCACTCCTGATGGAAGTTTGTCAAGGGTGAGATGTATTGTGAGGTGAGAAAAGTTGGGGCAGGCTGTTGGAATTGGAAGCTTTTGTAAGTTTGCAGAAGGCTATGTCTATTAGCTACTGCTCTCCCACTCCCTGAGCTTTTCTTGGAGTTGTTGCAAGGTGTAGATCAGTGGTTTTCAAACTGCTTCTTTGTATTCCCATTCCACCTGAAGTAATCCCTTACTAATCATAGAGCACCTATGGCATCAGGATTACTTCAGATGGAATGTGAGTTTAGAGGAGCAGTTTGAAAATCACTGGTGTAGATCATGACTATTTGTGCCTCAAGATCCATGGTTTTCAAATGTATTCTTTCCACTTACATTCCATCTTAAGTAATCCCTTACTAAACACAGCACCTATGGCATAGGAATTACTTAAGGTGGTATGTGAGTGGAAAGAATACATTTGAAAACCATTGCTCTAAGATGAACAAATTACAAATGACTTTAAAGAGCAGCTCTTCAACCACAGGGAGAAGGTAATTGAGCAGGACTTTGAATTTTGCTGTAGTAGGAAGAACCCTCTGTAATTTCAACTGCTGGACCTATCTTAATGTTTGCAAGCAATGGGTGTCTTCATTTAAAAAGAAAATTAAGTTAATGTGAACAAAATATTTCTCTTTGGGAGCATTATGAAGGTTGGCTTTTTTCCTTTGAATTGCCCAGTTTTTATTCCACCTCTCCCCTTGTTGATAATTTAAACTTTTTTGATTCGACTATATTGACTGTAAATGTTATTGTGTTGAATATGTTCCTCCTCAACAGAGCAGAGTGGCATTAAATTTCATACGTGGTTTTAATTTGGATCTTGATATCCAGTTTGGGTATTTGAGCTCCATATTAGGAATTCTCAATAATGTCTAAGGTTGGAAAGGTCTGTGCAGAAGTTGTAGTCCCACAAGTTTAGCTTTGATTCAAATCTGAAACTGTTTGCATGTTGTAGTTTGCTTTGTGAATGCATTCAGAGAAAACTTTTAGTTTTATGACCTCAAAAATGATCTTGGTTGAGTTTTGAGATTTTTGATGTTCAAGATTCCTTCATTGTTATGTACATAAAAACACAACATTTGTAAACTTCTCTTTGCCTATAAAGGCACACAGAGGTTCCATTGGGCCAGCACTCCACCAATAAGAGAAAGGGAAACAAAAAAGAGTTCCTTCAGAGAGACAGTGTATCTTGGATTCTCTTCTTGTGCTGCAGTAACCTCTGCTGCCACATGGCCTCCTGTTTGTTCTAATGGTGAACAAAAGCTCCAAATTTCAAACCTCTGATATGATCAGGAGGCAGTTAACAGGCAAGGCTCTTCAGGGACCCTTCATGACATTAACACCCTCATGAATCCCTGTCCTGATACCTAGTTCTCATGAGCCGGACTCCCACAGCCTGGTGCAATTCCTTCAACCTCTGAACCCCTCGCTCATCCACCCCATAGGGTTCTCTCCAAGGCTTCTCCCTCTCAGTAGGGGAGGGGGTGTGGAAAGGGGATATTCTCCTGTGCTGCCCTGCACTTGTTTGCTGACCCCTGGAGTCCATAAACCTTGTGGTCTGCTGCCAAGTATGGGTACTGCCATCTTGGGCACAGACATCTGTGGGTTTGCCAGTTTTTAAAATGATCAACATCGACCCATTCCACAGGTCATTTAAACCTGTACCAGGGTGTTGGCACAGGCTGGACAACAAGTCCCGTGGAGGAGTGCTATGTCTCTTTCCCTGCTCTCCTGAAACTGCACCTGGGATTCTGTGTTATGACTTGGAAACAATTGTGGAAAATTGGAACAGTTACCAATGACTGTCATATGATGTGCACATTATGCTCACTTCTGGGTTGTATGATCCCCAATTATGAGATATTTGTTCATTTTAAGTAACAAAGCATCACAAATGGTTGTTTCATGCAGCCAAATGAAATATGCCATAATCTACAACTCTTGCTTTTCCAGGTAAGATATCTATATTTGAAAAGGATCCTTCAACAATTATGCATGACTTGTATGGTGATAATCTAGTCACAACAAATGGTAAGATCATTATAAGGATATATCTTTTGACATGTACAGAGGTGTATGGAGGATACTGAAGGAGGATGCTCACTCCTGGTTGTTCATGGATTGATGCAGTTTGTATCACTATTTTACAGAGAAGATCAATATCTTTGATCCATCCTACACTCCCTCAATGTGTAAGCTGTTTGGGGATATCATCTGCTTCACTCATGGTATGTTCCACTGTTTGTGTTCAGGAAAACAGTAAAGATGTTGGCACAGATATTCTGTTACAGGTGCAAGTAGCAAAACAAGGCCAGAATATGGTGGATGCCAGTTTTAGACGAGTTTCCATAAAATCCAAACATAATCTCCAAAATACAGACATAAACAAGCCATTTAATTGCTTTGTTTCTGTCCTAAATAGAAAACTGTCTTTTCCATCTTAGCAAAGGAAGTAGATTAGCTATTTGACTGATGTACTGCTCAGATAAAATTCTTAATTGGCTTCTGTTAACTGCTTTAATATTATTCAGTACAATATTTGTGCCCAGCAGTCTCTTGTGTGTGCTGCCATTTCTGTTATTGGCTGAATTTGGGCTATTTTGTTTGTACTTCAGAATAATTTGAAGGATTAGCAGAAGAGTGAATGCATTCTTGTCCAACTTCATTTGATGGATGTTCACTGTGGGTGCAGATGATTTAATGTTCCATTCTAAGTTGCTCTTGACTGGGTCTCTGCACCAAAGAGCAATGAGCATGAATGTATTTAATGCCATAAATCTGAAAATGTAATGCTAACTTGTGGTAATGATCTGAGGCACAGCCAGTTTTGCATGCAGGATCCACTTTCACTAAATGCAGAATTTAAGTGAGATGTATGGCACAGGAACAGGCCATCTGTCTGAACTAGTCCATGGCAGTGTTTGTGCTCCATTCAAATCTCTCTCCATCTTGGCTCCATTTAAAATCTATCACTGTAACCCTCTATTTCCTTGTTTTTTTTCAGTCAGACCCCCCACCCCGCCCCCTTAATTGTAACTGTACATTCAATCACTCCTTGTGGTAGGAAGTTTCGTATTCGCACCACTCTGGATGAAGGCACTTCCAGTCTATGCCCCATTGGATATTGTAGTGAATACCATTCTTAAAATTGGAAACATTGCCTCTGATTGCTGAGAATCGTCCACTTTAATGCAACAGGAAAAAAATATGTCTATACTGCAGAGGAAGGGAAAGTTTTGGATGAGCTAAGGAGTTGCGGCTATAATGTCTTGGTAGAATTGAGGTCAACAGGCTGTGTGAGGGAGCCAATTATAGAAAATTGTACCTTCACTAATCTCTTCATTGAATGGAAGAAATTTTGGCTTTTACCATTACCAGTCTTGGGCTGTAATTTCTTGCACCTGAGGTCCTGGAAGTACAGCAAAGTCACTGACTAGATTAAAAAATTGCCTTGGAGAGTAGGTGCTTTTTTTCTCTGTTTCCATGTGCTATTTATCATTCATTGCTGGTTTCTCTGTACATTGAGTGAAGGGGCTGAAGCCACAGTCATCAAGGAAGGTTGGGAGACTGCATTATTCCAGTGTCAAAGTACATGGAGCTGGATTTGAATTTATTGTTTTAGAAACTGGATTTTTTTTGGGGGGGCTAGTTTAATACCAAAGTGACAGTAGAAAGGGTTAGGCCAATGGTTCTCAACCTTTTTCTTTCCACTCACATATCACTTTAAGTAATCCCTATGACATAGGTGCTCTGTGATTAATAAGGGGTTGCTTAAGGTGGTATGTGAATGGGAAGAGAAGGTTGAAAATCATTGCTCTAGACCCAATTTTAACTGAAATATTTTGCTTGAGAAAAATGGTCATTGGACCATTTCCTTTGAAGTTATGAAACTGTGCACATAATGAGTTAATTAGGTACAATTAAAACTTTTTCTTTCTACTCACATACCACGTTAAGCAATCCCTTACTAATCATGGAGCATCTATGGCAGTGGTTCCCAACCTTTTACTTTCCACTCACATACCACTTTAAGTATTCCCTCCGGCATAAGTGTTCTGTGATCAGTAAGTGATTGCTTAAGGTGATATGTGAGTAGGAAGGGAAGGTTGAGAATCACTGCTCTAGACCCAATTGCTACTGAAATATTTTGCTTGAGAAAAATTGTCATTGGCCCATTCCACGCTGCTGAAGATCCAGCTGCGCTGGGTGGGTCACGTCTCCAGAATGGAGGACCATCGCCTTCCCAAGATCGTGTTATATGGCGAGCTCTCCACTGGCCACCGTGACAGAGGTGCACCAAAGAAAAGGTACAAGGACTGCCTAAAGAAATCTCTTGGTGCCTGCCACATTGACCACCGCCAGTGGGCTGATATTGCCTCAAACCGTGCATCTTGGCGCCTCACAGTTTGGCGGGCAGCAACCTCCTTTGAAGAAGACCGCAGAGCCCACCTCACTGACAAAAGGCAAAGGAGGAAAAACCCAACACCCAACCCCAACCAACCAATTTTCCCCTGCAGCCGCTGCAACCGTGTCTGCCTGTCCCGCATCGGACTTGTCAGCCACAAACGAGCCTGCAGCTGACGTGGACTTTTACCCCCTCCATAAATCTTCGTCCGCGAAGCCAAGCCAAAGATGAAACTGTGCACATAATGAATCAATTTGGAATGATTAAAACAGTGGTTTTCAAACTTTTTCTTTCCGCCCACATACCACCTTAAGCAATCCCTTATTAATCACAGAACACTTATGGCATAGGGAATACTTAAAGTGGTATGTGAGTGGAAAGAATAGGTTGAGAACCACTGGGTTAGGCATTTTTCCCCTTGCCTCTGACTCTGTTGTCATTTAGTATTGAGCATTTTAAAGATTCACCACTCTCTGGATGAAGGAGTTTTAACTTTTATCTTGAATCTCTGGCCCTTTATTTTCACCATAACTTTTAGACAAGTCAGCCAGGGGGAAACATCAACTCTGTACCTAAACTGTGAAGCCCAGTAAGACCTTTGCACATCTCAATGAGATCCTCTCTCGTTTGCAGAACTTGAGTCAATGACCAGTCTGCTTTACCTTTTTGAATGACTAACATGCCACCCTTAGAATAAAAGTGATGAACCAGATGTTTATACTGTAAATAGGGAGGACGGGCCTGTTCACATTATTCCAGATCTGGTCTTACAAGGGCCAATATATAATTGGAGCAAGGCATCTGGATGTTGCCAAGATTATGAGGCTAGACAGCATTCCAGCTGATGTTCTCTGGGCCTGCAATTATGAACACACTGTGCCTGTAGCAAGGTATTTCAGCACATTTATAACACTGGCATCTATTAGTTAACATGGAAGGTTATCCAAGTATGTCTTTTTTTTAAATAAAATGTTGACTCCTCCAATCTGGCCAACAATTACCCAATTGGTCCACCAACAGTCGTTAATGAACTAATGAAAGGCATATCAACTGTGCCATTAAACTGCGTGTACAATATACTGCTCAGTTTGTATTTTGCCAGGATCATTCGGCTCCAAACTTCATTACATTTCTGTCCAAATGTGGACGAGCAAGACTAATTTCAGAAACAAGGGTGACTGCTCTTGATATCGTGGTGCCATTTGACTGAGTTCAGCACCCAAGGAGCTGGAGCAAAACTGAAGCACCTCAGTCTTGAGGGATTTCCCAAGGGGATCTCCTGGGTAAAAGATTGTGCTAATTGGAGATGGACCTTTCTTAAGAGAAGATTGTTATGATGTTGGTCAGTCATCTCAGCCCCAGACATCGCATGTACTCCTCAGACCAATCATTCTCAACGTCAATGACATTTTCTTTGATCACAAGCTGGTGATTGCATAGTTTTACTTGGAGTTCCTTCTGAAGTAAAAGATTCCATGCCTATGTGCAGTAAGACCAAGACAACAATTAGTCATGGGCTGATATGTGTAAGTAATGTTCGAGCCAGATAACTACCAGGCAATGACCTTCTCCGATCAGAGAGAATTTCACCAACCATCTTTGACAATCAATGGCATTGCCTCCATTTAGTCCCAATCATCAACATCTTTGAGTTCCCTGTTGACCAGAAAGTGAAGCAGAGAAATCATGTACCTATTGTCACTTCAAGAATTAGTCAGAATCTGGCTACACAAGAGATTGCAGCTGTTGGAATTTGGAGCAAAAATTGAGGTCCTGGAGAAAAGCAAGTCACGTTTTGAGTTGAGACTCTATAGTGAAATATGTGGTATCCTGCAGCAAGTGACTCACCTCCTGACACTAAAGCCTTTTCACCACTTATAAGTCGAGCATCAAGAGTGTGATTGGAATATACTCTTTTTTGGACCTCATCTAGGATCAAGCAGCTTACTTGATTGGCACCCTATCAACCACCAAAAATATTCATTCCCTCCATCATTGGTGAACAATCCCATATTCAAAAATACTCCAGTTGTATTGTTATGGGCCCAGAGGATTCAAAAAACCAGCAACAATAGAAATTCACCAAGACAAATGGTTACTTAAACAAAAGTTGCTTTTAATTATCTTTAAACATGAAAACAGGATTAAACTCTAACTTATTACTATTAACTTAACCTAATTTAACCCCCCTTCTAATTCTAAGTGCACATGTATGTAATGTGTGTGTAAGTTCAGAAAAGTACTTTGATTCACAGTCTCTTCTCATTTCTCACTCCTCCAAGTTCATTGGTATCAGCCAATTCTTATACTGTGCACAGAATTTAACATTTATGAATGTTCACCAGGCTTTGGTGCTTGATAAGTAAATGGTTACTGCTCAGGAAGGTTCTTTTATGTTTTTAGAGAGAGATTTGTTGCTCATTCAGTGTCTTGCCAAAGAAACTTGCCCCAGCAGGGTTTTCCAGATGATGAACTCTTTTTCAGGTCATCACAGAGTTCCTTTTTATTTCCCTTATTTCAAATGAAACATTATACAGCCAGCCACCTCTTTTGTATGGGCCATAAGGACCAGACTGATCTAAGCACTCACAACCCGTCTTCAAAATGGGGTTTTTCCACAAGCTTGCCACCTTGTCATGTTCCAGACCTAGCTGCTGTCGCTACACTGTAGAACTGAATTTTCTGTGTGTGTGTGTGTGTGTGTGTGTCTCTCTCTCTCTCTCTCTCTCTCTCTCTTTCTCTCTCTGAAAAAAAACCTGTTTGATTCTCTTTACTTGCAAAACCACATGACCCTCCTAGAACAACAAACCTCATTCAGACAGACTGCGACACTGAACCTAATCTTTGAGTCTGTTCATCCGTTGCATTCCAAAACAGTAATCCATTACTCCACAGCATGTCCAATTAACACCTACTTGTGAAGTCCTTATAGGCATTCTTCAAA
Source organism: Narcine bancroftii (assembly GCF_036971445.1). Lineage (NCBI taxonomy): Eukaryota > Metazoa > Chordata > Chondrichthyes > Torpediniformes > Narcinidae > Narcine > Narcine bancroftii. The sequence continues at coordinate 45,024,832 of NC_091469.1, forward strand.
GTTTTTGCAAAGGCACCCGGAGCCTGGACTGTCTGGCTTGAGCAGAGCTCTGGCATTTTAAATGAGATGTGTTTTGAAGTGTTTGTATCTGTGCGTGACCTAACTAAAAGCCCCACAATTTATCTCCCTTTAAAACTTATCTGTAAACAATATGAAATCCGTCACAATATGCTCAGAATTTTCTGACAGCATTTCCCTAACTAGTGATCTTTTGCACCCTAGAAGGACAAGAATCACAGAAACATTGAAACAGCACTGCCTGCAGATTCCTTTCCAAGTTGCACACAATTATTATTTGGAAATGGTTCTTTGACACTGGATCCAAATCCTAGAACTTCCAATCCAGAACATTGCAGGAATGCACATTACGATAACCACATGTACATTAAATGGTGCCATTGCTTTTGATGCCCCGATTTCAAAAGATGAATGAATAAATAGACAAAAGTAGTTACAATAAAGGCTTAATGGTACATGTATATGCCTTTCTAGTGGCTTGCTGTTACTATATATTTGTGAGTTGCTGAGGGACATAGATTATAAATGCCTTTCAAGGTCTTGCTATTTTATTAAAAACACTCTCATGGTTTTTAGACTGCAATGTTGGGAAAATTGCAGAAAAAAAAATTAACACAATTACTGCCTGTGTGCTTGTTCACACTGGGTGTCTTTTTAGACTGCAAATATCTGAGTGCAACGGCCCCAGTGGCTGGATGTGGAGTAGAGTGGATGACCATCAACAAATTTTTCCGGTACGATTTACAATGCAGTCTTCATACAGAAAGTTGTAGGGGTCCTGCAGGATAAATCACAGTGCAGGAATTGACTCAAAATTCCTGCACATCCAATTTTAGACTGCCCGTTCTTGATTGTGCCGTTACGTGCCTGCAGTTGAAAAACCATAACTGTGTCATGCAAGACTTCTGCTCTTAAGAGATGTTTGCGAGCAGATTTGCTCCGGAACATCAGAAGTGTTCTCTTTTTAAAGAAAAATGTAGGAACCCAAATCGTATCACTCTTTTTGCTTGTTGTAATTCTCTCATTTCATTGAATAATCTCCCTAGCCCTACCCATAACACTAGACAACAAATTTTTTTCAAGGGTTTGCATCCTAACAAACAATTTGAAAACTTCAGGCTGAACATAAAGATATTTTCAGATTTGCTGTATCACGGCAAAACATTTAATTAACTTTTATTGAATTTAGCACATTTAATCGCATAATAATGCTGGCACATCAACTGACCTAGCTGCAGTCATTTGATAAATACCATGAAGCATTTTTATTATCACTAGCTTGAAAAATGTTTTCAAATTATAGAAGAATTTGCATGAAGTCAGCTTTAAAAGTTAGGTACAGGTACACAATCCTTTAACTGGACATCTAAAATCTGGAAAGCTCCAAAATCTGGCAAGTGGGGAGAGAGGCGGCAGTGCGAGTTGGGGGGGGGGGGGGGAAACCGGCAGCACAAGTCAGGTGGCGAGTGGGGGGGGGGGAGAACGGCAGCGCGAGTCAGGTGGTCGGGAGACTTGCAGCACGAGTCGTGGGGGTGGGGAGGAGACAGCAGGGTGACTGGAAGGGCATGGGGGTGGATACGGCAGCACAATTCGGGTGGGCTTAAATCTAGCTTTCTGAAATCCAGAAAAATCCGAAATTCGGATCCCACTGGCCCCCCAAGAGTTCCGGATAAAGGATTGTGTACTTGTAATTTATATCTTGACGAGCACTAAACATCACTTAGTGAACATAATCACGTCTCAGTACCAAAGAGGGTACAGTAACAGGCCTCAATGACTCCTGCCTGTGGTGCTGACCTCCACCATTATGAAATGCTTCAAGTGTCTGGTGAAGGAGCACATCAAAGCACACAATCCAGAGACACTGGATCCATTTTAGTTTGTCTGTAGAAGAAACTGTTCCACTGATGATGCTGTCACCTTGTTCCTCTACTCTGTCCTGGCCCACCTGGAAAACGATGGATCATATACCAGGCTGCTGTTCATCGACTTCAGCTCTGCGTTTCATACAATAATTCCCCAGTGGCTGGTGGAGAAACTGTCCTCGCTGGACTCAACACCTGTCTCTTTAATGGATTTGGACATCCAAACAAAAAGACCATAGTCTGTCTAGGTCAGTAGCAGAACATCTATCCCTGTCTTGTGGACTTCAGGGCTGTGCACGCAGTCAGCTCCTGTTCATGCTACTGACCCACGACTGCAACACCAGATCCAGCTCCAATAGAGTCCTCAGATTTGCAGATGACACAATAGTAGTTGGCCTCATCAGTAAAAAGTGTTTTTATGCCATGCCTCTGTCTCGAAGCCAGCTCCATCTGCGGAGAAAATATTTGAACTTACCTTTTTTATGGAGCAGCCCTATGAGGCTGTTCCTGCGCCACTTTTATGAAAAGTGGGGCCTTGCAGCATCCTTTGGAGCTTGTGGAGGCAGGGTGAGTGGTGCCATGAGGTGTAGCATGTATGCTGAGCAATGGCTATCTTCATTATCTGTAACTCCCCCCCACAAAGATGGCCATTGATCATTCTTCTAGTTCTTCTGCCCAGCACTGCCCCTCCAGCTCTTTGCTCCCCTCTTGCATTCATTGGACTTCTCAGCATCTCTCCTCCTTCCTCCCGGGCTGTGGAGCTAAGCACCTGGGTCCCTCTGTTCTCTGGCCCTAGCAGCTCGGCGGGCTCCAACTCTCCTTGCCTCCGCTGGGCCTCCAGCTCCTTGCTGCCCTCCTGCTCCTCTGTCTCGATGGCTTTGGTGAAGGAGAGAGGGGTGGAGGGGGAAACGAGAAGGACATTTCTGGGTGGCAGGAGCAAGCCCTAACCTCAGCACCAGTAACCATGGGATCCCTGGTGGTGGCTTCTGTGTTGTGGGCTGATGTCATCAGCCCGCCTTAGTAGCAGTAGATTTATGATGTGTGGCGGAGTGCTCTGCTCCACCACTGACACTTAAGTTGAGCATTTTTGATAGTAAGTTCTGTGACCTAAGGATGGAGAATCTCTGCCTTTATGGTCACATTTTTTTCACTCTATAAAAGGGCCTAATGATTAATTGCACTACTGAGGTGGAAAGTCTCATGATATGGTGCATGAATAACCTTCCAAGTCTTAATGTGGACAAGACGAAGGAGATGATCATGGATTCCAGGAAGACCAGGAATGACCACCTTCCACAAAATATTAATAACTCTATGGTGGAGAGAGTAGAGATCATCGAGTTTCTCAGAGTCCATTTAACAAGTGACCTATCCTGGGCACGCAACATTTCCTCACTTGTCAGGAAGCTGCAACAACGAATGTACTTCCTGAGAAGACGGAAGTGGGCAAGTCTACCTGCCACTGCCACGTCAACCTTCCACAGGACCTCTGTCTAGAATGTCCTGGCCAGCTGCATTACAATTGTAGTATGATTTCTGTAGAGAATTGGATCAGGGGTCAATCCACACCACTCCTGCACCACCCTCCCCCATAATGAAATAATTCATCGAGATTGTTGTCTGAAGAGGAAGTGGAAAATCATTGCGATCCCTTTCCACCCTGCACACAACATCTTCAGCTACTCCCACTGGGAAAGGTATACATGAGCATCAGAGTCAGCGCCTGTATGTGTGTTATGCCTAGTTGTGATTTTGCATGTTTTACACCGAGGACTAGAGAATGCTCTTTTGTCAGTTTGTACTTGTTAAATCAAGTGATAATTGAACTTGACTTCAATACTTTTTTATAATAATAAAGCTAATGTTGTGGAGATCTATTTCCCAATGGACTTCTGTTTAAAGGGTGCACATGAACCAATTTTTTTCTCCTTTTTATGTATTTATAGAACCTCTTGTCTGTTTTTTTTGTTTGTTGCTAAACCAGATTAATGTTTTATTTTCCCTTTTCTTACCAATGTACTGATTCAGCTGGGCTTTATTTGCATTGTTGTATGCCTTTTCCTTCAATACTGTCTTTAATTTCTCGATGGCCAAAGCAGGACCTCTTTTTTGTAATTGAATGTCTATTATTTGGAAACTATTCTTAAAATATTTATCATTGCTTGTTTCTTTCACGCTGTCTTAACATCATTTTCGAGTCTACCATAACCTCATACCTCAGAAGTTTGCTCAATTCTGATTTAAGACCCTAATTTGACTGATTATGCAGATAGCTGCCTTTCTTAATAATGCAATCATTGTTGATGGAAGAATATTGATAAATAGGATTGAGGATTAGAATGAGGTCCCAAGGCAGGTTGTACAGAAAGGTGAGAGGTCAATGACCAGGCAAAAGGGACCTTTGGAGCTCCAGAACACAAAATTTGAATTTTCAGAAGGCTGAGCGAACACCTAATGCACATGAGAGCACAAATACATAATTATGGAAGAGCAGATAAAGTCTTGGGCAGATCAGAAAATTGTGACTGTACATGGACTGTGGGGACCTTGGTGGGGTAAAACTGATACCGTTGGGCGGTACAAGGAGGAGTGTTTCTGACTTTGGGTGCAAATGTGATTGGTCTGATGTTGAAAGAATGCACTGGAGAAATTAAGGTAATGAAGGCATGAATCTGTTTCTGAAGCATATAGGAGGGAGTTGCAGGTAGGCTGATTTGATAATGAGCATTGTTGAAGAAAATGCTCCATTTAATTATACAGCAAACTCACAAATGGGAATTAAATGAGCATAATCAGAATGTACAGTATTCTACTTTCGGCAGTATGGAGTTTATGATAATCAGCCCTGTGCAGGATAGTGTCATTTCTTCAGGCAGAAGCTTTTAGCTGGACATAAAGTCAAAATTCTTGAAGTTAATTTGAAATTACTTTGAAATAATTAGCAAGAATTAAGTTAATTTAAATCCTCAATTGCTCCTATTGGTGTGCAGGGTAATAAATCGGAACCTGATGAGGATGAATAAAACTTGATGGTTGACCAAATGTCGGAAATATTTTTACATAAATTGAATATGAAGCGAGACATTTTCTGGAAGTGTAGAAGAGGAGAGTTAAATCTGTGCATTTTGTTTTAATTATTTAAGATGTTTGTCTTTTTAACAGCTTACACACTGACCGTGGTTTTTATAAGTCTTACAAGTCCTCTTGCTTGAATACGATTACTTTGTACAACTTCTTAAATGCCCTTTAGATTTCCTGCTTCAGTTTGCTCCTACACTTTGATTACATGTTGCATTGTTTTAAATTGTATTATTTTGCTGTAGGATGTTGGATTGTGCAGTTTTTAGGTTTTCAACCATTTCTGTTCTATCAACTTCTTTTGGTGATGTGTTAACTCTGATGGAAACCCTTTCAGTGTCAACCTGGTGAAATCTCTTGTATGAGAGTTTTTAATGTACATTATGAGAATTAATCTATTATTCAACAGTGAAGGTGCATCTACATGTTTGATCTGAGCACTGTCCTGCAGTCATCTGTGTCCTGCAGGCTGCTGAGTAATTACAGAAAAAAAACTCAAGGGGTCGGGGAGCTGCCAGAAATTATTGGACATGCTGGCATCAATGATATGGGTAGGAACACAGCTGATGTCCTGTGGAGTGAATTTAGGGAGCTAAGGAGACTGAAAACCAGGGCCTCAAGGATTGTAATCTCTTGATTGCTCTCAGTGCTGCAGTATGTGTTAGTCATGTTAGGAACAGAAAGATAGAACATATACTGTAAGTGCATGGCTTGAGGAGCTGGTGCTCCCATAGCACCCTGCCCCATTGGTATCACAGCAACCCTGTTTGGTCAGGGAATGGGGGGCTGGTGAGGTGTTGTCATTAAATTTGACAGCTTTGTCCAGCATTTGGAAGGCACTAATGTATATAATGACCCACTTGATTAGTTTTTTTAAAAAACATGTCTTTTTATATTTACTTGTAAAAGTTACTTGTAGAGTTATTGATTATCTCATGATTGGTGTAGACTCCAAGGGGTGGATTATATTGGGAAGGGTTGTGGCTGTCATGACAGCAGTGCCCCCTATATAGTCAGAGGACACATCAGCTGCCAATCAAGGTTTGGTTCTGCCCCACCCATTAATGTACACATTCTGTTGGATCCATGTAAATTACCTGGACTGGACTCTATGGCCTGCCTGTATTTGGCCTTGGGCCATTGTTTGTTGTATTGGATTAACCCTCCTGGCACCGAGTCATTTTACCCTGCTAACGACCTGGGCTGGAACCTTCAGCACTATAGAGGTGCCATGTGTTCTTTGTTCTCTCTCTTTGCCAGTTTGGGGACACCCGAGAAATGTGGAAGGCCTCTGGAGAAACTGTTGGTAAAATGTGCACTGTTAAAAGGGTTGGGAGCATTTAATTAGAGGCTCTTGTAGCATAGATCCGTGCCTGTACTGAGTCGAGGGGTGGTGGGGCATCAGAGTCATTTTTCATTGATCATTGTATGTACCAGTTCATTCTGTATGTGTGTGTTCCCACGCTATTTTCCCCACGATCGTTATTAATTGTCCGCTATTTCTTTTCCACGGCAGCTGTAAACTGTGTGTGTGTGCTGCATCAGTTTCCATTTCCCACACTTGCCTTCTGTAAATAAGACCCTTCACTATCAAAACTGTGTTCAGAGTCCTTGCCTTTGAGAGCTACTAAACCTGTTTCCTCACTCACAACAGCTGGGACTAAGCAGAAATGAGAGAGAGGAGAAATTGGGGTTAATACTGTACTCTAAGAAAACAAGGTTGTGGTCAGGACAGGCAAGAGTATGGCAAAGTGAGTGGAAAGACCCATGGTTTAAATTGTGTTTATTTTAATCCAAGGGGCATAACCAGAAAAACAGACCAACTCGGTCTGGATTTGCTTGGGAAACTGGGATATTATAACCATAACAGAAATGTAGCTGAGAGAAGGGCAAGGTTGACAACTGATTGTCCAGGACACCAATGCTGCAGGTTCTATAGAACAGAAGATAAGAGAAGAAGGGGCTGTTGGATATTTGATGAGGAAGACATAGCAATGCTTAGAGTGAATATTCGTGGAGATTATATTTTTAAGTTATATGGGTATAGCTTAAAAACAAGAAGGGATTAATCACTTTGGTGCTGTATTATAGCCCCCCCCCCCCCCCACCCAATAATCTATGGGAATTGGAGGAGACGAAGCATCAGGAAATTGCAGATACAGGTGCCTAATCTTTTAATCAGGATTCCAAACTCAGGCAACCTCCAAAAACTGGATGGGGTGGAATTTGTTAAATGTGTTCAAGAGAGCTGTTTCAATCAATATATTGAGAGCATCCTTGTTGGAAGAAATTGCACAGTACCTTGCAAAGATTTTCTTTCATCATTCATTGGCCCACGTGCAGAGGCTTTTCCTAAGATTTTTATTCATTGTCGTTGGCCTCGGATAAAGAACCAGACGATTGGAAGGTGGCTAATGCTATGTTATTATTTAAAAAAGGCAGCAAGGACAAGACCAGAAACTACAGACCAGTGAGCTAGGCATCAGTGGTTGGAAAATTGCTGTAGGGAATTATGAGAGACATGATCTACTGAAATTTGGATAGTCGATCACTGTTGGAGGTAGTCAGCATGGATCTGTGAATGCAAAATCATGTCTTGCGAAGCTTGTAGTTATTTGAAGAAGTGACCAAAAGGGTTAATGAGAGCAGGACTTTAACGAGGCCTTTGACAAGCTCCAACATGACAGGTTAGTCTGGAAGGTTAAATCACACGGGGTCCATGGTAAGCCATTGTGACTATCTCCTTTTATAATCATTCGGACAACATGAAGACTATGTGGTTTTGACTCGTTAAATGAAAAGTCTGTACTAAGGTTGCCTTGAGTTTTTCATTGTTTATTAGAACTTTATGCATTAAGAACTTCAATAAAACAATTAAACTATACTTAAAACAGTTAATAAAGCAGGCAATAAAATGTTAATTCATTCAAAAAAATGGTCAAAGAATTATCTGGAAGATAATTTTACCCTGGTTCTAAACTGTACAGAAGCAAATTCAAACTAAATTGAATGGCTCAAAGACTGTTACTATGGAGACACTCAAATAATTTGTAAGCAATATTTGCCGGCTCCTTGCAGTTCATGTTCGCAAGTCATTTTAACCCTTGCGTAAGGTCACCCATTGGATTTAAAAGTGGCTTTGTGGAGGGCGGCAGAGAGTAATAGTGGAAGGATGTTTTTCTAATGCAATTCTATGGCGGTCATGGGAGGACTCCATTATGTAGGGAAGATCAGGTGGCATTGGATCCCAAGAGAAGAAATTTAGGGAAAGCCTATGAATTGGCTTTTTGGAGCAACATGTGGTTTCACCCACTAGGAAAAGGCAGTTCTGTATTTAGTGCTGTGCAATGAATAGGATTTGATCAGGAAGCCTAGGTAAAAAGAACAATTAGGATGTCATAATCACAATATGATAGAATTCACTCTGCATTTTGAGAGGGAGAAGGTAAAATTGGCGGTGTCGATATTATAGTTGAGTAAAGTTAACTACGGAGGCACGAGAGAGGATCTGGATAAAGTTGGTAGAACAGCAATGGTTTGAAATGTTTTACATCCATATAATTGCCTTCAACCATGGTTTATTGAGAGATTAAGGAGCTTAGTGCAATTCACCATGACTTGGCAAAATGCATAGCAGCTCCCCAATGACAGCAAACACAAAAACACCTTATTTCTTGATGGATGCACATCATATTTTCTTACAATAGAATGAAGAAGAAGATGAAGAAACATTTGAAAGGAAGGGTCAGGCAACCATGGCTAACAAGGAAAGTCAAGGACAATAGAAAAGAAAAACCAAGGGCATAGAGTATTGCCAAAAATAACAGGAAGCCAGAGGTTTGGGAAACTTTTAAAAGCCAACAGAAGGCCATTAAAAGTGGAGAAAAGTTGAAATGTGAAAGTAAGCTAGCCAATAACAAAAAAGAACACTAAAAGTTTTTTTTCCACATATATAAAGAGTAAAAGAGAGGCAAGAGTGAATATCAGACCACTGGAGAAGTGGTAATGGAAACAATAAAATGGCAGATGAACTGAATAGATATTTTGCATCAATTTTCATGATGGAAGACCCAGTGACATGCCAGAAATTTAAGAGTATTTGGGCAGAAATGAATGTGGTGAGGGGAGGAGATCCAAGTGGTTACACTGTAAACATACAAACACAGCCCTGATGGCATCAGTGGTCAGATCGAACCTGGATTACTGGAGATGGGACAGCAGCAACTAGCTACAACTCTGGGTTGCCAGTGTTTGTGATTCCAAGGCTGCATTTAATTTAGCATCTACAAACTTAACCAATGGTAGCATTAATCAATATCCTTACAGTCTTATGTTTGTATCATGTAACACTTTAAAACATGCAACCTGGGAAAGGAATTTTTAAGACTAAGTTGTACTAGTATTGGGGGGAGGGGGAAGAAGGAGGGAGTTTTAATTCTAATTATACACAGTATAAAGAATGCTTTGACCCTATTTGCAGAATAGCAATCCCAGCTATTACCAATGTGGTAACTTCTTTCGTATAACTGCAAACAAAATTCCATTCTTCTCCATTTCTGATGAAAAATCATTAACATTTAAATACCTATTTACTCTTCCTGGAGACTATGTGGCCTGAGTATTTCTCACGTATAGTTTTAAATCTACTGACATCTACTTTCAGCTAATGTTGGTGGTGTAAGACAACACATAGAGACTTTCTTTTAAACAAAGAAAATAATTTCCTATAGATTATTTTTCTAAAGTTATCCAATAAAAATAAAAAGTAATAGCATGTTCATTCTATTGCAAGAAAATATGATGTGCATCCATCAAGAAATAAGATGTTTTTGAGTTTGTTGTCATTGGGGAGCTGCTGTGCATTTTGCCAAGTCATAGTGAATTGCACTAAGCTCCTTAATCTCTCAATAAACCATGGTTGAAGGCAATTATATGGATGTAAAACATTTCAAACCAGTTATCTTTTCTTCTTGTTCATCCTGTGCCAGTCTGTAGGCAGGTACCTTCAGCCAAATTGGAATCCATGTTTTAGCTATCAACTTCAAGTGATTGCATAGGAATTGAAAAACAATGCACAAACATTGAAAGAAAGGTCATGACATATATCTGTCAAATAAAATCTGAAACTAGAGCATGGAAGAACAATACATAGTTTTGAAGATGATGACTGAGAGAGATTCCAGGAAAAATTTTCTTCATGGTATTTCCAGAAGATTGTATTGAAGAACTTCATTCTACAAAGGTTTAACCTTCGGGCATCTCGGAGGTTTGCATCTAGGCAAAATATTTGCAGTAAATCTTTGAACAGTTTGCAGGGGCAGAGTTAAAACCTGAAAGTATTTCACAGCCAATGCATTATTTCTGATTTTTAAAAAAATATTTTACTTAATTTTTAATGAATGTATATACAAAAATGCTTAAAATGCACATTAAGCCTAGAAATTACCCCTCTGTATCTAAAGAGAAAGGAAAAAAAAGCAGTGGACAGAGGGGGAGAAGAAGAAAAAGGAAAAAGGGAAAGAGCCGACATCAACACTTAATACAAACAAAAAAGAAATAAAAATATTAAATGACTAATAAGAGATGCAAATTAAATATAAAATATTTAATAAATAGACTAAACTATCTGGGTGTTTAAATAATTCAAATAAGACTGCCAAATATCTATGAACATGTTATATTCATTTCTAAGATTATAAGTAATTTTCTCCAGGGGTATACAACTTCGCATTTCCATATTCCAACGATCAATATATGAGGGAATCGGTTTTCCATGTTAAGGCTATACATTTCCTGGCTATTGCCAAAGCGATTTTAATAAATTTGGATTTTCTTTTGGGGAATTTAACATTCATGGTAGTCAAATTCTCCAAAGGGAACAATTGTGAATCAAGAGGGAAGTCCATCCCCATAATTTTCATTAATATTTCCCCCAAATTTATCCAAAAGATCTTAATTTCATGCATAACCAGGTAGAATGTATTTTTAATTGATAAAAATTGCAAAGATGTAAGGAATGTGATATAATGAACTAAAATCGATGTGCAATACTCCTTATTGGGCAGGAACCTTGAGGGAAATGACCTATGGACTGTACTTGGAGTTCTTTCATGATAGGGCAGACAGGACTGGAGTTTAACTGCTCCTCATCTCAAGAAGTCCCTTCTGACTCTGCAGCCCTCCCTCCGTATTCTCTCAGAATGTAAGCCTGGGTTACGTGTTGAAACTTTTCCACTGGAGCTTGAATTCTCAACCTTCTGAATTACTCAAACCCTGCTAACAATCAGCCAGATTGACATCTTCAAATTAATTCACAATACAAATCGGATTTTTTTGTTTCCTTGAGGTACTTGTATTGGCTTTAGCTTCTGAGGTATTTAAATGCTGAACTCAAACTGCAGTCAGTAAATAAGGCAAACAGTAGACCTTGATTATGGAATTGACGGTCTTGGAAACCTGACAATAAAACTTCCTTGATGCAGTGCTATTGCCAATGGCAATCAAAGGGATTTGCAATACACTTTTACATTTTCTTTAAGGAAGTTCCAAAATACTTAATTAAAATAAATATGACATAGAACCAGGAAGATTTAGTACTGAGAGTTTGAAAAGATTCATTTTAAAGTTCAAAGGTCAAAAATGAGGAAAGGGAATTTTAGAAATGTGCAGGAAAGTAAGAAGATGGCTCTCTGCCCCAAAGTCTTCTGTGGAGTAACAGGCAAGTTCAGAGAAAGTTGGAGGCACAGAGTGTTTTGACCAATTCAAGACAGGAACAAGTTAGTATTATTGAAGTTTCTGAAATAAAACTGTTGGCAATGGAAAGAATGACAGATGGAGTGGTTAGCAGCAGTCCCTGACATTTTAACAAGTAATAGGAGTCCAGATAGGTATTGACTGGCAGTGATGTTTTTTTTTTTTAAAACAGGATCTCAAAGTGGAGTGGTACCCGTATAGGAGCAAGAAGTCTAGTTCATACTTTGATATTGACTTCAATCTATATCTTATTTGGGAATGCTTGATATTTGCTTTAGGAAGTCAACATCTCCAAGGATCTATCCTGGAGCCTCCACGTTGATGTAATCACAAAGAAAGCTCGCAAGCGGCTATATTTTGTGAGGTGTCTGAGGAGATTCGGTACGCCATCGAAGAATCTCGTAAACTTCTATAGGTGTACCATGGACAGCATTCTGGCCGGTTGCATCATTGCCTGGTATGGAGGTGCCAAATCTCAGGACAAGAATAAACTCCAGAGGGTTGTTAATTCGCCCTGTGGCATCATAGGCAACAGCCTTCACTCCATGAGGCAGTGTCTTAAAAAAGCAGCCTCTATCCTCACAGACGCCAACCACCCAGCCCATGCCCTCTTCACTCTGCTACCATTGGGGAAAAAGGTGCAGGAAACTCAGCAGCACAAGGACAGTTTCTTCCCCACTGCCATCAGATTCCTGAATAATCATGAACCAAAGACTCTGCCTTACTGTAGTGCATGTCGAAAGAATCAAAGGCTTGTTGATCCAAACCAAGGCATTAATTAACCAAAAGACTGGAGCGTATTACATGTAGGTCGACCAGTCCAGAATGATCTGGGTCTGGTGAGGAGCAACCTTTTAAGACCTACCAGTAGGCCTGGCTACGCTCTCAGCCAATCACAGCCATCCTATACTACAATATACATATATATACATTGGTGATAGAATCCATACTATCACATTCACCCCTTCTTTGAGAACTGACCCCGGGGTGAATGGAAGGTTGTAAAAATAAAAATGGGGGAGGGGGGGCAGAGAGAGACTGGTGGGAAGTTAGGGGCTGTAACGGTTGGGGGGGCCTGATTGTCCGGTGTGACTGCCGTGGTGCTGGAATTAGGGCCGCTGGAGTCATGTCGCTGGCGGACTTGTTGGGTGCATGCCCCGTATCGCACAATTCCCCAATGGCGTTGTCAACAGGCTGGCCTGAGTTGATGCCACTGCCGCTGTGGGGTGGTGCCGATCCCTCTGTTCAAGCACATGACCTAGGGGAGAAGGAGTTGGAGGAGGTTGGGTTGGGAGCAATGCTGGGTCCGATCCAGCTTGTACTAGGTCCTTTACCGAGACCATGTCCTCCCTCCCGTCAGGGTACTCAATGTATGCGTAATGCGGGTTCGTATGGAGCAGCGTCACTTGGTCAACCAAAGGGTCGTTGTTTGAATACCAGATATATGTATGCGTAATGCGGGTTCGCATGGAGCAGCGTCACTTGGTCAACCAAAGGGTCGTTGTTTGAATACCAGATGTGGCGTTGCAGCAGGACAGGTCCGGGAACCGTGAGCCACACCGGCTTGGTTGTTCCCGATTCGGATTTCATAAGGAAAGAGAACATCCTTTCATGGGGAGTGGCATTCATCGCTGTGCAAAGGAGGGAGCGGGTGGAGTGTAGGGCGCTAGTGAGTACGTCCTGCCAGCAAGCGATGGGGAGGCCTTTGGACCGGAGGGCAACCGTGACCGAATTCCTGACAGTGGCGTTCTCTCTTTTGACCTGCCCATTACCACGTGGGTTATAGCTGGTGGTCCTGCTTGAAGCAATACCACACTCCAGGAGGTACTGCCGCAGCTGAGCGGTCATAAACAAGGATCCCCGGTCACTGTGGATGTAACCTGAAGATGGTGAAGATCCTGTGCAAGGCCTCTAGGACTGAGGAGGCGGTCATGTCTGAGCAGGGCACAGTAAACGGGAAGCGAGAGTACTCGTCGATCACTGTAAGAATGTAGGTGTTATGGTTGGTCAATGGTAGGGGCCCTTGAAGTCCACGCTTAGACGTTTGAATGGCCGGGTGGCTTTGATGATGTGGGTGTTCTCCGGGCGGAAGAAGTGGGGCTTGCACTCAGTGCACACCGGGCAGGCATGGGTCATGGAGTGAATCTCCTCGACCATGTAGGGCAGGTTGTGGGACTTAACGAAGTGTGCGAACCTAGTAACCCCCGGATGACAGAGCTCCACATGGAGTCTCTGCAGCCTGTCCAGTTGTATGTTGGTGTAAGTCCCCCTGGAGAGCGCGTCTGGCGGGTCGTTGAGCTTACCAGGCCGGTACAGTATGTTGTAATTGATTTCCACCTAGCGATCTTGTCATTCTTGATCTTACCTTGCTGGGTATTTCAAAACATGAAGGAGACCACGCGTTGGTCAGTCAGCAGTGTAAAGCGCCTGCCAGTGAGGTAGTGCCTCCAACGATGTACTGCTTCGACTATGGCTTGGGCCTCCTTCTTGACAGAAGAGTGTTGGCTCTCAGGGCCCTGGAGGGTCCTGGAGAAGAAGGCTACAGGCTGGCCGGCCTGGTTCAAAGTGGCCGCCAGTGCAAAATCGAATGCATCGCTCTCGACTTGGAATGGGATGGACTCGTCAATGGCGTGCAGAGTTGCAGCGGCGATGTGCAATTTGATGCGGTCAAAGGCCACTCTGGCTTCGGTTGACAGGGGGAAGGAGGTGGTCTTGTTAAGGGTCCTTGCCTTGTCGGGTAGTGTATAACCCATTGGGCGTAATACGAAAAGAAGCCCAGGCAGCGTCTGAGTGCCTTTTGGGTGTGGGGGGGGGGGGTGACAGGTCCATGAGGGGACGCATGCAGTCAAGATCCAGCATTACCACCCTGTTCTCCACCACACAACCTAGAATTGCGAGCCAGTGGTCCGGAAGACGCACTTGTCGAAATTGTATGTTAAATCCAGCCGAATCACAGTCTGAAAACGTTTTTCAAGGTTGGCATCATGATCCTGCGTGTTATAGCCACAGATGGTGACGTTGTCCAGATATGGGAAAGTAGCTGTTAGCCCGTTCTGGTCTACCATCCCGTCCATTTCCCACTGGAAAACCGCGATGCCATTCATGACCCCAAAGGGTACCCTGAGGAATTGGTACAGCTGCCCGTTTGCTTCGAAGGCCGTGAAAGGTCAGTCTTCTGGGCGGATCGGGAGCTGGTGATAGGCCGAACGTAGGTCAATGGTGGAGAACACATGGTATTGGGCGATCCAGCTTGTGTTAGGTCTGTGGGAGGGGGTACGCATCCAGAAGCGTGAAGCGATTGACTGTCTGGCTGTAGTCAACCACCATCCGCAGCTTCTCCCCATTTTTAACAACCACCACCTGGGCCCTCCAGGTACTTGAGCTGGGTTCGATAATGCCCTCGTCCAGCAGTCTGCGCACCTCGCTTGTGATGAATTTCCTGTCTTCATAACTATACTGCCGGCTTTTGGTGGCCACTGGTTTCCAGCCAGGGGTGAGGTTTGCGAAGAGTGCTGGAGGAGCAACCCAGAGGGTGGAGAGGCTACACGTGGGGCGCGGGGGCGGGTGGTGTGGGCTGTCACTGGCAGGAGGCCTCTGGGGTGGAGTGGTTACAGACAGAATGTGGCGCATGGAGCCTCCCATAGTGCAGGGAAACAGTTCGGAACTGGCCCTGAAAATCCAGTCCCAGCAATATGGGTGTGCACAGTTGAAGGAGGACTAACAGTTTAAAATCAGTAAATGTGATGCCCTGGACTTTCAGGGTCACCACACAATACCCCTTTACCCCAGTCGAGTGTGATCTGGACGCCAAAGAAATCTTTTGGTCAGTGGGGAGGATGACCAGTCCGCAACGGTGGGCCAGGTCAGGACAGATAAAACTCTCGGTTGACCTGGAGTCAAATAAGCAGTTAGTATGGTGTCCGTGCACTTTAATCAGTTCCATCGCTTTTGTGAGGGGATGGGGCAGTCCTGGTCCAGGGTCACTGATGTAGCGACTTGTGCTGGGGACAGTGGAGTCTTGTGTGATGATGTCACGTGGTGATGGGACTGAAGAGCACTATGTGTATGTGGTGACCTCACAGGAGCAGTCGGGCTGGAGCTGTCGGTGTCGAGTGGCTGGGGCTGCTGTTTGCACCTGGCTGGGGGTATCGGGCTGCCGACGGTAAGTGCTGGGGGGTGGCTGCTTGCAGTTGGCGGTGGAATGGTTGGTCGGGCAGTTATCGGCAGTGGGTACTGGGTCGGTAGCATTGGTAGCGGAAGTGGGTACCCAATTGGTAGTGTCAATAGCGGCAGCGGTTATCCGGTCGGCGGCGAGGGTGGCAGCGGCAGCAGTTATCAAGCCGGTGGCAGCGGTAGCGGCGGCAGCAGTTACCAGGTCGGTGGCAGCAGTTGCTGAAGTCTGGGTTGGAGTCGGGGCTGAGGCGACGGTAGCGACGATGGGTACCTGGTTGGCTTTGGCGGTGGGTGCCCAGTCGACGGCGGCGATAGTGGCGGCAGCAGTTACCAGGTCGGTGGCAGCAGTCACTGAAGTCTGGGCTGAAGTCGGGGTCGGGGCTTGGGCGGCCATTGCTCCGTGTGGGTGGTCCAAGTGGGCCAACGTCATTGCGATGAGGGTGGAGTGTACCTTCTGCACTTGGCGTCTGCCCCGTATCATCAGGCGCTGCTGCGCGATTGAGCCCTCGCTCTCATTGGACAAGAGCTTCGATGAAGAGAAGTTTGAATGAGGGGATGGCGGTTGGGCCTTACACGAGGCACTGTGTTTGGTGGTGGCCATTTTGGAGCAACAGACTACAGCAAAGTGACCGTTTTTAAGGCACTTGTGGCACATAGCTTTCCTTGCAGGACACTGGGGCCTGTTGTGTTTGTCTCTCCCACAGAAGTAGCACTTCGGGGTTGCATCAGGCAGGGTAGCATCGGTGGGCCGTGGGATAGTCAGGTTAAGTGGGGGGCATCCTACTCACTTCATAGTGTGCGATCCAGCCCTGAGAGTAAGCGTCCATACTTAAGACATCCATTGTCTCTGCAATCTGGGTCGCGTCCTCTAGGTTTTCTCCCCTGTGCTCTAGCAGGTGCTGCCTCACCTCATTCGATCAGACCCCGGCCACATAGGCATCCTGAATGAGATCGTCGGTGATCTCAGCAGCAGTTCTGTCTGTACAGGCACAGGCTCTGCCCAGAACCCTTCATGCTTGGATGTAAGCTCTACAGGACTCACTGGGCAGTTGCCTTCTGGTTGCTAGCTTGTTCACACATCGTTCGTAGAGTCCTTTCAGCACCTTCATGGCTGCGGTGTAGGTGGCTGCATCCTGGATGCTCTCGTAGACCTTTGGGGTCACCATGAACATCAATACTAGCAGTCGGTGGCCGTCTTCCTCTACAGCAGGGTCAGAGAGTTGTAGGTAACCCTCGAAACACCTCACCCAGTGCTTGAAGTCATTCGGGGCAGTAGCTGACTGCGGGTCGATGTTGAGGCGTTCCGGTCGCAGCATACGCTCCATCCCTAGAAACCTTTTTGGTTAATAAAATTGTAGTGGATGTCAAAAGAATCAAAGGCTTGTTGATCCAAACCAAGGCTTTTATTAACCAAAAGACTGGAACATATCACATGTCGGTCGACCAGTCCAGAATGACCTGGTCTGGCTAGGAGGAACCCTTTAAGACCTGCCAGTAGGCGTGGCTACGCTCTCAGCCAATCACAGCCATCCTATACTACAATATACACATATATACATCGGTGATAGAATCCGTAGTATCACACTTACTTTTTGTGCACTATTATGTTTCTATTTTATTTTATTGTAATGTCCTAAGATGGTTATGATATGAATGTTTGCACCATGATGCTGCTACAAAACACCGAATTTCATGACTTGTTCATGACAATAAATCTTGATTCTGAGGTGGAAAAGTATTAATATCTTCAGCCTGCCAAACCAAAAGTCTGTTTCACTTGTGGTTATCTCTGGGATGGGTGGGAGTGAGAGAGAAAGGATATTAAAGTAAAAAAGAAAATGGCTTTAAACCCAATATTTTCTCAGATTTTATTTACTTTGTTTATTTCTTTAAAATATTTTATTAGTTCCTAGATCTGTTTATTGCTGAAGAGCATAAATGTTTTCGATTTGACTCTTCTGATAGCGGTATTGTTATTTTTAGCAATGATTAAAGAATGACAACATGAAAATCACACAATAGTCGGGAAGAAAAGTACTTGTGAATAGTCATTATACTTCACATCATCTGAACTCCAAATGCTTCACATCAAATAAAATTTAGAGTTTTACAAGATTCTGAGAGGCATAGTGGGCAGTCAGTACCTTTTTCTAAGGGTAAAAATGGCAAACACCAGAGGATATCTATACAGAGTGAAGGGAGGGAAGTTTTGGGGAGACATCAGGGGTAAGTTTTTTTTACACTGAGAGTTGTGGATCCTTGGTGGTGGAAGCAGTAACATTCGGGGCATTTAAGAGACTCTTAGACAGGCACATGGATGTAAGAAAAATAGAGTATTATGAAGTAGGAAGAATTCAGCACTTTTTTTGTAGGGATATATAGGTCGGCACAACATTGACGACTGAAGGGCCTGTACTATGTTCTAATGTTCTATGTTAATAAACCTCCCCCTAAGGAGGCATAAGCCATAAATTATTTGTATTTAAAAATAAAAAATTTGATTGCAGCCATCAATCAATCATTCCAGTTTCCCTCTGCATCTAGTTGAGAGGACATCTGGGTATGAATTTGCCCATGTATAGGAGACAAGCACCCAGTTGCTGGTCATTCTTGAACAAGTTGATGACCACCTTGAGCAGAAATCGTCTCAAATCTGATTTGACTACTTTCCTCCTCACAATGAGTACTTAAGAGCATATTGTGAATAA
This sequence comes from Narcine bancroftii, assembly GCF_036971445.1. Classification (NCBI taxonomy): domain Eukaryota; kingdom Metazoa; phylum Chordata; class Chondrichthyes; order Torpediniformes; family Narcinidae; genus Narcine; species Narcine bancroftii. The sequence goes on from NC_091469.1 coordinate 45,043,427, forward strand.
TCTATTGGATGATTCATGAAAAGCAGACTTCTTGAAGTCTTGATTACTTTCTCCATTTCCAATCAATGCTGACAAAACAGAATTATCAGGTCATACTTGTTTGTTGAAAAAAGCTTGCTCATAAATTTGCTCTTCTATTTTCAGGGGCTATACAAAAATAATTTATTAGCTGGCAAATATTTCAAACATGTTAAGGTTGTTGAAATTATAATGACTGCAGATCGTGTTGCTTTTCCTTTGTTAAAAACCTTTAATAGCCAGTGCCCATAATTTTTCTCGCTCATTGAAATCTTTGCATTATTTTTCTCACATCTCCATGTTAATTTGATCTGAGTGATTTGGAACACCAGATTTTGGCAAGAAGCTTCAACGTTTGTGTTTCTCTTGAGATTTTTGAAGTTTTTATGGTATGTTAGTTGAAGATCCTTGGCTGTACTAACACAGATTAGTTCAAAGTTTATGAACTGATTTATTTGACTGTGAAGTCCACACTTAAATGACCTAGCACAACACGCTATTCACTTAGAGAGAAATACGGCATTACACGTCTGAAAGATTTTTCAGTCAAACAAGAAAACCCTTCAGAAGCTTTCTCATCCTGCGTAGAGAGAGCAATGAACAATGACCACATTTGACTAAAGGCATACGCTAAAATTCTATCTACATTTAAAATATAAACAGTAAGTAACCAAACAATTTCAAATTGTTAAGAAAAGTATACAAAAATATTTCCTCATGAGTACCTTTAAAAGCTGTTTAGTTAACTATTAATAACAATTGAGTAGTGTTTATTAGTCTGGTTTGTTAGCAAACGAGTCCCTAAATAAGAAATTTGGGGTTTGAAATTTAAATGCAAGAAAACATGGTACTTGGTAGACAAAATGGTCGAATTATAAGGAGTGGAACCAGAAGGCAACTGTAATAACATTGTAACTTGTAATCATTACATCCAAAGGTGGTGATTCACCTATGACATTTACATAGTTACAGGGAATAAGACAATTATTAAACACAGATTTGTATAATGATTGATACAAGGCCATGTTAAATCCTGTGACTATGCAGATAGATTATAGATGTAGGAGCAACATTTTATGCATGCAAAAGTCCCATTATTGTCACGTAATACAGTGCTATATTTAGAATGGAACATACGTGAAATTCTTTGACTTTTGTCTACTGTAAAGCTGACAGAGTCGCCACTTTGCCTCTCTCAAAAACCTACAGCACTTGGTTTTCCTAGACGGTCTCCCCTCCAAGTACTGACCAGCCCTGAGCCTGCTTAGTTTCCGAGGTCAGACAATCTCAGGCATATTCAGTCTATTTGGTGCTGTAATACATGTAATGCTGTGGCTTCACTTTGTGGCCAAAAATAACATCATTCAAATCACACAAAATGTTTGAGCTTGTTAGAATCTTGCTGTGAGTAGATTAGTGGCTGTGTTGCTTCCTTCATTGTAAATGTATGGGGCATTATTGCACTGAATGTAAATGCAAAATGGAAGTCAAGTGTTGGGCTGTGTAATCTGGGGGGGGTTTAATCAATTGCATGTCCTCCCCTGTTCTTGTATCTTGTAATGTCTTCTTTTGGAGAAGCACATCTAACTTGGCCTTTTATGTTGTCCTGGTCTGTGCTTCAAGCATGAACTGGTTGTAAATTACATATTCTTTGCATGTAAATGATTTTGAGTTTTTTGTTAAGCTTCAAATTGATAATTAGCCTTGATATTCTCAGGGTGTGTTAATATTTGAGAATGTGATCTCGTCAGTCTGAATATTTTAAAATGGACTTTTCAATGTGTATGTTGTCATTAAAGGTTTTCTTTTGCTGTATTTAGGAGAAGAGGCACAGCTATTGAGGTTGTCATTAATGCAGTTGTTCAACAGCAAAACACTTGAAACCCTAAGAGATTATATTGACAGGTAGGTAGCTTTGTAAGTTAATTAGACTAATTGTGAATAATTGAGTTACGTCCTTATTAGCAACTATTTCAATAACTTTGAGTCTGGTGTGATATTTGCATTTAATAGACTTAAATAAGCAGTGACCTCTCCATCATATGGACAGAAGTTGATATGTTTATTGATTGCACAGTTAGATTTCATTCACAACTCCAACAAATAAAGCAGTTCATTTCTGCTCAACGCAATGACGCAACATTCAGGTGTGGACTAGTAAGTGGCAACCTTGTATTTGTGCCATTAATACCTGGTGGTCACCACCAATAGATAATCTCCCTACCTACTTTTGATCTTTAATGGCATTGGATTGTTGAGTCCTCTACCATCAATATCTTTGGGTTCACTATTGACCATGTACTCAACTGAGAACATAATACCACAGCTATGCAAGTAGGTCCAGAGCTGGGTATTCGGTTGAAAATAACTCTCAACCTAGTACCCAAGCCATTCCAAGTGTGGAGTATGATGGAATTCTCTTGCCTTGACAGTGTAGCACCAACAATTCTTGAAATTTGACACCATTCTAGTACTTGACTCCATCAACTACCTTTAACATTCAGTCCTTCCACCACCTGTACACAATTCCATAAGGGGGTACTATTTACCAAATGCACTGCAGCAATTTACCCAGGCTACTCTAAAAGCACCATCACTACCTCTGCCACCAAATGGGATAAAGGCAATCCAGTGCATGGCTACAATGCTGCCTGCAGGTTCTCCCCCTAAATTTCAACAGGATCCTGAAATGAAAATCTATTCTGGTACTTTTTTTGCTGGACGAAATCCTGGAACTCTCTACCTGCCCAATGGCACTCCAGGAGTATTTTCAACGAAGGGACTGCAGCAGCTCACTATGCTTTCTTTCACGTATTCTGGATTGGGTAATAAATGCTGACCTTGCAAGCAGTGACCAGATACTGAAAGTAAATAGAATAAAAAATAAGCTGATATTGTTCTGTTAAATGTTCCTTGGTTTTTAAAACTTCACATTTTTCCCCACTGCGAATTGACTGTGATTTCTCCATACCTAGTCAGGATCCAATTGTAGGGGCAACAATGAATGTGTATAGCATCTTTCTATGCTGGTAATGGCAGTTGTGATGGATTCCTGTTTACCAATAGCAGCTGTGCATTTGGCTTTGCCCTCATATGTCACTGAAACAGGCAGAGGCAAGGTTGTCCTTCAGATTTAGCATGGGGTCTGGTCTCTGATACTTTTCAAATTTGGAATGATCTGCCATGTTTGTAAAGCATCAACATCCCCATATCCCTATTCCATTCAGAAGGATGGCTATTCTGAGATATCTGAGGTATTCAGATTTGATGGAAACTTTGCCTCCCAGGAATGATCAATTAAACACTGAGGTGCCCCTCTTCCACTTTGCTTAGTGGAATTAATTACCAATAAAATAACCTGGGATTTAAACAGATGAGAGAGCTGTTTCTGCTTGGGCAGTCTTGGTATCTTTCCCCATTATAACTGGAAGCTGTTAGCTGTGGAAGATGCATTCCAAACAAAATTGGTCTGAGATGAGCATTCACTTAATAGTATGCTTCACATACAAGGCAGTCTGCCTCGCCTCCCTCTTGTTTTGCGCAATAGCCTTCAGGAAGGTTAATTTGTCTGAGGAGCTACATAAGTGACCTATTTCTGGTGCTTCTGAAAGTATATTTCTTAATATGCATTAATTACTTTAAAAGGTGAAGAAAATAATAACCAGCCATTGATAAACCAAGCTGAGATGATTGAATATTATTTGCCATCAAATTCTTAAAATTCAAGATGAAATTATATTAATGGTTGAAAATCTGATGAGATGCATTTTAGTTTTAATTGGTAAATCTTTGAACTTGTGAGATGTATTTCAAAATGAATATTTTTCCAAATGATAACACTTCTTTTGTTTAGAGTATGTACAAGGAATCTGAAGGACCTTGCACAAAGGTAAGAGTACAAATCTGAATAATCTCACATTTATTTGGTTAAAAGATGTTGTAAATTTTCCAGTCATTTGATTCTGTAATGCTCGGTCTCATTTATCATGTGTTAAGTATTGGGAAAGGTTAATTTACTGACTGGTACATAGTGTTCCAAACTATTTCTTTAAAAGGGCAGCACAGTTAGTGCAGCAGTTAGCATGATGCTATAACAACACCAATGACCCTGGTTTGAATACCCCACTCTCTGCAAGGAGGTTGCATGTTCTCCCCATATGGGTTTTCTCTGGGTACTCCCAGGTTTCAAAGACATATGGGGTTGGTAGGTTAATTGGTCACATGGGTGTATTGAGGTGGCATAAGCCAGAAGGGCCTGTGACTTCTTTTTAAACAAATTAATATTCTAATTGCATTTCTGCTTAGATATAATTGGAATAATTTCTCCAAATGAGATCTCTATATCATGTGGAAAGTATAAATCTAGGAAGATGCATTCCAAATAAAATAACTAACTGGATTTCTTTTTGTACATTTTCCTCCGTTTCCCTTGTATGTGGCACAGTTGACAATGCTTCAATATATTAATAATTTGCATAATGTCCATTTAAATTGTTTTCTGCTCATCAGTCAACTTGGTGCGTGCTCCTCAATTTGCCAATTGTGACAATTTAGTAAAAAAATGTTTCTGAAAAGCCTATTGCTGGGAATTCATAAGGAGATAGAAGTGGAAGAAGGTGGAATTTTTAAAAGCTAGTAGGGCTGGAGGAAGGTTTTTCATTGTAGTTGCAGCTTCAAATAGCATGGAAGAAGATGATCTCCTCTTGAGAGACAAAATATTGGATAAAGTAATGGAAAAGTTAGTGTGACACAAGGGGTTTTGAAGGAAATAGTTTCAGGAGCTGTTGGTGGAATTTTATCAAAACTGAGTTCTGGGAGGGTGCCAAAAAATTGTAAAATTGAAGAAATAAGCTCCTTGTTCAAAGAGGGGAGACAAAAGTGGGCAAAAACTTAATTTCTCCTGTTGTTAAGATGCTGGAGTGTATAATAGAAAAGCTTAAGGGTGAATAGATATCACTTAGTGAAAAGTAAATCATGTTTTACTACTTTGAAGATGTAATAAGAGTCTGTACATGTACAGGGGGAAGCTATCAGGGCAGTGGTTTTGGATTTTGAGAAGATGCTTGACCAGGCTGGTGGACAAAACCTCATCATGTGGTATGTTTGTATGGATTGAATGCTGGCAGGTTATAACTAGTGGAATGCCCAAGGATCAGTTCTTGGCTCTTGGTTGTTTAATATTTATATTAATGACTTGGAGGAGGGAACAAAGGTGCAGGATATCCATGTTTGTCAATTACACTGAAATAGATGAGACTCCATGTTGCCAAGGGGATGTTTGGACTCTGCAATAGGATATAATAGGTTGAGTTAATGGGCCAGAAATTTGGCAAATAGAGTTTAATGAGCTTGTGCACTTTGATAAAGAAATCAAAAGGCAGACTTGTCTAAATAGAGAGGAATTAATGTTGTTCAGAGGGGTCTAGTGTTCATGAGCAGATAGCAAGCAGGTCCATCAAAAAGGAAGGTAAATGACATATTGGCTTTTATTGCAAGGAGTTATAATTTAGAAATGGGAAATTATTGTTAGAAAAAAAAGTCTAAGTTATTGGTGAAGCCACATCTGGAGTACTGCTCACCTTCATTTATGAAAGATGTATTGGAGCTGAAGACTAATTCCTGGGAGAGAGAATTGTCCAATAACAAGAGGTTAAAGAAGTTAGTTTGGAGTTGAGAAAACTGGGGTGCGAACTTAACTGAAATATGGAAGGACCCAAGAGAGCATTACAGGGTAGATTTTGAAATGTTTCCACTAGTGGGAGAGTTACAAGATAAGGTGGCAGTCATTTAAAACTGAAGTGCAGAATTTCTTCTCTGAAAGGGTGAGTTAGTGGTTCGTAGGGTGGCTATGGAAAAATACCATTCTTTCAAGGCTGTTAGACATGGATTATAAGTACTGGCCTTGTGTGACGTGGGACTTTTTAAAAACAGTAAAACAGTCCAACAACAAACTGCATTTAAAAAATAATGTTAAAAATAAGGTTCTTCTAACCTTTTTTATTTGTTACGATGTAGTTAATGCCTTTTCATCACTGGATCTCCAGCCAAAATAAATAAGTGTTCTGCATTCACAGCTTCAAAGGTGTCGCAACTAAATTGCACCTTTTGTGCTGTGTCTTGATATTAGCTATTTCTTGACAACCCTTCCTGGTGAATCTACTGTGTAATGTCACTTTAATGCCAATTTAAAAATAAGGACTCCAAACAATGCTTGTTTACTTTAGTATCACTTAGATTTTGTAAACTTTTTGCACCCTACAAGAATTTTGCCGCCCAGGCTGCTTTTTCTAGCCTGAGAGAAAAGCTGCAGGGTGGCACAAAAATTATTCTTGAGCTTCACTGCAGCGGATGCATTAGTTAATGGAAGCAGGGCAAAATAATGGTGAATTCTTCTTCCATAATGTGTAAGTGAGATGAGGTTCAAGCAGTAGGATATGGAATAGAGCCCAGAGAGGCAAGTGAGTTCCGAGCAAGAGCAGTAAAGGGGGAAAGCAGCAAGGACAGCTGTATAGATGTCATCACTCATTAAGGCAAAAATAGCTCCTGAATTCTCAAGTCTTGTTTAATTTTTACACATTTATATACACTGATATTCTTGCTCACTTTAACAGTAAAACAAGCAATGGTCTTCTACCTTATCCATTGCTAGGGTAAAGCCAAATGTAAACTTAAACAAATTGTATTTCTCCTGGGTAGTATAAAACCCAGTGGCATGAATGTTGTATGTATTTCCAAAAACCCCTACCCTGACCTGGTCCTACAACTGTCCTTTACCTGCTTCTATTCTCACTTTTCTCTCAAACGTTTCCCATCCCTATCTTCCCCCAGTGGTCTCCTTCCCTATCTGCCTCTCCTAGCTTTATTTGTCAAATGTCCCATCGTTATTAGGCTCCTCCCCCTCCTTTTTGTGCTTGCTATGTCCCCTTCCAACTTTACTCTAAATAAAGGGTTCCGACCTGAAATGTTGACTGCCCATTTCTCTCTGTGGATGCTGCCTGACATGCTGAGTCCCTTCAGCTTCTCATTGTTTGCTGAAACAATTTTCATATGTCCTGGTAAAAATTGGTCATAATCCTAATTAGGCCTTTTTGAACCACATTCATTTGCTGTAATTGAGCTTTGATCTGTTTTTACATATTTTATTCCATCACCAGAGAGCCTGTAGTGATTTACGAAATGTTCAAACGATTGGCTACAGAGATTGTGCTTGGTATTTTTCTTAACGTGGATGCAGAAGAATCTGCAGCATTCTCCAGACAGATTACAGAGCTTTCAACACAGCACTGGCATGGTAAGGCTTCTGTTGCACAAGAAAAGGTTGCAACTAAATAAAATCAGAGATCTGCAGAATACTGCATCGGAGAAATATCCACTTGCCCATGAATAATTCTTCACTGTTGCTTTATTCATCTAGTCCAATTTCCTCACCAAACTGGTTTCATATCCCTCAAGTGTAAGTTGTCTCTTTCAAACTTTTTCTAGTTTTTTAAATTGTTTTAATATTTTTGTTATGTAAACTTTAACATTTGATACATTGACTTCTTTCTTAATGGAATGCATTTGATATCGTTTCATCTATCTGTTTCAATTGCTGATCTACAAATGTTTGCCTTATCTCCGTGAGGCCTGCACAGTGTTTACTTTATTTTAAATTATGCTTACCTTTTCTCCTTGATTCAAGTTATTTGTTCAAGCTGAATATCCTTTATGTTTTCCTTTTAAACAAGGTTGAATAAAATGAATGGACTTTACTGAATCACCAACGAATTAAGAAACTCCTTTAAAGAGCCTTTTAATGCCAGCTTGCTGTTACTTCATAACTTGTTCTCTTGATCATCTTAATGGACTTAAACTGCATTGAAGCATTATGCAGAAGGCCAGTAAACGATGATTTTGGTGCTTTTTAGAGTGTGTGTAAAATATGAGTTTTTCAAGCTTTGTTGGGACCAAGGTAAACTGCCTCAGGATCTTCGTGATGCCACCATCATCACCCTGTACAAAAACAAAGGCGAGAAATCAGACTGCTCAAACTACAGGGGAATCACGTTGCTCTCCATTGCAGGCAAAATCTTCGCTAGGATTCTACTAAATAGAATAATACCTAGTGTCGCTGAGAATATTCTCCCAGAATCACAGTGCGGCTTTCGCGCTAACAGAGGAACCACTGACATGGTCTTTGCCCTCAGACAGCTCCAAGAAAAGTGTAGAGAACAAAACAAAGGACTCTACATCACCTTTGTTGACCTCACCAAAGCCTTCGACACCGTGAGCAGGAAAGGGCTTTGGCAAATACTAGAGCGCATCGGATGTCCCCCAAAGTTCCTCAACATGATTATCCAACTGCACGAAAACCAACAAGGTCGGGTCAGATACAGCAATGAGCTCTCGGAACCCTTCTCCATTAACAATGGCGTGAAGCAAGGCTGTGTTCTCGCACCAACCCTCTTTTCAATCTTCTTCAGCATGATGCTGAACCAAGCCATGAAAGACCCCAACAATGAAGACGCTGTTTACATCCAGTACCGCACGGATGGCAGTCTCTTCAATCTGAGGCGCCTGCAAGCTCACACCAAGACACAAGAGAAACTTGTCCGTGAACTACTCTTTGCAGATGATGCCGCTTTAGTTGCCCATTCAGAGCCAGCTCTTCAGCGCTTGACGTCCTGCTTTGCGGAAACTGCCAAAATGTTTGGCCTGGAAGTCAGCCTGAAGAAAACTGAGGTCCTCCATCAGCCAGCTCCCCACCATGACTACCAGCCCCCCCACATCTCCATCGGGCACACAAAACTCAAAACGGTCAACCAGTTTACCTATCTCGGCTGCACCATTTCATCAGATGCAAGGATCGACAATGAGATAGACAACAGACTCGCCAAGGCAAATAGCGCCTTTGGAAGACTACACAAAAGAGTCTGGAAAAACAACCAACTGAAAAACCTCACAAAGATAAGCGTATACAGAGCCGTTGTCATACCCACACTCCTGTTCGGCTCCGAATCATGGGTCCTCTACCGGCACCACCTACGGCTCCTAGAACGCTTCCACCAGCGTTGTCTCCGCTCCATCCTCAACATCCATTGGAGCGCTCACACCCCTAACGTCGAGGTACTCGAGATGGCAGAGGTCGACAGCATCGAGTCCACGCTGCTGAAGATCCAGCTGCGCTGGATGGGTCACGTCTCCAGAATGGAGGACCATCGCCTTCCCAAGATCGTATTATATGGCGAGCTCTCCACTGGCCACCGTGACAGAGGTGCACCAAAGAAAAGGTACAAGGACTGCCTAAAGAAATCTCTTGGTGCCTGCCACATTGACCACCGCCAGTGGGCTGATAACGCCTCAAACCGTGCATCTTGGCGCCTCACAGTTTGGCGGGCAGCAGCCTCCTTTGAAGAAGACCGCAGAGCCCACCTCACTGACAAAAGGCAAAGGAGGAAAAACCCAACACCCAACCCCAACCAACCAATTTTCCCTTGCAACCGCTGCAATCGTGTCTGCCTGTCCCGCATCGGACTGGTCAGCCACAAACGAGCCTGCAGCTGACGTGGACTTTTTACCCCCTCCATAAATCTTCGTCCGCGAAGCCAAGCCAAAGAAAAGAAGAAAATATAGCAAGGCAGTGGCTGGGCCAGCAAAGACGTGATACAAAAAAATTGTTTTAAATGCATTTCAGGGGCATTTACATTTTTAACAGAGCACATAGGTTTAAAATGCAGCTAGATGGAATGAAATTGATTATTGGAGAACACTGGTGTTGTGAATTGGGTAGTGACTGTGCTTTGAAATGTATATGAGAATTGAGTAAGGTCAGAAACTGAGTAAATATAACAAGTAGAGGAGGTTAGATCAGGTCAAGTCACCTTTATTTATCATTCATTCCATGCTCGCACAGTAAAGATGAGAGTGTTTCTCCAGGACCACGGAGCATATTTACATAAATATGTCAGTGTGGCGGCCCGCCACCATGGAAATCGAGCCGGCACATCGTGCAGCATGCGCAGTAGTAAACTGCAGCATTACACACTGTAACGCGTCCCTTAACACAGCGAACCGGCGCGGTTGAAAGCTGGAGCAGTACAAAACCAGCAGCCCTAAAATGGCCCTGGCCAAGCTGCACAGCTAACAGATCAATAAAAAGCTGGGGAAGAATGCAAGAATGTTCCCACCCGCTCTTGTTATTCATGCAGCTGATGTCAACCAATCAAACAAATGGCGGGAACTCCAACTCTATATAAGGAGCCTTTCCAGTCTCAATAAATCTCAGAACTTAACATCCAACACTGCGAGTGTGTATGTTTCTTTGTAGCAGTTGGCTACATTCTTCTTTCTTCTTTGGCTTGGCTTCGCGGACGAAGATTTATGGAGGGCTACATTAGAATATAAGTTAAACACATGGAAATATTGAGATGTATACAGTAAAAGATCATGGTACATTTATCCACATGTGTTCTGGGAATTCAGGAGCCTGATGACTTGGGGGGGGTGGGGGGGGAGCTTTCCCAATCTGGATGTAAGGGCCTGATTCTTCCTACCAGATGGCAGAAGGGAGAACAATTTACATGAGGGGTGTGTGGAATCTTTACAATGTTTTTTGCCTTTTGCCTGCATCAAATATTGTAGATGTTTTTCATGGTAGGAAGAGACCCCCCCCCCCCCAATTATCTTTTCCGCTGACTTCACTATCCTCTGCAGGCTCTTGTGGTTCGAGGTGGTACAGCTTCCAAACCAGGTGGTGATGCAGTTGCACAGGATGCTCTCAATACATCCTCTGTAGAATGTAATGAGGATGGAGGGTGGGAGATAAACTTTCCTCAGCCTTTGCAGCAAGTAAAGGCGCTGCTGGGCTTTCTTGGCTATGGAGCTGGAGTTAAGGGACCAGGTGAGATTCTCTGCCAAGTGCACTCCAAGGAAATTAATACTCTTGATGACCTCAATGGTGGAGCCTCAATGGTCAGCGGAGACTGATCCCCACAAGACTTCCTAAAGTTGACAACCATCTCTTTTGTTTTATTAACGTTCAAATACAGGTTGTTGGCTCTGCACCAGTCTGATAGCTACTGCACCTCATCTCTGTATGTTGACTCATCATTCTTACTGAGCAGGCCCACCACAGTCGTAACATCAGTAAACTTGATAATGTGGTTCGAGCTGTGTTTAGCTGGACAGTCGTGGGTCAACAGAGTGAACAGCAGTGGTCTAAGCACACAACCCTGGGGGGGCCCCTGTGTTCAATGTGACGATCTTGGAAGTGTGTTACTGATCCGGACTGCTTGACCTCTCCCCGACAGGAAGTCAAGGATCCAATTGCAAAGGGAGGAGTTTAGGCCCAACAAGCTTAACTTCCTTATCAGGTACTTGTAGATGACACTTCCCAGCTTCTAATATTTCCCAATCTTAAAACATGTCATCTTCGAAGAAACATAAGCCTCAATATTTCAAATTGCATCTTATTCATCCAAATAAATCAAACTTTGTAATTGCAGCTGTCGGTAGCTTTAATTTTCATTGATTAAAAGCAAATAAACATTTTCATAGCTTCGCACTTCATAATGATGAGTAAAACAAACCATATTGTAAATGATAATGATACTCAATTTCAAAAAATATAAATGAATTAAAATGATGATGAATGATTAATAATAAATAATAATGATGGTGAATTCAAAAAAAGTTTCTCTAGTGAGCTTTTACCCTCCTTCCATGGTATTCCAAGAATGAGAACAAGCTCCTTGTACCCTCTAATTTTACAACGTACGATGTTATAGTAACTATGGTAACACTACAAAAACAACAATCTTTCTTGAAGGGAAAGTCATAAAACAACCACAAATCATAAACACAAAGTATGATTGTGTTGAATGTTGAACTGAATTCGATAAACACCATTCAAATATATGAGTCCTTATTTTCTAGGCGGGTGAGGGCTAGATGGAGGGCGGTGGTGATGGCATTGTTCGTAGAGCAGTTGGATCTGTATGTGAACTACAGGGGGTCAGGGCCCCATGACTAGTCTCTCTCAAAGCACTTCATGACAATGGACATCACTGCCTCCGGGCAGTGGTCATTGAGGCAGAATACAGAGGGCTTCTTTGGCACGGGAACAATGGTGGCGGCTTTGACGCACATAGGGACCATGGCGCTTCTCAGGGAAATGTTAAAGATGTCAGTGAGAACATCAGCTTGCTGAGTCACACATCTCCTGAGCACTTTTGCCGGGAATGTTATCAGGTCTAGCAGCTTTTCATGGGTTGACCTTGCCTAACTCTCTCTCCACATCGGCTACAATTATCACACAGCACCTGGTGATAATTGTACTACATATGATGGTAGTAACACTGAGAACCTGCATCAAAGGCAGTGATTTAGTTTGGATAACAGATAAGCCAATTACAATAAAGCTCTGATGATCCAGCAACCTTGAGACTTTGGTTCTGGATTCTCAAACTTTCCATATTATTGGATGTTATTCTTCTAATACTGCACCAGCTTCTTCAATTAGCTTTTTGAAGATGTGCACAACAGTCTGATCAAATGTTCCAATGAACTTGCTGAGTTCAAAAGGGAAATGAAACCTGATGAGCCAGATGCTGAATCATTGAGATTTCCAAACAATGTGATAATGGATGTTGCCCTTTCAAGTATGACAGGAAACTCCAATCAAAATCAACATTGCTTAATGATGCAAGAAGTGGCTGGATAATTGATGACGATTATGAAGGAGGACATGGGTTATACAAAATATCAAGAAATTAATCAGCTATGTAGAAAATCAGCAAATGAGATTTAATCTGAGAATATGAATAAGTGGTCATGTAGTTGAGGATGGTGTGCAAAATAATCAATATTAGCATATGGAAAGGAATGTTGGAAAACTGTGGCCTTGGAGTGTCCCGGATGACAACTGGATAGGTAGATAAGAAGGCATATGGAAATGATCTCCTTTATTTGCTGTAGAATATAAATACAAGAGATCTTGTGTCTAAAACAGCATTAAATATGTCAAGAGTGCTGCACTATATATATGTAATTTACATCACCACTTTACAGGAAAGACGTAATTGCACTATAGTGACTGTTGAGGTTCCAGGATTTGAGGATCAGAATTAGAATTTATTGTCATGAACGAGTCATGAAATTTGGTGTTTTGTGGCAGCATCATAAATGTTTATAATATGAATGTTTGCTCTAACAACATTATTATAAAAAAATAATAGTGCACAAAAAGTAAGGCTGTGTCTGATTCATTGGGGAAGAAGTTGTCCTTGTGCCACTGTCCTTGTGTCTTTAGGCTCCTGTAGCTTTTTAACCAATGGTAGCAGAGTGAAGAGGGCATGGCCTGGGTGCTGGGGTCTTTGAAGATAGAGGCTTTTTTTAAAGACACTGCCTCCTGTAGATGTCATCTGTGGAGTGAAGTCTGATGTCTGTGATGTTGCAGGCTGAGTTAACAACCCTCTGGAGTTTATTTTTGTCCTGAGAGTTGGCACCTTCATACCAGGCAGTGATGCAACCAGCCAGAATGCTCTCCACTGTACACCTGTAGATATTTACGAGAGTCTTTGGTGACGTATTGAATCTCCTCAAACACCTCACAAAGTATAGCCACTGTGATTGGACCAACATGCAGTCTCCAGGACAGATCCTCAGGGATGTTGACACCAAATTTGAAGTTTCTGACCCTCTCCACTACTGAGGCCTTGATGAGGACTGGGTCGTGTTCTGCTGACTTCCTCCTGAAGTCCACGATCATCTCCTTGGATAGAGACAAAGCGAGTGGAGTTAATGGAAAAACCAGCTAGCTAAGGTCATTTTTCTTTCAGGTAAAGGAGGCTGACTGGATATTAATGCAAGATCTATAAAATTACGAGACAGCGTCTTCCCCCACCTCCAACCCCATCATGGTGGCAGTACCTATATTTTGTGGTTTTGCTGATGGAAGTGTCTGCAAAGGAGAATAATCCATAATCAGTAATAAGCCGGGGGCCTTCAAAAATCACCCAAATGGTCTTTTCCTGATGATCAGAGATATTTTAAAAATTATTGAAATAGATCTTGAATATCAAAATTATATTTAAACATGTTAACTGGTAAATTATTATTTTTTTAATTAACTGGAAAATACTTTTTATTTCTTCTCTTCTTTGGCTTGGCTTCGCGGACGAAGATTTATGGAGGGGGTAAAAAGTCCACGTCAGCTGCAGGCTCGTTTGTGGCTGACAAGTCCGATGCGGGGCAGGCAGACACGATTGCAGCGGTTGCAGGGGAAAATTGGTTGGTTGGGGTTGGGTGTTGGGTTTTTCCTCCTTTGCCTTTTGTCAGTGAGGTGGGCTCTGCGGTCTTCTTCAAAGGAGGTTGCTGCCCGCCAAACTGTGAGGCGCCAAGATGCACGGTTTGAGGCGTTATCAGCCCACTGGCGGTGGTCAATGTGGCAGGCACCAAGAGATTTCTTTAGGCAGTCCTTGTACCTTTTCTTTGGTGCACCTCTGTCACGGTGGCCAGTGGAGAGCTCGCCATATAACACGATCTTGGGAAGGCGATGGTCCTCCATTCTGGAGACGTGACCCATCCAGCGCAGCTGGATCTTCAGCAGCGTGGACTCGATGCTGTCGAGTTTGGCAATAAATGGACAATGGGTATGCTCCAGCTGATTTAAAGCTGAAGGTTTGGATGCGAAGTGCCTCTGTTCCCTCAGCTCAGCACAACTGGACTCTATTCTCAGTTTAGTGGTAACGCAGAAGGTCAGGGGCACTGTTATCTGAGTTTTGGGTGCTACTGACTTTCAATCTCATGTGTGCTGGCAGGGAAGTCTGCTGCATGAAAAGGACCTTGCTGGCAGGTCTCACTGAAAGTCTGCTGAAGCATGTTTTGGTTCTCTGATTTTTGTTTTAAGACATTCCATGTTATTTGATTAATAGGACTGATCTCTGCTCCAGTCAATGTGAAAATGTCAGCATGGTCCTCGGGATTTTCTCAGGCTCTGGAAGCCAAAGAAAAGTTGCTTAACATCATCAAAGAGCGTCTCAAGAGTGATAATGAAAGGTGAGTCTTTTAACAGGATGAGGTGAATTCCTTGTTTATTTGTTCTGAGCTGTGTTGTTTCCACATCTTAGGATCCTAAACATTACTCAAGTTCAAGTTTACTACCATCTGACTGCATATCAGATGAAACAGCATTTCTCCAGACCATGGTGCACACACATCACACAGAATACAAAGCTCATAATTCTAACCACATTTATCTGAGTACAGTAAAAATCCCTGGCATCTGGCATCTGTGGGGATTGTTAGATGCCAGATAAGTAAATTTCTGGTTGCTTGAGATTGCGTGTTGAGTGATTAGTGAACTAACAGCGTGCCAATTTTAAACTTGGATATTATTAACTTTGTTTCCAGCAATTATTTTGCTGGTTGCATGAGGTTGCTGGGTGCTTGAATTTCAGATTAAAAACGATTTTACTATGTATATAAATATTTTTGGATGATTTATTTGGTTAGAGGATACTGTTCATCAATCTCACAGACTGTGGGAAGAAGCTATTTCCCTGCCTGGCAGTCCTGATTTTGATGCTCCTATATCTCCTTCTTGATGGCAGTAGGTCAAAAATACTGTGTGCTGGATGGAAAGGGCCCTCTAAACTACACTCCTAGTTATGTTGTTACGAGCCGAGAGGACCCCAAAACCGAGCAGCAATAGATATTCACCAAGACAAATGGTTACTTAAACAAAAGTTGCTTTTAATTAACTTTTCCCTTCAATACACTTTGGAGCATAAGAGACCATTTTTCTTTTGGCCATCTTGAGCTGTTAGCAACCTTTTCAAAACGCTGAAAATATGTATCTATATCTCCCTCATCAAAAGGAGGACCTAGCCAAAAGCCTCCTCCCCAGGAGTTACAACCTCAATTCTCTTACCTCCCTCCATCTCAATTTTTAACTTCTCTAATTGAAACCATCTGTCCCTTTCAATCTTTTCCAAGTCATGATTTCTTTGTTTTTCATCATCCTCCCTCTGTTTTTCAGTTTCCTCTGCCTCATATATCCTCTGTTTTTCATCCTCCTCTCTTTGTTTTCCAGTTTCTCTTTGTTTTCCAGCTTGATCTGCCTCATATTGTCTCTGTTTCTCAGCCTCCAACATCCTCCATTTCTCTCTTTCCTCTTCCACCCTCAATTTCTCCAACTCCAATTGCAACTCCAAAGGTCTATCCTCAGAAAATTTTCTAAGTCTTCATCAACAAATTTTCCCTCACCTACAGAATATTTCACTATAATCCTCTGTATTTGTATTTTCCTCATCCAATGCTTGACTTCAGTTGGCTTTAATGCCTTAGAAATAACCATCAGTTCCTCTTTTCACCTGCTCTGCAGCTCTGCAGGTGATGGTTGTGACAAAAATGTATCAACATCCATTGCTGCTGTTTTTCCACACACAAACTTTAAATTAGCTTGGAAAAACTAATTAACTAATAAATCACAAAAACTCCAAAAGTTTAAGATCCCAAACTCCAATTTTCAATTTGAAAGGACAATCTCCCAAAAATTTTATGAGCCCAGAGGACCCCAAAACCCAGCAGCAATAGATATTCACCAAGACAAATGGTTACTGAAACAAAAGTTGCTTTTAATTATCTTTAAAAATGAAAACAGGATCAAACTTTAATTTATCACTATTAACTTAACTAACCCAACTTAATCCCCTTCTAATTCTAAGTGCATGTGTATGTAATGTGTATGTACACATTACAATTGTACTTTCAGAAAAGTATCTTGATTCGCAGTCCCATCTCACTTCTCCTCCAAGTTCACTGGTATCAGGCAATTCTAATACTGTGCACAGAATTTAACATCTATGAAGTTCATCAGGCTTTGATACTTGAAAGGTAAATGGTTACTGCTCAGGAAGGTTCTTGTCAGTTTTCTGAGAGAGATTTGTGGTTCCTGGACTCAAACTGATCCCTTTTAATCAGCAATGTTAGTGTCTTTCCGAAGAAACCTGCCCCATCAGGGTTTTCCAGATGATAACCTCTTTCTTTCAGGTCACCACAGAGTTCCTTTTTGTTTCCCTTATTTCAAGTGCAACATTAGGCAGCAAGTCCTCTCTTGTATGGACTACAAAGGTTTTGACCAGGCTGAACTAAGCACTCACAACCCATCTACAAATGGGTTTTTTCCACAAGCTTGTCAGCTTGTTATGTTCCATTCCCAGCTCTCTCTCTCTCTCTCTCTCTCTCTCCCCCATCACAGAGAAAAGCCTGTTTGACTCTCTCTGCCTGCAAAAAACCACACGACCCTCTTAAAACAACACTCCCAGATGGCCTGCGGCTCCAAACCTACTCCTCCAAGTTCTTTCATCTGTTGCTTTTCAAAACAATAATTCATTAATGAAGTGTCTTGGGCACTCTCCAAAGCTCTTGCAAAGGCTCTTGGAACCGCCCTGTCAGGCTTGAGCAGAGCTTCACTATTTTAAATGAGATCTGTTTTGAAGTGTTTGTATGTGCCCTACAGTAAAAGACCTGCCCTGTTTTAATTGTCACATCTGTCACAATGTCGATAGCAGAAAGGGAGATCCCAGCAGTGATCTTCTCGGATGTTTTGAAGATCCTTTGTATTGACCTCTGATCTGATGCTTTGCAGTTACCTTACCACACAATGACACAGCCAGACAGGATGCAAAATCAGAGGTTTGCAAACTTTTTCTTTCCACTCACATAACACTTTAAGTCATCCCTTATTAATCACAGAGCACCTATGGCATTGGGATGACTTAAGGTGGTATATGAGTGGAAAGGAAAAGTTTCAAAACGACTGCTCTAAATAGTGCTCCTATAAAACGTGATCAAAATGAGAGCTAATAGTCTCCCCAACCTCATCCTTCTTAGGAAGTGTAGATTCTGCTGATTAATGAGGATTTATTGTGGGTCCAGGATAGGTCGCCCAGTATATGCACGCCAAGGAACTTTGATTCTGTCATGGAGAGCACAATGAAATGTCATGGAGAGTGGTCCTCCTGAAGTCCACAGTCATCTCCTTTGTATCATATGGAATGAGGGTTACTCTGTAAATCTAAAACTTGGCTTAATTAGGTATATAATGATGTTTTGTCCAAAAGGAAGTATTTGATAAAGAAGCGCATGTCGAACTATTCTGCAATACACAAACATACTGGAGAAACTCAGCAGGTCACGCAGATCCATAGGAAGTAAAGATGATCAATATGAAGGGCTCAGGCAATAAAGCATCGGTTATCCTTTGCTTCCTATAGATGCTGCATGACCTGTTGAGTTTCTTCAGCACATTTGTGTATTGCACTCGACCCCGGTATCTGCAGACCTCAATGTTTAACTCCACTATTTTGTTTGTTGGCACCTTCAGTGGCATCTAGTGACGTTCACAGGGACTGTTGAAATCCTGACTTCTCGGAGTTGGTGTTTTGTACTCTTTGTACAATGACAATTCTGCACTGTGGAATTTTATTTTAATTAACTGTTGAAACAAACACTCACTATTAGAAGTGCAATTTAAAACCTTATATTGGGAAAAGACTCAAACCAGTAAAAACCCACTGACACTAATGAGACTTTTTGGTGAATCATGGGATATTGGACTTTGTCCTTTAGAACCATGTAGTCCTTTGACCAACATCCCTCTGCAGCTACCATACAACAGAAAAGCTTTGTTTTTTTTTCATTTTATTTGTTTCTGGTTAAATAAACTACAGCTATCAACTAAATTTTAAGTTTATGACACATTAGTATGTTATCATTAAATTGCTAGCAGGATAAAAATGTAGACAGAGGTCAGTGTTAAATACCATAATGCCTGGTTACTATAATCAACGGAAAGTGTAGATAATTGGAGAGCAGGAAATGGAGTCTGAGAGAGCTGGGGAGAATCTAGCTGTTGGTGAGCATGGGATTCATGAAAAACTAGTACTGCTAATAAGAGGAGGAAAAGGTCTTTAACTCATTGTCTAGGAACCAACTGAATAAAAATACTGGTCCTTTATCACCATTTACCTGTCTTTTATCTATCTTTTGGTGTCTTATATCATTATAGAAAAACTTTCTCTCAGTTGTGAAAGCTGAGGTAATCTTAAGAATCAATTTTTTGGAGTGAATTTTGTTCAACTAGACTTTATTTGAAAAGGATGTTTCTTGATTTTACTACTAAATGATTTGGCTACGATTTGCTCCTTTGTTCTGGATTCCCTCAAAATATCCCTTCAAAGGCTTTCTCTTTCCCAAGCTGTGGTGTCCAGAATTGAATATCGTACTCCAGATAGGGAGTAACAGAGAATCAGTCCAATATGACTATTTTGTTCAGAGTATCAAGTATCTTTAGTGGAGAACCAAGATTCAGCTCATTACTGGATTGTGAGTCTGTGGTGAATGTCTTCCAAGCTGCCTGTCTCCCCTCTGGCAAGTCTCGCTGTACTAACATTGGCTGTGCATTATCTCTACTGTTAAGGACACTCCCCTTGGATATAACTGTATATGCATCTATTGTCTTTCATTATTGTACCATAAGTTTCTGCTTATATAAAAGCCATGATTATTGTTTGACCATATCGTCTTTGTCTACTTCATCAACTGGCACTTCAATTTTATTAGCAGAGAGTTCAGGTCCGCGTAACGTGCGGGAGAAGAATGCCACAGTGTTTCATCTGCCTCTTGAATGTTATTGTAATTAATTAATGAATAGTGAAATTATTACCATTCCATACTATGTTACAGTATTTTAGTAATATAACTGGTTTACAAATGTATAAATAAATTTACTTTGTGATTTAATCGTAGCCCTTTTGATTAAGGGTTCCTGCCAAGGCATCAGTTTCCACTTGGAATGGGACATCCTCGTCAATGGACGAGAGTGCAGCTCTGGCAATATCAGCTTTAATTCTCTCGAAAGCCTTCAAGGCCATTGGAGAGAGAGGAAAAGATTTAGTGTCAAACAGAGGGCGTGCCTTCGTGGCGTAGTCCCGAACCCATTTGCAGTAGTAGGAAAATAATCCCATACACCTTTTAAGGGTTTTTGCTGAGTTTGGGGGTGGTAACTTCTTAAGGGGGGGCCATTCTTTCCAGGTCGAGGCGGATTTCGCCCTTGCGGACAATGTAGCCCAGAATGAGTAGCTCTGTTGCGTTGAACACACATTTGCCCTCGTTAAATGTAAGGTTGAAATCTTTAGCTGTTGCTAAAATCCAGTGGTAGCTCCAGAGAAATTTTCAACCACTGGATTGCTTGTTTCGATTACTATATGGCTCGAAACAACATAGTCGACGAGGCGATACAGTGGGGCCACCTGAACTCTCTGCTGGGTGAGGTCCGTTTCGTCATAACGCAAGGAGCTACCACTCTGGCTATAGCCTGGGAACGTCTGACTACTTACTATGCAGCGCCACAGAATGTGGTGCTTGCTCGACACAGGCTGACATAGTCATTAAACATCTCATTATATTTCGATTGCTTGCTAGATACTAGTGTATTTTGGCTGTTAGAGTATCTCAAGGCCAAACATGGTATCCATGTATCGCTTGCTTCAGTCTTTCCTAGCAGCTGTCCTTTTGATTTTAACCCTTCTTCTGCCGGGAGAGACTGTGGTAAATGTCTGCCAAGCTGCCTGTCTCCCCTCTGGCGAGCCTTGCTGTACTAACATTGGCTGTGCATTATCTCTACTGATAAGGACACTCCCCTTGGGTATAACTGTATATGCATCTATTGTCTTTCATTATTGTACCATGAGTTTCTGCTAATAAAAGCCATGATTATTGTTTGATCACATCGTCTTTGTCTACTTCATCAACTGGCACTTCAGAGTCAACATGTATTTCATCAATAAGCATTATGATCATTGCCACACATTTCAGAATTTGCATCATTCCATTTAAAATGATACTGAGTTGTACATATTGAAATATCCAGTTTCAAGGCCAATCAGTGTTTCATCTGCCTCTTGGATGTTATTGTAATTAATTAATGAATAGTGAAATTATTACCATTCCATACTATGTTATGGTATTTTAGTAATATAACTGGTTTACAAATGTATAAATAAATTTACTTTGTGATTTAATCAGTTTCATCTGCAAAATGAAGGATGTACCATTCCCAGAAAGTACCAGTGCAGCACAGCATCTCCTCCTCTTTATTTCAGCGCTAATTCCAAAGGCACTTGCATCATTGATGACTTCCTTTACAATTGAACTCGCTGGATCAAACAAGGTACCCCTATCTTCTGTACTATTTTTGACATTGATCAAAGTTGAGCAAAAATAATCTTTAGTTGTTATTGATCTAATGAAAGTGTTGATTTTGATGTGCTGCTACTTTTGTTTCTTTTGTAGTCTGAACATTATTTTTGCAGAGTCTGACTTTACTGACTGTTAAATTAGTTTAGCTGTCTGTTCTTTCTATAATATTTTATACTCTTGTAGCAGCGGCTACACTGCTAACTGAAGGATCGTACAACCAGACGGGTTGAGTTCAGTGAGCAAAACTGATTTATTGAAGGCTGCCTGGCTGGTCTTATACTCCCAGCCCGGACCTGGCTGAGAACTGCACTGGGGGGCCCCGACGTCACCAGGGCATCACGTGGGTCCCCAAGTGCGGGCTTCTGAGCCTGGTGCCGAGGTCGGGAGGAAACCCCCAATGGCGCCATTTTGGCCGGCTGCCCCGCCGCGTGTGTGACAAGTGGGGCTGGTTCGCCTGCCTAATGGCGTACCGCCACACTCTTTCCATTAGACTGCCTCTTTCTCCTCCATTCCATAGATCTGCCTCAGTGGCCAATATGAAGGAGTCTCCCCAGACCTCCCATGTCCCTTAATTAAAAATTAATGTCTGATTAATAATTATTCAGGATCTACTGCATATACTATTTACAAATGAGTTTAAGAAGGTACATTCTGTTCATTATCATTTCTACTGTATTGTATTTAATTCCTGATATTATCCTGAAATTGCTGTTGTTATTCTTGGTTCATGTTTGTTTTTCCCAGAGATTCATCTGATAATTATAAATTTAGTCAAGGAGCTAGGATTTGGAAAATCCTCTTGGAGAAAAGAAGAGAAAGATTAGAGTTTTTAAAGAAACATTGTGGAAAGGGATTCAGTACTTTTGGGCCAATGCATCTGAAAGCTAATTGGTATATTAAGATGGATATTAAGTCTAGGATCTGCAATGGTCAGAATTGCAATAGCATAGAAACCTAAGAATATGTTTAGCCAAACAAAAACTAGACTACACCCAAAATTAGCTCGTGAAAGGTATGTGGATACATTCAATAATCCTGTGCTCACATTAAGATGTTACATTTAAGTGGATCACTATTTGAAAAATCAATGAGACGATTTAAAATATTTTGTGTCAAATCACTTTCAAGATACTACCTCACTTTTTTCTTTTGCACTACTTTTTTAAAATGTAATTTATAGGAATTTTGCATCTGTACATCCATCAAAGCAACAAACTTTGTGACATATTATTGACTAAATTCTGATTCTATTTGTTACCTTGATGAAGCGCTCAAGCCTGAAATGTTGGTTATGTATTTTTATCCTTGCTATATAAGGTACACTGTTTGACCTGCTGAGTCTCGCCAGCATTGTGTTTTTACTGCCTTACTTTTCGTGTACTATTTTTTTTTATATGTCATAAGATGGTTATAATATCCACGTTTGCACTATGATACTGCCACAAAGCACCGAATTTCATGACTTGTTCATGATAATAAATCCTTATTCTGATTACTTCAACTACGGTGCCTGCAGACTTTTGTGTTTTACTTCTGATTCTATTTGAGTTTGCCTTCCTTTTTTTCTTATCTGAAATCCAACATTGGGTACCAAAAGTGCCATTGAAGTAACTAAAAATTATATTTCATGTATCTGCATCAGGGTTAGCGCAAGAAATTCTGGATCTTGAATAACACCAGCAGAGATGCTTATACACATTCTTTGGCTTGGCTTCGCGGACGAAGATTTATGGAGGGGGTAAAAAGTCCACGTCAGCTGCAGGCTCGTTTGTGGCTGACAAGTCCGATGCGGGACAGGCAGACACGATTGCAGCGGTTGCAAGGGAAAATTGGTTGGTTGGGGTTGGGTGTTGGGTTTTTCCTCCTTTGCCTTTTGTCAGTGAGGTGGGCTCTGCGGTCTTCTTCAAAGGAGGTTGCTGCCCGCCAAACTGTGAGGCGCCAAGATGCACGGTTTGAGGCGTTATCAGCCCACTGGCGGTGGTCAATGTGGCAGGCACCAAGAGATTTCTTTAGGCAGTCCTTGTACCTTTTCTTTGGTGCACCTCTGTCACGGTGGCCAGTGGAGAGCTCGCCATATAACACGATCTTGGGAAGGCGATGGTCCTCCATTCTGGAGACGTGACCCATCCAGCGCAGCTGGATCTTCAGCAGCGTGGACTCGATGCTGTTGACCTCTGCCATCTCGAGTACTTCGACGTTAGGGGTGTAAGCGCTCCAATGGATGTTGAGGATGGAGCGGAGACAACGCTGGTGGAAGCGTTCTAGGAGCCGTAGGTGGTGCCGGTAGAGGACCCATGATTCGGAGCCGAACAGGAGTGTGGGTATGACAACGGCTCTGTATACGCTTATCTTTGTGAGGTTTTTCAGTTGGTTGTTTTTCCAGACTCTTTTGTGTAGTCTTCCAAAGGCGCTATTTGCCTTGGCGAGTCTGTTGTCTATCTCATTGTCGATCCTTGCATCTGATGAAATGGTGCAGCCGAGATAGGTAAACTGGTTGACCGTTTTGAGTTTTGTGTGCCCGATGGAGATGTGGGGGGGCTGGTAGTCATGGTGGGGAGCTGGCTGATGGAGGACCTCAGTTTTCTTCAGGCTGACTTCCAGGCCAAACATTTTGGCAGTTTCCGCAAAGCAGGACGTCAAGCGCTGAAGAGCTGGCTCTGAATGGGCAACTAAAGCGGCATCATCTGCAAAGAGTAGTTCACGGACAAGTTTCTCTTGTGTCTTGGTGTGAGCTTGCAGGCGCCTCAGATTGAAGAGACTGCCATCCGTGCGGTACCGGATGTAAACAGCGTCTTCATTGTTGGGGTCTTTCATGGCTTGGTTCAGCATCATGCTGAAGAAGATTGAAAAGAGGGTTGGTGCGAGAACACAGCCTTGCTTCACGCCATTGTTAATGGAGAAGGGTTCAGAGAGCTCATTGCTGTATCTGACCCGACCTTGTTGGTTTTCGTGCAGTTGGATAATCATGTTGAGGAACTTTGGGGGACATCCGATGCGCTCTAGTATTTGCCAAAGCCCTTTCCTGCTCACGGTGTCGAAGGCTTTGGTGAGGTCAACAAAGGTGATGTAGAGTCCTTTGTTTTGTTCTCTGCACTTTTCTTGGAGCTGTCTGAGGGCAAAGACCATGTCAGTGGTTCCTCTGTTTGCGCGAAAGCCGCACTGTGATTCTGGGAGAATATTCTCAGCGACACTAGGTATTATTCTATTTAGTAGAATCCTAGCGAAGATTTTGCCTGCAATGGAGAGCAACGTGATTCCCCTGTAGTTTGAGCAGTCTGATTTCTCGCCTTTGTTTTTGTACAGGGTGATGATGGTGGCATCACGAAGATCCTGAGGCAGTTTACCTTGTTCCCAACAAAGCTTGAAAAACTCATGCAGTTTGGCATGCAGAGTTTTGCCGCCAGCCTTCCAGACTTCTGGGGGGATTCCATCCATACCTGCTGCTTTGCCACTTTTCAGTTGTTCAATTGCCTTATATGTCTCATCCAGGGTGGGAACCTCATCCAGCTCTAGCCTTAGGGGCTGTTGAGGGAGCTGGAGCAGGGCGGAATCTTGGACTGAGCGGTTGGCACTGAAAAGAGATTGGAAGTGTTCTGACCATCGGTTGAGGATGGAGATCTTGTCGCTGAGGAGGACTTTGCCGTCTGAGCTGCGCAGCGGGCTTTGGACTTGGGGTGAGGGGCCGTACACAGCCTTTAGAGCCTCGTAGAAACCCCTGAAGTCGCCAATGTCCGCGCTGAGCTGGGTTCGTTTGGCGAGGCTAGTCCACCACTCATTTTGGATCTCCCGGAGTTTGCGCTGAAGATGGCTGCATGCGCGATGGAAGGCTTGTTTCTTCTCTGGACAGGACGGCTTTGTAAGGTGAGCCTGGTGGGCAGCTCGCTTCTTTGCCAGCAGCTCCTGGATTTCCTGGCTGTTTTCGTCAAACCAGTCCTTGTTTTTCCTGGAGGAGAAGCCCAGTACCTCTTCAGTGGATTGCAGTATGGTAGTCTTCAACTGATCCCAGAGGGTTTCAGGGGACGGGTACGTGAGGCGGGTTGCAACGTCGAGCTTTGCTTTGAGGTTTGCCTGGAAGTTTCCTCTCGCTTCGTCTGACTGCAGGTTTCCAACATTGAACCTCTTTCTGGGGGCTTTATTGTTCCTGGGCTTTGGCTTGAAGTGAAGGTTGAGCTTGCAGCGAACCAGCCGGTGGTCAGTGTGGCATTCCGCGCTAGGCACGACCCTGGTGTGGAGCACATCTTGTTTGTCACTTTCTCGCACCTTACATTCCTGTTATTACCACAGTGACCAATTGATCAATTTGAAAACTCCTAAAATAGTAGTAAAGTGATATTCTGATGGGGACTAAACCACTATTGTTCTAGATCTTAATTTTCTTGGTGGTATAATTATGAGATTGTGTTTAGAGCACAGGCAGTGAAAAGTTGGTGGGAATCTTGATCTGAATGGGAAATGTTTTGAATGAAGATTGATGGGTTTTTTAAAATATAACATGATCAGAATTAAAATAACTATTTGTAAATATTTGGGAAGAAAATTTCAGGAATTGTCAATCCCACTGGCTTAGTATTTATCATGAGCCTATTAGAGGATATTCTGGTGGTTCAAAACATAAATAGTATCTTTTGTTTTTTCCCCCCATCAAGCACAATGGTGATTTCAGAGCAAGAATTGAGCCACAAGAGGGCCTCAGTAGTGTACCATGATGGAATTGGCATTTACTTAGAAGGCTGCTGTTAACACACAAGTAGAACCATTAAGTCCCTTTCACACTTGCATGTGGTCCCAGGAATGAAGGCCAATTGGCCTAAAAATGGTCTAGTGTAAAAGCAAAATCTTCTCAATGCATGCCAGGGATTGACAGCCTCGACCCCTAGTACAATCCCCAGCACCTGTTGCAATCAGGCAAGTGTAGAATGGGCAATTGCATTCTAAAGCCCCTTTCACACTTACAAGTGGTCCCAGGAATTAATGGCCAATTGGCCTAAAAAGTGTCTAGTGTGAAAGGAAAATATTCTCAACAACAGTGTCAAATGACGTTTTCTCACGCTGGGGATTGACAGCCTTGACTCTTAGTACAATCGCTGGCGTCTGCATACACCGATGTTGCAATCAGGCAAGTGTAGAATGGGCAATTGCATTGTGGGATAGAAATGATCCAAGTTTTTGCATGAATGAAGGAAGAAAAGATTAAAATGAAGGTATAAACTTTGCTGATGAAAATCGCAGCAGGAGAGAGAGGAAATAAATAGCAATAGTGGGCAATTTTTAAACAGTGTGGGAGTGTTGGGAGCGCTATAGCACACAATTTATAAAGACTGGGGGGGGGGGAAATGAGCGATGGCAGACCAAACTTCCTAGAATGCCATTTGGCAGAGAAGCCCATGAATGCAGCTGTGCATACACCCCTTATCTGCCGCACGGATTTTGAGAGGGGTGGTCCGCCATTGCTTTTTCACCACGATATTTCTATATTTTCCACTGTAGCTTCACCAACTTTGCCATGCTGTTGAAAAATTGTCTGCTATTTTTATTTATTGCTAGCACTTTCCCACAGACCCTTTATAAAGATTTATGTAAGTCGGCACAACAACAGGGGCTGAAGGGCTGTACTGTGCTATACATAAAGCTTAAATATGTAATAATTAGGCATGATTAATTTTTGAATACAAGATCATAATACATTGATCAGGATTTGGGGCAGATTCACCATCACTTGATGTGTCATGACATCACCAGTAGAAGAGTCCTAACTCCGGGCGGGGATGGCTCTTTGCAAGTATAAACACATGCGATGTTCATGTTAAAAGTAGTCAAGTTTGAACAGCAAAAACTCGATTCCTATCCTGGGACACTGAACGGTTGCGGGTTGTTTACATGATTACACACGCTGGTCACAGTACAATTACAGAGAACCATTGTACTCAGAAGAGAGTTCATTCTCAGAGTCGCAGTGTCTCGAAAGACAGCTAATGGATCTGAAGAGGGACTTAATTATTCAAGAACCATGGAGCATTTATTAAAAACTGAAATATATAAGAACTCAATAAGAACGGTTTTTAAACCAAACCACTTAAGCCTCTTGAACAGAGATGAGGTCAGAGGTGGTTATGGATATGAAGTCATTTTGAAAAAGGCCAGAAGTTTGGTAGAAATAAAAGTCGTGTGGTTTCCAAGAATTGGGACTGACCTCATTGATGATGTAACTGTCACATGATTTGGAGAATTATCGAATTCAGACATTTTTGGATCTGATTTACAGAAGTCAAAACTCTGTGTGACAAGCTATAACCTTGAGGAAGACAGGGTTGAATTTCAGCAGTGGTTCTCAACCTTTTTCCACTCACATACCACTGTAAGTAATCCCTATGCACTCAGTGCTCTGTGATTAGTAAGAGATTGCTTAAGGTGGTATGTGAGTGGGAAGAGAAGGTTGAGAATCACTGCTCTCGACTCAATTGTTACTGAAATATTTTGCTTGAGAAAAATTGTCATTTGCCCATTTCCTTTGGAATTATGAAACCGTGCACATGAGGAGTCAATTAGGTACAATTAAGACAGTGGTTTTCAACCTTTTTCTTTCCACTTGCATCCCACCTTTAGGAATCCCTTACTATTCACAGAGCACCTATGACATCGGGATTACTTAAAGTGGTATGTGAGTGGAAAAAGGTTGAAAACCACTGAATTACAGTAAATAGAATAGGTGCTGTTATGTGTAACTTCAAAGAAAAGGGAACACAGAATAAGTAGATTTCAAAAGAGAAGCCAACATCCAACTGCTTCTTCATGATAAAGAAAACAGTCTCATCATTTGGAAAATAGATTCCAAAGTATTCACTCAAAAGAAGAAGATTTGATCCTTGGAAGACTGGACTTGTATCTCCTGTGAAAAAGAGAATATATATGTGGCCAAAAAGATGGTCACTTCTGCTTGAAGAATATACCACAAGATCAACTTATTGAAAGCATTGTGAGTTTAAAGAACCTGAATATATGATGTTTAAAAGCGCTTGATAATTATTTCTGAACCAGGAATTTAAGACCTTCAAGCAAGTCTCAAATGATGCTGAAGTTTTAAAATCTCCATTGCTGTTCCTTTGTTAGTCCTAACAAAGTCCTTTTAGTCCAGTGGTTTCCACACTGCCCCACTAAACTCACATTCCACTTTAAGCATTCCTTATGCTATATGGGCTCTGTGAATAGTAAGGGATTGCTAAAGGTGTGATGCAAGTGGAAAGAAAAAGGTTGAAAACCACTGTCTTAATTGTACCTAATTGACTCGTTTTGTGCACGGTTTCGTAACTCCAAAGGAAATGGGCCAATGACAATTTTTCTCAAGCAAAATATTTCAGTAACAATTGGGTCTAGAGCAGTGATTCTCACCCTTCCCTTCCCACTCACATACCACCTTAAGCAATCTCTTGCTAATCACAGAGCTCTGATGGCATGGGGAGGGGGGCAGTTTGAAAACCACTGGTTTAATCCCAAACAAAATTTAGAAGGGTTGTTAGTTCTTAAAAGGGTATTTGATTGTAGATGATAGGTGACAAATGCTAATCAAAGATGGAGTTCAGCACCAAACATTACCTGATTTGACCCTAGTTAAACTTCCATGTATCAAGCCACGTTCCACTAATTTATAAGTGCCTCTAAATCGTCTATGCTAACACTTGTCGTGACACTTTCATTTGGCCTTGTGGCAGTGGCTTATTGTACATCGTCGCTACCCGTAATTCCTGAAACTTATGTACCATTAATAAGGAACTGAGAAGGGGGCCATTCTCCTGGCGCTGGTACAATGGGGGGGGGGGGGGGGAAGAGAGAGAGAGAGAGAGAGAGAGAGAGAGAGAGAGAGAGAGAGAGAGATGGCAGCATGACTCAGGCAGGGGGAGGGAGAGACTGCAGCGTGACTCAATTGGGCGAGGGGAGAGATGGCAACATGACTCAGATGGGGGAGGGGGGAGAAAGAGCATGACTCTGGTGGGGAGTGGATGTGGCAGCATGACCTGGGCAGGCTTAAAGGGACAGAAATCAAAATGATTCAGAAATCTGGAAGATTCCAAATAACGCCAGGTGTCTGGTCCTGATCCTGGATAAAGGGTTAGGCACCTGTACGTAAAGCAATTTTAGGATTACTTTTGATTGTTTTTACATTGTAATTGGATTATTGGTGTGGAATAGTATTTATTCCAGCATTAGGGTAGTTGATTTTTCCCTTTAGTCACTTCAGCCTATAAAGTTAGCATGTTTGCGAAGTAAAAAGTAGTTTTTGCAATGTTCAAATTCATGTCTGATTTCTTTAATAGAATAATAGAGTACACTGGGCAAAACCTATTCTATACCATGCAATCTATACATAGCCTATTGTATTCCTTATTGAACCTTGTTTTTATAGCATTTCGTAGTGAAACCTTAAAGGAAATTTTTAATTTATGAAGACAAAAACCTGACTGGAATCTTGATCTAAGCTTTTCATAAATACTAATTCTTAAACTAAATGTTCAGGATGGATACAAAAGTAGCTTCACCACTTTGATTTCTGTGCACAGTTAAGTCAACAGTAGAGTTGGCAGTGACTTAGCTATTTTGAGATGTTTTGCAAAGACACACCAACAAAATTTGAGCAATGTGCTCAAACTTTAAAAGTTATTAGTTGGGAGTTTTGTGTTCTTCTTTGGCTTTCTTCAGCTACCATTAACAGATCTTTTATCTAAATTGTGTTTGTGGGACAAGCCTGGCATTCAAATTTATTGCTATATTTACTTGTCTCATGAAAATAGCTGCTTTTAAATTCATCCAGTGGAGTATCCAGATGACATTTCTTTCCTCTTTTCTTGAACCATTTTTTCTTGAACCCTGTGACAGTAGGTACTACAGTGAACAAATTATCCAGAAGGATTTTTTTAGTTTTGAATGTTGTGGTATCAAATCTTGAGTTCATTAATTCTTTTGAAATTTATCAGAATTTTAAAAAGTGATGTATTAAACATTAAATGAGACTTGGTATGATATTTAGCTGCAGTGCGAGATTAAACCATATCACTGGTATTCATTCCAACAGCCACAGATGGTGATGGACCAAAAATAACTTGATTCTGTTGGTGGTGTCCCAACACAGTACAAGTTGGATGCTTTATTTACTTGTATTAACTATATCAATATCAACACAAGCACCTCGGCCAACTTTCATATTTAAAGATGTCAGAATAATTCAAGAAAGCAAAGTCTAACTTAATACTCTTTTGCTGACCAGTATCATGGAATATAAGTGTGTTTAAAGCCACAGGATGTAACAACAGAACAGGTCAATACAAACAAGCAGCAAGATAAATTTTACATATGCCTTCCACAAAGGCACTTTTTTTCTTTATTTGTCCCTGTGCTTCATGGTTTCAAACAATTTGTATGTAATTAAAGTGCACATTCCAGAGTTTATTCAAGGTTATTTGTAGACATTTTGGTTTGACTGTGTAGATATTATAGCTCTTTTTTCCAACATAGTCTCCTCATTTCAAAGTACCATAATGTTTGGGACGTTTGGCTTCACAGATGTTTGTGAGTACACTGGTATGTTTAATTGCTTCATTGGCGCAGGTAATAAGAGTGCGAGGCTTGCTTCTAAGCCTTTGATCACCTCTGGAGTTGCCATTGCTCAACATGAGGACCAGAGTGCCAATGAAAGTCAAAGCACCCATTATGAGGCAGAAAAACAAGAATAAAACAGCAAGAGACAGCACACAAACCTGAGGATGACCAAAATCAACTGTTTGGAGCATCATTAAAAGACCGTCCTGGTGCGATCAGTAATCACAAAGGGATTGGTATTCCAAGGAAGACCTCCACTGCTGATGACCGAAGAATTCTCATCATAATGAAGAAAAATCCCTAAACACATGTCCAACAGATCAGAAAAACTCTTCAGGAGACAGATGTAGATGTGTCAATACCTACTGTCGGCAGAAGACTTCATGAGCAGAAATACAGAGGCTACATTGCAAGATGCAAATCACTAGTTAGCCACAGAAGCAGGATGGACAGATTACAGTTTGCCAAGAGGTATTTAAAAGAGACAGCAGAATTCAGGAAGGAGATCTTGTAGACGGAGGGTCCGAGATTAACCTCTATCAGAGTGCTGACAAGAGCAAAGTGGGGAGGAGTAAAGGAACTGCCCAAGATGCAAAATATATGACCTTTGCCATGGTTTGTATCTTGCAGTGTAGTCTCTATATTTCTGTTCATGAAGTCTTCTGCAGACAGTGGTCATTGACACATCCACACCTGCCTCCTGAAGAGTGTTTCTGATCTGTTGTACAGGCGTATGGTGATTTTTTTTCTCTCCTTCATTATGATTAGATTTTTTTGTCATCATCAGTGGAGGTCTTTCTTGGAATACCAGACCCTTTGTGATTACTGAGCTGAACAGTAGAGTCTTTCCACTTAATGATTTTCCAAACAGATGATTTTGGTCATCCCAAGATTTGTGCAATGTCTCTTACTGTTTTATTCATGTTTTTCCCTCTCATATTGGTTTCTTTGACTTTCATTGGCACAACTCTGGTCCTTGCGTTGAAAATGGTAAGTACAGAATCCAAAGGTGATCAAAAGCTTAGAAGCAAGCCTTGCACTCTTATACCTGCACCAATGAAGCAATTAAACATACTTGAGTAATCACAAACACCTGTAAGCCAAATGTCTCAAACATTATGGTGCCCTGAAATGAGGGGACTATGTATAAAAAGTGCTATAATTTCTACATGATCAACCCAAAATGTATACAAATAACCTTGAATAAAATCTGGAATGTGCACTTTAATTACATGTGAATTGTTTGATTAGAAATTTGAAACTGTGGAGCACAGGGGCAAATAAAGGAAAAAAGTGTTTTGTCTCAAACATTATGGAGGGCACTGTATATGTAATTGCTATGCATCCAGGTCGGTTACACTCATCAAGTTGAGTGATTCTTTTACTGTCATGCATGATTCCATTGCCTTTCTAAATGCTTAATACCTCAACATTAAGCATTACATTAAAATGTTACATGCATAGCTTTGGCTTTACCTAGAATAGTACAGATGCTCAAATACGGAACGTAGCTACTGTTTCAAGGATTTACAGGAATGAATAGATTCATTGCTGAGATGGATGACTGCTGTAGAGTGCCAGTTGCATGACGTGAGCCATAGACTAATTTTTGCTTGAGTTATGCAAGATTACCATGGATGCATTGCAGCCTGCTGTTTCTAACTCTTGAGTTTAAAAACTCCTCCAATATTTCTGTGTTTTTACTACAATCACGTCTGCAGATTCCTGTTTCACTATAACTCTTGAGTTAAACAGGAAAGTCTGCAGATGCTGTGATGTTAGTGCAATACACTAAAGTGCTAATAGAAATTCAGCAGGTAACATGTATTCCAGTATGTATGAAGTAAAGGGTAACCAATGTTTCAGGCCTGAGCCCTTTATCAAGTTATGAGGAAAAAGCAGGCAGGCAGGAGAGGAGGGAAGAAGGGGGAGAAGTACAGGCTAACTCTTTGTATTTTAGATAATCTATGATAAAATGATGAATATCATTAATGGACACACAACACCATTTTTATTTTGCCTTGTATTTTAATGCTGATTCTCAGGATCTCCATTTTAAATCAGGTCCACATTCGTAAATATGCACGAGAAAATGAAGCTGACTTGGACCATGTGCTACTAGAGGTAGAAAGACTTTGGCCATCCTTTATCGGTGGACGAAGAGTTGCAAAGCAGGTATCATCTTTCTTAGTGTAGCTGCATTTAAATAGAACTGGTTATAGGCATACCATAGAAACTTGTACTGATGGGGACCATTCAGCGCTTATGCTCAGCTGGCTGTTGACATGGCTGTGTTGTTAAATTACAGAATTGGGCTTTGTTCTCTCATTCAAAATCCCCTATTTCCTCATTCTGCCTTTCTCTACAACCTCCATAATCTTAGTCCGTGGAGAACAATATCCTGACAATTGTGTAATTTTTATTTCCTTCACCCTCACATTAGTGGCCATATTTGCTTTATGACCTGGACCTAAATTGTGAAATTTACTCCTGAAAGCACTATGCTTCATTTCACTCTCTGGTTCTCTCTTGCTTATTTCAATTAAACTTATTCTAAGATAAACTAATATCTGCTTTGTTGACTAATTTTAAAAGCTTTTGTCTGATTTATACTTGTCAACAATCTTGGAAAATTTTTGCTCTATTGGTGGCCATCCATTCTTTATGAGATATGTCAAGCAGCTTCAACTTTTCCCTGCAGGACAATAGTGATGTCTCCAGCTTTAGGTCTTAAGTTGTGGTGAAATCTGTAGCTTACTTTTTCTAAAGAAGATTAAATTTAAAGCCTTTTTACTTTGAGCAATTTTTGCTGTTTTATTCTCTCCCCCCCCCCCCCCCCATTATCTCTGACAGGACACAACACTTTGTGGCTACACTGTCCCGAAAGGATCTCAAGCCATGTTTATTGCCTTCGCTATCCACAGAGATCCTGAAATTTTTGCTGATCCTGATGAGTTCCAACCAGAAAGGTGGTCTGGAAGGTTTGTACTTTTATTACTTGTTCATTTTAATGTTTGCAGAACTGTTTTAAATGCTTGAACTTTACAATGACAACTTGCTTCAATGATTTGGACTCTGGAAGAATGTGAAATGGTGACAAGTGTTGAGCTAGAATTGGTGGAATTTGCCAAGGCTCCTCAGGAAGTTTAGAATAAGTTTCATCAGTTAAGAGCAATGGCAGATTAAATTTATCAAAGATGGGTGAAAGTGGCCACAGACTAGAAGAAAAATAGGAGGCACCCTCATTCCAACAATGCAGTTAGTAGATGTAGAGAGATCTAGGAGTTCAGTTACTTCCACAGTGAATATGTCTAAATAAATGCAGAATGGCAACAAATACAATTGGATATTGCAGTAGTCTGGCAGGTCAGGTGAGCTAATGAACAGACTGCAGGGCTTGGATAAGTATTCACCTTTAATATCGAGTCCACTCTGGTTGCCAAGAAATAAGTGCATTTGAAACAAGGGCAGAAAAGAGCCAAGAAGTAGATTTCTATCCTCCCCTCATCTTGCATAAGGGAGTAAGTAATAGAGAATCATGGAAAGTCTAAGGCAGTGGTTCTCAATCTTTTTCTTTCCAATAACATATCACTTTAAGTATTCCCTATGCAATAGGTGCTCTGTGATTAGTAAGGGATTGCTGATGGTAGTATGTGAGTGGAAAGAAAAGGTTTGAAAACCACGGTTCTAATCGTATCTAATTGACTTGTTATGTGTATGGTTTCATAACTCCAAAGGAAAAGGGCCACTGACAATCATTCTCAAGCAAAATATTTCAGTTACAATTGGGTCTAGAGCAGTGATTCTCAACTTGCCCTTCCCACTAACATACCACCTTAAGCAATCCCCCACTAATCAAAGAGCACTTATGGCATAGGGATTACTTAAAATGGTATATGAGTGGATAAAGGTTGAGAACTACTGGTCTAAGGACTAAAAATGTGTATATCATGGTGTGCACTATTGTAAAATATGCATATCGAAACAGCCAAATATTGAAGCTGGATATTATGCATGTTTATCACCATTCTAAGTGTTTAAACACACAGCTGAAAATAATTTTCTTCACTAGGGCTTTAAAGCTGAAAGGGAGTCATTTTTTAGGTGATTTCTGAGATGCAAGCAAGATTAAGAAATTTATCACTAACTCCATCACTTTAAAATGTAGAAGAAAAGTTGTGGTATTTTCAGACCACAGAGAAATTATTTAAGGAGAGAAATAGAACAATTCATTACAGTGTGATCAATATCCAAGATACGTTATGGTACATTGTCAATTTTTTTCAGATTTATGGACCCTTTTGAATGTTTATGCACCAACTGTGGATGATGAAAAATTTTCAAGAAACATTTCTTAATTTGGCTGGGGCACAGCAAAATATTTTGATAGCTGGAGATTTTAATTTTTGTCTAGATCCAGTTTTGGATAGATGATCTAGAACAGTAATAACAGCAAAAGCAATGAAAGCAGTGTTGACTTTAATTAAAGATTTGAACTTAATAGATATATGGTGAAGAATTCATCCAAGAGAGAGAGGGATTACTCTTTTTATTCAAATAGACATGATTCTTGTTCTAGGATAGATTTATTTCTAATATCAGCACATCTTCAAGCTAGAGTTAACCAAGTTGATTTTATCTGATCATTCACCTTTATTAATGAGATTTATGATGGTAGACAAAGAAGAATTAATTAATAGATGGAGACTTAATTCAATGTTATTACAAAGACCAGATTTTTGTGATTTTGTTTGGAGGCAAATTCAAATTGAGATTAATTCTAATTTGGTTAATGATAAATTTATTTTATGGGATGCAATGAAAATATATTTTAGGGGACAAATTCTAAGTTATACTTCAAAAATTAAGAAGGATTATATGAAAGAAGTGGATCACTTGAAAAAGAGAAAGCTTAATAAAGGATTTGCAAAGACTGACATCTGAGGAGAAACATAGAAGGCTTATAAAGAATAAACTTCAGTATAACACATTAAAAACATGAAGAGCAGCGAAAGCAATAATGAGGACTAAACAGATGTTATGAGTTGGGGAAAGAGCTCATAAGGTTCTTGGCAATTGTAAACAGAATAGGTTTAAAGAAATATTAATGCAATTAAATCAGAGTCTAATGTGATTACTTATAAACATTTCAAAATTAATGTATCTTTTAAACTATTTCATTCTCATTTATGTAAATCTGAGATGCAGAGAGATGATAATTGAATAGAAGATTTTAAAAATCACAAATAAGGTTACTAATGCTAACTTTGCAAGAGCAAATGGAGTTGGATACTTCTTTTACATCAATGAAGGCAAGGGTAGCATTGAGCTCATTACAAAATAATAAATCTCTGGGAGAAGATGGTTTCCTCTTCTGAATTTTATGAAGAATTTAAAGATTTATTCATTCCTCCTTTTAAGGATATATTAGATCAGGCACATAAACTCCCGGAATCTTTCTCAACTGTGATTTATAATGGTAGAACAAAAAAAAGATAGAGACACTTT
Source organism: Narcine bancroftii (assembly GCF_036971445.1). NCBI lineage: Eukaryota > Metazoa > Chordata > Chondrichthyes > Torpediniformes > Narcinidae > Narcine > Narcine bancroftii. Next base: position 45,079,784 of record NC_091469.1, read on the forward strand.
AAAACTATCATCTTACAGATCACTTTTCTTTGTTAAATGTAGATTATAAGATCATTACAAAATCCTAGCTAATAGATTGCTGAAATTTTTACCAAAGTTTATAAATATTGACCAGACAGGCTTTGTGAAAAAGAGAAAATCTGCAGATTATGTAACTTGATTACTTTGTATTATACACTTAGCACAAAAGAAGGGAGATTTAAATGTAGCAGTCACTTTGGGTGCACAAAAAAAGCATTTGATAGACTAGAATGGGATTTTTTGTTTAAGGTGTTTGAAAAATTTGGGATGGGATGGATATTTATAAATTAATATTAATAATATTCCCAAAGCTAAAGTTGTTACAAATAGGGAAGCCTCAACTCCATTTTTGTTAACATGATCCAGTAGGCAAGGATGTCCTTTGTCACCTGCTTTATTTATCTTAGCAATTGAACCTCTTGCAGAACATTAAAGGATTTAAGGTTATTCAAGAAGAATATAAAATGAACTTATTTGCCGATGATGTTCTGATTTATTTGACAGAACCAATAGGTTCATTACGTAAATCATACTCAAGATTGGAAGAATATGGTAAGGTATCTGGTTATAAAGTAAATTGGTATAAAAGTAAAATCATGCCCCTTTAGGGAATTACATTCTGTGTCAACAAGATGCTCAATTAAATGGATGATGAATGTATATAAATTGAATTATGTACCTTTACTCAAGAAAATTGGTGAGGATTTGAATAAGTATAAAATATTGCCAATAACTTTATTGGATTGGGTTAATGTGTTAAAATGAATATATTTCCTAAAGTACAATATCTATTTCAAACATTACCAATAATGAAACCACAAATGTTTTTTTTTCAAGAATTAAATAAATATGTTAGAAATTTTCTTTGGAAGGGTAAGATTTCAAGAGTCTTTCTAGATAAATTGACATGGAAGTTTGAGTTAGGAGGTTTATAATTTCAAAATTTAAAAAAATTATTATAGGGCAGCTCAACTGATAATTTTGACCTTTTTTTGATGATGAATAAAAACCAGCATGGGTTAAAATAGAAATTGATAAAATAGGAGAGAGGAAATCAGAAGATTTTGTATATAAATGGGAATTGAAATTATTATCTAGGGAAAGGGAAATGCCCTTTTGAAACATTTGATTAATATTTGGAATATGGTAAATAATGAAATTGGAATGAGGAGTGCTCCCCTACCTAAAATGCTTTTGATTCAAAATCAACTTATTCAGTTTTCAATGGATAATCACTGTTTAAATATTTGGTCTTGAAAAGGAATTCGATGTATGGAAGATTGTTACGAAGGAAGGAATCTAATGTCATTTGAACAACTAAAAAATAAATATGAGATACAAAATAATACATTTTTTTGTTGTTATCAACTGTTGGGTTATTTAAGAGGTAAACTAGGTCTTACAGTGCTATTACAGAAATGTGGTGATGTAGAAATATTGATACGTAGTAGATACATTAAGAAGTTTATTTCAACCATGTATACTTTATTGCAGAAGGGGACTCTTAAATAGGGTATACATTGATGTAGATTACAGTGGGAAACACGCTTAACTATTAATATTGATGAATCAAGTTGGTCACATTTTATATGAGGATAGTATGACAAATACTATAAATGTTAGATATAGATTAGTTCATTATAATTTTTATACCAGTTTTATCTTGGGCCACAAAAGTCAAATAGATTGGTCAGATTTATCAGGTAAAGTTTTAGATGTGATAGGCACTTGGTCCTGTCCCAACAAATTTGACAAGTTATTTAGAACAAGTTACAAAAATCAAATTTCCACAAATTCTAATGTTATTTTTATTAGGAATATTGAAGGGATAAGACCCAAAATGAAAATATCTACATATCAAAAACAGTTTTTAAAGATTGCTTTAGCAGTAGCAAGAAAATGTATAGCAGTAACATGGAAATCTGATACCCACCTGGGTATGGAGCAGTGGAATGTGGAAATGTACAGCTGCATTCCTTTGGAAAAGATTACTTAAAATTTGAGAAATAAGTATGATGCATTTTTGAAAATTTGGCGCCCGTATTTACAAATTGAGGGAATTAATTTGTAAATCTTTTCCTTGAGCTTCAACCCTTGTTATCCTCCTTTAGATGTATTAAAAGATGTAAATGAATGATGCTGTGTGGAGGGAGGGGGTCCTTTGGAAGCTAGATTTCTAACCTTTTTTCACTTCCTTTTCTTTATTCTTTTTTCTATGCTTTTTCTTTGTTTCTTTTAATTTTTCTTTTGCTATTAGGGTTTGCTTAGGGGAGGAGCTTAGGGTTTATATCATCGTAATGGATTTGATATTGATTTTTCATTACTAACTATTTTGTATCTGGCTATGATTACATGTATGGAAAACTTTTAAATAAAATTTTCAAAAAAAAATCCAGATTGACTATTTGAAGCAAAATTAAATGTGGAATCATTACAGAGATAATTTAAATATCTGGCTAAATGTATTCAGTTGTGTTGAAAATTTTCTTTGGTCCAAAAAAAATGTTGCAAAAAATGTTGGGGTGTGGACAGTAGTTAAGGTTGCAAAAATCATAGCAGTACCTACATTTCAGCAGAAATTGCTTATTTAGCTTTTCCTCATTTGATTTTAAATGTCTAAAGTAATCTGTAGCTATATTTTCAGAATGTAACAGAATATTAAACCAGTAACTAATTTTGTGGTGTTTTTGAATTGGTTAATGGCCATCTTGTTTTCAAAGAGACAAAGCAAGAATCTGTCTCTTGAATAATATCACATGATTCCACAAGACACAAGGCAAACATTGCCATGAAGTCCTCAGGATATTGGCAAAGGCAGCCGCTTCCTATCACAAGTATAGTATTTGTGGACAAGTACACAACTCATGAATAGCTTATTTGTCACATGAACTTGGAGACACAATCAAAAATGATACCAGATCCACTAATACAGTCCATTTGAGTGATCACTTCTTCCGTCATTAGTGATAGATGTTCTATTCTGTATTTGTACTTTAATATGGACAGCTGAAAGGTTCCAAAATATTGGATTTTATCTGAAGAACCTTGATTAAATTATCAGGATCATATGGAAAAGCTCTGGCTGAATGAGGCTACAAGAAATAGAGGATTCATTGTAAAGCTACCTTTTATGATATAGATGCTTCGTTATGCTTCTTGCCCTTCAAACCTATTTTGAAACATAATCACTATTGATACAGAATTGCTTGAGCCAATTTGTGCACTACAGGGTTTCACAAACAGCAATAAGAGAAATGGTCAGATGATCAGCTGTAATGATGTTTAGGGGAAATGTCCTAGATGCCTTCTCCTTTCAACTGAATGATGCTAGAGATCTGCTGTAGTTAACTGAGAGAGCAGACTTTGATTTAATACCTCATACGAAAGGCTACCTCTCTGGCAACCACACACACTTGGTATATAATTTATTATACAACTATCTCAAGGTTTACAATAGAAGAAACATTGAAGAGCTTACCAGTTTAAAGTTAATGGGGTACTTTTTTTAAGGTAGAGGGTGTACTACAAGTATTAATGTCTGGTGTTACTATTCCAGTGGCAGACATTTAACCTGAATGGTTATTTACCAAATTGTTTTCCTTGTGTTGGATGGTGTTGAATTTGCATTTCCTGTCATGCATGCTTTCTTGAATTGTAGATGATTAAATAAAACTTGGAGAATTTAAATCTGAGCCTCATAATTTTAGTAGCATAGCACTGAATTCATCTCTGTTGAATAGGTAGGCATTCTTGGTTAGCTCCATTTGCCTGTATTTGCTCAATATTCTTCTGAATCTTTCCTGTACATACATCTTCCCTAATATATTAAAATTCGGTAAAGCACTGGATTTCTGCAGATGGTCCAAATGAATTGCTGGTCTATGGATATTGAAGGCCATTTGACCATGGTAATGACATTGATTATTAAGGATAGGTGGTCAAATTATAACATTGCTTGGCACCAGTGTTACAATCTGCTTGTTAGCCTGAGCCTGGTTGTAGTTTGGAAGAAGTAGGAACAGAATTAGGTCATTCTGCCCATCGTGGCTGATGGATGTTTCCTTCCATTTTTCTTCCTTCTCCCCATAACCTTTGACACCTTTAGTAATCAAGAACTTATCAACCTCTGATTTAAATCTATCCAATGATGCCCTCTACAGCCATCTGAGGCAACAAATTCCATTGATTCACCAACTGCAGTCTTTTCGTTCTGAGAGTCTCCACTACTGGACATCTCCACATTTTCTCAAGATAGACATTTCAATATTCAGTATGTTTCAATGAGATTCCTCCCCACCAATCCTTCTAAACTCCAGTGAATACAGGCCTAGAACCATCAAGCACTCTTGTGTTATCTATCTCATCCCCAGGATCATTTTCGTAAACTTTCTCTGGACCCTCTCCAATGCCAGCACATCCTTCCTTGGACACGAGGCCCAAAATTGCAGCCATGTGCTGTTCCATTATTTGAAGATCCATTAAAGTTTAGGAAATAGTTATATATAACCAATGGGATCTATGTGGGGAAGAGGATTTTTTTTCAATTAGGATTAGGATGAGTGCAAACAAATTCCTAAGAAGGTGGACATGTGGAGAGTATAGAATCAAAAATGTAAACTTCATTTTTCTCCCATGTGCTAAACTGTCTTCTCTGTCCCATCACTTATTTGTGTTGCATAGGTGTGGATAGAGGGAGTATGTAAAAATCCACTAACAGTACCCAACTTTATCAGCTCTTGCAGCATCAGTTGTTTGGCATGTTACCATAATAAGGTGTTGTTTTAAAGATGGTTCAGTGGGTTGCAGATCGCTTGCTTTCAATTGCAACTGAAGTCACGCTGTCAAAAAGATATGATGACCGTGGTTTTGTGATGTCATTACAACTTCTGGACTTTGAAGACTTAAGTACAAAATGTCATCTAAGACCTTGTTGCAGTACCACTGGAGAGTACATAAACGACATGCCATCTTTTGCAGGATATATTTAACTGAGCCAATCTATCCCTTCTGGTATCTGTAAATGAACTGTTCAATTCTTTCAAGGAAAATCAGATGAATTCTCCTGCAGCCATGGCCATTTTTCTTCCTTCTATTCCTTGTTTACACCAAAGGATGTATGAATTTGATGTTTTCTATGTAACCAGACCTCAGAAATTTATAACGTTTGTCTTTTTCTCTGATCATTTTACCAAGAATCTAAATGCGTTGTATAATCCTGCTTTATTTTTCTATTGCTGTTTTATACCACCTTTTTCATTTTCATTCATGATTTTAATTTATCCACCTCGGGCTCTGTCATTTCAATTCCTTTTCTCAATCTTCACTATTCCTTATTCTTGCTCTCCTGCCTAAATCCCAGGTTTAACTTTCTCTTACTAACTTTCGCTTTTGGTTTGATCAGCAGACAAGGCTTCTCACCACTTCTTCCCTCCCCACCCCCACAGGATGTTTATTCTTGATTGTGAATAAGCCTTTGCCATTCATGTGTACTGGCTGTGATGCACATCTCTGTAATGGATATTGCACCTTCCCCTAAATGATACCTCCCCACCTGGCTACATTTCATCACTCTCCCTGCTTAAACTGTAGCACAATTTCCTTTACCAATTTGACTCTCAATAGGTGAGAAGGACTCGAGGGTATCTTTTGCACAGATTGCAAGCATAGTCAGCTACCTCTGCTGTTCCTTTCTCCTTCTCCACCAGATGAACTAATGAATGTTTTCACCTCAGCTCCAAATTCATATAATTTTCTTGTTTCTTTCCTAGCTTGTCTCCTTCCTTGCTATTGGAATGTGTGCTGAGTGCAGAATCTGTCTGTTTCCTCCATCTGCCTCATAGTCTTCCTCTTCTCGTTCAGGGAAAAACAATTTCAAGTCGTCAAGTTTATGTCGCCTGATTGTACAAGTACAACCCAATGAAACCACGTTGTCTGCTCTTCTGTACAAAACATGCAGCTTCATAGCCAGACATAACACACATACATAGAAACATTAAATAACCAGGACAAGTATTTCATCTATACGTGAATACGAGAGTCTCATATGGTTAGTGGGAACAGTTACTTTGGTCATTCACATTCTCACTGCCTGTGGGAAGAAGCTGTTCCTCAGCCTGGTGGTGGTGGATACTCCTGTATCTATTCCCTGACTGGAGCAGCTGAAAAATGCTGTGTGCAGGGTGGAAGGGGTCCTCAATGACTTTGCGCACCTCTTCAGACAATGATCCCACAAGATCACGTCCATTTGGGGAGGGGGGGTGTGAAGACTCCAGTGATCCTCTCTACCACTCGTATGGTCCTGTGGATTGACCTCTGTTCCATACCACACTGTAATGCAGCCAGCCAGGATGCTCTATAGAGCTCCTGTAGAAGGTTGACATAATAGTGGCTGGAAGCCTTGCTTACTTCAGTCTTCTCAGGATGTGTAGCTGCTGTTATGCTTTTCTAACAAGTGAGGAGATTGTTGAATGTCTACCATAGGTCACTAGTTAAGTGAACTCCAAGGACTTGGTGCTCTCCACTCTCTACTAGAGAGTTGTTCATGTGTAGTGGAGGGTCCTTCTGAAGTCCACGATCATCTCCTTCATGTTGAGACAAGTGCAGAATAGCACCTCATTTCTAATTCTAATTACCTGTCACTTCTATTTCTATGTTTAATTAGCTATAAAACCCCATTAGGTCCTTTTGAAGTTGTACAAGTTGCTTTTAGATGCACAGTGAACTGAATGATAACTAAAATTGAATTTCTAACAGAAATGGTTAAATCTGGAAGTACAATTTGTTGATGTTCATTATGTAGCTTAAGTGATAAAATGCTGGCTAAACTTACAGCTCACTTCCCATGAAACCCATATCCCAATCCACTTAGTCTTCATTTTATGTGCATATAATTGCATACATAGTTTCCACCAAGGGTTCCTCTTCTTGTATCATTGGTGATGGTTTTATGGACACCCTTCCCCTCCATCCAGGGAAAAGCATTTGACTGCTTGCCCACTCTCCTCAGTCCTTACTAATCTGTGGCCAAATTACGGTAAGAGTGCTAGATCATTTGTATGGAGGTTCAAGGTTCTGCTGTTTGCTTTCCTGCTGCTATTCAGACATTTCAGAGTTTCTAGATTGCCAAATGAGAGGATGTAGTTCTCTAAGTAAAGATTTGGCTAATTGCATTTTGGTTCTTGTGATTGAATTGCTGTCTATTCAGAGGAAATAAACTAACACAAGCAATATTGTCTGATATCAATGACATTACTTGGACTTCCTCTGACTCAATTAGATTGATCAATAAACAGACCAACTAATTTTAATAAATCCCTCTTTAAGCATCCTGTTGAATAAGGGCTTCATTAAATTAATTTTGTGTGATGAAACAAGATTGATCGAGTTAGGACTTTTCTTTTTGGAATGACAAAGGATAAGAGATGGCTTAATAGAGATTTATAAGATGATGAGAAACATAGATGGGGTGGACAGCCAGTATGTTTTTCCTGGGGTAACAATAGCAAATACCAAAGGACATTTGCAGGATTTCCCAAACGTTTTCTTTCCACTCAAATACCACTTTAAGTAATCTCTATGCCATAGATGCTCTGTGATTAGTAAGGGATTACTTAAGGTGGTATGTGAGTGGGGGAAAAAATGTTGAGAACCACTTCTGTAGACCCAGTTGTTACTGAAATATTGTGCTCGAGAAAAATTGTCATTGGCCCATTCCCTTTGGAGTTGAGAAACTGTGCACAAAATGATTAATTAAAACAGTGGTTTTCAAACTTTTTTCTTTCACTCACATACCACCTTAAGTAATCCCTTACTAATCACAGAGCACCAATGGCATAGGGATAATTTAAAGTGGTTTGTGAGTGGAAAGAAAAAGTTTGGGAAACCCTGGTTTAAGGTAATTGGAGGAAAGTTTGGGGAGACTTCAGAGGTAGCTTTTTTTGCACACAGTGGTGGGTACCTGGAATGCATTGCCATGATTGGTGGTGGAGTCTAGTACAATGGGATCATTTAAAAGACTCTTACATGGGTGTAAGAAAAATAAGAGAGCAATTGATGTGAGGTAGGGAAGGATTAGATTGTTGTGGGATAGGTTTATGTAGGTCAGCACAACATTGTGGGCCAAAGGGCCTGTGCTGCAATGTAATGAAATGAAATGCACTGAAAAGAATGTGAAATGGTAATACCTTTTGTTTTAGGCTGTGACTTTCAAAGTTTCACTTTTTGGGGGTGGGGGGATTAATTTTTTTTAGTATGATGGAGAAAGTATATAAAATATTTATAAATTATTAGACTAAATTAGGAAATTATGAATCCAAATCAACTAGAAGAAATAGAAATATTTAAATTGAAGACAGGCATGCCATCAGGTTCTGCTTCCCTATTCTTTGAAAGTGCCCATCTATTATATTGAGAAGACTGACATGGTGTAATATGGTGCTGTATGTGGAACATACAACTTAAACTGTGCAGCAGTATGGCACTGAAATTTTAGCTGGGATTTTGGACTTGAGTTGCTTGGATTGGACTTGACTTGCCTGAAGAAAGTGATCCCAATTAAATCCCAAGAGAGCTATATGGTGAATGGCTGATGCATGCATTGGGACAGGAATGGATGATGGACATCTACAACAAACGATGCATGCGGAAGACAAATAACATTGTGAAGGACTTCTCACACTCCTCTTGAAAACTTTTCTCCCTTCTGCTATCTGGTACCGTAGCATTTGGGCCCACATGCCCAGATTGTGCAACAGTTTTTCCCCCCCCCAAGCCATTAGGCTTTTCAATTCCTAGAACATATGTGTTATATTATGACTTGATATTAAACTCCTATTTATGTAAATCCGCTCCATGGTCCTGGAAATTGCTATCTCGTCTTTACTGTGCATTGCATTAGTAGTTTTGGTATGAATGACAAATAAAGATGACTTAACCTGGCTTGGGGAAATTGTTGACATTACAAAGGGAAATCTAGCATGGCCCTGAGAATGTTTTCCAGCCTCTTTTTTTTGATTATCATTCAAATCTTTACAAAATCATATCTCCAGTTATGAAATACCTATACAACTGTTTAGATGTCAAGGTTTATTCCTGCTTCCTATGTGTCAGTGCAGGTTCTTTGACTGTATCTCCTTCCGAATTTATTTCCTTGTTTCTTTATGATGCCTGTCCAATCCAAGTCCTGCCAAAGCAATGCTATAAAAGGTCACGTCCTGATTTTTTTTTTCTTATGCCTCAACGGCTTGAAATTGGAAAATTATCCCTGCACCCTTTGCCTCCAGTAGTGTTTCATGTTTGAATAACTGTTTGTGTTGTGGGATGAGGGATAGCAGACTGGGATGGTGTAGGGGAGCCAATGCTTCAAAATTTCTTTGCATGCAGGAAGGTCAAACAGCACTGAAAGAAAAATCTGGTGAAAAATAACATTTCAGTAAAATGTATTTTTCTTTTCTCAATTGATGGTTGGGGGGCAGGTACATCATCTCATTATTTTGTCATTTAATGCATCCTGTAAAGTCAAACTTTCAGACAGATTCTAGGAAAGAGGTTCAAAATCAAGATTCCTTTATGGTCATGTAATCGTACACAACATGTAATATTACATGAAATTGCCTTCTGCTTGCTATAAGGCAAACAAAGAGTTGCTATTAGTGTCGCCCAGCACCCGTTACAGTACGAAAGAAAGAGAAGCAAAAGAATCACCAGCTGTCTGTGGATTTGCTTCCAGGGCTCCCGCAGCTTCTCAGACTCCTGTTGCATCCATCAGCAACCCGAGCTCCATAGCTAAACCTCCAACACAATCAGCAAGCCTTCATCATCTGAGGACCTTCAGGAGCCCTTCCTGTCCTCAGCACCCTCTAATCCTGGCTCCAATACCTGATTTGTCTGAGCCACTCTCCAGAAGTCTGCAGCCCATGCATGCCTCCCGACTGCAAGTCGCCTATAGCCATCACCGTCCTGTACGGTTATCTCCTCCTCCTCCTCCTCCTCAATGTAGGGTATTCTCCATGTTTCTGGTGCCCTGCGCTGGTCCACTGCTCCCTGGAGTCTACAACTCCTGGTGGCTGCTGCCAAGCACGGACCTGTGGTTGCATACATCTGTCAGCACCTCTGAAAGGTCATTTAACCCCTGTACCAAGCAGTCAGCTTTTGGAGCTGCGGAGTCTCTCAGCTCTCCCAGATCCTTTCCAGTGGCAGCACCACCATTTTGTTTTCCTCTGTTGTCCTTCACTTTAAATTTCTGGACCATTTGCTCATTGAACCACAGGTAATGAGAATACTTTCCTTTGTCTGCCCGATCTAAAGTTATTATAGCCTTGAATATCTCCTCTCAACCTTCTTTTTCTTACTCTGACCTTGTAACTGGAAATCTAATCCCTGGAGCAGTTTTCTTCAACTAGAACCTTTGCAACATTGCCAAAGCACGATAATCATCATTGTTCACAGTACTCTAGCTGTGGCCCAATATGTATTTCATGAAGAGACAAGGTAATTTCTTGTTTTATGTACTCGGTATATTCTCTTTAGAATTTTGAGATTCAAATAGTTTACTGGACAATCTTGCCCTTCCAAACCTTGCAAAGATTTAATCGAGTGTATGCCCAGTCCATCACCTTTTGCACCCTTTCAAAGTTGTGCTTTTAAACTTGTCTGTCTTGTCTTTTTGCCAAGGTGCATTACTTCACACTTGCCTGTTAAATTTCATCTGCCACATACTTATGCAGTCTGCCAATCCATGTATGTTCTCTTCCAATCTATTGAAATCCACTCCTATCTTATCGTATATCTAAGGTTATGGCATCTGCAAATCTTAAAACATTGCCATGCTAATTCATTTCCAACTCATTAAATGTATCTAGAAAAACATCAGCCTTGCCATCTTCCAGTCTGAAAAACATTTACTTTTTTCTATCATGCTTATTACCAACAGTGACCTTTTTTCCTCCTCTCTGCCAGTGATCCCTCTTGTTTTCCATGGCATTTCAAGTGCTCATCCAGATACCTTTTTAAATGTTGGTGGAGTACTAGCCTCCATGACCTCCTCAAGCAGTGCATTCCAGATTTCAACTACTCTCCGGATGAAAAAAAATATTCTGTCTCCTAATGCAGAAAAATTGAAATGATGAGAAACTTTCCCCCGAGCAGATTTGTCTGGAGTAAAGGCAGATTTGCTCGGGGGAAAGTTTCTCATTGTTTTTGTGCCTTGTATTTTTATTATGCCTCAATGAGCTTTCCCCTTGACTGCCTTCTTTCTCTTCAAAGAATTCAACCAGGTTACTCGAACATGATTTGACTTTCATAGATCTGTGACAGCTCTCCTTTAAATTTTTTTGAAATTTAAATTAAAAATTTTAATCTAATAGCTCTCCTGTATTAACCCAGACTTTTTGAAATATGAATTATTTTTTCTTTCTTAATACTCCTGTGCAAGTTATCGCCATTTGCCTTTCTCTAGCCCTCGGGCATCTTCCCAGCCTCCAAAGAAGACTTTGCCATTTTCTTCTTAATTTCTCTCAACATGTTAGGATGCAACTCATTTTAACCAGGAACACACTCCTTACTTCATCCATTATCTCTCCTGCATCCACTTTTACCTAGATATGAAAATTATCCTCTTCATTGATAAAGGCTGATCTAAAGCCCACATTATTTCAACTATGCCCTCCTCTATACATAAAATATTATCTTGCTTTTAAATTGACTCTGGTTTTCCTTTTATCGCCTGCTCACTGCTCACATCACTGCAAGGCACGTTGATTTCTGGGGTTCCCTTTTGCTAAGTACCAAAGTGTTTCCAGAATCATTCTTTGCTCCTCTTTTATCTTTCTTTTCACCTCCCTTTTCAATTTTGCATTTTTAACCTGGTTTGCGTGAAGATTTGCTGGCACTCCATATCACCATATAACAGCACAGAACAGGCCAGTTCGGCCCTACTAGTCCATGCCGTAACAAATTCCCACCCTCCTAGTCCCACTGACCAGCACCCGGTCCATACCCCTCCAGTCCTCTCCTCTCCATGTAACTATCCAGTCTATCCTTAAATGTAACCAATGATCCCGTCTCAACCACGTCTTCTGGAAGCTCATTCCACATCCCTACCACCCTTTGCGTAAAGAAATTTCCCCTCATGTTCCCCTTATAATTTTCCCCCTTCAATCTTAAACCATGCCCTCTAGTTTGAATCTCCCCCACTCTTAATTGAAAAAGCCTATCCACATTTACTCTGTCTGTCCCTTTTAAAATCTTAAACACTTCTATCAAGTCCCCCCTCAATCTTCTACGCTCCAGAGAAAAAAGCCCCAGTCTGCACAAGCTTTCCCTGTAACTCAAACCTTGAAATCCTGTCAACATTCTCGTGAACCTTCTCTGCACTCTCTCTATTTTGTTTATATCTTATAATTTGGTGACCAAAACTGTACACGGTACTCCAAATTTGGCCTCACCAATGCCTCGTACAATTTCATCATAACCTCCCTACTCTTGAATTCAATACTCCGATTTATGAAGGCCAACATTCCAAATGCCTTCTTCACCACACCATCTACCTGAGTATCAGCCTTGAGGGTACTATTTACCATCACTCCTAAATCCCTCTGTTGCTCTGCACATCTCAATAGCCTACCATTTAATGCATATGAGTCCTTTGTTGTTTTTTCATTTTCAGTTTTGGTCAGTGATGTGTGACTTTGATTTCCAAATTTGTGTTTCAAGTAACTCCCCTATAATCTCCTATCATTTTATTATGGTTTTACCTGCCAGCATTTTATTCTGCTTTACATTAGATAGAAACTGGCTTGTTCCATCAAAGTTAGCGGCTCTTCAACAACATCCTCTCTTGATAAGAAATCATGCTTTATATTGTTCCTTGTTCTACATTACCAATCTAAACCTTGTGGTATGATTGCAAATGCTGAGTATTTTCTCACTGATGTGTGTCCACTTACTAGATTCAGTGTACATTTGTTAAAAGATCAGTTGAACAGATTATGAAAATTCCTTCCATCCTTTGCTCTTGATAATATCATCCCAATTAATATTCTCATTGGAGGTTTCAATATCACCACCTTGTTCTAACTCCTTCCCTATTTTTCTTGAAAACTTGGGAATAGAGGCATAAGATCAGAAATTAGCCCTTTGCACTTTGAGTTCACCTTGATTTTCCTCAGCAAATTAAAATGCAGCCTACTTGAACCAGGTGATGGGATTATTTTTGACCACTCTTCAACACTAATCCACCATTAATTCCATGTTCCCCCCCCCCCCCCATCCCCCATATACTCCAGTCTCTCCTAACATTCTACCACTCGCACAAAAGGGATAATTTACAATACCTGATTATTCCACCAATCTAGGATGTAACTAGGATGTAGGTCGAAACCAGAGCATCTGTAGGGTAATATCATTCTTGCTGCTCAACTCTAACCAAATAATTTTAGACCTTTGTAATCTCTAAGTGGTTGCAGAATATTCTTAAGGGGAAGAGTGAGCAGCCAGAGGTCATGGTGCATATTAGTACCAATGACAAAGGCAAGAGTGGGTAGAGGTCCAGCAAAGAAAGTTAGGAAGTTAGAAAAGAAGTTGAAACAGCAGGACCTCCAAGGTGGTCATCTCTGGATTACTCCCTATGCCACGAGCTAGGGAAGGTCAGAACAGACAAATGAGTGGCTAAAGAGATGGTCCGAGGGCAGGGTTTTGAGCCTTTTCTGGGGAAGGGGATGACCTGTACAATTGGGACGGGTTGCAAACTGAACTGAACTGGATCCGATGTCCTGGAGAACCATTATCCTGGCAGGGAGCTCGTATAGAGATTGTTTGGAAGGACAGGCAGGTAGGGCAAAATTACAGCCATGAGGATGAGTTGCAATGCAATAAGGATGCAGTCAAAGCAAAAAGTAACAAATACAGGGCTATGGTTTTGTGTTTACAGCATAAGAAATAAAGTGACCTGCATGACCTTGTCATGCAGCTGCAGATTAACAGGGATGATGTGTAGCATTCACTGAGACATGGATGTCATTGGGAGCTTAATGTTCAGAGATAGACAGTGCATTGAAAGGATAGGCAGGTAAGTTGAGGGGTGGTGTGTCTCTGTTGGCAAGGAATAATATTAAATCAATAGAAAGAGGTAACGTAGGATCAGACGATAGAATCATTGTGGGTTGAGTTAAGAAATAGAAAGGGTAAAAAGACACAAAGATAAAGAGCTGGTTGATGCCACTTGCCATTGGGGTGACTCTCTTAAAGTATCTCCTTATCCCTGCTTATGAAGAGTCTTTATTAGTATACTAGTAGGATAGCTGGCATTGTCAGGGAAATAAAACACTCAGTTGTTGACTATATATGGTTGAAACAAAATACCTAAAAAGCTTGATGGTAATTCTTAGCAGACTCTTGTTATCTGCTCAAGGAATACATGGTAGCATCAGCACTGAGGTGGGCTTGGCATTTTTTCTCAGTTTCCTGTTACCTGCTCCTTGTATGTCTGGAAGCAACAGCAGTGAGGTGAGACTGATGTTCCTCTGCTGTCTCAGCAGTGTAACTAATTGAACTTTTGAACTTCATATGACCATAAAGGTTAAATTTAATTTGGTCATGTTTTTCAGCATCAAATATTATCCCTACTGAACCTCCTTGGACATTTCTAAAGTGCTCCATATTGATTTGCAGGGAGAACATACATGCATGCACAAATATATATTAGATTAGTAAGGCTTTATCTGTTAACTTGGGGAAGGGAAGATTAATTATCTATAAAGTTATTTTTCATCTTTTGGCTGGCTCCATGGAGGTGGAGGAACCTGCAGATACAGCGATGGTTAAATGTTGTCAAAGAATATAACTGAAAATAAGGCAAAATGCTTTAAGGTTCATGTATTCATGCAAGTGAAGTTTGTTCATTGTAAGTACAGTCGAGTATTTTGTTTTTTAAGCATTATTCTTAATGCAGTCATTAATTTGGCATTGCAAAACCCATTTATCTGTCATCTACCAATCACCATAAGTGTTGGATACTAGGGGTTTTACAGGTATACCTCGCTTTACAAATATTCAATTTAAAAAATTCGCTTTTATGAAGAAAGCTGTATTCACTTTTACGAAAGGGTTTTCACTTTTACAAAAAATGTAAGCTATTACAGAAGCTGTGCAGACACTCCGAGCAACTCCTTCCCCGAGAACTGTGCCCAACATCAAGGTTTTGAACTGTGTTTGTGAGCATCTGTGCTTTATCTCGATTTATATTGTGCATCCATTAGCAGGATGCGCCCCAAGGTATTGGAAAAGCCTAAGAGAGCCCATAAGGGTGTTATGCTTACCATAAAACTGGACATAATTAAGCATTTGGATCGTGGTGAATGAAATAAAGACATCATGCGTTGAACCTGCCTCTGTCCACCATTCATACCATTTACATGCAGAGAGAAAAACAATTTTGAGTTCTGCTTGCAACAAAGTGATCTCTTTTAGTCGGCATCCAGTAATGGAGAAAATAGAAAGTCTATTGCTTGAGTGGACTGATGGGTGCACAATGCATAGTGTTCCATTAAGCTATCTTATACTTAAGGAGAAATCAGTCACTCTTTTTCATAAGCTGAAACAGAAAGCACTATGGTGATGAAAATGTTGTGAAAGTGGAATTTAAAGGTAGTCATGAGTGGCTTGATCGATTTTTCAGGCAAATGCAGTGTCATAGCTTTTGGAGAGAGTGCTGTGGCTGATACTGGACCTGCTGAAAAGTTCAGAGAACTGAAGAAAATAATCACAGAAGGTGCTTATTCATATAAGTAAGTGTTCAATGTAAGTGTGATGAAACTCCATTTATTGGAAAAAATTGCTGAGCAAGACATTAATTTCAGTGGAAGAAAAGCAGGTTAGAGGACACAAGGCATCGAAGGACAGGTTTACCCTAATGCCTATTATGAATGCCATTGGTGATCCTGCTTTTAGGCCTCTAATGGTGTACGATTCAGAAAATCTGAGGTCACTTAAAAATAGTAGACCCTTTCACATTGGCACCTTATCCCAGTAATTGACAGCCAATCTACCGGTTAAAGGTCCAGTGTGAAAGCTTTTTAATTGGCATGCAGGCATCATCAGATGCTGGGAATGATACTCTCTAGGTAGGGTGTATCATCCCTGCCGTCTGATGACACCTGCATGCCGATTAGCCCAATGTGAAAGGGACAGTAAGACAAATTGGTGACGTGCTGATAACATTTTGCGTGCGTGCAGGAATGTGAAGGATACAAAAGATTAAAAAGATATAAATTTTGCCAAACTATATAAACCTTTATAAATTTCTAAAGGTACGTGGGAAAGTCGCAGTGGGGAGGGGAGAGAGAGAGCGCGTAATGGCAGATCCGCCCTCCCAGAATTCTGTGCATACAGCCCTTTCTCTGCTGCATGGAATTCTGGGAGGGCAGGTTCATCATTGCTCTACCATGGTCTTTATAAATTGTGCGTCTATGCATTTTATACCACCTTCCCATGATCTTTTATAAAGGTTTATGTAGGTCAGCACATCAACAGGGGCTGAAGGGCTCATTCTGTGCTGTACATAATACTTAATTCTACTATAATTAGACATGACTAATTTTGTTTACAAAAGATCATAATACATTGATCAGGATTTAGGGCAGGCTCACCATTGCTCGAAGCATCACTCAGTTGCCATCGGTAGAGGACAGAATCCCCTATCCCTTGTGATGAGTGTGAAAGGACACAGAGAACCAGTTAACAGTTGTCCAGTGTGAAAGGCAAAAACAGCTTCCTTCACCAGTTCACTGTACGACCAATTTACTAGTTAGCCAGTGAGAAAAGGACTGTTGATAAGAATACACTTCCTTTTGTGTTTCATTAACAACAAAGCATTTGGAACACCCAAGTGATTTTCTCTGAGTACATGAATGAATACATAAGTCCTTTTGTTGAAAGATACTGTAGGGAAAAATCGCATCAATGATAATTGTGCTGTTTATCCACCTGGCATTACTGAGTATGGTGGCAATATTCGTGTTGTATTTTTACCACAAATACGACGTCGATGCTGCAACTGTGTGAGCAAGGCCTAATAGCCACAGTTAAGGCTTACAACACACATTTTATTGTAAGAGCCATTGACAGAGAGGGCAACTCTGAAGCATCTTTGTGAGAGATCTGGAAAGACTACAATGTAGAATTGGCAATCGGCAACCTTGGAAATGCTCTCGATAAGCTAAAAGTCTCGATGAAAAATGGCTTTTGGAGGAAACTGTCCCTAAGCAGTGAACAATTTTAAAGGCTTTGAACAAACAACAATAAATACAGAAGTAGCAAAACTAGTTAAGGAGGCTGGGTTTGTGGAAGTTGATAAAGATGATGTTGAAGAGATTTCGGCATCCCATCACCAAGAACTGACAGATGAAGACTTGATGCAATTGCAAGAGGAAAGGATACAAATCAAAACTGAATGCAATAGGGAAAGTACCTAAAGTGAAGTCATTCAGGAACTGAACGGGAAGTACTTGCATGCAATTTTCGCCCAGTTGACAATGCTGCAATGTATGACTTTAATTTGAAAAGGCATGTACATTTAGAGCAACTTTGCTGGATGCTTTGAGTGCCCACAAAGAACTGATTGATAGAAAAACACGTGAGGCTAAACAGTCAAGCATACTGTCATATTTCAAGTCATAGCAGATGACGAAACTCAACATTTGTCATCAGCCTCCTGTACCTCCCACCAACCTAACTTCACTGGGCTTACATTATTTCTATTTTATAGGATATGTATTATTTCTACTTTTATTGAATGTTAGTGTTATTTTATGTTTTATGTGTTATTTGGTAGGTTATTTTTGGATCTGGGAATGCTCAAAAAATGTTCCCATAGAAATCGACGATAATCGCTTCTTTGCTTTACGCCATTATGAAAGATTCCATAGGAATGCTCTAGTTTCATAAAGCGGGGTATACCTGTACTCTATTTTGATTTTAAAAAGGCCTTTGGCAAAGTCCTCCACATGAAGCTGCTTCACAAAAATGGTGCATGGAATTACAGGAACTATACACGGATCCTATTCTGGTTGGCTACCTGTTGGCTCCACAGAGGTCAGTGTTGGGGCCACTTCATACGTTAATAATTTGGATTGCGGAAAAAATGGCTTTGTGGCTAAGTTTGCAGATGATACAGAGGCTCCTTATTCAAGATAGGATGTGGTGGCATTGCAGAGGGTTCAGAAAAGATTTAAAAGAATGATTCCTGGAATGAAGGGATTAGAATATGAGGGATATTTAATAGCCTTTGGACTGCACTCCTTGGACATCAGAAGAATGAGTGGGGATCTCATAGAAGTATTTGGAATGTTAAAAGGCCTGAACAGAGTAGATGTGGCAAAGTTGTTTCCAATGGTAGGGGAGTCCAGAACAAGAGGGCATAACTTCAGGATTGAAGCGCGCCAATTTGAAACAGAGATGCAGAGGAATTTCTTCAGCCAGAGGGGAGAACCTCTGGAATTTGCTTCCTGGACGGCTGTGGAAGTGAGGTCGATGGGTGTACTTAAAGCAGAGGTTGATACCTATCTGAATAGTCAGAATAGCAAAGGTGATGGGGGGAAGGCAGGAAAGTGGGAGAATGGATCCGCTTGTGATGAAATGATGAAGCTACACCTCTTTTCACCCCTTCCCCTCTCTCTCCCCATCCCCTCCCTCCATCTCTCATGCCCCTCTCTCTCCCTCCCCCTCCCTCTCTCTCCCTCCCCCTCCCTCTCTCTCCCTCCCCCTCCCTCTCTCTCCCTCCCCCTCCCTCTCTCTCCCTCCCCCTCCCTCTCTCTCCCTCCCCCTCCCTCTCTCTCCCTCCCCTCCCTCTCTCTCCCTCCCCCTCCCTCTCTCTCCCTCCCTCCTCCCTCCCTCTCTCTCATGCCTCTCCCTCATATCATTGGTCACAGAGATGCCTGTAACCAATCGAAGACTGAAATCCTCTGCATCATTTACATGTCGATGTTTTCCATGCATCTTCTAACAACCTCACTCCTTGTTCCATGTTATGGATGACATTAAAAGTTTGCCCACCCACCAGTCTTTAATGTTGAGTGCCATTTTGAAGGTAGGTTTTATTGGCAGGTTCTTAGAGGAATTGGATCTACCCCTTGATTTGACCTTCATTTCAATTTCCACATTTATGAATGCTTGTCACATTTTTATTCAGCAGGTGCTGTTCTACACACATTTATTAATCGCTCACACACAGATGCTGCCTGACTTCTATTTTGAGTGTTTTCTTTTTATTTCAAAACAAGTGATAACGTCAAACCCCACATTTTGATCTTGCATGGTATTTTTTTAAAAATCAGGTCTGTTGACATTACAACATGATTTTATGTGTCATGTTTTTATGGACAAAATTGAAAAATAGTACTCGATCATTGTAACAGTGAATAATCAGGAATAAAGAGATATTCTACTATTTAAGTGCACAGAATCAATTAATTCTGTTCATCCATGATCTACCATAAAGCTTTTCTAATCTTTTGGTCAGGTTGAACAGATGCTTTGCACAGGAAGTTTGTTGAAGGTTGCAGCTTGACTAAGTATGACTCAGATGTGAGTCATAGCTTCCTGGGAGGATAGAGCAATGTGCTATGCTGATAAAGCTTTCTATCATTAGTTAATTCATGAGGAGAGTTCCTTTCTGAATCAACAAGAATAGATTCTGCAAGGAACTCTGCAAGGAAATGAGCCCATTTTTTAATTGCTTGAATGCTGGTGATGTAATGGCACATGGCTGTAGGAGAGGTTATGATGAGAGTGGAACTGTTTTAGATTCTATCCTGATTTTTCCTGGGAGGAATAAAGGCCTTTTCACACTTGCGTTCCACTAAATGGGCTGTTCAGTGTCCCAGGACAGGAATGGCGGATTGGCTTTACACACTTGACCACTCTTAACTGAGGCACTGCATGTGTTCACACTTGCAGGGAGCCATTCCTGGGGTTAAGACTGTTCTACCTTCTACCAGTGAGGTCATGATGCAACGAGCGACGGTGAACCTGCCCTAAATCCTGATCAATGTATTATGATCTTGTATTTGAACAAAATGGATCATGCTCAATTATAAGATCACTAAGTTTCATGTACAATTTGAGCCCTTCAGCCCCTGTTGTTGTTGTGCTGACCTATTAAACCTTTATAAGGGACTGTGGGAAAGTTTTAGCAAGAGCAGGCAATTTTTAAACAGCATGGGAAAGTTGGTAGCACTATAGTGCACGATATAGAAATACCATGGGGAAAAAAGTGATGGCAGAGCTGTGTGCTATAGCGCTACCAACTTTCCCAAGCTGTTTAAAAATTATCCGCTATTACTATTTATTTCCTCTCTCTTGCTCTCCTGCTGCAACTTTCCCACGGCAAAGTTTATATCTTCATTTTAATCTTTTCTTCCTTCACGTTCCTGCACTCATGTAAAAACATGGGTCATTTCTATCCCAGAATGCAATTGCCGTACTACACTTGCCTGATTGCAACACTGGCATCTGCAGACGCCGTGGATTGTACTAGGGGTGGGGGCAGTCTATACCTGGCATGAGATGATGCTTTCTCATGCCAACGTTGAGAAGATTTTGCTTTCACACTGGACCCTTTTTAGGCTGATTGGCTGTTAATTCCTGGGACTACTCGCAAATATGAAAGGGGCTTAAGATTTGGAGGACATTCTTGGAGGTTCAGACTAGCATAACAACAGATTGGGCAGTCTGCAGCAAATGATCATTAACTCTGTGTTGAAAGTGGTGGAGAGATATGGAGTTTGCAGAGTAGAGAAATGTTATTTAACGTTACATGATGCTGAACCAAGCCATGAAAGACCTCAACAATGAAGACGCTGTTTACATCCGGTACCGCACGGATGGCAGTCTCTTCAATCTGAGGCGCCTGCAAGCTCACACCAAGACACAAGAGAAACTTGTCCGTGAACTACTCTTTGCAGACGATGCCGGTTTAGTTGCCCATTCAGAGCCAGCTCTTCAGCGCTTGACGTCCTGTTTTGCAGAAACTGCCAAAATGTTTGGCCTGGAAGTCAGCCTGAAGAAAACTGAGGTCCTCCATCAGCCAGCTCCCCACCATGACTACCAGCCCCCCCACATCTCCATCAGGCACACAAAACTCAAAATGGTCAACCAGTTTACCTATCTCAGCTGCACCATTTCATCAGATGCAAGGATCGACAACGAGATAGACAACAGACTCGCCAAGGCAAATAGCGCCTTTGGAAGACTACACAAAAGAGTCTGGAAAAACAACCAACTGAAAAACCTCACAAAGATAAGCGTATACAGAGCCATTGTCATATCCACACTCCTGTTCGGCTCCGAATCATGGGTCCTCTACCAGCATCACCTACGGCTCCTAGAACGCTTCCACCAGCATTGTCTCCACTCCATCCTCAACATTCATTGGAGCGCTTTCATCCCTAACGTCGAAGTACTCGAGATGGCAGAGGTCGACAGCATCGAGTCCACGCTGCTGAAGATCCAGCTGCACTGGGTGGGTCACGTCTCCAGAATGGAGGACCATCGCCTTCCCAAGATCGTGTTATATGGCGAGCTCTCCACTGGCCACCGTGACAGAGGTGCACCAAAGAAAAGGTACAAGGACTGCCTAAAGAAATCTCTTGGTACCTGCCACATTGACCACCGCCAGTGGGCTGATATCGCCTCAAACCGTGCATCTTGGCGCCTCACAGTTCGGCGGGTAGCAACCTCCTTTGAAGAAGACCGCAGAGCCCACCTCACTGACAAAAGGCAAAGGAGAAAAAACCCAACACCCAACCCCAACCAACCAATTTTCCCCTGCAACCGCTGCAACCGTGTCTGCCTGTCCCGATCGGACTTGTCAGCCACAAACGAGCCTGCAGCTGACGTGGACATTTACCCCCTCCATAAATCTTCGTCCGTGAAGCCAAGCCAAAGAAGAAAGAATTAAAGTTGCATTGCATTAGAAGGCACTGATGGAGAATGAAGAATATCTTGTGTCCCAGTCGATATTTAACTCTCAACCAACTTTGGAAATGGATGATTTGAATATTTATCTATATTTGCTATTTTCATTGATCAAGTTTCACCCACTCCCTACTATCCTACCATTCATGTGACTATTATGGTTTTTAGACTGCAGGCATTTAACGGGATAACCAAGGAATTTTACTGCTACACAGGCAGTCTGAAAAGGAATGTGCAGGAATTTTGAGACAGTACCTGCACCGCAATTTATCCTGCAGGACACCTACATGTTTCTGGAGGAGGCTTGCAGTGTAAATTGTACCGGAAAAATTAGTTGACAGTCATCCACTCTACTGCACGTCCAACCACCGGGACTGTTGCAGTCTAACAAGATGCCCAGTATGAATGACTACACAGACAGTAATTACGTTAATTCTTTCTGAAATTTTCCTGTCATTGCAGTCTAAAAACCATGTATAATGCATTTTATATTATAACAGTGGTGACATAAAAAGTATTTTAATGGTGGGAAGATGATTTTGGGAAAACACTTCACCTAGATTATTAAATATAGGGTCTGTACCAGATTTTGATCCTTCCCAGGAAGGAGAAGATCGATTTCTTATACAACCAGTCGATGGATACAGGCACCTTCTTCAAGCTCAGTGAGGAAATGGATTTTGTGTGTTAAACCAGTTTTTAATTGAATAAAAATCTAGGAGTGTGGCTAAATTTCATCTGGCTATATGGCCATATGGTGCACTTCTTAAAGTATTAAAAGGATGAGTCTGAAGATTTAAGTTAAAGCTCTGCCCAAAGGTTATACTTGATCCATAAAAAGAGTATTCATTCATTCACCCTGGCCTTTCAATTCTGTGATCACTCCCAAGGTAGTTGAAATTGTAACCATATCTTTATCCCTCTAATTCTATCCCAACCCTCCGAGGAAAGGCCCAGGAAAGAACCATAGGTCCATCTGTCCAGTCTCAAATAGGTATGTAGCCTGGTACCCTACGATCTATCTCTTCCCTGACTGCTCAGGGACATTTCGATACAAATATTTTATGTCCTTGCAGCAAAGATATCAGTTTGTTCCTTTATCATAAGGACAGAGAATCTACAAAGCATCACAAGTTTTATAGAAGCAGAGTAATCTCTTCAGCAAAATGCAGTGAGTGGGGGATTATCACAATATATATCGTGCACAATTTATCGTCATCACATATTGTAAAGAGATCTTCAAGTATAATTAATTCAATAATTATTCAAACACCATGAGCTTAACAGTATCACTGTATACAGGTAGTTTCAGATAAGATGCTGGGAATTTGTCTTGTCTACCTTCTCAAATGTAAATAAATCTTTGTTATATTTGAAGGGGAGTAAGGAATTCTCTCCAATCCCATAATCAATGTTCCTCCCCAAAACCAGTATTTGATTATATTTAATTATTTGTGGGAGCTTTGTGCCCAATTGAAGTAGATTTACAAGCATTATAATACTGATTACATTTTAAAAGTAGTCCATTAACTATATAACAAAAAAACAAGAAGGAAAAAGCCATGAAAGATGCCATAAAAAGGTTATCTTTCTTGCCTTAATAATTTCAGGCTCCACTTGAGTGGCGATGGACCAGATCAGCTGACTTGTTTTGCTCCTCTATGTTCTCCGTCCCTTCTTTCAGCAGTTCCCAGAGTCTCTTTCTATTTGCTCAACAAATCCTAGACCCCAGACTTGTCTGTAGCAGGATCTTGTAACAATACCAGTCACATTCCTGGATTGGAGGGATGATCTGCTGTGCACCAAGGGATATTTTTGTGGGGGGTGGGGGGGGGGGGGAGAGAAAAATAGTTACTTGGGTAAAACAGATATCTCATGATGTGATTTAAATGCTTTGGTTTAAAAATTGAAAAATAATTGCTTTTATCATTCAATTTTGGTTCCCTTCCAACAATAAAAAGTTAAAGTCTATTTCCTTTTGCAGCTCACAGCAATTAATTTAAAAAAATGAAATTCTATTAATTTTGACTAGTCTGCGCAAGTCAGGCACCATTTTTTAAATAAAGAATGGCTACATATTGCAAACAAAGGGAGCACTGTAGTCTGAATTGCTGCCTCTCAAGGAGATTTTAATCCACTGTCCATTCAAGTGTGCTTGAGATACCCAGTCACAAGATTTCAATAAAATGACTATTGCCCATTGACTAACCTCTCAAAATCAGATTATCTAGATCTTTATCAATGGTGTTTGTGGGATTTTGTGTGGAAATTATGTGGATTTCTTTTCTTTAATAATGGTAATTAAACCTAAAAATTATTTCTATTGTGCTTGATGTTTATTGAGGTCTAGGGAAGTCCACAGGTGGACTGGAGTTGAGGTGGCAATGAAGTTGACTGAAGTCTTTTTAAATGGTGAAACTGGCTTGAATGGGTGTGTCACCTGCTCTTGGTTTTAATTTGTATGTGCTCTATTATAGTAAATTTTAATGATTTTGTGTCCTGCACTAATAATTGTAATGATGTCATAAAGACAGTATGAAGAGTTAAATTGTCCAATTCGGCCCTGATGAAGAGATTTATCAACCACCCATCATTATCATCAGATGTTAGTAATTCTGAACCTAATAGAGGGCTACAAGATTATGAGAGGCATACTTAGGGTGGATAGACAGAACCTTTTCCCTAGGGTGACAGTAGAAAATACCAGAGGACATCTGTAGAAGGTGAGGGGAGGAGAGTTTTGTGGAGATGTCAGGGGTAAATTTTTATTTTACGCAGAGTAATGAATGCCTGGAATGCATTGCTAGGGGTGGTGGTGGAAGCTTGTACAATTTGGATATTTAAAAGGCACTTAAACAAGCACCTGGATGTAAGAAAGATGGGGAATTATTGGTGTGAAGTAGGGAAAATTGAAATTGTTGAATAGGGTTACATAGATTGGCACAACATTGTGGGATGAAGGGCTTGTATTGTGCTGTTCTATGTTCATCACTGTCAATAATATTCCTACCCAGATTATTACCAAGTATTTTTCAGATATTATTATCATCATGTGATTGGTTCATAGAGTCGAGTGATTTGCAATACTGAAATATTCTTGTCATCCGTAACTTAATATATCGTTGGAGATTTTATTGCATGATATTCTGCATTCATTAGCACTGCTCTCGTGCTTCCACTATTAGTTGATAGTCCATTTTCAATGTCCTGTAATATATTCCACAAACTACTTGGACCAGAAGATTTAATTTTTATTCTCAATCACTCCTAAATTGTCTTGTTGGGTTGGCAGCCAAACAGTGAGATTGAAATTAAGTTACACCAAAACAAAAGTTAATAATCCTGTACTTGTTTTACAGAAATGCTGGCCAAGAAACGCTCTTGTGTTGCTTTGGAAATGGCCCTAGAAACTGTATTGGTATTGGCTTGAACAACTTGATACTGAAGGTATTTAAATGATAGAAATGGCAGAAATGTGTGAGGAATCATCCCACAAACCATATCATTTCATATCATATCATATCATGAAGAGAAAGAAAGATGGTCAACAAAGTCCTTTTATTCTAAATGCTTCTCAAAACTTTTCTGAAGAATTTTTCATCTTGGTTAGTCACATATGCTATTGAGTTGGCGGATGATGGGTTCCTGCCCCACTGCAGAACCACTTATTGTTTAGATTGTGCTCTGTAATGAGTGGGCAGTTCATTGTTTGCACTCCATTCCTGCAGATGATGTTTTATTAAACTGGAACCCTTTGTATCTCCTAGTTGATAAAGATTCCATTAAGAGGAAGAGCGAGTTTTGGTGTATGGCTAACATTTCACTGTCAATCAATAACCTTACTGCCCTGCACCCACTGAAATATAAAATGAACATCTATTCACTATGCAATCTTGCTGTATACAAACAGTTGCTATGTAAGTGAATTACAGAAGTTAGTATTTAACATTACTGACTGATGTGACTACCAGGATTTGTTGGCAAGAATATTTTTCCTATTTTTGTAATGTGTGAAATGAAACATTCACTTAAAAACAAATGTGTAACATTTCTGCAGTCAATTTTAGGGGAAAGGGCTGTGAATAGTGAATTGCCCTTTAATTTATGATTTGGCATTCTTTGAAGAACCCTTAAAATCCCATGCAAACCTCAGTCTTTTAGTGTTTTCAAAACATAGTTTGTACCACATTGCATGCATCATTTAAAACATTAATTTGTTATATTAGCCAAGAAGTGACTATTTTTGAATTTGTGTGATTTTCAAAGTTGCCTGATTTAACCCCCAAAAAACAGTAGAAACATCTGTTTTTTACTTACCAAGCCTCTCTTTGTTATGATGTACTGAAAAAAACATTAATCCAATGGATTTTTTCTTAATTTCGTTTAATTTCATTTAGTTTGAAATGCATCCAAAATATATTCTAATTTTTTTGTTTTTTCAATGAGCTTTAATCCTGACCTTTTGTAAAATGTGCATGCTGCTTGCATGTTCCCCCTTTGACCACATGAGCTTGACTGTGTGCTCTCCTTTCCTCCCACATCCCAAAGAAATGTGGACTGGTAGGTGAATTGTCCCAGTATATAGGTGAGTGGTAGAACCTAATGAGGAGAGGAAAGAGGTTGATCAAGATGAGTGGAGAGCAAATTAGAATTGGTGTCATGCTTGATGGTCAGCGTGTATTCAAGGGGCAAGGGGCTTGTTGCCATGCTATAATCTCTAAAGATGGTTCTGCTGACTCACCACTGCAGTCACCTGGATTTGATTCTGAACCCCAGTGCTGTCAGTGAAATATGCACATTTCACCTGTGGGTTTCCGTCACATCCCAAAGACCGGCTGATTGGTTAAATTACACGAGAAAGAACAGACTCTCTAAAATATAAATTCAGCACACGATAGCTACTCAAGGCCAATTAACTGGAATTAAAATGTTTTCATATTATTTACTCTTGGAAAGTCTTTGTCCAGGTAGATGTGGCTGTAAGAGGTAGAGACAATATTTTACAGCGTCATCTATAATTTGAGTTGTGCTCTCATGCAAAGAAATAAGGAAAGTAAATTTCCCCAGGGACTAATGCTGGGACAATGTTCCTACATAAGATTTAGGTCAGTGTTAACTACTAGAATATTTAGCAGCTACCAGAAATACAGGAACTGGCAGAAGCCCCTTTCATAAAGCAAAAAAAACCTGAACATAAAGGCAGAGATTCTCCGCCATCTTGTCAGAAAATTCCCCTTCAATGAATGCTCCCTGACCAGCTCCAAGGTGCCGACTCCAATCCTTCTCCGAGGTAGCGGCAGAGTGCAGCGCTCTGCCACGCATCATGAATGTACAGCCACAGCTAGGGGCGGGCTGATGTCGTCGCGATGACACCGTCTGCCAGCGACTCAACTCGCTTCTCTCTCCCTCCATGACCTCCTCAGGGCAGGGGGGGCTGGTGGAGCTGTCAGGGGGTGACCAGGGTGGACTGTGACAACCACTCCGGCACCTCACTGGGCTGCTCGTCGGTGCCAGCAGCTCAATGTGTGGCAGACCAATGGCCATCTTCCCTACTCATAATTCCCTGCGCAGCTGGAACCATTCTGGGAATCGCAAAGTGGATCCAGCTGCGTGGGATATTATGAGTAGGGAAGACGGCCATTACTCTGCCACGTATTTATGATGGGCAGCAGCAGCTCTAGACAATGCACCGAGGTGCCGCTCTGCCTAAAAGTAGCACTGGAGCAGCCTTTTAGAGCTGCTCCATAAACCAGTAATTTAAAAATTTTAATCCACATTTGAAGCTGGTCTCGAAGCAGAGGCCCAGCATGAAAGAACCTAAAGAATGGAGTGAAGATGGTGAAAAGAAGAAACTGGCCAAAATCTTGCAACAAAAAAATTTGAGAAATGTGTTAACAGTCAATTGCATGACATGCGAAATTCAATTGTGCAAATGTCTGACCAGAATAATGCTTGTTGTAAGTAAACGGTGGAATGCACAAGTATAATTATAACTTGGGACATGTCTGATATAAAATGAATCAGCTACAGTGCAGCACAAGGCTAGTTGCTAATTATACACTGAGCCAGTTGACTGTAAAATGGTATGCAGCTTAAACCATCGCAGCTAAGAAATTAACTGGTGTCAATCAGCAAGCTTAGTTTAAGCTTTCACAGGATGCATGAGTAAATTAATTGAGGCCACTGAAAGGAATATTACAGTTGAATGTTAAAGGAACATCATCAGAATCTTGTAGGAGAGGCAAGGGTGAAGAGGTGGCCAAAGTTGGAGGATGTAAATGATTGGATGAACTAAGCTGGAATGAATGAGTTAATCTTCATTTCTCTTATTTGCAGTGGTCAGACAGTACCTTAAATTATTGGTCACTGGCCTTTGTTAATAAGAGAGTAAGCACATTTAGATTCAAAGATTGCTTCACACAGCATGTTATTTTAAACTGCAGCTCAATCTTTTCTGCTTGACAGTTTGTACTTCAGCTTGAAAGAGCTGTTTCTTAGATTAAATATTCACTTTGTTATTGAAAGCATACTGTGGATTAATTTTTAGAAGTTTCGTGCTTTTCCAAATTGATGCCCCTCGGTTATGACTGGAGGATTAGCCGGCTACATTGCATCTGGGAAATGAAATCATATTGTGGCAGATGTCAATCAAGTGGCGTACCCAGAATCAGAATTTATTGTCATGAGCACGTTAAAAAAATTGTTGTTTTAAGGCAACATTACAGGTGCAAAATTGCTATAAATTACTTTATATTAAAAAAAAATTGGTGCAAAAATAAGAGAAAGTAAGGGATTGTCTATGGTTCATTATCCATTCAGAAATCTGATGGCAGAGGGGAAGAAGCTGTTTGGGTGTTCATCTTCAGGCTCCTGTACCTCCTTCCTGATAGCAGTCGAGTGGGGATGGTGTGGCCTAGGTGATGAGGGTCCTTGAGAATAGAGACTGCTTTCTTGAGACACATCTTCTTGTAGATGTCCTTAATGGAGTAAAGGCTGGTGTCCATGATGGTGTTAGCTGTATTCATAACTCTCTGTAGTCTTTTCTGTCCTGTGCATTGGCACCTCCATACTAGACAGAGATGCAACCAGTCTGAATGCTCTCCATGGTACACCTGTAAAAAGTTGCAAGAGTCTTGGTGACATACCAAATGTCCTCAAACTCATGAAGTCTAGCTGCTGGTGAGACTTCTTCATGATTGCATTGACATGGAGGCCCCAGGATAGATCTTCAGAGATGTTGACACCCAGGAATTTGAACTTCTTAACCCTTTCAACTAATGAACCCTCAATGAAGACTGGTTTGTATTCTCCTGATATCTCACTCATGAAAATCCACAATTAGTTTCTTAGTTTTGCTAACATTGGGTGCAAAGTGGTGATTGTAACACCACGCAAGTAGCTGATCACTTATGTATGCTTCCTCATTGGCACCTGCGATTCTGCTGACAACTGTGGGGTCATCGTCAAATTTGTAGATGGAATTGTGCTTAGCCACATAGTCATGGGTGTAGAGCAGAGGGCTAAGCATGCATGCTTGAGGTGTGCCTGTGTTGATTGTCAGTGAGGAAGAGACATTTCTGATTCATTCTGGCAGTGGTCTTCTGATGACGAAGTCAAGGATCAGTTGTAGAGGGGGATGCAGAGGCCCAGGTTTTGAAGCTTGTTGACCAGTACTGAAGGTATGATGGTGTTGGAAGCTGACCTCTAGATGATGAAAAGTATGTGTTGCTCTATATGATCCAGAGCTGAGTGGAGAGCCAGTGAGATTGTATCTGCTGTGGAACGATTGAGTGGAACACAAATTGCAGTGAGTCCAGGTCTTGGATATGAGTTGATTCTGGCTGTGACCAACTTCTCAAAGCATTTCATTGTCATAGATGTGAATGACTACTTGTCATTGAGGCATCTTACTCTGCTTTTTACCCTTGGGATGATCTTTGAGATAAAGGCATACTTCTGGGACGACCAAAAATTCAACAATATGCTGTAGGGACACCATTGTACTTGAGGTGATTTTTTTTCTTGAATGTGACATCAAAGCAAGCCTTCAATACAATGACTGGCCAGCACCAATTACGGAGATAATTTAGCAGAAATTTCACAAAAAGGTAAAAATAAATGAAACCAATATTTTCAGCACACTTGGCTGTCCTGTTTGACAATCAGTACACAAAGTGTACTGATATTTTAAAAATTATAAATGGTATGGCATTTAAAAAAAAATAAATAAGAACTGCAGCAAAGTTTATATAAAGTGGCAACATGCCAACTGCACAGACATAACAGTATTGATCCTCATATATTAATAAATATTAATTTGATGGTGAACATCACCATCAAATTCAACAACTGAAGCAGTGACTCAAAGTTTGTGCCTCAAGCTCAAAATAGAATTTTACCCAGATTTCCCTCCTGAGGCGATAGATTTTCTTTGAATAACTAGCTCCATATACGGAATGGTACAAAACTAGCTTAAAACAGTCTTTCTAAATGACAGAAAGAATGAAAGATCATGTAATTTTTTTGTGAAATCTTTTGAGAATTTCTTAGTATTTCTTTATTAGTAACATCATAGTTTCAATATTGGAATGAGGGAAATATTGCAGCAAAGTGGATGCTTTTTAATCTAACTAAATGCTTTTCCTTTGTTAATTTTTTGTTTGCTTTTCCTCACTCAACTCCAGTTTGCTGTAATGCATTTTGTTTTACAGTTCTCTCAACAAAGTGACATGAAGTTTTGACAAATTTAACTTGCATCTTTTGTAAACAGATTTATTATATTATGCATGATGTGTGTCAAATGAGGTACCACAAGAAAACCCTTGCAGGCTACCACACTTTCCTGATTACTCCCAAATGCTGCAACCACCCTGTAAAGTAATACAAAGGGTAAAAGAATAGAATGTTTGTTTTCTCATTACGATAAATGCAAATTTTAGCTTTTATTTCTTTGATAGTTAGATGAGCAATTTGATGAAATGGAAAGGCAGCAACTACTCGTATTCAATGGTTAGAAAAAAAATCAGATATAATAAAAATATAAAGTTTAATTTTCATAATGAAATAATTTTCATGGATTATTATCACAATTTAAAGAATTAAGGTGTTTGGATGATCCGGAGATGTGCTGTCTGGTTTCTGGTTGTCATCATTCGATCCATTTATTTATTATTCATATACGTTAACCTTGTTTAGAGGGAGAGGCTTGATTATATGGGTTCTTTTCTATTTTTAGAGAAAATTAGATAAATGTGTTATATGAGAATTATAAACATTGATCATATTACAGAAGATGAAGATAAAATGAGAAGTATAAATTCCATTTTTACAAGGGAACTTTATTTATAAGTTGCCTTGAAAAAAGTACTTTTGTCTGATTTTATTGTATTTTTTTTAAACTACCCCCCCACCCCCCCACTGCGAGATTATCTTTTTTCCCTCTTTTTCTTTTCAATATTATCTTTAGATATAGTATGAAGAATGTATTAACTGTTAATTCAATTTAATCCTAGATTTAACATTTTGGATAAGATTAAGAAAAGAATTATGGTTATGTTTTTGATTTAAAATTTGTGTACATTATGTATATGATATGGTTTATGTCATTTACTAGATAATCATGTGTATAAGTTCTTTTATTAAATGCAAAAATTTTAAAAAGAAAGAGATAAGTGCACAGATGTCAAGGACCCAGTCAACAGTTAACAAATAATGGAATACTCACACCAAAGGGTTAAATTGTTCCTAATGTATTAAGAGTTGATAATCCTTGTAATTTGTAGAAAATTTTAATTCATTAATTTCTGCCCACCCTTGAATTTCTCTTTATTGCCTCGATTTTCCAACATAAGCAGAGACTCTATTTACAGAGCAATGCTCCTGACATTGGAATAGGATTCTGTGCATGTTTTCTTCTCTTTCATGTCTGGTCCATCAACAGCACCTAATAGCCTGAATACACCTGAGATTGTCAGATCTCGGAAGCTAAGCAGCTCAGGCCTGGTCAGTACTTGGAGGGAAGGCTGTCTAGGAACATCAGGTGCTGTAGGTTTCTGTGAGGGGCGCTGGACAAAATGGTGAATCTCTGCCTTCTGGTAGACAAAAGTTAAAGAATTCCATGCATGTTACATTCTAAATGTGGTATTGTGTGACAATAATGGAACCTTTTAGATTCTAATCCTACCAATAATCCTTGGCCATTTTCTGAGTTAGTGAGTGGGAAGCTTATTATGAAATTCCATGGGGGTTCAGAGAAAGTGATTTTTAAAAAAAAGTTTTCATGTTCATTTTCTGCCATAACCTTACCACAGATTGGAGTAACCAGTAAAAACCTGCCATTTTCATGGCTAGCCTCTTAGTGAAGTTCTCAATGTAGGGAGGCAGAAAAATTCTGAGGCCATGTGGGAAATGTGTTTTTATTCATTGTTAGAGAATGTGGTCATTATTGTCAGTTATTTTCCATTCCTCCTTGCCCTGGATCCACCTGAATGGGCACCATAGGGGGCTGTTGTCTGTGGAAACCTAGACAAAGCCTATATGGACAACAGATTTCTTAATGGATATTTTTGAACTACTTGTTTTTCAGTGATCAAATGTTTCATTGTGACTTTTTTATTTTCTTATTTCCCAAATTGAATTAAGATTCTTAAAATCATGGGACTTGAATTTGTTTTTCCTGGCTCACCAGTCCATGCTTGTTAAGTATATGGCCATTGGCTTTGTGTCCGCATGCTTCAGTAAATATTGTAATTGTTTTGAGTACGTGAAAGGCATATTTTGAGTGATTTTTTTTTTGTCACTCCAGCTGGGAGAGAATATTGTTGGGTTGTTTTAAATGATCAACATGCGTTTTCCCCCCCCCCCCCCCCAAAACATCTTGAGTTCTATTGCTTTGGTTGTGTTTGTGAAATTGTTTCAAAGTGCAACAAGTCGAATATGCCTGAATATTAGACAATGACCTTGAATAAATATCCTATTATGTTCCTTTAATGTTGCTCACAATAATTAGAGTATGCATTATTTGTTAATATTATCAATAGTAATATTTTGCAATTTAATAGGTGGAGATAGAGGCAGTTTGATTATTTACCCAGGAAACTTTGGGCCTTGTTTTTAAGTTGTAGGCTGGAGCACAAAAGCTACTCTTATTTTAAGATAATTTAGCCCGATTTTTTTTTTTTCCCCCCCCCCCCCCCCCCAAGAGGTGACATCTGGTGTGTGACAGCTGCAAGTGCTATAATATTCATTCTCCCATGGTGTTGGATATAATCAGAATTGTTAAAGTGAAGGGGGTCTTTTAACATTGAGTTGAGTGCATAGTAGGGATGGGAGGGAGAGAGGGTGGATGGATGGATAGGGGAAGGCGGATCAGGAATAAAAACTAGTGATGGGGAGATAGCGCGTCATCTATCAATCCTATAACACCCTATCAATAACTCCAAAGACTAGATGTTACCTGACTGATGTGCCTTCTGTTTATGGTAATGAAAGCCTGTCTCATGTTGCTGACCTGAGACCTGAGCTTGTACTGGGGGAGGGGTTATGCTGTTGCTGCCTTGGGGGAATCAAGGGGAAGGAGCCACAGGTACAATCAGCAAGGGGCGGGCCAGCCATACACATACAAACAATATTAACAGTGGTTCCACCACAATAAAGGGTAGAAGAGAAAAGTGGAATGGATTTAGGATAGAAATGGGAGTAGGGATAAGAAAAAGAGGGATTGGTAAAGCAGATGGAGGGAAGGATGAAGGCTTTGAAAATAAATGAGAATAAATTGAGGCCAAGTGTTGGGTGAATTTATCTTTAGGTGGAATGAGGAAGATGTTGAGGCTCTAGAATCGTTTAAATCCATTCCTGCACATTCTTTTTAATTTGTCAATTTTTCTTTTCTGAATTTCTGAAATTCTTTATTTCATTTTGAAGACTGCTGTTGGATACTTGCTCAATAATTACTCCTGGGAAATGGACCCTCTCAATCAGTCACTGCACTACAAATGGCTCCCTGTCACCCGTCCCCGTGAAGACATCAAAATAAAATTCACATCAAGTTCCTACAAAAATCATTGCTCTTCCTCAGCTCACAATTCTCCAGTGCACCCTCAGAGACCTGTGTGATCAACAAACTGCACTCCAACGTTGTACCAGTTTTGAGAGATGAAATTAAGTTTTAAATCCAGAGCTGCTTCATTTTGTGCTCATAATGTCTAAATCTGTGTAATACTTGTTCTTAATATTTAGAGTAAGGAATGTAACATTTGTCTGAAATGCATTTTCTACATTAAAAACAGCTTTGTAACATTTTCAAAGTAAATTGAATGTTGCAAAGAGCTTAATTTCATGAGCTTCCTTGTTGTCAAGGAGTCTTGTTTTACTGATTGCAAAATGGCCGTGGAATTGTACAAATGTTTCCAACTTCAAAGTAATTTTATTATGGTATACAAAGTACTTTAGATAAATTTTATTATAAAGTATTTCTTATAATAAGATCCATATGCACAATTTTGAATTCAATAAATCTTTTATTTATTTCATCATTAGAATTAGACTTGCACTGCATTCTAGGGATTCCCTATTATTTCCTATAGTTATGCCTGGTAATGCATACACACTTCTGGTAAATCTACTGAAATAGTTATCTGTAGACCCTGAATACAAGTTTTAAGATTTTAAATTTTTTTTAAAAACATCTGGAAATGTGGCTTGCTAGGAAACTGTACAGTGGATTTAGTAGTAGAGAAAATAAATTGTAGAACCAGAGTGAAGGAATGGGGCTATTTTGATAATTAATTCAAAGAATTTGCACAGATTCAAAGGTTAATGGTTCATGCTCTGCACTGTATCGTTCTAAAATTCAATAAAATACTTTAACAAAGGAACACTTTTTCATATCCAATCAGGTATACATATGACTTGTTCTGTTACCAACTTTACAACATATCAGTTGTCTATTGTTCTCAGAAGCTAAATTATCTCTTATTTATCCAGATGTAAATTCTTGTTGTGATGAATGTAAGAGAGATGAGGCCTCTCTTATTCATATGCTTTGGATGTGCCCTAGCCTTGAAAAATACTGGAGGGATGCCTTCCAAACCTTATCCTTAATCTAAATCTTGAACCTAACCCTCTGGCTGCCCTCTTTGGTACCACTGGAGAGGATGACATTTGTTTGACTCCAATTAAATCTCAGGTTCTGTTTTTTGCCTCTCTTTGGCCAGACTTGTGATATTATTATATTGGAGGGATGCTGCCCCACCCACCAATGCTCAGTGGCTGAGAGATATTATGTCCTGTTTAAATCTAGAAAAGATTCACTATTCTGTTAGTAACTTCATTATAAAGTTTCAAAACTTATGCCGGCCTTTCCTGATCTATTCTCAAAACCTCTAGTTTTATTACAAAACCTGTTTTCCAACACTTTATATTACTCCAAGTACAAGGTATACTTTAATTATAGAACTTTGCTTTGGTAACAGGCTCAAGAGATGGGGGAAGAAAATGAAAATATTCAGGATAAAATTGTAAGATGTTTTGTTATCTTATAGATGTTCTCTATAAAATAGACAACTTTGTTGATTTCCTTTATATTTGCCATTTGTGTGTATATTACAAATTTTCTGTATATATCTATTTACTTATTTAATAAAAAATTTTAGATTTAAAAAAAAGTTGATGGTTCATGCTCTGCACTGTATCATTCTATAATTCAATAAAATACTTTAACCAAGGAACATGACTTTTCATATCCAATCAGGTATACATATGACTTGTTCTGTTGCCAACTTTACATCATGTCAGTTGTCCTATTGTTCTAAGATTTCATTTGAAATGCGACTTACAGCAGGTTAAAGACCTTTGGGTAATTGGGGATCATCTCTAAACCAAACTCCTATCTTGAAATGTTATCAAGTCTGTACTAACTTGATTAAATTTCTCACATATTTGGCGTTACCCATGACAGTTACCTACAATTGGATTAAGAAGAATACATCCAGGCACCTCTCTAATGATGTGCCCTCACAATCAGGACCTCCGAGCAGTAGCAAGGACGATGAAGCACTCTGTCATTGTGCTAGTCTGCCTTGCTGTTTGGCCACAAAAGATCATATGATTTTTTTTTCCAGATGAGGTATTCAGGTGACTTGCTCAATGTTTATTCTTCAATCCAAGGCCGTCCCCCTGTTATTTATCAGATTCTGTTTGTAAAAACTTGCTGGGTGTAGAAGTGACTTGTTCAGAAGCTCCAATACAATGGTTCTCAACCTTTTTTCCCCTCTCACAAACCACCTTAAGTAATTCTTACTAACCACAAAACACTGTTAGCATAGGATGCTGTGGGTGCTCTGTGGTTAGTAAGGGATTACTTAAAGTGGCAGGTGAATGGAAAACAAAAAGGTTGAGAACCACTGCTCTAATTGTTGAGACATCTTGGGGAGGTGAAAGATGCTGTTCTTCCAGTATCTTATAAATCTGATATCCCAATGAATCATCTTCTATCCATTCCAGATAATAGCTCACAATGTAACAAAGACCCCTTTATTTTGTGATCGAGTTGATCCTGTGTCATCAGGTATGGTCTCTCCATGGCTGCTCCATCAAAACCCTTCAGTTATGAAAATACCTAATAAAATATTAAGAGTGGCACAATTGGTGTGGCAGTGAGCACAGTCCTGTAGCAGCACCAGTGACTGGGGCTGGGGTTCAAATCCTGCACTGTCTGTAAGGAGTTTGTTCATTCTCCCTGTGTCTGCGTGGGTTTCCTTCCACCGTTCAAAACGTACTGAGGGTTGTAGGTTAATTGGGCAGCTTAGGCTGGTGGGCCGAAATGGCCTGTTACTGTATTGTATATTTTTTAAATTTTAATTTAAAAAGTTTAGTTGTATTATTGCAGTGGCAATTCTGAGATAGATCATCTCTTGTTAGTGGTAATACTACCAACCAAGAAGGAATTCCTGTTCATTTTCTCTCAGCTTTAAACTCAATTTATTCCTTTTATGATTTGCATCCAAGCTAACCGATTGCATTAGCCCAGCTCTACCCTCAACCAGTTAAATTATTATTACTAGACATGTTATTTGTCCTAGTTAGTTTTTTTTTTGTTACCATGCTTGATCCAGATAAATATTGCTATAATTATTGTTCTTGTGGTGGTACACCACCAGCTTACTGCAGGGGGAAACTTCTGTACCTGCAGAAGTGTAAGGGGACAGGACAACACCAGGCCGGCTGCCAATCAGTCAGCCAGAATGGATCAAACCCCACCCAGTTGGGTGTCAATCACCCTCCGGGATATAACCCTGCGCCGGCCTCCCAAGGCCTCACTCAGAGTTGCTGTAGCCACAGCCAGCCTGGCTCTGGAGGTTTTTGTGGATTAAAGCCTGTTGTTCAGTCTTTACCTTGTGTGTGTCTGATTCCGTCCAACAGCACACCACAATTTAATCCACAAAATTTTCCCATGGCTGCCATGGAAAAACTCCTATGCGCAGGGAGCCTCAAGGTCGACTCATGCCACCTGGAAGCCCAGACATGCTTCGAGATCTGGCAGCACGCGGTCGAAGCAATCATCGAGGCACACTAAGGCAACATCCTGGACTCCGATCGGAAGAGGTTGGTCCAAAGCTGGGTCCCCGAGCCTTCCATATAACCAAAGGCTGCACCACGTACAAGAGCACAATGGAAACTCTTGAGAACTTGTACAAGCCCCCCATGAATGTGGTCTGAACACCTGAGCCCAGCAACCCAGGGAGACGGCTGAGTCTTACGTGGGACACTGCCGAGAGTTGGCCCGACTGTGTCTGGCTGAACCCAGGGTAGGTGTAGAAGAGGTCGAGAGGCTGATCTAGGATGCCTTCGTCCGAGGTCTACGCTCGAGGACCATCCAGCAGAAGCTGTTGGAGGACAACATCTATGCCCTAACCAGGACTGTGGAAGTGGTCCAAACCCTGGAAGCAGAAGCCCTGCACGTTGAAGCCTTCAATTCTGGTTTTTCCCAGGCTCTCTCATGGCCCTCTCACATTGCAGCTGCAACCCCAGGCCGAGCTGGGGAGGAGAACATCGCTGTGGCAGGCGCCCGGCGCCCCTGTAAGTACTGTGGGTCCTGGTGCGGGTCAGATCAATGATCACGCCAAAACTGCCCAGCTAGGAACCAGTATTGTTCCCAATGCGGCAAGAAAGGTCACTTTGCAAAAGTGTGCCTCTCTAAACCTGCCGGCAGCTCAGCAGCCCTCTATGACCTCCCTACCTCCCCCGTGGACCCCCCCCCGTGTGCATGCTGGACGGCACCATTGTCCCTGTAACAACTTTTGTCTTCCCTGACTTCGACCGCACAACATCCGGCCCTGCCAGCAATCATCACAGTATGTGTCTCGAGCACCTGCACTAGCCCTCACTGAGAACTACAGTGACGTCACTTCCGGCTCACGGCATGATGTCACTTCCGGCTCACGGCATGATGTCACTTCCGGCTGACATAATGACATCACTGCTGCTGGCCCTGATGACGTCACTTCCCCTGCCGCTGCGGACACGGCTGGGGAAGGAGGCCAGCCATGCAGCAGCTCCTCACGTGTCCCTGCCATCTTGGGCCAGGCAGTGCCCAACACAGAGGGCCCCTGATGATGCTGTGAATGACGTGGTCAACACGGGTGATAACCAGGCTGCCCTACCGATGCTCCCCACGCCTCTGGGTGCCATCAGCTGCCACATGCCGCACCCAGCGACCGATGGCAACATGGTCCAACATGAGTGATGACCAGGCCACCCTATCGATGTTCCCCACACCTCTGGAGGCCATCGGCTACTGCATGCTGCACCTCACGGCCGATGTCGACGTGGTCAACATGGGCGATGACCAGGCCGCCCTATCGACACTCCCCATCCCTCCAGATAGCGATGACTCTGACTCTGATATGGTCCTGCTGCCACCACGCTGACCAGGGACATTCCCCACGATCTCGGGTGCTCGATGATGGACGTGCGAGTCAACAGGCAGGTAACAAAGTGCCTGTTGGACAGTGGCAGCACTGAGAGTTTCGTTCTCCCAAGTGTGGCCCACTCCCTAAGGTTAAAGGTCCACCTCACAACCTGCTCAATTGCCCTCGCCACCAAGGATAAGACTGTTGGTACCCTTGGGGACTGCTTGGTCGATATAATAGTGGGAGGGGAGACTTCCACAGGATTCAGGCTCCTGGTCATGCCCAATCTCTGCACACCACTCCTCCTGGGCCTGGATTGCCAGTGCCACCTGCAGAGTGTCACCTTTGCCTTCGGGGGGCACCAACCTCCACTCACATTGTACAGCACGCCAACTTACCAGCCCTGGCCAACCTGTGGCCTCTCCACACTGCGCATCACCCCACCAGCGCTCTTCCCACATCTTGCGCTAGGCTGCAAGCTGATGGCCGCTTGAAGTAGGCACTATTGCACTGCAGACAGGGACTTCTTCAAGGCAGAGTTGCGGCGACTCCTGGCGAAAGGCGTTATAGAGCTCAGTAACAGACAATGGAGAGCCCAAGTCCTGGTGGTCAAAGGGGGAAGTAAGCGAGGATGGTCATGGATTACAGCCAGACCATTAATCAGTACACCCAGCTGGATATCTAACCCCTGCTGAGGATCGCCAACATGGTCAATGAGATTGCCCACAATTGACCTGAAATCGGCGTATCACCAAATCCCTATCCACCCGAAGGACAAGCCCTACAATGCCTTTGAGGCGGACGGGCACCTGTACCAGTTCTGCTGGGTTCCTTTTGGGGTCACCAACAGAGCCTCTGTCTTCCAGTGGGAGATGGATCACATGGTAGAGCAGCATAAGCTGAAGGTGACGTTCCCATATCTGGATAACGTCACGATCTGCGGCCGTGACCAGCAGGACTATGATGCTAACCTGGAAAAATTCCTCCAGACGGCCGCGGAGCTGAACCTCACTTACAACAAGGAGAAGTGTGTGTTCAGCACCACCCGCTTCGCCATCCTGGGGTACATTGTGGCCCATGGAGTCGTCAGCCCAGATCTGAAAGGATGTGCCCATTAATGGAGTTACCTCTCCCCCCCCCAAGCTAAAGGCCCTGCGCAGGTGCCTGGGCCTGTTCTCTTATTACTCGCAGTGGGTCCCTCACTTCTTGGACAAGGTTCGCCCACTGGCCCAAGCCACAACTTTTCCCCTCCCTCCTGAGGCGCAGGTAGCCTTCACCCACATCAGGCAAGACATCGCGGACACCACAATGCAGGCTGTGGATGAGGACTTCCCCTTCCAGGTGGAGAGCGATGCCTCCAAGGTGGCCCTCGCTGCTACCCTCAGCCAAGGAGGTGGGGGGGTGGGGGCACCCTGTCACCTTTTCCAGGACCCTCTACGGCTTCAAGCTAGGGAAGTCTGCCATTGAAAAGGATTGTGGAAGCTATCTGCCATTGGCGCCACTACCTGGCTGGCAGGAGATTCGCGCTCCTTATAGACCAGAGGGCCATGGCGTAAATGTTTAACACTTCCCACAAGAGCAAGATCAAGAATGACAAGATCCTGTGCTGGAGAGTCGAGCTGGCAACCTACAGCTATGACATCCAGTACTGCCCCGGGAAGTTTAACGACTCCCCTGATGCCCTCTCTCGCACCTGCATGTCAATGGATGATGACAGGTTGCAGGCATTGCATGAGTCCCTCTGCCATCTGGGCGTCACCCAGTTGTACCATTTCGTTAAGTCCCGAAATCTGCCATACACCATCAAGGACGTCAGGGACATGACCGAGGCCTGTCTGGTCTGTGCGGAGTGTGAACCCCATTTCTTCCGCACCCCCCCCCCACCCCAGGCCCATGTTGTAAAGGCTACTTGGCCTTTCGAGCATCTCGGCATGGACTTCAAAGGGCCCCTGCCTTCCGAACTGAAACGTCTACTTCCTCACGGTAATGGATAAGTACTCATCCTTCCCTTTCGCCATCCCTTGTCCAGACACCTCCACAGCCACCGTTATCAGGGCCCTGGGGCAGATCTTCACCAGCAACCGGGGGTCTAGTTTCATGAGCGACGAGCTGTACTGGCGAGGGGTATCGCGACCATTCGCACGACAAGCTATAATCCAAGAGGCAACGGGCAAGTGGAACGTGAGAATGGGGTGGTCTAGAAGGCAATTCTCCTGGCCCTCAGGTCAAAAGGCTGGGCCATTGAATTCTGGCAG
The DNA here is from genome assembly GCF_036971445.1 of Narcine bancroftii. Lineage (NCBI taxonomy): Eukaryota > Metazoa > Chordata > Chondrichthyes > Torpediniformes > Narcinidae > Narcine > Narcine bancroftii. The sequence continues at coordinate 45,120,939 of NC_091469.1, forward strand.
GACGCCCCGCCCGAGGCGCTCCATGCCATTCGATCACTGCTGTGCACGGCTACCAATGAGACCCCTCACGAACATCTGTTCTCATTCCCCAGGAGGTCGGCGACTGGAATGTCACTCCCAGCATGGCTCACGTCCCCGGGACCGGTGCTTCTGCGTAAGCATGCAAGGACACACAAGGCCGAAGCCCTGGTGGAGCAGGTGTTCCTCCTTCATGCAAATCATAAATAAACTAAGCTTACATTAGGTTTGTCAGTGGCAGGGAGGACACCATCTCAACCAGGGACCTGGCACCAGCAGGAGCACCCAGGATGACGCTGACCGGGCATACACCCCCATCCCCATGCAGCTATGGGGCACGCAGGGCCTCCTTGACCATCAGAGACCTACTTCAGCCAAGGGATGAACCCGCACCTCCACCCATCCAAAATGACCTGCATATGTTGATGCCGGCTCCCCTGGCCACTCCTCCGCATGGCACCACACCAGCCACACATACCCCTGCCGCCAGCCCCCCCATTTCCCCTGTGACCAGGAGCCAGTCCTACGACGGTCACAGAGACACAGGCGGCCGCCAAATCGTCTCAACCTGTAAATATTATGTGTACATAGTTGGTGTGATTCCTTGTTACTGACCCCCCCCACCGGACAATTTTAAAGAAGGGGTTGAATGTGGTGGTCCACCACCAGCCTTCTGCAGGGGGCAACCTCTGTACCTGCAGGAGTGTAAGGGGACAGGACAACACCTGGCCGGCTGCCAATCAGTCGGCCTGAATGGATCAAGCCCCACCTGGTTGGGTGTCAATCAACCTCCGGGATATAAGCCTGTGCCGGCCTCCCGAGGCCACACACTGAGTTGCTTCAGCCACAGCCAGCCTGGCTCTGTGGAGGTTTTTGTGGATTAAAGCCTGTTGTTCAGTCTTTACCTTGTGTGCGTCTGATTCTGTCTAACAGCGCACCACAGTTCTAGAATCCAGATTAATCTTCCTTTTTCCTATCAAGTAGGGAACTATTTTTATTAAAGCTGAACTAATCAGATTATACTTTAGCTATGAGAAAATTTGTATAACTGTAGAGTGAGATAAATTTATAAAAAGATTTACAGTAAATATTCAAGAATTTAACAAGTCCTAACGTGCCACTAAATTTTAGATCTTGAAACATGATGTAATGTATTGTATGACCTTGAATATATGTGTAATAATGGATGTATGCTTAATTCTAATGAAAGGTAATAAATCTCTGAACTCTATTTTCATGTGAAATGACTCATTTCTAAGGAAAATCACCCATCTGTGGTCTTGCAGCAGTAACCCTCATTTGAAATGAAAGGCCTGTGGAAGTTAACAAAGTGGCAGTAGTGTTGCCATGGCATCTCACAGCAGAGATATGACTAATGAGTTCATTGCTCAGAGATTCTAACAATTGGTTTGGTTATCCACCTCAAAATTTACACAAAGCTATGTTAGAAACAATTTAATGGTTATTTCAATGACCCACAATACAGTGGATTGCGCAGTGTTCATGGACTCAACTGAGGATCTGAATGATTACACCAGGGCTGTCACAGAATTTATCAAAACAGGTGTGGATGAGTGCGGTTCCCACCAAATCATTCAGGGTTTCCCCAACCAAAAACCCTGGATGAACAATGAAACCTGGAACCTGCTGAGAGCCAGATCACAGGCATTTAAGTCCAGAAATCCAGATCAATAGAGAAGGAGCAGGTATGACCTACGAAAAGCTATCTGCCAGGCAAAGTGGAAACTCTGGATGAAAATGTAAACAACAAAGAACAGCTGACAGCTGGGCCAGGGCCTAAATGGCATTACCTGCCTCAAACCCAAATCCCATGCAGTAGCAGACAGCAAAGCTTCACTCCCTGAGGATCTCGATGCCTTCTCCGCCTGCTTTGATCATAGTAAGAGCAAAGAACCACCCCTCTGCATCCCCATGTCCCCTGATGATCCCATATTGTCTGTACCTGAGAATGATGTGCATGCTGCCTTCAGGAGAGTGAATCTGAGAAAAGCATCCAGTCCAGACAGAGTACCTGTCCAAGTATTAAAAATCTGTACTGACCAAGTTATCAATGTATTCACAGATATCTTCAACATATCACTCTGGCAGGGCATGGTACCCTCCTGTTTCAAACAGGTATCAATCATGCCTATGCTGGGAGGAGTCACATGATGGAGTAGTGGCCAGTAGGGTAAACCAGCCCACTCCAGAAAAGAAGAAAAAAAGTTAAGAAAAGACAAAGTTCAAAAAATACAAAATATAAGAAATAAAAGATAAAGTTGTAGAGAAAAGAAAGAAAATGGAACCTAAGAAAGAAAAAGTAAAAACAACGGGAAAAAAAGAAGAAAAGACGCTGGAAAAGAAAGGAGAAAGCCTTACCTGCACGAAGAAACAGGGAGCCATGGTGGAGAAGAGCGCCCGATCTCCGAGGTTGGTGACGGCCCCACAGAATCATGACCCCCTAACCGCTAGACTGCAAAAATGGCTCTCTAAGCCAAACAAAAGTGCACAGTGCACAATCTAAGGAGGAGGAAAACACTGACGTGAGGGAGGCTCAGCCGAGGAGCAGGCAACCACGGCGTGACCAGCTGAGGGATGCCCGACACCAGGGCTCTCAGCTGGAGGAGGAGGAAAGCGGCAGGAGAGGGAGTGAAATACCAGGTGAGAAAGAAAGTCGACTGGGTGAAAGGAAAGAAGAGCAGCAGCAGGAGGATCAACAGATGAGCAGCTCAGCAGAAGAGGACCAACAGCAAGAGGCCAAGCAAGAAGAGGCCTGACAAAGTGAGACAAACAACTCATCAGAAAAATCAGAAGAGACACAGATACAAAGAAGAGAAGAAGAAGACACAAACACAGGTACAGACACAGAAGAGGAAGAAGACGAACAAGATCTTCACAGAGAGATAGAAGGTAAAACAGTTGGACAGAATATAGATAAAGTTTTTTTTCAAATGAGAGCATTAAAAGAATGGTTGTCATTAGAATTTAGTGCAATTAAAAGAAAAATGAAAAGAACAGAAGATAAAATGCAAAGATTAGAGCTAGTCATGACAGAAATAGGGAAAATAGTAGAAAATATGGAAGAACGAGAAACAGCTGTAGAAATGGAAGTAAACGACTTGAGGAAAATTGGAAGAAAGTGATAAAAAATTAAAGAGACACAAGAGTTGTTAGCTCAGAAAATTGATATTTTGGAAAATTATAGTAGGCGGAAACATTAAAATAGTGGGCCTAAAGGAAGATGAAGAAGGCACAGACATGAAGGAATTTATAAAAGAATGGATCCTGAAGGTCCTGGGAATGACAGAAATGCAGGAAGGAACGGAAATAGAAAGGGCACACAGAACTCTAGCTCCGAAACCATAGACACATCAAAAACCAAGATCTGTTTTAGTAAAATTTTTGAGATATACAAGAGAAAATATACTGGAGTGTGCAAGAAATAAAATTAGAGAAGACAATAAACCATTGGAATATAAGGGGCAACAAATATTTTTTTTAACCAGACATAAGTTTTGAACTCTTAAAGAAGAGGAAGGAGTTTAATACAGCAAAATCAATCCTATGGAAAAAAGGTTACAAATTCATGTTAAGACATCCAGCTGTGCTTAAAATATTTATACCCGGGGAGCAAAACAGACTATTCTCGGATCCGGAGGAAGCACAAGAATTTGCAGAATATTTGCAGGACAGAAGGAGAGATGAAGAGATGTAACAAGAATGAAGAACGACAATAATATATATATATATATATATATATAGATGTAAAAACAATGTATATGTAAAGAACTATAGAAAGGAAAGAGAAGGGAAGAAAGGAAGTAAGGGGAAAAAAGGGAGAACTTTGCTACATGTGTTAAAAAAAGTGTTTCCTGGAGGGGTTGGGGGGAGAATAACCGTCACTGCGATATCAGTTGACGCTTGTGAGCAGGTTCGCAATCCAAATGGAAAGGGGAGTTGTGGTTGCCCGGCAAGGGATAAGGGGCAACTCAGAGAGGGGGGGGATATTTTGGGTTAAGGGAATGTTTGATGTGGGAGTTGTTGGAGTATTTTATGTTTTAAATTGTTGTCATACATTGAGTTTAAAAAGGGAAAACTGAGAGATGAAAATGGGGAAAAGGGGGGGTGGTGGTGGTGAGGAAGCGGAAATGGGGTGTAAGGAGGATATGACATGGCTACATTGAACTATATGACTATAAACATTAATGGAATACATAACCAAATTAAAAGGAAGAGGCTATTAAATTTACTGAAAAAAGAAAAAAATAGATATAGCATTTGTGCAGGAAACGCATCTAACTGAAGTGGAACATAACAAATCAAAGAGAGACTGGGTAGGGCACGAGGCGGTAACATCATATAATTCAAAAGCTAGAGGTGTAGCTATATTAATTAATAAAAATGTACCAATCAAAATAAAGGAGGAAATAATAGATCCAGCTGCGAGGTATGTAATGATAAAGTGTCAGATATATTCAGAATTTTGGAATTTGTTTAATATATTTACATCTAATGAGGAGGATCAAAAGTTTATGCAAGATATTGTTTTGAAGATTGTAGATACACAAGGAAATATATTGATAGGAGGGGATTTTAACCTTAATTTGGATCCAATGTTGGATAAAACTGGACAAAAGACTAGCAAAAAGAATAAAGTGGCCAAATTTATGGTTAAATCAATGCAGAAAATGAAACTTATGGATATATGGAGGAGACAGCACCCAAGAGAGAAGGAATATTATCATATATTCAAGTAGGCATAAAACATACTCAAGGATTTATATGTTTTTTGTTGTCGGCCCATATTCAAGGGAGAGTTAGAAAAACTGAATATAAAGCTAGATTACTATCTGATCATTCACCCCTGTTATTAGCAATAGAATTGGAGGACATCCTATCAAGAACATATAGATGGAGGTTAAACTCCATGCTACTTAAAGGACAGGAATTTAGAGAGTTTATTGAATGCCAAATTAAAACATATTTTGAAATAAATACGGAATCAGTGAAAGACAAATTTATATTATGGGATGCAATGAAAGCCTTCATTAGAGGGCAGATAATAAGTTATGTAACTAAGATGAAAAAGAACTACAATCAGGAAATAGAGCAGCTGGAAAGGCAGATAGTAAGTACAGAAAAGGAACTAGTAAAAAGGAATGATATAACGAAAAGGAGAGAATTGGAGGACAAAAAAAAATACAAAACATTACAAACGTATAAGGTGGAGAAGAACATAATGAAAATAAAGCAAAAGTATTACAAACTAGGAGAAAAAACACATAAAATATTAGCCTGGCAACTTAAAACAGAACAAGCTAAAAGAAATGTATTGGCATCATGGGAAAAGGACAAACAAATTACATATAATCCAATGGAGATTAATGAGAACTTTAAGGAATTTTATGAACAATTATACCAAACTGAGAATGAGGGGAAGGATGATAAAGTAGAAGAAGTTTTAGCTAAAATTGAACTGCTGAAATTGCAAGAAGAGGATCGAAACAATCTGATAAAACCATTTGAAAGAGAGGAAGAACAGGATATATTAAAAAAGCTGCCGAACAATAAAACGTCTGGAGAGGATGGATTCCCAATAGAATTCTATAAAACATTTAAAGAGTTATTAATTCCTCCTCTCCTGGAAGTAATGAATCAGATAGAAGAAATACAAAACTTGCCAGATTCATGTAAGACTGCAATAATTACAGTAATACCAAAGACAGGGAAGAATCCATTAACACCAACATCATATAGACCAATATCTCTACTTAATTCAGATTATAAGATAATAGTGAAATTATTAGCAAATAGATTGGCCAATTGTGTACCAAAAATAGTAAAACAAAATCAAACTGGATTTATTAAGAAAAGATGCACAGCGGATAATGTCTGTAAACTTATCAATCTAATTCATGCAGTTCAAGGAAACAAGAAGCCAACAGTGGCTGTTGCTCTAGATGCAGAAAAAGCCTTTGACAGAGTAGAATGGAATTATTTATTTAAAGTATTACAAAGGTTCCGTCTAGCAGAAAAATATATTGATTGGATTAAAGCATTATATAATGGACCATTGGCGAAGGGAACAGTAAATGAATATGTATCAAACCAATTGAAATTAAGTAGGTCAACTAGACAGGGATGTCCATTATCCCCCTCACTGTTCGCTTTAGCAATAGAACCATTGGCAGAACTGATAAGAACAGAAAATAAAATAAAACGGATAAAAATAAAGGAGGAGTATAAAATCAGTTTATTTGCAAATGACATTCATAGTATGAATGAACCAGAAATATCAATAAAAGAATTACATAAGAAATTGAAGGAGTATGGAGAAATATCAAGGTACAAGATCAACGCAAATAAAAGTGAAGTGATGCCAATGAATAATACGGATTATACAGAATTTTAAAAAGAATCACCATTTAAATAGCAAACACAAGCAATCCGATACCTAGGTATTAGGTTAGATAATAACTTAAGCCACTTGTACAAATTAAATTATCAGCCACCAATAAAGAAATTCCAGGAAGACTTAGAACATTGGAAAGAATTACCACTAATGTTGATAGGGAGGGTAAATTGCATTAAAATTAATGTCTTCCCAAGGATACAACATTTATTTCAATCATTACCAATTCCCTTAACAGAGAAATTCTTTAATGAACTAAAGAGAATAATAAGGAAATTCTTGTGGAAAGGGGGGAAACCGAGTATACCGTTAGATAAATTAACAGAGAGGTACAACCAAGGTGATTTGCAGTTACCAAACTTTAAAAATTATTATAGAGCAGCACAATTAAGGTATTTATCAGATATTTTCCAGACAAAGGAAAAACCAGACTGGACTAAGATAGGGGAGAAGGTACCGGAACATATACTTTATAAGTGGGATGAAAAGCTGGTACAATATAAAAGCTCACCAGTACTACATCATTTACTCAATATATGGAAGAAGATTCACTTAGAAAGGAAAAATACGAATTACCAAATACCAAAATTACTATTGACGCAAAATCCGCTAATCCCTTTTACAATGGATAACCTTTCCTTTAGAGAATGGGGAGAAAAGGAATAAAAAAATAGAAAATTGTTTTTTAGGAAGTAATTTATTAACATTTGAACAGTTGAAGTACAAATATGGGGGGGCGTGGCAAAATGGCGTAAGGAACAGGCGTGCCTTCCAGTCCTCTCCTGACTCTAACTTATTGTTTTGTCTTTAAGTGCCCGTTAAAACTTTTTTAAAAAGTTTATAAATAGTATGAGGTGTTGAATTAATACCTAATGTTACATTTGTTTAAAAAAAGTGAAAGGAAACATCAACAGATTGTTAAAAAATTATATTTTCCGAAATTATCTGAGCCTGCTTGTTTACAAAAAGCCACGACTCAGCGTGAAATGGATCCAGGAAAAGAAGCGAAGAATTCGGCCTTTGAGCTCCGTTCTGATTCCGTAAGTCTTTCTGAAGGTCGTTTTCAGCTGCCTTTAGAACAAAAGGCTGGCTGGATGCCAGTATTTCAAACAACGTCTACTGAGACTTTGACTGCTGAATTAGCTGGGGCGCCACCAGTTGGAGAGTTAAAGAGTTGTTATTTGACTGCTATACCACCAGTTATAACAGCTCTTCCAGATACTGACGTAACGAAGCTTTTAAAGGAGGTGTGGATCAAAGATAACCCTGATCATCAGCCTCCTGATACTTCTGGGGGATCTGTTGCAGGAGCTCTTACACGGAGTCAAACTGCAAGAAAAGCTACTAAATTAAAAGAAGGGAAAGAAGGTTCTCTGATTCCACAAGAACAGCAGAATCCCACCATGTCTGGATCTACTGATGTTGATATACTTTTCAAGAGTCTTGAACATAAGATATTTTCTTCAATGATGCATTTAGGTGATTCTATGAATAATCTTACTCAACAGATGGCTGATTATGGAGCTTTTAAAGTTGAAACTATTGAAAGACTTGAGATGTGTGATCAAGGATTATCTGATGTACAAGATCAATTGCAAGATGTGAATAAAACAATTGAAACGTTACAGATTCAGAATAAAAATTTAGCAAAAAAGGTTGATTATTTGGAGAACCAATCCAGATGGAATAATGTGAAAATTGTCGGCTTGCCAGAAGGCATAGAAGGGCCAGATCCAAGAAAATTTTTCACTGAATGGATTCCACAAGTGTTGGGACAAGATAAGTTTTCTGAAGGTTTAATATTGGAATGGGCTCATAGAGCTTTGAGAAGGAGACCTTTTTCAGGACAGAATCCAAGACCTGTTCTGGTTCGCTGTTTAAATTACCGTGATAGAGAGACTATTTTACGTATGGCTATTAGAAATGCACAGCAAAACAAATCTCCTTTGATGGTTCAGAGTAATCGTGTTTTCTTCTATCCGGATTTGAGTCAGGAAATAATGTGTCAATGACGTGAATTTAATTCTGTGAAAGCATTATTGTGGAAAAAAGATATAAGGCAACATTTAGATACCCTGCGGTACTGAAGATTTTTCAGGATGGATATCAACCAAAGTTCTTTGATAATCCTAAAGAAGCTATGGATTTTGCTCAGTCTTTACCAATTACGCAATTCCAGGAACGACTTAGTCCTCCACGGTCTCCAAAGAGGGCAGAGCTGCAAGAAGGGAATTTGATTTCTGGAAGAAATGGAAGAAACGGTGGTCACAATGGCAAAGGAAACTCATTTAATAGATAAGGCCTTCAAGGTCTCCAAAGAGAGTAGAGATGTAATGTGGTATCCAGGTTTTTAAAAGAAATGGAAGCAATGGTGATCGAAGTGGTAACGTTGATTTAAAAAAATAAATCTTTTATCTTTTTTTTAAAAAGAGTTTAAATAGTTTAAATAATGATGATAGTTTAATGAAATGGGAGTTGGGAGAGGGAACTGGGTGGGCACCAATTTCCAGAAGTCATCAGCTGCGTGTGAGTTATCTCACACCCAATATTTTGGGGGAGTTACCACATTAGGCGGTTTAAACAGGAGGAGGTAATTGTGACCTCCGACCTGTTTTTTTTTTCTTTTTAATTTTTGGGTTAGGGAGTGAAGCTTTTTTTTTAAATATTTTTTAAATAATTAAATTTTTTTTATATATATAACTTTTTAAATTTTTTTTAGTTTTTGGTTGTAATTTCAAAGGGGAGTTAAGGGTTTTTTTTTCTTTTTTTCTTTTTTGGGGGGTTTCTTTTTTTTCTTCTTTTTTTTCTCTCTTTTTTTCCTTTTTTTGTTTGTTTCTTGTTGTGTTTTATTGAGTGTAAGAAATGTCTAAATTGAAGTTTGCTTCTCTTAATGTTCAGGGTTTAAATAATCCTATTAAGCATAAGAAAGTACTTGCTTATTTAAAAAAATTAAAAGTTGATGTTGCTTTTTTACAGGAAACTCATTTAAGAGATAAGGAACATTTGAAATTCAAACGTGAATGGGTTGGGCAAGTTTTTTATTCTTCGTTTAATTCTAAGGCAAAAGGTGTGGCAATTTTGGTACATAAGAATCTACCATTTCAGTTACAGAATGAAGAGAAAAATGGTGGAAGATTATTAAAATTAAATTGTACAATCTTTAATGAGGCATGGACTTTGCTTGATGTTTATGCTCCTAATGTTGAGGATACAGCTTTTGTTGTGGATATGTCTTTATTACTTGGACAATCGAACTCTAATGTGATGATTGGGGGAGATTTGAATGTGGTATTGGAGCCTTTATTGGATAAGTACCCAAGAGTAATTAAGAAGTCTAAGATGGCAATCCAAGTGATTAATATGATGGCAGATTTGAATTTAATTGATATTTGGCGAAGAGTTAATCCTACAGAGAAAGATTTTTCTTTTTATTCCTCGCGACATAATTCTTTTTCTAGAATTGATTATTTTTTAATATCGGCACATTTGCAGGATAGAGTTACATCTGTGGAGTATAAGGCTAGATTGGTTTCAGATCATTCATTATTATTATTAGAATATTTGAGTTCACAAGATGTTCAGAAAGCTTCAAGATGGAGATTTAATACTATGCTATTGCAAAAACCAGAATTTATTAGTTTTTTAAAACATCAAATTGAAATTTTTATTGGTATTAACGGTAATTCTGTTTCTAGTCATTTTGTTTTATGGGATGCAATGAAAGCTTTTTTTCGAGGCCAAATTATCAGTTATGCCTCTAAAGTAAAGAAGGAGAGAATTAAAGAGATTGAAGACTTAGAGGAAAAGATAACTGCTACTGAAAAAGAATTTCAAAAACATGCTACCGAAATGCAAAAGAATCAGTTAACTAATTTAAAATTTAAATATAATGAATTACAAACATATCGGTTTGAATGTTTAATGAATCGAACTAAGCATGAGTTTTATGAATGGGGTGAGAAAGCTCATAAAGTTTTGTCATGGCAATTAAAAAAGGAACAATTATCTAGGATTATACCAGCGATTAGAAAGAAATCAGGTATTACTTTTAATCAAAAGGAGATTAATGAGGAATTTTGTAATTTCTATAAACAATTGTATACTTCGGAATGTAAAGATGTAACTGGAGATGCAATAGATTCTTTCTTGGAAAATATTAACTTGCCACAATTGAATCAAGAAGATAGACAAGAGTTAGATAAACCTTTTACAGAAGATGAAATAGAAAGGGCAATAAGAGACATGCCGAATGGAAAGGCACCTAGTGAAGATGGGTTTTCTATAGAGTTTTATAAAGTTTTTTATGCTGATGTATCTTCTATTTATAAGGATGTATTACAACAAACTTACAATACTTTTCAATTACCTGAGTCTTGTTCTAACGCAATAATTACGGTTATACCAAAAAAGATAAAGACCCTTTACAGGTTTCTTCTTAATTTTGTTGTTAAATGTAGATTATAAAATTGTAGCTAAAATTATGGCTAATAGATTAGCTCAATATCTGCCTAAAATTATACATGGTGATCAAACGGGATTTATAAAAAACAGGTATGCATCAGATAATATTTTACGGTTAATAACCTTGATAAATAAATCTAAATTTCAGTTGAATTATCCAATAGTGGTTTCATTGGATGCAGAAAAGGCTTTTGATAGAGTGGAATGGAAGTTTCTGTTCAAAGTACTTGAGAAATTTTGTTTTGGTTCTTCATTTATTGGGTTGATAAAGGCTTTATATAATAGCCCGAAGGCTAGAATTGCTGTTAATGGCCAAATTTCAGAATCTTTTAGTTTGACAAGATCTACTAGACAAGGATGTCCGTTGTCACCTGCTTTATTTGCTATAGTTATTGAACCTTTAGCACAATTAATACGTCAAAATGAAAATGTTAAAGGTATGAGAGTTCTGAATGAGGAATATAAGATTAATTTATTTGCTGATGATGTTTTATTATATTTGGTGGATCTGGATATTTCTTTACCTGCAATTCAAGAATGTTTAGAAATTTATGGCCAATTATCTGGTTACAAAGTAAATTGGGTTAAAAGTGAGATTTTACCAATTTGTAAAGGTGATTATTCAGTATATAAAAATATTACAAATTTGAAGTGGACTACACAAATTAAATATTTAGGAATTAATGTTAATACGGAATTTCAAGAATTATATTCAATTAATTATTTTCTTTTAATAAAAAGGATTAAATTAGATTTGATTAGGTGGAAGGATCTACCTTTGGGTTTACTAAGGAGGATTAATACCATAAAAATGAATATTTTTCCTAGAATACAATATTTGTTTCAATCAATTCCTTATTTTTTTTAAAGAAGTTTTTTTAAGGATTTATATAAAGCGATTAGAGAATTCCTATGGAAGGGAAAATTTCCGAGAGTAGCAATGAGAAAATTGATGTGGGATTTTCAATTTGGAGGTTTAAGATTACCGAATTTTCAGCATTATTATGAAGCAGCTCAATTCAAATTTCTTAGTGCATTAATGAATATGGACGACCCACCTAGTTGGGTAAAGATAGAAATGGCGGTTATTTTAGAAAAATTTCCTCATGAGTTTTTGTTTCGATGGAATAAAAATTTATTACGAACTTATGATGTGCCAATATTGAAACATTTATTGAATTTCTGGACAAGTAAACTTAAAAAATTGGGACTTAAAAATATATATTCTGGAAGATTGCCATTATATAATAATCAACTTGTTCCTTTTACGGTCTCCAATGCCACTTTGAAACAATGGGAAAAGAAGGGAATAAAAAATTTATCTGATTGTTTTTCTGAGGGTTGATTTTGTTCCTTTGACGAATTACAAAGGAAATATGGTATTAGTGCAAATTCTATATTTGTATATTATCATTTAAGATCTTTTGTAAAACAGTTATGTGGTCGACATATGATTTTATTGCCTGAATCTAGTTTTGAAGAATATGTACTTTCCATACCAAAAAAGGGATATATATCTGATTTGTATTGTATTTTATAATAAATTGATAGTAAAAAAAGACTGGGATAAAGATAAGTTGAAATGGGGAAAAGATTTAGGACATAAAATAGCTGAAGAAGCTTGGATGGAAATTTGTCAGAATAGTATTCGGAAATTAATTAATGCTAGACTAGCGATGATTAATTATAATTTTATTCATCAGCTATATTTAACGCCGGAGAAATTAAAAAAATTTGGTTTTAGTAAGTTGGATTCTTGTTTTCGATGTGATCAGATGGCCAATACTTTTTTGCATGCTGTTTGGCTTTGTGATCGATTGCAACAGTTTTGGAAAGGTATTCAATCTGTTTTTAAAAGTTTATATAATATCCATCTTGTATTAGATCCCGATATATTTTTATTAGGGAACATGCAATCATTTATCGATTTAGGTTTAGAGGATTATCAGATTTCATTTATTTATTTAGCTTTAGTTGTGGCTAAGAAATGTATAGCTCTTACTTGGAAAGATAGAAATATACTAACTTTAGATAAGTGGTATTTGGAAATGAAATTTTGATTGACTATGGAAAGGATATCTTTTTCAATTCAGGGTAAGATGTCTTTTTATGTTAAAGTGGACTCCGTTTGCTAATTATTTGCATTTAAGTTTGATTTAAATATATGTTTAAGTGTGATATTTTAATATTGACAATTTTTTGTTGTTGTTGTTAGAATTTTTTTAGGTTAAGTTTTATCTTTTTTTTGTAAGTGGGTATTTTTTTTCATATATAATATTGTCAATTTTATTAACTCTTCACTTTATTTTGTGGGGAGGGTTGGACTAATTTTAAGTTAGACTATTAATATTGTGTTACAATTAACGGGGGGGGTTATTTTGTGTAGTTTTCTGATGTAATATTGTAATCATACCTTTTTAAATTTTTTTTTCTATTTTTCTTTAAATGTAATTCTTTATTGTATTCATGTTATAAAAATTTTAAATAAAATCTTTAAAACGAAGTACAAAATGGAATAATTCAGTACAATATTTGCATATCATCAACTGAAAGCTTATTTAAAGGATAAATTGGGAAGCAGACTGAGATTACCAGAAGGAAGCAGCTTTGAATATGTGATTACAGACACAATGATAATTAAAAGATTTATAACGAACATGTACATTAAGCTGCAAGATAAGAAAAATGATGAAATAAGCTATAAACCCAAACAAAAGTGGGAAAAGGAGTTAAACATAAAGATAAAAAATGAAACATGGGAAAAGTTATGTTCTGGAATTATGAAGAATATAATAAACACAAGGTTACGCATGATACAGTATAATTGGTTACACAGGTTATATATCATGCCCCAAAAGTTAAAAAAAATGGGATCCAACATTATCAGATAGATGTTTTCGCTGTAAGAAGGAAATGGGAACAACAGTACATGCAATTTGGGCATGTGAGAAAGTGAAAATGTTTTGGGAAGATCTAAATCAGATATTAAATAAAATCACAAAAAATAACATACCAAAAAATCCAGAGATCTTTCTTCTACGTAATATAAGAAATAAGGAATTAGGCCTCAAATTGGATAAAGTGCAAAAAAGATTTATTATCATAGCCTTAGCAGTAGCAAAAAAATGTATAATGTCAACTTGGAAAATGGAAGAGAGCCTGAGAATACAGCAAAGGTACATGGAAATAAGTAAATGTATTCCATTTGAAAAAAATAACATATAATTTAAAAAATAAAGTCACATTATTTAAACAAATTTGGGAACCATACATGGAACATTACAGAAAGGGCTTGCCTTGGACCTCCACCCCCTAAAATGATAAAATGATAAGAAGACAAAATGACTTGATCCAGTGTGTAAAAGTAGAAGACACGTTTTTCTTGTTTATTTTTCATTGTGTGATGACATTGTTTAATGGTTTCATTGTATTGTATATGTTGATTATTTATTATTTTTGTAAGGGGGAGGGAAGGTAGGGGGAAAAAACAGAGAGAAAATGCCACTGTGTATATTTAATGAGAAACTTTTGTATATATTTTGGTTGATATGGTTCACAGTGTGAAAAGTAAAAAATTATTTTTTTTTAAATCATACCTGTGCCAAGAAGAGTGTAGTAACCTGCCTTAATGACTATCAACCAGCAGCACTTACATCAACAGTGTTGAAATGTTTTGAAAGGCGGTGTTTTTAAAAAAAAATATTTTTCACATTATGAACCATATTAACCAAAATAGACACAAACATTTCCCTCTTAAATATATACAGTGTCATTTTCTCCCCCTTTTCCCCACCCCCCTCCAAACCCATTAAATGTTCAACATATACAATACAATAAACCCATGAAACAATGTCATCACACAATGAAAAATAAACAAGAAAATTGTGTCATCTACTTTTACACACTGGGTCAAGTCATTTTGTCTTCTTATCATTTTATCATCTTAGGGGGTGGAGGTCCGAGGCAAGCCCTCTCTGTTATGTTCCATGTATGGTTCCCAAATTTGTTCAAATAATGTGACTTTATTTTTTAAATTATATGTTATTTTTTTCCAACGGAATACATTTATTAATTTCCATGTAGAAAGGCTGGTGTTGAAGCATATTGGCTCCTGTTTGAGTGGCAACATGGAATTCCTGTTCATCGAGTTCACCTATCATAGCAACAGATCTATGGCAGATGCCAGCTCACTGGCTCTACACAAAGCCCTGGAACATCTGGCCAGTGAAGATGCATTTATCAGAATGCTCTTTATCAGCTACAGTTTGGCATTTAACACCATCATCCCATCGAAACTGATCAGCAAACTCCAACACCAGGTAATCAACACCCCACTGTGTAATGGATTTCCTCATCTCAAGAAATCTTCAGTGAGGATTAGTAAGAACATCTCCTCCACAATCTCCATCAGTAACAGAACACTACAGAGCTATGTTCTTAGCCCCCTGCCCACCTATGACTGGGTGGCTGGATATGACAATAACACCATCTACAAATTTGCTGCAATACTGTGGTGGGTTGTGTAAAGGAAGGGGATGAGCCAGCATACAAGAGGGAGATTGAAAACTTGGCTGAATGGGACACCAACAACAACCTTGCACTCAATGTCACCAACACTAAAGAGCTGATTGTTGACTTCAGGAAAGAAAACCCAGAGGTATATGATCCAGTGATCATTGGGGAATCAGAGGTGGAGAGGGTGAGCAAATTTAAGTTCTTGGGAGTCACAATCTTGGAGGATCTTTTCTGGACCCAGCACGCTAATGGCATCATGAAGAAACCATGTTGGAGCTTCTACCTCCTCAGGAGTTTGCAGAGGTTTGGTATGACACCAGAAACCCTGGCAAATTTCTACAGATGTGTGGTGGAAAGTGTACTGACTGGTTGTGTTATGGGTTGATATGGGGACACCAATGCCCCTAAATATAAAGTCCTACAAAAGGTTGCAGACACAGCCCAGGCATCACAGGCAAAACCTTCCCCACTATCGAGAACATCTACAGGGAATGCTGCTGTAGGAGAGCAGCAGCAATCATCAAGGATCCATACAACCTAGTACACGCTCTGTTCTCACTGCTGCCATCATGAAAGCGGTATTGGTGCCACAAGACTCACACCATCACGTTCAGGAATACCTGCTACCCCCTACCAAATTTACATGCATTTATTTGCAGAGCAGCTATTTCAACTGTCATCAAAGCTGCAGCCAGCAAGCCCTGTGATTGCCTGCTGCAGCACCCGGAGAAGAGATCATTCATCAATTACCACCATGGACAATGCCACTATCTCAGCTGTACACAGACAAATCCTCCGTGCTGCAGCTTGGCTGACTTTCAGTGTCAGGTGTAACTTGTGTGTGAAGCCAGTAATTTTCCTTCCATGTCCAATCTCTGAAGGATATAAACCTTGGCTTGTTGACCTGAGTTGGAGAGAGTCTCTCTGTTTCCTGGGGTATCTTCTTGTTTGTTTGTGTTGGGAATTTTATCATCTGCCTCTGGTGGAGCGACAATGTCTGTATTGATGGTTAACTGTAATCCATTGTTAGGAACATTGTGAATGAGGGGGCGTGGGCATGCAAAGGTCCTAGACAGATGTGTTTTGATTGAACTCTCCGTGAAAAGTATTAAAAAGATGATTAAAAATATAAAATTAAGAATTTCTTTTACAAAAAATGGATAAAACAACTACTAAGAAACCAAGGCAACCAAGAACAAAAAAATGAAGACATTTATACGCAGCCAGGAACATCAAGCAAAATCCCGAAAGGAATTGGCACAAAAGTGGTCTCAGGACCGGTGGACCCTGGCAGAACTCAGAGGTCAGGACCAGAACTAAATATTATCCTGGAAAAGATGGAAAACTTGAGCAACCGATTTGTTGGCATTGAAAATGTAATGAGAGATATGACTGAAAGGATGGCTGAAATTAAAGAAATTGTTGAAGATTTAATTGAAAGAATGACCCAAGCAGAAGTAGACTTGGTAAAAACACAAGATAAGCTAAAGGCTTTGGAGAAAGATATTAACCAATGGGAGTCAGACAGACAAGGTCTGCTGGTCAAGATTAACCACATGCAGAATTTTAGCAGACAAAATAACTTTGTAATTATTGGACTGAAAGAAGGAATTGAGGGAAGAGATCCGGTGAACTTCTTTGAATCGTGGATCCCACGAGTGCTGGGGGAAGACAAATTCAGAAAAGGCTCACCAGACCATCAGACTCAAGAGTTACTGGAAACAGGAAACAATTCTGGGAGCAGCATATGAATACTCTAAGCAAAATAATGGTTAATTGAGACTGACCATGAAAAAAAATCCTATTTTTTCAAGATTTTAATCCGACTTTGATTAAGCAAAGGAAAGAGTTTGATGATGCAAAAAGACAATTGCGTTCCAAAAACTTGAAATATTCGATGATATACCCCACGACTCTGAGGGTTAAAATAGTCTTTAAAAATCATCCATTACTTTCTGCTAAGAATGAGGTGGAAGACTTCTTGCAAGGTTTAAGAAAAGAATAAGGTTGCCAAAGAGGAAGACTATGAAGAATGTTTACAATAGGATTAAGTAAAAGTTGTTTTTTAAAAAAAAACCGTCTTCCATTTATTGTTGAAAAGTAAACATTATTGAAATGTTCACAAAGAGCTCAGAAAAGAGAGAAAACTTGAGAAAAGTAGTAGCAAGGTGGAGACACTGTTCTAAGGAGGAGAATGGTACCTGGAGAGGAGTATCTATAAAATATGGTGTTCTTCCTCAAGAGATTCCATGGGCTTTTATCATGGGCTTTCAAGGTTTCCTGTTTATGTCACCGTCAGGGCAGGGACATTATATGTGTTTTTTTAAAGGGGAGAGACCATTGCATTATTTAAACAATCAAAAAGGTTTTAGGGTTAAATAATATTTGTTTGAAAAATCAATATGGATAGAATGTTAATATTTATTAGTCTTCATGTTAATGGGATAAATGGGTCAGTGAAAAGGAGGAGGGTCTTGGCACACCTAAAAAAAATTAAAGGCAGATATAGTCTTTCTACAAGAAATGCATGTTATCAAATTGGAATATGCTAAATTAAGGGTGGGACAAGTAATATTGTCTTCATTTGGCTCAAAAGCAAGAGGAGTAGTGATTCTAATTAATAAAAATAAACCAATAATAATAGGAGAAACTGACCAAGTCAGAAGATTTGTAATGGCACATTGTAAAATTTATGCAAAATCATGGATGTTTATGAATATCTATGCACCAAATTATGATGATGAAGCCTTTGTATGAAAAATATATTTTTAAAAAACAGCAGAGGGAAAACAAAATACACTGGTTGGAGGAGACTTCAATTTCTGTCTAGATCCAATTCTGCATAAATCAGCCAGAACAGTGACAAGGGCAAAGGTCACAAAAATTACACTATCATTTATGAAGGATTTAAATTTGATGATCTATGGAGGCAGCTTTACCCGGTAGAAAGAGACTACTCATTCTACTTATGGGTACATGATTTGCATACAAGGATTGATTTGTTCTTAATATCTGCCCAGTTAAAGAGAAGAGTGGTAAAAATGGAATATCTGGTGACACTTTCTGTCTGATCATTCATCCTTAACTTTAACTATTGCAATAATGGAAAAAAAAAGAAAATATATACAGATGGTGTGTCATTGCCACACTGATGATAAGGAAAGACATTTGTGAGGTTTTAAAGAGACAGATAGAACTATTTTGTGAAACCAATCTTTTGCCTACTGATAATAGCTTTTTAATATGGGATACACTTAAAGCATATCTTAGCAAATTATTTCTTATACAAAAAATCTTAAGTGAGAGTATGTTACAGAACTAGATGGTCTAGAGAAATACATAGCAAAATTGGAAAAAGAAAACCAGAGAACAGGGTCACAAACAAAATATAGACTGTTAGAGAATAAAAAATTGAAATATAACACATTATAAACATATATAACGAGAGAAAAAATTGAGAAAGTTTTGGGCTCTTTACAAGCTAATAAATCTTCGGGCTAGGATAGGTTTCCTCCTGACTTCTACAGACAATTTAAAGATTTATTGATACCTCTTATAATAGATGTATTGGACCGGGCGGTGGAGACCCACACCCTCCTGGAATATTTCTCAACTGCTATAATTGCAGTTCTACTGAAGAAAGGTAGAGACCCATTAAAAATTTCAACATATAGACCTACATCACTCAATGCTGATGATAAAATATTGGCAAAGGCATTCGCTAATAGACTGGGACAAAATCTACCAAAATTAATGCATACAGATCAGGTGAGGTTTGTTAAAGGAAGACACTCTTCAAACAGTCTAAGTAAACTATTCAATATAATACATTTGGCAAAATAAAAGTTGAATCCAAGTATAACCATCTCTCCAGATGCAGAAACAACATTTGATTGATTAGAATGGTCTTCCTTATTTAAAACAATGGAAATAATATGGTATAGGCGGAAAAAAAATAATTGGATTAAAACCCTTTACCATAAACAACAAGTGAAAGTTATAACCAGCCATCGGATGTCAGCAATTTTTCCCTTGAGTAGGTCAAATAGACAGGGGAGTCCTCCGTCTCCACCACTTTTTATCCTAGCTATTGAATTACTGGCGGATATTATAAGGAGAGATCCAGACATTAAAGGCTTCAAAGTTGGGTAGGAAGAATATAAAATTAGTTTATTTGTTGATGAAGTGCTAATCTATATGTCTGACCTGGCTGAATCTTTGATAAAATTACAAGCAACATTAGAAAAATATGGAAGAATATCAGATCTAAACTAAATATGGAAAAGAGCGAGATAATGCCATTGAAGAATTTTGATTATGAAAGGTAATAGATTTAAATGGAAGACAGATGGAATCAAATGTATCAGAATAATAACATTCTGCTTTGGAACCTTCTCAACCTCCACCTGATCCACCCTATCCTCCTCCTCTCCCCAATACCCTCCACCCCTTAACTCCTGCCTGGTCTTCACCATTCCTTCTGACCTTCCCCTTTAGGGAACTGAATGTTCTGTCTACAATAGAGGCCTCACTTTTGTTCCTTTAACGAGTTCCATGCACGCCATGATGTTCCATCGGCTCCTCCTCCATGTTTAATTCCACAACCATGATTCTCCACCCCCCATTACTGATCCCTTCTCCCACTTTAAAGCGTCTTCCTCCTCCTGGACACCTTGTTCTGATCTTCTTCTTGCTCTGGGCCTTTATATTTCCAACTGCTACTGGGACATCAATTGTATTGACTTCACTACTCCCCTCACTCATTCCAATCTCACCCCCCTCGGAATGCCTGGCCTGCCACTCTCTCTGCACCAATCCAAACCTCACAAATAAAACTGCAGACAAGGGTGGCACTGTTGTGGTCTTGCACACTGACCTCTTTCTGGTTGAAGCTAGATGACAACAGGATCCCACCAAAACTCATCAAACCACTGTATCATGCACCATCTCTGAACTCCACTTCTGGTCACCTCTCTGGCACAACCTCCAACCTTATTGTTTCCAAACCCTGCACCACCCATTTCTGCCTCCTTCCCAAGACCCACAAACTAAATTGACCCAGTAGACCCATTGTGTCCACGATCTCCTGCCCCACCGAATTGGTCTCCGCTTACCTTGACTCTGTTTTGTTCCCCTGGTCCAGTCCCTTCCCACCTACATCCAGGACACTTTGCACGCCCTTCCTCACTTCAACAACTTCCAGTTCCCTGAACTCGATTGCCTCATATTTACCCTGGATATATAATCCCTATACACCTCCATTCCCCATAATGAAGGCCTCAAACCCCTTCATTTCTTTCTGACAATAGACCCAACCAGTTCCCCTCCCCCACCACCCTCCTCTGGCTGGCAGAACTTGTCCTCACCCTCAATAATTTCTCTTTTTGACTTTCTCCAGGTTAAAAGAGTAGCCATAGATACCTGCATGGGCCCCAGCTATGCCTGCCTTTTGCTGGCAATGTGGAGCAATCCATTGCTACAATCCTACATAGGCAAAGTCCCTCAACTCTTCTTCCACTACATCAATGACTACTTTGGTGCTGCCTCCTGTACCCATAATGTGCTGGTTGACTTCATCCACTTTGCTGCAACTTCCACCCTGATCTCAAATTACATGGTCCTTCTCTACCAACACTCTCCCTTTCCTTGATCTCTCTGTCGCCATCTCAGGAGACAAACCCTTGACAGACATCTTCTATAAACCCACCAACTCCCACAGCTACCTTGACTACATCTCTTCCCACCCTGTCCCCTCTAAAGATTCCATTCCATTCTCTCAATTCCTCCGTCTCTGTCATGTCTGCACCCAGGATGAGGAATTCCATGTCAGATCATCAGAGATGTCCCCCTCCTTCAAACAACATGGCTTTCCCTCTACCACCATCAACTCAGTACTCAACCACATATCCTCCATTACACACACATCTGCCCTAGCCCCTCACCCCCATGTGCAACAAAGACAGGATTCCTCTTCTCACCTACCCCCCCCCCCCACCAGCCTCTGCATCCAACAAATCCTCCTCCGCCAATCCTATCACTAAACACATATTCCCCTCTCCTCTCCGCTTTTCACAGGGACCACTCCCTCCATGAGTCCCTTGTCCACTCCTCCCTCCCCACTAATCATTCCCTTGGCACCTACCCCTATGATTGCAGGAAATGCTCCATTTGCACCCATACCTCCTCCCTCAGCACTATTCAGGGCCTAAAACAGTCCTTCCAAGTGAAGCAACATTTCACTTGTGAATCTGCAGGAGTCATCTACAGCATCATCTACAGCATCATCTACAGCATCTGTAGTCTCCTCTACATCGGAGAGACTGGACACAGACTGGGAGATCACTTTGTTGGGCACCTTGGCTCTGCTGCAATAGTGTGGATCTCCTAGTGGCCACCCATTTCAATTCCCCATCCCATTCTCTTGCCGACATGTCTGTCCATGATCTCATGCACCGCCAGACTGAGACCACCTGTAAATTGGAGGAACAACGCCTCATCTTCCAATTAGGCACCCTCCAATCTGATGGGATTAATATCGGCTTTCCTTTAAACCCTCCCACCCCCTCCATCCCCTATTGTCTCTCTTTTCCCTGTCTCCTTTCGCACAGACATGATAAATTCTCATCGTCCCTTATCACATTCAATTAACACCTTTTGTTGGTTTGGATTCCTCCCCCATTGTTTGAATTCTGAGACTTTCTAATATATCCTGCTTCTGCCCTTTTCTGATTTTTTTTCTTGAAGATGGGCTCAGACCCGAAACATTGGCAATATATCTTTGTCTCCGATAGATGCTGGAAAGACCGGCTGAGTTCCTCCAGCATTTTGGTGTGATTACTACAATCACAGCATCTGAAGCCTATTGTGTTTCACTCACTGTTAAAATTTCACAGGTCAAGTGCACAGAAGTTCAAAGAGAAGTTGACAAAAGTTCTCATTAAAGAACAGGTTTGTAAAATTGCTCAGTTAAGTCTTGTCTTCAATGTCCACAGAATGGTTGTTTAGATATGATAGACCTCACTGTTTTTCAATACTTTGCAAAAGTGTTACTTAACGGCTTTCTTCATAGATTTACAGTCACAATATTTTCAAGTATGGAAAATGTTAATCAGATTAAGAAAGCCATTAAGTAAATTGTCCCTGGAATGGTCATGTTTGTGTCTCTATATGAAAGATGCCTTGTAGTCAACTTTTAAAGTTTGATTTAAAGATATCTCATGGTCCCTCATGGCATGCCAGAGCAGAACATTTTAACTACGAATGTCACAAATGTTCTTATAGAATCATAATGTTGATGATTTGATCATTTTGCTGATACTTTGTTTTTGCTGCAGGCATGGCCACACCAGGAGCAGAGGAGTAGAAAGGAAATGAGTGAACCTGGAAGGATACACTGGAGGTTCACCAGGATGTTGCCTGGGCTGGAGTGTCTCAGTTATGAAGGGAAATTGGATAGGTTGGGTTTATCTTCCTTGGAGTGGAGGAGGTAATCTGTACAAGACTATGAGGTGTAAACAGGAGAGTAATAATCTGTATCCCTTAACAAAATGTCCATAAACAGAGGACACAGTCTTAAGATAAAGTGTGGGAAGTTGAGGGGTTAAGTTCAGAGGCTCTGATAGCTCAGTGGTTAGAGCACTGGCCTTGTAAACCAGGGGTTGCTGGGGCCTCATTTCTATGAGGGCGCTGGACAAAGTGGTGACTTTGTCTTCCTTATGACAAAGTTAAAGAATCTCATGTATGTTACATTCTAAATGTAGTATTATTGTGACAATAATGGAACCTTTCTTTTACCTTTAAAAAGAAGCTTGTTTTCACTCCAAGAGGAACACTGATTTCTCTTGGGGTGAAAACAATCTTCTTTCTAATACCCTCTAAACTTCCTACACTTTACTTTAAGACTGTGTCCTCTGTTTGTCATATGCTTATGCTGTTTCCTTGACGAATGGTGTGATTCAATGGAAGGATTCACAGCCTGATTGACAATTCAAAAAGGATGATGAGTGATCCATATCCACCCAGAATTTAGATAAAGTTTTGCTCTTCATTCTCGTTGGAGTTCTGAGTCCCAGATCTTCTGATTCTAGATTTGGAATACTGATACATTTTGAACTGAACAACAGCAATTTGGCATCACAGCCCTCCTCAAAATGGTCACTCCAAGACCACTGCTCCAACTCTGCCGGGTTCTCTTTCTCTTGCCATCCATCTCACATGTACAGCCAGTCTGGCCCCATCAATAGATTTACCTCATTTACTCAGCAAAGCTGCCAATTTGTAAACAAAAGAAATCCATTTCATCTTGTCCCCACACCACTCAAATTCTACATCACGTTCTATCTGACTTTTCCTCTCAGTAGTTTTGCCATAAATTAGCTCAGTTGAGTGATTAGAAGCTGGTGTATTTCAAAAAAATCACAACAGCAGAGGTGGTGAGGCTTAGGAAGTGGATTTCAGATCTCAGGGCTGAGTGGCTGAAGATGGCAACAAAGTGAAGGTATGGAGATGCTCCCATCAACAGAATGCAAAAGTGCATTCTTCCTTGAATGTTTATATAATTAGAAATTACAGCCTAGGGACTCTAAGTAGGTATGATGGGAAGGAAGAGCATTTTAACATTGAGCAATTGGTGGAGCACAAAGATGAAGGACTAGAGAAATAGAGGGAAGTTTGAAATGGAGTAATTATTCTAAGTTCAATCTGTTTCCAAATTTCTTCACTGAAATATTTCAACGCCAGACAACAAAATCACCCAGAGCTCCTTCAAAACATCTTTTATTTGGTTAATATTATGTTTAAAGATGAATGACACATTTCCACATTCAGATAAACAGTTAATAGTGCATAGAAAACATCCCATTAAATTGAAGTAACAAGGATAAGGTGTGAACTCCATTGATAAGTTTTCATTGAATTAATTGGTGTAAGGGACAGATCAACAACCATGGGAAATATATCTCAGGTAAAATTAAGGATGGCTGGTCAGTAATCAGAACCTGCCATGTGGTTAGGCCAGGAGGATTGGGCACTCCCACTTCTATTGGCCAAACCAAAAAAAACTTAATGTGATGTAGGCCATAATATGAGCAGATCCACCTTGTGAGTTGGCAGTTCATACTGTGCCCAATGCAAAATCACAGGCCATGTGGGGTGTACATTATAGTGTACTTTGCAAAAGCCTCAACTGAAACTGAACCCTAACCAAGCTGGCCACACGGAAAGGGCAGAGCAAACAGAGTGGGGAAGGGACTAGGTTATGTGTCAATGTCCATGGGCTGGACCCACCCTACTCATATTGACCATAATAATTTCAAACTCCTGGAGTTTATATTTTACAATAATTAACAATATCCGAAGATAAGGTGAGAGCAGATGTTATGGCATTAATTGAATTGTATCTAGTGGAAGCCACAATGCCAATCCAAGTCAGTAATTGCATCTACTGGACAGTTTGCCATCTGAGTCAGTGAATCCATTAGACTCAACCTGTCCTTGTTAATCCATGACTCACTGCCACATGACCATCCTGATTCAGAGAATAGATTATCATTTCTGGGTTGGGTTCATCACTCACCATCTGGTTCTAAAGCTGAACACAATCTGCTGCAGGAACTCACCGGGTCAAGCAGCAACAGTAGGAGAAGAAGATTGGTCAACGTTTAACAAAAACATAGTCCGACAAAAGTCACATAAGGAGATAGAAAGATTAATGAACAAGAACTCATTCACCACACCACTGGTGGTCCGCCTACAGGTTTTGACAAGGTGTAATGTGACTGATTGCACTCAGAGACACGTGAGGAGTATGAACACACTTTTAATAGCTTACAATCCATGGCCGGTAGGCACAATAGTCCTCAGGTGAATCTGAGGTAAGGCAGGAAAACCAGAGTTTATGTTGGGATAGGTGAGGGTGGAGCCAGGGGAGGACCCAGTCATCAGAACAATACATAGACAGTGAATTCCAGTTCACAGCATTCACCCCTTCCTTCAGAATAGATCCTGTGGGTGAAAAACAGAGACTATTCATTAAACAAAACACTTTACAAGTATTTACAAGTTAAGTCTGTCAAGGGTGTGGTAATTCTGGTCGAGCACCGCAGTACTGGAGGACTTCCTGAATTTCCTGGACCACCTGTGGTACAGGGTCAGTGGGTCTCAAGGGCTCTGGCTCAGGTCATAGGGAGGATTGGACCACTTCCCGAGCAGTGTCTTCCGGGACCCTGAGTAGGGTACTCAGTACTTCCTGGCACACTTCAGGCATCGGACCCTCATTTCCAGTGGGTGCCAGGTCTCTGATTGAGATGTTGTCCTCTCTGCTGTCAGGGTATGCCATGTAGGCATATGTTGGGTTGGTGTGCTGCAGATGCATCCTCTCAATCAGGGGGTCTATCTTGCTCCTCCTCATGCCAAGCCAGGAGAGTAGTCCCACATGTGGATTTCCTCTGGAACGTAAACATAAACTTATGAGGAGTTGCCTTTGGACCAGAAATCCAATTTCACAGTCTTCCATACAGTCATGTTCTCTTTTACAACTTGTCTGTTCCCCCGGGGATTGTAGCTAGTCGTCCTGCTTGAGGCAATGCCCTTTGCAAGCAGATACTGGCGTAGCTCTTCGGTCGTAAATGATGAGCCCCAGTTGCTATGGATATAGCTGGGATACCCGAACAGAGCGAAAATAGAGAGCAAGGCCCTGATGACTATGGTGTTGGTCATGTCGTGGCAGGGGATAGTGAACGGAAAATGTGAATACTCATCAATGATGTCGAGAAAGTACACGCTTCCCTTGGTGGAAGAGAGGGGACCCTTGAAATCAACACTGAGTCGATCGAAGGGGTGGGATGTCTTTAACAGGTATGCTTTGTCGGGGTGGTAGAAGTGTGGCTTGCACTTCATGCAGACCTAGCAGGACTCGATCATTTCCCTGATGGCCTCAATGGAGTAGGGCAGGTTGCGTGCCTTGACAAAATGAGCCATGCGTGCGATGCCTGGGTGACAAAACTCATCGTGCAGTGACCGCAACTGGCTGATGTACAGACACACAGCTTCATCTTGACAGGGCATCTGGAGGTTCATTGAGAGTACCTGGCCTGTATACTATGTTGTAATTATAGTTGGAGAGTTCGATCCTCCACCTAACGATCTTATCATTCTTTATTTTGCCCCGTTTTGCATTATTAAACATGAATACCACCGATTACTGGTCAGTGAGCAGTGTAAATTTTCTGCCGGCCAGGTAATGCCTCCAGTGCCTGATGGTCTCTACAATGGCTTGAGCCTCTTTCTCCACAGATGGGTTCCGAAGCTTGTGGCATTGTTGGGTGTGGGAGTAAAAGGCAAATAGCCTGCCCACTTGGTTAAGGGAAGCAGCCAGAGCTGTGTCAGAGGCATCGCTTTCTATCTGGAAGGGTGCGTTCTCATTCATCGGATGCATGGTGGCCTTTGCGATGTAGCTCCAAATGTAGTCAAAAGGTTCCTGAGCTTCAGCCGATAATGGGAGAAAGAGGTGGACTTTAAGAGGGGGGCAGGCCTTATCCACATAGTGAAGGACGCACTGGGCATAGTAGGAGAAGAAGCCCAGGCACCTCCTTAAGGCTTTCATGGTCCTCAGGATCAGGAGGTCTAAAGGGGGATGCATTTGATCGGGGTCAGGACTAATGACACCATTCTCCATCACATAGTCCAGGAACACCAGACCTTCCATCCGGAACACACTCTTACTGGAGTTGTACATGAATTTCAGGTCCTTGGCCAATGTGGAGGAACCTCTGGAGGTTGGCGTCATGGTCTTCCAGAGAGTGTCCACAAATGGTGACATTGTCAAGATAAGGGAAGGTAGCCTTCAACCCATACTTGTTGACCATTTTGTCTATCTGTCTCTGGAAGACCGAGACCCCATTAGTAATGCCGAAAGGGACCCTCCAGAACTAATAGAGCCGACCATCTGCCTCAAATGCTGTGTAGGGGTGGTCCTCAGAATGGATCGGTAACTGATGGTATGCAGTTTCAGGTCGATGGTTGAATAGAACCAGTACTGCGGAATTTTGTTTACCGAGTCTGAAATTCGAGGGAGGAGGTACATGTCCAGGAGTGTAAAATGATTAATTGTTTGGCTGTAGTCAATCACTAGCCTGGACTTTTCTTCCCCTTTCACAACTACCATGTGGGCTCTCCATGTTCTGTTGCTAGATTTAATGATGTTTTCTTTGAGCTGCTGCTGTGTCTCGACTTTAATAAATTCCTAATCCCCCGCACTGTACCGCCTGTTCTTTGTAGCTATTGGTTTGCAATCGGGAGTCAGGTTTGGAAACAGTGGGGGGAATCAATATTTAGGGTGGAGAGACCGCATGTTGTGTCCAGCTTTTGGGACCCTCCATTCCGCACCATGATTGGAGGAAGTGGGCCAGAGTTCTCCATGGTCATGCTTTTAAGGTGACACAGGAGCACACAAATCCTTCAATACATACAATTGGAACTTACAAAATTCCCCCCTTTTACAGTTAGATATACTATACATTACCCCTGGATCATTGCAGAGTGCAAGTGTGAAGCTAGGTAAATGCGATAGTCCATTAGGTACACTCTTAAATTATATCACCAAGCCATTGCAGAGTTTATAAAGCTCTCCGTGGAGCCAGTGTCTATTAAGCAATCAGTCAAATATCTGTTTACACTTCTATCATCAAGTTATTTAATTGGTGAGGTATTTCCAGATCCAGGACGACCGATGCTAGTGCTCCGGAAACCACATTGCAATCCATGTTGATGTTGACTCTTCCCCTCTTGGCCCTCGGGCAGACAAGGTGGCATTGACCACGAGGCATGGCAAGATGGCTGCCCTCCATCTTGATCCAATGATGGTCTAGATGGTGCCAACCTCGAGACACGGCAAGATGGCCACCGTGGATTCCTGTGATGCTTCACTTCCGGTGGCAGGCCCTGCCACGAAGCACAGCAAGATGCTGGCGGTGAACAGCATGGAGAGATGGAGATCAGTCTTTTGGGACTCTGGCACGGGTTGAGTGATGATTCTGGGGTTGCACATGCAGTGGCCTCCTTTGGGTTCCCTTTAGCCCAGCAGACCTTCACCCAGTGCCCTCCTTCACTGCATTCTGCACACAGCGAGTCCTTCATGGGGCATCCGGTGCGGGGAAACTGTACCTGTCCACAGAAGTAGCATCGCCGGTTGCGCATGTGGCCGCAGTAGTCAGCACTGGGGCTGCGGGGATCACCGCCATCCCAATGACCTGGTCCTCTGAAAAGGTGCCGCTTTCACCTGTGAGGTCGTCAGCTCCTAGTTGGGCCTGTTCGAGAGCTTTAGCAAACTCTAGGGTGCTGGCCAAGTCTTTCTTCCCCAACTCCAGCAGTTGCTGCCTCACGTACCTTGACCTCACTCCTGCCACGAGGGTGTCCCGGATTTGTTCCTCCTCTCCAACCTGGGCTGGTGGTCGCTTCGTAGTGGCATTTTCTAGTCAGTCCCACAGTTCAAGAATATAGTCGTCCAGCGACTCACCCGGGCGTTGCTGACGTTGAGAGAGTTAGTGTCTCGCCAGCACATCATTTTGGGGTCTTATGTATTGGGCCTTCAAGCCTTTTAAGGGTGACTCATAGGTAGCACAGTCTTTGATGGCAGCGTACCCGTTAGGCTAACTCAAAATAAAGTGCCGATCTCCGGAGACCATCCAAGTTGAAGACGTCTTGTGTGGCCGACAGATAGGACTGGAAGCACTTCAGCCAGTAGGCAAATTCCTCCAGGGCCTCAGGGGACAGGAGGGTCAACCTGGAGCATGCCTGGCTTCAACAGGGCTTCCATCCCATTTCAAAGTTAAGCTATTAAAATTGTAACACAACTGAATGCACTGAGAGATAAGTGAGGAGTACAAACAGACTTTTGATAGCTTTCAATCCATGGCCGGTAGATACTATGGTCCTCAGGTGAAATCTGAAGTAAGGTGGCAAAACCAGGGTTTAATATTGGGGTAGGTGAGGATGGAGGCAGGGGAGGAACCAGCCATCAGAACAATACATAGACAATGAATTCCAGTTCACTGCACAAGATTCATCACACTGTTACTTCCCCAACAACAGCTGGCTCAGTAGCCGCTTTCAGATGCCTCCTCTGCCTTCAGGGTGGCTTCAGGAGCAGATCCCAACCTGAAGACTCACCTTTCAGGTGGCAGCCCTAAAAGGCTGCTACAGCCCATTTGAAAGGGCCTTGTGGCGCCTCCACATCTGAAGGAGGCGGGATGACTGGTGCCACCCATCATAAATATGCAGCATAGCAATGGCCGTCTTCCACACCCATAATCCCCCATGCAGGTGGAACTGCTCTGTGTTTCTCACACAGTTCCACCTGTATGAGGGTTTATGGGTTGGGAAGACCGCCATTACTATGCCGCATTTTGAGCAGCAGCGTGCAGCCCCGGTGCAGGAGCGGCCAGCCGGACTGTGACAGCCTGCACTGGCCGCCCCCCAATGTCCACAACTGGCCGCCCCCGCCTTGCTGCCCGACAGACCCTGCCTTACTAGGGAGGGGAGGTTAGTGGTACATCGGGGCAGGGGCGGCCGGTGGGGGACATTGTAACAGGGGCAGCGGGGAGGAGGGCGGTCGGGCAGTGGGGAGGGGGGCTGACAGGCAGCAGGGAGTTGGGTCGCCGGCTGATAGTGTCATCGGCCCGCCCCTTAGTAGCCGCTTTCAGGCGGCTGCATTTAGGTGCGTCGGGGGACTTTGCCAATCCACAGATTATCCCTCCCTCCCGGAGGAGGGTTGGTGTGTGCGCCTTGGAGTCGTGTCAGGCTCTTTCAGGCGGGGACCACGACAGCCGCATAGCGGTAGAATATGCAGCTTTACATCGGGGTATTCTGGCCACCAGTGTGATCACCAGGATGGATTTCTGTGCATTCAGCCTTAGCCAGCGAATCAACAGCAATGGCTTCTCTTCCTGTAAGCACAGCGACCGCCATGCATTTCTCCCTGAACCCTCCTGTCCCTCAGGTGTGTTGCACTTGCAAGTAGGTAGAGCAGGGAGTTGGATCTGATAAAGCCTGTTGATAAATATTATCGCTTAAAGTAAAACCTGCCACTATTTGCTTTGAATGCACTTCTTAACATAAAGAGACATAATTACTGGGATCACCTGGTGAAGATGATAAACTGCAGGCCGGACTAATTTTACATGTCAATTTTTAAAATCATAGTATGTCTAATGTCAATCCCAGAAGTTCCAGATGACACAGACTCCATTAATAGATTCAGAAGTAGTTTTAATCCTCAGGATGCAAACAGGATACCAGATGTTCCAACAAAGGTGCACTAACTCCAGCCAACCTAAGCAATCAATATAATGAGACAGCATCAAATGCAATTAGTCCCACTTATGCATTATTTATGTCACAGCCTCTGTTGAAACCCTTTGCCAATGGAGATTTTATGCAAATACAAAATAAATGCCAGCCATGAACAAACAGTATCTTGATATTTCTAACCAGGAATCAGTCTTAAGTAGATGAGGCACATCATTTTGCCAGTGAAAACATTAGTCATAAGACTATACAGCATGGCTTTACTCATCCATGATAATCAAGGTATTTATTCGAGTTAGTCCCACTTTCCTGTGCTTGGCCCTTATCCCTCGAAACCTTACATTTCTATCTACCTGGTCAAATGCCTTCCACTTGTTCTGGCAGTTTGATCTGTACCTACCCATCCTCTGTCTGAAAAGGTGCCCTGTTGGGTTCCTTTTAAATCTTCTCCTCTCAACTTAAACATATGCTCTCTAATCTTAGACTCTCACCCCTTCAAAGATAACTGTGGTTACTTACCTTATCTAACCCTCAGAATTTTATACACCCTCATAAAATTATCGCTCAGCCTCCTACTCTTCAGAAAAATGTTCCAACCTATCCAAACTCTCCTTCTAAACTGAAGCCTTCCTGTCAATAATTATATTGTAGAGAACCTTTTTGATGCTTCAGTATTCATTCATTGCTTGAGATTAATCACTAGCCTCAGACCACAGAGGAGCTGAGCTTTCTCACTTCCAGGGCAGCACCACCAGCACTGGATATTTACAACCTAAAGATCAAGATAAGGGATTGAGAGTATGTATGAGACTAAGATAAAACACTGCAAAAAAAAAAGTCATATATGAGACAATATTATTTATTTATAATGCACATTGAAACTAATACTTAAGAATTAATATTCAATGCTAATTGTATCTGGGGGGAAACTGGTGATCTTTGACTGAAGTGGGAATACTGTAAATCAGGTCACCAGCCTTTCTCTTCTGCAAGGTCAATCTGAATGGATAGCCTGACTGATAGGGAGCCAATAAAGTGCTGAAGGGCACTGGGTAATTCCATTATCACAACTTTCAAGAGCTTCCTGTTTACCAGAAGTGGAAAGCAAATAAAGAAAGTCAAGCCTAGAGCTAAAGGGTGTCCTAGTTTAGGATGAATGGAATGAACAAACCAGAGCAGGCAGTTTAAATGTCCAGGACATAGACTGATGAAATCCCATTGCTCCATTAGTCAACAGTGGAAAATAATCAAGCTGCATAAAGGGGTGCTTTTATTAGAGCTCACCTATGAAGCCGTGCCTAAGGTATGTAGATTGGAGGTGTAAATATTTTCACATTTATCACTTCCACTGCAACTTGCCAATGTGTACAGGCCTTGCCAGTTCAGATACCTGTTCTCATGCCTCTTGTTCAGCTCAGAAAAAGAGATTACAACTTCATTTGTTATTTCAAGTAACAAATGAGAGGAAGGTTTCAACAAGAACAAAGGTCAGGATATTCTCTCAGAGTCCAGATAGATTGTGCCAGTTTCATGCTGGGTCAAGATTTCAGCTTCGCACATTTTTGTGTATGTTAAGTCTTGGTTCCTGATCATTTGTCCTTTTTTATTATTACAAACAGTATTTTAAAATTAAAGGGCTTTGAGAGGCTTGCATTGTTTAACAGCTTTTATAGTCTTGGGAATATTCAAAGTACTTTGAAGTCATTGTATGTAATAAAGGAAACATGCAGCTAATTAACACACAGCAAGTCCCTTCAAGCAGCAACATGATAAAGTCTGGATGATCCGCAATAGAATCTAGGAAATTTCACCTGCTCTTCTTTAAACAGTGCGGTGACATTTTCCACACGACTGGAGTGACATTGGGGCCTCAGGTTAATGCCTCATCCAAAGATAGCAGTTTGGAGAGTGAAGTACTCCCTTGGTACTTAACTAGAGTCAACTGAGATTTTGTAAGTCTCTATCCAGATATTATCACAGATCATATCAAATTTGAGGATTTTTGAGGGTGAATTAGCACCTTATTTATTTTATCAGTCTGAAGTATTATTTCACAATTAGAATTCAGCCTTCATTCAATATTAGACCTTGTACTGCTGTGAAGTCCTTGGAGAAAGTTGTCTCCTCTGCTCTGCTGCATTGCCATTTTGTGATTTACTGGCTTATTTATCCCCCACATTTTTCCTCTCAATTTGCCTAATCTATAGCTGTACTTCTAAAGGCTGATTTTGCTCCTTACCCTGACTCCTGCTTCTTAATCAATGGAAGGCATGCTGGATTTGCAGGGGGAATAGAGTGCCAAACAAGTACTGTGACTTAAATAAAACCAGCCTCCTGTCTCCCTTGTGGATGTAACTTCCAGCAGTGTTTGTACTGTGGTCAACCTCCCTAAAATTATTTGGATAAGTTTCTTCATTACAATAACTATACTTGAAACATTCCTGGCTATCAAGCATTGCAAGCCATCCCCTCTTTCTTTCTGTGCCACCCTCTCCAAGGAACAATGAATGGTACTGCAGCAAATATGGAAAACAATAGAGGCAGAGATGTTGAAGGTATCTCCTACCTTGCATCAGACAGGGCACGACTTCCTGACAGATCAAGCCAGGGTGGTCTTTGTAAATGTAGGGTGCTATCAAGGGGGTACAGCCAGTTTTTTGTGCAGATCTCTCCAGGATCCCTGTGCTGCATCTCTACAGCTTACTTCAGTTTTCAAGAGTCTGCCAGAGATGCTCTGTAAACCAAGGAACCATCTGTCCTCTGAGATGTATATCACACTGCTTCAAAAGAGAATATTCATCTCCAACTAAAAGATTTCCTAGAATTTATCCCATTGTCCATCATGGAGCTTCCTGTACACCAACAGGTTGCCTGCCTCCCAACAACATCTACAGACCAAGGTCAGTGAGGCCTTTCAGCCCATCACATCTGCACTGACCATCAACTAATCATTTAAAATTAATCTCACTTTTTATTCTCTCCACATTTCCATCAACTTCCCCCCAGATTCTACCACTGACAGTACTTATACACGGGCTAACTGCAGTTACCCACTAATTTGCACATCTTTGGGATACATAAGAAATCTAGAGCACCTGGAGGAAACCAGTCACACACAGAACCTGTAAACTGTGCACAGACAGCATTCAAGCTCAAGGCTGAGCTTGACTCTTTAAGGATGTGAGACAGTGGTACTATTTGCTGCCCTACTGTGCTACCCCTAAGAAAGGTAGTATGGAAAAACTAGTTCTACACTTTACTTCAGCATCAATATTTTTCATATTTCCTTACAACATAGAAAGGCATTCAAACCTGTGTCAGCACTTAGAGCAATCCCATTCCCCAGATTTTCTCCCTGTAAACTCATCCTTTACGTAGGGTTATTAGAGTCATAGGGATTTGGTGCACAGAAACAAGCCTTTCAACCCAACTTGCCCATGCCACACAAGTTACCTGAGCTCATCTGTTTGCTTGCATTTGGGCCACATCTCTCTAAATCTTTTCTGTTCACGTACCTGTCCAAATATCTTTTATTGTCCCTTTTATTCTATCACTTCCTTTGGTACCTTGTTCCTTATATCCACCATCCTCTGTATGAAAATGTTGCCCCTTGGGTCCCTTTTAAATCTATACTCCTAGTTTTAAACTCCTCTACCCTGGGAAAAATACTGTAACTATTTTCCTTTTCTGTGTCCCGCTTGACGTTATAAAAACGTTAGTTGTCACTCAATCTTCTACAGAGGAAAAACAGTCCCAGCCTAACCAGCCTCTCCTTATATAACTCAAACCCTCCAGTCCCAATAACGTTCTCATGATTCTTTTTTACAGCCTTTCCAGTTTAATGATATATCTCCTCTAGCTGGGTGACCAGAATTGTACACAATACTCTAAGTGTGCTCTCACCATTGTCTTGTCAAGTTCAATCATGTCATCCAGCTCCTGTAATCAATGCCCTGACAGATGAAGGCAAGTGTGTCAAATGACCTCTTCACCATTGTTTTAACCTGCGCTATTACTTTCATGAAACTATTTATCTGTACCCATAACCATATAACCATATAACCACTTACAGCACAGAACAGGCCAGTTCGGCCCTACTAGTCCATGCTGTAGCAAATCTCCACCCTCCTAGTCCCACTGACCAGCACCCGGTCCATACCCCTCAAGTCCCCTCCTATCCATGTAACGATCCAGTCTTTCCTTAAATGTAACCAATGATCCCGCCTCGACCACGTCTGCCGGAAGCTCATTACACATCCCCACCACCCTCTGCGTAAAGAAATTTCCCCTCATGTTCCCCTTATAATTTTCCCCCTTCAATCTTAAACCATGTCCTCTAGTTTGAATCTCCCCCTTTCTTATTTGAAAAAGCCTATCCACATTTACTCTGTCTGTCCCTTTTAAAATCTTAAACACCTCTATCAAGTCCCCTCTCAATCTTCTACGCTCCAGAGAAAAAAGCCCCAGTCTGCACAACCTTTCCCTGTAACTCAGACCCTGAAATCCTGTCAGCATTCTCGTGAACCTTCTCTGCACTCTCTCTATTTTGTTTATATCTTTCCTATAATTTGGTGACCTAAACTGTACACAGTACCCCAAATTTGGCCTCACCAATGCCTTGTACAATTTCATCATAACCTCCCTACTCTTGAATTCAATACTCCGATTTATGAAGGCCAACATTCCAAATGCCTTCTTCACCACACCATCTAGCTGAGTATCAGCCTTGAGGGTACTATTTACCATAACTCCTAAATCCCTTTGTTGCTCTGCACTCCTCAATTGTCTACCATTCAATGTATATGACCTATTTAAATTTGCCTTTCCAAAATGTAGCACCTCACATTTATCTGTATTAAATTCCATCAGCCATTTCTCAGCCCACACCTCCAGCCTTCCTAAATCACCTTTTAATCTATGGTAATCTACCTCACTGTCCACAACACCACCAATCTTTGTGTCATCCGCAAACTTGCTTATCCAATTCTCCACCCCTACATCCAGATCGTTAATATATATAACAAATAATAGTGGACCCAGGACCGAACCCTGAGGAACTCCACTAGTCACCGGCCTCCAATTGGACAAACAATTTTCTACCACTACTCTCTGACACCTCCCATCCAACCATTGCTGAATCCATTTCACTACCTCTTTATTTATACCTAATGCCTCCACCTTTTTTCCTAACCTCCTGTGGGGAACTTTGTCAAAAGCTTTACTAAAGTCCAAATAGACAACATCCACAGGTTTCCCTTCATCAACCATTTTTGTAACCCCCTCGAAGAACTCAATCAGGTTTGTCAAGCATGATCTACCCCTGACAAAACCATGCTGATTACTCCCTATCAATCCCTGTACCTCCAAAAATTTGTAAATAGCATCCCTCAGAACACTTTCCATCAACTTGCCCACCACAGACGTCAGATGTACAGGCCTATAATTCCCAGGTTTGCATTTGGACCCTTTCTTAAACAGAGGAACCACATGCACCACCCTCCAATCCTTTGGCACCACCCCCATGGCCAGTGACATCCTAAATATCTCTGTTAATGGCCCCACTAACTGTCCACTAGCCTCCCTGAGTGTCCTAGGTTTCCTTTCTACAATGCTCTCAAGAGCCTACCATTCACTATGAAAAATCCTGCCCTGGTTTAGCTTACCAAAATGCATTCATCTGAATTAACTTCTATCTGCCATTCCTTGGCCCACTTTCCCATTTCATCTACATTCTGTTGAAATCTTAGATAACTTTTATTTTTGTCCACTGCACTGAAAACTTTCTTACCTTGCCATCAAGTTGTCAAAGCTCCCTCAGTTCACAGGTCTCCAATCTGAATAAACACCCTCAGCTACATCCTCTGTCTCCCATTAAGCCAGTTGTGTATCCAATTGGCCAGCCCACCCTGGATCTCATTCGATTTGACCTTCTGAACCAGCTACCATGTGGAATTTTGTCAAAGACCTTGTTACTCTTGGTAGATAACTTCTTCCTCCCTGCCCTCATTAATCCTCTTCATCACCAAAAAGCTCAATCAAATTTGTAAGCCAGTTTCTCAAGAACAAAGCATGTTAACTAATCTTAATCAGTCCTTGGCTTTCCAAAGGCTGATAGATCTTGTTTCTCAGAATTCCCTCCATCAACTTTCCCACCACTGTTATGAAGCTCACAAGCCTCTGGCTTTTCCTAGAGCCCTTCTTAAATAATAGCACAATTCCAATAGCTCATCTGAGGCAAAAGATGATGCAAGTGTCTCAGCTAGGGATACTGCAACTTCTTCTTGAGCTTCCCAGAATGTCCAAGGATAAACTAGAAAGGTTACCTTTAGGTAACATCCAGGAGCTCCCCTTTCAGATCGTTGTCTGAAGAGGGCTCTCAAAATCGTGAAGGACCCCTACCACCCCACACACAGTATCTTCCAGCTACTCTCGTCAGAAAAGAGATACAGAAGTATCAGAGCCAGAACCACCAGGCTGTGAAGAAGTGAGACTGATGAAAGACTGATGAATTTCTCATACAATCCCTTTGAGATTCTACTATTTATTTAAAAACATTTATTTACTTTTATTTATGTACTGCATTTAAATACAGTATGTGCGCTATGTCTATATATGTGTTTACACATTTTTACATCTAGGACTAAAGAGCACTGTTTCATCCAGTTGTACTGATACAATTGTATGATAATAATAAACAAACCTGAACTTTTGTATTATATTCCAAAACATCTTGAGCAGCTCCTCCTCATTTCTCTACCACTCATCTATATTTGGGGT
Source organism: Narcine bancroftii (assembly GCF_036971445.1). Classification (NCBI taxonomy): domain Eukaryota; kingdom Metazoa; phylum Chordata; class Chondrichthyes; order Torpediniformes; family Narcinidae; genus Narcine; species Narcine bancroftii. The sequence goes on from NC_091469.1 coordinate 45,158,425, forward strand.
AATTTCCAGTGACAAATTAAACTAACAACCAGCAAGTTTGGAATATGAGAGGAACTCAGTAAATGTATATCCTGTTGTATGAATACTTGCTTTACGAAAATTAGCTTTAACAAAGGAATGTGTGTTTGCTTTTATATAAAGATTTGAATGTGTTTTGAATGGGTATTCACTTTTATGAAAATAGCCTTTAATAATAGTAAATGGGTCTTTGCTCATTTTGCCTTACGAAAGGTTTCATAGGAACACTCTAGTTTCATAAAGCGGGGTACATTGGGTACAGGTGTACATTGATGAAACCCTCATAGTCATAGACAGAACACCCATACAGAACTCCACATGTACAGCACCAGTGGTTGGAATAGTCCGATGGAGATATGAAACAGCGGAATGAACTGCTGTGCCACTTTGCCATAGTTTAGACTGAAGTTTCTCCCTAAAATGACCTGTAAAAGTGTTGAGACTGTTCAATGTTCATGCTTTTTTGCAGAATGTTCCTTGAATGAAACCCCAAATCTGAATTTATTCAGATCTGAGAACAACCATTTAACAACAATTTAATGCCAGTTTTTTGGCATTGGTTAAATTTCCTACACAGTTGTGACAACACTTTCTGCCTCAGTGTTGCAGTCAACCATTTTCACACTGCCCCACTCAGATCTCCCCATCCTACACCATAAAGCTGCCCTTCACTTCCAGGTGTCAGACAAGCTTCACACCTCCTCAGCACACTTCACTTCAAACAAGAGCAAGCAAATTAAAATTAACACCGTATGGAACAAAGGGGAGGAGAATACCTAACAAAAGTACTTCAAAAAGATCAAACAATTATTTTGAATAATAATTAAAAAGGAACTTCAGAAATATGATTTGCAGGCACTCTATGCATTTTTCATTGTAATGGTGTAAATGGTGCTCTTTACTCAACTGTGTGCAAGCTCACACCAAGACACAAGAGAAACTTGTCCGTGAACTACTCTTTGCAGATGATGCCGCTTTAGTTGCCCATTCAGAGCCAGCTCTTCAGCGCTTGACGTCCTGCTTTGCGGAAACTGCCAAAATGTTTGGCCTGGAAGTCAGCCTGAAGAAAACTGAGGTCCTCCATCAGCCAGCTCCCCACCATGACTACCAGCCCCCCCACATCTCCATCGGGCACACAAAACTCAAAACGGTCAACCAGTTTACCTATCTCGGCTGCACCATTTCATCAGATGCAAGGATCGACAATGAGATAGACAACAGACTCGCCAAGGCAAATAGCGCCTTTGGAAGACTACACAAAAGAGTCTGGAAAAACAACCAACTGAAAAACCTCACAAAGATAAGCGTATACAGAGCCGTTGTCATACCCACACTCCTGTTCGGCTCCGAATCATGGGTCCTCTACCGGCACCACCTACGGCTCCTAGAACGCTTCCACCAGCGTTGTCTCCGCTCCATCCTCAACATCCATTGGAGCGCTCACACCCCTAACGTTGAGGCACTCGAGATGGCAGAGGTCGACAGCATCGAGTCCACGCTGCTGAAGATCCAGCTGCGCTGGATGGGTGACGTCTCCAGAATGGAGGACCATCGCCTTCCCAAGATCGTATTATATGGCGAGCTCTCCACTGGCCACCGTGACAGAGGTGCACCAAAGAAAAGGTACAAGGACTGCCTAAAGAAATCTCTTGGTGCCTGCCACATTGACCACCGCCAGTGGGCTGATAACGCCTCAAACCGTGCATCTTGGCGCCTCACAGTTTGGCGGGCAGCAGCCTCCTTTGAAGAAGACCGCAGAGCCCACCTCACTGACAAAAGGCAAAGGAGGAAAAACCCAACACCCAACCCCAACCAACCAATTTTCCCTTGCAACCGCTGCAATCGTGTCTGCCTGTCCCGCATCGGACTGGTCAGCCACAAACGAGCCTGCAGCTGACGTGGACTTTTTACCCCCTCCATAAATCTTCGTCCACGAAGCCAAGCCAAAGAAAGAAAAGATGAATGTTAGAAAGTCATGTATGTTCTTTACACATCCGCTATGTTCCAGGATTTTATTCCCAATTTCCCAGAATGCAATCCATGTAAAAAGATCAGAACAGGAATAAGGACTCATTCCCGTTCCGATATTTTACCTCTTCGACCCCTAGTAAATTTCACGGAATGCCTGCAGTCTAATCCGAACTGCAGGCATTCCGTGAACAATGGGCTAATGAATAGCAAGTCCCGCCTCTTTAATTGCCACACTTCAAGTATGCTGTTTAAACTCACATAAGGAAATGGAGATTTCGAGTTTTGGTCTTTAGACCATGGTTGGCACAAGGGGGCCATTTGCGGACATGGATCCTCCTTGCGAGGTGCTGTTCCCACATACGCTCACAGGGCATGGCCCCTCTGAGAGCTGCTGTGCTCCTATATACTCGCAGCCATTACTCACCATCAGACCCCTCCCCACGACGCTAGCATGTGCCAAGCATCACTAGCGTCCAGCTTGATGCACGCTAGTGACTCACCAAGCAATAAAAGCAGCACTTTCGGATGCTATATCAGAGGGACAGAGGAGGTTTACATCCACTTGGCAGGTAGGTCACCACCAGCATCCCAACTGAGTGAGTTTATGATGTCAGACGTGTCCCAACAGGTTACCCTAATGTCCTCTTCTAACACTCGTTCTGGTGCCAACCCTGCTTGAGGCCGTTAAAATCACGCAAATTCTATCTAAAAAACATGATAGAGTCATGCAGCATGAAAAGGCCCTTTGACAGAATTTTCCCATCCAACCAAAATGCTCCAACCACATTAGTCCCTGATTGCATGCAGAAGAACGCTTCTCACGGCACTAGGTATTTTGTCACGAATAAAACTTAAAACTTATGCACTGACCTGCAACAATTTGAACGTTTCCATGACAATTAGAAATAATTGAGCCCCCATAGCCTCTGGCAACTCTGTGCTCTGAGTTTTTGAGACTGAACTAAAAAAAACTTCAGAATGGTGAACCTTCAGAAAGCATCCAGTGTAAATGCTGTACCTGGTAATGTCCTTAAAACTTGTGTGAACTGACTGCAGCTTTTGCAGACAATTTCAAACTCTTACTGCTATGGTCTGAGGTCCCCACCTTATTCAAAAAAACATTTCTTCATCTGGTTCCCAAGAAGAGCAGGGTGACCTGCCTCAATGCCTATTGGCCGGTGGCACTTATATCACTGTGAGGAAATACTTGGAGTAACTGGTTATAAAGCGCATCAACTCCTGGCTCAGGAAGGACTTGGACGCACATCAATTCACTTACTGTCACAACAGGTCAATGGCGGATGCCATCTCACTGGTCCACCACTCTATTTTAGATCACCTAGATCACAAGAGTATTTATCTCAGTCTATTCCTCATTGACTAGATTTCAGCATTTCATACCATCATTTTATCATGATCATACTCCAGGTTCTGGAACTTTATGCATCACTGACTGGTATGGAGGTGCCAATGCACAGGACAGAAAAAAATCTACCGAGCTTTGTGAACTCGGCCAGTGCCATCACAGGCATCAGTCTCCACTCCATCAAGGATATCTACAAGAGGCTATAACCCCTTTTACACTTGCATCCCACTATATTGGCCATTCAGTGCCCCAGGATAGGAATCGGGGGGTTGGCTTTTCACACTTGACCACTCCTAACTGGGACACTGAACGCTTTTACACTTGTTAGGAGCCATCCCGGGGTTAGGACTGTTTGAACTTCTACTGGTGATGTCGTGACCCATCAAGTGATGGTGAACCTGCCCTAAATCCCGATCAATGTATTATAATCTTATATTTGAACAAAATTAATCATGCCTAGTTATAATATAATTAAGCTTTATGTACAGCACAGCACGAGCCCTTCTGCTCTTGTTGTTGTTGTGCTGACCTACATAAACCTTTATAAGGGACCATGGGAAGGCGCTAGCTATAAATAGCAATAGCCGACAATTTTTAAACAGCGCACAATTTATATAGCCGTTTAAAAGTTGTCCAATATTGCTATTTATTTCCTCTTTCTCTCTCCCTCTCTCTCTCTCTCTCTCTCTCTCTCTCTCTCTCTCTCTCTCTCTCTTTCTCTCTCCCACTGCAACTTTCCCATGGCAAAGTTTATACCTTCATTTTAATCTTTTCTTTCTTCACGTTCCTGCACTCACGCAAAAACTTGGGTCATTTCATTTCTACAATGCAATTGCCCATTTCACATTTGCCTGATTGCAACACTGGCATCTGTAGGTGATAGGGATTGTACAGGGGTCAAGGCTATCAATCCCTGGCATGAGATGACATCATTTGACGCCAGCGTTGAACTGATTTGCTTTCACATTGGACATTTTAAAGGCCGATTGGCTGTTAATTTATAGGATCACTTGCAAGTGTGAAAGGGGCTCAACAAAGCAGCCTTTTTCCTCAAGGGACCTTCACCATGCCCTCTTCACACTGAAGAGATGCAGGAGCCTGAGGTCGAACACCCAGCGGCACAAGGACAACTTCTTCTTTCCCATCAGTTTTCTGAATGCACAATCAACCACAGACAATACCTCACTTTTTCTTATTTTTGCACTAATTTATTTATTTTTAAATGTAATTTTATAGTAATATTTGCACTGTTTCTGCCGCAAAACAACTAATTTTGTGACGTTCATGACAATAAATTCTGATTCTTTTGTAAATAACTTGTTCTGCACATCTCTTTTAAACTCTTCCCCCTCTCCCTCAACTTAAATGCCCTCTAATATTTGACAGCTTTATCCTTGGAAAAAGATTCTGACTGTCAACCTCATCCACACCTAATTTTATAAATTCTATCAGTTCTTTGCTCAGCCTTAAGTACTCCAGTCATTTTTGGGATAAACGCAAATTTGTCCAGCCTCTCCTCATAGCTCATGCCATCCATTCCAGACAGCATCCTGGTAAATCTCTTCGGTATATTTTTCAAAGCTTCCTCATCCATCCTGTAATGGGGTGACCAAAACTGTGCACAATACTCCTGATGTGCTCTAACCAAGATTTTATATAGCTACACCAAAACTTCCTTACTCTCATACTCAATGTCCTGAACAATGAAATCAAGCTTTCTATTGGCCTTTTTTTACCACCCTATCTACTTGAGTTGTCACCTTCTGTACATGAACCACCAGTCTAGAAATCGTCTCAGATAGGTTTCCAGGTTGATTCTTGTGTGCCATAAATTTAAATTTAATTTTTAGACATACAGCACAGTAACAGGCCCTTTTGGCCTACAAGCCCATGCCGCCCAATCACACTCAATTGACCTACAACCCTGGCACATTTTGGAGGGTGGGAGTAAACTGGAGCCCCCGGGGAAAACCCACGCAGGCAAACAAATTCCTTACAGACAGCGCGGGATTTGAACCCCGATCCCCATCGATGGCGCTTAACAGCATTGTGCTAACCCCTATGTTAACTGTGCTGCCCAACTAATCCTGGATGAGACTTTCTTTCATCTGAGAGTGCTCATGCAATGTGCCAGTTTCATTGAATATTTCATCCTACTTCTCAAGCAGGCAACAAGCACTATTCAGTTCAGTGTTTACTGTTTGGGAGAAGCCAGGCCTTCAGTTATTCTAAATGTTGCCAGTTTGCTGTATTTATTCTAAAGTCATACTGCCTTTGTGTCTTTGTTTACCTCCTTTCCTGTCTGCTATTCAATGTGTTTTCTACAGTAATCAGGGAATTAGTTGCAGAAACAAACTGCAATGTAGTAACCTGCAAAAAAAAATGAAAAGCATACAATGATGCAGGTGCCACCCCTTGACAAGGCCCAATGACTCATACAAGTTGTTGCTATAGTAACCATGACATCTTGCAATTAACACTGGAGGCACAATGTGAGTGAAAAATAATTCTAATGTAAAAACATTGCTGGTGAAACTCAGGACCAGAGCTCTGTTATTGGCTAATGTCAGAGGCTTATCAATAATCCTGTGATCATTTTCCCTGCAGGAGCAGAGTATCCTTAGCAAGAGCAGTCTCACTGGTATGGTTCTTGATTACTGTTCGTATAACAAGCTCTCAGCAAAGGCACTGAACCAATTAGCGAACAGACAGAGTACCCAGTCACTTCATTATGTGACTGAATGTGAGAATCTCTCAAAGCCCTTTTATAGAGAAAAAAATTGCTACTGCAAAGGCAGATATTCTCCACCCTCACATCGCTGGACCTACCTCCATAAATCCTCTGTGTGCGGTTCCAAACACTGAATCAGATCCTTCCTCAGGCTGGTTGTACAGTTGGAGCGCAGCGCTCCGCCTCACTCCATAAATATACTGCCGCTGCAAGCGGCTAGCTAGGGCCGGGTTGATGACGTCGCGATGATGTCATCAGCCCACGACCCAGGATAAGTGCTGGAGGTCGGAGTCGCTCGGCGTTCTGAGGGGGGTGGGGGGAGCAGCGCTGGGCAGAAGAAGGATCAATGGCTCTCTTCATTACTTATAATCCCCATACAGCTGGAACCACTCTGCGTTCAAAGACCCATCTGATGACATATTTCAGAATTCAGTCATAAGAGCATAGGCTACTCAGCCCATCAAGTCTATGCAAGTAAGTGATGCTACTTAATCAGAAAAGAATGTCAATGATAAAAGGATGTTTAACCAGTTTATTCCCCCTATATGCAGAACAGTTTTAAAATATTAAGAAGATGATGAATTCTGAAAATAATGCAACCTGGTGTCAGTTAATTCTCAGAATGTGGAGGACTATGGGAAGGAAGGAGGTCAGTTGGACCCAGAAAAAAATGGTTTGGCACAGACTAGAGGGGCCAAATTTACCTATTTCTGTGCTGTAATTGTTCTATGGTTCTAATGTAAATGGGTGACAGCATCATCCTGTTCCTGCCCATGATGGGAGGTGAGAGCAGCTTCTGAATTAAACAATGCTTGGGATTAAGGTTGGACGAGATTATAGTAGTGTCTTCGATTCAGAATCACTATTCTACTTGGCCAAAGACATTTTCAGATTTAAGCATCAGGAGGAACAGAAATTTAGTTCCATTTCCCACACACACCTGCACAATCACCCATATTTCCAATGTACGAACAAAGGGAATTCCATGAACAGCTCAAAATGGTTGGGGGGACTGTGTGCTGCTTCACCACTGAATTTACAGCAAGAGATCATTTATCATTAAAAGAAGTCAGATGATAGAAGCCAAGTTTTTTTTTGGGGGGGGGGAGTGGTTGAATGGGGTGGCGGCAATAATAGTGTTTGTGGTCAATTAATTTGTGATTGTGGAATTGGAAAAGTGATTGAAACTCAGAGGGAGGAAATAAATTACCTTTTTAAACCATGGAACAATAAATATCTGCTTCTGGCTGTACATACAATAAATCAATACGTTTAATGTTAAAAAGATATGTGGCAATGAAATGCAGACTGACATGAACCAAATCCCAGATACAATGATGATATAAAGGAAATTAAAGCAGCACTGGTTGGGTGGTAGTTAATACATGGACCACAACACAAAACTGTTAAAAGTACAGCAAATGGAAGACTGGTATACAAATACAGAACAAGGCATGATATAGATAACACTGGCACTAACTAATCTAATAAAGAATTTAAGAAGAATTTCTGCACACTGGGTGAGTGAGAATGTGGAACAGGCTGCAACATGAAGTGGATGAAGCATATTACAATGACACGTTCAAGGAGAGTCTGATTCATGCATGAGCATTCCCTTTCCTTCAATGAACTAAAAGTTAGGAGTGACGCAAAGTGAGTTGCAGTTTTGCAATCATCCCTTTAAACTGAAGCAAACAAACAAGACAGGGGAAGAAGGCCTATGGTCCAGGAACAATGGAACTAGGCAGAATAAGTAATTTGGCATGGACTAGATGAATCACGAGACCTGTTACCCTGTGGTAGCTAATTCACATGGACATCATACTAAAGGCGTACATTGCCCTCACGTCAAAATTACAAGGTTAAATAATTGAAACAGGGTGAAAATAATAATAAAATTAAGACAAGGAAACAATATTTCTCTTTTAATCTTATTTGTGTCCAACCTTCCTAAAACTACCTCTCTGAGGATTGTTTTCATGAGAGTTTCATGCAAGTGAGGTTAGAAATAGGAGGCTAATGCAGCTTAACATGAGGCTAAAGAGGTGGTGCAGGAGGGAAGGCTTCAGGTTTCTGGATCATTGGGCTCTCTCCAAGGGAAGGTGGGACCTGTTCCGATGGAACAGTTTGCATCTGAACCTTGTAGGAAGGTTTGCAGGTGCTGCTCTGGGGGAATTAAATTGGATTTGCAGGGGGATGGAAACCAGAGTGCCAGAGCAGATAGAGGAGTAGAGGAGGGGAAAGATGATGCACCATTAGAAGTCAATGGGTTGTACATGGTGGAAGTTTTCTAAAGTGCATCTATTTCCATGCAAGGAGTATTGTAGGAAAGCCAAACAAGCTTAAGAGTGTGGATTGGCATGGGAATTATGATATAGTGGCCATTAGTGAAACTTGGTTTCAGGAGGAGCAGGACTGGCAGCTCAATGTTCCAAGCTTCTGTTGCTTTAGATACAATAGAACAGGGAGATGAAAAGGGGTGGAGTGAAATTACTCAACACGGATAATGTCACAGCTGTGCTCAGGCAAGGCAGACCAGGGGCTTGTGTTCTAAGGCTATATGGGTGGAACTGAGGAATAGGAAAGGTATGACCACACTCATGGGGTTGTATTATAGACTACCCAATAGTCAATGAGAATTGGAGGAGCAAATCTGTAGAGAGATAGCAGACGGCCGCAGGAAACATAAGGTTGTGATATTAGGGAATTTAAATTTTCCACATATTGACTGGGACTCTCATATTGTAAAAGGGCTGGATGGCTTGGAGTTTGTCAGATGTGTTCAGGAAACTTTTCTAAATCAATATATAGAAGTACCAACTAGAGAGAATACAAGATCTCTTTTTAGGGAATGAGACAGAACAGGTGACAGAAGTGTGTGCAGAGGAATATTTTGGATCCAGTGATCATAATGCCATTAGTTTCAAATTAATTTTGGAGGAGGATATGTCTGCGCTTCGGGTTGAGATTTTAAATTGGAGAAAGGCTAATTTTTGAGGAAATGTGAATGGATCTAAAATGTGTGGATTGAGGTAAGTTTTCTGGCATGGATGAGTGAGATTAAGTGGAGGACCTTCAACAGTGAAATTTTGAGAGTACAGAGTTTGTATGTTTCTGTTAGGATTAAAGGCAAATTTTGCAGGCATAATGAGCCTTGGTTTTCAAGGGATATTGGGGATCTAGTTCAGAAGAAGAGAGGTGAATAGCAGGTATAGGCAACATGGAGCAAATGAGATACTTAAGGAGTATAAAGAATGCAAGAAAAACCTCAAGAAAAAAATCGGGAAGGCTAAAAAAAAGATGAGATTACTTTGGCGGACAATGTGAAGTAAAATCCTGAGGGTTTCTGCAGGTATATTAAGAGTAAGGGACAAACTGGGCCCCCATGAACATCAGAATGGTTGGCTATGTATGGAGCCAAAAGAGATGGGGTAAGAACTTAAATGTTTTTTCATCAGTAATTACTCAGAAAATGGGCGCAGAGTCATGGGAGATAACAAAAACAAGCAGTGAGGTCATAGAATCTATATAGATTAAAGAGGTGGAAGCGCTTGCTATCTTAAAGCAAATAAGGATGGATAAATTCCTAGGGCCTGACAAGATATTCTCTTGGACCTTGTGGGAGGCTAGTGTAGAAAATATTTTAAATGTCCTTAGCCACAGGTGTGGTGTGGTGGATTGTTTATAAAAGGCTCCAAAATTAGTCTGGGAATTATAGGTGAGTGAGCCAATAGGTAAATTATTGGAAGATTTTCTAAGAGATCAGACATAGGATTATTTGAATAGCCAGAAACTGATTAGGCGTAGTCAACATTGGCTTTGTGCGTGGTAGGTCATGTTTAACCATTCTTCTAGAGTTTTTCAAGGTGATTACTGGGGCTTTTCTAAGGGCTTTTACTGGGCCTAAAGTAAAGTCGGGAGAGGAAAGGAGTAAAGTGTAAAGAGGAGGGAAGGTAAGGAGTCTTTTTAAAGGCATTTACCAAGGGACCTGTTGATTTAAATCAGGAGGAGAAGGAGTCAGAGGCGACCATTAGAGGAGGAGAGGCTGCTGGGAAGGTAAGGGCCTATAAAAGGGTTCTGACTGGAGCCTGATCAAACACTCAAGGGAGCAGAGGAAGGAAGAGGTGAGCAGGTAAGAGGTGCTGGGCCAGGTTTAATTAATTAATTAATTGGTTAATAGGTCAATTGGTCAAGGGCCAATAAAAGGAGGGTAGGAATTAGGGAGCGACCAGTGAGGAGCAGCCTGGTGAAGGAGTGGGGCTTTGAGGTTTTGGCTCGTGAGGCTGAGGACAATCATATCTGAATTGAGGTAAGATGTTCACATTTAATTTATATATCTTCTTATATTTACTCTGGTAAGGTACAAGAGGAAGGATGAGTGTGAGGGCAGTTTTCTGCTCCCTTTGTCACATGTGGGAAGTCATGGAGTCTTCTAGCCTCTTGGATGTCCATGTGTGCACTAAGTGTGCTGAGCTGCAGTGTCCAAGGGACTGAGTCAGGGACCTTGAGCTGCAGCTCGATGACCTCGCCTTGTTCAGGGAGAGCAAGGCGGTCATAGATAGGAGTTATAGTCAGGTGGTCACACCTGGCCCACAGGAGGAAGGGCAGTGGGTTACTGTTAGGAAGAATAAAGAGAAAGGTCAGTCTCCAGAGAGACCATCTGAGCCTGAAATCCTCAGAAATAGGTACTCCTCCTTGAGTACTGAGGAAGGCGATATTCAGGCTAAGGCAGGCAGAGCTGTAGGGTCAGCCTCTGTAGCCCAGAAAGGAAGTAATAGGAAGAATAGGGTGATAGTTATAGGGGACTCATTGGTGAGGTGGACAAACAGAGGTTTTTGTGGAAGAGATAAAGAAAACCAGGTGGTGGTTTGCCTTCCTGGTGCCAGAGTCTGGGATGTGGCTACACGAGTCCAGAACATCCTGAAGGAGGAAGGGAAAGAGCCTGAGGTCATGGTCCACGTCGGTACCAATGACATTGGTAGGAAGGAAAAAGTGGTCCTGCTAAATGAATATAAGGAGTTAGGCAGGGAGCTCAGAAGAAGGACCACTAAGGGTGTAATCTCCGGATTACTTCCTGTGCCACGCAATAGTGAGGGTAAAAATAGAGTCAGGTGGAGACTGAATGTGTGGTTGAAGGGGTGGAGTAAAAGACAGGGTTTTAAGTTCTTGGACTAATTCTGGGGGAGATGGGACCCATACTGTAAGGATACAGCTAAATCCCAGAGGTACCAGTCTCCTGGCAGGGGCGTTTCCTAGGGCTTTAAACTAGTAAGGTTGGGGACAAGGGTTCATGTCAGGGAGGATAACAAGAACAGAGCCTTTAGGGAAAGATAAAAGGCTTTTTCACACAATCTGGAGGTGGAACAGCAGCAGGTAATAAATAGTGGCCATAGTAACAATTGTAGAGAGGGTGAGAAGCAGAAAGTTAAAGGTGGAAGATCTCTGAGATGCATTTATTTCAATGCAAGGAGTGTGGTTTAAAAAAAAAGGTGGATGAACTAATGGTGTGGATTGACATGTGGTGTTATAATGTGACAGCAATTAGTGAGACATGGTTGAAGGAAGGTTGTGACTGGCAGCTGAATATTCCAGGATTTCGGTGTTTTAGACGTGACAGAATTGGTGGGGTATGGGGGGGAGGTGTGGCGTTGCTTGTCAGGGAAGATATTATAGCAGTACTGAGGCAAGATAGACTGGAGGACTCATCATGTGAGGCTCTGTGGGTTGAACTAAAAAATAAGAAAGGTGAGGTATATTATAGGTTGCCAAAAGAGAATAGGGAACTGGAAGAGCAAATGTGCAGGGAAATAACTGAGATGTGTAGTAGAAACAGGGTGTGATAGTTGGGGATTTCAATTTTCCTAACATTGATTGGGAAACACAATCAGTGAGAGGGCAAGATGGCTTAGTCTTTGTACAATGTGTTCAGGATTGCTTTTTACAGCAGATGATGCCGCTTTAGTTGCCCATTCAGAGCCAGCTCTTCAGCGCTTGACGTCCTGCTTTGCGGAAACTACCAAAATGTTTGGCCTGGAAGTTAGCCTGAAGAAAACTGAGGTCCTCCATCAGCCAGCTCCCCACCATGACTACCAGCCCCCCCACATCTCCATCGGGCACACAAAACTCAAAACGGTCAACCAGTTTGCCTATCTCGGCTGCACCATTTCATCAGATGCAAGGATCGACAATGAGATAGAAAACAGACTCGCCAAGGCAAATAGCGCCTTTGGAAGACTACACAAAAGAGTCTGGAAAAACAACCAACTGAAAAACCTCACAAAGATAAGCATATACAGAGCCGTTGTCATACTCACACTCCTGTTCGGCTCCGAATCATGGGTCCTCTACCGGCATCACCTACGACTCCTAGAACGCTTCCACCAGCGTTGTCTCCGCTCCATCCTCAACATCCATTGGAGCTCTTTCATCCCTAACATCGAAGTACTCGAGATGGCAGAGGTCGACAGCATCGAGTCCACGCTGCTGAAGATCCAGCTGCGCTGGATGGGTCACGTCTCCAGAATGGAGGACCATCGCCTTCCCAAGATCGTGTTATATGGCGACCTCTCCACTGGCCACCGTGACAGAGGTCCACCAAAGAAAAGGTACAAGGACTGCCTAAAGAAATCTCTTGGTGCCTGCCACATTGACCACCGCCAGTGGGCTGATATTGCCTCAAACCGTGCATCTTGGTGCCTCACAGTTTGGCGGGCAGCAACCTCCTTTGAAGAAGACCGCAGAGCCCACCTCACTGACAAAAGGCAAAGGAGGAAAAACCCAACACCCAACCCCAACCAACCAATTTTCCCCTGCAGCCGCTGCAACCGTGTCTGCCTGTCCCGCATCGGACTTGTCAGCCACAAACGAGCCTGCAGCTGACGTGGACTTTTACCCCCTCCATAAATCTTCGTCCGCGAAGCCAAGCCAAAGAAGAAGAAGACTAGAGGAGAGGCAGTGTTAGATCTATTGTTAGGGAACAGAATAGGGCAGGTGACGGAAGTGTGCATTGGTGAGAACTTTGGATCCAGCGATCATGGGTCCATTAGCTTCAATATGGAAAGAGATAGGCCAGGTCTGAGGTTTAAGGTCTTCGAGTGGGGGAAGGCTAGATTTGAAAAAATGAGAAAGGATATGCAGAAAATTATATGGGCTGATCTTTTTTCTGGAAAGGATATAGAGGAGATTTGGAGGGTATTTAAAGAAGAGATATTGAGAGAACAGGATCTTTAAGTGCCAGTCAGATCGAAAGGCAAGGCCAAAAGCCTAAAGGAACTGTGGTTTTCTGGAAAAATAAGGAAGTTGGTTTAGGATAAGAGGGGTGCATTTACTAAATTTAAGAAGCAAAAAATGGATAAGATGTATGATTATTACACAGGTTTCAGCAAAAAACCTGAAGAAGGAAATTAGAAAGGCAAAAATAAGGAATAAGGTGTCAATAGCTGATAAGGTAAAAGTGAATCCAAAGGGTTTTTACAGATATGTGAATACTAAAAGGAGGGTTAAGGATTGAATAGGACCACTGGAAAATGAGAACGGTGAAGTGTGCGAGGAACCGCATCAGATGGGAGAGATATTAAATGATTTTTTTTCTCATCTGTGTTCACGAAGGAAAAGGACATTGGACTATATAAGTTAAGAGAGGCAAATGGCTTAGTTATGGAAAAGATAGGGATTAGTAAAGAAAACGTTTTGGAGTTTCTAGGGTCAGTAAAAATGAATAAGTCTCCTGGTCCTGATGGGATTTCCCCCAGGACATTAAGGGAGGTCAGGGAACAAATAGCAGAGGCAGTGTCAGTGATTTTTCAAAGATCACTGGAAGAGGGTGTAGTGCCGCAAGATTGGAGGGTTGCTAATCTAGTTCCATTGTTTAATAAAGGCACAAGGTGTCGGCCAAGTAATTATAGGCCTATAAGCTTGACTCCAGTGGTAAGGAAAGTTATGGAGGGTATTCTTAGAGATGGTGTGTATGAATGTCTAGATAAGCAGGGATTGATCAGGAGCACCCAGCATGGGTTTGTGAAGGGGAAATCATGTTTGACGAACCTTGTTGAGTTTTTCGAAGAAGTGGCAAGAAAGGTGGATGAAGGTAGAGCAGTTGATAGAGCAGTCTGTCTGGATTTTAGCAAAGCTTCGATAAGGTTCCACATGAAAGGTTAGTAAGGAAGGTTCAGTCACTAGTGATTAATAGAGAAGTAGTAAGATGGGTCCAAAGGTGGCTGGAGGAAAGACAGCAGAGGGTCATGGTGGACAACTGTCTGTCAGGATGGAGCGGTGTGCCTTGGTGCTAGGTCCCCTGTTGTTCATAATTTATATTAATGATTTGGATGATGGGGTGGTTAATTGGGTAAGTAAATATGCAGACGATATGAAAATAGGGGGAGTGGCAGATAGCAAGGAAGATTTTCAGGGATTACAGAGGGATTTGGTTTGTTTGGAGAGTTGGGCTGAAAGATGGCAGATGGAATTTAATGTAGAGAAGTGTGAGGTGCTTCATTTCGGTAAAAATAATCAAAATAGGATATGTATATTAAAGGGGAGGACATTGGGGAATGTACAAGTACAAAGATCTTGGAGTTATGGTGCAGCATTCCTTGAAGGTGGATTCTCATATTGACAGAATGGTTAAGAAGGGATTTGGTATGCCTTCATAAATCATAGCATAGAGCACACATGTCAAACTCTGGCCCGCGGGATATTATTATATTTGGCCCACAAGATCATATTAAATATATATTAGAGTTGGCCCGCTGGCCGCTGCACCAGTATAGCGCATGCACACTGAAGGTGAAAATTAAGACGCCGGAGGTGTGGAGGGATCTCAGAGTCCCGAATCCCGGTGATCGGAGCGCCGCACTCAGCCCGCCCGGCTCCCGGACACACAGACGCGGCTGGAGTTGGGGACCATCTTCGCTGGGTCTGCGCTTCAGCGGCGACGCCGGACCGAACGTCTCGTTGGCGATGCCTTCCCCCTCGCTCCGTGTGCGGCGGACCCTGCCTCCCGCTCCTTTTGTTGGAGACGAGCCCGGCACCGTGAGATCGCAGTTTAATCCCTCTCCAACCATGGGAGGGGGGTGGGAGCAACGCGCTCTTCTCAGCCAATTCCTCTACCACTCCGGACGCCAGCGTTTCAACGGGGGGTTCGGGTGCCTTCGTCAGGCAACCGACCTGTTGGTCCAAGACAAGGGGAGAGCGTACAAACTCCACACAGACAGCACCTGAACTCGGGTGAACGTGGAGCTGCGACCCCACATTCCACATCAGGACTGTGTGTAAGATTGGGAGCAGTGAGACGAAAGCTTATTTTGTTCCTGTGATTTAAGCCTTTCTTGGGGTGGGGGGGGGGGGGTCCTTCTCTGACCACTTGCCTAACAATTAACCTAATCAGATGTGGAGTTACCACAATACAACAGTTCTCAACCTTTTTCTTTCCACTCGCGTCCCTGTGCCATTGGTGCTCTGTGATTAGTAAGGGATTGCTTAAGGTGGTCTGTGGGTGGGAAGAAAAAGTTTGAAGACCACTGCTTTAATCATCCCTCATTGACTCGTCACGTGCACGGTTTCAGAACGCTAAAGGAAATGAGCCAATGACAATTTTTCTCAAGCAAAATATTTCAGTAACAATTGGGTCTAGAGCAGTGATTCTCACCCTTTCCTACCCACTCACATCCCACCTTAAGCAATCCCTTACTAATTACAGAGTTCTGATGGCATGGGGCACACATGTCAAACTCTGGCCCGCGGGCCAAATTTGGCCCGCGATATAATTATATTTGGCCCGCAAGATCATTTCAAAAATGTATTAGAGGTGGCCCGCTGACCGCCGCACCAGTATAGCGCATGCACAGTAATACAACAAATCCCAGAATGCATTGGCGTCAACCTGCTAATCGCCCCCACCTCCTCTGTTTACGTTGCAGGGTCTCACTGTGGACTCTGGTTTTGGGGCCTGGCCGGTGTCAGGGGAAGCCAAGGTCGCTTCCCAGCGCCCGGAACCGGAGGCCTCGGGCCTGACCTCGCCAGGACCGTTGCCCACTCCCCCTCCCTGCCGCAGGCCGATCCGCGACTCACGGTGACGGGGCCGCCGATCCGCTGAGATGCCGCCCTGCAGCGAGAGCCGATGCCCCCGCACTGTCGTTGTCCAACCCGATCGCCCGCAAACCCCGCCCTCCCGCACACAGGCCTGAGTAAGTATTATGAACTTTAATCTCAGGATAAAACGATCTTCCAATAGTTTCATGTCACAGTGATAAATATATTCCTGGTCAAAAATGGTCCTGCACCTGGATACAAGCTCATTAGGCATAAAACTTGAAAAGTGTGTAAATCAAAGGATATCTGTACCAATGGAAAAAGGACATGACAAATAACCCTGCTAGAGTTCATGCCCACAATCAGTCACCCATTTGATTGTTTCAGGAATCTTGTTATTCTCCCACATTCTCAATAGCCCTCAGATTTTAGTATTCAACAGCACACTAGCAACATTTGACAAATCCTCTATAGAGAAATATTATTTATTGAATATTTTATTTCTCATTTGTTAATGCTTCTGGAAAGAGTTTATCCAAAACTATTATTAAACATTTATTTTAATAAGAAAAAGTTTAACATTACATATGTTGAAAGAAGAGAAAACATGCAGATGTTGTTGAAAATTTTCAATAAATATTTAGTTCGGCCCTCGATTTAGTCCAAGTTTTTAATTTTGGCCCTC
Organism: Narcine bancroftii; assembly: GCF_036971445.1. Lineage (NCBI taxonomy): Eukaryota > Metazoa > Chordata > Chondrichthyes > Torpediniformes > Narcinidae > Narcine > Narcine bancroftii. Next base: position 45,175,225 of record NC_091469.1, read on the forward strand.
CGTGAATTTGAGTTTGATACCCCTGGCATAGAGTATAGGAGCTGGGAAGTGATGCTGCAACTGTTTAAGGCATTGGTGAGGCCATGTTTGGAGTATTATGTTCAGTTCTGGTCTCCAAATTATAGGAAGGAGAAAGATAACGTGGAAAGGGTGCAGTGAAGATTTACAAGGATGTTGCCTGGCTTAAAATACCTAGAGTATAGACAAAGGTTGAGGAGGTTAGGACTTTATTCCTTGGAACATAGACGGTTGAGAGGGGATTTGATAGAGGTGTTAAAATTATGAAAGGAATAGATAGACTAGATGCAAGTAGACTCTTCCCCCTGAGAGCAGGGGAAGTTGAAACAAGAGGACACCAGTTGAGGGTAAGGGTGCAAAATTTTAGGAGAAACATAAGAGGATGCTTCTTCACTCAGAGAGTGGTGGCTGAATGGAATAATCTTCCGGAGGAAATAGTTGAGGCAGAGTTAATTCTTCCATTTAAGAGGAGGCTGGATATATACACGGATAAGAGAGGGTTATGGGTGGAAGATAGGCCCACATTTTATCCAAAAGCTCCCAGATGCGTGATGCACCGCACATGCCTGGGAGCATTGCCAGCTGCGCAGTCGTGTCCTCCGACACAGCACTGCGCACCCCAAGACCACCAGTCAAATCAGTGGGCTCTTGCAACTGTCTTCGCTCGGCCGACCTGCCCGCGTGCATGGCTTCACGGGCATGCGAGTCAGAGTCGGCCGAACCCAAAACAATGCCGGCGCCATCTTGCGATTGCACGGTCGGCGCTGGAGTTATACTCAGCTGGCCTGGGATATGTTGAGTCTTGGAGGCTCCTGCAGACGACTCCGTGGCTTCAGCTTGGTAAGTAGGACTCAGTTCTTCTGTAACTGTTATCTTGGATTTCTTCACATTTGTAGTCATTTTGATTCTCCACTGTTCAGAAACCTGTATGTGTATACATACGCACACGCACGCATGCACGCTCTTTATTTTTATCTATTTTGATTCTCCACTGTTCAGAAATCTGTGTATATATACATAAAAAACTATTTTTAACCACTTTCAAGACTTTTAAATTTGGGTATTAATTAGTTCAACTGAGGAGAGGTGGAACTCCATGTCTTCTTTCTACGCCATCTTGCCACGTCCCCCAAAGGATACTTTCTTAAGACACTGGCTCTTATAGATGATCTTGATGGAGTGAAGAATGTTACCTGTGATGAAAGGCTGAGTTAATAACCTTCTAGAGCTTTTTCTTGTCCTGGGCATTGGTCCCTCCATACCAGCCAGTGATGCAACCGGCCAGAATGCTCTCCACGGTACACCTGTAGAAGTTTGAGAGAGTCTTCGGTCACATATCGAATTTTCGCAAACTCCTCACAAAGAATAGTTGCTGGTAAGTTTTCTTTGAGATTGCATTGACTTAGTGGCTCCAGGACAAATCCTCGGCAATGTTGACACCCAGGAATTTTAAGTTCTTGACCATTTCCACCACTGACTCTTTGATAAGGACCAGTTCATGTTCTCTTTTTTATTAAAACTTTATTTATTCATTCAAAAAACAAATAATATATGACATATACAGCAGTTAAACATGAACATGAACATTTTTTTTATATTTATATATATATATATATAGGAAAAAAAAAAAGTAAAGATGCCCCCCCCCCTCAGCCAACTCTCCTAAGGAGAGCCATAAAAAGAAAAATGAGAGAATATTTTTAAAATACTTAAATATGTATATTAAAATCTAATCAATATAAATTGAAATGTAAATATTCTGAGTATAACAGCCACTTATTAATAAAAAAAATTATAATTATCATGCGAAACAGATGTAATTTTTCCATTATTAAACAATATTTCATCTCATTATGCCATCTATTAATATCAATCATATTTGTATCTTTCCACGTACTAGCATTACATTTTTTCACTACGGATAAAGCTAAATATACAAAAGCAAGCTGAAACTTATCTAATCCCAAGCCTTTCAGAGATTGCAAACTACCTAATAAAAATACTGTTGGATCTAAAACTATTTTAATCTTATACAGATATTCTAAAAATGATTGAATTTTCTTTCAAAAAGATTGTATATGTATACATGACCAAACAGCATGAAAAAAAGTTCCAACCATATCACCACATCTAAAACACAAATCTGATTAATTAAAACCATATATTTTTTTAATTTTTCAGGTGTCAAATGTAATTGATGTGAAAAATTGTAATTAATCATTGCATAATGTGCATTTATCAATCTAGTTACACTATCATAACAAATATCTAACCAATCCTCTTCAGAAAAAGTAAAACCAATATCCACTTCCTATTTAATTTTAGATCTATCCCAACCCTTTTTATCCATACCATCCTGTAATATTTTATACATAAATGAAATATAACCCTTCTCTGGTATCTTCATAAGAGAAGTCTCAAATTTAGTCATTTTAGGTAAAATCATATCTCTATCAAACATACATTTTACCAAAGATCGAATTTGATAATAAAGAAATAAAGAATTCTTATCAATACCAAAATCTTCCCTCATCTGATTAAAAGATAAAAACTTACCCTCTTTAAAACAATCCCACAAATTTTTCACACCTTTAAATCTCCAATGCAATAAATTTTGATTATGTATTGAAAAAAAAAGTTGATTATTATACAACGGAGTCAAAGCCAATAATTTACCCCTAGAACCTATCATTTTATTTTTCTTTATCCATCACTTCATTAAATGTTTTAGTATAGGCACATTATATTGTTGTAACAAATTTATATTCCACCGAAACAAAAATTGATGTATTTCAAATTCAGAAATACTTGCCATCTCAATTTTAGCCCAACTAGGAGGCTGTACCAAATCCATCAATGAACTAATAAATTTAAGTTGGGCTGCCTCATAATAACTTTGAAAATGTGGTAAACGTAGTCCCCCTAACTCATATTTCCAAGTTAATTTATTGAAAGCTACTCTCGAAAATTTACCCCTCCATAAAAACTCTCTAACCATTTTATTTAAATCTCGAAAAAAGATTTTATCAAGTAAACACGGAATAGATTGAAACAAATATTGTATACGTGGAAAGATATTCATCTTAATTGTATTTATCCTTCCCACTAAATTAATAGGTAAATCTTTCCATTTAATCAAATCAGTTTTAATTTTTTTCATTTACGGAGCATAATTTAATTTATATAAAGATTGATAATTAACATTCAAAATTATACCCAGATATTTAATTTGATCAGTCCACTTCAAATTAATAATATTATAAACTGAATAATCTCCTTCACTTAATGGTAATATTTCACTTTTTTCCCAATTAACTTTATATCCAGAAAGGCATCCATATTGTATTAAACATTCTTTCAAATGCAAAAGTGACTGAGCTGGGTTTATTAAATACACCAATACATCATCAGCAAATAAATTAATTTTATACTCTTCATCTAAAACTTTCATACCTTGTATCTGTGTATTTTGTCTTATCAACTGTGCTAAAGGTTCAATCACTAATGCAAACAAAGCTGGTGATAAAGGACAACCTTGACGAGTTGATCGAGTTAACTTAAAAGATTCCAAAATCAAACCATTCGTCAATACTCTAGCTACTGGTTTACTATATAGAGCCCCTAATCCAACCAATAAAAGAAGGACCAAACTTAAATTTCTCCAAAACTTTAAACAAAAAATTCCATTCAACTCTATCAAATGCTTTTTCTGCATCTAAGGATATCACCATCGGATGATCTAAAGATTGTCGAAATCTATTAATCAAACTAATCACACGCAAAATGTTATCTGAAGCATATCTATTCTTTATAAAACCAGTTTGATCAATGTGAATCAACTTTGGTAAAAATGTAGCCAATCTATTCACTAGTATTTTAGCTATTATTTTATAATCTACATTTGACAATGAAATTAGTCTATATGAAGATACCTTCAAAGGATCTCTATCTTTTTTAGGAATTACTATAATTAAAACATTAGAACAAGACTCAGGTAAATCATAATGTTCTCCAACTTGACATAATACATCCCCAAACACTGTAGATAAATCATCATAAAAGATTTTATAAAATTCAACTGAAAATCTATCATCACGAGGTGATTTACTGTTCAGCATTTCCAGCATAGCCATTTTAATTTCTGAATCAGTAAATGGTTCTTCTAACTCCTGTATATCTCCATCCCCTAATATCGGTAAATTCAACTGTGATAAATAAAAATCAATCGATCCAATTTCCTGTTTTCCTTCAGATGTATTCATTTTATAAAATGAATAAAAATCATTAATATTTTGAGGTTTATAAGTAATAAGAGAATTCTGTCTAACAGCATTAATGGTCCTCGATATCTGTTCTTTCTTTAATGCCATGCCAATACCTTATGTGCTTTCTCTCCCCATTCGTAATACTGTTGTTTAGTCCTATTAATCACACATTCAAATTGATAAGATTGCAAAGTATTATATTTCAATTTCAGCCTAGATAATTCTATTTTCTGATCTTCTGTAGCATCTTTCTGAAATTCCTTTTCTAACTCATCGATCTGTTTCTCTAATTCAAGACTCTGATTTAATCAATTCTTTTTTATTTTAGAAGTGTAACTAATTATTTGTCCTCTCAATTAGGCTTTCATAGCATCCCATAATACAAACTTACTTTGAACAGAATTAGAATTTCTTTAAAAAAAAATTAATTTGTTTTTTCAAAAAATCAATAAATTCCATATTTTTAACAACATTGTATTAAATCTCCAACGATAAGCTATTTGAATTTTCTCAGAAGTTTCATATGTAAAATATAACAGAGAATGATCTGAAATCACCCTACTTTTATATTCCGCTTGTTGTATTTTCCCTCGTAAATGTGCCGATACTAAAAAGAAGTCAATTCTTGAAAACCATTCATGTCTAGATGAATAAAAGGAAAAATCTTTCTCTGTCAAATTAAGACGTCTCCAAATATCTACTAAATTAAGATCTTTCATCAACGTTTGGACCTGGATTGTCATCTTGGATTTTTTAAACTTTCTTCGGAGATTTATCTAATAAAGGTTCCAAAACACAATTAAAATCACTACCAACTAAAATATTATCATTAGCTTGACCCAAACATAAAAATGCATCTGAAATAATTACTTCATCATCTGCATTTGGAGCATAAATATTAAGTAAAATCCAAAATTCACTAAAAATCTTACAATTCAATTTAAGAATACATCCTGCCTTTTCCTCCATTGATTGTAATTCAAAAGATACATTTTTATGTATCAAAATTGCTACACCTTTAGCTCTAGAATTAAATGAAGAATATACATGCCCAACCCAATCCCTTTTAAATTTCATGCTTTCCTTCACATTCAAATGTGTTTCTTGTAAAAAGGCAATATCAATTTTCATTTTCTTAATATACGCCAAGACCCGCTTACATTTAATCATACTATTTAATCCTCGAACATTAAAAGTAGCAAACCTCAACTTTGACATATCTACTATTATTACTAAACACCAATAATATCTTTATATAAAAACTCAAATCAACGTATATAGGCCCTCCAATAAAAAAAATCACAAATTAAAAACTAAAAAAAATTTAAAAAATAAAAATAAAAAAATAATCAAAAAGGAAAAATAAAGAAAATCCCCCCCCCCAAAAAAGACTACAAAGGTAGTAATCCCCTAAACAAAAATTGGGTGTGGGTCACCCACCAATGGCTGGTGACTAGTAAAGAACTTAGTGCAAATCTCTCCCTCCCCAGCCAAACAGTCAATAACATCAAAATATCATAATAACAAAAGAAAAAGTAGAATAAGGGAATTCTTCTTTTCATCCAAAAGATTCCAATCTCGAAGATCCCATTTCGGAAGGAGGTAGATTCTTTCCATTCCCGTTTTTCCCACTTCTGCCATTTCTTCCGTTTCCAGAACTACCAAATTTTTCTTTAGGAGATCATGGTGGACTACGTCTTTGTCTTCAATCAGCAAAAATCATTGCTTCACAATCAGTTTCAAAAAACCGAAATTGATAGTTTCTGTAAAACACTTTCAACACTGCAGGGTAACAATAACCTTTTGCCACAAAACTTCTTTAACTGAATTGAATCAATGTCGATGTTGAATGACATCTTGTCTCAGATCAGGACAAAAAAACGACTCTGCTATTCTGAATCGATAATGGGGCTTGTCGTTGTCTCACATTTTGTACTGCAAGTCGAAGTATTGATTCTCTATCCAAATAACTCAGACATTGAATTATTATCGGTCTTGATGGTTGACCAGCTGAGGGTGTTCTTCTTAAAGCTCTGGGCTCTTTCCAGTGCCAATCCCCCAGAGAAAAATTCTTGCCCTAATATTTGCGGAATCCAGTCTTTAAAAAAACGAAGAAGATCTTGTCCTTCTATATCTTCTGGCAAACCAACAATTTTCACATTGTTCCTTCTGCTTTGATTTTCCAAATAATCTATTTTTTTTCTAGCTCCTTCTAGTTCTCCTAATTCTATGACTGATTTTTCCACCTTCAACACTTTTTCTGTGTTAGAAGTCACTTTTTGTTTTCAGTTCAAAAAAGCAGTCTGAATTTTTTTTTAATTCTTCATAAGATGCATCCACACATGTCTTAACCATATTTAATTCTGAACTCATACCATCATTCATTTGAACCATTTCATTCATTTAAGATGTCAACAAAAGTTTTATAATAGCTTGAATAACTGCATTTTATTGCATACACTGTGAATCAGTAAATCTCAGCTCTGCTCTCTCTGACATGGTGGCAGAACAAGGTAACTGCAGCTCCTGCTGCAACTCAACAGAAGGCATTTTAAAAGTTTTACTGCGGGTCTGGACTCCCAGCGAAGGCACCCCAACTTCTTCAGGAGGTCGCCGCTGGTCTCCCCTCGTATCTTGTTGTTTTCTCATCAATTCACAAAGAAAAACAATTTCTTCAGATTGAAATGCTACCTGATGCATTTCCAACAATGGAGTCTTCTTCCTGCGTGCTACCTCCATTGAAATCGAAAGGCTTTCCAAATCGGGGTCCATTTCTTGGGAACACCCACCTTCTTCCAGAGAATGGGTAATTCCAGTGCCATCCTTCATTTGGTGAGCAATAATTTTTTTTTCAGCCCCCACAGGTGATCTTTGGGGTTTAGGCAATGAAGAAATTGAGCCTGGGGCTGTTTCAAGTCATCTAGGCCCCAGATCTTCACCACTTCGAAAATGTAACTTCTTATGAACTTGAGGTTTAGTCTTTTTACCATTAGTGGCCATAATAATTCCTTAATACTTTAAACTAAAATTTAAAAAGTTTAAACTTGAAAACAAAGGGCTAAAAAACAGGTATTTAAAAGTCTGGCCAGAGAGGTCGAGATTGAACATCTAGACTCTACGCCATTTTGCCACACGCCCCTGGTTCATGTTCTCTTGATTTCTTCCTGAAGCCAACAATCATCTCCTTGATTTTTCTAACATTGAGTGCAAAGTTGTTGGTGTGACACCACTCAACTAGCTGATCTATGTCCCTCCTTTGTCTCCTCATTGCAGTCTATGTTTCTGCCAACAACCATGGTGTCATCAACAAATCTGTAGATAGCATTGGAATAATGCCTAGCCACACAGTCATGGGTGTATAATGAATAGAGCCAGTGAGTAAAAGGTGCATCCTTGAGGTGTGTCTGTGTTGATCATCTGTGAGGAGGAGATGGTGTTTCAATTTGTACTGACTGTGGTCTTCCAATGAGGAAGTTGAGGATCCAGTTGCAGTGGGGGGGGGGGGGGGTGGTAGAGGGAAGGTGGTACAGAGGCCCTGTTCTTGTTGCTAATTAATGAGAAAAGTTAAATGGTTCTTAACATACAATGCACTAAATCATGTATGTTGGTATTGCACTCCTCAGAGCACTGACCATTTTCCTACTCCAAGACTGATTGTGTGTATCAACTGTTTCTTTTATGGACTGGTATTGTGACATGATATTATGAAACACATTCTTAAAGTGTGATGTGTACCTTAACAACTCAGTTGTATGGGGCCAATAGCCAGCACACAGAGGATAGGATACTAAATGTGCCAATTCATATGAATTGTGGAACAACATAATATGCAAACTAAGATCTCATTCATGCATGTTATGTCCATTACCATTGCTGCTCCTTTCATCCCCTGCTTCTTGATATTCACCAGCTTGCAGTGGAATGGGTGGTAGGAGGGGAGGAGTGATTGGGCAGAAGAGGGAATTAAGGAGGATGAAGGTTGATGCAGATACAATGACTGCAGAGGGTAGAAAATGTTGAAAGGCATAAAATAGCTTCCAGGGTTCCATAAAGAAATGGATTATTTAATCAATGAAAAACAATTAGAGAATATGTCTCATTAAATGTTTTTGGAGGATGGGCATTAAAAACTAGGCTTGCCAGCATTACCCACATCACACAAAAATGTGGAACAATGCTTCCTGGCCAATAAATGGAAATGAGGTGAATATCAAAAGTCCAGCTCCTGGCACATGATTACCACACTGTTTGCATTGTTATATACTCTAATCATTTTTGGTAAAATTTGGGTTAGCTTTATTTCTATTTATCATTCCACAGGTATGACAAAGCTAAGAAAATTATTTTAAATGATATTTCTATCTTATTTCAAATTCTGATTTGCTCTCAAAATTTTAATGCCCATAATGATGAAAAAGTCTCTGGTTTGGACACCTGTGTTCATTTTGATGAAGGGCTCAAGCCTGAAATATTAGTTATATATCTTTACCTTTGCTGAGTTTCTCCAGCATTGTGTTTTTACTTCAGTCATGGTGTCTGCAGACTTCTGTGTCTTGCTATAGAAGTACCTGGATGTGAAGATGGTGATTTTTAAACTTCATCCTCCTTCTGAATCTACAATATACAGGAAAATAAATGGAATCTCAGAATTAATCAATGAAATAGAGGGAATTTCAACACTCAAAATTTTGAGTGAAAGATCATTGCACCATTGTGTACTTTTTCCTTAATCTCTTGTGATAAAAATTTAAAAAAAATCGTGTTTCACTTTAGATTTGAAGCTGGTACATAAACAACCTGCAGTTATTCTAGAAAGAGCAGGATCTTAATGTTCTTAGTGCTCAACCATACCACCATAACGTGAGTGTGAGCCAGTCCCATTTGGGCAGGTTTCATATCCAAGGTAAGATTTTTCACTTAAATGTTTCTGGTTGAAGCTTCTGCCAACCATTTGCAATCCAGTAATATCAAGGATATGTAACTGGATTTGGATTAACAAGAAAAGCTGTTCCTGGATTTACTCCAGAAAATAACATGCATTGCTGGTCTACCTGGGAAGAAGTGATGAGTTAGAACAGGTTTCACAAGAGAAGGCAGGCTTTGGTGTAAATAGAAAAATGGGAACATTAGTATAATTTCTGTGGGTTTTGCCTGGCTATGTCGATCAAATGGTTATGAGACACTTACAGGAAGCAAGGAACCTCCAGCCATGTAGAATTGAGCTAATCTTGTTACTTTTGGGGTCCATGTCTAGTACATGAGATTTGATCTAGCATGTTTAGCACCTAATAATACTTTACACTATATGTAAAGGTAATGGTGCAGATCAATATCAATGTTTTGTTACATGAGGTACTGCCTTTCAGATTTGACATACTATTCAGATACTGGAACAATATATGGCAGAATGTTCTGGAAGTCATTCAATGTCTTTTTTTTCCTCAACTAATACAGCCAGAAAAAGATTTACTGATCACACTTGTTATTTTACTAATTTTATCATTTAAACATTAACCTTTTCTCTTTCCTCAGATGTCAGACCTGCTGAAAATTTCCAGCATTTTGTTTTTATCTCTGACTCCCAACGTTTTGATTTTAAATTATTACTGACCTCATCATCATGGTTACCAACAGCTGATGAATACATGTTGGCATAATACCATCCCCCCCCCCACCCACAATACCTTTGAATAGTAAAACCATTCTCCAGAAATGTTTAACAGTACCTCATGTGTGCTATGAAATTTAAAAAAAAGAAAATGTGTTCATCTCTATAATAAATTGTTTCTCCAGATCTATTAACAACATTTGTAATAGTGAAAATTCCCATTATTTTCTTAGTTGTTTAAGCTGCTGATATTATTGTTCTTGTTTCAGACATCCTCCAACAGGTAAAGCTAACTATTGCAAAGCAATATCTAATTGGTAAATGCAGGATGCTTGGCAGTTTCCATGCTCCCATCAGGCATAGAAGAAGGCCATAATCAGCTCATCAAATCAATACTGGTTCATAGAGCAATCCCAGCCTTTATTTCCCCTGGAATCAATTCTCCCCACATTTTTATCAACTTCCTCCGATTCTACCACTCACCTTCTTATGGGAGCAATTCTCAATGGCAATTACCCACCAACCCACACATCTTTAGGAAACCATAGCAGCTGGGAACCCACGTGGTCACAGGATGAACATACTGACTCGGAGATCAGGACTAAACTGGGTGGCTGAAGTTGTAGGGCAGTGTCTCTAACTTCCATGCACTGTGAAATGAATAGAACAGCTTGCTTGCATAATAAGTTACACGTCATCTTTCTAATTAATGCCTTTGGGACCAATAAATGTTTTATTTTTGGCGGCACACCACTAGGCAGGTGAACCAGCCCTGCTTATAAACCATGTGGCGGGGCAGCCAGCCAAAATGGCACCTTTGGGGTTTTCCCCTTCTCAGCACAGGGCTCAGAAGCCCGCGCTGAGGGAACTACGTAATGCCCGGGTAACGTCAGTGTCCCCCAGTGCAGTTCTCAGCCAGGTCCAGGCTGGGAGTATAAGTCCAGCCCACAGCCTGAAATAAATCAGTTCTGCTCACTGAGCTTGACCCATCTGGGTGTGTGTTCTTTCAGTAGCAGTTTAGCTGCCGCTACAAATTGGTGACCCCGACTGGTTCAAACGTCTTTGAACCCATCATGAGCGAACCTGGGGTCAGTGCTATAGCTGCCTAAATTCTGGGTTCAGGAGACTGGTTCGGCCATGCAGAGGCTCAGTTTCACCTCTGCCAGATTTGATCCGACGACCAAATTCTGCCATGTGGTCGCCACCCTGGACCAGGCCACCGCCAAACATGTGCTGCACCTCGTTCAGCATCCACCCGCCAAAGACAAATACGAGACCATCAAGCGAGTGCTCACTGGATCCCTCAGACTATCCAGGCGCCAGCGTGCTGCTCAGATGCTGCACCTCGACGCCCTGGGGGACAGGTCCCTGATGGATGAGATGCTTGCGCTCATGGGTGATCACACCAACTGCCCACTCTTCGAGCACATTTTCCTCAAACGTCTGCCCGAGGACATCCGGCCGTTACTGGCCCAAGAGAGCTTTACCGACCCGAGGAAGGTTGCTCAGAAGAGCTGTGGGCTCGAGCGATTCCCAGAGGGCTCAGCGGTCCAGCAGGTCACAAGGCACAGGCATGACCATGCCAAGCCTGCCCCTTATGCTGAGGTAGAGCCACCAAGACCATAACCAGGGGCATGGCATCGCTCCAGGCCTCTGCTTCTAACATCAGTGTTGAAGAGCCAATGCTCTGAAGTGTTGTCAGTCCTGCTCATTCCAGTGAAATGAGCAGGCCGGCCGCTGTTGATGGCTGCGGCAGCTGGCCAAGGACAAAGCCTCCTCTACCTGTGGGACTCAGTCAGCGGTCAGCGGTTCCTCGTTGACACTGAGGCCCAGATCAGCATCATGGAGTCCAGGAACCAACCTCGTGGACCACACCTCCATGCAGCCAATGCAATAGAGATCTGGACGTATGGAGACAAGACGGTCCACTTCCAGATCAGCTGATGAAAGTTCTTGTGGAGTTTCACCGTCTCGTCCCTTCCGACCGCCATCCTGAGTGCCGAGTGCCGACTTCCTCCTCACCCACGGGCTTCTGGTGGACATTCGGGATAGGCGCGTGGTGGACGCCCATAATTTCTAGGCTGTTTGCCTCGATGCCTCCCGCACAGAGCAGCCGCAGATGGCCACGATCAGCCCACCCAGAGACTAGTTGCAGCAAATCCTGGATGAGTTTCCAACCCTCCTCAAGCCACAGTTCTCCACTGCCTTGCCACACCACTGGGTGTTCCACTACATCCCTACCCAGGGCCCACCAGTTCACGCCAAGGCACGCAGAATCCCGCCTGACAAAGTCCAGGTGGCAAAGGAGGAGTTTTCACATCTGTTGGAGCTGGGGTTCTTTCAGTGGTCTGACAGCCCGTGGGCCTCACCGCTCCACCTGGTCCAGAAAGCCTCCGGTGGCTGGCACCCCTGCGGAGACTATCGACAGCTCAACGAGGCAACAGTTCCTGACCGTTACCCCATCCCTCACATCCAGGACTTTATGGCCTACCTGCAAGGTGCAAGGGTTTTCTCCAAGGTTGACCTGGTGCGCGGGTATCACCAAATCCCGGTGCAGAACGCAGCTCAGACCTTCCAGTGCCTCATGGACTCAGTCGGCAGGGACCTGGATTTCATCTTCATTTACTTAGATGACATCCTCATTGCCAGCATGGATTGGGCACAACACAAGGCCCACCTGCACACCCTCTTCTCTCAGTTGGCCGACTTCAGCCTCACCATCAACCCAGCCAAGTGGCAGTTTGGGAAAGAGTCCATGCAGTTCCTGAGCCATACCATCATGGTCGAGGGAGCTACACCCGCCATTACGAAGGTCACCGCTATCAAGGAGTTCCCACGTCCAGACAATCTCAAGGGGCTGCAGGAGTTCACAGATATGGTCAACTTCTACAATTGATTCATCCCGGGAGCTGCGTGCATCATGCAGCTGCTATTCATCCTCATCACAGCCAAGCACAAATTGCTCACCTGGACTCCAGAGGCCTGCAATGCATTCGAAGCCACGAAGGACGCCCTCACGAAGGCTACCATGCTCACCCACCCATACACCGACCTGCATATTGCGCTCTCCATTGATGCCTCTGCCACAGCCATCGGCGCCATCCTGGAGCAGCAGCTGAACGGACAATGGAAGCCACTGGCATTCTTCAGTCGGCTTCTCTGCCCACCAGAGTGCAAGTATAGCGTTTTTGACCGTGAGCTACTGGGCATGTACCTGGCAGTGCGGCATTTCCCCTATTTCTTGGAGGGGAGGACTTTTACCATCTTCACTGATGACAAACCCCTCAGCCAGGCACTTGCAATGGTGAAGGACCCCTGGTTGGCCCACCAGCAGCGTCACCTCTCCTTAGTGTCAGAGTTTACCACCGACATTTGGCACCAGGTGGGAAAGGACAACGTGGTCACCGATGCACTCTCGTGAACGGCCATCTGCGCACAAACATCCAGCCTCCACTTAGACCAGCTTGCCCGGGACCAGAAGTCCGACAAGGAGACGTGAGCCTTCGGGACTGCCATCATGGGCCTGTGGTTCCGAGACCTCCCAACTACGAGCGGCAGAAGCACAGTCCTGTGCGATGTCTCCATGGGCACCCCACGGCCAGTGGTTCCCCAGCAGCGGCAAAGGCAAGTCTTCCATCACATCCACGACTTTCCACACCCGTCCATCAGGTCCATGGTCTGGATGGTGGCAGAGCGGTTCGTCTGGCATGGGCTGCGGAAGCAGATCACGGGCTGGGCCAGAACATACACCCATTGCCAAATGTCCAAGGTACACAGGCACACCAGGGTGCCCCTGCAAGAGTTCGAGCATGTCCAGGAATGGTTCAGCCACATTCATGTGGACATAATTGGGCCCTTGCCAGTTTCCCAGTGCAACCATTACCTGTTCACAATGGTGGACCGCACCACTCATTGGGCTGAGGTGATCCTGATGCCAGATGCCTCCATGGACTCCTGCTCCTGAGCGCTGTTGCACGGTTGGGTCACCCGGTTCGGCGTTCTGAATCACCTCACCAGCAATCGGGGCGCCCAGTTCACCTCTGCGCTCTGGGCACAGCTCTCCAACAGGTTGATGTCATGATAATGAATATGTTTGAGATGTACTGGAAGTCACGTGGTATGAGAGAGAGATAAGAACACAAGCAAGAGAACAAAGGAAACGGGAGAATAAAAAGACACTAAGAAGTTTACCTGATAAACTTGTGTTTAATGTTTTATTAACTTCACATTTTGGGCCACAAATTTGACATTGGCGACGAGGATGAAAGAAGCTTGAAGAAAATTAAAGACTAAACAAGATTACAGAGGATTACAGACAACTTCAAGGTGATAAGAATTTTCTCTGTGACTCAGTACTTTTGGGGCTGGAATATTTCCTCATGGCTGGTGCAGACAGTGACTTTCTAACACATAGTGGAATTGCTCGTTTTGACCCAACGGGTGATGCAAGCGCTGTAAGTGTGAAGTGGAAGGCATGGCTGGAAGAATTTGAATCCTATGCCGACAGTCGTGGCCTATTTCTAGATACCGGTACAGGTGAACAAAAAGCGCAGAGAAGGGCGTTACTTCTTTTCACTGCAGGACCCTCAGTTCGGGAAACATTTAAAACACTTTTGAATACTGGAAGAAAGGATGAGTACCAGAAAGCGGTAGATGCATTAAATGCACACTATGTTGTGACACCGAATGCTACATTTCAACGCCATTTGTTTCGGAGAACGAGACAAGAAGATGGCCAGACAATTGCTCAGTACGTGACGAGACTACGCCAGCTAGCTGTTGGATGCAATTACATGCCAGCTGATTTGGACAACCAATTACTGGATCAAGTCATACAGCACTGCAGATCAGATAAACTCAGAAGACGTCTACTGGAAAGAGGGAGTGAGTTGGAACTCACCGATGCTTTAGCTATTGCTGCTGCATTAGAGGCTGTTGAAGGGCAATTTCATACCATGACCCTGAAAGACAACTCAAGCCAGCAAATTAAGAGGCTCTCACATCACCATAACCAGCCAAGATATACGTCGACACAGGATGTGGAGTGTTATCGATGTGGAAACCGAGGTCACTTTGGAAAAGACCCATATTGCCCGGCCAAAGACAAAGTTTGCAGAAAGTGTGGAGGTAAGGACCACTTTGCAAAGAAGTGCAAAAGCAAGTCCAATGCAGACCAGAAGCGGAAGAGTACAACTTCCAAAGGCAAAGCCTGGGGGAAAGGAAAGTATCCTGGAAAGAAAGATACCATTCGCCAGATAGACGGTGACGATGATGATACCCAGGAGGAACAGAGTTGTTACCAACTTACGTTGAACGAAGTACATCATGAGAAGGTCCCAGTGATCATTGGTGGAGTGACAGTGCAGGTCATTGTAGACTCAGGCAGTAACAGTAATGTGATTGATCGACATTTATGGGAGAAGTTGAAAAGGAAAAAGATCATCTGTACCTCAAAGAAGTGTTCCAAGAAACTGTATCCATACACAGCAACCAAGCCATTGCAGACCATTGGATGTTTTACTGCAACTGTTGAAGCTGGAGATAAGTACACCGAAGCAGAGTTTATGGTCATAGAAGAGAGGGGAGAACCATTGCTGAGTAGAAGCACAGCGCAAGACCTGGCAATACTTCATATTGGACCTTGTGTCAATTCAATTCAGTCATACGAGGATATGAAGCAAGAATTCCCCGCAATCTTCCAAGGAGTAGGAAAGCTGAAAGGTCGACAATTGAAGCTAGCGGTAGATGAAACGGTCAAACCCAAGGCACAACCAATGCGCCGAACTCCATTTGGACTTCGTGGGAAAGTCGAAGCCAAAATTAAAGAATATATCGAACAAGACATTATTGAACCGGTGGAACATTCGACTCAATGGGTCAGTCCCATAGTGATTGTGCCCAAACCAAAGGGTGACATAAGATTATGTGTTGACATGAGAATGGCCAATGAAGCTATAATTAGAGAACAACACCCTATACCAACAGTGGAGGAAATACTTCAAGAACTAACTACCAGTAAGATATTCTCAAAAATTGATTTGAAATGGGGCTATCATCAATTAGAGCTGGATCCAGGTTCCCGAGATGTAACTACATTTGTGACTCACTGTGGATTGTATCGTTACAAGAGACTATCATTTGGAATTAATGCAGCTTCGGAGATCTACCAGTATGAAATCCATCGAGTGATTCAAGGCATTCCTGGAGTTGCCAACATTTCTGACGACATCATAATCCATGCACCAACTAAGGAAGAGCATGACAAACGGTTGAGGCGTGTACTATCTAGACTACAGGAGGCAGGCCTTACCGTGAATGGAAACAAGTGCCAGTTCGGTGTGTCAGAAATGGACTTCATGGGACACAGACTTACACGGGAAGGACTAAACCCTGCAGAGGCCAAGGTGAAAGCTATTGAAGAGGCACGTGCACCTCAGAACGCAACAGAGGTGAGGAGTTTCCTGGGATTGGTCAATTTTTGTGCAAAGTTCATTCCTAATTTCGCTACAGTAGCAGAACCACTAAGGAAACTAACCAGGAAAGGTGTACCATTTCATTTTGGATCTGAGCAGAAGAAAGCGTTCACGGCGCTGAAGCAAAGCCTGACAGATGCAAAAACTCTTGGATATTACGATCCGGCGGCATCAACCAAAGTCATAGCGGATGCCAGCCAGGTTGGTTTAGGAGCCGTGTTGGTCCAGATGCATGATGGAGGACCCAGAATCATTGCCTATGCCAGCAGATCGTTATCAGATGTGGAAAGAAGATACTCTCAGACAGAAAGAAGCACTCGGACTTGTATGGGCCTATGAGAGGTTCCATGCATATTTATACGGCATTGAATTTGAACTCATCACAGATCATAAGCCATTAGAGGTGATCTATGCACCTAGATCCAAACCATGTGCCAGAATAGAGAGATGGGTACTCAGACTACAACCCTACAAATATAAAGTAATCCACATTGCAGGGAAAGCAAACATTGCTGATCCGCTGTCCAGATTGGTGAAGGATGGTGGTCCACAATCCAAGTCAGAATTGGGAACAGAAACAGAGAGCTTTGTATGCTTCGTAGCTATTCAGGCGACACCGAAAGCTGTGACTACGAAGGAGGTCGAGAGAGAATCCGAACATGATCCAGAACTCAGGGAAGTAAGAGAATGCATACAGAGTGGACAATGGGACAAGTGTACTTACAAGGCTTACATTCCCATTAGAGACGAACTTTGTTGCATCAGACAGTGTGTATTGAGAGGTTGCAGATTGGTGATACCGCAAAGATTGAGACCGAAGATCGTATCCTTAGCGCATGAAGGACACCTAGGTATTGTTGGTACCAAGCAAAACCTCAGGACCAAGGTATGGTGGCCAAGTTGTGATAAGGACGCAGAGAAATTTGCTAAAACTTGTCACGGATGTCAAATCACAAGTAGGAGTAATCCGCCAGAACCAATCCGGAGTACGCAACTTCCGACAGGACCATGGATCGACGTAGCTGTTGATTTTCTTGGACCCTTACCGACGGGTGAATCAATTATGGTAGTGATAGATTACTACAGCAGATACTATGAGTAAGTGGTGTTGAAGTCCACAACCACTGAAAAAACAATACAAGCGTTAGCAGAGATATTCGCAAGATATGGATTACCTGTTACATTATACTCTGACAATGGTCCACAACTCATTTCAGAGACATTTGCGGAATACACGAGGACCACAGGTATCCACCATGATAAAGTAACTCCGAAATGGCCGCAAGCCAATGGAGAAGTAGAGAGACAAAATCAATCCATTGAAAAACGATTGAGAATTGCACACGCAGAAGGACAAAATTGGCGAGAAGCATTGCTATCTTATGTGGCTGTCTATCGAGCAACGCCTCATGCAACCACTGGAAAAAGTCCAGCAGAAGCATTTTTTGGGAGAAAAATCCGCACAAAAATGCCAGAAATAAAGGAAATCCGAGACGACCAGGAGATGAGGGACCACGATGCTGAAAAGAAAGGTGCAGCAAAGCTGTACACAGATTCGAAACGTGGAGCCAAGTACTCAGACATCATGCCAGGAGATAATGTTCTAGTGAGGCATGAAACTGGTGGTAAGCTAGGCACACCTTATTACCATCAACCCTATACTGTCGTATCCAGAAGTGGCAGTATGGTGACAGTCAAGTCTCCGACTGGAGTCCTGTATAAGAGAAATGTATCAAGTGTAAAAAGGTACCAGTCCAGAGATACATCGAGCGAAGAGGTTGTAAGGCCAATACGAGATGCTGAAACTGAGAGACCAGATGATGTTCCAGAGGCAGTTACCAGCACTCCTGATGAAGTGACTAGAGCGCCAGAAACACCCGAAGCCGTGGCGAGCAGTATTTCCGACGCTGAGAGTGAACAACCGAGAAGCGACGACAATATCGCAGGCAGGCCGAAACGAAACCGGAAAGTGCCCAAACGATACGAAGACTTTGTGCCATAGTTTTAATAAGAATTTTGGGACAGTATTTTAATCTTATATCATAAAGTGCATGTATGAGTGCTGTAGGAAGTAAATTTTATGTAGTTGAGTTATAGTATTACCATTAGTTACGATGTTTGTATGTTTCCGAGGGATATTGGTAAGTGAAGGTAAAGTTTATTTCTGATTAAAGGAGGGATGTCATGATAATGAATATGTATGAGATGTACCAGAAGTCACGTGGTATGAGAGAGAGATAAGAACACAAGCAAGAGAACAAAGGAAATGGGAGAATAAAAAGACACTAAGAAGTTTACCTGATAAACTTGTGTTTAATGTTTTATTAACTTCACATTTCGGGCCACAAATGTGACAGTTGGGGATTGAGCTACACCACACCATGGCCTATCACCCACAAGCTAATTGGCTGGTCAAGGCTCTGCACTGCCACTTAAGTCGGCACTTATGCCCTGCCTCACCAGTCCCGACTGGGTGAATGAACTGCCTTGGGTGCTCCTGGGCATCTGCTCCACGCCCAAGGAAGATCTGCAGGCGTCATCAGCTGAGCTGGTCTACGGCGCACTGCTGGCACTTCCTGGTGAGTGAGTTCATCAACGCACCTCACAAACCCCAGCAGTCGCTGCACGAACTGCTTCCCCACCTCCGGGCCCGCATGAACTCCTTTGCACCCCCACCGCTGCCCAGGCACAGCACACGGCCATCTCACATCCCCAGTGAGCTGCTTTCCACAGAGTACATTTTTATTTGGTGGAGCCCACCCACAGCACCTCTGCAGAGACCTTACGAGGGGCTGTACAAGGTTACCCAGCGTTCAGGGTCTACGTTCACACTGGATATCAGCGGCAGGCGGGAACTGTTTACTGTGGACAAGCTGAAGCCAGTGCACCTCGACCCCACTGAACCAGTGATTGTGGCCCAGCCCAAGAAGTGAAGCCACCCAGCTAAAAAGGACATTGACGCCAGTTCTTGGAGGGGGGGTGGCGGCTCACCACTAGGCAAGTGAACCGGTCCTGCTTGTAATCCACTCGGCGGGGCAGCGGCCAAATGGCGCCATCGGGGGTTTCCCCTTCTTCTCAGCACAGGGCTCAGAAGCCCACACTGGGGGACCACGTGACGCCCAGGTGACGTCCGGCCCACAGCCTGCAATAAATCAGTTTTGCTCACTGAGCTCAACCTGTCTGGTTGTGTGTTCTTTCAGTAGCAGTGTAGTTGCCGTTACATATTTATCATACATTCTGGGCACGCTGACAAATTCCATATTTATTAGCAATGAGAGGGTGGAGGTGAGCTGCCTTCTTTTGAATTGCTGCGGTTGGTATGATGAAAGAACTTCCACATACTGCTGGATAGTGAGTTCTGGAACTTCAGAGCCATCAGTTCATTGAAATATAAAGCACAGAAATAGGCCCTTTGGATCAACTGGCCCATGCTCACCTGAGTTTCTAACTAGTATGAGTCCATATTCCACCTTGTGACCCATATTTCACCAATGTTGTGGCCCGTGAACAATGATCCATGTTCCAAATCAGGATAAACTAGTGCGACCTAGGAAAGGTGATATTCTCATGCACCTGAACACTTTCCTTTTCCTGAAAATTATAGGTGCAGGATCCATTACCAAAGACTCGATGTATTTATATTTAAATTTAGACATACAGCATGGCAACAGGCCCGTCTACCCCCAAGACCGTGCTATCCAATTACACGCAATTGACCTATAACCCTTGTATGGTTTGAAACTGGGGTGCCCTGAGGAAACCCACACAGACACAAGCAGAATGTACAAAGTCATTACAGATTGCACCAGATTCAAACACAAGTCACTGGCATGTAACAGTGTTGCGTGAACCACTACACTAACCATGCAGCCATGAGTTCTGCAGTGGGTTCTGCAGACAGTATTTCAGTGATGGAGAGATTTCTCCATGGACTGTCTCCTTGTGGAGGAGAAGCTTGTGTGGTCCTGAGATCCTGAGAGTCCTAAATGAAGCAAAACCAAAGCAAAAGCCTACATCAATAAGAACCAACTAAGGTGGAGTGGTCATGCTTGGATGGATGACGAACGTCTGCTGAAGAAGGCAAAACTTAAAGAAGGCAAACATAAAACAGGTGGATAAGAAAAGAGTTTCAAAGACGTCTTAAAATCCAACATGAAGAAATGTAACATTGACATCAATAATTGGTTTCCCAATGCCAAGGACAGGAAACTCTGGCAAACATCATTTGAGAAGAAACAGCAACTTTCAAAGCCAACAGATGTGCAGAACTAGAAGAAAAGAGAAGTAAATGGAAAGAGAGGCAGCAACAACCAAAGCCTGATCTGCCATCTGGAACAACTTGTCCTGAATGTGGAAGATCTTTCAAAGCCAAGACTGGACTCATAAGCCACTTGAGAGGCCATAAATAGATCAACGGAAATAAAGTCCATCATCCTCAACCTCAAGGAACAGCCATGACTACAACGATGATGGAGAGAATGGATGTTGAAAGTGTAGATTGGGTAGAAAGGCCACAGTAATAGGATCCAATGTAGGCAGCTTTCCTCAGTAAGGACAGACTGTGTAAGTGATTGAATTGTATCCCACTAGATGGGACCTTCTGAGGGGAAGCAATAAAGTTATAGGGATAGCAATGAGCTCGTCTTTCTTCTTCAATCTTTCACTGTAACAAAAAAATTGCAACAACAAATCACGCTTATTTTAAACTTAGGTCCTGCAGGAATAAACTCCCCCCAGAACCACAGCTGTGCTCTATCAAACAGCTGAGACAATATTTCCTCAGAACATCTGAATGCTTATTTTTAGATGTTTTCAGCTTTTTCAAATTGCTTTCTGCTATGGCACCACTTTTGTATATGAACAAATGTTGTTGAATAGTGAGTGAAGCAAAGCAATTGCTCCATGGTATCAATCCCTGCTCCGGTTAAAGCAGCCATTCAATCGTATTGCTCTATTCTTTCCTTACAACCCTACAAATTAAGTCCCCTAAATGGTGATCCAGTTCTGGGGAAGAGAATTCAACGCTCTGGATAATTTTTTTTCACCACCCATGTAGATGATGGATTCCAGACATTAACGAGATATTTTTTTTTCATACATCAACAGGAATAAGCAACAATAGGCACAGAGAACAGAAGTTCTTCAAGCTGTTGGGAGTACAAATGATCTATGGCATTAAGTGGGAAGTAACAAATTACATACTTCTGCATAAAGAGAAAGAAAAATATTCACAGCATACACACATGGACCACTCAGGAAGTATTTTGATATGGGGGGGCGTGGCAAGGTTGTATAGAAGAAAGACGTGTTTTCCACCTTTCCCCAGCTGGATTACTAAATATCCAGTTTTAAAAAAGCATAAAAGTGGTTAAAAACAATATTTACAGTTGTTTAAATAACATGATTACCAGCCCCCCCACATCTCCATCGGGCACACAAAACTCAAAACGGTCAACCAGTTTACCTATCTCGGCTGCACCATTTCATCAGATGCAAGGATCGACAATGAGATAGACAACAGACTCGCCAAGGCAAATAGCGCCTTTGGAAGACTACACAAAAGAGTCTGGAAAAACAACCAACTGAAAAACCTCACAAAGATAAGCGTATACAGAGCCGTTGTCATACCCACACTCCTGTTCGGCTCCGAATCATGGGTCCTCTACCGGCACCACCTACGGCTCCTAGAACGCTTCCACCAGCGTTGTCTCCGCTCCATCCTCAACATCCATTGGAGCGCTTACATCCCTAACGTCGAAGTACTCGAGATGGCAGAGGTCGACAGCATCGAGTCCACGCTGCTGAAGATCCAGCTGCGCTGGATGGGTCACGTCTCCAGAATGGAGGACCATCGCCTTCCCAAGATCGTGTTATATGGCGAGCTCTCCACTGGCCACCGTGACAGAGGTGCACCAATGAAAAGGTACAAGGACTGCCTAAAGAAATCTCTTGATGCCTGCCACATTGACCACCGCCAGTGGGCTGATATCGCCTCAAACCGTGCATCTTGGCGCCTCACAGTTTGGCGGGCAGCAACCTCCTTTGAAGAAGACCGCAGAGCCCACCTCACTGACAAAAGGCAAAGGAGGAAAAACCCAACACCCATCCCCAACCAACCAATTTTCCCCTGCAACCGCTGCAATCGTGTCTGCCTGTCCCGCATCGGACTTGTCAGCCACAAACGAGTCTGCAGCTGACGTGGACTTTTTACCCCCTCCATAAATCTTCGTCCGCGAAGCCAAGCCAAAGAAAGAAAAGAAAGAATGTGAAAAAATCTAAACCTCAACTTCAGAAAAAATTACTATACAAAAGTGCAGAAGAATTGAGGCCTACCTGCAGGGCTGAATCCACGGTGTCATCATTGGGAGCCTCCAAGCTTCAGAGGACTCTAGCCCGTTCGAGTTTGACTTCTGCGCCGATCCTGCCTCCGCAAGATGGCACCGACACTTTGGTGAGTTCGACCGTTGCCGACCTGCGTTCACGTGAAGCTCTGCACACGGGCAGCATGGCCGACAAGGGGATCCGTGAACCCATGACCTTCCTGGGCAGCCTGAGGACGTGCAGTGTAATTTCGGAGGACACTCCTGCGCATCCAGTGTCTTTGCTTGGTTTGCATGGGGCATCCCGGGTCCGAGAATTGCTGGACAAAGTATGGGCTGTGGGGGAGCCCAAACATCAGCGTCTCTAAGAGGTCGGGGTGCCAGCGTCAGGTGTCCAGACCCGCAGCCATTCAGCTAAAGGATTTATGATGACTGAGGAAGAAAAGGAACTTACCTTATTGGAATTTGCCCAGGAGGAGGAATCTATAGTTAAAGAAGGTAGACCTCAAAAAGTGGTGGTGGAATCTGGAATGGATTGCATGTTCACTGTTTTGGAAGGGATTGTTTGTCAAATGGACAATATGTCAAAACAAATATCAACTCAGATGAATCAAGTATTTATGGAGATGAAAATAAAAATGAATACCTTGTGTGATGAAATGTCAACTATGAAACAGGAAATGACTGGAGTTAAGACTGATATTAATAGATGTATAAAATCAGTTGATACTGTGCAAGATAATTTTAAGAAATTTGAAACTGTCTTATCTGAGTGTCAAAATCAATTGGAACGTGATAGAGAAAAAAATGGAAAAAGTGGAAGGTTCTTTTGTTGATTGGGGGATTCAAAGAAGAGACTTATTGAAGAAGATTGATTCGTTGGAAAATCAAAGCCGAAAGAATAATCTGAAAATAGTTGGTCTTCCAGAAGACATTGAAGATTCCAATCCTATAAAAATTTTTAAGCATTGGATCCCAGAGGTGCTGAGTAAAGAGCTTTTTCCTGAAGGCTTAGAATTGGGCTCTATGAGTCATAGAGCTCTGAGAGGAAAACCACTTCCAGGACAAACACTGAGGGCTGTCTTGGTTCATTGTTTAAAATACCAAGACAGAGAAATTATTCTATGTATGATGGTACAGAAAGCACGGCAGAGTCAGTCTCCATTAATGGTTCAAAATAACTTTTTTTATGCCGATTTGAGCCAAGAGGTATTTGAAGACGACGAGAATTTAATATGGCTAAAGATGTTTTGTGGCAAAAGGGCTACAAGTTTGCTTTTCGTTATCCTGCTATTTTGAAGGTTTTTATGGAAATTTTCAATCTCAATTCTTTGAGAATGACCATGATGCTTTGGTTTTTGCTATTCTTTGTTAGAACTGCGAAGAAATGGTCGTTCTCCTCTGTTGTCTCTTAAGAGGAGGGGAAATGGAAATGGGTATGGAAAGTATTGAAAGAAAGAAGAGTTGACAAAGTCTTTTCGATGTTGAAGATCCGGAGTAGTCGTTGGGTTTGGAATCATTGTGTTGAATATATGGACTATATTTGATTGTGTTTAATTAAATAATAAATGTGGATCTGGCTGGGGGGGGGGGGTGGATGACACTGAAAACTTTGATAGTCATCTGCCGCTAGTGGGTTTACCACACACAGATTTTTAGGGTATTACTACCTTTGGGTGGTTTTTTTGTGTTTTTGTGTTATTATATTTTTAGGGTTTTTGTTTCTTTCATTATTTTTGAAGAATTATAAAGGGGAGCATTATTTTATCGTGTGTAAATATATTAATAGTTAAAAAGATGTCTAATTTGAATTCTGCAACTTTTAATGTCCAGGGATTAAATAATCCAATTAGGAGAAAGAGAATATTGGCTTATATTAAAAAAAATGAAAATTGACATTGCTTTTTTACAAGAAACACATCTGACTGAAAAAGAACATTTGAAATTGAAAAGAGAATGGGTGGGTCATGTTTTTTCTTCTTCTTTTAATTCTAAGACAAGAGGAGTAGCAATTTTGATTCATAAAAATTTACCATTTGAATTGGAATCTTCAGAGTGGTCTGCTGGCAGAGTATTATAGACGATGAGTAGTTTATTTCAGAAGCTTTTTTACTGTTAACTCAAGCTAATGAATATGTCTTAGTTGGTGGTAATTTTAATTGTGTTCTGGACCCCTTATTGGACAGAAATCCAAAAAGTATAAGGAAATCAAAGATGGCAACACAAATTAATGAGTTAATGAAAGATTTAACTTTGGTGGATATTTGGAGAAAAGTTAATCCTACAGAGAAAGATTTTTCTTTTTACTCTTCACGACATGATTCGTTTTCTAGAATTGATTTATTTTTGGTATCAGCACATTTACAAGCTAGAGTATTACGAGCTGAATATAAAAGTAGTTATATCAGATCATTCTTTTTTTTTTCTTGTGAAAGTTCAGAGGTAGTACGTCCATTGTTTCGATGGAGGTTTAATGCAATGTTATTGAAAAAACCAGAGTTTGTTACTTTTGTTAAAGAGCATATCTCTTTATTTTTGACCAAGAATGTTAATTCTGTGGATAGTCATTTTGTAATATGGGATGCTTTAAAAGCTTATTTGAGGGGGCAGATTATTAGTTATTCTATGAAAGTTAAGAAACAATATATGGCAGAAAGTTTAGAGTTAGAAAATCAGATTGCTGAGTTAGAGAAAGATTTTCAGAAAGATGTAACAGAAGATTTTAAAAAAGTCGCATTAGTGAGGTTGAAATTACATTATAATACTTTACAAACTTATCAGTTTGAGCATTTAATTAATCGATCTAAACAATGTTATTATGAGTTGGGGGAAAGAGCTCAAAAGGTACTTGCTTGGCAATTGAAAGCTGAACAGGCATCTCAGACTATTAATGCTGTTAAGAATTCAAAAGTTACTTATAAACCTCAGGAAATTAACAACCAGTTTTATTAATTTTATCTAAAATTATATACTTCTGAGGGGAAACAGGATAATGGTTCAATTGACTCTTTCTTATCTAAATTAAAGTTACCGGTATTAGATGGGAGTGATGTTCAGGAACTGGAATCTCCATTTACGGATTTTGAAATTAAGGAAGCTATTCAGGAAATGCCTAATGGAAAGTCCCCAGGCGATGATGGATTCCCTGTGGAATTTTATAAACTTTTTTATGATGATTTCTCTAATGTATTTGGAGAAGTGTTAAATCAAGTTACTGAAGATCAGAAGTTCAAGTGCTTTAATAACTGTTATTCCAAAAAAGATAGAGATCCATTAAAAGTGTCTTCATATAGACATATTTCTTTATTAAATGTAGATTATAAAATTATAGTGAAAGTATTAGCTAATAGACTTGCTAAATATTTACCCAAATTGGTACATATTGATCAACCAGGTTTTATTAAGAATAGAAACGCATCAGACAATATATTTTGAATAATTACTTTGGTCAACGCATACCGAAAGCAACCTAACCACATTAGATGCAGAAAAAGCTTTTGATAGGGTTGAGTGGGATTTTTTTTAATTTAAAGTGTTAGATAAATTTAAATTTGGCCCTTTTTTTAATTGGTTGGGTTAAGGTTTTACATGCGAACCCAATTGCTAGGGTGGTGACAAATGGACAGATTTCTTTACCATTTAAATTGACTCGTTTAACTTGGCAGGGCTGCCCATTGTCACCAGCCTTATTTGCATTGAAAAAATTAGAGGGATGAGGGTTAAGAATGAAGAATATAAAATTAACTTATTTGCGGATGATGTGTTGATATATTTGACGGAATCAGAACGATCGTTGAAACAATTGCAAGAGTGTTTGTCGAAATTTGGAGAATTAATGGGATATAAAGTTAATTGGGATAAAAGTGAAATTTTACCAGTTGGAGTCGGAGATTATTCTGAATTTAAAACTATTACAAAATTAAGGTGGACAAGTAAAATTAAATATTTAGGTATGTTTATGGATACTAATTATCAATCATTATATAAATTAAATTGTGCCTATATTAAGACAAATTAAAGCAGATTTGATTAAGTGGCAAGATCTTCCATTAACTTTGATTGGTCAGGTTAATTGTATTAAAAGGAATATTTTTCCTTGAATTCAATATTTATTTCATTCAATACCTTGTTTACTTCCAAAGGTTTTTTTTTTAAAGATTTCAATAAAGCAGTGCAAGAGTTTTTATGGAAAGGTAAATTAGCTCAAGTGATGTTGCATAAATTTACATGGAAGTATGCATTGGGCGGACTACAGTTACCACATTTTCAAAATTATTATGAAGTGGCCCAGTTGAAGTTTGTTAGTAGATTGATGGATTTAGATCACCCTCCTAGCTGGGCTAAAGTCGAGATGGCATGTATTTCTAGGGTTGAGATACATGAATTTATATTTCATTGGAATTTGATTTATTACAGCAATATGATATGCTGATATTGAAACATTTGTTAAAGATTTGAATTTAAAAAACAGGATGTTAGGGTCGAAAGGTAAATTATCAATTTTAACTCCATTATATAATAATCAGCTTATTCCTTTTTCAATGTTTAATAATCATTTAAAGATTTGGGACTCTAAAGGTATAAAGACAATACAAGATTGTTTTGAAGAGGGGCGATTTCTTTCTTTTAATCAATTGAGAGAAAGATTTGATACTGTAAATTCTTTGTGTATTATCATCTTAGAGATTGATAAAAGATAATTATGGTAGAGAGATGAATTTACCTACTTTGTTGAGATTTGAATCTTTGATTTCTCTATACCAAGAAAGGGTTATATTTCAGTTATGTATAATTTGTTACAAGATAGTATGGATAAATCAGATTGGGAGAAATCTAAACTTAAATAGGAGAGTAATTCAGTATTTATTTTTCATGAAGATGATTGGGCGACTATTTGTCAGGATAATGTAATTAAATTGACTAATGTAAGATATGGAATGGTTAGTTATAATTTTTTACATCAATTATATTTGACCCCGGAAAAGCTAAAAAAAAAATGGGTTTAGTAATTCGGATTCTTGTTTTAGATATGGCTCATGTATTGGAACTTTTTTACCAGCCACCATTATGTCAACCTTTTATAGGAGCTCTATCAAGAGCATTCTGGCCAGCTGCATCACAGTGTGGTATGGTTGCTGCAGAGAAATGGATCAGAAGTCAATCCACAGGACCATAATAGTGGCAAAGAGGATCAATGGAGTCCCACTTTGAGGACCACTTCCTCCCTGTACACATCTTTCAGCTGCACCTGTCAGGAAAGAGATTCAGGAGTATCAGAGCCAGCACCACCAGGCTGTGGAACAGCTTCTTCCCACAGGCAGGGAGAATGCTGAACAATCAAAGGAACTCCTCACACTAACCATCCAAGACCCTCATATGTACAAAACAATGTTTATTTATTTATTTATATAGATCTATTTATCCTGCTTATGTATTATTTGTCTGTATGTGTGTTCTGACTGGTTGTGTGTCTGCATGTTTTTGCACCGAGGACTGGAGAAAGCTGTTTCATCAGGTTGTACTCGTACAATCAGATGACAATAAACTTGACTTGATTTGGCTTCAGGTCAGCACTCTGCAATAGTACTGGGAAGGACTGGAAAGATTGCATAAAGAAAAAAAGATATTAAATATATTTTATATAATCATGAGTAGCTAGTAATATACAGATTGATTTATATCTCTTCAGATAGGTTATTGTGGGAGAAAGAAGGAAAGTTCAAATTGCATACAACTGGAAGCTCAAGATTGCCATTACGGAGAGAGTTCAGGAGCTCTGCAAAATATTCATCTAGTCTATGCTTGGGTTACCAGGGTAGAGAAGGTTACATCAGGAGCACCAATTATAGTAGAATGGGTTGGAGAAGATGCTGGTGAGCCTCTGTCTCACCTGGAAGGAATGATTAGGTGCCTGGGTGGTGATGGGGAAAGAGGTGAAGAGACCGTTGCTACACCTCCTACAGTTTCTGAGGAAAGTGCCAGGGGAAGAGGTGAGAATGAAATAAGCAGGAACAACAAAGAAAGTTATCTCTGTGAAATGGAGAAAGGGGTAGAGAGAGAGACGAAGGTATGACTATTAGTGGATTTTGTTGAAGCTGGCAGAACTGAGGAAGAATGATGTGTTGGGGCAGAGGCTAATGGGGTGAGAGGTGAAGATCAAGAGAACTCTCTTGCTGTTCTGCCTGGGGAAAGGGGATGGTTTGTGAGAGAAGATGTGTGGGGAATACAAGAAATATGTGTGAGAGCTCCATCAGCGATGGCAGAGGGAGATACATTTCCAGAAAGAGGATATTTCAGAAGACCAGAGGAGGCATCATCTTGCAAACAGATGCAGCAGAGATGAAAATCTTGATGAAAAAGAATGGTGTTCTTCCTGAACCAGGATAGGAAGGGCTATAGTTGAAGTAGCTGTGAGTGTTACTAGATTTATACACATCACAAATTCCAAACAGGTAGCTCACAACCCAATGGAATGTACTGTGGCGGTGTGAGCAGTGGAAGAAACACAGCCACCATGTTGAGGGTCATTAACGACAGGTTTTATTCTAATTCAGCCCACCCCTATAAGGGCAGCATGAGCTCAGTCACTTGGTGCATTGTGACATCATAATCGCTGCCCAGGGTCCGCGCTGGAAGGGCTGCTGGAGTCAGAGAGAAACCTCTGACGACGCCATTTCCCCATGGCTGCCCCGCCATGTGGCAATACAAGTGGGGCTGGTTCACCATGAGGATGTGCGCTGCCACAGTACCTTGAATTTTCCAATTTCAGGTAACCCACTCCCCTGGTCTTTGCCTCTCACAACCACTCACTCATCCACTTTGATTTTTTTCTCCCTTTGTTCACCCTTCCTAACATTTTCCCTGACCTCACCTGGTTGCATCTGCCCATCAACCTCTCGCTTCCTCATGTGGCTCTACCAATCACCTACTACCCTTTCCCCCATCTTGTTTCCTCACACCAACCCCCCCCCCACCCCACCTCTCACACTGCTATATACTGTGAAACAAGAAAGTCTGTAGACACAATGATTGTAGTAAATACACAAAAGTGCTTGGGAAGCTCAGCAAGTCCTGCACCAACCATACCTTGATGAAGGCCTCAGGCCCAAAATGTTGGTTATGCATCTTTGCCTCCTATGGACCTGTGGGCCCCATTGAGTTTCTCTAGCAACACACACACACACACACACACACACACACACACACACACACACACACACACACACACACACACACACACACACACACACACACACACACACACACACACACACACACACACACACACTCCTCTTCCCTCAGTCCTGATGCAGGATCTCAAACCAAGGACGAATAGTAAAGTAAGCAAATGATAATTAAGGGGTTCTGGATTAATGCAGATGTGCATTTGAGTATTCTACATGGATAACAGAAATGAACATAAGGTTTTCAGTCACAGCAATTCTGGGTAAGGCTTTCCTCAGATTGCAAGTATTCACTTACCTTCTGCCCACTTGCAGCAGACTATCTCTTCTCCAAGATCGTTTGCACTTGCTGTTCCCAAGGTGAAGTTGTATTTGTTTGAGATGAATGCCATAACTTGAAATTCCTGCATGGGAATCATAAAAGTCTGCTGCATGAACAGACTGGCAGCTGTTCACATCTAACCCCCAGGAATGTGGTGAATGAGCTCAGTTCAAAGACACTGCTATGGATCATTGTTACGTTATTTTTCTCTCTCTCTCTCTCTCTCTCTCTCTCTCTCTCTCTCTCTCTCTTTACCTAGGCTGATTAGGAAGGAGCATCATGTGGGAAACTAGATTTCATTAGTCTAATTTAATAGCAAGAAGATACAGTACAACATAAAGATTTGTTAGACTACACCTGGAGTACTGTGTACAGTTCTAGCTGTCACAGTAAAGAATGTGATTGCATTGGAGAGGAGCTTTACCAGGATGTTGTATGGGATGGAGCGTTTAGTTATGAAGAGAGACTGAAGAGGCTGGTTGATTTTCCTTGAACCAGAGAAAGTTGAGGGCATCCTGACAGAGGTGTAGAATTTTGAGGGATATAGATAGGGTAGACAGTAGGAAAATTTCCCCATAGTAGAGGAGTATGAAACCAGAGAGCATTGGTTTAAAATAAGAAATGGAAAGTTTAGAAGAGATTTGATAAAGATTTTTTCACTCAGAATCTGGGACACAGTGCCTGAAAAGGGCAGTACAGATAGAGGCTGTCACAAGATTTAAGAAGTATCTAGATAAGCACTTGAATCACCCATTACTGAAAGTGAGATTAGTGTAGATCAGTGGTTTTCAAACTTTTTATTTCCACTCACATACCACTTTAAGTAATCCCTTACTAATCACAGAGTACCTATGGCATAGGGATTATTTAAAGTGGTACATGAGTGGGAAAAAAGTTTGAAAACCTCTGGTATAGATGGACCTATATTAGCTGATATGGACATGCGAGACCAGGAGCATATCTCCAGTTTGATTGACTCTTTCAGCCTGACCTTTTTCTCCCTTACCCATCTGACCTCTCTCTCTCTGAACAATAATAATGGAAGACAACAGAACTGACCTGCTTAAAGAAAGAACTGAAGGAACACAGAAAGAGTAAAACCTTCTGAGATGCTTTACCGTCACCTGAGACATCTAATTGTAGATTCAACAGTTTACAAATCAGTATTCAAGAGTCCAATGTTTATTTGATTGCACTAGTGGAAACATCTTCAATGGCAGAACATATCAAAAGTATTACAATAAAAATTCTTATAAAAGGTGAATTGCATCTCTGATAAAGTAGAAATTGCATCTTGACAGCTCTTTTTCATGCCATGGGGAATCTGGAACATTGATGAAAGCTGTCAATGCAGAAATATTGCATAAAACCAGGCCAGTTCATTCTCTGAACCACTCTTCTGTTGCTTAATGTCTTAGGATTTAAAGGAGTGCTTAGAAGCTGCATGCTAATAAATGATGGCATATTTGCCAGCTCTAGTTAAATATTATTTATCATCAGTTACTCAGCCTGGCACAATTCTTGTTATCCTTCAATGAGCCATGAAGTGATATTTGTTCACATGTATAGTTACTGCAGTGGAGCCGAAATGGAAAGTGGGCAAGACATGAAAGACTCTGCACACAGGCGATATTTATATCAGAATGTAGACAGTATTATATTTGTAACATGTTTATGGGGCTTGGGGCATCCTGGGAAGATATGTATCAATAAATTGAAAGGAAGTCAGAACAAAGGAACCATTGTTGGGCCTTCAAACAAATCTTCAGACTCTCGTTCTCTATTAGGGGCAGATCAAGAGGGTCAGATGCAGTCATTATCTGCGCAAGGCGGAAACAGCTTCCCTACTCAATTCTCTTTGTTACCCTCCCAAGATTCATCACATGGCCAGCATCAAGAAGGCACCAGGCAAAATCTGACAACACGGAAGTTGCCATTGTCAAAGTCAGACCCAAGCCCGCAACTGGAGCCCTCGCCATCACATTTAGGCCAGAGCACAACCCTGGACTGATGCCATAGGTGGTTAGACTGACCCTACCATTCAGTTAAAAATACAGCACCTCGAGAGGGATGTGGAATGAAATTAGGACTAAATTGATGTTGGGTAATTTAAAAATGTCAAATCTGTGATTGAGGTAAAGGCAGAAAATATACAAAAGCAAGCTGGTGAATGGAGCAAAGGTAAAGATGAACCATGAGTAGCCAGCTCTGATCTACGGTATCCCAGTAGTGGGTTGATTAAAGGAAGGGGATGAATCTGCGTACAGGATGGAGATTGAAAACTTGGCTGAATGGTGCACCAACAACAACCTTCCTCATCGTCAATTAAGGAGCTGATTGTTGACTTCAGGAAAGGAAAGCCAGAAGTATACAATCCATTGAGGCATCAGAGGTTGAGAGGGTAAATTAATTTAAGTTCTTGGGAGTCTCTATCTTGGAGGATATTTCCTAGACCCAATACACCGGCATCGTGAAGAAAACACATCAGCACCTCTACTTCTTCAGGAGTTTGCGGAGGTGTGGTATGACACCAGAAATCCTGACAAATTTCTACAGAGGTATGGTGGAAAGTGTGCTTTGGGGACCCAAATACCTCTGAGCATAAAGCCCTCCAAAAGGCAGTGGATACAGCCCAGGATATCACAGGCAAAACCCTCCACACTATTGAGTGCATCTACAGGAAACATTGCTGTTGGAGGGCTGCAGCAATCATCAAAGACCCACACCACCCATCTTGGAGGGTGCCCCTGAACCAGCTCTACAGCAGCGACTCAGAAAGCAACTAGACGTTGGCCTCGATTACCCTAGATCAGGACAACCCATATCAACTGGCCAGGGTCATGATGAACATCGAAGTAAATGGTCACATTACAAACTGCCTATTCGATACAGGGAGCACAGAGAGCTTAATTCACCCGGGCACAGTGCAGTGCAGCACTACTCCCTGGCGGTAACCCTGGTACAATATACAGTCAGTCTCCTTGGCCTCTAAATCCTACTTGGCTGAGATTCACGGCTGCTGCACCATGACACTGAGTGTGTGGGGCACAGAGTACAAGAACTTTGAGCTCCTCATCATGCCACAGCTGTACACACCTGGGACTGGACTTCCAGTGTCAGCTCAAGAGCGTCCAAATGCAGTTTGATGGCCCACATCTCCCCCCCCCCCCCCACCCCATGGTCTGCAACTACCAATTCTTAAACCATTCAGTTACCCCTCCGATACGATTCTCCAGGTCCCACTGCTGCCCTTTTTTGAGAACCTCACCCCCAGTCACCACCAAGAGCAGGCGATATAGCCCCAGGGACAGAGCCTTCATTAAAGCAGGTCAAATGGCTTCTGGCAGAAGGGATCATAGAACCCAGTACCAGCCCCTGGAGGGCACACATGGAGTTTGTTAAGAGTGGAGAGGAACATGGTCATCACTACAGCCAGACCATAAACCATTTTACCCAGCTGGATGCCTATCTACTCCCCCACATTGCTGACATGGTGAACGAGATTGCCCAGTTTTGGGTCTTCTCAACCATTGACCTCAAGTCAGCCTACCACCAACTCCTAATCCACCCAGAGGACAGCCCATACACTGCCTTCAAGGCAGACAGCCGCCTGTATCAATCACTTCTTCCAGGTCCCTTTCGGGGTCACCAATGGGGTACCTGTCTTCCAGAAGGAGATGGACCAGATAGTGGATGACTATGGGCTAAAGACCACATTTCCATACCTGTACAATGTGATCATCTGCGGCTATGATGAACAGGACCATGATGCTAATCTGCAGAAATTTCTCCAAACGGCCAAAAGCCTCAACGTGCAGCCAAAAGAATTGTGTGTTCAGCACTTCACAGCTGGCCATCCTCTGTTGTGAATGGTAGAGAATTGTGTCATTGGGCCCAACCCTGACTGCATGCACCCACTGTTGGAGCTCCCATTGAAACATTTTGTCCATCTCCCTGATCCTGATATGGGGCAATGACTGAGAAATGCCGCTTTGTAGATCTTGCAGAATCCATAGGAGGCAAAGATATATAACAGATGTTTTGGGCCTGAGTTTTCAAGGTGTTAGTAAAAAGGAGGCAAGTGTCTGAATTAAAAGAAAGGGCAGGGAGAGGAGTACAGACCAATAGACAAAAGGTGTAAATTGGATATGGGAGGAGATGAGAGAGGAAAGGTGACAATTGATTGGGGAGAGTGTTTTGATTCCGTGAATTCAGAGCTGGGGTGAAAGATGTGGTGGGGGAGGGAGAGAGAGAGAGAGAGAGAGAGAGAGAAAGAGAGAAAAATGGAAATATTTGAGGGGTGGGTGGTGATGGAAAGTAGAGAAGTTAATGTTTATACCATCCGGTTGGAGGGTACCCAGCTCGAAAATGGAGGTGCATGTTTTCAAACCCAAGTATCGTCTGCTTGAAGGGAGAGGACAAAGAGGTGTGACAAAAGTAGGATGTATCACTTACTATGTTAACTGCTTTCCTGAGGCACTATGTAGAGTGAATAGCACATAAATCCGTTTTTTTTACTGTATCTCAATACATGTGATAATAAACATTTCAATTCAATTCAACTATTTTTGGTGTGGGCTGTTTATATTTAGCTTGCACCAACTGTGGACTCACAATCAGCATCAGAAAGACAGAAATTATTCAATGGCCCGATAAAGCCTTACCACCAGAAATGAGACGGCGAAGCAGGTCCCAAAATCCTGGGATTCCAGATCTCCACCTTTTGCTTTTGAAGTGGAAAGATCACATACACAGGTTGTCTGAGGAGTTCTGGTCAGGAAAATTCAACAGAATGCTCAAGGAAAGTCAGAACGGGATCAGGGAGATGGACAAAATGTTTCATGTCTGCCTCAAATCTTTGAGGGGTGGGGGGAAATGAATCTCATTAACGATCGCTCCTCATGCTAACTGAGAAAACCTCTGCTCTGCCAGAGCACTAATCATGCAGGGAAGAATTCCTTAGGCAGGGGGGATAAAGCAAGGAGGATAAATCCAGCAACATCACATGTTATGAATCATGCAGCTTCTTTTATACTTGGCGTAGGACAAACAGTACAGAGCTCTAATTGGCCTGACCAGTTGCTCACATAAACCAAACCAGCCAGTAATATCACAGCCCTCTTGTTCTTCAAGGGAACTAAGTGAAACATGAAAGTCTGCAGATGCTCTGATTGTAGTAAAAACACACTGAAATGCTGGAGGAACTCAGACACTCTTCAGCGTCCACAGGTGTAAAAGATATATTGCCGACGCTTCAGGCCTGAGCCCTTCTTCAAGGAATGAACAGAATAAGCCAGAAGCAGGAAATGTCAGAGTCTCGGAATTCAGACAGTGCTGGCTGGGGGAGGGATCCAGATCAACAAAAGGTGTTAATTGGATATGATAAGGAACAAAGTAAAAATTTATCATGTTTGAGCACGTGGAGACTGAAGGGAGAGACAGAGCTAGGGGAAGATGACGGGGAAGAAGTGGGGCGGGGTGGGGGGGGAGGTTAACAAAAGCCAGAGAAGTCAATATTAATGCCATTTGGTTGGAGGGTGCCCAATCGGTGTTGTTCCTCCAGTTTACGGCTGGTCTCAGTCTGGCAGTGCATGAGACCATAGGCAGACATGTCAGCAAGGGAATGGGATGGAGAATTAAAATGGGTGGTCACTGGGAGATCCACACGGAGACAAGGTGCTTAAAAAAGTGACCTCCCCATCTGTGTCCAGTCTCTGATGTAGAGGAGACCACAATGGGAGCATCAGATGCAGTAGATGACCCCTGCAGATTCACCACATCTGTCGAGAGTTTGTCTCCCAAGATGGAGACAGATAGATCGAGGAGAGTGTTGCTAGAGATGGACCAAGTGAATTTGAGGTCAGGGTGGAAGTTGGCAGCAAAGAGAATGAAGTCAACAAGCTCATTATAGGTACTCCTTACAATGCTCCCATTGTGGTCTCTTCTACATTGGAGAGACTGGAATCAAACTGGGAGTTACCTTGTTGAGCACCTCTGCTCTGTCTGCTGCAATAATGTGGATCTCTCAGTGGCCACCCATTTCAATCCCCCATCCCCCATCCCATTCCCTTGTCGACATGTCTGTCCATGATCTCATGCACTGCCAGTCTGAGACAACCTAACCTGCAAAATGGAGAAACAACACCTCATCTTCCAACTGGTCACCCTCCAACCAGATGGCATTAATATTGACATCATTGGCTTTTCTTAACGCCACCCCACATTTCTTCCCCCATTGCCTTCCCCTAACTCTGTCTCTCCCTTTCATCTCCTTTTGCACATGCATGATCATTTTTTACCTCATCCTTACCATTATTCAATTAACACCTTTTGTTGGTCTGGATTCCTCCCCTAGCCAGCATTGTCTGAATCCTGACACTTTCTGAGATTTCCTGCTTTTGGCTTATTCTGCTTATTCCTTAAAGAAGGACTCAGGCCCGAAACATTGGCAGTAGTTTATGTTTTTTACTCACCCGCTATATTCCAGGAAAATATTCCCATTTTCCCAGAATGCATGCTGTGTAAAAAGCTCAGATTGGGAATGAGGGTGCCATTCTGGTTCCATTTTACCTCTAGACTGACCCCCTGTCAATTTCCTGAAACAACTGCAGTTCAAAGTGAACTGCAGGGATTCCATGAACAACAGTCTAATGAACAGGACGTCACCGCAGAGGCATTGCAAGTCCTACATCTTTATTTTCTGGTATGCTGTCTAAACTTGCGTAAAGAAACGGAAATTTGGAATATTAATCATTTGTGTGTGAACAAGCAATGCTGAGATGTCGGACATTCTTCAGACCAGTAAAATCACACGGTCTATCTAAAAAAATTATTTGTCTCCTATAGATGCTGCAAAGCATTTTGATGTGTTTTTTCAAAGGAACTAATAACAACATATTCTACAGGAGGTGTTGTGTCTCATTATCACTGAGCAAATAAGCTGCACTGATCTGTTGGCCATTTCCAGGCACTGGTGTCACTTTAAATTGTCCCACTGTACTGTTATGCTTGAATTGGAGTGGTCTGCATTGGTCTTCAGTGTCTCTGACTCTTTGAATAAAGTTTGAAATACGTGCTACAGCTGTGAGTGTAAACATTAGCTGTAATAGAGTGATCATTTTAAGTATATGTAGACCTATTCCCCAGAGAGTGCTCATGCCAGCTAATTCAGGACAAACTGTGAGGACATCAAATGGGCAGTAAATTCCTTGTCTTCATATTCATTAATTTGAGGCATGGATACAACATCTCAGCAAAGGGTCCTGACTTGAAATATTGACTGACCACTTCTCCCCATGGATTCCAATCTCCTGTTGTTAGATGTTTAGTTGTTTTAACTTGTCAGTTCAAAGTGAGCAAATCCACGCAAACTGTTTTTTTGAGACTTCTTCGGCACCCCAGTAAAGGAAACATTCCATTTGGATTTGCAGATGGAAAGATTAATTGTCAATGGAAGCATGGCATCAATGTAATTTTGGCCTTATTCCTGTTGCTGCATCATTAGTTGGAATTGTTTTGTTTCCCTGAGGTTGAGAATTAGCAATGTATAAATCAAGAATGGACTTGTCAGATGAGCAACAGGGATTTCTGGAGAGCCCTTGCAAATGATCACCAGAGCTGTACTATCAGCATTCTTTTTATTATGTGTGTGGATTCCCAAGAAGCTCTTGGCCTCTTCCGATGCTAATCATTTTCTTAGGTAATTCTGGGAATGAGTGGATCACTGGTAAGGCTGGGCCTCTTGGCCATTCTCATTTCTGAATAGCAGCAGTACTTGAACTGAAGGAACCACAGAATGCTAGGAGGTGGGAAGTTCTATTGTGTTTAACCTAGTGACAATCTTATCTGCCTCTCATATCCATACAATTTCTTGTCCTTCCTTTGTGCATGGATCTTGTCTCTGCATCCCTATCTGGATAAAACATACTCAAGTGGGTTATGTAAATGACAAATGATACTTAAAACGCTGCTGACAGTGAGGATGAAAAAGAGTGGTGACTTTCTGCAGGCTGCAAAACCAGAGGAGTACGATCCAATGATCACTGGGGGATCAGAGATGGAAAGGGTGAGTTAAATTAAATTCCTGGGAGCCACTATCTGGAAGGACTTTTCTGGGCACATCATACTAATGCCATTGTGAAGAAAGCACATCAACACATCTACTTCCTCAGGAGTTTGTGGAAGTTTGGTATGTCATCGGAAACCTTGGCAAACTTTTTACAGATGTGTAGTGGAAAGTGTGCTGACTGGCTGCATCACGACCTGGTATAGGGCCACCAATACCTCTGAGTGGAAAGCCCTACAAAAGCTAGTGAACACAATCCAGAATATCACAAGCAAGACTCTCCCCACCATTGAGAACATCTACATGGAACGCTGCCATCGGAGAGCAGCAGCAGCCAACAAAGATTTGTACCACCCAGGACATTCTCTTTTCTCACTACTGCTATCAGGAAAGAGGCAAAGGTGCCACAAAACTCACCAGATTTAGCAAGTTGCTACCCCTCCTCCATCAGACTTTTAAACAACACTCAATCAAAGATTTATTTAAGGACTCTTACTTTGAACATTATTTATTACTGAATATTTATTTTTCTATATTTGCACAGTTTGTTTACATTTCTTTATTTTGTTTACAATTATTTATTTTTTATACATTCCTTCTTCTTGAGTTCAGTTTACAGGTATCAATAAGTAACATTTCTGCCTGCCCCAGAGAAAAAAGAATCTCAGGGTTGTACGTGATGTCATGTATGTACCCTGTCAATTAATTAGTACTTTGAACTTTGAAAGCAGCCATGAACTTCTAAGCATTGATTTGTTTGTGAGATATGACATAAAATAAGATGAAGGAAGGGAAGAAATGGTGCTGAAGTGCAAAGAAGACAAGAGTGATGATAACCTAAAGATAGCAAAACACCAAGGACAAGAATGACTAATAACAGAGTGTGGGAGCGATTCCATTACCAGCTATGAGGATGGAGTGTTTGTTGTGAGTAGATGGAATTCTATATATTCCAAAGACAAAGCAAAGCCTCTGACATCTGAATTGTAATAATAAGTCATTTATTAGAAATAACTAAATTCCACCTCTGCATCACGTAGCTCATCTGCTGCTAAAGCCCACAGGCTAAATTTTGTTATCTTCAGCCTTTTAGTCACCTGACTTTACAGCATCAACTTGTGTTTGATTACTTCCTTTAAATGCTAATGCACCACAGATAATTGTGACTTTACATTGTTAATACTCAGAAAATTCAAACACACCAAACTAATGATCAAAAGGCTTGGGCACAACAGATCAGGGGTGGAGTGGAGGTGAGAGCCGATTTGTTCAGTTCCTAGGGATTACAGTTTGCATTTTTCATCTTGAAATATTTAAGCAATAAGTTTCCCATTGAATTTCTGCCAAATCATAAATCTGATGTGATTAGGATCGCTCGCAAGTTATTGACTTTCATTTTTTTGGCAAATAGAACATTGTATTTAAACCTTACATATACTGTTGTCATCTGGTTACAAACTGATAGAAGGGATCTCTCTTACTTTAAAGGACACTTCTAATTTCATTTCCATCGACATTATCTTGCAATATTACAGAAATACAGAATAAAGTGAAACTCTCAGCAACTACTATTATAATGGACAAAATCTCTCATAATAAAGCCCATTTACCTACCAGAGAACCTAACTCATAAACTCTTGCTTTACCAATACTTATGCATCCAGAAATCTCATGCAACTTATTTCTAAGAATATGAAGCAATTATATATTTTTTATTAACTATAAATTTGAATTTGACAAGTTGGGTTCTAATGTGATTTTGTTCACATATCAACCTCTTTGGCTTGGCTTCGCGGACGAAGATTTATGGAGGGGGTAAAAGTCCACGTCAGCTGCAGGCTCGTTTGTGGCTGACAAGTCCAATGCGGGACAGGCAGACACGGTTGCAGCGGCTGCAGGGGAAAATTGGTTGGTTGGGGTTGGGTGTTGGGTTTTTCCTCCTTTGCCTTTTGTCAGTGAGGTGGGCTCTGCGGTCTTCTTCAAAGGAGGTTGCTGCCCGCCAAACTGTGAGGTGCCAAGATGCACGGTTTGAGGCGATATCAGCCCACTGGCGGTGGTCAATGTGGCAGGCATAGTAAACCACCCTAGTCCCTAGTGGTAGAGTGGGTTCCTTCATTTTTCAAAATGGAGTGAAACATGAAAGTCTGCAGAAGCTGTGATTATAGACAAAACACAGAGATGCTGCAGAAACTCAACTGGTCGAGCAGTGACCATAGGAAATAAAGATAAATTACTAACGTTTTGGGCCTGAGCCCTTCCTCGAGGTGTGAGAAAAATAGACAAGATTCTTAATTAATGCTGGGGAAATAAAGGGAGAAGAATGGGGAGCCAAAAGGTGTAATTGGATATGACAGGATGAAAGGTGAGAATTGATTTTGGCTCAGTGAAAGGAGACAGAAGGAAAGACAGAGCTAGAGGAAAGAAGACAGAGGGAAAAAGTTTTGGGAGGGCGAAGTAGATATTAATGCCATTTGGATGGAGGGCACCCAGATGGAAGATGAGGTGTTGCTCCTCCAATTTGCAGGTGGTCTCCATCTGAGAGTGCATGTGATCATTGTCAGAGATGTCTGCAGGGGAATGGGATAGGGAACTGAAATGAGTAGTCACTAGGAGATCCAAACTATTGCAGCAGACAGAGCTGAGGTGCTCAACAAAGCCATCTCATGGTCTCTGATGAAGAGGAGACCACAATGGGAGCACCCGATTGTGATGAATCTGTGTCATGCTGTCAGTCTTTTGGTGTGCTTAGTCTGTTCTCCTGACATTGGGTGTGTATTATCTCTACCACTAAAGACACTTCCCTTGGGTATAACTGTGTAGGCACCCATTATCATTCATTATTGTATTACTAAGTTACTACTAATAAAAGCCATGATTTCTGGTTAACTAGACAGCCTTCAGTTTCTTCATTAACTGACACTTCACCGATAGTGTAGATGACCACTGCAGATTCACAAGTGAAATATTGCTTCACTTGGAGCCCCAAGTGATGGTGAGGGAGGAGGTGTGGGTGTAAGTGGACCCCGTCGAATGATCACACGGGTAGGTGCCAAGGGGGCGATTAGTAGAAAGATGAGGGCATCACAGAGAGAGAGAGAGGTCTTGGCAGAAACTGCAAGAGGGGAATATGATTCTGGTGATGGAATCACGTAGTAAGTGGTGGAGGAGGATATGTTTGATGTGGATCCTGGTGGGGTGGTAGGTGAGGACAAGGGGAATCCTGTCCTTGTGGTGTGTGGGGCAAAGGCGGCCAGGGCAGATGTGTGAGTAATGTTGGATGCACGGGTGAGGGCCAAGTTGATGGTGGTAGAGGGGAAGCCATGTTGTTTGAAGAAAGAGGACATCTCTGATGATCTGACATGGAATTCCTCATCCTGGGAGCAGATGCGATGGAGACGGAGGAATTGAGAGAAAGGACTGAAATCTTTACTGGGGACAGGCCATGAACAGGTGTAGTTGAGGCATTTTTGTTTCATAAGTTGTATTGTATTTCTCCCACCTACCCACCATTTCAGATAAGAATACACCTGGCAATGGCACAAAGCAGAAGCATGTTGTCCTAGCATTGAAAAAGAAAATAGAAATAGTAAATGACTGGAAAAGGGAGAAAATTGCAATAGTCTTATGCAAGAACTCAGGATCACTGAAGGGGCTGACGAAAACTATGACCTCTTATCATACTTGAAGAAGAAGATTTCAAAGGTTTTTTTTTGTGTGTAAAAGCAAGCAGATGGTAACTGTGTGTGATGAAGTCACAGAATTAGTGGAGTGTTGTGTTGTTGAAAATCCACTGAAAGACTTTTGAGAGAGGAAATGGATGAGTGGCTGAAAATTGCCAAGTGTGCTTTTGTGGCAGTGGCATTAAATACTGATGGAATCATAGAAAAAGTTAAATCATAATAAATAAAGCTAAGAAGAAAGAAGTGTTGAAGAGATGCCAGAGGAAAATGCCTTTTGAAATATTGCTGCAAATTAACACCACTGCAATTTGCAACCTCATGACATGCAAATGCCCTGCTTTAGCATCACGGCTACACTGGGGGATAAACTTGAGACAATGAGAACGTACCAGCTATAGTACTGATATCCTGTGCTTCAGAACTAACTGCACCTCTAGCCGATACAGTGCCGTTCAACCAACAATGAGAAAATTGTTTAGGCATGTCCTGTTCACAATAAAAGGATAAAACCAAACCTGCTGATGACTATCCAATCAGTTAATTCATAATCTTCGTCAAAGGGTTGTCATCGTCCATAAAGTCACTAACAAATACTCACCATTGCCATTTTGGATTTTGCTAGGACCACCTTGTTCCAGGTTTGGTCCAAGCATGACCAAAAATTGGTTTCCAGTGATGTAATGAGATAGAAGTGACCATATGGCAGTGTCAGGTAGCCTTGGTGAAACAGAACTCAAGAGCAATCAGGGGAAAAACTCTCCAATTATTGAATTATACCT
Organism: Narcine bancroftii; assembly: GCF_036971445.1. Lineage (NCBI taxonomy): Eukaryota > Metazoa > Chordata > Chondrichthyes > Torpediniformes > Narcinidae > Narcine > Narcine bancroftii. The sequence goes on from NC_091469.1 coordinate 45,217,939, forward strand.
CAAGCAAAGGGAAAAGGTGGTGGTCTGTCAATCATCCCAGCTCCAGGGCATCACTGCAGGAATTGCACATGAAAAATTTCCTCAACCCAACCATTTTTATCTTGCATCCTCAGGTCAGAAGTAGGGATGTCCACTGACAAATTGCACAATGTTCAGTTCCATTTAGAATTCTTCAGTAAATGAAGGGGTCCATGACTATGTGCAGCAGAGCTAGACAACAGTGAAGCACAGGCTGAAACACAGCAAGTAATATTTGTGCCACCAAACTGCCAGGCATTGACCATCTCCATAAAAGAGACCAATTCAAATTCATGGTATTACCACAAGTAAAATTTCCCGTCTCCATCAATGTCATGGTGGTTGAATGAGACAGTCGTCATTGACCAGGAGCTTAACTAGATTAGCGTTATAAAAACCATCGCACAGGATACCTCACCTCCTGATGGCCCAGAGCCTATCCACTGGTTACAGAGCACCAATCAAATGAAAGGCCACAGCTCGTACAATTCTTGAGAATCTAATCACTGTCTAGGTCAATGCAGCCTCCCCAACTCAGATCCGACATATTCATTCCCTCCAGTATTTGCACACAGAAGCTGTCTCAACATTTTCTGACCTAGCCTATACCAATAACATTTCCCCAAGGCCAAAACCTTGTCACCTGGGGATTACGCATAATGAGAATGAGTTTGGTTTGTCATACTCAGAAGTACAATGTACACATACACTGATTTATACAATAACAAATCCTTTCGTCCACTGAGTCTACGTCAACCATCAAGCACCCATTTACACTCTTCTTCTTTGGCTTGGCTTCGCGGACGAAGATTTATGGAGGGGGTAAAAAGTCCACGTCAGCTGCAGGCTCGTTTGTGGCTGACCAGTCCGATGCGGGACAGGCAGACACGATTGCAGCGGTTGCAAGGGAAAATTGGTTGGTTGGGGTTGGGTGTTGGGTTTTTCCTCCTTTGCCTTTTGTCAGTGAGGTGGGCTCTGCGGTCTTCTTCAAAGGAGGCTGCTGCCCGCCAAACTGTGAGGCGCCAAGATGCACAGTTTGAGGCGTTATCAGCCCACTGGCGGTGGTCAATGTGGCAGGCACCAAGAGATTTCTTTAGGCAGTCCTTGTACCTTTTCTTTGGTGCACCTCTGTCACGGTGGCCAGTGGAGAGCTCGCCATATAATACGATCTTGGGAAGGCGATGGTCCTCCATTCTGGAGACGTGACCCATCCAGCGCAGCTGGATCTTCAGCAGCGTGGACTCGATGCTGTCGACCTCTGCCATCTCGAGTACCTCGACGTTAGGGGTGTGAGCGCTCCAATGGATGTTGAGGATGGAGCGGAGACAACGCTGGTGGAAGCGTTCTAGGAGCCGTAGGTGGTGCCGGTAGAGGACCCATGATTCGGAGCCGAACAGGAGTGTGGGTATGACAACGGCTCTGTATACGCTTATCTTTGTGAGGTTTTTCAGTTGGTTGTTTTTCCAGACTCTTTTGTGTAGTCTTCCAAAGGCGCTATTTGCCTTGGCGAGTCTGTTGTCTATCTCATTGTCGATCCTTGCATCTGATGAAATGGTGCAGCCGAGATAGGTAAACTGGTTGACCGTTTTGAGTTTTGTGTGCCCGATGGAGATGTGGGGGGGCTGGTAGTCATGGTGGGGAGCTGGCTGATGGAGGACCTCAGTTTTCTTCAGGCTAACTTCCAGGCCAAACATTTTGGCAGTTTCCGCAAAGCAGGACGTCAAGCGCTGAAGAGCTGGCTCTGAATGGGCAACTAAAGCGGCATCATCTGCAAAGAGTAGTTCACGGACAAGTTTCTCTTGTGTCTTGGTGTGAGCTTGCAGGCGCCTCAGATTGAAGAGACTGCCATCCGTGCGGTACCGGATGTAAACAGCGTCTTCATTGTTGGGGTCTTTCATGGCTTGGTTCAGCATCATGCTGAAGAAGATTGAAAATAGGGTTGGTGCGAGAACACAGCCTTGACACTAGTCACTAAGGTTTCTACCTCTTGTCTGAAAACTGGGGACAACTCTTATTGCCCAATTAACTTACTCAGCTTCATGTCTTTGAAATGTGGAAGGAAATCAGAGCACCCAGAAGAAGCTCATGCAGTCTCTGGGAAAACATGCAAACTCACACAGTTCCTGGGGTCAAGATTAAACAGAAGTCCTTAAAGATGTGAGACAGCAGCTGTACTTGCTGATCCACCTGAAATCTGTTCCAGTGTGTGCCTTAAAGCCGCTGGTGCAGACCTGCAGAGAGCAGGGATCAGAGACACATTACTTCCCTGTGGGGTCCAAGCACCCAGTCTGACTGCCGACAGCTCCGTACACGCTTTAAACAGCCTGTAAAACGAGCCAACAATGGTTTATTTTAAAATCCTGCGACTGCTACATCTGGTCCCGAGATGACAGCGCTTATGTTTGACAGCGGCCTCAAGTGGTTGCAGACTCTGGGGAAGCAGAGGGCTAGCACAGGGCACTAGAAAATGAGGAGACAACCCTCCATCTGAAAAAGAGAAACAGAGGAGATGACCCTACAGGACGGTGACCACAGCAGTGGACCAGTGAGCGACTCTGATACTGAAGAACACACAGGTAGCAGGCCATTGTGACTTGAGGTAAGGAACTCACATAGTCTGCAGGCTGCTGGAGTCTGCATCTGGGAACTTACATTGGACTGCAGACTGTTGGAGACTACAGTCTGGGGACTTACACTGGGCTGCAGACTGCTGGAGACTGGCTGAAGGGATGCTAGATGCAAGGGTTGCCAAGGATGCTGAGGACTTCCAGGTTGTGTCAGTGGTTTGGATTTGGAGCTCAGGTTGCCGATGGTTTGGACTAAAGGCTGTGGCCGCAGAGGCTGCAGGAGCTCAGGAAAATCCAAGAACACTCAGTTTTTTTTTACATAGAACTTACAAAATATTTCTGCTCTAAAGTGTCTCCCGACCTTTTTGGAGAGGCCGTTCACACAGGAATGATCAAAACTCCAAATATCCGTATCACACCACAAGTTTAGACAGAATACCGGAAGTGTGGTATTTTTGTTGGCTGGATGTCCTATTCATTAGCCCGTTGTTCACGGATTGCCTGCTGTTCAGTTTAGACCTCCAGGTGATCCATGAAAATTACTAGAGGTCCTTGTTCCCATTCTGATCCTTTTAGACAAACTGCATTCTGGGAAATTGGGAATAATTTCCCGGAATGCAGTGGCTGTGTAAAGAACATAAGTGACTCTGTGGGGATCTCTTATGCTTCTCTTTCTCTTGATTGTAAGAGGGACTGGGCAATTTCAGCTGGTGACAAATCTTTGTCTGCCTTACGGTAGACTAATGCAAATTCTGTTTAATATTGCATTTTCTGTTTTATTACATGATAATAAAAAGAATATTGATCTTGAATCTTGATATTGCTAAATATTCTTTTGAATTATTTTGCAATCCTTTGTTTAATCAATAGTGGTATGTAATATATTTCATACAGTTTACTGTATAACAAGAGAATTACTTTCATGAGATTATGTTAAATCTAATCCTCTTTAATTGAATATGGTTTGTTAAGTACATAACAATTTAAATATGTTAAGAGTAATTCCCTCCATAATATACTTCATGAAGTTTAACATAACTTAATGTTAAATCCACTTAATTAAATCAACTATATTCAGGATTACTCCTTCAATTTAATGCAGTCATTAAATTGACCATAAGGTTTAATTGATGCTTTTGTAACACTAGAAATAAAAGCTTTATTTAAAGAACTATATCCAGCACTAAATATAGTTCAATGTCATAGTTCTAATGAAGAAAGATTTTTTTAAAAATATATGAAAATAATCATTCGGGACACTGCTTTTGATAGTATGTGTAGGTAGTAAATTCTCAAAATGAGCCCTTAATTCAACTCCAGTCCTGGCGTACAGAAATAGATTTCATTAAAGAGGATGAAATAAGGCACATAAGGAATGCGGTAGCAATGATCATGTAGTATACTCATCTAGTATACTCTTTAAAATAATAATGGGCCACTCCCTGCAGGACTCCAGTTCTTAAATCCACAGAAAACACTTGCCCAAACAAATCTATCTCACAGATAAAGAGCTCTAAGTGTGTTTTTTGACCTTTACATGTCCCTGGCCACTTTTTCCCCCAAAAATCAAGCAATAAAAATTCAGGCAAAAGGAAACAGCTGATCCTTCTGCTTGCTTCAATTTAGCCCAGGTGGAAATTTGGGTCTGAGGTGTGTTATGTTCCTGAAGTAAGAAAGGAAACCTAATGAAATAGAAGAGAGGAAAGAAGCTGGGTGGCCTCAAGTGAACCAACAAAGTAAACATGAAAGTGCGAGTTGATAAGGCCATGAAGAAATTGCAGGCTTGTTGACTTGGACATGCATAATTATCCAGAGGAAAACAGCAAGGAACATGGACTAAGGCCAACATTGAAGACTTTATTTTGTGGCCGCGCTTGTGGCTCCTTGCTGTGGGCATATGACTTTAATTATCAGCTTCACTCAATCAGCAACACTCTTGTGTGACGCAGAGGCTCAGACTTCATCCAGGCAAACAGCACGAAGGAGCGCCACAGAATCAGATCATTGCCCCTCAGCTGAGGTATTAAACTGAGGCCAGCCTCAACTTTGATCTGATCCACATCCAAAGACATTGCTGAATTAACAAAACTGTCACCGGGTAGCAGAACAGAATTTGAAGTTGATACACACAAAAGTGCTGGAGAAACACAGCAGGTTACTCAGCATCTCTAGGAAGTAAAGGATTACAAGTGTTTCAGACCTGAGCCTTTTATCAAGGTATCAGCAAAAATCGGATAGGCACCTGAACAAAAAGGTGGGGGAGATGGGGAAACCTTGCTCTTCTTCCACACTCGACCCCAGCACCAATAGAATTTCTTGTTTAAAAGCATTTGAAGTCACCCATTTCCAATTCAGGTCTAAGATGATGCCATGTTATCAATAGGTAATGTATGCTGGAATAAAAATAAAAGATGCATGAGCCTAAGAGCAGGCCATTTGGCCCCTTACACTTGCTGTCCTCTCAACAGAATGAGGACTGACTTTTTAACCTTATCATTTTCTCAACTAATTCAAAATAGCTTAACTCTCTTTATATCTATAAAGTTATTAGTCAGGGAAGCAGGGAGAGTTTTTTGAATATAAAATATCATACAAGGATACAAGTGAGTGAACTGATGTGATGGACAAATGAACATGATCTAATCCAGGGGTGGAACAGGTTTATTCCTGCTTTGAATTTTCTTGTCTAGATCTGCTGTCTTAAGCTGAATTGTTGAGCCTGATGCTGTTTGCCCAAAATGAGAAAACCTTCATGACCAGGACTCCGTTTAAAGAGAACAGTAATGGAGCACTTTGTGAGGGAAGCTCAGCCAAGGCAACACCATGTTAGAATGAGCAACAATACACAAAGGAATCTGAAGGAAATCAATGGCAGTAAATTTGACAGTGGCTACTGAAATTACAGATACATATTGAAACTCACTCAGTGTGTTGGCATATGTCATCCGAAAGAACCTAACTAATGGGGACATTGAGTTTTGGTTAATCAGGTTCTGGTGTCTGCCCTTGAGGCTCCATTGGGAAGAAACTGCTGCCTCCCCACTGATTAATCACATCCTTCCTGTTTATTTTGCGCTACTGCTGTTCTTTGTTTATAAGTAACTGATGATGCTTGAGGCATTTGTGTAATCAGACTGAGAGACTGCTTATGGAGAGTTTACAATGCCCTTTCACTACTGTTTAAATGTGGTCTCAAAGCCAGCAATTGATTATGGATTTTTGGAAAACTATATGAAAGCAATTGTTACACTGCTATGGCCACACGATTCTGAGACAATGAAACTTTTACCAGATCACCTGGTAGGTATCTAAAATGGTTGGATTTTTGGTGGGGAGAAAAATGAGTGTTTATTCACACTTAATAGTCACAGGCCCATCTGAGGCTTGCATACCAAAAAGTGAGTAACCTAATTTATCTTTCAACCAATTCATGCAATGACACTTCATCAAGACCACATTTCCGGTGTGTGTGTGTGTGTGTGTGTATTCCCATGTGTCATCACGATGTCATCAGCCTTCCTCTAGCTTGCAGCGGCAGTATGTTCTTGATGCGCCGCAGAGCGCACCGCTACGCTGCTGACACTACCACAGAGAGGGATTGGAGTCGATGCCTTGGAGCCAGTCGGGGAGCCTTCATGAAGGCGATTCACGTGATGGAGTAGTGGCCGGACGGTGAACTCCAGCCCTCTCCAGAAAAGTCGGGAAAAACAAAGGAAAACACAAAGGCACAGAAATAAAAGTTACAGAAAAGTGAGTATAAAGGTGGAAAGAAGATGGCGACAAAAAAAGAAAAATCAAAATCAACGGTAAGAAGAGAGGAAGAGAAGACAACGGAGGAAAAAGGTGAAGGCCTTACCTGTCCGAAGAGGCCCGCTGCGGAGAGAGAAACCCACTCCCTCAGGTCGGTAAAGAATGGACTACAAAAATGGCTCGCTGAGCCGAGTAAAAGTGCGCAACCGCGCATGCGCGAGGAGTCGCGCATGCGCGGATGCGCATGAAAAAAAACACACCGATGGGAGGGGGGACCAGCTGGGGAGTCGATCTCCACAGCCGGCAACGACAGCTGCAGAACACCTGCAGCAAGAAGAGACCACAGAAGACAATAGAAACAAGAAAGAAGAGAAGGAAAGGGCAACAAAGAAACAACAGATGGCCAACCCAGAGGAAGAAGAAGAGGAAGAGGAAGAGTACAGTGAAATAGAAGAAGAAAAGAAAGGCAAGATAAAGGAGGTACTTTCTCTTATTAAAGGATACATGGAGTCATTAAAAGAATGGCAAACACAGGAATTTAATGATTTAAGAAAAAGAATAAACAACACAGAAGAGAAAATGAATAAAATAGATATGACCTTAACAGAAATGGGAAAGAAAATGGACAAGATGGAAGAGCGGGCAGTAGCAGCAGAAATGGAGGTAGAAGACTTAAAAAAGAAATTGGAGGAATCTAATAAAAAAACTAAAGAGACACAAGAACTACTAGCTCAAAAAATAGATACAATGGAAAATTATAACAGAAGAAATAACATAAAGATAGTGGGCCTTAAGGAAGATGAAGAAGGCAAGAATATGAGGGAGTTTATAAAAGAGTGGATCCCTAAGATCCTAGGATGTCCAGAACTACAGCAAGAAATGGAAATAGAAAGGGCACATAGAGCATTGGCCTCTAAACCACAACCACAACAAAAACCAAGATCTATTGTAGTAAAATTCCTAAGATATACTACAAGAGAAAAGGTACTGGAGAAGACAATGGAAAAAGTAAGAGAGGGCAACAAACCACTGGAGTATAAAGGGCAAAAAATCTTCATTTATCCAGATATAAGTTTTGAACTCCTAAAGAAGAGAAAAGAGTTCAATACAGCAAAGGCGATTTTATGGAAGAAAGGGTATAAATTTATACTAAAGCATCCAGCGGTATTGAAAATATTTATTCCAGGACAACAAAACAGACTATTCTCGGATCCAGAAGAAGCACGAAAATTTGCAGAACAATTACAAAAATAGACTGAAGGAGGAAGACGGGTAATGAGAGTAAAAATGATCACGATTGATATGTATGCGGGTAAAGAGGTATAAGAGTGAATAGAGACAATGTGCATACGTGAATGTATCTGTACTTAGAGGAAAATATAGATAGTATAGACAAGAATTAATAAGGGAAGTTAATGGAATAGAGAGAATAAGGAGGGAATTAAAAGAGTAACCTTTGTGACATATGAAAAGTGAAATCTTTTCTGGGGGGGGGCTGGGTGGGGGGAAATAGCGGTCACTGTAAAATCAGTTGACGCTTGCGAGTGGATTCGCAAATCCAAATGGAGAGGGGAGATGTGGTTGTCCGACAAGGGATAAAGGACAACTCAGGAGGGGAAGGGGAGATTGGGGATAAAGAAGATAGAAATAGGAGAATAAGGAAAATGTTGGATGTTGTAGGAATGTTGTCTTATAAAGAGTTGAAAATAAGAAAACAGAAATGGAAAAGGAGGAAAGGTAATGATGGAAAAACGGAAAGAGAAGATAAACAAAATATAAAAGGGCTACGTTGAACTATATGACTTTAAATATTAATGGAATACATAACCAAATTAAAAGGAAGAAACTACTAAATTTAAATGAATAAATGTATTCCATTAGAAAAAATAACATATAGGTTAAGAAATAATATTGAAATATTCGAACAAGTATGGGAGCCTTACATTAAATACAATAGCGAAAACCTACCGGGGACAAACATTACCTAAGTTGATGGAAGGAGAAGGAAAGAAAAGAATGGACTCAGTAGAATTTCTGGTGTATTTTTGTTGAATGACAACATTGTCTGACTGGCTTAATGCAACCTAGATTGTATACCTAAAATGGATGAGAGGGGGGGTGGGGGGGTGGCTTGGGAGGAGGGAGGGGGGGGGGAGAAAAAGTCACTGAATATGTGTGAAAAAGAAATAGTGTATGTCATGGCTAATGTGATTTATGGTGTGAAAAATAAAAAATTTAAAAAAAAGACCACATTTCCAATAAATTGCTGTAATGGGGCATTGTCTTCATAATGAACATTTAGGGTAATCCTCCCTTTACTTTCAATCTGTTAGCTTTTGCATATGTGATAACCTCAGCAGTCTTAGGGTTGTGGCATGCCAGTCATTATCACAGACCACTATTGTGCTTTAACCAACCTGAACACAATGATATTTGCCAGAAAATTAAATTAATGGTCAGGCCAGTGTTTGACCTTCCACCAGACAGATAGACATGCCTTCAATTGAAGGCAGGAGAGAAAGACAAATGGAAACAAGCCAATCTCATTCGAAAATTGAAACTTCTGACAAATGGAAACAAGCCAATCTCATTCGAAAATTTGTGAGACTGCAAATCTTCAGTCCAGGTGTTTGAGGCTCCCACGAGTGCTCCTCTTCTGGTCCATGGATCATTTTATTACATTTGCACTCTATTCTCGCCTGTCATGCTCTGACTTCTTTGCATGTCATGTAGCGAGATTGAGATTATTTCAAATGCAGAGTAATAATCCATAATTTGTGGTAGCAGATCGTATAAAATTACAGCTTCTTCATCTTTGCTATTGTTCTCTTTCTTGTTGCATTACATTTCTATCTTCATGGCTTCATAAGATTTTGGAAATTAATAAATCTAAAATTGCACTTCAGTGGTTTTGGTTGTATTTCTCAGAAATGACTTAATTGTTTTAATATCCAATGCAAATTAATTAACCTGTGTAATATATATGTCTATCCAGGCTTATAAAACCATTTCAACTCTCGAGGCAGAGGCGGTTTGCATTTAAATAAAGACTTGAATAAAAGAGTAACAATTCTAAAATTAATTGGTTGCCAGACTAAAAGTGAGCACACTTGCGGGTGAACTGACATGCATTCTCTTTTGTTGTCTCGCTGATCAAAGAATAATTTTAACTTTTTTTCCAAGTTGTTTTCTATTCATAAGGGAATGTGAGTTAAAATTTGAAAGAAATAAAAAGACTAATATTTCCACGTGTAACACGAAAGATTTAAACTATTCTTACCACAACATATTCAATAAAAGCATGGGCAAAATCCTCATTTACTCATATCTGTAACAAGCCAATTTAACTTTTGCTGAAAAACTGATATGCAGAAAGCTAAGGAAAGTTTCCTGCTTATTTGGGCAACCATTTTCCCTCAGATTCATTGGGAGCTAAATGTCTTTACCATGCATGATCTGCAGAAAAAATCATTGATACCATCTCTTCAACCATTTGCTGGAAAAGTAAACACAGTAGTGGTGTGCTGTAATCTTGGCCTTATTTAACAAACATCCTGAAAGTGATTTTGCCATATATTTACCTTTTCAGAGAAGAGAAATCAGGTGTGAGTGAACACAATTCCTGTGATCTCCTGATGGACCCAAGATATGAGGTACAATCCCTAGTGAGGATAATAATGTAGGGCAGTGATATTGGAGGGTATAAGGTGGAAATAGATATGAGTGGGAAATTAATTTAGGATGGAAGTATTTCACTGAATAAGAATACGTGGCATTATTGGGGAGAATTTTGAAGAGATCAGATACTTCTGAGGATAAGAGGCTATAATTAGAGATAATAATAATGATCAAGGAATATTGATAAGATGGGACACAAATTTACTGAGAAAATGATATAGCATTGGTTTATTACTGTAGTTCACGATAGTGGTAAGAGGTTATTGCTGACCTTATCATGGCATTGTGTTTCACTGATATATTTTACAGCTTCTCAGATTTTACCACGTTCAAAGGTCCAGAGAAAAGTGCTTGAATCTCTGTTTAATATCATTTCAAGGATTCTAGGAGAAAGCCAGTCACCACCTTCTAGGGGTAACTGTGAATGAGAAATAATTGGAACAATATCGTTAGCGCTCACTTCCGTAAATTGCTGGCAGGCTCTCAGTTTAAGTTCAACTTATAGCACATTCATCACTGGATTCTCCCAAGTCCAACATGGAAGTATCACCCTTGATGAAATGGTGAAAGATCTCAAACGGTGCTTCAGCCGGTTATACCTGAATCAGAGGGCCATTGTTTTCATAAAACAGAACAGGGTACATATGTTTGTGCTTGCATTGTGTAAAAATCATTTAATTTTATTTCTGGTTATCAGACAAAATCAGGCTGTTTAATATCAAGTACATTACTGAAATAAACATATATACTGGACCTAAAAATGAATATAACATCAGATCAAGAGTTGCTCACTTTGAGAAGGAGAATTCAACAGTGTCTACAAGAATCCATGCAGAGGCTGACGACTCTGTGATATCTGTCTCTGAGGCTGACGTCAAAACATCCTACAAGAGGGTCAACCCTCACAAGGCATCAGGTCCTGATGGCAACCAACTAGCTGAGTGTTCAGAGACATTTTCAATCTTGCGTTGCTGCAGTCAGAGGTTCCCACCAGCTTCAAAAGAGCATCATTGATCCTGGTGCCCTAGAAGAGTAGAGAGAGCTGTATCACCCAGTAGCTCTCACATCTACTGTAATGAAATGTTTTAAGACGTTGGTCATGGCCAGAATTGACACATTCCTAAGTAAAGAGCGAAACCCACTGCAATTTGCCTACCATCATATTTGCTCCACAGCAGATGCAATATCACTGGCTTTCCACTCAGCCCTGGATCACCTAGACTGCAGCTCAGACTTCAACACCATCATTCCCTCAGTGCTGGTCAACAAGTTCCAAAACTTGGCCCAAAACAGCATCTCTTCCTCACTGATGATTAACACAGGTGCACCTCAAGGATGTGTGATTAGCCCACTTCTCTACTCACTTTACACCCATGACTGTGTGGCCAGGCACAATTCAAATTTCTTCTACAAATTTCCTGATGACTCCACGGTCTTCAGCAGAATCACAGACGGCAATAAGGAAGCATAGAGTAGGAGGATAGATTAGTTCGCTGTGTGACATCAACAACCTTGACCTCAACAAAGTAGCTGATTGTGGACCTCAGGAAGAAATCAGGAGAATGTGAATCAGTTCTCATTGAGGGTGCAGCAGTGAAAAGGATAAGAACTTCAAACTCCTGAGTGTCAACATCTCTGAGGATCTGTCCTGTGGCCTCCATGACGATGCAATCATGAAGAAAGCTCACCAGCACCTTGTGTGTAGTTTTAGGAAATATGTCTGGAAAGCATTCTGACTGATTTTATCGCTGTCTGTCATGAAGGTTCCAATGCACAGGAGAGGAAAAATTTCTAGTGGGTTGTTAACTTGGTCAGTGACATAACAGACATTAGTCTTCACTCCATCAAGGTCATATCCAAGAGGCAGTGTCCACAAGATTTGTACCACCAGGTTCAGGAACAGGTGCTATCCTTCACCATCATACTCCTCAGCAACAAACTTTCATAAAGCAACAAAATCCGAACATAAAGGTGGAGATTCTCCACCATCACATCAGAAAATTTACCTTCATGACTGCTCCCTGACCAACTCCAAGGCGCTGACATCAATTTCTCTCTGAGGTAGTAGGCCTTTTCATTGTTGGCCTCCGCATGGAGGCCCAGAAAAGCCTGCTCTTGTGTTCCCTTTCAGCCTGGAGGTAGCTGGGGCATTGAAGTAGTGTCAGGAGGCATGGCTACTGGTGCCATGATGCCATACATACTTGGCAAGCAATGGCTGACTTCATTACCCATAATCCCCCATGCAGCTGGAATCGCTCTGCATTTCCCAAAATGGTTCCAGCTGTGAGGGGGATTATGGGTAGGGTAGAAGGACACTGGCAGAGAAGGCTGAAGCGGCTCAGTGAGGTGCCGGAGGCCAGAGCAGCCGGTGGGGGCTGTCGCAGCCCGCCCCAGCCGCCTTCTGATGGCTCGGCCCCTGCTGCTCTGATGGCTCCCACTGGCAGCCCCACCCTGCTGGCCCCCACCGGCTGCCCCTATCCTGTTGAGGTTATGGAGGTAGAGGGGTGAGTGAGTGGGAGAGACAAAAGTGAGATGGGTCGTGGGCTGATGGCATCACCGCGATGGCATCAGCCTGCCCAGCCAGCCTCTTTCAGCATTACATTCATGCTGCACTCTGTCACTGACCCTTCCCCACAGAGAGATTGCAGTCGGTGCTTTGGAGCCAGCCAAGGCGTAATCATGGAGGTAAATCTCCTGACATGAGGGTGGAGAATCTTCACCATTACACTCGGGCTTTTTGACTGTATGAAAGGACCTAGTGTCAGCAGCGGAGTGGAGTGCTCTGCCACACATCATGAATGTACTGCCGCTGGCTAAGGGTAGGCTGATGCTGTTGGGGGCCGCGGGGGCTGTGCCATCAGGGCGGCTAGGGCAGGCTGTAACAGCCCCGCCAGCCGTTCCAGCCTCAGGCACCTCACCAATCTGCTTTGGCCTTCAGGATCGCTCACCGGTGCCAACAGCTCGATACCTAGCAGATCAATGGCCATCTATCCTATCCATAATCCCCCAATGCAGCTAGAACTGTTCTGAGAAATGCAGAGTGGTTCCAGCTGCATGGGGGATTATGGGTAATGAAGGTGACCATTGCTCCGTACGTGTGTATGGCGTCATGGCACCAGTAACCATGGCCCCTGAATGGTGCATCAATGCCCCAGCTGCCTCTGGGCAGAAATGGGACATCGGAGCAGGCTTTTCTGGGCCTTCATGAAAAGGTAAGAAATACCTTTTCATTTGGCTTTTATCTGTCTTCTATGCAGAAGCCAACAATGAAGGACTCATTTAAAAACTCTTAATTTTGCACTTTATTGATTTTTTTTCTCTCTGTATTTCACAGTCATTTTGTTTGCATTTATTGTTTACAGGCACACATATCTACCTAAGTATTCAGTTTTTTGCCCTACAAATAAGTGGTTATTCTGCCTTGTCCACAGGAAAAAGCTTCTCAGGGTTGTATGTGATGTTGTGCATGTACTCTGACAATAAATCTGAACTTGGAACTTTAAGAAAGCAGCCTCTATCCTCAAGGACCCTAACCACCCAGCCCATACCCTCTTCACATTGCTACCATCAGAAAGGAGGCACAGGAACTTGAAGATGAGCACTGAGCTGTACAAAAACAGTTTCTTCCCCTCTGCCAACAGGCTTCTGAATGGTCAATGAACCACAGTCATTACCTCACTTTCTCCTATTTTTTGCACTATTTATTTATTTTGAAATTTGTAGCAATATTTGCACAATAATGTTGCTGCTAAAAAACGTTTCATGGCATGTTCATGACGAAAAATTCTGATTCTGATTGATTCAAGCACAGTGCTGAATAGGTGATGACATGGAGGGAATGTTAACATCACAGGACCAAATGTATTCCACTGTGGCAGCTCATCACAAGGCAGGCGAACCGACCCCCCTTGTAAACCACATGGCGGGGCAGCCAGCCAAAATGGTGCCATCGGGGGTTTCCCTTCCTTCCATCATGGGGCTCAGAAACCCGCACTGGGGGAACCACGTGACGCCCAGGTGACGTCAGCGCCCTCCAGCGCAGTTCTCAGCCAGGACTGGACTGGGAGTATAAGTGCAGCCCAGCAGCCTGCAATAAACTAGTCTGCTCATTGAGCTTAACCCATCTGGTTGTGTGTGTTATTGCAGGAGCAGTGTAGCCGCCGCTACAACTGGTGACCTCGACTGGTTCAAACGTCTTTGAACCCATAATGAGCGAGCCTGGGATCAGCTCTATAGCCATAAAGCTCAGGAGCCGGAGACCTAGTTTGTCCACGTGGAGGCCCAGTTTCACCTTTGCCAGATTTTAATTGACCTGACCAAATTCTACCATGTGTTCGCTGCCCTGAACCAGGCCACCGCCAGATGCGTGCTGCATCTTGTTCAGCACCCACCCGCCGAGGACAAGTACGAGACCATCAAGCAAGTGCTAACCGGGTCCCTCAGTCTATCCAGACACCAGAGGACCGCTGGGGGACAGGTCCCCGATGGAACTGATGGACGAGATGCTCGCGCTCATGGATGAGTACACCAACTGCCCACTTTTCAAGTCCATCTTCCACGAACATATGCCCAGGGACAACCACCCACTGCTGGTTCAGGAGAGCTTCACTGACCCGAGGAAGGTCGACCAGAAGGCCCAAGAGCTATGGCTCGCACGATTCTTGGAAGGCTCAGTGGTCCAGCAGGTCACGAGGAAGGGGCATGGGCACGACCACGCGAAGCCTGCCCCTAGCGCAGCGGTAGAGCACCCGGCCCCTGCAGGGGCCCCCAAGAGCATAACTAAGGACACAACATCCACTTCAGGCCTCTGCTTCTACCACCAGTGCTGGGGAGCCAAGACTCGGAAGTGTCATCAGCCCTGCTCGTTCCAGGGAAACGACCAGGCTGGCTGCTGTTAATGGCTGCGGTGGCTGGCCAAAGACACAGCCTTCTCTACCTGCGGGACTCAGTCAGTGGCCGGCGGTCCCTCATTGACACTGGAGCCCAGATCAGTGTCATCCCGGCCACAACCATCGAATCCAGAAACTGACCTTGTAGACTTCCCCTCCTTGCGACCAACGCAACATCAATCCGGACGTATGGAGACAAGACAGTCCACTTCCAGATCGGCCAACGGAATTTCGCGTGGAGGTTCATCGTCTCATCCCTCCTGACTGCCATCTTAGGTGCAGACTTCCTCCTCGCACACAGGCTTCTGGTGGCCATTTGAGGTAGGCGCCTGGTGGACGCCCGTACCTTCCGCTGTCTCGCCGCGTCACGGAGTGTTCCACCACATCCCCACCCAGAGCCTACTGGTTCACGCCAAGGCACGCTGGCTCCCGCCTGACAACCTCCAGATAGCGAAGGAGGAGTTTTCACACCTGTTGGAGCTGGGGATCATTCGGTGGTCTGACAGCCCATGGGCCTTGCTGCTCCTCCTGGTCCCGAAAGCATCCTGCGGCTGGCGTCCCTGCGGAGATTATCAACGGCTCAACGAGGCAACCATTCCTGACTGTTAACCCAAACCTCACATCCAGGGCTTTAAGGCCAAGCTGCATGGCGCGAGGGTCTTCTCCCCTGGTACGTGGATATCACCAGATCCCGATACACCCTGAGGACATACCCAAAATGGCCATCATCACCCCCTTTGGCTTGTTCGAATTCCTGCGCATGCCGTTTGGGCTCAAGAACGCCGCTCTGACCATCCAGCGCCTCATGGACTCTGTGGGCAGGAACTTGGATTTCGTCTTTATTTATTTGGACGACGTCCTCATTCCCAGCAAGGACAGGGCGCGACACAAGGCCCACATACATGCCCTTTACTTCAAGCTGGCCGACTTCGGCCTTACCATCAACCCGGCCAAGTCCCAGTTTGGGAAAGTTCCTGGGCCATACCATCATGGCCAAAGGAGACACACCTGCTGCTGCGAAGGTCATGGCTATCAGGGGGTTCCCACGCCCGGACTGCCTCAAGCGGCTGCAGGAGTTTGCGGGTATGGTCAACATTTACAACCGCTTCATCCCGGGAGTTGCACGCATCATCCAGCCGTTGTTCGCCCTCATCGCAGCCAAGCAAAAGACACTTGCTTGGAACCCAGAAGCCTGCACCCCTGCATTCAAGGCCACCAAGGACGCCCTGGCGAAGGCTGCCATGCTCGCCCACCTGCACACCGACCTGCATACGGCACTCTCTATTGATGCCTCTGCCACAGCTGTCGGTGCTGTCCTGGAGCAGCAGGTGAATGAATATTGGAAGCCGCTAGCATTATTCAATCGCCTGCTTCGCCCGCTGGAATGCAAGTATAATGCCTTCGACCGTGAATTACTGCGCATGTATCTAGCAGTGCGGCATTCTGCTATTTTTTGGAGGGGAGGACTTTTACCATTTTCACAGACCACAAACCCCTCGCCCAGGCGCTTGCGATGGCAAAGGATCCCTGGTCGGCCCGCCAGCAGCGTCACCTCTCCTTTGTGTCGGAATTTACCTTGTGTCAACATTCGGCACAAGATGAGGAAGGACAATGTGGTTGCCGATGCACTCTCGCGACCGGCCATCTGCGTGAAGACGCCTGGCCTCGACTTCAACCAGCGCGCCCGGGACTAGGAAGCGGATGAGGAGACGAAGGCCTTCAAGACTGCCATCACCAGCCTGCGATTCCGAGACCTCCCAACTCCGAGCGGCGAAGGCACCATCCTTTGCGATATCTCCTTGGGGATCCCATGGCCAGTGGTTCCCCAGCAGTGGCGCAGGCAGGTCTTCCATCACATCCATGACCTTTCGCATCTGTCCATCAGGTCCACGGTCTGGATGGTGCCAGAACAGTTCATATGGCATGGGATGCAGAAGCAGATCATGGGCTGGGCCAGGACATGCACCTATTGCCAGACGTCCAGGTGCACAGTCACACCAGGGCACCCGTACAGGAGTTCAAGCAAATCCGGGAACAGTTCAGCCACATTCACGTGGACATCGTCGGGTCCTTACCCATTCACTGGCTCGAGGCAATCCCTATGCCAGACGCCTCCACCGACTCCTGAACCTGAGCACTGTTGCATGGTTGGGTCGCCCGGTTCAGCATCCCGGCTCACCTCACCAGCGATCAGGGTGCCCAGTTCACATCTGCGCTCTGAGCACAACTTGCCAACAGGTTGGGGATCCAGCTACACCACACCATGGCCTACCACCCACAGGCCAATGGACTGGTCCAACGTCTGCACCACCACCTTAAGTTGGCATTTATGGCCCGTCTCACCGGTCCCGACTGGATGGATGAACTGCCTTGGGTGCTCCTGGGCATCCCCTCCACTCCCAAGGAAGATCTGCAGGCGTCATCAGCTGAGCTGGTCTATGGTGCACCGCTGGCACTACCTGGTGAGTTCATCAACGCACCTCACAATCCCCAGCGGTCGCTGCGTGAGCTACTCCCTCACCTCAGGGCATGCTTGGACTCCTTTGAACCCCCACTGTCACCCAGGCATAGCACCCACCCGTCTCACGTTCCCAGCGAATTGCTTTCTGCGAAGTACGTTTTTGTTCAGCGGGGCCCAACTGCGGCACCTCTGCAGTGACCGTATGAGGGGCTGTACAGCATTCCGGCTCAAAGTTCATGCTGGACATGGGTGGCAGGTGGGAGCTGTTTACCATGGACAGGCTGAAGCCAGCGCACCTTGATCCCACCAAGCCTGTGGTCATTGCCCAGCCCAAGAAGCGAGGCCGCCCGGCAAAATAGGACATTGGCGTTGGTTCTGGAGGGGGGCTGTGTGGCGCCTAACCACAAGGCAGGCGAACCAGCCCCGCTTGTAAGCCACGCGATGGGGCATCCAGCCAAAATGGCGCTGTTGGGTGTTTCCCTTCCTTCCAGCATGCAGCTCAGATACCTGCGCTGAGGGACCACGTGATGCCCAGTTGACGTCAGCGCCCTCCAGCGTGGTTCTCAGCCAGGTCCAGGCTGGGAGTATAAGTGCAGCCCAGCAGCCTGCAATAAACTAGTCTGCTCACTGAGCTCAACCCGTCTGGTTGTGTGTGTTATTGCAGGAGTAGTGTAGCCGCTACTACACCAGAATCAATGACAAACCTTACACACCTAGTTCAGAGATACATTGCCTCAAGACCACACACAGTCACATTATGTCACCTCCATCTCATTGATACATCTCCAGCATGATCCACCTTCACCTCACCCTCTTCCTCACTCCTCTCCCCTCACTCCACTTCCACCTCACTCTCCCTCACTCCACTTCCACCTCACTCTCACTCACTCCACTTCCATCTCACTCTCCCTCACTCCACTTCCACCTCACTCTCCCTCACTCCACTTCCACCTCACTCTCACTCACTCCACTTCCACCTCACTCTCCCTCACTCCTCCCCTCACTCCACTTCCACCTCACTCTCTTCCTCACTCCACTTCCACTTCACTTAACCTCCATCTCACCCTCCCTCACTCCACTTCCACCTCACTCCTCTCCCCTCACTTCACTTCCACCTCACTCCACTTCCACCTCACAACCTCCATCTCTCCCTCCCTCTGCACCTCCTCACTCATCCCTCATTCTACCTCCAACTTGACCTCACTCCTCTCCACCCTATCCTCCCTCCATCACCTCACTCCCTTCCCGCCTCACTCCATTACTTCACCCTCCCCCTCTCGGATGGCTGTTGAATAGGCGAGACACGCTGTCCCAGCTCCACACTTCGTACTGTGAAAGGTCCACAGGGAAGGTTCCCCCAGGGCGCAGTGACCAACGGCACCTCATGCTGCGACGCAGATCCACGGGACTAACGGAACTGTGTCAAACCACAGGGCGTGCGTGAAGGGAACTCACTGAACTTGGCGACGTTTGTTCCATATCAGAGATCACACAGATGGAATGAAGATAGGAGAGGTCCAGTTACTCAGACCCCACGGGAACCCCGCAGAGCGGAACTTGCACCGAAGTCTCCAGCTCGCTGCCTTTCTGCACAGATTAGACCGTGAGCCGAAACCCCACAAGGCAGCGTGAAACTCTAAAGTCTGCAGGACCCTGTGATTGCAGTAAAAACACAGGAAGGCTCGGGGAACTCAGCCGATCTCGCAGCGTCTATAGATCACCCACGTTTCGGGCTGAGCCCTTCTGCAAGGCACAAAAACGTGAACCGGACCCGAGTCCCTCCCTGTTAACCTTCAGCTCGAGTCCCGGAAAGTCCTCCCTTCCCGCTGAGTTTGAATCCCAGTTCTGTTTTATTCGAGGAGGTACGGGGAAGAAACAGGACCCTCGACAGTCCTTCCCACGTCTGCCATCAAACACCTATTTCATTCTCCCCGCGACCTCATCAACCCAACCCCACTGATTCTAACGCACGAAGGACGATTTACAGCGGCCAATTCACCTCCTGAACGGCACATTTTGGGATGTGAGAGGAAAGCAGTGGAAGCCCACACGGACAGCACCCGAGGTCTGGAGCTGTGGGGCATCCGCTGTGCCATCTGGCCCACTGTGAATCATCTGTCCTGCACAATCGACTGGGAGCCGGATGCCACCTGTGCTCGGACCTCGTTCCGACCGTGTCTGCAGCGTGGAACTGCCTGGAGTAACAGTTGACTTGTGGTCACTCACAGCACGAAGCTCCGCTGCGACGACAACGTCATTGTCCATACAAGGCGAGGAGCCGAGTTCCATTCATAAGATGAGTGTCTGAAAGTGGGAGGGGTGACCTGCCCCTCTTGGGAATCCACAGCATCGCTGGAGTGCGAGCTCTGAGCTTCCGTGGTGCTGTGTTGGAGCACACCGCCAAAGCTGCGGAGAGTGGCGGGTCCGGGTGAGGAATGGAGGTGTTGACTGTCGAGTGCAGCCAGGTGAAGCGGCTGCTGAGAAAGCACGGCCGCAAATGCTTGCTCTTGGACTGCAGGTCGTTCCTGGCTTACAGCGTCCAAAACATCAGCGGCTCACTCAACGTGCGCTGTAATACCATCGTGAAACGCAGAGCCAAGGGCCCCGTCAGCCTGCAGCACATCATCCCGGCCGAGGAGCCCCGCAGCCAGCTCCAAGCTGGCTTCTACTCCGCTCTCGTCCTGTACGACGAGAGGAGCCAACAATTCGACCTGGTCAGACACGACAGCACCGTTAACACGGTCTTCCGCGCTCTAACGGCGGCCTCCTGCCCGACTCAGATCTACTTCCTGGCGGGTAAGGCCATGGACTGACTAGCATCTGTATGTGTGTGTGTCCCTCCACCGACCACCCCCTCCCTTCCCCACCCCCCCCCCCCCCCCCCCAGTCCGATCCGGTGGCATCCGCCAAGGGCACGTTTGACCCGAACTTGCTGCATCTTTCGTTGGAAAGGCGCGCAGCTCCACATTAATATTTGGCGTGTTTAACATGAGGATCGCTTCATATCAGGAATTACGCATAATAATAATGTGTTTACTGCCAACATTAACACTGGTTAACAATATGTAGAAAACACTGAAGATAATCTAAGGACACGTTTTTGATCCACGGACATTGAGACCCGCCGACCGTGTTGATACACATTAATATTCAGTGATGACAGCGTTGGCCGTCGATGCTGTGGTCAGATTTGTAGCATTTCACCAACCCCTTCATCTCAGTGGCAGCGACATTTCACTGAAACTTGCTTTTCGTTTCACGCGTTCACTCGTTAACGATCGTTTGGGTTGAGGCTTTATTTTCAACTGTGAGAGAATCTAGAACCGCCCGTGTTACAAATAACGGCGGCACCGACCTTTTTAATATTGTCACCGCACATCAACAGGAAATGTTTTCATTTAATCTGTCGCCAGGAAATTAGAACAAAACTGCAATAGATAGAGGGTTCATCCTGGATAATAAATAGGAAATCCTTGATGTCTTGGGACTGAAGTTGTACGGGGTCATGTCAGTATCACGGCCAGAGTGCGGATTCTTCTCTGGGACCTAAGCTATCTTTAAGTGGACGAGCCGAATTGGGGTGGGGGGGGGGGGGTGGGGGTGGGAACAGTCGAATTAGATTGTGGGGGTCCCTGTATTTCCTCCATTCACAATTGGGAGAAATGCCCCTTCCTTGCTGCCCTAGTCACCTTAGTCATCGTTGCCCCTCTTCTCTCTTTCTTTCTCTCTCTCACACACACACGACGGGCCAAACTGCTTGCTTGCATCGCAGTGGAAATTTTTAATTAATTGCGCGGCGCTCTTTACAAATTTAGTTGTTTAGCACCCAGGAGATTTCCATTGGTATGGCTAGTCTGATCCACTGTTTTACAGTTGTGCCTAGAAGTTACGGCTACTCGCAATCAAATGGTTGGTGTTAAAAATAAAAGTGCTGACACCAGGCTGTTAATTCCCAGCATTGTCAGGATATGGGTTCTGTGATATGTCCCGTCTGGGACTTTATTGAACGATGTGACACTGCCGCCATTTGTTTCAGGCTTGTTTCAAATTCCGCCAGTTACTCAATGTGTGCAACACAAGTTTGTGAATCGACCCAGGCTGGAGATGCGGCAGATCTGTCACCGGGTGTGTAAAGACTGCAGGATTAATTGCGTTAATTTCTCTCTGGAGTATCAATCCACCCATCTGATGGTCGCTTCAAATCTGCCAGACGGGCGGAACAAAGCTCAGCTGTCACTGTGTGGGATGTAATTAAAGCGCCAATCTGCAACCATTTGCGAAAGCATGTATTACCTACAGGAAAGAAACAGGCCGTTTAACCCACTGTGCTCCTCACATTTGCATGAGGATTACTTCGTCGCCTCCTGCCTAGAAGGACACCAAGATTGTCCGTTTCAACCATCCCACGTGGCAGCAAATTTCGCCTGGAGAGAGAGAAAAGGCACATGTTTATGATGGATAGGAGCCCATTCCATTTTCCTTCTTCTGTGGACTCCAATTCTGCTTACTCCAAAGTTCCTCTCCACAACAGAGTGTATGTTATGCTCTTATTCAAAAGCTTAATAGAAATTTAAATCATAACGTAGCAGTCTTGAACCCAAAATAAAAATACTCGGCAAAGATGGAAACTTCTGAGGAGAGGCAAACAGGACTAATGTTTCACCCCCCACCCCCGCCTCTCGCTCTCTCTCCCTGCCAACCCAAGCCATTCTCTTTTCCATATGTTTCACATCTTTGAACCTTTCCTTAGGGATGGGAAAGGTCACATTAGATTCCTTACATTATAATTGTTGAAACAATTAGACCAGAAGCTTAGATTTTTGATGAACTGTTACAATTTTCACATTATCGGGCATCTTAACTTCCAGATTTTCTAATTCTGCTTGCCATCCTATCTGTTCCATGAGGGTAAACAAATGTGTGAGCGTCTTCAAGTAGCTTAATGGTTTAAATACCGAAATCTGATAGATCTTGTTTGTTCTCTTTTCATTCGAGTTCAAATAGAGCAACGCAATCTTAATTATGTAAATAATTTCGCATAGAGAGGATTTCAGCATGATGAACATCCAAGGTATTTCCCAAACATAGTAACACCAGACAAAAACAGATGTTGATCATACTTATTCATAAAATATTGATGTTGACTATTTTGATTACTGCATGTAAAATTGCCATCATCAGTCAGCCAAGATCTCAAACCAGTTGAGTGTAGAAATATTACCAAGTGTCAGTAATCAGTTTCTGATCTCTGTATTTTGAAAATTCAATGATTCCATCATTCACTTACTGGGGGTTCTTGGAAACACAATTACCCATCATATCCTTGACAGCAGGAGACCTGGTTAGACATTACGAGGAGAAGGAAAAAAATCTATGTGGCCAAATTGGATAAACTGGCCCTGCACCTGGTAATAGAACAGAATGATTCTGGCATGGCACCCCTGGGAAATGAACAAATGCAACAGCTCTCAGAATGAGGCGTTGTATAATTTACGTATCGAACCTAATGGTTCTGTCAAATAAATCAAAACATCACCAGCAAATAAATTAATTTTATATTCCTCTTGATTAACTTTTAATCCCTTAAACTCAGGATCGGATTGAATCAGTTCTGCAAGTGGTTCTATTGGTAGAATAAATAAAGCTGGCGATAACAAGCATCCTTGTCTACTAGATCTAGTCAAATGAAATAGTGCTGAAATCTGCAAATTGGTTACAATTTAGCTTTAGGCTCATTATACAAATCCAATTTGCAAATACCTGTCCCAACCTGAATCTTTCTAACACCATAAACAAAAAGTCCCATTCTAATCTATGAAACATTTATTCTGCATCTAAAGCCACACTTAAATCTCCCCTCTTTTGTGCTAAATGTATTATACTAAGTAATCTAGTTACATTATCTTCAGACTGTCTCTTTTTTACAAACCATGTCTAATACATATTTATCAACTTTGATAAAAATTTAATTAGTCTATTAGCTAAATTTTTTGAAACTATTTTAAAATCTGCATTTAACAATGAAATAGGTCTATATGACAATGGTTTTAAAAGAGCTCTGTCTTTTTTTGGTATTAATGTTATTATTGTAGTGAAAAAAGATTCCAGGAGAGTATGTGTCACCGCCGCCTGTTCTAATACTTCCATAGAGAGAGGAATCAACAAATCCTTAAATTCTTTATAAAATTCAGATGGGAAACCATCTTCTCCTGGATATTTGTTGCTTTGTAATGAACTCAAAGCCTCCCTCACCTCCATTGGGGTGAAGGGGGCATCCAGGTCCACTTGCTCTTGCAAACTTAATCTTGGTAACTTTATTTGTGACAAAACGTTTTCTATTTTGCTCTCATCTCTCTGCAACTCTGATTGATATAACAGAATAAAATTGCTTAAAAGCTTCATTAATTTCTTGAAGTTTATAAGTAGTCGCATTCAATGCCATCTTAATTGCATTAATCATTCTTGAAACTTGTTCTGCTTTCAACTGCCAAGCAAGGTTGTTATGGGTCCTCTCACCTAACTCATAATATCTCTGCTTAGTTCTCATTATTGCTCTCTCTGTTCTATATGCTTGTAATGTATTAAACTGAAGTTTCTTATTAATAAGTCATCTATATTTTTCCACAGAAGTCCATCTTTGTAGATCTTTTTCTAAACATGTTATTTCTTTTTTCCTATTGTTCTACCTCTTTCATGTAATCCTTCTTAATTTTAGAAGTATAACATAATTTGTCCTCTTAAATATGCTTTCATTGCATCCCATAAAATACATTTATTATTAACTGAATTAGTTTCAAAAATGATTTGAATTTGCCTTCTGACAAAATCACAAAAGTCTAGCCTTTTTAATAACATTGAGTTAAATCTCAATCTATAGATTGATTTTGCTTTATCTGACATTGTAACTGTCATTAACAAAGGGGAATGATCAGATAACATTCTTGCTTTATAATCAACTTGGTTAATTCTACCTTGGAGATGTGCTGATATTAAAAATAAATCTAACCTTGAATAAGAATCATGTCTATTTGAATAAAAAGAGTAATCACTCTCTCTTTGGTGGATATATAAATTATATTTAAGTTTGGAGGATGATAGGAAAGTACTGGGCTATAAAATAAACTGGGATAAAAGTGAAATTATGCCTCTCACTATAGGGGATCATACTCAGTCGAAAGAGATACCCAATTTAAATGGCTGACAAATGGAATAAAATATTTAGAGATACGGGTAGATAATAAATTAAATAATTCATATAAATTGAATTATTTACCTTTACTTAAGAAAATAGGAGAAAATTTGAATAAGTGGATGATATTGCCAATAACATTATTGGGTAGAGTTAATTGTGTTAAAATGAATATATTTCCTAGAGCACAATACCTATTTCAAATATTGCCAATAATGTTACCACAAAAGTTTTTCAAGGGCTAAATAAATATATAAGAACATTTCTCTGAAAGGGTAAGATGTCAAGAGTTTATTTAGATAAATTGACAAGGAAGTTTGAGTTAGGAGACTTGCAGCTTCCAAATTTAAAAAAAATATTATAAGACAACTCAAATGAGGGTTCTTGCTTCTTTTTTTTTGAAGAATGAGAGAAGTTGGCATGGATTAAAATAGAAATTGATAAAATAGGAGAGAGAATATCAGAAGACTTTATATATAAATGGGAACTGTAATTAATATCTGGAGAGAGGGAAGCACCTTTGTTGAAACATTTCATTAATACCTGGAATAAGATGAATAATGAAATTGGATGAGGGGTTGTGCTACCCAAAATCCCTCTGATCCAAAGTCTACATATTCCATTTTTAATGGATAATCAATTTTTAAACATTTGGCCTCTTAAAGAAATTAGATACGGAGAAGATTGGTATGAAGGAGAAAAATTAATGTCATTTGAACAAGTAAAAAATAAATATGAGATACAAAATATTACACTTTTGTGCTATTATCAATTAAGAGCTTTTTTTAAAAAATTTTTTATTTTTCACACCATAAATCACATTATCCATGATATACACTATTTCTTTTTCACACATATACAGTGACTTTTTCTCCCCCCCCCCTTCCTCCCAAGCCACCCCCCCACCCCATTTTAGGTATACAATCTAGGTTGCATTAAGCCAGTCAGACAATGTTGTCATTCAACAAAATTACACCAGAAATTCTACTGAGTCCATTCTTTTCTTTCCTTCTCCTTCCATCAACTTAGGTAATGTTTGTCCCCGGTAGGTTTTCGCTATTGTATTTAATGTAAGGCTCCTATACTTGTTCGAATATTTCAATATTATTTCTTAACCTATATGTTATTTTTTCTAATGGAATACATTTATTCATTTAAATTTAGTAGTTTCTTCCTTTTAATTTGGTTATGTATTCCATTAATATTTAAAGTCATATAGTTCAGCGTAGCCCTTTTATATTTTGTTTATCTTCTCTTTCCGTTTTTCCATCATTACCTTTCCTCCTTTTCCATTTCTGTTTTCTTATTTTCAACTCTTTATAAGACAACATTCCTACAACATCCAACATTTTCCTTATTCTCCTATTTCTATCTTCTTTATCCCCAATCTCCCCTTCACCTCTTGAGTTGTCCTTTATCCCTTGTCGGACAACCACATCTCCCCTCTCCATTTGGATTTGCGAATCCACTCGCAAGCGTCAACTGATTTTGCAGTGACCGCTATTTCCCCCCACCCCGCCCCCCCCAGAAAAGATTTCACTTTTCATATGTCACAAAGGTCACTCTTTTAATTCCCTCCTTATTCTCTCTATTCCATTACCTTCCCTTATTAATTCTTGTCTATACTATCTATATTTTCCTCTAAGTACAGATACATTCACGTATGCTCATTGTCTCTATTCACTCTTATACCTCTTTACCCGCATACATATCAATTGTGATCATTTTTACTCTCATTACCCGTCTTCATCCCTCAGTCTATTTTTGTCTTTACCCACATACATATCAATCGTGATCATTTTAACTCTCATTACCCATCTTCCTCCCTCAGTCTATTTTTGTAATTGTTCTGCAAATTTTCGTGCTTCTTCTGGATCCGAGAATAGTCTGTTTTGTTGTCCTGGAATAAATATTTTCAATGCCGCTGGATGCTTTAGTATAAATTTATACCCTTTCTTCCATAAAATCGCCTTTGCTGTATTGAACTCTTTTCTCTTCTTTAGGAGTTCAAAACTTATATCTGGATAAATGAAGATTTTTTGCCCTTTATACTCCAGTGGTTTGTTGCCCTCTCTTACTTTTTCCATTGTCTTCTCCAGTACCTTTTCTCTTGTAGTATATCTTAGGAATTTTACTACAATAGATCTTGGTTTTTGTTGTGGTTGTGGTTTAGAGACCAATACTCTATGTGCCCTTTCTATTTCCATTTCTTGCTGTAGTTCTGGACATCCTAGGGTCT
Source organism: Narcine bancroftii (assembly GCF_036971445.1). Classification (NCBI taxonomy): domain Eukaryota; kingdom Metazoa; phylum Chordata; class Chondrichthyes; order Torpediniformes; family Narcinidae; genus Narcine; species Narcine bancroftii. The sequence goes on from NC_091469.1 coordinate 45,244,730, forward strand.
TAGGGATCCACTCTTTTATAAACTCCCTCATATTCTTGCCTTCTTCATCTTCCTTAAGGCCCACTATCTTTATGTTATTTCTTCTGTTATAATTTTCCATTGTATCTATTTTTTGAGCTAGTAGTTCTTGTGTCTCTTTAGTTTTTTTATTAGATTTCTCCAATTTCTTTTTTAAGTCTTCTACCTCCATTTCTGCTGCTACTGCCCGCTCTTCCATCTTGTCCATTTTCTTTCCCATTTCTGTTAAGGTCATCTCCATTTTATTTATTTTCTCTTCTGTGTTGTTTATTCTTTTTCTTAAATCCTTAAATTCCTGTGTTTGCCATTCTTTAAATGACTCAATGTATCCTTTAATAAGAGCAAGTATATCCTTTATCTTGCCTTTCTTTTCTTCTTCTATTTCACTGTACTCTTCCTCTTCCTCTTCTTCTTCCTCTGGGTTGGCCATCTGTTGTTTCTTTGGTGCCCTTTCCTCCTCTTCTTTCTTGTTTCTATTGTCTTCTGTGGTCTCTTCTTGCTGCAGGTGTTCTGCAGCTGTCGTTGCCGGATGTGGAGATCGACTCCCCAGCTGGTCCCCCCTCCCGTCGGTGTGTTTTTTTTCATTCGCATCACGCATGCGCGAAGTATCGCGCATGCGCGGTTGCGCACTTTTACTCGGCTCAGCGAGCCATTTTTGTAGTCCATTATTTACCGACCTGAGGGAGCGGGTTTCTCTCTCCGCAGCGGGCCTCTTCGGACAGGTAAGGCCTTCACCTTTTTCCTCTTTTGTCTTCTCTTCCTCTCTTCTTACCGTTGCTTTCGATTTTTCTTTTTTTGTCGCCATCTTCTTTCCACCTTTATACTCACTTTTCTGTAACTTTTATTTCTGTGCCTTTGTGTTTTCCTTGGTTTTTCCCGACTTTTCTGGAGAGGGCTGGAGTTCACCGTCCGGCCACTACTCCATCACGTGACTCCTCAATTAAGAGCTTATTTAAGAGATAAATTGGGTTTACCTATGGAAAAAAAATCACATACAATCTAAAGAACAAATATGATATATTTATAAAAATATGCAACCATATAGGGGCCCAAATATAATTTTAAAAAAGGTGCTACTATTGTAAAAATATAACTGACTTCCCTAATGAAGACTTTCTTTTTGAAGGGGATGGAAGGGAAGGGGAAGGGGTTGTTGTGTTTTGTTTTGTAAGAAAAAGTTATATATATATTTTTTGAAAATGGAAAATTTTGATATGTATATTTATGGGAAAAAACAATTTTACAAAAAAAGTGACAAATTGGGTCTAACAATGTTATTACTGAAATGTGATTCGCAATAGACATATAAAGAAATTTATTTCAGCCTTATACACTTTATTGCAGAAGGAGATCCCCAAACAGGGGATACATAGGTACAGACAACAATGGGAGATGGATTTAAATATTAATGAACAAAATTGGTCAGAGTTATGTTCAAATAATATTACAAGCACTATAAATATTAGATACAGATTAGTTCAAAATAATTTTTTACGTCAATTATATCTCACACCACAGAAGTTAAATAGATTGAAATCAGATTTATCAGACCAGTGTTTTAGATGTGGCGAGGAGAAAGGTACTTTTTTACATCCTATCATAAAGTAAGACACTTTTGGATTAATTTAGCATATTTTTTAGAACAGGTTACAGGAAATGAATTTCCACAAAACCCAATGTTATTCTTACTAGGTAATATTGTAGGCCAAAATTGAAATTATCCAAACACCAAAAAGTATTTGTAAAGATTGTATTGGCAGTAGAAAGAAAATGTATAGCAGTAATGTGGAAATCGGACTCTTATCTAGGTATGGAGCAATGGAATGCAAAAATGCATAGCTGCATTCCTCTTAAGACTACATAAACATGAGGTATTTTTGAAAATTTGGCACCTGTATTTACAAATTGCAGGAATTAATTTATAGATGTTTTCTCTTAACTTCAAGAACCTTGTTAACCTCCTTGAAAGAATTAAAAGACGTATGGCTATGTTTACATGCATGGATAAAAATTTTCAAATAAGATTTTTTTTAAAATGGGGGATTTTACAGCTGGATTTTCTGCTTTGAACAAAACCATTGTAATTTGGGTAATATTGAAATATAATAACTTGAAATAGTTCCATGCACTAAGATTGGTAAGTTAGAAATTCTTGCATAAACAGTAACGGATGCTAGATCAATTGTTAACTTTAAAAATTTGTTTTACTAGATTTTTGGTAACCAAGGAGATTAAAGGAAAAGAAGCCATCCATGCCAGATCTATGTTGAGCCACAAATGTCTATCAATAACAGGCCAGCTCTAATGGTTAAATACTTCATTACAATATAGTTTGATTAAATTCACCAACCTGCATTGTTTCTTGCCATCCTCCTGCCTGGTTTTGCATTTTTTGTTTACTGTTTCCGATCTCTGTGATTTACTCTAGCCCCGCCACTCTCCAACATCTATGTATGCCTTCAGATTTGAACACGCATCTTCACTGTTTCCAACGCTGCCCCGTTGCTGCCCACCCTTTCAGCTCACTGACCCCAAAGTGACAAAGCTCACTGGCTCTCAAACTTTCTTTCCTGATTTAAAATTTCCTGTCAAATTTTGTTTGATAATGTGCCTGTCCACTGTATTCGGACACATTTCTGTATTATACAGAAGTGAAATGAAACCATTACAGTCTATCAGTAAAAAAAATATTTTCATATCATTAGATATGGGGATAGTGCTGGAGGATTGGCGCATTGCGCATGTGGTTCCGTTATTTAAAAAGGGTTCAAGGAGGAAGCCTGGCAACTATCGGCCTGTAAGTTTGACGTCTGTAGTAGGTAAATTAATGGAGAAAATTCTTAGAGATAGTACTTATAAACATCTGGATAGACAGGGTCTGATCAGGAGTACTCAACATGGATTTGTGGGAGGAAGGTCATGTTTGACCAATCTGATTGAATTTTTTGAAGAGGTGACTAGGAATGTGGATGAGGGTAGCGCAGTGGATGTTGTCTATATGGACTTCAGTAAGGCCTTCGATAAGGTACCACATGGAAGGTTAGTTAGGAAGGTGCAGTCTTTAGGTATACATTTTGAGATAGTCAAATGGATTGAACATTGGCTGAAAGGGAGAGGCCAGAGAGTGGTAGTGGATAATTGTCTGTCAGGTTGGAGGCCGGTGACCAGTGGTGTGCCTCAAGGATCTGTATTGGGCCCATTGTTGTTCGTTATATACATTAATGATCTAGATGATGGGGTGGTAAATTAGATTAGTAAATATGCAGACGATACTAAGATAGGTGGAATAGTGGATAATGAAGAAGGTTTTCAAGGATTGCAGAGGGATTTGGGCTGCTTAGAAAAGTGGGCTGAAAAATGGCAGATGGAATTTAATGCTGATAAGTGTGAGGTGCTTCATTTTGGTAAGAAGAATCAGAACAGGACATACGTGGTAAATGGGAGAGCATTGATGAATACAGAAGAGCAGAAAGATTTAGGAGTAACGGTACATCGTTCCCTGAAGGTAGAAACTCACGTGAATAGGGTGGTGAAGAAGGCTTTTAGTATGCTGGCCTTTATCAATCATTGCATGGAATATAGGAGCTGGGAGGTGATGTTGAGCCTGTATAAGACGTTGGTGCGGCCTAATTTGGAGTTCTGTGTGCAGTTCTGGTCGCCTAATTATAGGAAGGATATAAACAGAGTGGAGAGAGTGCAGAGAAGGTTTACCAGAATGTTACCTGGGTTTAAGCATCTAGAGTATAGGGAGAGATTGGACAGATTAGATCTTTATTCTTTGGAGCGTAGAAGGTTGAGAGGGGATTTGATAGAAGTATTTAAGATTATGAAAGGGATAGACAGAGTGGATGTGGATAGACTATTTCCGTTAAGAGGAGGAAAGATTAAAACAAGAGGACATGAGTTAAGAATTAAGGGGCAGAGGTTTAGAGGTAACATGAGGGGGAACTTCTTTACTCAGAGAGTGGTAGACGTGTGGAATGAGCTTCCGGGAGAAATAGTGGCGGCGGAGTCAATTGTATTATTTAAGAAAAGGTTGGACAGGTATATGGATGAGAAGAAGATGGAGGGTTATGGGCATTGTGCAGGAAGGTGGGACTAGAGAGGGGTGTTTGTTTCGGTGCGGACTAGAAGGGCCTAATGGCCTGTTTCCGTGCTGTAAATTGTTATGTTATGTTATGTTACATTAATGCATCTTGTTATATCATTTTTGGCAGTAATCTCCTAAGTTGCTCTTTGTCCCAGTCAACTGTATATTAGAACCGGTTCTCCAAACTGATGGGATTCGGGTCAGATGAGATTTCAAAAGCATTCTATGTCCTCAAGCTCAGTTTAGGTCAATGGTTCTCAACCTTTTTCTTTTCACTCACATCCCACTTTAAGCAATCCCTATGTCATCGGTGCTCTGTGATTAGTAAGGGATTGCTTAAAGTGGGATGTGAGTGGGAAGGGAAGGCTGAGAATCACTTCTCTGGACCCAATTGTTACTGAAATATTTTGCTTGAGAAAAATTGTCATTGGCCCATTTCCTTTGGAGTTATGAAACCGTGCACATAGCAAGTCAACTAGGTATGATTAAAACAGTGGTTTTCAAACTTTTTCTTTCCACCCATGTACCATTTTAAGCTTACTAATCACAGAGCACCTATGGGAATAATTAGAAAGAAAAAGTTTGAGAACCACTGGCAGTTTGGTTTTAATTTTTTACCCAAGCAAACTTATCATAGATTCTATGGGTTAGAAACTTATTTTGTTTGACTTGGTTGAGAAAATTGATGGTGACCTTCCAACAGCACAAGGGCAGGAATAGCCAACATCTATCAGAAATTGGAGATCGGGTCCAAAAGCAGGGGGAAGCTGATAGCTAGTATAAGGGGGAACTGGTACAACCACAGTACCAAGTTTGGGCTGTCTATGTTCTACAATTTTTCTAGGTAAATTTGGGGATGATAACTCAGGGTCAGCAAGAGCACTTGTGTATGGAAAACCAGAGAGGATCAGACCACTTGTCTGCCCACTTACCTGAAGAACTTCCATTCTTCAGAGAATTTAGTCTGGCATCAAGGTTACACAGCCAGCTACCAATGTCAACTGATTGGTTTTACCACTTTGATTCCAGATGTGGTCATGTGAACTTGTCATTCAGCTCATTCCACCAGTTTAACAGGATTTCTTATTCTCTTCTGGACAGTCTAATTCAACAGTTGTCTGCCCCTCCAGTCCCCTAACTTGTGCTGTGTAACTCTTTTGTAGCTTTCTCAGTGTCAGTCAAGTTGATTTCAGAATGGGAATCCACAATTGGTAAATTCTCTCTCTGAGGGATTATTTCAATCAATTTCACTTTGGTTTAATCATTTTTTGTTGTTTGGTGGCATTCATTCCTGCACCCAATATTGACTGAAATTTCCCCTTGAGGATGCATTTGGACATTTGGACATTGCTGATCGCCCAAACTATTAAAGTTTCTCCCCCCGCCCAACAGGAACTAACTCATCATTATACATCTGCAGCAGTTAAATAAAATTTGTAAAGCTGTTCCCAAGCTTTCAAATTGACTTATAGCAACCATGGATTTCATCTGACATAAATATATGAATATGCAGGTTGAAGTGTGCACAGTTCAGGTGTATTCCTAACAATAAAATTAACATTTCACTGTTTCAGTGGGAAGCATTCTAACTAAGTAAATAATTTTACATTCCACTCAATTTTCTCTTGATATTATACATTTTTCCACAATTTTTGGATTTTCTTCTGATATTCTGGGAGGCTATTTAGCCCATTGAGTCTATGACAGCTCAATCGATGGGCCAATTGGCTTTCTATATCTTGTGATCTCAAAGCGATCAGATCAATCTCATTCCCTCCATTTGTTTCCCATTAACTTATTCCCTTTCAGCTTCCCATTAACACCATCCCTACTCTACCCATAATTCTCCTACCACTCTTACATTTGGGGCAATTTTTATTTGCCACATAACTTAATAACCAAAACACCTTTGGGATGTGGGAGGAAACTGCGACACTTGGGGGAAACCTACATGTTCACAGGGAGAATGCTGAGGTCAGGATTGAACCTGGGTCATTGGAGCTGAGCAAGGACTGATAGGCCACATGGCTGCTAGGTGCCACGATGCTATCCAATTGGCCCAGTTGAAGAAACAGTGTGTGGTATGAAACAGGGGTGCTGATTTAGTGTCACTCATATTATGGTACTGTCAAAGACAAATTGCAAGGGCCTCGGCTCTTCTTTTGCTGGGGCAGTTGCCCTGAAGTCAGCAAATCAGATGGAGAGGTTGGGGATGGGCAAATGGTTTTAAGTGTCAGGAAGAGAACTCATGATTAGATCAAAACTACTAAGCTTGTGAAAGGATTGGCATTCATGGGCGTTAATGGGCTAAATAACTCTTATTCTCTTTCCAAGTCAATTGGTGGTGAAATATGTTTTGAATAACAAAAGATAAATGTTAACTCTGCACTTCATTTTGTTTTCATGACATCAGAGAAAAAGGCTTATTTTGAACTAATACCCAAGGCATGTTTCACCCACTATATGTCTGCACTCTAATGGTGGATGATACCAGATCTCTTCAAGGCTGGATACTGAACTCACAAAACGACAGCAATTGGCAATGTGTAAAATGTCTGTGCTTTTTCACTGATGCAGGAGGATACGAGAGATTTTCTTCAGAATATCCTGAGTTCTGTGTAAAAGCAAGAAGTCCATCTGAATTCTCAACAAGTTCCATCATTGAATCACCAGAAACCAGCTCGAGTGCCTGTGGGACACCACTCCATGACCAGGTAACACCAGCCTCTCTCTGCAGTAATCCTCATCTCTCCTTTCCCCAGATATGGAATGGGGCAGGAACTTTTAAAATGTCTGAGTTGTGATGAAAATTCCTTCTACCAACCCGCATGTTATCATTGTTTTTGGATTTGTGACTGGTCGTTAGTGGTGAAGAGTCTTCACCTCATTTTGTTAGGAGACTAAAACAGTAAATAACTGACCTGGATACAAATCTGCCTCTGCCATTTCTTACATCGCTGGTCATTTTGCAAGCCCAACCGTGGAACTGGAATTCTGCCCCATCTTTCACATCCTCCAGACATCTGAAAGTTCCTCACTGCCAGTGAAATGCTCTGATAATGCAGAGGTTCATTTGATTGGGCAAAGTCCCACAGCATGATCAATCTCAGTGATGTTAGCTTTGGGGAAAATATTGAACAGTATTTCCCAGATTTCTTTCATGTAAAATGTCGTAGGATGATGTGGTACCATTTTATTTTCGGAATGACTGCACTCTCTGAGAGGTACACTGGAATGTATCTTAAATCACATGCTCAAATCTCTGGAATGGACTTAAAGCCAGTGAAGTGGATTTCCCACTGAACAAAAGATAACCCCAGAGACACTGGATGCAAGTGTAACAGGATTCAGAGCAGGGAATCCTCAATGTTAACATATTCCAACATCCAAAGCTCAAATAAATTCTTATCTATTTTGTAAAGAATAATATGTAAATATGAGTTGATATTTTTACTAGATGATATTTTGCCATGAAAAGTTGTGGTGGCTGCTATAGCTAGATTTTTTTCAAATGAGAATAACCAAATAAACCAATGTAAGGTCTAACATATAAAGGAGTCAGATGGCAGCCAGACACTGGCGAGCAGGGCTGCGTTCAGGAATATACTGAAGGCGAAGGAAATGGAATTGGGGAGGGGGCGTGGGGTAAGGTGCCACATTGCTCCATTAAACTGTTGCCTTTACTTTTAAAACAATTTGATCTTGGAACATTAAGAGTGCTGCCAGAAGTAGCATGAGATACTTGAGTAATTCAGGCTCCTGAATGTCTTGTATGACAATAGTCAGTCAGCTAGAACTGCCAGTGATTCAGTGAAGATTAAACAACATTGATGAAATGATAAATGAGTCATCTTGGCTGATTTAAAAAATGCAAAGAAAATCAAAGCCAGATTAAGCTCTGGAGATCTCATTAATGTTTGATAAAAATATTTCCCTAATCATATTTATTATAAATTAGTTTACAAAATTAGTTGCATTTTTATTCACTTCCCACTGTCAGACCAACCAAGAGTTTTGTGCAGAATTAATGGTTTTTCACAAATTTTCTGATATGTTGCAAGGTATCATTTGGGACCAGAGCTACACAAAGTTTCAGATGCTTCATACATACTGAGTCATTCCTATATCCTCCATGTGATGAGGTCCTGCACACTTTACATCTGGGATAGGGTGAACGAAGGCCACTGTTACAACCCATGATGTGGTTGGTGTTCAGCACTTCATGCCGCTGCTTCACAATTGCTGAATTTGTGTGTTGTGTAGCATGTTATCCCTCTGACTGTGTGGGGTTCCAACGGTTCTTTGCTTTCTGTCCACATCCATAGCATGGTAACTTGACAACTGTGAATGACCCCCTTAGTGCAGGTGAATGACTTAAGAATCAAAGTGGAGTTGTGGCAACAACTATTAAATATCAAATCTGACATTTGATTATAGGGTGGTCCAGTGGAAATTCTCCCTTTCCTTTATCTTGGAAGTGCACATCATGCTTCAAAAAGGGACACGCTTGATGCCATGGGGATTACAGCTCTCTTGAACGTCTCCTCCAACTGTCCAAATCATTTTGAGGATCATTATGAATATAAGTGCATCCCAGTGGAGGACAACCAGAAAACTGACATCAGCTTTTGGTTCATGGAAGCAATAGAATACATCGGTAGGAAATATTCCTCATAGCTCTATTTCATCGGCTACTGCCTTTTATTTGTGATTTGACATTCTTTTCTGTTTGATTGTCAGTGATTTAGTAATTGTCTTTGCTCTGAAATTTCCACATTTAGTTGTTGAGCTTTTGTGTTCCAGCTATCTGTGCAGATAAGTCCAAACTCAGAAATTCAGAACCAGGAGCATTCATTCACAAAAAAAATGAGTTTATGATCGCTCAGGCTTTTATGGTTTTAAGGTGTCTTGTTTCCAGTTTCATGTTCTGTCGCGGGATCTAATTTGTCAAGATTATGGTACTTGTACCATTGGACTTCTTGCAAACCTTGTTCTGGGTGACTTGTATCCAATAATGTGCTAATTGATGATCACGTGACTTTAGTTCTTTAATACTGATGCAATTTTAGTTGCAATCAATTCACAGTCAAAAAGGAATTATTTACTGATCCTTCAAAAAAATTGAATCAAAATGATTTAAAATTAATCTCAGGCCAAAATAAACTCAAAACAAAGAATAGGACTCAGCCGTTCAGAACCCTAAGCATGGTCTGTCATTCACTGCATCACAGCCAATCTTCACCTTGTTACCATTTCCATTATATTTCATTTCTTCAACTCCATCTTAATTCCAAGGCCTATAAGCCACTGTGGAAGAAAATCTTGCTGATGTCTAATCTCAATTTTATGTTTGGGTAACTTGTATGTAAAGGTTTCCTGCAGTCACTTACACAAAGTCCTGAGCTGCTAAAATGACCCACTGTGATAATCAATGTCGATGTTTTATTAAATTCCCTTAAGGCGGTGCTAACCAGCTGTTTTTCTTTTCATTATTCCCTTCTGGAAAGTTGGAATCACATATCCCATTCATATCATTAATCCTTGGATAATATCCGAGTAACTATGGAAATCCTAAAATATCTGCTGGAGGGAGCATCAGTAATTTCCTTTCACACCTCCCTGAAAGTGCTACAGCTACATGCAATGCATCTGGCCCAGCAAGCCTATTGACATTTAAACTATCAAGTATCTGTGAATAAATAGAAGTGACTTGAAAAAGAGAAGGCAAGATTTTCTTCCTAGGCAGTATTGGAATATAAAGACGGTGTCTTTATTATGGATAGAACAGGAATTCAACCCAAGGATTAAGGAAGCAATGCAGAGGTCTCTGAGCTATGGTAATAACCAGTTCCTCCACAAATCCCAATGATAGTAAGCTGAGCTACTTCACATTTTATATAGTTTCAAAAGGAATCACTTGGAGATATTTTGATGACCTGCAAAATCATTTAACTAGATAGGATATCTGTTTATGGACTCCAGGATAGGGAGCATTTGCCCTGCAATATGGTTAGGTTTGCTTTGGGATAGGATCAATTTGTGCTGGGGTGGGGTGGATTTGGGTTGGAATAGGATTGATTTGTGCTGAAATTTTGGTGGGATGGGGTGGATTTGTGCTGGGTTTGTATTGAGATGAGGTGGATTGTACTGGGATTGGATGGATTTCTTTTTGGAACAATGGGGGTTTATAAAGGGTTGAGGATTGTACCATTGTGCGATTGAGGTTCACATTGACCAACATTAATTAATTCTACATAAGGATAAAAATCAGAATACAAATTCCTGCTTGAAATTGTGTATACATTTTTTATTTTGATTATGTTCTCCTTGATTCTGCTTTGTGTATGTTTTACCCACACTCCTCAAATATCTGCTGGGTTTGTTTTTTTCAGATTCTGTCAAAAATGTGGATGGCCGAATTCTGGTCCACTGCCAAGCTGGGATCTCGAGGTCTGCCACCATCTGCCTTGCCTATTTAATGATGACTAAACGAGTGCGGCTGGAAGAGGCCTTTGAATTTGTGAAGCAGAGACGAAGCATAATTTCTCCCAACTTTAGCTTCATGGGACAGCTGCTGCAGTTTGAAACCCAGATCCTGGACTCCTCCTGTTCTGTAAATACTTCCAGTCCATCAGGATCTCTCAGGGAGCAGAGCAAATCATCAACGACCCCGACCTCACAATTTGTCTTCAGCTTCCCTGTGTCTGTCAGTGTTCATTCAACCCCAAATAACCTCAATTACTTACCCAACCCAATCACAACGTCACCAACATACTAAAGGATCAGAGTTTAAATACATCTATAAATTGCGTTTAGCAGAGCATCTAATCAAGTAGTCTGTTAACAAACTGATTCTCTCATTGCAGCGGAATAGCATTAGGTTTCAACATCAATTGACTGAGAAATGAAACGAGCCTGTTTTGCATCTCATCCTCAACAGTTCAGACTAGAAGGCTTTATTTGCAATAAATCACAATTCACTTTTGAATAAATATGAAGGTTGACTTTCTAATGAATTACATTTGTCACAGTATTCATATTGCAACAACTAATTAATGCAAGATTCCTTCTCTTCAAGCAAGCAAGCAAGCGACATGAGTCTCCTGTGTTATAAACTTCAAGTAGACATCCTTCCACCTGTGGTAAACTGTGCTGGGTCTTTATCCTGGTTTTGCATGAGACCTAGAATGAAAGAATCAAATACAAAGCTCATACTATCTTTGTGGAAGACAAACTGTCAGTCAACATTTAAAACCAACTTCCTACCATTTACCCTACTGGTTGGGCCACAGTTAGGAAATCCTAATCTTTCCTTCTTTCTGTATTTTTTTGCTTGGCCTACCCAGAGGAAAATTTGTGACCTAGTTTCAGCTTTCTGAAATGGCAGTGCTGTTGGAACAGTTTAGGAATCAATAAGAAAACCTCAGCATACATTTTTTCATGTACTTGAAGATATATGGTGGAGATTGTCATTCTTGAGAAAAAAAATCTGTAATGATGAAAGATCTTGTCTAAATAACTCTCAGATTGAGGATGGCTTGGTTTCACTCAGGTTCTGAGGTGACTGATGAGGTCCCATCAGGTATTTCCTACTAAATAAATCTGTGGTAGTTTCTCGGGTGATGTGCTCCTACTTCCATTTACAATGGGTCTCTGTGAGTTCCTTATGTATGGACTCAAAATTCGCTGGGCTACCCTGAAGGCTTCTTCTTTATTATGAGCTGCCACAGGCCAGATGTTCCAGGAGTCCACAAGGTTGTCACATTCTTTCAAGGAAGTTTTGAGGGAATCCTTGAATCTTTTCCTCTGATCCCGGGTACTTATTTTCTCCATGAAAGAACTGGAATAGAGTCCACAGCATTACCTAATGCCCAGGAATTTCTTGGATTTCTCATTTTTACAGGTGAAGAGTCTCCATTTGCAAACCAGATGTCCATCATCAATGGAAAGATGATGTGTTATGGTCTGCAGGGATGGACTTTTGGGGTATTTCATTACTGGATCAGCTGGAGGCCAAATGAGTGTTTGTCTTTTTGGTCGAAGCAGATTCCTTCCTGGTCATCCAATTTTGTACCCAATCCTCAGGAAACAGTAGACATTGTTGAAGAGAAGGCTATTTATCTGCAAGGTTGCCCCAGTGAGCCAACTGACCTGTGGTGTTCCATGATACAGAAGCAGCTTGAGGCCTGGTGTTGGCACTCTATCATCTCACAGAAATGCAGTACATTTTAAAATGCAAAAATAACAGAACTGAAAGCACAATTAAAAAAAAGGTGTGACTCAAGTGAACATTTGAATCTTACTGAACCTACACTGAGAAGCTGGTCATTGAATATGCTGTACCTTAAATTTCCAATGCAAAAATAAACTGCAGGAACTTAGCAGGTTGAGCAGCTTTTGTGGGGGTTAAGAATTCTTGTCCTTCACTCTCCCTTCCCCTTCACCTGGCTCCGCCTGTCCCCTTTTCATCTGCTCTGTCTCCCAACTCCACCCCTCTCCCTTCCTCACCTGGCTCCATCTGTCTGCCATCCTTTACCCATCCTTGGTGTATCGATCACCAACTGGTCTCTCTATTCTCAGTCCCAATGCAGGGTCTCATCCAGAAACTTGGACAATTCCTTCCCCCCCGCCCCACAGATGCTGCTTGACTCGCTGAGTTCCTCCAGCAGTTTGTTTTTTTTTGCTCCAGATTCCAGCTTCCACGGTCTTTTGTGTCATCAATTTCAAATACTGTGTTTGGGCCTTCACTGATTAACTTTGTTCAGGCCACACACTTTTCAAAACCTTTATTTCCATTGAAATCAAATGTTACCACAGCAATGTACAGTAAAATCCACGTTATTCAGAATTTAAGCATCCGGCAGCCGTGAGCAACTGTCAAAATAATCGTGGAAAATAAATAAGTAAAAAATGCACAAGTTTAAAATTGGCACCCCTAGCATTTAATTTGCCAATGACACAACATGCAGTCTCAAGCAACCAGCAAATTCACTTATTCGGCTTCTACCAATCCCTATAGATGCCGGATACCGGGGTTTTACTGTAGTTGGATTTCTTTGGAACTTGTTCCTGATCAACTTGGTTTGAGGATCAGTAATTAGCATTCAGGGGATTACTCCACCTTGCTTATACCGTACGTACTTCTGTGGTGTCAGTAATTTTATTTTCTTTTGAACTATTTTCTCAACTACTTACTGTGATCCCTGGACAATTTAATCAAATCACAAAGAAGCTTTTGAAAGCACCGTGTAAAACATTTTTTTGAGTTCAGGATCATTAGAAAGGCAGGGAGGGATGCCTCTTTACTTATGATGATGGAATCTAAATAATTGGATTCACATTAGGTAGCACAGCTGATAGAGTTGGCACCTCATAGCTCCAGTGACCCATGTACAAGATTGAATACCTTTTCATTCTTCAATTCTTGAGCTGACTGCGTCAAGTTAGTTTGTTCTCCCTGGAGCTGTGTGTGTTTCCTATGGGTGCTCCGGTTTCCTCCTATATCCCAAAGATGTGTGGGCTGGTGTGCTATTTAGCTGCTATTAATTGCCCCACAGAGTGTGGGGTGAGTGTTAGGAAGTTAGGGGAATTGGAGAATAAAATGGGATCAGCATAGAATTAGTGCAATGGATGTTTGAGGGTCTGCATGAAGGGCTTGATGGGCCAAAGGACCTATTTCTAAGCTGTATGACTATGTGACAATCTATACTGGACAAATCAGATGAGCATCTCAGGTGCATCTGTTCATTTGCAAGCTTTTTATTACCTGTCAATATAACACCCTGAATTTACTGGGTTTGTGTTGATTATATTAGTAAACACATGATTAAAAGTGTATCAGCAACTTGCAGCAAGGAACGGTCTTGCAAAGCACAAAGATGTTAGATGGTGAATGTTGTTCTACCATTTTCCTCTTAAAAATTGAATCATGCCATCAAAAAGTTGCTGTATTTGTGCCCTGGACACATAACTGAGTTACTTCAGAGAGTTTCATGGTTATGAGGACCATGTTATCAAGGCCACTCAACCTTGGAGGCTATTCCTTCCTATTCTATTTCCTTCTCTATTTCTTCATAGAAGAAAGAATGTTAGGAAAATTTAGAAAAAGTTTTTTTTTAATTAAAGAAATCTTGGTCACTCATTCCACTAAAGTTCCTCAGACCTTTTGGCCTATAATAAATCACAGTTCTAGGAACATGGCACTAAAATAGCTGGAGCCAGAAATTAAAGAAGGAAAACCTCTTTCACGCCACCATAAATGTTCCTGCTGAAAATAATCATTATTCAACCCAGTTCTGATGATCTGTTGTTTAAAAAGCTTTATGTGTGAGAACCCAAGATCAGTGCTCCATCTAAATGGAGATCAGGACACAGAATCAGTATTCAACATCTAAAGTCTGTATCGACTCCATGTTCTTACTTAGCAAGGCTCCACATTGATTCAGAGCATTAAAAAAAATAGGCCAAATGCAATACACCCAAGTTAATGTCTTGATATTTGTACACATATTTATAAGGATCATAAATGTTATTTTGAAAATTGCTAGAGAAGAACGTACAATAAGTGGAATATGAATACGTTATAATGTATTTGTACTTTATACATCGTTCACTTCATTTGTCACTCTGAAGGTCAGAGTCTCTTCCTGGATTGTTTGTTCTCTGACCAGCTGTTTGTAAAAATAAGAAATAACAAGAGATCTTTTCAACTTTGTCCGTTGTCATGTATGTGTTGGGATTGTCTTACTGCTTTTTAGTTATCTTCAAATGCTGCCTTGGTCCCTCATGAACATCTGTGGACATGGGATTTCTGTAATTTCCTGCTGCAAGTGTGACAGAGGTTCACTGAAATGCCAATAGGTAACATTTGCTCCCAGCTCCAATTTCACTCAGTGCCTGAGGAATTCACTGATTGTGCATTTTCATTGAAATCCCCTAAAATCATTTTCTACCAATGATTTTCTTAATCTTCTATACAAATTATACTGCTTTAAACTCTTTGGCTTGGCTTCGCGGACGAAGATTTATGGAGGGGGTAAAAAGTCCACGTCAGCTGCAGGCTCGTTTGTGGCTGACAAGTCCGATGCGGGACAGGCAGACACGGTTGCAGCGACTGCAGGGGAAAATTGGTTGGTTGGGGTTGGGTGTTGGGTTTTTCCTCCTTTGCCTTTTGTCAGTGAGGTGGGCTCTGCGGTCTTCTTCAAAGGAGGTTGCTGCCCGCCGAACTGTGAGGTGCCAAGATGCATGGTTTGAGGCGATATCAGCCCACTGGCGGTGGTCAATGTGGCAGGCACCAAGAGATTTCTTTAGGCAGTCCTTTAAACTATTAGATAATTAAAAACAATTTGGAGGAGTAATTGATACCAAATTATCAGGAAGAGTGCTGGGAAACTTGCGTGGCTGTAGGTTAAAAAAAAATCAGGTAATGTTATCACTCCCACTGTCAACTCAATAGATTTAAAATCATCATTAACTTAATCATTGGGCTGGTTGTCAACATGTAAGATTGACCTGAGAAAAATCAAGTAGGTATTGAACACAATCGCAGTTTACAGACATTGGTTATGTTTGTTTAAGTATAAAGGATTTGTCATCTTGCTGATTGGTGCTCCTGAGGTTTCTGTTTTTGGATATTACTGACAATATTGACTTGGGACTGCAGAGCACTGTATCGGCAATGCCTTTCAGAGGTTGTACCTAGACTTACTAAATGTCTCTGAACTGCCTGATTTGAATGCCAAGGGTCTGATCTTCAGCAGGTCACAGAAGAAAAGGATCACAGCTGATCTTCAAACACACTTTTCCTAACAAGTCTGAAGGGTGTATCAATGCATCAGCGACTGATAAATTTCAATGTCTATGCCTGACTTTACTGACGTGGCTCCAAAGATAGGGAAACCAGCCCATATGTTATTATGGACCTTATGGCACAGAAGCAGGAGCTTGGTCATGGCCTTTGGTTTTCAGGTGCCCAGTGTATTACACACTTCAGAGTTTGAGTCAATGAAGAATTAGAGCATGGGCTGCTGTTCGATGGAGATTAGAGGTGCTGGAGGTGAAGCAATGGAGGTTGCTCAGCTTCCCATCCTTTTTGTGCATTAGCTCATTCCAAAGGGATGCTTTTTTGAAGAGGAGTAATGGCGCTGAAAAGATGGAGAACTTTTCTGCGATGATATATCCTTACATGAGCCTTGTAAGCACTTGGGTTTGGTCTGCTGTGAGCATATAGCTTTGAACCATGGTTTGATTATTATTATTATGTAGAAGTCAATACAGATGAATTTCTGAGAGCAACTAACTTTGAAAAAGATTCTCCCAATACTCTTGATTGAATGTTTGTGGGTTGGGCCTGGATTTTCTGTGGCAGATAACTGGGACATCTCTCTCTATGTATTGCAGTCAGATTTTTCTCTCTTCTTGAAGATGGTCATGATTAGATCATCTCTGACATCCGTTCATGTTTTCCTCTTCCTAAATGAGTGAGACGACGCTCTTAAGTTTGTATCTGAATTTTCCCTCCACCAAGCTTTAGTTTTATCAGAGGTACTATCTGCACCAGGAGCCGTGATGTATCTCGGTTAGCATTTGAGGTTATTGGACTCCCTGTGAGACTGAGATGGTGGTGAAGTTAAACTGAAGAATTTACCATGAGACAGTTTCAATGGCTCATGTCAAGAACAGGAGTGTTCCTGCCAGTGCACAGGTTGCCCCTCTGTTCTCTGGTATTTGGGACTTCAATATTCCAACTAAAACCCCCAAGTAATCACTCTGTGTACAAATCCACATCCCATGATTATCTGCTTCTTGTTACTTCTCTCTTTCACATTTTTCCCCCAAGAGATACAGCACAGTAACAGGCCCTTCTAGTCCACGAAGCCATGCTGGCCAAATGCACAGATTAACCTACAACCCTCCTATGTTTTTGTAGGGTAGAGGAACCAGAGCACCAGGAGGAAAATCCACACAGACGCAGGGAGAACATATAAACTCCTTACAGAGCGAGATTTGAACTCAGGTCTCTGTAATAGCATTGCATTAACCACTATGTGAAGTGTGCAGTATTTATGGGGTGATTTAAGGTGGCACTGGAGGTTATTTGATTTAATTAAGTAAAATTAATTTAATATCTTGGCTTGAATTTTTTCAAGAATTTGCTTGTTCTTACAAATAAAACATTCAATATGTGCTGATATTGCAAATGGACCTTGGCCTTGAGATGCCCATACAGGTAACTTTGCTCCTTAGAAGCTTAATGGGACTTACATTTCAAAAAAACTTTGTGTACGGGATTAACTAACTCCTGGATCTTGTATCATTCTTGTCAAATTAATCCAAGCATTCCCTGATCGAGCAGCCAAGAGTTTCTCCACAGCTTTTAAATAATGAGCTTCTGGAGAAATTAGACACTGCACACTCTGCAGTGCCTATGGGTTACCTTGAGATCGCTGACATTAATTTTTCTGTAGTAGTATATTTATTACCTTTTTTAAATTTTGGGGCCAGAAAAATGGATTAGAACCAGTCATTATCAACCTTATTTTGGCTACAGACCACTTAGAACTCTGCTCAAAGTTTATGGGCCCCCATACCTGTGAAGCAGTCAAGTTTAGTTGGTTTCCTCCATACTTCTATCAACTACATTAAAAAATGTTTTGATTTCGGTCTGTGGCCCCCAGGTGGACCCTGTGGCTCCCGTTGAAAATTATTGGATTATTCAGCCCAGCAGTCACCAGGGATGACAAGGGAAGCCATCCTTACTGGTCACGAATGCTCCCAGTGATTCTTTTATAGCTTTAAATATTTGAAAAAAGTAGTCATGAATCAAAATCATCAGTAAGTATATAATTTTGAGTCTAAAAGTGTGAAAACAGCAACTCATACATACAGCTGTTCTTCAGAGACTACAGCTCTGCCGTCAACACCATTATTCCCTCAGTGCTGGGCATCTGTACCCCACTCTGCGACTGGATCCTTGATTTCCTCATCGGAAGATCAGTCAGTACGAATTGGAAACAGCATCTTCTCCTCACTGGCTATCAACACAGGCACACCTCAAGGATGTGTGCTCAGCCCACTGCTCTACTCACTATACACCTATGACTGGCTAGGCACAATTCCAATGCTTGCTGCAAATTTGCCAATGACACCACAGTTGTCACAAACAACAATTAGGAAGCGTAAAGGAGGGTGAGAGATTTGCTTGCTGAATGGGGTCACATCAACAACCTTGCACTCAACGTTAGCAAAACCAAGGAGTTGATTGTGGACTTCAGGAGAAAATCAGAAGACAATCAAGTCTTCATCGAGAGCTCGGTAGTGGAGAGGGTCAAGAACTTAAAATTCCTGGGTGTCAACATCTCTGAGAATCTGTCCTAGAGCCTCCACGTTGATGCAATCACAAAAGGTGGCTCACCTGCGGCTATACTTTGAGGTTTCTGGGGAAATTCAATATGTCACCAAAGATTCTCGTAAACCTCTACCGGTGTACCATGGAGAGCATTCTGTCTGGTTGCCTCACTATCTAGTATGGAGGCACCAACTCTCAGGACAAGAAAAAACTCCAAAGGGTTGTTAACTCAGCCTGTGACATCACAGGCACCAGACTACATGAGGACACCAGGACATCTACATGAGGTGGTGTTTTAAGAAAGCTGCCTCTCCTCAAGAACCACAACCACCCAGGCCATGCCCTCTTCACTCTGCTACCATTGGGGAAAGGTACAGGAGCCTAAAGACGAAGACTCATTGGCATAAGGACAGCTTCTTCCCCACTGCTGTCAGATTCTTCAATGATCAATGAACCGAAGACATTGCCTTACTTTGACTATTTTTGTTTTTTTGTTGTCAGGTGGTTGAGATGAATGTTTGCACAGTGATGCTGCTACAAAGCAACAAATTCCATGGCTTGTTGATAACAATAAATTCTGATTCTGAAATACTCAGCTCAAGCCAATCATTCTTAAAGTTGCTTGTGGTCTTTTGCACTGAATGAAAACTAAAAATCCACTGCTGTCCAGTATCCTCTATGGAGGAAATCCAGGATCAGTGTGAACAGGCCAAGCAACAGTATCTCTCCTGCACCAATTGGACTAAAAGGTCCTCACTGAATTACACATCGTCAAAATGACTGCGTGAAAGTTAGGGCATAATTTAACTGCACAAGTTTAGATGCCAAATAATTATTAATATTGGAAAAAGCCTGAAAGTTTACACAATCTGGGCCATCACTATTTGATATATCTTCAAGTCAGGCACTAACCTTGAGGGTTTGTCATAAAGTAAACAACAAAAGAAATGAAACATCCCCCTTGTGACTGGATAAAGGAGAACCTCCATTGTCACTGCTGGTTGTCAGAACTCATCAGTATGTAATCAGAACTTGCATTTTATATGTATGAATGATTATGACCCTTTGGAAAAAACTCCACAGAAATATCTATGTCAATATTATTTTAAAAAATGACAAATCAATTATGCTGATAATAAATTACTTCCATACATGAGTGCTACTTAGAGAATGAGATAAATTAGCATTCTAGACAAGGTCATATGCTGCAAAGTCACATGGAGCTCATGTTGGTAGTTGGTATTTTTCTAGATTATTTTATTTTCATATAACAGAAAACGATATCACACAAAATTTCCTTTAGTCTACTATAAGGCAGCCAAATATTCACTATCTGCAAATAAAAATTACCCAGCACCCCTTACATGCAGAGAAAGAGAAGCGAAAGACAGTCCCCTCAGTGACACTGAATATCTATGATTTTGCCTCCAACACTCCTGGAGCCTCTGCAGCCACAGCCTCAGTCCAAACCATCAGCAACCCGAGCTCCCCTGACAGGGGAGTCTCTAACATTCTCTGGCATCCCAGTTCCGATTCCTTTAATTGGAACAGAATTTTTTTTCAACAACAGCTCAAATCATGAACAGATTTCAATGGAAGAAAAGTTATGTAGATTGTAGAAATGCCTGCTTTTGTACTGATTATGTCTGCAAAGATTTGTGCCAGGCTGTTCATTCGTCGTCTCTCCCTGAAGACTTAAATCATTTGCTTTTTTACAAATCTGGTAAACTAGTTTTCTGCTAAACTTATCCAAACATTAATTTGTACTAGATTTCACTTTGATGACTCAAGTACTTGGATCAATTTTGTCAATTCTCCTATAATGACAAATCCAGTTTCATCAAAATGAGTTTTTGAACATACAACACTAAATTAATCTATGCTGATGTCTTCAAATATAAATGTTTTGCAACCTTGCAAGGGCAATATCCTTCATGGCATCTGATGGAAATACAGCAACTAGAAGAATATTAAAAATAAAAATGGTAAATGATGGTTTATGATTTTAAAAACAAGTGCCTTAAACCGTTCTATTAACATCTTTAATTATCTTGGAAAATTCTTGCTGAGTGGAATGCAAAAATAAATAAATGGCTTGGTTCCAAAATTGGAGCTATAGATCATGTATAAATGTTGGCAAAAATGTTCCTTGACTGAAGCATTTTTGATTTAATTAAATATGAATAACATTTATAGGATATTTGTATTGATTTATTTTTATAATGGCAAAATCCATGGTAGTCTGTCACTCCCACTGTTAGAAAAAGAGGAGTCATTGTTTAGTGAACTTTAGGACATCGAACGCTGCAGCACAGTACTGGCCCTTTGGCCCTCAAAGTTGTGCTGACGCATATTCCTTAAAAAATAAACCCTGTAACCCTTTATTTTTCTTCCATCCATATGCCTAAGAGTTTCTTAAATGCCCCTAATGTTTCAGCACTTCCAGGTACCCACAACTTCTTGTAAAAAAAATACTCCTGATATCTCACCGAAACTTTCCTCCTTTCACTTTGTACATGTCCTCTGGTGTTTGCTGTTCCTGCCCTGAGAAAAAGGCATCAGCTGTCCACCCTATCTATTCCTCTGAAAAGCTTGTAGATCTCAATTAAGTCTCAACTCATCCCTCTACGTTCCAAAGAGAATATTTCCAGCTCTGCTAACCTTGTCTCACAAGACTCCAATCCAGGTAACATCCTGGTAAATCTCCTCTGTACCCTCTCCATAACTTTCACATCCTTCCTATAATGAAGTGACCAGAACTGAGTACAATACTCCAAGTGTGGTCTCACCAGAGATTTGTAGTTGCAACATCTCTCAACTCTTGAACTCAAACCCCTTATTAATGAAGACCAGCATCCCATAGGCCCTTTTAATTATCCTATCACCCTGCCCAGCACCCGCAAGGAATGGATGGATTTGGACCCGAAGGTCCCTTTGTTCATCCACACTCTGAAGTAACTGACCATTAACCCGATACTCATCCTACTGGTTTGTCCTTCCAAAATGCATCACTTCATACTTGAACTCCATCTGCCACTTTGAAGGCAGGAAAGAGCTAATCCCACTTCTGGCAAATGGGAACAAGCCATTCACATACTAAAGGTTGTGGGACCGTATTTTAGTCCAGATGTTTGAGGCTCCCTTGAGTGTTCCTCTTCTGGTTCATGAATCATTTTATTACATTTGCTCTCTATTCTAGCCTGTCATGCTAATGACCCCTATGCATGTCATGTAGTGAGACTGAGATTATTTCAAATGCAGACAGAATACTTTCCCTACTAGGCTCTGCTTTCTACATTGCAAGCCGTTGGCACAGAAAGCGTTTCATGACTTTCTGATGAAGTCCCTCATGGAGGACCTTGTCAAATGCCTTTACAAAATCCACATAGACCACATCTACTGTCCTACCCTCATCAATTTCCTTTGTTACCTCTTCAACTCAACTAGGTTCGTGCTCTTCATAAATCCATGCTATTCTCAAGTAGACTGTACTTCTCTATATACTCATAGATTCTATCCTTTAGAATCCTCTCCAATAGTTTGCACATCACTGATGCAAGACTCACCCATCTATAATTCCCAGGATTCTTTTTTTTTTTAAGAACAAGGGGACCACATTTGCCATTCTCTGTAACGTCCCCTGCGGCCAAAGAGGACTATCATAGCCACTGCCCCAGTGATCTCTTCCCTCACTTCCCACAGTAACCTAGGGTATAACACATCCAGCCCTGGGGACTTATCAATCTTAATATTTTTAAGAATATCCAACACTTTCTCTTCCTTAATCTCAACATTGTCCAGCACACAAGCCTGTTGTATTCCAACCTCGCCCTGATGCAGGTCCTTCCCTTGTGAATACTGAAGCGAAGTATTCATTTAAGACCTCCCCAACCTCCTCTGCCTCCAGGCATGTTGCCTCCTTTATCATCCTTCTGTTCTTCACATATACGCATAGAACGCCTTAGAAGTTCTCTTTAATCCTACTTGCCAAGTACTCATCATGAGCCCTTCCCATATCTAATGAATGCTTCCTTCTTCCTCTTGACTAGCTGCCTCAGCTGTTTCGTCAACCATGGTTCCCATTTCCTACCATCTTTACTTTATCCCAGTGAATCTATTTGGCTACTGATGTAAATCCATTCAATATCAGCTGCTTGTCCTCTATTGAGGCAAAAGAAACATAGACTACTGGAAATGAAGTAACTATGCCAGTGGAGTGAAATGAGCATATCGTGAATCAGCAATTTTACACAATGTACATTGCAGACTGATAAATTTGGCATGATAAATTCCTCCTTGTATGGAGGGGAGTTGAATTCATGGGAGTTGATGAATATATGGAGAGAATTTAAAAAAATAAATCGAATCTTCACTGACACCTTCTCAACATTTCAAAATGCAATTAATTCTATTGCTGAAATCTACCATCAATATCTTACTCGTATTTAAGTTGTGTGATTTCTGTAGCAACTTTAAACATTGCAGAATGACGTCTTTGCCACTGAATATCTGTATTGTTCAAATGAACAATGGTACACTTAAATGGAACTAAAATCTGATAGCTGTTGAGAATGTAGGGAGAATAACATGGGATTAATGTCAATTGATGTTTGGCACAAACTTAGTACACTGACGGGCCTGTTTCCCTGCCGTATCTCTATGACTCTGTTTTATCAAATGAAGAAAGGTCAGAAAACTGGATTTTGGAGATCGGAATCAGGTTTATTATCATTAAAATGTCATGAAATCTGTTGTTTTGCGGCAGTAGAACAAGGTGGAAAATTACTATGAATTACAATTTATGACCATTGTCTGTTTAAAAATCTGACTGCAGAGGGGAAGAAGCTGTTTTTGTAACACTGAATGTGTCTCTTCAGGCTCCTGTATCTCTTTCCTGGTGGTAGCAGTGAGAAAAAGGAAGGGCCTGGGTGGGGAGGGTCCTTGATGATAGAAGCTGCTTTCTTGAGGCACTGCCTCTTAAGATGTCCTTAAAGGAGTGGTCTAATGCCCATGATGATGCTGGCTAAGTTTACAATCATCTGTAGTCTGTTCCTGCCCTGTGCATTGGGATCTCCATACCAGAGAGTGATGCAACCATTCAGAATGCTCTCTATGGTAATCCTGTAGAAATTTGCAAGAGTCTTTGGTGACATACCAAATCTCTTTTAAACTCAATGAAATATAGCCGCTGGCGTGCCTTCTTCATGATTGCATTGACATTATGGTCCTAGGATACATCTTCAGAGATATGGACATCCAGGAATTTGAATAGCAAAGCAGGAAATACTTAACTATTAAAAGCTATTTATGGTGCTGCACCTTCTATGAATAGAGTGATGGCTTTTACAAATACACTGAATTATCAACAGATTGTGATTAATCCATTTACAAATTCAAGATTGTGAATATTAAGGGAACACATTGCAAAACAGAGAAAAAAATTGTCACATGACCACTCCAGATTGACTCAAAGTGATGAAATGAACTGAACACACCTGGTTGAGTATACAATTTAACTCTGAACACCACGACATATCTGAAAGCCCAGGTAACAAATGAAAAGCAAAACACACTGAAAACAGAGTGCAAAAGAGCCACTTGATAGAAGCACTGAGATTGTCATGTAAACTAAAACAAATTCTAACTACAGCTGCACTGGTCTTTTTGAAATCTATGTAAGATTGTTCTTTAAATTAAGTTGATCCTGATCCATGTATGATCAAGAAATACTCTTCAAACAAGTCAGCATTTGAATGGTACAGAAATCATGTATTGTTCTGTAAAAAGAAAATTAGCTTGTAAGTTAAAAAAGTGTTTATTTTATTCTGAGTCTACTTAACTTTTATGTAAACTATGCGAAGACTCAAAATCAACAAGCTTCATTAAGTTGGCATATCTGCAATTTATTAACAGCTACTTCAGTACCACACACATCACAATTCAGTATATCTTTACAAGTCAAACCTTACACACAGCTGTACACTCCAAGTTATGGAAATAATCAGGAACTTAAATGATAGGAGGCAAAATATCATGGGTCCAATTACAATAAAAATGGCTATTTATATCAATCAAGTTTACAACTTTCCCATCCTTGTTGATGCAGACATATTCACATTTCCAACATTATTTTCACTGAAATTACTACCAATACATTTACAAACTAAAATACATATGTACAGTCTCCATTTCTTATACATACAATTTCAAGCCACTGGAAAAGTAAATGGCATCTATATCTATATTAAATTACTCAACACCCATTTCAAGTGTTTGCCAGCAAAAAACATTAGCACCTTGTATTGACAAAATGTGCATATTACATAATTACAAAGTAAAATACAAAACAGAAGGTCACTTGATTTATCAAGTACAATACATTCTGTAACAAACTGTAAATAGTAATCTAAGAAAGCTATAAAGAAAAAGAAAGTTAATCTACAGGGGAGAGAGAAGTTGAAATAAGAACAAAAATAACGCATCTGAAATGTAGTTAGTGTGGACAGTTCTGTCACAAGTATCTTGCGTTCCCCCCCCCCCCACCACTTCAAACCTGACACGTAATGACAATTTACTAAAGGGAGCTGAGTTATTAAGGCAAATCTATCTACAACTTAATTCAATGGGATACATCTGGAGTGAATCAGTTCTAAAAATATCCACAATCCACACATGAAACTGCCAATTTTTAAAAAATAGACTGTTCAGACACTCAAAGGCTACAAATACCTCACATCTTTAAAACCTTGATCTGACAGGAGGCTATTGTATTTGTTAGTGTTAAAGCAAAATGATTAAAAAACCTAAATAAGAAAAAAAAAGTTGTAGGGTTAATGAAATGTTATGTTCCTTCAAAATTTCTTTGATCCTTTGTTGTTGTAGTCCTGCTTCTCAGTTGTTCGATGTTAAAACTATGAGGATTAATAATCTGTGCCCATTGTTTTGGTCTACTGCTCACTCATTGCTAATAGCATGCAGGCTTGCAAAGATATTGGTATGTCCAGCTCAATACTCTAAAACAAGAGAAATGCTAAAACAAGAGAACTTGTTCTAAAACTTGATTATCTATGCAAAATATAAAATTAATGGATACACAACTGCAGCATTAATCTGAACAGTTAAATACAGGAGCAAAATAATTGTGCAAACAAGGTCATCACATCAAAGCTATACTGCAGTGTTTGTCATAAAGCAAACTGCAGGATAATTATTCATACTTCGGAGATTTATATAGGCTCCAAAAATTAAAGCTTTTATCATACTTTTGACCATCCTGCAAGTAAACATTTCCATATTTAAAACAAACGCTCATCTGGGTTAATTTCCAGAAAAAAAATACAAGTTAAAGAATGATTGGTGGCAACAATAATAAATAAAACAGGAGGAAAACTGAAATACAAAATGTATCTCAGAAATGAACTAAAATATAACATTGTGGTATTTGTACACACTTTTGAATTGATTTGCAGAGAGCACAACTTGGAAGGGCCAATCCACATTCATGAATTGAGCAATGAAAGTATCCATGAAGCTTAGTGCAACAGGCAGAAGTGGAGCTCGTCTTGCTGCACGTTAGATATCATAGCCAATTATAAAACAACTATGAGAAAATTAGATTAAATGGCAAGGATAGTGACTTGAAATTTGCTATGAAATAGATTTGACCTCTTCAATTAATGTTTCATTGCAATATGCTTGCAGATTAGCACATCTATTTTTTACATTAGTTCACTGTAATAAACTTGTAAATCAAGGCCACTTATCTCAAAACTATTCCTGAACTGTAACATGATGTGGTGTGGTTGTATATTAACACTTGGTGTCTCTTCTTCTTGGGACATTGAAGGCCATTCAATTCCATCAGTTTAATAATCATCCAACTTGTTAAACTATTAAACTTGTTAAACATGCTCCCAGAAAGTTAATTTTCAGGAACAGAACAGGCATCAACACCATCTTTTGACAGCTTGTGTAATTCAAGCAGAGGCTTGTTACAACTTTGCAAAGAATATTAATAATGACAAGTTTTAAAATTTAACACTTTTCAAATGCATTTCATGTCAGGTCACACTACTCACTTTCTCCTACCAAATCACCTTGCGAACATAAAATAATTCTTATCTTTCAGAGCTGCAGATCAAATGATTCCACTGCTCTGAAGGTAGTAAGTTTGTCTTATCTGTAACAAACCAAGTGCATGAGTAAAGTGATGCCTTTTTCAAATACACTGAATTATCAACAGATTGTGATAAATCCATTTACAAATTCAAGATTGTGAATATTAAGGGAACATATTGCAAAACAGAAAAAAAAATCATGATCACTCCAAATTGATTCAAAGCGATGAAATGAACTAAACACACCTGGTTGAGTATACAATTTGACTCTGAACACAACATATCCAAAAGCCCAGATAACAAGTGAAAAGTAAAATACACTGAAAGCAGAGTACAAAAATACTAAATAAAACATGTTAACAAGTTTCAATTACCAAAAACAGTAAGGGCAATTTTGCCTGTACACTGCAAGTAGCTAACAGTTCAAGATGTATGTGAACATCAACTCTGGTACATGTGGAATTAACAGAAACATGGATGGAAAACAAGTCTGAACCAGATCTCTGAACCTTTCACTCCCATCGCAAAAAAACTATCCAACTCTTTCTTCCTAAAACAACCATCCAACTGATTCCCATAGTGCAATGGAATATTAAATCTTTTTACATACACGGGTAAACAATCAGCCAGACTCCAACAAGTTGTATATCACAGAATCTGCTACATAACACGAGATAATTTGCACACACAAAAATCTTGTTAACTTTCAGTAAATTTGAAATTACCATTTAGTTTTGCCTTAAATGCCTTAAATGTCTTCTGGAAAATTGTGACATTTTGCAGTGATGGCTTAGAATGCGTGTCAGTGCAGCTTTTAGATATCTGTATGGCTCCATTTTGAGAGTAATCTTCTTATAAATTATGGAAAATTACATTACAGGACACAATTTAAGATATCATAGTGGGCAATATAGTCTTAAAAATGGTGCCAGGGCAAGTTACAATCTTGCTACAAATAACCATCTAAAAGTTCCATTCACAAAGCTCAAAGGATCTCAGGATTCGCAAAGTTTTACAACGTAAATTTGATTTTTTTTCCATTTATAAATACATAATACTTATCTGGATTGCAGTACAAAGTATCAAGCCAACTTTTGCTCCACATGTTTAGAGGACAGTTGAATAGAAAGTTAACAAAGCATTAGTCTGCAACTCGTTTCATTCTGTCCACACTGTTGATCAGCTGATGTTGACAATTGTTGCTGAGTAACAAATCTTACCAATTTAGTAGACATCATCCATTAACCAGATTTGTTTTAAACAAAAGTTATACACAAGTTCATTTAACTATATAGAACATCAATATTTAAATTCTGGTTGTATAAAAGTGCAAAACTTTAGTGTTTAACCAATTTTTTTTTCCAGAATATCCAATCTTTAAAGTTTGGTAAACCAAATGCTTACTTTGGAAACCATACCCATGAAAATTACCTATCCTACACAGAATTCCAGTTTAATTTCATTTAACCAAAATGCACTTAAAACAGCGTCAGGCAATGCAGCCAGGCATTGAGTTTTAGCATCAGCGATTTGGCTGAATCTGCAGTGCCACTGATTTATAGACTATTTTATTAAGTTTCTGCTCAAACAGGCCACCTCTTTGGGTCTTATAGCAGGTGCTATTGTGATGAATTTGGTAGATACATTGGCCCACTAAAAAGTAACATTAAGTTGATAACAACACAACCTCAATTGATTAGGATGGCAACAACTGTCATCTAGCAAAGAAACTACAGAGAAGTAATTTTAACCATTCTCTCATGTTTCCAATTAACAGCTCTTGAAAAATAAGGTAAAAGAAGGGAACTATTTTCAAAATAAATGCTTTTAACTCAAAAATTAAGTAACAATTTTTGAATGGGAGAAATACACAGCTCTGGGGTTGGGTAGTACTGTAAAATGTAGGGGTTTCTTTTGAAGGTAGGAAAGAAGAATTATAAACTGAAATATGAATATAATTTTTAAAGTTCCTCTCAAATAAATACTGTAGCAGTCAGATGAAAAGGCATATATCACAAGTTCACTTTGGTGCCAAGGTTTGAATTGTACTAGGACTTCTGCTCACTTGCTGTTATCTGCTGTGATGGACTTTCCGGCTTCAGAATCTGGTACGTGATGAGGTATTCTGGATAAGCCTGGGTAAATATATGCAAGTGTTACAATGATCCAAAAGCAAAAGAACAAGGACAATGAATAACATTAAATCTGGTATTTGATTAATTAAATTTACAGTCATAGAACAGGCCTTTCAGCCCAACTAATCCATGCTGACCAATATGGTATTCTGACTTATTCCATTAGCCTAGACTTGGCCAGTATCACTGCAAATAGTCATAAGATCAACAAATTCATTGACTTCAACAAAAGGAGAAATGGTGACCAGAATACATGGAAATTCTTTGCATTCTAACTGATGTTTGGAAGTTTTTGAGATCTATCTAGAAAATTCAAGGATTCTAGTGACACCACATTGAAGAATTTCCAATGGGGAACAATACTGTCTCCGTTGCTGGTCACGTCAAAATGTTATCAGATACCATTACACTATTTCAAAGCTATATCACCTTACAAGTGACTAAAATTATACACTACCTCAAGATGGACAGTGGTCACAAAAAAAAATGAAATAAGCTGAAGTTCCATGTGACATACAACATAAAATTTTAAATTAAATAACAAATGAGCATACAGCACGGTAACAGGCCCTTTCAGACCATGTGTCCACGCCACCTAATTAACCAACAACCCCCTGTACATTTTGAAGGGTTGGAAAAAACCAGAGCAGCTGGAGGAAACCCATGCAGACATGGGGAGAACATACAAACTCCTTTCAGACAGTGCAGGACTTGAATCCTGGTTCCAGTTGCTGGTGCTGTAACAGCGTTGCGCCAACTGCTACACTAAACATGACGCCCATGGACAAGAGATGTACAAAACAATAGCCTGAGATGAATAAATTAATGCAGATACATGGTTATAATAAAGTTTAACTGGAAGAATTTTCAGCTTTCATGAGACCCACTTTTGATAGTAGTTTTGGTCATTTAATGTGCATACTTAACATTTTTCTATAGCTGAAGAGCATTTAATCACCAGTTGATGGGTACCTGTTCTCCTCTGTAGATAACATATTCAGCGTAAGCAAGTCCATTGACACTTGGCCTCCCAATTACAGAATGATGTCCTGGTGGGGCATGAGCCATCTTCATGGCACTAAACTGTAAAAATGACTTCCCAAGTGTAACTCTACAGAAGAGCATTTGCCTGCAATTGAAATAAACAAATTTATGGACCAAATTTTACATTATTTTTCAAACATGGAAATTGCCTAATCCCACAGCTGATTACAATGGCATCTCAGGTACTTCACAAAAATTTAATGTGGACGAAGATCAATCTTATACACCTGGTGTGTTATGAATCATCAGAGAACATAATTCAGTTACACAGATAGCGGGAAAGGATTTACGACGACTATGACTTGGAGATTTTCAACATCTCTGGAGCATGAAGTTCTTGCGCACTGTCGCTTACTAAGCACCTTTAAGATTTCAGGGGACATTCCAAAATGCTTTACATCCAAGTACTTTGTAACACCAATTTGAATGTCATACCAATTTGAATACAACAGATTCCTCAAAAAAACAGAGATTATGACCAAATAATGTGATTTGGTTTATCAGGGGCAAGTACTGACTATATGACATGAAGTAACACACTGAAATATTTTCTTTACACTATTTGAACAATGTTGCCTTTACCTATGGCATATATAACATGATCGATCCTTGTGAGTTGGACATCCTGTACCTCCTCCAATGCCATAAACATACTGATTGCTTTTTGAAGAATTTTCTGCAAAGTAAATGCCTGCACCAAACATCCCACCAATGTAAGCATGTCTTTCATCAAATCCTTTATAAATGATTGCATTAATGAATGGAGAACCTGGAAAGAAAATTCAAAAGTCAAGTTTGCTTAGTTTTGACCACCCATCAACAGTAAATAAAAAGCCATTTGTCCACTTTGTTTGTTGCCCATACTGCAACTGCAGTGGTTAAATAATTGAAACATAAATAATAAAATAAGAAACAGGAACACGCGTGGGCCATTTTCCCTAATGAGCCTAACCTGCCCAAGAATCATAGTTTAAGAAGGGTTAAAATAAGGAGTAATTTCTTAAGTGGGTAATGAAGCTTCCCTAGAGAGCTGGAGCGGCTTAATTATTGTGTTCAAAACAGAAACTATTTTTAAGGGATTTAAACAAATCAAAGGATATGTCTGACTGCTGCTCCCGTGCGGAGGGACAGAGGCTGTAGCTGGACACACTCGCTGCCCAAGGCATTGTCAGGGACACTTCCTTCTGATCAGCCCAGTGTGACAGGAGGTGCGGTCCCTGCATTCAACCCTCTCCCCTTCCCTCACTGACCCGATAGTGGGGAGACAAGGTCCCGGGCCAGACCTTGCCCGGACCTTGGTGCTGCTCACCCTCCTCCCCAAGGCCACACTCACACCCCGGCAGCACCTCCACCTCAGAGCAGCATGGCTCCAACAAGGAGCAAGACTACGCCCTGGGCACCAAGCACTTGGGATCCACCCCCCCAGTCACTCCCGCTCAGCCTGGGACAAGTCTCACTTCCGCCCCCGGGCCAAGGACACAGCCTGCTCCATGGACTGGCCCGCTGCTGAGGGAATGGCATTCAATGACACTTGTGGGCATTGTGTCATTAGTGCGCACATCTTGGCTGGGACAAGCCATCATGTGACGGGGTGGCAGCAGCCTCGAAGGGGCTGAGTGAGTTGTCAATCAGAGGAGTGGCAGGGGCTTAACAGAGAACTCACTCAGCTTCTCATGGCCCTGTGCCAGGTTGATGTAGGCCTTGGTGGTGCAATCTGGGTCAGCCATCTGGCGAGCCGTTTTGGACTGGGCCTCGACGAAGCACAGCATGTCCTCGTACTTGAATTGATAGCTTACAAGCATTTAGCGCAGGGCCTCGTAGCCTACACTACTTTTGCTATTAGGTCAATCTGGCGCTGTCCATTGGGGAGAAGGTTTAAAAGTATGAAAGTGTGCAAAATTCTAACGCTATCTTGCTGCTCTTGCTCAGTGTTCAATCTTTCTTTTCATTGCAATCCTATACTCTGTAAATTGTGGTCTTACATGACTGAGATAACCTGTTAGTCTGCTCTCAGAAGAATCCTTCTCTACATTAGATATTTTGTGACAAATAAACTTGCTCTTCTTGCCAACTGGATAGAACATTTTTATTCATAACCCATTTAAAAAAATCTGTTAACTAACTTTCAGTCCATGCTAGCACATTACCCTAAATTTTCATCCTTTGTGTGGTGCTTCAAAAAATAAAATTTGTGAAAAATTCAAACATACTACATCCACTATTTCCTCCTTGATAACTATTTTCAATATATTCCCACAGATATCCAGTAATTTTCAGAACTCAATTTACAATTTCTGAATCCATATCAACTCTATAGGTTTCTTGATACCACCACCCCCCCCCCCCCCCCCCGCATTAGAGACAAGCAAATTCAATAAAATTAAATGCTATGTCTAAAAAAATTAGTTGGTGAAATGCTCTTGAAGAACTAAATCTATTGCTTTTATCATTTTGGTTTTTTAAACTTTGCAATAGTCACCGAGTTCTGTTTTGGTGCAGAATTCATGTACATCTGGATCAAGTACTGATTCAGGAAGAGAACTTGCAATACCACTGGTCATCCTATGACAGGCAGCAACTACATGACAAACTCACTAGATTAACAGTGGGTATCTGGCATTTACAAATAAAGCCTAATCTTATACCAATAATATTTATACATATTGTTGGCCAAAGCAGACCTGAATTTCCTAAAGGGGAACAGCAGACTACATATAGGCAAAGGGCTTTTTCTGGTACAGAACAAACATTATATTGATCTTGAAGTTAATTGTTTGAAGCAAATTTAAAAAAAATTGTTCAGAAAGCATTGACTGATAACCTGGAATCACCATGCAATCATGATGTACATTTTTTCTGCAAGTTAAGACACTGATGGCAAAACCCGAGGATTGGAGAATGGCAAATGTAGTCCCCTTGTTTAAAAATAGGCAAAAGGGAGAATCCTGGGAATTATAGACCGGTGAGTCTTAAGTTAGTGGTGTGTAAACTAATGGAGAGGATTCTTAAGGATAGGATCTATGAGCTTTTGGAGAAGAACAGTCTACTCAAGGATAGTCAGCATGGCTTTGTGAAGGGAAGGTCATGCCTCACGAGTCTAATTGAGTTTTTTGAGGAGTTACAAAAGAAATGTATGGGACGGCACAGCATCGAGGGACGGAGGGCCTGTAATGTGTTGTATTGTTCTAAGTTCTATCTCATTTTTTATATTTGCTAATGTTTCTCCTGTCTATTCAGTGAAAGTTTATTCATTAACTGAAATGCTTAAGGGAAAATTGTTGTGATATTTGATTTCATAATTGAAAAACTCCTCAACTTAGTTTGGATGCGAGGGAAAATCAAAATATTAGGGCTCCAGATTTTACACAGAGCATCATATTTGCATGAATTGATCTGAAGCAGCCTAGCATGCTTGGGCCAAATTATATGAACAGAGTAGGTAATTTAAAAAGCAGTAAACAGATGAATCACAATTTTCTGTGACATTAAGCAGGCACATTTTAGACTCACCATGAAAGAGGACCCTTTCATTGTGGTGATTGTGGTTTTCCTCTGCCACCTCCTTCTGTCGGTGAATGAACCGCTCCCGAAGTTTCTTGTTCACTACTTTCTGAATCTGACAAACATAATAAAACATGTGCCTTGTTCTAATACAATGCCTTTACCCATTATGTCCTGGGATGTGGGTGTCAACAGCAAAACCAGAATTTATTAACTACTGGATGAAACATTCTAGTTTTGAAACAAAGCAGCTGCCACAACTGGGAACAAACGAGTTATCTTGAGAGGGTAGCAAAGAAACAATAATCCTGTGGGTCTGGAATTGAATAGTTGTTTTTGTAACATATAATGAAATACAGTGGAAAAAGTTTGCTTTGCTTGCTATCAGGCAAGTCAACCTCAACATAGTATAGCAGGTAGTTCAATAATAACCTACAATAAAAATAAAATTGTAGAGAACAGTCACAAAACAAAAGTGCAGAATATAATGTAACAGTAAACACAGTTGAATAGTGCAAGGCATCATATCCTAGTGGGAGATCCATTCAAGAATCTGATAACAGCAGCAAAGAAACTCATTGAATTTGGAGCTGCATAAATTCAAACTTGTGCATCTTCTGCACAAGAAGAGGAGGAAGACGAAAGTGTGACTGGGTGGGATGCGTCCTTTGATGTGTTGGGAACTTTCCCAAGACAGTGTGAAAATGACAAGGTCAATGGAAGAGAGGTTTGTCTGTGTTATGGCTTGAGCTGTGTTCACAAATTTTTGCAGGTTCTTGTAGTCTTGGGCAGAATATTTCCATACCAATCTAATGATGCATCTGTATAGGATCCTTTCTACATGACATCTTTTAAAATTTGTGAGGGACTCCGAAGACATGCTGAATTTTCTCAAGGCTCTGAAGAAGTAGAGGCATTGGTGCGTTTTCTTCGCTGTAGCATCAGCATGGGTTAAGGCAGGACAGATTGTTGGCGATATCTATTCCTAAAAACTTACAAGTTGTCCAGCATTCCACTTCAGCATCGTTGATACAAACAAAGCTCTGAAAACATTCTCTTCCATAAATAACATTAGAAAAAGACTCTCTCCTTGCAAGTTCTGGTACAATAAAATTACAATACCACAAAAATGAAAATGTGGCCAACATGAAATGATAGCTACAATAACCTTTTTGTATAGAATATGTAACATTTGGATAGCAGGTATGAGCAATTTCAACTTTAGAAGACCATGTCCTAGTAGCGACAAGCCACAAATAATCAATAGTTAAACTCACTTAAAATTCACAAGAATTCAAAACCTTTAAAGCCTATTAAAAATACTACGGTTAATTTAAAATACTAGAAAAATGAAATGAAAATAGTTGAATATTAGAAACATTTTCCTGTGGAATATATTTGGAGAATTACAGGAAGTTGACACACTGCTGCCAAACTCCACAATGTAGCACTATTGGACAACAATGACCAAATAACTCACAGCAGGTTCAGGACTTTAGGCTCATGTATGTTAATGTGGGAGTACTGAGCTTCCCTGACCGTCTAAGAGGGAACTGCAGACTATTCCAGATAAAGTCTCAGTGGGGTGGGTCCAAGTTAAAATCAGAGAAAAAGTACTGAAGTTCAGGATATATACAACTTCGTTGGAGTCAGATCAACATTCCACATTATGATTTTCTTAAAATTTGTTCACAGATATGGACATTACTGCAATCGTCAGCATTTATTGTTGTACATTTTGGAATCCAAATTAAAAATAAGTGCCAGATAGTCGGCATCTATGAAAAGTGAACGTTAATGTTGCACATCAAAGACCCTTTATCAGAAATTATTTTATTTCAGCATTTATTGTTCTTTGCAAATTGTTCTTGAACTGTTTGGCAAATCTGATAATTTCAAAGAGTAGTCAAGAATTAATCAGGGGGGTGGGGGGGAGCTGAAATACATTCAGCCCATAGTCAGAAAAAGGATAGCAGATTTATTTTCCCAAATGTTATTTTGTGGTGTTAGTTACTAACAATATATTCCAAATGGATTTGATTATCTAAATTTAAGTTATTTTACTGGGTTAATGCTCAGGCCTCTGGTTACTACCATATCCTGATGCATCTTTAAATCCAATACTGTCTCAACAATTAGTGCAAAGAATGAAACAGTCTTCATACACCAAAGTCATGAAATTGACTCACTTCAATTTAATAAAATTTTACATCAAGAATTCTCAAAAAAATTAAAACTCAAATAACCATGTAAAATATTGAACATTAAAACATTGGTAGTTGAATGTAATTTCTTACCTTAATGATATGGTATCTATTAAAAACTCCACCTGCTGTCCCACCATCTCTGTGTTCACGGATTGTACTTTGCATCTAAATGACATCAGCTTTGTTAGTGACCATTTGTGTGTAATGGGATCAGACATTGAAATTAATATGCTGGACATGATGACAAGAGATTGAGGACACAAGGACAGGTATTTTCATTTTTTTTTAATATACAGTATGTTTGGGACAAATATACTTTTTTCCTTTATTTGCTCCTGTGCTCCTCAATTTTAAATTTGTAATCAAACAATTAACATAGAATTAAAGTACATTTTCCAGATTTTATTCAATGTTATTTGTATACATTTTGGTTTGACCATGTAGAAATTATACATAGTCCCCTCATTTCAGAACACCATAATGTTTGGGAGATTTACAGATGTTTGCAAGTACTTAGGTATGTTTAATTGCTTCATTGGTGCAGGTATAAGAAAGCTCGGCTTGCTTCTAAGCTTTTGATCACCTTTGGAGTCTGTACTTGCCATTTTTCAAGGTGAGGACTAGAATTGTGCCAATGCAAGTCAAAGAAGCCAGT
The DNA here is from genome assembly GCF_036971445.1 of Narcine bancroftii. Taxonomy (NCBI): domain Eukaryota; kingdom Metazoa; phylum Chordata; class Chondrichthyes; order Torpediniformes; family Narcinidae; genus Narcine; species Narcine bancroftii. Next base: position 45,280,844 of record NC_091469.1, read on the forward strand.
GAGTCTGAACAACACGAATAAAACAGTTAAGAGACCTCGCCCAAACATTAGGATGGCCAAAATCAACAGTATGGAACATCATTAATAAGAAAGAACGTACTGGTGAGCTCTGGAATCGCAAAGGGACTGGTATTCCAAGGAAGACCTCCTTTGCTGGTGACAGAATAATTCTCATCATAATGAAGAACAAACCCCAAACACACGTCCAACAGATCACAAACACTCTTCAGGAGGCACATGTGGATATGTCAATGTTTTCTGTGTGCAGAAGATTTCATGAACATAAAACCAGAGGCTACATTGCAAAACGCAAACCATTAGTTAACCACAGAAGCAGGATGGCCAGATTATAGTTTGCCAAGAAGTATTTAAGAGAGATTTCAGAATTCTGGAAAAAGGTCAGATGAGACTAAGATTAACCTGTATCTGAGCGATGGCAAGAGCAAAGTGTGGAGGAGTAAATGAACTGCCCAAGATTTAAAGCATACCACCATTGCCATGGGTTTCATCTTGCAGTGTAGTCTCTGTAGATCTGTTTATGAAGTCTTCTGCAGACAGTTCCACACCTGCCTCCTGAAAAGTGTTTCTGATTTGTCGGAAATACATTTGGAGATTTTTGATTATGATGAGAATTCTGCTGTCATCAGCAGTGGAGTCTTCTTGGAATACTTGTGCCTTTGCAATTACTGAGCTCACCAGTACGCTCTTTCTTTTTAATAATGTTTCACCTCATAATAGCTTCTTTGACTTTCAATAACACAATCCTGGTCCTCATGTTGAAAAATGGCAACTACAGATTCCGAAGATGATTAGAAGCCTAGCTCTCTTATACCTGCACCAATGAAGCAATTAAACATACCTGAGTATTCTCAAACACCTGAGAAGTCAAATGTTCTAAACATTATTTTACTCTCCAAAAATGCTATAATTTCTACACGATCAAACCAAAATGTATACAAATAACCTTGAATAAAATCTGGAACATGCACTTTATTTCATGTGAATTGTTTGATTACAAATTTAAAATTGTGAAGCACAGGGGTAAATAAAGGAAAAAGTGTCTTTATCCCAAACATTATGGAAGACACTGTATAACAACTGCCTTTAAATATCACAATCAAGTGTCGCAATATCACAGAGAATGAAGTACTTTGAAGTGCAGTCACCTGTTAACACTAGTTTACTCATTTAACCACTTTGCTGTAGCCTTGCAAATTTTTCCCCACCATATATTTATCCAATTCTCTCTTGAGGGACACAATGGCCCATCTTCACTGAATTCAGATTTCTAACAGGCACAGCATTAGAATGTTTCCTCACGCTACTCTTAATTTCCTTCCTCTTTGTTTCATACACGATCTCTCATTCTCAACTCCTTCATCAAAGGGAATAACCTCCAATTATCTATCGTGTCCTGAGCCCTTTTTATTTTGAACACTTTTATCAAATTTCTGCTCAGCCTTCATTAAAAGAAGCCTCAACCTCTCAAATTTATCCTTGTGTAACAAAAGTTCATTATTTTAGGAATTCAATTTTTAGCTGGATTCTTTCCAATCCATTTTATAATAACAACAACCAGAATTGAATACAGCAGTTACTTGAGGCCAGACTCGAGTTTTTAGAAAGGTTCAGCACATTTGTCTGCTTTTATATTCCATGCCTATATTAATGATGCCTAACATTGTCAAATCTACCTTGCCAGCTTCACCAATTTGAGCATACTTACCTCAGGCCCTTCTGTTCCTGCACCCCTTTAAAGTTTCTGCTCATTCTGTTCTAATTTATCTGGGTCAGAATGATTGTCATCCCATTATAATTGGCCTTTCTATTATTATTTTAACTTTGGATTTCTTATTTTCAATAGTTAACCCATCACCTAAAGGTTCCCCACAGCAATGATGCACTTAACTCATTAACTAGATTCAGAAATGGTTCCTTCCTTGTTAGGCCAGTAACACAGTTCTGGAGAACTCGCTTGGTCACAAGTTTCGATACTATTCACCCTCTTTCCTCGAGCCAAAGAACAAGTTTGAAACAGGTAGAAAATTAAGATGGATCTATTTAAAAATGAAATTCCAGAACATGCATCAGTGTTGCTAAATCAAAGGGCTGTTGGTTTTTTTTGGCAATCCCAAGAGATGAAGTACCTCTTCCTCCACAGATTGGTATTCTTTGTCATCTGGTGCAAGATCAATAAGAATGGTTCCTTGGCTAGCACAATGGAAAGTCAAGTAAGGATTTGTACCTAGAAAAAAGGTAACCAACATTAACTTCTGCCAACAAATATAATGACCCCATATATGGGCAGAAGAGAGAGAGGGGAAGGGTAAAAGCATCAGAAGGGCAGAGAATCAGTCAACTCATCTTTATGACCAGAACGTTACATTTAATAGAAATTTTCATTCATTTATTCATAAAGTAGTCAATAATCCACACCATAAGGAAACTGAAAATCAAAAGGGTTTTTAGCAAACTATTTCTAGCATAAAAAACACACACCACCAGCACATCAATATTACAGGACATAACTCTTCACCTAAAAAAAGATAAGAAAAGCTCTTTGGAGATGAAAAAGAACATTTGCCCACATAACACATTATTTTGCCGCAGGAATTAAGCAATAAGGTATCCCGAACTAGAGCAAAAATGTTATTTTTCCCCAGAATAAATCATAATTAGAGCATCAATGTTCAAGATCATGGAGCTAATTTAAGAGCTGAAGGAGTTGAAAAAGCTAAGATAATAAGTTTATTGTCATATATATATATATTATACATTTACACAGAAGTTCTTACTTGCTGTAGCCAAACTTCATAAAAAAACAATCATATACATTAAAAGAGATAATAAATACAAAAGATAGATGCAAAATATTCACAGTGCAAGAAAAAAAGTGGGCTACAACAGTGCAGGCAGTTCTCTGATGGCATCAGTGCAGTCCATGATTAATAATTAAGTGCAACAAAAGTCTGATAGCAATTGGAAAGAAACTGTTCTTGAACCAACAGGTGCTCGTCTTCTGGATTCTGCACTTTCTACCCGAAGGTAGCAGTGAGAAGAGGTTGTGACCATGGTGAAAGGGGACTTTTATGATGCTGGCTGCTTTCTTGAGGCAGTGCCTCACATAGATGTCTTCAATGGATGGGCAGTCTGAGGTGGCTAATGTTTGCTACCTTCTGCAGCCTTCTGCATTCTTGGGTATTTGAATTACCAAACCAGGTTGTGATGCAACCAGTCCAAATACCTTGCACAGTGCATCTGTAGAAGTTTGATAGTTTGATAGCGTATTCGATGACATGCCAAATTTCCTCAGATTTCTTCAAAGTACAGCATAATGTGGCTTTCTACAGGCTGGTGGTGGTCTTGTATGTACTAATCTTATGTATTTTTGCTAAAACAAACTAATTATGCAAGTCCATTTAAAAATAAACAAAATTAAACTTACAAGATTACATTCAGAAAGGCTTGAATTTCAAAACAGATTCAACTCACACTCATCATCCAACAAGTCATTGTACAGTACAATGAGATTTTTAGCTTTATCTTTTGCGCTTTAACACTGTGGTTATTTTAAAATCCAACAGCATCCTTACTTCCAATGCCAAATAAGCCAACACTGTAATTCAGTTTACCTTGTTGCCCCCCAAGCAGTCGTTCGACGCCCTTGATTAATTTGTGACGGTGCCCATAGGCATTAATTCCAATTTCTTTCAGCTCTTCATGTCCCATGTCTGCCAGCACATCCAAAGTGATCTGAAAATCAGTTAATGAAATTCTAGAACTTAGAAAATATTCAAATTTTTTTAAACACACTTCTCAAGTAGAAGATTTGCTTTCACCCACCTGTTCCCTCTCAAAAATATCTCGCAAGTGCTCCAAGCCTAGACTTTTAAGGAATTGGTTTATGTTCATATCAAGCACGGTAACTGATGGAAAAAAAACACAATTTTTACATTTTTTTTAAAACCATCAAATTACATGAACATAAAAATACATCTATTTCCAAAATGGCACAAGGTAGAGCTACTGTCTCTGTCCCAGCAATGGGCTCAATCCTGATATTAACCATATAACAGTTTACAGCACAGAAACAGGGCATATCGGCCCTACGAGTCTGCGCTGGTTCACTTGTTTGCACTTTCTTCCTCGAATGTGAGTTTGAGTACTCTGGCTTTCTCCCATATTGCTAAATTGTGCTTATAGACCAAATGGTCACTGTAATCCCCCACCCACCCCTTCTGTTGTAGACAGGTGTTAGAAGAACCCGGGGAATGATGGCTGTATGAAAGAGAATATGTTCCAGGGAGATAAGTAGGAGAATAAGACTGACAGATGTGGTCCAAGAGCTGGTTAGAATTCATGGGTCAAATGGCCCCCTTTTGTTTTCTACAGAAATTTCTGCATTAATCCTGGAATTACTCAATGTACAGAGCAAACTTTGTACTTAGCAAGATTCATACTCAGCAAGCAATAAACAAACATTTTATTAATGGTGTTGATTTAAGGCAAGCATTAAAAATAGCTTCTGAGCTCCATTTATCAGCTTAACCGGGCACAAATGAGGTTCATTTTTCAAGTAAAGCATCTAGCATTAACTTAAAATCATTGAGAAATTTACTGAGCACAAGTGAGGTCCATTTTTCAAGTAAAGTATCTAGCATTAACTTAAAACCATTGAGGAATATCCTGGAGGCCAAGGCCACAGAGAAATTCTGCCCATAAGCATCATTCGAAGAGTTGTTTTAGTTAGCCTACCTTCACCTTCTTTCCTCTCAGTGCCAGTAGCTCCATCAGCCGCACCCGAGGCACCACTCGGAGCTAATTCTGCAAGTGGGCCACTCAAATTATCTATACTGCTAGCAGCAGACAAGCAAGAAGGAGTCGAGGCTGGAGAGATCACTGCTGCACTAACAACAGTTGCCTGAGGTTTATAACAACTCGGAAGGGCTTCTGGTGGCATAGCATCAATGAGCAAGGCTCTAATGTCATCAGCCTGAAATTTAAAACAAAAGTTCACCTTCTTGCTATAAGCTCTTATTTTAGAGGAGAATTTAAGCATCAAAGTAAAAACATATTTTAAAACATACAGTAGCTAAATCTAAAGGTGTCTGGCCTTCCTGGTTCTTCATGGTAGGGTCTGCCCCATGAGCTAGCAGCAGAGCACAGAGCTGTGTTCTTCCTTTCTGTGCTGCTTCATGTAATGGAGTGAAAGCCCATTTGTCGGTTGCATTAACACAGGTGTTGTATTTGATTAAAAGTGCTGCAATATCCACATGCTGAAGAGAAAGCAGAATAAACCCAAAATGTCAGTTCATTTACATGTTTTGCTGTACCCTTCTTATTTTGATAAACCGCTGGGTACCTATTGACCCAATGGTCCTGAATTTGTGGTGAAAATGGCAACAAAATCATTGGTTTTGTAATTATTATTTCATGAGACTGACAGAGCATTAGGCTTTATACTGATAAGTAAATGTAAAATAATTGTGAGGACCTCCATTACCCTCAGAAACTCTCTGGCTATGTTCACAGGCTGTGGAGACTGCAAAATAGACAGCAAGTAAGTCCATCATTTAAAGTGTCAAGAAGTTTTATAAGCCAATTATAAAAAGTTGCTTTCAATGCATCAACATACAATTATTGCTTTGCAAGCTTTCTGGCCTTTAAAAAAAAAACATTTGTAAAATTCTTCCAAGAATATTTTGTAGCATAAAGCATTGTCATTTTCTGAACTAGTTTATGACATTTCATCTTCTATTCAAATGATCTGTTGTTTATTTCAATCTTTATAAGACACTTCAAATGATGTTTAGGAAGCTAAAATTATTGAACAGAAAACCGGGAAGAAGCATCCTGTTCAGTTAGCTTGATGACATTAGGCGGGGTATTCAATCTTAAATGACACCTTAAAGCACAAGGTATCCGAAGTGCAAAATCTTGCCACAGATATAAAGCTTTATTTATTTAAAAATGGGATTCAAAGTTAATAACTGGTGTGAAGGAGGCACCTTTAGATGGAAAGCTTTGAGGCCAGCGGGAGCTAATACTGCATTGTCACAGTACACCAATTATAAATTATTACATTGTCTTCATTTAAAAAAAATACACACTTCTTCTCTGACAACATGATTAGCCTGGTTTTTGACTGATCACAATTTTGTTCACATAATTGACGAATTCTAACTTCTAAGTTATATAAATTCATTAAAATAGTGGACAAGTAAAGAACAGCTGGTCTCCTCAGTGGATTCCTCCACCAATGCACCTGCTCATCACCACTCACAATAACCCCTCACATTCAATTATGCAATTACCTAAAGTAGAAAGAGAAACAGTGCAACCAGAGTAAAATATGAAGCAAATGCTCTGCAACTTAAGAAACCAAACCAGTGCCAGAAGCCTTGAGGCTGATTATAAATCACCCAAATAAGAAAAATTTCATCTTTATACTTTAAAATATTCATGTAAATTAGAATAAATAGATTTTTAAGGCTATATAGTTTACCCATCAATAATTATATGCTGATGCCTTGAAAGGAATATTTTAAAATTAATTTTTCATATGACTTAAGTTTATGACATCTCAAATGATTACCTTACTTCTCTCTCCTCCACTGCAATCGGCACAGATTGTGAAGCTTGGTGACATACATTCCTTCCATTTTTACAGATATTGATCATTCTCAGGTAATGGTAGACTTTTTAATTATGAGAATTAATGGTAGGTGATAATGTGGTTTCTTACCCCATAGGAGGCTGCATTGTGAAGAGGAATAAGGCCCCCTTTGTCTTGTGCATTAACATCTGCACCATGTTCCAAAAGATAATCAGCTACCTCAAGGTTATTATAGCCAGCTGCAAAAGAGAAGCGGAATAATTACAAATATTACATCAAATATTACATCATACTTTTGACAGCTTTATTATACACTAAATTTTAGTATGTTCGTAATTTATAATCCTCAGATATTTTCCTAGAGGCACCTTTGTCATCAAGGTGAATACTGACTAATGGAAACTACCAACAAATTCTTTAAATGGGTTCTGTAAAAAAAAAACTAATGGAAACCCACCTCTTATACAGATTTTTAAAAATACTTTATTCAAAATTTTCATCCATGTAATTATAATTGTACAGAATCAATACTTAAATTTAAAATTGCTGTGATTACATGGTATTAACCCCTCCCCCTTACCCATCCTCCCCTCGCTTTTACCACCCCCACTATAAATTATAATAATATAGATACAGTATATAGTTATATTAATTATATAAAAAGAGGAAAAAGTATGAAGATAATATTATCTGGATTGCACAAAGGATTAGCTCACACACAGTATTTATATTAAATGACTTTAGGGAAGAAGATTATTACAGAATTTGAGAGGCCAGAAGTACATTTTCACATATTTAACCCTAAACTTTACATATATGTGCTCCAAATTTGTACGAAAGTTGAATATTTATTTCTCAAATTATATGTAATTTTCTCCAAGGGTATACAATTTTGGATTTCCAAATGCCATCTTTCCATACCCAAATGTGCATCTGATTTCCAAGTCACTGTGATGCACTTCCTTGCCACAGCTAGTGCTATTTTAATAAATTTGACTTGATAAATTGATAATTTTAATTCAGATCTTGTTCCTTCTATATTCCCCAACAAAAAAAAAATCTGGATTTTGTGAAATAACAATACAAATAATCTGTTCTAAAAACTTTCTTAAATCCATTTAAAATGTTCTAAATTTAGAACTAGACTAAGTAGAATGTAAAAAGGTTCCTATTTCTTCACCAAAACGAAAACATTTATCTGATTAATCAGATTTCATTTTGTGCAATTTTTGTAGTGTTAAATACAATTGATGTAATCATAATATTGAACTAAATTGAATCTAACATTTATATTTGTCATACATTCTTGACAGAATTCTGCCCATCTTTTCTCATCAATCATAATATTTAAATCAACCTCCTATTTCTGTCTAGATTTATGTATTCCCTTTTTAATAATGCCTGCTTGTAATAAAAGATACAATGCAGAAATAAATTTCTTTGTATAACCTCTCCTAATAAGAACCTCCAACTCACTACATGCCGATAAATACGTTGTTGGACCTAATTTTTCCCGCAAATATCCCCTCAGTTGAAGATAGAAAAAGGAGTGTATTTCGAGTAATTCCAAATTAATTTAACTGTTGAAGCGATATCAATTGACTTTGTTCATAACAATTTTCTACATTTTAATATCATTGTGAAACCAGATATTTAAAAATGGGTTATCTTTAGTAAAAGGTATAAGATTGTTTTGAATCAAAAGTGTCTTAGGTGATATACTTCCTTTTGTTCCTATTTCATTATCTTGTTTCAAATGGTAATCAAGTGTTTAAGTAAAGGTGCCTCCTTCACATTTATAAATAAATTACTTTGATTTCTCTCCTATTTTATCCATCTCTATTTTGAGCTATGCCAGTTTTCTAGATTCCTCAAATAAAGTAAGAAACCTCAATTGAGCTACTTGATAATAATTCTTAAAGCTAAAAAGTTGCCAACCTCCTAATTCATATTTTCATGTTAATTTTCTAGATACTATTGACATTTTACCTTTCCAAAGAATTTTTCTTATATTCTTAATATATATATTTCTTATATTTTAATTCTTAAAAGAACTTTTGTGGTAACAATATATGTTAAGTTTGAAAAATATATTGTATCTATGGAAAGATATTCATTTTAATACAATTTATGCTACCTACTAATGTTATTGGCAAAGCTGTCCATTTTTTCAAATCTTCAACTTTTTTAAGCAATGGTAAATAATTCAGTTTGTATAAATTATTTGTTAGCTATTATAATCCCTAAATATTTAATTGCCTCCTTTGGCCATTTAAATTGAATATTTCTTCAACAAAGAGTATAATCTCCTTATGTAAGGGGAATAACTGCACTTTTATCCCAATTTACTTTGTAACCCGAAATCTTACTGTATTCTTCCAAATTTAAATGCAATTTACCAAAGGAGTCCTCTGGATCAGTCAAATAGATCAAAACATCATCTGCAAATAAACTAATTTTTACGCCTCCTGACCAATCTTGAACCCCTTAATTTCTAAATCACTTCTAATTATTTCAGCCTCTTCTACAGATATTGATCAAGAACAGCAGCTAGTTGTGCTGTAGCATCAGATGTTTTCATATTGGGTCTAAAATCTGCAAAATTGTTACCTTTAACCTACAGAAAAGTAGTTTCACTTTTCAGAATAGAAAATATATTATTTATTAAATGAAAATGGAAAAACTCCACGTATTGTAATCTGAAATAAAAGTTCAAGTTTATTATCAGAGTACATAAATGATATCACATTCAACCCTGATATTCTTTTTCCCCAAGGACCAGGCAGAATTTCCACATATTAGTAACAGGAAGCACTAGAAAAACTTAAGTCTGGCAACATCAGTTAAAAAATAGTCAGTATTTTAGGGTCTCAGACCCATTGACTGGTTCTCTTTCACAGGAGCTGCCTGACCTTCTGAGTTCTTGCAGCATTTTCAGTTTTGAATATTATTCCTACACAACATATTTTAATAAGCAAAGAATACATAGAATATATAGAATAATCTCAAATGAGATTAGAGATAATAAAGTTCCTTTGGTACTTTTGTAGAAAAAACACGCAGACAATTTTCAGAGAGAAAGAACTGATAACAGGTATGAGGGCCTCATAATGAGGCAATGACCAGATTTTTAAAAATGTTCTGTGATATGGGTACAAGGTTAAGCATTGATCAGGGTACAAGGTCAGTCTGAGTGAGATTTAGGAAAACCAGAGAGGACTCTTGAATTTTAAGATGGGAGGAAAAGGCTCAAGCAGGATATTATGGCAGCAAATCGGATGAAAGAGAAATCCCAGGCATTTTATACTTGCATTTAAAACAAGAGGGTAACTGGGAGAGGACAGGACCACTCAAAAACAAAGGAGAGAATTTGCACAAAGAGTCAAAAGCAGTGGGTGAGGTACTAAAATGAGTATTTTGTATCACTATTTATCAAAGAGAAGGACAGAGGAGATAGCGAGAGCAGTGGACAGAATGCTAATGTGTTAGGGCATTTTGAGATCAAGAAAAAAGTGGTGCTCGATCTTTTGAAGAGCATAAATATGGGTGTCTTTAAGGCTTGATGGGATATACGCCATATTATTGGAAGTAGTAAGAGACGGAGTGGCTGGGCCTTGACAAAATCTTTGTAACCTCACCAGCAACAGGTGAGAACTGCTCAGTAGCTAATAGTGCTCATTTGTTCAAGAAAGGATATTGGGATTAGTCCAGGAAATTATGGATTGGTGAACCTCACCCATCCAATAGGGAAGCTACTGAAAATTTAGGGAAGGATTATGTGCAGTTGGAAAGGTTTGGTCAGATTAGGGATGGCCAGATTAAGGATGGTCAGCATGGCTTTGTGCAGATCAAGTCACTTCTCACAAAGCAACAAACAAAAAGCTAGAATAACTCTGTAGCCAAGCAGCATCTATGAAAGGCCCAAAACATTGCCTTCCATGAATGGTCACTGAACCATCAAGTTCCTGCAGCATTTTGTGCATGCCCCAGATTTCCAGCATCTGCAGTCTTTCTTGATTACCTCAGTTCTCACAAAGTTGATCTTTTTTTTTGTGTTGCTAGGGATAGAGCATTGGATGTTGTCCACATAGACTTTAATATGACATTTGACAAGGTCCATCATAGTAAACTTATCCAGAAGGTAAAGGTGTATTTGATCCATTTTGAATTGATAATCTGGATTTAGAATTTTCTTACCCAAGGAAGACAGTAGTAGTGGACAAGAGTTAATCTGACTGGAGATGCATGACCAATGGTGTTCTGCAGAGATTGTTGTTGGGATCCCAATTATTGTGATAGATACAAGTGACTTGACGAAAAGCAGATGACACAAAGATTAGTGGAGTTGTGGACACTGTAGAGAACTATAAAAGGTTACTGCAGGATATTAATCGGCTACAGATATGGCAGGTGAAGTTAATCCAGACAAGTGTGGGGTGTTGAACTTCAGGAGATCAAATGCAAGGGGAAGTATGCAGTTAATGGCAGAGAGATCTGGAGAAGCCAAATTCATAGTTCCCTGGAAGTGGTCACACAAAAAAGTTCTGTTAATGGCAGCACTGTCAGGACTTCTGTCACTGCAATGCTGCCACTGGTGTGGTCCTGGGGAGAGCAGGGACACAGCACCAACTCCAGTCCTACTGCCACCACGTCAATACAGGTTTTAAACAGCCTCTTAATGGAGCAGACCATGAATCTGGGTTCAAGACGGCGGTGCCTATGACAGACACAGCCACAAGGGGTTGCAGACTCCAGAAAAGGAGAGGACTGGCGCAGGGCACCAGAGAATGGGAAGAACATCTTTGCCTGAGAAGGAGAAGCAAAGAAGACATACCATGAGACGGTAACCATGGAGGCAGACCAGTGAGGGGTTCTGCGGCTGAAGAACACACAGGCGGCAGGCTGTGACTTGAGGCAAGGAACCCACGCAGGATGTGGGCTGCTGGTGACTGCAATTGAGGGACTCACACCAGACTGAGGACTGCTGGAGACTGGCTGAAGGGGTACTAGGTATCGGAACAGAGATGCAAGAAAGTGCCGAGGGCACTGAAGGTTTCCTGTATGTGTTGGTGGTTCAGATCAAGAGCTCAGCTGTTAATGGTTTGGACTCGACTCTTTGTGCCTGTGCAGGCAGCAGCAGCACTGGAGGCAAATCCACACTCAGTGACTCAGGGGAAGCTCTCTTTTGCTTCTCTCTCTCTCTGACTGTAAGAGGTGCTTCAGGCAATTTTTGCCCATGGCTAATCTGTCTGCTTTAGGGCAGACAAAAGCAAATTATATGTATGACATTGAACATGAGTAATTAAGTCATGTTGTAGCTATACAAAATTTTTATTAAGCTCTACTTGTGTGAGGAATTATGTAAAAGAACAAAAAGAATTGGGACACATATTCACAGCCTTAACTTATCTGTTAACATCTTATTGAACCTTACTATGTGTATAATGGTTGCAAGTTATGCATACAATGGATGCAGAGGAACTGATGGTTTCATGCTGATTACACCCCACTAAGCTGATCAATGCTGAGGTACACAAGATCAATATAGGAAATGCCTGTAGCAGGAGGTAGCTGTGAACCCCTAATCAAGGGTGTCTGGCAGAGATACAAAGGTGTGCATGATAACAAATATATAAGCAGCAGCCACCTTGGACCTTATTTGGCGCTCATAGCCAAGCTTCATGAGCAAGACTTGTATATCAACTGAGTGACATAAGCTCGTGAATAAATGGTGTATGGTTTGAAGTACATTGGATCAGAAGTTGTTTGTGAGGTCTGACTGAGAAAAGGATGGAGCAGAGCTCCACAATATAATGTGCAATTCTGGTTAACCCATTATAGGAAGAAGGTGGAAGCTTCGGAAAGGGTATAGCAGAGATTTACCAAGATGCTACCTGGATTAGATGGCATGAGCTATAGGATGAGGTTGGACAAACTTGAGTTGTTTTCTTTGTAATGTAGAAAGCTGAGGGGAGACTGATGGAAATTCATAAAATTATGAAGAAAGATCCTAAGGGTTTCTACAGGTATATTAAGAGAAAAATTGTTCCCCTTGAGGATCAGTGTGGTCAGCTATGCTTGGAGCCAAGGTATGCATGGGGAAAGATCTTAAATGTTCTTTTTGCATCAAAATTCACTCAAGAAATGGGCACAGAGTCAAGGGAAGTAAGGAAAACAGGCAGCGAGGTCTTGGAACCTATACAGATTAAAGAGGAGGAAGTGCTTGCTGCCTTAAAGCAAATAAGGGTTGATAAATCCCCAGGGCCTGTCAAGATATTCCTAGGGAACTTGAGGGAGGCTAGAGTAAATGCTGCAGGGGCTCTAGCAGAAAAATTTAAAATGTCCTGAGCCATGGATGTGGTGGCAGAGGATTGGAGGTAGCTCATGTTCTGTTTTTTAAAAAAGGCTGCAAAAGTAACCCTGGGAAGTTTAGGCCGGTGACCCTGACGTCAATAGTTATTTATTGAAGGTGTTCTGTTCCAGCAAGAAAGAGAAACTCCCAAGAGCTCATACCATTAAAGTAGAATCAAATATAAAATGTTTGTCATTTAACAATACAACATAGGAACAGGCCCTTCAGCTCACCATGTCTGCACTGAACATGTTGCCAAATTAACATTTCTGCTGCTTGCAATTGATAAATATCCATCTATTTCCTGCATGTTCATATGTCTATCTAGAAGCTCTTGAATACTACTGTCATATCTGCTTCCACCATGTCCTCCAGCAACCAGTGTGTAAAACAAAATTGCCCCATACATCTCTCCTAAAGCTCCCCACACCTTCCCCCTCACCTTAGATGCATATGCTCTAGCCTTTCACATTTTTACACTGTAAAAGATTAACTGTCTGCCCTAAATCTGCCTCTTATAAAACAGTATTTGGATAGCCAGGGACTGATTAAGGATTGTCAGCATGGCTTTGTGAGTGGTAAGTAACCAATCTTAAAGAATTTTTTGAGGAGGTTAGCAGGAAAGTTGATGAAGGAAAGGCCTACATGGACTTCTGTGATGCCTTTGACAAGGTCTCACATGGTTGTTAGTCAGGAAGGTTCAGACGCTGGACGAGAGAAGCCAGAGTGAACAATTGCTTCTTAGTCTGGAGGCCTATAACTAGTAGTGTGCCTGGGGGAATCGGTGCTGGGACCATTATTGTCATCTATATCAATGATCTGGATGATAATGTGGTAAACTGAAAACCAATCAGTGCCATCTGAAAATTTACCGATTCAAAGCTTGCAGAGGGATCTCGACCAGATGGAAAATTGGCTGAAAAATGGCAGATGAAATTTTATGCAGACAAGTGTGACGTGTTCCATTTTGGAAGGACAAACCAAGAAAGGACATATGCATTAAATGGTAGGGCACAGAGATGGTAGGGCACAGAGGAGTGTGGTAGAACAGAGGGATCTGGGAATACAGATACATAATTCCCTGAAAGTGGCATCACAGGTGGATAGGGTTGTAAAGAGGGCTTTTGGCATATTGGTCTTCATAAATCAATGTATTGAGAATGGAAGTTGGGATATTATGGTAAAGTTGAGGCCAAATTTGGAGTATTGTGTGAAGTTTTGGTCACCTTACTGAAGGAAAGATATCAATAAGATAGAAAGAGCGCAGAGAAGGTTTACTTGGATGTTATCCAGACTTCAGGAACTGAGTTACCGAGAAAAGTTAAACAGGTTAGGACTTTATTCCCTGGAGCATAGAATAATGAGGGGAGATTTGATAGAGGTATTTAAAATTATGAGACAGGTGGGATAGGTTTTTCCCACTGAGGGTCGGTGAGATACAAACCAGAGGACATGAGTTATGAGTGAAAGGGAAAAGGTTCAGAGGGAACATGAGGGGGAACAACTTCATACAAAGAGTAGCTTGAGTGTGGAATGAGCTGCCAGCTGAGGAGTTGAATGCAGGCTCAATTTTAATATTCAAGAAGAATTTGGACAAATACATGGGCTAGGATTGGGTGAAGGTCAGTGGGACTTGGCCAAAAAAAAAATGGTTTGGCACAGACTAGAAAAGCCAAAGGGACTTATTTCTGTGTTGTAATGTTCTATGGTTCAATGAGAGACAGAGTTAGGGCAGGTTGTCCATTTTTTACCCTAGTGTAAAAATGTGAAAAGGCGAGAGCATATGTGTCTAAGGTGAGGGGAGGGTGTGGGGAATTTTAAGAAAGATGTGCAGGACACGTTTTTACACACACACACACACACACACACACACACACACACACAGAGTGATGAGTGCCTGGGACTGGTTGCTGGAGGACATGGTAGAAGCAGATATGTCAGTATTATTCGAGAGCTTAGAGATAGACATACGAACATGCAGGAAATAGATGGATATTTATGAAGTGCAAGAGATTTTAATTTGGCATCATGTTCAGTGCAAACATGGTGAACTGAAGGGCCTGTTCCTGTGCTGTATTGCTCAATGACAAAAACTTTCTCGAAGTTTGATTCTACATTTCTGGGAATATTTTATTTATGTTTTAAGAAAATACAGAATATAAGACTCAATTAACATAGTAAATACATTGTACCGCGGGTAGCATTATATAAACTTACTTAGAAGTATGCGTTAGGTGGGCTTCAATTACCCCATTTTCAAAATTATTATGAAGCAGCCCAGTGAAATTTATTGGAAGACTGATGGATTTGGACCAACCCCCGAGTTGGGCTAAAGTTGAGATGGCTTGTATTTCTCAAGTTGAGGTGCATCAATTTATATTTCGATGGAATGTAAATTTGTTGCGGAAATATAATATGCCGATATTAAAACATCTCTTAAAGGTATGGACTAAAAAAAAGATTTTAGGATCAAAAGGTAAATTGTCAATTTTAACCCCATTATATAACAATCAGCTTATTCCTTTTTCAATGTTTAATAATTATTTAAAGAGTTGGGTATAAAGATGTTACAGGATTGTTTTGTAAAAAGACAGTTTCTTTCTTTTAATCAATTGAAAGAGCATTTTGATATTGCTGAAAATTCTTTGTTTGTTTATTATCAACTTCGAGCTTTGGTGAAAGATATGTATGGTAGAGAGATGATTTTACCTGTATTGATGGAATTCAAGTCTTTGATTTCTTCTATAACAAAAAAGGGGTTATATTTCTGTTATGTACCAAGTATTACAAGACAATATGGATAAACCGGAATGGGAGAAGTCTTAGCTTAAATGGGAAAATGATTTAGCCTTTGTTTTTCCTGAAGACTATTGGGCAGACATGTGTCATGATAGGGTTACTAAACTGACGAATGTGCGGTATGGAATGGTTAATTATAACTTTTTACATTGGTTGTATTTAACACCAGAGAAATTGAAAAAATATGGTTTTAGTAATTTGGACTCTTGTTTTAGATGTGGTGCATGTACTGGTACTTTTTTTTTTACATGCTGTTTGGTCTTGTGTTCGTGTACAACCATTTTGGCAAGAAATTAGGTTAACTTTGGAAAAATTAAATGACATTAAGTTACCACTAGATCCATCTTTTTTTTTATGGGTTATATGATTCCTTTAAAGGGATTAGGGTTGGATAAATTTCAAATTGCATTTGTACGTTTAGCATTATCTGTAGCTTGAAAATGTGTAGCAAGTACATGGAAAGATAACATAGTGATTAATATAATGTGATGGCATAATGAATTGAAAGCTTGTATTGTTATGGAAAAAGTTACATATAATCTGCATGACAAATATTCTTTTTTTGTTAATAAGTGTTTACCATATTTGGAATATATGCATTTAGATATATTTTGATATATTATATATTCTTAGTTTCTGTTTATAAATTTTTGGCTCTCCTTAAGAGAGATGGCTGATGGGGTGGGAGGGTGGGTGGAGACTCATATTTAAAAAAAAAGTTAAAATCTTTTTTTATTTTTTGCTGTTTTTTATTGTTTTTTTATATATATATATATAATATATATACACACACACACTTATATAAAATTGTCCTTATGGAATGTATGCTGTATTATTACTAATGATCTTTCAAATAAATAAAGTTTAAAAAAAACATAGTAATACATTGAATATAAAATCATAGAAAAACATTCATAAGGTCCAAAAATAAAATTAAAAAGGAGAGTCCCTCTTCTCACAGCACCCCTTCCCCAGATTTGAAAGGGGACAGACAGCAGGGAATAGAGGGAGATAAAAAGAAAGAAAATAGAAAAGAAAAAGCAACAGGAGCATGGTTCGACATCTCAAGAGTCACATCATTTTAAAAGTATTAAATTTCTACTAAGGAGTATACTAATTGACAAATATCAAAATAAATTCTATAATCTGGGCATTTAAGTAATGTAAATAAGGTTGCCAAATTTTAATGAACATACTATATCTATTCCTCAGTCTACAAGTAATCTTCTCAAGGGGAATACAACTTTGCCCTTCCATGATCCAACGATCTACTTCTGGAGAAGTTAACTTTTATAACTGCCAAATTCCCCAGAACAAACAATTCTGGGTCAAGAGGGAAGTTCACCTCCACAATTTTTGTCAACACTTCCCCCAATTTTATCCAAAAGGATCTTAATCAGGTGGAATGTAAAAAGATACCAACATCAATACCACACCTAAAACACTTAATAGAAAATTCTGGTTTATTTTTATGTACCTTTTGAGGTGTGAGATATAATTGGTGCAGAAAA
Organism: Narcine bancroftii; assembly: GCF_036971445.1. Taxonomy (NCBI): domain Eukaryota; kingdom Metazoa; phylum Chordata; class Chondrichthyes; order Torpediniformes; family Narcinidae; genus Narcine; species Narcine bancroftii. Next base: position 45,298,122 of record NC_091469.1, read on the forward strand.
TTATAATGAATCAGTCTATAAAGTTGATTCTACTTTATTACTTTTCCCACACTACAAATGGTATGAGCTCTTGGGAGTTTCTCTTTCTTGTTGGAACACTTTCAATGTCTGCCACTGCATTTCAATTGACTGATAATTTACTGTAATTTGCCAGTTCAATTCAACTTCCTTTGTTTTCATATTCTCATCTGGTCCAGAACACACCCTTTTCTCCCTCAAGTTGAATGTACAATTCAATCATATTATGATCACTGGTGTCTTGCTGTCTTTCTGACAAAGTTATTAATTAATTTCATTTTGATGGACTTTTCTTGATTTGGCAAAACCTGCTCTTTGGTTATCTTATCCTGAAGACACTCTATGAAGGCATCCCATCCAATTTTGCCCATCAAATTTTTCTATTCCATACGAAGATTAAAATCCTTCATAAAATCACATGAACACTTTCTTTATACTCTTTAGCACAATGATTAATTTAGTTTTGAGAAATGAAATAGGATAAATAATGAACAGAATTGGAAAAACTTTACTGTGAAAATAGGATATTTTATTGGCTCTCCGGAAGCTTAATCGGGAGATTGGGAGGTTCTGAGTGATGTCATAACATCACAATGCAATGTTATTTGGAACGTGTGGGCTTTTAAAAGCTGCAGGTGACTGAGTACACAACTTTTACTGAACTTCGACTAAACTATGTCTGATAATTTTCTCGTTGGGGTCACCAATGTAGCGACACAGTTACTACATTGGTGAACCTGATGGGCCCAAATGGACTTTGGACCCAACATGGACAACGCAGTGGTTTTGCTCAAACTGCCTGTCTTTTTGATGACTCAATGTGGTTTGCTTTGGGCAGGCTGAGGCACAGTTCTCAGTGGACGTCACTAAGTACTATCATGTGGTAAGCGCCCTCGACCAGGATACGGCCAGTCGAGTAGTGGATTTCCTTCTGGACCCACCAGCTCTTGGCAGGTACAAAGACCTAAAAGCCCCCCTTCTCTAGATTTACGGTCTCTCATGGCGTGAGTGAGCAGCACGGCTCCTCCATATCGATGGCCTGGGGGACCGTGCCCTTTCTGAGTTAATGAATGACATGTTGGCACTGGCAGACAGCCATAGACCTTGCTGCACTTTGAGCAGTTGTTTTTAGAGCAAATGCCAGAAGACATCTGCCTCATGTTGGCTGATGAGGACGTTGATAACCCTCAAATAAAGGCTGCTTGTGAAGGTAGCAAGGTGCAAGGCCCACAGAAATTAATTCTGCATCATACCAAAAGGCCCAGGCTCCACGAGTAACAGCAATGAGGGCACATGTTCCCCCAGACAAGCACGACTCAATGATAACCACCATATGTTTTTACCATCAATGCTGGGGTTCTGGAGCTCGCTACTGCTGACTCCCTTGCACTCTTCCGGGAAAACACTATGGCCAGTCGTCGCTCATAGCTACAGCAGCTGGCCTCCATAACACCCTACCTACATCTGGGACGAACTCTCCCAGGACAAATTTCTAGTCGACACGGGTGCGGAGGTTAGTGTTCTTCCTCCTTCAGGCTTTGACACCTGTACCAGGAGCATAGGTCCGGTGCTCACTATGATGAAAAACATATGGCACACGGACTATACCACTGAAATTTGACAACAATTAAGTTCACATGGAAGTTCATTCTTGCTGCTGTGTCTTGGCCATTGCTGGGTGTCAACTTCCTTAGAGCCCATTCACTGATGGTGGACTTAAAAGGGAGGCGTTCCAGACTCTCCACCTTGAAAACTACCCACCCCGCACCTAGACGCCATGGAGCACTCTAACAACGAATTCACCAAACTTCTCGCGGAGTTTCCAGATATTGTGACTACCCAGTTCTCCACTGCCACACGCAAACATGGCATTGCACTCCACATCTTCACCCAAGGACCTCTACATTTCTGAGCCTGACGCCTGCTGCCTGACAAGTTGTGGCTTGCAAAAGTTCAACAGAACGGAGGAACTTGGAATCAATCGCAGGTCTGATAGCCCATGGGCTTCCCCGCTACATATGGTGCCCAAAGCCACAGCTGGAGACCTTGTGCGGATTACAGGCATCACAATGACGCTACCACTGCAGACCGCTTCTCTATGACCCATATACAGGACTTAATTGGTAATCTTCATGGGACCAGGATATTTTCTAAAATTGACTTGGTGTTTGGATGTGCCCAAGACCACCATCATAATACTGTTCAGCCTCTTTGAATTTTCGATAATGCCGTTTGGACTCAAAAATGCTGCACAAACATTCCACTGACTAATGGACACAGTGGGGCGTGGCATGGACTTCCTTTTCGTATCCTTCGATGCCACTCCCACAAAGAGCACCTGCAGCATCTGCGTTTACTCTGCCGTTGTCTATAGGAGTTTAGGATATTTGGAGCCCCGTCAAGTGCATATTTGGACAGTCCTCCATCAAGTTCTTGGGACAACGGATCAGCAGCCGGGGTGTTGTTCCATTGCCAAGCAAAATGGAAGCCATCCTCAAATTCCCAAGGCCCGATATAATCAAAGGACTCCAAGAATTTGTGGGGATGGTCAATTTCTATCGCTGCTTTCTACCCTCTGCAGCTCATATTACGAAACCCCTCTTTGATCTCATGTCCAGCGGTACCAAAGAACTTGAGTGGGCAAAGGAGACGACAGTAGGATTCCAGCAGACCAAAAACACCCTAGCGAAGGCAACATTGCTGGTCCATTCACAAATGGATGCACCAACCACCTTGACGCACCCGACGTGGCAGTAGGCAAGGTCTTAGAATGGACAATGGAAGCCTCTAGCGTTTTTTAGTAGGCTCCTCCGCCTTCCAGAAATGAAATACAGTACATTCAATAGGGAACTGCTGGCGCTATTCTTAGCAGTCAGACACTTTTGCTATTTTTTGGAAGTCAGGGACTTCAGAGTTTTTAGTGACCACTAACTGCTAATATTTGCCTTCATGAAGGCACCAAATCCCTGGTCAGCCCACCAGCAATGCCATCCATCTTACATATCCGAGTTTTCAACCAGGATGAAACGCATCTTCGGTAAGAGTAATGTGGTGGCTGATGTCCTGTCCCACTCCTTTGTTCAAGCAGTATGTGCCCTCTTTCCGGGTGTAGACAACATGGTGCTTGCCAAAGCACAACGCCAGGATGATGAACTCCCAGCTTATAGAAATGCTATCATGAGCCTACAACTCGAGGATGCAGCCTTTTGGGCCGCAAGGTATCACTCTCCTGTGCAATGTTTCCATGGGTCAGCCTCGCCCTGTCGTCCCTGCTGCATGGAGACATTGCATTTCCGATGCTATTCATGGACTGCCCCATCCCTCCATTTGAGCAACGGTCTACCTGATAGCCAACAAGTTTGTATGGCATGGACTCAAAAAGCAGGTCAGGTACTGGGCAAAAATGTACATGGACTGCCAATCTGCAAAAATGCAAAGGCACATGAAGGCGCTGCTTCAGCCTTTCCAGCCGCCACAGCTGGAACCATCTTACACAACCACATGCATGTCGACATTGTCGGCCCACTTCTAGTGTCACGAGGGTCTAGGTACTTGTTAATGGTCATCAACAGATTCACTAGGTGGTCAGAGGGAGTTCCTATGACCAACTCATCGACCAATTTATGCGCTATAGCTTTTATTTTTGCCTGGGAATCTTGGTTCAGCTTACCCACACACATCACTTCTGACAAAGGCCCGCAGTTTACTTCTGCACTCTGGTACGTTTTGTTGCGACTGCTGGGAATGCAGTTCCACCACACAACAGCCTACCACCCGCAGTCGAATGGCCTGGTGGAGCAGTTCCATACATGAAGGCTGCACTGATGGGGCACCTCCAGGGACCTGATTGGGCAGACGAGCTGCCCTCGATCCTCCTGGGAACAAGAACAGAGGTGCCACTGAAGTCTTAGGCAGACTGCGGCATGGAAAATTGGCCCCAGTTCCCACATCAAGGCATGGAACAATGACACCTTTCATCCCAAAGGAACTCCGGGACTGAGTTTGTATTTGTGTGTAGAGGTGCACACGGGCCACCCTTACAGATGCCGTACGAGGGTCCCTTCAGAGTGCTACGAAATAATCGTACTACTTGTTGGGGGGCATCCAGAGACATTTACGATTGACTGACTAAAGCCCGCTCATCTCGACTGTGATCGACACTTGTCACAACCCCCGATGGCAAGAGCAGTAGACAACAATGGCACCAGAGGTTTAGCCTCCTATTGCTGGTTCTGGAGGGGGGTGGGGGGCATGTAGTGGCTCACAGGAGTCTTCATCAAACCGGCTCGGGAGGTTCTGAGTGACATCTTGACATCACAATACGATTATGTCTTTTGGAACATGTGGGGTTTTAAAAAGCTGCAGGTGACTGTGAGTAAATGACTGTTACTGAACTTCGACTGAACTACGTCTGATCATTTTCTCATTCTTCATTTCAGACTGCAACACAGCTGCTACAATATGGACTAGAGACAAAGAAGAATCGATACAAGTAAATGGATAAACCAGTAAAAGGGACAATATATCAGAAATGGCACAATACCTTAGTAAAATCTTACCTGCAAGATGGAGTGGTGTTGAGTTTCTTCCTTGAGTATCCCTGCAATTTATGTTTTCTGGGCTACACAACTTCTGGACCCGAGCTAAACAGCCTTTCTTGGCAGCATCAAGCAAAGCAGCATCCCCTCGCAACAAGTCCTGAATATCTGTATCTCCCTCTTTCACAAGGTCCAGAGGTGTATTGCCATCTCTGTTCTTCTTTGTTGGGTCAGCTCCATGCTGAAAAAAATGAAGATGATTTGCATAGTATATTTACATATATTTCTACATTATCTGACCAAATTATAATTATAATGGCACCATACAACAATAAATAGGGGTACCACAATATGATTTATATTCTGACAACTATTTAAATTATTGCCAATCAGTTTCTTAACTCCATTTATGTGTTTGGTTACTTTTATCTAACAAAGAAAAAACAAGTTTTAATAAATTCAACTGCCCTAGCTTCAACAATTTTTTGGAAATGCAAATTCCAAAAACCTACTTGAGGAAATGCTTTCTGTTATAACCTATGAATGGTCAAGGTTTATTTTTAAGCTTGTATTTGATGAAGGAATCAGTTATTTTTTCTTGCTCTTATTATGAACTCCTTCAATATATTTTACCTTAAGACCAAGATATTTTCATGAGCTGCAGTGAATACCTGAATACAATATTCTAGATGAAATCTAATCAAAGGTCTAACTGTGATTCCACTTCCGTGTTTTAACTCATTGTAATAACGAGGGAAACAGAAATTTCTTTGTTAATGAAATCCTAAAGTATAATGCAAATTGGAGATGGGAAGTTTAATCTTATTGACTCCAAATTTGAAAAGCACAAAATAAAATTTTCTACTACAACCTGAAATTTATTCAGTTTGCACCTGACCAGGCATAACCACCTAATTAATAGTAATATCTCCATAAATCCAATGATCACTGGGGAATCAGAGGAGAAGACAGTAAGTAAATTTAAGTTTTTAGGAGTCACTATCTCGAAGGATCTTTCCTGGACTCAACACATCGATGACACTGTGAAGAAACCATGTCAGTGTCTCTACTTCCTTAGGACTTTGTGTAGGTTTGGTATGACATCCAAAACCCTCGCAAATTTATATAGATGTGCGGTGGAAAGTGTGCTGACTGGCTACATCACAGTTTGGTATGGGAACACCAATATCCCTGAGCTCAAAACTCTGCAAAAGGTGGTGGACAAAGCCCAGGAGATCACAGGAGAAACTGTCTCCACCATCACGAACATCTTCAGGGAACGCTGCAGTCAGAGAGCAGCAGCAATCATCAAGAATCCACACCACCCAGCACATGCTCTGCTCTTGCTGCTGCCATCAGGAAAGAGGTAGAGATGCCACAAGACTCACACCACCAGGTTCAGGAACAGCTGCTCCCCCTCCACCATCAGACTCCTCAACAACCAATTCAATCAGGGACTCATTTAAGGACACTTACTTTTGCATTTATTGATTTTTTTTTCTCTCTATTGCACAGTTGGTTTATTTGTTTACATTGAGTAGTTTTTTTTGCACTACCAATTAAGTGGCAATTCTGCCTGGCCAGCAAAAGAATCTCAGGGTTGTATGTGATGTCATTTAAATTTTTATATTTTTAAACATTTTTAAAATGTAAATTTAGACATAGAGCATAGTAATAGGCCACACAATTAACCTACAACTCCTGGTTTGTTTTGAGGGATTGGAGGAAACCGGAGAACACGGGGAAAGCCCACACAGACATAGGGAGAATGTACAAACTCCTTACAGACAGCATAGGATTCAAACCTAATCCCAAATCGCTAGTGCTGTAACAGCATTATGCCAACTATTAACCTTGCTGCCCATGTATGTATTCTGACAATAAATCTGAAATTTGATGTTTACCCAATTTAAAAAAGAAATTTCTGTGCAGAGATTTTCCTGTATCAATTTCTAACTATGTGACTAATACCCAGGTATCTGACAAAAATCACCAAGCATTTATATACAAATCTTTCAAATTAGCACATACCTTTAAAAGAAGTTTACAAATTTCATATTTGCCTTTGGCCGCTGCTTCATGCAAAGGCGTGAACTTCCATAGATCAGCCACATTCACTGAAGCACCATGCCGTACCAGCAGTTCTGCTACTTCATAATGCCCATAGGAGCAAGCATTGTGCAATGGCACTAGACCCCTGAAAGATAAATAATTTTAGTATAAGCACTAAATAATTGCACAAAATTGTTTCATTCAAATATTGAGGCATCACATCAGGCAATGTCGCCTTAAGTAGACATGTTGTGTACTCTGTAGCTACAGGAAACCTGATAATAATAGGGAGACATTCTTGTCATTTTCTTTTCTCTTATCCCCAAACCACAATTCTTTTCAGCCTTGTGGACACAAATCATGAGGAAAACATCTCAGGAGTGTCACAGACAGGTTAGTTCTGGTGAAACATGATAGGCTGCAGACCCTGTGATTGTAGTAAACACACTGAAATGCTGGAGGAGCTCAGCTGGTCTTTTCAGCGTCTATAGTAGACAAAGATATATTGCTGTCTTTTCAGGCCTGAGCCCTTCTTCATGGAAAAATAAGAAAAGGCTGAAGCAGGATATTTCAGTAAGTCTCAAAATTCAAACAATGCGAGAGGAATCCAGTCTAACAAAAGGTATTAATTGCATACAAGGGATTAGGTAGAATACATCATGTCTGTGCAAAAGGAGACAGGGAATGGAGAGACGACAGGGGAGCTGGAGAAGTCACTATTAATGCCATCTGGTTGGAGGGTGCCCAGGCAGGAGATAAGGTGTTGTTGTTCCTCCAATTTACGAGTGGTCTTAGTCTGGCAGTACATGGGAGCAAGGACAGACGTGTCAGCATGGGAATGGGGTGGAGAACTGAAATGGGCCTCTGGAAGATCCATGCTATTGCACCAGAGTCAGGGTGCTCAATAAAGCAATTTCTCAGTCTGTGTTCAGTCTCTCCAATGTAGGAGACCACAGTAGGAGCACTTCAAGTAGTAGGTGACCCCTGCAGATTCATAAGTGAAACGTTGCTTCACTTGGAAGGTCTGTTTAGGGTCCTAAATGGTGCTGAGGGAGGAGATGTGCGCCCAAGGTGTGGCCACAGGAGTAGGTGCCGAGGGAACGATTGGTGGGGAGTGAGGAGTTGTCAAAGGAGTCACGGAGGGAGCAGTCCCTGCAGAAGGCGGAGAGGGAAATATGCATCTAGTGGAGTTAGTGGAGGGCCAGGCATTCTGAGGGGGTGAGATTGGAATGAATGAGGGGAGTAGTGAAGTCGATACAGTTGATGTCCTAGTGGCAGTTGTAAATATAAAGATCCAGAGCAGGTAGAAGAATGAAACGAGGAGTCCAGGAGGAAGAAGATGCTTTAAAAGTGGGAGAAAGGATTTGTGGTGGGGGGTGGGGGCGGAGAATCGTGGTTGTGGAAGCATGGAGGCAGAGCCGATGGAAGTTCAACATTATTTTATGCGCAGAACTCATTAAGGTTTGGGCAAAAGGGAAACGAAGGTGAAGCCTCTGCTGAGGACAGAGTGTTCAGTCTCCAAAAGGGGAAGGTCGAAGAGGATGGTGAAAAACAGGCAGGAGTTAAGGGAAGGTTCAATGGGGTGGAGGGTTTAGGGGAGGAGCATAGAGTGGATCAAGAGGTGGAGGGTAGGATGGGGAGGGTTGGGAAAGTCAGCGAGTGGAGCGAGGGGCCCGTGCACTCCTGGAGCAAGGGTGGGAGTTCGTGACGGAGGCTCGGTCCTGCAGGCAGCAGGGGACAAGGAGGAAACCTGGGTCTGAAGCTCGGTTCTATCGGTCACCAAGTTCAGGGTGAAAATTCATGTCAGAGGCTCTATCCTGTAGGTCGCCGGACTGAAACAGAGACCCAAGTGTGAAGCCTGGTCCTGTGGGCCAGCGGGTTCAGGGCGAAAGTTCACATCAAAGGCTTGATCCTGTAGGTGTGAAAGAATATAGATATGTTTTTGGGAGATAAATTGGGGCAGGTTTTAGTGTAGGTCACATACAAACATTTTAAAACAGATCTTATTTAAAATACTTGAGCTCTGCTCATGCTAGACATGTCGGGGCCAACAGCATTTGCAAAAGATTTGGAGAGTGCTCAAAAGACCCAAGTCTTTTACAAAAAGGCAACAGTAGAAAAAACTCGTTGGAGAAGCATTCTGTCTGGAGTGGAACTTGCTGTTCTAAGCGGGTCATGTGGTTTTGCAAGCAGAGAGAGTCAAACAGGCTTTTTTTCTCTCTGAGAAAGAGAGAGAGATCAGTTCTACAGTCAGCAGCAGCTGGGACTGGAACAGGACAAGCTTGTGGACAATCCCATTTGGAAGACAGGTTGTGAGTGCTTTGTTCAGCCTGGTCAAAGCCCTTGTGGTTCATGCAAGAGGAGAGGACTGGCTGTCTAATGTTTCACTTGAAATAAGCGAAACAGAAAAGACACTCTGTCGTGACCTGAAAGAAAGAGATTATCATCTGGAGTACCCTGAGGTGGATAGTTTCTTCGGCAAAACACTGAAGTGGCTGATTAAACAAGGAATCAGTTGTGGGTGTCAGCTTACAACAAATCTTTCTCTGAAAATCGACAAGAACCTTCCTGAGTGGTAACCATTTACATTTACAAAGCCTGAACTTTATAAATGTTAAATTCTGTGCACAGTACAAGAATTGCCTGCAACCAATGAACTTGGAGGAATGAGAAGTAAAATTGAACTGTGAATCAAAGAACCTTCCTGAACATACATACATTACGTACATGTACGTTTAGAATCAGAAGGGGGTTAAATTACATTAGTTAAGTCAATAGTGATAAGTTAAAGTGTGATTCTGTTTTCATGTTTCATGGCAGATCGTGGTGAGTTGAGATATGGAGCTGTGGTAGTGAGAGGATGATGGACCGGTGGTACCTGCGCATTGATCTGAGGGTAGTCTGTAGGATACGGCAGGAAAAGCAAAGAGAGCAGAAGTTAATGCAGCACAGGTACCCAAGGTCCCGGTGGGGGCTAGAATCCACGTGACACCAAATGGCAGCATAAGTAGCCATTTGAAGTGAGTCTGGGTGAGAACAATGGTTGTAGAGCTTGAAAGCAGTAGGCAGTGCAGATAGGGAGCAGTGAGAGAGACTCTCACAGTACTCCCTTTGAAAAGAAGAGAATATCTTCAAGGAAGGCATCCCTTAAAGACATTTTGCAGTGGATCAACACAACTGAATGAAACATGATGGGAAGTAGATGCTGTGATTGTAGTAAACATGCTGAAATGCTGGAGGAACTCAGATGGTCTTTTCACCATCTATAGGAGACAAAGATATATTGCTGACATTTCAGGCCTGAGCTCTTCTTCAAGGAACAAAAAAAATCAGAAAAGGTAGAAGCAGGATATATCAGAAGTCTCAAAATTCAAACAATGGGGGAGTACTCTAGACCAACAAAAGGTGTTAATTGGATAAAATAAGAAACTATGTAGAATTTATCATGCCTGTGTGAAAGGAATCAGGGAATGGAGAGAGGACAGGGAATAGTTCTGGTCACTGATCTTGTTTACATAGATTCTTCAAGGAATCAATCTGATATGAAATACAGGCCAATTTTTAACCTGTCTATAGGCATTTAAATAAAGACTAGGCCTGAGAGTAGGGAGAGGGCTTATCTTGGAATGGAGGAACATGAATTCCTTTCTATAGTTTGTCCACAATAATTCTCAACAACAACCATATTAATTTTACCCATCTGTTTTAAAGGTGCATTCTTTGTAAAGAGCAAGGAGACTAAATCTCAAAAGTGAATATATACAGACCCCTTGTCTTTGGCATGTACATCAGCTCCATGATGGAGTAGGTACTCGACTACAGCCACCCGATTATAGCCTGCAGCAAAATGTAATGGGGTGGAGTGCCGTCCTTCCAAGTCTCTGCAGTTCACATTCTGCGTTGTGCACAGTTGCTTTAAAATAAAAGTAAATTTATTAGCAAAAGTTATTGAACTTTTGTTCAGAATTTATGTAAGTTAATTGTGTGAATTAATTTGAAAGACTTAACAAGATAAATTAAAACATTAAATGAAGAAACAACATTTTGGTTTGTTGCCTGGGCCATATCAAAACCCAAGAAAATAAAGAATATGACCAGAGGAAGACAACCTGCATGTATATTAATATCTAATACTTGAATGGCAATGAAAATAAAACTTGTATGTCAGCTGATAAAGCACATGGTCTTTACTGTGCTGTAGATACTGATTGATCCAAACTTCTTATCTTCAAGCCATTAGTCTTTCACATTCCTCTTGCTCAGATTTAGGAGATGAAATAACTAAACCTTTTACATTCGAGATACTGGTAATTTGTCACAATGTTCAATATTAAATAAATGAGCTCAAAAGCAGGTTTTAAAATATCACCTTTAAAAGTACCAGAACATTTCTCGATGTAAGAATTTTAACAGCATTATTTAATATGCTAGAAGTTATGTTATGAGATAATTATAATCAGAATTGTTAATTTGTACACATTTAATTTGTCACTCATATTTATTACACAGTCACTATAATATTACATAAATGTGCAAAAAACTTCTGAAAAGAGTTTCAATACAATGCCAGGCCTTGATTCTCTGAGAAAATACTAGGTTAGTTGGAACTCAAACAAAGACAAGATGAATTATGAACAAACACAACAGACAGAAAATATAAATGTATCTCAGTACTGTCCTTAACTGGCATATAAAGATAGCATTGTAACTATACATTAGGAAGATCAGAGATGAAGTAAGGGCACGAACACTTAATCTAACCATGTGTAAGCATATTTGGTACTTGCTCATTGGTGACTGGCTCACAAATAAGTTAAGATAATTAGGATAGTGACTGGCCATGGAGTAGAGAACAACCCTACAGATTGGGTATTTCGAGGGTTTAATTAGACAGCTTTGAAATGGCTTTAAGTAAATGCTTTACTTAATACCTTACTTAATTTGAGAAGATGCCCACAATCGATAAAACTGCCAATTCTAAACTACCCTGCTGCTTGCTAGCCACCTTGTTCCATCTGCATTGGTCGTATTTCAATTTTATGTATTATATTCTGGTGTTATGGTAAACCAATAAACCAAATCATTCTACAAACCATCCAACTAATTTATACTAAGCTGGAATCCACAAATTACAATCAAAATTGGACATCAAGCTACATGAGGAACAAGAACAGGTGACAAAATTTTGGCTAAAAGATCGAGGATGACAACTTGCAGGAAAGCAGGAACAAATAAGAGATCACAGAATAAGGAATATCCAGTCCTCAGAGAGCTGTTGGCATGAAGAGGATAACAAACAGAAATATGGTTATGAAGCGGGTATGACACAAGGATGAGAATTGAAAACAATGATTAATGAGACATAGCACATGCTAGGCAATGGGTAGAAGGATTTGAATGAGTTAAAACAGTGGTTCTCAACCTTTTTCCACTCACATCCCACTTTAAGTAATCCCTATGCCATTGGTGCTCTGTGATTAGTCAGGGATTGCTTAAGGTAGTATGTGGGTGGGAAGGGAAGGTTGAGAATCACTGCTCTGGATCCAATTGTTACTGAAATATTTTGCTTGAGATAAATGGTCATTGGCCCATTTCCTTTGGAGTTATGAAACCGTGCACATAACGAGTCAATTAAGTACGATTAAAGCAGTGGTTTTCAAACTTTTTCTTTCCATTCACATACTACCTTAAGCAATTCCTCTCTAATCACAGAGCACCTATGGCATAGGGAATACTTAAAGTGGTATGTGAGTGGAAAGAAAAAGGTTGAGAACCATGGAGTTAGAATTTACAGATGATGGAAAATTGACCAGGATAGTAGCAGGAGGATTTTATTAAAGATCAGAAAGGGAACCTTGGAGTGAAATTTATATATAAATTAAAGGATATGAATTGAGCTGGAGGTTGCAGTTCAGCATTCACAAACAGGGAGGGGAAAAGAGTCCAACACCAATATGTAAGGGGAATAGATAGCTGCTTCTGAAGTCATTCCTGAACTGGTTCTAGAGTCAAGAATGTCATAGATATACTTACAAATGAAAGAATACTACAAGATTTACCAAAATGACTTCAAGGTTAGTCCTCTTGGAAGTGATTAAGCAAGCAAGTCTCAAGTTTGGAAAAATGAGAGGTAATTTCATTACCATGTATAAAAAAGGGCTTGACAAAATAACACGGAGTTGATGTCTCTCCAGGCTGGGTTCCCAGGAACAAGGGTCACATTCTCAAGGAATTGGTCATTCAGAAGGGGAATGAGGAATTTCTTCCGAGGACAATGAATCTTTCAAATTCTATGCAAGAGGACCTAGGTAGTTCAATTGCTAAGTATATTCAAGGCTGGATCCATTCAATTGATGGATTTTTAGATATTAAGGAATTAAAGAATTCCATAGGAAAGTGATTCTGAAGTAAAACATCAGCCATGTTCTTACAGAGTGGCAGAGCAGACAAAAAGGAGCAAATGGTTAACTCTTGACTCTTATTTCTGAAATTGTGTGTCTCATCCATACTGGCAATTGATAGCAAATCAAAAGTATTATCAAGGAAAATGTGAAAATGAGCTGCTTAGGAAAAATGAAAAACTTTGCCAAAGTAACTGATTTTTTTTTTGTCCACCCATAAAAGCATGCAGTCCTAAAATTCTCCTAATCTATTTCCTCTAAGAAACAATCATTATTATAAGATTCACAATGACTAAAATCTCATAGACACTTAATTTTTTTAAAATATACAACATAACATGCCTGTGCCGCCCAATTACACCCAATTGACTTACAACCCTTGGTACATTTTGATCGGTGGGATGAAATTGGAGCACCCAGAAGAAACTTACAGACATGGCGAGAACATGCAAACTTCTTACAGATAGCGTTGCATTCAAACCTCAGTTGCTGGCACTGTAACAGCATTGCACTAACCACTATGCTAACTGTGCCACCCTCTATCCAGTGGTTGTTGAAAGGCAATTGCAGAAAATAGTTCACTGTGTAGGAAGTAACATATGCACAGAATATTTGTTGGCCACTAAGCAACAAAGAGCAGACATAAATGTGCCTTTTTCTAGCTGGCAAGGGATTTAGACCATTTACCCCACCCACGATCACCCCAACCAGAGGAAACCAACATTAATCCCACATTTCAATATTTTGCAATAGTACAAGACGAGACGATTCAAGTATTCGCCTAGACACTTAAATGCTTTCTGCAATTCTGCTCCCACCACTCCAGGCACTCATGACATTCTTGATGAAATAGGCCTCCCTCAGAATCTCTTGCCTCTTGGTCTAAATCTATGCTTGCTTGTTTTATCTACCTCTGATAAGTTTCCTACAGTATACTATACCCAATCACGTACAATTGTCCCATCTTACCCTCCTCTGCCCCAGGAAAACAGACATACCCTGTCCAGTCTCTTCTTCAGAAATAAAACTCTCCATCTCAAGCAATATCCTGGTGAATCTTCTCTGCAACCTCTCCAACACTATCACATTGTTCCTGTAACATGGTGACCAGAACTGCATGCAGCAATTTTGCTGAATTTTGACCAATGTTTTATAAATATGGACAATAACCTCCTGTCCTTGAACTGAATGCTCCCACCAATGAAGGCCAGTATCCCACACATCATCTTAGCCATGTTATCTAGCTACACTGCCATCTTCAAATATCTTTGAACATGTACACTGAGGTAGGTCCCTTTGTTCCTCAATATCCCCAAAGATCCTACCGCTCATGGTTATGTTCTACCATTTTTGGTACTCCCAAAATACATCACCCATTTTATCTGGATAAAGCTCAATCTGTCATTTCACAAATATGAACTTGTTAATCATGCCTCCAATATCCGCACCCAAATCATCAACATATAACAGCTAGCAAGAGTCACAGGCATCTAATCAAAAACAACTTTCCATCTCCTATTGTCAAGCTAATTTTAGATCCAATTTACTACTTGCTCTGGATCCTATTGATCTTGACTTTTTGGATCAGCCTTCCACGGGACCTTGTCAAAAGTCTTAATGAATTCATGTCAACCATATTGGCTGCCAATGCCCTCATTAATAGTTATATTTTCAAAACAAATTCAATCGGATTAAACAGATAGGATTTCCTTTTGATCAGTCCCTGCCTTTTCAAGTGGTCACTAACCCACTCCTTCAAAACTTCCAATAACTTTCCTACAACTGACATTAGACTCACAACTCTGTAACCAACAGGACTATCCCTGAAGCTCTTCTTGAAAAGGGAGACAATATTTGCTGTCCTTCATTCCCCTGATCTTATACTCAAGGGCAGTGAAGATTTAAAAAATCTATCAGAGATCCAAATGCCTTTCCCCTCATCTCCTATAGCAGCCTGGAATGCATTTCCTCCACACCTTGCATTTCTTTGGTGCCATTTCCTCCACACCTTTATTTTTTATTTGTTGTGGTTTGTGTGTCTGGGGCTTTGCTTTTTCTTAACTTTTTTCCTTCTTTTCTGGAGAGGGCTGGTATTCTCCTACTGGCCACTACTCCATCACGTGACTCCTCCTACCTTGCATCAATTAAAGCATAACCTCCTTTTGTATTCAGGTCCTCTAGCTATAAACATAACCGTACTATCACACTAGTCTTTTGCAAATCTCTGTCTCCATCATACCTGTTTCCAAGATGAGGTTTTCCAGTCCAGATCAACTCTGAAATGACTTTATTCCAAAAAGGCATATTCCCCTTTACCACCATCAACTCAGCCCTTAACCGCATCTCCTCCATTTCCCGCTCATTTGTCCTGGTGCCCTCTGAACCCCAGGTGTATCAATAACAGGATTTCACTTGTTCTCACCCACCACCCCACCCAGCCTCCGGATCCAACATATCATCTTCTCCGTAATTTCCATCACCTACACGTGACCCCATCACTAGTCATCTTCCCCTCTCTACCTTCTGTAGGGACACATCCTCTGCGACTCCCTCCTCCACTCATCCCTTCCTATTAATCATTCCCTTGCCACATTCCCCAGCAGCTACAGGAAGAACTACATTTGTGCCTGCACCTCCTCCCTCACCACCATTCGGGGACCTAAACAATTCTTCCAAGTGAAGCAACTCTGGACTTAAGTATCTGCAGAAGTCATTTACTGCATCTGGTGCTCCTGTGGTGGCCTTCTCTACATTGGAGACTGGACGCAGACTGGGAGATTGATTTGCTGAGCATCTTCGCTCTATTTGCATCAGTGACAGTGGCCAATTCTGAGCACCCTCCTGTGCCAATAGTGTCATGTATTATCAAACCAAGACCTCCTATAAATTGGAGGAGCAACACCTAATTTTCTGCCTCGGCACTCTCCAGCTAGATGGCATTATTGTTGACCTCCACTTTCTTCTGACCTAATCCCTGTTCTTCCTCCATCTTTACATCTTCTTTCCTTCGGCTCTCCACTCTCTTCCCCTTCACAGAGCAATCACCCCTCCCCTTACTTCCCGGTGTGCTGTCTCTCCCTTTTCCACCTATTACCTCCTGCCTGTGGAACCGTGCTTCTCCCACCCACCCCCCTCCACCATTTTGATTGGGCACCTGCTCAGATTTTGTCCACACCTTGATGAAGGGGCATCCAAAATGTTGGTTATACATCTTTATCTTTGCTATATAAAGTACACAGTTTGATCTGCTGAGTTTCTCCAGCATTGAGTTTTGACTTCAACCATGGTGTCTGAAGACTTTTGTGTTTTACTTCTGTCTACTGAGTCAGAGTGTGTGGAAGTCAGAAGTAAGAAGGGAACGAGTACTGTATTGGGAGTTGTCTATAGGCCTCCAAATAACCCTCAGAACACTGAAGACCAGATTAAGTTGGCAGATTTCAGAATGGTGCAGAAATAACAGGGTTACTATTGTTACTGATAACTTCAACTTCCCAAATATTGACTGGCACCTCCTTCCTGCAATAGGCATAGATGGGGTAAAATTTTTCATTTGTATCCAAGGAGGATTCCTATTCTGGATCTAGTACTAGGTAACAGACCTCTCAGTGGGGGAACATTTCAGAAAAAGTGACAACTCCCTGAAATTTAGCATGGACAAGAATGGAAGCAGACAAAATAGTAAAGTGTTTAATTTGGAAAGCGCTAATTATGATGAGATGAGGCAGGAACTGGAGACAGTAAATTGGAAACAGATGTTCTTGGGAGAAAAAGCAGAAGTAATGTGGAGAATATTTAGGGACTACTTGCACAGGGTTCTGGATTGATTTGTCCGAGAGATGGAAAAGATGGTATGCAAGGGGATATGAGCTTGACAAAACAGGTGATGCAGCTAGTTAAGAGGAAGAAGGAAGCATTCATCAGATTTAGGAAGTAAAATGCAGGAATTATAGGGTAGCCAGGAAGGAATTTAAGAAAGGACTTAGGAGAGCTAGAAGGGGGCATGAGAGGGCCCTGGCAAGTAGGATCATGGAAAACCCCGTCATTCTATGGATATGTGAAGAACAGAAAGATGACAAGAGTGAATGAAGGGTTCCCTTAAGGATAAAGGAGGTACATGGAGACAGAGGAGTTTGGGGATGTCCTAAATGAATATTTTGCTTCAATATTCACCAGAGAAAAGGATCTTGGTCAAAGTGAGATCAGAATAGAACTAGCTTATGTGCTTGACCTTCTTATAAACATTTGGATTGGTAAGTTCCCAGGACCGGATGAGATATACCCCAAGTTGCTAATAGGAAGGAGGGAAAAGATTAGTGGGGCATTGGCAATGATCTCTGCTTCCTCCTTGCTCATAGGGTAAATGCCAGAGGATTAGAAAATGGGAAATGTGGTCCCCTTGTATAAAAAGGGTAATAAGGAGAATCTTGGGGAATTATAGACACAAATCTTGCATTTTTAAGGTGTGTGGCTTTGTGAAGGGAAGGTTGTGCCCCACAAGCCTAACTAAAGTTTTTGAGGTGGAAACAAAAGGAAATGAGGAATGCAGGGGAGTAGATCTGGTGAATGTGGATTTTAGTAAGGCATTTGACAAGCCCCCGCATGAAAGACTCATTCAGAATGTTGAGGCATGGGAACCACGGAACCTTGGCTCGGCGGATTCAGAATTGCTTGCCTGTGGAAAGCAGAGAGTAGTAGTGGATGGAAAGTATACTGCTTGGAGGTCAATGACTAGAGGAGTTCTGCAGCGATCAGTTCTGGGACTCCTGCTCTGTGATTGTTATAAATGACCTGGACTAAGAAGTAGAAGGATAGGCCAATAAGTCAAATTTAATTTTTTAAAAATTCAGATATAAATGTAACAGCTCCTTCCAGCCCACGAGTCTGTGTTGCCGAAATATCCCAATTAACATGCAACCCTTGTTCAATTTTCTCAAGGGTGGTAGGAAACCGGAGCACTCAAGGAGAACGTATAAACTCCCTACAGATAATGCTGGATTTGAATCTGGGTCGCTGGTGCTGTAACAACGTTGTACTAACTGCTAAGCTAACTGTGCTGTTCCTATTTTTGCAGATGATACAAAGGTTGTTGTTGTGGATAGTACTGAAGGTTGTCATATGTTACAACAGAATATAGAACAGGATACAGAGGTAGCAGAAAAGTGTCAGATGGTGTTCAATCTGGATAAGTATGAGGTTATGCATTTTGGAAGGTTAAACTTGAAGGTAGAGCACATGGATCATGATAGGATACTTAACAGTGTGGAAGAACAGAGGGATCTTGAGGTCTAAATCTCTCAAGATTGCCATGCAGGTTGATAGTATGCAGGGCTTCATTAGTCAGGGGATTGAGTTCAGGAATTGTGAGGTCATGTTGCAGCTCTATAAATCTCTGATGAGACCACACTTAGAATATTGTGTTCAGCTCTGTCACTTCATTACAGGAGGGATGTGGAAGCAATGGAGAAGGTGCAGAGGAGGTTTACCAGGATGTTGAATGGATTGGAAAATACTGCATGTCTTATGAGGCAAGGTTAGCTGAGCCAGAGCTTTTCTCTTCGGAGCAAAAAAGGATGAGAATTTATAGGTATATATAGGTCAGCACAACATCAAGGCCCTGTACCATAATGTTCTATGTCAGTTATTCATAGTAATGAGGTGATTATCAACATTTTGATCTCAAACCATAAACAGGACTGCATTTAGCAGTGCATCTCGAAGTGAGTGTAATACTAGCTGCTATTCTTCTTCAATACGCTACAGTAAGTCAATCATTTATCTTCACCAAAAAAAAACGCATAGATCCAATTTTTGTTTACCAAGAAAAAATAACTACCTTGACAGTTTCCAGGTCTCCAGCTTTTGCTGCCTCCAGGAGTCGATAATCAACATCTGAATTGTGCAATGGAACATTCTCTGAACAAAAAACACAAGTAAGGCTACCATCCTTATGAACACTCATCATCCTTAAAACTTTGCCCAAAAACATTGCAGTGCACATCTTTATGATGCATCTCTTATTAAGCCCATCAATCTAAAATTGTAATTCACAAACATTTATACATGGTATTTTTTTGCATGCAGGATAGAATGGGGAACAAACAACACAGGTATCCAAAGTAAGGATGCATAATTGGAAGTCTTTCACATGTTTCATTTCCTATTTTGTAAGACCCATGTATTAAATTGAAATCAAAACCAAGTTGCTTAGCATTATTGGGAATAACAATCTCGCAAATTAGAAGGTGAAATATTCTTAAAGTGTGTAGATTAAAACACATGCCTGCATGCAAAATAAAAACCCATTACAATAAAACATTTCCTGTCCACATAGTTGTGAATAAAAACATATCATTATAGCCTCATGAGAAAAAAAAAGTCAGATTTCAATGACTGCATGAAAACTAAAGGGCTGAAACTGATGGAAGTGTGCCAGGCAACATATTGAAGACTGTCCCATGGATAAGGCAATCTACATGGATGCCAGCTGACCTGTTGAACATTTCCAGCAACTATTCCAACCTAACAAGTACGATGCACCTACCATTAAGTATCTGCTGCACAGATTCATTCCCCATTTGTGCAGCTGTAAACCCTTGGAGAGACAAAATGGAAGGATCACTGCCGTAACTTAACAATAAGCGACATGTCTGTAAATGACCACCATGTGCTGCTCTATGTAAAGCTGCTTGACCAAGTGTGTCCAAAGCATTTATCTGTGAAAAAGAGAAGAATATTGATCACGAGAGTTGACAACTTATTCACAACCTGAAATGAGTAGCAGAAGCTTTTGTACTTCATAACATGTAATAAATTCTTTCCTTTACAAATTATGATTTGTAACAACCAGCTGCTGTAACTGGCATTGCTTGGATTATGTTCACTTCTGTGCAATCAAGTTTTATCGTATACTTTGCGGCATGGTTTGCACAACACTATTATAGCGCCGGCATCCTGGATTTGAGTTTGGCGCTGTCTGTAAGGAGTTTGTACGTTCTCCCCGTGTCTGTGTGGGTTCTCCCCATGTCTCCGGGTGCTCTGCATTCCTCCCACATTCCAAAGACGTATGGGGTTAGCAGGTTAATTGTTCACATGGGAGTATTTGGGCAGCACAGATCATGGGCCAGAAGAGCCTGTTATCATGCTGTATCTCTAAATTTAAAAAAAACATTTTCATTGAGTACACAATTATTCCATGAATAATAATTAGAAGGTTAGAATTATATATTTCAACTCAAGTTACCTACAAGAACATGTACTCTGAAATATATAGAAAAATTACATTTAATATGATTTTCTTTAAGTGAGTATGTTTACATCTTCAATATCAAAGTCCTTCAGAATATTTATTTCTTTTGAATCTGGTGCAAAAATGTTTAGATTATTTTTATATCCAACTCTGGAGCAACCAACATATAGTTGTCCATGGGAAAGGCTTTGAGTTTTGGGATTAAAGGCAATATCTTAGTGACTGTCCTTCTATCCTATTTTAGCTTTGAGCATTAATAGAGAACAGAGAACTGAAGTTTATTGAAATGAATAGTAGATCAGATTCGATAATTTGTACCCGAGCTATGAAGACATTTCCCCCTGGAGCATTACTAATCATTATTGTAGCCTCAATTGCATGTGGTAGTAATTTTTGAATTATGATTGAAGCTCATTCTTTTAGTTCAAAATTATGTGATGACTCATCAGGTGGCAACAGTTTAAAAATTCAACAGGAAAATGTACAGCATTATAAATATCATGCACAGATTGTCTGGGAAGCTTCAAAAGAATTTTTTTATTCATGCTCTACACTATGCCAATTTTTGGCACTAAAATTACTCTTTAATGCAATCACTGGTAATTCAAATAGCATTGACTGACATTTCAAAACTGCTTGCATCAGATCAAGAAGTACTGTAACAATTTAGTCCAAGTCTTTCACCAAAATGATTTCAGACAAGTCAGTATTTAATTTACCCATTTCTCAATTTGAATAAATTATGCAGCATTTAAATTGCCTGTCAAATACACTTGCATATTGATTTACAAGTGTAATCATTTATCATATCCCAAAAATAATTTGCTTCTAGTCTGTACCTCATGCAATTATTAGTGACATTTAGCAAACATTTCCTGTTAGCACTAAAATAAAACAGTACCTCATATTAATTTATTATTGTGGTTAAGAACTTGAAACATTCAATCTTACATCAAAAGTACTTGAGGTAAGTTCATTAAAATATTTTGTAGCTCAAGAAAATCTCATCAATTTTGAATAGGGAAATTGGTCATCGAGGGAGCGGGCACTGAGGGTGCAGGCTGTGTCAGAGTGGAAAGGCTCTGGTTCAAGGTGTTTCGGTGGTAGTGCAGGAATTGAAAAAAGAGCCACACTATTAGAGGAACAAAAAGGATTCAGCAGGTAGGCACTGATCAGGGCAAATTTTAGATAAGACATGGGAATGCTCCTCTTGCAGAATGTGGGTTGTTAGAGAAGCCAGCAGTATCCCTAACGACTTCATCTGCAAGAAGTACATCCAGCTGCAGATCTTGACAAGCAGAGTTAAGGAACTGGAGCTGGAGTTGAATGAATCCAGATAATTCGGAAGGCAGAGGGGTTGATAGATGGGAGGAAAGTAACATGGGTGACAGTCAGGAGAGGGAACGGTGTTACAAACTAACAAACCTTATTAGTACTAAGAACAGCAATGGAAAATTCACCAATGAAAAATTTAAAATTATATATTTTATTAAACTATAAATTTCACATTTCTTACTTATCTCTAACATAACTCTATCTTATATATGTGTGTGTGATTAAATTCAAACTATTACAGTTCAATCTTGAGTCTGAAAAGTAAATTTTAAAGTTCATTTCAAACATCTTGTTGAACTTGATCTTTTTGAAATCGCAGTTCAGAAGTAATTATGAAGTACTTTTAAACATTATGTCTTCAGATCTCTTTAAACTCATAAGTCTTTTGATGAGTTGTCTTTAAGAGAGAGATTCTTCTTACGCGTGTTTTCACAGAACTGTGTTGCAGAACTGTGATCTTCCCAATGATTTTTTTCTCAAACAGGAGTGACCATCTTCTGGACACAAATGAGGATGTCTCTCTTCTCAAAAGAGCAGTAGGAAGTGGTCTTACTTTCTTAAAAGCCACTTATATTGGGTATCTCCGATGATAAGGGTGATACAATACAGAATTTCCCTCTCTTTCCATAGACTACTGTTTCAATCCTGACTTTTCACAGGAAGGTCAATTTCTTCAGTGATCCAAAATGTGTGTCTCCCTTCATTTTATAGTTCTCAAACATCATGTAACATGACATCATCACAGTTTTAGTTTAATTCCTGTAGAACCTTTTGCCCTTCTTCAAAACAACTGCATATCCATAAAATCCTCTGACCTCATCTCTGTTCCAAGAGGGCTTACCCTTACAAAAATCTAGCACATGTCACTTAAATGATACTTGATAATGTTGATCATACACAAAAATGCTTTTAAGAACCACGCATGGTACTTGAGTGTCAGCTTTATGGCTCTGTTTTCCAGTCACCACGACTCCGAACTGACTCTGTGTGTAAAGATCTATGGTGTCTCTGTGTAACCCTGATTCCATTCCACAATTCCCTCACTAGAAATATATTTAGCCCTATAAAGTACTTTACTAAGAAATATATATATGTTATAACTAAAGATTGTAACTTTAAAGATTAACATAAATCCATAACAAAGGGGACAGGCAAGCAGTGCAACCCTTTGGCTGTTCCCCTCAATAACAAGTAAAGATATTGCATACTGTTTGGGGGGGGGGGGGGGGATGGTGGGGAAACCAACCAGGGACAAGCCACAGCGATAAGGTCACTGGTCCTGTAGCTCAGAAGGAAAGGGAGGAGAAGAGGCAAGCTGCAGTGAAAGGGGATTCCATAGTTAGAAAGACAGATAAGAGGTTCTATAGAAGAGATGGAATATCCCAGATGGTATGTTGCCTCCCTGGTTCCAGGGTCTGAGATATTTCAGATCGAATTCATGGCACTCTCAGGAGCGGGGGGTGGGGTGAGTAGCCAGTTGATGTGGCCCATATAGGGGCCAATGACATGGATAGGAAGGATGAGGAGGTCTTGCGAGGAGAGTTCAGTGAGTTAGGAGCCAGGTTCAAGAATAGGATCTCCAGGGTTGGAATCGCAGGATTGCTACCCATGCCATGTGCTAGTGAAATTAGAAATAGGAGGATAATGCAGCTTAACACATGGTTAAAGTCATGGTGCAGGAGGAACACTGGATTTTTTTCCAGAAAAGGTGTTCTGACAGGACAGTTTACATCTGAACTGGAGGGGGAAATTAATATCCTTGCGGGCAGGTTTGCTCATGCTGCTCTGGTGGGTTTAAACAAGATTTGCAGAGGGATTTGAACAGAGTGCCAGAGCAGGTAGAGGAGTGGAGGAGGGAAAAGATGTGAAAATTGCATGCACTGTTGAAAGTCAACATGTTGAATGTGGTGGAAATATTCTCAGGTCCATCTATTTCAATGGAAGGAATGTTGTAGGAAAGGCAGATGAGCTTAGAGCGTGGATTGGCATGTGGAATTATAACTACAGTGAAAGGGAAAAAGTTTAGAGGGAACAGGAGGGGGAACTTCTTCATACAGAGAATAGTTGGAATGTGGAATGAGCTGCCAGCTGAGGTAGGAGAGATATGGGCTAGGACTGGGTGCAGGTCAGTGGAACTAGGCAAAAAAAAAAAGATTCGGCACAGACTAAAAGAGCCGAAGGGGGTTGTTTCTGTGTCGTAATGTTCTATGGAAGATAGATTGCATGGGATCTGTGATAAGCTGGCCAACAAGATTCAGAAGTGGCTTGGCAGAGGGCTGTGGGTAAAGGTTAGATTTTCAGACTGGAGGGCAGTGACAAGTGATGTGCTACAGGGATCAGGGCTAGGTCCACTGTTGTTTGTCATCTATATTAATCATCTGTAGATGACACCAAAATTGATGGTAGTATGGACAGTGAGGAAGGTTATCACAGATTGGAACAGGATCTTGATCAACTAAGTCAATAGGCCAAAGAATGTAGATAGAGTTTAATTTGGCTAAGTGTGAGGTATTGTATTTTGGCAAGTCAAACCATGCACAGTGAAGGGTAGGACTCTGAGGAGTGTTGTCCAACAGAGATCCAAGGGTTCAGGTATTTAACTTCCCGAAATGGACAACATAGATTGACAGTATATTAAAGGCATTTGGCACATTTGCCTTCATCAATCAGGTCACCGAGTACAATAGTTCAGAAGTTGGTAAGGTCATATTCAGCATACTGTGTGCAGTTCTGGATGCTTTGCTACAGGAAGAATGTCATTAAACTGGAAAGTATGTAAAAAATGAGTAACAAGATGTTACTGGGACTGGAAGTCTTGAGCTGCAAAGCAGGGTGGATAAATCAGGACATTTTGCACTAAACCATATATAAAATTATCAGGGGCATAGATAAATTTACTTGGCTGACACAAGGACAGGACTGGCTGATGCAGGTTCCAGGGTTTATATATTTCAAAAGGGATAGGAACAGAGGTTAGGGGTAGGGGGAGAAACAAGAGAACAGGATTATTGATCAGGGAGAGTATTGCAGCAGCAGAAAGTAAGGATGTTACGGAGGGATTGTCTCCTGAATCAATGTGGGTGGAAGTCAGAAACAGGAAGGGAACAATCACTCCTAAGGAGAAGATATGTAGGCAGATTTTGGAATGGTGGAAAAATAATAGGGTTGTTGTTATGAGACACTTCAATCTCTCTGATATTGACTGACACCTCCTTATTGTGATAGGGATAAATGGGCAGAATTTGTCAAGTGTGTCCAAGAAGGATGCCTAACACAGTATGTGGACAAACCAACTCGAGGAGAGGCCCAACTAGATCTAGTACTGGGTGATGAACCTATTCAAGTGCTAGAACTCTTGGTGGGCAAGCATTTCGGTGACCAAAACTCCCTGACAAGGACAAGGATAGCAGTAAACAAAATGGTAAGAGTTTGATTGGGGAAGGGCTAATTTTGATGGGATTAGGCAAGAACTGGGGAGAGTGAATTGGGAGATGATGTTCTTGGGGAAAAGCATAGAAGTAATGTCGAGGATGCTCAGGAACCACTTTCCAGGGTTCTGGATAGTTTTGTACCACTGAGTCAGGAAAAATATGGTAGGAGAAGGGAACCAAGGTTGACAAAAGAGATGAGGCAACAAGTTAGGAGAAAGAACGAAGCCTACACAAGGTTTAGGAGGCAAAAGTCAATAAGGGCTCGTGAAAATTATATGGTAGGCAGGAATAAACACAAGAGAGAACTTAGGAGAGCTAGAAGGAAGCCCTTGGCACGTAAGATTAAAGAAAACCCAAAGCACATGTGAAGAATAGAAGGATGATTAGAGTAAAGCTGCTATAGGATAAAGGAGGGAATATGTGTCTAGAAGCAAAGGAGTTCCCAAATGAATAATTTGTTCAGTATTCACCAGAGAGATGAACCTTTGTTAACATAAAGTCAGTTTGGAACAGGCTTATATGCTGGAGTGCATTGAGGTCAAGAAAGAGGAAGTGTTGGATCTTCTTAAAAACATTAGGACTGACAAGTTCCCAGGACGGGACAAGATATACTCCAGGTTACGACAGGAAGTGAGGGAAGAGATTGCTGGGTAATATGGAGAATCCTGCCAATTATAGAGCAATGAGTCTTAAATCAGTGGTGCGCAACTATTGGAGAGGATTCTTAGGAACAGGATTTACAGAAATTTAGAAAAGCATAATCTTCTCAGGGATAGTCAGCATGGTTTTGAGAGAGGCAGGTCATGACTCACAAGCCTAATTGAGTTTATTGAGGAAATTACAAAAAACATTGATTAAGGTCGACCAATGGACATGAAACATACTGATTTTATTACGGCATTTGATAAGGTCCCCCGTAGTAGATGCATTCAGAAAGTCATGAGACATGGGATCCATGGAATCTTGACTGTATGGATTCAGAATTGGCTTGCTTGCAGAAAGCAGAGGAGAGTTGTAGTTGGAATGTATTCTGCTTAGAGGTCAGTGACTAGTGGAGTTCCACAGGAATCATTTCTGGGACCCTTGCTCTTCGTAATTTTTATAAATAACCTGGATGAAGAAGTAGAAGGATGGATCTTTCTGTTCAACTTGTTTGCCTTTTCTTTTTCTTCCCCTTTCCAGTTCTCATCTCCCTTCCCCCTCTACCTACCTAGCCATCTCTCCTCCTCCTGATCACTGCTGTCCCCTCCACCTATCATCTCCTGCCTTTGCCATCTCCACCTCACCCACTTTTTCATTTGGACGCCTGCCAACATTCTCTCATAACTTGATGAAGGACTCAAGCTTGAAACATTGGTTATATATTTTTACCTTTGTTACATAAAGGACACTGTTTGACCAGCTGAGTTTCTCCAGTATTTTGTGTTTTTACTGGAAGGATTGGTCAATATGTTTGCAGATAAACTGAAGTTTGGAGATGTTGTGGATAGTGTAGAAGGTTGTTGTAGGTTACAGCAGGATATAGACAGGATGCAGAGTTGGGCAGAGAAGTGGTAGATAAGTGTGAAGTGATGCATTTTGGAAGGTCAAACTTGATGATGGTTAAAGGTAGGATTCTTAGCAGTATGGAAAAACAGAGGGACCTTGGGATCCAAATCCATAGATCTCTCAAGGTTGCCATGCAGGTTAATAGGGTAGTTAAGAAGACATGGTATGCTGGCCTTCTTGAGTCAGCAGATTGAGTTCAAGAGCCATGAGGTAACGGTGCAGCTCTAAAAAAACTCTGGTTTGATCATACTTGGAATTTGTGTTCAGTTCAAGTCATCTCACTACAGGAAGGATGGGGAAACTTTGGAGAGGGTGCAGAGGAGATTTAGCAGGGATGGTGCAGGGGAGATTTAGCAGGATGGTGCCTTGAATGGAGAACACATCTTGCGAGGCAAGATTTATTCTTTGAATTGAAGGATCAGGGATTATTACAAGATTATGAGAAGCATAGTTTAGGGTAGAAAGCCAGTACCTTTTTCCCAGGACAAGAGTAGCATATACCAGAGGACATCTGTTTAGCTGAGAGGTGGACAGTTATCAGGGATAAGTTTTTAAAAAAATGTATACACAAGAGAGTACTGGATGTTTAGAATGCATTGCCAAGAGTAGTGGAGAAGTCTCAGAGACAGGCACATGGATATAATGAAAATGGAAGATTATGGATGCGAGGTCAGGAAGGTTTAGACTGCTGAGTTGGTCTACGGAGGCCAGCACAACATCTGGGCCAAAGAGACTGTGATGTGTTGTAATGCTGTTTGCAAGTGAATAGTCCCAGTTTTAAAAAATCTAATACAAGGTGGCATAAATTTAAGATGGGAAGGGGAGATTTGGAAGAGACCTGATGGGTGACATTTTTTAAATGCCCAAAGGGTGGTGTCTGGATCAAGCTGCCAAAGGAATAGGTATATGGAAAAGAAAGGTTTGGAATGATCAGTTTAGATAGGCATAGATGGGTTAGGCTGAGGCATTTTAAATCCAAAGGTATTAAAACTATTCTTCTTCCGATAAATGCCTGCATCAACATTACTTTCAAGACCATCAGTAATCACACCATGACCTTCTGAAGGCAACCTCTCATATGTGATAGTTACATTACCTGCCTGAAGATCATAAGAGACAGGAGCAGAATTATGTCATTCACCATTTAGTCTGCTCCACTATTTGAATTGTGGCTGAAGTACTTTTCTTTTCAACCCCATTTTCCTGCCTTCTCCTCAAAATCCTTGACATCCTTTCTAATCAAAAACCTATCAATCTTTGCTTTAAATATACCAAATAATTTGGCATCCGCAGCTTGTGTGGCAATGAATTCCACAGATTGAGCACTCTCAGGCTGAAGAAATCTGTCCTAATCTCAGTTCTGAAGGGACATTCTTTCATTCTGAGACTGTGTCCTCTGGTCTAAGACTCACCCACACTCTCCTTTCCCAAATCTAACTGGTTCTCATTAACAAAGATACTTTGCTTTGTCCCCTCACAAATCAATCAGGCATCTCTATAACATATTACTTCACTTTTAATAATCCTATCTGTCATGATAATGAATATGTATGAGATGTACCGGAAGTCACGTGGTATGAGAGAGAGATAAGCACACAAGCAGGAGAACAAAGGAAACGGGAAAATAAAGACAACGGAGAAGTTTACCTGATAAAACTTGTGTTTAATATTTTATTAACTTCACATTTCGGGCCACAAATGTGACACTATCCTTCACAAATGCTTATGAACAATACCAAGTTTCTAACTTTAGCATAGTACCGAACCGAAAAGAACAGAATTTCTTCCACCAGCAGCCCGCAGCTTGTATGGGTTCCTCGCCTCAAGTCACCAACACCTCGATACCTTCTCCTCGCTGATCTGCTGCTTTTCGTCACCGTCTCCTAGGGAGTTCTCTGCTTCTCCTCAGGGGGTGGTCTCTCCATTTTCAGGTGGTCTGCATCAATCCTCTGCTTTCCTGGAGTCTGTAACCCCTCATGGTTCCTGCCATCCGCAGGCGCTGCCATCTTGGGCTCAGTCCCCAAAGCCGCAGGATTTTAGAATAAACCACCACCTGCTCCTTTAACAGGCCGTTAAAAACCTGTATGGAGCTGATGGCAGTGAGACGGGGCTTTTGGACCTCGCAGGGGAGCATGGTGCCTCCGCTCCCCATGGGGCCACACCAGCGGTAGCACTGCCATTAAAGCAGTTCCGGCAGTGCTACCATATTTTATTTTCATATAATGCCATACAAGACTACTTATTAGTTTTGTGTCCCATCCAATGTGGAATTCCTTCTACATCCCTACTCTTCAAGAGTGACATTTTCACTTCTGTAACAATTGCCATAACTGTTGACCTGATCGTCCTGGTAACTATCATTCATATACAACTTCCAATGTTCCTGCCTATGGCTTGCCTTCCATCATTTACATTTCTACAAACTTGAAAATCCACAAAAAACTTTACATCTACTCATGCTGGAGAACCACAGACCAACTGATAAGCTCCCAGACAGGTGAAACTCAATTTTAAACTTCTCAACATTTTACAAATCCCTGCTGCAAGGCTCTTCCTTCCCCATCTCTGTAACCACTTCCAGTCCTTCATCTCTGATGTTTTCATGCTTATTTTACTCACTCCAATGCAACTATGGTTTTGGCTGTAAGGTCTGAAGATCTGGAACTATCTCCTTAAAACTGCTCCATCTCTTCCTTCTTTGTAAAAATGCACTGATCTTTTTGGGTCAACTCCTGTCCTTATTGACCTTTCATGGTGGATGTTAAAGGAACAATGAAAATGCAAGTTGTCATGATGGAGGTACAATAGAAATTACATTACATTTGGATAGGAATTATTTAAAAAACATACCTTTGCTCCATGCTTGTGAAGGACTTCCACGACATCATTATGTGCTCTTTCTGCAGCCACGTGTAGTGGTGTAAGAAAACTGCAAGGAATTTAAATTTTGTAAACCCTTGTGTACAACAGTAAAAAAAACTTGAAAATTTTCAGTGAAGCAGGCAGCTTCTCATAAAAAATCAGCAGTTAATATTTCCTGATTTTGATGGAAGCTCAAACTGAAATATTAATTCTGCTTTTCCCAAAGATGCTAGCTGAATTGGTAATTTTCAGTATCATTTCACTATTTCAAAATTCACGTATTTGTCACAATTCTGTAGATATAACATTGTAACATTAAATGTTGAAGCTAATTATTGTGTTAAAGAATTGACTTTTAAGTTGTATGACATTTCATCTTGTAAACTTAACTTACTGCATGTAAAAGTGCACAGCATTTTCTAAAAGGAAATCTCCCAAGCTAATTCTCTTACGATGCTGTTAACCAATGTGGTTAGCACATTACCACTCTCATTTATATAAAAAAAATTACAATCAATCCAGGAATAAGAACAAGTAATTTTATAATTAACCCAAAGCATGTTTCCCATTGCAACCTACAACACAAAAACCTCCTTGGTGATAGCCCAACATTTAAAAAATATGTAAGTTGGCATATTGCCTAAAATTGGTTTATCAGTTTAAGAGGATAACTACAACCCACAAGTAACAAAACTACTTACTCTTTATTTTTCTCATTGACATTTGCTCCTTTTCTCAAAAGCAGTTCTGTTACCTGCTTACGCTTGGGGTGTTGTGAAGCCACAGCACAATGCTGAAAAGGGGATTCAGATATTACACCCCAGATTTTAACAGGTTACAACTAAATTTCACCAACATAAGTCGATACACCAATATACAGAAGTTCCGTACATCTATCAATGTGGAATTTTTACATCATCAACGAACTAGTCAAAAGATATATTGGTAGACATCCATGCTACTCCATACAATCAACAGCAACATCCATGCTTTGATTACAGTACGTAATTGCCTCCAAGATGACATGGTTATTGGTAGGTTTAACAAGCAGCCAAATAATAAAATTTTATGTGACAAGATAAGAGTCCAATACTTCAAGAATCAGAGTGTACAATAAGTGAGTACCAACTCAGAGAATTAAAAATATAAAAATTAAAAATGGAAAGTGGTTTCAAAGCTTAGGAGAGCACAGGTTTTATAAATCGGAGTAGAATAGATTAAAAACATTAGCAAGGCTAAGATTACTAGGCGGCACGGTAAGCGTGGAGGTTAGCGCAATGCCAGCAATCAGGACTGGGGTTCAAATCCCGCACTGTTTGTAAGAAGTTTGTAAGTGTTCCCTGGGGCTCTGGTCTCCTCCCACTGTTTGTTATGTACTGGGGGTGTCAGCTAATTGGGTATAAATTGGGTGGCACAGACACGTGAGCTAAAATGTCCTGTTACCATGCTGTATATCTAAAAAAAATACTATTTCCAATTTTGGATGCTCTTTTGTAGGAAAGGTATGGAAAAGGCAAAGTAGAAATTCCTAAGAGGAGAAAATACATGAATGGTGTAACAATGGAGTATATTTAGAAAAAAAAAATCAGACATTAATTAGAAAAATATAGCTCCAGGACAACTACAGCACAACTCCAATTGTCTGAAATGGTCAGGACAGGGCTCATTTCGGATAGACTTATTTTCGGAGAACCGGTCATTTAAAAAAAAACAGCCCAGTAGCAACAGCAAATCACTTTTAACAGTATTTATATAACAACAAACAACAAGTTAAGGGTTTTCAAGCATTAATTTTCACCATAAAAAGTACTGGCCACTGCTGATCACTGACATTTCCCCACTAAGGCCCCTGGCAGCAGGGGCCCAAGGTCCGCTGCACTACTGCCGCTGCTGGGAGCCTGAGATGCCCGGTCTGATATCCTCATTTATCCAAATTTTAGATTTTTTTTTGGATAACTGAGGATCTCTGAGAATCCGATTTTGGAAAATTGGAGTTGTACTATATCAGTTCAAAATAAAGACGGGCTTTAAATGAAAGTCAGAAATTAGAGGCATATAAAGCAAAATGAAAATGAATAAAATTAAAAAAACTAACTGCATTTCTGCCCAAACTGAAGTGATAGCAAAGCAAAATTTGTAAAAATGTTTAGAATGAAAGTGGATCAACATTAAAGACCTTTTTTTTTAACAAGTTTATGGTAATAAGGCTCTGAACTTTGCAAGAACAAGAAAAACAAACTGATTTGGCTTGTCGTTTAAAATTCTGCAGTTGTGCAAGATTAAGCATTTTTTTTCAGAATTAAAAAAAAACAATCTGCAATAAGTATAATTCAGATAATTACCAATGGAGTTTCATGAGTTTGTGGATGCTTGAAATTTATAATCTCTAAAGCAAGGCTCTTTTTCACTTTTGCCAAATCTGCTTCCTTCGCAGCCTGAAGTAATGAATGGCCTTTAAATTCATCTATTTTAAAAAAGAAAGCAGTTTTCATCATAATTTCACTATAGTTTTGTCAAAATGGCTTCTTTATAAATACAAGCTATTTGTTTAAATATTCTATTTTAATGACATTTCACATACATTGAAAATAAGACAGATATCGTTCAGATACTCTTAAGGACAATTGATCTGGTTTATCATAAGTGTTACATGGTGTAACAATATACGGGTTGATTACAAAACTTAAATCAACACATTTTGATTGCTTGGATGAATTGGATTTCTCATAGCCAACAGCTCAAACTAAAAGTCAATACAATAGAATAATCGAATATGGATGTGATGTTTTGTTGAGTCAACTCAAAACATTTCAAAGAATTAAAAAACACTACTAATCAGGGAAGCAATTTTAAAAATTACTTATAAAAAAAATCAATCATCCACTAAGATTTTCAACTTTACTCTAAGGCTTACAGAACCTTGCCACACAAGTAATCACAAATGAAAAATGAACAAGTTACTTGCAATCCATTCCTGATACTGCTTTAAGAATGCGGTGGTGAAATAGTTCTAAAAAAAATCACTGTCAAAGTTCATTTATTTATATTTCCCTTTTTTTTTAAAAAAAGAGCAAAAGAAGTTAGCATACAATAAAGTCATTATAGTTTGATCTCTGTGCAGTTTATATACTTACATGCAAGCCGCTCTTTTAATTCTGGGGTGGGAGCCATATCCATTGCACTTTTGCCATGGCAATTAACTAGGGTAGGGTCTGCACCATGGCTTAATAGAAGCGAACAGACCTCCACTCTGTTCTTAGATGCAGCTTCATGCAGTGGTGTAAATTGCCAGAGATCCATGGCATTAACACAGGCTCCATGCTGAAGTTTAAAAAAAAAACAAAATTATAATTATATCCAGAACTTAATACTCCTGTAATCAATTAAACTTTCAACACCATTTTCTTATAGTCTGTGTTTTAACTGAAATTTTGGCAATAAAACAGAGATACAAATGGGAACAGGATTGGAAAAAAAAACTTTAGTGTAAGTCAAAGTTTAATCACTTCTTGTTAGCACATAGGATGCAGAAGATACCCTTGACTTCCTATAGATCAAGGGTTCTCAACCTTTTTCTTTCCACTCACTTACCACCTTAAGCAATCCCTTATCAATCACAGAGCACCAATGGAAGTAATTACTTAAAATAGTATGTGAGTGGAAAGAAAAAGGTTGAGAACCCCTGCTATAGATGCTGCATGACCTGCTTAGTTGCTCTAGGACTTCTGTGCATTGCACTAGGCTGCAGAATTGTATGCATTTTGGATAAAAATGTGGATGCACTTAACCAGCTAATAATTTAAACCTCAACATTTTAGATATGCAAACACAGGTAATTTTATCATATCTTAAATCTAAAAGTGAACATTACACTTCTTACCTTCAGCAATAATTCAGTGACTTCGTAATGGCCATATGAACAAGCATTATGAAGAGGTACAAGGCCACTGAGGAAATAAGACATTTCAGTCAAGGATTTTACAGATCGAAAGATACAACCAAATTATTAAAAACAGTTTCCTGGGAAGCAGAAGTATTATAGATTTCTACTTTTGCCCATGAAAATTCAGATGTTGGATCTTCACTTAAACCCACATATTTTCTCCATCTCTCTTTCAAAGCAGCAGCCTATGGATACGTGGGAATCTCAACAAAATCACAATTTATTTGAGCCCTAAACAACATTGAAAATGTAAAACTTTTAGGTGGCAAACTGATGAACTTATGTTAAACATCACTGAAAATATTCTATACATCTATTAGCATAGCTTGTGTAAATACCATGGATCTCTGCACAGTTATCAGTTGCTTTGCCAGCTCAGGATATTAACAAGTTTACGAAAGGTTTAAGAGATGTAAAGGGAAATGTATGAAAGAGTAAGTTTTGTAGTTGGGACTGTTTATGCGGTGTTCTGAAACACCTTCTGCTCTTGCCCAGTTGTTGGGAAAGGGGCAATGGAAAATTGCTCAAGGGAACAATGAAGAATTAAATCTGGAATTAACCTGATGTGTGGAAGTGGATCGTGTATACTAGAAAGAACATGGGATCAGGTTAGCTCAGGCTTGTACATCATATCTATCTCATCACAAAACATTACTCAGCTCACTTCTCCAGCCTGTACACCATTTCCTCAGATTAGACAGATCTCTACAAAAAAAACTTTATTTTCTTTATCTTTATTCCCAATTAGTTAATAGCAAGAGAATATACTTCCTTTTGAGGTGTGGTTCTCAACCTTTTTCTGTCCATTCACATACCACTGTTTTAATCGTACCTAAGTGACTTGTTAGGTGCATGGTTTCATAACTCCAAAGGAAATGGGCCAATGACAATTTTTCTCAAGCAAAATATTTCAGTAACAATTGGGTCTAGAGCAGTGACTCTCAACCTTCTCTTCTCACTCACATACCACCTTAAGCAATCCCTTACTAATAACAGAGCACTTATGGCATAGGAATTACTTAAAGAGGTATATGAGTGGAAAGAAAAAGGTTGAGAACCACTGCTTTAGAGTTCATTAATTTCAGAATTTTAAATTTGATTATGCCCTCCAAGGTTAGGAATAAACAACAGAACA
Source organism: Narcine bancroftii (assembly GCF_036971445.1). Classification (NCBI taxonomy): domain Eukaryota; kingdom Metazoa; phylum Chordata; class Chondrichthyes; order Torpediniformes; family Narcinidae; genus Narcine; species Narcine bancroftii. The sequence goes on from NC_091469.1 coordinate 45,332,631, forward strand.
TTAACATTAACCTTATTTTAGTGGTGGACACAGAGCCGGAGTTACCTATTGGATTGGCATAGAATGGAAAGTTCCACACCAGTTGTATACTAGCTTGACAATGAAACTGAGATTTTCTTCCTGCAGGCCAGCAGAATTTCTAAAAACTGTACTCAAGAAGAAAGGTAAACAAAAGAAAGGAAGGTATACAAAAGAAAGAAATGTAAACAAACTGACTGTGCAAATACAGAAATACAAATATTAAGTTATATAAATATTTTCTTTCATGGAAGTAAAATAAATTTAACTTATTTAACAGTAATACTTCAAATTTGCATCCAATAAAAAAAATTGGTGCTGCATCCTTCACTGTTGGATTTCATCCTGAAATTACACTTTATAAAAGGCTTCACATTATCAGTGAAGCAGGTCTACTGTACAATGTTGCTTTTTGGGAATGTTTCAGCAGACCAGTAAAGATCGGTGGAACAATTATTTAGTAACTCATGGGCTTATTCCAAGCACAAATTTGTTAGCTACTGGTCTAGCTGGGAAAAGTATTCAACATGAAAGGTATTCCATGACTTTAATATGCCAAGGGAAACTCACCCCTTGTCCTTGGCATGTACATCGGCTCCATGCTGAAGGAGGAGTTGAACAATTCGCACACGATTGTATCCAGCTGCCAGATGAAGAGGAGTAGACTGGAGGTAACAATCAATAATTTTGAAAATAATTAGCAGGAACCAAATTTATGTTTGATCTGAAGTTACAATATTAATCTAACTAAACTAACATCAGCTATATTTATGCAAAAAGCTCCCAAGAGACAACAGCTTTTATTTACAAAAGGATTGTATGTAATCCCGTGGGCCAAAGCAGTCTTCAATATTTTTCTTTTAGTTCTGAAATTCCCTACAATGAACAAAATTTGATCTTGTAATTAATATTACCATAATATTGGAAATTCCTATATTTATCATACACCAAAATCCTTAGCAACTTACTGGTAATACATGTTTGATTGCCATTCTTTTAAAAAAGCAGGGTTTTTTTTTATATAAACACAATTATCGGGTAATTTGGTCCACCAGATTAATACAGGGTACTGAACATACATATATGATATATTGTTGATAGTGTTTAAGTTTAAAGTATTAGGATTAAAAGTTCTAATACTTTCCAAATAAAGATAAATCCACTTAAGTACTGATATTTAAATATCTGCATTGAATAACTACATTTAAATTCATAGACTGTGTATTTGGTTTCAGTATAGTGAAAAATCATGAAATAGGTATATTTGCTTTGTAATTGAAATTAATCATAATTACATTTCCTTGAAAGAAGCATATTCTCAGGATTATTGTTTATTTAGAATCTTTCTACTCCATTAACAGAGTCCTTTTTCAATATAAAGAATACACATATATACATGGAAAAAAGATGTAGGCAATCCTGAACATCATGACCAAGGACGTCATTAGCACAGTACCTACTCCCCTGGTTCATAAATAAACTAAAGAACACTAACAAACATTTGACTTATAACAATCTCGAAACTCAACCTTGAAAAAGGATTAAAAACTATCATGAGAACAACCTGGTGTCAGTAAGTGAACTGCTGGAGGACCTCAGTGGTCAGGATTATCTATGGAAAGCAGCTTGTCCTGTCTCTTCCCACCTACATTCACAGGACCACTCAAACACTCTCATGTTCATAACTTCCAATTCGTTGCCCCCACAACCTCCCTCCCTTTCATCAGTCCCTATAAATCTCCATTCCCCAGCAGGGAGGCTATAGGGTCCTAGTTCCTTCCAGAGGATAGATCTAACCAGTTCACCTCTACTAACACAACCTTCTTAACATGGACCTCGACTCTTCTCACTTTCTACCAAAACAACATGTAGCCACTGGGAACTGCCATGAACCCAAGTTACACCTGCCTTTTTGTTGGGTGCAGGGATCAGTCCCTATTTCACTTCTCACCCCTTTCTTCATTATTCACAGATGCTGTCTGACCTACTAGGTTCCTCCAGCATCTTGTTTTTCTTGCTTCAGATTACAGCATCAGCAGTCTCTTCTAACTAACCCCAAACTCACAAAGCTATGCTAAAGTGATCATCGCCTACCTTGTTCAGACCAGATTTTAAATGGAAGAGTAAATGATCTCCCTCACTGAATTAATCCAACTTTAAGGTTTATCTTTCCTGAGAATGGTACAGGTACCAATATATTGAACCTTCACAAAATAAAGGGCATGATTTTTGTTTTAGTAAAACAAGCATTTAAAACTTGTTATTTTGAATGCCACTTTCTCATTTCTTCCATTAAGCTTTTCAAAGGGGAAAAGAAAACAAACTCCTTAAGATTTAAATTGCTGACAGTATATGATAAAATAATGGATATGTCAAAAATATTTGCTGGAGTGGTAGGCTGATTTCTGAAAGCAGGGACCATATTTGTGTATTTTGCTATTTCAATACAAGAAATTGAGATTCTGTCCACTGAAATTACAGAAGGCCTCCAAAGTGTATACTGGTTGTCTCAAGAGACTGGAAACAAAACATTTATCAGTTAAATGTCTCCTTGTTTAATAAATGCTCAGACAGAATTTTAAAAACTCCATTTACTAATGTTGTTGGTAATAAAGAGGAAATTAAAAAAAGCTCTAGTGTGAATATTAATTTTTTCATGAAAATAAGAAATGCCAGTAAATTAGGTGAGATGACAAAGAATTGAATATATTTACAATAATTTGAGTTGTTTTATTCTGACAAAAATTATTTAGGAACTAGTCTTCTAATGTCATGTATTCTGTTTGTATCCAGCAGTTCACTTACTGACACCCCATCATCATCTTCTGTTTATTCACAAAAGAGAACAGGCAGGGTTGCAGATATATCTACATTTAGCTTTGAGATTAGTTGACAAGCAATCAAAAACTGGGAGAGCTTGCTGGATGAAAGAACAAAAATTTAAATCACTGCAACATCTTGAATAAGATTTGAATCAAGGTGAAACAGAACTTTGAAACAAGCATCAGTATAAATGAACAAAAGGGTTAAAAAAAATTGAACTGAGGAGCCTTCAGAAATTTGACAAATTCTGGACTTCAATTTTCCAGAAATACAGGATGTGAACAACTGGCATAAAATGCTGTAATTAATGCTTATTGTTGTGATTCACAACAATTCATTCCATGGCTGCAGCAACAAAATGTTCACACTGAATCAAATTTCTGTAATGTACCTAAAGTAAATAACAAAGAAATCTATTTGAATTGACAAGGAAGGGTATGAAAATCACAAACTATTAAACAATGTGAAAAATTGCCAAACATAATAAAGCATTCAAATTATTGAACAAAAAAGTTATTTCTGCATATAAGCTGTATTTTCTGAAAACTTATAGGATGGTACAAAGAGGCTTACTGCATTTAATACACAAGTGCTTGAGAACCTCAGCAGGTCACACAGCAGCCAACATTTCAGACCTGAGCCCTTCAATAAGGGATGTGCCAAAAGCAGGCAGGCACTTCAATACAAAGTTAAGAGGAGGAGAGAAGTGAGCAGAGGAAGGGGTAGTGAGAAGAGTACAGGCTAACTGGTAAGAGGTCATAGGGGTGATACATGATTACAAGAGGAATCATATCCTCATTGCACCTTGAGGGGACTAGGGAAGATGTGTGGGAAATAGAGATGTGGATTCCCCTTGTCCTCACCTATCTCCCTCCGCATCTAACATATTATCCTCTGCAGATTCCATCTACAACTTCATCCCACCACCAGACATATCATCTCTTCCCCTCTCCACATGGAGCACTTCCTCCGGGACTCTAATACCTATCTCTGTGACTGCAAGTCATGTTACACTTGCGGTCACATCTTCTTTTTCACCACCATTCAGGGACTAAAACAGTACTTCCAAGTGAAGTAACAAATGAATTTGTAGGGATCATCGATTACTCCCATTATTACCTCCTCTACATCAGAGAGGCTGGGAGGCTACTTTGCTAAGGATCTTTGGTCGGTCCACTGCAATATCAGGGACCTGTTAGTGGCCAATCATTTTAATTCCACACATCATTCCCACACCATGGCTCATGCACTGCCAAACTTAGGCTACCCGAAAATTGGAGGGACAACACCTAATACTCTGCCTGGTCAATCTCCAACCAGACAGCATTAACATCGACTTGTCCAGTTTCTGCTAAACTCCTTCCGAGTCTCTCTCTTTTTCTTACACCTGTCTCCTTTCTCTAGCTCCCCACTACCTTCCTTTCCCTCTCTAGAGAGCTAACCAACCCCATGACATATGCTTTTTTCTCTTCTACACACCCACCCGTATCCACCCATGAATCTTATCTGTTAGCCTCCCATTGATCCTTCCTCTCGCCTCACCACCACCATCTTTTTATTCGGGCTCCTGCCTGCTTTATGCTCATACCTTGTCAAAGGGCTCAGGCCTAAAATGTTGGCTCCCCTTTATTTTGTGGCCTGCAGGGATTCTCCAGCACCTTTGTGTATTGTACTACAATCACTGCATCTGTGCAGACTTCCCTGTTAAACTTCATTGCATTTTGTTAGGTTCTTGTGCATCACATTGCTGCTAACAGGAAGTGGACATGATTCTTCAAGTCACAAAAATTATGATTAAAAAAATTTTTTAGACATACAGCATGTTAACAGGCCATTGCAGCCCATGAATCTGTGCTACCCTATTGACCTACAACCCTGGAACATTTTGAATGGTGGGGGGGGGGGAAACTGGAGCCCCAGGGGAAAAGCTATGCAGAGATGGGGAGAACGTACAAACTCCTTACAGAGAGCATGGGATTTGAACGCTGGTCCCAATTGCAGGTGCTGTGAAGGCATTGTGCTAACTGCATCACCAACTGAGCCACTTTTCAGAAGCTTACAATTATTATTCCAAAGGAACTTCCTATTAGTATTAAATAAACACTTGCACCGTATAAATATAAATACAAGGATGCCACCAGTCATATTTGCTGAAAAATATTAAATATATATATAAACTGCTTTAACATTTAACATTTTGATATTACTGAAAATCTTCAAGAATAATCTAAAATTTTGAATTTAAAGAACATTCAATCTTGTTTTCCATCATTGTAGATAAATAACTTTGTAAATGATTGTTGGACCTGCATAACAATGCATTGCTATGCTAGCAATTTTTATAAATTGTAATCATTGAAGAATAATGCTTTCAAAGGATTGTTTAAAACAGTGATTCTCAACCTTTTTCTTTCCACTCACATACCACTTTAAGTATTCCCTATGTCATAGATATTCTATGATTAGGAAGGGATTTCTTAAGGTGGTATAAAATGTTTGGCCTGGAATTCAGCCTGAAGAAAACTGAGGTCCTCCATCAGCCAGCTCCCCACCATGACTACCAGCCCCCTCTCATCTCCATCGGGCACACAAAACTCAAAACAGTCAACCAGTTTACCTAACTCGGCAGCACCATTTCATCTGATGCAAGGATCGACAGAGATAGACAACAGACTCGCCAAGGCAAATAGTGCCTTTGGAAGACTACACAAAAGAGCCTGGAAGAACAACCACCTGAAGAAACACACAAAGATCAGTGTGTACAGAGCCGTTGTCATACCCACACTCCTGTTCGGCTCCGAATCATGGGTCCTCTACCGGCATCACCTACAGCTCCTAGAACGCTTCCATCAGCGCTGTCTCCGCTCCATCTTCAACATTCATTGGAATGACTTCATCACCAACATCGAAGTACTCAAGCTGGCAGAGTCCACAAGCATCGAATCCACACTGCTGAAGACCCAACTGCGCTGGGTGGGTCACGTCTCCAGAATGGAGGATCATCGCCTTCCCAAGATCGTGTTATATGGCGAGCTCTCCACTGGCCACCGTGACAGTGGTGCACCAAAGAAGAGGTACAAGGATTGCCTAAAGAAATCTCTTGGTGCCTGCCACATTGACTGCCGCCAGTGGGCTGATATCGCCTCCAACCATGCATCTTGGCGCCTCACAGTTCGGCGGGCAGCAACCTCCTTTGAAGAAGACCGCAGAGCCCACCTCACTGACAAAAGACAAAGGAGGAAAAACCCAACACCCAATTTTCCCTTGCAACTGCTGCAACCGTGCCTGCCTGTCCCGCATCGGACTTGTCAGTCACCAACAAGCCTGCAGCAGACGAGGACATACCCCTCCATAAATCTTCGTCCGAAGCTAAAGAAGAAGAAAGAAATATGGGTGGAAAGAAAAAGGTTGAGAACCACAGGTTTAAAATAAAATGCTGTTAGACACCAAGATAATTAGATCAGATTGTCAACAAATAATTAGCACAATGATGTCTTCTGTCTTCTCACATTACACTTAACCCTCAACTTCAAACATACTTTCAGAAGAAACTGGCAGAGCTTTTGGTGGAAGATTATGAGAGAAGAGAGAACTGTTGCTTTTTTTTTTGTTTGGGGCAAAGACGAACAGGAAACTTGTGTAGTATAGCCCATGATGAGGTCAAGGGTTGTTAGGAAAGCAGAACCCGTAGTGGGATGTGGAGGTATGGAGGCAGCAAAGAATGCAATTTTAGAGGCAAGGGATGGAGTTAAAGGAGCAGAAGGCTTGTCAAGGGAGAAGATATGGGAGATTTGACAGGACAAATGTGTTTCAACATTAGCTTCATACACAGTAGTAATTATACTTGGGAATGATTTTAATGGCCTACGATACACAAATAGGTGAAACAAAATTTCACCAGCATGTGTGGTATGTTAGAGCAGATGGATAGAGGTATACTTAAATAAGGGGAGCATTTTGATGCTGCCACAAAACAACAAATTTTGTGACATGTGCATGACAAAAAATTCTAATTCTTAGCCTAGAATATTACTGCCACTTTCTTGTTCCTGTAATGGATCAACATCAATAATGCAAAAGATCAAAATAATATTGTTACGAGCCCAGAGGACCCCAAAACCCAGCAGCAATAGATATTCACCAAGACATATGGTTACTGAAACAAAAGTTGCTTTTAATTATGTTTAAACATTAAAATAGAATCAAACTTTAACTTATCACTATTGACTTAACTAACCTAACTTAACCCCCTTCTAATTCTAAGCGCACTTGTATGTAATGTGTGTGTGTAAGTTCAGAAAGGTTCTTTGGTTCACAGTCCAATCTCACTTCTCATTCCTCAAGTTCACTGGTTGCAGACAATTCTTATACTGTGCACAGAATTTAACATCTATAAAGTTCACCAGGCTTTGGTGCTTAAAAGGTAAATGGTTACTGCTCAGGAAGGTTCTTCTCTGTTTTCAGAAAGAGATTTGTTGTACGCTGGCACCCACAACTGATTCCTTGTTTAATCAGCCACTTCAGTGTCTTGCTGAAGAAACTTGCCCCCTCAGGATTCTCCAGATAACCTCATTCTTTTAGGTCACCACAGAGTGTATTTTTGCTTCTCTTATCCCAAGTAAAACATTAGACAACCATTCCTCTCCTCTTGCATGAACCACAAGTGCTTTGACCAGGCCGTCTTCCAAATGGGGCTTTCCACAAGCTTGCCAGCTTTGTGGTGTTCCAGTCCCAGCTTGTTACTGGCTGTAACATTGTAGAAGTGATCTGTGTGTGTGTGTGTGTGTGTGTGTGTGTGTGTGTGTGTGTGTGTGTGTGTGTGTGTGTGTGTGTGTGTGTGTGTGTGTGTGTGTGTGAGAGAGAGAGAGAGAGAGAAAGCCTGTTTGTCTCTCTCTGCTTGCAAAACAACATTACCCTCTTAGAACATCTCCAGCTCCAACAAGATCTTTCATCTGTTGCCTTTGTAAACAACAATCCATTAGTGAAGTCTCTTGAGCACTATCCAAAGCTCTTGCAAAAGTTGTGGAGCCGATATGTTTAGCATTAGCAGAGCTCCAGTATTTCAAATAAGATCTATTTTAAAGTGTTTGTATGTAACCTATTCTAACAAACCTTTCCCAATTTATCTCCCAAAAACATATCTATACTCTGTCACAATATCTACTGCAGAAGTTTCTTACAAATCTTAAGAGCAATTCCTATATCCATGTAAACAGATGGATAATAATGGTGCAACAGCAAGAGTACAATGCAGGAAATCATAACTATTCATCTGTATTGCCAACTATACATGACTACCTCACAAGATGTTGAAATATTTGTACTGTGGCAACCCACTTACCAGCAAAGCAAACCAGCTCCTAAAATGGCAGACATGCTGTGAAAAATGCATGAAATTGACCTGCATCAAGCACAGCTTTTTATCTGGGCCGATGATGTCACTTCCAGTCCATGTGACAGAAGCAATGACGTAGTTAAGCCCAGCATGCAAGCCTGGAGGTGTCAGTCTTGCACAAGACTCCACAGTGTAAACATCAATTCAGCAATGTGTACAACGATTCCACAACGTGCATACCGACGTTTATAGTAGCTCAGTAAAGAAAACTTTACTACGTTGATGACTGACAGTCCAAATGATATTTGGCCCCAATGTGAAAAATTTTTCTTCGATGCACACCAAGGCTCTGAAACTGCCAACGTTTTGGACTTCACATGTATGGTTTGATTAGGCAGAAGCCCAATTCCAGTTGAGGCAGAAAACACCTGATTCCACGTGGTACTACTATGTAGTAAGTGCCCTGGATCAAGAGACAGCTCGACAAGTTTCTGATTTTCTGCAGCAACCTCTAGAGGAGGACAAGTATATGGTGCTCAAGAGTCTGCTCATCACTACCTTTGGCCTCTCACGACATGACCGAGTGGCCCATTTACTTGACTTAGATGGATTAGGAGACAGGACCCCTTCCGCACTCATGGATAAAATGCTGGCACTAGCGGAAGGGCATAGGCCCTGCCTCATGTTCGAGCAGGCTTTCTTGGGGCAGTTGCCACAAGATACCCACATGCTGCTGGCCGATGAGTCGCGGTCTGTGCCGACATTCTAAGGCGGGCTAAGCAAGAAAACATGAAATCCGTAGGATAGGTCACCTGATCCCACTCATAGCACCAGGACCGTGCATTAGACCGGCAGCAGGGTCGATCAAATCCGTTGTCAGACTGCCAGTCGGCCAGGAGACAACAGGACGAAGATAGTACCCATTGGTGTTTGTACCATCAATGATGAGATGCAGAAGTTCGCCGCTGCTGACCTCCCTGTGCGTTTCAGGGCAAGACTGGGGCAAGTCATTGCTAATGGCTGCGGCAGCTGGCCATCAATACAGCCTTTTATATGTCTGGGATAGACATTCCAGCTGGTGTTTCTTGGTGGATACAGGGGCTGAGATCAGTGTGCTTCCCCCTTCGAAGGAAAGGGCCAATGACAATTGTGACACACGTAACAGAAAACCTGGGCCACCACTGAAAGTTTGCAGCACTATCCAAACATTTGGCACATGTAGGATCCAGTTTCAGTTCGGCGATACCAAGTTCACGTGGACGTTCACATTGGCCATGGTCACACAACTGCTACTGGGAACTGATTTTCTCAGAGCACATGGCCTGCTGATTGATCTAGAGCAGAGGTGTCAAACTCAAATTCACGGAGGGCCAAAATTAAAAACTTGGACTAAGTCAAGGGCCGAACTAAATATTTATTGAAAATTTTCAACAACATCTGCATGTTTTCTCTTCTTTCAACATATGTAATGTTAAACTTTTTCTTATTAAAATAAATGTTTAATAATAGTTTTGGATAAACTCTTTCCAGAAGCATTAACAAATGAGAAATAAAATATTCAATAAATAATATTTCTCTAAGAGGATTTGTCAAATGTTGCTAGTGTGCTGTCGAATAGTAAAATCTGAGGGCTATTGAGAATGTGGGAGAATAACATGATTCCTGAAACAATCAAATGGGTGACTGATTGTGGGCATGAACTCTAGCAGGGTTATTTGCCATGCCATTTTTCCATTGGTACAGATATCCTTTGATTTACACACTTTTCAAGTTTTATGCCTAATGAGCTTGTATCCAGGTGCAGGACCATTTTTAACCAGGAATAATTTATCACTGTGACATGAAACTATTGGAAGATCGTTTTATCCTGAGATTAAAGTTCATAATACTTACTCAGGACTGTGTGCGGGAGGGCGGGGTTTGCGGGCGATCGGGTTGGAAAACGACAGTGCGGGGGCATCGGCTCTCGCTGCAGGGTGGCATCTCGGCGGATCAGCGGCCCCGTCACCGTGAGTCGCGGATCGGCCTGCAGCAGGGAGGGGGAGTGGGCAACGGTCCTGGCGAGGTCAGGCCCGAGGCCTCCGGTTCCGGGCGCTGGGAAGCGGCCTTGGCTTCCCCTGACACTGGCCAGGCCCCAAAACCAGAGTCCACGGTGAGACCCTGCAACGTAAACAGAGGAGGTGGGGGCGATTAGCAGGCTGACGCCAATGCATTCTGGGATTTGTTGTATTACTGTGCATGTGCTATACTGGCGCGGCGGCCAGCGGGCCACCTCTAATACATTTTTGAAATGATCTTGCGGGCCAAATATAATTATATCGCGGGCCAAATTTGGCCCGCGGGCCAGAGTTTGACATGTGTGCCCTATGCCATCGGAACTCTGTAATTAGTAAGGGATTGCTTAAGGTGGGATGTGAGTGGGAAGGAAAGGGTGAGAATCACTGCTCTAGACCCAATTGTTACTGAAATATTTTGCTTGAGAAAAATTGTCATTGGCCCATTTCCTTTAGCGTTCTGAAACCGTGCACATGACGAGTCAATGAGGGATGATTAAAGCAGTGGTCTTCAAACTTTATCTTCCCACCACACAGACCACCTTAAGCAATCCCTTACTAATCACAGAGCACCAATGGCACAGGGATGCGAGTGGAAAGAAAAAGGTTGAGAACTGTTGTATTGTGGTAACTCCACATCTGATTAGGTTAATTGTTAGGCAAGTGGTCAGAGAAGGACCCCCCACCCCCACCCCAAGAAAGGCTTAAATCACAGGAACAAAATAAGCTTCTGTCTCACTGCTCCCAATCTTACACACAGTCCTGATGTGGAATGTGGGGTCGCAGCTCCACGTTCACCCGAGTTCAGGTGCTGTCTGTGTGGAGTTTGTATGCTCTCCCCTTGTCTTGGACCAACAGGTCGGTCGCCTGATGAAGGCACCCGAACCCTCTGTTGAAACGCCGGCGTCCGGGGCAGTGGAGGAATTGGCTGAGAAGAGCGTGTTGCTCCCACCCACCTCCCATGGTTGGAGAGGGATTAAACTGCGATCTCACGGCGCCGGGCTTGTCTCCAACAAAAGGAGTGGGAGGCAGGGTCCGCCGTGCACGGAGCGAGGGGGAAGGCATCGCCAACGAGACGTTCGGTCCGGCGTCGCCGCTAAAGCGCAGACCCAGAGAGGATGGTCCCCAACTTCAGCCGCGTCTGTGTGTCCGGGAGCCGGGCAGGCTGAGTGCGGCGCTCCAATCCCTGGGATTCGGGACTCTGAGATCCCTCCACACCTCCGGCGTCTTCATTTTCACCTTCAGTGTGCATGCGCTATACTGGCGCGGCGGCCAGCGGGCCAACTCTAATATATATTTAATATGATCTTGCGGGCCAAATATAATTATATCGCGGGCCAGAGTTTGACATGTGTGATCTAGAGGGACAAAGGCTTGTTCATACCTACACTTTATAGACCTTCGCCAAAGGTGAGGCCAAGCTGTCAGCCCTCCATTTGGACTCCGTTTCTCTTTCAGAGAATTAATTTGCCAGGTTGCTGCCCCAGAATTCCCTGCAATAATTATGCCACAATTCACCTCAGCGATGCCAAAATATGGGGTGCAGCACCACATACAAACCAAAGGGCTATCGCTGCCAGCCCAAGTTCACAGGCTCCCTCCAGATAAACTTCATCTGGACAAAGAGGAGTTTGAAAGGAAGAAGGACATGGATATTGTACAACAGTCCGATAGCTTCTGGGCCTCCCTGCTCCACATGGTACCCAAGGCCGCAGGTGGATGGAGACCCTGCGGTAATCACCGCAGGTTGCATGAAATTACCACACTGGATCGCAACCTGGTACTGAATTTACAGAACTTTGCGTCCAATCTGCAGGGTGCCCGCATCTTTTCCAAGGTAGACCTGGTCTGGGGTATCATCAGGTCTCGGTCCACCTGGATGACATTACAAAAATAGTTATTATTACACCCTTTGGCCTTTTTGATTTCAGAAGGATGCCCTTTGGGCTCTAGAATGCCATGCACTTTCCAATGTTTAATGGACAGAGTGGGACACGATCTTGACTTTACCTTTAAATACCTAGATGGCATACTTATTGCTAGCATCAGTCATTAGGAACATCTGTCCCACATGCGCAAGTTTTTCACTTGTTGGAATGAGTTTGGGCTGACCATCAACCCGGCTAAATGTCAATTTGGGTTAGTGACCATCGACTTTCTGGGCCATAAAATCAACAAACATGGAGCAAAGCCACTACCCGAAAAGATCCAGGCATTCACTAAGCCCTGCACAGTTAAAGGCCTCCAGGAGTTCATTGGAATGGTGAACTTTTATAACCGGTTTCTACCATCAGCAGCTCGCATCAGGCACCCCCACTTTGTGCTATGTCAGGCAAGGCAAGGGATATCACTTGGGACAAATAATTGTTGGCAGCATTTGAGAACCTCAAAGAAGAACTGACTAATGCAGCATTGCTGGTCCACCTGAGAATGGATATCATGACGGGCTTGACAGTGGATGCATCCAGTATGGCAGAAGGAGGGGTGCTTGAGCAGCACATCGATGGGCATTGGAAACCATTGGCTTTCTTTAGGAAGCACCTAAGACCACCAGAACTCAAGTACAGTGTTTTTGATCGAGAACTGTTGGCACTATACCTAGCATCAGACATTTCAGGAACTTTCTAGAAGGCAGGCATTTCATGGCTTTTATGGACCACAAGCCACTTACTTTTGCCTTCACTAAGGTATCAGATCCATGGTTGGCTCATGAACAGAGATATTTATCATATTTCTGAGTTCACGATGGCCATCGAACACATTTCAGGAAAGGCCAACATGGTGGCAGATGCACGGTCTCGCCCAGCCATACAATCCATGCAGACCTTAGCACAAGGGGTGGACTATGTTGTGCTCATGCAAGTGCAACAGGCATATGAAGAAATTCCACATTATAAAACAGGAGACTCGAACCTGCAGCTGGAAGAAATTCAAGTAAGCCCCGGGGAGATCAAACTCCTGTGTGACGGAACTACATGTCGTCTTCGTCCAATTGTTCTGGTGTCCTGGAGGCAGCAGTTATTTGACGCGGTACATGGGTTGGCACATCCATTGATCAGAATGACTCTCCAGATGATAGCCAACAGATTTGTATGGCATGGCCTTATAAAATAGGTCAGCAATTGGGTGAAGACATGACCTCGTTGCCAGACATCCAAAGTCCAGCCACATGAAAGCCCCACTACAATCTTTTGAGCCATTGTATCGGAGGTTTGACCATGTACACGTGGACATTGTAGGCCCCCTGCCGGTGTCACATGATTCCCATTTTTTTCTCACTATTGTGATTCGGGCCACTCAGTGGCCAGAGGCAGTTCTACTGGCAGACAATGCTACTGACACCTGGACCCTCATTTCCGCCTGGATAGCACATTTCAGTCTGACACATCACGTCTGACAGGGGTGCCCAATTCATGTCAAGCTATGGTCAGCAATGGCCACCCTGCTTAGAATCAAGTGGCACCACACAACTGCGTACCACCCACAACCCAATGGAATAGTAGAAATAAGGTTCCACAGGCATTTCAAATTGGCCCTTATGACGTGTCTGCAGGGACCTAACTGGGTCGATGAATTGCCATGGGTATTCTTGGACATACGCATGGCACCTAAAGACAATATAGGTGTCTCATCAGCAGAGCTGGTCCACAGCGCACCCCTGATGGTTCCAGGAGATTTTTTATCATGAGGACGGGAGGAGATGCCAGCAGCGGTCCTAAGCAAGCTCCGTGAGAAACTCTGTTCTTTAGCGCCCATACCGACATCTCAACATACCAGGCAAGGTCCTATATTCCCCAGAACTTGCAGGACTGTAAGTACATTTTCGTAATGAAAGGAGCACCATTCCAACGTCCATATGAGGGTCCCTTCGAGATACTAAGATGCAATGGTTCGATGTACATTTTGGACATTGGAGGTAAAGAGGAAGCTTTTGCATTTGACCAGTTCACACCTGCCCATCCGGATCTGGACAGACCAGTCGTAGTTCAGGCACCTCAGTGGAGAGGAAGGCCACCCCAAAAAAAATGTACAGACTTTGGGGTCCGCAGCAGGATTGCCGGTTCTGGGGTGGGGTGGTGTCATGTGGCAACCCACCTACCAGCAAGCGAACCAGCTCCCAAAATGGCGGATGTGCTATGGAAAACATGGGAAATTGACCTCCATCTGACATTGGTTTTTATCTGGGCTGATGACATCACTGATGATGTCACTTCCTGCCCATGTTTCCAAAGCAGTGATGTATATAAATCCAGCATGCAAGGCTGGAGGTGTCAGTCTTGCACTCCACAGTGTTCACATCAACTCGACAGCGATTCCACAATGTGTACTCCGATTTCTATTGTAGCTCAGTATAGAATATTTTGCTGCAGTACTTCAAAAAGTCTCAGGTGAATTTTGTCTTTCAGATACTTGCTCTAGATACAAAGAGTTACAAAATTATTTGTGGCTTTGAAAAATTGAATAAGCACTGGTCAACTAAATGCCACATATAATACAATTCAACTGGAGGCAGCTACTAGGATGGCATCACTGGTCAAAATAGTTTTCAATAATTCAATAGCTTCAGGTCTTCTTGATATTTAACACACAAAAAAAAACTATTGCTTGTCAAGGTTGGACAGACAATAAACAATCTGACACAAGAGAAGCACTGGAAAATATGAGAAGTGGTGGAAGACAGAGCTGTGAACCATCAGAATTGTCATGGAAGTTGACCATTATTTTTGAAAGATGATGTCAAGATACTGCACATGGACAGAAGCATAGGTTATTGGTTAAAGATAATAGATGTAGCTAGAAATAGAAAAGTGCATTGCCATTCAAGCACAATTTTGCTGAACTGTATATAAAAAAGAGTATGGTGATCCAAGCCAAGCCTGCAAAAAAAGGGCAAGGCAGACAAAAATGCCACACAATAATGAATGATGTCAATTTTTGACCATGATATTGTCTATTGAGTGTAATGGAATAGATTGAATCTGGACAACAGAGGAAGAGAATTGTCATGTTTGAGGATTTTAAAGGGAAAGAGAGGAAAGATTGGAGATGAAGCATTAATTTGGAAGACAGTATTAAGAATGGATTTTGACAATGAGATAAACTAATCCAAGGACAGAAGCATTTAAAATTCCAATACATAATTTATGACCTTATCACCTTTCCTTAACGCAAATGAACATTTTCCATGCTTTTGCACATTATTAATCTGTGCAACATTGTTACTGAAATGAATACAGAAAAATCTTACCCACTTTCAGATCCGTGCAAAAGTAAAGAAAAGATTTCTGAAGAGAATCAGCCAGTCTAGGATCCTGCATTGGGTGCCAAAAGGATCCAGCTACTCCAGTTCCTTTCTATTGCATGTCCGAATTCAGCGGCAAACATCCATGGATAGTTAGGGAAAGATACCTGGAAAAACGCTCCAAGCAATATTGACCCCAGAAAAATACGCACATGAGAAGAGTCAAAAGAAGGGAAACAACTAAAACAATTCTTGAAAGTGTTGAACTGAAGAATTTGAAAATGTGCATCTTCGGAGAACACCAAAAATATTTAGCAGCATTAATTTTTTCACATATTGTGTGACTTTATAATTACAAAGCAAACCTCAAAATTGTGCTTCAATTCATCCACAAGGGATGAATGTTGTAAAATCTGAACAGTGAAGAGCCCTGTCGTGAAAAAGAATGCATTTCCTGTTAAAGACCTAGTCTAGAAAAAAAAAATCCCCCTTTGCCACCTGTTCAGCAAGTATACTTGAAGTATACTTGGTTGGAAGATGATGAAGTTAAGGTGGAAAGAGGATAATAAAACAAAGCACTATGTGATGAAACCACACTCTAAGCCTCCATAATGACAACATACAAAAAGAGAAAAACATAGAATAAATTTACTTTATCCTAAGGAAATGGCATAATTTTGAGAAACAACCAGCAGCGAAAACTTTAACCTCCATGAAATATAACTTGAAATTAAATGCGCGGAACTAAAGCATATACAATTTTAGTTCAGAGAGATGTTTATATGGGTTATTAACATTCTACTTTTGATGCACAGTTACTTTTTTAAATAATTTTTTTATTTTTCATACTGTGAACCATATCAACCAAAATATATACAAACGTTTCTCATTAAATATACACAGTGGCATTTTCTCCCTTTTTTCCCCCTACCTTCCCTCCCCCCTCCAAAACCAATAAACATTCAACATATACAATACAATAAAACCATTAAACAATGTCATCACACAATGAAAAATAAACAAGAAAAATGTGTCATCTACTTTTACACACTGGATCAAGTCGTTTTGTCTTCTTATCATTTTAGAGGGTGGAGGTCTGAGGCAAGCCCTCTCTGTTATGTTCCATGTAGGGTTTCCAAATTTGTTTAAATAATGTGACTTTTTAAAAAATGTTATTTTTTCCAATGGAATATATTTATTCATTTCCTTGTATCATTGCTGTATTCTCATTCTCTCTTCCATTTTTCAAGTTGACATTATACATTTTTTTGCTACTGCTAAGGCTATCATAATTAATCTTATTTGCACTTTATCCAATTTAAGGCCTAATTCATTACTTCTAATATTACTTAGAAGAAAGATCTTTGGATTTTTTGGTATATTATTTTTTGTGATTTTATTTAATATCTGATTTAGATTTTCCCAAAACTTTTTCACTTTCTCACATGCCCAAATTGCATGTACTGTTGTTCCCCTTTCCTTCTTACAGCAAAAACATCTATCTGATAATGTTGGATCCCATTTTTTTTAACTTTTGGGGCATGATATATAACCTGTGTAACCAATTATACTGTATCATGCGTAACCTTGTGTTTATTATATTCTTCACAGATCCAGAATATAACTTTTCCCATGTTTCATTTTTTATCTTTATGTTTTAAATCCTTTTCCCATTTTTGTTTGGGTTGATAGCTTATTTCATAATTTTCCTTATCTTGCAGCTTAATGTACATGTTCGTTATAAATCTTTTAATTATCATTGTGTCTGTAATCACATATTCAAAACTGATTCCTTCTGGTAATCTCAGTCTGTTTCCCAATTTATCCTTTAAATAAGCTTTCAGTTGATGATATGAGAACATTGTACCATGAGTTATTCCATATTTGTACTTCAAATGTTAATGAATTATTTCCCAAAAAACAATTTTCTATTCTTTTAATTCCTTTTCTCTCCCATTCTCTAAAGGAAAGGTTATCTATTGTAAAAAGGATTAGCGGATTTTGCGTCAATAGTAATTTTGGTATTTGGTAACTTTTTTCCTTTCTAAGTGAATCTTCTTCCATATATTGAGTAAATGATGCAGTACTGGTGAGCTTTTATATCGTACCAGCTTTTCATCCCAATTATAAAGTATATGTTCCAGTACCTTCTCCCCTATTTTATCGAGCTCTATCTTAGTCCAATCTGGTTTTTCCCTTGTCTGATAAAAATCTGATAAATACCTTAATTGTGCTGCTCTATAATAATTTTTAAAGTTTGGTAACTGCAAAAAACCTTGTTTGTACCTCTCTGTTAATTTATCTAACGCTATCCTCGGTTTCCCCCCTTTCCACAAGAATTTCCTTATTATTCTCTTTAGTTCATTAAAGAATTTCTCAGTTAAGGGAATTGGTAATGATTGAAATAGTATTGTATCATTGGGAAGACATTCATTTTAATGCAATTTACCCTCCCTATCAACGCTAGCAGTAATTCTTTCCAATGTTCTAAGTCTTCCTGTAATTTCTTTATAGTGGCTGATAGTTTAATTTGTACATGTGGCTTAAGTTATTATCTAACCCAATACCTAGATATCGGATTGCTTGTGTTTGCCATTTAAATGGTAATTCTTTTTAAAATTCTGTATAATCCGCATTACTCATTGGCATCACCACTTTTATTTGCGTTGATCTTGTACCTTGATATTTCTCCATAATCCTTCAATTTCTTATGTAATTCTTTTATTGATATTTCTGGTTCTGTTATCTGCAAATAAATTGATTTTATACTCCTCATTTATTTTTATCCCTTTTATTTGATTTTCTGTTCTTATCAGTTCTGCCAATGGTTCTATTGCTTTTTTTTTAAACTTTAAGATTTTATAACATGAATAACATATAGGATTACATTAAAAAAAATTAAGAATAAAATAATAAAATTACAATACAGTATCAGTAATCTAAATAAACTATACCCTCCCCAATAATTATTACACATTAATAACCCAACTCAAATTAGTCCAACCCCCCTTTCCCCCCCAAAATAAAGAGTGAAGAATTAATAAAGTTAATAATATATGTGAGAAAAAACCCCACTATTTAAATCAAACTTAAATGCATATATTTAACAAACGGAGTTAAGATGAAACATATATTTAACTCAAACTTAATATAAAAAAATTAGTAAAGTTAGTAACATTATCTATCAAAAATTCTTAAACAATAATCAATTCTTAAAAATAAATTGTAGCATGAAAAAAATGAAAAAAAACTTTCTCTATAGAGATAAACCTTCACCAAATTTCAACTAACTTCACATCTATCATCATATTAGTCACATAAACCACCATCTTAAAACAAAATTCAAACCTCATTAAGCATTGTACAATTCAATTTTAGTACTCTTCCACCATTTTCCCCTTTTATTCTTGAATAGTTATCCAATAAAAGCTCCAATACCACTTTAAATATCCCCAATCATTACGTTAAAATTCAGATATCCAAATAATAAAAACACATCTACAACGAAATCTATATCTTCAACAAATGGAGCATAAACCACAAACAAAATTCAAGCCTCATTAAGAATTGTATAATTCAATTTATAACTTTCACCATTATTCCCTTCATTCTATAATTAAAATAGCAAAATAATATACACCAGAATTACCACTCCTTTCACCTTAAAGTTAAAGAAAAATAAAAAAACTTATCC
Organism: Narcine bancroftii; assembly: GCF_036971445.1. Taxonomy (NCBI): domain Eukaryota; kingdom Metazoa; phylum Chordata; class Chondrichthyes; order Torpediniformes; family Narcinidae; genus Narcine; species Narcine bancroftii. Next base: position 45,351,797 of record NC_091469.1, read on the forward strand.
ATCCCATTCACATTTAAATTTCAGATATTTCTTATCTACTGAATAAACTTTACAAAAAAAACCACATCAATTTCTAGTTTTTTTAAACAATCAAATACTTTCTTATGCTTTTTTTAAATATTTAAACAAAAAAAACCCCTTCACTCTTTAATCTAATAATACACAAAAAAAGGAAAAAAAAAACAGGTAGGAGGTTAAAAATACCGTCTCCCGTCTAAACCGCGCAATGCAGTAACTCCCAAAAAAAAAATGGGTGTGAGATAACTCACACATAGCAGATGACTTTCAGGAAATAGTGCCTATCCAGTTCTCTCCCCCAACTCTCACTTCATCTTAAACTAACATCATCATTACTTAATATCCCTTTTTTTTAAAAAAAACATTAGAAAAAAAAGGACAACTCTTCTTTTAATCAGCTCCAACTGCCAAGTCACCATTACAACCATTCCTTCTTGGAGCACGGCTCTTTTCTTCCATCTCTTGTCTCCTTGGAGATCGCGGCGGACTATGTCTCTGTTGAAACTGAGTAATTGGCAGCTCTTGAGCAAATGCTACAGCTTCCTTTGGAGAATCAAAGAACTTTGGTTGGTAACCATCTTGAAAATCCTTCAAAACAGCTGGATATCTAAAAGTTGCCTTATAACCTTTCTTCCACAACAACTCTTTAGCAGGAGTGAATTCCCGTCGTTGGAACATAACTTCTTGACTCAAATCCGCATAAAAGAAAACTCGATTATTTTGAATCAAGGGTGATTTTCTCTGTTGTGCATTTCTAATAGGCACTCGTAAAATTATTTCTCTTTCGTAATAATTCAAGCAACGAACCAAAACAGGTCTTGGACTTTGACCTGAAATAGGTCTTCTACTCAAGGCTCTGTGAGCACGTTCCAGTATTATACCTTCCAGGAAATGTTCTTGACCCACCACCTGCGGAATCCATTCAGTAAAATATTTTCTTGGGTCTGGTCCCTCCATACCTTCTGGCAAACCAATAATCTTTATATTGTTCCGTCTGGATTGGTTTTCCAAATAATCAGTCTTTTTCACCAAATTTTTATTTTGAGTTTGTAAGTCTTCGACCATTTTGGTCACATCAAAAACTTGATCCCGTATTTCGTCTATATCTTCTTTACACGAATTAAATTTATCTCTCACTTCAAGCTTAAAAGCTCCAAACTCAGCCATCTGTTGAGAATATATTTTCACCAGAGTATTAAACCTAGTACCAAGTTCAATCATAATCTTGGATAATCCCTGCATTGTATAAGATAATTTAGATTCAAGATTCACAAAAATCTTTTCAATTGGAAGAGATTTTGGCTCAACAGATTCCTGTTCTTCTGCATAACCAAAGGATCTCTGTTCCTTCCTTCATTCTGGTTGCCTTCTTTGTAGTATGACTGCGTGTGGAAACCCCAGCCACAGCCTCTCCAGCAATAACTGGAGGACGCTGGCCAGGGTTTTCCCCAGTCCATAATGTATTAAGTTCTCCCAGTACATCAAGTTGTATAGGTTCTTTTATCTCAAGAGATGCAGTTTGCAGTGCCACCTCTACAGTTGACAAATGACTTTGAGTAACTCTTTGTTCTAAAAGCTGTTTGGCGCCCTCTTTAGGGGGCTCTACCGATGTAACATAGAGCTCTACATCCGAACACTGTACCTCTCTCCTAGGATCCATTTCACGCTGAGTCCCGGTGTCTTTCCTATAGGTAGGCTCCAAAACTTGAACTTTTGAAAAATGTAGTTTTTTGATGATCTGTTGTTGTTTTTTTTTTGCTCTTTTCCACCAATTGTACCATCATAAGTTAAATTAACAGCACTGAAATTATCTAAACTTTTAAAGAATTTTAACGGGCATTTCTAGACAAAACAATAAGATAGAGTCAGGAGAGGACTGGAAGGCACGTCTGATCCTTACGCCATCTTGCCACGCCCCCATGGTTCTATTGCTAAAGCGAACAGTGAGGGGGATAATGGACATCCCTGTCTAGTTGACCTACTTAATTTCAATTGGTTCGATACATATCCATTTACTGTTACCTTCGCCAATGGTCCATTATATAATGCTTTAATCCAATTAATATATTTTTCTGGTAGATTGAACCTTTGTAATACTTTGAATAAATAATTCCATTCTACTCTGTCAAAGGCTTTTTCTGCGTCTAAAGCAACAGCCACTGTTGGTTTTTTATTTCCTTGAACTGCATGAATTAGATTAATAAATTTACAGTCATTATCTGCTGTTTGTCTTTTAATAAATCCAGTTTGATCTTGTTTTACTATTTTTGGTACACAATCGGCCAATCTGTTTGCTAATAATTTTGATATTATCTTATAATCTGAATTAAGTAGAGATATTGGTCTATATGATGCTGGTGCTAATGGATCCTTCCCTGTCTTTGGTATTATTGTAACTATTGCTGTCTTACATGAATCTGGAAAGTTTTGTATTTCTTCTATCTGATTCATAACTTCCAGGAGAGGAGGAATTAATAACTCTTTAAATGTTTTATAGAATTCTATTGGGAATCCATCCTCTCCAGGCGTTTTATTGTTCAGCAGCTTTTTTAATATATCCTGCACTTCCACTATTTCAAATGGTTTAATCAGTTTGTTTTGATCCTCTTCTTGCAATTTCGGCAGTTCAATTTTAGCTAAAAACTTTTCTATTCTGTCTTCTTTCCCCTCGTTCTCAGTTTGGTATAATTGTTCATAAAATTCCTGAAAGTTCTCATTAATCTCTATTGGGTTAGATGTAATTTGTTTGTCCTTTTTCCTTGATGCCAATACAGTTCTTTTAGCTTGTTCTGTTTTAAATTGCCAGGCTAATATTTTGTGTGTTTTTTCTCCTAGTTCGTAATACTTTTGCTTTATTTTCATTATGTTCTTCTCCACCTTGTACATTTGTAATGTTTTGTATTTTTTGTCCCCCAATTCTCTCCTTTTTATTATATCATCCCTTTTTACTAGTTCCTTTTCTGTACTTACTATCTCCCTTTCCAGCTGCTCTATTTCCCGATTGTAGTTCTTTTTCATCTTAGTTACATAACTTATTATCGGCCCTCTAATGAAGGTTTTCATTGCATCCCATAATCAGTTTCACTGATTCTGTATTTATTTCAAAATATGTTTTAATTTGGCGTTCAATAAACTCTCTAAATTCCTGCCTTTTAAGTAACATGGAGTTTAACCTCCATCTATATGTTCTTGGTGGGATGTCCTCCAGTTCCATTGCTAATAACAGGGGTGAATGATCAGATAGCAATCTAGCTTTATATTCAGTTTTTCTAACTCTCCCTTGAATATGGGCCGACAACAAAAACATATCAATCCTTGAGTATGTTTTATGCCTACTCGAATAATATGAGTATTCCTTCTCTCTTGGGTGATGCCTCCTCCATATATCCATAAGTTTCATTTCCTGCATTGATTTAACCATAAATTTGGCCACTTTATTCTTTTTGCTAGTCTTTTGTCCAGTTTTATCCAACATTGGATCCAAATTAAGGTTAAAATCCCCTCCTATCAATATATTTCCTTGCGTATCTTCAATCTTCCAAAAAATATCTTGCATAAACTTTTGATCCTCTTCATTAGGTGCATATATATTGAGCAAATTCCAAAATTCTGAATATATCTGACACTTTATCATTACATACCTCCCTGCTGGATCTATTATTTCCTCCTTTATTTTGTTTGGTACATTTTCATTAATTAATATAGCTACATCTCTCGCTTTTGAATTATATGGTGCTGCCGCTATGTGCCCTACCCAGTCTCTCTTTAATTTGTTATGTTCCACTTCAGTTAGATGCATTTCCTGCACAAATGCTGTATCTATTTTTTCTTTTTTCAGTAAATTTAATAGCCTCTTCCTTTTAATTTGGTTATGTATTCCATTAATGTTTATAGTCATATAGTTCAACATGGCCATCTAATATCCTGTTTACACCTCTTTTCCGCTTCCTCATCACTAACACCCCCCCTTTTCCTCATTTTCATCTCTCAGTTTTCCCTTTTTAAACTCAATGTATGACAACGTATTTAAAACATAAAGCACTCCAACAACTCCAACATCCAATATTCCCTTAACCCCAAATATCCCTCCCCTTTCTGAGTTGCCCCTTATCCCTTGCCGGGCAACCACAACTCCCTTTTCCATTTGGATTGCGAACCTGCTCGCAAGTGTCAACTGATTTCGCAGTGACAGTCCCCTCCAAACAATCACTTTTTTTAAAAACAAAGTTCTCCCTTTTCCCCCCCTTATTTCCTTTCTTCCCTTCTCTTTCCCTTCTTTAGTTCTTTACTTATACATTGTTTTTATATCTTTATATATATTTTAATCGCTGTTCTTCATTCTTGTTACATCTCTTCATCTCTCCTTCTGTCCTGTAAGCGTTCTGCAAATTCTTGTGCTTCCTCCGGATCTGAGAACAGTCTGTTTTGCTCCCCAGAGGATAAATATTTTAAGCACAGCTGGATGTCTTAACATGAATTTATAACCTTTTTTCCATAGGATCGATTTTACTGTATTAAACTCCTTCCTCTTCTTTAAGAGTTCAACACTTATGTCTGGGTAAAAAAATATTTTTTGACCCTTGTATTCCAATGGTTTATTGTCTTCTCTAATGTTATTCCTTGCCCGCTCCAGTATATTTTCTCTTGTCGTATATCTCAAAAGTTTTACTAAAATGGATCTTGGTTTTTGATGTCTTCTGTGTGCCCTTTCTATTTCCATTCCTTCCTGCATTTCTGTCATTCCCTGGACCTTTGGGATCCATTCTTTTATTAATTCTTTCATATCTGTGCCTTCTTCATCTTCCTTTAGGCCCACTATTTTTATGTTGTTTCGCCTACTATGATTTTCCAACATATCAATTTTCTGAGATAACAAGTCTTGTGACTCTTTAATTTTTTTAAATCACTTTCTTCCAATTTTCTTCTTGTCATTTATTTCCATTTCTACAGCCGTTTCTCATTCTTCCACATTTTCTACTCTTTTCCCCATTTCTGTCATGACTAGCTCTAATCTTTGCACTTTATCTTCTGTTCTTTTCATTTTTCTTTTAATTGCACTAAATTCTAATGACAACCATTCTTTTAATGCTCTCAGTTGTTCTTGAAAAAAAGCTTTATCTATATTCTGTCCATCTGCTTTACCTTCTATTTCTCTGTGAAGATCTTGGTCTTCTTCCTCTTCTTCTGTGTCTGTACCTGTATTTGTGTCTTCTTTTTCTCTTCTTTGTATGTGTCTCTTCTGACTTTCCTGATGAGTTGCTTGTCTCACTTTGTTGGGCCTCTTCTTGCTTGGCCTCTTGCTGTTGGTCCTCTTCTTCTAAGCTGCTCATCTGAGCCTCCTGCTGCTGCTCTTCTTTCCTTTCACTCCCTCTCCTGCCATTTTCCTCTTCTTCCAGCTTCTTCTTCCCTGGTGTCGGGCATCCCTCAGCTGATCGCGCTGTGGTTGCCTGCTCCTCGGCTGAGCCCCCCTCCCGTCGGTGTTCTCCTTCTCCTTAGTTTGCGCACTTTTGTTTGGCTCAGAGAACCATTTTTGCAGTCCAGCAGTCAGGGTGGGGGGGTAGCAACTCCACAGGGCTGACACCAACCTCAGAGAACGGGCGCTCTTCTCCACCATGGCTCCCTATTTCTTCGTGCAAGTAAGGCCTCCTCTTTTCCGGCGTCTTCTTTTTTCCCCCGTTGTTTTTACTTGTTCCTTCTTGGGTGTCATTTTTTTTTCTTTTTCTACAACTTTATCTTTTATTTCTTATATTCAGTATTTATTGAACTTTGTCTTTTCTTCACTTTTTTTTTCTTTTCTGGAGAGGGCATCATGTGACTCCTGATGCACAGTTACTTAAGATTAATTATGAAAGCAGTTGACGAGGAAATAAAAAAAGTGGACTATTTTTTCATGTGGTAGAGATACAGTATCTGTATTTACAATTCATGTAGGATGTTCTGCGTGAATACTTTCAGTCAAGTTAGCTAAGATTACTACTGTAGCACTGACCCAAATTTCTTTTCTTTCAATCAAACCTATTCATAAATGTATACATTTTCATGCATTTCTTTCAATGAAAATTAAAGAAATAAGCTGGTTCTCGAAATTTCCACAAGAACACAAGAAATAGGAGTAGGTCACCTGGCCTGCCGAGTCCACTCTGCCACTTAAGATCATGGTTGATCTGGCTGTGGATGTAACACCTCTGTGCCTTATCCAAAATATCCTTTATTCCCCGACTATGCAAAAACCTGTGTCTTAAATATATTTAATATATTTCTTCCTTGGAAGAAAATTCCACAGGTTCCCTACTCTCTGGGAAAGGTGTCCCCCCTCAGCTCCATCGTAAATCTATTCCACCGAATCTTGAGGCCATGTCCCCGGATCTAGTCTCTCCTCGAAATGGTAAAAACTTTTTATGCTCCATCTCATCTATTCCTTTCATAATTTTATATTGTACTGCTATTAGTGAAACGTTGCACACAATTTTCACATGCCTGAACTCAATCGAATTATCTCACTCATTTGTTCATTTTCATCTCCTCCTCTACAATGAAACAAACGGCAGAAGTGCATAGTTTGTTAAATATGAAAATGTCTTCATTCTCAATGTCATCCAAAAAAATTCTGAACTATTGTCTTAACACTTCACTGTCCAATATTTATGCAGAAAACACAACTTAATTGATCCAAATGAGGCCTTTCAACCCATGTTACTTGTACCAGTTCCCAATAAAGCAATTCAATCAGTATTATTCTCACCCCTTCCTTGTTTCCTGGTCACCCTTCAGCTTTCTCTCTCATGACCAATAAATTTGCCTTCAATCTTGGTAGCCAGTTAACTTACCAGTTTATCTTCGGGATGTAGGAGGAAAGTAGCATTTGGCAGAAACCAACCTGTCAGGAAAAGGTGCAAACTTCACACAGTTCCCAAGGTCAGGAATAAACCAGGATTGTTGAAGCATCATTAGGTGGTGAATCACTTTGTCACCCTTTGTGGAGATTTTTCTCCTTTATAGTTTTCACTTGACTATTCCACTTTATAGTTGGAGAAACTATCAACATTTGAGCATTTTCGCCAACAAAACATCCACTGGCCATGCATAAGATTTCATGACAAGACAACTTAATGACAATGCAACATTAAACCACTGTCTTTGGCAAGTGAACGCATCTATCATAGGGTTTCTTTGTGATGTAAATATCTATAGCCTGAGAAACAAGTGCACAAGATGATCCTCCAGGATTTGTGTGTGTGTTTCCACCACCCCCCCCCCCCCCCCCCCAAGTAGTTATTTAAGAATTGCTATCTAGGTGTTCAGTTACATGTTAGCTCCAGTTACAATGTGAGCAACCTTTGATACAATAAGGAAAAACACAATGCTGGAGAAACATTTTTGTTTGACCAGCTGACTTACTTCAGCATTGTGCTTTTACTTCAACTACGGTGTCTGCAGACTTTCATGTTTTACTTCAATGCAATACGCCAAGCATTTACTGAGCATTTTCTGCAGTTTAAATAGGTTGTGTATGCAAGCAAAACTATTTTTCAAGTTCAACTGCAGCAAGGCAGCTGATCTATTTGAAAAGTTCAAGTGTACATCATTCAAATCAATGGGTTAACAGAAAATCATTGGCTTTGTAGCCTTAGTTTATGAGCGATTCCTCAGATGGCCAGAATACAAAAACTTTTAAACTTTTGGTCGTAATTTTCTGAGCTGTTTCTCAAGCATCTTGAAATGTAATATTTTGCAAATTACAGATACTTTAGCTAGCAAATTATGCTGCTTCAGCAAGATATCAGCCACACAAATCACAAATGAAGTAGTAATCCGATTTACACACAAATTGGAATTATTTTCCAAATTAGGAAATCAGAAACCATATAGATGAAATTATGAAAAATGAGGGAAGGATACATGGACTGGCAACACTGCAAGCTGCATTAGTTAAACTTACATATTAACAGCCATTTGCTTATATATCCCGCATCCACTAATTTATGGATATAAAATTTTTGAACAAATCACAGACCGTATATTTGACACTTCAGTACCAGTAAATAACCATAGTGCATAAGAAGTGTACCATATTTCCATTTCTACATCGTAGACTGATGGGGTGAGGTTCTGCAGTCTGCAATGTCAAGAATGAAAAAAAATTCTTATTTAGTAAAAGTGATCACTATACACCAGTCTGAGCTTAGGTTTTCCCCAAAAAACATTCGTGATAGCAAACTATGTATAATATTCTTTACACATTATACCCATTCTGTCAAACCCAATGCATTTCGATACCTCATAACTCACGAAGAATCAAAACATGAAATGCTAACTTTCTTATCAGATGGAACCTGGGTACTTGCAAGAAAATTTAAAAAAAAGACTGCAAAAGCTGTTTGATTTCCTTCTCCACTACCAGTTTTGAAATCAGATTTTAAAATGCCATTTCAGGTTTTGGCTGAAAACTGACAGCATTCTCATGTTTCAGAAGATAATACAATAAGCTATGTAATATATGTTATCTGTCGTGGACAAAACAGATTCAATCTGACAGCAGCAATAATTGTTTGAAAACCTTCATTTGTTAATTTTCTGCAGTTGGTCAATCTCAGTTTTGAAATAGAATTATCAGAATATTCAACAAACTTAAATATCACATTTCATTTAATGCCTGCTACATGTGTGGTGCCACTGAATTCTCATGAGAGATCCCAACTCGTGATGATTTTGCCTTTTACCTTCCTGGTCTATACTTTTCATGAATTAAAATCACTGGACCTTGGATTTCACACTACTTTATAATAGCATGACAGGAATATATTAAACTGGAAACCTCTGGTTCTTTCCTTACCTTGGATGGAAACCACTCCAACTGAAATTGCACTTAACTAATCAGGCATTCCACCTGCTACATACCAATATACAAAATGATATTACCAAATATTCCAAATTAACCTTGGCTCTCGAAGCAAAATAATAAGGCCACTGACAAGATCAGATTGCGTGGATTAATGGAACAATACATCCTCTAGGTAGGCTTATGAATTATGCTAAAATTAATGAGTTTAATAAATGATTGGCAAAAACAAAGTCCACAGGATAATAACATCCAATCTGCATTATGCCATACAAGGTTGTTGAACAACTCAGGCCTTGCTTCTCAAAGACAGGAAAACAACTCTTCATTTTGCGCAATAGCAGGGACAATTTTCCCTGATTCCCTCCCAACCTCTTCATGACATCCTCCTCCACTAGTTGGAGATCTAGCCTTCCACAAAAGGTGGCAAGAGTCACCCACCATGGGATGGGTGTCTGATGGAGCAACCCTCCACAGAGCAGAGGGTTTTTCTTTTTCTCTTTCAATTAAGAAAGGGGGGAGATTCAAACTAGAGGACATGGTTTAAGGTTGAAGGGGGAAAATTATAAGGGGAGCATGAGAGGAAATTTCTTTACGCAGAGGGTGGTGGGGATGTGGAATGAGCTTCCGGCAGACATGGTCGAGGCGGGATCGTTGGTTACATTTAAGGAAAGACTGGATCGTTACATGGATAGGAGGGGACTAGAGGGGTATGGACCGGGTGCTGGTCAGTGGGACTAGGAGGGTGGGGATTTGCTACGGCATGGACTAGTAGGGCCGAACTGGCCTGTTCTGTGCTGTAAGTGGTTTTATGGTTATATGGGTTGAAATTCTTCCATACTATTCTTTGAATGACCTCTAGTGTTAATTAAGGTCTGCTATTAAGGTATCTGATGAACTTGAACGCAGAATCCATAATGCATGTTCCAGCTCAGCGTTACATGCATTTTAAGGGTCCCATCAAAGACATGTCATCGGAAGTCCTTTCAATGTTCAGCCAATGCTGATTTCAGCAGCCAGAAGGCATGCTTAAAATCACTAAGAACCAATACTGCGTTCAAGATCATGCAACCAGAAATAGGAACAAAATGAGTCTATTTTTTGTCATATAAAGTTTGTATATTTCAATTCCTTTCCTGGATCTCCAAACAGCTTTTGCTAAAAGTGACCCACGGTGAATACAGAGATGCCAAATCAGGCTGAATACAAGCCGAGTTTGACACCACTGATCTAATAAAAAAAATTAGAAGCATCTCTACTAGTCAAAAAAAAAACATCACTCAGTGTTGTTACTGGACTATTTAGTACATTTGACAATGCTACACACTCAGAAAAACAAAATCATAACATATAAGCAAAAACATCAAGTTTTATGCAAAACATATCTCGACATCCACTAAATTCAAGGTTCACACTGTGCCCAGCATTCCCACACTCAGCAATCCACATCAGACTTGCTAGCACCAATATTTGTTATACACCACACAAGATGCACTCTCCAGGCAAAATGCACTTTTTTTCCCACATTTCAAGGGAAACATAATACTTTTATGTTTACTGAAATCCTAGTGACAACATAAGCTTTCACTTAATTGGTCTATGTCGGGTGAGATTACTATAAACTGACCATTTATACGTGCCTTTGTAAGTCTGAAGATCAAAATCAAATACATGTCTGACCAAAGTTCTGTTGCGTTCCTGTACTCTTAAATAATGAATTTAGAAAAGCATATACATATTCTTACTTTTCTTCCATCACTGGCATGACAGTTTACATTTAGTGGAGTAAGCAGTGCCATGAGCTTCTCTTCATTCCCACTCCTGGAATGAAAAATAAAAAATTAGCAAATAAAAACACTAATTACAATTTATCAACTTTAGCAACTGAAAAAAAAGGATGCTTTGAAAAGAGGAGCTTACAAATAAAAGGAGCGAAAAATATAATAAATTTAAGCTTTCTCTGAATCAAATTTCAGAGAAAAAAGTAGCCGTTATTCCACCATTTGGATATAGTAAATACACTCCAAATTATAGCACATGACATTACACAAAACAATTACAAATTGAAATCTGTAAATCATCTGAAACAGTCTAGAAGGATGAGGGGAAATCTCATTGAAACATTCCAAATATTGAAAGGGCTCAAGAGAGTGGATATGGAGAAGACATTTCCAGGAGGGTCTAGGATCAGAGGGCAAAGGCCCAAAAATAAAAGGAAGTACTGTGACAGAGTATATAGAGGTGTTTGGGAGATAAATTTGGAAAGGTTTGTTAGAGAACATCACACACAAATACTTCAAAGCATAGAATTTTTGCAGGAGCTTTTGCAAGAGTTCTCAGACTCATGATGGACTGTTATTTGCAAAAGGCAACAAAAGTAACAACATGGAGTGGCAGCTTTGTCTGGAAAACAGAATTTACTGTCTGGAATGTCATGTGATCTTTGCAGGCAGAGAGCAAAAAAGAACAAGCTTTGATCTCAGAGTTGGAGTGAGAGAGAGAGAGAGAGAGAGAGAGAGAGAGAGACACACAGAAGGACAAGGTGGCAAGCTTTGGAAGAGAGCTTGGTCAAAGGAGAGGACTTCCCTTGTTTCCCTTGGAATAGAAAAAACAAAAAGGAACTATGAGATGTCCTGAAAGAAAGAGGTTATCATCTGGAGAACCCTGAAAGGGGCAAGTTTTGTCAGCAAGACACTGGAGTGGCTGATTAAAAAGGAATCAGTTGTGGATGTCCTGGAACAAGAAAAACTCTCTCTGAAAACTAAGAAGAACCCTTCTGAGTTAAGCACCAAAGCCTGGTGAACTTTATTAATGTTAACTTCTGTGCACAGTACAAGAATCGCCTGCAACCAGTGAGATTAAACTGTGAACCAAAGAACTTTTCTGAACTTACACACACATTACACACATGTGCGCTTAGAATTAGAAGGGGATTAAGTAGGTGAGTCAATAGAGATGTTAAAGTTTGATCATATTTCAAAGATAATTGAAAGCAACTTTTGTTGTGATGCATATCTATTGCTGGTAGGTTTTGGGGTTCTCTGGACTTGCACCAGTACCTTTTTAACAGAGATGAGGAGATATTTCTTCAGTCAGAGTTGTGAATCTGTGGAATTTATTGCCACATACAGCTTTGAAGGCTGTCATTTGGTACATAGAAAGCAGAGGTTGATATATTCTTGATTCAAAAGTCTCAAAGGTGACAGGGAGAATCCACAAAAATGAGGTTAAAAGAAAAAATACATCAGCCATGTACGAATGGCAGATAGAATGAATGGAATGGAATGAATGGCTTAATTCTGTTCCTATCTTATGGCCTACATTACCCATTCTCAACTGGAGTCATATACCCCCCCCACCCACCCGGGGGCACAGGGGCCCCTAAGGTGTATAGGGGTCATGGAACTGAATGGATTAAACATTTTTCGGGAAAGGAAAAGACTTTGCTGCTATGCATTTCTGTATAGTTGGCAAGAAATGCAAGATTTTGAGAATCAGAATTTATTTTCAGTAACAAGTCATGAAATTTGGTTTTTCAGAAGCATCACAAATACAACATTACTATAAAAAAATAAAATAGTGCATGAAAAGTAAGGCATAGTCTTTGGTTCATTGATTATTCAGAAATCTGATGGCAGCAGGGAAGAAGCTGTCCTTGTGCCATTGAGTGCTTATCTTTAGGTTCCTGTACATTTTTCCTAATAGTAGCAGAGTGAAGAGGGCATAGCCTGGGTGGTGGGGGTGTTTCAGGATAGAGGCTGCTTTTTTAAGACTCCACATCACATAGATGTCCTTGATGAAGTCTGGTGCCTGTGGTGATGCAGTCAGAGTTAACAACCCTCTGGAATTTATTCTTGTTCTGTGTGTTAGCACCTCCACATCAGGCAGTGATGCAATCGGCCAGAATGCTCTCCACTGTTTATCTGTAGAAGTTTACAAGAGTCTTCGGTGACATATCAAATCTCCTCAGATACTTCGAGGCTTCTTTGTGACTGCATCAACATGGAGGCTCCAGGCCAGATCCTCAGAGATGTTAACACCCAGGGATTTAAAATTCTTGACCCTTTCCCCTACCGAGCCCTCAATGAGGACTGGGTTATGGTCCCCTGACTTCCTCCTGAAGTCCACAATCTCCTTGGTTTTGCTGACATTGAGCACAAGGTTGTTGTCGTTACATCATTCAGTGAGCTGATCTATCTCACTCCTGTACACTTCCTCATTGTCATTTGCCGACAACTGTGGTGTCATCGGCAAACTTGTAGTTAGCATTGGAATTGTGTCTGGCCACGCAGTCATGGATGTATAATGAGTAGAGCAGTGGGCTAAGCATTCAACCTTGGGTGCTCCTGTGTTGATCATCAGTGAGAAGGAGATGTTGTTTCCAATTCGTACTGACTGTGACCGTCCAATGAGAAAGTCAAGGATCCAGTTGCAGAGGGGGGGGGGGGTACAGAGGCCCTGACCTTGCTGTTTATTAATGAGAAAAGTAAGATAAATGCAGAAAATTAACAATGTTTTCAAAGTGTCCCTTGCTTCAGCACGATTGTGACATGAAATCAGCTTTGGCAATGATTTGCTTTCTACGTAGCTTTTCTCATTTGTTCTATCACCTTCAATTTCAGGAAATAAGTGCATGGGCTGAAATATTTTGCTCCATATTTCTTGCATCCATAAGTGCCATCATTTTGCTTTGAATTTTTGTGACAGGTAGTAAATATCTGCTTCCTTCTGGTTTTGAGCTATTGCTTTTGTTCAATAATAGTTATTTTTTGTTACTTTCAAAAATAATTTTACCCATTAATTTCTTGGCAAAAAATGTTGGCATTATTCAGTGGAATAATTATTGTACGGTTTCATTACATCTCCGCAAAACCCTTCTCTTTGTACACCCTTCCCATGAGTTTGATTTGTTTTTAATATATTTTCAAACAAAAGCACGAGGCTAAGTAAGCTGAAGTAATATTTAGAGACTGTACATAAAGAAAGATAAAACTTTGGATTACTTCAAGATAATTTAGAGAAGGCAACCACACAAACATAGAACCAAAGAACATTACAGCACAGAAACAGGTCCCTTTGGCCCTTCTAGTCAGTGCTGAAACTTTTTTTTGCCAAGTCTCATTGACCTACATCCAGTTCATAGCCTTCCATACCTCTCCCATCCATGTACCTGTTCAAATTCTTCTTAAATGTTAAAATTGAGCCCACATTATTTTCTGGGCAAAGAAATTCCCCCTAATTTTTCCCCTAAACTTTTCCCCTTTCACCCTTAACCCATGTCCTCTGGTTTGTATCTCATCTATCATCCGTGGAAAAAGCCCATCTACATTTACTCTGTCGATCTCTCATAATTTAAATACTTCTATCAAATCTCCCCTCATTCTATGCTCCAGCGAATGAAGCCCTAACCTATTTAACCTTTCCCTGTAACTCAGTTCCTGATGTCTGGGAAACATCCTAGTAAATGTTCTCTGTACTCTTTGTATCTTATTAATATCTTTCCTGTAGTTAAGTGACCAAATCTGCACACAATACTCCAAATTTGACCTCACCAATGTCTTTAACAACTTTACCATAACACCCCAAATCTTACACTAAATATTTTGATTTATGAAGGCCAATATGCCAAAAGTTCTCTTTACAATCCTATCCACCTGCAACGCTACTTTCAGAGAATTATGTATCTGTATTACTAGATCCCTCTATTCTACAGCACTCATCAGTACCCTGTCCTTCCTTGGTTTGTCCTTCCAAAATGCAACACCTCACACTTGTCTGCATTAAATTCCATCTGCCATTTTTCAGCCCATTTTTCCAGCTGGTCCAGATCACACTGCAAGCTTTGAAAACATTCTTCATTAACCACAACGCCTCCACTCTTAAGTGTCATCTGCAAACTTGCTGTCTGATTTACCACATTATTATCTAGATCAAAATGTTTGGCCTGGAAGTCAGCCTGAAGAAAACTGAGGTCCTCCATCAGCCAGCTCCCCACCATGACTACCAGACCCCCACATCTCCATCGGGCACACAAAACTCAAAACGGTCAACCAGTTTACCTATCTCGGCTGCACCATTTCATCAGATGCAAGGATCGACAATGAGATAGACAACAGACTCGCCAAGGCAAATAGCGCCTTTGGAAGACTACACAAAAGAGTCTGGAAAAACAACCACCTGAAGAAACACACAAAGATAAGCGTATACAGAGCCGTTGTCATACCCACACTCCTGTTCGGCTCCGAATCATGGGTCATCTACCGGCACCACCTACGGCTCCTAGAACGCTTCCACCAGCGTTGTCTCCGCTCCATCCTCAACATCCATTGGAGCGCTTACACCCCTAACGTCGAAGTACTCGAGATGGCAGAGGTCGACAGCATCGAGTCCACGCTGCTGAAGATCCAGCTGCGCTGGATGGGTCACGTCTCCAGAATGGAGGACCATCGCCTTCCCAAGATCCTGTTATATGGCGAGCTCTCCACTGGCCACCGTGACAGAGGTGCACCAAAGAAAAGGTACAAGGACTGCCTAAAGAAATCTCTTGGTGCCTGCCACATTGACCACCGCCAGTGGGCTGATAACGCCTCAAACCGTGCATCTTGGCGCCTCACAGTTTGGCGGGCAGCAACCTCCTTTGAAGAAGACCGCAGAGCCCACCTCACTGACAAAAGGCAAAGGAGGAAAAACCCAACACCCAACCCCAACCAACCAATTTTCCCTTGCAACCGCTGCAATCGTGTCTGCCTGTCCCGCATCGGACTTGTCAGCCACAAACGAGCCTGCAGCTGACGTGGACTTTTTACCCCCTCCATAAATCTTCGTCCGCGAAGCCAAGCCAAAGACAGATCTAGATCATTGATATAGATGACAAACAACAATGGTCCCAGCACTGACCCCTGAGGCACACCACCAGTCAAAAGCCTCCAGTCTGAGAAGCCATCATCTACCACTACTCTTGGTCTTTTCCTGCCCAGCCATTGTTGAATCCAGTTCATCATGAATACCTGGTGTCTGAACTAACATCCCATGTGAGATCTTGTCAAAGGCTTTACTAAAGTCCATCAACATCCACAGCCGTAACCTCCTCGAAAAACTCTACAAGAATGGTTAAATACAATGTACCATGCACAAAGCTATGTTGACTATCCCTAATCAGTCCCTGGCTATCCAAGTATATCCGATCCGTCAGAACACCTTCCAATAATATACCTATTATTGACATCAGGCTCACCAGCCTATACTTTCCAGGGTTACTTTTGGAGCCTTTTTTAAAGAACAACACGAAGTGAGTAAACCTCCAAACCTCCAGCACCACACTCGTAGCCAATGATATTTTAAATATTTCTGCAGAGCTCCATGTAGCCTATACCTGCTATACATCTCTCTCTTCTTCCGAACTAGAAACCCAATATCCCTCGAAAACCAAGGTTCCCTATGCCTGTAAACCTTGCCTTTAATCCTGACAAGAACATACCAACTCTGTGTGTGTGTGTGTGTGTGTGTGTGTGTGTGTGTGTGTGTGTGTGTGTGTGTGTGTGTGTGTTTTTTTTCTTAAACACATTTGACATACTCCAAGCTTTCAGCCCTTTTACTGTATCAGAGTCCCAGTCAGTATGTGGAAAATTAAAGTCTCTAATGTTTCCTTCAGCTATCTCATAACAAATTTGCTCCTCCAATTTTTGTTGACTATTGGCTGGTCTGTAATACATCCCCATGAGTGTGGTCATACCTTTCCTGCTCCTCAGCTACACCCATATAGCCACAGTGGATGAGCCCTCTGATCCGTCCTGCCTGACTACAGTTGTAATATTTTCCCTGATGAGCAATGCCACTCCTCCCCCTTTCATCCACCCCCCCACCCCCATTCTACTCCATCTAAAGCAAAGGAAGCCTGGAACATTGAGCTACTTTCAGTCCTGCCTCTCCCGAAACCAAATTTCACATTGCCACAATGTCATAATTCCACATGCCAATCCATGCTCTAAGCTCGTCTGCCTTTCCTACGATACTCATTGCATTGAAAAAGATGCACCTGAGAACATTTTCACCATATACAACCTGTTAGCTTCTAACGGTGCATGGAATTTTCACATAATCTTTTTCATCCTCCACCTGCTCTAACACTCTAGCTTTCAATCACCCTGAAAATCTACTTTAAACCCACCAGAGCAGCACCAGCAAATCTCCCTGCAAGGATATTAGTCCCCCTCCAGTTCAGATGCAAACTGTCCCATTGGAACAGGTCCCACCATCCCTGGAAGAGATGATCCAGAACCTGAAGCCCACCCTCCTGCACCAAGTCTTTAGCCACATGTTAAATTGCATTATCCTTCTATTTCCAACCTCACTAGCACGTGGGATGGACAGCAAACATGAGAACACAACCCTGGAGATCCTGTTCTTCAACCTCGCTCTTAACTCCCTGACTCTCCTTCCTCACCATGTCATTGGCCCCTATAAACCCTGGCACCAGGGAGGCAACATATAATCTGGAATGCTCTGTCTCTTCCACAGAACTTCTTATCTGTCCCCCGAACTATAGCCTATCATTACAGCTCACCTCCTCCTTCCATTCCTCCATGCCAGAGACCTGATTACTGTGACTTGACCCTAGTACATCCCTATGTTATCCAAAATGGTATATTTGTTAATGAGCAGACAGCCATAGGGGTGCCTTGCACTGCCTGCCTGTTACCCATCTACCCTCCTCCTTCCTCCTAAATATGTTAGTGTCCCTGTAACTCCTGTCTCTCACCTCCCTTTGCCTGTTGAATGATCAGGAGTTTATCTGATTCCAGCTCCAATTCCTTAACTTTGCATGTCAGGAGCTGCAATTGGATGCACTTCTCACAGATGAAGTAGTCAGGGATACTGCTGGCTTCCCTGACAACCCACATTCTGCAAGAGGAGCATTCCCCTGCCTTGGCTGCTATTCCCACTGTTTATAACTAGAGGAAAAAGAAATCTAAAACCTCACCTTACCAATGCTCACCTGCTGAATCGTTTTTTGTTCCAGCACAGTTGGTGAAGCTGTTAGTGCAACATCTTTACAGTGCCAGCGAATGGGACCAGGGTTCGAATCCCATGCTCTCTCTATGCAGACACGCTTTTCCCGTGTTTGCATGACTTTTCCCTGGGGGCTATGGTTTCCTCCCATCATTCAAAACGTACCAGGGGTGCAGGTTAATTGGTTGTAAATTGGGTGGCATGGATTCATGGGCCGAAATGGCCTGATTCCTGCTCCACAACCTTAGCATCTTCTTGCTGAAGTCCCTTGAGCCAAAGCCTTGCCACTCTGACACACATTCCCTCACTTTTATAGTGATATTTAAATCACCTGACCTCAAATGTTGAACTCGACCACCCATTCAACTGTTGAACTTGACTGCCCATCAACTGATATCTGTTTCATTTTCACACTTTAACATTGTAACTGATTCAATTGGCAGATATTTAATTGCGACTGGTTTATTAAATGGTCTGTGTCTAGGCTCCAAATTTAGACAGTCCCAATTTTTTTTAAGAAATTGTTTTTTTCATTACCGAATTTAAACAAATTTAAACTGATTGTGGGAGGAGATCAGAATTGCTGTCTTAATTCTTGAGATCGATAGGTCTTCAACCAGACCAATGTATTCTAACAGGGCTGTGACATGTAATAATTCCTTTTTAATAGAATCTGGTTCAGTTGATATTTGGAGATTTTTACATTCTGTGGACAAGGATTTTTCCTTTTTTACCCTCCACGTTTACTGTAAATATTCAAGAATTGATTAATTTTTGGTTGACACTTCTCTAGTACCCATGGTTACTTATTGTGAGTATGATGCAATCACATTGTCAGATTATGAGCCTTTGAAATTAGTATTGAAGTTCCCAGACATTATATCCAACTCCTCACAATAGAGATTTAATGCTATATTGTGGCAGGATCCAAAGTTTGTACATTTTTTGAATTAAATGTTACAGAGGAAAAGTCAAGTTTGATTATTTGGGACACGATGAAATCTTTTCTTAAGGGATAAGTACTTTCATATTCAGCAGGTTTGAGAAAAAAAATCAAAGCAGAACTTATGTTGATAACTAACAGAATTAAAGAAATAGCTAAAGTTTATTCAATGACTCCTAATGAGGATCTTTATAAAGGAGAGAACTCCAAATGCAGCTCGACTTGCTCTTGACCTACCAGTTTTACATACACAGAGATAAATCAGGCAAATTGTTGGCTGGTCAACTAAAAGTAGATATGGTTAGAATAATTTTGAAAATATGCAAAGTTGATGGAAACATAACTTTAGATCATCATGAAATTAACACATTTTTAGGTTTTTATTCTAATTTATACAAATCTGACTTTCCAGATAACAATACTGTTTTGAATAATTTTTACAAAAATTGAACTTGCCAATAGTCTCCATTCAAGATATGAACTTATTGGATGTACCTATTAAGCAAGAGGAAATAAAAAGGGCAAAATCTCCCCTTCAGTCAAGTAAGGCACCAGAACGGATGGGTATAGGGTGGAGTTATTTTAAAGCCTTCAATGATACCCTATCCTTTCATTTATGTAAAGTCTTCGCTGACTCTATATCCTCTGGGACTTTGCCTAAAACATTTTATGAGGCATCTATATCATTCATTCCTAAAAAAAAACTAACTGATAGTGCCTCCTATAGGTCGATATCATTATTAAATTTAGATTCTAAAATCCTTTCTAAATATTTAGCCAACAGACTAGAGACTATCCTATCTAAAGTTATATTTAATGATCAAACTGGGTTTATTAAGAATAGCTATTCCCATTTTAATATTGGCAGTTTATTTAATATTATTTACTCTTCTCCACCTGAAAAAACCTGAATGTGTTGTATCCTTTGATGCTGAAAAAGCATTCGATAGAGTGCTTTGAGATCTTAAAAGGATTAACTTTGGTCTAAGATGTATTTTTTTTAATTTTATTTTTGATTTTATCAACAAACAATACCAAACTATCATTACAGACAAGTAACTCAATGTGAATCATTAATATGTTCCAAATATGACCCCTATCCCCCCCCCTCACAAAAACAACATATGAAGAAAAATGGTGAGAAGGGAAAAAAGGAAACAAGAGAAAGAAAGAAAAAAGAAAAAAAGAAAAGAGAAAAAGAGGAGCTATCTCAATCTGAAATTCAATTCAACAAAGAGGTCCAGTTATTTTCATCTAAATTTCAATAAAAGGAAGAAAAATAAATAGAATAAGTATCCTTATTATTAATTATTCTACCCTTCATTTTGTAAGTAGGGCTCCCATACCTGCAAAAACATATGTTATATTTATTCCTCAAGTTGTAAGTAATTTTCTCCAGGGGGACACAACTATGCATCTCAGTATCCAATGGGCTATTTCCAAGAGAAAATCAGACTTCCAGGTAACTTCAATACATTTCCTGGCCACTGCCAATGCAATTTTAAGAAACTCTAATTGATATTTAGACAGCCTCATTTTAGGTCTTACGTCCGTAATATTTCTTTAACGAAACAATTCTGGATGTAGCGGCAATTGTTTCCCAATAATATGATTTTTAAAAACTCTCAAGTTTCCTCAAAAGTGTTTCAATTTGGAACATGACCAGGTGGAATGTAAAAAAGTATCTGTTTCTTCCCTGCATCTAAAACACATTAGAAAAATTAGGATTTAACTTATGTATTTTTTGCAGGGTAAGAAATAGCTGATGCAAAAAATTATATGCACCAGCCTATATCTTACATTAATTGTGTTGGTCATATAGTCATAGCATGAGTTCAACCAGGTCTCATCATCAATACTAATATTCAAGTTTGATTCCCATCTTTGTTTTGATTTATGTAACTCCCATTTAGGAGTACCCAATTGGATTAAAGAATATATAGCTGATTCTTTGTGGTCCCCTTTCAAATTAGAATCTCCATTTTACTGCACTCTGGCAATGTCATAGTTGGATCTAATTCTTCTCTAAGAAAAGCACTCAATTGAAATTAATAAAAGATTGTATTGTTATATTGTATTTATTTTTAATTGTTCAAATGACATTAATTGCCCTTATACATAATAATCTTTGGCATATCTGATCCCTTTATAGAACCATGTATGTAGAACTAAATTATCCATAGCTACAAGAATTAGTCTACTCTGAAACAAGGGCATTTTTGGATTTTTTTTTCTTGTACCAATTATTCATTTATACCAGATACTCAAAATGTGGTTTATTATTGGTGCTTCTTTTTCAATTATAATAAAATTAACAGCCCATTTATATATAAAATCTTCTGCCACTCTTTCCCCGACTTTGTGGAGTTCAATTTCTACCCATGAAGGCTTGTCTCTTCCATCAAAGAGGGAAGTGACAAATTTTATCTGGGCCACCCAATAATAATATTTAAAGTTGGGAAGTTGTAATCCTCCCTTATATTTCCATGTTAATTTTTCCATGGAGATTCTAGCTAACTTGCCTTTCCATAAAAATTTCCTAATCAGTTTATTCAAATTTTGAAAGAATTTCTGTGGTAGTGGTGTCAGGAGGGTCTTGAAGAGGTAGACATAGGAATATACTCATTTTAATGTAATTCACTCTACCAATCAATGTTATCGGGAGAGTGACCCATTTATTTAAATCCTTTTCAATTTTTCAAAGCAAGGGGAGATAATTCAATTTATATAAATTTTTAAGATCATTATCGACTGTAATCCCCAAATATCTGATCCCATTTGACAGCCATCTAAATTGTGTATTTTGTTTGCAATCTGTAGTCTCCATTTGTTGAAGCTATTATTTCACTTTTAATCCAACTTATCTTTTATCTCAAAACTTTCCCATAATCTTCCAATTGCAAGTGCAGTCTTTGTAGGAAAGTTATCAACTTTTTGTCAGATATATTAATAGATCATCTTCAAAAAGACTAATTTTGTGCTCATCTTGGTCCACTCTGAACCCTTTAATTGTTGGGTCCTGTCAAATAGCTTCAGCCAAGGGTTCTATGGCCAGTACAAAGAGGGCTGGTGACAGGGGACATCCTTGTCTACTAGACCTAGATAATGGGAAAATTGAAGATATTTGATCATTGGTCACAATCTTAGACTTTGGCTCATTATAAAGAGCTTAAATCCAATTTATGAATTTTTGACCTAGTCCAAACATCTCCAGTACTTTAAAATAAAAAGTCGTATTCCAAACTATCAAAGGCCTTTTCTGCACTTTTTCTGGGCCAAATGGATATTAATTGGTGAAGTTGATAAGACTAATAGATATTAATTGATAAGACTAAGAAGTCTTATAGACAATAGATGCTGGAGTAGGCCAATTGGCCTGTCGAGCCAGCACTGCCATTTATCGGATCATGGCTGATCTTTCTCTTTCAATAACTAATCCCAGCCTTATCCCCATAACCCTTAACTCCCCTGCCCACAGAGCTTTATCCAACTTTCTCTTAAATCTATCCAGCGAATCTGCCCCCACCATCCTCTGTGGTAATGCATTCTACCGATCCACAACTCTCTGGGTAAAAAAATGTCTCCTCATTTCTGTCTTAAATGGCCTTCCAGTATTCTTAAAATAAAGTCTTGTTACATTATCTGCTGATTGCCTTTTCTTCACAAATCCTGTTTGGTCCTTGTATATCAATTTAGGCAGAAATGTATTCAATCTGTTTGCCAGAGCCTTAGCTAATATTTTATAATCAGCATTTAACATAGATATCAGTCTGTATGATGACAGTTACAGGTTGTATTTCTTGGATTAAAATGATTTGATTATTAGTAATAACCATAGTCATTGGAACTTGATAAAAGTCTCTATTTTAGGCTGTTTAGGGGCACTCAGCAGGGCTGCCCTCTTAGTCTTTAGCTATTTAATTTGGCTCTGGAGACTTTAGATATTGCCCTTCGAGAATCCAATGACATTCAAGGTATCAAGAGGAGTGATACGATACATACAGTTTTATTATATGTGAACGATTTATTAGTTTATATTTCTGACCCTAAGAAATCTACTCCTTTTATGCTGTCCCTACTTTCTGAATTTGGTAGATTTCAGGATACAAATTAAATCTTTATAAGAGTGAACATCTTCCTATTAATAATTAGGAGAATTTATACAGTTAAATACCCTTTAAAGTTGTTAAGAACCAATTTACTTATTTTGGTATTAAAATAATGAGAAATTTTAAGGATGTGTGTGTAATTAATTATCTCCCCCTGATAGAATATACAAAATAAATGCTTTCCAGATGGCGCTATCATTAGTGGGTCATATTAGTGCAATTAAAATGATGATTTTACCAAAGTTTTTTTTAATAGTTTTCAAGTAGGACCTTACTTTGTCCCCGAAATATTTTTTGACAAGATATCTTCTTACATTTGGAATAATAAAAATCCTAGATTGAGCAAACCTTCATTGCAGAAACAAAAGAAAGACGGAGGAATGGCTCACCTAATTTTAGGGTTTTATTAGTGGGCTATTAATATTACCTTCTGGATTTATTATTCAGAAGTATATAAATGTTATTTATGGGTAGATTTGGAGAAGAATTCAGATGGGGGGTTACTCATTGGTCTCATCGCTGGGAGCTCCGCTACCCTTTGTGTTATCCAAAATTAATAGACAAGATCTTAACCTGGTTCTTAAGCATAAAATAAGGATTTGCTTCCAGTTTCATAAATTTTTTTGGTCTAATAATTTTGTTTCATCTAGTAAAATAAACGTTTTTAAAGCATCACTGATTGATCGGGTGTTTTCAATATGGAAAACTAAAGGAGTAATAACCTTTTCAGACTATTTACAGGAGACTGCTTAATGTCTTTCAATCTGTTAGCAGACAAACATGATTTGAGCAAGGCACAATTTTTTAGGTATTTGCAAATTAGGGACTTTCAGTGTACTTTTCTTCCGAACTATCCATCTGCTCACCCATTTAGTTTGACAGACACCCTTTTTCAGGTGTATACATTTCAAAAAGGGTTAATAGCTACAATATATAATTGGTTACTCAACTTGCAACTGATATCCAATGATAACATTTTAGGTACTTTGGAAATGGAATTCCAAGAATTACTTAAGGATGATCAATGGGATCATATTTTTTGACTAGTAAAAACTTCATCAATTTGTGCCCATCATTCCTTGATTCAGTACAAGGTGGCAATATCGGGTATATATGTCTAAAGATAAACTGGCCTGTATTTTTCCCATGTAAGCCCTACTTATGATAGGTGCAAAATTGAGGTAGCCAGTTTAACTCACATGTTATATAATTGGACACCACAAGTTCAATCAATTTTAAAAAGATTTTTGGATTAAGAGTGATCTGCCGAATAGATATCCAAAACTACAGGAAAAGGCAGAAATATTTTTCATTGCCTTGCTCCAAACGTAGTTGAATGTGGATTCCTTGACAAAATCCAGGAAAAGTCTTGATATCACAACAGGTGACCTTCAACTATCACTATCCTGACATCAAAAAAACTTGCACAGGAACTCAAGAATTTCATGAAAATTTCATTTTTTAGAATTAAAAAAAACATTAAATTTTCACATCCTCGAGTTTATGCTTACAGTTCCCTAATGACTCTGCACAAACCATTGTGCTCTAAATAAAAATTTTAAAACATTTAAATATACATGTTCAGGTTTTCTTCTTGCCTACATGTTTAAAAAGAATGATTTTCTATTTGTCAGTATATTCTGGAATAACAAGACACAGTTGTTATGCTCAGAGTAAAAGCCTTGTTTTCTTTTCACCTCACATAAAATAATATTTAATTTTTATTTTATATAGTCGGTTGAAGAAGTATGGAAGAAACCAAATAATCATCTGCTTCACAGGAAAGTGAGCCCATAAACTTTGAGCAGAGTCCCAGGGGGGCCATAAGCAAAAAACAGTTGAGGATGGCTGGTCTATACAAAACATTGGTTACACTATACTTGAAGTACTGTGTGTGATTCTGCTTTTCCTGTTAGAGGAAGGATACATAAGATTTGGAGAGGGTACAAGGAAGGGGAGAGGGAAGAAAAACTTGAGTTATTATTTCTGGAGTGGAGAGTGACAAGAGGCCTGATAGAAGATGATAGTTTACAAAATTACAAGGCATAGTAGAAAGCTGGAATAAAAAGGTCACAATCGAGAGTACATTCAAAACTGCTGGTGAGGGACAAAGTTTAAAGGAGATTTGTGGGATAAGTGTTTTTATTGCACAGTGTGTAGGTGCCTGGAAATGGTCTGCCAGGAGTACAACAGCAGCATTTAAGAGGCTTCTCGATAGACACACAAATATGCAGGGAATAGAGGGATATGTATCATGTGTGGTAACAGTGTCTTAATTTGGACATCATGTTTGGCATAGACACAAGGGGTAAAGGGCCTGCCCTGCACTGTATGCTTAATCAAAAACAGTGGCCCAAAGAACTGCTGATTCACTCAACTTAGCTTCCACACCAATCAGTAAAGAAGAACAGAGGATGAAAAAGTCCTTGGTTGAGAGACACAGCTGAATTTGAAAGCAGACAATAACTTCTCTTGGCTTACAGTTACATTCCATATACATCCTCTCTCCTACTATGACCTATGCAACTTACCACCATCCATATATATGTGACCGAAAAAATATCATATAAATTAAAAATATACAGCAATGTAAATATATGAATTACACTTGCTCATATGTTCACCAATGTGAATGGTTGGTGGGCATGATAGGTATCATCAGAGGATATCCTGGCATTGTGTACATCACAACATCTCCCTCAGTTCTCAAGATAAAAGAATGCTGTTCAGGTACAATGGGCTGTAGGTTCAGTGTGGGGATTGACAGTGGACTATCGGAAGAGCGCAGGGCAGTAGGGTCAGTGTGGAGACTGATAGCGGCCTGACAAGAGACCGCAGGGCAGTGGAATCAGTGTGGACACTACTTGCCTTGCTAACATACATCCGACTTGCGTCCATTTCGAGATCTGACCGGTCAGTCAGAATGGAACTCGGACGAATGTCAGGGAATGCATGTATATCATTTGAAATACTGTTATTTGAAAGAGCATGTGAGATTTGCTAAAATTATCACTTTAAAATTGTGACCCAACAAACTGAAATATTAGCATCCTTCAAGATCTTGTGGGGAAAAAAAACCCTCTACAGTTCTGACTGACAGCCATCTGTGACACCTTCTCCCAAGTTCATGCACACCATAAATTAATAAATTCATCTTACTATTTTCTATTTCTTCAGACAGAGTAATAATTATAACCAGTTAGTGAGTTTAGAGAAAATCTGCTATGCTGTCACAAATATGATAGGCTCATGACCCTCAGTTTACAAATAAGACAAATCAATTAGGATTCAAACACCTCATTTCAATTTGATTCCAATAATTGGAAAGTGAGTTATAATTACCAGTAGTGCCCTCCAAATCAACCCAGTTGAAAAACCTGTTCATGTTTCTGTTAAACTCTGGAGAAAAACTTAACAGGTGATCTGCACTTGAAGTACTAAATATTAGGATAGAGGCAAATCTTTCAGAACAGAGAAGGTGGAAAATGTACACAAAATGAGACTAAACTTGGAAATCAGATTCACATTTAGGAATGGGAAGATGAAATGCAGAAATATAAAGTTGCATCCCTTTAGAGAAGATTACATATAATTTGAGAAATAAATATCTTATATTTTTGCAAATTTGAAGCCCTTATATGCAAATATTAGGTATAAATACATAGAAATTTTCTTCCAGCCTCAAGTTCTGTGTCAACCTTCTTCCTTAAAATGAAATGACTACACAAGATCTGTTTAATTCTAATGTGTTGGAGAGCAATGCTCCAGGCAATCCAAGGCACTATACTATTTCTTTCTTTCTTCTTTATTACATTATTTTACTATATATAATCTATTACATATATATATATATATTTTTATAAGGGGGGGTGGGGAATGGGATAGGGAGGGAAGGGGAAAGGATATAACCATATAACCATCATGTAACAAATGAAATTCTCTTCAATTTAAACACTCATTGTATTGTACAATGATTTATTAATTACACGGATGGAAAAACCTTTAAATAAAATATTCAAAAAAGGAAAAGAAACAAAGGCAATTCAGTTCATGTCATCCATTACAGAAGACTTGCATCTAATTTGAACAATTTTTCTTGTTTGTATTTAAAAACTGGAAGTGACATTATTTCGATCTTTAAAAAAATTATCTTTTATTCATTAAATATAAAATAGAATATTTAATATAACGGTCTTAATAAACTAAATTATGAGAAGATTTTTTTGTCACTTACCTAGCTGCCTCCAGAAGTTCATCCTTCTTGTATTCGCCTGTGTGATTAATAAAAAGTATTTTGGTGCTGTAACCAGAAAACTGTACTTAAAATCCACATCCTACTGCATTTTAAAGCAACAACATTAAAAACTGAAACCAACTTGACTGCAACCTTGTGATAATAAATCCAAAACATATTTTTCACCAGTTATTGAACAAATCATGAATGACTTGCACTTGATCTAAACAAATTCCTATGATGTACATCACCAAGCCTTTCTATTCACTATCAAGCCTGTTAACTCAATGGAACAGAGGAGAAAGGTTCATTAAGATATATAAATCAAGTTTCAAATTCAGGCCAAGGAAAAGTTATGCAACCAAATGGAGGGTGGGGGAAGAAAACAATCATCACCTCAACCATAAGGCTGTAAGAAAATGGATTCTACTAGGTGGAGCAGGTGGTGCTGGACCCATGCATCCGCAGATATACATCAGGTGTCCACCACAGAAACATTCCATCTTAGTGATTTCACAACCTTCTCCATGGTAAATACAGAGAAATGTTTATTTAGAACATCACCCAACTCCTGTGGCTCCACACACACACACACACACACACACACACACACACACACACACACACACACACTGACCCTTAACCTATTCTCCTCCCAGTTACTGCTTAGTTCTTAATATACTGAGAGAATCTCTTCCAATTCTCCTTTACTTTATTTCCCAAGCTGTTACAAATTTTATCAAAACACATGTGGACAAGTGTGGCCCCACCAAATCATTCAGGGGTTCTCCCTTATGGGAAAACAATGAAATTCAGAACCTGCTGAGAGCCTGATCACAAGTATTTAAGCCTGGAGATCCAGAACATTGCAAAAGGAACAGGTATGACCTACGAAAAACCATCTCCTGGGTGAAGACGAGAAAGGAAAGAACAAAGGATACACAACAGCTGTGAATGGGCCTAATTGACGTAACCTGCTACAAAACCAAATCCGGTTCAGGAGACAAAGCTTCATTCCCAGATTAATTCAATGCCTTCTTTGCCAGATTTGACTACCACAACAAGGAAGAACCACTGCGCACCCACATGTCCCCTGATGATCCTTTGCTGTCAGTATCCGAAGAGAATGTGCAAGATGTTTTCTGAAGAGTGAATTCAAGGAAAGCATCTGGTCTGGACAGATTACCCAGCCAAGTAATGACAAACTTGCCATTATATTTATGGATATCTTCAACATCTCACTCTGGTAGGGCATGGTATCCTCCTGTTTCAAACTGGCCTTAATCATGTGTGGCCAAGAGTGTGGTAACCTGCCTAAATGACTACCCATCAGTGGCACTCACATCCACAGTAATGAAGTGTTTTAAGATCCTTTCCAATTTGCCTACTGCAGCAACAGGCCATCTCAATGGCTCTACCCTGGAATACCTGGGCAGCAAAGACGCATAAATCACAATGCTCTTTATCGACTACAGTTCAGAGAACACCATCATCTGCTCAAACCTGATCAGTAAACTCCTCACTACCCTACTGTGTAATTGGATTCTGGATTTCCTCACCTCCAGACCACAATCTGAAGATAGGTAAGAATTTCTCCACAATCTTCATCAATACCAGAGCACCACAGGGCTGCATTCTTAGCCCCTGCTCTACTCACTTTACACCTATGACTGTGTGGCTCAGTACAAGAATAACACCATCTACAAATTTGCTGACGATATCATAATAGTGGGTTGTATAAAAAGGGGGCAATGTGTCAGCATACAAGAAGGAGATTGAAAACTTGGATGAATGGTGTACTAACTATTTTTGCACCCAATGTCGCAAAACCAAGGAGCCAATTGTGGGCTTTCGGAGGGGAAAAAGGTGTTCAATCTAGTGATCATTGGAGGAAATCAGAGGTGGAGAGGGTGAGCAAATTTAAATTGCTGGAAGCCACTCTTTTGGAGTGCCTTTCCTGGACCCAACACATGAATGTCATCATGAAGAAAGCCTCAGGAGTTTTCAGAGGTTCAGCATGACATTATCTACAGATGTGTAGTAGAAAGTGTGCTGACCGGCTGCATCATCCACCATTGAGAAAATCTATGTGGAATGCTGCCATCTAAGAGCAGCAGCAATCATCGAGGAACCACACCATCCACGATATGCTCTGTTCTCACTGCTGACATCAGAAAAGAGGTATATATGGCACAAGACCTGTACCATCAGGTTCTGGAATAGTTTCTAACCACCACCCCCCCCCCCCCGCCCCCCCACCATCTGACTCTTAAACTACTCAATCAGAGACCCATTTAAGGACTCATACTTTGTACATTATTTATTATTGAATATTTATGTATTGGACAGTTTGTTTTCATTTCCTACTTATATACTTATCTTTTCTTGAGTACAGTTTTTTTGCATTACCAATAAGTACAAATTCTGCCTGGCCTGCAGTAAAATAACCTCATCCTTTTTTTGCTTCTCTATTTTTCTTCATATGTGCCCTGACATCCTTTACATTCCTCAGGGGTTTGGCTTGACCCCAGGTGCCTATACCCAAAATGCACCACCTTTTTGTTTCTGGCTAGGGGCTCAATAATCCTTGTCAACCAGTTCTACCTTCCTGCCAACCTTGCACTTCACTTTTATCCTCTATTTCACTGATACAAGCCTTCAGCTTGCCAGATGTCTCTTTGTCAGCTAATGGCTTCTCCCAATCATCCTTGGCAAGCTCCTGTCTAAATCTATCAAAATTAGCCTTACCCTAATTTAAGACTAACATAGACATCTAATTTTGCATAACTATTTTAAAACTAATAGAATTATGGTCACCGGTCCCACCATTCCTCAACCACGTTTCTGTAATATTCATAATATCCCATCTACCTATTCATAGCTTGAGTTCATCTGCTTTACCTGCTCAGCTTCTTGTATTAAAATAAATGCACTTTAGTCTCTCTGACCTTCCTCATTCCCTGTCCTGCCTATTGAACTTGCTCGCTTTCTAAGACGTTCATATTTCCTAGTAAATAAGTGAAGAGAATAATATTAAACTGAATTTTCAAGTGTGGAAGGGTTAACAGCAGAGGGAAACAAGAATATGTTTTTCAAAATAGGATGACAAACATAAAAGAAAGCATGAATTACATTTGGATAGTGGTGGGATAAATATATTATCAAGGAAAAACACGCAGAAATGCTGGAGGAACTCAGCCTGTCATGCAGCATCCATAGGAGGTAAAGATATATTACCCACATCTTGGGCCCTGAGTCCTTTTTCAAGGAATAAGCTAACAACGAAGATGTCAGAATAAAGACAAGACTGGCTGGGGAGGAATCCAGGCCAACAAAATATATTATTTGGATATAAGAAGAGTGAAATTTGATTTTGGCTGTCTGAAAGGAGACAGAGGGAAAAGAGAAGAGAGGGAGAGCGGGGAGGGGGGGGAGGAGGGGGCGCGCGTGGAGGAGTAACAGGTCGGAAAAGTTGATGTTCATGCCATTGGGTTGAAGGGTGCCCAGACGGAGGATGAGGTGTTGTTCCTCCAATTTACGGTTGGTCCTAGTCTGGCAATGCATGAGACGATGGACAGACATATCAAGGGAATGGGTGGCCACTGGGAAATCCACACTACTGCAGCAGACAGAACTGAGGTGCTTAATGAAGTGATCTCATTCGTTATCAGTTTACAATTCTTTATTTGTTTACATGTATATGTATACAGTTTTTTTTGCACTACCAATTAGTGGTAATTCTGCCACGCCTGCAGGAAAAAGAATCTCAGGGCTTCATGTGATGTCATTTATGTACTCTGACAATAAATTTGGAATCTGAGGAGGAGGATATGTCGGATCCAGAAGCTGGTAGGGTGGTAGGTAAGGTCAAGAGGAATCCTGTCCTTGTTGCAGGTGAGGGCAGAGGGGGCCAGGGCATATGAGCGGGTAATGGAGGATATGCAGGTGAGAGTTGACTTGATGGTGGTAGAGGGAAAGCCACGTTGTTTGGAGGACATCTCTGATGATGTGGCATGGAAATTCTCATCCTGGGAGCAGATGAGGCAAAGGCAAAGGAATTGAGAGAAGAGAATAGAGGACAGGGTGTGAAGAGATGTAGTTGAGATAGCTGTGGGAGTTGGTGGATTTGTAAAAGATGTCTGGCTAGAGTTTGTCTCCTGAGACAGAGAGAATGGAGGAAGGAGTGTTGCTAGAGATGGACCAAGTGAATTTGGGGTTGGGGTGGAAGTTGGCAGCAATGGATGAAGTCAACGAGCTCATCATGGGTGTGAGGCAGCACCAAAGTATTCATTGACGTAGCGGAGGAAAAGTTGAGGGACCAAAGTATTCATTGACATAGCGGAGGAAAAGTTGAGGGACTTTGCCTGTGTAGACTTGTAGCAAGGATTCCTCCACATACCCAACAGGAAGACAGGCATAGCTGGGGCCCATGCAGGTACCCATGGCTATGCCTTTGACCTGGAGAAAATGGGATGAGTCAAAGAAGTTATTGAGGATTAGGCCAAGTTCTGCCAGCCAAAGGAGGGGTGGCAGTGAAGGGACACTGGTTGTGTCTATTGTTCAGAAAGAAACGAATGGCTTTGAGGACTTTGGTATGGGGGATGGAGGTGTATCATGATTGGATGTTCATGGTAAACATGAGGCGATCAAGTTCCGGGAAATGGAAGTTGTTGAAGTGATGCAGGGCATGTGAAGTGTCCCAGATGTAGGTGGGGAAGGACAGGTCTGGGGGGAAGGGGGGAGAAAAAAAAAAGTTGACCTAAACAGATACCAACTCGATGGGGCAGGAGAAGGCAGGCATGATAGGTCTGCTGGGACAATTAGGTTTGTGGATCTTAGGTAGGAGGTAGAAACGGGCAGTGCGGAGTTGGGAAACAACAGGTTGGAGGCCATGCTAAAGAGATGACCCAAAGTGATGAGTTCAGAGATGGTGCATAATACAGTGGTTTGAGTTTTGGAGCCAAAATCAATTCTCACCTCTCCTGTTATCATATCCAATTAATACCTTTTGTTGGCCTGGATACCTCCCCCAGCCAGTAATGTCTTCATTCTGATGCTTTCCCGTTCTTAGCTTATTCCCTGAAGGACACAGGCCCAAAACATCTATGGACGCTGAGAGACCAGCTAAGTTTCTCCAGCATTTCTGTGTTTTTTTACTACAATCATGGTGTTTTCTGACTTTTGTGTTTCACTTCATATTATCAAGGAAAATGATAATTTCAGATTTTTCTCAGATATATTTGAGGTTTTATCTAAAGTGATCATGAGTAAGTTACTTGGAATGATGCACAAAATGATATCACCCAATTACCAGGTATTAGACAAGTTACTTTACCTCCATATAAATAGTCGTAAGTGAGACCTTAGCTCCTGCTACCTGTATCCTCGTCACCATTCTTGGCTTGTTGTATGTACAACTTTATAAACAGGCATTAAATAGCCACAAACGTTTCATGTTGTTTCAAGACTAGCATGGGTGAAAACAAGGCAGGAGCCAGGATAAATTTGATTTATTCTAATCTCTTCCCTTCACTGTCAGGTTTCAGGGACTAGTTGAGCACAAAAGTCAAGGTTGAAACTCCAGTGCAACAACAAGAGATACCATCTCTTAACTGAAAGTTGATCAATCTCAAATGAATATGGAGGATCATTATCTAAAAAGCACACCGGAAATAGCTTTGGTTTCAATGTTAAAACACATCAGTCAAATGATCTCTTATTCCAATGGTCTTGCTCCATGTCAAATATTACATTGATTATTTTGTCCTTGTGGATTTGAGGTTATGTTAAATTTAAAGAATTAAAATAGGTTTATATTCAAAAATAGCACAAGAATTTTTCTTAAGTCCTGGAAATCCCATATCAATAAGCATTGGAGCAGAATAAATGGATATGGATCCAGGATGGGTCAATGAAGTGCAAGTATATGTCATCATAAATGTCAGAATAAAGTAGAGTGGCTTACCCTATTTCTCACTTGCTAATTAGTTTTTAATTGGTTGGAAAAATCATCAGTATTTCACGAGTCTCAAGACAACTATGAAAATTGTCAGAAAAATAATTCTCAGAAAATTCATATTTAACAAGCAGCTCTTCACATTAAGTAATGCTTACCTGAAATACCAAGAACAAAGCTAAAAAAAAATTGACAAGGAGTACCAAAATCTCTTTTTCAATCTGATTGCAGTGGAATTGTGGAGGAATGGGAAAATATGCAAAGGCACACTAGCAAAACTAAACTTCTCTGACCTGTTAGTACTGCTTTTGCAGAAGGATCTGCTAAGTCTTGAGCAGTTTTCCCATCAGTATTCCGAATATTGGGATCAGCGCCATGCTGCAGAAGAACTGTACATAAAAAATAGAAGCATCTTATTTCTAGGACACAAAATCATTATTTCCAGGCATTGTGATCAAATTGTAACACATTACATAAAATGTGGATTGGAGCAGCAGCTGACGAGGGTCAACCAAATCAAAAGATTAAATTGATAACAAAATATCCATATTATACAATGCAATGTCCAAATTTTCATAGTGCCCAGCGATAAAATATAAACAAATATCAATGCTGTGCTTCTCTGGCATCACAATTTTCTTTTAACTGAGCAATCTGATATAGAACAGCTACAATACAATTGCTGGACTAGTATCCTTCTACTGACAAACTTCACAACGCATACAAGCAGAATAGATGAATTTAGTTTATTTATATAGCAAATTGAACAACTCACGATGACCAAAGTGCTATACAGATCATAAATTACATCTTGAGTAGCTATTTAAAGCGCAGCATAAAATGGGTACCCGAGGTTTAGAATTGTACATACAACATGGTAACAATCAACAATCACCTCAAAACGCTTTCGAGTCAAAATACAACTTCAGCCTGGATTTAAAAGAGTTAAAGGAAGGGGCTAATTTGATGGAGGGAGGAATGTTGTTCCACAGTTTGGGGGCTGCTATCGCGAAGACACGATCTCCCGAGTTTGCGATTTGAGCACGGAACAACCAAGCGCCTTAAATTGCCAATCTGAGAGGTCTTGAAGTGGAGTCGGGCTTAGGAGATCGGTGATATGAGTTCATTGATGGCTTTGTAAACAAACTGGAGAAATTTAAAATCTATCCTGAGCCAAACTGGAGACCAGTGAAGAGAGGCAAGAATAAGGACCATATCACCCCTTTTCTTGGCTCCTATCAGGAGCCTTGCTGCTACATTCTGAACCAATTGCAGACAGGATAATGATGACTAACTAGTTCCTGTGTAAAGACATTAGACTAAATGGGAAAAAAATGAGGTGGATAACTTTTGAGATCTTTCAGTGACAGGAAAGATTTGATTTTGGCAATAGTGCAGAGCTGAAAAAAGCTAGATTTACAACTACATTAACTTGTTTGTCACACTTGAAGGTGGAATTGAATATCACACCAAAGGATTTGTTGTGTGGTTGAATGAGGGTGATTGACAATAATTTTGGTGGAGTTGAGGTGGCCAAATAGTATGATCTCAGATTTGCTTTCGTTGAGCTGCAGGAAGTTTTGAACTATCAAGCATTTTATGTCCTCCAGATAGATGAGGCTGATCAACTTTTCTTGATCATTGGGTGCCATCAGCATAGCAGTGAAAGGAGATGCCATGTTTTTGGATGATAGGGGAAGAATATATAAGAGAATGGGGCCTTTGAGGGACCCCACAGGAAAGGGTAGCATACGAGGATGAAAATTTTACCATGTTGATCCGATTTGTGAGATAAGATTTAAACCAGTTCAAGGCCGTGCCGCCGACACCGACCCTCTGCCGGAGGCGATCTATTAAAATAGCATGATCCATTGTATTGAATGCTGTACTAAGATCAAGGAGAATTAGAATGGCAGAGCTTCCTGAGTCAGTGGCAAGGAGCAGGTAATTGTATACTCTTAGTAAGGCTGACTCTGTCCTGAGGTGGGCCTGAAAACCTGACTGGTATCTTTCGGATATATTGTTTTGGTGTCGATAGGGCATCAATTGGCTAAGAACAACTTTTTACGACGTCCTTTGACAGGAATGCAAGTTTAGAAATAGGTCTGTAATTTTTGGGTGTGGAGGGGCCTAGGTTGGGTTTTTTCAGGAGGTGCTGGACCACAGCATGCTTGAGGCAAATTTGAACTGTCCCAGTGGCTAAAGAACTGTTAATAATAGAGGATACTAGGACCCGCTGCATTGAAAACATCCCTCAAAAGCAGGGAGAATGTCGAGGAGGGGAGCGGGGAGAATGTCGAGGAGGGGAGCGGGGAGAATGTCGAGGAGGGGAGCGGGGAGAATGTCGAGGAGGGGAGCGGGGAGAATGTCGAGGAGCGGAGCGGGGAGAATGTCGAGGAGGGGAGCGGGGAGAATGTCGAGGAGGGGAGCGGGGAGAATGTCGAGGAGGGGAGCGGGGAGAATGTCGAGGAGGGGAGCGGGGAGAATGTCGAGGAGGGGAGCGGGGAGAATGTCGAGGAGGGGAGCGGGGAGAATGTCGAGGAGGGGAGCGGGGAGAATGTCGAGGAGGGGAGCGGGGAGAATGTCGAGGAGGGGAGCGGGGAGAATGTCGAGGAGGGGAGCGGGGAGAATGTCGAGGAGGGGAGCGGGGAGAATGTCGAGGAGGGGAGCGGGGAGAATGTCGAGGAGGGGAGCGGGGAGAATGTCGAGGAGGGGAGCGGGGAGAATGTCGAGGAGGGGAGCGGGGAGAATGTCGAGGAGGGGAGCGGGGAGAATGTCGAGGAGGGGAGCGGGGAGAATGTCGAGGAGGGGAGCGGGGAGAATGTCGAGGAGGGGAGCGGGGAGAATGTCGAGGAGGGGAGCGGGGAGAATGTCGAGGAGGGGAGCGGGGAGAATGTCGAGGAGGGGAGCGGGGAGAATGTCGAGGAGGGGAGCGGGGAGAATGTCGAGGAGGGGAGCGGGGAGAATGTCGAGGAGGGGAGCGGGGAGAATGTCGAGGAGGGGAGCGGGGAGAATGTCGAGGAGGGGAGCGGGGAGAATGTCGAGGGGGTAGGTTGTCAGCTTCATGGTGAACACAATTTTCTACGGGTGAGTAGCGTGATTGGGCTAAAAATGTCTAGGTTGGATGAAAAGAGCTGTGATACAGTTAGATTGCGGTGGAGGGGGGGAATGTTGGTCTTGATGTTCTCGACTTTATGAAGAATTAAAAAAATTCTTCTCATTTGGTCAGGGAAACATCAGACTTGGTGTTTGGTGTAGGACCAATGATTGAGTTGATGGTAACTGTATTGAATAAGATCTTTGGATTTTGGGAATTGTTGGAAATTAGGTTGGCAAAAATTTTGCTCTTTCGGTCTTTACTGTTTCTTGGTATACATGCAAGTTGTTTTTCAGAATTTCGAGGGAAATTTGTAATTTACAGGTGCCTAACCTTTTATCTGGGATTGTTGGGACTAGACACCAGCTGATGTTCACAATCTTCTGGATTTTGGAATCATTTTGATTTCTGTCGCTTTAAGCCCACCCGAGTTACACTCTTTCTTGCACGAGTCGCGCTGCTGTCTCTTTTCCCTTCGCCCACCCGAGTTGCGCTGCCATCTTTGCTCCCTCATCCGCCCGAGTCGCACTCCCGTCT
Organism: Narcine bancroftii; assembly: GCF_036971445.1. Classification (NCBI taxonomy): domain Eukaryota; kingdom Metazoa; phylum Chordata; class Chondrichthyes; order Torpediniformes; family Narcinidae; genus Narcine; species Narcine bancroftii. Next base: position 45,388,539 of record NC_091469.1, read on the forward strand.
CTGCCCCCCTCACCTGCCCGAGTCACGCTGCCGTCTGTTTATCCCCCTTGTCTGCCCAAGTCACACTGTTGTCTCTCCCCCTTGCCCAACCGAGTTGCACTGCTGCCTCTGTCTCTTTCCTCCCCCCCACCGCTGTACCAGTGCCAGAATAACGGCCCCCTTCTCTATTCCCCTGCGTTGGTACACTGGTTTCAGCTGCAAGGGGGTTTATAGGTAGCGACGACAGCCAGTGAATCATTGCCGCTGGGCCAACTGAAAGCACCACGACGCTGGAAGGGCATCAGTATAGGCAATTCAGAGGTGCTTATAAAGTAGCGAAACGCAAAGTGATACAAGAGAGTTGAGCTTGGGTTGCATTGGGTCACATTTGGTGCCAAAACTCCATCTTTGATAAGCAGATGTCATCTACCAAAAAAGTGCTAGTTTTTGGAGGTTGCTGGTTTTCAGAATTCTGGATAAAAGCTTAGGCACCTATATATAATTTCAAGTAATAGTCTAATGTAATGGTAATTGACAATCAATACTGTACTTTGTATTAAACTAATCCATTGAATGGCCATAAATTATTCAAAAAATTTTAATTTCTAATTCAATCTGATTTGCAACCCACATGGGCCCAACTTTAGGAATGCACATTTGATCTAAAGACCAACAGTTTTTAATGTTTATTTTGTATGAAAGAATTTTGCAAGTTCCTTTAAATCAATGATTTTAATTTTTGTTATTATTCCCCTCATCAATACCCAGCTTCACTTTTTCCAATTTACATTCTACACCATTAAAACATTTTTATCAATTATTTTAGTTAATTCTGCAATTACCAGACCACACCACTAAATGTCATAGAAACAAACATTACTATAATCCATCACTGCCATGAAATCTTCAGATTACTGCTGAGTTCACCCAAACTAAATTTCTTTATATTTTCATCAAGTGTGCCACTCTTACAATGATTAAAACACCAATTACAATAGCCCCTTTCACACTTGCATCCCACTAAATTGGCCATTTAGTGTCCTGGGATAAGAATGGGGGTTTGTCTTTTCACACTTGACCACTCCTAACTAGGACAATAAACACTTTCACACTTGCAAGGAGCCATCCCCGGGGTTAGGACGGTTCTACCTTCTACTGGTGACATCACGATGCATCGAGTGATCGTGAACCTGCCCTAAATCCTGATCAATGTATTATGATCTTATGTTTGAACAAAATTAATCATGCATAATTAAACTTTAAGTACAGCACAGTATGAGCCCTTCAGCCCCTGTTTTTATTGTTGTTCTGACCTATATAAACCTTTATAAGGGACCATGGGAAAGTGCAAGCAGTAAATAGTAATAACTGATGATTTTAAAACAGAATGGGAAAGTTGATAGCGCTATAACGCTCAATTTATATAGCGTGGTAAAGTTGATAGCACTATAGCACACAATTTATAAAGACTGTGTGGGGGGGGGGGGGCAATGGCGGACCTGCCCTCCCAGAATTCCATAGGGCAGAGAAAGAGCTGTATGCCCAGCTGCATACATGGAGCAGTCATAGAGGATGTTCTCTGCCCCACGGAATTCTGGGAAGTCAGGTCCACCATTGCTTTCTCCCCCACACGGTCTTTTTAAATTGTGTACTTTTTGATTATTGAAACTAATGCAAATTAGCAGTTAAAAACTACATAAATGATTAAATATTATTAGACAAGTAATACTTATATTTAAAGTTTTTTGTAACAAATATGAATGTAAGAGTAAAAATTTGTATGTAATTATTTAATATTTTTTCGTCGCTGCTCTCAAACATTTGAAATTTATTGTTTATTGCTCTTATGTTAAGTTTAGCCACCCCTATTATATAAAATACACTGCTTCATTGTGTTTTTACTTCAATCACTGCATATGCAGACTTTTATGTTTTATTTCCATATTCTGGTCACATTGTTACCAAATGGAAAATGCTGCTGCCAAGTTGCATTGAAATCTACATATGTTTACATATTCCAACATGATTATTTGTGGTCTCAAAGGGCAAAGTTAGTGGTTTCCAAAAATGGGAAACACCAAAAAGTAAGAAAAATCTGAATTTTATGAGAGCAATTCATTTCTATCACTTTCACTTATATTGCTCTTTGGCAATAAAACCCTGTAGCACCACTACCCAATTCTAAAATATTTTTGCTTAATTGATTTACTCACACTACAAAAAAAATCTTCATTTTTTTCCCCTCTCCTTATCAATGCTATTTAAATGCAACTTAATTCACCCCACTATTCTGATTTTAAACACACTTATATATTAAGTGTGACAGTTTTAAGATAATAGATTATTTGAAGATTTTGGCTCAGCTTTTGCTGCTTTTTGAAAATTACAAGTGGATATTTTGCAATGGCAGTATTTGGTTTAAGGAGATATTTTCCATTTCATGAAAGTCAATTAAATTATTTTCTTGCACTTCACTTCTGAAACATTTTAGCTGTAATTTTTGGGTCTCATCACTTTCTATTATCAACAACTTGTAATTGTACTTACCAATGCAGACATCAATCTTTCCTTTGATTGCTGCTTCATGCAAAGGAGTATAATTCCAATTGTCTCGCGCATTTGAATCTGCTCCATGACACAGCAGCAAACTGACCACTTCTGCGTGACCAAATGAACAGGCGTTATGAAGTGGAATCAGACCACCATCATCACGTGCATGAACATTTGCACCATTTTGTAAGAGGTGTTCTACAACATCTTTTCTGCCAAACCCTGCAAAAAATAAATTTCAGTCAGCCATAAACCATTAACACATAATCAAATATTTCAGAAACATCAGAAAGTTAGCCAGTTATTGATTCTACAATATTTAACCCCAATCAGCGAGAATTTTCTCAATGCAAAAATCTTCCAAAATTTCTGTACTTTACATGAAAATAAAATTCACAAGAAGCACAAAACCAGCTATTTGAGTAAACCATTTCAAGGATGCAGAATTTTGGGAGATGAGGCAAGAAGCTCACCCAAAGAATGCAGTGATTTAGAACTCGCTACTTGACAAAAAAAGCAAACTGCCTCAATTAAGTAGAAAGACACTTGTATATGTAATCTACAATGCTACAAACCAAGTGCTAAATATTAGGATAAACGTAAATGGCTTGTTTTCACCTCCACAAATATTTCTGTGCCATTAATTTCTATTAAATAATGAACAAGGTTGATATTTTGCCATTAAATATTCTTAACTGTAAGCTTTAAGTTTCAAATTTAGGAATGAACCTAAAGCTTCCAAAATGATTTCCCTTATTGAGTCATAGAATACAAGAGTATGCAGTGCAAACTATGCACAGTTCTGGTCATCACAATACGCAAAGACACTGTGGCTTATATTTTGCAAGATTGTACAATTTCAGGTAGAAGAAAAGCTACATTGGGATTACTTAGTTTAGTTTATAAAATTATAATATAGTTTGGATGAATAGCAAGGATGCATTCTCCTTTCAGGAGGCCACTTGCATTTTAATTGGAAGAGTAGAAGTTTAAGGAACAATTTTCTCACCAAAAGTGGGGATCTGTAATTAAATGTTTTAAAGGGCAGACGTAGAAATATTGTGTATCTTGTGTACCGCTCAGTGGGACGTGGCCTGGTACACAAGATGGCCGACAAATGTGGTGACCACGCAGATTCTGGTGGGGCCAGCGACCTTCGTTCCAGGTGACAACCTGCATGGCAGCAAACAACGAGCAACTGTGGGAACGCCGACCAATCTGAGGCCGGCGCTGCTGTGTCATCACTCTTGTTGTCAGCAAGAGAGAAAGAATATAAGCAGAGCTGCCAGTGCAATAAATCAGTCTTTAACTTCGAGAGTGCATGTCTTTTTTCCACACTTCATGATAGCGCACATGCTACAATGGTGACCCTGCCAGGTCCAGCCGGCAGTTTGACCCAAAGATGGCAGACTAAGCGGTTCTTCACACTGCTCTCTTGAAGCTGCCAACATTCTGGGCATCGCAGCCACATGTGTGGTTCGAACAGGCAGATATCCAGTTCCACCTTCGACAGATCACTGCCAATAACACACGTTACTACTACATGGTGAGCTCGCTCAACCAGGACACAGTAGCAAGGGTCGTCGACTTTCTGCGCAAGCCTCCGGATCAAAGCAAATACGGTGCCCTCAAAGAGCTACTAACTCACACCTTCTGGCTGTCAGGGCATGATTGTGCCACTTGATTGTTGCATATGAATGGTTTGGGGGACAGGGTCCCATCTACCCTCATGAGCGAAATGCTGAGGGACACAGGCCTTGCCTGCTCTTCGAGCAGATTTTCCTGAAGCAGCTGCCCGAGGATATCCAACTCTTGCTTGCCGATGAAGACTTCAGTGACCCCAGGGAAAGTCGCAGCCTGGGTGGAGATGCTCTGAAGAGCAAAGGAAGAAAACGTGCCTCTGTGGAGCAGATTGCTAGGCCTCGCATACAGCCGGCCACAGCAAACAGAGAGGCAAGTGGACCCACCAACCACAGTATTGTTACCATCACCAACAATGGAGTGCAGGGGCCCATCAAGGCCGCCCATCCTGCATGTTTCAGGGAATCATCATGGCCAACCGTCGTTAATGGCTGCAACACTTGACCAATGTGACAGCCTCCTTCACGTGTGGGACTCTGTTAGGAAGGCACTTCCTCATTCACACCGATGCTAAAATAAGTGTCCTTCATCCTCCCCCACCCCAGCCTACGAGACCTGAAATGGCAAGCACCTGCACCATCCTCCTCCACTTCTGCAGCAACCGGTTCACGTGGACATTCACAATTGAGGCTGTGGTGCATCCACTCCTGGAGCAGACTTCCTGCAAGCCCACCGCCTGCTGGTAGACCTTAAAGGGCAGTGTTTGGTGTAGACCTTAAAGGGCAGTGTTTGGTGTAGACCTTAAAGGGCAGTGTTTGGTGTAGACCTTAAAGGGCAGCGTTTGGTGTAGACCTTAAAGGGCAGCGTTTGGTGTAGACCTTAAAGGGCAGCGTTTGGTGTAGACCTTAAAGGGCAGCGTTTGGTGTAGACCTTAAAGGGCAGCGTTTGGTGTAGACCTTAAAGGGCAGCGTTTGGTGTAGACCTTAAAGGGCAGCGTTTGGTGTAGACCTTAAAGGGCAGCGTTTGGTGTAGACCTTAAAGGGCAGCGTTTGGTGTAGACCTTAAAGGGCAGCGTTTGGTGTAGACCTTAAAGGGCAGCGTTTGGTGTAGACCTTAAAGGGCAGCGTTTGGTGTAGACCTTAAAGGGCAGCGTTTGGTGTAGACCTTAAAGGGCAGCGTTTGGTGTAGACCTTAAAGGGCAGCGTTTGGTGTAGACCTTAAAGGGCAGCGTTTGGTGTAGACCTTAAAGGGCAGCGTTTGGTGTAGACCTTAAAGGGCAGCGTTTGGTGTAGACCTTAAAGGGCAGCGTTTGGTGTAGACCTTAAAGGGCAGCGTTTGGTGTAGACCTTAAAGGGCAGCGTTTGGTGTAGACCTTAAAGGGCAGCGTTTGGTGTAGACCTTAAAGGGCAGCGTTTGGTGTAGACCTTAAAGGGCAGCGTTTGGTGTAGACCTTAAAGGGCAGCGTTTGGTGTAGACCTTAAAGGGCAGCGTTTGGTGTAGACCTTAAAGGGCAGTGTTTGGTGCATACCAGGGCTTTTCAAACAATGCCCCAGGAGAAGCCAAGTTACCTGTCCCCCACCTTGATTCTGTTACTTTGTCCGACATCGCATTTACGCGATCCTAGCAGAGTTCCCTTTGATCGTGGCACCACAGATTTCCTCCATTGAACCAAAACACAGGATAAGGCACCGCATTCTCACCGAGGACCCCCGGCTCCATGCCAGGGCACACCGCCTTCCCCCAGAGAAGCTCACCCTTACCAAGGAAGAATTTTTAAAAATGGAAGAATTGAGGATAGTGTAGTGTTCCGACAGCCCCTGGGTCTCCCCCCTGCACATGGTACTGAAGACAGCTGGAGGGTGGAGCCATGTGGTAACTATCGCCGTCTCAATGAGGCCACCACACCTGACAGGTACTCTGTGCACTAACTTACAAGGGGCACGGGTATTTTCAAAAGTCAGTCTCATCAGGGATTATCTTCAAATCCCAATCCATCTCGATGACATCCCTTAAACTGCCATCATTACCCCTTTTGGGCCCTTCGAATTCCTGACAATGCCCCCCAGGCCTTCCAGAGGTTGATGGATGCAGTGGGCTGGGATCTCTCATTTGCATTCATCTATTTGAACGATATTCTCATGGCCAACCACATCTAAGGCAACCCATCTAAGGCAAGTGTGCACCCAGCGGCAGGAATTCAAACTATAAACCCTGCTAAGTGCCAGTTCTGGTTGGAAATGATAGACTTCCTGGGCATCAAATCAATAGGCATGGAGTGAAACTACTGCCTGATAAGCCACGCACAGTGAAGGTGTTGCAAGAATTTGCCAGTAATGATTAACTTTTATTACCGATTCATACCAGCAACGGCGCACATCACGCTCCCACTTTATGCACTCATGGTGGAGAAAGGTAAAGACATTACCTGGGAAAATGAAACCTCAGAGGCATTCCCAGAAGGCTAAGGCCAATGCCACCCTTCTAGTACACCCTAGGCCAGAGGCGCCAACTGCTCTCACAGTAGACGCCTCCAGCACAGTGGAAGGGGGCAATTCATTGGAACAATTCATTGAAGGGCAATGGCAGCTCCTGGCCTTCTTTAGCAGGCACCTTCGGCCACCCAAACTCAAATACAGTGTCTTTGATGGGGAGTTATTGGCACTGTACCTGGCAGTCAGACATTTCAAGTATTTTTTGGAAGGTAGACAATTCAGGGTCTACACAGACCATAAACCATTAACCTTTGCCTTCCATAAAGTGTCGGACCAGTGGTCAGTGACACCTCTCATAAGTGTCTGCTTTCACCACAGACATCCAACACATCATGGGAAAGACCAACGTGGTGGCCAACGCACTATCCCACCCCACAATCGAGTCCATCCACCAGGCCCTGTCCCAGGAAATACACTATTCCACCCTAGCCAGGGCATAGCAGAAAGACCCTGAGATCCTGGCATTCAGGATGGCAGTTTCTGGGCTCAGGTTAGAGGATGTCACCACCCCCCTGGTAACTATATGCTCCTCTGCAACATCTCCACCATGTCAGTATCATGGGAGTAGCAGGTTTTCAACATGGTGCACAACCTGATGCACCCAACCATCAGAACTTCTGTCAAAGTGGTGGCTAGTAGGTTCATCTGGCACAGCCTCCAGAAACTGGTCAATCAGTGGGCCAAGACCTGCACAGTCTGCCAGATGTCCAAAATGCAGCCACATGTCAAGGCACCCCTTCAGATTTTCAGCCCAGCATACATTAGTTCAGTCATGTCCATATTGACATTGTAGGGCCGTTACTGGTCTCCCGGGGGGTGAGATATCTCCTCACCATGATTGACTGCTCCATGAAATGGCCAGAAGTGGTCCCACTGGCCAACAGAACCACCGAGACCTGCACCATGGCACTGATTAACATCTGGATGTCGAGATTCAGAGTCCTGGGGCATACAACCTCCAATAGAGATACAGAGTTCACTTTGGGACTGGGGGCGGCGCTGGCCAATTTGCTGGGAAACTAGCTTCTCCATACCACGGCTTACCACCCTTAGGCCAAAGGGTTGATGAAGTGGTTCCACGGGTATCTAAAGGCAACCTTGATGGCTCGGCACAAGGGGTCAAATTGGCAGACGAGCCACCCTGGGTCCTCCTGGGGATCCACACCACACTGAAAGAAGACTTCAACGACTCAGCAGTCGAGATGGTATACGGCGCACCGTTAGTGATACCAGGGGAGTTCTTGACCGCCGCCAAGGACCCAGAGGACCCCTCAACCTCATGGTCTTAGCTGAGGGAAAGACTGGGTACTCTAGCACCTCCGCCGCATGGTCAGGTTAAATCTTATGTCCCCAGAGACTTAGAGATCTGTGAGTATGTTTTCATTCGGAGGGTGGCTCACCGAACACCTCTGCAACTGCTGTACAAGGGGCCGCATAAAGTAGTCAGACCCAACAGTCGACATACGTGCTGGATATCAGTAGTATCCACCTCCTCAAACCAGCACATCTAGGACATTAGCCAACTGGTCTCCACTCAGTCCTGGCGACGCAGAGGTAGCTACCGAAAGTGACAAATAGTGCTCCGATCGCCGGTTTGATGGGGTTGGTTATGTCGCGGCCCACTAATCAAGACGTAACCAGTACACAAGATGGCCAACGAATGCAGCAACCACACAGATCCCGTGAGAGCCAATGACCTTCATCCCAGGTAACCACTTGCATGACAGGAAACAACAAGCAATGGCAGGAAAGCCAATCAATCTGAGACCAACACTGCTGTGACATCACTCCTGTCATCAGCAACGGGAGAGAATAGAAGCAGAGCTGCCAGTATGTGCCCTTCTCTCCTCATTTTGCAGTAGTGCGTACACTACAACCTCAAAAAAAAACTCAAATGTGCAACTGAAAAGCTATAACCTATAGGGCTGCAGACAGAGATTGGGAACTCAGATTGGTCTGAAATGGATATGATGAATAGAATTTAAATGATATTCACCAAGACACTGATCTTTTCTGATACTTTGCACAAATACTCATAAGGAATGAAAGAATAAAACTGAACAATCAACCTCTATACATAGAGGTTTAAACAGCGAAGAATCATGATCAGAAAAATTCTCCTATAAATAAGAACTATAAAAAAAATGTCAGGATCGAAAGTTGTTTGCAATATTCTCACTTTATCTGTATCCTTTGCATAAACACCAACAAATAAATAGCAATAATAATTTCTACTTCACTCTTCAAGTCTTGAGTCAGCACTCCCTTTGTCAGAAAATATTCAATTACAAATCAACAATGATTCAAGTAAACAACTACCACTGGCCGATTCAAAAAAATGCCTAGTTTCAAACAAAGGAAAAAATCCTTGAGCAAATCCGTTCAAAATTCAGCAAAATGGATCAACTGACACATAAAAATCCAACTAGTTTTTAATCAAACTAACCACCTGAACATTGTTTTGTAGAGATTAAGTCCATGAAGTACCACAAGATCCAATATCCCAGTGAAAACACAATTTAACAGCAAAATGAAAGATATTTTGCATTGTTTAGCTGTTTCAGATCACTGTTTAGCTGCTTCAGATCACTGTTTATCTCAATATTTTCGAGCCTTTCAAAGACAGGTATATGGTCGTGAAGATACAAATTTTACCCAGATAGCTTTTAGGCACTATTAATGGCATTAGTTATGGAACTATTTTTAAACAAAGGAGATTCTTCCAACATTACACTGCATGGTTCTTTTTTGTCACATAATAATACATTAAAATGATGTACCTCAACTTTTGTGTGCAATGAGGCAAAGAGTCATCATGAGGATTGCACATCATCCCTAACAATAAGAGAAAAAAAGCAAGAGAGTCCCTTCAGAGACACTAACTGTCCATGGTTTTGTCTCTTGAGCTCCAACAACCACACAGACTCCAATTCAAACCTCCCATTTGATCAGGAAGCCTTCAGCATCAGCAACCCTTTGGGCGCCCTTCTTATTCTCAGCACCGTCTCAAATCCAGGTTCCAATACCTAGTTCAAGATTCATGGTTCAATTTATTGTCATGTAATAAAAGTGTCATATTAAACAAAATTGCTTTTGCCTGCTATAAGGCAGGCAGATTCACTCTCAGCAGAAATTGCCTGAAGCGCCTCTTATAGTCAGAGATTGTAGTCATAGTTCCCATGAGATAGTCTTTAGCAGCTTGCAGACTTTGTGAGCCCTTCAACCGCAAGTTGCCAACAGCCTGCAGTCTGCATGGGTCCTTAAGCCATTGAACCCCTCACTGCTCTGCTCCCTTGGTCACCTACCCTGTAAGGTCTCTCCCAGGTTTATCTTTCTCAACAGGGGTGGGGGGAGAGAAATTTTCCATACTTATTGGTGCTCTGTGCTGGTCTGCAGCTCCCCCAGATTCTGCAATTCCTCATGGTATACTGCCCAGCACAGGCGCTGCCATCTTAGGCACAGACCTCTGTGGTTTCAGGATTCATAAAACACCTCAGCTCCTCCAACAAGTTGTTTAAATCTTGTATGTAGCTGTCATTATCAAGACTAGGCAGTCAGACCCTACAGAGCAGTGCTGTGTTTCCGCTCCCTGTATTCACACCAGCGTTGCCATTACAGCTGCTCCAGCAGCTCTGCCATTTTGTTTAGGTTTACAATTGATGATATTTAAAAATTATCATGTGGGTTTTCAATGTTAGTCATGATACTGTTTTTGGAATATTTTATTTTGAGAAATTTCAATCATCATGTAGTCAAATCGAATAATCAAAATCAAAAATATCAATATCAATAATATTAACAAAATAATACATTATACAAATATCAATCTGCATGTCAATAAAAAGTTAACATGTGATTCAATTATTAAAGAAAGAAAAATTACAATACTACAAAAATTCAAATTCTATGTCCATGTTAAACCAAAGGAAGAAAAGGATAATAGAAATATAGAGAAAAAAAAGAACAAAATAAGAGGAACCCTCCCACACCTCCACCACCCCCCCCAAAAAAAACAAGAAAAAGAGAAAGGAATAAGAAAAAAGATTGGCTTCACCTAGGATAAACACCACTCCCATCAAGGGGCAAATAATCTAGCTTATCTGAGGTCCTCAGTGCTGCGAGCTTCAGGAGGAAGAGACAAGAGGGGGTAATCGCTAAAGATTAAAAATACATCATACCTGTTTCTGAGGTTATAGGTGATCTTCTCCAGAGGGAACACAATTATGCATTTCTATCTACCAGCAGGCTAAATCTAGTTGGGATTTAGATTTCCAAGTAACTGCTATGCATTTCCTGCCCACTGCTAAAGCGAGCATAACAAATTTTAAGTGATATTTGACAACCTCATTTTAAGTCTTACATCTTCTAAGTTCCCCAATAAAAATTCAGGTGCCTGAGGGTATTGAGTTCCAGTAATTGTTTTCCCCCAGATCACTCAAATCTTCCCAGAAAAGCTTCACTTTAGGGAATGACCAGGTTGAATGCAAGAAAGTACCTATTTCTTCACCACATCAAAAACATTGGTCTGATATTTCCAATTTCAAATTATATAATGTTGGTGGAGTAAGGTAAAGCTGATGCAATTACACAAGTAGGACCAGCAAAATGGATCAATTTCTATACCCAAATCTGATTCCCACCTTTGTCCTGATTTATCAAGCCCTTGTTTAGGGGTTTCCACCTGAAGGAATACATTTTTATAATAATTTTTTTTGTGCTCCCCTTTTGAACCAGAATCTCTATTTCACTGGAGACCCAATTTATCCCTTAAATAAGATCTTAACTGAAGAGGGCAGAAAAAAGATGTTTTTAAACACTATATTTATTTCTAATTTTCTCAAATGCCATAAAATGTCTCTGCTCATAACAATACTCAATACACCTGAACCCTCTCTGGGACCAAGTATCCAGGATTTTATTATCAATCGTTAATGGAATTAACATATTATGAGCCAGGGGTGTTTTAGGTGAAAGGCCCTCATTGTCCCCAATTTGACCATTAATTTTATTTCATATTGTAATTATATGCTTTAGTAGAGGGGAGGGGCTTCTTTAGGACCAGATAATTTACAAATCTATTTATGCACAAGGTTTTCTGCTATCCTCTCAGCAACCTTGTGCAACTCCAATTGCCCAAAAATATTTTTGAAATTTGGGAACGTTAATCCTCCCAATTTATAATTCCAAGTTAATTTATCAATAGAGACTCTGGAAAGCTTACCTTTCCACAGTAACTTCCTGATGTATTTATTAAGGTTTTGAATGAATCTCTGAGGTATAGGTACAGGTAAACTTTGAAAAAAAAAATTGTACTCTAGGCAGCACATTCATTTTAATACAGTTGACCCTTCCAACCAAAGTTATTGGGAGAGTCACCATTTATTAAGATCATCCTCAATTTTCAGAAGCAAGGGAAGATAATTCAACTTATATAAATTCTGCAGGTTGTTATCTACATTAATACCTAAATATTTAATCTCATTGAGCGGCCACTTAAATTGAGAATTTCTCTTAATTTGTTCATAATTCCCACCTGTAAGTGACATAACTTCACTCTTTTCCCAATTGACTTTATAACCCAAGATAATCCCAAAATCTTCCAATTTAGACTGCAAATTTTGTAATGAGTTCATTGGTTCTGTCAGATATATCAGAACATCATCAGCAAATAGATTGATTTTATGTTCTTCCTGATTCATCTTGAAACACTTTATGTCTGGATCTAGACAGGTGGATTCCGCTAACAGTTTAATAGCCAGGCAGAAAAGAGCAGGAGACAATGGACAATTTTGTCAACTAGACCAGGACAGTGGGAATTCTGATGAAATTTGACCATAGTTATTACTTTAGCATTTTAGGCTCAGAATTTAGAGCTCTTACCCAATTAATAAACGTTTGTCCTAGTCCAAATTTTTCCAGCACTTTGAATAAACCCCACTCCAGTTTGTCAAATGCTTTCTCCGCAACTAGACCCATGGTGACACTCAAAAGTCATCTCTTGTTTGCACCAGATGTATGATACTGAGCAATCTGCATACATTGCCCGCCAATTGCCTCCCTTGCACAAAGCCAGCTTGACCAGCATTTATTAATTTAGGCAAATAAATTTGGCAATAATATTATTATGCGATAAACTTCTATGGGACAGGTTAAAAGCATATTTGAGAGGTCAAATAACTAGCTATGCCTCTAGGATTAAAAAAAGAGTACACAAGGGAGGTGGAAGAATTGGAAAAGATTGCAGTTTTGGAAAAAGACCTTTAATGAGTGGGTTAATTAATAAAAAGCTCGTATAATACAATATATACATATAAAATGGAAAAAAATGGTTACAAGATCTATAAAGAAATGAGCTTGGGGAAAGACCCCATAAGGTCCTCTCCTGGCAGTTGAAAGCAGAACAAGCCTCCAGAAAAATAAATACGATTAAGCTAGACCTGGACAGGATCTCTTATAAACCAGAGGATATAAATAAAGCTTTCAAGCAATTTTATGTTATTTATGTAAATCTCAATTGGCGGGAGGATTTGAATTAAATTGAGAGTTTCCCGTCACAATTGGATCTCCCAAATTTGAATTTAGAAGGGAAGGGTTAAACACTTCCTTTACTCAAATAGAGATGGGGAAGGATTGGCCTCCTTGCAAATCAATAAATCCCCAGGATTTCCACCAGAATTTTAAGATTTATTAATATCTGTTTATGGAGACCCACACTTTCTCTGAGTCCTTTTCAACAGCAGCTATTACAGTGATTCCCCAAAAAAATAGGGATCCATTGAAATCATTGTCTTATAGGCCCATATCACTTTTGAATAAGGATTAAGATTATTGCGAAAGCCTTGGCAAATAGATTGGTTAGTCATGATACTTAACCACAATGTAAGAAAAAAGAGTCAATTCACATCCTCCTTCTATTATATCCAACTTCGTTGTGCAGGTAATGGGGAAAAAAAAGCAGACCACCATCTAAGGGTTAGACCAGTTACATGTAATGGAACAATGACCATCCAAAATGTGGCCTTTTTTCTTAACAAGGGGTTGCTGTATGATACAATTCATTTGTTGCTGCTCACTTGCAGTCATACCACATGGAGTAGAACACTACAGCACAGAAACAGGTCCCTACTGCCCTTCTAGTCTGTGCTGAATTATTTTTTTGGCTACTCCCACTGACCTGCACCCACTCCATAGCCCTCCATATCTCTCCCATCCATGTACCTGTCCTAATTCTTCTTAAATGTTAAAATTGAGCCCAGATGGCAGCTCGTTCTACACTCCCACTACTCTCTGCATGAAGATACCCCCTCACGTTTCCTCTAAACTTTTCCCTTTTCACTCTTAACCCATGTCCTCTGGTTTGTACCTCACCTACCATCAGTGGGAAAAAAACTATATGCATTTATTCTATCTATCCCCCTCATAATTTTAAATACCTCTATCAAATCTCCCCTCATTCTTCTACGCTCCAGGGAATTAAGTACTAACCTGTTTAATCTTTCCCTGTAACTTAATTCCCGAAGTCCAGGCAACATCCAAATAAATCTTCCTGCACTCTATTTTATTGAATATCTTTCCTGTAGTTAGGTGATCAAAACTGCACACAATACTCCAAATTTTGTCTCACAACTTTACCATAACATCTCAAATCTTAAAATCAATACTTTGATTTATGAAGGCCAATATGCCAAAAGCTCTTTTTACACCCCTATCCACCTGTGACCCCACTTTCAGGGAATTATGTAGCTGTATTCCTAGATCCCTCTGACAATATACTTGTAGAAACCCAAAGCAACCTCGTGTCTTTTTTTTGCCTTCCTAATTTCCTTTTTTCATTTTTTTAATACTCCTCAAGTATCTCATTTGCTCCATGTCCATACACTTGCTATATATCTCTCTTCTTCCAAACCAGATCCCCAATATCTCTTGAAAACCAAGGTTTCCTATGCCTGCTAACCTTGCCTTTAATCCTGACAGAAACGTACAAACTCCTTACTCACAAAATTTTACCTTTCTTTAATTGTGAAGGAAGTTGGATCATTCTTATTCAAAATTATTTAATTGAAACAGACAATGGCAAAAGCAATCCTTTTTATTTCAGTAAGCCCACCACCATTATAATTTACATTATAATTTTCAATAACCCCCTTCCTCACTTTGATGGTAAATCCAAATTAACATCTATAATGTGAAGGTGGAAAGTTCACATTATTTACCTGAAAGTGACCTGAAGGGAATTAATGATTGAAAAATATTTTAGAGGAAACCCGAATCAAATTTCAAGAGGAGCATCTCAGTATGGCATGCATATCTGTAAATGGATTGATTTGAAAAACTGCACTTGGTAGTGGATTGAGCAATCCATGGATACAAACCTGTTTGATGGGTCAAATAACAACCCTGCAGATGACTGCTAGGAATAGTGCATGAACTAAATATAAATTTAATAAAACTACCTTTGATCTTACAAGTGTATCTTGTTTGTTCCAGCTGTACCATTACTCGCCCAAATTACAACCAATTATTTAAAATAGTTTGGACATTAGCCTCTGTTTCATTTAGCATAATCTCATTCACAGGTTGATAGATGCATTTTTTTCCTCTCACCATTACTGATAGCTTTATTGCGCATTCAAAATTCAAATTTATTGTCAGATTACATTCATGACATCACATGCAACCAAGATTTTTTTTCCTGTTGGCCAGGCAGAATTTCTACTTATCAATAGTGCAAAAATAAAAAATTTACTCAAGAAGATGTGTAAATGAAAGAGAGAATTGTCAACAAATAGACTGTGCAATACAGAAAAAATTATGCAGTAATAAATAATGAACAAAGTAAGAGTCCTTAAATGAGTCTCTGATTTAGATTGTTGTTTAGGAGTCTGATAATGGAGTAGCAGCAAGTGTTTCTGAACCTTGTGGCACCTAAATCTCTTTCTTGATGGCAGTAGTGAGAACAGTTCATGTCCTGGGTGATGTGAATCCTTGATGATTATTGGTGGTCTCCAACAGCAGTATTCCCAGTAGATTTTCTAGATGGTGGGGATCGTTTTGCCCATGATGGGCATTGTCCACTATCTTTTGCTGGGCTTTCCACTCAGAGGAATTGGTGCCCCTGGTCAGCTCCTTTTCCACCACACATCTGTGGAAGTTTGCCAAGGTTTTCGATGTCATACCAAACCTCTACAAACTCCTTTCTTCACAATGACAGTCATGCGTTGGGTCCAGGAAAGGTCCTCAGAGATAGTGACTCAGGAATTTAAATTTGCTCACCCTCTCACCTCTGATCTCCCAATGATCGCTAGATCATACATCTCTGATTTTCCCCTCCTAAAATGCACAATCAGCTCCTTGGTTTTGGTGACGTGTGTGAGGTTGTTGTTCAGCCAAGCTTTCAATTTCACTCATGTATGCTGATTCATTACACCTTTTTATGCAAGCCATCATTGTGATATAGTCAACAAATTTGCAGATGGTGTTATTGTCATAACAAGCCACATAGTCATAGGTTTAAGGTGATTAGGGCAGGGGACCAAGTATGCAGCCCTGTGGTGCTCCAGTACTGAGATATTATGGAGATGTTCTTACCAATCCTCACTGATTGTGGACTGGAGGTGAGGAAATCCAGGATCCAATTACAGTGGGATATTGAGTAAAGCTAACACATTTATTATCATACACATTATACAAAACATGTGCAAAAATTCTTACTTGCTGCAGCGATAGAATATTGCACAGAAAATCTATAAAAGTAACTGAATTGAATTAAATTAAGAGTCAATAAAAAAAACACAAGATGGATACTAAATATTCAAGGTTATCCTAGTGCAAAAAAGTGAATTGCAACAGTACAGACATCCCATGATTAGTGCTTTAAAGGGGGATTCAAGAGAGTCTGATAGTTAATAGAAAGCAACTGTTCTTGAACCCAGAGGTACTGGTTTTCAAGATTCTGTACCTTCTATCTGAAGGCAGTAGTGAGAAGAGATCGCAATCAGAGTGATGGGGGTCCTTTATGATGTTGGCTGTCTACTTGAGATAGCACTTCACATAGATGACTGCAATGGATGGGAGGTCAGAGCCTATGATGAACCTGGATACCTTCTACAACCTTGTATTCCTGGATACTTGCCAAACCAGACTGAGATGCAAGCAGTCAGTGTCTTTTCATAGTCCACTATGATTTTTAACAATTCCATCCTCACTTTACTTTTTATCTTGTTTATTTATTTAACCTTTAGGTCCCCTGCTCTATTGCATACTTGCATTCATTATATCAGCCAAGTTTGATTCAGCAGTATCATGCTCTCGTTATGAGCCTGTTCTCTCCCTTTGTCACTCAGCCAATCTTCCTAAAATGCCTGGTTCTATCTTCAATTCTGGTAGCCAGCTAAAGTGTATAATTTTGCCTAATTTGAGTAATAGGTAGATTTGCCTTTTTTGTGTTATTTCATGATTGTTTTTATATAAATCAGACTTGGCAGATTTTCCTTCTTTAGAGAACTGCAGAATGATTACAACAAAAGTAATTTGTTTCAAGACGCTGATGAGATATAGAAGTGTTTCATCCTTTGACATTTTGTCTCAATGGTGAAGAGTGCTGTTTTGTTTGGATCTTTAGGTTTCATCTACTGATTATTTTGTTTAATTTTGTCTTCTTTACTTTTCCCTGTAGGCTTTCAAACATTTCTTAATCTTAAGTTTTTGTGACCAATTTATGAATTTAAATAAATAGTTTTTTTTCTGGATAGTCTTTCTCAATACATAGGTCATGCCAATGTTTTAATCCAAGATCCATAATTCCATCTTTTAGGAATCATTCCAGGTTACACTACAGAAGATTTGATGGCCAAAGGATGACCTTTGTGACAACAGTTCAACAATCCAACAACACTCTAAGAGTCTCTGCACCAGAAAGATTGCAGTGCCTCAAGAAGGCAATTAGAAGAAAGATCAGTAATATAAGAAGTAAAGAACTTGGACTCAATTTGGAAGGAGCACAAAAAAGATTTATTATGATAGCCTTAGCTGTAGCAAAAAAATGTATTATGTAAATCTGGAAATTAGAAGATAGCCTGAGAATACAGCAATGGTACATAGAAATGAATAAATGTATACCATTGGAAAAAATAACATATAATTTAAGAAATAACATCACAATATTCAAACAAATTTGGGAACACAACAGAGAAGTCCTACCGCGGACCTCCACCACCTAAAATGACAGAAGAAGAAGATGAAATGAACTGACCCAGTATATAAAAGTAGATGACACAAATTTCTTGTTGATTTTCATTGTGTGATGATATTGTTTAATGGGTTTAATGTATCATATATGTTGAACGTTGAGTGGGTAGGGAGGGGGGGGTGAAGGAGAGAGGGAAAGGAGGGGGGGAAAAAAGGGAGAAAATGACACTGTGTATATTCAAGAGGGAAATGTTTGTGTGTATTTTGGTCAGTATGGTTCATAGTGTGAAAAATTTTTTTAAAATTTTAAAAAAGGCAATTAGAATGGGCAATCCAATGATGAATTAATCCCAGAAAATGAAATCTTTAAAAAAATCTAGAACAAGATTCTGCTGCACAATATCAAGTTACATTGATCAGCACCAATACAAATTAAAGTGACCATGAAGCAAATGCAGGTTAAGAAAATTACGTTTTTTGCACAATTGGAAAATTTAATAATTACTGCATGATTCTCCGGGGGTCACCAGTGGTTCCACATTATTGTTTTTTTTAAATTAATTATATAAAGTAACCTTGATTTGAGGGAGGGGGTTTAAGTTTTCAGGTCTTTTTCTTTTTTTTTTATATTTTATTCAAGTTGTTTCAATAAATAGGTTTAAAATGGTATTATTAAGCAACTGAGTAGCTGCACCTACCTCAATATTTTTTTGCTTGCTTATTTGTATATCAATGAATTATTATGCAGCTTTCTCGATGTATGCTTATATGCTTATATGTTAAACTCAATAAAAACATTTTGCCCTACAATGAAATCCAATACATTGTGTCCTAGTTACATTCTTTATTTTTTTTTGGTCATACTTTGGGAATTGTATTAACAAGAGGGAAGAAATATTTACTCACAGGGGAAAAACAAATACATTTTTCATATCATGTTGAGCAACAGCAGCTGGTTGTTTACAAAGAGATTTATTTTTGGAAACTCAGTAACATTTAAGTCACAGGCAACTAAGTGACAAATTGCTGGATTTGCTCTCCAAGCTTGAAGATGATTCTGCAAGTTGGTCAAAGAGCAAAACCATTCTCTGATTAAGGTCCGATCACAAAGGAGCTAACCCAAAACAATTCATGCCAGTCAGCAAATATTGGGCAAAAACACAAATAATATCAGATAATGTGTCCTCCTTTTTATCTTTATTGCTCAGTGCAATCTAGTGACCCTATCGAAAGATCTGATTAAAAATAACGATTCCCTCATAGCAATCTACATTACATTGGATTAAAATATGGTGTAAGTAAGCCCACAACTAGCACTCTTCACCTACAAGCTCCTAGGTTTCCATTCTCTCATACAAATAAAACTATTTTAGTTAGCAACTTAATCAGGATAATTATCCCCCCCCCCACCCCCAACCAAAGAGCACATGGTTATCTTTTGTACATTACTCTGAGTGAGGTCACAAAAGGAATATGCATTTACCAGCTGCTTTTCAAAACTCAAGGGCATTGAAAGTATCTACTTTTATTCTGAGAATCTATGGGTTTAACATTTTTTTGAGAAAACATTCCCATGGATAGAATTTTGGTACCAACCTTTACTGTAAATTGCATCTGATCCCATGTATGTGAACAGAATTGCAAATAATGAAGGTTAAATACATTCTCAGCCAGCTCAAAATGCACGGTGTACAAACTCCAGTTGAATTTAAAAGAGAATTTTTTTTACCCTTTCTCCTCTGTTTTACTTATAGATGTTGAATCCATAGGTACTTGTTATTTTCTGCTTTCAGTTAAATGTAAAAGAATGCAAGGCACTGCTTCAAAGGGCAGCAGGATAACTATCCTTTCTGTCCTTACTAACTATTTCTAATAAGCACAATTTATTGATCATTATCATATTAATGCAACAGTAGATATTATGCACAAATTTCTGTACAGGTACTCCCCGTCTTAAGACCATAATTCAGACAGAAGAATTGGTCATGGACATATGTCAGAATTGCGCATTTACCTCATTAGTTGGCATCCCAGGGTCTGTAGGCTTGGCAAGGCCGTCTTGATTCCTGTGCGCATGAACGAGTCTTTGGTTAGCGCACACACAGTGGGTTCGCATGTTGGGGTTCAGTTGGCGCATGCATGACTTAAGTGCCCTAACGATATTGAATTTGCATCCTTAAGGTAAGTACACACATTTATGTGCCCTATATCCTTGATATAGTTTGTCAAATACAAAAACCACGTAAATTCCACATTTTTTCTTTAACAAATTTTTGGTCGTATGTATGGATAAATGCAAGTCACATAGGTTGCAAGTCAGGGAGTACCTGTAGTTCCCATATATCAAACATGGCTCTTGTTATTTTACATTCATTTTTGTTTGATTATATACCAGAAAAACAACAGGGTATATTCCTGCATTAACAGCAATATACTCTACCTTAACTATGCATTATACTGAATACAGAATCTAAAACATTTCTATATCACAAACATCTCATGATTTGAAGGCTACACTTTAACTGCTGCCAATTTTCCCAACTCAATTAGGCACATTAACCAATAGCAACCTCATATTGACAGGATCTTGCTGGCCAACAGATGCATTTGCAATGGTGAATATTCTCACTTCCCCAGAAACTTACACTTTACCCTACTAACCAAGAACCACAAAAATCAAACTAGAGGACCTTTCTATAAAAGTAGGCACAGAGCAAAAGCCGTCCCAGATTATCTTTGAATCTGCATGCTTGTGAAATGATGAAAAAGTTGACCCCAAAGCAAATTCACATTCTTTATATTCAGGGAAAGAGAATACATACCCTACTGATTACATGGCAGTTGTCCACCATGTGCATTCTAATCCAAAATATCACCCAAACTCAAATTTTAGGCTAAAGGCAGTAGTAAATATAATTAGACAATTATAAAATAATTCATTGTTTAATTATGAATGCAAATATTTAAAATCAAAATGTTTTAGCAATCACATTAAGAATGTTAAAGGTCTGGCTCAAATGAACAAATACAGTATTGTAAAGAGATCAAAAGGCACTGAGAGGGGGAGGGGAGGGGCGTGGCAAGATGGCGTAGAGTCTAGACGTGTAATCTCGACCTCTCTGGCCAGACTTTTAAGAACATGTTTTTAACTCTTTGTTTTCAGGTTTAAGTTTTTTTAAACTTAGTTTAAAGTATCAAGGAATTGTTATGGCTATTAATGGTAAAAAGATTAAACCTCAAGTACAGAAGAAACTACACTTTCGGAGTGCTGAAGATTTAGAGCCAAACAGCCTCCTACGACTTCAGGTTTGTTTTCTTTCAAGCCTAAATCATGGAGATTGCCTGTGGGAGCTGAAAAAATGACTACTACTCACCAGGAGAAGGACATCGCTGGAATTACCCGTTCTCAGGAGGAAGGTGTGTGTGCCCCCGATGTGGATCCCGATCCTGGCAATGTCTCAAAAGGCTCAGTTTGGGAATGGATACAGTTAAGATATGTTTGGAAGCAGTTTGTGAGGATTTTAAACAATTTCAGGCTGCTTTTCTGAAATGTCAACAGCAAGTGGCTTCTAATACAGAAAAAGTGTTGAAGGTGGAAAAATCCGTTAAAGAATTGCAAGAACGTGAGAGGGAGTTAGAGAGGAAAGTAGATTATTTGAAGAATCAAAGTAGAAGGAATAATGTGAAGATTGTTGGTTTGCCAGAAGGTATGGAAGAACAAGATCCTCTTCGTTTTTTCACCGAATGGATTCCACAAACACTGGGGCAGGAATTTTTCTCTGGAGGTATTGGAAAGAGCTCATAGAGCCTTAAGAAGAAGACCTTTGTCTGGTCAACCACCGAGACCCGTGATAATTCGATGTTTGAATTACTTGGACAGAGAAATGATACTTCGTCTAGCAGTGCAAAATGTGAGACAACGACAAGCCCCGTTAATGATTCAGAATAGTAGAGTTTTTTTCTATCCTGATTTGAGTCAAGAGGTTATTCAGCGTCGGCGTCGATTTAATTCAGTTAAAGAAGTTTTGTGGTGTAAAGGTCATAAGTCTACTTTTCACTATCCAGCAGTGTTGAAGGTGTTTTGTGGAGACTTTCAATCTCGGTTTTTTGAGAATGAGTGTGAAGCAATGAGTTTTGCTGACTCGTTGCCAGATGTAAGAGGACAAAGACGTAGCCCACCATTGTCTCCTAAAGAAAAATCTGGTTGTTCTGGAAATGGAAGAAACGGCAGAAATGGGAGAAATGGAAACAGAAAGTCCGCTCTCTTGAAATGGGGTCGCTTAGACAGGAATCCCTTGGATGAATAGAAGAACTTTTTTATTTTTACTTTCCTTTTATGTCATTATGATATTTTGTTGTTATTCTTTGTTTGGCTGGGGAGGGAGAGATTTGCTCTATGTTCTACTAGTCATCAGTATATAAAATATAACGTTCATGTTTTGTTTATTGTTATATATGTTACTTATTATCTGTATTTTGAACGAATAAAGAAAGTTTTAAAAAAAGGCACTGCCCAGATTAATATACAATTTCAAATCCACTGAAGCAACTAGCGAAATAGCAATGGTAAGGTTAATATTTGCCCCATCATGATTTTTCCCAGAACAGCAAAAATGCAAGTACAGTATAATTCCATTTATCTGAAATGGTCAGGACTGGGCCTATATCAGATAAACACAGTAGCAACAGCAAATCACTTGTAACTGCTTAAACAACAATAAACAAGGTAAGGATTTTCAAGTGTTAAAAATAATGTTTAATTCTCACAAAAAAAATTCCGGGACCTTGCTCAGGCCGGGAGCCCGAGGTCCGCTGCTGCCAGGGCCAGGAGCCCAAGGACCCCGATTAGTTCAGCTCCGAAAAAAAATTAGATAAATGAGGATTTCTGATTTTGGATAATTGGAGTTGTATTATATTTTGTTGCAAAAATCACAGAGGGTAACTCAGAGTACAACTCTCAAAGAGCTATAAATAACTGCAAAGAAATAGGAAAGAGGAAATAAAATCAACAAGTTTTATTTTAACTTCTTTTCTGTCACCTCAGAGTTTCAGCTATAACAATTAAACTGGAACAACAACAATCTATTCAGTCCTCATTTATATTTTACCATTCAAATTGATCATGGGAAATTTAAATCCTTGAATACACAGGTTTTTATTAACAGGCCTAAGGCAGTTGAAATTAGTTTTATTCCAGCAAATTTCAGTATTAACACATTCCTTCATGATGATATTGAGAATCATTCCTAACCTTAAAACAAACAAAATGGCAAAAAAAAATGGTGGCACTGCCGGAGCTGCTTCATGGCAGCGCAGCCACTGATATGGACCCGAAAGAGCAGTAAGACTGTTAAGAAATCTGGTGATGTTTGTAAGTAAGTATCTGTGCCCAAGATAGCAGCACCCAAGCTTGGCAGCAGCCACGAGTGGTTGCAGACTCCAGGGAACAGCAGACCAGCACAGAGCACCAGAAATGGAAAGAACATCCCCTCCCCCCCATTAAGAAAGAGAAGTAGAAGAGACAACCTGCAGGGGATATACGTTACTGGAGACTCGCTCATGGGAACCAGAATTGGAGCTGGGATTCAAGAGTGTGCTGAGGGCAAGAAGGGCTTCTAAAGGGCCTCGAAAGCTGAAGGACACCAGGTGACACCAATGGCGACTCTTCATCTGCCTTACAACATGCAGAGACAATTTCATGTAATATTACATGTCCTGTACTGTTACATAAAGGAATCTTGAATTACATGAAAAGATGGAAATACAGACACAAGTTTATCAAACCAACTGTATTTTTAAGATGGTTTCAAATGGGACAAAGGATATCTGCAACAGTATTCTCCTGATCCGGACTTTGTTCAATATGCTTGATCAACAATCACTTTAAAGTTGACACTTCTTGGCTGTCTATTGAATGTGAGCATGTTTGTCCGACCTAACTATAGGAGATGGCTCGAGTACAATTGGGTATTTGAATCATTATGGTGAAAGTGAAGACAAGGAAGTTCTCAATGAAAATGAAACCTCCAGGCATCTTTTTGATGTAAAACAATAGTCAAAAGGTTCCTGGTACAATTTCAATTCACTTACACATTCCAGCTAGATGCTACAAGTAGCATGTTTCAGATTTGATAATTACCTCCAATTTAATCAAATCATGTCAAATGCAATTTAAATTGGGAAAGATGCCACAGTAAAAACAACTACAGTATTTTTACAAACCAGGCACCCCCCCCCCCCCCCCAATTATATGTGGACACTATAGGAGAATATTTTTACGCAAAATTTATAGCGGGTGTGGGAAAGTCGAACTGGCAATTTATAACAAGCATGGGAATATAATTGTGGCATTGAGAGAGCACACACAATTTATAGCAGCCATGGGAAAGACGCGCCGGCAATTTATAGCCAGCATGAGAATGTAATAGTGGCAATGAAAGAAGGCACACAATTTTAATCAAGTATACGGAGTGTAAATTATTGATTGGTGGTATATCTGGAGTTGCTTTAAAAAAAATCCAATTACCACTTAACGGAATTTACCACAATGGTGATTAAAAGGAAGATTATTTTAAAGGATAGGTTTGGAATTAAATTACTATTTATTTTAAGATGGGGACATATTTTAAATTAAAAATATCATGGTAATACATTTCAATGTCCTTTGCAACAGTAAAATGAAAATTAAATTGCAAAGACAAGTTACTGAATTAAATTTGCCAATTTCTATTTTTGTCAAAGACTGAATAGCATTTTAATAAAGCTATATTTAATTTGATATATTAAATTAACTCAAGGCATGAAGATGTGCAATGTGACTGTTTTAATTAGAACTCAACCTATATGAACTTTACAGAAAAATGTTTTAAGTTACTCACCTGAATCAACAAAAACACTAGTGTTATACCATAAAACACAAGAAAAAATGGATTATCAATAATTTCTTCAACCCTATAACAGACACTTCTTGTTCCCTGCCCACACAAAAAAAACCTCAATTTTCTCATTTTCACATAGAAAAATGGGTGCAGGAGTAGGCTATTTAGCCCTTCAAGCCTACACCGCCTTTTAATATGATCATGGCTGATCTGTACCCGGTCCTGCCTTTTACCCATACCCTTTGATCCCCTTAGCCACAAGGGCCAAATCTTACCTACTCTTAAATATTGACAAGGAACCAGCCTCAACTATTTCCTGTGGCAAAGAATTCCACAGATCCACCACCCTCTATGAGAAGAAATTTTTCCTCATCTCAGTCCTAAAAAGACTTCTCCCTTATCCTCAAACTGTGTTTTCTACAGCATTGGAAACAACCTACCTGCATCTAGTCTGTCTAATCCCTTAAGAATTTTATATGTTTCTATAAGATCCCCCCTCAATCTACTAAATTCCAGAAAATACAAGCCTAGTCTATCCAACCTTTCTTCATATGTAGTGAATCTTCTCTGCACCCCCTCAATGGCGAGGATGTCCTTCCTCATATAAGGAGGACAAAACTGCACGGAGTACTCCAGATGTGGTCTCACCAAAGCCCAGTACAGCTGTAGCAGAATCTCTGTTGTACTCCTGTACTCAAATCCTCTTGCTATGAATGCCAACATAGCAGTCACCTTCCTCATTGCCTGCTGTACCTGCACACCCACTTTCAATGACTGATGCACAGCAATACCCAAGTCTCTCTGCATTTCCTCTTTTCCTAAACAGATACCATTTAGATAATAGCCCTCTTTCCTGTTCTTCCACCCATCTAAACCCTCATTTCTCTCTACCATCCAAAAGTAATACTGAGGCGCCTGCAAGCTCACACCAAGACACAAGAGAAACTTGTCCGTGAACTACTCTTTGCAGATGATGCCGCTTTAGTTGCCCATTCAGAGCCAGCTCTTCAGCGCTTGACGTCCTGCTTTGCGGAAACTGCCAAAATGTTTGGCCTGGAAGTCAGCCTGAAGAAAACTGAGGTCCTCCATCAGCCAGCTCCCCACCATGACTACCAGCCCCCCCACATCTCCATCGGGCACACAAAACTCAAAACGGTCAACCAGTTTACCTATCTCGGCTGCACCATTTCATCAGATGCAAGGATCGACAATGAGATAGACAACAGACTCGCCAAGGCAAATAGCGCCTTTGGAAGACTACACAAAAGAGTCTGGAAAAACAACCAACTGAAAAACCTCACAAAGATAAGCGTATACAGAGCCGTTGTCATACCCACACTCCTGTTCGGCTCCGAATCATGGGTCCTCTACCGGCACCACCTACGGCTCCTAGAACGCTTCCACCAGCGTTGTCTCCGCTCCATCCTCAACATCCATTGGAGCGCTCACACCCCTAACGTCGAGGTACTCGAGATGGCAGAGGTCGACAGCATCGAGTCCACGCTGCTGAAGATCCAGCTGCGCTGGATGGGTCACGTCTCCAGAATGGAGGACCATCGCCTTCCCAAGATCGTATTATATGGCGAGCTCTCCACTGGCCACCGTGACAGAGGTGCACCAAAGAAAAGGTACAAGGACTGCCTAAAGAAATCTCTTGGTGCCTGCCACATTGACCACCGCCAGTGGGCTGATAACGCCTCAAACCGTGCATCTTGGCGCCTCACAGTTTGGCGGGCAGCAGCCTCCTTTGAAGAAGACCGCAGAGCCCACCTCACTGACAAAAGGCAAAGGAGGAAAAACCCAACACCCAACCCCAACCAACCAATTTTCCCTTGCAACCGCTGCAATCGTGTCTGCCTGTCCCGCATCGGACTGGTCAGCCACAAACGAGCCTGCAGCTGACGTGGACTTTTTACCCCCTCCATAAATCTTCGTCCGCGAAGCCAAGCCAAAGAAAATCCTGGTAATCTTAATCCATTGAGATCCAATATTCCAGACATATGCCTCATAATGAGTTTGACTGTCACATCCTGTATTTCAAACCCTTCACCCAACTTCTGAATTGTGTACACTTTTGAATTAACGAATTAGTACTATTCAAATATAGCAGAGAAAGAATCTTTTGATCTAACTGTTATTGCTAATTTAACCCAAGTCTACAGGGCCTGTTCATACATTGCTTCTCTACCAATTAAATACAGCCCAAAATCAATTTGGGTGAAAACTTTTAAACTGTACCAATAATATTGGTATAGTACATAACTATACACACCACTAATTGATAAAATGTATTTTTGCATTTGAATATTTTTCTTATTACGCCAAGTTCAAGATGATTGCAGTTACACTGTATTGTTTGATATTATACAATGTTATTATTAAATGAATAATATCAGCAACATTACACTAGAGTTCTGTTAGTTCAATAAGTGATAAGGTCTAAATAACTACATTCAATTTTGTCCCACATTTATCTTAAATTTCTCAGACCTGACAGTAAAGAACCCAAGGAATATCATAATTTCATGTTACATGGTTGAACAAAGGAGAAAAAAAACCTATCACTTAGAATACAAATGATCCTAAGCAATACAACATTTTTACTTGGAATTGCACTGCAACAATAACTGAAATTGGAAGATTAGTCAGAAATGTACAGCTATTCCAATAGTCCAGGCAAATAATAATCTTAAAAAGGTTCTGCAGTGGGCAGACACCATACAAAATAACTTCTGATTCTTTCAAGATCTTGATTCAAACAGTACCCAAATGTCTATCGAAATTATGCAATCACGTGATGTGGGTTGATCCAAATACATAGGAAAAAAAGGATAATTGGTCCTTCAACCTTTCTCTAACATTCAATATGATCACAACCAATTATTCAAATTCGGCACCTTGCTCCTACTTTCTCCAAATATCCCCAAAATCCTTAAAAGGTTGTGATCTCAGGATTGCTACCCTCACCATGTGCCAGTGAAGTTAGAAATAGGAGGATAGGGTAGGTTAACACGTGGCTAAAGAGATGGTGCAGGGGGAAAGGTTTCAGATTATTTGGGTGGAAATAATGTTCTTGAGTACATCTATTTCAATACAAGAAGTAGTGTAGGAAGGGCAAATGCTCTTAGAGCTGGGATTGGCATTTGGAATTATGACAGTGTGGCCATTAGTGAAATTTGGTGGCAGGACAGGATTCTGTTTCAGATGTGATAGAACAAGAGGGATGAAAGGGGGAAGAATAAGCATTGCTTGTCAAGGAAAATGTCACACCTGTGCTCAGATAGGACAGACAGAGGGTTATATGGGTAGAGCTGAGAAATGGGAAAGGTATGATCACATTAATGGAATTGTATTATAGCCTACACAATAATCAGTGAGAATTGGAGGAGAAAATCTGCAGAAAGATAGACAGCTGCAGGAAACACAAAGTTGTGATAAAAAATTATTTTAACTTTCTATATATTGACTGGGACTCCCATACTGTAATAAGGTTGGATGGTTTAGTTTGTCAAACGTGTTCAGTAAGGTTTTCTAAATCAATATATTGAGGTACCAACAAGAGAAAATGCAATACTGGACCTCCTGTTAAGAAACGAGACAGGACAGGAGACAAAACCATGTATAGGGGAATATTGTGGGTCAAGTGATCATAATCCCATTAGTTTCAAGCTAATTCTGGAGAAGGATAGGTTTGAGAAAGGCCAATTTTTCAGGATATTAGAAAGGATCTAGAAGTTGTTTTCTAGGAACCATATGCTCATTAGTGAAAGGCCTTCAAAGGAGAAATTTTGAGAGTATAGAGTTTGTAAATTCCTGCAAGAATAAAGGCAAAGTTAACAGGCATAAGGAACCTTGGTTTTTGAAAAATATTGGGGATCTGGTTAAGAAGAGAGATATGTATAACAAGTATAGGCAACAGGGATCAAATGATATACTTGACAAGTAAAAAGAAAAGCAGAAAAACAATGTAAAAGTGAAATGGGGGGGGGTGAAAGGAAACAAAAAAGGCTTCTACAGGTATAGTAAGAGCAAAAGGATAGTAAGGAACAAAACTGGTCCTCTTGAAGATCAGAGTAGTCAGATTTTAGCATCTGTATTTACTAGGAAACTGGGAGAGAGTCTAGGGAAGTGAAGCAAACAAGCATGCAATCTATAAAGTTTAAAAAGGAGGTGCTTGCTATCTTAAAATAAAGGTGGATAAAACCCCAAGGCCTGACCTTGAGGGAGGCTAGTACAGAAATTCCAGGGGCCCTGGCAAATATATTTAAAATATCCTTAACCAGAGGATTCTCATATTGTTCCGATGTTTAAAAAAGCTCCAAAAATAACCCAGGAAATTATATGGTGATGAGCTTGACATCAATTGTAGATAGGTTATTGGAAAGTGTTCTGAGAGTTCAGATATACAAGTATTTGGATGGTCAGGGACTGGTTAGGGATAGTCAACATGGCTTTGTGTGTGTGGTAGGTCATGCTTAACCAATCGTAGAGTTTTTTTTGAGGAGGTTAGCAGGAAAGTTGATGAAGAAAAGGCTATGGATGTTCTCTACATGGACTTTAGTAAGGCTTTTGACAATGTTCCACATGGAAGTTTAGTCAGGAAGGTTCAGACACACAGTACTCATGGTGAGATAGTAAACTGAGTACGACATTGGCTGGAAGGGAGAAGTCAGGCAGTGGATGATTGCTTCTCAGACTGGAGGCCTGTGACTAGTGGTGTGCTTCAGGGATCGGTGCTGGAACCATTGTTAGTTGTCATTTATATCAATGATCTGGATGATAATGTGGTAAATTGGATCAGCAAGTTTGCAGATGGCACGCAGATTGGAAGCATTGTGGACAGCGAGAAAGGCTTTCAAAGATCGCAAAGGAATCTGGAGAACTGGAAAAATAGGCTGAAAAATAGCAGATGGATTTAATGCAGATAGGTATGAGGTGTTGCATTTTGAAAGGACAAACCAAGAAAGGACATACACAGTAAATGGTAGGCACTGAGGAATGTGATAGAACAGAGGGATCTGGGAATTCAGCTACATAATTCTCTAAAAGTGGCATCACAGGTAGATAGGGTTGAAAAGAGTTTTTGCACTTTGGCCTTCATAAATCAAAGTATTGAGAACAGGAGTTTGGATGTTACGGTAAAGTTGTACAAGTCATTTGAGAGACCAAATTTGGAGTATTGCGTGCAGCTTGGTCACCTAACTACAAGATATCAGTAAATTTGAAAGAGAGCAGAGAAGATTTTCTAGGATGCTGCCATGACTTGAGAAACTCAGATAGAGGGAAAGGTTAAACAGGTTAGGACTTTATTCCCTGAGGAGTAGAAGAATAAGAGGAGATTTGATAGAGGTATAAAGAATTATGATGGGTATAAACAGAGTGCTCAAGTAGGCTTTTTACACTGAGGTTAGGTGAGGTACAACCAAAGGACATGGGTTTAAGATGAAAGAAGTTTAGGGGGATCATTCGGGAGAATTTCTTCAGAGAGTAGTGGGAGCATAGAACGAGCTGCCAGCTGAAGTGGTGAATGAAGAAAAATTTGAATAAGTACATGGATGACGGGGGTATTGAATGGGTGCAGATCAGTGGGTCTAGGCAGAATAATAGTTAGGCACAGACCAGAAGTGCTGAGAGGCCTGATTTCTGTGCCGTAATATTCTATGGTTCTAACGATATCTAACTTCTTATTTATTGATTTAGCTTCAAATGCTTTCTATGGTCAAGAATTCCACAGGTTCACCACTGACAAAAAAAAGTCTCTTTCGCTTCTCTCCAATAGTAGGCTGTGTCCCCTGACCCTTACTACTGAGACATCCTATGACATCTCATTGCAGCCCTGCTAATTTTTATTAGATTTTAATGTATGTCATTTCATTATTCTAATCTCAAGTGACCCAATTTGTCCTCGTCTACCTCCTAGGTATTAGTTGGTTGAACCTTTGCTGTATTCTTGATCAATATTCAGATATGAAGGCAAAACTATACACAATACTCATGGTATGCTCTCACAAGGCTCTGTGAATTTGCAAGACAACCCTGTTGTTGCAACTTCAGGTTGCTTACAATTAAAGCCAAAATCATTTGGCTTCCACACCATCATGCTTACTTTCAATGTCTGCTAATCAAGATTATGCAAGTTACATTACACTTTTCCCTTTCTCAAACTATTATTCAGCGCTGCTGAAGATCCAGCTGCGCTGGATGGGTCACGTCTCCAGAATGGAGGACCATCGCCTTCCCAAGATCGTGTTATATGGCGAGCTCTCCACTGGCCACCGTGACAGAGGTGCACCAAAGAAAAGGTACAAGGACTGCCTAAAGAAATCTCTTGGTGCCTGCCACATTGACCACCGCCAGTGGGCTGATAACGCCTCAAACCGTGCATCTTGGCGCCTCACAGTTTGGCAGGCAGCAACCTCCTTTGAAGAAGACCGCAGAGCCCACCTCACTGACAAAAGGCAAAGGAGGAAAAACCCAACACCCAACCCCAACCAACCAATTTTCCCTTGCAACCGCTGCAATCGTGTCTGCCTGTCCCGCATCGGACTTGTCAGCCACAAACGAGCCTGCAGCTGACGTGGACTTTTTACCCCCTCCATAAATCTTCGTCCGCGAAGCCAAGCCAAAGAGAAGAGACCACTAAGATAATAATCTGCCTTCCTATTTTCGCCACTGAAGTGAATAACCTTGCATCAAAATCATACCACGTGCTCAATCAAGTTGTCCAAAACACACTGGTGCTTTTCTGCACCATCCCCAGGGTTCACATGTCTATCCAGCAATTTGTCTGCAAACTAGACTGATTAGATTTAATTCCCTAATCTAAAACAATCATACACAAATAAACAACCGTAGTCCCAACAGTGATGTTCCATTAGTCACTATCTTGCATTTAGAAAAAGATCAGGTTATTCCTAATCTTTGTCTACCAGCTGTTATGTTAATAGGTTTATCTCTTTAATCTCAAAAGATCCACACCAAACCAAAGGCTACCAGGGGTGGCCAAACTTGCTTAACATAAGAGCCGCATACCATAAACTTCAGTTAACTGAGAGCCATGGCAATCACGCGATCGCAAGCCACACCCACTAACACTATCATTAGCCCCTTTCAGGTGGCCATAATACCCAAATATAAAGTCGCCTAAAATACCCGTCTGCGGCTGTTGGGAGGCCGCCTGAAAGCGGAGAACCTGTCCCTGAGGTGTACTTACTCAACCCACCTCGGGGAGGTATATTCTCTGCTCCCGAGTGCTCCCCCCTAGGCACCTGAAAGCAGCAGCCTGAAAGGAGCTTGCAGCTTTCAGGTGCCTAGGAGGGGGCTGACCGATGACAATAAGCCAGCAACCCAACTCCCCGCACCTGACAGCCCCCCAGCACGGGACATCAGAGCTGGGGTGGCTGGCACGGGACTATGGGGCTGGGGTGGGCGGCGTGGGAGGTTGCCCACCCCTGATACAGTTTTGTTGGGGAAAATATTTTCCAATCCTTGTCTTGCAAATCATCCATTCATTTGCAAAATGCTGATATACTGCAGATAGTGAAGAAGCATTGTTTCAAAGGGAGCAATTTTGCAAAAGATTTTTTTCTAATCAAGTGTACACACCAAACGTTCCCCCTAGGCATCTGAAAGCAGCAAGGTAAAGCAGCTAGCAGCTTTCAGGTGCTTAACAGCAGGCAGGCTGTTGACAGTCAGCTGGCGACCCACTGATGACAGCCACCCTCTCCACTGCTGACTCCTACCCTCCCCGCTAGCCACACATTACACGTCAAAGAGCCGCATGTGGCTCGCTAGCCACAGTTTGGCCACCCCTGATAATATACATTGAAAAGAGGGGCAACTCAATTGGTGGTAAGTACAGGCAGTTCTCAGGTTATACAAGGGTTCTATTCCTGATAGGAACAGAAATTTTTGTTCAAGTTGTGATGTGGATTGAGTTTTGGTTTATTCCAACCCTACATCAATACTGTATACTCTAATACATATAATGATTACAAGATGTTTCTGGGTATATACAACTATTGTCAAGTAGTTATTTAATGCATTAAAGGTCATCAATATAAATGCAAAAGACTCTGCAAGTGCACGCAATGATTCACCTACTAAACTAGGTTTCACAAAAAAAATCACATTAAATAGGATTAGGAACTGCAAACTTAGAATAACTTTGCCCCATTTTGTTGAATAGACGATACAGGTATCTATATTGTAGCACTCCACATTTCCTATCGCTCTTTAATTAAATATCTATGATTACCCTACCACGCTGCAAGGTCTGGACTCCTCCCCCTCCCATTCTTTTTTAATCTCTAGACTTTAATTAAGAAGCCTATCTGATTTTGCTTACATCTTGAAGGGCTTAAACCCGAAACGTCTGTAATGCATCTTTGCCTCTTATGCACGTTGCGAAACTGGCCGAATTCTTCCAGCATTTCTGTGTGTGTTTTACTACAATCGCAGCGTCTGCACGCTGTTGTACTTCACTCCAGAATTAAACTAGTTAAACATGTCGTGCATCCAGTTATTAATGGATACTAGTTTGCATTTCTGTAACTAACTTCTGTCCTGAAAAAAAAATGACAGAACTTGCTCTGAAGAGATTTCCGTCAGACACGATTTCGTAACCCCAAGAGGCCACCACGATGCTCCGAAGACTGCCCGTTCCTACACGTTTTTTCTAAGCCATATGATTACACTTCGGAAGGGAGAGGAGGATGCATTACATTTTCAACGTTGCTCGCATGTAAGAAATCCAATAATTAAAACAATCGTTTGCATCAAAACAAAATTTTAAAAGTCATTATCCGCCCACTCCCACCCTTGGCCGCCTCCTCAAAAAAAATCCAACCAACAGCTGGAATTGCTACCAATAAGTGATTAAGCAGCCTATGGTTTTCAGCTTTTATAAAACATTCGCTTAGTAAAAGCCTCCCCCCAAGTGCTGTCTGTAGGCCTGTGTACTGCTCATCTCTGGGCCCATCCCATATCTTTCATCCGCAGCCCACTACTAACGAGTTGTTTTGACATCCCGAGGATCTTGAAATAACCGACCCCCCATTGGACCCTGCTGTAATTCCCAACCCGGAGAACGGATCACACACACCTGCAGCGAAGTGCAGCGGGGTAGATTTCCTGCCGGCCATGTCCTTGGCATTTACATTGCCCGAGTCTACCAGGCGCTTCACCCGCAAAACATCGCCGTTTCTGCAGGCCTCGAACAGCTCTCGGCCCGAGTCACTCACTGAGCCGCCTGTCGCTGTCCCCGTGCCTGGGGGTGTGATGCTGCCGCTGGTGAATCCTGGCGAGTCAGGCCTGTCGGAGGTTGGGGCCGGCGCCGTGGTCGCGACCGACGACGGGCCCGGATCCGAGGTGCTCGGAGAGAGCTGACTCCGCCGCGCTGCCATCTTCTTCCGTCGCTGCAGCAACGCCGAATGACGTCATGGAGCCCGGGGAGCGCGCACGGCCAAAACGCGCGCCTGAGGCCGCGTTGATGGCTGGTGACGTCTGGAACGTGTCTGGGGGGGGGGGTCCTCTCTCTCTCCCTCCCACTCCTGAGTGCTGTTTGCCCGGCTAATACGGTAGGTGTTCAGGAAATTTGATACGGTATGGTACTGTAATCAGAGAGTTGTGAGTATAGTTCAGGCCGTTCCACCAACAACTGCTCTGTTTGCACCTGCAGCAGCTGCCTAGGGAACACTACTCGTGCATTCAAAGACCCCTTTCAAGCCGGCCACATCTCTTTGGTCGGCAAAAGATCCATGACGTTCAGATTTAAGGACAGTGTCTTTCCTGCCGTCATCAAGTTCAATTTTATTTATCGTCCGACTGTAACCCGAGGAAACAGCGTTTTCCAGTCCACAGTGCAAACAGACATCGCTCATCCAAACGAAACCTATACCCAGAATCTAATTCATGTCTCCTATAAATAAATATTATTAATAAATTGTCGAGTCACGGAGAGTTGCTTTAGCAGTCACTCAGCAGTCTCACTGCCCGTGGGAAGAAGCTCTTCCTCAGCCTGGTATCTCTTTCCTGACAGGAGTAGCTGGAAGATGCCGTGTGTTGGAGTGGTCGGGGTTGTAGATTTGGTGAGCTCGTCTTTGGACCACATTCCTGGTAAATCGCATTGATGTGGGGGAGTGAGACCTCAGTGATCCTCCCTGCCGCTTTTATGGTCCTATGGATTGACCTCCAGCCGTACCACAATGTGATGCAGCGCTTTTAATAAAGCTCCTGTCGAAAGTTAACAGACTGGTGGCTGGTAGCCTTGCCCGCTTCGGTCTTCTAAGGATGTGCAGTCGCTCTTGTGCCTTCCTGTCAAGTGAGGAGATGTTACACGTCCTCCCTCGTCAACATTTGGGGCCTAAATAGTCCTTCCAAGTGAAGCAGCATTTCACTTGTGAATCTTCAAGGGTAATCTACTGCATCCGGTGCGCCCACTGTGGTCTCCTTTACATTGGAGAGACCGGATGCAGACTGTGAGATCGCTTTGTTGAGCACCTCGTCTCTGTCTCCTGCAATAATGTGGCCACCCATTTCAATTCCCCATCCCATTCACTTGGTGACATGTCATGCCCTGTCAGACCGAGACCACGCATAAATTGGAGGAACAACACCTCATCTTCCAACTGGGCACCCTCCAACCCGATTTCTCTGGCCTTCATTAACTTCTTCCCCCATCGCTTTCTCTATCTCCCTCCATCTCCTTTCGCACAAACATGATAAATTCTTACCTAGTCCCTTATCATTATTCAATTAAGGTCTGCGTTCCTCCCCCAGCCAGCATTGTCCGAATTCTGTTTTTTTGGAGATTTCCTGCTTCTGGTTCGTTCTGCTTACTCCTTGAAGAAGGGCTTAGGTCCAAAATGTTGGCAATATATCTTTGTCTCCTACAGACGATGAAAAGTCGGCTGAGTTCCTCCAGTATTTCGATGTGTTTTTACTACAATCAGAGTGTCTGCAGACTTTCATGTTTCACTCAGGAGATGTTACATGCCCAGGATAGGTCACTTCTTAAG
The DNA here is from genome assembly GCF_036971445.1 of Narcine bancroftii. Taxonomy (NCBI): domain Eukaryota; kingdom Metazoa; phylum Chordata; class Chondrichthyes; order Torpediniformes; family Narcinidae; genus Narcine; species Narcine bancroftii. The sequence goes on from NC_091469.1 coordinate 45,424,224, forward strand.
AGGCCTCCTAGGAACTTGGTGCTCTCCTCTCTCTCCATTACTGAGCTATTAATGTGTAGTGAAGGATGGTCATCTCTTGTCCTCCTGAGGTCCACAGTCATCTCCTGACTTGTCCACATTGAGGCCCAGATTATTATTCTCACACCATTTCACAAGATTTTCCATCTCTTCTCAGATTTCAATAGGCCCTTGATCATTAAGAGATGATGCTCCTGCATGTTTAACTGTACTTTTCTCTATATCCTACACTTTGTACAAGTAACATGATGCCCTACATTTTTTTGACTTACTGTAATGCTCTTCCCTGAACTTTGTTATATTATTGCATAACCTTCTATGCATAAATACAGATTGACCTGTCTGGATATCATCCAAGACGCTGCATTTCACTGTAACTTGGTGTACTGAACTAAAACAATTATGATGCAGAGGAAAAGGAACATAATTTCTGGGAATACAGAACAACCAATATCAGTAGAGTGGAGTGACAGTTTTAGCATTGGACATCTACTTCTTCATTAGAAAAATATTACTCTCTGCAAAAAAGCAGCTGAAAAATATTTCAGCTTTTCTCAGTCCAATGGCTTATATCAACATTTCAAATCAGCATCTTAAACTACTTCTACCCACTTTGTTTCTACGACCCATAGTAACCAAACAACAATATTCCAAATTTAATTTTGAAATTTGTTACAACTTTTTAGTAGAGATTTGCAGATTTCCAAAACTTTTGTTAAGAAGTGATTGGTGACTTCAAACCTGAACAGCCCAGGTCTGAATGAATTGCTGTTTCAGTGTACCTTTTTCTGTTTACTGAATCAAAACACTCTTGCTTGTATTTGATATGCAAGGTAGATCAAATGTGATGATATTTAAATCGCACAAGACTTTCCCACCAGAGGAAGTAGCTACCAACTTCACTATCTGTGAATTGAATTATCCTTAACTTCTGTTATCAAGGTTTTTAACAAGGTTGGACTATGTAATCTGTACTCTTAATTTCATGCTTTGTTCCCAATGTTATTTTCTACTACTTCAATCTCTACAAAATCAGGTAGAGATCTGTCCAAACCTCAGACAGCTGGAGCATAACTTACTCCAGTTATTATCCTAACCCCTTGAGATAATGGATCCCATCACATTAACTTTTTTCTTTTTTTTTTGATTATTCATTTGCTTTTATTGATCCCTGGTCCTCCAGACTTTTCACTATTTAGAAAGCATGACTAATGTCTACAAAAGAAAAAAATACTGACCAGAAATTCTACACATTATGCAATGTTTTTGTGCACCAGACAATCAATGGGAGCAAGAGAATCAAATATGTAGATAGATTGCTGAGTATGTAAAAATAGCAAAACTTATTATAGATAATTTCAACTTCCCCAACATTGACTAGGAATTCCAATGTGTTAGGGGATTAGATGGGGTGAACTTCATTGACTGTATCGAGGAGAGCATTTTTCAGCAATATGTGGATAGGCCTATGAGGGTAGGGGCAATATCAGACCTTCTTACTGGGGAATGAAACTGGTCAAGTAACTGGATAAAATATAGCTTAGTTATAGAAGTCAAGGATTGGTTGTAAAGGGCAGTTTTTCAGACTGGACAACCATGAACAGTGGATTGCCTCAGTGTTTGGTACAGAGACCCTTTCTTTTTGTAAAAAACATAAGTGATTTGGACAAGGAAGTTTGTCACAAGGTCGGTAAGCTTGCTGAGACACAAATATTTGTGCTATTGTGGACAGTGAAAGAAGTTTAGCTGGGGTTGCAATGGGATCTAGATCAGATTGGAAACTGGGCTAAGGATTGACAGATGCAGTTCAACTAGGAGGATAGGTACTGCATTTAGTAAATCGAACCAGGGCAGGACTTGCTCTGTTGAAGGTAATTCCCTAAAGAATGTTGTGGAGCTGAGGGATACACAGATGAAGATATATAGCTCTTTAAAGATGGGTAAACAGAGTAGTGAAGAGAGCATTTGAGATGCCTTCATCATTTGGGGCATTGAATACAAGTGATGGAACATCAAGTTGAAGATATGCCAGACATTGGTGAGGCAAAACTTGGAATATTGTGTGCAGGTTTGATCATCTCACTATAAGAAGGATACTGTAAAGTTGTAAAGGGTACAGAAAACATTTACAAAGATATTGCCAAGATTAGAGAATTAGAGTTACCATAAAAGACGAGGTCTGCTTTCCTTAGAATTTACAAGGTTGGCAGGTGATTTTATTGAGATCTATAAATTCATGAGGGGCACAGATAAGGAGAATAGTGACAGTCTGTTTCCTACAGTAGGAAAATCTAAGATGAGAGGGCTTAACAATAAATAAAGATCCAAGATTAATTTATTGTCATATAATAATAACAGATGTAATATTGCACAAAATTCAATTCATTTGCTGTAAGGCAAAGATTCACCATCAGTAGAAATTGCCTGACTCCCTTTATATAGTTAAAGAAAGAGAAGCAAAAGAGAGTCCCTTCAGAGTCTGTACACCTTGAGGCCACTGCCGAACACAGGCACTACCAACTTGGGCCCAGACTCCACGGTTGCAGGATTTTAAAAAAATACAGTGGCTCCTTTAACAGGCTATTAAAAGCCTGTATGGAGACATTGGTAGAACACTAGAGAAGAACTGTTTCTCCTCTCCCTGCTCTCCACAGGTCCACACTAGCAGCAGCTCCTGCAGCGCTGCCATTTTTTTTGGTAATAAGGTGAGGGGCAATAAGTTTGGTAGGCATGTGAAATGAGCAGTCAGACAAAGCGGGAAAGGGAGGTGCATTGGGTTCCTTTAAGAAATGTAGTTAGTTACATGGAATGGAGGGAATTAGAGGAGAGGTGGGACTAAGGAGGAGGCCATGTTGTTTGACATGGACAAGCTGGGTCTGGGAGCCTGTTTCCATGCTTTAAGACTCTATGACAATTGAAAATTTCCTTAAATTCAATGCAAGTCTTCCATCTTTATGATCAATTTATGACCAGAGGTTTTTGAACATGGCCAGTGATTTCAAATGCACAATGAAGCAGGGCTTAACTGCTGGGGTGAGATCGGATTTGCTCAACATAGGGGTGAATCTTATTGGTCTGCTGCAGGAGAACTTGAAGTCTCCAATATCTTTCTTAGGTGGTGCTCTTAGAGTGTGCTCTCACCAACATCCCTTCCCACTCACTTAGTATTGCACCACTTCTGACACACTAAAGACTTCCCCTTTTTAGAACAGGTATGTTTAATCGGATACCGCACGGATGGCAGTCTCTTCAATCTGAGGCGCCTGCAAGCTCACACCAAGACACAAGAGAAACTTGTCCGTGAACTACTCTTTGCAGACGATGCCGCTTTAGTTGCCCATTCAGAGCCAGCTCTTCAGCGCTTGACGTCCTGCTTTGCGGAAACTGCCAAAATGTTTGGCCTGGAAGTCAGCCTGAAGAAAACTGAGGTCCTCCATCAGCCAGCTCCCCACCATGACTACCAGCCCCCCCACATCTCCATCGGGCACACAAAACTCAAAACGGTCAACCAGTTTACCTATCTCGGCTGCACCATTTCATCAGATGCAAGGATCGACAATGAGATAGACAACAGACTCGCCAAGGCAAATAGCGCCTTTGGAAGACTACACAAAAGAGTCTGGAAAAACAACCAACTGAAAAACCTCACAAAGATAAGCGTATACAGAGCCGTTGTCATACCCACACTCCTGTTCGGCTCCGAATCATGGGTCCTCTACCGGCACCACCTACGGCTCCTAGAACGCTTCCACCAGCGTTGTCTCCGCTCCATCCTCAACATCCATTGGAGCGCTCACACCCCTAACGTCGAGGTACTCGAGATGGCAGAGGTCGACAGCATCGAGTCCACGCTGCTGAAGATCCAGCTGCGCTGGATGGGTCACGTCTCCAGAATGGAGGACCATCGCCTTCCCAAGATCGTATTATATGGCGAGCTCTCCACTGGCCACCGTGACAGAGGTGCACCAAAGAAAAGGTACAAGGACTGCCTAAAGAAATCTCTTGGTGCCTGCCACATTGACCACCGCCAGTGGGCTGATAACGCCTCAAACCGTGCATCTTGGCGCCTCACAGTTTGGCGGGCAGCAGCCTCCTTTGAAGAAGACCGCAGAGCCCACCTCACTGACAAAAGGCAAAGGAGGAAAAACCCAACACCCAACCCCAACCAACCAATTTTCCCTTGCAACCGCTGCAATCGTGTCTGCCTGTCCCGCATCGGACTGGTCAGCCACAAACGAGCCTGCAGCTGACGTGGACTTTTTACCCCCTCCATAAATCTTCGTCCGCGAAGCCAAGCCAAAGAAAAATCCCTGTTATCCAGAATTCAAGCAACTGGCAAAAAAAATCGCAGAAAATAAATACAAAGGTTTAAAATTGGCAACCCCTAACAGTCAGTTCACCAATTTTGGAACAAGCAGTCTCAAGCAACTGTAAAATTCACTTATCCAGCATCCACCAATCCCCATAGGTGCCAGATACCAGAGGTTTTATTATATATGCTAATTCCACTGCTGGCATCAATCTTTCCTTCAGCATCTCATAGAATGGGCAATTTTACTATGAATTCAGACAGTTGTAATTGACTATTTTTCCAGCCTAGACATGAGCCTCACATGTACAAGTATTCCAGTTGTTGCCATTGCTTATCCATTCACATCCCAAAGTGCTTCATACAATGTAGTCATAGTTATAATGTCAGAAAACCAGCATTAATGTGTGCAAAGAAGGGTTCTTGAATAATATCAAATAATGTATTGCATCCACTTAAGTATTCAGGTGGTGTCCCAATTGAATGTTTGATCTGAAATTATACACTGCAATACACATGAGATGTTTTATTTCAAAAAAGCCACTCACACATTTAAATATGCAGCAGGATTGTGTACTTATTGAAACACTTAATCGGATATTTTTTTAAAAAGTTGCACATTATTGATGAAAGTGACATAGTCTGACTACTCTCCCTGGTCAACAACAGGCTTGATTTGGCTTTATTTCTCTTCTATTAAAATAGGACTGACAGATTTTTTTTGTTGTGTTTTCCCATATGGTTTGTGCCTAAGCGTGAATAGATAAGAAACACTAACAGTTTGGATCTAAAGTAGATTTTGAGGTTGCAAGTCCTTTGAAGTGGATATTTTGCTCACTGTGAGCCTGAAAGCTGCCTGTGTCATAACCTTCTTCAATAAAAACATCAGGTGGGTTATTGAGTGAATAAATAAAAAAAGAGGGAAATTACTTCTGTTGGGGGCACAAAATTGTCAGCATTAACATTGGGACAGGAGCTGCAGAAACTCATTCTTCAAGGATTCTATGATTGAAGAATGGAAAGGAGAGCTACCATGAGTTTGTCTGAGATGCTCTTTGATTTCAGTTTCTCTGCCTCAGATCGTCTCATCTCAACCTGCCCTTGTCCCACTCATAATCCCTTTTCCCTTCCTTGTCCTATTTCTCTCACCACCCTTTAACTGCTATCCCTGTTCTTGTTCCTCTGTTGCTATAAATGTCCCATTCTTTATCTTTACCTGTCCTTTACTAACCCCGTAAGTTCACTTTGCAATCCCTGATTCTCACCGGAGTTCATATCCCTTCCGATGCTGATTACAAACAGGCAATTGTGGAGCTGCATGATGTGGTCAGAAAACAAGAGTCAACCCAGCCTGATGCACTACAAATCTTAGTCAGAGACTTTAACCAGGCCTGTGTTAAGAAAACCCTGCCCAACTACCACCAGCATGTAACCTGTTGCCCCGAAAGTCCCAGCACACTTGATCACTGCTAAACCAAGATAAAGAAGGCCTACCATTCTTTCCATAGACCGCATTTTGGCATGTTGGATCATCTGGCTGTGCTCTTTTTGGTTTCATACAGACGGTGCCTAAAAAGAGAGGCTCCAGAGATCAGGTCAACAGGAAGATGAAAAACGGTTACTGGATTTCCTCGAGTCAGTGGATTGGGCAGTATTCAAGGACTCAGCTGAGAATCTGAATGATTACACCAGGGCTGTCACAGACTTTATTAAAACAGCTGTGGATGAGTGCATCCCCACCAGATCATTCAGGGTTTTCCCCAATGAGATCCCCTGGATGAACAATTAAATCTGGAACCTACTAAGAGCCAGATCACAGGCATTTAAGTCAGGAGGTCCAAATCAATAGAGAAGGAGCAGGTATGACCTGAAGAAAGCCATCTCCCAGGGGAAGTGGAGATTCTGGATGAACGTGGAAACAACAAGGAGCACCCCTCAGCTGTGGCAGGACCTAAATATCATAATCTGCTACAAAAGCAAATCTGATACAGTAGTAGATGGAAAAGCTTCGCTCCAATCGGAACTCAATGCCTTCTATACCCAATTTGACCACAGTAACAGCGAAGAACCACCCCTCCCACACCCCCAAATCCCCTGATGATCCTATCCTGTCTGTATCTAAGGATAATGTGCATGCTGCCTTCAAGAGAGTGAATCTGAGGAAAGCATCCAGCCCGGACGGAGTACCCAGCCGATATTAAAAATCTGTGCTGACCAACCTACAATGCATTCACAGATATCTTCAATATCTTACCCACCTGTTTCAAACATCTGTCAATCATACTGGTGCCCAAGAAGAGTATTGTAAGCTGCCTGTATGATTATCAATCAGTAGCACTTACATCAATAGCAATGAAGTGTTTTGAAAGGCTGTCGTTGAAGCATATCAGCTTCTGTATGAGAGGTAACAAGAATATGTTCCAGTTTGCCTATTGTTGCAACAGGTCTATGCTGGATGCCATCTCACTGGCTTTACACAAAGCCCTGGAACACCTGGATATTAAAGATGTATTCATCAGGGTGCTCATTATCAACTACAGTTCAGAATTTAAACACCATCATCCCTTCAAAACTGATTAGCAAACTCCAAGACCTGGGACTCAATACCCCTCTGTGTAATTGGATTGTGGATTTCCTCACAATCAGTGAGGAGTGATAAGAACATCTCCTCCACAGTCTCCATCAGTACAGGAGCACCACAGGGCTCCATTCTTAGCTCCCTGCTCAACTCACTTTACACCTACGACTGTGTGGTTCATTATGACAATAACACCATCTACAAATTTGCTGACGATACCATGGTAGTGGGTGGTATAAAGGAAGGGGATGAGTCAGCACACAGGATGGAGATCGAAAACTTAGCTGAATGGTGCACCAACAACAACCTTGCACTCAATATCACCAAAACTAAAGAGCTGATTTTTGACTTCAAGAAGGAAAAACCAGAGGTTTACAATTCAGTGATCATTGGGGGATCAGAGGTGGAGAGGGTGAGCAAATTGAAGTTCTTGGGAGTCACTATTTCAGAGAATCTTTTCTGGATCCAACGTATTAATGGCATTGTGAAGAAAGCATATCAGCACCTCTACTTCCTCAGGAGTTTGCAGAGGTTTGGTCTGATACCATAAACCCTGTAAAATTTCTACAGATGTGTGATGGAAAGTGTGCTGACTGGCTGCATCACGGTCTGGCATGGGGACACCAATACCCTTGAGCGTAAAGCCCTCTAAAAGGCAGTGGACACAGCCCAGGATCTCACAGGAAAAACCCTCCCCACTATCAAGAACATTTACAGGGAACACTGCCATTGGAGAGCAGCAGCAATCATCAAGGATCCACACCACCCAGCACAAGCTCTGTTCTCACTACTATCATCAAGAAAGGGGTATAGGTGCCACAAGACTCGCACCACCAGGTTCAGGATCAGCTACTACCCCTCCACCATCAGACTCCCCAATAACAAACTCAATCAGGTACTCATTTAAGGATTCTTACTTGTGCACTTTATTGATTTTTAAAAAAAATTCTCACTGTATTGCACAGTCAGTTTGTTTACAATAGTTATCTGTTCTTTATTTGTTGACAAGTGTACATTGTGTACAGTTTTTTTTGCACTACCAATAAGTGGTAATTCTGCCTCACCCACAGAAAAAGAATCTCAGGGTTGTATGAGATGTCATGTATGGACTCCGACAATAAATCTAAAATCTGATAATTTGTAAAATTTTTGATTAAAAATGTGTCACTGAAACTGGTGCATGATACTACTTTCAGGATGTCTAAAGAATCGAAGCAGAATATGCACAGATCTTGCATGGAATGTTGAAGCCCCAGTGGATGTGAAGAGAATGAGAGATATCATGTACTAGTAAGGAGGTAAAGGACATTTTTTAGTTCTCGCCCATTTAGTGCCTGGTGCTGTTCTGCCTAGCCACCTGTTTTCCTCCTCCTACTCTTCTAGGAGTCCTTTTGTCCTTTGTCCAGATCTAAATAATCTCTTTACCTTGATGACTTCTGTAATGTACAACTGCCAATAATGTATATTCCCTTTCCATTAACTCCAAAGAAAAATTTTGGATAATCGTTGGTTGAATGTTGGGAAAGTCTTGCTAAATTATATCAGGTTGGCTGATATGTTTCAATAGTCCTCTTCAATCTTCCAACAGCATTAAAGCCTGAATGTAGCTCTAATAAGATCTTAGCAACTCCTATCCAAATATTTGAAGAGGTTATTCTTTGAAGCAATGTGAATAGCTATGTGGCTGTCCTAGTGCACACTTTAATCCCTTTGCGTACATGATGTCATGGGATAATCCAGAGTTACAAACCAAGAGCTCACCATCAATACATCAGAGCTTTCTGTTACTTGAAATGTTTGTTCTCTGTAAATATTTTCCCATTGAACATTGCTATAGAGGAAATGTATTATCTCAAAAAGTCATTGATGCATATACTATGCATGGGTTAGCCAATCTATGGCTCGCAAGCCACTTTGCAGCTCTTTGATGTGTAATGTGCGGCTTGCAGAAATATGTTGGTTGGAGGAGATACCAGTGCTCTCAAAGCCGCCCTGGGACACTCTGAATACCTGCATCCAGATCAGGGGGTCCCAGGATGGTCACAGCCCAGGCTATGTGACAAGGAGCAGGAAGAGGAATTCGGCACTGGAGGAACAGCCTCTGCAGAGCAGCGACGAGAGCAGCACATGCCAGAGTCGGGTTCTCATCGCTCAGACCGGGCCCACACCACAGCAGAGTGCAGCCAACATGTGGTGTGCAGTCGAAGAATTATGCAGAACTGAGGGACCTCTGCAGGGAGCAGCCACAGAGGTTGGGAGGCTGGGCCTGGGCCAGGAGAGCTCCGATGAGGCATGGCCTGCATTAGAGGCAGGGTGTCTGTCCAGGCACACTGGTGGGGGGGAGGAATCAAGATGATGGAGATGGGGAGGAGAAGCTGGAGTGGGTCCCCAATGAGGACCTCATCCAGGCGCCAAGCCAGGACAGAGCTGGAACTGGCAGCAGCAGTGAAGGTCCTGTCAGTGGCCATGGGCAAGCCCTGGCCCCACCGGATGGAGTGTCAGCACCAGGCAATGCAGAGGTTAGACTGTTCCATACCCAAGCCTTCATTCCGAGCAGACACTCCGCCCCCATTCCTCCAGTGACTGGGAAGAGCAGAGCAGAGGGTGGGATGGGGATGAGCAGAGCTGTGGGCCCTCCTGGCCTCATAGAGATTTCCACAATCAGTCAGGATTTTGAAAATATTTGGTATGTGTATGAGTAATTTTTGATTTTTGCAATAAATTAGCAGTTTTAAAACTACATACTTTAATAAATATTATTATGCATACATATTTCTTAATATTTATATAAAATATTTGTACAAAATATGCACAAAAGAGTAAAATTGTGTATGTCTTTTTTCATGTCTTGTGGCTCTCAAGCATCTGAAATTTATCATGTGTGATAAACAACTTTGGCCACCCCTAGTCTATACCATAATTTTTAAAAAGCATAAATAAATGGGTAAATAAATCAGATTAAAATGTAGAGATCCTGTTTTTTTAAAAAAAAGTGGGGACACAAGCATGTGGTGGAAACTTCTACATTTTATGATTCTATGAAGCATTTGGTTGTTCTCTCCATTTAAAAGAATATTCTTCTCTCCAAGTGTCATCTGTACCACTGGGGAGACACAAAAGACTGTAGATGCTGGAATCTGAAGCTAAACACAATCTACTGGAGGAACTCAGTGGGTCAGTCGAGCAGCATCCATTGGAGAAAAAGAACCGTCAACATTTGGGGTGATGTTTGAGAGCAGATGCAGCAGAAGTTGAGAAACTGCAAAAAAGGAATGGCATCCTTACAAGAGACAGACTGGGAAGAGGTGTATTTGAGGTAGCTGTGGGTTTTGTAGTAAATGTCAGTATATTGCTTGGCATCTGAATTGAAGACAGAGAAATCTAAAGGGGGAAGAGAAGTGTCAGAAATGGTCCGAATGAATTTCAGAACAGGGTGGAGGTTAGTAACAAAGTCAATAAAATTAATAAGTACATTTCCCTGCAACCACAGGAAATGATCTTGCGCTTCCCCCCTCACCAATGTTTATTTTGGTGCTCTTAATATAGCCTCCTTGATATTGGTGAAGCCAAGCAGTCTTGGACACTGTTTTGGAGTGCATCTAAGATCTGTCTACAATGGCCATCAGGAGCTCCTGGTTGCATGCCATTTCAAACCCCCTTCCCATTTCCATACCATTCAGGTAATGATTCCCCTCGTTCTTCTATACCACTTCCACTTTTCCCCCTCCCCTTTCCTCCCCCATTTTTACTTCCTTTCCTCACCCACTTCCACCCAATCCCAATGTATTATATCCCCCTCCTCTGGTTCCATCCCTTTGAACCCCCTTTCCCCACTTGGATTCTTCCACTACCCCCTCCCCTTTCAGTTCAATCCAGTCTTTTATTATACCACTATTGTGATATCCTCTTCTTATCAGATTCCAGCACTGGCAGCCTTTGTCTGTTAATCATTAGGCCCTTTCAAACTGCCACATAAAATAGGGCGCTAGTCGTTCAAATTGCCCAATTATCCCTATTTTATGTGGCAGTTAGAAAGAGTCCAATCAGGTCAAACCCATTGGAACCCAACTGGGTTCCTGACCTACCTCAGAGATAGGGAATTCAGTAAAACTTACCAAGGTCTCGTCCTCAGCCGATTTGTAAAGGAAAATGGCTGACCCACTTATTCTGAAATGTCAGTGCTTGTGTGCATGCGTCATTGGGCAGCCAGCATCTGAACATCCGGCAGGACTTCCGGTAAGTGTGTGGCACGTCATTGCGGGGGCGGGATTCCCTGTGATTTAAAAGTGCACCTGGGTCCCAGGAGGGGCTACCCAGGTGCTACAATTTGAAAGGGGCTACTTTTCTCCACCCTGGATGACTCAACTTATTCCAGAACAACCCTTTATTGTGCTTGTCTCTTTCTCTCCCTTTCTCTGGCATCAGCAATCTACTGCCTCTGTCTGTCATGCTTCACCTATCCCTGGTTTGCCTATCCCAATGGATCCTGTCCCTCCTCCCACCATGTCATCTTTATACAGTAGTAGTTTCTCTTCTCCACATTCTTAATTTCAAGGAAGGGTTTCAGTGTAAAACTGACCATTCTTTTTCTGCCACTGACGCTCCTCAACCAGCTGAGTCATTTGTACCACACCTGAAGTCTTGAATGCACAATAAACTCTGTCATTGCCGTGGTCTACCAAATCACAGTCAACTGTTGCAAAGAAAAGATATCCATTTAGAACTTGCCTTTCACACTTTGTTAGGTTGTTCTGAAATGCTTTACAATTGATAAGGCACTTTTGTATGTACATCACTTAATTCAGCTATACAATATAAATTTAAATGTTGGAAATATGAAATTAAAGTAGACCATTCTGGAATTCATCAGCATCTGTGGAAAGAAGAACAGTCCCAGATGTGAAATGTTTATGGATTCTCTTTTCCACAAATGTTGTTTGGCCAGCTGAATTTTTCCAGCATTTTTTGTTTTTGCTTTAAAAATGTTGTCATGTGGCAGCTCACCACAAGGCAGGCGAACCGCCCCGCTTGTAAGTCACGCAGCGGGGCAGCCACCCAAAATGGCGCTGTCGGGGGTTTCCCTCCCTTCCAGCACAGGGCTTAGAAACCCGTGCTGGGGGGACCACGCGATGCCTGGGTGACGTCAGTGCCCTCCAGCGCAGTTCTCAGCCAGGTCCGGGCTGGGAGTATAAGTGCAGCCCAGCAGCCTCCAATAAACTAGTCTGCTCACTGAGCTCAAACCATCTGGTTGTGTGTGTTATTGCAGGAGCAGTGTAGCTGCCGATACAGTTGGTCATCCCGACTGGTTCAAATGTTTTTGAACCCATCATGAGTGAGCCTGGGATCAGCGCTATAGCCGTAAAACTGCCTGAATTCTGGGTTCAGGAGCCGGAGACCTGGTTTGGCCACGCGGAGGCCCACTTTCACCTCCGCCAGATTTTGTCCGATACGACCAAATTCTACCATGTGGTCGCTGCCCTGGACCAGGCCACTGCCAGACACCCACCGAGGACAAGTACGAGATCATCAAGCGAGTGCTTACCGGGTCCCTTGGACTATCCAGACACCAGCGTGCCACTCAGATGCTGCATCTCGATGCCCTGGGGGATAGGTCCCCGATGGAACTGATGGATGAGATGCTCACGCTCATGCATGAGGACACCAACTGCCCACTCTTCGAGCCATCTTCCTCGAACATATGCTTGGTCGCCCAGAAGGCCCAAGAGCTATGGCTCGCACGATTGTCGGAAAGCTCAGTGGTCCAGCAGGTCACGAGGCATGGGCACGACCACGCCAAACCCACCCCTAGCGCTGCAGTAGAGCACCCGGCCCCTGAAGGGGCCCCCAAGAGCATAACCAAGGCCACAGCATCTGCTTCAGGCCTTTGCTTCTACCACCAGTGCTGGGGAGCCAAGGCTCGGAAGGGTCATCAGCCCTGCTCATTCCAGGGAAAATACCAGGCTGGCCACTGTTAGTGACTGCGACAGCTGGCCAAGGACATAGCCTTCTCTACCTGCAGGACTCAGTCAGCAGCCGGCAGTTCCTCATTGACACTGGAGCCCAGATCAGCGTCATTCTGGCAGGGCCATCAAATCCAGGAACCAACCTTGTGGACCTCCCCTCCGTGCGGCCAACACAACGGCAATCCGGACATATGGAGACAAGACAGTCCACTTCCAGATCGACCAATGGAATTTCGCGTGGAGGTTCATCCAGACATATGGAGACAAGACAGTCCACTTCCAGATCGGCCAATGGAATTTCGTGTGGAGATTCATCGTCTTGTCCCTTCCGACTGCCATCCTGGGTGCAGACTTCCTCCTTGCACGCAGGCTTCTGGTGGACATTCGAGGTAGGCGCCTGGTGGATGCCTGTACCTTCCGGGCCATTCGCCTCAACGCCTCCTGCTCGGAGCAACCGCAGATGGCCATGATCAGCACACCCAGAGACAAGATCCAGCGGATCCTGGATGAGTCCCCGACACTCCTCAAGCCACAGCTCTCCGCTGCCTCGCTGTGCCACAGGGTGTTCCACCACATCCCCACCCAGGGCCCACCGGTTCATGCTAAGGCACGCCGGCTCCCGCCTGACAAGCTCCAGGTATCAAAGGAGTTTTCGCATCTGTTGGAGCTGGGGATCATTCTCTTTTGTAATTTAGGAAAGGTAAAATCCAATTTACACACTGCATGGTCCCACAGAACATTGTTTAATCACCTGTTACTTTTATGTTGATTGATGGATTAATATTAATTAAACTACAAAAAAGTTCTCCTGTCTTTTGAAGCTCTCCTGCTTTTTGTTTACATCTACTTAAGAGCTGAGGAGGTTTTTCAGTTTAACATTTCATCAAAAAGATTAAAATTATATAATTTGTAAATCTTTCTGATGACATTAAGGACTATTATATTTATTTTACAGACAGATCATTTCATATGAACAGAATTTCTGACTGAAAGAAAACTAGTAAAAATTCTTATTCTTTTTATCATTGGGAATTGGAGCACATCTGATGGGGAACTATTGCACTCCAATCAGTTGAACAGCAGAGGGCACAAGATACCATCTAATACCTTGATGAAGGGTTGAAGCCTGAAACGTTGGCAATGCATCTTTATCTTTGCTATATAAAGTTAATTGTTTGACATGTTGAATTTCTCCAGCATTGTGTTTTTCCTTCAACCACAGTGTCTGCAGACTGTCGTGTTTTACTTACCATATACAGTAATTTAGCTTGATTAAACACTTAATCTACCTTTGACATATAGATTCAAAAGAATAAAATTCTAAGACCATGAATGGAAAGAAATTATTTCCCTTAGCAGAGATATTAATTCCCAGAAATCCACAGATTATATAATTAGAGAAGAAACAAAAACAACAGAAAATAATGAAAAGGCAGTATCCATGGAAAGAGAAATGTTGCAGGTCTGAGCTCTTTATCAGAATCCCTTTCCACACATGCTGGCTGACCAGATGAGTATTTCTAGTAGATTTCTTTCTACTATGAGCATTTCAAGGTAATTTGAAGAAAACCTTTCATCCACTAGCCAGTTAGCCTGGAATATAGTTCCAGCACCTAAAATACTGCTTGTGACCCAGATTAGGGTTTACCTCAGTCAACATGGGCCAAATGGCTTCCTTTAAAGCTGCATGTGCCTGTGATTTTATAATTTTATAGCCAAGATGGTTATACTGATATTTGATGTGTTCAACAGAGAAGCTTGTTCGTTTTGCAGTTGGAATCCAAAAGAAGCTGGTCGGCCAGAGCCAAGTTGTGAGTGAAATCTGGAAGCACTTCAGCACACCAAGGAGAACGAAATTTGGGTTTCATCTCACCAAAAAACTGATGATGGTGAGTCAATTGTAAATTTCAAAAATTCATTAATCATTTCATGTTGAGAAGGGTACACATAAGAAAAGTGGATAAATAAACTTGGGGAACAGATCAAGCAAGATGTAGATCCATGTCCACCCTGGCCTGAAGGAATGAATGACTTACTTGGTTGTTACAGTATATATTTCTGTAAGAATGTGTTCCTATACCAACAAGATTACATTTGGCCTATCCCTCTTCCAAGATGACAACAATACTCCTTTAAAGGAAGATCCCTCATACAATAATTAACAGTATGTGGTGAGATTGATTTATTTGTCTGCACTTTCACCTCTAGGTCAGAAGACTATGGCTACAAATCCTGCATTGGACTTGGCACATTACTTGCCCTGGTAATAAATTATAGATCAGAAATGGCAAGTTATAGATGAGACTCCTGGCATAAAAATATTATTATTGAAAACACAGAAATGCTGAAGGAAATCCACAGTTCTCACAGTGTCCATAGGAGGTAAAGATGTATTAGCGATGTTTCAGGCCTGAGCCCTTTCTCAAGGTATGAGCAAAAAAATAGTCATCTGTATTAAAGGACTGGGGAAAAGGGAGAATGGCAGGGGAAGGTGTACAGACTAACAAACAAGAGGTATTAATTGGATATGATGGGTCAGGAAAGAGGAAAGGTGAGAATTGATGGGGGGATTGTTTTTGGTTCTGTGAAAGCAGAAAGGGAAGAGAGGGAGAGACAGAGCTGGAGGAAAGGAGACAGGGAAAAATAGGAGGAGGAGGGGGGCTATCAGAAACTGGAGAAATCGATATTAATGTCGTCCAGTTGTAGGGCGTCCAGTCGGAATATGAGGGGTTGTTAGTTCAATTTACAGATGGTCTCAGTCTGGTAGTGCATTAGACTAAGGAAAGGGAGGTGGGAAATTAAAATAGGTGGCCATTGGGAGATCTCTGCGATTGTGGCAGACAGAGCCAAGATGCTAAACTTGAAGATATTATCTTTAAGAGACTAATGCAGAGAAATTGACATCCTTTGCTGTTGTCCAGGTCACTAAAATAACACCCCAAATTCTTGACATATATGCACAATCTGGCTGTAGAATCGATCTAAGGGCACAAAGTGAGTGGTTAAAAACTAGGTGAGAAGAGATAGGACTCCAATAGTTAGATCTAATGGCCTAGGTTCCTCAGAATTGGGCTTGGTATGCACCTCAGCAGAATGTCTTACTCTGAAGAAACTCCACATTGAGATCAGTTATTTATCTACATGCTAGTGTAAATTTATACTGGTTGGTCTCTTTGGCATCATCTTCATATGATGTAACTACTGAATCAAATACGTTACTGAAGTGTTCTAATAGGGTTACAACTTCAGACAATAGTACATGTGGAAAGAAGAAATTATACAGGTCAAGAAAGTGCTTCCATCACAATTAGATGAGCGATTTCCTGTCCCTGGTCCCTTACCATCCTCTTTCCACTATTTGGCCTTTAAAATGCCTTCAGTCATTGCACCAGAACTGACTCCATAAATCTTTTGTGTCACCATATATGGTCATCTATGATGACCGACTGATGGTCCACAGTAATGGTGCTTTGAGAGGATGGTGTTGAAACATATCAGCTCCTGTCTGAGCAGTGATATGGATCCAATCTAATGTGGGTATTGCAGCAAGAGGTCTATGGCGGATGCCATCTCACTGACTCTATACAAAGCCCTGAAACACCTGGACAACAAAGATGCATACATCAGACTGCTCTTTATTGACTACAGTTTGGAATTCATCACCATCATTCATAGGAACATATAGGAACATAGGAAGTAGGAACAGGAGTAGGCCAAAAATGGTCCATCGAGCCTGCTCCGCCATTCAATATGATCATGGCTGATCTAATTTATGACCTAACTCCACCTACCTGCCTTCTCCCCATATCCCCTAATTCCTCTATCATGTAAAAATTTATCTAATTGAATTTTAAATATGTTTAATGAGGCAGCCTCAACCACTTCCCTGGTTAGAGAATTCCAAACATTCACTACTCTCTGGGAAAAACTATTTTTCCTCATCTCTGTCCTAAATCTACTCCCCCGAATCTTGAGACTGTGTCCTCTCATTTTAGTTTTCCCGGCCAGCTCAAAAAACCTTCCTACATCTATCCTATCCATACCCTTCATAATCCTTTATGTTTCTATAAGATCTCCTCTCATTCTTCTGAACTTGAGCAAATACAATTCTAGACGATTTAATCTTTCATCATAAGTCAACCCCTTCATCCCAGGGATCAACCTAGTAAACCTCCTCTGGACCGTCTCCAAAGCCAGTATATCCTTCCTCAAATATGGAGACCAGAACTGGACACAGTACTCCAGGTGCGGTCTCACCAGTACCTTATACAGTTGCAACATTACCTCCCTACTCCTGAATTCAATTCCTCTAGCGATGAAGGCCAACATACCATTTGCCTTCTTAATAACCTGCTGCACCTGCAACCTAACTTTTTGCGATTCATGCACAAGCACTCCCTCTGCACAACAGCATGCTGTAGTTTTTCACCCTTTAAATAATATTCAGCTCTTTTATTTTTCTTGTCAAAGTGGATAACTTCACACTTACTAACATTGTATTCCATCTGCCAGACCTTTGCCCACTCATCCAGCTTAACTATATCCCTCTGCAGACTCTCCACATCCTCATTACAACTTGCTCTTCCACTCAATTTGGTGTCATCCGCAAACTTGGCTACACCACATTTTATCCCCTCCTCCAAGTCATCAATGTAAATGATGAACAGTTGTGGGCCTAGCACTGACCCCTGTGGCACCCCACTTACCACTCTCTGCCAACCTGAAAAACTCCCATTTATCCCGACTCTCTGGCTCCTGTCAGACAACCAATTTTCAATCCAGGCCAATATATTTCCCCGGACTCCACTTTCCTGTAACTTGCTGATAAGTCTCTTGTGTGGCACCTTATCAAACGCTTTCTGGAAATCCAAATACACAACATCAACCTGTTCCCCTCTAGCCACCGCACCCATTATATCCTCAAAGAATCCTAACAAGTTTGTCAAACAAGATCTTCCCTTTCTAAAACCATGCTGTGTCTGCCTGATTGAACCCTTACATTCCAAAAGTTTCACTATTTTATCTTTAATGACGGCTTCAAGCATTTTTCCAACTACAGACGTCAAGCTAATTGGCCGATAATTTCCAGTCTTCTGCCTACATCCCTTCTTAAAAAGTTCCCTCAAAATTGATTAGTAAACTCCAAGACCTGCTGTGTAATTGAATCCTGGATTGGTAAGAACATCTCCACAATCTCCATCAGTACCGGAGCACCACTGGCTGTGTTCTTAGCCCCATGCTCTTTACACCCATGACTGTGTGGATCAGTACGACAACACCAGCTACAAATGTGCTGGTGATACCATGGTATTCAGTTGTAGAAAAGGAGGCGATGAGTCAGCATACAGAAGGGAGACTGAAAACTTGGCTGAATGGTGCACCAACAACAACCTTGTACTCAATGACACCAAAACCAAGGAGATGATTGTGCATTTTAGGAGGGGGAAAGCCAATGGTGTACGATCCAGCGATCATTGGGGAATCAGAGGTCGAAAGAGTTAACAAATTTAAATTCCTGGAAATCACCATCTTGAAGGACATTTCCTCTACCCAACACACAAATGTCATCGTGAAGAAAATACATTGATCACTTCTTGGCCTTTTGGCTAAGATCAAAGTGTGGTATCTGTTCTTATCAGTTTAGTATCCCCTTATCTGGGGACCAAAAGAAAGATAAAGAAAGCACGTCAGCGCCTTTACTTCCTCGGAAGTTTGCGGAGGTTTGGTATGACACCAGAAACCCTGGCAAATTTCTACAGTTGTATAGAAGAAAGTGTGCTGACCGGCTCTATCATGGTCTGGTATGGGGGCACCAATACTTCTGAGCAGAAAGCAGTGTAAAATATAGCGGACACAGCCCAGGACATCACAGGCAAAACCCTCCCCACTATCAAGAGCATCTTCAAGGAACACTGCCATTGGAGAGCAGCAGCAATCCTCAAAGATCCACACCACCCATGTTCTGTTCTCACTGCTGACATCAGGAAAGGGGTATAGGTACAAGATTCACACCATCAGGTTCAGAAACAGCTGCCTCCCTCCACCATTAAACCTCTCAACAACAAACTCAATCAGCGACTCGTTTTCGGACACTTACCTTGCACATTATTTATTATTGAACACCTAGATTTCAGACTTATTGTCAGAATAAGTACATGAAATCGCATACAACCTGAGTCTCTTTTTTCTGAGGGTGAAGCAGAATTGCTACTTATTGGCACAGCAAAACAAAAACTGTACACTGCATATTCTTCTTTGGCTTGGCTTCGCGGACGAAGATTTATGGAGGGGGTAAAAAGTCCACGTCAGCTGCAGGCTCGTTTGTGGCTGACAAGTCCGATGCGGGACAGGCAGACACGGTTGCAGCGGTTGCAGGGGTTGGGTGTTGGGTTTTTCCTCCTTTGCCTTTTGTCAGTGAGGTGGGCTCTGCGGTCTTCTTCAAAGGAGGTTGCTGCCCACCGAACTGTGAGGCGC
This sequence comes from Narcine bancroftii, assembly GCF_036971445.1. Lineage (NCBI taxonomy): Eukaryota > Metazoa > Chordata > Chondrichthyes > Torpediniformes > Narcinidae > Narcine > Narcine bancroftii. Next base: position 45,443,566 of record NC_091469.1, read on the forward strand.
CAAGATGCACGGTTTGAGGCGATATCAGCCCACTGGCGGTGGTCAATGTGGCAGGCACCAAGAGATTTCTTTAGGCAGTCCTTGTACCTTTTCTTTGGTGCACCTCTGTCACGGTGGCCAGTGGAGAGCTCGCCATATAACACGATCTTGGGAAGGCGATGGTCCTCCATTCTGGAGACATGACCCATCCAGCGCAGCTGGATCTTCAGCAGCGTGGACTCGATGCTGTCGACCTCTGCCATCTCGAGTACTTCGACGTTAGGGATGAAAGCGCTCCAATGGATGTTGAGGATGGAGCGGAGACTGTGCATATACTGTGCATGTAAACAAATAAGGAACTGTAATCAGATAACAAATATAAACACTGAGCTATTTTCTGTATTGCACTGTCAGTTTGTTTGCTCTTCTTTTGTTTACATTTATTTCTTTTGTATACATATCTCTTCTTGAGTACAGCTTTTTGCCCTACCGTTAAGTAAAAATTGTGCCTGGTTCATAGGAAAATAAGAATCTGAGGGTTGTATATGATGTTATGTCTGTACTCTGACAATACATCTGTAGTTTTGAACTTTCAAGCCTTATTCATTCCTGGCATGCTTTAGACCACCCCTTTTAGTATTTTGGACTTTAATGTGTGATCAGTCTCTTTCCAGATCAAATGGGCATTTCCTCAGGATTTTTGAGGCTGCCAAGAATATGTGCTCAAATCTCTTGGATAAGGTTTGACCTCTTAACTTTCTGCCTTATCTTAGAGATCAATGCAAATCCAATGGTAATACAAGTTGTCATTAAAGAACATTGAACACTACAGCACAGTACAGGCCCTTCGACCCTTGATGCTGACCCATATATTCCTTCAAAATAAAGGAATTAAACCCTTCCTACTTCATAACTCTCTATTTTTCTTCTATCCATGTGCCTGTCTAAGAGTCTCTTAAATGCTTCCGATGTTTCAGCCTCCACCACCAACCCTGATAAGGCATTCCAGGCTCCCAGATTAAGATATTGTGAGGCCTGTGGCATAAGTTTTAAAGGGGCCCTAAATTGTGTGGTCTGGCGCATGAGCAGTCCTAAATAGTACCGGCTGGCACATGCGCGGTGAGGGAGAAACACTTACACTGAAATTACACACACTGAAATTGTGCCAACCCTCCCCTCCCCTGTTAAAACAAAACTTACTTATGATGGCGGCTGGTTGCTGGTGACTGACTCAATGCAGGATCAATGGCTGACTTCATTGCCCATAATCCCTCATGCAGCTGGAACTGCACTGCATTTCCCTGGCGCTGACACTTGTAGAGCAGTTCCAGCTGCTTGGAGGATTATGGCTCTCGCATTGTGCCATCTCTGCAAGCTGCTGGGGCAGCCCCGAAGTGGCCCAATCATATGCTGGAGCGGCGCTCCAGTGAACTTGGGCAGCATTGCACCCCTGCTACCATGTCAGGAGTTAGATGGTGGGGGGGCAACAGATGGCCGGGGTAGGAGCAAGGCAAGGACAGTGGTGCCCCCCTTAAGAGGCATATTACATCTTTGATGAAAGTTTATAATTTGGCCAGTAATTCAAAAATACCCCAAGTAATTTTCATTATGAGGAGAGCCAACAGTTTCATCACTACCACAAAGTGAAAGGCCTCGTTCTGCTAAAAACTTTACAACTTCAATTATTCACTTTAGAAGTGCGTGCCAATACTTTAGTTCAGTCTCCATTTCTTTCACAAGTTGGGAATCGACGCATAAACCTTTGGTTTTGCGCATCAACAGTGAAACTAAAGCTTGCCTATGTGAGGAACTTTCTTCCCATTGGCGTAATAGATTTCTTGCATTTTTCCAGTCACTAAGCCCCTCCAGTAAACTTTGATGGTCATCCTGTAATCATCACCTTGCACAGGAAATAGAATAGGCTTCCTTTGCTTTCTGAATAGCATAACCAATTTCTTGCATGTTGCTTGTTTACAGGCTTATGAACGTGTGAAATAAAACTTCTGACAGTGCCAAGGTTTATTTTCCTTGTCATACAATCGCATGGATGAAGAGAAGTCAGGATTAGCATGTTGACATTCATCACTTCCCTATTCACTATCACAATCACCTAGATTGTTTGGCCAGTCACCAATATCATTCGAGAACTTGTTCTTCTTTTGCATTCAATGGATGCTGGCTGCTGCTATAAGCCTTCTGCCCCACTGGTACTAGTTGTTCCTATATTTCTAGCTTCAGCATCATGAACATCAAAATATCCTGTCAACTTGTATGTTTTAGATATCACAAATTGGTCTCTTCTTTCTTCTTTCTTCGCTTTACGTTTTGAACTTCGAGAAGCATAATGACATCCAATATCTCGGCTCTACTCATTGCTACCTGCAGCACGCAGTAAACTAATGAAAACAGCCAGCTGACTGAGGGGCTGAGGATAGCGATTTATCACCTTTAATCGGGGCTATTAACTCAGACTATCAGTGTGGTTTCCCATAGCCGCTGCACAAAATTGAGAACAAAAATGTTTAAGTTCATAAATCTTAGTACTCTCATAAACACGGGGGGCCTTTAAAATGTGGGGCCTGTAGCATATGTACCTTCACTACTATGTTAATCTGGTCCTGTATGTAACAAACCTATCCCTGATGTCTCCTCTAAACATCCCTCCCTTCACTTTGTACATATGTCCTCTGGTGTTTGCTATTCCTTGCCTGGGAAAAAAGGCATTGGCTGTCCACCCTATTTATGCCTCTCATAATCATGTAGACCTCTATTTTGTTTTGAATATTTTATATTAATTTTCATAGACTCGTAAAATTCAAACAAACCATATAATCTTTTCTTAACATTCATGTATTATACAAAGCCTGTATTTATCCCCCCTCCCACCTCCCCACTCCCCCCCCCCCCACCAATTAAATTACAGTACAACTCCGATTATCCAAAATGGTTGGGACTGGTCAAATAAATGTTTTTTTTTGAGAACTGGTCATTTTTTAAAAAACAGCCCAGTAGCAATAGAAAATTACTTGTATCAATGCTTAAACAACAACAAATAACAAGGTAAGGATTTTTAAGCATTAAAATAATGTTTAATTCTCAGCAAAAAAAAATGCTGGCCATGCCGATCAACAACACTTCCCCACCAAGACCCCAATTGTGCTAGGATCCTGAGAGTTCCACTCCTGCCCAGGAGCTTGAGGTACCTGCTTCTGCTGAGAACCTGAGGTCCATTGGTGCCGGGAGCCCAAGGTTCGCTGCTGCTGGCGCTGGGACCCTGATAATCCCGGGTGTTTGGCTCCGAAAAAATTTCAGATAACTGAGGATTTCGGAGAATCCAATTTTGGATAATCAGTGTTGTACTGTATATTGATACAATTAAATTAAATTAAAAAGAGAATAAATTAAATTAAAAAGAGAATTTTTAAAAAACTCAAAATGAAACTGAAAGAAACGCATCGCTTCTATCATGCCCCACTTCTTTAATTACATTCATTTCCCTTCTGGGACGGGATTGCTACAGTACCCTGCTGAATTTTATAAAGAGTTCAAAGATCTTTTAATGCCCCTTCTTATGAAGGTGGTGGACCAGGCGGCAGAGGTTCATACCCTCCCAGAGTCTTTCTCCACAGCAACCATCAGAATGATTCCAAAAAAGGACAGGGACCCATTGAATCCCTTCTTGTTATTAAACACATTATAAAATCATTGCAAAAGCATAAACCTCTAATAAGTCTCTTTTCATCCTCCTTTGCTCCAAAGTGAAATGTCCCAGCTCTGCTAACCTTGTCTCATATAACTTATTTTCCAATCCACGCAACATCCTGGTAAATCTTCTCTGCATCCTCTTCATAACTTTCACATCCTTTCATGAGGTGACCAGAACTGAAAACAATACTCGAAGTGTGGTCTCACCAGAGATTTGTAGAGTTGGAACATGACCTTTCGACTCTTGAACTTAAATCCCCCTATTAATGAAGCCCAGCATCCCATAGGCCTTCTTAACTATCCTGTCAACCTGTGCAGTGACCTTGAGAGAAGTATGTATTTGGGCCCTAAGATTCCCCTGTTCATCCACAATCTTAAGTAACCAACCATTAACCCTGTACTCAGTCTTCTGGTTAGCCCTTCCAAAATGCATCACTCATATTTATCTGGATTGAACTCTATCTGCCACTTTTTCACCCAACTCCGCATCCTGTTTATATCCTTTTGTAACCTGTGACCATCTTCAACTCCATCCACTACTCCTCCAACCTTCATAACATCCACGAACTTACTGACCCATCCTCCCTCCTCTTCAATCTAGGTCATTAATAAAAATTACAAAAAAGTGGGGTGCCAGAACTGATGCCAGTGGAACTCCACTAGTCACTGACCTCCAGGCAGAATTCTTTTCTTCCACTACTCTCTGCTTTTCACATGTAAGACAATTTTTTTATCCACACACCCAAGGCTCCATGGATCCAATGCCTTATGACTTTCTGAATGATACTTTTATGGGGGATCTTGTCAAATACCTTTCTAAAATCCATGTAGACCACATCTACTGTTCTCATCAATTTCTTTTGCTACCGTCTCAAAAAACTCAATTCGACTCGTGAAGCACAATCTTCCCCTCACAAACCCATGGTGACTGTCATTGAGTAGACTGTACTTCTCAAAATGCTCCTAGATCCTATCATTTAGAATCCTCTCCAAAAGTTAGCACATCACTAATGTAAGGCTCACCAGTCTATAATTCCCAGGATTCTCCCTATTGCCTTTTTTTTAAACAAGGGGGACCATATTTGCCATTCTCCAATCCTCTGGCACCTCCTGTGTGGCCAAAGCTCACTCAAAGATCATAGCCACTATCCCAGCTATCTCTTCCCACACTTCCCACATCAAACCGGGGAATATTGCATCCAGTCCTGGGGACTTATCAATCTTAATGTTTCGAGTGCGTTAGTGGGGAATGTGGTGCTGACCACTGTGCTATCATGGGAACTAATGTGACTAGTTTTGCATCCTGTACAGATCAAGATAATAGAGATGCTTTAACATCACGCGCCTCTGGGGTTTTTCTTTTATCTTTTTTTCTTTTTCCCTCCTTTCTTTTCTTTTTTGGTTCTTATCCTGGACTGTTTGTAGATGTAAGATGTAGATTATATAGGGAGGGTTGGGTTCGATGGGGAGATGGAGGAGGACACTGGATGGAAAAAATTTTAATTTTGATGTCTAATGGCATGGAAAATTTTATTTATTAGTATTAAAATTAATGGAATTCAGAATCCGATAAAGAGAAAAAGTTTATTGAATTATATGAAAAAAATTAAATTAGATGTAGCTTTTATACAATAAACTCATTTAACTGAAATAGAACATATGAAATTAAGGAGAGATTGGGTAGGAGGAGTATTTTCTTCATTTAATTCTAAAGCTAGAGGAATAGCAATATTAATAATTAAGTTTACCAACTGAAATATTGGATGTAATGACTGATAAAGTGGGGAGGTATGTGATGATAAATTGCAAAATATATTCTGAATATTGGACCTTGATGAATATATATGCACCAAATGTAGATGATGGAAAATTTATATAGGATGTTTTTATGCAGTTAACTAATGCAAAAGGGAAAATAATTATGGGAGGAGACTTTAATTTTATCTTTGATTCCAGGTTGGATAGATCAGGAGGAATTATGGTTAAAAATAAGGTAATGAAAGATGTGAAAAATTTATGAATAAAATGAAACTTGATGATAGTTGGAGGAAGATGCATCCTGATATTAAAGATTATTCATTTTATTCTTATAGGCATAAGACATATTCCCGTATAGTTATGTTTTTAATCGCCTCTCCAGACAAAAGTTCATAGTATTGAATATCAAGCGATGATATAGTCTGACCATTCACCTTTAGTTATGTCAGTTTTAATCGAGGAGGAGCAAAATATAGGTTATAGATGGAGATTTAATGCAGCATTGTTGAAAAGGAAAGATTTTTGTGACTTTATAAGGCAACAGATAAAACTTTTTATGGACCTGAATGAACATTCTATAACTTATAAGTTTGTTGAATAGGATTCTTTGAAGGCTTATTTAAGAGGACAAATAATAAGTTATACGGCTAAGGTTAAAAAAAACGTCTGAAGTTTATTCTTTGGGAATAGAAATAATAAAGATAGAAAAAGAACTGCAAAATCGAGGGAATGATGAACAAAGGAAAATATTGGATTTAAAGAAATTGAAGCTTAATACAATATAAACATATAGAGTAGAGAGGAATATAAGACGAATCTGACAAAAATATTATGAATTGGGAGAGAGAGCTCATAAAGTTTTAGCATGGCAATTGAAGACTGAACAAGTATTGAGAACAATAGTAGCTGTAAAAGAAGAGTCTGGTTATCTTACTTACAAAACACAAGGTTTTGTGCACATTAATGATGTGCTTATGAAATTTTATATGAAATTACACAAATCAGAATCTTTGTAAGATGGGATAAAATAGACAAATATTTGTCCAAAATTACTTTACTGTAGTAGCGGCTACATTGCTCACTGAAGGATCACACAACTGATTTATTGCAGGCTGCCTGGCTGGTCTCATACTCCCAGCCCGGACCTGGCTGAAAACCACACTGGGGGCCCACAACGTCACCAGGGCGTCACGTGGGTCCCCAAATGCAGGCTTCTGAGCCTGGTGCTGAGGTTGGGAGGAAACCCCCAATGGGGCCATTTTGGCTGGCTGTCCCGCTGCGTGCGTGACAGGCGGGGCCGGTTCGCCTGCCTAATGGCATACTTCCACGCAGCCCCGTCCCCCCCAGAACTGGGGCCAATGTCCTTTTTTGCCGGGCGGCCTCGCTTCTTGGGTTGGGCCACAACTACTGGTTCAGTGGCATCGAGGTGGGCTGGCTTTAACCTGTCCACCATAAAAAGTTCCCTCTTATCACCGATGTCCAGTGTGAAAGTGGATCCTGAACACTGGATGACTTTGTATGGCCCTTCGTATGGTCTTTGTAGAGGTGCTGTGGATGGGCCCCACCTGATAAAAATGTACTCTGCAGAGTACAGTTCGCTGGGGATGTAAGAGGCCCGTGTGCCATGTCTAGGTGGTGGTGGTGGTGTGAAGGAGTCCAATTGGGCCCGAAGGCTGGGAAGTAGTTCGTGTGGTGACTGCTGGGGGTTGTGAGGTGCATCGACGAACTCACCAGCTAGGACTAGTGGTGCACCGTAGACCAGCTCGGCTGATGACGCCTGTAGGTCTTCTTTGGGTGTTGAGCAGATGCCCAGGAGCACCCAAGACAGCTCATCCACCCAGTCGGGGCCAGTGAGGCGGGCCATAAGTGCCAACTTAAGGTGGCAGTGCAATCGCTCGACTAGCCCATTGGCCTGTGGGTGATATGCCATGGTGTGGTATAGCTCAAATCCCAGCCGGTTGGCAAGCTATGCCCAGAGAGCAGAGGTGAACTTGGCACCCCGATCACTGGTGAGATGGTTCGGAACGCTGAACCGGGCAACCCAACTGTTCAAAAGTGCTTGGGAACAGAAGTCCATGGAGGCATCTGGCATTGGGATTGCCTCGGGCCAACGAGTGGTGTGGTCTACCACTGTGAAAAGGTAACGGTTACCTCGGGAAATGGGCAAGGGTTCGACAATGTCAACATGTATGTGGCTGAATCATTCCCGGACGTGTTCAAAATCTTGTAATGGCGCTCTGGTGTGCCTGTGTACCTTGGAAAGATGGCAATGGGTGAAGGTTCTGACCCAGTCCACAATCTGCTTCCGAAGCCCATGCCAGACAAAACGTTCTGCCACCATACGGACCGTGGATCTGATGGAAAGGGTGGGAAAGGTCATGGATATGGTGGAAGACTTGCCACTGCTGGGGAACCACTGGTCGCAGGGTGCCCATGGAGACATCGCACAGGGGATGTCCTCACCCTGAAGAGTCAGGAGGTCCTGGAACCGCAGGCCTGTGATGGCTGTCCTGAAGGCCCATGTCTCCTCATTGGACTTCTGGTCCCAGGCGAGCTGGTCGAAGTTGAGGCTAGGCATCAGCGTGCAAATGGCCGCTCATGAGAGTGTGTCGGCGACCACGTTATCTTTCCCCGCCTTGTGCCAAATGTCGGTGGTGAACTCCAACACAAAGGAGAGGTGACGCTGTTGGCAGGCCGACCAGGGATCTCTTGCCATAGCGAGCACCTGAGTGAGGGGTTTGTGGTCAGTAAAAATGGTGAAAGGCCTCCCCACCAAGAAATAGCAGAAATGACGCACCACCAGGTACATGCCCAGCAATTCATGATTGAAAGCACTATACTTGCGCTCTGGCGGGCGAAGAAGTCGACTAAAGAATGCCAGTGGTTTCCACTGTCCGTTAACCTGCTGCTCCAGGATGGCGCCGATGGCTGAGGCAGAGGCATCGACAGAGCGTGCCATATGTAGGTCGGTGCGTGGGTGGACGAGCAGGGTAGCCTTCGTGAGGGCATCTTTCGTGGCTTCGAATGCCCTGCTGGCCTCTGGAGTCCAGGCGAGTGTCTTGTCTTTGGCTGCGATGAGGGCAAAGAGTGGCTGCATGATGCGCGCAGTGCCTGGAATGAAGCGGTTATAGAAATTTACCATATGCGAACTCCTGTAGCCCCTTGAGGTTGTCCGGGCGTGGGAACTCCCTGATTGCAGCAACCTTCGTAGCGGCAGGTGTGGCTCCTTCAGCCGTGATGGCATGGCCCAAGAACTGCATGGACTCTTTCCCAAACTGGCACTTGGCCAGATTGATTGTTAGGCCGCAGTTGGCCAATCGGGAGAAGAGGGTGCGCATGTGAGACTTTTGTTGTGCCCGGTCTCTGCTGGCAACAAGGATGTCGTCCAGGTAAATGAATACGAAATTCAAATCCCTGCCCACTGTGTCCATAAGGTGCTGGAAGGTCTGGGCGGCATTCTTGAGCCCGAACAGCATGCGAAGGAACTTGAACAAGCAAAAGGGGGTGGTGATGGCCGTTTTGGGTATGTCCTCGGAGTGCACCGGGATTTGGTGATACCTGTGCACCAGGTCGTCCTTGGAGAATACTCTCACACCATGCAGGTTGGCCGTTAAAGTTCTGGATGTGAGGGATTGGGAAACGGTCAGGTGCCCCGTCGTTTTGTTAAGCCGTTGATAATCTCCGCAGGGGCACCAGCCGCCGGAGGCTTTCAGGACGAGGTGGAGTGGTGAGGCCCAAGGACTGTCGGAGCGTCGAATGATTCCCAGCTCCTGTAGATGCGAGAACTCTTCCTTCACTGTCTGAAGCTTGTCCAGCAGGAGCCGGCGTGCCTTGGTGTGGACCAGCGGGCCTTGGGTGGGGATGTAATGAAACACCTCATGGCGTAGTGAGGCAGCGGAGAACTGCTGCTTGAGGAGGGACGGGAACTCATCCAGGATACACTGAAACTCATCCTTGCGCGTGCTGACCGTGGCCATCTGCGGCTGCTTTGTGCGGGAGGCATTGAGGCAAACGGATTGGAAGGTACGGGCATTTACCAGTCGCCTACCTCGAATGTCGTCCAGGAGTCTATGGGCGAGGAGGAAGTCGACATCCAGGATGGCGGTTGGAAGGGACAAAATGGTGAACTTCCACAAGAACTTCCGCTGGCTCATCTGGAAGTGGACGGTCTTGTCTCCATACATCCAGGTCTCCGTTGAATAGGCTGAACGGAGGGGAGGTCCTCGAGGCCGGTTCCGGGACTCGATGGCTGTGGCCGGGATGATGCTGATCTGGGCCCCGGTGTCGACGAGGAAATGTCGGCCGCTGACTGAATCTCGCAGGTAGAGAAGGCTGTGTTCTTGGCTAGCCGCCGCAGCCATTAACAGCGGCCAGGCTGCTCGTTTCCCTGGAACGAGCAGGGCTGACGACACTTCTGAGCCTTGGCTCCCCAGTGCTGGTGGAAGAAGCAGAGGCCTAATGTGGATGACTTGCTTCTGGCTATGCTCTTTGAGGCCCCTGCAGGGGCCAGGTGTTCCATCGCAGTGCTAGAGGAAGGCTTGGCGTGATCATGCCCGTTACTCATAACCTGCTGGACTGCTGAGCCCTCTGGGAATTATTAGAGCCATAGCTCCTGAGCCTTTTGAGCAACTTTCCTCATGTTGACAAAGCTCTTCTGGGAGAGTAATGGCCGGATGTCTTCAGGAAGATGGTCGAAGAGAGGGCAGTTGGTGAGATCGCCCATGAGTGCGAGCATCTCATTCATCAACTCGATTGAAGTTCTGTCCCCTAAGGCGTCAAGGTGCAGCATCTGAGCTGCATGCTGGCACCTGGAGAGGCTGAGAGAGCCGGTGAGCACCCGCTTGACGGTCCCGTACCTATTTTCCATGAATGGGTGCTGAACAGGTGCAGCACTTGTTTGGCAGTGGCCTGGTCCAGGGCGGCGACTACATGGTAAAACTTGGTCGAATCCAATGAAATCTGGCGGAGGTGAAACTGAGCATGGCTGAACCAAGTCTCCAGCTCCTGAACCCAGAAGTCAGGAAGCTTGATGGCTATAGCGTTGATTGAAGGGTCGTTCATGTTGGGTTCAAAGACGTTTGAACCTTTTGGGGTCACCAATTGTAGCAGTGGCTACACTGCTCACTGAAGGATCGCACAACCAGACGGGTTGAGTTCAGTGAGCAAAACTGATTTATTGCAGGCTGCCTGGCTGGTCTTATACTCCCAGCCCAGACCTGGTTGAGAACTGCGCTGGGGGGGCCCCAATGTCACCAGGGCATCACATGGGTCCCCAAGTGCGGGCTTCTGAGTCTGGTGCTGAGGTCAGGAGGATCCCCCGACAGTGCCATTTCGGCCAGCTCCCCTACTGCATGCGTGACAAGTGTGGTCAGTTCGCCTGCCTAATGACATACCTCCACATTACCACAGTTAAACACAGAAGAGAAGACAGAATTAAAAAATCCATTTACAGTTACAGAATTATGATATATTGATGTCTTTACCAAACAATAAGGCTCCAGTCGAGTATAGTTTCTCTCCAGAGTTTTATAAAGAATTTAAAGAGTTATTCATTCTGATATTTATGGGGTTGTTAGATCAAATGGAAGATCTTTGGGACTTACTTGAATCATTTACAACTGTGTAAATAACAGTTATTCCAAAAAGAAGGAAGGACCCTTTGTTTCCATCTTCAAATAGATCAATTTCACTTTTGAGTACTGATTATAAAATTTTAATAGCTGATAGGTTAGCTAAATGTTTACCTAAATTGATTAATAAGGATCAAACTGGTTTTATTAAAAATAGAAGATCAGCAGATAATATTGTTAGATTTTTAAGTTTAATAGATATGGCTCAGAAAAGAAAAATACCATCAGTGGCTTTCACTTTAGATGCAGAAAAGGCATTTGATAGATTAGAATGGGATTATTTATTTAAAGTAACTGAAAGTTTTTGGAATTGCAACAAATTTTATAAAGTGGATAGGAGCATTATACAATTCTTCAAAGGCTAAAGTGATTACAAATAGACAAATATCAAAATCTTTTTTGTTGAAAAGATCATCGAGACAAGGATGTCCATTATCTCCCATTTTATTTGCATTAGCTATAGAACCTTTAGCTGAGGTGATTAGAAGTGATAATGAGATTGAGGGCTTTAAGATAAATGATAAAGTACATAAAATTAATCTTTTTGGAATGAGTAAATTATGAGAATGTAATTCTGAACATATATAAATGGCCTGAGAGATTATTAAAAGGAAAATTAGATCCACCAATTTTGAAGCATATACTTAAAGTATGGAATGGAGAACATGTAGAAAGAGGAGTGAAGAATTATCAGTTGGCTAAAATAATATTAAATCAAAATCCTTTAATTCCTTTTATGGTTAATAATCATTATTTTGATGTTTGATATAATTGAGGAACTTTAAAAAATAAGGGATTGTTTTTTAGGATCTTTTTTTTTACTTTTGACCACTGAAAGGTAAGTATAATATACCACATAATGCTATTTTTTTCTTATTATCAACAAATCATATTTAAAAAGAAAGTTAGGCCCTGGGGAATTTTAAATTATCAGAACAAAGTCCATTTGAATATCTAATTATGGATACGTTTATTGAAAGATTTATTCCTAATATGTATATCAAATTGCAAGACACTATTCAGAAAAAGTATTTATTTAAATCTAAATCCAGATGGGAAAAAAGATTTAAATATACAGATTCAAGAAGAAGTATGGTCAAAATTATGCTATGAAAGTGTAACTAATACAATTAATGTTAGTTATGAAATGGTATAATTTAATTTTCTATATCAGTTATATTATACTCCATATAAATTACGCCACTACATTCAAATTGTTCTGATCAATGTTTTAGATGTAATAAAGAAGTCAGATCTTTCTTGCATGCAGTCTGGCAATGTGAAAAGCTAGATAAGTTTTGGAAGGATATCAGTATTTTATTGGGACAAGTTTTCACAAATTTTGAAGGATCCCAAAGTATTTTTATTGGGAGATATTTCCCAATTGAAGTTAGATATTTATCAAAAGAAAATTGTAAGTGTAGCAATATCAATAGCAAATAAATCTATAGTTGTAACATGGAAATCTGGTGATATTATGGGGTTGAATAGATGGCGAACAGAATTATTTAATTGTATATCATTAGAGAGAATAATTTACAAAAATAACCAGAAAAATTTGGTAAGATTTGGAAACCCTACATGGATTTTATTTCTACGATTTTACCTGCAGGGCCCACCACGCCCCCATCCAACCCGCCCTAATTAGTTATGGTGTAAGATTACTATGTAAATTGCAATTAATTAATTAAAAGATATAAGATTAGTAGACAGGCTTTTCTTTTTCCTATTTTTTTGGGGAGGGTGGGGGTGGGAGAAAATATATAAAAACTGTATTCTTTTTGTGTCATAGTTTTTATTATTATATTATGGATAAATACTGTATATATTTTGACATTAATGAAAAATAAAATTTTAAAAAAAGAAACATTTCAGGGATGAAGAGGAAAAAAAAGATTGGCATTCCCACTGTTGCTTGTTGTTTCCTGCCATGCAGGTGATCACCTGGGACAAAGGTTGTTGGCCCCACAGGATCTGTGCAGTTGCTGTGTTTGTCAGCCATCTTGTGTACTGGGTCACATCCCAGTTAGCGGGCTGCTCCAAACCTATCTTTGTCAGAATTCTTTATGAGTTTCTTGGGAAAAGACAATATCTGTCTTGAGGTGTTTAATGTGCCATCACCCTATGACATTTTATTGTTCCATTCATGCCTTTGATGTTCCAAGATATAATATTCATAGAAAAAAAATTGAATTAAATAATTAGTATTAATTATTGGATGCTCCATCTCCACCCATCATTGTTCCAAAAGTCGTTACTTTTGATCCAAGCTGAAATACAAAAAAAAACAAAACATAAGATACAAATAACCTTGGGAAATCTACTCCAACCCAAATAACACCCCCAACCCCAGCCCTCCCAAATCTGAAGGTCCTCAATTGAAGTTGTGACCTGTTAAAACAAACACTTTAACCTAAATGGTTCAGCTGTTGGTCTTATCACTCCATGTTTATATAGCCAGAATTGTTTGTAACTTTCCACATCTAAATAATTTTAAAAGAAAGTTTAAACAACAAGATAAAACCCAACTTATTCACAAACAAGCCTTCTATACACGTGCACAGTCATATCTGATTTAAACATCCTTAATATAGTTGTCTATTGATACACATTATAATAATATTTAAACAACTAAACCCACCATTATATCAATGAACTATAAACTACCTAGAAGGTTTGACAGAATATTAAGATGAATCTAAAAGAAGGGGAGAAACCCTCCCCAATACGCATGCTCAATAGGAATTTTTAGTTCCCAGTTGTGTAAATAAATCTTTTATGTGCATGCATCATATTAGGTTGCCCATTATCATTACATTAATAATTTATAAGATCTTATTCTACAAATAGACTTAAAAACATCATATATATAAAAAAGGACAATAATAAAATTCAGTTAATAAGTGAAATTCAAAATGATAAGCACTCAGACTTGCTACACGCATGCTCAAGCATCTCTTTGTTGTCTACCATATATTAATTTTATTCATTAATGCATAACATTCTAATCTCCTCATATAAACTACATGTAAAATAATATGCTGTTTAAATTAAACCATTAAACAAGCAGATATTCCATGTACAAGCTCAGTAGTTACTTCTTTATTCTCAACCAAACTAAAAATCCTGTACACACAGATTGTGGGACCCTTACCAATTCATCGGTCCCTGATCATTATTTAATAGATAATGACTTTAACTTGTTAATAAATTTATTTGAACTAAATGTATACTAATCCACTATTAAAGCCAAGCTGATAAAAACATTAATGCACTTTGTGCATGCTCAGTGAATATTTATTTGTTCTCAACACTACTAGAAAGCTCATGCACTCATGCTATGGAAACCCTATCAATTCAAACCTCCATTAAACCATTACCTTATAATTAAAACCACATCTTCACAAAGAAACAATTATAAACTAAAAAAAATTATATGATAGTAAGACTAACCTGAAAAGTAAATTTAGACAAGCTCAATTAAAATTCTTTATTCTCAGCCATCTGAGAGAGAAAAAAATAACTCTCTAATCTCCCTCAGTGAATAGAAAAATCAATACCCTAATGAATATTTAAAAAACCTCTATAAGATAATGATAATTAAATTAAACTTTACAAATTACAATAAGGTATCAAAAAGAAGGGGGGGGGGGGGGAGATGTAGTTTCATGCTCACAAATAAAACAAAGGGAAAAACCTGAACAGATTCCTCCCTCTTCCTCCTCAATGTTTCATCAAAACCCCTCAAACTCACAGTGGTTTCAACTCTTGAAACTCATTCCAAACACAACAGTAAGCTGGCAGCAGCATCTTTATCAGCTAAAACTCCATAAGTTGAGCCACAGAATCAAGGAACTTATTGCAACCATTCTTTAAAATAATCCTTATTTGAGTTGAATACAACACGATCTCATGTTAGGCCATGATCTCATGGTATTTCTTCCTCATTTCCACCACCTCCGGACAGTAATCTTCAATAAATCTGATGTTTTGGTCTTGATAACTTGTCTTTCTTTCGGCAGGCTTCAAAGATGATCCATTCTTTCTGCTGGAAATAGTGGAAGTGAACAATCACTGGTCTTAGACGATCTCCAGAAAATACCTTTAGAAATGGAACACAAAGATTGAGAAAAGTATCTGCACCCAGAAACCCTTTTCCAAACACTTCGGTTAGTAGGTTGGTAAAGAATTGTATAGGTGACTGCCCTTTCTCAATTCCTTCTTTTAATCCCAAGATACAGATATTATTACATCTGCTCTGGCCCTCCAGGTCAACCAGACGCAACGTTAACTTTTTA
Organism: Narcine bancroftii; assembly: GCF_036971445.1. Taxonomy (NCBI): domain Eukaryota; kingdom Metazoa; phylum Chordata; class Chondrichthyes; order Torpediniformes; family Narcinidae; genus Narcine; species Narcine bancroftii. The sequence continues at coordinate 45,458,936 of NC_091469.1, forward strand.
TTGCTGAAACCCATTTCTTGCTTCAAACTTTTTCAGCTTTTTGCTCATAGAGCTCCTCTCTGTTTCTATGGCTAATTCTATAACAGCCATTCACCCTTCTAATAATGGAACTCCATCTAAAGCTTTAACAAGCCTTTTCTCCATCTCAACATAAAATTGTTTCATGCTCCTCATTAATCTTTCTGTGCGTTCTTGGGTGGTAATTTAATCAATGATTCTCAACTCCATTTCAACTTCAACTTCAAGTACCTCTTCAACTTCAAATTCCTTGGTCTCCTTCTTAGCTGCTTTTCTGGACATTTTCTTGATAGTAGTGGTACTAGCAAACAGTTAAAGCAAAGTTTAACCACTTTTATATATAAAAAAAGTTGGGTTTAAAGGTGGAAATTGCAAAAGGTTGATGGGAGTCCATGATTACCACACCTTACTCCATGTAGTCATCAGCTGGAAGTCTGCCTCTTTTGAAGTTTACAATGCCAGACTTACCTCCTACAAACAGATGAGCTGCTGAGACTTTGTCTCACCCCTCTTTCTTTGGAATTGAACGGATCCAGGGCTTGAGTTCCTATTTCAAAATTTTAACTTTTTAACATCACAGCTGAACAGTAAAAATAGTTACTGTAATATAGATTATCTGATTTAATTTTGAAATGGCTTTGGCAGATGCGATGATGTGGCTTTACAGCTAAAACACTAGAACTGCAGAAATCACAATTTGACCACACTGAATTCTATTAATGAAGCCTTAGTGGCCAAACTACTAGGGTTCAAGAGGTCTGGACACATAATGTTAGCATCCCCAGGCTACACAGGTGAGCTTGCAAAGAAGGAAGTGACAACTAAATCCTATAACTAGAATATTCAGACCAATACCATCTATACAGAGCTTGAAAACGTTTCCTTGCAACTCCTTAGCTGTCTTTCGACTTGATGAAGAAATGCATCATGTGTAAAAAATTTCAGACAGTGCCTAATCTCTAATAAAGCAGCAAGAGATAAGGTTCATAATTCCCCATTGCGATTGTCTGTTTAAAGAAGTGATTCAATCAAGATAGACAATGGCTCATTAGTAGATTTGTCCTTGTACCAGATCTCAGATCAGGTTATTTTTGGGATGTGTTAATATTTTACTGCATTGATTGTTTTAACAAAGTTTTGGCCTTCTGCGCACTCAATTGGACAAATAAAAGAAGGTTTTTGAGATATGACACTGCCCATTGCACTACACCCAAATATTCATCTGTCTCAATCAGAATTCATACCTAATATTCAAATCTGACATCTCACCCTTTCAACCACATTCATAGTTCATAAATGTTCCTAACTATTCCACCATGTTTCCCTCTCTGCTAGATCAAGGTAGCACAAACCTGAAGGAAGTAGAACATAGAATTTCATATTGTGCTGACCTATATAAATCTACTCCATATCAATCTAATTCTTCCCAACTGCACAGCCTTCTATTTTCATCCTCATAACCCTCTATTTTTATTGCATTCATGTGCCTATTTAAGAGCCTTCAGAATCAGAATTTATTGTCATGAACAAGTCATGAAATTCAGTGTTTTATGGCAATATCACATGGCCATAATTATATTCATAATATAACCATCTTACATCATTACTATAGAAAATAAAAATAATGGTGCGTGAAATGTTAGGCAGTATCTTTGGTTCATTGATTATTCAGGAATCTGATGGCAGTGGGGAAGAAGCAGTCCTTGTGCCATTGAGTGCTCATCTTTAGACTCCTAAACCTCCTTCCTGCTGGTAGCAGAGTATAGAGGGCATGGCCTGGGTGGTGGGGGTCTTGAGGATAGAGGGTACATTTTTAAGACACTGCCTCATGTAGATGTACTTGATGGAGTGAAGTCTGGTGCCTGTGGTGTCACAGGCCAAGTTAACAAACCTCTGGAGTCTATTCTTGTCGTGAGAGTTGGCATCTCCATACCAGACAGTGAAGCAACCAGCAAGAATGCTCTCCACAGTACACCTATAGAAGTTTACGAGAGTCTTCGGTGACAACCAAATCTCCTCAAACACTTCACAAAATGATTCCATCAACATGGAGGCTCCAGGACAAATCCTCAGAGATGTTGACACCCAAGAATTTGAAGTTCTTGACCCTTTCCATTACTGAGCCTTGATAAGGACTAGGTTGTGTTCCCCTGACTCCACCCTGAAGTCCACAGTTATCTCCTTGGTTTTGCTGATCTTGAGCGCGTTTGTTGTCGATACACCATTCAACGAGCTGATTTATCTCACTCTTGTATCCTTCCTCATTTCCATTTGTGATTTTACCAACAACTTTGGTGTCATCAGCAAACTTGTAGATAGCATTGTAATTGTGCCTGGCCACACAGTCACACAGTCATAGGTGTGTAGGGCAGTAGGTTAAGCACGCATCCTTGGGGTGTGCCTGTGAGAAGGAGACATTGTTTCTAATTCGTACTGACTGTGGTCTTCTGATGAGAAAATCAAGGATCCAGGTCCAGAGGGGAGTACAGAGGCCTAGAGTTTGTAGCTTCTCGACCAGCTCTGAAGGAATAATGTATTGAAGGCCAAGCTTTAGTCGATGGAGCAGGTGTTGTTGACTGTGCTACTGAATACTATTTACTCAACGCCACCAACATATATCCTTCCCCATCTGAAGTCCCAACACTATATAGAATGCCTACAGTTCCATCCCACACCAGATCTTCAGGCTTGGTTGATACTTGCTGCATATAAGCAGAAACTGAGAAGAGATGGCCCAGTGATGAAAGATATTCAATGATGGTTGAAGGATACAAATGACATCCTACATGACTCCTTCAAGTTGGTGACTGTCCATATTCAAGGATGAATGCAACACCACCATCGCTGACTTCCTCAGTAAGTGTGTAGAAGACTGCGTAACCAAGAAGACAGTAAAGGTACTCCCCAATCAGAAATGGTGAATGAACTGGGCAGTTAGTTTGCTGCTGAAGGACAAGTTAGAGGCATTCAAGTCAGGAGACCCTGCACTCATGAAAAAATCCTAGTATGATCACCGCAAGCCCAACAGAGAAGCCAGAAAATGGTACTAAACCAAGCTCGAGTCCCAAGAGAGTATCATGGACACATGACAACTGTGGCAAGTCATGCATGCTGTCACTGAATGCAAAGTGAACCTGAGCTGCAGAGCATGCAACATTGCAACATTCCCTGATGAGTTAAATATTTTATGTTCACTTCAAACAGGGAGCCAGTGATATCACACCCACAATCACTACTGCTGAAGTCAGGGCGGCCTTCCAGCAGGTGAACCGTGGAAAGCGACAGGCCCAGACAGTGTCCTACATCATTGCTGCAATAGTTTCTCAGGCAACTATTTTGAATGTTTTCATCAATCATCTGAAGGTAGACTGTTTGATCAAAAATGCATTCTGTGCAATTCATTTCAAAACTCCATGATAAGTGAATCAATCCATGCCTTCATTAAGCAAGATCTGTGCAACATTCTAGTATAGACTGATAGGTAGCAGGTAACCACTGAGAGATTCTCTCTCAGTAGCAATGTTACACTTCCAACTGAAACAATGAAACCCAGGAATATTGACCCGTCCCATTTGCAGCCAAGTCTCAGTAATGGCCACATCATCATAATCCCAAGTACTAATCATCTGCCTTACCCACAATACTCTTTGCTTTAAAATAAAGACACTGGTCTCACTGAGACCATTCATCTATCCCTTCAGGTTGGCTTGCTCCAGCATCTGTCATGTCCTTAACACCTTCATTTGCTGGCCTGCTGCTCAAGTTCCCACCCTCTTAAATCCTCTCGAGTAGCACAAGTGAATCTTCTCACAAGGATATTGATCCCTTTCCAATTCAGATGTATCGCGTCCCTCTTGTTTCCCTGGAAGAAACTCTACTGATCTAAATATCTGAATCACCCTCCCCCCTCCTGGTCTAGCTCCGTAGCTATACATTAAACTGCACAATCTTCCTGTTTCTTGCCTCACTAGCATATGGCACGAGTAGCAGCCCTGAGATTACCACCTTGGAAGTCCCGTGTTTTAACTTGCTATCTCACTCCCTGAATTCATTCTGCAGGATGACATCTCCTTTCCCACTTATGTCATTGGTACCACCATCCCCTGACTGCTCTACACTACTCCACCAACCCCTGCCAGAATGTCCAGTACCCGTTCAGGCATATCTTGGACTTTGGCACCAGGGATTCTTGCTTGCAGCTATAGAAATTGCATTTGGTACCCCTAAAATGGAGTCTCCTACCACTATTGCTCTATTTGACTTCACCCGTCCCTGTTGAGTATCAGAGCCAGTCATGATGCTAGTGACCTGGCAGCTGCTGCCTGTCTGATTGGCCATTCCTCCCAACATTAATCAAAAAGGTATACTTGTTTCTGAGGGAATGGCCACAGGGAAACTCTGTACTGCCTGCCTCTGCCATTTACTCTTCCCTCTGGTCACTCAGATACCTGCAGGCTGCACCTTAGGTGCGACCATGTGATTATAGCTACAGTCTATTGCCTTTTCTGCCTCTCAGATGATCCTGAGTTCATCAAACTCCTGTTCCAATTCCTTAACACATTCACTGAGGACATCACGTTGCTTGAATACATGACCAACCTCTCACATTCTACCCTCCATAAAAGTCTCCTGATTAAATTATAACTTCTGTGGCAAAGTCAAACATTTGGAATGTCAGGCTCCAGCATGGCATTACTGGCATTAAGTTAGCATTCCACATTGATGGACCCTGCTCTGCATTCTTTGGGTGAGTGCATGTCAGTTCATTTCAGGGTGTCCTTTTGCAGCACTGAGACCCTTGTAGCACCCCAAAGAAGAAGCATTAATTGTTAATTTTCCTGACACATTACCTATAATAGTCCCTAGTTAATTATTGCACATTTTGGCTTAAAATATGGTGCAAAGGCCATGTATGCTGGGTGGATGATTGGAAAATCTAGATTGCATAATGTTTAAAGAATCTACACTGATAATAGATAAAACTTCTGTTAATCGAACATAGCTGCAATCTCATTGATTTCTTATTTTATTGCTATTTTTTATTCTATACATTAGACCAATGTTAAATCTTCCAGTTAATTTGAAATTAGAGTTAATAGATACATAGCACAATTTAGGACCTTCAGCTCACAATGTTGGGCCAACCTATATAAACTTACTCCACATGTAATCTAACTCTTCCCTCCCTCACAGTCAGAGGTGGATTAACTGCCACCCAGGCCCTAGGCTGAGCTTTAGTAAAGCCCCCACTAGGGTTAGTGTCATGGGGTCAATGCCTCCCCCAATGAGTTATTGTGCTTCCTCCACCCACTCACCCACAGCAATAGCGTCATCGAAGCAACTACACATTTTATTATGTTTTTGATTCCTGTCTCAAATTTAATGTCTCCATCAATGCAAAAGATGTTTGAAGTTCAAATTACTTCATCATTATTCAACCCCAAACCGTTTTGCAATACCAGATTAAAATTTAGAAATGCATGTGTTTGCTTTGTGCCCTTGTATTTTTTTACTTTTTTTACTTTGTAGTTACACAACATCATAACCTGTACCACAGGGTTGCAAAGTAACTGATCATGCTGGTAAACAGCGACAATAAATCACATCTGATCAAAAACACACGTACTTCTGTTCACACACTGATTGGAATTGAGACATTTAGTTTGGCCTCAGTTCAATCTGATAATGCAGCTCAACGATCATTTTAGCAGATGATTTTGCTACCTTTATATAACGGCAGAATTTTTTTCAGAATTGGTAATTACAACTTGAACAATAGGTGTTTTTATTTCCACACAATAATGCATATCTCCATGGAGGTTATCACCTATGGTTAGATGAAATGTTCACTCAACAATTATGAAAGTTTCTAGCAAAAATTTGGCACTCTCCTCCCCATTATTTCTTCATTTATGACTTCAAATTAAAAAGTGAAAATAATCAGATGAAAATTACATTTTATTACAAGTGCATTGGATATAGGCTTCACTAAAATCCACACTAATTTGTATGAATTAGATTTATTTTGATATTGAATTCAATCAGTGGTTGCTTTGTGACTGTCAAAGATTGCTTTGTTTTTCAGCCTTTAATTGCCCTTAATTTAATTTCTGAGGAGGCTGACAGGGAACACCACATCAATAATCCACTACCCCTTCCAGAGAATACATTTGCAGGGCACTTTCATTTGCGTGCGCAAAGAGGAACCCAAACATGTTCGAGTTCTTGGCCCATGTATTAAGAGTGGATTTTATCTTATATTTATTTCAAAGAGGCACAATACATGAAGGACAATTCAGATCAAGCATTTTTATTAACATTAGTTTTCCATTACTCCCACACCCAGGCAACAGTATTTGAATATAAAATAAAATTTACTGAAGTGTCTGGGTTATTTATACTTAACCTGTGTTATGATTACAATTGCTGGAATTAATGCTATAATGACATTTGGGTACATAGTTACAGAAAGAAGGCAGGCAAATGCTGGCATGTACAACTTCACCAAGTTTTTGCTGTGAAAGCTCTGTCGCTCCATGGCTAAATATCATGTCACTACAGGTGCACACCAATCATATGACAGAAGAACATCATTGCATCGTCAATGGGCAGTTAAAAAGATCCTTCAGATAAACCTGTTACCAGTCCAACAAATGATGGGATCAAAATCGAGTACACAGTCCATTCCATTTTTAAAAATGTTTATGCTTTCATAGATATTAGCCTTTGCTGTTATTTGTATAGGTATGTATCAATATCTCCTACACCGACCTCGCCCCCACTTGTTTTTTTTTAATTTCAGTGAATAGGTGAAAGCCAATTAACTGGAGCATTGAAATCTACATGTTGTTGCAATTCTAAAATATTTTTACTATCATGACTTAGTTCCCTTTGGCATCGTTAAAGTAACATTTCTATTGTCGTACCTCTTATTTCTACTGTTGTTGGACAGGTCCCTTTACCTTCTGGCCCCTAGGCTTCAGCCTACTCAGCCTAATGGTTAATCTACCACTGTTGACAGTTCGTAACCCCCAATTTTTCTTTCATCCTCATTATGTGGTAATGTCTAATTTTGTAATTGTATGAAATAGCTTTGTCAACATTTTAGGCAAATGCATTATCCTATATATTTGAAATAAGATTTAACATGCAATCATTTTATAATATAAAATCTAGAAAACAAATATGGAAGATGGAATATTACAGCTCAGTATGGCCCCTGTGCCCCACGATGTTGTGCCAACCTGTGTAAATCTATCCACAACAATCTGACCGTTACTCTCTCACAGCCTATAATCCTTCATTTTTCTTACATCCATGTGTCTAAGGGTCTTTTAAATGTGCCTGTTGCATCATCTTCTACCAACACCCTGCACCTGCACCCTCTGAGTATAATACCTTCTTATATTCATCTTCTATGTGCTCTGAGTGTATGGACTTGAAGTTCTCAATACTACCCTGAATGCTCCAGTTATGGGCCGTAGATTCTCATAAATCTATGGTGATATTACAATTCTGCAAGAAGCATTGAGAACTGTATCCGAGTTATAGAGTGCACATTTCAGCAATCAGTTGTCAGGAAAGCAAATACCTTGGCTTGCCTTCTGAAGCCAATAAAGAGTGATCACAACATTAATGTTGAGGATCTTGGCCTGGAAACTGATACTGAACTGATCCTACCAATGGAATTAGAAGATTTTGCAGAGAAGACACAAATATCCTTGAGGTCCTTGCTGTAGGTAAATCTATGTCCCAGATACATGCAGAGATTGGGTATCACAACTGCTCAGTAGACTATGAACTTTGTGTCAAACATGACGTCTTGAGTTTCAGATACACTTTTCCTCTGCTAGCCAATGCACTCAAGGAATTGTTAAATTTGATAATTGATGTCAGCCTTCATTCAGAGATACCTCCAAAGACTTGTGAAGTGGTCCATGTCTTCCAGCTCTCATGAACATTTATTGTAGGGATGTTGTGCTAATTAAACAGGTTGGTAGATGATTTGCATATGTTTAGTGTCAGCATCATTCTTTAATTTGATTCAATGAACAATCTAATAATGACACAGAGTTCACCCACTGCACTGCAGCTCAGACTGAAGTTGGAGTGATCTTGGTTCTGGCTCAAAATAGTGAAGGTTAAATATATTTCCCTGTGCTTGCAAATTAGTTCCACTCAATTTGAAGGCTTGTTGGTAATAGTCAAATCAAATCAACTTTATTTATCGTTCATACCATGCTCGCATGGTAAAGATGAGATAACAAGGACCAAGGAACATATTTACATAATTATAAGTTAGAACAGAAGTTAAACACCTTAAGATATTAAAATGTATACAGTAACAGTCTACGGTACCCTATCCACAAATGTTCTGGGAATTCAGGAGTATGAGAAAAAAAAACTGTTGACCAATCTGGATGTAAGGGCCCGAATGCTGCAGTACCTCCTACCAGATGGGAGAAGGGAGAATAGGTTACATGAGGGGTGTGTGGAGTCCTTCAGAATGTTTATTGCCTTTTGCCTGGATCGAGGGTTGTAAATGTCCTTCATAGTAGGAAGAGAGCCCCCATTTATCTTTTCTGCTGAGTTCACTATTCTCTGCAGGGGCTTGCAGACCAAGGTGGTACAGCTTCCAAACCAGATGGTGATGCAGTTGCACAGGATGCTTTCAATACATCCTCTGTAGAATGTAGTGAGGATGGCGGATGGGAGATTAATTTTCCTCAGCCTTCGCAGGAAGTAGAGGCGCTGCTGGGCTTTCTTGGCTCTGGAGCTGGTGTTAAGGGACCAGGTGAGATTCTCCACCAAGTCCATTCCAAGGAACTTGATACTCATTTTTTCTAAAAAAAATTATTTTTTCACACTATGAACCATATTAACCAAAATACACACAACCATTTCCCTCTTGAATATACACAGAGTCATTTTCTCCCCTTTTCCCCCTCCCTTCCCTCCCTCCTTCCCACCCCCCTCCCTATCCACTCAACATTCAACATATACAATACATTAAACCCATTAAACAATGTCATCACACAATGAAAATAAACAAGAAATTTGTGTCATCTCCTTTTACACACTGGGGCAGTTAATTTTGTCGTCTTCTCATTCTGTCATTTTAGGGAATGGAGGTACACGGTAGACCCTTTCTGTTGTGTTCCATGTACGGTTCCTAAATTTGTTCGAATACTGTGACGTTATTTCTTAAATTATATGTTATTTTTTCCAATGGAATACATTTATTCATTTCTATGTACCATTGCTGTACTCTTAGGCTCTCTTCTGATTTCCAGGTTGACATTATACATTTTTTTACTACAGCTAAGACCATCATAATAAATCTTTTTTGTGCTTCATCCAAATCGAGGCCTAATTCTTTACTTCTTATATTATTTAGAAGAAAGATCTTTGGATTTTTTGGTATGTTGCTTTTTGTGATTTTATTTAATAGCTGATTTAGATCTTCCCAAAACTTTTCCACTTTTTCACATGCCCAAATTGCATGTGCTGTTGTTCCCATTTCCTTCTTACAGCGAAAGCATCTGTCTGATACTGTTGGGTCCCATTTATTTCACTTTTGGGGCGAGATATATAACCTGTGTAACCAATTATATTGTATCATGCGTAACCTCATGTTTATTGTATTTCTCATAGTTCCGGAGCATAGCTTTTCCCATTTTTCATTTTTTATCTTTATGTTTAGATCTTGACCCACTTTTGTTTGGTTTACAGCTTATTTCATCGTTCTCTTTCTCTTGCAGTTTGATGTAAATGTTTGTTATAAATCTTTTAATTATCATTGTGTCTGTAATCACATATTCAAAGCTGCTTCCTTCTGGTAACCTCAGCTTGCTTCCCAATTTGTCCTTCAAGTAGGTGGTATGCAAACATTGTACCGTGAGTTATACCATATTTGTACTTCATTTGTTCAAAATAAATTATATCCCAAAAAACAATTTTCTATTCTTTTAATTCCTTTTCTCTTCCATTCTCTAAAGGAAAGGTTATCTATTGTGAAAGGAATTAGTTGATTTTGCGTCAATAATAATTTTGGTAGTTGGTAATTTGCTTTTTTCCTTTCTACATCAATCTTCTTCCAAATGTTGAGCAGATGGTGCTGTACTGGTGAACTCCTATGTTGCACCAGCTTTTCATCCCACTTATATAGTATATGTTCTGGTACCTTCTCCCCTATTTTATCCAGCTCTAACCTGGTCCAATCTGGTTTTTCCCTTGTTTGATAAAAATCTGATAGATATTTTAATTGTGCTGCTCTATAATAATTCTGAAAGTTTGGTAGCTGTCAGCCCCCTTGTTTGCACCATTCTGTTAATTTATCTAGCGCTATCCTCGGTTTCCCCCCTTTCTGTAAGAATTTCCTTATTATTTTCTTTAGCTCATTGAAGAATTTCTCTGTTAAGGGAATTGGTAATGATTGAAATAGCTATTGTATCCTTGGGAAGATATGCAATTTACCCTCCCTATCAGTGTTAGTGGTAAATCTTTCCAACGTTCTAAGACATCTTGTAATTTCTTCAGGAACTTGATACTCTTGATGACCTCAATGGTTGAGCCATCATTGGTCAGCAAACCATGGTCCCCCAGGGGTCTCCTGAAGTCAACAACCATCTCTTCTTTTTTTTTAACACTCAGATACAGGTTTGTTGTCTCTGCACCACTTCATCTCTGTCTGTTGACATATCATTCTTACTGATCAGGCCCACCACGGTTGTGCCATCAACAAATTTGATGATATGGTTCAAGCTGCACAGTTGTGGGTCAGCAGAGTGAAAAGCAGTGGACTAAGCACATAGCCTGGGGGGGGGGGAAGGGGGCCTGTGCTTAGAGTAATGGTCTTGGAGGTGCTGTTACCAATCCGGACTGCTTGGAGTCTCCCCAACAGGAAGTCGAGAATCCACTTGCAGGAGGGAGGTGTTTAGATCCAGCAGGCGCAACTTTCTTATCAGGTTCTGGCAGATAGTGTAGTCTTGTGTTTGGTGATGTCTAGGATGCCTTTCCACATATGTCGTGTGTCTTTGCTGTCCAGGAAATGATTGTGAATGCACTGGGCATGTGCACACTTTGCCTCTCTAATGGCCTTAGACAGCTTGGCTTCTGCAATAGCTATGGATACCTTGTCATTCGCTCTGTAAGCAGTATCTCAGTTCCTGATCACGTGCACCTCTGCTGTCACCCATAGCTTCTGATTGGAGTGGGTTGTGAGGGGCTTGGGCACAGTGACACTTAGCTGGTCACTGATGCCATATTCTCCTCCAGATTGGTGCAGTTGCCACTGGTTGTTGCTTCCTTGAACATGTTCCAGACAGTGCGCTCAAAGCAGTCTTGAGTGCTTGAATGGCCCCTACTGGCCAGGTTTTAACCTGCTTCTGAACTGGTCTGGAGTGTCTGACGAGCAGTCTGTATGCTGGGATTAGCATTACAGAGATGTGGTCAGAGTATCCGAGATGGGGGTGGGGCTCTGCCTGATATATATTGTAAATGTTTGTATACTCAAGGTCCAGCGTGTTCACTCCTCTCATAGCAAAGACCACTTACTGATGGAATTTAGGTAGCCCTGACTTGAGGGTTGCCTGGTTGAAATCCCCAGCGATAATGATCAGTCTGTCGGGGTGTGCGATCTGCAGAAATGAGGTGCAACATTGGGCTAGAAAGGCTGAGAAAAGAATTGGGTCCATGATGTAAACTGGTTGACATCTATCTGTTGAAATTGGGTCTACTTCAGATTGCTTAAGATCACTGCTTCCATGCCAAGCTTATTCCATTTCCTCACTTGTCATCACTCATCATCATTAGTACATTCATTATTTTACTACATAGCTTAATGTGACCAATGTACAAATTAAAATGTCATTGAACTGAAAATCAATTGAATTTGTCCATTTTGAAGTTCCATTCCCACTTCACCTACTCCTTATGTCTTTGCACTGGGGTCCAGAACCATAAGCAGATATGAAGCAAGAGAATTACAGCCAATTTTCACAATCAGTCATGCAAATTAAAATAAAAGCTGTATATCAATTTAACTAATCAGAAATGCTAATAAAAATCTCAAATTTTGCATTGTTAATATAAAACACAAATCTTCATAAGCATTGTTTTTTTGAGTCAGGAATTGGGACTAGAATCAGAGGTCTTAAGGAAGCAAAAATATTCAATACCTTGCATACCCATTGGTTGTCCTTTGGAATATAATAATTAATAGGAAATACAAGAGCCAGGTGGTTTTTAATAAGTAACAACACACAGTAATGGACAACTATCCTTCTTTATAACGTGTGTGGAGTGGTTGCTGATCCGAAATACAATCTGGCTCCTCTTTCCACAGATATTGCTTCACTGACTCAGTTCTTCTAGCATTTCCTTTTTTCCCCACAAATAATAACTGGATGAATGATCAAATAACATGTTTCAGCTAATGATTGATGAATAAAGCCCCAATAATTCCCATATTATTGATCAACCATTGCAATGGAAATTGGAGCATAGACTTGGCAAACAAAACTTTGTTTAAACATCTTGTACAATTTTCAGAATCTCCAAAAGTGCTACACTTCCCTAGTGTTAGATTGAAGTGCCACATTAGGTATTGTATATTTGGAGTCATGTTCAAACCTCACAACCAATTGATGCAGAGGCAAGACTGGTGGTGGGTTTAGACATAAAATTCCAGAGTACACTGTGATAGAAAGAAAAGGAGCATGCCAGTTGGATATGGACCTGAAAAAACAAAAGTTTACACATAAAGCACCTTATACATCCCCAAGATATCCTGAAGCATTCTCTAGTGAATTATATACTTTTGAATTGTAGTCATTGGTATAGAGGAAAATTTCCAGTGGTACAAGGAGCAATATCAGGAATAATTATACTCAAAGAAGAACAACAAAAAGAATTTCCCAGGCCTTTTTCAAAATAGCACCATGGAGTCTTTTACATCTACCTGACAAGGCCTCACTTTAATTTTTGTATTCCAGTGCTCAGTCTTTATCTCAGCACAAAATTGTACATATGCAAACACACTGTATATATACACACATGTTATATATATGGTAATCTATGACAATGTTCTCCTTTGGAATGGACACCCTAGTTGTAACAGTGTAAGGGCATCATCGTTTTACTAATGGGAAATACATTTGAGTCTGGTAACAGTGGTAAAGAAATTGTCCTTGTATTTGGAGTGTATGTTTTCCAACTCAGATTATCTCCAGCTCAACGTGAAAAGAGAGAGGAGAGTGTGACCAGGATACTTTATCTGAATGCCCGCAGTATTAAAAATAAGGTTAGTGAACTTGAGGCGCAAATCGGTACCCATGCCTATGATTTGGTAGCCATTAAGGAAACATGGTTACAAGGTGATCCTAAATGGGAATTAAACTTTCAAGGGTATCAGGTGGTGCAAAGAGATAGACGGGATGGTAAGGGAGGTGGAGTTGCACTCTTAATCAAAGATGAGCTCCAGGCAGTAGTGAGGGATGATATAAGATCTAAAGAGCATAATGTTGAGTCCATTTGGGTAGAGATAAAGAATAACAAAGGAAAAAAATTATTGGTGGGTGTTATCTATCGCCCACCAAATAACAATAGTTTTGTGGCACAGGAAATAAATAGAGAGATAAGTGAAGCATGTAATAATGATATGGCAGTCGTCATGGGGGACTTTAACTTCCACATAGATTGGGAAAATCAAGTTGGTCGTGGGAGTCTGGAAGAGGACTTCATAGAATGCATCCACGATAACTTTCTTGAGCAGCATGTTAAGGAATCCACAAGAGAAAATGCTCTCCTGGATCTCGTGTTGTGCAATGAGATAGGTAGAGTAAATGATGTAATAGTCAGAGACAATCTGGGAAATAGCGATCATAGTATGATTGAATTTCTCATTCAGATGGAAGGGGAAATAGTTAGATCTAAAACTAATATATTATGCTTAAACAGGGGTGACTACCATAGGATGAGGGAGGAATTGGGCAGAGTGGACTGGGAGCACAGGCTAATTGATGTAACAGTTGAGGAACAGTGGAAGATTTTCAAAGAAATATTTTGTAATGCTCAACAAAAATATATTCCGGTCAGGAAAAAGGGCAGCAAGGGAGGGAAAAATCAACTGTGGTTAACAAAGGAAATAAAGGAGAGTATAAAAATTGAAGGTGTAGGTGTACAAAGCTGCAAAGAGCAGTGGGAAACTGGAAGATTGGGAAAACTTTAAGAGACAACAAGGGGATACAAAGTGGGTAATAAGAAATGGGAAAAAGGATTATGAAAGTAAATTGGCACAAAATATAAAAACAGAAAGCAAAAAATTTTATAAATATATAAAATGGAAGAGGGTGGCCAGAGTTAACATAGGACCCTTGGAGGATGAGAAAGGAAAACTGGTAGCAAAAAATGAGGAAATGGCCGAGGCATTAAACAAATATTTTGTGTCAGTCTTCACGGTGGAAGACACGTCCAGCATGCCCAAGTGCGGAGTTAAGGATGCGAATGTTGGGGAGGGCCTTGATAAAACAGTTGTTACAAAGGAAGTTGTGATGGAGAAACTAATGGGACTAAAGCCAGACAAATCACCAGGTCCTGATGATATGCATCCAAGGGTTCTGAAGGAAATGGCAGAAGTTATAAATGGCATTGGTCATATACCAAGATTCCTTGGATTCTGGGTAGGTCCCGGCAGACTGGAAGACAGCAAATGTCATGCCACTTTTTAAGAAGGAATGTAGGCAGAAGACTGGAAATTATCGGCCAATTAGCTTGACGTCTGTAGTTGGAAAAATGCTTGAAGCCGTCATTAAAAATGAAATAGTGAAACTTTTGGAACGTAAGGGTTCAATTAGGCAGACACAGCATGGTTTTAGAAAGGGAAGATCTTGTTTGACAAACTAGTTAGGATTCTTTGAGGATATAATGGGTGCGGTGGCTAGAGGGGAACAGGTTGATGTTGTGTATTTGGATTTCCAGAAAGCGTTTGATAAGGCACCTCACAAGAGACTTATCAGTAAGTTACAGGAAAGTGGAGTCCGGGGAAGTATATTGGCCTGGAATGAAAATTGGTTGTCTGACAGGAGGCAGAGAGTCGGGATAAATGGGAGTTTTTCAGGTTGGCAGAGAGTGGTAAGTGGGGTGCTGCATGGGTCAGTGTTAGGCCTACAACTTCATCATTTACATTGATGACTTGGAGGAGGGGACAAAATGTGGTGTAGCCAAGTCTGCGGATGACACCAAATTGAGTGGAAGAGCAAGTTGTAATGAGGATGTGGAGAGTCTGCAGAGGGATATAGTTAAGCTGGATGAGTGGACAAAGGTCTGGCAGGTGGAGTACAATGTAAGTAAGTGTGAGGTTATCCACTTTGGCAAAAAAAATAAAAGAGCTGAATATTATTTAAAGGGTGAAAAACTACAGCATGCTGTTGTGCAGAAGGACTTGGGAGTGCTTGTGCATGAATCGCAAAAAGTTAGGTTGCAGGTGCAGCAGGTTATTAAGAAGGCAAATGGAATGTTGGCCTTCATCGCTAGAGGAATTGAATTCAGGAGTAGGGAGGTAATGTTACAACTCTATAAGGTACTGGTGAGACCGCACCTGGAGTACTGTGTCCAGTTCTGGTCTCCATATTTGAGGAAGGATATACTGGCTTTGGAGACGGTCCAGAGGAGGTTTACTAGGTTGATCCCTGGGATGAAGGGGTTGACTTATGATGAAAGATTAAATCGTCTAGGATTGTATTCGCTCGAGTTCAGAAGAATGAGAGGAGATCTTATAGAAACATATAGGATTATGAAGGGTATGGATAGGATAGATGTAGGAAGGTTTTTTGAGCTGGCCGGGGAAACTAAAATGAGAGGACACAGTCTCAAGATTCGGGGGAGTAGATTTAGGACAGAGATGAGGAAAAATAGTTTTTCCCAGAGAGTAGTGAATGTTTGGAATTCTCTAACCAGGGACGTGGTTGAGGCTGCCTCATTAAACATATTTAAAATTCAGTTAGATACATTTTTACATGATAGAGGAATTAGAGGATATGGGGAGAAGGCAAGTAGGTGGAGTTAGGTCATAAATTAGATCAGCCATGATCATATTGAATGGCGGAGCAGGCTCGATGGGCCATTTTTGGCCTACTCCTGTTCCTACTTCCTATGTTCCTATAAGATGGGCCATTTAATAGGTTGGCTGCTTTCCAAAAGCACTGGGAAATGCAGATTGAGTCAGTAGAGGGGCAGAGTAAATCCCATACCAATCTGTGATGCATCCAGACAGGATATTTCCTATGGTGCATCTATAAAATATTGGGAAGAGACATTGAAGATATGTTGAATCTCCTCACATTTCTGTGGAAGTAGAGTTGTTGGTGCGCTTTGTTGGCCAGATCATCAATGTAGTTGGACGAGGACAGATTGATGGTGATAGTTGCTTTAAAAAATATAAAATGCTCCATCAACTTCATTTCATCACTATTGATACAAAAGGGTGAGTATTACATCCTATATCCTGAGGGCCAACTCCTTCACTTTGCTGACATTAAGGGAGAGGTTGTCGTGACACCATGCCATTACATTCTTTATTTCCTGAATTCTTTCTTCGAACAATGATGGTGTTTCTGCAAAAAGAGAGGCTCTTGAGATCAGGACAGCTAGAAGGTGGTCACAGGAGGCTGAAAAACGGTTACAGGACTTCCTTGAGTCAGTGGATTGGGCAGTGTTCAAGGACTCAATTGAGAATCTGAACAATTGCACTAGGGCTGTTACACACTTTGTCAAAACAGCTGTGGATGAGTGTGTCCCCACTAAATCGTTCAGGGTTTTCCCCAACCAGAAGCTCTGGATGAATAATGAAATCTGGAACCTACTGAGAACCAGATCACATGCATTTAAGTCAGGAGATCCAGATGAATACAGAAGGTGCAGGTATGACCTATGAAAAGCCAAGTCCTGGGCAAAGTAGAGATTCTGGATGAACATGTAAACTACAAGCGACAACCAGCAGCTAGGGCAGGGCCTAAATGCCATTACTTGTTACAAAACCAAACAGAAAAGCTTTGCTCCCAGAGGAACTCAATGCCTTCTACGTTCGATTTGACCACAGTAAAGTAAAGAACCACCCCTCCGCACCCCAAATCCCCTGTTGATCCCATCCTGTCTGTATCTGAGGATGATGTACGTGCTGCCTTCAGGAGAGTGAATCCAAGGAAAGCATCCAGCCCAGATGGAGTACCCAGCCGAGTATTAAAAATCTGTGCTGACCAACTTACCAATGTATTCATGAATATCTAAACTATCTCACTCCAGCAAGAATGCATAACTGCCTTATTGACTATTGACCAGTAGCACTTACATCAACAGTGATGAAGTATTCTGAAAGGCTGGTGTTGAAGCATATCAACTCTTGTCTGAGCGGCAACATGGCTATTTTCTAGTTTGCCTATCATAGTAACATGCAGATACCATCTCACTGGCTCTATGCAAAGCCCTGGAACACCTGGACACTAAAGATGCATTCATCAGGATGCTCTTTATCAACTACAGTTTGGCATTTAACACCATCATCCCCTCGATACTGATCAGCAAACTCCAAGACCTGGCAATCAACAGCCGACTGTGTAATTGTATCATGGATTTCCTCACCTCCAGACCACAATTAGTGAGGATTAGTAAGAACATCTCCTCCACAATCTCCATCATACCAGAGCACCACAGGGCTCCATTCTTATCCCCCTGCTCAACTTACTTCACACCTATGGCTGCGTGACTTGGTACGACAATAATACCATCTACAAATTTTCCAACGATACCACGGAAGTGGGTTGAATAAAGAAAGGTGATGAGTCAACATACAGGATGGAGATTGAAAACTTAGCTGAATGGGACACCAACAACAACCTTGCACTCAATGTCACCAAAACTAAGGAGGTGATTGTTGACATCAGGAAGGGAAAGCCAGAGATATACAATCCAGTGATCATTGGGGAATCAGAGGTGGAGAGGGTAAGCAAATTTAAGTCCTTGGGAGTCACTATCTTGGAGGATCTTTCCTGGACCCAACACACTAATGGCATCATGAAAAAAGCACAACATCAACTCTATTTCCTCAGGAGTTTGCAGAGGTTTGATATGACATCAGAAATTGGTAAATTTCTATAGATGTGTGCTGACCGGCTACATCAAGAGTCTGGTATGGGGACACCAATACCCCTGAGTGTAAAGCCCTCCAAAAGGTAATGGACAACTCCCATGGCATCACAGGCAAAACCCTCCCTACTACTGAGAACATCTACAGGGAACACTGCCATTGGAGAGAAGCAGCAATTATCAAGGATCCACACCACTCAGCACATGCTCTGTTCTCACTGCTGGCATCAGGAAAGAGGTGTAGGTGCCACAAGGTTTGCATCACCAGGTTCAGGAACAAATGCTACCCCTCTACCCTCAGACTCCTTAACAACTCATTTATGGAGTCTTGTGCACTTTATTGATTTTTTTTCTTCTCTCTATATTGCCCAGTCAGTTTGTTTACATTAGTTATCTGTTTACAGTTCTGTATTTGTTTACATATATATGCTGAGCACAGTTTTTTTGCACTACCAAATGCATGGTAATTCTGCCTCACCCACACAAAAAAAAAGAATCTAAGGGTTGCATGTGATGTCATGTATGTACTCTGACAATAAACTTGAATCTGGAAAAAATTCTGATATTTGTAAATTCAATTAGAGCAGTATTTGAGGACATATTCATGAGTGTATAAGGGCTTTAACAAAGGGCTAAGTACGAGCCGTTGCAGGGCATTGATGTTAAAAATGATCATGGAGGAGGTGTTGTCATGAATATGCATCGATTGCACACTGCTGGTCAGGTAGATGAGGTTCCATTTACAGAGATGGATGCTGAGATTTTAAAAATTCATCATGTCGTTTTCAACATGTCGTATGAAATTTTCTGAGAATGCTTTATAATGTGTAGGTACAGAAAATAATAATTTAAATACTTCAACCATTTGCTGCCTGGGCCTGTCAAAAATTGTTGCATAGTCTTTTTCCACTTTGTGAATAGTTTCGTCACACTATCTGTAGTGGTTCAACAAAGTGACTCACCAGCATCTGATAATGGGGGTAGCTATCAGAGGTTTGGCACTCTCAATCCTGAGCCCACAATAGGAAACTATCCACAATAGCAAAGGGTAATCTTAGTCAAATGGGTTAGAGAATAACTATGCTGCAGAATTTAAAGAGTGCCACACTAATGCAGCAGGGGGAGCCTTCCTGAAGTTCGGACAGAGATATATCCATAGGAAAAAGATGAAAATTTGCTGAGAATCTGACTTGGACTGTTTGATCCTGGCACATATCCATTTTTCACACTCTTGATGCAAATCTGATAGAGGATGACCAAAACACCCAAAAGACATTGCCAATAATCCATTCCTCCGTCAGCATAGCACTCAGGCTAAATTGTGTCTCCCTGAAGCAGAATTTGTTTTACCATCTTTAAGTCAATGTAATACAATTAATTCTGCTTCAAGAATCCTGTTCCCAACAACGAGGCAAAGAACAAGACATAGAGAAAAAGGAATGTAAGTTGTGACACAAAATTTTTAAAAAGACAACAGGTGTAGAAGCTTTGAAGAATAAAGGACAATAAAAGCTTTTACAAATATTACCTCAAAAAGAATGGCTAAACGTGATTCCTCGATGACAGGTATACAATAAATGTGATTGGATATCAAGAGATGGGAGAATTAATCAACAGTTGCTTTTCAGTCTGTCTTCAGAATGGATCATCAGAATCAGAATTAATTGTCATGAACAAGTCACAAAATTCAGTGTTTTGCTGCAAAATTACAGTACATATATTCATAACATGAACCATCTTACAACAATAATATATAATATATGAAAATTAAATTAAAATAGTAGTGAACAAGAAGTAAGGCAGTGTCTTTGGTTCATTAATCAGTCAGGAATCTGATGGCAGCAAGAAGCTGTCTCCTTTGCCACTGAGTGGTCGTCTTTAGGCTCCTGAACCTCCTTCCCAATGATAGCAGAGTGAAGAGGGCATGGCCTAGGTGGTGGGGGTCTTTGAGGATAGAGACTGCTTTTGTAAGACACTGACTCATGTAGATTTCCTTGATGGAGTGAAGTCTTGTGTCTCTGATATTGCAGGCCGAGTTAACAACCCCCTGGGGTTTTTTCTTGTCCTGAAAGTTGGCGCCTCCATACCAGACAGTGATGTAACCAGCCAGAATGCTCTCCATGGTACACCTGTAGAAGTTTTAGAGAGTGTTTGGTAACATACTGAATCTCCTCAAGCACCTCACAAAGTTTAGCCACCGTTGTTTCATCTTGTATTCGTATGTGTGAGTTCTTAAACAACATATGGATGAAGGAAAAGGTTCTTTACTTTAAAGTTGTTGTAAACAGCACCATGAGGCATGCCATGAGACTGCAAGTCTCCATTGCAGATCTGAAAACTGTGTGCCCGCCCCCTGCTGGCAGCCCAGTCTAATCAAACAGTAAGGCATTGCAAGTTGCATTGCAATCATTACAGCTGACCATCCTTCTTTGTGATTGCATCAACATGGAGACTCCAGCACAGATCCTCGGAGATGTTGACATCCAGGAATTTGAAGTTCTTGACCCTCTCTACTGAGCCCTCAATGAGGACTGAATTGTGTTCCCCTGACTCCTTCCTGAAGTCCACAATCATCTCCTTGATTTTGCTAACTTTGAGCACAAGGTTGTAGATGTGACACCACTCAACGAACTGATCTATCTCCCTCCTGTATGCTTCCTCACTGCCATTTGTGATTCTGCCGACAACTATGGTGTCATCGGCAAACTTGTAGATAGCATTGAAATTATGCTTGGCCACATAATCATGAGTGTATAATGAGCGGAGCAGTGGGCTAAACACACATCCTTGCGGTGCACCTGTGTTGATAATCAGTGGGGAGAAAACGTTGCTTCCAATTTGTATTGACTGGTCTTCCAATGAGAAAGTCAAGGATCTAGTTGCCGGGGGGTGGGGAGAGGAGGGGGATACAGAGACCTAGAGATTTAGATTCTTGACCAGCACTGAGGGAATAATGGTATTGAAGGCTGAGCTGTAGTCGATGAAGAGCAGCCCTATGTATGAATTGCTGTTTTCAAGGAGTTCCAAAGCTAAGCGGAGAGCCAATGATACTGCAACTGCTGTGTAGCGATGGTGATGACAGGTGAATTGCAGTGGGTCCAGATCTCTACTTGGGTATGTGTTAATTCTGGACATGACAAAGACAAAGCATAAATAAAATCAATGTGTTACCTTAGAATGAAATCTTGATTATTCTAGAGCATTGTCAGGAAACATTCCTTCATACAATATGTAATGGAAATCCAAAAATTTCTACCACAAATGGTGCATTAATTAGAAGATTCAAACATTGTTTTGTGAGGCTTTCAAAGATTGCGCAAGCAAATTATGTAATTGGGGTTCATTTAAGTCATGTTCAAATTGACCGAGGACATTTTGAAGGGCTGATTGTTCTGTTCTTGTGATCTTATATTTGTTTTATCTCACTACATTAAAGAAAAAGTATTGTACAAAGGGAAATTATTTTTAATATATGTATCTTTATATTCCTTCCAGCGCATGATGTACACCACATAAGTTTTACAGTTTATTGCAATGATACTGCACACTGTAAATTCAGCATTGGTATTAGACTCTAGCAGAAGCTAAATCCTGGATCTATTTTCCCTTCAGTGATGAGATTACCGTGTAGCATTAAAGTGTATTAAACCTCTCTGTAAACTTGTTGAAAGTTAAAACAAAATGTAATGAACAAATAATATTGTTAATTGATGTATTATTTTGAAAATTGAAAAGTTATAAAGCAGCAGGACCCATTAAGGAATATAACTGTATGTAATATACACCACTACCAAGAAGTATAAAGAATTGTCTGCCCTTCTTTGGGAGGATTCATCACTAAAATGGCTTATTTACCAAATTCCTCAGGTATTTCAGGCAGAGAGATAACAATTTGCCATCAAAAGACCTGAGTGGTTAAAAAAAACCAGACCCGATGGGCCGAACTACATGGTTTATTGGTAAAGAATGAATGGGAGAATGAGAATCTACTGGTATTTTAATTAAATTATTCCAATACTGGAATGTTTTAATTCATTCTCAGGATGTGTCACGAGATAAGATGGCATATGTGAAGAACATCAGAAAGATAGGATCAGAAATTTGCCACTCCTCCCCTCAAGCCTGCCCTGTCATTTGTTATGACCATGTCTAATCTTATCCAGGCTTCATATCCTCAAATGTCCCAGTTCCCCAGTCTTTCAAAAAAATTTAGCTGCTTGCTTTTGAATTAACCCCAATCATCTAAGTTCCACAAACATTTGGAGTAGAGATCTCCAGAGATTCACCACCCTATGTGAGAAAATGTTTTTATGCACCTCAATTTTAAATAACTGCCCTTGACTTTGATTTTGAATTCTCCCATACATGGAGCATTGCAACATTTAACATGTCAGGACCAATCAGTATCTTCAATGTTTCAATAAGATCTTCTTTCATTCTCCAAAACTTGAAATAAAAACAGATCTTTCGCTGCTCATGATAGGCAGCCATCTTGAATCATATTGGACTGTCCAGTAACACTCTATCTTTCTGGTATTCTCAATATTTTTACCAGTACTGTCAGGCTTTGTTTCTAAGTGGGCACAGGCTAGGCTAAGACGTTCTTCTCTGGAATGTAGGAGGCTGTTTGGAGGGTATTCAAAGGGCAGAGATCAGGGGCAAAGAGAATAGACCCAGTCTTTAGTGAAGGCAAAGGTTAAGATGGGGTGGAGAAAGGAATATCTAAAAGGGACATAATGGGGCAAACCTTTCTGGCTGAACGATGTGGATATATGGAACAAGTTTCCAGAGAAATTGGTGGAAATGTGTGCAATAACAGTTGGATAGGTTCGTGGATAAGAATAGTTTAGTGATAAAGGGGTGATGTACCATCAATAATCACAAAAGGCTGAACTTGTGAAACTATCAGGCTTTTATTAAATAAAGTCTGGAACAACCATCAACCTCAGTTGATCGAAGCAAAGAGAAAGGGGAACCATGCAAGAGGCTATGGGTAGGATTGGTCTCGGGAGGCATGTCTAGCTGGGAGCAGCCAATCATGGTAATACAGTGGTTTACCACATTCAACTCTCCTTTCTAAGAAGACTCTTTTGGGGTAAGAAAAAAAGAGAGGGTGAAACAACTGTACCTATATACATTTCACAGGTTAAGTCTATCAGGGGGTCTCCTCCGTTGCGGTGAACAACATGGCAATGGTTGGAGCACTGCTGTTGTGTCCTAGCAGCTTGTGAGGTTCGTCGAGGAGTGGGGACAGATGGGGTGGTGGGTGAGTGTGGAGCTGGTTCATCGTTGGTGACAACAGTGGCCACGGGAATGGGGTGGTTAGCTGCAGGTTCAGGGACCCCCAAGGTTGAAGTGGGTGGAGGGGGTGTCTGTTGAAAGTCAGTGGTGGTCGGGGAGACCCCAGATAGTGCAAGGTCCTGGATTGAGACCATATCTTTGCGCCCGCCAGGGAATACAACGTAGGCATACAGGGGGTTCTCGTGGAGAAGGCGGACCATCTTGACCAGCAGGTCAGTCTTAGATTGCCTGATGTATTTCCAGTGCAGGGCCGGTCCTGGGGAGATAGCCAGGTGGGCAGCTTATGCTCTGAAGCAGACTTCCTAGGGAAAGCAAACATCCGTTCATGAGGTGTGTTGTTGGTGGCCATACATAAAAATGACCAGACAGAGTGGAGTCCATCTGGGAGGACTTCATGCCATTGGGAGACAGGGAGATCTTGTGATCTCAGTACTAGGAGGATGGTCTTCCATACTGTGGCATTCTCCCTTTCCACTTGCCTGTTACCCCTAGGATTGTAGCTCATGGCCTTAGCCAGCGGGTACTGCCACAGCTCATCACTCATGAATGATGTCAGTTGGTCACTATGGATGAAGCCAGGGTACTCAAAGTGTGTGAAGATATTTCAGAGGGCCTTGATATCTGTGGTCATGATCATGTCTGGGCACGGTATGGCGAAGGGGTAATGGGAGCATTCATCGATAATTGTAAGGAAGTAGATATTCCAATTGGAGGAGGGGAAGGGTCCTTTGAAATCAATGCTGAGGTGCTCGAAGGGGTGGGTAGCCTTGATCAGATGCGCTTTGTCCAGCCAGTAAAGTTAAGGTTTGCAACTTTTTGGGGGAGGGGTGGTGGGAGGGGCCCATCGAATTGCAGAGTAACTTTCTGAAGTTGGCACTGGAAATCCAACCTCAGTAGCAAGGGGGCACAAAGATGTGGAATAACAAACAGTCTGAAGCGTTTGTACACTACGCCTCCAACAGTCAGGGTAGCTGCCATGTATGATTTGAATGTGAGTGATATCCTGTGTTTGGCGGGCGGAACTTTAAGGGAAAGTTGCGTAGTAGTATTGGGGTGGACAAAGCTTTCTGTAGTCTTGCTATTGAATAAACAGTTGATAATGTGCCCATTTACCTGGACATCCATCATGGACCTGGCGAGTTCATGTAGTGCCTCCTTGTTTAGGGTGATGGAGGCCAGTATGGATTCATTGTCCAAGTCTGATGGGTGCTCACGCACCCGAGATGGCTGCCCTCAGCCCCAAGATGGCTAGCCTTGACTCCTCGTGGTAAGATGGCGTTTGGCGCGCAGTCCAAAATGGTGGCCCTTATGACTCGCACATGGTGTTGCTAGTGTGCAGGGAAGATGATATCAGTCACCTTGCCTGGAGTGGTAACTGTCCACATACATCGCTGCTAGATTTCACAGATGGTTTGGACTGGCACTGGCATAATGCCCCTTTTTCTGGCACCTGGAGCGCAATGCATCCTTGGCAGGGTAACATTCCTCGGGTCCTGACTCTGCCTGTAGAAGTAGTACATGGAGAGGTTACCCGCAATGGCAGCCGAGGTCGGATCACTGGAGTAGTGGGACAGTGAACGGGTCTAGTCACTCACAGGGTGGGGTGATGACTCATCCCAGGATAACGGTGCCCGCGGTTACCAAGTGGCTGAATACTCATCTGAGTTTTGGAGGGCCACTTCCAGTGTCTCTGTAAGTTCAACCGCCCTTTGCAGATCGACTACTTTTTGGATCTAATAGTCATTGCCATATGTACCTGGCCCCATATGCATCTTTGATAAGGTCCTCTGCATTCTGGGTTGCCGACACAGCCTTACAGTTGCATGCTCTGCTCAGGATCTGGAGGGCCCACAGGTTCTTGGTATGACTCACCAGATCGCTGTTTTATGGTGGCCAGGATATGCCTGGCATAGACCTCATTAACTTTCCTGTGATACTGAGGATCTCCATAGCTACTTGGTAGGAGCTGGCATCACTGATCAATGGGAACGTTTGGAGCCCGACACGCGAGAGGAGTAGTCTCAGTCAGTTAGCATCTGTGGTGATGGCACCTGTGGCCACCACCAGGAAGTTTTCAAAGCAGCGTAGCCAAAGTATGAACATGTTTGGGGCATCTGGCGACCGAGGGTCAATGTAAGGCTTCTCAGGTTTCAGGTACTGTTCCATGCTTTTTTGAAATTTTTAGTTAATAAAATTGATGTACCATCAATAATTTCAAAAGGTTGAAGTTGTGAAACTATCAGGCTTTTGTTAACTAAAGACTGGAACAACAATCAACTTCATTGACTGATTGAAGCAATGAGAAAGGGGAAGTATGCAAGGGGCTATGGGTAGGATCAGTCTTGGGAAGCGTGTCCAGCCTGCAGCAACAAATCTTGGCATAACAGTGGTTTACTACAAGGGAATAAATGAAGGTAAATGGGACATATTTAGAAAGGCACCCAAGGATCTATACTGTACCACTCTATAAGGCTATTATTTGTTAATACTCTTACAAGCCCAGAGGACCCCAAAAGCCAGCAGCATTGGATATTCACCAAGACAAATGGTTACTCAAACAAAAATTGCTTTTAATTATCTTTAAATATGTAAACAGGATCAAATTTCAACTTATTACTATTAACTTAACTAACCTAACTTAACCCCCTCCTAATTCTAAGTGCACTTGTATGTAATGTGTATGTAAGTTTAGAAAAGTTCTTTGATTCACAGTTCAATCTCACTTCTCATTCCTCCAAGTTTACTGGTTGCAGACATTTCTTATACTGTGCACATAATTTAACATTTATGAAGTTCACCAGGCTTTGGTGCTTGAAAGGTAAATGGTTACCGCTCAGGAAGATTCTTGATGGTTTTCAGAGAGAGAGATATGTTGTTCCTGGACACAAACGGATCCCTTTTAATCAGCCACTTCAGTGCCTTGTTGAAGAAACTTGCCCCATGTTAGGTCTGCTTTGTTCATGAATGAGTGAGACAAACACCAGGCTGAGTCGAAATCAGGGTTCTTTGTTCTTTATTACCGGATTGTAACACTTGCGACTAACAAAGTTAGTCGGAGAATGCATTCTGCCGTTATCAGCAAAATGGTGATTTTTTATACCCTTGGATACATGCTTAGAACATCATCATATCATTACTTGTCCAATGACTAAAACTGTTGCTATCCTTTCCCTGCTAGCTTCCTGCCTCTCAATCCATCAATGTCTCTCTTATCTTGTAAGTACAAGGATGCATTTACATCTTGTTACAGCCCTGTACATTCCCATCTCATGATGTTTTACCTAACAGGAGTACAAGGACACCTCCCCTTCTTGTTACTGCCCTGTACAGGGTAACTCCCTACACATTCCCATCTCATGATGTTTTACCTTACACCCATCAGGGTTTTCCAGGTGGTAACCTCTTTCTTTCAGGTAACCACAGAGTTCCTTTTTGATTCTCTTATTTCAAGTGAAACATTAGACAGCCAATCATCTCCTCTTGCATGAACCACAAGAGCTTTAACCAGACTGAACTAAGCAGTCACAACCCATCTTCCAAATGAGATTTTCCACAAGCTTGCCAGCTTGTCCTGTTCCAGTCCCAGCTGCTGCTGCTGACTGTAAAACTGCAGAACTGAATCCTCCTTCTCTCTCTGAGAAAAGCTCATTTTACACTCTCTGCTTGCAAAACCACATGACCCTCTTAAAACAGCAAGTTCGACTCTAGTCAGCCTGCGGCTCTGATGAATTCTTTCATCTTTTGGCTTTTTGTAAACAACACTCCATTAGTGAAGTTTCTTGGGCACTCTCCAAAGCTTTTGCAAAGGCTGTTGGCCCCGACATGTCTAGCATGATCAGATCTCCAGTATTTTAAATAAGATCTGTTTTAAAGTGTTTGTATGTGACCTACACTAAAAAACCTGCCCAAATTTATCTCCCAAAAACATATCTATAATCTGTCACAATACTACAATACATTTTAATTTACTTTTAAACAGTAGTATTTCAATTAATTAATTGAGTTTAAAAGGTACATGGGATGCCAGGTAAGCATCAAAGGAGGGTGGCCAGCAGAACCAAATGTTTAAAGTTGGAACCTGGGTCAGAGAATGCTGGAACCAGGACTTGGAGGCATCCTTGGGGAATGTGGGGTTGGTGGCGCAGGACAATTATGGAGATTTTGGTGAGTCCTGGGGGATCACTGGAAATGGAGCCCTGGTGAATGCTGGGAAATGCCAGAACCATGGCCCCAGTGAGTGCTGGGGAACTCTGGAACTGGAGCCCCATTGAGTGCTGGGAAAGTAATGGAACTAGAGCTCGGGTGAGTGCTCATTGGGTATTGGAGCAAGGCTCTGGTGTGTGAAAGGAAAGTATGGGGTTTCAACTTGGTTAGTAGTAGGGGAGTATGGGAACAAGAATCTAGGTGAATAGAAATTGCAAACATTGCAGCTGGTCTTGAAATGATGAACAGTATCCAGTAACCAAGTAAACTATTTAGAAGTATTTATGTATTTATTTTATATTATATCTTTATATACATCTGTGATTATTATTATATTGTGTTTATAAGTGTGTGTGCTGTGGGCTGGACAAATACTGTTTTATTTGGTTGTATATAGTTGATAATAAATGATATATAAAGGCAAATTTGTGTCCTGCAAATAGAATATTATTCCTGTAAATGAAAAGATTTGTCATTTATTGTTAAAGAAAACATACAAATTTAACTTTACATCTTTACAGATTTTAAAAAAAAATTTAATTTTTCACCGTGAACCATGTTAATAACAATACATACAAATATTCAGCATTAAAATATACACAGTGGCATTTTCATTTTTCCCCCATCCCCCCCACCCTATAACTTAAAGCAAGAAATGAAAGAGAGAAAGAAGAAAAAATAAATAAACAATAGAAGAACACAAAAGAAAAGAAAGAAAAATAAATTGTGTCATCCAAAATTTCATATTTAATTATTTTCGTGCTCGTATCTTATCACTTTAAGAGCGAGAGGTCTGAAATTGGCGGTTTCTAATATACTCTATGCATGGTTCCCAAATTGGTACAAATAAAGCATATTTGTCTTTTAGATTGTAGATAATTTTTTTCTGATGGAATACACTTGTTCATTTCTGTGTACCATTGTTGTATTTTTAAGGTTGCTTCCATTTTCCAAGTTAATATTATGCACTTTTTTGCTGCTGCAAGCACGATCATAATAATTTTTTTTTGAGCCCTGTCTAATTTTAGTGTGACAGAGTATATAGACATGTTTTGGGGAAATAAATTGAGAAAGGTTTGTTAGAGTAGGTCAAACACTTTAAAACAGATTTGTGATTGCCATTTGAAAGGGGATTCCTTTTTACATTTTGTATAATGGACTTTGTTCATTGGTATCACTTCACTTTTATCAATATTAACCTTGTATCCTGATATCGCCCCATATTCTTTCAATTTTGTTTAAAACCTTTTTATTGATTTATCTGGGTCTGTTAAATATACTATAATATCATCCACAAACAAGCTAATTTAAAATTCTTCCTCTTTTACTTATATTCCCTTTATCATAGATTCCCTTCTTATCAGCTCTGCCAATGGTTCTATAGCCAAAGCAAACAGGGAAGATGATAATGGGCATCCCTGTCTTGTTGACCTACTCAATTTAAAGTGGTCTGAAACATATCCATTTTTTTTACCACTTTTGCCAAAGGACCATTATACAGTGCTGTAATCCAATTATACATTTTTCTGGTAATTTGAATTTAAATTTAAAGTAGTACTTTAAATAGATAATTGTATTCCACCCTATCAAAAACTTTTTCTGCATCAAGAGTTACTGCCACAGTTGATGTTTTATTTATTTGTGCTGTATGGATTAAATGAATAAATTTACGGATATTATCTGCTGCTTTTCTATTTTTAACAAATCCTGTCTGATCTAGCATCACTGATTTAATTTCACAGTCTGTCAATCTATTTGCTAATAATTTTGGTATTAATTTATAATCTGTATTTAGTAAAGATATTGGTCTATATTAAGCTGGTGACAGTGAATCTTTTCCTGTTTTTGGAATTACTGTATTATTGCCGTTTTACATGAGTCAGGCAAATTCTGGGTCTCTTCCATCTGTTTCATTACCTCTAAGAGAGGCAGAATTAATAGATTATTGAATACCTTATAAAACTCTGTAGGGAATCTATCTTCACCTGGTGCTTTATTATTTGGTAATGCCATTAGTGTATTCTGTATTTCTGTAATTGTCAGGGGTTTTTAGTAATTATTTTGATCTTCTAATTAAAATTTTTATCAATGTTTGATAAAAAATTCATCTATTTTGTCATTCTTTTCTGGATTTTCAGTTTGATACAATTGCTTATAAAATTTTTAAGAATTTCCATTAATCTCTAATGGGCAAAGGAGTAAAGGGATATGGGGATAAGGCTGGAAAGGGGTACTGATGGTAGTGATCAGCCATGATCTGTAAAATGGCGGTGCTGGCTCGACGGGCCGAAGGGCCTACTCCAGCTCCTATTATCTATTGTCTATTGTCTATTATCTGTTTATCCTCCTTCCTGGTTCTTGTTGCTTGTTCTGTTTTTAGTTGCATATTTTGTGTGTTTTCTCTCCTAATTCATAATATCTTTGTTTTCATAATGCTTTTCTCCATTTTGTATGTTTGTAATGTTTCATATTTTTTTTTTCTCTGCCAATTCTCGCTTTTTCTTTATATCTTCCCTTCTCATTAAATCTTTCTCTATAGTTACTATCTCCTTTTCCAACTGTCCTATTTCCCAATCATATTCTTTTTTAATCTTGGTCATGTAACTAATTATTTGTCCCCTAATAAAGGCCTTCATTGCATCCCATAATATAAATTTGTGAGTTACTGAATTTGTATTTGTCTCGAAATATATTTTGATTTGTTGTTCTATGTATTCCTGAAAGTCTTGCCTCTTTAACAATATGGGGTTTAGCCTCCATCTATATGTTTTTGGCAGAATATCCTCTAAAGCAATTGTCAATAACAAGGGTGAGTTATCTGATAAAAGTCTTGCCTTGTATTCAGTCTTTCGAACTAGAATAGGTTTTATATCTGTTTGAATAATATGAATAATCTCTTTCTTTTGGATGCTGTTTTCTCCATATATAAATTATCCATATCATGCATTGAGTTCAATGTAAATTTAGTTGCTTTTTTTTAATAGTTGTCTTCCCGGTTTTATCTATTGATGAATCAAGGTTAAAATTAAAGACTCCCCCTAGTAAAATGTGTTCCTGTGTGTCTGCTATCTTTAAAAAAATGTCCTGCATAAATTCCTGGTAATGTTCATTAGATGTATAGATGTTCAACAAGTTCCAAGATTCTGAATAAACCTGGCACATCATCATTATGAATCTACCCGCTGGGTCTGTTATTACTTTATCTTAATTGGCAGATTCTTATTAACTAATATAGCAACTCCCCTGGTTTTTGAATTGTATAATGATGCCACTACATGACCTACCCAGTCTCTCTTCAGTTTGTGGTGTTCTAACTCAGTTAAGTGTGTTTCTTGTATTTCTTGTATTTTCTCCTTTATAAGTAGTGTCAGTAACTTTTTTCTTAATTTGATTTTGAATTCCATTAATATTAATAGTCATAAAGTTCAATGTACTCATCTTACCCATCCATTTTCACCTCTCTTCAACCCTTCCATCTCCCTTATTCTAAAATCACACTTTAGATTGTTCTTACTTTTTACTATATGCGACAACACAACTAGTAGGAAAATAACAAAAACCATTAGAAAACCAAAGAATAATATTAAACAAAACAACACTAAATCTCCCATTACTGAGTTGCCCTCGCCACCTTGCAAGACAACCACAACACCCTTTTCTACGTGGGTTGTGGTATATACTGCAAATGTCAACAGGTTTCGCAGTGGGCAGATCTACCCCATTCCTAGCCGTCCACCAGAGAAATCACTATATATTATTCTTAAAAATATAACAAAGCCTTTTTTAACCTCTTTTTTTTCCTTAAATGTCTGTACTCAAACTATTAACATTCCAACTTATTTATATACATTATCTTAACAGTCCTCTTATTATTTCCTTTACTCCTCTTCTTGTTGCTTATTTGATACTTGGTTTGCAAAGCGACAAGCTTCTTCTGGATCTGAAAACAGTCTATTTTTCCCACCAGGGATGAATATCTTTAACATTGCTGGATGCCATAACACAGAGTTATAACCTTTTTTCCTTAGTACAGTTTTTGCTAAATTGAACTCCTTTTGCTTCTTTAAAAGTTCAAAGCTAATATCTGGATAAAAAAATTATTTTTTTCCCATTGTACTCCAATGGTTCCTTATTTCCTTTCACCCTTTTCATTGCCAATTCCAATATTTTCTCTCTTGTTGGATATCGAGGTAGTTTTATTGGTATGGAATGTGGTTTCTGCTGTGGCTGCAGCTTTGGCACCAATGCTCCATGGGCTCTTTCAATTTCTATTTCTTCTTGGAGTTTTTCTACTCCCAAGATCTGTGGGATCCATCTTTTTATAAATTCTTTTTATTCCCTAACCAGCCACTACTCCATTACGAGACCTCACAAATCTTTATAGATTTTATGACTGTTGTATATTTTGAGGGGAAATAACACCTCCAATATTAACTGGCATAGATGTTTGGCTGTAACTGCTCACCATGGGTTGATCTTTCTCATTCCATTTATCTAGAACTGTAGTAAAAACCAAGTCAAAGTCCAGCCTGTGTGGATCTTCAAAATTAGTTTGATTGAACCTCTAAATAATCAAACGGGTCAAAAATGGAATATTAAACAGACAAATCTAAAGATATGGAAATAAACCTCATGCATTTATTCATATGTTCATATATGATGTTGGAAAGTAAAAATGAAAGAGATTTGGTTGCAGCAATCAATGCAGAAAGGATAATGCATGCTTAAATATACATACATTTCTTGTCAAAGGCAGTCCATCTTAGAACTACGCAGAAATATAATCAGATCCATGCAACTCTGGGCTGCATAATTCTACTCATTGAAAAAGAAGTTAAGAAAACCTTTGAGCTACTTTTTCCTGGCACAAGAGAGCTGATATGGTCTCACCTGATAATCGTAACCTCAAAATTTAGTTGGTATCCCCACAACCTGATAAATTTAGTGATTCAACCTCCACCAATTTGGAAATTACGGTGGGTGTCCAACATTGTAATATGGGAATATTTTAAGTGGAAACTGGCACTGTACACAAGTAATGGTGCAGAAGGGTCCCAATGAAGTCTGATCTTTAATGATTCCACTGGAAGAAAAGAAGCACAGCTCTGGAGCTCATAAAAACAAAGAGGTCTACTTTCACTCCATGAACCCTACCTTCTTCAATCATCATCCCTCCACCCTCTTCACATGTTTCACAGTTTAGTACTTCACAGGCAAAACTCTCCCCACTATTGAGAAAATCTATATGGAACAATGCTGTCGGAGAATAGCAGAAATCATCAAGGATCCACAGCACCCAGGACATACTCTGTTCTCATTGCTGCCATCAGTAAAGGGTATAGGTCCCACATGACTCATACCACCAGGTTCAGGAACAGTTGATACCCCTCCACCATCAGACTCCTCAACAAACTGAATCAGAGGCTCATTTAAGGACTCCTACTTTACGTATATTTGTTATTGAATATTGATTTTCTGTATTGCACAGTTTATTTACATTTTTCTCTTTTGTATATGTATCTTTTCTTGAATACAGTTTTAAAAAATTGTTAAGTAAAAATTTTGCCTGGGCCACAGTAAAAGAATCTCAGCCTGTATGTGATGGTCACTGACAATAAATCTGAACTTTGATTTTTGAACTGATTTACAATACTGCATCAAAGCTGACTGAATGTATATGATATAGGAGCTTCAATATCCCATGTGATCTGGGGTTGAGGAGGAAAAATGGCTTGCTATTACGATGAACACAGACTGGTGTACTTCACATCTTGGTAGATCAAAAGGAGACTCACATAGATAGATGTTTTATTGGAACTTCGTAAAACCCTTAAAATTACATTTGGTTTTGTGACACAGGAGGTTTTATGATAGCAAGAATGTAAAACTCCTGCTGAGTGTATTACTTTCGTGGTCACCTCTGTAGCCTTGACATGAACTATTTGAACAACTGTTTTTTTTATTTGCAAGGAGCTCACTCAGGTTTGCACATTATATAAATATTGCTGACATTTATTTTGTCTCATTTTCAGTCTGCATTCTCGCCCATGTGCTAGAAACAAATATAATTTTGAACTAAAAATAGGTGCAATGCTGGCTATGTAAGTCCTACGTGCTTGGCTTATAGTTTATCAGTATAACTGCGCAAATTAGCTAAACATCAATCTGTAGCAAATGAGCATTAGGCATTCATCACTTTTAAATCGGTCTACTAAAAGTAATCTATTCTTGCAATGTCACAAAGAAAGAAATCTTTTTTTTTGAAATTTATTTATAGTATCTCCATACATTCATTTCAAATTGACTTAGTATAATATTACATAATAGATACTAAATAATTTTCAAATTTTCACCCCCCCCCCCCACCTCCCCTAACCCCTTAGGAAATCACCTTGTGGTGGTTAATTCCCAAAAACCCAAATGGGTGTGGTATAAACCACAAGTGGCATATGACTTTCGGGAGCAGAAGTACCACCCCCTCCCCCCCCCCCCCAGGCAAACAAAATACACGTATAAACCGAAAAATCATCATTTCTTATATCCATAAAACCCCGGTCCATCAATTTAACCAATCTTATTCATAAACTCTTTTTTTTGAAAATCCAAACTTAATATTAAATTTTGCACCCTTTCCACCCTCCCAACACTGAGTTAAACATTGTTTACAATCAATAAAAGCTTTTTTTAAAATTTTTTTTTCCAAGTCTTCCTGAATTTCATCCACTGAATTAAAACACCTCTGAACATCCCAGTTCAACACCGAATCTTCCATTCTTCTCAGTCTCAAGTTGAATTTGTAGCTTACTTTCAAAAAAAGTTTTTTCAAATCTTTTAAAATTTTCTTGAACATAATTCCTTCGGTCTTGATCTTCTAAAGCATCAATGTTATTCATAAGTTCTTTCTTCTATGTTTCCCAGTTTAATATCAAATTTTCCACTTTGTCAATCTTCTCAATGTTAAGTTGAAATTATTGTTTATTTTCAAGAAAAACTTATTCAAAATTTTTAACTCTTCTTGGACATTGCTCCTTCAACTTTAATTTTATGAATCATCAATCTTGTTCATAGTTTCTTTCTACTGAGTTTCCAAATTTAATAAAGTTTCCATTTTTCCAATTTTCTCAATATTAAACTGATCTTGTTGTTTAGTTTAAAAAAAAACCTTTTCAAAACTATTAAAATCTGTTTGCAATGTATAAATTCACTCTTCCAATATTCCATCCAAAAAAAAGTCACTGATAAACCTTATTGCAGCTCAAGGAGTTCCATATATATGTTTATCTTCAGAAAATATTTCAAATATTTCAAATCAACATTCGTCGCCATCTTTCAA
Source organism: Narcine bancroftii (assembly GCF_036971445.1). Taxonomy (NCBI): domain Eukaryota; kingdom Metazoa; phylum Chordata; class Chondrichthyes; order Torpediniformes; family Narcinidae; genus Narcine; species Narcine bancroftii. The sequence continues at coordinate 45,493,932 of NC_091469.1, forward strand.
AAAGGAGTCCGAAATCAACTTTAATAAGTTCTGTTCTTGAGAAAATTCCAGCACCAACTCCGACTCTGTCTGGACAAATAGGTCAAATTTCTTCCAAAGTCAAAGAATGTAATTTTGTTCTGTATTTATAGATAATAAGTTCATCCTTCCGATATTCCATCCAAAAAAAATCACTAATAAACTTTAATGTTATCTGGATTTTTAAAACTCACGGGCAACCAATGTCAATTACTGCAATTTATCTTCATAAAACATTTCAAATCAATATTCACCACCATCTTTCAGAGGGGTGTCCAAGGCCAGCTTATCCGACAGTCCAATTAATGAGCTCCGTTCTTAAGAAGATTCCAGCCTTGACTCCGTGGTTCTGTCTGGGCAAGTAGGCCGAGTTTCTTCCAAAGTCGGAGAGTGTAGTTTTGTTCTGTATTTGAACTCTATTTTCCTTAATCTTTGTTGCCATTTTAAACATCTTTCAGAGGGGTGTCCAAGGCCAGCTTATCCGACAGTCCAATTAATGAGCTCCGTTCTTAAGAAGATTCCAGCCTTGACTCCGTGGTTCTGTCTGGGCAAGTAGGCCGAGTTTCTTCCAAAGTCGGAGAGTGTAGTTTTGTTCTGTATTTGAACTCTATTTTCCTTAATCTTTGTTGCCATTTTAAACTAAAAACAATTGATAAACAAAACAAAGACTTTTAACAGAAAAGAAATATTCTTAAAACGGGTATTTATATAACTGCCTGGGGGAGACCGGGAAGGCACGTCCGCTCCCTACGCCATCTTGCCACGCCCCCCACAAAGAAAGAAATCTTGAGGTGTATTCAAAATGTAATTGAATACAAATGAAAAGGAAAAGAGTATGGGAAAAGTGAAGAAATTAACTTCATAGCTCTTTCAAAGAGCTGTACAAGCACAAGAGATCAAATGGCTTCCTGTCTGGTTTAAAATGACTCCTCCTGTAACTGATGTCCAGGAAAAAATTAAGTCCAAATTCCTATAGTTAACAAATCTCCCTGCAATAATCAAAGAATCACAGAGAATTTTCATGGAGATCTGGCCAACATTAATCCATCCACTACTGTATTAAATAGGTCAGACTATTTTGTCACTAAACATTGTGAGAGCGTGCATTCTGCAATTTGGCTGCAGTAAATCCTGTATTACAAATAATAACCATAGTGTACTTCAAAATGTTATGCAATCTCATATTCTAATATAATACTTTCTTCTTTTTTTCCTTAAGACTTCTGAATTCAATTGTTTCCTTAGCTCCTGGCCTTCAACGTATCAATAGTGTGAATCAGTGCTAAAAAGTTGTGCAATTGCTTCCTGTTAAAACTTCAAAGTGACAGGTGAGTTATAATTCTTATTATTGTTTGACTTAGTAGTATGATTGAGAAAATTGGCTGTAATTCAATTCTTTCAAAATTAACACCCATTACAAAGGTGTAGAGACTTTGGAGTGGAGCATTGCTACATCAAAATGTTATCATCAATCTGTAGCAGTGTAAGAATGATTCATATCACTGGGAAATAATGGAGCAGACAGATGAAATCACTGAATTTCTATCTGAATTCATTTAAAAAGATTGTCATTGGTAGATATTTCACAAACTAAAAATTTGCAGACAATCAGCAGTGTTAACATCAAGAGTTCACTCTTAGTGTCAGCAGTTGATCCACTTAATCCACTGATGGATGTGAGTGGGGACTCCAAAGGTCTTACTATGTCATTTTGCTCACTGGGACCCCATCTGCGATACTCAGCTGTGTTGCTGCAGAAGTTTCCATTGCTAACCAGGCGAATCTGCTGCATCAAAACACCTCGAGATGGATGCTGGTACAAACTCCTCCCATCACTGCTCCTCCCAGGAGAGTGAATATAAGGAAAGCATCCAGTCCAGACAGAGTACCTGGCCAAGTGGTAACATACCAGAACAACTACTGAATCGTGGCACTCACATCCACAGTGATGAAGTGTTTTGAGATTTTGGTGTTGAGGCATATCAGGATCAGTCTGAGCAGTCACATGGATGCATTTCAATTTGTCAACTACAGCAATAGATCTACAGCAGATGCCATTTCACAAAACCCTGGAATGCCTGGACAGCAAAAATACAAACATCAGGATGCTCTTTATTGACTACAGTTCAGCATTCAACACGATCACCCCATCAAAACTAATTATCAAACTCCAAAACCTGGGCCTCAATACCTCACTGTGCAATTGGATCCTGAATTTCCTCACCTCCAGACCACAATCAGTGTGGATTGACAATAACATCACCTTCACTATCTCCATCAGCACCAAAGAACCACAGGTTGCATTCTTAGCCCCCTGCTCTACCCATTTTACATCTACGCCATATACAAATTTACTGACAATACCACTGTAATGGGCTGCATAAAAAGGGGTGATGAGTCAGCCTACAGAAGGGAGATGAAAACTTGGCTGAATGGTGCACCAACAACAACCTTGCACTCTCCTCTTCTATCTGGACATTAGTGCTGCACTGTTAAGGTGCAGAAAAAAATTTGAAAGTTTAAAAAAAATTAAAACAGAAGGGGTTAGAATTCATGCTTCTTCAGCCAGCAACTTTAAAAATAATAAGACCCGGAGGGCAGAAGAATTTTTTTACAGATGCTAGGGAGGCAATGTGCTATGTAAAAACCTTGCTATCCTCATGGAATGAATTACCAATGGGGGAGAAAAGGCATAAAAGGGGAAATTAATGGAATATTGGTTGTAAATATTTTAAATGATAAGAATTTAGATAGGAATGTTTTATTGTTTTAAAAGATGAATTTTTAAATTAAGTGAAGAATTAATATGGGGAGCTCTAAGGGGAGAAAGAATAGTGAAGAAGTTAGATGGGTGCAATAGATACATTCCAAAATAATGGGGGAGTTTGAACCAGTATCTTGGATATTGGTGTCGGGAGGAGAAGGAGAGGTCAAGGAGGATGAAGAGAATGGGGGGGGGGGGAATTATTTGGGGGTATTTTTTCTATTTTTTTCTGATTTGTTGGTTTTAATTTTTTTTAGCTTGTTTCGGTTTTATTTGGAGCACGGCTGACTGTGTTAGAGATTCATGGAAGATAAACTGGAAGGAGGATAAAGGAAGGGGAGAAAAATAATGGAGAGGCTCTGGGGTAATGGATAAGACAATTAAATTTGTGAGTTTTAACATAAATGGGATGAACAGGTAAATAAAGAGAAAAAGACTCTTGCCACACCTAAAAAAAATTGCAAGCAGATATAGTATTTCTACAGGAGACCCACCTCACAAATCAAGAGCATATAAAGTTAAAAAGGGGGTGGGTGTGCCAGGTGGTTATATCCTCCTTTAATTCTAGAGCCAGAGGAGTGGCTGTCCTCATAGAAAAAAATGTTCTGATGGTGGTCTGGGGCATGGTCATTGACACAGCTGGGAGATTTGTGATGATTCATTATCAAATATACTCAGAATCATGGACACTTATGAATATATATTCCCCAAACTTTGATGATGAACAATTTATACAAAATACATTTTTGAAAGTAACAGAGGGGTGTGAGAATGTTTTGATTGGAGGGAATTTTAACTTTTGTCTGGATCTTGTCTTGGATAAGTCAGCAAGGAACATAACAAGGGCCAGGACAGCCAAATCTGCCCTAGCCTTTATGAAAGAGTTAAATTTAATACATGTCTGGAGAAGGCAACATCTGCAAGAGAGGGATTATTCCTTTTACTTGAGACAACATGATTCCTACACTGGCATTGAGTTATTTTTGGCATCAGCCCAATTGGAGGGTATGATAGTGGAGACCAAGTACACTGCTTGGTTACTGTCTGACCCTTGACTCTGTCCATTATAATGCCAGTTAAACAGGCATATAGATGGCACCTTAATTCATTGATGTTGGGAAAAGTGGAATTTTGTAGCTTCATTAGAGCTCAAATAGATTTGTTATGTGGGATGAACTGTCTCTCTACTACCAATGGATTTTTTTTTACTGTGGGATAAACTGAAAGCTTATTTAAGGAAACAGATAATTGGATATAAAAAGGGGAATATGAAAGAGATAAACAATTTGAAGCAGGAAATAGCCTAATTGGAAAAAGACTATCAAAGATTGGACTCTGAGGAAAGATAGGAATTTAATGAACAAAAAGCTCAAATACAGCACAATGCAAACATTTAAGATAGAAAAGATAATCCTGAGATCTAAACAACATTATTATGAGCTGAGGGAAAGGACAAAAGGGCCCATAAAGTCTTGTTTTGGCAGGTTAGGATGGAAGAGGTCTCAAGAACAATCAATGTGATTCAAATGGGGGAGGGGGCGGGGAGGAGACAAGATTTCATATAAACCGAAGGAGATAAATGAAACATATAGAAAGTTATGTATAAAGCTGTATAAATCAGAATCAGTGGGAGACTTTGCTAAAATAGATGATTTCTTGCTTACATTGAAACTACCAAGTTTGGATCAAGATGAACAAGAGGATCTGAGAGCCCCTTTCTCAAGAGAGGAGATTGAGAAAGCCTTGGATTCATTGCAGGCTAACAAATCACCGGGGGGAAGATGGGTTCCCCGATCAAATTTATAAAGAGTTTAAGGATCCTTTAATGTCACTTTTTATGAAGGTGGTGGAACATGCAGCAGAGACACATACTGTCCCAGGATCTTTCTCAATCCAATTATTATGTCATCCCAAAAAAAGACATGGACCCATTGAATCCCACCTCCTATAGGCCCATTTCATTATTGAATGTAAATTATAAATTTATAACAAAAGCATTGGCCAATAAATTGGCTCAATATTTATCTAAACTAATAAATCCAGATCAAGGTGGATTTGAATAAAGAGACAATCAGCAGAAAATATATGTAGATTACTCAATATAGTGTATCTGGCATAGTCAGGGGTGGATCCAGGCATGGCCGTAGTTCTGGATGAGGAATAGGCCTTTGACAAACTGGAGTAGGACTTCTTATTCAAAGTACTGGAGAGATTTGGATTTGGACCACTATTTATTAATTGGGTAAGGATGCTCTATCATAAACCCCAGGCTAAAATGATTACAAATGGGAAAATGTCTCTAGTGTTCCCTCTGGGTAGGTCCTGTATGCAGGGCTGTCCTCTGTCCCCAGCATTGTTCATACTAGCTATTGAACCACGAGCAGAAGCCATCCGACAGGATCCAGTCATAAAGGGGTTTAAAGTGGGCCAGAAGGAGCATAAAATTCATTTATTCACAGATATTTAACTGGCCCAGTGGGTTGGCCAGGCTGAGGACTACATTGAGGATTATGGCAAGATTTCTCGATATAAGATAAATCTGGATAAGAGTGAAATCATGCCTTTGACAAAGGGGGATTACGGACAATTTCAACATGGGAGTCAATTTAAATGGCTGCAAGAGGGTATTAAATATTTGGAGATAAAAGTAGATAAAGATTTACACAATTTAAATAAACTCAATTATCTGGAAGATCAAGGAGGACCTTGGTAAATGGAGAACCCTGGCCATAACTTTGGTGGGCTGAGTTAATTGCATTAAAATGAAGGTGATGCCAAGACTACAATATCTATTTCAGTCCTTGCCCATTCTGTTGCCCCAAGGATTCTTTAAGATGCTCAATGGATGTGTCAGAAAGTTTTTGAGGAACAATAAAGTGGCTAGAATCTCCATGAAAAAGTTGACGAGATTATAAATTGGGATGTCTGAAATTTCCGGATTTAACAAAAAATATTATTGGCTGACCCAGTCATGGTTTATAACCTCACTCTTTGAGGGAAATGGTATCCCATTTCTGGGCACAAATTGGACGACACACAGTAGGAGAAAAGATAGTAGGAGAGTCTATATATAAATAGTGCACTAAATTAATATCAAAGAAAACTGATAACCCAATATTAAAACATGTAATTCAGACATGGCAAAAAATAAATCAATGTATCAGAATAAAGGTGGGGATATCTTATAAAGTGCCCTTGACTCAGAACACATGACACTGGATAATAAGATCCTGTGACACTTAGTGCTGGAGGGGGATCAGGTGTAACGAGGCTTGCTATGAGCAAGGACAGCTTATACCATTCGAACAGCTAAGGAATAAATATAATTTGTTTAATGAAACTTTCTTCTACAATCTTCAGCTAAGATCTTTCTGAAGGGATAATTTGGAACCGTCTATGGTCCTGCCCATGTGTAATGACATGGAGATTCTAATTCGAAAGGGCAATACGTATAAGTTTATCTCTATGATTTATCTCCTATTCCAAAGTGAGGGCCTGAAGCCAGGCTTACACAAGTCGAGGGACAGACTTGGGCACAACAGTGCACAAGCGGTGCTGGTCAGACTTGTGTCTGGACAACATGTCAGCAGTAATTAATGCCAGGTACAGGTTGGTGCAATATAATTTCATGCATCAACTTTACCTCACACCACAAGAAATACATAAGTCTAAAACAGAAATTTCAGAAATGTGCTTTAGGTGTGGTGTTGAGATTGAAACCTTTATCTATTCAACCTGACTGTGTACAAAGGTGAGATCATTCTGAGAGGACCTGGGAGACATTCTGAAAAAAAATTACCAAGGTGGATTTTCCACAGGATCCAGAATTGTATCATCTGGGAAACATTATGACACGAGTTTTAAACTGTCCAGATATCAAATTCATTTTGTGAAGGTCACTTTGTTGGTAGCCAGGAAATGTATAGCAGTCATGTGGAAGTCCAACTCCAAGTATATATTACACAATAGAATATGGAAATGCAGAGTTGTATTCCCCTGGAGAAAATCACATACAATTTAAGGAGGAAATATGGCACATTTGTTAGGGTGTGGCAACCTATCTGCAACACATTGGTATGCCAATATAATTATACACCTTCTGAATAAAGGAAATGCAATAATCCGTGCCAGTAGTGAAATGATTGAGATCAACGAAGTGGGTCATGGCACAGATGACATGCTGCATATTTTGTTCCTTTTTTATTTTAGGTTTCTTTTGGTTTTTCTAAAGTTCCCTTAAAGGTTTGTGACTTTACTGATAATTGGTTCTTTGGCTCATAGAACGCTTCCACCAGCGTTGTCTCCGCTCCATCCTCAACATTCATTGGAGCGCTTTCATCCCTAACGTCGAAGTACTCGAGATGGCAGAGGTCGACAGCATCGAGTCCACGCTGTTGAAGATCCAGCTGCGCTGGGTGGGTCACGTCTCCAGAATGGAGGACCATCGCCTTCCCAAGATCGTGTTATATGGCGACCTCTCCACTGGCCACCGTGACAGAGGTGCACCAAAGAAAAGGTACAAGGACTGCCTAAAGAAATTTCTTGGTGCCTGCCACATTGACCACCGCCAGTGGGCTGATATCGCCTCAAACCGTGCATCTTGGCGCCTCACAGTTTGGCGGGCAGCAACCTCCTTTGAAGAAGACCACAGAGCCCACCTCACTGACAAAAGGCAAAGGAGGAAAAACCCAACACCCAACCCCAACCAACCAATTTTCCCCTGCAACCGCTGCAACCGCGTCTGCCTGTCCCGCATCGGACTTGTCAGCCACAAACAAGCCTTCAGCTGACGTGGACATTTACCCCCTCCATAAATCTTCGTCCGCGAAGCCAAGCCAAAGAAGAAGAAAATAATCTTTTCTTTGTTGTATTAGGATATGGGAGGAAGGGGATAGGGGTAGGGGAGAAAAAAGAGACTCTACATGTTATAAAGACTTACCTCACTCATTATCTGTTATTTGAATATTTTGTTTTCTGTATTTGCACAATTTTTTTACCTTTCTTTTTTTTTGCATCCATTTATTTCTTCTTAAGTACAGTTTACAGTTACCAATTCTGCCAGGATTGCAGGAAAAATAATCTCAGGGTTCTCAATGTACTCTTAAATTTGAACTTAGAACTTTGAAATCGCCCAATCAAAAGAGCACACTAATATCAACCAAAATGATCATGGCCCCATCAACTACTTCTTTGATAAAACTACGAAGTCTGCCTCGAGGTCGAGCCTTTCACCGAGATGTTCCAAATTAATTTTCAACAACTGAGGTGCTCCTCACTGTTACAATGTAGGAAATATGGCAATGAATATGTGTGCTTGAACAATGCTTACAACTCCACACATGCAAAGAGGCCACAAACATACATGCAAACACAACGCACACACACCCTCTCACACAGAGCAAGAGGCACGCATGCATGCAGACATGTGAAACACACATACATACATGCAAACACAAATATAGACACATATATGCAGATATAAGAATACTCACAACATACAGATATTTGCCTACACATGCACATATACTAATACCCACCCATATAAAAATATATACACACTAAAATAGATGCACACAAAACAGCACACATAGGTGCATGCAAACACACACATGCACCTACACTCCAAAATACATGCATGCACACACAAAGAAATTCACAATAACCCAAACATATATAGGGGCACACATATGCAAATACACACATACACATATACAGGTATGTGCTCGTGCGTACATAGACACCCACCCACCCACTATGGTTGTTGTAGGAAAGTAGGGGAGGAAGAACAGGAAAAAAGAGAGAGAAGGTAGAAAGAGGTAACCATGACAGAAGGATTAAGGGGGAGTGGAGGCTGGAAAAGGAGATATAAGATATTAGCAAAAGAGAGAAAAGAACATGGGAAAAGGAGGATGTAGAAATGGCAGGAGGAAGAAAAGGTAGGAGGGAAGGAGAGAGTTAAGAAAAGAGGGAGAAGAGCACGGTTGCTATTGTTACGAGCCCAAAATGACCCCAAAACCCAGCAGCAATAGATATTCACCGTGGCAATGGTAACTTAAACAAAAGTTGCTTTTAATTATCCTTAAACATGAAAACAGAATTAAATTTAACTTATCTCTATTTTTAACTTACTTAACTTAGCCCAGCTTAACGCCCTTCTAATTCTAAGTGCACATGTATGTAATGTGTGTGTAAATTTAGGAAAGTTCTTTGGTTCACAGTCCAATCTCACTTTTCATTCTTCCAGGTTCACTGGTTGCAGGCAATTCTTATACTGTGCACAGAATTTAACATGTATAAAGTTCACCAGGCTTTGGTGCTCGAAAGGTAAATGGTTACTGCTCAGGAAGGTTCTTGTAGGTTTGCAGAGAGAGATTTGTTGTTTCAAGATTTCCACACCTGAGGTACCACCATTAGTCACCTCAATGTCTTGCTGATGAAACTTGTCCCATCAGGGTTCTCTTTCTTTCAGGTTATCACAGAGTTCCTTTGTTTCACTTATTCCAAGAAAAAATGAGACAGCTTATTTTCTCCTCTTGCATGATACACAAGAATAGGCCATCCTCCACTCTGGAGCTTCTGTTTCAATTCCAACAGGCTTCTCCTGGCTGACACTGTTCAGTCTCCCTCTCTCTCTGAGATTCGCAAACTGCCAGAAAGCCCATGTGACACACACACTCTCTCTCTCTCTCTCTCTCTCTCTCTCTCTTGCAAAAAACACCTGACCTCCAGCTAACAATAGAAGTCCGTCTTCTGGTTCATCTGTTGATTTTAGGTAAACGAGAACCCATTAGTGAACTTTCTGTGATCACTCCAAAACTCTGCAAAGAGCTATCAATAGGCATCATGTCTCCTGTTTGTTGCTTTAAAGACAATAGTCCATTTATTTCCACAGTTTCTGTAAAGTCTCTCATAATATGAATTCTTCAGTATTTTCAAATAAGATCTGTTTTAAAGTGTCTGTATGTAACTTACTCTATCTTTTCCAATTTATATCCCAAAAATATTCTTAAATATTCTGTCACACTATCCATCTCAAAATGGATGGGACATTGATCTCCATCATGTAACTTTTCTCTGCCCTGGCACTCAGTCTTCAAAGTCCAAGTCCATGCTGAACTAAATGATTCTTTAACATTATTTGTCTGAGAGTGGGGTTGACTAACAATTGTATACTGAACAGGACTTCTGATATCTGAAGACATGTTTAACATTAAAACAGGATATCAATGTTCCCTTCTACTCCACAAAGGTGATGGAGACAGTGGGATCAGGTATCCCCAGGAGAGGCACAATTCCTTAAAAGGTGTGACCAATGTCATCATTACCCATTTTATCTTGATCACCTGAATGAGCTGGTGAATGCTCTGGCTGAGGGCCCAACTCTACCTGCTCTGCACCATGTTCCTGAGTTCAGTTGACGTTGGACCCTGCTTTCATACAAGAAAGTGGCCTTCTCAACTTTGTAGCTATCACAAGTATGGTTTACATTGGGAAAATACAGGCCAATTTATCTTTAGGCATATGTGCCGATGTACCACCTTGAACTGAATCAAGGAATGAAAGTAACAAATTGATGAAATATTTACTAGTCAAAAAATATGATCCCATTGTTTGTCCTTCAGTAATTCTTGGAATTCCAATTCCAAAGCACTTTTAATTTTATTGTTGGATATCAGTTGCAAGTTAAGTAACCAATTATATATTGTAGCTGTTAACCCTTTTTGAAGTGTATAGACCTGAAAAAGGGTGTCTATCATATTAGATGGGTGAGAAGAAGGATAGTTTGGAAGTAAACTACACATAAAGTCCATAATTTTCAGATACCTAAAAAATTGTGCCTTGCTCAAATCATGTTTGTCTGCTAACTGATTGAAAGACATTAAGCAGTCTCCTGTAAATAGGTCTGAAAAGGTTATTACTCCTTTAGTTTTCCCATATTGAAAACACCTGATCAATCAATTATGCTTTAAAAAAGAAATTAAAAAAGAAAAGGAGGAGGAGTTGCTCTGCTTGTTAAGGAGGACATTACTGCCGTGAGGTGGCAGGATGGTATGGAGGGATCGACCAGTGAGGCTGTTTGGGTGGAATTGAGGGGTGGAGGAGGCAAGAGGGTGCTAATAGGGGTGTATTCCAGACCACCAAATGGGCCAAGAAAATTAGAGGAACAAATTTGTAGGGAGATAACATATATGTGTGAAAATCATAAGGTAGTGATCATGGGAGATTTTAACTTCCCACACATTGATTGGGATACCCATACGGTTAGAGGGCTGGATGGGCTGGAGTTCGTTAAATGTGTTCAGGATTGTTTTCTAAATGAGTTAGTAGAAGAACCAACTCGGGATGGTGTAATACTGGATCTCCTGTTAGGGAACGAGCTAGGTCAGGTAGCGGACATTAATGTTGGAGAACCAATTGGGTCTAGTGATCATAATTCTGTTAGTTTTAGGGTAGTTTTAGGGAAGAGCAAGGAGAGGGCTAAAGTTGAGGTTCTGGATTGGAAAAGAGCAAATTTCGAAGGAATAAGAAGGGATTTGGGGAGTATTGAGTGGGACAGGATATTTTCAGGTAAGGATGTTAATGAAAAATGGAGGATATTCAAAAAAGAAATTTTGAGGGTACAGAGTAGTTATGTCCCAGTGTGGATCAAAGGAAAGGCTGGAAGTCATAGGGAGGCTTGGTTTTCAAGGAATATTGGAAATTTGGTTAGGAGAAAAAGGGAGGTGTACAAGAGGTATAAAGAGCAGGGGCTGAGAAGTTGAAGGAGGACTACAAGGAGTGTAGAAGGAATCTTAAGAAAGAAATTAGAAAGGCCAAAAAAAGGCATGAAGAGGCTTTGGCTGACAGAGTAAAAATAAATCCAAAGGGTTTCTATAAGTACATTAAAAGTAAAAGATTAGTGAGAGATAAAATTGGATCCCTTGTAGATAGCGAGGGGAGGCTGAGTGAGAAGTCTGAGGAAATGGGGGAAATTTTGAATGATTTCTTTGCCTCGGTATTCACTAGGGAAAAAAATGTTGAACCAGTTGAAGTAAAGAAAAATAGTGGGGAGGTCATGAAGCATATAAGGATAACCGAGGAGGTAGTGATGGCTGTGTTAAAAAAGATAAAGGTGGATAAATCTCGTGGACCGGACAAAATATTCCCTAGGACACTCAGGGAGGCTAGTGGACAGTTAGTGGGGTCATTAACAGAGATATTTAGGATGTCGCTGGCCACGGAGGTGGTACCAAAGGATTGGAGGGTGGCGCATGTGGTTCCTCTGTTTAAGAAAGGGTCCAAATGCAAACCTGGGAATTATAGGCCTGTAAGTCTGACGTCTATGGTGGGCAAGTTGATGGAAAGTGTTCTGAGGGATGCTATTTACAAATTTTTGGAGGTACAGGGATTGATAGGGAGTAATCAGCATGGTTTTGTCAGGGGTAGATCATGCTTGACAAACCTGATTGAGTTCTTCGAGGGGGTTACAAAAAAGGTTGATGAAGGGAAAGCTGTGGATGTTGTCTATTTAGACTTTAGTAAAGCTTTTGACAAAGTTCCCCACAGGAGGTTAGGAAAAAAGGTGGAGGCATTAGGTATAAATAAGGAGGTAGTGAAATGGATTCAGCAATGGTTGGATGGGAAGTGTCAGAGAGTAGTGGTAGAAAATTGTTTGTCCAATTGGAGGCCGGTGATTAGTGGAGTTCCTCAGGGTTTGGTCCTGAGTCCACTATTATTTGTTATATATATTAACGATCTGGATGTAGGGGTGGAGAATTGGATAAGCAAGTTTGCGGATGACACAAAGATTGGTGGTGTTGTGGACAGTGAGGTAGATTACCGTAGATTAAAAGGTGATTTAGGAAGGCTGGAGGTGTGGGCTGAGAAATGGCTGGTGGAATTTAATACAGATAAATGTGAGGTGCTACATTTTGGAAAGGCAAATTTAAATGGGTCATATACATTGAATAGTAGACAATTGAGGAGTGCAGAGCAACAAAGGGATTTAGGAGTTATGGTAAATAGTACCCTCAAGGCTGATACTCAGCTAGATGGTGTGGTGAAGAAGGCATTTGGAATGTTGGTCTTCATAAATCGGAGTATTGAATTCAAGAGTAGGGAGGTTATGATGAAATTGTACAAGGCATTGGTGAGGACAAATTTGGAGTACTGTGTACAGTTTTGGTTACCAAATTATAGGAAAGATATAAACAAAATAGAGAGAGTGCAGAGAAGGTTCACGAGAATGTTGACAGGATTTCAGGGTCTGAGTTACAGGGAAAGGTTGTGCAGACTGGGGCTTTTTTCTCTGGAGCGTAGAAGATTGAGAGGGGACTTGATAGAGGTGTTTAAGATTTTAAAAGGGACAGACAGAGTAAATGTGGATAGGCTTTTTCAATTAAGAAAGGGGGAGATTCAAACTAGAGGATATGGTTTAAGATTGAAGGGGGAAAATTATAAGGGGAACATGAGGGGAAATTTCTTTACGCAGAGGGTGGTGGGGATGTGGAATGAGCTTCCGGCAGACGTGGTCGAGGCGGGATCATTGGTTACATTTAAGGAAAGACTGGATCGTTACATGGATAGGAGGGGACTAGAGGGGTATGGACCAGGTGCTGGTCAGTGGGACTAGAGGGTGGGGATTTGCTACGGCATGGACTAGTAGGGCCAAACTGGCCTGTTCTGTGCTGTAAGTGGTTATATGGTTATATATGGACGTATTTTACTGGATAAAACAATTATTAAATCCCAAAAAATTATGAAACTGGAACCAAATCCTTACTGTATGCCTATGAGTTGGGTTAAGATCTCATCTATTAATTTTGGATAATGCAAAGGATAGAAGAGCTCCCAGCAATGAGGCCAATGAGTACCCCCTAACTGAATTCCTCTCCAAATCTATCCATAAAGGACATTAATATATGTCTGAATAATAAATCCAAAAGGTAATATATCGGATATTAATAGCCCACTAATAAAATCTAAAATTAGGGTGAGCCATTCTTTCGCTTCTGCAATAAAGGTTTGCTCAATCTAGGATTTTTATTATTCCAAATGTAAGATATTTTGGGAGTCTACCTTGTCAAAAAATATTTAAGGAATGAAAGTATACAAAAACTTTGGTAAAATTACTATTTTAATTGTGTTAATATGGCCAACTAATGATAGCACCATTGGAGACCATCTGGAAAGCATTTGTTTCATATATTCTATCAGTGGAGATAAATATATTTATACAGATCCTTAAAAATTTCTTGTAATTTTAATACCAAATTGAGTAAATTGGTTTTTAAAAACTTTAAAGGGCATTTGATCATATAAATACTCCTGATTATTAATAGGAAAACATTCACTCTTAAAAAGATTTAATTTGTATCCTAAAAATCTTCTGAATTCAGAGAGTAAGGCCAGCATAAAAGTAATAGATTTCTTAGGGTCAAAAATATAAACTAATAAATTATCTGCATATAATGAAACCGAATGTATCGTATCACTCCTCTTGATACCTTGAATGTCATTGGAGTCTTGAAGGGCAATAACTAAAGACTCCAAAGCCAAATGAAATAGCAAAAGATTAAGAGGGCAGCCCTGCCCAGTGCCCCTAAACAGCCTAAAATAAAGAGACTTTTGATTATTAGTAATAATTGCAGCCATTGGAGGTTGATAAATAGTTTTAATCCAAGATATACATCCAGACCAAAATTAATAATTTTAAAATCTCAAATAAGTAGAGTCATTCCACTCTATCGAATGCTTTTCACAGCATCAAAGGATACAACACATTCAGGTTTTTTCAAGTGGAGAAGAATAAATAATATTAAATAAACTTCCAATATTAAAATAGGAATAGCTATTCTTAATAAACCCACTTTGATCATTAAATATAACCTTAGATAGGATAGTCTCTAGTCTGTTGGCTAAATATTTAGAAAGGATTTTAGAATCTAAATTTAATAATGATATCGACCTATAGGAGGCACTATCAGTTAGTTTTTTTTAGGAATGAATGATATAGATGCCTCATAAAATGTTTTAGGCAAAGTCCCAGAGGATATAGAGTCAGCGAAGACTTTACATAAATGAAAGGATAGGTATCATTGAAGGCTTTAAAATAACTCCACCCTATACCCATCCGTCCTGGTGCCTTACTTGACTGAAGGGGAGATTTTGCCCCTTTTATTTCCTCTTGTTTAATAGGTACATCCAATAAGTTCATATCTTGAATGGAGACTATTGGCAAGTTCAATTTTTGTAAAAATTAATTCATAACAGTATTGTTATCTGGAAAGTCAGATTTGTATAAATTAGAATAAAAACCTAAAAATGTGTTAATTTCATGATGATCTAAAGTTATGTTTCCATCAACTTTGCATATTTTCAAAATTATTCTAAGCATATCTACTTTTAGTTGACCAGCCAACAATTTGCCTGATTTATCTCTGTGTATGTAAAACTGGTAGGTCAAGAGCAAGTTGTGCTGCATTTGGAGTTCTCTCCTTTCTTTATAAAGATCCTCATTAGGAGTCATTGAATAAACATTAGCTATTTCTTTAATTCTGTTAGTTATCAACATAAGTTCTGCTTTGATTTTTTTTCTCAAACCTGCTGAGTATGAAATTACTTGTCCCCTAAGAAAAGATTTCATTGTGTCCCAAATAATCAAACTTGACTTTTCCTCTGTAACATTTAATTCAAAAAATGTACAAACTTTGGATCCTGCCACAATATAGCATTAAATCTCTATTGTGAGGAGTTGGATATAATGTCTAGGAACTTCAATACTAATTTCAAGGCACTTGATCAGACAACACGATTGCATCATACTCACAATAAGTAACCATGGGTAGTTGACGAGTGTCATCCAAAAAATAATCAATCCTTGAATATGTATGATAAACATGCAAAAAAGGAAAATCTTTGTCCGCAAGATATAAAAATCTCTAGATATCAACCAAACTGTATTCTACTAAAAAAGAATTAATACACATCACTGCCCTGTTAGGATACATCAGAATGGTTGAATATCTATTGACCAAATGATTAAGACAGCAGTTCATATCTCCTCCCATAATGAATTTAAATTTGTTTAAATTCGGTAATGATGAAAACAATTTTTCAAAAATTCGGGGCTGTCTACATTTGGAGCATAGACACAAACTAAGTAAACCTTTTGACCACCTAATAAACCAATCACAATTAAATATCTTCCAATTGAATCAGTAACAATGTTAAAGTGTGAAAATGAAACGCTAGAATCAATGTAAATAGATAGCCCTCTAATTTTTGCTGCCAATGAAGAATGAAAGTGAGAGTCCCACCAGAACTTAAAGAATTGGTTTTCATCCAACCTGCAAATCTGTGTCTCCTGTGTGAAAAGCCTTGAATTTTTAAAAGATCTTTTTTCATTTAATACGGTTAATCATTCTGTTCAGATTCCAAGAGATTAAATTCAATGTTTTTGCATTCATGGCCTGGCTTTAAATTTTAAGATTTCATTAGGTAAGCTGTTGCATAGGCAAACCAACATCACAGGAGGGAACAGTATGGGTCAACCAGGAAAAAAAAATGATTAACATAAAAACCTACCTTAATAGCCCAACACCCCTTCCCCCAAGTCCCAAGAACTGTCCAAAAGAAAGACAGCATTCTAATCTAATAACCTCAAATTCCCTGTCTCCAACGGTCAGACTCCAATTATACAGTTTGAAATAAATATCACCATTGTGAAATTTACCTGAAATACATTGGAAATTAATAACAATTTTGAACATTTTCAAAGTCAAGATCCCCGGTGTTCCATGCATGCGCTAAAAAAAAGTCTATGTTGCCGTCCGGGATTGCCATCTACACATGCATAGAGGCCAAAGCAGAAGAGCGAAGAGTGTAGAAAATACAAGAAAATATTTAAGAAGGAAATCAGGAAGGAATAAAGAAGACATGAGGTTGTTTTGGCAGAAGGGTTTCTACAGGTATGTTAAGAGTAAAAGGATAGTAAGGGACAAAGTTTTTCCCTTAGAAGATCAGAGTGGTTATCTATGTGTGGAACCTCATAAGATGGGAGATATCTTAAACATTCGCATCAGTATTTACTCAGGAAACTGGCATAGTGTATAATAAGGAAGGGAAACAAGCAGTAGTCATGGAACATATGGAGATTAAAGAGGAGGTGCTTGATGTCTTACACCGAATAAAAGTAGATAAATCACCCGTGCCTGACATGATATTCACTTGGACCAGAGGGAGACTAGTGTAGCCCTGACAGAAATATTTAAAATGTCCTTAGCCATGGGTGAAGTGCCGGAGGATTGGAGGGTAAAAAGTAAGCCAGGACATTACAGGCTGGTGAGCCTGACGTCAGTAGTAAGTAAATTATTGGAGGGTGTTCTGACAGATCAGAATTACAAGTATTTGGATAGCCAAGGGCTGATTAAGGGTAGTCAGCATAACTTTGTGCATGTTTGGTCTTGTTAACCAAAACTTATAGAGTTTTTCAAGGAGGTTACCAAGAAAGTAGATGAAGGAAAGGCTGTGGATGTTGTCTACATTGACTTTAGAGAGGCCTTTGACAAGGTCCATGTAGGAGCTTAGTTCAGAAGGTTCAGACACTAGGAAACCATGGAAAGGTTGGAAACTGGATTCAAAATTGGCTGAATGGGAGAGACAGTGGGTGGTCATGGATGAATGCTTCTCAGACTGGAGGCCTGTGATTTAGTTGTGTGCCTCATGGATCAGTGCTGTTGTTTGTCCATCTGGGGTCTCGATCTTGCTCACAGAAGCTCATATCTGCTCTCCTAACCAACGAGTCCCCAATTACCACAGCTCTCCTCTTCTCCCCCCCCTCCCCTTCTGAGCCAGGGGGCCAACCTCTGTGCCAGAGATGTGACCATCTTACTTGTCCCTGGTAGATCTTCTCCCCCAACAATATCTAAAGCAGTATACTTGTTGAGGGAAACGGTCACAAGGGTGCTTTGCTCTTTCTGCCTTTTCCCATTCCCTCTCTTGACAGTCACCCAGTTACCTATCTCCTGACTTTTAGGAGTGTCTGACTCCCTGAAACACCTGACTATCATTACCTCTGCCTCAATTAAGATCTGAAGTTCCCTAACTCGATTTGTCAGGATGCACCTTTTGCAAGTAAAGTCATCAGGGACAAACACTCTGACCCTGACTTTCCACATCCTACAACCATTCTATGACGACGACCAGTAGACTTGCCCGCTTCAGTCTTTACTCACTTCCTCTTTGTCTTTTCTTTAAAAAGTACTGTGAGGTTAATCAGACAATCCCTGTTTCACCTGACAGTGGTTGTTTAGGTTGGACAAGGTACCTACCAGCTTCCTGATTTAGGAGAATGTTTCACTTTTGAGATTGAAGTGTGAACAAAAATGTTCAGTTTGGCTTGGGGCATTACCCTTTGAAAGTAATAATCAATTTCAGGTCTGATAACTGACAGAACTCATGCCAAGTTTTCCTTTCCTTTTTTTAGTTCTTTATTATCACTCAAGACAATATCCATCATTACAGCATGTAGTTTGGCCCAAGACCTGTTCTATTCCCAAAATTCACTGTTGTGCAGTGTGCCTCATTGTGGCTACTGCTTGGCCCACCCCTTCACATTCATTCCCAAAACAAACAACAGCAAACTCAAAGTCTTAATGTTACCCTATTAGAGACACCCCACCTTCTCCATCATTCTTGCAGCTTTACATGCTTCCCTTGTCTCCATTTCAATTCTGCTAAATAGTCTCCATCCTGAAACATCGACTCCGATCCCTCTGCATAGATGTGGCCTGACCTACTGAGTATGTCCAATATTTTCTGTTTTAGTTTCAGAGGGCCAGCATCTGTATCTTTTTAGTTTCACTGATCTGTGTTCTTGCAACCTTGACAGTGGAGGAATTCAGGAGTTGTAAATTTCAGTTTGGGCACTTAACTTTTTGGAAAGAGCTCCATAACAAAGAGGAAGCAAAAACTAGGGGCTCTTCACAGGGTGTTTCACCTTGCCAACTGATGTCAACTCGGGTTAATGTCAGCCAGCTTCAGAGTCAGGAAAGTGGAAGAAAACGGGACAGACCAGAAAGGAGATTACAGTAAAAAGCTCAATGAGGGAATCCTCAACCCAGGATACATCTTAGATAAGACCTAATTACCTCCAGCAAGTGACTAATTTGCAAATATGAAGGGCTTCCTTTGCACTAGTAATGCTAACAGTTTCACCTTGGACAGATACTACATATTTAATTGAGAAATCAATTGCTCCCTATGATATCAGAAAGTGACCTAGGAAAGTAAGATGTGTCTGACCTGAGTTCCTGACCCTATAATAATTGAGTCCTGCCTGGACCTAAACCGGAGACATTTCAGACGCTGTAATCTGGAGCAGGAAACAACCTGTTGGAGGAGCTCAGCAGGGCAAGCAGAATCAGTGGGAGAAAAAGAAAAATTATCATTTGGAGAAAAATGAAATGAGTGGCCAACATTTCATCAAGACAGAGAGTGAGAAGGGAGAATACTCTTAATGAAGAATTCCAGCCTGAAATATTAATGATTCTTTTTCTCCCATTGATGCTACTTACCCTGCTAAGTTCCTCCAGCCAATGGTTTGTTGCTTTAGACCTAAATCAATTAATTCCAGGGCAGTATTTGTCCATTTACATTGGCCAAGGACTTTAGGTGCTGGTATATCTCGCCACTAACCTATGAATGAATTAAAATTTATTTTACAGTGATCCTCCCAGTGGGATAAATGGCATGGCTTGTAAGAATCTTTCATGGAAAGTCACACCAAGCCCACCCACTGTGGACTGGTTGATTGACTGCTAAATCCCGTGTCTGTGCAAACCATCCGACACCACCATTTAATGGCTGCTAGCCCTGCTGCTTAGATGGAGCAGAAAAGGAAGAGGAAGGAGGGAGAGTGTATAGAGCCATGACTGAGGCAAAAGACAAGAGGAAAAAAAGGGGTAGGAAAGGAGGACGAACAATAACCTATCGCTTGGGAAAATGCTTGAAGTTATCATTAAAGAAGAAATAACAAGGTACCTGGAGCAAAATGGATCCATCAGGCAGGCATACTATAGATTCAGCAAAGGCAGGTCCTGTTTGACAAATTTACTGGAGTTCTTTGAGGATATAACAAGCAAGGTAGATAGAGGGGGGCAGGTGGATGTTGTTTACCTGGATTTCATAAGCCGTTCGATAAGGTGCCGCATAAAAGATATACTGAAGATAAGGATGCATGAAATTGGGGATATATATTAGCATGGATAAAAGATTGGTTAGCCAATCGAAAACAGAGAGTTGGGGTGCAGGGGTGTTTTTCTGGTTGACAATTGGTGGTGTGTGGGGTGCCATAGGGGTCAGGGTTGGGCTGGCAATTTCTTTACAATATACATAATCAATCTGGAAGAAGGGACAGAGCGTAGGGTGTCTAAATTTGCTGATGACACTAAATTGAATGGAAAAGCAAATTGTGCAGAGGATACCGTGAATCTGTGGAAGGATATAGATGGGTTAAATAATGAGCAAGGGTCTGGCAAATGGTGTGCAATGTTGGCAAATATGAGGTTATCCTCTTTGGAAGGAAGAATTGAAAATCAGAATATTATTTAAACAGCAAAGGATTGCAGCATGCTGGTGTGCAGAAGGACTTGGGAGTGCTTGTGCATGAATCGCAGAAGATTGGTTTGCAGATGGGCAGCAGGCAATCTCAATGGCAAATGGAATGTTGGCCTTCATTGCTAGAGGGATTGAATTTAAAAGCAGAGAGGTTTTGCTGCAACTGTACAAAATACTGGTGAGGCCACATCTAGAGTACTGCGTGCAGGTCTGGTCTCCTTACTTGAGGAAGGATGTACTCAATTTGGAGCCGGTGCAGAGGAGGTTCACCAGGTTGATTTCAGGGATGAGGGGCTTAGCCTATGAGGAGATATTGAGTCATCTGGGTCTGTACTCACTGGAATTTAGAAGAATGAGAGGGAATCTTATAGAATCATAAACAATTATGAAAGGCAGGTAAGTTGTTTCCATTGGTAGTGGAGACAAGAATGAGGGGATATAGCCTCAGGATTCAGGGTAGTAAATTTAGGACAGAGATCAGGAGGAACTGCTTTTCCCAGAGGCTGGTGAATCTGTGGATTTGCTGCCCATTGAAACAGTGAAGGTGACCTCAGTAAATATATTAAAGACAAGGTGGATAGAGTTTTACATAATAAGGGAATTAAAGGATATGGGGAAAAGACAGGGAGGTGGAGATAAGCCTATCATCAGATCAGCCATGATCTCATTGACTGGTGGAGAAGGTTCAGCGTGCCAGATGGCTTATTCCTGCTCCTATGTTTTTATGTTTTTATATTCTTAAGCATCTAAATAAGCAAAATGATGGAAGATCGAACATTAAAGATAAATCTGATGCACTGCATACAGGCGAAAAATGCTATTCATGCACCATGAATAGGGTTTGATGATGCGAACAATTGGCAGCTGGCAAGCCCATGACATCATTTCTGTTGGAAGCAACTGGACAACTAGGCCCAGCAGGCTTATATAAGGCAGGGCAAGCCATTCAATAAACCAGTACCGACTGTACCTACTTCGTGTGTGTGTCTTACTTCAGCGCCCTGCTGTAGCACACGCTACATGAGAACCTATATCAATAGTTACTATTTAATTCTCAAAGAAGTTAAAGGAAAAGAAAGAGAAAAATTCAAAAAAGGCTTCTTCTCATTTACTCAGTTTTGTAGGAAGTCCATGGAGGGAGGGGTGGTGGTGACGCCATGATTGGGGTGGGGGGTGACATCAACCTTAGTGCCACCACTGGAGTAAGCTGCTTCAATGACTATCGCCCAGTCACACTTACACCTACTGTGATTGAATGCTTTCAGAGGTTGGTCATGGCCAGAATTAACATGTACCTAGTCAAAGGACTGGACCCACTGCAATTGGTCTATTATCACAATTGCTTCACAGCAGACACAATATCACTGGCTCTGGGTCATCTCGAACAGCGTTTCTCAAATTGAATTCCGCAGAAAAGCATAGGGGGTTCCACGGAAGAAATGATAGAGAGTAATAATGATCTACCTGTTTTTATTTAAATTACTTTTAACCTTTGTCTTTAATTCATTTCGAGGGGGAGACAAGATGGTGGCCGCGGGGGGAGGGGGTGGGATGGAAGGGTAGGTGGAGCCAAATTAGGAAACCTAGGTCGCTTGATCTTTTATAAAGTGACTGGGGAAAACATCACAGAACGCCATAGAGCACCGTGGCAGTTTCCTGGCTGCCAGAAATACCCAGAAAACCCATGCACCTTATTTCCGCTGAAGGAGCCAAGGGCATAGTCGCAATTTGGAAGTGTCATAAGGAGCATGCACAATGTTCTCTAACACCCCGACACTGCACAGGAGAAGCCGGTGACTGAGGACCAGAATCGGCATTGTGACGTTGCCAGGGGATGTGCACAGTGGTTTCTGGGAGCTGGTGGCAGCAGCATGAAGATTTGCGGCATGTGCGAGGAGGGGGTTCCAGCCTGTACCTGTGGTAAATGAACAAAGGGAGTGGCTGACAGTGTCTGACCGGTGGCTGGTACAGCTAAACGAGAGGCCAGTAGCGAGTGGCGCTCAGGTGGCCAGGCCCTCGTCGGGGAGCGAGGGCCAGCAGGGTGGCCCAGGCCCAGGGAGGGGCAGGGTCAGGGGGGCCTTACTAAAACTCATCCTAGGGCCTGGGTGCTGGTTAATATGCATTTATTTACTTTCTTACTCTGCTTGTGTGTAATCTTGCAAAGTTATTCTTAATTGTTCTTCTTTCTTCAATCTGCTTCTTGCTGTTGTCTCGCACCTTTCTATTAAATTCTAACTGTAACTGTACAATTAAGTTGAGTAAAGCAGCCACCAAGTTTTTCATTCTCACAACAATTTACTCAACTTAATTCACAAGCACGGAGATGGCGTGGAGGCCCAAGTACTTAGACGTCAACTCCAGCTCACTGACAGCTGCCAAGGAGTGGCAACACTGGTGTACGATTTTCATGAACTACGTTGATGACTATGGGAACAAATACAGAACTCTATTAGGCTGTGTGAGTTGCAACTTTTTCGAATACATAGAAGGATGTGAAAATTTTGACTCAGCTGTCTCTAAATTGAACTGTTTATATGTGAAGACTCCAATTAGGTTTTTGCCAGACATTTACTGGCTACCAGGCAGAAAAAAGCCAGGAGAATTATTAGATCATTTCTTCAGAGAGTTGTAAAAGTTAAAGAGAAACTGTAATTTTCAAGATCATAGTCCAGAACAGTATAGAAACGAGGCAATACATGATACATTCAACGCTAGCATTACCTCACCTGCAATACCCCAGTATCTCTTAGAAAACAAAACACTGGACTTACAGACTGCTTATAACCAAGCTACTGTGTGAAGAAAACATGACAGCACCTCTACTTCCTCAGGAGTTTGTGGAGGTTTGGTATGACATCAGAAACCCTGGCAAATTTCAACAGATGAGTGGTGGAAAATATGCTGACCGGCTACATCACGGTTTTGTATGGGGACACGAATACCCTCCAAGTGTAAAGCCCTTCAAAAGGTAGTGGGCACAGCCCAGGACATTAGAGGCAAAATCCTCCCTACTATTGAGTATATCTACAGGGAACACTGCTGGGCAAAGATCCACACCACCCAGCACATGCTCTGTTCTCCCTGCTGCCATCAGGAAAGAAATATAGGTGCCACAAGACTCACGCCACCAGGTTCAGGAACAGCTGCTACCTTTCTACTCTCAGACTCTTCAACAGCAAACTCAATTAGGGACTAATTTAAGATTAAAGATTTTCTTTGCTCTCCCTGTATTGCGCAGTCAGTTTGTTATCTGTTTATTGTTCTTTTGATTGTTTACACATTCACGCTGTGTGCAGTTATTTTTGCACTACCAATTAGTGGTAGTTCTGCTGCACCTGAAGGAAAAAGGGATCTCAGAATTGTATGTGATGTCATGTATGTACTCTGACAATAAATCTGAAATCTAACATAAGACATAGCCCAATGCAATACTGATGTATACGCTACCCTAGCAGCCCGTACAGCTACAGTAGTGAACCCTGAACCATCAGGTACCACAGAAAGTTTCTTTAGCAGTGCTGTCGGATAACTTTCCAGCAGAGAAATCTGCTGTGGCTGCCACTTGTTGTACAAAATGGAAATGTTTCTTCTGTGCTTTCTCTTACCATTCACGGGATAACTGCCCAGCACACATTGTGCATGAAAGGACATTATGTCCGGGTGTGCAAATCCAAGGCCTCAACAACCTCAGTGCCAACAGTGGTCAATTCTCAGGTACTGGCTACACTTACTCATGTGCCACAAGGACTCACTCAAGCTTCAACCTTTGTGACTGCGAATGGTAAAAGGTTAAGTGCTCTACTGAATTCTTACAGCACTGATAGTTACATTAGCGAGAAAGTCAAGCGGGAACTAAAACAAAAGGTTCACCCATCCAGTAAAGCCATTACTACGGCTCAGAAAACTTTAAACACGAGTTCGCAAGGATATGTTGTTGTTGTTGACCCAACTCTTAGTCTTAATAGCCAGCTATACGCTGCCACACAACTTGGTGCATTGAAGGACCTATGTTCTGACTTAATACTTGGCCAGGATTTCCAGCGTCAGCATCTGAGTGTGAAATCTGAATATAGAGGACCCTTGTCAGAGCCAACTGGGAATGGTGCTGATCATTACTGTGAACGTCAGCAGCAAAAACATAGAAGAGCCATCCCTTTTTCCAAACTGATCACCAAGCTGTAAACCAATTGCTGCCAAATCAAGATGCTTTAGCAAAGATGATCAGGACTTCATTGCAGAGGAAATTTGTCAATTGCTTTCAGAAGGCATAATTGAGATGTGTCTATCACTATGGCGAGTCCAAGTGGCAGTGGTGAAGGATCCTACCCATCGACAGAAGGATCAAATGTGTGTGGATTATTCACAATCGACCAATACACTGCATTGGATGCTTAACTCTTGCCAAGAATCGACAAAGTGGTGAATGAACTTGCAAAATATAGTGTGTTCTCTACCTTTGACCTGAAAAGTGCCTATTACCAAGTGTCACTCAAGGAGTCAGTTAAGAAGAACACGACTTTTGAAGCCAATGGATATTTATACCAATTTTGTAGGATTCCGTTTGGAGCAACAAATGGGGTAGCTGTCTTCCAGTGAGCTATGGACAAGTTAGTTAGAGAAGAAAAACTGCAAGGTGGCTTCCTTTATTTTGATAATATCACTATTGATGGAGATGCACAAGAGGGACAGGATCAAAATGTAAAGAATTTCCTAAAGGCCATCAATCAGTCTGTGGAGTCTGAGATTTCCATTAACGTCCTTGGATACTGTGTGGGGAATGGTATCATTAAGGAGAGAACACGACTGGCGGGTGAGCGGGGAGAGAGCAGCAGCCCAACTCAGGCAGGCAGAGAGAGAGTGAGAAGAGAATGCGGCTCGGGTGGCGAGCGGGGAAAGAATATGGCTCGAAGTTCATGGAGGTCTAGTGAGGGCAAGGACAGTTGGAGCCTGCCGAACCATTGACACCAGGGGGCAAAGGGACCCGGGTGCTGAGCTTCATGGCCCGGGAGGAAGGAGGAGAGAAGTGAGCCGGCACCAAGGAGAAGGTGGTGGTGGGGAGAGAGAGAGAGAGAGAGAGAGAGAGAGAGAGAGAGAGAGAGAGAGAGAGAGAGAGCAGGTGAGGGGATGCTGGGGAACGGCCAAGCCCGAGCAGCAGAAAGATCTTGACTCGAGGGAGGAGCAGGTGTTGGGAAGCCCCCCCGGAAGCTGAGCCGGTGCAGAGGGACCAGATAATAGGAAGCAGCCCAACAGCAGCCGAACCAGGCCGGAAGGAGGCAGACAAGGGTGTGGCAGAGTCCGATGGGGTGAGCTTCTTTTTGTTTTAGTGGGGGATCAATGGCTGACTCCATTATCCGCATAATCCCCCACGCAGCTGGAACCTCTCTGTGGGCATTGCTCATTGAGCTGGCTTCAATGCTGTGTCACTCCATAAAAAGGGCTTATGTTTTGCGCAAATCTGTACACCACCATTTAAATTCCATAATCCGGAATAATCTGAATACCAAGAAGTGTCTGGTCCCAAGGATCGCAGATAAAAGGATAATCACCTGAATTACAAAGATATTCTTAATTGGTCTTCTTCCTCCAATCAGCTTCCAGCTATTGCCTCTCGCCTTTCTATTAAATTCTAACTGTAACTGTATAATTAAATTGAGTAAATCTTAGAAAGCAGCCACAAATTTTTTCATTCTCACAACATTGTTTATATACCAGGTCTTTTAAACTGTAATTGACAATCGGGGTTCCATGACTTCCAGATGCTCCCTTAAAGGGTTCCACGAGCTAAAACGTTTGGGAAGCCTTGATCTAGAAAACAGCAACTCTTCATCGACTACATGATTGATTAGAGATAGTCAAAATAGCTTTGTGTGTGGTAGATTATGTTTAACCAATCTTATAGATCTTTATGAGGAGCTTATCGGGTAAGTTGAAGGAAAGGCTGTGGATCTTGTCTTCATGGACTTTAGTAATCATTATGACAAAGTCCTGCTTGGGAGGTTAGTCTGAAGGTTCAGATGCTTGGTATTTGTGGTGAAGGAGTGAACTGGATTCAACAATGGCTGGACCGGAGAAGCCAGATAATGGTGGTGGATGATTGCTTCTCAGACTGGAGGCCTGTGACTAGTGGTGTGCCTCAGGAATCAGCGCTGGGACCATGTTGTTTGTCATCTATATCAATGCTTTGGATGATAATGTGGAAAATGGATCAGCAAATTTGCAGATGACACTAAGATTGGGGGCATTGTTGGCAGCAAAGAATGTTTTCAAAGCTTGCAGAGGGATCTGGACCAACTGGAAAAATGGGCTGAAAAATGGCAGATAAAATTCAAAGCAGACAAGTGTGAGGTGTTGCAATTTGGAAGGACAAACCAAGAAAGGACATATATGGTAAATAGTTGGATACTGAGGAGTGCGGTAGAACAAAGGGATCTGGGAATACAGATAAATAATTCCCTGAAAGTGGTGTCACAGGTGGATAGGGTTGTAAAGAGAGCTTTTGGAATATTAGCCTTCATAAATCAAAATATTGAGTACTGGAGTTGGGATGTTATGGTAAAGTGGTATAAGACATTGGTGAGGCCAAATTTGGAATATTGTGTGCAGTTTTCATCACCTAACTACAGGAATGTTATCAATAAGATAGATAGAGAACAGAGAAGATTTACTAGGATGTTGCAGGCCTTCAGGAACTGAGTTTCAGATAAATGTTAAACAGGTTAGGAATTTAGTGTAAAAGAATGAGGGGAGATTTGATAGAGGAATTTAAAATTATGAGGGGAATAGACAAAGTAAATGTGGGTAGGCTTTTTCCACTGAGGGAGTGTGGAATGAGCTGCCAGCTGAAGAGGTGAATGCAGGTTCAATTTGAACATTTAAGAAGAATTTGGACAGGTACATGGATGGGAGAGGTATGGGCTAGGACTGGGTGCAGGGCAGTGGGACTAGGAACAAAAATGCTTCAGCATAGACTAAAGGATTGAAGGGGCCTGTTTCTCTGCTGCAATGTTCAATGTTCTACAGCCCAGCCTTCAACATCATTATTCTCTCAGTGCTGGTCAACAAGCTCCAAACCCTGGGCCTTTGCACACCCCTCTTCAACTGGATCCTTGACTTCTTCATTAGAAGATCACAGTCAGTACGAATTGGAAACAACAACTCCTCATTGGTGATCAACACAAGCGCATCTCAAGGATGTGTGCTTAGCCCGCTGCTCTGCTCACTATACGCCCATGACTGTACGGCCAGGCACAATTCCAATGCTATCAACAAACTTGCTGATGTCATGGGTGTCAGCAGAATCTCAAACAGCAATGAGGAAGCATATAAGAGGGAGATAGATCAGCTTGTTGAGTGGTGTCACTCCAACAATCTTGCACTCAACATTACTAAAACCAAGGAGATTATTGTGGACTTCAGGAGGAAGTCAGAAGAACATGAACGAGTCCTTATTGAGGACTCAGTAGGGGAGAGGATCAAGAACTTTAAATTCCTAGGTGTCAACATCTCTGAGGATCTTCCTGGAGCCTCCCTATTGATGCAATCACAGAGAAGGCTCGCCAATGTCTATATTTATGAGGAGTTTGAGGAGATTCTGTATGTCACTGAATACTCTTGAGAACCTCTGCAGGTGTGTTATGGAAAGCAATCTGGCTAGTATAGAGGTTCCAATGCTGAGATAAAGAAAAAAACTCCAGAGAGTTGTTAATTCAGCCTGCAACATCACAGGCACCAGTCTTCACTCCATCAAGGACATCTACAAGAGGCAGTGTCTTAAGAAAGCAGTCTCATTCGTCATGGACATCCACCACCCAGGCCATGCCCTCTTCATGCTGCTACCATCATGGGAAAAGGATACAGGAGCCTAAGGACGAGCACTTAGTGGCACAATGTCAGCTTCTTCTCAACTGCCATCAGGTTCCTTAATAATCAATGAACCCAAGACACTGCTTTACTTTGACTTTTTCTTGCTTTTTTAAAATGTTGAAAGATGGTTTATATATAAATGCACTGTGATGCTGCCACAAAACAACAAATTTTTGACATATTCTCAACCTTCCTTTCCCATCACATACAATCCCTTACTAATCACAGAGAACCGATGGCATAGTGATTACTTAAAGTGGTATGTGAGCGGAAAGAAAAAGGTTGAGAACTATTGACTTAGATCCTTAAATATTTACAAACAACAAAGTTGCAGAATTCCATATATTTACACAACTAAGTAAAATCATTTCAACTCATCTCACTCCAAAATGGCTGATCACCTTCCAAAGCCCTTCCTCTAGTTCTGGACCCTGGACCCTGTGGCCTGAGGAAACAGCCTCTTGACATTTATCCTATCAATGACTCTGGGAATCTTATATCTTATATCTCTCAGTGCGCTCAACCTTACATAATGTTAACCCCCAGTTAATGTAGACCAATATTATTCCATTGCTCCTGATATGATAACTTCTCATCCCAAAAATTAATCCAGCAGTTCTATACTGCACTGACTAAAGGCAAGTCCATCATTCCTTAAATCAAAAACCAAAGATACACTGCAACTAAATAACGTTTTGCATATGAAATCTCAATAAAATGTCCTTACTTTTGTGTTCCAACCACTTGCCTTCCAAATCATTCTCTGCACTTGCATGCCTGCAGCAACTTTCATCCTTTCTAACACCTCGCCTACAAATAATACGGTAATTACAAATCTTGGCATTTTATTGATTGAAATAAAAGCCTTTAGGCACTTTTACACAGCCGATGAGAAACAGAAAATTTTCACAAATTTTCTGCTCCACTGGCAGTATAAAAATGTCAAGACAGAATTTATTATGCAAATTTCATTCCATAATTTTTCCACCAGGATCCCTACACATTTTTATGGAGTGGCTGGGCTGCAATTTAAATTGACCACAGGCACTCCATAAGAAATGGGCCTAATGAATACGACGTTCCCTCTCTGACAAACTCCGCAACACAGGAGAGCTGTGTAAAAGTGCACCTGTGTAAATGACCACACCAGAGGTATGTATGCTCATTTTTTTTTCCAGAATAATTCAGATGTTACTGTGTAAAAATCAGCATGAACATATTATATTGAAAATCAGCTCTCATTTAGCTAAATTAAATTTGCATGGATTAACATCTTACTAAAAGTATAGTTCCTTATTTCTGACTTATATATCTCCCTGATAAATGCAGACTTTCCTCTCTTTCTAAATCCCTTCTTGCTTCTCAGTGACATTTCCTGTTCATAATCAGGCTTTGTGACCTTAATGTGTTTTCCATATTCTCCTCACATGATGCACATGAAATGGAAACTTTCCAAATATTCCATGACAAGCTTCCCCTCCCCCAGGCTGCAACCTTAAATGAACCCTGTAACTAATAATAACCAGTCCCATATAGTCTCATACCAGTGAAGCCACATTCAAAATGAATTCCATATCCCTTCCCATACTTTATCGTTGGTGTCACTGCTGTTCTTAATTGAAAGTTATACCTTCCTTTTTCTTATTATCATTATCCACTGATATAACTCCTCAATCGACAAGGAGCCTTTAGGGGCTAAAGATTAACTATTGCATTTCCATGGAACAATTACTGGAGCATTAAAAAGCATTATACATTATTTTAATTTTATTTGAGTATCTTCAATTAAAAGTATGGGAACTGCAGATTGAAAAGTTGCTTAACTGAATCTCTTAATTATTCAATTTGCACTTGGTGTGGGAAGCAAATGTAATTCAAATGTGTTGTTTCCAGGTGGTCATTGACATTGGCATGAGAGCAAGGGGTCATATAATGAAAGCTGGCAGCATCAACTTAAAGCACTATCTGCAATGTAAAGGAAAGGGCACAAATTGATTACATAGAAGATGACAATGTTTGTTTTTGGCAGTTTGCCAATTTAATCCTCTGCAAAATTCAGTCCTTTATGTTTGGGGGAGTCCAGTCCATGTCCCTTAGGTGCCTTGATTCACTATAAATCACCAATGAAAGCATTTCAAAGCCATTAATTGGCTGTAGAAAAAAAACTGAGACATCCTGAGATGGAGATGCAAGTCTTTCTTTCTACCTCTCTATAGGCGTTTTTTATGGAGGGCCTATGCTTCGAGGCTAGCTCCATCCACGAAGAAAAATCTACCCTAAAAGGCAGCTCCTGTGCTGCTTTTATGAAGAGCGGTGCTTCGTAGCATCATCCAGAGCCGATGGGGGCTGGACAACTGATCCTGTAGCGCCACCCACCAACATGACATCATACACGAGCACCAAGTGGGAAAGAGCCCTTTAGCAGAATGGCAACCACAGAACTGGTGATATATTTTGTCTTAACTGTCAAGCAACCAAACTTGCAGTTTTCACTCACGGCATTTCTGTAAGCCAGCACCTTCCTCTCCTATCAACCCTGAGTGGTTTGAATTTCCTATTTACTCTCAGGGGTCTGAATGACTCATAACATGGGAATCTCATTGTCCTATCAGGGAATTTCAGTCTACTTTCTGATACATGATATCCAACTCTTTTGAATATTCATGTAACCTGCCTATTTATTGGCAGTGAAAACCAGCAATAGATATGTTTTTGATTCTGATTCTATAGGAGCGTGCAAGATATATATTTTCATTATTTAAATACGATATTTTCTCACCACATCTGTACTTTTGCCATCACTGCGAATTTTGGAACAATTCATTGCAACAGCGTTGTCGAGTAAGGTCAATCTTTAAATTGTCAAGTGATTTCAATGGGACAAACAGTAGTTCAATTTGTACAAGTGGCCTCCTGCAACCACCATACTGAACTGGTGAAAGAAGATGCATATCTAACAGATTTTTAAAAAATGTCTGGCATTGCGCATGTATAAAATATTGATGTTTTATGGTTGTCGCCTATTGAGTATTTATAAATGTGTCCAAATATTTAATGTTTGCTGTCTGTATGCCTAATCCAAATCTAGAACTGTAATCAAAATATCAAAGCCCTGAAAATTCAAGGTAACTAATGGTTGTGGAAATGGATGATAGGTGGTTTGGCAGTCTGGAAGGAAAGTGCAGTTATACTTACATATCATTCTGGATATTTTGACTGAGAAGTGAAAGCTGGAGAAAAAGCTATTTATCTTTATGTAGAATCATAAATATCCCTTAGCTCTATCATCAGAAGAGATTTACACCCAACAACTTGTTAGTTCATGTACAAAATGGAGCTGGGAGGGATGTTGAAGATGTCAATAACTGCCTGCTCACCGACTCATTCTGATACGTGGAAACTAATAACTAATAACAAGAAAATTCCTAATTCATGTTATTATAATAACCCCCAGCAAGGAAGCAACAATGTATATGAATACTGCAGTCGGTTGAATGGTATGAGCCAATAATTAATGAATGGATTTCAGGTAGAGCATTGTCTCATTTGTGTTTTCTGGCTCCAAACTGGTTTCTCAGGACCCAGAACAATTTCCCTCCATTATAGATGGATGATTACTCTCTTAGATTTTGACAATTTTAACAGATATTCACATTTTCAAACCTCTTTGTGTATAAAATTGAATGCAATTTAGTGAAATTTAACGTGAGTAAAAGTTAACCCAGATACTTTTTTTCGATGCCAAATAGAAACAACAGTGACAGAACTTCACCCATCGAAGTTTGAGATAAACATGACGAATTCACAGATAACATACTTTCAACTCATACAATTTTAAGGATTGTTAAATGTTTGTATTCATTCAAAGGTTTTGGGTGTGGTTGGGCAAATTAGGTAACTGCCCCATGTTTTGCTGAAAGAGATGGTGGCACGCCCTTTTCAAGGGCTGCTGCAGTCTTTACATTTAAATTTAATTTCGACATTGTGATGAGAGTATTCCCAAGATACTGTCTGGCAGGATGACATGGCATGGCATCTCTCGAACAGATCTCTCGATCTCCCCATGTCCTTTTTGATCCAAATTACAGGCTTAGAACGCATTTTCTATGAGCCTCGGTGAGTTGTTGTGCTTCAATGGATGAAGGAGCAAAGGAGACATTTGACATGCTTTTCACTTTGGGGTGTCTCCTTCTTCAGTGTTGGGCCTACCAGTGAATATTTTAATTCTGCCTTTGGGGAGTTGACATGAGTCATCCATTGTGCATTCCTTGATCTCTGACATGGTCTTGCAGTCAAAGTTGTGTTGTTTTTGGTGGAGCATCTCTTATTATGTCTCTGTGTTACCGATGGGCCTCTAAAACAAGAGTTAATCAGGTTATTGGGCCAAATCAGTCCACGTAACACCAGATTTCCTTTCCTAAGGAACAAAGTTTTCCCATAACAATGGAGTTGTTGCTCTTATCGATTCCAAGTTAGATTCTAGATGTGTTTCTTCAGCTGTTTTATTTTACAATTTTGATGTACTGCACAGTAATAGGACTTCCACAAGCTCATGCCTCCAAATACACCAATCAACCAACAACCCCCGTACGTTTTTGAAGGATGGGAGGAAACCAGAGCACCTGGAGAAAACTGTGTCAGTTTCACGGAGAGAACGTACAAACTCCTTATGGATAGCTCTGGATTCTGACCTGCTGGTATAGTGTTATGCGCACCGCTATGCTAACCGTGCCAGCCTGTTGTGGGATTTGAATTCGTAGCTCTAAATGCCCACTGTAATGTGCGTCAAAAGAACCAAAGACTTCTTGATCCAAACCAAGGCTTTTATTAACTAAAAGACTGGAGCATATCACAAGTAGGTCGACCAGTCCAGAATGACTTGGTCTGGCGAGGAGCAATCCTTTAAGACCTGCCAGTAGGTGCGGCTACACTCTTAGCCAATCACAGTCATCCTACACTACCATCTGTACATATGTACATATACATATTGGTGATAGAATCTGTACTATCACACCCACTAAAATAACCACTGAGCAACCATCCATACTGACCTTCCATGGTCACAAGAACTTGAGAGAGCATTAAGTTTGATTAATTTGTCCCTCACTGTTTCAGTCTGATGGTAGATTTTCTGTCCCTTCTGTACGTTTGAGTCTCGAGAAGGTTTGTCATAATTGGTTGGAAATTATTCATCAAACCTTTGATACTTTGGGAAAATGCTACTGTATCAGCATCAGATAAAAAAAATTTAACCAAGATATAATTGTGGTAAAAGAAAAACGCTAGGCTGGATATTTGATTCATACAATGAAGATACAGGCACATTGTCTTATTTTTGATTGTATAAAATAATAAACATAGGGTGTAACTAAAGTGAACTGAGTGATTTTTAAATATTTGAATGCAAGGTGGATCCAAAAGAATTAAAGAGTCTGTCACAGGCTGATGGCTTCATCACGACATCATCAGCCTTCCCCTAGCTATCTGCTTTATGAAGCAAGGTGGAGCAGCGCTCCACTCCACCTCTGCCACAAGCCTGAAGAAGGATCAGAGCCGGTATCTTGGAGCCGCTCCCAGAGCATTTATGAGGGTAGGGCTTTACAGTCACTTTTTAAACTCTATTTGAGGATCTTTTGTATGGTAAAGTTGCTAGGTTTCAAGGTTTCTCTGCAGAAATAAAGGGCTGTGTGTTAAGCTGCAGAAGAATGTGTTACATCAGGATGAAAGATAACAAAATTGATGTGTCTTTGGAAACTGTCCCCAACTTCTATCTTCCATTGTTAGTCCACAGACAAGCATCGATTTAGGAGAGATGAGTTTCCACTTAAGCCTGTCAGTCTGCCAGTTATAAATATAATCTTGATTTAATGCAAAATTGGAGTCACAAAAAACAGCGTTTTCAAAAAAAAAGAACACATGTACAATACCTGTATTTGCAATCATCTTTTTTTATTTCTTACAATCATTTTATTTCTTTAAAAAGCAATAGAGCATCCGTTGCTTGAACATGATGTCACCAGCTGCGAGCAAAATCCAAAATGCTTTTGAGCTGGAGGATTTTTATGTGGTCCACATCCTGGGTCTCCAGCCAACGTAGGCTAGCCTCGGGATACTCAATGACTTCAGACACTTTCAGGGGTGGGTGTGGAGGCTCCTCATTCTCATCCTCCTGTGGTTCGGGAACTGCTGATATAGCAATGTTACTGACGATCTCGGAGTCCGTCAGATGCTCATACGTCAGACATTCGTCATCGACAGAGTACAATGCTGAAAATCCTCTTTACTAATTTCAAACAGTTTCTCCGACTCAAGCACCTCTTCATCTGTGAAGCCATAGAAAACTTGCATATCATAATCATCTTCATCTTTCTTGATGTATTTTTGTGTTGAAAAGGCTGGGCCCAGACCCTTCTCCCAGCATTTTTCCACAAATGAGGAGCTGACTGTTGCCCAGCCCTTCCCACCTAAGCGGTAAACTTCTTTAACATTCATGCTTTTCAGATTGTCTTCCAGTGTTGTTGATTTGTCTATAATCTACAAATTAATTCATGCCTGTAATTCTGCTTGAACACAGATCTGGGGACTGGATCTTAGATGTAGTGTTCTTTGGAAGGTAAGAAACTCTGATCTTTC
The DNA here is from genome assembly GCF_036971445.1 of Narcine bancroftii. Classification (NCBI taxonomy): domain Eukaryota; kingdom Metazoa; phylum Chordata; class Chondrichthyes; order Torpediniformes; family Narcinidae; genus Narcine; species Narcine bancroftii. The sequence continues at coordinate 45,528,808 of NC_091469.1, forward strand.
CATTACGGCTTAATAGGTTGGCAGCTGGTGGGTGGGGGGGACAGTGGTCAAGCAAAAGAAGAACTTAGGGTTCTAGCTTTTGCTTACGCAAATGAGCACGGACAGCAGGGACAAAAGCTATGTAAAACCAGTCCTCAAAGCTGACACAGGTCATCAAGCATTGCTGCTAAGTGTGTACTCGAACATAACGACTTCATGTTGACATGGTGGAAATAGCAGGGCAAGCAAAATTTTCCAATCTTGAAGAGTTTTAACTTGTGTGTACTAGTCTTGATAACACAAAACAACAACATCACATGATCTATGCGTTATTTGAACTCCTCTCATCGATGAATTGCTAGACAGCATGCAGTCTGGGATCATCTTGTAGCAGAGGCCTGTTTTGTCACAGTTGTACACTTGTCCTTTGACGTAGTCACATTCTTCTAAGAGAGTTTTCAGTTCTGCTGGGTATTCACTGGCGGCGGCACTGTTGGTTGAGCTTATTTCTCCAGACACTAACACTTGAGAAATCTCATGATGATGTTTAAACCGGTCTAGCCATTCATTGCTAGCTTTGAACTGTAAGGTTTTTCCATTGATCAACTGGTAAAACTTCTTGGCTTGAGCTTTGAGAATAGGTCCAGAAATTGGAAGGCCTTCCGAGCATGCTTGAACAAACCACTCATACAGGGAGTCATTGAGGCTAACATCTTTGGCTGCCCTCATGCATTTGGCCTTTAGTTCCGCCTCTTCCTCAACTTTCAAAGTCACGCATAACTTATCTCACTGAGATTCCCAGCTACGAAGTGTTGATTCAGGTATGCCAAGGTCTTATGCAACTTGATCACGTCAAGTATGCAAAGCTGATCTTTCACTGAAAAAGATTTTCGTCTTCAAAAGGTGTGTTCCATTTTGACCTGAAAACAATTTCAATTCCAGAAAGAGGTAAAAAAAAAAGGGGGCTGATTGCATTACATCCGGGTTCGTATTAAATCAGGGTTCCACTGGATGTACCAATACTTTGTCTCCACAGTGGAACAAATTGCTTCAATCTTCATGATTGCAGGGTCCCATCTTCACAGAAAATTAATGTGGTATTTGGAATGTGCTCGCGCTCAAATGTATTTCTATTTTCACAAGATATCTCATCAAAATATACATCACCATTTCAAACCTCAATGCATTTTTCCACTCATGAAAATAAGCAAACATTGGACACAATTTGAAACTGTACATTTCACAAAGAGCAAATCAAATGAACATCGCAAAACTTAAATTCTTTAGTTATGATGTAATACTACATTTTATTTCTGCATGACCTTGCAGTAATACAGACATCACTACATCAGTTACTGAGAAATGATGAGAAATGGAAATGGAGGAAGAAACAGCATAAAACATATAGCTTGTGGTGAGGAGCCCAGGAAATGGAAATAATGATGAAACTTGAACTTGTTTCTTAACAGGGTGGATGATGGCCAAGAAGTAGCATTTGCATCACATACTTAGACAAAAAGTGAAATGGATTATGCTCATGTTGAGAAGATGCCACATTAAACAATTAAGATTTCATGGCTTGCTGGAAGAGTTTGCTTCAATCTCTATACTTTATGTCACTCTCACATAGTTGGGACCACTCACACCTAATCAACCACAGCAGCCACATCACCTAAACATTCCTAGATTGCTCAGAGCTGCACTTTCCTCTTTCTTGCAAGGGAGAATGCACCAGCAGGGGACAAAGAAAGAACACACCGGTGATCCTGGAGGTATCAACATAGGATAATAGAAAATGGAGCCGAACAGCACAGAACAGGCCCGTTGCCCATAATGTCTGTGCTGCTAATAATGCCAATCTAAATCAATCCCATCTGCTGATACTTGATCCATATCCTTCCATTCCCTGCCTGTTCATGTGTCTGTCTAATGCCTTTCAAATGCCTGGTTGTATCTGTTTATACCACCTCCCCTAACAGTGCATTCTAGGCACCTACAATTCATTCTGTGCAAAAAAAAAACTTCTTTCAAATCTCCTTCTCATCCTAAACCTATGCTCTCCACCCAGAGTAAAGGACTCTGATATTTACCCTATCTATATCTCTTATAAGATGATATACTTCTGTTAGGTCGTCCCTCAGTGTGCAGAGTTTTGCACTTGTGTTGGATTTCACTTACCAACCAGAAACATTGCTCAATCTCATCAATTCTCTCAAGGATTCCCCCCACCCCCCCACCCCATAATGAACCATCTAATTATAAATATCATGGTTTCCATGGTAGGTAGGTTCTATCACTGGTCTTGGTGTTGCGGTGAAAATGTAGAGAGTTCCCATCACAGTTCTGGAAATCTCTGTTTTTCCAGAGGATTCAGAACATTTCTTTCAATTATTTTCCAACAAAACAGTCAAACAGACAAATTCAAGCCCTGGTACACTGACAGTCCAGCAGCATGGGCGTTACCCTGTCCTGAATGGATGAATGAATTGACCTTATTATTCAGTGACCAGACCTTGACTTACAGTGCGCAGTAAGTCCAAAGCAACTGGCTCATACAACTACCACAGAACTTGGGAATTATTTTTACCATCAGGATGAATAGCACTCACCAGCCTAATGTGCAACTAGCAGCACTGTGATGGAGAGGAATCCAAGTCAGTTCAAGGAAAAGATTCAGCCTTTACCAAAGGGATGTCCAAGTCAATTCCTGTGCAGTCTCTTCCTGTTGACCCCTGGCAAAGGAGAGCGTTTCTCTGTATCTAGCAAGCCACAGTAATACCCTTGACTCATCTGAATACTGGAAACCACGAGATAGTGCTTACAGTGCTGGTGTAAATTTCAGTGCATATCTACATTATACCATGCATATGACAATAAAGTGATCATTTTAGTTTTAGGAACTCAGTAAGGAACTAGCACATATGTTAAGGACCACAATCACCTTGACTCTCACAGGCATATGTCTTCCTGTTTGTATTGAGGAGGACCAGGATTGACCAACCTCGACTACATATTAATAACTCAGTAGTGAAGAGAGAAGAGAACACAAGTTCCTTGTGTGAAAGTACGGATTCTATCACCGATGTGTATATGTATATATTGTAGTATAGGATGGTTGTGATTGGCTGAGAGCATAGCCACACCTACTGGCAGGTCTTAAAAGGTTGCTCCGAGCCAGACCCAGATCATTCTGGACTGGTCCACCTACATGTGATACGCTCCAGTCTTCAAGTTAATAAAAGCCTTGGTTTGGATTAACAAGCCTTTGATTCTTTTGACGTACACTACAATTTTATTAACTAGAAAGTTTTCAAGGGATGGAGCGTATGCTGTGACCGGAACGCCTCAACATTGACCTGCAGTCGGCTACAGCTCCAAATGACTTTAAGCACTGGGTGAGGTGTTTCGAAGCTTACCTACAACTCTCTGACCCTGCCGTGGTGGAGGACAGCCATCAACTACTTGTATTGATCTCTATGGTGTCCCTGAGAGTCTATGAGAGCATCCAGGACACAGCCATTTACGCCGAAGACGTGAAGGTGTTCAAAGGACTCTACGAGCGAACGGTAAACAGGGTCTACGACTGCCCGGTGAGTCCTGTAGAGTTTAAAGCCAAGCACTAAGAGAATTGGGCTGAGCCTGTGCCTGCTCAGACAGAGCTGCTGCTGAGACCACCGATGATCTCATTCGGGATGCTTACATGGCCGGGGTCCGATTGAATGAGGTGAGGCAGCACCTGCTAAAGCACAGGGGAGAAAACCTAGAGGACATGATCCAGATTGCAGAGACAATGGAGGATGCAGTCTTAAGTATGGACGCTTACTCTCAGGGCTGGACACCACACTATGAAGTGAGTAGGATGCCCTCTCTCAACCCTACTACCCCACGGCTCACCAATGGCCTGTCGGCTGCTGCAACACTGCCTGATGTGACCCTGAAGTGGTACTTCTGCAGGAGGGACAAGCACACCAGGTCCCAGTGTCCGGTGAGGAAAGCCAGGTGCCAGAAGTGCCTTAAAAATGGCCACTTTGTTGTAGTCTGTCGCTCCAAAATGGCCATCATCAAACACAGAGCCTCGTGTGAGGCCAAACCGTCACCCTCCCATTCAAGCATCTCTTCTTCAGAGCTCTTGTCCAATGAGAGTGAGGGATCCACCACGCGGCAGCACCTGACGTCACGGGGCTGGTGCCGAGTGCGGAAGGTACAACCACCATTGCCGTGATGACATTGGCCTGTTTGGACCTCCCACACGGAGCAACAACCACCATGCCCCAGCCCCAACTTCAATGACCGCTGCCGCTGCCATCGCCTCTACCAACGCTGCCGACCAGGGACCCGCTGCCACTGACACTGCAGACCAGGTACCTGCTGCCACGGCCGCCACTACCGACCAGGGACCCGCCGCCACTGACGCTGCCGACCAGGTACTTGTCACTGAGGCCGCTGCTACTGATGCTGCCGACCAGGGACCCGCCACCACCAACGCTGCCAACCAGGTACCCGCCGCCACGGCTGCCGCTACCAACACTGCCGCCACCACCGACGCTGCCAACCCGGTACCCACCGATGCTACTGACCCTGTACCCACCGCCGCTACCGCCAATGACTGCCCAACTAACCACCCCACCACCGCCAACTTCAAGCAGCAACCCCCAGCACTTACCATTGGCTGGCCGACACCCCCAGCAGCCTGCAGGCAGCAGCCCCAGCTCCTCGATGCTGACAGCTCTAGCCCGACTGCTTCTGTGATGTCACCACGTGCACTTCAGGCCCGAAGCTGTGTGACAACATCACATAAGACTCCACTGTTCCCAACATAGGTCGCTGCATCAGTGACCCTGGACCAGGACTGCTCCATCCCCTTACAAAAGCAATGGAACTGATTAAAGTGCATGGACACCATACCAATTGCTTATTTGACTCGGGGTCAACCGAGAGTTTTATTCGTCCAGACCTGGCCCACCGTTGCAGACTGGTTATTCTCCCCACTAACCAGAGGATTTCATTGGCGACCAGGTCGCACTCAACTGGGGTAAAGGGGTATTGCGTGGTGACCCTGAAAGTCCAGGGCATCACATTTACCAATTTTAAACTGTTAGTCCTCCCCCAACTGTGCGCTCCCGTATTGCTGGGAATGGATTTTCAGTGCCAGTACTGAACTATTACCCTGCACTATGGGGGGCCCCATGCCCCAATCTCTGTCTATAACCACTCCACTCCAGAGGCTTACTGCCAGTGACAGTCCAAACTATCCACCCCTGCACCCTGGTGTCCCACTTGTAGCCTCTCCACCTTCCGGGTCGCAAACCTGGCTGGAAACCAGTGGCATCAAAAGCCAGCAGTATAGTTACGAGGACAGGAAATTTATCACAAGAAGGTGCACAGACAGCTGGAGGAGGGCATTATCGAACCCAGCTCAAGTCCCTGGAGGGCCCAGGTGGTGGTTGTTAAAAACGGGGAGAAGCCGCGGATGGTGGTTGACTACAGCCAGACTATCAACCACTTCACCCTTGCGTACTACCTCCCACAGATCACGGATGTGGTGAATCAGATCACCCAATACCGTGTGTTCTCCACCATTGACATGTTCAGCCTATCACCAGCTCCCGATCCGCCGAAAAGACCGACTTTTCACGGCCTTCTAAGTGAACGGGTGGCTGTATCAATTCCTCAGGGTACGCTTTGGGGTTGCGAATGGTGTCGCAGTTTTCCAGCAGGAAATGAACTGGATGGTAGACCAGAACAGGCTAACAGCTACTTTCCTGTATCTGGACAATGTTACCATCTGCGGCCATGACAAGCAGGACCATGATGCCAACCTTGAGAAATTTTTTTCAGACTCCGATTTGGCTGAACTTAACCTAAAATTTCAACAAGTGTGTCTTCCGGACCACTCGGCTCCCAATTCTAGGTTGTGTGATGGAGAACAGGGTGGTAATGCCAGATCCTGACCGCATGTGTCCCCTCATGGTCTTGCCACCCCCCCCCCCCCCAAAAGGCACTCAGATGCTGCCTGGGTTTCTTTTCGTACTATGCCCAATAGGTTCCACACTATGCCAACAAGGCATGGCCCCTTATCAAGACCACCTCCATCCCCCTGTCAATCAAAGCCAGAGTGGCCTTCAACCGCATCAAATTGGACATCGCCACTGCAACGCTGCATGCCATCGATGAGTCCATTCCATTCCACTTTGAACCAGGCCGGCCGGCCGGTAGCCTTCTTCTCCAGGACCCTCCAGAGCCCTGAGAGCTGACATTCCTCTGTCGAGAAGGAGGCCCAGGCCATAGTCGAAGCAGTACGTCGTTGGAGGCACTACCTCACTGGCAGGTGTTTTACACTGCTGACCGACCAACATGCGGTCTCGTTCATGTATAGCAATTCCAAGCGAGGTAAGATCAAGAATGGCAAGATCGCTAGGTGGAGAATCAAACTCTCCACCGTCAATTATGACATACTGTACCGGCCTGGTAAACTCAATGACCCACCAGATGCGTTCTCCAGGGGGACTTGTGCCAACAGACAACTGGACAGGCTGCAGAGACTCCATGAGGAGCTCTGTCATCCAGGGGTCACTAGGTCCGCGCACTTTGTTAAGGCTCGCAACCTGCCCTACAGAGTCGAGGAGATTCGCTCCATGTCCCAAGCCTGCTGAGTACAAGCCCCACTTCTTCCGTCTGGAGAACATCCACGTCATCAAAGCCACCCGACCCTTTCAATGTCTAAGCGTGGACTTCAAGGGGCCCCTACTGTCGACCAACCGTAACACCTACATTTTTATGGTGATCGACGAGTATTCTCGCTTCCCGTTCGCTGTGCCCTGCTCAGACATGACCACCGCTTCAGTCATAGAGGCCCTGCACAGCATCTTCGAGTACCCCACTTACTTCCACAGTAACCGGGGGTCCTCGTTTATGAGCGCCGAGCTGCGACAGTACCTTCTGGAGTGTGGTATTGCTTCGAGCAGGACCACCAGATATAACCCACATGGTAATAGGCAGGTCGAAAGAGAGAATGCCACCGTCTGGAAAGTGGTTATGCTTGCCCTCCAGTCCAAAGGCCTGCCCACTGCTCACTGGCAGGACGTGCTCACTAGCACCCTACACTCCATCCGCTCCCTCCTATGCACCACGACCAATGCCACCCCCCATGAAAGGATGTTCTCTTTCCCGAGGAAGTCTGAATCGGGAATAACCAAGCTGGCATGGCTCATGGTTCCTGCAACGTCACGTCCGGTACTCAAAGAATGACCCTATGGTTGACCGAGTGATGCTGCTCCATGCAAACCCGCATTATGCATACATTGAGTACCCGGATGGGCGGGAGGACACAGTCTCGGTAAGGGACCTAGCCCAAGCCGGATCGGACCCAGCAGTGCTCCCAACCCAACCTCCTCCAACTCCTTCTCCCCTAGGTCATGTGCTTGAACAGAGGGATCAGCACCACCCCACCAACCCAGGCCAGCCTGTTGACAACACCGTTGGGGAATTGAGCAAAGCGGTGGCCACACCCAACGAGCCCACCAGTGACACGACTCCAGCGACCCCAATACCAGCACTACGGCGGTTACACCGGACGATTAGGCCCCCCTGACTGTTACAGCACCTAGCCTCCCACCAGTTTCCCCCCCCACCTTTTTTTTAAACAGCCCTCCATTCACCCTGGGGTCAGTTCTCAAAGAAGGGGTGAATGTGATAGTATGGATTCTATCGCCAATGTGTATATTGTGGTATAGGATGGTTGTGATTGATGGAGAGCATAGCCATGCCTACTGGCAGGTCTTAAAGGGTAGTTCCTAGCCAGACCCAGATCATTCTGGACTGGTCGACCTACATGTGATACTTTCCATTCTTCTAGTTAATAAAAGCCTTGGTTTGGATCAACAAGCCTTTGATTCTTTCGTCGTGCACTACACCTTGGAGTCCACTTAAGAAGTGACCTATCCTTGGCGAACAACATCTCCTCACTTGTCAGGAAGATGCAACAGCACTTCCTGAGAAGACTGAGGCAAGCAAGGCTACCAGCGACCATCCTGTCAACTTTCTGCAGGAGATCTATTGAGAGCATCCTGATTGGCTGCATCACAGTGTGATATGGTTGCTATGGAGCATTAGATTGGAGGTCAATCCACAGGATCATAAGAGCAGCAGAGAGGATCACTGGGATCTCCCTCCACCCAGCAACATGGTCTAAGGCAATCATTGTTTAAAAGATGGCTCACAAAATTGTAGAGGATCCCTTCCATTCCACACACAACGTCTTTCAGCTATACCATCATGAAAGAGATACAGGAGTATCAGAGCCAGCACTTCCAGGCTGAGAAACAGCTTCTTCCCATGTGCGGTAATGAGACTGCTAAATGACTGAATGACCAGCTAATACAACCCTCTGAGACTATACAATTTATTAGAAAATATTTATTTATTTTTATATATGTATATATGTGCTGCATAAATATTGTTTGTCTGTATATGTATGTTTGCATGTTTTTGCAACGAGGACTGGAGAATGCTGCTTCATCAGGTTGTATTTGTACAATTGGATGATAATAAATTTGAACTTACACAATGGTGTGTGCAGCACCTGACGGAGTTCAATCATACCCTTGTTATGAAGTGAACATAAATGGCCTAACTAGGGTTGTGAGGAGAGGATTGCTTTAATGGCCCTCAATGAACATGGCCATTGGTGAGAACTCTTCCAAAACTCACATTATCTTTTGTCATCTTGTGCTGTTCAGTGTGGTCATTTTGTGCTCTCTAGGTTATGCCCCAATCCAAGAGAAGCCTTAAAAGATCATGCCTCTCAGGAAGCAACTTATTTCAGCACAAACTTTTCCATCAAGAAAAAGATCATTTAAACACCAGGCAATCCATTTACCAAAATATCGGAATGCTCCAAAAGCTCATTGAAAGACATTGGTGGCCAGAAGCCATAAAGATGGAATAATCCAGCAACTAATCCAGTAATTTAAGTGATTGCCATTTTATTTGATTAGCTCTGCTGGAGGTTCTTCCATTCTATTTAAACAGTCAGAAATATATTCACATATTTTGCTTTTCATTTTTGATCCTTTTATATCTGTTAAGTACCTAAAATCAAAAAGCCACATGACTTTTTTTTGCCCCATTTGGGGAAAATAAAGTTGAATTTAGCAAAGTAGTGAAGTCCAATAATGAAAGAGAATGGCTGCTGTAGAAAGGGAAGCTGCCGACTAAATATCTCTCCCATTTAACTTCTATGAGTCAATAGAGAGTATCCAAACCATCCACATGCATTTTATATTACCTCCAAAAGCAAGACAACCTGAGAGGCAATTGCCTACAGTCAAAGTACTTAATGCACTTGGGACTTTGAAAATATATTAGTGCAATATGAACATAAACAACTAATTTTCAATATACTTTAAGGAGATGAATCATTCATTCATTTGAAAGGTAGGGTTCATATTTAGATCACACTGTACCTACACAAGTATACAGATGAATATTTTGTTTCTGAAGTACAGTCATAATTTTCTATGGCAACAGATCAAAAGTAGGACTACTCATATAGGCACAACTAACTTGATAGTCTGGTTTACTTTGATTGTTGCAGAAAAAGAATTAGCCAATATCTCTAGGTGCAATGACAACATCTTGTAATGTCATTGAAACAACTGCACAAAAGTGCCAACTATACTGATCAACACAGGATACAATTATGATCAAGCGGATGACTCATTATGACACTTACTTATTATTATTTCATCTACACCACATCCAGACATTGGGTGAAGCAAGGTCTTTATTTGATGATAAAATTCAACCTCATTTTTAATGTGCCAGCACCGTGCCTCAACAAAAATTGAGGAAAAAAGTAAATGAAGATCAAGATCTTAGATTTGGTGCAAAATCCGGTCTGCAGGGCAGTAATAATCTCTACCTCCCATCTTAGATTTAGTTACGTCCAAAAAATCCCTGAAGACACTAAAAAATACCATCAGCATGCTCACTGCAAAATTCCCCTGATTCACTCTAAGCATAGCTTAATGTTCCTGCCCCCTCCCAGGCTAACATCCCAGCAATCAGACACTAATAACAACCAGTTGATCATTATTTTATATGTTCTTAAATGAGTTTCATTGACCTGTTATTCTGCTCTGAAATTGATGTGTACTCCAGTTAATTTTCAAATGCCTGTTGGGACTGGTTAATATTCCACTGGGTCTCAACATTCTCATGTTTCATGTCAGTTACATAGTTGTTGGACATTTCCTCTTTTTTCATGGCACCAGCAGGTCTCTAACTTATTGAAGTATTTTATAGTAATTCTGTTATCCTCAACCACTCACTGTCTCTGAAAGAAGTTTCTTTTTCCCCCTCTTTTCCTCCTTTCTTTTATTTGTCAGTCTTTGATGCCTTTGAACGTCATTCAAAAGAAAGTTTTTCATTGTTTCTCAGTATGCCTGACAACAATATTATTTAAATGGAGACAAGCTAGGGAGTGGGGAAGTGCAAATGGATCTGGGTGTACTTGTTCACCGGTCACTGAAGGCTAGCATGCAGGTTCAGAAAGCTGTGAAGAAGGCAAATGGAATGTTGGCTTTCATAAAGAGGGGATTGGAGTATAGGAACAGAGACGCCCTTCTGCAGTTATACAGGGCCCTGGTGAGACCCCACCTGGAGAATTGCGTCCAGTTCTGGTCTCCAAACTTGAGGAAGGACATACTAGCTATAGAGGGTGTGCAGCGCAGATTTACAAGGTTAGTTCCAGGGATGGCAGGGTTGTCATATGCAGCAAGGCTAGAAAAACTGGACTTGTATCCATTGGAGTTTAGAAGGATGAGGGGGGCCATGATTGAGGTATACAAAATCATCAGGGGGATAGACAAGGTGAAGTCTGATTACTTGTTCCCAATGATGGGGGAGACGAGGACTAGAGGGCATAGTTTAAGAATACAGGGTAGGCCCTTTAGGACGGAGGTGAGAAAGCATTTTTTTACCCAGAGAAGTGTGAATCTGTGGAATGCTCTGCCACAGAGGGTGGTAGAGGCGGATTCGCTGACTATGTTCAAAAGAGAGTTAGATAAGACTCTTGTGGGTAACGGAGTTAAGGGTTATGGGGATAAGGCTGGAAAGGGGTACTGATGGTAATGATCAGCCATGATCTAAAATGGCGGTGCTGGCCCAACGGGCCAAATGGCCTACTCCAGCTCCTATTGTCTATTGTCTATTGTCTAATGTAATAAATCTAATATTGGGCCATAAATTTGATTGTATCCCCAACATAAGACTCTCAAAATCAACATTCTATTCCAAGCACTGTTGCAAAAGGAAATTACAAGGCAGTCAGAGGGAAAGGTTCAAGGATGAACTCAAAACCTCCTTGAAGAAATGCACTCTCCTCATCGACTCATAGAAACATAGAAGATAGGAGCAGGAGTAGGTCATTCGACCCTTCGAGCCTGCTCCGCCATTTAACGAGATCATGGCTGATCTTAAAGTTCAGTACCCTGTCCCCGCCTTCTCTCCGTAACCTTTAATACCCTTATACTGAAGAAATATATCTAATACCCTCTTAAATATATTTAATGAACCTGCCTCTACTGCCCTCTGTGGCAATGAATTCCACAGATTCACCACCCTCTGGGTATAGAAATTCCTCCTCATCTCAGTCCTAAATGGTTTGCCTATTATCCTCAAACCATTGCCCCGGGTTCTGGATTTTCCCATCATTGGAAACATCCCATCTGCATCCATTCTGTCCAGTCCTGCCAGAATTTTATATGTCTCTATGAGATCCCCTCTCAATCTTCTAAACTCCAGGAGTACAATCCCAATTTGCGCAATCTTTCCTCATAAGTCATTCCTACCATTCCAGGTATCAGCCTGGTGAATCGCCTCTGCACTCCCTCCATTGCAAGAACATCCTTCCTTAGATAAGGTGACCAAAACTGCACACAATACTCCAGGTGTGGTCTCACCAAGGCCCTGTACAGCTGCAGTAAGGTATCCTTGTTCCTATACTCAAACCATCTTGATATGAAGGCCAACATGCCATTTGCCTTTTTAACCGCCTGCTGTACCTGCATGCTCGCCTTCAGAGACTGATGTACAAGTACCCCTAGGTCTCTCTGCACTTCCTCATCTCTTAATCTATTGCCATTCAAATAGTAATCTGCTCTCTGGTTTGTATTACCAAAGTGGATAACCTCACATTTATCCACATTGTAGTGCATTTGCCATGTATCTGCCCAGTCCCTCAATTTATCCAAATCACACTGGAGCTTCTTGACCCCCTCTTCCATGCACACAACCCCTCCTAGCTTCGTGTCATCTGCAAATTTGGAGATATTACATCTAATCCCCTCATCCAGATCATTATTGTAAATTGTGAACAGCTGGGGTCCCAGTACAGATCCCTGTGGTACCCCACTGTTCACCGCCTGCCACTCAGAAAACGAGCCATTTATCCCAACTCTCTGTCTTCTACCTGCCAGCCAGTTCTCAATCCACATCAATACTTTGCCCCCAATCCCATGAGCCTTGATTTTGGAAGCCAGTCGTTTATACGGGACCTTATCGAAGGCCTTTTGGAAGTCCAGGTACACCACATCCACTGGCTCTCCCCCATCTATTTTACCTTTCACCATCTCAAAGAATTCCAATAAATTTGTCAAGCACGATTTACTTTTTGTAAATCCATGTTGACTCCATCCGATCCCTTCTCTGCTAGTCATATGCTCCGCTATTACATCCTTAATAATGGATTCCATCATTTTGCACACTACTGATGTAAGGCTCACAGGCCGATAATTCCCCGCTTTTTCTCTACCCCCCCTTTTTAAATAGTGGGGTAACATTAGCTACCCTCCAATCCATGGGTATTGATCCTGAGTCTATCGAGTTCTGGAAAATAATTCTTAAAGCATCTGCTATCTGAATGGCCACTTCCTTGAGTACCCTAGGATGTAGATTATCAGGCCCTTGGGATTTATCTGCCTTCAATCCCATCAATTTCCCCAAGACCATGTCCTTAGAGATACTGATTTCTTTCAATTCCTCCCTTGCATTAGTCTCTATGTTTCTCAACATCCTTGGGAGGTTATTTGTATCCTCTCTTGTAAAAACAGAACTAAAGTAAGAATTTAATTGGTCTGCCATTTCCTTATTCCCCATTATATATTCCCCTGATTCCGACTACAAAGGACCTACTCTGGATTTCACCAATCTTTTCCTCTTGACATATTTATAAAAGCTTTTGCAGTCGGTTTTTATATTTGCCGCAAGCTTACTTTCGTAATTTATTTTTGCTCTCTTGATTAATCCCTTTGTCCTCCTTTGGTGCATCTTGAACTGCTCCCAGTCTTCGGTTGTGGTACTATTTTTGGCCAATTGATATGCTCGCTCTTTGGACCTAATGCTGTCCCTAATTTCCCTTGTTATCCACGGTTGAGTCACCTTTTTTGGTTTATTTTTATGCCAAACCGGTATAAATGATTTTTACAATTTCTCCATTAGATCTGTGAATGCTTTCCATTGTCTATCCACAGTCAACTCCCCCATAAACCACCCAATCAATCTTACTCAACTCCTGTCTCATACCATCATAATTCCTTTTATTTAAATTCAGGACCTTAGTCTCGGTTTTAATTTCATTACTCTTCATGTCGAGTGAGAATTCGATCATATTGTGATCGCTCCTACCCAAAGGGCCTCGCACAACAAGATTGCTGATTAGTCCATTATCATTGCATAATACCCAATCTAAAATGGCCTGCTCCCGAGTTGGTTCTTCGACATATTGGTCTAGATAACCGTCCCGTAAGCATTCAAGGAATTCCTCCTCCTCTGTATTTTTATCAATTTGACTAATCCAATCTATATGCAAATTAAAGTCTCCCATGATGACAGCTGTTCCCTTATTGCACGCTTTCCTAATTTCTCTTTTAATGCCTTCCCTCACCTCTACACTACTATTTGGAGGCCTATATACCACCCCCACTAACGTTTTCCGCTCCTTACTATTCCTCAGTTCTACCCATATAGATTCCGCATCTTCTGAGTTAATATCCTTCCTGTCAATCGTGTCGGTCCCTTCTCTCACCATCAATACTACCCCACCCCCTTTTCTTTCTTGCCGATCCCTCCTAAATATTGTATACCCCGGGGATATATCCTGGAGATCCCTAGCCTGTGCCTGTTTAAAGTGGGGAAGGAGGGTTGAAGATAGTGGTGAGAATCTTAAGGTCATTTATTGGGAGTACATAGATGACCTGATCAACCTATCCCACAAGGTATTTCCTGCTCCATCTCTCGAAGAGTTTGTAGTTCACACAGAGGGCTTATCAGTCACCTCAAAACCCACAGAACTGGAGTGGCAGCAGATCGCACAAACCCAACTACTGCTTAAGAAGAATTGGTCAAGAAACATTATACATGTCGGCCTGTCAGGTCTTAGATTCTTGTAGTTAATCCATAAAAATGTTATCTACCTCAATGAATCAATTTAATTATCTCATTTGGATTTGAGAAAAACAATACTGTGGGTTTGAAATTGGATCATCTCATGCAATGTTTTTGTTTGTGGCATAAACCTTTTTCATGTAAAATAAAAACTGGGGACTGAATGAGTTAAAAGCAATCTATGATTTTTGCTGATAGATAGATTGATAGGTTCTATATTAACCTATGCATCAAAGGTTATGGGGCAGGGTGGTGGGAGGGAGGTCAGACAGTGGGGCTGAGTGGGAAAATACATCAGCTCATGGTTAAATGGTGGGGAAACTCAATGGGCTTAATAGCCTATTTCTGTTCCTATGTCTTATGCCTTTGGGATATAGGAAGAAGCCCATGTGGATGCAAGGAGAGTGTGCAAACTCCACATAAAGGTCAGTTACTTGAGCTGCAAGGCAGAAACCCTCCTGTCTGTGCCATGGTGCCCCTCCACGGTGCAGGTTCTTTGAACCTTGTGAAATCATCATTACTTCATTTGGATATATTCTAAATATTGAGAGAATCAAGGAATGGGAATAATACATGAAAGTGGCAATGTGGCAAAAATTCAACTGTGATATTTTAATAGGTAGGATTTGTTGTGAGTGAGGAAACAGGTTTGGTAGGTCTCAAAGGCAAGGACTCTGAACACAGTTTTGATGGGGAAGGATTTTATTTATATAAGGCAAGGGTTGGAAATGATAACTGATGCAGCACACACACACAATGAACTGGTACATACAATGTTGAAGGAAAAATCACTGCAATACCCCACCATCCCTTAACTCAGTACAAGCAAGACTCTATGCTACAAGAGACACTAGTTAAACTCTCCTAACCCTTTTACCAATGTACATCTTACCAACAGTTTCTCCAGCACCCTTCCACATTTCTAAGCCTAGAGTGAAGCAGGGTGGTCTCAAGCTGGCAAAGAGAGAGAGAAAAATAAAGAGCACATGGCACCTTTACAGTGCTGGAGAGTCCAGCCCAAATCTTTGCAGGGAACCAATGGCTCAGTTCCAAGAGGGTTAATCCAATTTCAACAGCCAATAGCCTAAGACCAACTACAGGCAACGTCAAGGTGTACACTAATGGGTGGCCAGAACCAAACCTTGATTGGCAGCTGGTGTGTCCTTGGTAGAGGGCAGTGCTGTCACATGACAGCCACAACCCTTCCCAATACAGGAGCTGGTGTGAGGGACCAAACAACCTCCTCCTGCTTCATGTTCTCTAACCTTCTGTTTTCTAAAGAGAATGTGTCCAGTTTATCCCTTCATCAACCAATCTCTTCCAATTATTCTGATCACCTGAATCACATCTGAATTTCTGGTCAGAATAACAACTCTCCTAGAGAAAGCGCCTTCAGCAACACAGGATCTCTGCAGTTCTGCTTTAAAAGGTCAGTCTAGGTTACATGCTGGTAGCAAGAGTGCTAACCGCTTACAGGAAATTATTCAAAATAACACTTGAATGTTACAAACTCATTCTTCCGTAGTGAGAAGACATTTCAAAAGCTTCGCAGATATTGAGGGAATCGTGAAATATGGGTAAGTCAAGAAAGTGGAGCTTAGGCAGTCGATTAACCATGACCCAACTGAAGCAGGCACAAGGAGCCAAATGGCTGACTTCTGGTGCTATGTCTCATGTTCCTATGTGTTGACTACACATGCAAAATAAAAGCACTGAATTTTATAATTTTGCTATGATCTTCTGTAAATTTAATATATAAATGTAAGGATCACTTTGGTAAGACAGCTGGTACATATCACTTACTGGATCAACTGGTTAACTGCAGCTCTTCACGTAGCAAGGGCAAGTGGCCAACACTATATCCTTCCAGCAGATTAACAAGCTGCAGAGCAGATAGTAACATTTCAAGTACACAGCATTTGGAAGCCAACCCAAGGGAATAGGATATCTCTGCAAAGAACCTCAGTGGAGAGGTTAATCACAACACATCATTAAACCAGATTGTAATTATTCTGGAAAGTTTCTTTATGGATTTCAAATGTATTAACTTTCATTACAGGGCTGTTGTTTTTCCTTCATGATTGACAAGTGTAAAGTAAGAGAAAAATCTTTGTTTAAACAGACTATGGAGTGAAACCTTCACTGAAGTACTTTTACTTTGTTATGGTGCCTTGTTTCTTACTTCTGAGTATTTTTTTCTTATGTAATTAATGTCCTGCATTGTAATCTTAGCAGTTTAGAAATTGTGATTGAATTGTTTAATGTCCCATATACAGAAATACATTGAAAAAACTTTGTGTGCTATCCAGGCAAATCATTGTGATATACTTAGTGAAACCGGTAGAGCAAGAATGAAAAGAAAACTGCAGGGGTTAGTGTTGCAATAAAACAAAAGTACAGTAAAAAGAAAAGTACAATTAAACAAGGCAAGGCATCATCTTTTACCAATGGGAGGTTCGTTCCAGACTCATAACAGCAGGAAGGAAACTCCTTGGATCTGATGGTGTGCATTTTCATGCATTTCCTGTCTGATGGGGAGGGAGGAGAAGAGAGTGTATCTGGAGTGGGATGGGCCTATTTTGCTTTCCTGATGGAGTGAAGAAAAGAGTCAATAGAGGGGAGGTTGATTTGTGTTCATACTTTCTGTGATCTTGGACAGAGCAGTTCCCATAACAAGCTGTCATGCATCTGGACAGGACACTTTCTCTGGTGCATCTATGAAAATTGGTACGTGGCATTGAGGATATACCAAATTTTCTTGGGCTTCTGAGGAAATAGAGGCACTTCCTTTTTTTAATATTTAGTTTAAGAGTTTTTCTACACATGTATACAAAGCAACAAATGTTTAAATTGAGGAGAGTTTCATTTGTTGCATGATGGTTACATCCTTCCCCCTTTCCTCCCTATCCCAATTCCCTCCCCTTAACCCTGTTTCAACCACTTTTTTGACTGTGGTCTCCTACAATGTGAAACTAATTATTTACAAAGCATGGATATTTTGGGTACTGCTTAGGTTGACAATGTTATTGCCTCAATTAAAGGTAACTGCAATATTCGCAAGGTATTACTAAGAAATATTTGCAAACAGGTGGCACGGTTAGTATAGATGTTAGCACAGTGCTATATAACAGCACCAGTGATGGGGTTCAAATCTGCCACTATCTGCAATGAGTTTGTACATTCTCTCTGGTCTGCGTAGGTTTCCTCCAAGGGTTCTAGTTTCCTTCAATGTTCCAAAGTCAGACGGTGTGGTAGAAATGGTTAAAACTAGTGCATGGTGAAATATTTGACCATTTATAACCAAGCTGAATTAAAACTGCTGATGTTAGTTGAGAATAGCCTTGAGTGATGAAGCACAGTGTCAAGAATTCAAAATAAGCAAGACACGAGATCTCTGAGAACCAGAGGGAGGAGGTGTCTAGCGTAACTCCTGGACGTGATAGCAGAATAAAGAATTATTAAGCTGTGTTCAAAGGCTAATTGATACATCTATTGTAAGATGTATTAGATACTGAATGTAGGAATGTAAGATAGAATTACATCAGTTTGTCTCCTTTCCTGCATAAATATGAACTTTATAGCCAAAATTTAGAGTTCTGATGGCAGTGAAGCCTGTTGCAGACTTGCCATACTAAACACTTAAAGCAAATCTTGAAGTCTCTGAGTTAATTTCCACAACATATGGGATTGGTATATTAATTGGTCATATTGGTGCATTTGGTCAGTGCAGGCTCATGGCTGGAAGGTCTCTTACCATGCTGTATACCTAAATTAAAATATTAACATTTACACATCTTTGTGAGGTAATAGTGGCATGATGTACAATATCCTTACCTCCATGAAGGAGATGATGTTGAGACACTTACCCTGATACCACAGCCACTCACATATGGAATAATCACCTCATGAAGGGTGCTTGTCAGAATTTAAATTACCAGCTTCTGGATGTAAATAATCCTTAACTTTAGCAAGGAAAACACTGAAATCTATGATTAAAGAAGTGGTAACAGGGCCTTTACAAGATAATAATAGGATTGGGGAGAATCAACATGGATTTATGAAAGGAAAATATGTTTGATGAATTTTTGAGATTGTAACTAACAGAATAGAAAAGGGTGCATTTGGATTTTCAGAAGATCTTCAATAAGATGCCACAGGAGAAATTATTAAACAAAACCAAACTGCACATATTCGAGATAATAGACTGATATAGATTGAGGACTGGTGAATAAACAGAAAACAAATTGGAATTTTAAAAAAAGGTGGACTGCCATGAGGTTGGTGTTGGTGTTCAAAATATGTATCAGACATTTGCATGAGGAGATCAAAAACAACTCATTCAGCTTTTCTGATGATGTAAAGGATTGTTGGCTGTGAGGAAGATGTCAAGAGGCTTCTAGATAGCTAAGTGATAGGGAAAGGATGTAGTAGATGGAATATACTGTAATACAGAAAATACTGAAAAAATAGAAATGCAGGTTTTCTTTATGAATAATGTATTGAAAGGTGTTGAAGTCCTTGTGAAGCCCACATGCAGACACAGCAAGCATTTAAAAAGCCAACTAAAATTGGAATTGTAAAAGGATTTGAGTACAGGAGCTGAGCTATTTTGCTCCAGTTATATGGCTCCCTGGTAAGATCACATTAATAGAATTCTGCACAGATCTCATCTTCAAATCTAAAGGATATACTTGCAGTGGAGGAAGACAATTAAGGTTTCTTGGCATAGTAGGTTTGTCATTTAAAGAGAGATTAGGCAGGAATGGCCAGTGGTGTTGAATAATGAGAGTATTTCAAGTCAAGTTTATTATCCTCTGATTGCACAAGTACAACCAACCCATTGAAACAACGTTCTCTGGTTTCCTGTGAAACACATTTAAACATGCAGCCAATCATAACACATGTTCAGACAAACAATGCATATGGAGAAGTAGTCATATATACAAGTAAATAAATATTGTTTTGTAACTATGAGTCTTGGACAGTCAGTGTGAGCAGTTCCTTTGGTCGTTCAGCATTCTCATTGCCCATGGGAAGAAGCTGTTCCACAGCCTGGTGGTGCTGGCTCTGATCCTCCCGTATCTCTTTCCCAACAGGAGCAGCTGAAAGATGTGCAGGGTGGAAGGGATTCATGAGGATTTTGCTTTCTCTCTTCAGACAATGATCTGTGTTTTTGGGTGTTTATAATGAATAAGCACTCAAAAGGGAGTTGATACAGTTTAACAAGCTAGATGCAGGGACAATGTTTTGCTTAGGTGATTGTCTTATCCTACAGTCTGCAATCTCAAACAGAGGGTTCGGCCATTCAAAACAGTGATGTCCAAAAAAAAATCACCAAATCCTTGAAATTCTCTGCCCAAGAAAGGAGTCGGAAGTCTTGGTTGCAGGGTTTATTTAAGACCGAGATTGATATATTGTATTTTCAGTTATTAATAAAATCAGAGCATGCAGGAAAGTGATGTTGTGATTTAAAAAGTCATCCATGTTTTTACAGAATCATAGAACTTGCACAAGGGACATTCTCAAGCTTTGGTTTTTATAGGACATCTGCACATCCATTATAAATTATAGGGATTTGAGGTGATTATTGGAGTGTCCTCTACTTTTACTTCCTCTATCCCACCATTTTCACACAACCCTGTTCTCATACCCAGTTCACCTCTTAAATGCTCCACCACTTCAACTTCAACCATATTGATTTACAAGCCACAGATGGTGCAAACATGCTCCTGAACCTTCCTCACATCCCAACATTGTCTTGTATTTTCTATTTCAAGTAACCAAAGTTTCTGCCCATGTTCCAAAGATGTACGGGTTAGGTTAGTTAGTCACATGTTAACAGCATGAGCTCATGGGTTGATAAGTCTGTTACCACGCTGAATCTCAAAATTTAAAAAATAACTTAAAGTCCAACCCGTTCAGACAATGGAGAAAGAAAACCGTAAGGGTGTATATATAAATGTGTGATGTAATTGTACGTGCAACTGTACATGTAAGTATGAATGGTTGTTACAGTTAGATTGGTAATGTTCTGAAGAGCTCCAAGTGTGATTTCAATATGTCGATTCTGTTGTTGTGGAGTTAACGACACACACCATCAAATCGATTTCACTCTCGCAGCTGCAAGTATCCTCCAAAATTGTAATGGTAGGATATTGCAAGCCTCATGAAGCCAAGTACTTTCTCCTCTGGTAGGTGTCTGGTAGGATAAAATTAAATGTAACTGGTTTTCCTTGACACTTCAGGGTCCTTCCTTTGTTCAACAGTGAATGGAAAACCGTGAGATATTTCTAACATCTCTTGCTCCAGCTTGAGAAAAAAGCATTGCAGAGATTGATTCCCATGGTTACTTTTAGAGCAAATGTTAAGCTCTAAGTTTGCATTTGTACTTGTAAAACATAGACATCTAGATTAGAGAAAGGCTCCCTGGTTTGTCTTCGTGATATGGCCTCTTACTTCTTGCCCTCATCTTTTTATCCATGACTTAGTTTCTTTGAATGTGGTATGCTTATTCTGTAGTCCAAAGGGAATTTATATTTATGAACCTATGTCTGAGAATCACCTTTCTTTACAGTAAAAGGGCCCAGGCCTGAAGTGTTGGTTTAAAACAAAAAAATATAATGTGGGAGAAACTCATAGTTACAAAACAATATTTATTTACTTGTATATATGACTATTTCTCCTCCATATGTATTGTTTGTCTGAACATGTGTTTTGATTGGATGCATGTTTCAATGTTTTTCACAGAAAACCAGAGAACGTTGTTTCAATGGGCTGGTTGTACTTGTGCAATCAGAGGATAATAAACTTGACTTGAAATACTCTCATATAGCAAAGATTTTAAAAAATACAGAACCAGCGTTTCTGGCTTCAGTCCTTCATCAAGGTATGAGCAAAATGTAGGTAGGTGGCTAAACAAAATGGGGGGAGGGGAGGAGCATTGGCCCACAGACAAGAGTTATTTATAGAAAAAGAAGTGTTTTTCTCAAAAACGTTGGTTGCCCTTTACTTCCTATAGATGCTGTGTGGCCAGCATCTGCAGATTTTCTTGATTAACTCTTTACAGGAAATTAAAGTCAGGCAAAAGTACTTTAGCATTTGCCAAACCATTTACAATATATTTTTGAAATTTGCCACAACCCTTGAGAACACCAGATGACACAGTGAAGCAAATTAGTAGAGGCTTAGCACCAGAGACCCAGGTTCATTCTTGTCCCAGGCACTTTCTGTGTAGACTTTGCACATATTCCCTGTGACCATGTGGATTTTCTGGGAGCTCTGGTTAATTGATCTTACAAATTGTCCCAATGAGTGGGTAGATTCTTAGGGGAGTTAAAGGGAACGTGGAGAGAATTTTAAAAATGGGATTAATCTCTGATTGATGTGAATAGGTGAACGATTGTCAGTGTGGTCAATGCAGGCTGAATGGCCAGTTTCTGTGCTGCATTTTCTATGATTCTATGTCAGGCACTGGAGAACTGCAACAACAGTCAAGAGAAATAAACAAGAAAATCACCTGAATTCATTCTTGATCTTGCTAGTAAAACCTTAGAGAGGACTTTAACTGGAGTATTGTTCATTATTGTGTCCGAAATAATGACTGGAGCCAGCAGGTGCAGTGAACCAAGCAATGAACTTTACTAAGTATAAAGCAAACACATTAACATGGCAGGGAGAGAGAGCCTACAGTTCAGTGTCTGCTCTCTTCACAGTACTCCACTCTAGTGACCTCTCAGTGCCTGCACATGCGTAGGGCACCCTTGTAGGGACGGAGGCTACAGTGCGATTGCAGTGGGAGTAGGACAGCTGATAGCAGCGGCTGTCTACATCCCCTTTCTTGAGCCGACCCTTCCACACATCACATTAAGTACCTGCATTTACTAGTCCAATAACAAATATACAAAATAGATACATCAACCCAGTTCAGTCTTGGTACTTCGGGTTTGGCTTGCAAATGTGCCCAGCCTGCATTTTATAGAACCCCTCTTTGGAGGTGGAGGCTTGAAGCAACTCGTCCGGAGAGTATCTCTCACTTGCAGTTGTGGGGGCACTGCCTGCATCACTCATGTCTTCCTCTAGGGCTATGGCTGGATTCTCTGTGTTTCTGGGCTTGTCAAGGAATATCGATCGATCTGTCTGGGTTTTGCGATGGGGGAGGTTCTTTTACAGGGAGGATGAGCCTTCTGTTCCTCCTGTAGGTTCCCCCCCCCACCCCTCACCCCTTGAACAGATGAGGTATGACCTTGGCTCTTGGCAGCTTTCTTCCACTATGCCTGGGCGGTCGTATCCCTCTGGCATTTGATGACCTGCCCTTCAATAAGGGGCATGAGTGGCCTGCTGATTTTGTCATAACATTTCTTTTGCGCCAGCCGCTTGTTTAGCAGCTGGACATTGACATCCTGTGGATCTTTGACATGAGGCTCTAGGAGCCTCTTTACTACTGGAAGGGTTGTCCTGGTTTGCCATGACATCAGTCGTTGCGCTGGTGAGCCCACTGTGTTTTCCAGAGGGGTATCCCTCAGATTGAGCAGACTAAAGAATTCATCCATCTTCTCTCTGTGGCAAATGTTCCATGAGCTGTTTGGCACTCCTTACCACTTTTTCAGTGAGACTATTGGATTAGGGATTCTTTGGACTGCTGGTAGTGAGGGTAAAATCCCATGAAGAGGCAAAATAATGAAAATTTTGGCTGGTGAACTGACTGCCGTTGTCAGAGAGAAGTGTGTGTGCAGGGCTCCGTGCACCGAGAAAGTGGTATTTGAGTTTCTTGATGACTGCCTCTGAGGTGGTGATGTAGTAGGTCTATCTTGAACCAGCCTGAGTATGAGTCAGTCAGCACCAGGTAGTGTGGTCTGTACCATTCAAAGATGTCCATTGCTACTGTTGACCAGGGTAGGGTGGGCACCAGGTGCAGCTGTAGTGGCTCTCTTTGATGGTGTGCCCTGGTACTGTTGCAGAAAACACAAGACTGCACCTCTTCATCCTTCTGGTCGGACATGCCTGGCCAGAAAACAATGCCTCTTGCCCTACGTTTTGTTGCTTCCCTGTTGGGGTGTACTCTATGCAGGATTTCTATATACATGTTCTGCAGTGTAGTGGGGCTAACTACTCTCTGGCCTTTCATAATTATTCCCTCATCAATGATTAGTTTGTTCCAATAAGGAAAAAAAATTTGTATTGCCGGAGGCAGGCTGCGCTGCTTGGTCGGCCAGCTGCCTTTAATGAAGTTGCCCAAACAGCTCAGGGTTTTGTCCTCCTCCGCTATTTCCACCACCTCCTACGTGATCCCACCACCAGGCATATATTCCCCTCTCCACCTTCCGCAGGGATTGCACCTTCCTTGATTCACTTGTCCTCTCCTCTCTCCCCACCAATCGTCCCCTTGGCACCTACTGCAGGAGTTAACCATATAACCATATAACCGTTTACAGCACGGAAACAGGCCATGTCGGCCCTTCAAGTCCGTACCGGTTCACTTGAACAACTCCACTAGCTCCTCCTCAAACTCCTGAGGAAGTAGAGGCTTTCTTCATGATGCCATTGGTGTGCTGGTTCCTCCGAGACAGCGACTCCCAAGAACCCACACCCGCTCATCCTCTCAACCTCTCTGTCATCTGCAGCTTTTACCTTTCTCATACCTGTACCTTTACCGAGCATCACTTACCTTTCAAGAACAAATCAAGTTCATCCAGAGATGATACTGAGATAGGGTGACAAGCAGGATAGGCAAGAAAAGGGACACCGGAGGAGCATCCAAATGAAAAGTGAGCAATGCATGGAAGAAATTGCAAAGCTTTGGGGGAAGATTTGGGAGCTACTCGTGGAGTGGTGGATATCAGAAACCATAGTTAGTGGAATGGAGTGTTCTAACTGAGCCACAGGGCTGTGGGAAGTTCAAAAAAAGCAGAAAGAATGGGGAAAATTTTACCTCAGGCAATTTACAGACCAGGAAGCAGATAAGACAGTGTTTATAGATGAGCAGACCAGGAGGAGTTTTGGAAGAATTCAGGCTTATGGTGAGTGAAGATCAACCTGTTTATCAACTGCTAAATCTGTGATGTTTCAAGATTATGGAGGTGGGTTGTGGCAACAGGCAAGTTGAGGTCAAGCTGGGAATGGGTGGAGGGAATGGTACAACAAGCTTCAGATAGTTCCAGGTTGATCTCTGATGAAGGAATGTTGGTGTGGGAGCACCAGTGGTCAGTTTTCCCAATGTTTAATTATGCCTCTTCCACAGCAGAATGAAGAACAAGCATGTTGGCAGCAGTAATACAGGATGGAGGCAGGAGAGCTGGTAGTGAGGTAGAGTCAACCCTTCAGAGTGCATGGTTGTTTCTTTGGACAATGTCAATGAGAAGCCAACAAGTAGATAAGATTAAGTTTGGGATGAACGTCAATTCTGGATCCAGAGGTGGAGTAGGGAAGAGGAGACAAGGGCAGTTCCAGTTAGATGATGCTCCACTTGCGCTCACACCTCCTCCCTCACCACAATTTGTGGACCCAAACAGTCCTTCCAAGTGAAGCAACATTTCACTTGTAAATCTCCTGGGGTCATCTACCGTATCCAGTGCTTCCATTGTGGTCTCCTTTAGATCAAAGAGACTTGGCACAGATTGGGAGATTGCTTCATTGACCACCTCAGCTCTGTCTGCTGTAATAGCGTGGATCTCCCAGTGACCATCCATTTCAATTCTCCATCGCATTCTCTTGCTGACATGCCTGTCCATGGTTTCATGTACTGCCAGACTGAGACCACCCGCAAATTGGAGAAACAACACCTCATCTTCCGACTGGGCACCATTCAACTGGATGGCATTAACATTGACTTTGGTTTCTGTTAAACCCTCCCCCCACACCCTCTGCTTCTTTTTCCCCTTTACCTTTCCCCAAGCTCTGTCGCTCCCCTTTGCCCTCTGTCACTTTTCACAGAGCCAAAATCAATTAGAACATAGAACATTACAGCACAGTTCAGGCCCTTCAGCCCTCAATGTTGTGCCAAACCACGTACGTATTCCTTTTTTTAAAAAAAGTATGAAACCCACCCTACCCTGTAACCCCCTTCTTCCATCCATATGCCTGTCAACGAGTCTCTTAAATGCCCCTAATGTTTTAGCTCCACCACCATCCCTGGCAAGGCATTCCAGACACCCACAAAATTCTGAGTAAATTTTTAAAAAAACATCCCTTGATGTATCCCCTAAACTTCCCTCCCTTCATTTTGTACATGTGTCCTCTGGTGTTTGCTATTTCTGCCCTGGGAAACAGGTGCTGGCTGTCTATCCTATCCATGCCTCACATAATATTGCAGACCTCTATCAAGTCTTCTGTCATCCTTCTACGCTTCCATTTCTATAACCTTGCATCATAAGACCAGTTTAGGAATTCTCATGCTTTCTTTTATCATATCTCCTGCTATTTTTTAGGTTCTTTCAATATCCATGAAGGCAGAGAATGAGATTGGGGAGAGAAAGAGGAATGACTGACAGCAGCGTGGACGATGATTTGCCCCCCCCCCCACCCCCCCTCCACCCAGCTCCACAGTTAATAAAGTGCCTAGTTTTTTGGTGACAGTTTCCAAAGGTCACTTTGAAGAGCACCAGATATACCATGAGTTGGCTGATTGGTCCTGTTTCAGGACAGAGAAAGAGAAAGGAAAATAGTATCTTCAGGCAGACAGTAGTTCTTTATTTAGACTTGCAAAGGATAGGCCCTGTGTGGTGCACTGTTAGCCAGAATCAGACACACACACAAAGATAAAGACTGTACAACAGGCTTTAATCCACAAAGACTTCCACAGAGCCAGGCTGGCTGTGGCTGGAGCAACTCTGAGTGAGGCCTCAGGAGGCCGGCACAGGCTTATAATCCCAGAGGGTGATTGACACCCGACCAGGTGGGGCTTGATCCATTCAGGCCGACTGATTGACAGCCAGCCAGGTGTTGTCCTGTCCCCTTGCACTCCTGCAGGTACAGAGGTTGCCCCCTGCAGTAGGCCGGTGGTGTTCCACCATACCCTGCTTCAGGCACAGTTTGATCTGCCTCTCTTTCTGCCTGCACTAACGAGTCAGACAGAGAATTCAAGAGCCATAATTATCATTTATTTCCTAGCTGCCATATTGGAGCCTTGGGTATCTGTATAATGATCATAAATAGCTGAAGTGCCCTTGAACTCCTAGACTATTGTGGCATAAAACATAAGTATTTCACACTTAAAAATAATGATCTGGTGTGGCACTTTCATGTTTCCTGATTTTCATTTGTTTACATCTGTTTTTACATGTCAGCATAATGAGTTATCAGACAGTTTAAGGAGATAAAGGCAAAATGTGCAGATGTGAAAGTGTAGCTTCCAGAGTAACTATGTGATAATATCCCATTGGTGTCTCCACAAACACCATCATCTTACCCTTCCCCTAAACATTATGCACACTTTGCCGCAGTTCATCTTGTTACGGTGCTGAGAGTGGGATGCAAATATACTATAGATTTCCCCACATTGGTCTGTAATTCCATTTTTAGTACAGGAATAAGTTCATGAGCAATTCCCGATGTTTTTATTGCCTGTTACAGAATAGAACACTCATCTCCTGAGGTGATGAGTTATGGATTGAAAGACACCTTTAGATATGGGTCAAATTTAATTGTGCCTGGATAGGGAGGTAGTGGGGTAAATGATGAAGAATGAATTCAGAACGGCTTGGAATTGGCCTCCAGGCTGCTGGTGGACAGGAAGTAAGTAACCCTTGACAGCCTGCTAGATTGCAGAGATGTGGCAGCAAGGGGTTGTGATAAGAAATTAGAGAGTTTAGTTCATTAGGGATAAAATCAAAGAAAGTTCTCACTTTCCTTGTGGAGCCACAAGGGAATTGCATTTACATGGCATCCAAGCTTGACCTCAGAACACCACAACCCTAGCACAAGCAAAATTCCATAAGCAGTAAGTTCAAATGAACGTGTAATCCACATTAGTTCTGTCGGTTGATGGATACATATTTTCCAAGAGCATTCTGTTTGAGTTTAAAACGGGTAAAGAGCAGACAGAGCCTCAGTTCAACATTTCATCTGAAAACTGCCATCTGCAACACTCCCTCAGTCTCATCTGCGAATACTGACAAGGACCATGCCTGCATGTTGGGAGAGGAGTTTGAACCTTTGGCTTGGCTTCACGGACGAAGATTTATGGAGGGGTAATGTCCACGTCAGCTGCAGGCTCGTTTGTGGCTGACAAGTCCGATGCGGGACAGGCAGACACGGTTGCAGCAGTTGCAAGGGAAAATTGGTTGGTTGGGGTTGGGTGTTGGGTTTTTCCTCCTTTGTCTTTTGTCAGTGAGGTGGGCTCTGCAGTCTTTTTCAAAGGAGGTTGCTGCCCGCCGAACTGTGAGGCGCCAAGATGCACGGTTTGAGACGATATCAGCCCACTGGCGGTGGTCAATGTGGCAGGCACCAAGAGATTTCTTTAGGTAGTCCTTGTACCTCTTCTTTGGTGCACCTCTATCTCGGTGGCCAGTGGAGAGCTCGCCATATAACACAATCTTGGGAAGGTGATGGTCCTCCATTCTGGAGACGTGATCTACCCAGCGCAGTTGGGATACAAAGCCTCTTCTATATAATTAACCTACAGCATAACAGAAGACTCATCTATCTAAGGCTGGTATTTGATTAGGGAAGTATAACTTTCTATTTAAGATACATCAATGTCACTTACACTTATCACATATTTGTTACTGCCTCTGAACTGGCTGGTTTCCTACACTACCCCAGTTAAGAGTCAGCAAGATTGTAATGTACACAATTATATTCTCGTTGTGATGTACACACTAAATTATATTGTATTCAACATTACATTTATATAGTGTAACTGATGCTAATAACGGTGAAAGGTTTTAGGGAGAATGGATCAGCAAACAGAACAGAGAAATGTATGGACACATCGATGTAGGGAGATAAAGAAGGGCAAGTGGATGTTCCTGTGGAGCTAAGTAGCAGAAATGTTGGGCTGAAAGGCCAGTTAATGGGCTTAAAACTCTGTGTAATTCTACATGTGTTTGCACTGCACTAAGATTGTGCACACTTGTTTCATTTTCATCCTTGGAAGAATTCATTTAACACATATGGTCTGGACATTTCAATGAACTACTGCCCTTTGGCTCATGTTCTGCATGCAATGGATAAGAGTTCTGCATAGCATAAACAGAATATTACTCCTTCCAATCATTGTTCCCCAGACTGAATTTAAAGCACAGGGACTTGCTCCATTTAAGTCAGTTCTACTGGGTGCATGAAAAGAACATAAATGGGCTTGTTAACCTCTGATAGGGGTTATTTTTTGAGTGTGTCGAAAACCTTTGTAATGACAAATCCCACATTTTCATGCTGAGTTTAATATCTCTGTGACAATGACCTTTCATTCAATTTGCTAACTGGTGGTATGTGAGCACAATGTACCAAACATTGCATTCGATATCTAAATAAAGCAAATGCAACATTTATGTTCTAACATGAGACCACATCATTAGTCTAACCTCTCTCTCACGTGAGTCCCTATTCAGCTTCAAATTTTGACCAAGGTAAACATTTCAAGTATGATTGTGTCATTCTAGAAAATGTGGAAAGCAAAAATCCAACTAACTTCTGCACTGAACAGTCAGGTGTAACCTTGAAAGCTAATTATTGGTTCATTCAAACGAATAAGGTGGCCAAATCCTTTGAGCCAAGGATCCAGTGGTGGATTAACCATTAGGCTGAGTAGGCTGAAGCTTAGGTGCTCGGAAGGTAAGGGGGCTTGAGCCCCTAGGCCTCAATGTCTACTCAGTAAAGGGTCACTTACTGTGACTGAGCCAGTGAAGCTGGCAGTCAGTGTCGTGCCATTTCCAGGGTGACGCATGTGGTGAGCCAGCGGAATCAAGATTTTTGCAGGAAAAGTGGCGTGTGCAATCTTCCACCTTCCCACCAAACTATTAGATTTTTTAACATCCAATTTGGTCAGAGAGACATTAAAAATCTAATAGTTTGGTGGGAACATGAAGGATGATTGGCGGGTGTGGATGGGGAACGCAACCTCTCTCTACCCAGTGGGATGGGGTCAAGGGTGAGAGGAGGAGAGGCAATCTTTGTCAGGAATTTGAAAAGGCACCCTTTGTCAGGAAAGTGACCGAATTTGTGATATTGTGATGTCTGCCAGTAAAAGGGAAGTATCGAAGCAGAAGTGTGATTAAGGTGCAGATGGTGAGGAGTCACGTGATGGAGTAGTGGCCGGACGGTGAACTCCAGCCCTCTCCAGAAAAGTCGGGAAAAACAAAGGAAAACACAAAGGCACAGAAATAAAAGTTACAGAAAAGTGAGTATAAAGGTGGAAAGAAGATGGCGACAAAAAAAGAAAAATCAAAAGCAACGGTAAGAAGAGAGGAAGAGAAGAAAAAGGTGAATGCCTTACCTGTCCGAAGAGGCCCGCTGCGGAGAGAGAAACCCGCTCCCTCAGGTCGGTAAATAATGGACTACAAAAATGGCTCGCTGAGCCGAGTAAAAGTGCGCATGCGCGATGCGCGAGGAGTCGCGCATGCGCGATGCGCATGAAAAAAAGCACACCAACGGGAGGGGGGACCAGCTGGGGAGTCGATCTCCACAGCCGGCAACGACAGCTGCAGAACACCTGCAGCAAGAAGAGACCACAGAAGACAATGGAAACAAGAAAGAAGAGAAGGAAAGGGCAACAAAGAAACAACAGATGGCCAACCCAGAGGAAGAAGAAGAGGAAGAGGAAGAGTACAGTGAAATAGAAGAAGAAAAGAAAGGCAAGATAAAGAAGGTACTTTCTCTTATTAAAGGATACATGGAGTCATTTAAAGAATGGCAAACACAGGAATTTAATGATTTAAGAAAAAGAATAAACAACACAGAAGAGAAAATGAATAAAATAGAGATGACCTTAACAGAAATGGGAAAGAAAATGGACAAGATGGAAGAGCGGGCAGTAGCAGCAGAAATGGAGGTAGAAGACTTAAAAAAGAAATTGGAGGAATCTAATAAAAAAACTAAAGAGACACAAGAACTACTAGCTCAAAAAATAGATACAATGGAAAATTATAACAGAAGAAATAACATAAAGATAGTGGGCCTTAAGGAAGATGAAGAAGGCAAGAATATGAGGGAGTTTATAAAAGAGTGGATCCCTAAGACCCTAGGATGTCCAGAACTACAGCAAGAAATGGAAATAGAAAGGACACATAGAGTATTGGCCTCTAAACCACAACCACAACAAAAACCAAGATCTATTGTAGTAAAATTCCTAAGATATACTACAAGAGAAAAGGTACTGGAGAAGACAATGGAAAAAGTAAGAGAGGGCAACAAACCACTGGAGTATAAAGGGCAAAAAATCTTCATTTATCCAGATATAAGTTTTGAACTCCTAAAGAAGAGAAAAGAGTTCAATACAGCAAAGGCGATTTTATGGAAGAAAGGGTATAAATTTATACTAAAGCATCCAGCGGTATTGAAAATATTTATTCCAGGACAACAAAACAGACTATTCTCGGATCCAGAAGAAGCACGAAAATTTGCAGAACAATTACAAAAATAGACTGAGGGAGGAAGACGGGTAATGAGAGTAAAAATGATCACGATTGATATGTATGTGGGTAAAGAGGTATAAGAGTGAATAGAGACAATGTGCATACGTGAATGTATCTGTACTTAGAGGAAAATATAGATAGTATAGACAAGAATTAATAAGGGAAGGTAATGGAATAGAGAGAATAAGGAGGGAATTAAAAGAGTGACCTTTGTGACATATGAAAAGTGAAATCTTTTCTGGGGGGGCGGGGTGGGGGGAAATAGCGGTCACTGCAAAATCAGTTGACGCTTGCGAGTGGATTCGCAAATCCAAACGGAGAGGGGAGATGTGGTTGTCCGACAAGGGATAAAGGACAACTCAGGAGGGGAAGGGGAGATTGGGGATAAATAAGATAGAAATAGGAGAATAAGGAAAATGTTGGATGTTGTAGGAATGTTGTCTTATAAAGAGTTGAAAATAAGAAAACAGAAATAGAAAAGGAGGAAAGGTAATGATGGAAAAACGGAAAGAGAAGATAAACAAAATATAAAAGGGCTACGCTGAACTATATGACTTTAAATAGTAATGGAATACATAACCAAATTAAAAGGAAGAAACTACTAAATTTAAATGAATAAATGTATTCCATTAGAAAAAATAACATATAGGTTAAGAAATAATATTGAAATATTCAAACAAGTATGGGAGCCTTACATTAAATACAATAGCGAAAACCTACCGGGGACAAACATTACCTAAGTTGATGGAAGGAGAAGGAAAGAAAAGAATGGACTCAGTAGAATTTCTGGTGTATTTTTGTTGAATGACAACATTGTCTGACTGGCTTAATGCAACCTAGATTGTATACCTAAAATGGATGAGGGGGGGGGGGTGGGGGGGTGGCTTGGGAGGAGGGGGGGGTGGGAGAAAAAGTCACTGTATATGTGTGAAAAAGAAATAGTGTATATCATGGCTAATGTGATTTATGGTGTGAAAAATAAAAAATTTAAAAAAAAAGGTGCAGATGGTGAGTTCCGAGCAAATGTCAACTTGCCCTCTTCCTTTCTTCCCCCCCCCCCCCACCCAATTACCCCCTCACCTTCATCCCTCTCTTTACATGTGCTTTTGGGCATGTTGGGAGTTTCCAGCACTTTCTGTTCAATTCAACATTTGAGCAGAATGTTGAGAGGCCCAGGTGGGGCGGGAGGGACAAAGCAGGTGACAACTCAGGGGCACAATCTTGCAGACACAGAGAGAACAGAGATTATGTTTCCATTCTTCAAGGATGCTGAACTTTACATAGTTGGAGGCCAGGATCTGGGAAATAACAATGAACTGAGATAGCTATTTACTACTTTCTTTACAGCAAATTCCTATTGTCAGTGAAATGACCACTAGTTAAATCACTCCTTGTAATCCTATATTATCTCTTCACTCTGCCCGGCCAGTCCATCTTAACACCATGAAATACAAATAGTGCAACATTCTGAATGTTAAAAGTGTTAAACAATAAAGTCTGCAGAGTTTGGGTCAAGTGCAATGCAGAAATGTACCAGAGGAGAAGCTGAACTTGCGTTTGTAAAATGAGTTGTAAAATCACAATGCTGGAGAAACTCAGCCAGTATCATAGAAAGTAAAGATGCATGGCTGCGGCACAGCTGCGGCACTACTGATGTATTACTGATGTTTCGGGCCTAAGCCCTTCTTCCAGGTATCTTTACCTCCTGTGGACTCTACAAGACCAGCTAAGTTCCTCCAGTATGTCTGTGTTTTACCACAGTCATAGCATCAGACGATAGGTCTGAGTGCAAGGTCAGAGTGGACATTTCTAAAGCTCATCCTAGGGCCTGGGTGGTAGTTAATCTGCCACTGCAAGGATCTAACTTATGAAAAAAAGCTGGTAAACATTTGTACTTTACAATCCAGACAGGAGATGTAAAAGAATGACGTTATGGGCTTTAAACAGAGGATGAATGGAGAAAATTAAGCAAGATTAAACAATGGTACATGGAAAAAGGTGAGGATATGCAAACCAGTAAAAAGTACTTTTCCAGAAAATGTTTTTTCCATGCAAAGAATTATTAATGTTTTGATAGACCCCTCCAATAGACTGGAGGATAGAAATTTCAGAAATGATTCCAGAAACATGGCAAGCATAGGTTTAGAGGGATGTAGGCCAAATGCAGACAGATGAGACTAATGGGTGTGGGAAATTTTGGTCAGCATGGGCACTTTGGGCCAAAGGGCCTCCTACCAAGCCATATGACTATGATTCTAAACAATTGGATGGTGTAAGGGAGGGATTTTGGATGAATTAATTAGGTTAGGCCAAGTATCGGACCTCTTCAGAGTGTCACAAGCATACTCTTGTTCCCATTTTCTTATGTCTCTTGGCACCCCTTCCAGTACATCCTCTCCCTGTCCAAATATCCATCATATTTTGACAATGTTCACAGATTAGCATGACCAGAGCTCATTATTCTTCCTGCACAATTTCTACTAATTAAAGGAAAGATCAGGAAGAGGGTAGAATAGGGGATAATCTTAAACACTACACTTATTTCTTAAGTTAAAAATGTAAAACTACTTCCAATATTTGGACTGTTATATGGGTCCCATTAGTTCACACCCTCTTGCCTAATAAAACAGGCTTTAGGAAATGCACTGGGTTTAAATTTTAAAATATTTCAGCATCACTCATTTTGAATTCAAAATCTGCACTGACGAATCATGAGTGGATTGGCTTTGAAATGTCACACTACTGTTTAGAAAAGGATGACAGCTAACTATAGGCCATTTAACTTAATGTCTGTGGTCAGGAACATGCTTGAAGTTATCATTAAGGAAGAAATAGCAAGCATTTGGATAGAGACTGTTCCATCAGGCAGATTCAAGAAGGGAAGATCCTGTTTGACAAATTTACTGCAATTCTTTGAGGATATAACAAGTGTAGTAGAGAGAGGGGAACAGGTATATACTTGAAGATCCAGAAGGCATTCAATAAGGTCCTGCATAAAAGACATCCATAAGTGCTGGAAGGCAAAAAGTTGGGCTAAATGTGTGTTTCTCTGGATGGCAATTAGTGATGAGTAAAGTGCTGTATGGCTTTGTGCTTGGTGATGAGGAAAGATTTAGTTGCCTGGGACTATACTTACTGGAATTCAGAAGAATGGGGGGGGTGGGGTCACGTGACGGTGAGAGTCTAGGAGGCTGCAGATCCTAGGAGCTCCCAGACCTAGACTAGAAAACAGCATTAAAAAAAATTAAAATCCAGGACAAAAAAGGGGGAACAAAATCCTGTCTGAACACAAAAAGATGAGAAAGTTTCAATCAACAAAAAAAAAAACAAAATTACAGCAAGGATGTGGGCGACCCAATGGGGATCTGAGGCAAGTGGAGGAGCCTTGTGTCAGGAGCAATGGTGGTGCCAAACCAAGGGCCGTCGAAGATGGTGCAAACCCCCCCCCCCACCAACCTCAGCAACAACGGGAGATCTTCAGACAGCTGGTGCCCAGAACAGAGGAATGGCCCCAAGCAGAGTAAGGCCAGTCAAAGCCTTGGAGTGGGTGAGCAGGAATGAGGGAGGATAGCTGCCTCTCCCTCGTGGCTCGTGGGTTTGCGCACAAAACAGCGGTCTCCCTAATGGTTGGGGTCCACTAGCAGTGCGTCGAGTTGGGGAGTGGCAGCCTCAAATGGTGCCAGTGTGAGCTCGGGATTTGCCAGCTCTGACGAGAATGCAGAGGAGGTCGACCGGGACAGCGATCGCGAGGGCCGTCGAGTCAGAGACGAGAGTCAGCGGGGCGAATATAGCGGCTGCAATGGCGGCAGTCAGGTGTGCAAGGGACCCAGCCACGAAGCCAGGAGAAGTTGGAAAGCCAGGCTGCCACAGAAAAGGGAGGAGGAGGAGGATTTGGAGCCCTGGCCCAAATGGAAAATAGGTTAGAGAAGGTAGTGGACAGAAGGGCTAGAGACATGTCAGAAAAATTAGACAGGATGGAGGGGGCCCTGGTAAATATAATAGGGAGGGGGACAGAGGTAAGTAGAGGAGAGACTGGGGACAGGGAGGACAAAATTGCCGCAATGGAGCAAGAAATTAAAGGTCTCCTTAAAGAAAGAGGTGAGGTATGGGGGAAGCTGGACTTCCTGGAGAACTTCACAAAACACTGCAACATTAAGTTAGTGGGACTGAAAGAAGACACTGAGAGGGATGGGGGGGGGGGGGGGTGGAATCTTAGAGTTCCTAACTAAATGGATCCCTGAAGGAGTTGCTTTCCTCCCAGCAAAGACCCCAGTTGATCCTTATAAGCAAAAATATTTTCAGGATCGTGAAAAAGTATTAGGTGCAGCAGCAAAAGGGGCAATTCAGAGGGGAGCTCCGCTGGAGTACAGGGGGTCAAAAGTATTCTTTTATCCAGAGCTCTGCTCAAGAAGTGGAAAGAATTTGGTCCGGCCAAGTGATTAGCAAAGCAAAAAGGCTGTGATTGTGTTCTTTGTCATCCCACTACCCTGAAAATCATGTGGCCGGGGAGAAATGAAATTTTTTACAGAAAAGGTAAAAGTGCATCAGTTTATAAACCCTCTGCCAGAAGTAAAATGGTGCACCGTGGAAAAGAACAAAAGGGGCAAAAAGATTTTAAGATTGTTAAAACTGATAGACTAAGAGAACTTTGATTTTTGTGTAATTTAAAAAAAGAGGATAAAAGATGTTATATGTAAGGGTCTGGGGGGGTTCTGGGACTGAATGGGTGGAGGATGTTGAGGGGGAGAATGGAGAGTCATGGTGACCGCATGGTAAGGGGTGATGGCGGTGAGAGGAGGAGCGGAGGGTGGCTGAGTCTTGTGTATGATGTAGGAGGGGTCTATGGTTGTGAGTGGGTATTTACGTTGTGGGCAAATGGGTTTGAGGCGCCCTTTTTATGTTGCAGCTTGGACGAAGTGAAACAACGGGCAGACGGAAAGAGATTGGGTCTGCGGGGGTGTGGCGGTGGAAATGGAGGGAAAATATTTAGGGATGGAGCCCTGGTGTAATGGCTAAAAATGTAAAGTTTGCTACTTTCAATGTTAATGGCTTAAACGGACATGTGAAATGAAAAAGGGTCTTGGTACACATTTAAAAAATGGAGATGGATCTGACCTTCCTCCAAGAGACGCAGTTAACAGTGCAGGAGCGTCAGAGCCAAAAAGGGGATGGGTTGGTCAGGTCATATCTTCCTCATTTGGCTCAAAGACAAAGGTGGTAGCAATTTTAGTGGGGAAGAGTGTTCCAGTGCAGGTCCAGCGGGTGATTACAGACAAAACATGAAGATTTACTTTGGTGCACTGTCAGATATATTCAGAATCCTGGACCCTAGTGAATGTCTATGCTCCTAATTATGATGATGAAAAATTTATACAGGACATTTCCCTATGATTGGCAGAGGCAAATGAAAAGTATTCTAATAGGGTGTGACTTTAAGCTATGTCTGGATCCATTGCTGGATAAATCCACAAAATGAATAACTAGGACTAGAGCAGTGAAAGCCACCGTTAACTGCATGAGAGAGCTGAATTTGATAGATGCATGGTGGAAAAAGCATCAGAGAGAGAGAGTGTGAGAGAGAGAGAGAGAGAGAGAGAGAGTACTCATTTTACTCAAAGCAACATGATTCCTACTCTAGAATAGATTTTTTTTCTGGCTTCAGCCCATATAGAGGGTAGGATCATGGAAGCTGAGTATGGGGCAAGGCTTCTCCTGGACCATTCCCCCAGTTTTGACTATAGAAATGCCAGTTAAGCAGGACACAGCATACAGGTGGCATATTTATATTCTGTTGATGAAAAGGCCAGACTTTTGTAGTTTCTTAAAAGCTGAAATAGCCCTGTTCTATGAGTAAATTCCTTCTGTGGGACACCCTTAAGACATACTTGAGGGGCCAGATAATTGGGTAGACAAAGACAGTCAAGAAAAATTATATGAGGGAGGTGGAGGAATTGGAAAAGAACATTACCCAATTAGAGAAGGATTTTCAGAACTCAGGCTCAGGAGACCACTATCGAGCTCTTACAAACAAGAAATTGGAATATAATACACTTTAGACGTATAGTATGGAAAAGGCCTTTTCAAGGTCAAGGCAAAAGTATTATGAGTTGGGGGAAAGAGCTCACAAGATCCTCACTTGGCATTAAGGGCAGAAAAAGCCTCCAGAACAATCAATGCAATACAAACAGGGAATGGCCAGATCTCATATAAACCAAAGGAAATTTATGAGACCTTCAAAGAATGTATAAATCTGAATTGACTGTGGATTCTAATCAAATGGACAAGTTTCTTCCAGAGGAAGAGCTGGAGAAAGCATTGAGTGTACTACAAGTTGTCAAGTCTCCAGGAGAGGATGGATCCCCACCTGAGTTCTATTGATTTAAGGATTTACTAATGCCTCTGTATATGGTGGTGATAGATCAGGCAAGGGAAACACAGACCCTCTCAGAATCTTTCACAATGGCAATTGTTATGATGATCTTAAAGAAGATGCAGCCTTCTTATAGACCAATTCCCCTACTGAAAACTGATCATAATATTCTTGCCAAGGCCCTGGTGAACAGATTGGTGTTGTATTTTCTGAATATTATAAACAAAAACCAGGCAGGTTTTGTGCAGAAGAGGCAAGCAGCAGACATCATTGGCAGACTGTTGAGTGTAATGCATCTGGCACAAATCAGAAATGAGAAGGGATTGGCTGTTTCCTTGGATGCAGAGAAGGCTTTTGATAGACTGGAGTGGGAAATTTTATTTAAAATGTTGAAGAAAATGGGGTTATGACCAATCTTTTGAAATTGGGTTAGGATGCTATAGCATGTGCCCAAGGAAAAGGTTACAAGCAATGGACAAATTTCTTCAGCTTTCCCACTTACCAGATCTAATAGACAAGGGTGCCTGCTGTCAACAGACTTTCTCTGTGCTAGCGATTGAACCATTGGCTGAGGCCATTCACCAGGATCCAGACATTAAAGGTTATAGAGTGGGCTAGGAGGAGCACAAAATTAATTTATTCACTGATGACATGCTGGTGTACCTGACAGACACTGCGACTTCTTTGCCTCAACTAAATGTGGCAAATGAGGACTATGGGAAATTTTCTGGGTATAAGACCAATTGGGTAAAAAGTAGTTGATTCAACTCACCGAGGGGGATTATAACCATCTTAAAGAAAATAGTAATTTGAAGTGGCAACAGGAGGGGATAAAATACCTAGGAGTTAATATTGAAGGCAAATTGAATAATTTATACAAGTTAAATTATGCCCCCTTGCTGGAGAGAGTCGAGGAGGATTTAAATAGATGATGTCCTTGCCCATAATGTTAGTGGGCAGGGCTAACTGTATTAAAATGAATGTGTTGCCAAGACTCCAGTATCTTTTCCAAACATTGCATGTGCCGTTGGCTCAGGGTTTCTTCAAACAGCTGCTACACAAGGTCAGAATGTTTCTCTGGAATGGTAAGGTGGCAAGGGTCTCTATTGAAAAAGTAACATGGGACTACATTCTAGGCGGATTGAGGGTGCCAGACTTTAAAAAATATTACTGGGCACCCAGTCGAGATGCATCGCCTCTCTCTCCCAGGGAGGAGGTGTACCATCCTGGGCAAAAATTGATCTACACCTAGTGGGTAAGAGGATGGCAGAGGACCTTATTTATAAATGGGATGCTAAATTGCTGTTGGGAAGGAAGGGCAGCCTCATATTAAAACAAGTGATTAATATCTGGAACAAAATTAACCAATATTTGAACATCAAAGTGGGATTGTCCCCAAAAGCGCCCCTGACTCCTACTAAATTAATACCATTAACGGTAGGTAACAAGATCCTGGACACATGGTGCCATAATGGCATCAGGTGCATAGAGGACTGTTATGAGCAGGGGAAACTAATGTTGTTTGAGCAACTCAAAAATAAATATCATTTGTCAAATCAGACATTCCACTGCTATCTTCAAATAAGAAATTGTTTTTCGGGACGTATTGGGTCCAAGTATGGCCCTACCTTGGTGCAGTGCCATAGAGACCATGATTCAAAGGGGGAGTGGAAAGAAATTCATTTCTGCAATGCATTTTCTGCTCCAAACCGGGCCTCCATAGATCAAGAGAAAGATGGGAGTCAGACTTAGGTATTGTAATTGATGAGGGGTGCTGGTCCAATTTATGCTGGGAGAGAATGACCACAATCAACAATGCAAGGTACAGGTTGGGGCAATATAATTTTTTGCTCCAGGTGTATCTTACGCTGCAAAAGATAAACAAGTCAAAACCAGTACTCTCGGACCAATGCTTCAGATGAGGCAAGGCGACTGGGACGTTTGTGCACACAACCTGGTCATGTACCAAGGTGAGGCCCTTTTGGGAAGAACTAGGCCAAGTCCTAGAGAAAATCATAGGTAAACAATTCCCATAGGACCCAGAGTTGTTCCTGTTGGGAAAGATCATGGACATGAGGCTTTCAATGAAGCTGTCCAAACTTCAAATCTAATTTGTGTTAATCACATTGGCAGTGGCCAGGAAGTGCATTGCGGTGATTTGGAAGTCCAACTCTAGTCTTGGTATCGAATGATGGAACAAGGAAATGTAAAGCTATGTTCCCTTGGAGAAAATAACTTATAACCTGAGAAATAAATACGGTACCTTTCGTAAGATCTGGGAGCCATATATGCACTAAATAGGCACATGGCGGTGATTGGTTTCCCCATTCCTTGCTGCAGCTTCCTCTCCCTTGCACTGATCCTGATCAAGGAAAGTCAAGAATGAATATCAGCCCAGAGGCCGCCCACTGAGCTGCAACAATCCCTGCCCCTTATTATTTACTTTCCTAGTGTTAAAGTTTTGTTTTTGTTGAAGTTTGAGTGAGTCATCTTGTTTTATATATGGGGAGAGGGGTTGGTAGAGACATGGGCTTGTATATAAAGTCATAAAGAGAATGAATATATGTATATTTGAATGTGAACTGCCATCATTGGAATGACACTGTACATGACTGTACAAGCTTGTGTGAAAATATAAAATATTTTTAAAAAAAATGGCGGGGAATCTTATAGAAACATAAAATTATGGAAGGGATAGATAAGGTGAAGGCAGAATAGTTGTTTCAGCTGGTAGCTGAGATTAGAACTAGGTAACATAGTTTCAAGATTCAGGACAGAACTGAGGAGGAACTGGTGAATCTGTGAAATTCTCTAAGCAAGGAAGCAGTAGGCATATTTAACACATGTTTAGATATTTGCATGATAGGGGAATTAGGGGAAAATGTAGGTAGGTGGAGCTGAGTCCATAGGTAGATGAGCGATGATCTTGTTGAAAGGTGAAGCACCCTCTATAGGCCATTTGGCTTACTCCTACCTGGTATGTTCTTGTTACCCGAGACAGTTGCAGGGCATACTAGTCAAAATTATTCTTTTGCTTTATTGGTCTTAAGTTTTTCTCTGTTTACTTTTGTCTTTCCTAGGTGATTACATGGCTCTTTACAGGGTGTGTTGAGGAGAAGGCATGTATGGCAAGATAGTAAGTATCTTGTGATTAGACTCCAACTATCATGAATGTGATGGGCCAGTTGGTCTTTTCTTGCATGGGCCTAGTCTTGTTCTGATTTCTAGCTTTCAAAATGACATGTGGGATGAAAGTCAAA
Source organism: Narcine bancroftii (assembly GCF_036971445.1). Lineage (NCBI taxonomy): Eukaryota > Metazoa > Chordata > Chondrichthyes > Torpediniformes > Narcinidae > Narcine > Narcine bancroftii. The sequence goes on from NC_091469.1 coordinate 45,569,430, forward strand.
AACCAGTAATATCTGATTTATAGCTCAGAGTGACATTCTCGTTGCTTTAGAAGTTGAGTTTCATGCTTCAGTAAAATTCACAGGGATGCAAAGAAACGACACAACCCTTGTATCAGTTTCATTGAAGTATAGTATAATTTATTGTTAAGCATATTTTAGATACTTTTCAAGCACACTACTATTTTTGTGATTTAGTTGGTTGAAGTGGGAGGGACATTCTGCAAAAGCATAGAGGCAGGGGTGTAAATGACCTAACAGGAGCTTAAAACTACAAAAATTCTTAATCTATCACAATAGAATTAACCTTGGTAGAGGTACAAGTCAGGAGAAGTACAATGGGGTTGCAGGATAATATCTATGGCTTATTGACCTATGAATTAAAGGTCGTCCACAAGCCTGGTAATGTTGGTTTTGTATTGATTTAATTTACATTAAGCCAATTGTAATCTTTCTCATTTTGTGTTCAATGGAGAAACACGTCAAATTAGATCAGTGACCATTGAAACTTTGAACTAAGACTGATCTTAAGAAATAATTTAAGCTCTTCAGTAAACCTAACTAAAAACATGTCATTACATGGTGACATTTAATTATTTGTAAGCATACAACAAAAATTATTATGTTTAAAAAAAATGCTGAGAATATTGAAGTATCCTTTTCAAAAGCAGGAGATTTGAATTAGTTCAACTTCCATTAAATGCATTGCAGAAATGAATTTCTTTCCACTCCCCCTTTGAATCATGGTCTCTATGGCACTGCACCAAGGTAGGGCCATACTTGGACCCAATACGTCCCGAAAAACAATTTTATGGAACAAGAGTGACTGTATCAATGGGACAAAAGTAGGAGAGTTGTATCAACGAATGAAAAAGAAATTTGTTAAAACTGAAATAACTGACAACGTCTGTCTATATTCTTTGTATAGAGTTGCTGCCAAATAAGGAGGAATTGTCTGAATTATCTTTTTAAGGGAGCGTGCTAAATTGCAATGAGTGAATTTGCAAAGGCTAAAGATAGTGAGCTAATTATTAAAAATGATTAGGGTAGTTAAATTAGATTTTTTTTCTAACGGTATCAGAATATAACTGTGGGAACTTGGTGAATGACTTCCAAAGTGCTTCCTAACCAATTAAAAACTGCTGAATAACAGTGATTGTGCTTATTTATCTACATACAGCCTGATATCAAATTTGGCATTACTCATGATCTAATAACAACCTCAAAGGGCTAAAAAGGCTACTATTCCTCTGAGACCTGATAAAAGGAATCATTTATGTTCTCAACAATAAGACAGTGGGTTCCCAGCTCAAATAGCAACTTGTATATTATATTTCATGCAAGAATAATTAATTGTCTTCTTCCCAACAGAGGAAATTCAGTTTTGATTTCAAAAACAATAGTTGATATCTGAATGAAAACAAAGAAAGTTTGTCAGCTATTGTGGAAAAGCAGGTGGTCACGTTTCAAACATTATAACTATTTCACTGCACTGATTTCCTTAAGCCTTATTTCTGAGTCGCAGGGTGTGAGGTCGATTCTCAATCCAGAGAGAGAGCAATTAATATTGGCTTCTACTGGTGAGCAGGTCTGGTGAGAAGTTGCTCAACCAGAAGTATTGTGCTTAGGATGAGACATAAATCTCAGCCACATCTGCTCTCATGGGTGAGCATATATGAACGTTATTTAAGATGCCTATTGTTAGGAATTAAAGTACCTTTAAAGAAATTGCTCGAGACAAAAATTGAGAACAAAGAACATTTATTACTACAACAATGCAAAGTTGGGTGCTTCCCCTTACCCTGGGAATACACACACATACTGGGGCTCACCCAACTTTTATACAGTCAATTTCAGTATCAGAATGCCCTCCCCCTTACATTCTTCTGCCCCCTGGATGGGTTTGGCATAGGTAATTCTTCCTGCCTACGTGCAGTTTCAGTACACTTGGAGGACCAGGGGGTATCCTGTGGGTGCCCCATCATGTCATTGTCCTTATTCACACCTTCCTGATTCTCTGGGCTACAGTCTCTTAATATGCAGAGTTGACTCATTCTATCTAGGGTTGGCTAATTTCATATGTATAAATCTGTGTATGGTTAGCTAATTAGAAATGTATGACTTGGTACTTCTGTCCAGGGCTAGGAGACCCTTATCTGATCCAGACTACCTCAACTTCCTACATTCTATTGTACCTTACCATTCCTTATCTTAGTCCTATGGTCTTGTCACAAAGGATAGAAGATTCTTATGTTAATCGTGCTGACTCTGCTTTCCTGCATCCTAAGCCCCAAACTTATCCTGTTTGAACTGGTTTCAGCCATTTTACTGATGAACTTTAGTTTCTTCCATGTTCATAATTTTAGGTCAATTTTCCCATCTCTCACAATCCTCACTTTTCTTTTAGATCAGTAATACTGATCTTTCACCATGATCAGTGTTACTGATCTTTGGTTACTAGTGTCAGTGTGACTGATTTTCCCCCCCCCCCCCTCTCCTCACTTTTCTTTTAGATCAGTAACACTGATCTTTCAAGTGTAAGGTGTAGTTTTACCCAGCTGGTCAATAACCGAATTGTAATGTCTGTGTAAAGTCTTTAGGTAGGGGAGCACCATGAAGGTCAGGGGAGTGAGTCCAGCTGCTTATTAGGGTTTGGAGTATCAGGCTCCAGTTCTCAGTAAAGAGTCTAGTCCATCCCATACGTTGAAATATTGAAGCAGTGTCTTTGAAGCACACGACCTTTGTAAGTGTTGTCCCGACGAAGTCTGTGAGAGGCGCTGCCTTCAGCAGCGAACGAGTAGCAGTCTATGAGAAGCGCTGCCTTCAGCAGCGAACGAGTAGCAGTCTATGAGAAGCGCTGCCTTCAGCAGCGAACGAGTAGCAGTAGTCAGGCGGTTCCGTTTGATTGTGGCTCGTATCTGATGTCCTCTTCAGCCCCGAACCCTAGGGCCACCGATCTCCGAAGGCTGTTTGGAGCCTGATATTAAAGTGTCAAGCAGCTCACGTTGTTGGAAACTGGTGCTCCCTTTCATGGGGTGATGAAAAGTGACCAAGCAGGGGGGGGATTGTTTCTTGTGATTTAACTGTGTGTTGCAGCTTGTCTGCTAACATTAGCATATATATCATTGAACTTGTGAGTTGCAGCCTGTCTGTGTACATTAGTATATGTATTAACTCTCTCTCTCTCTGTTACATGTACAATGCTGACTACCATTCTGTCTGTCTTTGTCCCACCATGTCCTTTGTGCTATCGCTTCAAAACTCCTGTCTTTAATACCTGTGTAGGCTATGATACAAATTAGATGTACTCCACTAAAGCTGTTTAATTCCCCTGGTCCGTATTGGGATCCCTTATATCCCATTATGATTATACATTAAATCTATGCCCTGTCTACATTCTAAAGGAGCTGAATTGTAACCTCTGCTGCCCCTATTCCAGGGGGGCTTAAAACATTAACGAACAATATTCCAAAGAAATTAGTAAACAACAATGAACAATACATGTAAAGCTCATTAAAAACAGCATTAAAATACAATAAGAACTGAATAAAGCACAATAAATGTAAAGCTCATTGAAAACTGCAATAAAATACAATAAGAACTGAATAAAACACAATAAATGTAAAGCTCATTGAAAACTGCAATAAAATACAATAAGAACTGAATAAAACACAATAAATGTAAAGCTCATTGAAAACTGCAATAAAATACAATAAGAACTGAATAAAACACAATAAATGTAAAGCTCATTGAAAACTGCAATAAAATACAATAAGAACTGAATGAAACACAATAAATGTAAAGCTCATTGAAAACTGCAATAAAATACAACAAGAACTGAATAAAACACAATAAATGTAAAGCTCATTGAAAACTGCAATAAAATACAACAATAACTGAATAATCAAAAGACAAGTAAAATACAACAATAACTGAATAAACCATTAAAGAAACGAAAAAAAATGTTAAATTACGGCACTTTGTAACAATCTGACTTTCCTTTGTGTTAGTGTAAAAATTGTAAAATGAAACACAAACCATATTTGCATGGGTTTTGAATATGTTAGACCTTATTAAAATGCAGTTGGAGCTGCTGTCTGTATGGGGCACAACCCTCCAATTTGTTAGAGTGAGTACATAACAGACATTGCAGCACAAGAGCCCCTGCAAGAGAACTTGAAACATATTCAACCTTTAGTTCTGCCTTAAGTAAAATGCCTTGTGCCACAGCTCACAGGAGCTGGCCTTATTTAAAACAGTCTGTAAAACAGGCACCAAAAAAAAGTTAAAAGATGTTCTTATGAAGATTGCACACACAATAATTTAAGTACAGGCTAGTTTCTATTATATTCCACTTAAAAGTTCTGCTGCATGAATCCTGGAGCTTGTGGAGTCATTATTGAATCAAGAAATATTGGTACCATGCCAATCTCATTCTAACATGCCAATTTCTCCAGTCCTTAAGTCAAGATGTACTGAATAGCATCTGGTACAAGATCTGTGAGTTCTTAATGATATTATTATTCTTATGCACCCAATTGTTCTGAACTATGCCACCAATTTAAATCATATTCCACCTATTGCAGTACTCACACACCACCATAGACCAGTTCGCAGGTTTATTTCTCCATTAAGCTGAATCCAGTTGCGCAGGATTTACCTCCGTGATTATTTACAATGTAACTTCCGCACTACCGGATTTAAATATAAACCTGATGAATGGGGGAAAGTTATCATGAATTAAATAACAGCGGCAATACAGAGAAATTGTGCTGAGGCATTAATTTCACTCCGGAGGAAAATGCACCAGAGAAATGAATGATTAAACTTATAGGAATCCCCATAGGAATCCCCAGAGGTATCTTTATTCTCCAGAGGTGGGTGATCTTTAAACTCACGGACCTTGACTGCTGAATGTGTAGAAGAAATGTATTAAATGTGTTGATAGGGCTCCATACCTCTAACTGCAAGACAAGAGCCTGAAGCCTCAATTTCAAGTGCCACAGTGCACTTAAAGGGACATGCACACTCCCCCTTCAACTGGCTGATCCAGCCACTTTACACATCAGATCCTTTCTTTATCTCACATACACTTAAAGTTAAGATGTATAGAACTCACCCTATTTGCGCAAACATTTCTCCCTGCAAATGTTATAACATCACTATTCTCAGGTAGTCCCTGTGCAAAATCACATTTGAATACAATTTATTTCATAAATTGGAATTAACTGGTAGTTAAATTCGCTAATTCTTCAGTATTGAAAAATGATCCTTTATGACATTTAAATTTTAGCATGAATTTTAATCAATATTGGTCAGTGACTGAAGTGGGAAGTCGTGATTTATGAAATTATCTCTGGTCTCTACTCTCCCAACATTCAGGAGCTGGCACACAGTCCCTGCCTTTTCCATGTTACTCATCTACTATTACTTTAACTGCTTGCATCAAAATGTTAGCCTTTGCTTTCTGCTTATCCTCAGATGTCTGGACAAATGCTTTTTGTGTGATCTGTAGAAGCTGGGTTATTCCCTGCTCATGCCAATTTTCTGTCTTTTGTAATTTTCTCTTAATGTCTGGGGCTGAGTTGGTAACAAAACCTGTTAGTACCAATTGTTCCCCTGCTGGGGATTCTATGTCGAGACCCCCATATTGTATATATATTTGGTCCCAAAAATTGGTCTAACTGTTCAGCACATCCCCGGGGATCTTATATCAGGGAGGTCAGTTCTTTCTTAAAGTTACACACTTCAGTACTGGTCAGGGGCACATTTACGAAACCGAGACCCTCTCCCATGGGAACTTCCCACAGTGGTCTCATCCAATTGGTTTCTAGCTTATTAGGTCTGGGTTCCTGCTCCCTGGGAAATGAATCAAAGGGTTCTGCCCTTTCTTCCTGAAGAGTCTCACGCTGTTCTGAATTAAAGTTACCTCTCTCTCCTGCCAACAGAGGTGGTAATCGAGTGCTTTGTGAGCAAGTTATCATACCACTCCTGCTCTCTTCTCTCTTCTCTAGTGGTGGGGGAGGTGGGGAAGGTGCAGAAGGGTAGGTCATAGGAGGGGAAGGAAAGATAGGAGCCGGCATAGGAGGAACATAGGGTGGAGGGAGGGAATGTAACACATCCCAACCCTGTGATTCAGGGACAAGAGGTTCCTCCTCTCTCTTATCCCTGGATTCTTTCTCATTCAAAACCAGCTGTTCAATGGATCCCTTGAGCCAGCAGGCTGCATATTCCCTGCTCTCAACATTGTCTGGCTGGTTTTGATAGAGCCATAAGTTCAAAGCTTCACACATCCATTCATCCTCGGATCCGAATTTTGGCCAGTACACGGAGCTCCCTTTAACCGGGTATCCCACCCATTCATTACAACAATACCTGACCGTCGTCAGTTTGTCTTTACCGCGGGTCTTTCCTGTGCCCCTCTCAGATAACATCATCCCAAGCGGGCTGTACGTAGCTATCTGGTGGTCACGTCCTGTGTCAGGACTCTCATCTCTACTGCCCGCTATTCCCATACTTAGGAACAAGTAAAATACTCTTACCGAGTTCTGGCAGTACTGCTCTAGCGCGCGTCCTTCCGCCGTTTGTTCTCAATGCCTCTTCTCGGATATCACTCGCTTCTTCCACTGACCAGCCACCCGTCGCCCGTGAGTCCAGCTGAATCAGCCGGGGTGCACCTACTCTCGTCGTCGGGGTACTCTGTCAGTGGAGGGAGTGTGATCCCGGACGAGCCCCCATTTGTTAGGAATTAAAGTACCTTTAAAGAAATTGCTCGAGACAAAAATTGAGAACAAAGAACATTTATTACTACAACAATGCAAAGTTGGGTGCTTCCCCTTACCCTGGGAATACACACACATACTGGGGCTCACCCAACTTTTATACAGTCAATTTCAGTATCAGAATGCCCTCCCCCTTACATTCTTCTGCCCCCTGGATGGGTTTGGCATAGGTAATTCTTCCTGCCTACGTGCAGTTTCAGTACACTTGGAGGACCAGGGGGTATCCTGTGGGTGCCCCATCATGTCATTGTCCTTATTCACACCTTCCTGATTCTCTGGGCTACAGTCTCTTAATATGCAGAGTTGACTCATTCTATCTAGGGTTGGCTAATTTCATATGTATAAATCTGTGTATGGTTAGCTAATTAGAAATGTATGACTTGGTACTTCTGTCCAGGGCTAGGAGACCCTTATCTGATCCAGACTACCTCAACTTCCTACATTCTATTGTACCTTACCATTCCTTATCTTAGTCCTATGGTCTTGTCACAAAGGATAGAAGATTCTTATGTTAATCGTGCTGACTCTGCTTTCCTGCATCCTAAGCCCCAAACTTATCCTGTTTGAACTGGTTTCAGCCATTTTACTGATGAACTTTAGTTTCTTCCATGTTCATAATTTTAGGTCAATTTTCCCATCTCTCACACTATCATTTATTTGTATTATGTATTCCTCAATGAACATCACTCTAAAACCAATTATTTGATCATACTCACATTGTTGATTGTGGAATATTGTTGTGCTTTTGATAATGAATTTATTTTCATATACTCTGTACCTATGCACTGAGATTCCTACTTGTTTCAGTTGAACAGGTACTTTGCAAAAACAACTTCAATTGTGCAGAACATGACAGCCAGAACAGGTCCTTCAGTCCACTAAGTTGTACCAACCTATATAAACCTACTCAACAATCTAAACCTTCCCTACCTCACTTAACTGCTTTTCTTTCATCCATGTGCCTGTCTAAAGCCCCTTTTACACTTGTTTAGTGTCCTAGGATAGAACGGTGTTTTAACATTTGACCACTCTTAACTGGGACACTGCGCACATTCACACTTGCAAGGAGCCATTTCTGGGGTTAGAAATGTGAGAAACAGATGTACCTTCACAGAATTTGCTCGAGACAAAAATTGAGAACAAAGAACATTTATTATACAACAATGCAAAGTTGGGTGCTTCCCCTTACCCTGGGAATACACTGGGGCTCACCCAACTTTTATACAGTTGATTTCAGTATAGAAGTACCCTCCCCCTTACATTCTTCTGCCTCCTGGATGAGTTTGGCATTAGGCAATCCTGTCTGCCTACCTGCTGTTTCTGTGAACTTGGAGGACCAGGGGGTATCCTTTCGGTGTCCCATCATGTCATTGTCCTTATTCACAAACCTGCCTTTGTTCTAATTCACACCTTCCCGACTCTCAGGGCTACAACCTTCTTATATGCAGAACTTGCTAATTCTGACTAAGGCTAGAAGACCCTCATCTTATTCATACTGGCTTTATTCATTACTCTATACTAGTTTCCTCATCTTCATATTTTTATATCAGTTTTACTTATCTCTCACAGAAATGTTCTACCTTCTACCAGTGACTTCATGGCGCAATGAGTGATGGTGGACCTGTCCTAAATCCTGAACAATCTATTATGATCCTATATTTGAACAAAATTAATAATGCCTAATGATAACATAATGAAGCTTTATGTACAGCACAGTATGAGCCCTTCAGCCCCAGTTGTAGATGTGTCGACCTATATAAACCTTTATAAGGGTCCAAGGGAAAGAGCTACCAAATAAATAGCAATCGCAGACCATTTTTAAACAGCATGGGAAAGTTGGTAGCACTATAGTGCACAATGTATGCAGCGTGGAAAAGTTGGAAGCGCTAACACGTACAATTTAAACAGCAAGGGAAAGCTGGTTGCGCGACCGTGCACAATAATAGAAATACTGTTGGAAAAAGTGTTGCCGACCTGACTCCCCAGAGTGTCGTGCGACATAGAAAGGGCTATATGCACGACTGCATGCATGGAGCACTTGAGGGGGCTTCTATGCCGCGTGGCATTCTGGGAAGTCAGGTCTGGATCACTTTTTCCCCCATGGTCTTTATAAATTGTGTGCTTTAGCGCTACCAATTTTTCAACACTGTTGACAAATTATCCGCTATTTTGCTATTTATTTCCTCTCTCTTTCTCCCATTGCAACTTTCTCACGGCAAAGTTTATACCTTCATTTTAATCTTCCTTCACTCACACAAAAACTTGGGTAACTTCTCTCCCAGAATGCAATTACCCATTCTACATTTGCCCGATTGCACCACCGGCATCTGTGGACTGCAGTAGGGGCCGAAGCAGTCGGTCCCCGGCCGTCTCCCGCCGGCGCTGAGAATATTTTCCTTTCACACGAGACCCTTTTAGGACATTTGGCTGTTAATTCCTAGGACCACTTGCAAGGGCTTTTAAATGTCCCCATTGTACCAGCCTCCACCACCACCCCGGCAATGCATTTCAGGCACCCACCACTCTGTGTATCAAAAATAATAAATACATCAAAATAGATAAAGTATATGTTTTATGTTGCACAAAGTATTCTATTTGTAAAATACTTGACAAGTCTTCGCCTGACTGAAATCGACTGCAAATTTGCCTGCCGCCGTCTCCCTCCCCTGCAGAAAAACTTGACACTGGCCCACACGAACCCCAGCTGCTCCCCCTATCGTTAAGAATGAAGGTGAAGCTTTCAAATGGTGGCTGATGTCTATAGGAGGAACTCTGGGGTGACCGAGTCATAATTGGCCGAGGGAAAGTGCGGTGTTTGGGACGAGGCGGGGCTGAAGGGGAAGACTGGTTTGTTCAAGCAACTTCGACGAGAGACGAGGAGACAGGAGGAAGGAAGGAAGGAAGGAGGGAGGGAGGGGGGTGGGTGGGGGGTAGGGGAAGTGGGCATCGTCTCCCCTGGCTCTGGTGGCGTTTCTTCTCTTTCCCCGGCCCAATGAATTACAGCAGGTAAGTGAGGGAGGAGGACATGTCTGGCAGCCATAGGAGCAGAGCGAAGGGTCAGGTTATTGTGGACGCTCCTGCTATTTTGTGACTGGATTTTGAGGAGGATGCTGTTTAAGGAAATTGGTATCCGTTGAGTTTTGCATCGTTGGAGGTTATTTCTGAACTTTCAACGGAGTTGACTTCTGGGAACTCAGGTCTGCATCACTTTTTCCGACAGTATTTCTATTCTTGTGCACGGTCGCGCAATACGTCTTGTGCATGACGTGACCGATCGAATGGAATTAATTCCCGACTCTATTTGGACCTGCGATTGGGAAGAGGGGCTTCTGACGGAATTGCTCCGTCGTGGCCCAACGAAAGCCCCGACTCCTGGCCACAAGCAGCAACGCGGACAGGTGTTGACCTTGTGAAGTTCTCTGCGGCCTGTTGAGGTAGATCTGGGGAAAGACAGAGCTGTGTCACGGTGAGAGAAAGGGTGTTGCTACCACACCTACAAAATAATGACATGGCTGCAGGAGTTTTTGCAACAACGTCCAAAAGGCAAACGGTTTAACATTTAAAATCCACCCTCTTCCATCATTCCACCTCATTGACTGACCTGCCTCCCGCTGGTCAGCTTCCCTTTCCACCCTCGAGCCGGGCATTTACCTTAAACGTCGACCGTTCCTCCCCTACAGCGCAGCCGTTTGTTGCCTTTTGCTCCAGATTCGAGTATCGGCAGTCTGGTTTATCTCTTTTTCAATTTGGAAGTTGATTGCTTATTTTTAAAATATAGTATTGCCATGTTAAAAGTGCACCATGGGTCGGGAATTTGCATTGCTCTTTCATCCAGTTTTCTGGACTCGGTTTGTGTTGGCAGCGGGCGTTCGCTAACTCGATCCGCAAGTTCCACTGCATCCTCCTTCCATTTGGCTGTGAAGGATCTTGACAATCGCAATTGAACGTAAAACAGCCGAGGGGAGAACGGCTAAAGACACCTGGTTTTAAACAAAAGAAAATCCGAGTGGTTCTACTCTCTGTCAATTTGGATACAAATTGTCAATCTGCCAGTTTGGATACAAACATGGGGACGAATATGAGCGGGTCCAATCAATTGCTACCACTTATAAAACCAATACATTGCAGATGTTAAACTGCCTTGTAGTTTTAAAGTTCTGGCACTGGGGAAAGGGAGTGACGGGGAGAGGGGCTTACTGAAACTGGGAGGCACGGGGAAAGGGAGTGACGGGGACAGGGGCTTATGAAACTGGGAGGCACGGGGAAAGGGAGTGAAGGGGAGAGGGGCTTACTGAAACTGGGAGGCACGGGGAAAGGGAGTGAAGGGGAGAGGGGCTTACTGAAACTGGGAGGCACGGGGAAAGGGAGTGACGGGGAGAGGGGCTTACTGAAACTGGGAGGCACGGGGAAAGGGAGTGAAGGGGAGAGGGGCTTACTGAAACTGGGAGGCACAGGGAAAGGGAGTGACGGGGACAGGGGCTTACTGAAACTGGGAGGCACGGGGAAAGGGAGTGAAGGGGAGAGGGGCTTACTGAAACTGGGAGGCACAGGGAAAGGGAGTGACGGGGACAGGGGCTTACTGAAACTGGGAGGCACGGGGAAAGGGAGTGACGGGGAGAGGGGCTTACTGAAACTGGGAGGCACGGGGAAAGGGAGTGTAGGGGAGAGGGGCTTACTGAAACTGGGAGGCACGGGGAAAGGGAGTGAAGGGGAGAGGGGCTTACTGAAACTGGGAGGCACGGGGAAAGGGAGTGAAGGGGAGAGGGGCTTACTGAAACTGGGAGGCACGGGGAAAGGGAGTGACGGGGACAGGGGCTTACTGAAACTGGGAGGCACGGGGAAAGGGAGTGTAGGGGAGAGGGGCTTACTGAAACTGGGAGTGACGGGGAGAGGGGCTTACTGAAACTGGGAGTGACGGGGAGAGGGGCTTACTGAAACTGGGAGGCACGGGGAAAGGGAGTGAAGGGGAGAGGGGCTTACTGAAACTGGGAGGCACGGGGAAAGGGAGTGACGGGGAGAGGGGCTTACTGAAACTGGGAGGCACGGGGAAAGGGAGTGAAGGGGAGAGTGGCTTACTGAAACTGGGAGGCACGGGGAAAGGGAGTGAAGGGGAGAGGGGCTTACTGAAACTGGGAGGCACGGAGAAAGGGAGTGACGGGGAGAGGGGCTTACTGAAACTGGGAGGCACGGGGAAAGGGAGTGTAGGGGAGAGGGGCTTACTGAAACTGGGAGGCACGGGGAAAGGGAGTGACGGGGACAGGGGCTTACTGAAACTGGGAGGCACGGGAAAAGGGAGTGACGGGGAGAGGGGCTTACTGAAACAGGGAGGCACGGGGAAAGGGAGTGAAGTGGAGAGGGGCTAACTGAAACTGGGAAGTGATTCTACAATTTTTCCTCCTACAATGTGATCCCACCACCACCACACACATTCCCTTCTCAGAATCAGTATTTATTGTCATGAACAAGTCACAAAATTCAATGTTTTGCGGCAGCTTCACAGTGCGAACATTCATATTAGAAACCACAATACAACAATGAATCAAAATAGGACATGAAAAGTCAAAGTAAGGTAATGGTCTTTGGTTCATTGATCATTCAGGAATCTGATGTCAGCAGGGAAGAAGCTGTCCATCTCCATCTTTTGTAGGGACCTCTGTGACTCCCTCATACACTCATCCCTTTCCACCAACTGCCCCCTTGGTACCTACCCTGTTACCGTAGGAAAAGCTGCACTTGTGCAGATACCTCCTACCTTTTGTGCCCCCAAGCAGTCCTTCCAAATGAGGCAATACTTCATTTGTGAAGCTGCAAGGTTCATTGACTGCATGTAATGGTCCTGGTGTGGCCTCTACATTAGAGACCAGACACAGACTGCGAGGTCATTTAATTGAGCACCTTTGTTTTAATAGCAGGGATCTCCCAGTGGTCACCCATTTCAATTCCCTGCCCCATTCATGGTCTTGTGCACTGTCACACTGAGACCATCCACTACATGGAGGATCAACACCTCATAGTCTTTCTGGGCACCCTCCAACCAGATGACATTACACTGACTTCTCTGGTTTCTGTTAGCCAGCACTCCCCCTTTCTGTCTGTCTCTGTAAGAGCTGGATTAAGGCAAACTAATGTCCAAAGCACAGCCCAACAATGGTTTCCCCTCTACGCTTCCATTGTTTAACTGACAAGACATTAAGACTCAATAATTGCTGAATGTGAAATAATAGATTAAAAATTCAGTTTCCTTCCAGTCTAGACCCCACAACTATATTAAATGTAACCTGTAATATGGTTTTTTTTCATCCCTTTTTTGTGGGGCCCTAGTTCAGTTGCACCATGGTAAATCCAACACTGGAAAATATTTTGTGGTGCCTGCTTCCCTTGGTGCCCTAAGGACATCCTTATTTTGCTTAATGGTTAATCCAGGCCAGGTCTCTGACTGCCTCTGTCTATGTCTCCCTATCCCTCTTGTCTCTTTTCCTCAGCTATTCCCTTCCATGATCAATTCTCAGCTTTTCTCTCCTGCCCATGTCCAGTGATGGCTTCTTGGCTATTGGTCTCTGCTCTTTCTTCCCCTTCTCTTTCCCCCCCCCCCACCTTTTTATTTAGGCATCTGCCTGCTTTTTCATCATGCCTTGATGAAGGGCTCAAGTCTGAAAGGTTGGTTATATATCTTTACCTCCTATGTATATTGAGGGACCTGCTTAGGTTCTCCAGCACTTTTATGTATTAACAACTTCAAAAGCATACATTTAATTTATGGAAAGAGATAACAAACCTCTTGGCAGCGCAGTTAGTGTAGTGGTTAACACAACGCTGTTACAGTGCCAGCGATCCAGGTACAAATCCAGTGCTGACTACATTCTCCCTGTGTCTGCATGGGTTTGCTCTGGGTACTTGGGTTTCCTCCCACTGTTCAAAACATACCGGTTGTAGGTTAATTGGGTGGCACGGGCTTGTGGGCTGAAAAGGCCTGTTACCGCGCTGTATGTCTAAATTTAATTTTTTTTAAATATAAAAAGAGAGTAAATATTGCAGTTGTGGAAGGGAAAAAATTGGAAGGGGAAAAAAAGTGGCTTTTCAAAAATGCGGACAGGTTTTTTTAATTGTGGTGTCAAAGTAATTTATGATTAGGGTGGTAAAAAGAAATTCAAGAGTCTAATAGCTGTTGAAAGAAAATTGCTCCTGAACCTAGATGTGCCGGACTTGTGGCTTCTCAGATTTCAGATTTATTGTCAAACATGGCATCACAAACAACCATGATATTCTTTTTTTCCTGCAGGCGTGGCAGAATTGGTAGTGCAAAAAAAATTGTACACAGAGTAAACATGTAAATAAACAAAGAACTGTAAACATACAATGTAAACAAACTGTGCAATACAGAGAAAGCAAAAAGAAAATCAATAAAGTGCACAAGTAAGAGTCCTTAAATGAATCTCTGATTGAGTTTGTCGTTGAGGAGTCTGATGGTGGAGGGATAGCAGCTGATCGTGAACCTGGTGGTGAGTCTCGTGGCACCTATACCTCTTTCCTGATGGCAGCAGCGAGAACAGAGCAGGTGCTGTACCTTCTTCCCAAAGATAGCAGTGGGAAGAGATTGGGACCAGGGTGATGGGGTCCTTTAATGATGTTTGCTGCCACCTGAGTGTGTTGCTGATGTGCCATTGACTACCACCAGTCTTCCATTAAAAATGTACACAACAAGAGTTCAAAATGACAGTGCATTAAATGAGCATTTCATTAATATGGGTTAAGGATCATTAATAGCTACACACTTGGAGAATGCACCTACTTTGAGATGGGAACAAGTAAGCATTGGAATCCACAGTGAGGTCAGTGCCTCATCTGATTGGATTATTCTGTACATGCAGATCTCCAGAGAGCGGACCTTATGACTTTGCCTCAATGGAGAGTGATAATTAACCATGGCTGGCACTTTAAGAATGTCTTCTGCTCTGCCATCGTCAAACTTGCATCATCTGAAATAACGTATTAGATTCATAAGTCCCAACAGATCACAAAAGTATGCAATGCCCTAGTTAACTGGCCAAAATTAAAACTGAATAAGAATCCAGGATTTGCTCTGAAAGGCTTATTAAATTTCCCATTTTCATTTTGATAAAATTTATTTGGAATTCTCATAATAAGTTCACTTAGAAACTGCCATTGTCAAGAGTTTGGGGTTTCCTTGGGCCATCTTAGAAAATAGCTCCCTTTAGCTGAGGAGTAGGATGTCTTCGTCCACCCTTAAGCTGCACAGCATCCTACTCATTGCTGAAGTATACCCAAGGAGGGTTCTTGGGATTGCAGCTGTTTTCAGACGTGGGTTTTAACACTAGTTTCTATAAGGTAATGAATGTGCTTTATGGCAAGACTCACACCCCAAGAGTGTGTCTTTGATTTTATTTAAAGACTCAACGTGGATTCAGGTGGGAGCTCCTGGAATGCTAAACAATTTGAGTTAAGATCATCACCATGAAGAATTTCAGTAGAATATAAGGGCTTAGCCACTTTTAACCCCATGTCCACCTCTGATGTTTGGGAGTTTGGTTTGGAAAGGACTGTGAATTAACCTTTGAATTTGTGTTTAGAGCATCAAAACACAGTAAAACTTAGTGTTATCTATGAATATTCATCTATATTTTCAGATTTATTTTTCTCTCATTATTAAATGTATTTTGTATACCTGTGTACCTGCAGCAAGAAAGAATGTCAGTGCATTTGTACACTGTGTATGACAATAAACTAATCAATATTAAAATACTTTTAGAGTGGAAGGAAGCTATCTGCTATGTGACAGCTTTGACTGATGTTTGAAGAGTGAATTTATTTATCTACTTTGTTGAGGAAAACTTTTTTTAATTTTTAAATTTTGCCAAACCTTATTGGTTATTGCTGTATCTTGATCAGTTGAGTATTTTTTTTTAAATTAAAGCTTTTTTTAAACGTCATGACATATAGCATTTTCCTGAAGTGCATTGCAGGAGCCTAATCTGACATTGAACTGAAAAAGGGACACTAGATAGCTATAACCATCTTGGTTCGAGAGCTAGGCTTAAACAACTATTGTAGATGAGGAAGAAGAGATGGAGAAATTTAGGGAGGTCATTCAACACCTTGGAGCTGGACACAAAAACAACAGGAGCAGCATTAGGCAACAAGCCTCCATAAGCCTTCAATACATTCATGGCTGATCTACTGTCCTAAACTCCTTCTCTCTGCTAGTTCCCCAAAACCCTCAGTTCTTCAGTCTCTCAAATGTTTATCTAGCCCCAATGCCATCCTTAGGTGGAGAGGAGAGATTTGGAGATCTCTGACGGAAAAGTATGGTCTGATGTTGGTGCAGTGAGAGCTGTTGAAGATTGACATAGAGTCAGTTTGAAAGTGATAAAGGAAATTAATGTTGGGGAGGGATGATACCATTGACTGGTTTGAGCGTGAATGAGAATTTAAAATTGATGCAATGATGAATCAATGAGGGCAAGTGAGCATGGGTGAAGTGACAATGTCTGTGTATTTGAGCTTTGGACAAACTGAGGTTTAAGGATAGAATCAATCTGTTTTCAATAATGACATGAATGTTCACTTGTTATCACACTGACATTTTGCTGTGTGGATATGGCTATATTTATTCTGATCTGTCCCTTTTTAAATCTTTCTTCATTTGATTCATTTTGAGACATTAGAGGAGAATTGTTATTGCTTCTTGACGTAAACATTACTTTTGACACCATGTTGTAATTATCCTTTTCACTCTCGGGACTGATTATTGGACTTGGTTTTCAGTTTTGAAATAGATGGTGCTAGATCAATGATAGCATTCCTTTCTCTACTGAGTTCAGGTCCCAACTCAGAAATTTGAAAATGTAATCTGGGCTAATATTTCGATACACTTTGTAAATCTGATCAGCTTGTATGGAGATCAGAGCTTTTTAGATACCATTGTTTTTATTTCTTTAATTCAAATTCAGATGATACCGTGCCATAATAAATCTGCCCTCTTAATCTCTGGATTATGACTGTAGACTATTTAATTTTCACTTGTCATTACAAATTGAGACTGGAAATGCTAAATGAACTAGATACTGAGAATCTGAATGATGAACATCAAGAAGTAAAGCATGAATTTCATGTGATAATGAAGGACATTTTGATCTGTGAGGCAACTAATTTTCTCAGCTGCACATTTTACTAAAGCTTTAATTTTGTCCAAACTGCTTTTCATTACTGCAGCAAATTGATTTGTGAATTGGTGCCATTACCTGCAGATTGCATGTGGTGGAGTAATGGGCATCTGCTGTTGAATTTTTTAAAAAATTCTTGGCATATTTGGGGAGGGGAAGCAAGATAATTGGAGAGAAGGGAAGCCTTGTGCATTTGCACTCTTCTGACGTGACCTTGGGAGTTGTGTGGTTAACTACTGTTTTAAATGGATTTTAGTTATGTAAGGCTTGATGTCTTTTTTTTGCCTTGGGGGATGGTAAACCTCAATTTTTATGAATGTCTGAAGTTTTCTGTTCCTTCTGTGTATACAAACTGTGATTAAACAAATGGACTGGATTTCATTTTCATTAAATAATGTGTGGCATTACATCAGTGTTTTGAAACTAGGTGAATTCCCATTAATGGAGCAGCTATATGGTAATGTGAACAACTGAAAACTTAGAGCCACTCACTACTCAGTCAAATTGTAAAAAGTAAATTGCCTTTTAAAGCTGTTAGTGGGTTTATCTCAAGGATGCATGGACATGTTGGCCATTTGCTCAGTGGACAGCTGATAGTATCGGGTTTCATTCTGAAATAATCTTTCTGTGGGGGTGGGGTGCTATCTTTTGGATAATCCATTGGATTCTAAAATCAAGGAATAAGATGCACAAAATTGTGACATGCAAGAACTTTTAATGTTGTAAAAGAGAGCATTGTAAGAGTTTTCATTTTTCCTTCTATTTCTTAAACCTGCTTTATTTAATGTTAATTGCTGATTTTTCCACCTCAATCCATGTTCCAACCTGATCCTCAGCCTTCTTCATGTCAAAAATCTACTTGTCACAGTCTTGAATTTATACTACAAATGTTTTGTGACAGGTGTCAGGGATAGAAAGTCCAAAGGTTCGGGAATGAGCCAAGAAATTATCATCTTTTCCTCCTTTATCCAGAAGTTACACCCCTCCCTTTTATATGGAGGTTGTTTGGTCAAAACAACCTCTGTGCTAGTCTTTCCTTCCCTATCAATCTTCACTGTTTCAATTAGATCACTTCTCACCTTCAAGATACCATTATTGTGTTGGGCCCAGGAAAGGTCCTCTGAGATCATGACTCCTAAACATTTTAATTTGCTCTCCCCTGTCCACCTCTGATCCCCCAATGATCACTGGAATGTATACCTCTGGTTTTCCCTTCCTAAAGTCAACAATTAACTACTTAGTGTTGGTGATATTGAGTGCAAGGTTGTTGTTGGTGCATTATTCAGCCAAGTTTTCATTTATCCTCCTGTAGACTGACTCCTCATCTATCTTTATACAACCCACTACCATGGTATTTTTGGCAAATTTGTAGATGGTGTTATTGTCAAACCAAGCCACACAGTCATAGGTGTAAAGTGAGTAGATCAGGAGGCTAAGAATGCAGCCCTGTGGTGCTTCAGTTCTGATGGAGATTGTGGATATGTTCTTAGCAATCCTCAATGATTGTGGTCTGAAGGTGAGGAAATCCATGATCCAATTATACAGTGGAGTGTTGAGTCCTAGGTTCCTACATAACAATAGCAAGAACACTACAAGAAATACTCAATTGGCTGCAAAATGTTGTGGAATGTCTCAACCCCTCTCGCCACCGCCCAACTTCTCCAAACCTTAATTCCTTATTTACGTGGCCTCAACTCTCTGTGCTCCACCCTCTGTATATTTCTCTTCAACCGTCTCCCAGTTAAGGTCATCTTCAAATCTTTAACCAAGCTTTTTATCTGCATGACTGGGTGGTATCAGTTATTTTGTTAACCTTCATAAAGCACCTTGAATGCAAGTAAAGTGCAAAGAATCAGCCCAAGGGTATAAACTGTGGGAAAATGAAAGCTCAGTAATTTTTGTGGGCAGACAGGTTAGTAAAATATGACTGGGTAGATTGTGGAACAAGGTCTTTATTACAAAGGGAGATGTAATTTTTAAAAAAAGGAGACTTTGTTGCAAGACCATGCCAAGAGTACCGTGGGGAGCTTTTGTCTCCACATTCAAGGAAGAGTAACCTTGGAGATAGTGAATTTTAGATTCTGTTTCTCTTCATGACAGCTACTTCTGTTCTTTCTGCTTCATCCCCTGCCTCATTTTTGCCCCTTTCCCTTTCATTTTCACTCTGCTCTCTCTGGTTCCATCTGTCAATCTCTCATTGCTTCTCACCAACAACTCTCATTACACCATTATTATTAATGCATCTTCTCAGATTCCTGCACCAACAGTCATTGTCTCTACATTCACTCTGCTCCAACCTGTATGATTCATCTTTCACCTGACCCCTTGGTTTCCTCTTACCTCTCTCCCTTTGTCTAGCTTCTGCCAATTAATTGCCTGTCTGTCTGTTATCCTTCACACCCTCCCTGGTTCACCCCACCAGACCGCCACCACAGCAAGAAGCTCTGCAGATTTAAGGATTGCCTGTCTTGTCCAGTCCCTCCCTCCCTGTCCACATTATTCTGGCTATCCCTCCTTAACATTCTCAGGCCTAAAGGATTCTGACTAAAACATCAACAATAATTTTTCTCCCACTGTGCTCCTCTGGCACATTGTTTGTTGACCCAGATTCCAGCATCTGCATTCTTTCACCTGTTTCCAATTCCCTAGTTTAATTCCTGAGATGAGGAAAGCTTGAGGGGAAAGGAGACATTCCACAACATTTTGCAGCCAATTGAGTATTTCTTGAAGTGTTCTTGCTATTGTTATGTAGGAACCTAGGACTCAACATTCCACTGTGTATTTAGATCATGGATTTCCTCACCTTCAGACCACAATCATTGAGGATTGGTAAGAACATCTCCACAATCTCCATCAGAACTGAAGCACTACAGGGCTGCATCCTTTGCCAACTGCTCTACTCACTTTACACCTATGACTGTGTGGCTCGGTATGACAATAACACCATCTACAAATTTGCCAAAAATACCACAGTGGTGGGTTGTATAAAGAAAGATGATGAGTCAGTATACAGGAGGGAGATTAAAAACTTGGCTGAATGGTGCACCAACAACAACCTTGCACTCAATATCACCAACACTAAGGAGTTGATTGTTAACTTTAGGAAGGGAAAACCAGAGGTATGCATTCCATTGATCATTGGGGAATCAGAGGTAGAGAGGGAGAGGAAATTTAAATTCTTGGGAGTCATGATCTCAGAGGATCGTTCCTGGGCCCAACACAATAATGGTATCTTGAAGAAAGCACATCAGTGCCTCTACTTCCTCAGGGGTTTGCGGTAGTTTGGTATGGCATTAGAAACCCTGGCAAATTTCTACAGAGGTGTGTTGGAAAGTGTGCCTACCGGCTGCATCACGGTCTGGTATGGGAACACCAATATGCCGGAGTGTAAAGCCCTCCAAAAGGTCATGGACACAGCCCAGGACATCATAGACAAAACCCTTTCCACTATCGAGAACCTATGGGAAACAATGACATCGGAGAGCAGCAGCAATCATCAAGGATCCACACCACCAGCACACGCTCTGTTCTCGCTTCTGCCACCAGGAAAGAGGTGTAGGTGCCACGAGACTCACACCACCAGGTTCAAGACTTCTCAACAACAAATTCGATCTGGCACTCATTTAAGGACTCTTACTTGTGCACTTTATTTTTTTATTCTCTCTGTATAGCACAGTCAGTTTGTTTACATTTTTCTGTTTACAGTTCTTTATTTGTTTACATGTATATGCTGTGTACAATTTTTGCACTACTAATAAGTGGTAATTCTGGCGCACCCACAGGAAAAAATCTCTGGGTTGTAGATGTATTTACTTTGACAATAAATGTGGAATATTCCAGCTAATTAGGTGAGCAGAATACTACAAATGGGGGAAGAGACTTGGGAATAAATAGTTCTGGATCACTTGGGTGAAGTCCTGCTCCACTTTCAATATTTCCGAGGGAAAGTTTGGGGATGAATGCATTCTCTTGGTCCACCTTTTACATTTAATGCCAAAAGTGATACCTGACTGTTCAGCTCTTCTAGTATGGCACTTGAGAGTCATTGTGGGGATTTGGGTTCGAGTCTCTGGAACACACTTGAACTGCCAACCTTCTTTGAGTGGGCCCATCTGAGCCATGGCTGACACAGAAGTGATGAACAAAGTGAACTGCACATGATCTCAGTGTCTAAAATGCCAGTCCCAGAGTCCCAATTGCCATCAACATGGTTTCAGAGGAGTAGATGGACGAGTTGACCCAAATATCTTTTTGGAGTGAATATTTCTGGTTAGAGTTTTCAGATATAAAGTGTATTCAATCATTGGAAATATTCTACAGTTGGTCTGAGTTTGTGGTCATTTGATAATGAAGTAGTTAAGTTTGTTTTTAAAAACTTCCTGTCATATTGATATGTGCTGATGATAAAAACCCAAACCCACCAAACAAACCGAGTAGAGAATGGAAGGGGGGGAGGTGTGTGTGTGTGCACACTTTGATTTATAAGGCCATATGTCAGTCTAGCCACATCTTTGGGTTTGCTTCCTGTTATCTACTAATCACTTGTCATGGAGTCACATAGGATGGAAGGAGGCCCTTAGCCCATCATACTATTGAATGCTCATTTAACAGCAGTCAGCCCGTGGCCTTCGATAGCTTATCCATTTAAATGCTTATGTCAATATTGAAATATTATAAAAGTTCCTGCCTCTTCTATCAACTCAGGAGATTAATTCTGGGTGAAGAATATTCTTTCACAATTCCCTCAATCCCTTTATCCCATAATGTATCTTCTAGTGTTAGACATTTTTGCTTTGAGGTATAATTTCCTATCTACCCTGTGTGCGGCCCTCATTAATTTTCTATGCCTCCATCAGGTCCTCCTGGCTCTTCCATTCCAAGGAAACAAATCCGTCTCTCCGTAGCTGAAATGCTCCAGTCCAGTCAACATCTTGGTGAATCTCCTCTGCACCCTCTCCAGAGCAGTCATGTCCTTCCTGTAGAGTGGCTACCAGAACTGTATACATATTCCAGGTGTGTCCCATGGCTGTATTTATGAATTTCTGCCATTTGGAGAGCAAGGTGCGACAAACTGGTTGCACCAATTCAGTTCGATTAAATTGAACATGGACTGAGGTACCAATAATTCTACTGAGCAATATGAATATCTGCAAACTTGTTTAAAATTCATTACCACTTTTGCTGAAAACCTCATCTAGACCTTTAATGACTGTTTTATCCAAATAATTTTCATGTCCTTAAAACTACATCCAGCTCAATTATCCCATCTTATTCTTTGCTTATCACTTGATACTTGCTGATCTACACTGGCTGCTTGTTCCCAAACTGTACCCTCCTAGGTCTTCCACCCAACCTCTGTAACCCCCTAATTCCTCTAACCCTGATATGTCACACCACTTAGGAAGCTTTGGGGTGGCCCAGAGGCATGTTGCCTCACAGCCTCCAATGTTATTTGTGCAGTGTTTGGAAATTCACCCTTTGACTACATGAATTTCCTCTGGGTGCCCTTAGTTTATAGATGAATGGTAGAATTGGGAGGGCATTAATTAGAATGTGGGGAGACGTTTTTTTAATGTAGGATTGGAGCAAATTGGGGGTTGATGGTAGACAAGGGCTAATGGCCTGCTTCTGTGCTCTACAACTGTATTTGGTCACAGAGGTGACATTCACCAGCTCTCATCACCTCTCCCACTGCCTTTAGATTAAATAATCTTTCCTCTGTATCTTAGCATCCATGTTCTCTCCTAAGCATGGTAGACTCCATGATGGTATACAAATGTGGTTAATGAAATGGAAAGGAGTAAATTAATGTTCCATTTATGAAAGATTGCTGTACTTTTGGAAATGGTCATCTTCACTTGTCTCTTGAGTATAAGGTCCCCCCCCCCCCTTTAACATTGTTTGTTTTTGCTTCCTCCAGCATGCTTGAGATCTTGTCTCCTACATCAAAGATGCCAATTGACATCGCTATGCAGTTCTATCTTCCTCCTCCATTCAAACCACTGAGCTACCCCCGAAAGAGAGCGCTGAAAGTAACCCAACCACTACGGCCATGCATCCATCTTCACGTTGGTGAAAATACATCAGATAATAAGCGCAGAACCAAGGAGCAGAAACATGTTTCCTTTGCTGACAGTAAGGGCTTGCCCTTGACTGCAGTTAAGTTCTTTGATTTGCACAGTTTAGATTTTTCCTTCAGTGTCGATGAGTTGATCAGTAGTTTAGTAGGCCTAAAAACTTCAGACAAAGACAGCCTGCTCTTAGATTTTGCACAGCCTTCTTCTGATTTTTTGGATTTCAAGAACCGTTTGGAAACTGACTCTGTCTGTCTTGAAAATTGCCTATTACAGGAGGGGATGATCATGGGAACTATCAAAGTGAAAAATATTGCTTTTGAGAAGTCTTTGAAAGTAAGGATAACATTTGACACTTGGAAAACTTTCCAGGACCATGACTGCTGCTATGTTCACGATCCTTATGGTGGCTCAGATAGAGATACTTTTGCATTCAAGATCTGCTTGCCAGAATACATTGCCCCACATGAAAGGATAGAGTTTGCCATTTGTTACGAAAGTGGAGGGAACACCTTTTGGGATAGTAACAAAGGGCAAAATTATGGATTAATCCGATCGGAGCTGAAACACACTCCAGAGATAGGCAAAACAAATCAGTCACTGAATGCTTTATTGACTGATTGTGACCAAATGCCAGGGTATGGAATTGAGTTTGATCGGTATGGTGGAATCAAATGCTCCTATGGTGTGTTCCCTGAATGGCCCAGCTATGCTGGATATGACAAAATGGGGCCTTACTATTGAGCAGGCAACTTGGGAATGGGTAGTTTTAAATTTATTTTTCTATGTATTTGCTGGTTTATAGTAGCCTCAAGCATAGAAAAGCAGGCACAGGTTATAAACATCAACATGGGCTCTGCCAGCATGTCAGAATCTTGCTCATTTATTAAATCGTATCCGTATGCAAGCTCATGTTGTAAATCAGAATAAAGTGCCTTCTGAAGATTGCAGAACAGTGCCACTTTGCCAGTACAAGTGACCACCTTGTGGATTCGATGCACCAAGCTGATTTTCCATCAAGTTTTACAGTTGTTCCGAGATGCTGATCAATTTGAGAATGCCCCACAGTCTGCCCTGAAATGACCCAGACTCTTCCCAACTATGTCAAGGTATTTCAAGAAGCTCTCATTATTGGAGTTATCAACACTTGGAATGAATCTGTGGGTATTGTCATGGAGGTATTATCTCTGAAACAGTAGGAGGCTATGCTGGAGGTCACTACAGGCCATGTCCAGATGAAGAAGCTAATGGACTTTTCTTTTTAACAAAAAAAATTGGCTGGTTTAAAACTGATTATAGGTTTGGTGTTTGAGCAAAGATCCTGTTTTCAGACTTGAGGTTACATAGAAACGCAAAGGTGTGATTTTGGTCCACAGACTTGTAAGCAAACTTTTTTTAACTCTGTAATTTTCAGCCACGAAGACATTTTGCTACAGATTATTATATTCTCACCTGTAAATTAGTTTTCACACTAAGAAAACAAGCTAGTCCTTTTAAAATAAAGTCCCCACATTATAGTAGAGGATCTTGTGTAAAAATGCTGCTTCAGTGCAATTCTAATTAGTGGGTCAAAATATTAGAGTTCAGCGCTGCACTCTTTGTCTGAAAAGGAGCACTTGCTTTTAAAATACATTGTCCCACATGAAAGGATAGAGTATACCAGTGACTGTTCTTGCCAAAACTGAGCCTAACTCTGCCTGTGAAAATGAATAATTGTAAATGAGCAGGAATAAGTATCATCAGCTGATGACATGAAAGGTCGGAACTCCTTGAGGATTTACAGCCCTCTCGTTTCACACCCAAGTAACTATTCCTATCATGTGTTGCAGACAAATAAGGTGGTTTTACTATTCCACTTTGATGGGCATTAGAATGTTTCAAATCACAGGAACGTTTATCTTGGCAAAATCATAGTTTCTAAATGGGTGTTATTCATGAATGATCACTCCATTCATGAACTCCATTTGCTGGTTCTGGTTCTTACCAGTAACGCTGCCAAAGTAAGCCATTCAAGAGCCCCCAGTGAGCACTTCTTGGGTAGTTGAATTGAAGTTCAGTCTGTAGCAGAACTCTGAGCTTTAGTTCCCTGCACTTTATTTTCCATTCCACTCAAACTTCTTCCCATAACCATCTACAACCTTTCGTACATCTCCGAGTAAATCATTAAATTAATGAAATTTTTTTAAAAACACAGATGCTGGAAATCTGAAGTTCTAAGAGGATCTTTGACGTGAAATATTTTCTCTGTCCCTCAAGTAGTAGCATCTTTTACCTTCAATTCAGACACGATTCAACTCTCTTCAATGATTCCACAGTTCCATTTTAAACCAGCTGCTTCTTTTGTTTCACATTGCTCAATTCTGACTGCAACATCAGTTTTATCTGTTTTAATCTTGAATCTTTTCTACATTCTACCCAAATGCAGGCCTCTTGTCCTTTTCTCCCTTCGTTTTTCCCTGTAGATTTTTTTGCACTTTTGATGAAAGATCATCAATTTGATCCATTGCTTGCTTCACATTTCCTAAACTTACTGAGATTTTCCAGCATTTTTTTATAAAAATATTTTGCTCACAATCTCAGCCTCTGAAACTTATTGAAAGCAATATGATTTCAGAACAATTCACTGCCATGATCGTCCATGGTTTCCTATAGTGAAGCTATTGAGCACTTACTGGAAATGCAAAGTTTGCCCAGCTTCCTCCACTATCTACGTGGAACACACAACTCTTGGAAATGTCTCACAATAGCAAAAGAATAGTTCACATTCTGTTTTTATAAATGACATTCTGGTGCTTAAAGGAATATAGTACAGAAATCTTTCTTTTGTACCTTTTTCCTAAAACTACAAAATCTTTTGCTTTGGCTGTGAATTTCACAAATTCTGGCACAGAAGAGGCCTTTTTAAATCTTAGTGTTAAATCATAAAATCTTAGTCGTAATGTTGATAGGCAGAAGAGGAGGCAATTCTCCCCATCATCTCTGTGCCTGTTGAGAGTAATACCATCCATTCCATTTTCTGCTATTTCACACTGCTTGCTAATTATTCTCTCATACCCATCCAATTCACTTTTGATTCCCTTTCCTTCATCTTTTTAGATCTTGTCCTTCCATCTCCTATGCATCTTTGTCCAAAATGTTAAATCTATTTTCCTGGTTATGGAACCACCCATGAATGGAAATAGATTTCCCATTTCTATGTAAACCAGTCACAATCCTATATGTTTTTATTAAATTTTCTCCACGTATGTTTGCTCCAAGAAAAACAACTCTAGCTTCTCAAGTTGAATCTAACAGCTGAAATTCCTCATCGCTGGAACTATTTTTTTTCTGTGCTTTATCTAGGACCTTCATATTCTTCCAAAAGAATGGCCAGTTGCGGACTATACTGTGTTTGTACAAGTTCCACATAATATCCATGTTTTGTACTGCTACAATGGATCTTATATGCACTTCCACAGACTTGTATAAATGTCTTCTTCACTGCATGCTGTTCAATTATAGATCTTAATTCAAATCTCCCGTGCTCAATACAGTTTTGTTTTGAATGATTTTGAAGATCATTGTTGGATAATCTTGATACTTAAAATAAAGCATAAATACAGTTACAGTTTGCAGAGAAGTTTTTAACTTTGACACATTAGGTTGATTAATCATCTGACCACCATGAGAGACATGGAATCATTATTTCCCCTTATTTCTATGGAGTCTTTCAGGATTACTCCTGTGAAAATGCTTAAATACAAAAATGATATTAAACTTTCCACAAATGTATGAAGTTGATGGTTTTACTTTGGTAAGATTAACTATAGCTGGAGCTGGCCCAAGTGATAGCATGACATCTTAACTGTGGACAAATATACTTTAGCTGTTGTACATCTTCTGATCACTGACCTATAAATGATATTGTGTTTGTGCTTTATACAATAAAGATGGTCTTCAAGTCAATTTCCTCATTTGAGTTTTTCATGTGGCTCAAAATGATTTTTTTTGGAACCAGACTTCTTGCCTGTATGGGCAAGTAACTGTATCTCAACTACATCAAATGTGTAACAGAACTGGGAGGCAGAAAGATGGCAGAGAGATAGAGAGAACTTTGACTCAAATCTGAACTGTAGGTATCAACTCCACTCTTTCTTTCCTTTTCCCGACCTTTTAATTCAGGCCATTGCCTGGTTTTTCTCTTACCTTGAAGGACTCAGGTTCGAAAGATTGGTTGTATATCTTTGCCTCCAATGGACGCTGCAAGACATGCTGAGTTAATCCAGCATTTCTGTTTTTTTTCTCATCTTTTCGGATTGAAAATTGGAGTTTTGGGATCTTAAACTTTTGGAGTTTTTCTAATTTATTAGTTAATTTGTTTTTCCAAGCTAATTTAAAGTGTGTTGTGTGTGGAAAACAGCAGCAATGGATGTTTATACATTTTTTGTCACAACCATCACCTGCAGAGCAAGAGAAAAGAGGAATTGATGATTATTTCTAAGGCATTAAGGCTGACTGAAGTCAAACATTGGATGAGGAAAATACAAATACAGAGGATTATAGTGAAATGTATAGGTGAGGGAAAATTTGTTGATAAAGACAGAAAATTTTCTGGAGGATAAACCTTTTGAGATCAATTGGAGTTGGAGAAATTGAGAGTGTTGAAGGCTGAAAAGTAGGATATATGAGTTAGAGATAGCTGAAAAATGGAAGGAGGATGATGAAAGACAGAAAATATAACTGGGGAAAGATCGAAAGGGACAGATGGTTTCAATTAGAGAGGTTAAGAATTGAGATGGAGGGAAGTAAGAGGATTGAGGCTGTAATTCCTGGGAGAGATTTTTGGCTAGTAGAGAAGTAAATCTAGTTCCTCCTTTTTATGAGGGAGATATAGATATATATTTTCAGCTCTTTGAAAAGGTTGCTGAGAGCTCAAGATGGCCAAAAGAAAAATGACCTCTTAAGCTCCAAAGTGTATTGAAGAGAAAAGCACAAATTGCATACTCTGACTGCAGAGCAAATGGCAAATTATGATACGGTTAAACAAGCAGTATTGAAAGCTTATGTGTTGGTTCCAGAAGCATATAGACAAAAATTTAAGAATTTGGTGTAAACATGGAACCAATCTTGTATGGATTTTGCTCTGGGAAAATCTGTATGTTTTGACCATTGGTGTTCCTCAAAAGGAATAAATAATGTTTTTGACAGATTGAGAGAATTGATATTAATTGAGGAAATTAAAAGGTCTGTTCCAAATGAGATTAAATTATACCTGGATGGGGGATGTGGCAGCAAACAGCTGGATTAGGGGATGAATTTGCCATGATTCTCAAAAATAAATTTCAGAATAGTGAGCCTTTTCAGAGAGTTAATGTGGAGCAACGTAGTAAGTCTGAAATTAAGTCTGGGGAGAACCTTAAGGGAAAAGATGAAGATAAGGTGGGAAAGGACAGAACTTCTGGATTTGTATGTCCTTTTTGTAAGAAACCTGGTCATGTTATTGTGAATTGTTTAGTGTTGAAAAAGATGAAAAAAGATTTTTATCAGAAGCATGTATTCAGACAGTTGAATTTAAGGAGGGCATATGTTCCAAACCTGGTAAGGGTGTTATGGATGTTTTCAAACCTTTTGTGTCAGAGGGCTTGGTTCCAGTTAAAATTCTCAGAGATACTGGGGCTGCTCAGTCACTATTGTTGGAAAATGTTTTAACTCTTGATCAAAAGACTGACACAGTCTTTGATTGTAGGAAGTGAGGTAGAGTCAATAGCTCTTCACAACCTAGTGCTGAATTCAGAATTAAAGGACCTGTTGTAGTAGGAGTTATTTCAAAGTTACCCATGCAAGGAGTTTAATTTTTATTAGGGAATGATTTGGCAGAGGATAAAGTTGGGTCAGTTTTGAAATGAACAAATCAGCCTAGTAAGGATGGTGTTGAAGAAGATTGTGAGATATATCCTGCATGTGCTGTAACAAGTTCTTTGTCTAAGAAAATGATGAGAGCAGAGGAAGATCCAGTTGATAGAGGCTTGCCCAGTGCTTCTGAAATAGTTTTGAAAGATCAAGTTAATTGTGAGAGTAAGAATTTCTCTTTGTCAAGGAAATAGTTAATTCAACAACAGAGGATTGATACAAATCTTATTGACTTGAAGGACAAAGGAGTAAGTGAACAGCAGATTAAAGAAATGGGCTATGGATATGACTTGAAGGTTGAATTGTTAATGAAACCTTATGAGGATAATGGTAGTGGAGAATGATCTGTATCAGAGATGTTGGTTGTTGATAGGGTTGAGGAAGTTATGGATCAATCATAAGATTAGGGAAACCGAATCTTGTGAGGGTAACCTCAAAGAAAGCATGGTTCTGTGTGCCTGTCTAACTCAGCAATTTTGGAAAATTTGGAGGAAAAGTTAGAACATCTTAAGTCACAAGAACAGATGCAGCTGAAAGATTAATTTTTAAATATACAAATTTGTTTCCTGTATCAGTGATTTATCATGATGTGGACGTGGGAGAGGCAGGTCCAATAAAACAAAATTCAAAAGAGTAAAATTATGGATCAGGAAGTGCAATGTCTGTTGAAAAAAATTATTAGATCTCTGAACTCAGATTGGAGTTTTCCTTGTATTCTGGTACCGAAACCAGATGGAACTGTTAGTTTCTGTATAGATTACAGGAAAGTTAATTCAGTATAATGCTTATCCTACTCTGAGAATAGATGACTGTATTGATAAAATTAGGAAAGCTAAATTTCTTACTAAGTTGGATTTGTTGAAGGGTTATTGGTGTGTAAGTATAATGTGTTAACTTTTGGCATGAAAAATGCCCCTGCAACATTCCAAAGGATTATTAATTCGGTAATCCAAGAGTTAACACATACAAATGCTTTTATTGATGACTTGGTCACAAGAAGTGACACATGGGAAGAACAGCTGAGGGAATTGGACAAATTGTTTGCAAGATTATCCAAGGCAAACTTAACTTAATTAAAAAATCAATTTGCAAATGCTACTGTAATATACTTAGGTCATGTAGTTGGTCATGGCAAAGTTGCACCTATTCAAGCTAAGGTGAATGCAATTTCTGAATTTCCTATTCCCAATGGCAAGAAAGCAGTGAGAAGGTTTTTAGAAATGGCAGGATATAAGAAATTTTTCAGAAATTTTGTTGAGGTTTCTCATCCTTCAACCAATCTTTTGGGGAAAAGGGGAAAAATTTGTGCAGACTAAAGTTTGTCAGAGAGCTTTGGAAAATTTAAAAGAAATGCTATGCCATTACCCTGTTTTAAAATCTCCCGATTTTGACAGACCATTTTCTTTAGCAGTGGATGCCAGTGAGGGGGCAGCCGGTGCAATTTTATTACAAAAACATAATGAAATTGACCATCCAGTTGCCTACTTTTCAAAAAAAATCTATGTTCATCAAAGGAACTATTCCACCATTGAGAAGGAACTGTGGTCTATAATATTTTCTCTGCAGAATTTTGATGTATATCTCTGTGCCTCTCATGAACCAATTGTGATATTTACTGACCACAATCCTCTGGTATTTTTGAATAAAATGAAGAATAAAAACAGAAGATTGTTAAACTGGAGTTTTATATTGCAAGAATATAATCTGCAAATTAATCATATCAAAGGTACAAATTATGTTATAGCAGATTGTCAGGATGTTAAAATTGATCATGTATAGAAATATGCTCTCAACTTTGGGTTACATTGCTATAACATGTTATATATTGTGTACTGTTATCTCTTTAGTGATTTTAAAACGAGTTTAGTTATAACTGAATTTTAACTCGAGTTAAAATTCCCTTGTAGGGGGAAAATGTGACAGATTATAGATATGTTTTAAAGGAGATACATTGTGGCAGATTTTTTTAGTATAGGTCATATACAAACACTTAAAAATAGATCTCATTTAAAATACTGGAGCTCTGCTCATGCCGGCTCCAAGAGCCTCTGCAAAAGCTTTGTAAAGTGCCCAAGAGACTTCACTAATGGATTGTTGTTTTGAAAAGCAACAGATGAAAGAACTCTGAGGAGTCAGGGAGTGCTGTTTTATGTTCTAAGAGGGTCATGTGGTTTTTGCAAGCAGGGAGGGAGTCAATCAGGCTTTCCTCTGTGTGTTTGTGTGTGAGAGAGAGAGAGATCGAGATCAATTCTGCAGCAACAGCTGGGACTGGAACAGGACAAGCTGGCAAGCTTGTGAAAAAACCCCATTTGGAAGACGGATTGTGAGTGTTTAGTTCAGCCTGGTGAAAGCTCTTGTGGTTAATACGAGAGGAGAGGACTGGCAACATGATGTTTCACTTGAAATAAGGGAAACATAAAGAAACTCTGTGTTGACCTGAAAGAAAGAGGTTATCATTTGGAAAACCCCAATGATGCAAGTTTCTTCAGCAAGACACTTAAGTGGTTGATTACAAGGAATCAGTTGTGGGTGTCCAGTGAACAACAAATCTCTCTCTGAAAACCGACAAGAACCTTCTTGAGCAGTAACCATTTACCTACAAGGATCAAGGTCTGGTGAACATCATAAATGTTAAATTCTGTGCACAGTATAAGAATTGCCTGCAACCAGTGAACTTGGAGGAATGAGAAGTGAGAATGGACTGTGAATCAAAGAACTTTTCTGAACTTACACACACATTACATACACGTGCCCTTAGAATTAGAAGGGAGTTAAGTTAGTTAATAGTGATAAGTTAGTTTGATCCTGTTTTCATGTTTAAAGATAATTAAAAGCAACTTTTGTTAAAGTAACCATTTGTCTTGGTGAACATCTATTGCTGCTGAGTTTTGGGGTCCTTTGGGCTTGCAACACCAACACAAACTGGAAACTTGCTAGACCAGTTGATCCATGGAAAGATGAATTCTTGACTGGCAGCCAATTCAACAACACACTCTGCTTTCAGAAGCAGTACTTTCCCCTAACCTATTTTCTGTGTGCACTTCCTTTAATTTCCCTTTTTTTAATCAACTGGTCAGGTGGATTGAGCTCAAATAATGCAGGAAGGTTGTAAATTAATATTAGCTATCAAAAAAATGAAATAGATCAGTTATAAATAGCAGTAGCAGAATTGAAATAAGATGATTAAGAAATTTGAGAAACAGTTGGGAATTAATCTGACAGGATCAATTTCAATATAAAATGATGACAATAAATAGAAGTAGGGTAATTTGTTCCCATGTACCCAGTCTGCCTTCAATAAGATCATGGCTGATCTTTCACCTCTGTACCATTTTCCTGTACTTTTTGATTTTTTTTTTCCTTAATATCCAAAAGTTTATTGAGGAGTTGAGTCTCCACAGCTCACTTGGGTAGGGAATTCCAAAGATTTGCTTCCCCTGGGTAAATAAATTCAAAATCTGTGAATGGCTAATCCCTTATTTTAAGTGCGACTTCTGGTATTAGCTGAGCAAAACATAACCTCTAGTCTGTGAAATCCTGTAAGATGAACACTTGTTGCCATGGTAGATTCTGCAAGAATTTGATGTAGGCAGTGCTCTATTTTTATATAGTATGGCGAGGTTACAAATTTTAGGACTGAAACTCATCAGAGGCCTACTTTGAAGAAGAGGAGTTGAGACATCCATGGCAGCAAAATTTGGTGATCTTGAATATCTAACTGGATCAGTGTTGACATTTGTCAAATTTGGAGGTGAGGAGGGAGCATAGAAATAATCAAATTTGAACAAAGGTTTATAAATGTTAACCTGATTCTCTTACTTAAAATATTACCTAAGGTTATGTTTGACCTAGCTGCTGGTGGATTCTGTCCAGAAAGCTTTAAACTACCATTTCACAGATATTTTCCATCAAGATAATACTGGACAACAATTTTATTCCCTGGAAAAAAAAAATGGATATTGATAGACAACTTCAAGCTGAAAACAAAAATAATTTTGGATTTTCCATAACAATATACAGCTGGCGCCGGGGCGGTGGGGGGGAACCATGGTCATTTCCCCCAAATAAGTTATTGTGCCCCCCACCTGCAGCACTAGTGTCACCAAATCTCCACGCAATATAAGCAGCACATTTGTTACATGGGGTGGGGGGGAGTGTGATGGTGACACATGGAGGAGGTTCATGGCAGCTCGGCACCACCACAACCAACCCCCCTCCTCACCTCTGAGCAAGTTTTTAAATGTCAGATTGTGCCCCCACCCCCACGGCTACCCTAATGGCCCTTGATTAGACATGTTCTGATGCCGACCCTGTGTATTACGTTGGAAGTTAGAAAAATGTTAAATTAACTTTTTTCAATTTATGGCATTGACTTCTGAGTACTTCTGAGCCAAGCTCTCAAGTTGACTGCACATGTTACACAACAGATGTGAGGGCCCAGGGTTTGTCTTGGTAATCAATTTTACAACTAAAGTAGAGCTCATAGGCTTTCTTAAATACAGTCTTTGAGCCTTGAGTATACATCTTTACCATAAATGTAACAGAATGTATCGCAGCTGTTGAAAGATTGATGAGACATTTCTGCTGCATTGAATCTTCCAGAAGACAATAAATGCTAATTGTTAAGTACACTCTCTATGCTATTGCCTGAAGAATATGTGTATCAACATGCACTCAATCTATATCAATGTAATGCAAAGCCTCTGAATATGTGATCTGCTTTTATAACCTGTCTGCATCTATCCTGACTAGGCCTGTCAGGCCCTAAGACAACATTTGTGTAGCACCTGTAACGAGTGCATCACTAGTACCCTTAAAATATGACAAGAAATCACAAAAATAGGTTGTATCTTAAAAAAATAACAGTACAGGATAGAAAGATTTTAAGGTTATTTTCACGATCATCCCAAATTCATAAATACATGCAAAAATGTTCAGGAAGAAAAATCTTTGTTGTCCAGTGAAGACAATTGTTCACCCCTGGTCAACTGCTTGAAATTCAAACCAATATTTGTTCAAGCTTAATCATTTGAAATTCCAAATAATGGTTAAGTGTTTGCACTATTTCACTAGCTCGTGGACCTATTTAAAATTTCTGGATCACAATAAATTCATCTGGTCAGTGGACGGTGAGCCTTCAAACTTTATCTGTATTTTTTTCAACTATCCATCCACTTATTCTTCTGGTAAACCAGTAAGTACAATCTGATCATGTAACTGGGCAGAAACAGAATATGGAACACCTGCTGCTTACAACAGAGAAGGAGTCTCTCTGGCTCATACAAATGTACCAGGACTTCAGTGCAATTCAAATTCCCAGAGCCATCCATTGGCCACAGTGTGTATTTTTGATTTAATTATTTCTTTTTAACAAAAGGTTCAGGTTTCCAGTCCCAATAAATAATGCATTTAATTTCCCAATAAGATATTGTGTCAAGGAATTTTTTGTTAATTTCTTCCCCTTTCATAGTGAATAGAATATTAATTGCCCTATTTTCTGTAAATCATTGTTATTAATGTCCACCATTTCTCTCCTTATCTGAACATGGCATCGCTAGTGTTTCCAGTCTGATGTAATACAGCCTCTCCCCATCTTACGACTTATGCGACTTATGACCATCTGTACATACGACCAAAATAAAACTGAATAAATTTCAGAAAAATATTTTTTAACGTAAATATAAAAATTACTCTTGGTCGAATGTCCACCAGTGCTAACGATTGCATGCGTACAATAGTGACCATCAGTCAATATCCTGGCATTGTGTACACCACAGCATCTCAGTTCTCAGGATAAAAGAATGCTGTACAGGTACAGTGGGCTGTCGGGTGAGCATGGGGGGGGGGGGAAATCAGTATGGGGACTGATTGTTGGGAGAGCGTGGGGCAGTGGGATCAGTGTGGGGGACTGATAGCGTAAGGACTACATGCCATTCTAACATATGTCCAGCTTGAGTCCACTTCGAGATCCGACCAGTCAGTCAGGATGGGACTTAAGCAAATTGGGTCTTAACTTCTGAAAAACCTGGGTTACTTGAACAGCCATATTATCCATTTTCATCATAAAATCTTCTGGTAAAGGGTTAATAGATTCAACTTCAGCAGCCTAAGTTTTAAAGGTTTGTAAAGGAAAAGGTTTATACCTTTGTGGCCTACCTTCTAGAACTCTTGCTGCTTGCAACAAAATTGCTTCCTCCTCATCTTCCAGTATCTTCCTCATCTTCCAGTATCTTCCTCCTCTTCTGCTGTTACCACTTCAGTCCAGGCTACTTGGCTACGGGTCGGGACTCCCCCCCGCACCCCCCAAAACACCGAAACGACGAGGGCAATCCTACCCGCAGCTCAGACCCGTTAGGGAGTGATATCTAAGAGATCAGATAATTAGTTATTCTGCAAGAGTTAAAAAGCAATATTTGGCAGAGTCAGAATTTGGAGAAAGAAAGAGGTGCTAAAGAAGAAATTTCAAAGAAATTCGACTGAGGATAATAAGGTACAGTTTTCTAAATTGAAGTTATGTTATAATACTTTGCAAATTTATAAGGGAAAAGATGGTTAAGGTTGAAGGATAAACGAAGGATAAATGGGAGAAGGACTTATCTATTACTTCATCGCAGGAGGAATGGATGAATATGTGTGTAGATAGTGTTACAAAATTAATTAATGTGTGTTATAGTTTAGTCAATTACAATTTTCTACATCAGTTGTATTTGACTCCTGAGAAGTTGAAAAAATATGGTTTTAGTTCTTCGGATTTGTGTTTTCAATGTGGAAAACAGATAGGTATGCTCCTGCATTCAGTATGGATATGTGAAAAAGTTAAACCTTTTTTGGGGAAAAATTATCAAGTTTTTGGAAGATTTGTTCAAGATTGAATTGCAACTTGGTCCATTATTGTGTTTATTGGGTTATACTAATACATTAATGACGGGTTTGCGATTAGATAAATTCCAAATAGAATTTATACGTCTGGGGTTAGCGGTGACTAGGAAATGTAATGCTGTTACGTGGAAGAATGATATTGAATTGAATATACAAAGATGGCATAATGAACTAAAATCATATATTTACTTAGAGAAGATCACTTGCAACTTACGGAATAATTATTTTTTTTGTTAAAATGTGGACTTTATATCTGAAACACGGGTGTTTTTTTTAAATGGTGTAAAGGGTTGGCAGACCACACAGCAACCGATAATTAGCCAAAATATGTATTTTGCTCCAACATGGGGGTGGGTGGGTGGGGTAGGGGTATAGTGTTTTTTAATGTATTTTGTTTGGATGTATTTTACAAAATTTATAAATAAAACTTTCAAAAAAAAAAGAATGGAACTCAAGCTTTTGTTGGGGAATGGCTGTACTTGTAAAAGTGCTTTGCTTCCTCTGTCACCAAAAGGCGAATCAATGTAATTCTGCCTACTTAAAATGACATTCAGCAGCAAGTGTCTAGATGCATTTATTATGGGAGTATTTCAGGATGGCATATTATAACTTGGAAACGGATTGGAAAAGAGAAAAATCACTGGATACCATTAAACGCACAACAAGTTTTACATTTGGTTATTGTGGTGACACACAACAATGCCAAGTAATTTTTCACTATTTGTATTCCTTCAACATCTTTGATAAACGACAGAAGCTTGTCCATTCCACCAAATTCTTAGTTGATACTTGGCTATTGCTTTCAATTTATCTTTGTAAGATGGAAGAGGTGTCTCTACTTTCCCCCCACATATTAGCATCTAACAAACAGCCTTACACCAAATGACAGTTCTCATCATTTACAGGCGAGGGAAGAAATATTGATATTCATTGAGGTTAATGGGCATGTTGTGTGATTAGCTGAGAGCTTCAATCAATAGGGAAGTAAAATACCACAAGGTTAATGGTGCTGCCTCAAAACTCCAGAGACTGAGATTAAATCCTGTTTTTAAGTGCTGTCCCTCCAGAGCTGACTGTATCCTGGAGTTGATCAGTCACAATCTTATTGAACAGTAGGAAAGGCTCTATGGTGAGGGCGGAGGTGTGCGTGTGCAAGTATGGCACTTTCTGTAGCCACAGGGGAAGGTGGGGGTGGATTGAGTGCACAAAGGAGTCATGGAAGGAGCAGTCCCTATGGAAGGCAGGGAGGGGAGGAGAGGGGAAGATGTAGAAAGTGTAGAAAATTCTGGGAGATGATGTATTGGATGCTGAAGCTGGTAGGGTGGTAGGTGAGGAGGCCAGGGCAGATGTAACGGATTTATGTTAATCTTTAGTTTAGTGTTAAATATATATAGTCTTAGTAAAGTTAGTTATGGTGGACAGGGTTTCACACACAGGTCATATCACATTTACAGAGACAACATTGCACTGAGAGAGAGAGTTCATTTCTGAGGTGCTGAGTCTGGAAAAACCAGATCATAATGGAACTGAAGTTGGTCTTAATTGATTATAGGGCAATAGATCTATACACAGCATTATGCTGGCAGCTGTGAAATTAAGCAAGTTCTTTCTTGAGTGACGTGCTCAGACTTTCCAGAACCATAACCACTTAAATCTCTTGGACGGAGATGAGGTTAGATGTTTTTTTTATGGATGTGAGATGATAATTTGAAGGAATGCAAAAGGCTATCTACCATGATTCCATTTTGGAAGAAATGAAACTGAAACAGTGGTGTTGTCATGTCACGTTATTTCAGAGACACATAACTGAAAGCAGAGAGAGAGAGACATTTTGAAACCAAACTGAAGATTTGACCATCCTGTGAAAGACACATGGATGAAACAGTAATCTCTGGAGAGCAAGGGAGATGCTGTTCCGTATTATATCATCCTTATCATAGGAGATACTCAAAATAAGTGGCTTTAAAATAAGTAAGACCATTTTGCTCTTGATTAAGAAATCATCATGAAGATCACAATTCTGTAACCCTATCAAGATAGGGAAACTTGTGAAAACATTCGGTTGAAGAATATCTCTCTGAAAAACAACCCAACAAGACTCATGAGTTAAAGAGATCTGAAGACATGATGTTTAAAAGTGCTTCATAATTACTTCTGAACTGCAATTTAAAAATCTTCAAACAACACAAGATGTTTGAAACTTTTCTGCCAATCTCAAACTGTAATAGTTTGGATTTTCTCACACACACACACATTTCTACATTTGCACATAGTGGGAGTTAAGTTTAGAGATAAGTAAGATCATTTGTATTATTAATAGTTTTGTAGCTGCCTGCACATGGAGACACACACTGGCCCACAAAATGGCCGGCAACTGCGCAGATCTGGGGGTGACCCTGGCTGATGTCCCAGGTGACCTTGGCATGGCAGAAAAATGGAGAATTCTGGCAGGAATGCTGGCCAATTACAGGCCGGTGCTCCAATGATGCGGGGCCCTGGTGTCAGTGCCTGGGGCCCATATAAGCATGATGGCCAGAGCTATAAACCAGTCTCGTTTTCCAAGGCTTTGGTGTGCACGTCGTTCTTCTCCATGCTCACATAAAGCGAATGCTACAGTTTAATAAAAACTATTATTTTGAATTTACCGTTGTCTGGTGAATTTTCTATTGCTGTTCCTTTGTTAGTTCATAACAAATTTGTTAGTTTGTAGCAGCAGGAAATGGAGGAGATGGGGGTGAGGTCTGAGTTGATGGTGGTGGAGGGGAAGCCACGTTTGTGGAAGAAGGCAGACATTTCAGAATATTTGTGAATATTGCAATTTTCCAAATTGTATGGCACATTTCCCAGATTACAAATGCCAAATTTTTCACTGATCTTTAAATGGGTGCAGTTATTTTAAAGTAATATGTAGAGCTTCATAAAAGCATTTAAAACTTTATATATTTTTACAAGTGTAGTTATGAGATACATAAATGATTTAAAGTTATTTTCCATTTTGGACTTAATCTGAAATTATAGTTATCAATTTATTAACAACCCAAATTAAAATCTGTGTATGAAAATTCCAGAAAAGATATAATCAATATTTGTTAGATTTGCATAAGGTGACATTTCCTTGATTCAAGGCTATGGAATGTGCCTCTGGCATCCTTCCATATTTACATTTCTTTTGCTTCTCTCACAGCTCCTTCAGATGCCAGCAAGCAGCTATAACACTATTATTTATAAAAGATGAGACAGAGAAGCTTTGTCTGCTCAACACTTGTGAGAAAGCCAGTGGAATGTATAATTAAGGATTGATTAGATGAGATCTGGTGCACTATGTACTATTGAGGACATTCTACCATCTATTAAAAAAATATAGATTAATCTTGGAAGGAGTGTGTTGCAGACTCATCACAAAATTGGATCAAATATAAGGTGGGAATTTCTTAACAATTTGTATTTCTCAAGTGAATGATCAGTGAAGCAATGTAGTGATTAAATGGGAGGCAGAAAATAAATTCTGAAACTGAAACCTGATGATATTTAAAAAGGAAGATGACTAATTAAGTGGTACAGTTAACAGACAATGATCTGAAAAGTGCTGAATGATTTTTGCAATACAATCAGGATTGCGAAAGAATGAGGGAATTCTTCCAGTGCCTTGGTTGATAGTCTAACCAGACCTTGTGCTGTGTCGGCCTCACTCCATCCCGTTTATATAACCGAGCTTACAGTGCCTTGGGAGGATGCAGTGGAGGAAACAATTAAGTGCAAGAAACTGAGGTACACTGAGCTTGCAGCTGATGTGCAACAACATGGCTGGAAGGCTGCAGAGGATTTGTAGCCACATCAATATCAAGGCTACTTCAGGAGTTGGAAGTACGAGGAAAGATACACCAACAAGCAGTCAAAAATCTCTCCAGAGCTGCTGAAAAGGGTAGTCAGTGGCTCTGGATGAGGAGAAAAGTTTCTATCTGGGCACCCAAGTGAATGAATGGCATCTAGGGCGTGAGCCCGGAACACTGGGATTCACTGCTGAACCCTCCAGAGGTGTTGTGGGTCTATCAGTGAAACACTGAGGAAGCAGAGTGCCAACTTGATAACCCAGAAGATGCCACCACTCACAGCTACCCCACAGAATCCAAGCAGCAAGTCTCAGGAGTGCAATAATGGATATTAACATTTAGTCCTACATACCATATGGTGACCAAGTTGGCATTCTGGGCTAAATGCCAAATATTTTGTGCATTTTATATTTTGCAAAAAAACTTTGACAATAAAAGATGAATAACAGCCTGATATTAACAGATTGTGACAGATTATGTTATATTTTATATTGTATATAGATATGTTTTTGGAAGATAAATTGGGGCATGGTTTTTAGTGTAGGCCACATACAAACACTTCAAAACAGATCTTATTTAAAATGCCAGAGCTCTGCTCAACCCAGACAGTCCAGGCTCTGGGTGCCTTTGCAAAAACTTTGAAAGATTCCTATAAGGACTTCACAAGTAGGTGTTAATTGGACATGCAGTGGAGTAATGGATTATTGTTTTGGAAAGCAACAGATGAATGAACTCAGAAGATTAGGTCCAGAGCCGCAGTCTGTCTGAGTGCAGTTTGCTGTTCTAAGAGGGGCATGTGGTTTTCTCTGAGTGTGAGAGAAAGAGAGAGAGGGAGAGAGAGAGAGAGAGAGAGAGAGAGAGAATTCAGTTTGACAGTTCAGCAGCAGACTGGAACATGACAAGCTGGCAAGCTTGTGGAAAAACCCCATTTTGAAGACGGGTTGTGAGTGATTAGTTCAGCCTGATCAAATCCCTTGTGGTCCATACAAGAGGAGATGGCTGGCTGCATAATGTTTCACTTGAAATAAGGGAAACAAAAAGGAACTCTGTGGTGACCTGAAAGAAGAGGTTATCATCTGGAAAACCCTGATGGGGCAAGTTTTTTCAGCAAGACACTAAAGTGGCTGATTAAAAGGAATCAGTTGTGGGTGTCCTGTGAACAACAAATCTCTCTCTGAAAACCGACAAGAAAACCTTCCTGAGCAGTAACCACTTACCTTTCAAGCACCAGAGCCTGGTGAAATTCATAAATGTTAAATTCTGTGCACAGTATAAGAATTGCCTGCAACCAGTGAACTTGGAGGAATGAGAAGTGAGAATGGACTGTGAATCAAATAACTTTTCTGAACTTACACACATATTACATACATGTGTGCTTAGAATTAGAAGGGGATTAAGTT
This sequence comes from Narcine bancroftii, assembly GCF_036971445.1. Lineage (NCBI taxonomy): Eukaryota > Metazoa > Chordata > Chondrichthyes > Torpediniformes > Narcinidae > Narcine > Narcine bancroftii. The sequence goes on from NC_091469.1 coordinate 45,610,462, forward strand.
AAGTTAATAGTAATAATTTTGATCCTGTTTTCATGTTTAAAGATAATTAAAAGCAACTTTTGTTTAAGTAACCATTTGTCTTAGTGAACTTCTATTGCTGCTGGGTTTTGGGGTCCTCTGGGCTCGTAACAAGTTTAATAGGAAACATTACCGATAGTGGTAGTTTGCAAATAAGTTGCCCCATTGCTCTTTTAACTGTAACATCATTTATGTGAGAAGGCAAAAAACATGATTTTATAGCCTGTGTTTGCCTCTTATCTATTCAGCAATTATAATGCCACCAATTGCAGAAATACCTTTAACTAAAAGACTATAGTGTGAATAAGTTATTTGGAATAAAACTGAAAATTCTGGAAATAATCAGCAAGTCAGGCAAGAATTGCAGAAAAAGAAACCACTAACATTTTAAAACTGGAAATTTGTAGTTCTCTACCTCTGGATGCTTGTTCATTGAGTCAGTTTAAGGCTAAGAGGTATCAATCTTTGAATACACAGGAATCGAGACATGCACTGACAAAGTGATGGAGTTTGACAACAGGAATGGGAGATCTGCCATTTCAATTGTTTATGTTCACAGGTTAAAGGGAGGAAATATCTGGGTATTTCTCAGAATATACCTGGTATGTAGCGGTAGAGTTACTGAAGTAATACAATAAACACATGCCACACTAGTCAACTCAAGACTGATTTATTTCAGGGTTTGCAGGCTTGTTTCATATACTGCATGTCCCGGGCTCCACAGGACAAGGTGGGATGTCACTATGAGATTTCTGCCGATCCACAGGACCGGCAGGTTTAAATTTAGCCTTGTAAGTGTCCTGTGCCTTCTGGCAGGAGATTCAACAGCTCAACGTGCCATTCCTCGGCACTCAGTATATCTCATGTGCGATCCATTAGGTGAGTATGCAGACGTCTGTATTATGGTTCCACACGCCCGCAGAACTGCAGCGGCAAAAGTTCGCATTACCGCACTGTGCGTCCGCTCGGCCCGCTACACGGCCACTACATCACCCCTCCCCCCGCCCCCCCAGAATTGTCACAGGAAATTAAAACACCAGTTGCATGTGCCTTAGGCGGACACCCATGCCATCAGGACTGGGGGGATTGAATGGGTGCAGTGGGATCCACATGGGCAGGCTTGAGTCTTTCTACACTAAACAGCTGCGAATGTCCCCCAATGTCCAAAGTAAACACAACTCCGTCCCTCTTAATCACGCGGAAAGGGCTCTCGTATGGTCGTAATGGCGCTCCTGGAACCTGTCTGCATACAAAAACAAAATTGGCATCCAGGAGCTGTGAGGGCACATGTTGTTTAGGGGTTCCATGCCAGCTGGTACAAACAAGTATCCTGCTAGTGATACCATGTCAAAGTTGCTGAAGGACATCCAGGTCACAGATGGTTGTGAAATGAATGTCCCTGGAACTGTAAGGACCATGCCATTAACCATCTTTGCAGATGATGCAGACAAATCATCCTTTGGAGCCATGCGAACTCCCAGGAGAACCCATGGGAACTCTGACCCAATTGGGACCAGTGAGTCGGGCCTTAAGTGTGGAATTTAGTTGCCATGGAAACATTCCACAAGTTTGTTCGACTGTGGATAGTATGCCATAGTGTGGTGCAGATGTATGCACACCTGCACCACACTATGGCATACAAAAGCACCCAAAGGCAGACCATAATGCAGAGGTGAATTGTGTTCCGCAGTCTGAAGTTATGTGTTTTGGGACACCAAATCTCGTGATGCAATTGATGATGAATGCCCTAGCACATGTTTCAGTGTCACTGGATGGCAATGTGATGGCCTCTGGCCAGCACATGGAATGGTCCACCACTGTTAAAATGTAACTCATGTTTTGAGATACCTGCAATGGCTCAACCAGGTCCACATGCACATGTTCAAACCTCCTACATACCGCTGGAAAAGGTTGAAGAGATGCCTTGATGTGCCGCTGAATTTTGGCCGTCTGGAAGGAGGCACATGTACGTGCCCATTGAGCGACGTCTTTTCTTAGTCCATGCCACATGTATTTATTTGACATGAGTTTGACTGACGTTCTGATGGACGGATGAGACAAGCTGTGTATCTGGTCGAAAAGGCACCGCCTCCATGATGCCAGAATCAATGGCCTAGAGTAGCCCAAAGACACGTCACAAAGAAGGGTTGGGCCACCCTGTTGGGGTGCCACCCGTTGTATGTCCAGGTTAGTAAGGGCCGTACTGTATGCCTGAACATCGGGGTCTATGGCCTGTGCACTGACCAATTCAGGATTATTGATTCCATCCTAAATATGATATACAGTTGGTCTGGACAGCATATCTGCGATGAGATTGTCTTTCCCTGAAACGTAGCGCACGTCCGTCGTGAATTCTGAAATATACGATAAATGACACTGCTGTCTTGCCGACCATGGATCCGTTATTTTGCTGAAGGCAAAAATGAGCGGCTTATGATCCGTGAAATGCCGACCTTTCTAAATATATCGGAAGTGCTGTGTGGCTAGATACAATGCCAACTGTTCTCGATCAAATGTACTATATTTCACTTCTGCTGGCCTTAAACATCGGCTGAAGAAAGAGAGGGGTTGATAATGGCCATTGACGTATTGCTGGAGAACTGCACCCATAGCTGTACTCGAGGCGTCTGTGCTAAGTCCCAAGGTAGCCTCAGGGTTGGGATGAGCCAATGCTTCTTTGGCAGTCATAAATGCAACCTCTGCCTCTGATGTCCAGGTAACGTCCCTGTGCTTGGTGGAGATGATCTGAAACAGTGGTCGAAGAATGTCAGCAGCTGCAGGAATAAACCGGTGATAAAATTTCATCATGCCCAAAAATTTCTGCAGTCCCTTAACCGTGGTAGGTTTGGAAAAAGCATGGACTGTATCTAACTTGCTGGATAAGGGAAATATACTGTCGGCCATGATCTTGTGTCCTAGGAAGTCGATGGTGGATTTGCCAAATTGACATTTGCCAGGGTTGATGGTAAGATCGAATTCCTCTAGACGTTGGAAAAGGTGGTGCAAATGCAGGTGGTGATCTTGCTCAGTTTGACTGGCTATGAGGATATCATCTAAGTAAATGTATGCAAACTCCGAAACCCTGCCTAAAGCCTCCATCAGCCACTGGAAGGTTTGAGAAGAGTTTTTCAATCCAAACGGCATTCCAAGAAATTCAAAAAGCCCAAAAGGGGTCGATGGGCAGTGAAATCCTGTATATGAGGAATTGGGTACCAGTCAGGTATAGTAACATCGTTAAGCCTATGGTAATCGCTGCAAGGTCTCCATCCACCTGTTTTCTTGGGTACCATGTGTAATGGTAATGCCCAAGGACTCTTGGAGCGTCAAATGATACCCAACAGATGGGGAGTCACGTGATGGAGTAGTGGCCGGTCAGGGAATTCCAGCCCTATCCCGAAAAGTTAAAAAAAAACACACAAAGCACAAAGGTACAAGATTAAAATTTATAATAAAGTAAAAATAAAGGTGAGAAGAAAATGGCAGCGAAGAGAGAAAAGTCGAAAATAATGGGAAGAAAAGAGGAAGAAAGAATGTTGGAAGAAGAAGGTGAAGGCCTTACCTTTCCGAAGAGGCCCACCGCGGAGAGAGAAGCCCGCTCCCGCAGGTCAGTGGAAGTCCCGGGCTCGGGACTACAAAAATGGCTCGCAGGGCCGAGTAAAAGTGCACAACTGCGCATGAAAAAAAACACACTGACGGGAGGGGGGAACAGCTGCGGAGTCAATCTCCACAGCTGAGAGAGACACCTGCAGCACAGCAGCAGGTGCAGAGCATGGAAAATAACGACAACAAGAAAGAAGAGGGTAAAAAGAAAACAAGGAAACAACAGATGGTCAATCCAGAGGAAGAAGAACAGAAAGAAGTGGAAGAAGAAGAGAAAGGCAAGACAATGGATGTATCTTTTTTTAAAGAATATATGGAATCAGTGAAAGAATGGCAATTACAAGAATTTAATGAGATAAAAAGAAGAATTAAGAATGCAGAAGAAAAAATGAATAAAATGGAAATGGCCATATCAGAGATAGGAAAGAGTGGAAAATATAGAAGAACGAGAAACAATTGTAGAAATGGAAGTAGAAGACTTAAAAGAGAAATTAGAAGAATCTAATAAAAAAGTTAAAGAGACACAGGAGCTGTTAGCTCAGAAGATAGATATTAATAGAAAACTATAGTAGAAGAAATAATATAAAGATAGTGGGCCTTAAGGAAGATGAAGAAGGCAAGAATATGAGAGAATTTATAAAAGATTGGATCCCCAGGGTCCTAGGAAGACCAGAATTACAGGAAGAAATGGAAATAGAGAGGGCACATAGAACTTTAGCCCCGAAACCACAACCGCAGCAAAAACCAAGATTCATTTTAGTAAAATTATTAAGATATACAACAAGAGAAAATATATTGGAGAAAGCAATGAAGAAAGTAAGAGAAGACAAAAAGCCACTGGAATATAAAGGTCAAAAAAATTTTTTCTATCCAGACATAAGTTTTGAACTCCTGAAGAAGAGGAAGGAGTTCAATACAGCAAAAACGATCTTATGGAAAAAAGGATATAAATTTATGTTAAAGTACCAAGCGGTACTTAAAATAGTTATTCCAGGGCAACAAAACAGACTATTCTCGGATCCAGAGGAAGCAAGGAAATTTGCAGAACAACTACAAAACAAGCAGAGAGATGAAGACATGTAATGAGAGTAAAAATGACAACGAACTATATGTATGTGTGTAAAGGGGTATATGTGTGTATATATATATATATATAGTGTATACATGAATGTATCCATATTTAGAGGAAAATATATAGAGTATAGACAAGAATTAATAAGGGAGGGAAAGGGAATAGAGGGAATAAGGAGGGAATTGAAAGAGTGACCTTTGTTACATATGAAAATTGAAATCTTTTCTGGGGGGGGCTGGGTGGGGAGGAGTTACGGTCACTACAAAATCAGTTGACGTTTGCGAGTGAATTCGCAAATCCAAATGGAGAGGGGAGATGTGGTTGTCCGACAAGGGATAAAGGGCAACTCAGGAGGGGGAGGGGAGAATGGGGTTAAAGAAGTTTTAAATAGGAGAATAAGGAAAATGTTTGATGTTTTAGAAATGTTGTCTTATAAGGTGTTCAAAACAAGAAAGCAGAAATGGATAAGAAGGAAAGGTGATGATGGAGAAACGGAAAGGGAAGATAAACAAAGTATGAAATGGCTACACTGAACTATATGACTTTAAATATTAACAGAACACATAACCAAATTAAAAGGAAGAAACTGCTAAATTTACTGAAAAAAGAAAAAATTGATATAGCATTTGTGCAAGAAACACATTTAACTGAATTGGAGCACAAGAAATTAAAGAGAGATTGGGTAGGACACGTAACAGCAGCGTCGTATAATTCAAAAGCAAGAGGAGTAGCTATATTAGTTAGTAAAAATGTGCCAATTAAAATAGAAGAGGAAATAATAGATCCAGCAGGGAGATATATATTGATAAAATGTCAGATATATTCGGAGTTTTGGAATCTACTCAATGTATATTCACCTAACGAAGAAGATCAAAAGTTTATGCAAGATATTTTTTTGAAGATAGCAGATACGCAAGGGAACATATTAGTAGGAGGGGATTTCAACCTGAATTTGGATTCAAATATGGACAAAACTGGGAAAAAAATTAACAGAAAGAACAAAGTAACCAAATTTATAATTCAATCGATGGAAGAAATGCAACTTTTGGATATATGGAGGAAACAACACCCAAATGAAAAGGAATATTCATATTACTCAGGTAGACATAAAACATACTCAAGAATAGACCTATTTTTGTTATCAGCTCGTATGCAAGATAGAGTAAGAAAAACAGAATATAAAGCTAGAATATTATCAGACCATTCACCCTTGATATTGACAATAGAGTTAGAGGACATCCCTCCAAGAATGTATAGATGGAGATTAAACTCCATGCTACTCAAAAGGCAGGATTTTAGAGAATTCATTGAAAGACAAATTAAAATGTATTTTGAAATAAATACGGAATCAGTGAAAGATAAGTTTGTACTATGGGATGCAATGAAAGCGTTCATTAGAGGGCAAATAATAAGTTATGTAACCAAGATGAAGAAGGACTATAATCAGGAAACAGAGCAGTTGGAAAGGGAAATAGTAAATATAGAAAAAGAATTAGCAATGAAGGAAGATACAACTAAAAGAAGAGAATTGGCAGATAAAAAAATAAAATATGAAACACTACAAACATATAAGGTGGAGAAGAACATAATGAAGACAAAACAGAAATATTATGAACTGGGGAAAAAACACACAAAATTCTAGCATGGCAGTTTAAGACAGAACAAGCTAAGAAAATGGTATTGGCATCAAGGAAAAAAGACAAACAAATCACATATAATCCAAAGGAGATCAAGGAAAACTTTAGAGAATTCTATGAACAATTATACCAAACTGAAAATTAAGGGAAAGAAGGGAAAATAGATGAATTTTTAACTAAAATTGAACTACCAAAATTACAAATAGAGGAACAAAATAAATTAACAGAACCATTTGAAATAGTAGAAATACAAGAGATAATTTAAAAATTACCAAATAATAAAACACCAGGAGAGGATGGATTCCCAATAGAATTCTATAAAACATTTAAAGATTTATTAATTCCTCCCCTCCTGGAAGTAATCAACCAGATTGACAAAACACAAAGCTTACCAGATTCATGTAAAACAGCAATAATTACAGTAATACTAAAGCAAGGGAAAGATCCACTCGCAGCAGCGTCATATAGACCAATATCATTACTTAACACAGATTATAATATAATAGCTAAACTATTAGCAAACAGATTAGCAGAGTATGTACCGAAAATGGTAAATCTAGACCAAACTGGATTTATTAAAAAAAGACGCACAACAGACAATATTTGTAAATTTATTAACTTAATTCATGCAGTAGAAGGGAGTAAAGCGCCAACAGTAGCAGTTGCTTTAGACGCAGAGAAGGCCTTTGACAGAGTAGAATGGAATTATTTATTCAAAGTATTGCAAAAATTCAGTTTACCAGAGAAGTATATTATAAAATAATATAAAAGGGATAAAAATAAAAGACAAGGAATATAAAATCAGTTTATTTGTTGATGATGTTATAGTATACTTAACAGAACCAGAACTATCAATAAAAGAATTATATAAGAAATTGAAGGAATATGGAGAAGTGTCAGGTTACAAGATTAACGTAAATAAAAGTGAAGCAATGCCAATGAATAATGCGGATTTCTCAAAATTTGAGAAGGAATCACCATTCAGATGGCAAATGCAAGCAATAAGATACCTAGGTATACAAATAAATAAAAATCTCGGCCATCTATATAAACTCAATTATTATCCACTAATGAAAAAATTACAGGGCGATTTAGAGCATTGGAAAGATTTACCATTAACACTAATAGGAAGGATAAACTGTATTAAAATGAACATTTTCCCAAGGATATTATACCTATTTCAGGCATTGCCAATACACTTGACAGAGAAATTCTTCAAGGAGTTAAAGAAAATAATAAGGAAATTTTTATGGAAAGGGGGGGAAACCGAGGATAGCACTAGATAAATTAACAGAATGGTATAAACAAGGAGGCTTACAACTGCCAAACTTTAAAAATTATTATAGAGCCGCACAATTAAGATACCTATCAGATTTTTTATCAAACAAGGGAAAAGCCAGATTGGACTAGATTAGAATTAGATAAAATAGGGGAAAAGATACCTGAACACATATTATATAAATGGGATGAAAAATTGGTACAACATAGAAGTTCTCCAGTATTACATCATCTACTCAATATTTGGAAAAAGATTCATGTAGAAAGGAATAAAACAAATTATCAATTACCAAAACTAATATTGACGCAAAATAAGTTACTCCCTTTTACAATAGATAACCTTTCCTTTAGAGAATGGGAGAAAAAAGAGATCAAAAGAATAGAAAATTGTTTTCAGGAAATAGATTGTTATCCTTTGAACAAATGAAAGATAAATACAATATAACTCAAGATACAGTGCTGGCATATTACCAATTGAGATCCTACTTGAAGGACAAATTAGGAAGCAGTCTGAGGTTACCAGAGGGAAGTAACTTTGAATATGTGATTACAGATACAATGATAATCAAAAGATTTATAACAAATATGTATATTAAACTGCAAGAAAAGGAGAATGAGGAAACAAATGGTAAAACTAAACAAAAATGGGAACAAGATTTAAACATAAAGATAAAAAAGGAAACATGGGAGAAGTTATGTTCTGGAACGATGAGACATACAATAAATACGAGGTTACGTATGATACAATATAACTGGATACACAGGCTATACATTACACCTCAAAAGTTAAATAAATGGGACCCAACAGTATCTGATAGATGTTTTCGATGTAAAAAAGAAATGGGAACAACAATTCATGCAATCTGGACATGTGAGAAAGTAGAAAAATTTTGGGAAGTTCTAAACCAAATATTAAATAAAATTACAGAAAACAATATACCAAAGAATCCAGAGATCTTCCTCCTAAGTAACATAAAAAACAAAGAATTTGGAATTGATTTGGAGGATGCACAAAAAAAGATTTGTTAAGATAGCTCTAGCCGTAGCAAAAAAATGTATTATGTCAACCTGGAAATCGAAAGATAATTTGAAAATACAACAATAGTATATAGAAATGAATAAATGTATTCCATTAGAAAAAATAACATATAGTTTAAGAAATAATATTGAAATATTTGAACAAATATGGGAGCCTTACATGAAACACAATAGAGAAAACCTACCGGGGACATTCACTACCTAAATGAACGAAAGGAGAAGGAAATGAAAAGAATTGACTCAGTGGAATTTCTTGTTTATTTTTATTGAATGACAACATTGTTTGACTGGTTTAATGTATCCTAGATTTTGTACTTTAAATGGATGGGGGTGGGGGGAGGTAGGGAGAATGGGATGGGAGGAGGGAGGGGAAGGAGAAAATGGCATTGTATATATTTGAAAAGGAAAAAGTATGTATCATCGTCAATGTGGTTTATGGTGTGAAAAATAAAAAATTTAAAAAAAAATGATACCCAACTCCTCCATTGGCATAAACTCTGCCTTTGCTTGCAGCAATTGATCAGATGGAAGACGACGAGCTCTGGCATGAATCGGTGGGCCTGAAGGGTCTACGTAATGAGACACACCATGGGCTGTTTCTGAGGCATTGAAATTAGGAATGAGAATACAGGGAAATTCGTTGAGCAGGGCAGCATAGGCATTCTTGTGCAGCATATGTACCCTAAGCTGGGAAACACTCCCTTTGTTGCATACCAGTGGGTATGTCTGAAAAGTGGTGGCATGAACCAATTTCTTCCATTTCACGTCCACCAGTAAGTCATGGGATCGTAAAAGTCCGCACCCAAAACTGGCTGAGCAACAGAAGCTAAGAGACAATTCCAATGGAATGTGGTTCCTCCTATTCCAATTGAGATCCGTTGCGTGCCAAAGCTGGGAATGGTAGTTACATTCGCCGCTCAAAGAGCCAGGTGTTGTCGTTTATGCATTCTTTCAAAATAGGTAGGCAGGAGTAGACTGCCTCAGCATCTGTGTCTGCAAGAAACTTACGATTACCGGTGTTGTCTTGAAGATACAGTAGGCCAGTATTTGTGCCAGCTGCCGAGACCACTACTGGCAGCCAGCTCTTTTCTGTTTCCCACCTATTTCCTGTAATAGGTACATGGCTGAATACATGTATGGGCATTTCTTCCCCATCGGAGGTGGTTACAACACCAATCTCTATGCACGTCAGCACGTTCCTCCTTCTTTGATTGAACTGCAGATACAGGAGGCTTGTAGGATGCAGGAGATGTATCTGCTGCCAAAACAGGCTGTATTTGAGCAGACTCTGTGTAGGATTACAATAGAGCCTGTCAACCTCTTGTGCGTGTCATGGGGATGGCGGAAATCCATACTAGCGATGGGTATGGCGACATGAGCTGGGAGCTTTGATAGGAAATGGGTTTCAAAGAGCAGGCAATGAGAATGACCATCTGACAATGCAAGCATTTCATTCATCAGGTCCGATGGATTCCTTTCACCCAGGCCTTCTATATTCAAACACTGCATGCCGTGCTCGTGCCTTGTTAATTTCAGTGTATCCAGTAGAAACTGGCGGAATCTGGTGTACTGGTTTTCCGCTGGGGGATTGGCAATAAATTTTGCTTACTTGAGATGCAGTAGTGGCATCCAACGCATTTACAACATGCCAGAACCATGTGTCCTCTGCCATTATACCCCGAAGACGAAACTGGATTTCAGTCTGAATAAACCAAACCCAAGGTTGATGGGTCCAGAAAGGAGGCAAGTGAAGTTCGACTGCATTAGCAGCCGCCATGGCGCTGTAGCTGCATCCATTATGACTGTAGACTCAAGCTTCAGCTGAATCTTGCAGTCGGGGTCACTAATTGTAGCGGTTACTACAGTAGAGCTACTGAAGTAATATGAAAAACACACGCCAGTCTAGTCAAGGGTTTGTAGGCTTGTTTTATATACTGCATGTCCCGGGCTCCACGGGACAAGGTGGGACGTCACTATGAGATTGCTGCCGATCCATGGGACCGGAAGGTTTAAATTTAGCCTTGTAAGTGTCCTGTACCATCCAGCAGGAGACTCAACAGCTCAACGTGCCGTTCCTCAGCACTCGGTATCTCTCGCGTGCGGTCCATTTGGTGATTATACAGTCGTCCGTATTATGGTTCCGCACCCCGACAAAACCGTGCCTGCGACAGTTCTCGTTGCCGCGATGTGTGCCCGCTTGGCCCACTACAGGTTAAGGAATTAAATTATTGTAATTTTTAAATTTTTGAATTTAAATGATGCAGATTGCACCATGTGTTTTACACCAAAGCCTTGATCATGGCAATGTATTCCCAAAGTCAGAATCAAACCAGTCCAATTCCCTGGTTTGATCTGATTCAGCTTTATTATGTGTCTATTAATGCTCTCCACCTCTATTCCACAGAGTAAGACAGCATTGAAACAGGACCTTTTATTAAAGTTTTGTGCCTTTCAACCTAAGAATAAATTTCAGGACCACAACATTATTAAGAATACTACTTTATTAGTTTTGCAAAACACGATAACTCTATTGAGCAACTGGTCCTACAAAAGTGAGTCTGCCAACCTGCCAGACTATTCTGCTTATATAAAGTTTATGACTTCTCTTTTTTTTCATTAGCTTGATCTCACCCTGTGGTTTGGGTGGTTCCTGATTTTTTTAAAACTTCCTTTTACTGATTCATGAACCAATATCTGAAACCATTAGCTTTGACGTTTTACATCTCTTTCAGTCGGCACCCACAGTTCCTGTTACTGTGAACTCTTGATGACCAAAGACAGGGGTGTCAAACTCAAATTCATGGAGGGCCAAAATTAAAAACTTGGACTAAGTCGAGGGCCGAACTAAATATTTATTGAAAATTTTCAACAACATCTGCATGTTTTCTCTTCTTTCAACATATGTAATGTTAAACTTTTTCTTATTAAAATAAATGTTTAATAATAGTTTTGAATAAACTCTTTCCAGAAGCATTAACAAATGAGAAATAAAATATTCAATAAATAATATTTCTCTATAGAGCTTTTGTCAAATGTTGCTAGTGTGCTGTCGAATAGTAAAATCTGAGGGCTATTGAGAATGTGGGAGAATAACATGATTCCTGAAACAATCAAATGGGTGACTGATTGTGGGCATGAACTCTAGCAGGGTTATTTGCCATGCCCTTTTTCCATTGGTACAGATATCCTTTGATTTACACACTTTTCAAGTTTTATGCCTAATGAGCTTGTATCCAAGTGCAGGACCATTTTTAACCAGGAATATATATTTATCACTGTGTGAGAAACAGAAGTACCTTCACAGAATTTGCTTGAGACAAAAATTGAGAACAAAGAACTTTTATTATACTATTACAACAATGCAAAGTTGGGTGCTTCCCTTTACCCTGGGAACACACACAGATACTGAGGCAGACCCAACTTTTATACATTTCATTTCAGTACAGAGATACCTTCCCCCTAACATTCTTCTGCCTCCTGGATTGGTTTAGCATTAGGTAATTCTGCCCACGTGGATTCTAACTTCTTATCAGTTTATGTGCCTTCCTGCAAACTTGTTAGCCAGGAAATATCATGTCTTTGTTCTTTACCCATTAATCAATCCCCAAGACTTGCTAAAGCTATCTACTTGCTATCCTGTTTTGAAGATCCTTATTTTATTATACTTTTATAACCCTTCCTCCCATTCCAGCATCCCTTCACCCTGATTTAACCCATAATACTTCATTTCTAATGAGCACTTGCTTGACTCCTCACATTCCAGTATCCCTTACAACTGTGACATGAAACTATTGGAAGATCGTTTTATCCTGAGATTAAAGTTCATAATACTTACTCAGGCCTGTGTGCGGGAGGGCGGGGTTTGCGGGTTATCGGATTGGACAACGACAGTGCGGGGGCATCGGCTCTCACTGCAGGGTGGCATCTCGGCGGATCAGCGGCCCCATCACCGTAAGTCGCGGGTCAGCCTGCGGCAAGGAGGGGGAGTGGGCAACGGTCCTGGCGAGGTCAGGCCCCCCCTGAGTTTCTGCCGGACCCCCCCTTGACCTGCTGAGTTTCTCCCGGACCCCCCTTGACCTGCTGAGTTTCTCCCGGACCCCCCTTGACCTGCTGAGTTTCTCCCTTCTGGTGTTTTTACGAGAACCACAGACTTTCGCTCATACACTGATGAGGGCGATCAAGGGCCAAACATTGTCAGGTACCTCTCTGCTGGATAAAGGATACAATTTAACCCGCTGAGTTTCTCCAGTGTTGGGTTTTCACGAGGTAGAGTCAAAGGGCCGAAGGGCCTGTTTCTGATCTGTAATGTTCTACGGACCCTGCTCTTCTTTCCGTGCCGGTGTCCCAGGACCTTTACAGGGCAGTCTCCGCGCTCAAGACCACGCTGGGATCCCAGTCAGCGGTGGAGGAGCAGGTGAGCGCGGCTAATCCCGATCCAGCCCACGCCACTCCCGAGATTGGCGGGGGGGTTCCACCCTACCTGCCCGACCAGCCTCGCTCTCCACGTGTACTCCGCTTCGGTGGGGGGGTGGGCGGGGGGACACGACAGCGTGTTTATAAAACCACCCACCACTACTTTTCAAGGACCAGGATTTTTCTCTCTCTCTCACCCTGGGACACAGCGGTTACTGTGCATGCGCTATACTGGTGCGGCGGCCTGCGGGCCACCTCTAATACATTTTTGATATGATCTTGCGGGCCAAATATAATTATATGGCCCGCGGGCCAGAGTTTGACATGTGTGACCTAAGATAAGGTACCAACATTTGGAACCTGGTACATTAGTCACACATGAGCCCTTTCAAGCAGTCATGTAAAATGAGGTTAACCAGGCAATTCGCCCGGTTAGCGCCCCACTCACATGGCAGCTTGAAAGGGTCCAATCCTGTCAATATGGTCCAAATTCAACTGGGTCCCTGACTTATCTCGGAGCTAGTCAGGGAACGCAGTTAAATATACCCAGGTCGCGTCCACCAGCGGCTTGAAAATGAAAATGGCTGATTCAGTTGTTCCAGTGACGTCAGCACTTGCGTGTGTAACAGTGTATCTAGAGGTGGTTTGGGAGGAATTGTTAAAGCAGCTTGCACACACACATTTTAAAACACAGAATATTTGCAGGACTTTTGCAGAATGCTCTTTGCTGGTGGCAACAAAGTATTGACAGCATCTTGTCTGGGAGAGCATGTGATCTTTGCAGGCAGAGGAGAACAGTTTTGCTCTCAGAGAGGGAGGGTGTGAAACAGAGAGAAGTGAGACAGAAATCTGTTCCAGAGGGACAAGCTGGCAAACTTTGGAAGGCTGCCTGGTCAAAGGAGAAGACTGGCAGTCCGAAAGGTGACCTGAAAGAAAGAGGATCATCTGGAGAACCCTGAAGGGGGAAAGTTTCATGAGCAAGACTGATTGAGAAGGAATCAGTTGCAGATGTCCTGGTGAAAAGCAGCAAGAACCCTCCTGAGTGGTAACCATTTGCCTGTTAAGCACCAAAAACTGGTGAACTTTGTTAATGCTAACTTCTGAGCACAGAACAAGAATTGTCTGCAACCAGTAAGATTGTACAGTGATCCAAAGAACTTTTCTAATCTTAAATATACATTACACAAACCTGTGCTTAGTATTAGAGGGGGGATTAAGTAGTTAGGTAGGTTAAGTAATAAGTTAGAGTTTAATTCTGTTTTCTTGTTCAATTATAATTAAAAACTACTTTTGTTTCAGTAACCCTGTGTTGTGGTGCATATCTATTGCTGCTGGTTTTTGGGGTCCTCTGGTCTCCGTAACATTTTATGGGGGATCGTCGTTTAGGATTTGAACATTGCAATTTGATGATTTATTAGTTGATTGTTTTTTTTGTTTGCAAGCTGGAATCTTTGCAAGCTAACTTAAAGCTGGTGCCTGGAAAAACAGCAATAATGGATGTGGATACATTTTTGTTACAACCATCACCTGCAGAGCAGCAGAGCATGAGTAGAGGAACTGATGGTTACTTCTAAGGCACTGAAAATTGCTGAAGTTAAACATTGGATGAGAAAAGTACAAATACAGAGGATTATAGTGAAATATTACATAAGTGAAGGTAAATTTGTTGAGGAAGACTTAATTTTTTTCCCCCAGGGAATAGATCTTCTGATTTGGAATTGGAGAAATTGAGGATGCAAGAAGAGAGAAATTGAGGGTGCAAGAAGAAAGGGGGAAACATAATTTTGAGCTGCAGCGGCAACAATATGAAGCTGAAAAACAGAGGAAATATGAATTAGAGGTAGCTGAAAGGGTCAGACAGTTTCAGTTAGAGAAGTTAAGAATGGAAATAGAGAAAGGTAAGAGAGCTGAGGATGTAACTCCTGGGGAGAGGTTTTTGACCAGTAGAGAGGTAAATCTCGTGCCTCCTTTTGATGAGGGAGATATAGATACATATTTTCCGCTTTTTGAAAAGGCTGCTGAGAGCTCAAGATGGCCAAAAGGGAAATGGCCTCTTATGCTTCAAAGTGTATTTTTTTTAAATTTTTTATTTTTCACACCATAAACCACATTGACCAAGATACATACATTTTCCTTTTCAAATATATAGTGTCATTTTCTCCCCCCCTCCCTCCTCCCATCCCACCCTCCCTACCTCCCCCCATCCATTTAAAGTACAAAATCTAAGATACATTAAACCAGTCAAACAATGTTGTCATTCAATAAAAATAAACAAGAAATTCCACTGAGTCAATTCTTTTCATTTCCTTCTCCTTTCGTTAATTTAGTTGGTAAATGTCCCCGGTAGGTTTTCTCTATTGTGTTTCATGTATGGCTCCCATATTTGTTCAAATATTTCAATATTATTTCCTAAACTATATGTTATTTTTTCTAATGGAATACATTTATTCATTTCTATATACCATTGTTGTATTCTCAAATTATCTTCCAATTTCCAGGTTGACATAATACATTTTTTTGCTACGGCTAGAGCTATCTTAACAAATCTTTTTTGTGCACCATCCAAATCAAGTCCAAATTCTTTGTTTTTTATGTTACTTAGGAGGAACATCTCTGGGTTTTTTGGTATATTGTTTTCTGTAATTTTATTTAATATCTGGTTTAGATCTTCCAAAAATTTTTCTACTTTCTCACATGTCCAGATTGCATGCATTGTTGTTCCCATTTCTTTTTTACAACGAAAACATCTGTCAGATACTGTTGGGTCCCATTTATTTAACTTTTGAAGTGTAATATATAGCCTGTATATCCAGTTATATTGTATCATACGTAACCTCGTATTTATTGTATTTCTCATCGTTCCAGAGCATAACTTCTCCCTTGTTTCCTTTTTTATCTTTATATTTAAATCTTGTTCCCATTTTTGTTTAGGTTTACCATTTTTTTCCTCATTCTCCTTTTCTTGCAGTTTAATATACATATTTGTTATAAATCTTTTGATTATCATTGTATCTGTAATCACATATTCAAAGTTACTTCCCTCTGGTAACCTCAGACTGCTTCCTAATTTGTCCTTCAAGTAGGATCTCAATTGGTAATATGCCAGCACTGTATCTTGAGTTATATTGTATTTATCTTTCATTTGTTCAAAGGATAATAATCTATTTCCTGAAAAACAATTTTCTATTCTTTTGATCCCTTTTTTCTCCCATTCTCTAAAGGAAAGGTTATCTATTGTAAAAGGGAGTAAATGATTTTGCGTCATTATTAGTTTTGGTAATTGGTAATTTGTTTTATTCCTTTCTACATGAATCTTCTTCCAAATATTGAGCAGATGATGTTATACTGGAGAACTCCTACGTTGTACCAATTTTTCATCCCATTTATATAATATGTGTTTAGGTATCTTTTCCCCTATTTTATCTAGTTCTAATCTAGTCCAATCTGGCTTTTCCCTTGTTTGGTAAAAATCTGATAGGTATCTTAATTGTGCGGCTCTATAATAATTTTTAAAGTTTGGCAATTGTAAGCCTCCTTGTTTATACCATTCTGTTAATTTATCTAGTGCTATCCTCGGTTTCCCCCCTTTCCATAAAAATTTCCTTATTATTTTCTTTAACTCCTTGAAGAATTTCTCTGTCAAGGCAATGCCTGAAATAGGTATAATATCCTTGGGAAAATGTTCATTTTAATACAGTTTATCCTTCCTATTAGTGTTAATGGTAAATCTTTCCAATGCTCTAAATCGCCCTGTAATTTTTTCATTAGTGGATAATAATTGAGTTTATATAGATGGCCGAGATTTTTATTTATTTGTATACCTAGGTATCTTATTGCGTGCATTTGCCATCTGAATGGTGATTCCTTCTCAAATTTTGAGAAATCCGCATTATTCATTGGCATTGCTTCACTTTTATTTACGTTAATCTTGTAACCTGACACTTTTCCATATTCCTTCAATTTCTTATATAATTCTTTTATTGATAGTTCTGGTTCTGTTAAGTATACTATAACATCATCAACAAATAAACTGATTTTATATTCCTTGTCTTTTATTTTTATCCCTTTTATATTATTTTCTGTTCTTATCAATTCTGCTAGTGGTTCTATAGCTAACTTAAGTTAAATTGCTTTTACTGTCACTTTCGCCAATGGTCCCTTATATAATGCTTTAATCCAATTAATATACTTCTCTGGTAAACTGAATTTTTGCAATACTTTGAATAAATAATTCCATTCTACTCTGTCAAAAGACTTCTCTGCGTCTAAAGCAACTGCTACTGTTGGAGCTTTATTCCCTTCTACTGCATGAATTAAGTTAATAAATTTACAAATATTGTCTGTTGTGCGTCTTTTTTTAATAAATCCAGTTTGGTCTAGATTTACCATTTTAGGTACATAATCTGCTAATCTGTTTGCTAATAGTTTAGCTATTATCTTATAATCTGTGTTAAGTAATGATATTGGTCTATATGACGCTGGTGCGAGTGGATCTTTCCCTTGCTTTGGTATTACTGTAATTATTGCTGTTTTACATGAATCTGGTAAGCTTTGTGTTTTGTCAATCTGGTTGATTACTTCCAGGAGGGGAGGAATTAATAAATCTTTAAATGTTTTATAGAATTCTATTGGGAATCCATCCTCTCCTGGTGTTTTATTATTTGGTAGTTTTTTTTATTATCTCTTGTATTTTTACTATTTCAAATGGTTCTGTTAATTTATATTGTTCCTTTATTTGTAATTTTGGTAGTTCAATTTTAGTTAAAAATTCATCTATTTTGCCTTCTTTCCCTTCGTTTTCAGTTTGGTATAATTGTTCATAGAATTCTCTAAAGTTTTCATTGATCTCCGTTGAATTATATGTGATTTGTTTGTCTTTTTTCCTTGATGCCAATACCATTTTCTTAGCTTGTTCTGTCTTAAGCTGCCATGCTAGAATTTTGTGTGTTTTTTTTCCCCTAGTTCATAATATTTCTGTTTTGTCTTCATTATGTTCTTCTCCACCTTATATGTTTGTAGTGTTTCATATTTTATTTTTTTATCTGCCAATTCTCTTCTTTTAGTTGTATCTTCATTCATTGCTAATTCTTTTTCTATATTTACTATTTCCCTTTCCAACTGCTCTGTTTCCTGATTATAGTCCTTCTTCATCTTGGTTACATAACTTATTATTTGCCCTCTAATGAACGCTTTCATTGCATCCCATAGTATAAACTTGTCTTTCACTGATTCCATATTTATTTCAAAGTACATTTTAATTTGTCTTTCAATGAATTCTCTAAAATCCTGCCTTTTAAGTAGCATGGAGTTTAATCTCCATCTATACATTCTTGGAGGGATGTCCTCTAACTCTATTGTCAATATCAAGGGTGAATGGTCCGATAATATTCTAGCTTTATATTCTGTTTTTCTTACTCTATCTTGCATATGAGCTGATAACAGAAATAGGTCTATTCTTGAGTATGTTTTATGTCTAACCGAATAATATGAATATTCCTTTTCTTTTGGGTGTTGTTTCCTCCATATATCCAAAAGTTGCATTTCTTGCATCGATTTAACTATAAATTTGGTTACTTTGTTCTTTCTGTTAATTTTTTTTCCCAGTTTTATCCATATTTGAATCCAAATTAAGGTTGAAATCCCCTCCTATTAATATGTTCCCTTGTGTATCTGCAATCTTCAAAAAAAATCTTGCATAAAATTTTGATCTTCTTCGTTAGGTGAATATACATTGAGTAGATTCCAAAACTCCGAATATATCTTACATTTTATCATTACATATCTCCCTGCTGGATCTATTATTTCATCTTCTATTTTAATTGGTATATTTTTACTGATTAATATAGCTACTCCTCTTGCTTTTGAATTATACAACGATGCTGTTACATGTCCTACCCAATCTCTCTTTAATTTCTTGTGCTCCAATTCAGTTAAATGTGTTTCTTACACAAATGCTATATCAATTTTTTCTTTTTTCGGTAAATTTAGCAGTTTCTTCCTTTTGATTTGGTTATGTATTCCGTTAATATTTAAAGTCATATAGTTCAACGTAGCCATTTCATACTTTGTTTATCTTCCCTTTCCGTTTCTCCATCATCACCTTTCCTTCTTATCCATTTCTGCTTTCTTGTTTTGAACACCTTATAAGACAACATTTCTAAAACATCAAACATTCATCTTATTCTCCTATTTAAAACTTCTTTAATCCCATTCTCCCCTTCCCCTCCTGAGTTGCCCTTTATCCCTTGCCGGGCAACCACATCTCCCCTCTCCATTTGGATTTGCGAATTCACTCGCAAGCGTCAACTGATTTTGCAGTGACCGTAACTCCTCCCCACCCAGCCCCCCCCGGAAAAGATTTCAATTTTCATATTTAACAAAAGTCACTCTTTTAATTCCCTCCTTATTCCCTCTATTCCCTTTCATTCACTTATTAATTCTTATCTATACTCTATATATTTTCATCTAAATACGGATACACTCATGTATACTCATACATACATACACACCCATATATATATATATACACATATACACACATACATATAGTTCGTGGTCATTTTTACTCTCATTACATGTCTTCATCTCTCTGCTTGTTTTGTAGTTGTTCTGCAAATTTTCGTGCTTCCTCTGGATCCGAGAATAGTCTGTTTTGTTGCCCTGGAATAACTATTTTAAGTACCACTGGGTACTTTAACATAAATTTATATCCTTTTTTCCATAAGATCGTTTTTGCTGTATTGAACTCCTTCCTCTTCTTCAGGAGTTCAAAACTTATGTCTGGATAGAAAAAATTTTTTTGACCTTTGTATTCCAGTGGCTTTTTGTCTTCTCTTATTTTCTTCATTGCTTTCTCCAATATATTTTCTCTTGTTATCTTAAAAATTTTACTAAAATGGATCTTGGTTTTTGCTGCGGTTGTGGTTTCGGGGCTAATGTTCTATGTGCCTTCTCTATTTCCATTTCTTCCTGTAATTCTGGTCTTCCTAGGACCCTGGGGATCCAATCTTTTATAAATTCTCTCATATTCTTGCCTTCTTCATCTTCCTTAAGGCCCACTATCTTTATATTAATTCTTCTATTAAAGTTTTCCATTATATCTATCTTCTGAGCTATCAGCTCATGTGCCTCTTTAACTTTTTTATTAGATTCTTCTAATTTCTCTTTTAAGTCCTCTACTTCCATTTCTATGATTATTTCTCGTTTTTCCACATTATCCACTCTTTTTCCTATCTCTGATATGACCATTTTTATTTAATTCATTTTTTCTTCTGCATTCTTAATTCTTCTTTTTATCTCATTAAATTCTTGTAATTGCCATTCTTTCACTGATTCTATATATTCTTTAAAAAAAGATATATCCATTGTCTTGCCTTACTCTTTTTCTTCCATTTCTTTCTGTTCTTCTTCTTCTTCCTCTGGGTTGACCATCTGTTGTTTCCTTGTTTTCTTTTCACCCTTTTCTTTCTTGTCGTTATTTTCCATGTTCTGCACCTGCTGCTGTGTTGTAGGTGTCTCTCTCAGCTGTGGAGATCGACTCCGCAGTAGTTCCCCCCTCCCGTCAGTGTGTTATTTTTCATGCGCGGTTGTGCACTTTTACTCGGTTCTGCGAGCCATTTTTGTAGTCCCGAGCCCGGGACTTCCACTGACCTGAGGGTGCGGGCTTCTCTCTCCGCGGTGGGCCTCCTCGGACAGGTAAGGCCTTCACCTTCTTCTTCCGACGTTCTTTCTTCTTCTCTTCTTCCCGTTTTCGACTTTTCTCTCTTCGCTGCCATTTTCTTCCCACCTTTATTTTTACTTTGTTTTAATTTTTACTCTTGTACCTTTGTGTTTTGTGCGTTTTTTTTAACTTTTCCGGAGAGGGCTGGAATTCCCTGACCAGCCACTACTCCATCACGTGACTCCTCTTCGCTTCAAAGTGTATTGAAGGGAAAGGCACAAGTTGCATACTCTAGCTTGACTGCAGAGCAAGTGGCAAATTATGATACTGTTAAACAAGCAGTATTGAAAGCTTATGAGTTGGTTCCAGAAGCATTTTGGCAAAAATTTAAGAGTTTGGTGAAAACATGGAATCAATCTTATATGGATTTTGCTCTGAAGAAATCTGTGTGTTTTGACCGTTGTTGCTCCTCAGAAGGAATAAAAAATGATTTTGAGGAGTCATGTGATGGAGTAGTGGCCAGTAGGGGAATACCAGCCCGCTCTAGAAAAAAATAAAAAAAGTCAAGAAAAGACAAAGTTCAACAAATACAAAATATAAGAGATAAATGATAAAGTTACAGTGAAAATAAAGAAAATGGCACCCAATAAGGAACAAGTAAAAACAATGGGGGAAAAGGAAGAAGAAAAGACACTGGAAAAGAAAGGAGAAGGCCTTACCTGCACAAAGAAACAGGGAGCCATGGTGGAGAAGAGCACCCGATCTCCGAGGTTGGTGTCGGCCCTGCGGAGTCGCGACCCCCTGACTGCTGGACAGCAAAAATGGCACTCTGAGCCAAACAAAAGTGTGCAACCGCGAGGAGTCACGCATGCGCAAATTAAGGAGAAGGAGAACACTGACAGGAGGGGGGCTCAGCCGAGGAGCGGGCAACTACAGCGTGACCAGCTGAGGGATGCCCGATACCAGGGCTCTCAGCTGGAAGAAGAGGAAAGCAGCAGGAGAGGGAGTGAAAGGAAAGAAGAGCAGCAGCAGGAGGCTCAGATGAGCAGCTCAGAAGAAGAGGTCCAACAGCAAGAGGCCAAGCAAGAAGAGGCCTGACAAAGTGAGACAAGCAACTCATCAGGAAAGTCAGAAGAGACACAGATGCAAAGAAGAGAAGAAGAAGACACAAATACAGGAACAGACACAAAAGAAGAGGAAGATGACCACCAAGATATTGACAGAGAAATAGAAGGTAAAACAAATGGACAGAATATAGATAAAGCTTTTTTTCAAGAACAAATGAGAGCATTAAAAGAATGGTTGTCATTAGAATTTAGTGCAATTAAAAGAAAAATTAAAAGAACAGAAGATAAACTGCAAAGATTAGAGCTAGTCATGACAGAAATGGGGAAAAGAGTAGAAAATGTGGAAGAGCAGGAAACGCCTGTAGAAATGGAAGTAAATGACTTAAGAAAATTGAAAGAAAGTGATTAAAAAAATTAAAGAGTCACAGAGTTGTTAGCTCAGAAAATTGATATGTTGGAAAATTATAGTAGGCGAAACAACATAACAATAGTGGGCCTAAAGGAAGATGAAGAAGGCACAGATATGAAGGAATTAATAAAAGAATGGATCCCAAAGGTCCTGGGAAGACAGAAACGCAGGAAGGAATGGAAATAGAAAGGGCACACAGACACATCAAAAACCAAGATCCATTTTAGTAAAATTTTTGAGATATACGACAAGAGAGAATATACTGGAGCGGGCAAGGAATAAAATTAGAGAAGACAATAAACCATTGGAATACAAGGGTCAAAAAACATTTTTTTACCCAGAAATAAGTTTTGAACATTTAAAGAAGAGGAAGGAGTTTAATACAGCAAAATCGATCCTATGGAAAAAAAGGTTATAAATTCATGTTAAAACATCCAGCTATGCTTAAAATATTTATCCAGGGGGAGCAAAACAGACTGTTCTCAGATCCGGAGGAAGCACAAGAATTTCCAGAACGCTAACAGGACAGAAGAGATGTAACAAGAATGAAGAATGATGATAAAATATATATAAAGATGTAAAAAATAATGTATAAGTAAAGAACTGAAGAAGGGAAAGAGAAAGGAAGAAAGGAAATAAGGAGGAAAAAAAGGGAGAACTTTGTTATATGTGTAAAAAAAAAGTGTTTTCTGGGGGGGCGGGGGTTTGGGGAGAGTATAACTGTCACTGCAAAATCAGTTGATGCTTATGAGCAGGTTCGCATCCAAATGGAATGGGGAGTTGTGGTTGCCCGGCAAGGGATAAGGGGCAACTCAGAGAGGGGAGGGATATTTGGGGTTAAGGGAATATTGGATGTGGGAGTTGTTGGAGTATTTTATGTTTTAAATGTGTTGTCATACATTGAGTTTAAAAAAGGAAAACTGAGAGGTGAAAAGGGGAATGGTGGTGGTGAGGAAGTGGAAATGAGATGGCCATGTTGAACTATAGATAATAAACATTAATGGAATACATAACCAAATTAAAAGGAAGAGGCTATTAAATTTACTGAAAAAAGAAAAAAATAAATATAGCATTTAAGTAGGAAACACATCTAACTGAAGTGGAACATAATAAATTAAGGAGAGACTGGGTAGGTCACGTTACAGCAGCATCATATAATTCAAAAGCCAGAGGAGTAGCTATATTAATTAATAAAAATGTACTAATCAAAATAGAGGAGGAAATAATGGATCCAGCAGGGAGGTATGTAATGATAAAATGTCAGATATATTCAGAATTTTGAAATTAGCTCAATATGTATATGCACCTAATGAGGAGGATCTTGTCATGATAATGAATATGTATGAGATGTACCGGAAGTCACGTGGTATGAGAGAGAGAGATAAGAACACAAGCAAGAGAACAAAGGAAACGGGAGAATAAAGACCCAGAGAAGTTTACCTGATAAACTTGTGTTTAATGTTTCATTAACTTCACATTTCGGACCACAAATGTGACAGATCTCACCCTGTGGTTTGAGTGGTTCCTTTTTTTTTAAACTTCCTTTTACTGATTCATGAACCAATATCTGTTTATGCAAGATATTTTTTTGAAGATTGTAGATACACAAGGAATTATATTGATAGGAGGGGATTTTAATCTTAAATTGGATCCAATGTTGAATAAAACTGGAGAAAAGACTAGCAAAAAGAATAAAGTGGCCAAATTTATGGTTAAATCAATGCAGGAAATGAAACTTATGGATATATGGAGGAGGCAGCACCCAAGAGAGAAGGAATACATATTATTCTAGTATGCATAAAACATACTCAAGGATTGATATGTTTTTGTTGTCGGCCCATATTCAAGGGAGAGTTAGGAAAACTGAATATAAAGCTAGATTACTATCTGATCATTCACCCCTGTATTAGCAATAGAACTGGAGGACATCCCACCAAGAACATGTAGATGCAGGTTAAACTCCATGCTACTTAAAAGACAGGAATTTAGAGAGTTTACTGAATGCTAAATTAAAACATATTTTGAAATAAATACAGAATCAGTGAAAGACAAATTTATATTATGGGACGCAATTAAAGCCTTCATTAGAGGGCAGATAATAAGTTATGTAACTAAGATGAAAAAAGACTACAATCGAGAAATAGAGCAGTTGGAAAGGGAGATAGTAAGTACAGAAAAGGAATGAGTAAAAAGGGATGATATAACAAAAAGGAGAGCGTCAGTGGACAAAAAAATAAAATATGAAACATTACAAACCTATAAGGTGGAGAAGAACATAATGAAAATAAAGCAAAAGTATTACTAACTAGGAGAAATAACACATAAAATATTAGCCTGGCAACTTAGAACAAGCTAAAAGAACTGTATTGGCATCAAGGAAAAAGGACAAACAAATTACATATAACCCAATAGAGATTAATGAGAACTTTAAGGAATTTTATGAACAATTATACCAAACTGAGAACGAGGGGAAAGATGATAAAATAGAAGAGTTTTTAGCTAAAATTGAACTGCCGAAATTACAAGAAGAGGAACAAAACAAATTGATAAAACCATTTGAAATAGAGGAAGTACAGGATATATTAAAAAAACTGCCGAACAATTAAACGCCTAGAGAGGATGGATTCCCAATAGAATTCTATAAAACATTTAAAGAGTTATTAATTCCTCCTCTCCTGGAAGTAATGAACCAGACAGAAGAAACACAAAACTTTCCAGATTCATGTAAGACAGCAATAATTACAGTAATACCAAAGACGGGGAAGGATCCACTAACACCAGCATCATATAGACCAATATCTCTACTTAATTCAGATTATAAGATAATAGCAAAATTATTAGCAAACAGATTGGCAAATTGTGTACCAAAAATAGTAAAACAAGATCAAACTGGATTTATTAAGAAAAGACGAATAGCGGATAATGTCTGTAAATTTATCAATCTAATTCATGCAGTTCAAGGAAATAAGAAGCCAACAGTGGCTGTTGCTTTAGATGCAGAAAAAGCCTTTGACAGGGTAGAATGGAATTATTTATTCAAAGTATTACAGAGGTTCAACCTACCAGAAAAATATATTAATTGGATTAAAGCATTATATAATGGACCATTGGCGAAGGTAACAGTAAATGAATATGTATCAAACCAATTTAAATTAGGTTAGTCAACTAGTCAGGGATGTCCATTATCCCCCTCACTGTTCGCTTTAGCAATAGAGCCATTGGCAGAACTGATAAGAACAGAAAATAAAATAAAAGGGATAAAAATAAAGGAGTATAAAATCAGTTTATTTGCAGATGACATCATAGCATACTTAACAGAACCAGAAATATCAAGAAAAGAATTATATAAGAAATTAAAGGAGTATGGAGAAATATCGAGGTACAAGATCAACGCAAATAAAAGTGAAATGATGCCAATGAGTAATGCGGATTATTCAGAATTTTAAAAAGAATCACCATTTAAATAGCAAACACAAGCAATCCGATACCTAGGTATTAGGTTAGATAATATCTTAAGCCACCTGTACAAATATAATTATTAGCCACTAATAAAGAAATTGCAGGAAGACTTAGAACATTGGAAAGAATTACTGCTAATGTTGATAGGGTGTGTAAATTGCATTAAAATGAATGTCTTCCCAAGGATACAATACTTATTTCAATCATTACCAATTCCCTTAACAGAGAAATTCTTTAATGAACTAAAGAGAATAATAAGGAAATTCTTGTGGAAAGGGGGGGGAAACCGAGGATAGCGTTAGATAAATTAACAGAGAGGTACAAACAAGGTAGTTTGCAGTTACCAAACTTTAAAATTATTATAGAGCAGCACAATTAAGGTATTTATCAGATTTTTACCAGACTGGACTAAGATAGAACTAGATAAAATAGGGGAAAAGGTACCAGAACATATACTTTATAAGTGGAGTGAAAAGCTGGTACAATATAAAAGCTCACCAGTACTGCATCATTTACTCAATATATGGAAGAAGGTTCACTGAGAAAGGAAAAAAAAATGAATGAGCAAATACCAAAATTACTACTGACGCAAAATCCGCTAAACCCTTTTACAATAGATAACCTTTCTTTTAGAGAATGGGAGAGAAAAGGAATTAAAAGAATAGAAAATTGTTTTTTGGGAAATAATTTATTAACATTTGAACAGTTGAAGTACAAATATGGAATAACTCATGGTACAATGTTTGCATATCACCAACTGAAAGCTTATTTAAAGGATAAATTGGGAAACAGACTGAGATTACCAGAAGGAAGCAGCTTTAAATACGTGATTACAGACACAATGATAATTTAAAAATTTATAATGAACATGTACATTAAGCTAGATAAGGAAAAGGATGACATAAGCTATAAACCCAAACAAAAGTGGGAAAAGGATTTAAACATAAAGATAAAAAATGAAACATGGGAAAAGTTATGTTCTGGAATTATGAAGAATATAATAAACACAAGCATGATATAGTATAATTGGTTACACAGGTTATATATCATGCCCAAAAAGTTTTTAAAAAATGGGATCCAACGTTATCAGATAGATGTTTTTGCTGTAAGAAGGAAATGGGAACAAAAGTACATGCAATTTGGGCATGTGAGAAAGTGAAAATGTTTTGGGAAGATCTAAATCAGATATTAAATAAAATCACAAAAAATAATATACCAAAAAATCCAGAGATCTTTCTTCTAAGTAATATAAAAAGTAAGGAATTAGGCCTCAAATTGGATAAAGTGCAAAAAAGATTTATTATGATAGCCTTAGCAGTAGCAAAAAAATGTATGTCAACTTGGAAAATGGAAGAGACCCTGAGAATACAGCAATGGTACATGGAAATGAATAAATGTATTCCATTGGAAAAAATAACATATAATTTAAAAAATAAAGTCACATTATTTAAACAAATTTGGGAATCCTACATGGAACATAACAGAGAGGGCTTGCCTCAGACCTCCACCCCTAAAATGATAAGAAGACAAAACGACTTGATCCAGTGTGTAAAAGTAGATCACGCATTTTTCTTGCTTATTTTTCATTATGCGATGACATTGTTTAATGGTTTTATTGTATTGTACATGTTGAATATTTATTGGTTTTGGAGGGGGGTGGGAAGGGGGGAGGGAGGTGGGGGGGAAAAAAGGGAGAAAATGCCACTATGTATATTTATTGAGAAAGATTTGTATATATTTTGGTTGATATGGTTCACAGTACGAAAAATAAAAAATTATAATTAAAAAAAACAATGATTTTGACAGATTGAGAGAATTAATATTAATAGAGGAAATTAAAAGGTGTGTCCCAGAGGAGATTAAATTATACCTGGATGAGAGAGTCGTGGGGATGTGGCAACAGGCGGCTAGATTAGCAGACGAATTTGCTCTGATTCACAAAAGTACATCCCAGAATAATAGACATTTTTAGAGAGCTAATGTGGAACAGATTAATAAACCTGTTCATAAGGTTAGTATGGAGCAGGATAGTCGGTCTGAAATAAACTCTGGAGAAAATGTTAAAAGAAAAGATGAAGGAAAGGTTGGAAAGGATAGAACTTCTGCATTTGTATGTCATTTTTGTAAGAAACCTGGTCATGTGATTGCAAATTGTCTAGTCTTGAAAAAGAAAAGAGAAAACCAGGTTTTACCAGAAACGTATATTCAAACAGTGGAATTTAAGGAGAGCAGAGGTGCCAAACCTGGTAAGGAAGTAGGTCATGGATGCTTTCAAGCCTTTTGTGTCAGAGAGCTTTGTCTCAATAAAGGAGGGAGAACCACAGGTTCCAGATAAAATTCTTAGAGATACTGGAGCTGCTCAGTCATTGTTGTTGTTAAGTGTTTTAACTCTGGATCAAAGGACTGACACAGTGGAGACAACTTTGATTAAAGGTGTTGGAGGTGAGGTAGAGTCAGTATTGGTTCACAAGGTTGTGCTGAATTCAGAATTAGTCAAATAACCTGTTGGAGTAATTCCAAAGTTACCCATGCAGGGTGTCTCATTTTTGTTGCGGAATGATTTGGCAGAGGATAAAGTTGGGTCAGTTTTAAGATTGACAAATCGGCCTAGTAAGGATGTGGTTAGAGAGGATGGTGAGATATATCCTGCATGTGCAGTAACTTGATCTGTGACGTGGAAAATGATGACAGCTGAAGAAAATCCAGTTGATAGAGATTTGCCCAGTACTTCTGAAATACTTTTGAAAGAGCAGGGTCATTGTGAGAGTGAGGATTTCTCTTTGTCAAGGAAAGAGTTAATTCAGCAACAGAAAATAGAAGCAGATCTTGTCTAAAGGGACAAAGCAGTAACTGGACAGGAGATTAAAGAAATGGTCTGTGGATATGACTTGGAAGGTGAATTGTTAATGAAACCTTATTTTGAGAATAAAAGTAGAGGAGAACAATCTGTATCAGAGGTATTGGCTGTTGATAGAGTAGAGGAAGTGGTGGACATAAGATCTTGTGAGGGTAACCTTAAAGAAACCATAGTTCCTGTGCACCTGTCTAACTCAATAATTTTGGAAAATTTGGAAGACAAGTTAGGCCATCTTAAGTTACAAGATCAAATGCAGTTGAAAGAATTACTTTTGAAATACAAAAATTTGTTCCCTGATGTTTCAAAAAGGACATCAGTGATTTACCATGATGTAGATGTTGGAGAAGCAAATCCCATAAAACACCACCCATATAGAATAAACATTCAAAAGAGTAAAATCATGGATCAGGAGTTGGAATATATGTTGAGGAATGACATTATTAGACCTTCGAATTCAGATTAGAGTTCTCCTTGTATTCTAGTACCAAAACCAGATGGAACTGTTAGGTTCTGTATGGATTATAGGAAGGTTAATTCAGTAACTAAAACAGATGCTTATCTTATTCCAAGAATAGATGACTGTATTGATAAAAATGACAAAGTTAAATTTCTTAATAAGTTGGATTTGTTAAAGGGCTACTGATGTGTGCCTCTAACTGAGAGAGGAAAGGATATTTCAGCTTTTGTAACTCCATCCAGTTTATACGAGTATAATGTGTTACCTTTTGGCATGAAAAATGCCCCTGCAACATTCCAGAGGATGATTAATTCAGTTAACTCATACAGATGCTTATATTGATGACTTGGTCACAATAAGTGACACATGTAAGAACATCTAAGGTAATTGGACAAATTGTTTGCAAGATTATCCAAAGCAAAGTTAACTGTTAATTTGCCAAAGAGTCAATTTGCAGTAACATACTTGGGTTATGTAGTTGGCCATGGCAAAGTTGCACCTATTCAAGCTAAGGTGAATGCAATTTCTGAATTTCTTATTCCCAATGGCAAGAAAGGAGAGAGAAGGTTTTTAGGAATGGCAGGATATTTCAGGAAATTTCGCAGAAATTTTGCTCAGGTTGCTCTTCCTTTAACCAATCTTTTGAAGAAAGGGGAAAAATTTGTGTGGACTAAAGATTGTCAGGCAGCTTTAGAAAATTTAAAGGAGATGCCCAGTGTTAAAATCTCCTGATTTTGATAGACCATTTTCTGTATCAGTGGATGCCATGAGGGAGCAGCAGGTGCAGTTTTATTGCAAAAACATTATGAAATTGACTATCTAGTTGCCTACTTTTCAAAAAAATTAAATGTTCATCAAAAGAACTATTCCACTACTGAAAAATAACTGTTGGTTATTATATTTGCTCTGCAGAATTTTGACGTGTATCTTGGTACCTCTCATGAACCAATTATTATATTCACTGACCACAATCCTCTGGTGCTTTTGAATAAAATGAAGAATAAAAACAGAAAATTGTTAAACTGGAGTTTGATATTACAAGAATATGATCTGCAAATTAACCATATCAGAGGTGTAAATTATGTGATTGCCGATTGTTTGTCAAGGTGTGTTAAAATTGATTATTTATAGAAATACTCTTGAAATTGAATTATTGTACTATAACATGTTATATATTGTGTATTGTTATCTCTTTAGTGATTTTTACAACAGTTTATTTATAACTGAATTTTAACTCAAGAGTTAAATTCCCTTTAAAGGGGGAAGGTGAGACAGTTGGTTTGGGAGGAATTGTTAGAGCAGCTTGCACACACACATTGTAAAACACAGAATATTTGCAGGACTTTTGCAGAGTGCTTTTTGTCTGGGAGAGCATGTGATCTTTGCAGGCAGAGGAGAACAGTTTTGTTCTCAGAGAGGGAGGGTGTGAAACAGAGAGGAGACAGAAATCCATTCCAAAGGGACAAGCTGGCAAAGGAAGGCTGCCTGGTCAAAGGAGAAGACTGGCAGTATGAAAGGTGACCTGAAAGAAAGAGGATCATCTGGAGAACCCTGAAGGGAGCAAGTTTCGTCAGCAAGACTGATTGAGAAGGAATCAGTTGCAGATGTCCTGGAAAAGGAATCTCTCTCTCTGAAAACCAGCAAGAACCCTCCTGAGTGGTATCCATTTGCCTGTTAAGCACCAAAGACTGGTGAACTTGGTTAATGCTAACTTCTGTGCACAGAACAAGAATTGTCTGCAATCAATGAGATTGGACTGTGATCCAAAGAACTTTTCTAATCTTATATATACATTACATACACCTGTGCTTAGTATTAGAGGGGGGGATTAAGTAGTTAGGTAGGTTAAGTAATAAGTTAGAGTTTAAATCTGCTTTCTTGTTCAATTATAATTAAAAACTACTTTTGTTTCAGTAACACTGTGTTGTGGTGCATATCTATTGCTGCTGGTTTTTGGGGTCCTCTGGACACCGTAACTCGTGTGTGCATCACTGGGCTGTATCTACTGAAATGCACAGTGCTTACATTCTGCTGCTCCTCCAATGACTGCAGCATTCACCTGACAGCAGTGGTCACAAGTTGCCTGCCATACTGCAGCACAGCAGAGTTGCTTAGCCAGCATCTGAAGATTGTTCCTGTTCTCCTTTTGGACTTTGATTCATCACTTCCAGTAGTACTTCCGGTAAGTGCACGGCGCGTCATTCAACACATCATCGCAGGAATGAGATCCCCCTTAAATCACTAGGTTAAAGCTATTTACTGCTGCAATTACGAAGTTTAATTTATTTGAATCAATAAGAAGCAATTAAGAATATCGTTGCTTACTTTCCTTGAAGATGACATGTTTTGAAAGTGGGATATATTAGAAGGAAGGAGGTGTCATCTACATCTTTTATTCAAATGGTAATTATAAAATTAGAATAAAAGATGTAGATGACAGGTTGCCGATTTAATGGGTTGATCCCCCTGCAGCTTAAAAGATGCTGGAGGGCTACCCACGTGCTGCAGCTTAAAAATGCCTATAGTTTTACACTTTTTCCATGACACAACATATAGACATTCTGGGGTATTTTTTGCAACAAAAAAGAACACGGCCCTAAGCATTAACTTGTAACTAACTCTTTTCATTTCATTTTCCCGAATATTGCTCTTGTGAGTTACATGATCTGTAGGACTGGAGGCTAGTGGAAATTTACTAGCTTAAATTGGCATTGCCAGGCAACACATGTCATGTGCCCCCATGCTTCTCTAAGGTATTCACAACCCTCTCAGCATTCTTTCACAAAGCAGCAAGACACATATGGACACTAATTAAAATTGATCAATCTATATTAGTTTATACCGGGCAATCGCTTACTTCTACATTTTGGCCCAATTCTCCCTATGTTAACCAAAATCTCCCTCCCACACTAGTCCTACAGACTGCGCTAATGCAACCTATTCCTCTCATGCTTTTGTGTACCTGTCGGATCACCCATCATCCTCCTGCACTCCAAAGAATAAAGACTGTCATGCTGCCAGCTAGAAGTATAGCGTTGTATACTTCCAGCTGTTGAGTACAGCTCAGGTAGGAAGTCGTCACTTTTGGGAGTTTTATTTTAGTTAAAGCAACAGGTGGAACCAGCAAGGACCAATAAGTGCTGAAGGAATTCTAATGATTGTCATCATGATTGCAATGCAACTAGCAATGTCTTACTGTTTGATGAGACTTGGCTGCCAGCAGGGGGCTGACATACAGTATGTGAGATCTGCAATGGAGACTTGAAACCTCATGGTGCTGTTTACATCAACTTTAAAGTAAATAAACTTTTCCTTCGTCCATGTGTTGTCTAAGAACTCACACATATGAATACAAGATGAAACATGGTGTCAGAGGTGGAATGAGGGAAATACTTTAAAAGGTAAAATCTAAAGTCAGCATCTAATCAGTGAATAGAAGCTAATAAAGAGAAAAATTGAAGGATTACATCCACCAGCGAAACTTCAGCTGGCAGGTAATATGGTTGAAAATTGGAACAGATTTAAACAGCATTTTGGATGATATTTAGTGGCAGTCAGACCTGACGAGAAAAGTGATAAAGTAAAAGCATCAGGTTTTTATATGTCGTGGGTGATGAAGTCCTGGAGGTGGATAATAACTTCACATTTGCTGCTGAAGGAGACAAAATGAAATAATGGAACAGTTTGAGGCATACTTCATACCTAAACATAACGTGACATTTGAGAGGCATAGATTTTTCATGTGTGTACAGAAAAGAGAAGAAAATATTGATCAGTATGTGACTGAATTGAGAAACAGAAGCAAAACGTGTGAATTTAATGGATTGACTAACTTGCTGACGTGATTCAGAAGTGGATGAGCTAACGGAGTGGGTGAGTTCACTCACTGTGGACAAAAAGAATGGAAAGCTTAGAATTTGCCTGGATTCAAGAGATCTAAACAGAGCAATAAAGAGAGAACACTTTAAGCTTTCGATGTGTAAAGAAATCATATCACAGTTTGCAAATGCAAAATTTTTCAGCAAGTTAGATGCATCATCAGGATTTTGACAGTTGAAATTGGATGAAGCATGTGCATGTTCAATAGTCCATTTGACAGACACAGATTCCTAAGGTTACCACTTAGAATTGTCTCAGCTTCTGAAGTGTATCACAAAACTATCCATATAGTCTATGAGCACCTGGTCGGAGTTGATACCTCAATGGAGCATGATGAGAGACTAAGGAAAATGCTAGAAGCAACTAGGAAAGCAAACCCGAAGCTGAATAGAGAGAAATACCAGCTTGGGGTGACAGAAGTAACATTTGTAGGAGATATTATTGGCAGTGAGGGCATCAGACCATATCCCAGAAAGGTGTCCGCCATTGAGGACATGCCAAGAGCACAATGCAAAAAGGACGTACAGAGGTTTAATGGAATGGTCAACTATATGGGTCAATTCATATCCAACCTTACAGAAAAGATGGCTCCAATGAGAAGACTGACAAAAAAGAATGGGAGTGGAATCACGAACATGAAAAGTCATGGAGCAAACTAAACAAACAGCTCACAGAGGAACCAGTTCTGAGGTTTTACAACCCAGCAAGACCCATCAAGATATCAGATGCATCACATCGGTGCAGTTCTCCTGTAAAAATATGATGACTGGCAACACATTGCATATGCATCATGCTCAATGACAGACGCAGAGACACAATACACTCAAATTGAAAATTGAAAAGGAGCTGCTCAGTATCATACGCCTGTGAAAGATTTCATCAGTTTGTGTCAGGACAAGCAATCAGTGTGGAGACTGATCATAAGCCCTTGATTGCATTGTTCCAAAAGCCATTAAATGAATGTCCACTTAGAATACAAAGAATGATTATTAGGCTGCAACGCTATACAATGAATGTGGCGTACACTCCAGGTAAGCTAATGTACACAGCAGACACATTGGCTAGAGCTGTTGACACAAGAAAGCGCACAAACACCAACATGGATGAAAACGTGAATGCCTTCATGGACCTGATCACAAGTGCACTGCCCATATCAGATGTAAAAATGGAGCTCATAAAGTCAAACAAACAAAGATGAAACACTAAGACCACTGAGAAAAAAACATTTTAGATGGATGGCCCAACATGAAGCAGGACTGCTCGCCAGACATTGCAGAGTACTGGAACTGCAGGGCAGAACCATCAGTGGTTGAAGACATCATCTTCAAAGGAAGCAAAAATCCTTATCCCAAAGAGTCTGAGAAAAGAGATGCTAAAAAAGATCCATGGAGGACATCTCAGAATCAAAAAGTGTAAGAAAAGGGCAGGTGATGTACTGGCCAAGAATCAAAAATGCTATAACAAATCAAGTATCAAATTGTACAATATGCTGTAAGTATCAAGCAAGCAATCCCACAGAACCAATAAAGCCACACCCAGCACCATACAGACCTTACCAGAAGGTAGGCGCTGACCTATTCAAATGTCAAGGGAAGGATTATCTGATAGTCACAGATTATTAGTCCCTGTATCCAGAGGTGTGAACACCACCACTGCAGATATTGAAATAACAGGTATGAAAGCCATATTCTCCAGACATGACATGGAAAGCGAGATCTTCACAGATAATGGATCCCAGTTTTGCAATTTAAAGTTCCGACAGTTTGCCAAAGAGTGGGACTTTGAACACACCATTCCCTCACTTTCCACAATCCAATGTTCTAGTGGAAAAATCAGTAGAGATAGTGTAAAGACTGATGAACAAGGCAAAAGACAGTGGAATGGACTTCTATCATAGCATGCTAGTATACCGCACAACACCACTCGAGTGTGGTCTGTCACCAGCACAACAAATTATGGCAATTAAGATCAAACCTACCCATTCAGGAGAACCTCCTAAAAACAAAAGAGGGGGAGAGAATGAGGAATTTCAAAGAACAATAGACAGAAAAGACAGAAAAGCAAGAGTATTACTTTGACAGAGGAACAAAAAACTGACCGGAACTCCACACAGATGACCAAGTAAGGCTAAAAGACAAAACAAACTTATGGACTCAGAAGGGAACTGTCCTTAGTGAAGTCCAACTAAGATCATACACCATTCAGTCAGATGAAGGTGCTGTCCTGCAAATAAATCGTTAAGATCTTCAAATGGGACCAGCCACAGTAGATGGAAAGATGTATACGGTTGAACAACCTGAATGCACATTTGAGAATACATTGTCTGAGGCAAAAACTCAGATTCAAGGACAATCAACCAGGAGATTGTCAAGACATGACATGTGAATCCTCCTAAGAGACTCATTGAGCAAATTTAAAGACTCCTGTTATAGAATGAAGTAGTGCTATCTTATTCGTTCTTCAAGTTTTAGTGTATGTAAATGTGAACACACAAAACAAGTTTTAAATAATAATGAAATAATGATAATAATGAAAATGTAAATTCTTGGTGTTAAAGTTAAAATTGCAGAGTTATACAAAGAAAACATGTTAGTTAAAAGCAAACTACTTTTGTTTCAAAAAGGGAGATGAAATGAGTGATCATGGTTACAAAGCAATTAGCAATGCTTTACTCAGACAGCTCCAAGAAAAGTGCAGAGAACAAAACAAAGGACTCTACATCACCTTTGTTGACCTCACCAAAGCCTTCGACACCGTGAGCAGGAAAGGGCTTTGGCAAATACTAGAGCGCATCGGATGTCCCCCAAAGTTCCTCAACATGATTATCCAACTGCACGAAAACCAACAAGGTCGGGTCAGATACAGCAATGAGCTCTCTGAACCCTTCTCCATTAACAATGGCGTGAAGCAAGGCTGTGTTCTGGCACCAACCCTCTTTTCAATCTTCTTCAGCATGATGCTGAACCAAGCCATGAAAGACCCCAACAATGAAGACGCTGTTTACATCCGGTACCGCACGGATGGCAGTCTCTTCAATCTGAGGCGCCTGCAAACTCACACCAAGACACAAGAGAAACTTGTCCGTGAACTACTCTTTGCAGACGATGCCGCTTTAGTTGCCCATTCAGAGCCAGCTCTTCAGCGCTTGACGTCCTGCTTTGCGGAAACTGCCAAAATGTTTGGCCTGGAAGTCAGCCTGAAGAAAACTGAGGTCCTCCATCAGCCAGCTCCCCACCATGATTACCAGCCCCCCCACATCTCCATCGAGCACACAAAACTCAAAACGGTCAACCAGTTTACCTATCTCGGCTGCACCATTTCATCAGATGCAAGGATCGACAATGAGATAGACAACAGACTCGCCAAGGCAAATAGCGCCTTTGGAAGACTACACAAAAGAGTCTGGAAAAACAACCAACTGAAAAACCTCACAAAGATAAGTGTATACAGAGCCGTTGTCATACCCACACTCCTGTTCGGCTCCGAATCATGGGTCCTCTACCGGCACCACCTACGGCTCCTAGAACGCTTCCACCAGCGTTGTCTCCGCTCCATCCTCAACATCCATTGGAGCGCTTACATCCCTAACGTCAAAGTACTCGAGATGGCAGAGGTCGACAGCTTCGAGTCCACGCTGCTGAAGATCCAGCTGCGCTGGATGGGTCACGTCTCCAGAATGGAGGACCATCGCCTTCCCAAGATCGTGTTATATGGCGAGCTCTCCACTGGCCACCGTGACAGAGGTGCACCAAAGAAAAGGTACAAGGACTGCCTAAAGAAATCTCTTGGTGCCTGCCACATTGACCACCGCCAGCGGGCTGATAACGCCTCAAACCGTGCATCTTGGCGCCTCACAGTTTGGCGGGCAGCAACCTCCTTTGAAGAAGACCGCAGAGCCCACCTCACTGACAAAAGGCAAAGGAGGAAAAACCCAACACCCAACCCCAACCAACCAATTTTCCCCTGCAACCGGTGCAATCGTGTCTGCCTGTCCCGCATCGGACTTGTCAGCCACAAACGAGCCTGCAGCTGACGTGGACTTTTTACCCCCTCCATAAATCTTCGTCCGCGAAGCCAAGCCAAAGAAGAATGTTTCATTAGACTTAGCTTCCAGCAGGGGGCTGACACACAGTATGTAAGAACTGTAATTGAGGCTTGCAGCCTCATGGTGCTGTTTACATCAACTTTATAAAGTATAGAACCTTTTCCTTCATCCATGTGTTCTCTAAGAACTCACACAAAGGAATACAAGATGAAACAGGAATGACACATCTTTGGTCTGAGCATGTCGGAATCTAAGATGCAATTTCAAATTCTCCTCTGAGTCGTACAGCATGGAAACAGCCATTTATCCATCTTGCTGATGCCGTCCTAAAGTCCCACCTGCTTTCAGATACCGCTTTTTCTTTGTTAACGTGACAACTGGTCAGTTTGCTCCACGGACAATCTTTCCTTTTTTTTCATTTGTACGGACTAGCCTGTCACGCTGGCAACACGTTATACAGAGAGGCTTGATCTGATCTTAATTGTCCCGGACCATCACATTACAGCTGCCCAACGTCATTCCACCCCACATTCACCAGGCACCCCGGGGCTCTTGATCCGATCGACCACTCACGGAGGGGCTCGTGATTCCCGCACTTTCTATACACTTCCCAGAGCATTTATTATGACATAATGTGACATTTTAAAATGAAGTGTGTAATGGATCTCCCATTTTCCCAATGCGCACGCGCCAACTGCACCCGCCTGAGCCTCAATGCGCACGCGCCAACTGCACCCGCCTGAGCCTCAATGCGCACGCGCCAACTGCACCCGCCTGAGCCTCAATGCGCACGCGCCAACTGCACCCGCCTGAGCCACAATGCGCACGCGCCAACTGCACCCGCCTGAGCCTCAATGCGCACGCGCTAACTGCACCCGCCTGAGCCTCAATGCGCACGCGCCAACTGCACCCGCCTGAGCCTCAATGCGCACGCGCTGTTTCCAGCTTCCCGGAGAGCCTCCCACTTTTGTTGTTTTGCGTTTGCCCGCGCAGAGGCGGCGGCGGCAGCAGCAGCAGCGGGTGTTTTCTTTCCTGAGGCCATTCAATTGTCATCTCGGGGCAACGGAAGTGGAAATGACGAATGTTGACGGCGCAGCGGCTTGTGCAAAAATGGAGGAGGACCAGAAGGAGAATCTACCGCAGGCGGAGGAGAGCGGCCAAGGCCCGGGTCAGGTGAGGCAAATGCCGTCGTGGCGGCACCAGTTGTGACGAGACATGATGGGGAAGGAGAGGCAGAGTTGGAAAATCACTCAGAGATCAGCCACCGCCCGCCCACTTCCCGCAGTTGACCCAGGCTGTGTAGATTGGCCTGCCCTGCTCCCGCCTTGTCTCCCCCTCCCACTGTTCTTGACCCCGTCTCTTCACCTCCACATCCCTACTCCCGTATAGGGGTGGCTGCCCGTGACTTCGTTTTCCATTTGCACAGATTATTTGTGTTTTCATGCTTCCTGGGCACTCCTTGCCTCCCCACTTTTTATCCTTTTTTTTAGCAGTCTGTCCGTGGACTTGAACCTAGACTTTGAAGGGGAGCATTATGGACGAAGCCTTTTTTTTCGAAGTTGTGATTGGATCATCTAGACAAAAAAACCTAAAACTGAAAGGGGGTGTCAAAATAACATGTTTGGGACTGGCAGCTGAATAAACGAATAATTCAATTGTGCATCTGTTTAGCATATTGAAAATTTGAAATATAATTTTCTTCCTTAATATCTGCCACCACACTTTCAAGTTTATTGCCATGCTATATCTGGAACAGTGAGAAGGGCTATTTTATGAGCATTTTTTGCATGTCAACTCTTACATTCATACTCCTGGATAATGTAAAAGTGTAGTAAAAACAGTATGTTGTCATTTATCAGGTTCATTTAGGAGCCTGATGGCTGTTAGGAATGTTATCTTTCAGCCTCAGGTTGTGCAGTTTCATAGACTTGAATCTGCTCTCCAATTTTTTTTGGGGGGGGTAGTGAGAGGAGTCTGTCTGTGGAGTAGGTCTCCTAAGAAGTGGGAGGGGAGAAAGGTTTGTGTGTTCTGAGTTGCATTCACCTTCTACAGCTTATGATCTTTGGCGGAGTAGCTGCCATACATGGAGTGATCTATCCTTCTCGGATGGTGCATTTGTAGAAATTAATAAAGACTATGGGGAGACATGAAAACTTCCTAACCTTTCTGGTCTGCTTTCTTGACCTATACGTTGATGCACTCGGTCCAAATGAGGACGCTGGAAATGTCTACTCTCAAGAACTTGAAGGTATCTACTGTCTCCATTTCAGCACCATTGATGTACACAGGGAGTGAGCTCTTTTTTCTATCCCTCCCCCACCCCCCCACCAAGTCTAAGATCAATGCCTATTTTCGATTGATATTGAGTGAAATTATGTTGGCCACTAGACTCTTCCTGCAGTTCATTTTTTTTATTCTATTTTGTCTGGCTGTTTTGGGGTCAGTGAATTTAAAGATGGAGTTGCAGTGGTGTTTGGCTATGCAATTATGGGGTAGAGTTGAGTTGGTATAGTAGAGAGCTAAGTATACATTCTTGATAAAGGCTTCTCTCCATAACAGTAATTTGTTTTATTTTATCCAGCTCATTATCATTATACAAGTACTCTATGTGATTGCTTTTGATGTCCAATTGCTTTTAGCTAAAGCAGCGTTGCAGACTTGATGGACAAGAACATCCAACAAAAGTTACTCCTACTGCCTATAGAAAAGATTTCAGTGACCCAGTCTATAAAGAAATTGCTGTCACAAATGGTCAGATCAACAGAATGACTCGTGATGAACTCCGCACAAAACTAGCAGAACTCCATTTAGAAACCAGGTGGGTATTGTTCTGCCCATTAACTATTGTAAGAAAGCACACCAACAACTGAAGCCACTGCAGAAGCATTTGAATTTTATTGATGTTGTTGATTGTTATTATGTTAATAAGTACTCTTTGCCGACGATGCCGCTTTAGTTGCCCATTCAGAGCCAGCTCTTCAGCGCTTGACGTCCTGCTTTGCGGAAACTGCCAAAATGTTTGGCCTGGAAGTCAGCCTGAAGAAAACTGAGGTCCTCCATCAGCCAGCTCCCCACCATGACTACCAGCCCCCCCACATCTCCATCGGGCACACAAAACTCAAAACGGTCAACCAGTTTACCTATCTCGGCTGCACCATTTCATCAGATGCAAGGATCGACAATGAGATAGATAACAGACTCGCCAAGGCAAATAGCGCCTTTGGAAGACTACACAAAAGAGTCTGGAAAAACAACCAACTGAAAAACCTCACAAAGATAAGCGTATACAGAGCCGTTGTCATACCCACACTCCTGTTCGGCTCCGAATCATGGGTCCTCTACCGGCACCACCTACGGCTCCTAGAACGCTTCCACCAGTGTTGTCTCCGCTCCATCCTCAACATCCATTGGAGCGCTTACATCCCTAACGTCGAAGTACTCGAGATGGCAGAGGTCGACAGCATCGAGTCCACGCTACTGAAGATCCAGCTGCGCTGGATGGGTCACGTCTCCAGAATGGAGGACCATCGCCTTCCCAAGATCGTGTTATATGGCGAGCTCTCCACTGGCCACCGTGACAGAGGTGCACCAAAGAAAAGGTACAAGGACTGCCTAAAGAAATCTCTTGGTGCCTGCCACATTGACCACCGCCAGTGGGCTGATAACGCCTCAAACCGTGCATCTTGGCGCTTCACAGTTTGGCGGGCAGCAACCTCCTTTGAAGAAGACCGCAGAGCCCACCTCACTGACAAAAGGCAAAGGAGGAAAAACCCAACACCCAACCCCAACCAACCAATTTTCCCCTGCAACCGCTGCAATCGTGTCTGCCTGTCCCGCATCGGACTTGTCAGCCACAAACGAGCCTGCAGCTGACGTGATCTTTTTACCCCCTCCATAAATCTTCGTCCGTGAAGCCAAGCCAAAGAAAAAGAAAAAAAAAACATTGTGGTTATACTTTATTAATCTAGTGGAATGTTGAGTGTGGAATTAGTAGAGAAAGATGAGCAGATGACATTGACAGTAGAAATCTGAAATCCAAATTTAGTAACAGTTTATTAACTGGTAAACTAGCTGCTATATATAAAAAAAAAGTTTTCAATCCGTTTAAAGCATCTAGGACTGAATATAATTTTGAGATAACAGATTTTATATTTTGAAAATTGGAATTTTGTCAAATAAATTTATCCATATGGTTTGTTCTTATTTGTCACAGAAGTTCAGATGGGGTTGTGTGAATTGTTCAATATTCCTTCTATCTAACTGCATGATAATTTTCTATATCGGTTTTGGATGAATTTTTGTACTGCAAAAATGATCTCAACTGTCTGGGGAAAATATTTTCCTTATCAAAAGGCCCTTTCAAACTGCTGTATAAAATAGGGTTAACTGGGCAATTTGCCCAGTTAGTGCCCCAGTCATGCGGCAGTTAGAAAGGGTCCGACCCACTCAACCTTGTCAGAAACCAACCAGATCCCTGACCTACCTCATAGTTAAACTTAACTAGGTCGCATCCACAGGTGATGTGAACAGGAAAATGGCTGACCCACTTCTTCTGGTGATGTCAGCACTTGCATGCTTGCATCACCAGGCAACCAGCATCTGAACATCTGGCAGTACTTCCGGTGAGTACGTGACATGTCTTTGTGGGGGTGGGATCCCCTTAAATTGCCAGGTTAGTGTTCTAATGAGTAGATCCCCCTGCAATTTGAAAGGTGCCTCTAGCACCTTTGCCCTAGTAATCGTACCTGGATCCCAGGAGGGTGACCCAGGTGCTGCAATTTGAAAGGTGCTTATGAGACCTGAATGGAAAATGCATTTTCACATGCATTTCATCATTTTTTTCCCCGTTATATTTTATCTGCATCTCGCATTTATTCTGTGTGCGACTTACTGCTTCTACAATTTGTGCTTGAATTACACTTTCTTGGAGAGATTCTTACATTTTTGCTGTGTCTTATTATTGTCTTTGCCTTGCTGTATAACCGACTTTAGGGGAGTGAAGGATGTGCTAAGGAAACGATTAAAAAACTACTGCAAGAAGCAGAAACTGACTCCGAACTTGTCAATGAAGCCAGAGTGTTCAGATATGTACTACGATTACATCTGCGTTATTGATTTTGAAGCAACATGTGAAGAGAACAATCCGCCAGAATATTTGCATGAAATTATTGAGTTTCCTATTGCTCTCGTGAATACTCGCACGCTAGAAATTGTGAGTAATTGTGTTTTATACATCTGGATAAATTTAAAATGTTCTTACTTTATCATGCATTCAAGTCCAGAATCAAGAAAAGCCATTTAGGATGAATTAGAATTGATAATCAGAAGCCAACTCAAAGATTTAGCTCTCATGGTACATTTAACAGGAAGAAAAATAGATGAGAATAAATTCCAAAGTTTAAGGTTTGGCAGGCAAAGGCAAGTCAATTATTTGTATAACATTTAAATCTAAGAATGTTTGGAGGTCAGAATTAAAACAGCACAGAAATCTGAGGATTGTAAGGATGGGGCTTTGAGGGTAGGGATGGTCTTGACCATGGAGACAACAAGCAGAAGAGTGAAAAAGTCTTGGTATGTAAAGGCCACTGCATTTGAATTCTATCTGATATATTTACATAACGTGCAGCAAATATAAATATGTTTTCAGCACCAGAGACCTGGTTTTGATCCTGAACTTTGTGGCATGTGACCACGTGAGCTTCTTCCCGTAAACCAAACCCCTCCAGGTTGACAAATTAATTGGCCACCAAAAAATATCCCTTGTGTATTCATGTTGTAAAATTTGGGAGGAATTGATGAGAATGTTGGGTGAGTAAATTGGGATTAGGGTAAATGGGCAGAAGATGGTCAGCATGGACTTGATGAGCTTCAGGAGCCTGTTTTTATCCTGTAGACTCATCTGTGACCCTGGAATCAATTAAGGTGCAAATGAGAGAAGAAAAGAGACTGGTCAAGATTGTGTTTGAATAGTGATTGAAGGAGGGAAAAAAACGAACTGCAGAGGCTGGAAATTAAATAAAAACTAAAAATGCTGCAAATATTCAGCAAGTCAAGCAACATCTATGAAAGAAAGTCATTCAGGCCAATGGCCTTTCATCAGAACTGTTCTGAGAGGTCACCATGTCTGAAACATTCATTGTTTTTAGTGAGCAGAGCATAATTTGCAATTTTATACATTCAGATAGGTGTTAGATACCAGCTTGGAAATGCACCGTTCTGGAGAATTCAGTGCTACAGTAGGATGTCTGGTCCCATACACTCTGCTTCAGTATTAACAACCATTTAATGATATATGGAGTGAATTGAACTGACTGGAAATTAGCTTCAATAATGGTGGGGAGTTTGGCTAACAGAATTGCCCTTCAAGATTTAAGATTCCTTTACTCTCATGCAATATAAACAGTTCAATATTACATGGAATTTGCTTTTTTCCTGCCGTAAGGCAGACCGATTCACCATCGGCAAAAACTGCCTGAAGTGCCTCTTACAATCCGAGAAAGACTAGCACAAACAAGAGAATCCCCTCAGAGTCACCAAGTATCTGTGGATTCACCTCCAGCACCGCCCACAGCCATACAAAACCTCGTCCAAATCATCAGCAAAACAATCAGGAAGCCTTCAGTGCCCTTGGTACCTGCTTCCACCCCTGTCCCAATTCCTGGCAATGGTATTCCTTCAGCCATTCTCCAGTGGCCTGCCACCTGGTGTGAATCCCTCGCCCATAGTCCCCAGCAGCCCGCAGCCTGCATGGGTTCCTTGCCTCAAGTCTCCAACAGTCTGCCGTCTGTGTGTTCCACAGCCTTAGAGCCCCTTATTGGTTTGCTGCCATGGTCACTGTCCCATGTGTTGTCTCCGTTGTTTCTCCTCCTCCTCAAACGGGATGGGTTCTTGTTTTCTGGTGCCCTGAACTAATCCTCTGCTTCCTCGGAGTCTGCAACCCCTGTGGCTACTGGGATTTTTAAATGAACCCACTGTCAGCTCCAGTAACAGGCTGCTTAAAGCCTGTACAGTGCTGACAGCAGTTGAACTGGGTGGTTGGACCCCATGGGAGTGCTCTGTCACTGCTCCTTAATCTCTGCAGTTCCGCACCAGCGGCAATCATAATTACAAATGATGCAACTGTACTAGACCTAAACCCAGATGGATAATTCCAGGTTCTACAAGCAGAACTGTAATTCTTGTATATTGTCAGGCAAAGTAATACTAAATCTATTGGAAGATATTGCAATCTTGCTTAAATTTTATATTGCATAGAGGCTTCCAGTGCAAAACATTTCTATATTCTGTGCATGTTTAATACCATATAACCTTGAGTAAAAAGCAGCAGCTTTTCTATGAAGTTTCCATAGTTAGTCACATCTTGTAGATTAAATAATTGTTAATGTTTTGAAATGCTACTGAGTTAATGCCACCTTGAAAGTTACAGCTAGGCTTTTACTTTGGAGAGTGTTCTTTCTGATTTTTGCATCAGTTCTGATGAAACATGGAACATTACAGTACAGTGCTGGCCCACAAGATGGTGGCAATCTACATAAACCTATTCTTCAACAATCTAATATTTTCTTCTCGTACCCATAACCCGCCCCCCCCCCCCCCTTTACTCCTGCCCATTGCTATTTACCCATGTTCCTATCTAAGAGTCTTTTATATTTCCCTATTGTACCAGTCTCCACCACCACCCTGGGCAATGCATTCCAAGTACCCATCACTCTGTGTGGGGGTGGGGGTTAGGTGGAGAAAAACTTCTACACGCCTTAAACAAATGTCCTTTGGTGTTTGGTGCTGTCACCCCAGGAAAAAGGTGCTGGATGTCCACCCGATATATGCCTCTCATTATCATGTATACCTCTATTAAAGACACCTCTCATCCCTTGCCGCTCCAGATAAAATCCCTAGCTCGGCTTCAGGTGACCTGTTCTTCAAACCAGTCAATATCCTGGTAACTCTCCTTTACACTTCCTCTAAAACCTTTTCATCCTTCTTGTAAGGAGACAACTAGAACTGAAA
Source organism: Narcine bancroftii (assembly GCF_036971445.1). NCBI lineage: Eukaryota > Metazoa > Chordata > Chondrichthyes > Torpediniformes > Narcinidae > Narcine > Narcine bancroftii. The sequence goes on from NC_091469.1 coordinate 45,655,358, forward strand.
AAATACTCCAAGTTTTGTTTAACCAGAGTTGTATAGAGCTGCAACATTGCCTCACAGTCTTGAACTCAATCCACTGACTAATGAATGGCATCATCACATGTGCTGCCTTGACCACCCTATTAACCTGTGCAGCAATTCTGAGGGATCTTTGGACTTGGACCCCAAGACTCCTTTGCACACTGGAAAGAACCCTGCTATTAATCTATTCTGCCTTTGTTTCACTTTCCAAGTGCATCACTTCACACTAACTGGATTGAACTCCATCTGCCATTTTTCTGCCCAACTCTGTATCCTGTCTATATCCTGACCATAACCTATAAGAACCTTCTACTTTATCCATAACACCTCCAACCTTCTTGACACTCATTGCATTATTCTCTGTCATTAATCTTATCACTCTTTTTGGGCCTTTTGTTATGTGTAAATAAGCTCCTGTATTTTTTACATTACTGCAAAAAGGACTTTGGTAAATCCTGAGAACATGAAAGGTGCCATGTGATTCTCCAACAGACTATTGAAAGAAAACTTTTCTGATCCCACAGTACCTTTTCTCACTGCTACCATCAGGAAGGAGGTATAGGAGCCTGAACACTCACATCCAATGTTACAAAAACAGCTTCTTTACCTCTGCCGTCAGATTTCTGAACAGACAATGAACCGATAGACACAACACATTTTTCTTTTTTGCACTATTTAATAAATTTTGTATTTTTAGAACAGTTTACAGCAATTTTACACAATGTTATGCACAATACTGCTACCATAAAACAACACATTTCTTGACACTAAGTCTGACTCTGAAGTGCTAACAAAAACTGTTATTTTCAAGGAGGACACATTCCAGGCATATGTCAAACCAGAACTGAAGCCCACCCTCACAGAGTTTTGTACCAAACTCACAGGCATCACTCAGGTAATTTTATCAAATAAATTATTTTAATTTGCTCTAATATGATTTGAAATGGTTATTTTTTTTAAATATTAAAATCTTGGCTAATGCAGACATGCAATGGTCAGGTGAAAGTAGCCAAATGAGATTTTAACTTGTGATTTCTACTGTAGGCAAAAAAAAATCCCTTTAATTTGGTGAACCATAGAAAATCAAAACATTTATTGGAGCACAAAGTTTGTATAAGAATTTGAATCTAAGACTGATGCTTCACTAAATGCTTGTGACATTTTTTAATGTTGTGCAAAGTATGTTGCACAGTGATAAATTCAGAAAATTAGACTTTATTTGTATTTGCAAACAAAATTTGAATCTTGTCATTCATCCATCGTCATCAATGAAGACCTCGACACCATGTCACTTCAAAATTGGATGAGGTGTGTCCAAAGATGATTGGTCAAGCTAGTTTGGAAATGGAATGTCCTGGCACATGTTGAGCAGAGGTGTAAACACTACTGTTGTTGCGCTGATGGCTCTGGACTTGCACAGCTCACACTTGTGTTGTGCTTCAGCAGTGTGCCTTGCTTCATAAGCTTGACAGCCCGTGTGAATAAGGCCGCGCCAGGTAGGACGGTTTTGTGCCAGCGTTTCCCAGATAGTCATGACTATGTCAAGCGACTTCAAAGAGGCCTTTAGTGTGTCTTTGTATGGTTTTTTCTGCTCTTCATGCAAGCTTCGCCAGTAGAGAGTTCCCCAAAAAAGAGCTGCTTGGGTATGTGCTTGTCTGACATATGGAAGACATGACCTGCCCACCAGGTCTGTGTTCTCATCAGCAGTCTGTGGACTGATGGTAGACTTGCTCTAGAGAGAACTTCAGTGTCTGATACTTTGCCATCTGATGTCTAATATTCTGCGAAGACAAGTCATGTGAAAATAGTTGTTGTTTTGCATGCCTTCCGTACATAGATCAGGTTTCACAGACATATAGGAGGGTAGTGAGTACCACAGCTCTGTGGACCTTCAGTTTTGTTGCTGGACTGATTCCTTGAGGTTCCCATACAGTGAAATGCAGCCTTCAGAAAGGAGAACTTGCCTTTGATATTCTGCAGTTAACTTTTGTATCAATAATCAATGCTCAGGAGAGGGTGCTGCCAAGGTAAGTGAAATGGTCCACTGCCTGTAGTTTTTACCCTTTGATTGTGAGTTTGGGTTCTGTGTATGAAGCATGAGGAGCAGGCTGGTATATGACTTCAATCTTTTTAATGTTGATGGTGAGTCTAAACTTGACACAAGCCGTGTCTGGCTCTGAACAAGTATACAGGGCATAGTCATTGGCAAAGAGGACGTCTCTCAGAACAGTCTCTTTCACTTTGGAGTCTCCTCAGGTTGAAGACCTTTCCATCCCATCTGTACTTGAGGCTAATTCCAGCATTGCTATCTTGGAAGGCATCATTCAGTATGGCAGTAAACGACATGCTGAACCGTGTTGGTGCAAGCACACAGCCCTGCTTGAGACCATTCCTCTGGCCATAATGCCATCATGGAACTGGCTTACCATCTGAATGAATTTGGTGGGGCATCCGAACTTTGACGTGATCTTCCACAGGCCTAGTCAGCTGACAGTGTCAAAGGCTTTTGTGAGGTGTAGCATTTGTGCTCCTGACACTTCTGAAGTTGGCGCATGGCAAAAGTCATGTCTGTGGTCCCACGACCTTTCCGGAAACCACACTGACTCTGGCAGCAGGCCCAGCTCCAGATGAGTGACCAGACGATTTAGCAGGACTCTTTCAAGGGTTTTTCCTGCGATGGAAAGCAGCGAGATATGCGGTTATTGTCGCATACTTGTCAACTGCTCTTCCTCTTGTGGAGGTGTACAATTCCTGAGGAATGGATGTTTGCATCCAAAAAGACTGGAACAACTCGGTGAGCACAGGACCACTGGCTTTGTAGAACTCTGCAGGTATGGCATCTGCCCCTGAGGGTTTGCCACTGAACAGCTGACTGACAGCTTTTGTGACTTCAACAGCTCCATGGATGACCATCTGGTAGTAGCTGATGTTCACCTGGAGAATCCTGTCTATCGGCTCATTGTTGATGGATGATGGTCGGTTGAGAACGGCTTCAAAGTGTTCAGCCCATCTCTGCAGGATCTGATCCTTCTCTGTAATGAGAGTTGTACCATCTGTACTTTATGAGGGGTGGGGGTGGGGGAAGAGTTACTGAGGTCCATAGAGAGTATGGAGGGCTTCATAGAACTGTTTCAAGATGTTTCTGTCAGTGTATCTCTGTATTTCATCTGCCTTGGTGCTCAACCAGGCATCTTGCATTTTACACTGTTTATTCTGGAACATCCTGTGAGCACTGGTGAAGAGTTTTAATGTAAGTATAAGCTTTCCCCTATCATGCATCCTGAGCCTTATTTATAACAGAAATGATCTTAGCAAACAGGTATGATTGTTCATCTCCCCTAGTCTCAGCAGTGGGCATTATTTTTTTCAAAATGCTCTGTTAATCAAACAATAAAAATAATTATGAATTTGGTTCAGTTACCATTGAGCTTTTCCTTCATCACATCACCTCCACCCTTACTTAAAAACTGCATGACTTCTGAGATGGAGCAGTACAAAAGAAAGAAGATTAATATATTGTAAACCTTGTAAATTTCCTGCAATTGTTTGTTACCTTAAATGCCAATAACCTTTATGGCCATGTTGTTGAAAACTGCATCTTCTGACTTTAACAAAGCTGTGGAAGATTTACTAATATTAACTAAATATGTCAGAGGAGTAAAGCAAACAGTTTGAGTCGTGAAGGCTAAAGTGACGTGATTTAGGAGGATGTTGCCTTTTAAATTCTTTGGTGTATTGTTTATTCTAGGATATGGTGGACAAGGCCGGGAGTTTCCCAGATGTCCTTCAACGAGTAGTTGATTGGATGAGGGAAAGAGAACTAGGAACCGAGTGCAGATATGCAGTATTAACTGATGGGTACGTGGTTTAAATTAAAACTGCATTTGTTCTTTATAGAAGAAAGCTAGATTTGATTGAATGCACAATTTTTTTTAACTACCATATTCATGACTTAGAAATTATGCTTTAACAGGCCAAGTGGATCAATGATGCACATTTTTCTGAACTTGGCACACATTTATCTTCTAACATGATACCTTTAATAATTTTCATCAGTATCTGAAAGCGGAAGTTAACACTGAATATGGGTCCACCTCCAAATTTCTCCCAACAATCAAAATTCTTCGAGGCTTCCATCCAGAGCTGTGGCCGTGACTTGTCTGTCTTTGAAAGCTTGTTAAGTGTATAATTTAGTTTTGGAAGTTATTTTCATTTTTAAGCCTTTTCCTCTGTCTCTGAGTTTGAATATTATACTATAGTTTGAACATTATACTATTTGTCTGTGTGTGGTTTTGCGTAATGTACTATGGATATTTTTTTTCCAACTCAGGTCGTGGGACATGAGTAAATTCCTGAATGTTCAGTGCCACCTAAGCAGTATTGAATATCCACGGTTTGCAAAGAAATGGATTAACATACGAAAAAGTTATGGCAATTTTTACAAGGTTTGTGTGTTTTAGCTGGCAATCACTGCAAAAGCAATTCTGTCTAGATTTTCATTGTATTATATAATTGAATATGCCCAGAATGTAACCAACAACTTAAGTTTCATGAGTCCAGACCGTTCAATTCCAATTCTACCCTTTTGTTTGCTGATTTATCCATTTGGAAGTGTGGAAAAGGCTCTTTTGTTGCAACTGATTTATTTAAAAAAAAAAAATCCCTTATTAAAACAGGAATTTAGCTATAGGTATCATGGTGATGCTGCCAATATTAAATGTATTGGGCTCTGAACTGAATTTTTGGACTTAACTAATCCATTGTCCCTAATTGAAAGCATTGATTGAGTTAGATGTTAGAAATAAGAGAGTGCACTGATATTTGCACTCTGATAAGGCAGTTTTATCATTGTTGAGCACCAGAAGCAAATAGAAATCAGTCATGTTGTACATTGGAAGGGAATTATCCAGCGTTCACTTACAGTAGAAGTTTATGCAAAATATTAGGAACATTGAAATTGAATATTTTAATTAACTGCATGAATCGGATATCTCGTTTTGCACACATCAATATGTAATTGCTGGTCTATGTTTTTGCTACAGCTTTTGAAGCAGAGACAGTTTTCAAGTTCCAGGATGTTCAAACTCCAGTGATCCAATATATAGGCATTAATGTTATATTTCAATCTGCCAAGTCAAGGCCATATGGGTGCCCCAGATAGCCCAGTATGGACATACCATTTACATATTACTGATGAGAGAGGGGGGCTGCTTAAAGGTAACATGGAAGAATATCCAGGGCCTTGGTAGCATTTAAAAGGTGGAAAGACATCTGAGGGGTACTTAGGGGATTGGAAGTGTATGAGGAATTGGTGTCGACTAGTGGAGGAGAGGTTACTTTGAGCTTTGTATGTATGAATGTGAGAGATGGAGGACATCTTGCTGTTCTTGAGTCCACATTCAGCTAGATGGGATTTTTTTTATGCAGGTTTTTTGAATATATTCTATCTTATGGGCATTTGTATATTCTTCACCAACATGATGGTGGATTTCTACTACTGCTCGAGCTTTGGGCTGTTTACTGTATAAAGAACACATTTTCGGCCCTATAAATCCCACTATGTGAATGTATGCTAACCAATGGAGGGGAGGGGTAGAAGGAAAATGGCACAAAACATGTTGGATCTGGTTTTAGCTCCGTATTGCAAGTACTTTTGAAGATTGCCGCATTTCAAGAATGTTGCTGGTGGATAGATTTCTTCAAAACTGTTTGGCATTTCCAGATCTGTACAAAAAAACGATTGGATCCTGACAGGTGACAGAATATAGGTGTAAATCTGAGGCGATTCAAGCCTATAATTCAGTGCAAACAGAATAGTGTATATTGATGAACAATAGATCTCTTGGAATAAATCAACTGAATGTTTATAGCCAGCGATGTAATATTTGTTTTGAAGTTACAATTGTAGCAGTAAATTATTTTCATTTTTGCAATTAGTGGCTCTTGAGGTGCTTCCAGTTCCCAAAAATAAAGGATTGTCTTCAAGCATTAGTACTCCATGCTGTTTTATAGCATAGCAGCAGAGCTAAAGTCAGCATTGTAAACTGAATTGAGGTATTGTGTAGTTAGTCAGTGTAATGCATGGGCTGAGGCTGGAAGTGTGCAGTGATGTTCAAGCTACTTCTATCAGTCAGTCAAGTCACTGTTGCTTTATCAATCTCTTTCAAAAAAATTCCTGTTAACCCAATGTTTTTTTGTCATTCCTTGGCCACGATCATTGCTGGCAATTCTAGGGCATTTATGATGCTAGGGTGAGATAGGGCAGCGACATATCAGCTTCATACGGGACTGGAATCATGGTCCAAAGTCAAGGTCACAAACTTCCTTCCCAAAATTCTGTACATGCAGTAGGATTTTAACAACTACATGGATGCTTGTACATTTTTAAAAGCAGAATTTAAATTCTTTGTCAGCCATCTTGAAATTTTAATATTTGATTCATTAGTATAGCCTCTGAGTCCTGTATTATGGTGTGTCCCCTATTTCTAACAAGGTGCAATTTATTCAAGATTAGTGCTGTGATATGTCAGAAATGCTCTTTTGTAGTGTCATAGGAAATGTCAAATTCAGCAGCCATTTCTGTATTCACAATGAGTTTTATGGAAGCATCAGTTCAAACTTTCAGCAATTAAATGATTATTGTGCAAAAATATGGCTGCTTTGTAGTGCACGGTAAGTTTGTTTCTATTATGTTCACAGTTCTTTGTGTTTACATGTGTATGTTGTGTACAGTTTTTGCACTACCAATGTGGTCATTCTGCCTCATCTATAGGAAAAAGAATCTCGGGGTTGTATGTGATTTAATGTAGGTACTCTGACAAAAAATAGAATCTGCTTGAGTATTAAATGCTCCAATATTGCTTTATGCAGACTTGATCTGATTGATGATACATAACTCATTCTTTCAAGTTCCATTTCTCAACAATTTAATCTAATTTTTAAAAAGCATCTTGTGCTTATCTGCATAATTATCACTCTGCACTGACCATTTTTTGAAATGTTTAAAAATTTTCATACATGTAGTCATAGCCAAATGCAGAATAAACTAGTCAAATATTTGTATCAAATTTATTATACATGATATAAACCCCAACCCCCCCTCCCCTAAACAAACCCCAAGAAAAGAAAAAGATTTTTTTAAAAAAAGCATAGAAAAGGATAAAGTAAGGAAAAATAAGAAGAGAAACCTGATTGCCAGAGGACACCCCCTACCACATGGCTCTGATTATTTGTATCTTTTAATACTTCCAAAAAGATTAATGAGGTTTGAAGCTTAGAGAAAACATCTATAAATTGATTCTCTCAATTTGTAAATACAGGCATCAAATTTTCAAAAATATATCTTATTTCTCAGATTATAAGTAATCTCAAGAGGAATGCAGCTATGCATTTCTGCGTACCATCGCTCCATATAACTGCTATATATTTCTTTGCTACTGCCAAGGCAATCTTTACAAATTCTTTTTGATCTATAGATAATTTTGATTTTGGTCTTATCCCTTCAATATTTCCTAGTAAAAATAGCATTGGGTTTTGTGGGAATTTAATTCCTGTAACCTGTTCTTTAAAAAAAAAATTTGCCGAATTTAACCAAAAAGGTCTCACTTTAGGACAGGACCAAGTAGAATGTTTTTTAAAAAGTACCGATCATTGTTGATATTTAAATCTGTCTCTCATCACTATCTGGACCTATGTATCTCCTGTTTGGAAGTCCCCTTCTGCAATAAAGTGTATATAGTTGAAATTTTTTTGTCTATTATGTATCAGCATTTTCACATCACATTTCAGTGATAACATTGTTGGGCACAATGTATCTCTCAAGCCCTTAATTGATAATAACAAAAAAAAGTATATTATTTTGTATCCCATGTTTATTTTTTAATTGTTCAAATGACATTAAATTTCTTCCTTGTAACAATCTTCTATATACCCAATTAATTTCTGAGACCAAATGTTTAAAAATTGATTATCCATTGAAAATGGAATAAGTCAATTCTGTATCAAAGCCATTTTAGGCAGAACATTAAATGTTTCAACAAAGGTGCTTTCCTCTCCCCAGATATTAATTTCTATTCATATACAAAGTCATCCGATATTCTCTCTCCTATTTTATAGTTTTCTATTTTAATCTATGCTGGCTTCGCTCCCTCATCAAAAAATGAAGCAAGAAACCTCATTTGAGCTGCCTTATTGTAATTTTTAAAATTTGGTAACAGTAAACCTCCTAACTCAAACTTCCATGTCAATTTATCTAAAGAAACTCAACATCTTACCCTTCGAAAGAAAATTTCTTATTTAATTTTTGAAAAAAATTTTTGTGGTATCACTATTGGTAATGTTTGAAATAATACAATTAACCCTACCCAATAATGTTATTGGCAGTACCTTCCACTTGCTCAAATCTTCTCCAATTTTCTTAAATAAAGGTAAATAATTCAATTTACATGCATTATCTAATTTATTATCTAACCATATCCCTAAATATTTTATTCCATTCGTCATCCATTTAAATTGGGTATCTTGTTGACCTGGAGAGTAATCCCCTATAGTAAGAGGCATAATTTTACTTTTGTCCCAATTTATTTTATAGCCCAATACTTTTCCATATTCCTCTAGTCTTGAGTATGTTATGAACCTATTGTTCTGTCAAGTAGATCAAAACATTGTCAGCAAATAAATTAATTTTATATTCCTCTTGATTAACTTTAAATACTTTAATATCAAGATCAGAGAATTCTGAAAATGGTTCTATTGCTAAAATGGAGCAGTGATAATGGACAAACTTGTCCATTTAAAAAATTTTTAAAAATTTTTCACACTGAACTATATCAATCAAAATACATACAAACATTTCCCTCTTAAATATACCCAGTGGCATTTTGTCCCCCTTTTCCCCCCTACCTTCCTTTCCCCCCTCCAAACCCATTAAAAGTTCAACATTTACAATGCAATAAAACTATTAAACAATGTCATCACATAATGAAAATAAACAAGAAAATTGTGTCATCTACTTTTACACACTGGATCAAGTCATTTTGTCTTATCATTTTAAGGGGTGGAGGTCCGAGGCAAGCCCTCTGTGTTACGTTCCATGTACAGCTCCAAATTTGTTCAAATAATGTGATTTTATTTTTTAAATTATGTTATTTTTTTCCAATGGAATACATTTATTCATTTCTATGTACCATATGGCATATGGAAATCTCTTCTGATTTCCAAGTTGACATTATACTTTTTTTTGCTACAGCTAAGGCCATCATAATAAATCATTTTTGTGCTTCATCCAGTTTGAGGCCTAATTCTTTACTTTTTGTATTACTAAGAAAGATCTCTGGATTTTTTTGGTATGTTCCTTTTTGTGATTTTATTTAATACCTGATTTAGATCTTCCCAAAACTTTTTCACTTTCTCACATGCCCAAATTGCATGTACTGTTGTTCCCATTTCCTTCTTACAGCAAAAACATCTATCTGATAATGTTGGATCCCATTTTTTTTAACTTTTGGGGCGTGATATATAACCTGTGTAACCAATTATATTGTATCATGCATAACCTTGTGTTTGTTATATTCTTCATAGTTTCAGAGCATAAATTTTCCTATATTTCATTTTTTATCTTTGTTTAAATCTTTTTCCCACTTTTGTTTGGGTTTATAGCTTATTTCATCTTTTTCCTTCTCTTGCAGCTTGATGTACATGTTTGTTATAAATCTTTTTATTATCATTGTTTCTGTAATCACATATTCATAGCTGCTTCCTTCTGGTAATCTCAGTCTGTTTCCCAATTTATCCTTTAAGTAGGTGTATAATTGATGGTATGCAAACATTGTACCATGAGTTATTCCATATTTGTACTTCATTTGTTCAAATGTTAATAAATTATTTCCCAAAAACAATTTTCTATTCTTTTAATTCCTTTTATCTCCCATTCTCTAAAGGAAAGGTTATCTATTGTAAAAGGGATTCAATGATTTTGCGTCAATAATAATTTTGGTAGTTGGTCATTTGTTTTTTTCCTTTCTTAGTGAATCTTCTTCCATATATTGAGTAAATGATGCAGTACTGGTGAGCTTTTGTATTGCACCAGTTTTTCATCCCACTTATAAAGTATATATTCTGGTACCTTCTCCCCTATTTTATCTAGCTCTCTCTTAGTCCAGTCTGGTTTTTCCCTTGTCTGGTAAAAATCTGATAAATACCTTAATTGTGCTGCTCTATAATAATTTAAAAAGTTTGGATTAATGCTTTAATCCAATTAATATATTTTTTCTGGTAGGTTGAACCTCTGTAATATTTCGAATAAATTATTCCATTCTACCCTGTCAAAGGCTTTTTCTTCGTCTAAAGCAACAGTCACTGTTGACTTCTTATTTCCTTGAAGTGCATGAATTAAATTAATAAATTTACAGACATTATCCACTGTTCATCTTTTCTTAATAAATCCAGTTTGATCTTGTTTTACTATTTTTGGTACTCATTCGGCCAATCTGTTTGCTAATAATTTCGCTATTATCTTATAATCTGAATTAAATAGAGATATTGGTCTATATGATGCTGGTGTTAGTGGATCCTTCCCCGGCTTTGGTATTACTGTAATTATTGCTGTCTTACATGAATCTGGCAAATTTTGTGTTTCTTCTGTCTGGTTCATTACTTCCAGGAGAGGAGGAATTAATAAGTCTTTAAATGTTTTATAGAATTCTATTGGGAATCCATCCTCTCCAGGCATTTTATTGTTCGGCAGCATTTTAATATATCCTGTACTTCCTCTATTTCAAATGGTTTGATCAGTTTGTTTTGTTCCTCTTCTTGCAATTTAGGCAGTTGAATTATAGCTAAAAACTTTTCTGTCTTCTTTCCCCTCGTTCTCAGTTTGGTATAATTGTTCACAAAATTCCTTAAAGTTCTCATTAATCTCCATCGGATTATATGTAATTTGTTTGTCCTTTTTCCTTGATGCCAATACAGTTCTTTTAGCTTGTTCTGTTTTAAGTTGCCAGGCTAATATTTTGTGTTTTTTTTCTCCTAGCTCATAATACTTTTGCTCTATTTTCATTATGTTCTTCTCCACCTTATAGATTTGTAATGTTTTGTATTTTATTTTTTTGTCCGCCAATTCTCTTTTTGCTTTATCTTCCCTTGTTGCTAGTTCTTTTTCTGCAGTTACTATTTCCCTTTCCAACTGTTCTATTTTCCGATTGTAGTCCTTTTTCATCTTAGTTACATAATTTATTATCTGCCCTCTAATGAAGGCTTTCATTGCATCCCATAATGTGAATTTGTCTTTCACTGATTCCGTATTTATTTCAAAGTACATTTTAATTTGGTGTTCAATAAATTCTCTAAATTCCTGTCTTTTAAGTCTTCTTTGGCTTGGCTTCGCGGACGAAGATTTATGGAGGGGGTAAAAAGTCCACGTGAGCTGCAGGCTCGTTTGTGGCTGACAAGTCCGATGCGGGACAGGCAGACACGATTGCAGCGGTTGCAGGGGAAAATTGGTTGGTTGGGGTTGGGTGTTGGGTTTTTCCTCCTTTGCCTTTTGTCAGTGAGGTGGGCTCTGCGGTCTTCTTCAAAGGAGGTTGCTGCCCGCCAAACTGTGAAGCGCCAAGATGCACGGTTTGAGGCGTTATCAGCCCACTGGCGGTGGTCAATGTGGCAGGCACCAAGAGATTTCTTTAGGCAGTCCTTGTACCTTTTAAGTAGCATGGAGTTTAATCTCCATCTAGATGTTCTTGGTGGGATGTCCTCCAGTTCGATTGCTAATGGCGGGGGGGGGGGGGGGGGGAGTGATCAGATAGCAATCTAGCTTTATATTCAGTTTTCCTAACTCTCCCTTGAATATGGGCCGACAACAAAAACATATCAATCCTTGAGTATGTTTTATGCCTACTCGAATAATATGAGTATTCCTTCTCTCTTGGGTGCTGCCGCCTCCATATATCCATAAGTTTCATTTCCTGCATTGATTTAATCATAAATTTGGCCACTTTATTCTTTTTGCTAGTCTTTTGTCCAGTTTTATCCAACTTTGGGTCCAAATTAAGGTTAAAATCCCCTCCTATCAATATATTCCCTTACGTACCTACAATCTTCAAAAACATATCTTGCATAAACTTTTGATCCTCTTCATTTGGTGCATATATATTGATCAAATTCCAGAATTCTGAATATATCTGACATTTTATCATTACATACCTCCCTGTTGGATCTATTATTTCCTCCTCTATTTTGATTGGTACATTTTTATTTATTAATATAGCTACTCCTCTGGCTTTTGAATTATATGATGCTGCCTCATGCCCTACCCAGTCTCTCCTTAATTTATTATGTTCCACTTCAGTTAGATGCATTTCCTGCACAAATGCTATGTCTTTTTTTTCTTTTTTCAGGAAATTTAATATCCTTTTTGTTTAATTTGATTATGTATTCCATTAATATTTATAGTCATATAGTTTAACATGGCCATCTCATATTCTGTTTACTTCTCATTTCTGCTTCCTCACCACCACCTTCCCCCCTTTTCCTAATTTTCATCTGTTTTCCCTTTTTGAACTCAATGTATGACAACCCTTTTAAAACATAAAATACTTCAACAACTCCCACGCCTAAAATTCCCTTAACCCTAAATGTCCCCCTCTCTCTGAGTTGCCCCTTGTCCCTTACCGGGCAACCACAACTCCCCTCTCCATTTGGATTGTGAGCCTGCTCGCAAGCGTCAACTGATTTCACAGTGACTGTTATTCTCTCCCACCCAACCCCCTCCAGAAAAGACTTTTATCTTCACATATAACAAAACTCACACTCTTTTTTCTTCCCCCCCCTTACTTCCTTTCTTTCCCTTCTTTAGTTCTTACTTGTACATTATTTTTACATTTTTATATGTAGTTTGTCGTCATTCTTCGTTCTTGTTACATCTCTTCATCTCTCCTTCTGTCCTGCAGGCGTTCTGCAAATTCTTGTGCTTTCTCCGGATCCGAGAACAGTCTGTTTTGCTCCCCTGGGATAAATATTTTAAGCACAGCTGGATATCTTAACATAAATTTATAACCTTTTTTCCATAGGATCAATTTTGCTGTGTTAAACTCCTTCCTCTTCTTTAGGAGTTTAAAACTTATGTCCAATGGTTTTTTTTGTCATCTTCCTTTAGGCCCACTGTTTTTGTTGTTTCACCTACTATAGTTTTCCATTATATACATTTTCTGAGCTAACAACTCTTGTGACTCTTTAACTTTTTGTCACTGTCTTCCAATTTTCTTCTTAAATCATTCACTTCCATTTCGACAGCCATTTCTCATTCTTTCACATTTTCTAATCTTTTCCCTATTTCTGTCATGACCAGCTCTATTCTACTCACTTTTTCTTCTGTACTTTTCATTTTTCTTTTCATTTCACTAAATTCTAATGTCAACCATTCTTTTAATGCTCTCATTGGTTCTTGAAATTTTAAAAAATCTATATACTGTCCATCTTTTTTTACCTTCTATTCCTCTGTGCAGAGCTTGGTCTTCTTCCTCTTCTGTGTCTGCACCTGTGTTTGTGTCTTCTACTTCTCTTCCTTGTATCTGTGTCTCTTCTGACTTTCTTGTTGAGCTGCTTGCTTCACTTTGCTGGGTGTCTTCTTGCATGGCTTCTTGCTGTTGGTCCTCTTCTTCTGGGCTAGTCATCTGTTGGGCCTCCTGTTGCTGTTCTTTCCTATCACTCCCTTTCCTGTCACTTTCCTCTTCCAGCTGAGAGCCCTGATGTCGGGCATCCCTCAGCTGGTCCCGCTGTGTTAGTTTGCTCCTCAGCTGGGTCCCCCTCCCGTTGGTGTTTTCTTTTTCCTTAGTGTGTGCAGTTGCGCGCTTCTGTTTGGCTCAGAGAGCCATTTTTGCAGTCCAGCGGTCGGGAGGTCACGACTCTGCAGGGTCGTCACCAACCTTGGGGAGCGGGCTCTTTTCTCCATTACGGCTCCCTGTTTCTTCATGCAAGTAAGGCCTTCTCCTTTCTCTTCTGGCGTCTTTTCTTTTTTTCCCGTTTTTAATTTTTCCTTCTTGGGTGCCATTTTCTTTCTTTTCTCCACAACTTTATCTTTTATTTGTTGTGTTTTGTATTTCTTGAACTTTGTATTTTCTTCACTTTATTTCTTCTTTTCTGGAGAGGGCTGGTATTCTCCTAGCGGCCACTACTCCATCATGTGACTCCTCTCTACTAAATCTAGTTAATGGAAACTGTGCTGAAACCTTTGGCCTTAGGTTCATTATATAAGGCTCTAAACCAATTTATGAATACTTATCCCATCATGAATCTTTCAAATACCTTCACACTGACCATATTTGAGAGATTTAGTCCAGGCTTTACTTGGATGTTTTTTATTGCTTTTTAACTAACTTTTTTTTCCTCATGTGCTGTGACCATCAGGTTCCTCGAGCTCAGACCAAGCTTGCCTCCATGCTGGAAAACCTCGGAATGCTGTATGAAGGGCGCCCTCATTCTGGATTGGATGATTCTCGAAATATTGCTCGGATTGCTATCCGGATGCTCCAAGATGGATGTGCACTTCGAGTAAATGAGTGCCTGCATGCAGGACAGCTGGTGAATGTTCCCAATACCTCCCCATTGGAAAGTGCTCCTCCTCCTTATTCACCATGGCACAATATTTAGGTATTCCAGTGGAGAATTCAGTGTGTTGCAGTTGGTTTGAAAGAGTGCAGCATTCAGACTATTTGGCAGCTGCAAAGGACCCATTTTTAAGAAATTTTCTTGTTCAAGAGCACCACCAAGATTCTGTGCTTTATTTTTTAAATTCTGGTTTGTAAAGTTGCCTATTACCTTCGAGCTTGTATTTTAATGCTGCAAGTCTGGGAAATGAGAATTGACCATTTTTTAAAAACTGATATGAACTGTACATCTAAAACCCACCAACAGAAGCATTGTTTTATATTGGTTCAGCTTTCCATTTATATATTTTGCATTGTGAAACTGGCACCTATAATTGTATGCCTATGTGGTCTCTTAAGGAATAATGTTCCTTAATGAACAGCTTCCTTTGAATATCCACATATTACTGCAGCATCACCAATATGTTGTCTTCAGTTTTATTATGAATCACAGTATTATTCACCTTATTTTGGGAAGTTGAACCCAGTGTATTTCTACCTAATTTTTCTTTGCTGTACCAATTTATCAAAATAATCTATGGCATAGTCTAATGCAATTTGACCAAGTTAGTGTGACAGAATCTTGCATGTTGTATGACCATTTTGTTCACTGCCCAGCATAATCTCCCACACTTTTGTTTACTATAAAAGAGAATTCTCTTGTTATTAATTTGTATTATATAATTTAATTTTCAGACACTTATTTGAACTAGTACACTTGACTGGAGATGATTTTGATATTACATTGTTTTTATTTATTTTCCTTTCTGACTATATTTTAGCATTTTACCCAGCTGCTTTGAACTCTGCTAACTGAAGATTGAGTAAAATTCCTGTTACCCAGCTGCTCCATATGTGCTTAAGATCAGAGTAGGATGTTATGCTTTTTGAGCAAGGGCATTGTGAGTCTGTACCCTGGTACTGATGCACATTGTTTCACTTGCAATACCATAAAGGCTAATTCAGCTATCTTCATTTTCAAAGTCTATCAAATCAACATGCCCTTCAAGCACAGCTCCTTGTAGGGTAAACAGTATTTCACCTTTAAAGCTTACACGTTTTTCATTATGAATGTTTGAAACGATCAGAACTTGTCAGACCTGTTCAGTGCCTTTGGCTTTGTTCATTAAAGGTTCATTCTTAAAGCAATATTTTTACTCACTTTGACATCTGGCTTATGAGATGCTTTGCATATTCAGTCCTTATAAATGAGCATTGTGTTGATATTCAGTATGAGATAATGTTCTAATTTGTCACCATCTGCTCTTGTGATTGGTTGAACTGTATTGTGTTTTTTTTTAAGTTTTAAGACTAATCAAAACTAGATAAATTGTATAGTTTGTTTGTACCTCTTATGGTTGGGAGGCATTTATTTATCATGGTGTAACACCAGTCTCAAAGGGTAAACTCCTACTTGGTGGTCTGGCAGCAATTCCAGATAACGCATTCTCCTGGTCATCCTGCATTTGCTGTTTCTGCAACTGTCAGTCTTTTTCTTTCTAAGGTCTGACTACTTTCATTTATTATGTACACATTACTGTAAAGAAAGTCTGTTCGTATTTAGTAGTTCAGATCAAATGCAGAGTAATAGTTGATATTTTACAAAATATTATTGAATTGTGCAGCAATAAAACTAATCTTGGCCTCGACCTATTTTTGGTTATACTGTCCTCATCAATAAAACTCTTCATCAGTCTTGCTTTCGATGACCCCTCCTCTCAATTTTACCATTGAATAGTCACACTGCATGTTAGAATAGGTTTGAATAAGCAGAAATTTCTTGTAATTTTGGGGAGACAAAAGCCATTGTCTGCAATCCTTACCACAATTTCTGTTCCCCATTCCCAGCGCTGAGCATTTAAATTGAGCCAGATCTGCCAGATCCTTGGTCCTCTGCCTTATTCCAAAATTAGCTTTCAGCTGCATCTGTACATCACTTAAGATGTCAATTTTGTTCAGCTTCATCCTTGCCTCAGTTCATAAAACATAGGAGCAAAAAAATGGCCTATTTGGTCCATTTTGTCTGCCCTGCTATTTAATCATGAACCTACCCATTTTCCCACTCTGTTCCACTGATCGGCCGCCTTTGATACCCTGGCTAATCAATTGCCTAACAATCTCTGCCTTAAATACACCCAATTTCCTGGCCTCTACAATGGCCTATGGCAACAAATTTCACAGATTTAATACCTCAGGCTGTGGCTTCCTGTCCTAGACTCTCACCATGGGAAACAAACTTTCCATCTCTAGTCTGTCCATACCTTTAACATTTAAAATGTTTCAAAGAAATTCCCTCCTCATTCTAAATTCTAAAGATTACAGGCCAAGAGCTTTTAAACACTCCTTGTATGATAACCCTTTCAACCCTGGAATAATTCTTGTGAACTGCTGAACACTCCAATGTTAGCACATCCTTTTACAGCCTCCGTGTTTTCTCAACTCTACCTGAATCCAAATCATTAATGTATAAACTAAAAAGAAGTGGTCCCAACACTGATCCCTGTGGAACACCACTAGCAACTGGCAGCCAACTCGAATATTATCTGTGTTTCCTGTGAGTTAGCCAATGCTCTACCCATGGTAGTCTGTTTCATGTGAAACAATGGGCTCTTATCTTGCTAAGTAGACCTTCTGAAAATCCAAATATATATCCACTGCATCTCCTTGTCAATTCAAAGAATTCCAATAGGTTTGTCATTTAAAAAAAATGAAACACTTTACGAATTTGTGTGCCATCCTTGTGCAGGGGCCATGCTAATCTCTATCGTTCCAATTTTAGTATGAAGCAAGCAGTCATTTCTAATGGTCCTAAATCTACTTGCCTTTCTTTTACTCTTTATATACTTGAAGCTTTCTGTATCCTCTTTGATATTATTTGCGAGGATACTTTTATACTTCATCTTTTCCCTTATGATTTTTTAAAAGTTACCTTCTGCAAGTTTTTAAAAACATCCCAATCCTCTAGTCTTCCCACTAATATTTACTTCCTTGTGTGTCCTCTCTTTCGCTTTTACATTGGCTTTGACCTGGCCAGGCAGCCTGTTGTGACATTTTTCTATTTGAATATTTTCTCTCTTTTGGTAGGTATTTATCCTGCGCCTTCCTCGTTTCTTTCAAAGCTCCATCCATTCCCTATTAGTGCCCTCTTCCAATCTATTTTAGCCAGTTCCCTTCTCGTGCCAGTGTAATTCCCTTTACTCCACTGAAATACTGACACATCTTGACTAGTTTCGCCTTGTTAAATTTCAAATTGAACTCGATCGTATTGTGATCACTTTCCCCTAATACTGTAGTTCCTTCAAGTTCTCTAATTACCTCTGGTGGATTACACAACACCCAGTCTAATACAGCTGATCTCTTTGTGGGCTGCAATAAAAAGCCATCTCCTAGACTACAAAATCTCTCTTGAGATCCAGTTCCAACCCAGTTTTCCCAATCTACTTGCATGTTAAAATCCCCCACGGCTACCTTCTGACAAGCCTTTTTGTAATTCGTTGTCCACATCTTGGCTACTGTTTGGAGCTCTATGTATAACTGCCAACAGTTTTTTTTTTACCTTTGCCATTTTTTTAACTCAATCCACAATGATTTTCTATCTTCTGATCCCTTGTCACCTCTTTCTCATGATTTAATATTGTTCCTTACCAATAGAGCCACCCCCTCTGCTTTCCTGCCTATCCTTTCAATGCACTGTGTATCCTTGAACATAAATCTCCCAACTACACCCTTTAGCCACGACTACGTGGATGGCCATAACATCATGCCTGCCAATGTGTAGCTGTACTACAAGGTTATTCACTTTATTTATTGTACAGAGTAAAGATGAGATTATCAAACATACTTCTTAAGTTGCATTTTGCATTGAGTCCTATTTCCCGTTGAACGTGCTTACTGATTCAGAATCATAAAAATTCCTATTTAAATATTTCCAACAACCTCTGCTTTCCCTGTTCCTGGAATCTGCTTTAGCCCTACAACATTTTTTTTAAACCAGCACTCTTCTAATTCTGGCCTCCTAGAATGCTCACAGATCATTTTAGTAGCAGACATATTTTCAACTACCTCATTGCTAAACTCTGGCACTCCTTAAATCTCCTTCCTTTAAGATGCTCTTTATGATGCTTCTGCCTTGACCTTTTCATATGGGTAGATGTCAGATTTTATTTGATAATGTTCCTGTGAAGCCACCTTGTAACATTTTAATGATTTAAAGGTGCAGTGTAAATGCAATTTGTTGCTTATGAGTTCTATGTGCTGGCCATTAATTTCATTGTTTATATTTAATCTTTGGACGATGAGAGGTAGGAAATTTAATAAAACATAAGAAATTTTCAGTAGGCTTAAGCAAAAATAAAGTACATTCCATGTTGATATTTCATAGATTGTGGATCTGAAAACTTAGCAGTTTGTCTCTGTAGATCTTTCCACTGAAAATTTTCAATGATTTTAATATCACCCTGACTGAAAGTCTCATATTCTACTCTCTGTAAAATGTCACTGCTGCTCCTGGCAAGGTGTTGCAAACCAGACAAGTTACTGTACAAAGTAAGGTCTTTATTACTGGAACATGAAATGTAGAAAGTAACGTTGCTCTGTCACATGTAGTATAATAGTGAATGTATTATTGGACTTAATTTATTTACATTTTAAAGGGCACAAAGCAAGCTTCTCTGAAGCTTGAGATTTTACAGAAGTTCAGGACGCTGCAACAAATTTATTGAGGATGAGATGCAAGTGACTGAAGTTATTGCCACCTGAAAGAAGACCATTTAAAATTGAGATTTTCAAATTTATCCACTGCTTTGAAGGTAACCACTGAATGATATTTCCTTTAATTAAGTCAATGTCAAAAGTGATTTAAAAAAAATTTTCCTCAAAGGATTCTAATTCAGTAAAAGTTCTGTGTGCCAAGGATTGTTGAAGCTGGATTGATTTGTCAGTGATTGAGATAGAAACCATTGACTTAGCTATAAATTTGGAACAGAGGTTACTGGTAGCTAGTAAGAACAGCAGAATATAGGGCAAACAAAGAGAAGCTGGGATGGACTCGTTCGGTCAGGCAGCATCCATGAAAGAAATGGTCAGTCAACATTTTGGGTTGGGACCCTTTCTCGAAACTAAAAAGAGAAGGGGAGATGGCATAAAAGTGTGGGGGGGGGGGCAATACTAGACAAGGAGGAAGAGGTGGAGAGAGATAGAAGAGGAGACCACAGTTGTGGGGATTGGAGATTGATAGTAAAGTGAGAATAGGAGCACCTAAAGGGGGAGTCAGCAGAACCAAATGGGGTGAGGAGCGCCTGAAAATGGAAACTTCATTGTTAATACTGTTGGGTTTTAGACTGCCCAGGTGGAATATGGTATATTTCTCAAGTGTTTGTTTGAAGGATGAAAATGGCTGGGTTAGATCCCATCAAGTTCCTGGCAGTCTATTTCAGAAGACCTTTGCTTGAAACAATCATGAAGAAGGCACACCAATGCCTCTACTTTCTAAGGAGATTTGGCATGTTGTTGAATACTTGCACTGTGGAAAGTGCATTGTAGCCTGGCTTGAAAAAGCAAATGTCTAGGAAAGCAGAAGAGTCCAGAAAGTAACAAACATAAGCCAGGCCTCCCATCCATTGCAGACATCTATGTATGGCAGCCAACATCCTAAAGAATCTCCATCTCCCTGGTCAAAACCTCTTATCACTGCACCCTTCAGGCAGAAGGTTTAGAAGTCTGAAAAACAGCACCTTTAGGTTCAAGAACAGTATCCATCTGCTATCAGGCTCTTGACTCTCCTCTTGTTACATTAATTATATATTACTCTGACACCATAAAAGAACCATTTGCAGTATTTTAAAGCCACTTTATTTGGACTAGGATTTTTTTGTATTTATTGTCACTTTTTAACTCAATTAGGTATATTATTTTTAGTGGTTTTATTTTACAAAGTTCCTGTTTTCCTGCTGCAAGAGTTTTCTGGGCATATAATCATATTACAATATACGTGATAAACTCTTTATTGTCATATTAGTTGAAGCAGTCGGCTCAAAAACTTAACAGATACAAAAGGGAAAAAGACCATTGGGATGTCGCCATGGTGGCAAAAAAATATGTTGAGACTAATATGGAGCATAAAGAGTAGCACAGACCAGTTGTGTCCATATCTTTGCTGAAATTACCAAGTGTTATTTGCCAAGAGAACCTGTCATTATTTGAAGACTGGAAACTTTTAGTTATCAGAAATAGAGATCATTCTCTCCCTTGAGCTTGTTTGCTTTTAGTTAATCATGGGTGATCCCATTCTTAATCTTTTCAAAGCTTTTGTTTAAAGCCCTTATCAAACCTTTTAGAAAGGGTATACTTACCTGTCAACTTGTTTCAAGAAATGATGACTAGAGATAAAAAAGAATGATCTTTGCTATTTCCATTAGGCTGGCTATTGCAGAGATATTTGTTATGATTCTACTTCAAATGAAGTTTTAACAATTTTTTGAAGAAATTCCATGAGGAAAATATTTGGATTGTCATCAAATATTAGCGTGAATATGTAGAAGATTAAAGGATTGAATAAATTGATTTTTAATTTCTTTTAAATTGTAGTTTCCACAAGTCACATGCTTAGGCTGAAAACTGCAAGAATTTACCAATTACCTTTACCTCCTATTTATTTGGCATTTTTCAAAAAAACCTGGATGGCAACTTAATAGTGTCAAATGGAAAACAGGTGCTTATGAAATGGTCTCCTTGCCTTGGCATTTCTGGTTAAGTTTAAGTTGAACATTTTAAGACTGACAGCAAGTGCTGGGTATAATGTGCCAATGGCTTGTTTTTGGCATTTCGAGTTCCATGATCCTTAATTAATAAACCTCTTTTGGAATTGCTCATTGTTAGTCTGAACCTTCTTTGAGTATCATTAGAAAAAGTAATGTTTTTGAACCAACTACTTGCAACATCAAAGAAGTCCCCATCCTTTTGAAATTAAAGATAATGCTTTACAACCAGAGTTGTTTGCCTACTTTAGAGCAGTGGTTTTCAAACTGTCCCCGTATACCCACATTCCACCTTAAGCAATGTGATGCCATAAGTATTCTCTGTGATTAGTAAAGGATTGCTTAAGGTGGTATGTGAGTGGGAAAGGAAGGTTGAGAACCACTGCTCTAGACCCAATTGCTACTGAAATATTTTGCTTGAGAAAAATGGTCATTGGCCCATTTCCTTTGGAGTTATGAAACCATGCACATAACAAGTCAACTAGGTATGATTAAAACAGTGGTTTTCAAACTTTTTATTTCCACCTACATACCATCTTAAGCAGTCCCTTACTAATCACAGAACACTTATGGCATAGGGATTGCTTAAGGTGGTATGTGAGTTTGGGGGCGTGGGGGCAGTTTGAAAACCATTGCTTTAGAGACTCAACCTTGCTGGCTTTGTGCTTGTTGCCTGCATGTGTTTAGTTGGGAAAAAAGCAGCTAGTTTAATTAAAAAATACTATAGCTCTTTCAGAAATAATACCAAAGATTAAGAAATGGGTCAGCAGATTTATAAATTGAATATTCTTGCAGCAATGTTAATGGGGAACTCCTAACTACTGGGAGGAACAGAACTTGCTCGTTGGTTCTTGCTCATCTGCCTGTGAGGTAGCTATGTTATTTTCAGAAGATAAATTTGGTGGAGGGTGTGCTTGAGGGTGGGAGGGGGAGGAGGGGAAGCAGTTCAGATTCTTGATCACAATAAGAAGAAAAATCACCCTGAAAACCCTTATGTGAAATTTGACTGAAAATTGAATCAAATCTCGATTAAATATATTGACTATAAAACCTTGTACAACAATGAAATATTGGTATTACAAATTGAAGACATGTTACAATCATGGGTAAATTCTAGTTTGAAATTTCTGATATGACACTTACTGCCATGCATTTGTATCATACTAGATCCTAGCCTCTGCAGACTTTCTTGTTTTACTGAGTCTTTGTAACAAAAAAAATGTGTTCCTTTGTAATGTAGAGTGGCATTGTTTCTGGTTCAATCTGGCTAGCCATCCCATAGGATGATGATGGTACCTTTCAGTTTGTGGGGCTTGATGTGAGGGTGCCTCACTCCTCAGAAAGGAACAGTGTGTGCGTGAATGGCCAGTCTAAGCTTCAAAACAAGGGGTGCCTTTCCGCATTTCATGAGACTTGTTTGCTAGATGGCTGTTGACCCTGCGAGAGGATTTGTCCGCCCTTTAACAGGTCTTGTTTTTCATCCTGCAGGGTGTCTAGCCATCCTCCACACCAGGCAAGCCTGGTGGGGTAGCTGGTTTAGTCACTGACCACCTGACCATGCAACAGGCAGTACTGGGTTACATGGTACTAGTAGCACTCTGAGTGACCTGTTTAAGGGCAAGGTGAAGGGTTTAAGATTGGTTGCAAATGCTGTATATACTGTAATATGCCCAAAGCTTGTTCTTGTGTCACAGGCTCTGTCATGCTCAATTTTTTAAAAAAAGCTCTGTAGGATTTGCTTATTGTTGAAGATATCCATCATTTGTGCTGAGGACTACTGTTAAAAATACTGTAATGGATTTAACATAACTCATCCCAGGTTTTCAGTTCAGTGGTTTTCTTGTGTAACATTGATGCATAAACTGCCTCTTTGTGAAAGGATCCTCATGAACATGTTCCAGCAGATTTTTTTTCTTGTGAATTAACCTGTTCAACTGATTTGAAGTGAAAGTAACTTGTATTCGCCTCTTAGCTCAAATGCTCTACAGGACTGCACAGAGGGATGAACTTGAATTTGTGTTTTGGGAGTTGTGCTTGTTTTCCACTCTGACCTTCCTAGTTTTATCTTGAACTTCAAAGCAATTGGACTTTTCACCTATGTGAAAGAGACATAAAAATCATCTATGTCATTGAAAATAAACATAAAAGTTAATATTAAACCTTAGTTGCACACATTCAGTCAACATAAGATCATGTTATCAGCAAGCAGAGTGGTTCATTCAATGTGACATTTTTATAAATATTAGTTGCATGAGTGTTTTGCTGGATTGTTCCACAAATTGGGAATCTTAATACGGCAATGTAATATATAAGAGCCTTGTTATCTTAAGTTGATCTCATTTTGGCATTTGCAGATTAATAAAAGCTGATCAACAACAGGGTGTCATTGTAATGGCAAATTCAGTGAGATGGCAATTTCAGACCATATTTGAATATAGAACAGTACAGCACAGGAACAGGGCCCTTGACCCACCATGTCTCCACTGACCATAATGACAATTTAAAGTAATCCCACCTGGTTTCATTTGGTCTATATCCCTCTATTCCCTGCCTCTTCATGTGTAAAATTAAGTGGAACATATGTTACTAAGAAGGCCAGAGTCTAGCCTTGGGTAAGCAACCAGAACTACCAGTAACTCAGGATAAATATGCATTCTCCAGTCTTGCTTGTTAAAATAAAAAAAATCTATACACAAATGCAATATATTTCTCCTCTCTGAAGGGGAAGTTGTCTGGGAAAAGGCAAGTTGTCTGTCCAGAGGCAATGTGTGGAGAAGAAGGAAATTTTTGCCTCAGTGAATGTTTGAGATCAGCTAGCTTTTTGAAAGAACTTAGCTTTATACATTTTTCTGAATTGCTTTGAATGTTGTCTTTAGAACTTATTCATGTATTTAGCCAAAGGGAACTGACAGATTTCCTCTCCCATTTAATGCAGTATTAACAATTCCAACATGCATGTTGCAGACATATTACAGGATATTGATGAAAGTCAGACGTGTATTGCATCAGAAATCTTTCTGTTTGTGCACTGGCGAAATAGGCCTCGGAATGTTGTCCCACCTACAATGGATGATCATCCGCAACTGCTCCAGCTTCCTCATCAAACGGAACAAGCAAACATACAGTACGGAGCCATACAACCTGAAGGCCAGAAATTCCTTCCGTTACAATGGCCTCATTCACCGTAAAACAGTGGGTGTAGAGCCAGCAGCTGATGGTAAAGGAGTGGTTATAGTCCTCAAAAAGCGAGCAGGTCAAAGGAAACCAGCAACGTGCTATGAAAGGATCACCATCAATAAGAATGGTCATGCTACCCTGAACAGTCTGCGTCACATCATCAGTAAGAACAACTATCGGAAGGATCTCCGCATGCCTGCACTCCGTCGTGCCAGCGCCATCCTGAAGAGCCAGAAACCCGTTGTGGTCAAAAAGAAACACACCAGGGCGACCAAGAATGCATGAACTTATAAAGATGTGTGTATACAGTTCGTGGCAATAAAGGATACCTGAGTGGCTAAAAAAAAAATCAGTATTTGTGTCTGTCCTGGTGTTCAGCTATGAACACAAAGTGGCCTTTAATATCTAGTGTTTTCAACTTGGTGGAACAAATGGCTCTGGTTAGTTTGGTTGCGAACCCTTTATCTGAGCTGACACACCTTTTCAATATGAACTGTTGCAGTTTTTACAATTCAGCTGAAGGGATTATACCAGGAACTTAGCCTTCTCTTTTGTATGAATATACAAGATCCGATAGAAATCTAAAAGAATCGAGTCCATCTCGGTGTTTTACCAATATTTTCCTCAATAAATAGCAATTTGTGGTTAATTTTTCAATGCATTGAGTGGATGTTTCATACCTTCATTTATCTTTTGTTCACTGCTGTATGCGATCCTGCTCCCTTTAATTGTTTCTTCTGGGATGTTTGTGGATTGTATTGAATGCTTCTCAGATGATACTTTCTGTATCAAAAAGGAACAAGAAAGCCTGTTTGTCTAAAGCAACAATTGTATTTACAAGATCAAAATAGGAGCAGGATTTGATCTTTCAAGTTCACTATTAAATTACCATGGCTGACACAAGAGACTTCAGATGTTGGAATCTGAAGTAAAAAGCAAACTACCAGAAGAATGCAGGTAGCATCTTGGGGCAGTGGGGGGGGGGGGGTGGGGGGGGAGAGAGAGAGAGAGACACACACACACATTTTGGGTTGAAATTCTTCACGGCTGCAGCAAAATGAAAATATAAGAGACTGCAAATTCTGGAATCATGGCTGATCTATCTCTAACATTTTCTGCATTTGCCTAATAACAAAACATTTGTTGATCTGTGTATTGAATGCAAATCAATGTCCTCGATGGCAAATTTCAAATAATTCTTTTGAGACTGTAACCGTTAGTTCTCCTGAGCCAGAGGAAACATTCTCCCTGTATCTAGTCTGTCAAGCTCTCTCAGAATTTTGTATGCTTCAATGAGGTCACCCCTCGTTCTTCTAAACTCTGGAGAATAGAAATGTGGCCTACTCATTCTTTCCTCATTTTTGATAGGTATATCATGTATCATCTGTTGGAACCAAAGGGTTAAGTAATCATGGCAAATATGTCTATGTACTATTCATTATGTATTCATTAATCAATTACTATGTAACAATTTACTATTTACTTCAATTATACTGTTTAAGGGAAATATTAATGCAATTAAGTAACAAAAGTTGGCTGATTATAGTATGTGTAGAATTTGCTGCCTCCAAAAACAAAATGGATAAACCAATTTAGAGGAAATAATTAGAAATATCTAGGGTATGAATTGACTTCTGATCAAAACAACAGGATCTTCTGGCCTTGGGGATTAAGATAGGAGGTCTACACCATGGATAATTGCAGAGCAGGAAATTGCTTGAGATAAATCTTATGCAAGGAGTCTATCAAAGAAAGCCAACTCGTGGTCAATGTCACAGAGTTGATCTATATAAACAGGAGACTCTGGACAGTAGGAGTCAGTCTTGGGGAATAGCTCACCGAGCAGGTGACTTATGAACTAACGACTGGACCAGAGCTCTGTTAAACTTTATTCTTGTACTATGTAATAAACTGATTGTGAAACGGAATACCTTCTCCTATCACTTCATTCAACGAGCACGCTGGACTCAGACGACACATAGACCAAACTGAGGGTAGGGTAAAGCCAGAGTCTGACAATTGAATAGAAATGTGGCCTACTCATTCTTTCCTCATTTTTGATAGGTATATCATGTATCATCCCAGAAAACAGTACAAGTCTTGGCTGCACTCCATCTATGCTGAAGTAAATGACAGGAACTGTAAATGCATGGTCTCACCAAAGCCCTACGTAATCTTTGAGCAACGATCATAATTCCTTATAATATAGCGATTCAGAATTGTTGAGGGAACATTGAACGTGACTTGCTGGGTTGTAAAGGAAATACAGTATGTCTCTTTAGTAGATATTCTGTACAGGTCTCCTGAATGTTGTCAAGCAATGCTACGTGAATGATGTAGATGAGTCTGAGTGTGAAAGAATGTACATGCCAAGTACTTCTAAATATGTATAGAAGAGAGAGGTAAGTGAAGGCCACATTGAAAATGATTAGTCACTCGTATGGAACAATATTCAGAGACCAGCAGAAGTAGATACTTGAACTAAGGGATCAATAATATCACTTGATGAGTATCTAACCCCAATGAGTTGCGAGGAAAAGAGCATTCTCATTCGAATGGAACGAAAGTCAAAGTGGCATAAGTACCTTGTGGTGTGGCCAATTGTGAACAATGAATTATTTTGGATATGTCTCTCAAATGATATGTAATAAATAGTCAAAAACTGAAAAGAAAAGCTAAGTGGTTATGTGATAGTACAGATCTATCACCAATGTACATAGTGTATATAGTTACTGTATCTAGACTGTGCTTACAGCGATTGGCTGAGAGCTAAGCCACGCCTATTGTCTAGACCTTAAAGGGTTGTGTCCCTAGCCAGGTCGGATCATTCCGGACTGGTCGGCCACCTGTGAAGAGCTCCTGTCTTTTGCTAATAAAAGCCTTGGTTTGGATCAACAAGTCTTTGGTTCTTTCGACGAGCTCTACAATTTTATTACCAAAAAGAATTTTATTTTTGAAAGGGATGGAGCGTTTAACTCGGCCAGAAAAACTTGATATCGACCCATAGTCAGCTACAGCCTTTAAAGCCTTTAAGTTCTGGCTGCTGAACTTTGAAAACTTCCTGAGATTCATTGAGGTGGAGGAGGATAACCAGCGTCTAACAGCATTGCTGTCTATGGTGTCCTTGAGAGTCTACGAGAACATCCAGGATGAGACCACTTACACCGCTGCCAAAAAGGTACTGAAAGAACTGTATAATCAACCGGTGAACAGAGTTCATGCCCGGCTCGTGCTTGCTTCGAGGAAGCAACAGCCTGGCGAGTCCAGCAGGGCATATTTACAAGTATTAAAGGCATTGGGCAAGGACTGTAACTGTGGACAAAACTGCTGCCGAGATCACAAATGATCTCGTCCGGGGCGCCTATGTGGCCGGGCTCCGATCGAACGAAGTGAGGCTGCGCTTGCTCGAGCAAGGGGTAGAAAAACTAGAGGACGTGGCCCGGATTGCAATCACAATGGAGGATGCAGCCTTAAAGTCCACCGAGCTCTCTAGGAACTGGACCCCACATTCTGATGTGAGTAGAGTGCCCTTCTACCCTACCACTGACGGCCTATCGGCTGCTGCTACCCTGCCCCCTGCGAACCCAAAATGTTATTTCTGCGGGAGGGACAAGCACAGCAGGTCCCAGTGCCCAGCAAGAAAAGCCAGGTGCCAGAAGTGCCTTAAAAAGGGCCACTTTGCTGCAGTCTGTAGGTCTAAAATGGCCGCCGGCAAACACAGTGCCTCGTGTGAAGCCCAATCGTCACTATCCCATTCAAACTCTTCTTCCCCAGAGCTCTCGTCCAATGAGAGCGAGGGCTCCACTGCACAGCAACGCCTGACGTCACGGAGACGCCGAACCCGGAAGGGGCAGCCCACCCTCACAACCATGGTGTTGGCCCGCCTCTCGCCCCCGTGCGGAACACTCGACGCTACCGCCGCTGCTGCCGCCGCCACAGACACCCCTGGGGCCGACGCTACCGCCGCTGCTGCCGCCGCCACAGACACCCCTGGGGCCGACGCTACCGCCGCTGCTGCCGCCGACACAGACACCCCTGGGGCCGACGCTACCGCCGCCGCCAGACACCCCCGGGGCCGACGCTACCGCTGCTGCTACCGCCGCCACAACCAGGTACTCACCCTAGCGTCCATCGCCGACGACCGCCAGGGCCCGACCGCCGCGACCAACGACCTACCCACCGTCAATCGCGAGCAACTACAAACCCCACTACTTACCATTCACCTGCCGACGCCGCCACAACAGCACTTCCGGGAGGTCCTCCAACCTGCTCCTCGAGCGTTGCGTGACGTCATCCCGTTGCGTGACGTCATCGCACAAAACTCCCCTGTCAACTGGTTCAATAACACTAAACCAGCAATGCTCTCATCCCCTCATCAGAGCAATGGAACTGATTAAAGTTCATGGACACTACACCAATTGCTTATTTGACTCTGGGTCAACTGACAGTTTTATCCAGCCAGATCTGGCCCTCCGTTGGGGACTTGACATTATCCCCACTACCCGGAGGATCTCATTAGCGACGAGGTCGCACTCGACTGGGATAAAGGGGTATTGCATCGCCACGCTGGAAGTACAGGGCGTAACGGTCACCCACTTCAAATTATTCATCCATCCCCAATTGTGCGCCCCAGTGTTGCTGGGATTAGACTTCCAGTGTCAGTTCCGAACGGTGTCCCTACACTTTGGGGGACCCCACGCCCCCCTCTCGGTCTGCCATCGCCCCACCCCCGAAGCACCCGAGCAACCCGCCCCCGTGCCCCGGGGCCAATCCTGCGGCCTTTCCACACTCCGGATTGCCCCGCCAGCACTCTTCGCAAACCTCACCCCTGGGTGGAAGCCTGTGGCCACCAAAAGTCGGCAATATAGTTATGAAAACAGGCAATTCATTAGGAGTGAGGTGCGTAGATTGCTGGATGAGGGCATCATCGAACCCAGTTCAAGCCCCTGGAGAGCCCAGGTGGTGGTTGTCAAGAACGGGGAAAAACTACGGATGGTGGTCGACTATAGCCAGACCATTAACCGCTTCACGCTCCTGGATGCGTACCCCCTGCCACACATCACGGATGTGGTGAACCAGATCGCCCAATACCGCATTTTCTCCACCATTGACCTACGTTCGGCCTACCACCAGCTCCCAATCCGCTGCGAGGACCGACCATTCACGGCCTTTGAAGCGAATGGGCGGCTATATCAATTTCTCAGGGTACCATTCGGGGTCACGAATGGTGTCGTGGTCTTCCAGTGGGAAATGGACAGGATGGTGGACCAGAACGGGCTAACCGCTACCTTCCCGTATCTGGACAATATCACCATCTGCGGCCACGACACGCAGGACCACGATGCCAACCTAGACAAATTTCTTCAAACTGCTCGTCGGCTGAACCTGACTTATAATTTGGACAAGTGTGTCTTCCGGACCACACGATTCGCTATTCTAGGTTGTGTGGTGGAGAACGGGATAGTCATGCCAGATCCTGACCGCATGCGTCCTCTAATGGACTTACCCCCCCCCCCCCCCCCCATACCCAGAAAGCTCTCAAACACTGCCTGGGCCTTTTCTCGTATTACGCCCAATGGGTTCCACACTACGCCGACAAGGTGCGTCCTCTTATCAAGACCACCTCCTTTCCCCTCTCGACCGAAGCCACAGCGGCTTTCGATCGAATCAAATCCGACATCGCTGCTGTGACGCTGCACGCGATCGATGAGTCTGTCCCGTTTCAAGTCGAGAGCGATGCATCCAACTTCACCCTGGCAGCCACCTTGAACCAGGCCGGTCAGCCTGTAGCTTTCTTCTCCAGAACCCTCCAGGGTCCAGAGAGTAGACACTCCTCGATCGAGAAGGAGGCCCAGGCCATAGTTGAAGCGGTGCGTCGTTGGAGACATTACCTCGCTGGGAGGCGCTTTACACTGTTGACTGATCAACGTGCGGTCTCCTTCATGTTCAGCAACACCCAGCGTGGTAAGATAAAAAACGACAAAATCGCCAGATGGAGAATCGAACTCTCCACCTTTAACTATGACATCCTGTACCGGCCTGGTAAGCTCAATGACCCGCCTGACGCGCTCTCCAGGGGGACGTCCGCCAGCATACAGATGGACAGACTACAGAAACTCCATGAGGCGCTCTGTCATCCAGGGGTCACTAGGTTTTCCCACTTTGTCAAGGCGCGCAACCTACCCTACACAGTCGAGGAGATCCGCTCCATGACCCGAGCCTGTTCGGTGTGCACTGAATGCAATCCCCACTTCTTCTGTCCGGATAACTCCCACGTTATCAAAGCCACCCGCCCCTTCGAGCGTCTTAGCGTAGACTTTAAGGGGCCCCTATCGTCGACCAACCGTAATACCTACATCCTTACGGCCATCGACGAGTACTCCCGCTTCCCGTTTGCTGTGCCCTGCCCAGACACCACACCCACCTCAGTGATACAGGCCCTTCACAGTATTTTCGCCATTTTCGGATACCCCAATTCCATCCACAGTGTTAGGGGGTCCTCATTCATGAGCACGGAGCTGCAACAGTACCTTCTGGAGTGTGGTATCGCTTCAAGCAGGACCACGAGCTATAACCCACGCGGTAACGGCCAGGTCGAAAGGGAGAATGCCACCATATGGAGAGCGGTAACACTGGCTCTCTGGTCTAAAGGTCTCCCCACCTCTCACTGGCAGGAGATTCTCACTAGTGCCTTACACTCCATCCGCTCCCTCCTATGTACTGCAACAAATGCCACCCCCCACGAAAGGATGTTCCTTTTCCCGAGGAAATCCGAATCAGGAACCACTCTACCGGCATGGCTCACCGTCCCTGGCCCCGTCCTTTTGCGACGCCACGTCTGGCACTCAAAGAATGACCCCTTGGTCGACCGAGTGACTCTACTCCACGCGAACCCACATTACGCCTACGTTGAGTTCCCAGACGGGTGGGAGGACACTGTTTCGGTGCGGGACCTAGCTTAGCACGCGGTAGACCCAGCAAACCCCCCAACCCAACCTTCCCCAACTCGTTATTCCCCAGGCCCCGTACCGCAACAGAAGGACCAATAGCACCCCAACGACCCGGGCCACCCTGCCGACAACACGACTGGGGAATTGAGCGACAGAGCAGTCGCATCCGACGAGCCCGCTGGCGACACCATCCCAGCGACCCCAATCCCGGCACCATGGCGGTCACGCCGGATGGTCAGACCCCCTGACCGCTACAGTCCTTGACTTACCCCTTCCTTTCATTCTCTCCCTCGTTTTTTTTTTTGGTTTTTTTTTCCAGTGTCAGTTCTCCAAGAAGGGGTGAATGTGATAGTACAGATCTATCACCAATGTACATAGTGTATATAGTTACTGTATCTAGTCTGTGCTTACAGCGATTGGCTGAGAGCTAAGCCACGCCTATTGTCTGGACCTTAAAGGGTTGTGTCCCTAGCCAAGTCGGATCATTCCAGACTGGTCGGCCACCTGTGAAGAGCTCCTGTCTTTTGCTAATAAAAGGCTTGGTTTGGATCAACAAGTCTTTGGTTCTTTCGACGAGCTCTACAGGTTATAATATACATTAACTAGATTTTCCAGTGCATCCCAGTCATTGTGGATTGTGATAAATTAACCTGACCAATTGGCCAGAGCTAGCCTATGCTGCAGACTTTACAAATCTACAAAGTAAGGTTCTGTGTTAGTACCTCCATGGTAAATCACCTTCCTGAATAGTGAAGGAAACAGTGATTGAGTGTGAATTACGATATAATTAAATTGAGATGCACTAAAATTAAACATTCTTTGATTGTTCATTTTCTGTCAGGGTGAATAAGAACTTCCAGGAAATCACTAACCAGTTCATTGCCCGATGGCCATTTCCTTCTAGTGATCAGACGGGTGTCCAAATATCTAGCAGGAAATCAAAAGACATGATTACCATTACTTTAAGTGCCTTATTTATTGCAGTATATTATAGATTGTAAAAGTGTAATTTAACAGAGAAGGATTTGTGGAAAACTTTCAATTAACACATCACATACTATCTTTACTAATTTTACTAATAATGTGCTCTGATTCAATAATAATAATGGACTTTTAGGATTTTATAGCATAAGAGGAGATCACTCCATTCACGATACTTGGACAACTATTTAGCTCTTTGATTAGTATATTCATGTATTCATCCAATTTTTTAAAGTTTCTGTTGAATCTGCTTTGGCCATACTTTCAGACAGTGCATCATAAAGTATGGCCAGTGTCTTCAAATATAAGCTCCGTTTAATCATTCTCCTTCTACAATATATTCAATAATTTGAATATCAAAACATAGTTGTATTTCTTTTGCCTTGACTTTCCAGATGACTCAATGCTTTCATCCCTTAAAGAACTATCATTCTAATACTGTATATCTACTTCCCTGAAGTGTTTAGATGTCCAGTATTAAGTAATGGTTACAGTACCCAGTTTTATGGAAATGTATCAATAGCACAACATAAGTAAAGATCTTTCACCACAGATGGCCATGTCACATATTTGTACTCTATAGAACTATCTTCCTTATTATCAAGCTCCAGCTTCTCTAGTGCATCCTCTTAACTATAGACTCTCAGATCATATTAGTGTCTCTCAAACTTATCTGCCAGCTGATAGCATCTAGATAGTGTAGCTTATGTATTTCAGTGCTGCATAATTGGAAATCAACTTTTCCTTTTGTAGTCCATATGATCCTGCCGTTGTTAGTTATTCCTGGTACAATATCCTGAAATTAATAGATCTGCACTGCACCAGGTCCATTTCGATGCCATCCCATTTATTTGACTTCCAGACCATCCCTCCCCCTCTCCCCACCACAGTTCTAGGTTCCAGCTTCTCTACATTCACTAATCTTCCCCACCAGGTCACTTTTTCCTATTCACCTGGGTGCTTGACTTTCCCAATTGTGCCTGGATCTTGACCTCTCCAATAACAGTATTTCCCAAACCCAAACTCTTTGTGTGATAGTACAGACCTATCACCAATGTATATAGTTACAGTATCTAGAGCACACATGTCAAACTCTGGCCCGCGGGCCAAATTATATTTGGCCCGCAAGATCATTTCAAATATGTATTAGAGGTGGCCCCCCCTGCAGCGAGAGCCGATGCTGTTTTTGGGTAATGTCACCCCCACCATCCTCCCCCTTCATTGCACGTCCTTCCCCATTGTAACACGAGAAATTGTAACATGAGAAGTCTGTCGATGTCATCAGCCGGCAAGCCGGTTGGAAGGCTCCCCGCACAACCAGTCACTTCTCCCACCTGTCGAGCGATGCGGCAGATGGGCGAGCGCCTGTGATTTCCTGTCGGCGCAACGGGAATGGCAGGCTGCGCATGGCCCCCGGGCAGCGCGAGCCCTGCGCGACTGGCACTGGACGGCCCTTCCACAGCGCGAGCGCACTTCTCCCGGTCGCCACGGCCTTCAGCGCTTGCACCCGCGCGGACCCCAGGGACGGCTGGTTCGGCCCTGCACGTGAAGAGAGATGGTGGCTGTCTGCAAAGGCTGATTGGCAGCGCACTGGGCCTGAGTGGGTGGGTAAGCAGGGGTGGGCAGAGGGTGTGAGGAGTAATGAGCAGGGGAAGTTATGGTGGTGCGAGGGGCAGCTAGAGGGAGGGATGAATAGAAGGAGGGGTGGATAGGGAAGAGGTAAAAAGGGGAGGGGCAGGGCAAGTAGGGGAGGGGTGATTAGAGGGTGAGAGACGGGTAGAGGGAGGAACAGGTTGAGGGGAGAGGCAGTAGAGGGCCGTGTATAGGATGGGGTGGGTAGAGGCAGAGCGAGTGGAGTGAGGGGTGAGTAGAGGTTGGGTAAAGGACTGGTCAGGTAGAGGGATGGTGGGTCGAGGGTGAATAGAGGCCTAGAGCCTGAGGAGTGAGGAGGAAATGCTGAGTCCTGATGCAGGCCAAAATGGACACAGCCTGTGAATGCTGACGACATCTCCACAGGGACCAAATATGTTTCCCTCAGATCAAGCAAAGGGTGAACTTGAGCTACCTACTCCTGACCTGTAACATTATCCTCCTAAAGTTATATCCTAAAGTTTAACATTACATATGTTGAAAGGAGAAAACATGCAGATGTTGTTGAAAATTTTCAATACATATTTAGTTCGGCCCTCGACTTAGTCCAAGTTTTTAATTTTGGCCCTCCGTGAATTTGAGTTTGACACCCCTGATCTAGAGTATGTAATGACTGTGCTTACAGTGATTGGCTGAGAGTTTAGCCACGCCTACTGTCTGGGCCTTAAAGGGTTATGTCCCTAGCCAGATCGGATCATTCCGGACTGGTCGGCCACCTTTGAAGAGCTCCTGTCTTTTGCTAATAAAAGCCTTGGTTTGGATCAACAAGTCTTTGGTTCTTTTGACGAGCTCTACACTTTGATAGAGGGAACAATCTCTGAGCTGAATCTCCTTTCCCCAACTTTTGCATCCATCCCCATCCATTCCAATGTTCTGATCAATCTTTCATGCAATACACCCCCAAGCCTTAACCAGTCTTTGAACATTACTGCCTATCTGGTTCTGCCTCATCCCAATGCCCAAACCGTCTACAATGTAGTCCACAGAATATCCCTGTCCACATGCCCTGCCTGCTATAATGAGCCTCTAAAGAAGGATGAAGCTTCCTTCCATGGATCCAAGAGGGCTTTTGGCCACTGGCCCTCTTTTCCCAATACTCCTGGTCCCTGATGCCTTCCATATTGCACTGCTTGTAATGGCTAATCGGTCATTGTTTACCCTGGCATGCCCATGATTGAAATGGTCATTGTCACACCTCACATTCTGTGCACTTTTATGGTAGTGGATCTATTTCTATGCTGGAATCTTGACTTTCTGGAAGGAAGCAGGTAGTTAGCAGTCGAACACTATTGCTAATTCTTTGTCAAGCTAAGTCCACAGCCTGGAACTCCCTAGCCTATAGCATTTATGAGAGCCCTTTGATGACTCAATGCAGCAGTTTAGAAGGTGGTCCATCATCAGCTTCAAGAATAAGTAAGCATGAATAATCAATGATCTCCTTAACCATATTTTGTTTTAAAAAATCCCCTCAGTCATGCCATTTTCCCCAAAGGAACCCAAAACTGAGCTTATTTGCAATAAGTTCCTGAAGAGGTTCTAATTATCTGCAGTAATCATCAGTGAAAATTCAGAATTCTCTGAATTACCATTTCTTCAGCATTTTTATTGCTATTTTGTTGGTGACCACAGAAATTAACTTTGCATGGTAAAATTAACCAAAATTTGGGATCAGAATTTCAGTCTCCTGTGTGACTTTGCATAATCTCTGATTTTGTACCAAAACAGACACAATCTAGGATTGAGTACAAATGCTTTCTCATTGTCATTCTAATCTCCCACCTGGCATCTCTTTGACCTTTCTCTACGTACATTTGGTGTGCACTTCCTCTTTATTTTAACCTTTTAATCTATATTTCAGCATTAAATTTCAATTAAAGCTCTGTCCTGTCCAATCTATTAATCTGTTTAACATGTGGTATATGCTTGTTATTGCTCAATTGGGTGTCAACATCTCCAAGGATCTGTCTGGAGTCTCCATGTTGATGCAATCACAAAGAAGACTTGCCAGTGGCTATACTTTGTGAGGTTCCCGTTCTGGATGGCTGCCTGGTGTTCTGCAGGGGTCGGTATTGGGGCTGCTGCTGTTTACAATTTGTATTAATGATTTGGATTGTGGTATGAAAGGTTTTGTAGCCAAATTTGTGGATGACACCAAGATAGGTGGCGGAGTAGGAAGTGTAGTAGAAATTGTAAAGTTGCAGAAGGATATAGACAGATTGGGAGACTGGGCAAAATTATGGCAGATGAGATTTAACATAGAGAAGTATACAGTTGTACATTTTGGTAGTGGAAATAAACAGGCAGAATACTATTTGGATGGGGTGAAAATTCAGACCTCAGCTATGCAAAGGGACCTGGGTGTCTTGGTGCAGGGAAACCTAAAAGTTAATGGCCAAGTGAAATTGAATGCTATGTTGGCATACATTTCGAGAGGAATAGTGTATTAAGAGTAAAGAGGTGTTGATGAGGCTTTGTGGGGCACTGGTGAAACCTCATTTGGAGTACTGTGTGCAGTTTTGGGCCTCTTAGAAAGGATGTGATGTTGTTGGAGAGGAGATTTACTGGGATGATTCCCGGAATGCAAGGGCTAACGTACAAGGAGCATTTGGCAACTCTTGGGTTGTATTCATTGGAGTATAGGAGAATGAGAGGAGACCTCATAGAGGCATTTCATTTTTTGAAAGGTTTAGATAGGGTGGATGCGGGTAAGATGTTTCCCTTGGTGGGTGAATCGAAGACAAGTGGGGGGGGGGGTCGTAGTCTGAAAATTAGGTTATTCATATAAAACAGAGATTAGGAAGAACTTTTTTAGCCAGAGGGTACAACAGTGGAAGCCAGATCACTGGGAATATTTAAACAAGAAATAGAGAAGTAGCTCATTAGTGAGGGCATCAAATGATATAGTGAAAAGGCTGGAAATTGGAACTAGTGTAGAGAATATTTATGAACAGACTCAATGGCCCTATTGACCAGCTTCTGTTCCTTTGACCCTCGTAAACTTCTACAGGTGTATCGTGGAGAACATTCTGGCTGGTTGCATCATTGTTTGGTATGAAGGCGCCAACTCTCAGGACAAGAATAAACTTCAGATAGTTGTTAACTTGGCCTGCGACATCACAGGCACCAGACTTCACTCCATCGAAGACATCTACATGAGGTGGTGTCTTAAAAAAAGCAGCCTCTATCCTCAAAGACCCCCACCACCCAGGTCATGCCCTCTTCACTCTGCTACCATCAGGAAAAAGGTACAGGAGCCTAAAGACAAGCACTCAGTGGCACAAGGACAGCTTCTTCCCTTGACCACTTTTTCACTGTCTTCACTACTTGTGCTGTAGTCCTCAGCCTCTGCTTTTACACCAGCTGTAGAAGTGCAGCTAGGTGATCAGACTTGTCGAAATGTGGTCATGGTATGCCTCAGTAGGCGTTCTTCATGGTCATTAGCAGTGATTGAGTGTGTTGGCTCCTCTGATCTCGAATATAAAGTGTTGGTGGCTGTTGGTTAGTCTTCTTCAGGTTGATCTGAT
This sequence comes from Narcine bancroftii, assembly GCF_036971445.1. Lineage (NCBI taxonomy): Eukaryota > Metazoa > Chordata > Chondrichthyes > Torpediniformes > Narcinidae > Narcine > Narcine bancroftii. The sequence continues at coordinate 45,693,049 of NC_091469.1, forward strand.
TGAAGTCCTCTGCAATGATCGGGAGGCTTCAGGATGTGCTGTCTCATCGCTGCTAATCACAGTGCTCATTCCCGCCAGTGCCAGTCTGACTTTAGCCTGGGTGAAGTGTACACCGCAACCAGCATGATGGAGGTGAATTCCCTCAGCAGATAGAGTGGGTGGCACTTGATCGCCAGATGTTCCAGGTCAGGGAGCAGGACTGGGACGTAACCGGCACTTTGTACCTTGATGAACTGAAGATTCCATCCTCCCTGGCTTTTCCTGATGCCGGTATTTTTTTTAAAATTTGGAAATGTCATATCAAGACCCAAAGCTAAAATCAAGATTGTACAAAACAGAACAGCACAAACTTTGAAAAATAACAGCCATTCATTCTGATTATGTGCCTTAACTTCCCATCAATTCTCACTTTCCATTTAATACTGTTTTTTGTCTAAAAACCTTTTATTTAATGTTATTATCAAAGGACATGTGCATTTGAGAGGGGGATTTGAGAGTTCAAATTTATGAAGGATAAATACACAACAAGCTGTTTTTGGTGTCAAAAGGTTTGGTAATCCCAAGGACCAGTGCTTTGTATGGATTAGAATACTTTAAAAGCAATTTTCTTTTCAAAAGGAGCGATTTAGCACACTGAATGAGTGGCCAAAGTAGGTCCATTGAAGTTAAACAAGAAAATCTGCAGATCCTGGGGTTTCATGACTTGTTCATAGAAATAAATTCTGATTCTGAGTGCAAAGCACATGTGCTGGAGATACTGCTGAGTTTTCCTCCACTTTTGTGTGTTGCAAAATGGGTCCAATGTTAATTTTAAACTGGATAAGTTTGTAGGGTTAAAGGAAAGAGCATCTTCTGTACAGTCATTTTGTCCTTTGTTAATACATCATTCCTGATTCTTGATTCTGGAATGTTAGGTGGGTGTGTAGTTCCAATCAAATCACCAGCAGTAAAATGTCAGCGCAGGCTTGTATGGCTGGGTGACCTACTCCTTCCTGCTCCCCACTAAATTTATCAGACAAAATTTACCATGAATGTCTTTAACCCACCTACGCCTTTCCATGTGACTGTACAAATATGTGCAAGGTTCATTGTGCAACTTAATTATTGACTGTGAAAAGATTCTAGGAGTACCAGAGGCAAAAAAAACTTAAAATTCTCTCAGATTAAAGAGCAATGTGGGCTTTATTTATCCACCCAGGGAGGGTTACCAAATGAGTGACTGATAACAACTTGGCATCCATAGAATTTTATTTGGTGATGTGCAATGCAATAACCAAAAAAATACTTTTATTACTCTACTTTGTGGTAGTAATAATTATCAGCTTAAACCATAGAAAATTTGTCAGTTTTTTATTGATTGGATTGTGGTACGTGGAGGAAGTGGGAAGGGGATGGAATGATTAGGAGTAGGTAGGTTTTCCCTGCTACATTATTACCTGGTTAAGTAGTTAGCTCTCTCTTTTGTTTGAGCCTTTCTGTGAGCACCAAACCATGAGGTGGAGCACTTTACTAAAGCAAGAATGTGAAGCTGTGACTGTCCCTGCTGTGCAGCTCCTGAACGTAGACAGACATCTCACTCCAGCCCACTCCACAAGTGGCTGGAAAGTCCCACCAATGCTGAAGCAGGCTCAGAATGTAAAGCTACCAAAAAAAAAAGAGGAAACAAAATGCTGTAAATTCTTGATCAATCTTCAAAACTGACAGAAAACTGCTCAGGTAGACCTGTTCCTTTCATAAATACTGACTGATTTCTTCAATGTTTTAGATTTTATTTTCTGTTCAAATTTCAGACATTTACAAATTTTTGTTATTTAAAAGAACAAAATTGCATTTTCAGCAAACCGTCAAAGTTACAAACTTCTCCAAATTCTGCAAAGTGCAGTGATCGAGTGCTAGTGATGCTCTTGATCGCTAGAGGGAGTCGGAGATGAATGTTAAAGTTCGGGTTAGATGAAGAACATGGCTGCATCACGAGGTTGTGAATTGTTAATAAAATATTGTTAATAACAAAAGAACCCAAGTTCCTTTATTACTTTAAAGGAGATTCCAATTACATGAGCGAACCTTCACTGGACAGAATTATCTTTGTGCCTGTTAATGGATGATTCAATTTACACACTGAGTAGAGGCTTTATTGCGCACCCATAATCTCATGGCCAGTAACAATTTACAAAGGAGTGGCACACACGCACTTCTACTGATTTCAGATCTAGAGGTCTGGTTATTTGTTATGACTGTGTGGGGTGGGATAGAGGCAACTCCTTCTACCTCCAAGGTGGGATGCTACTGCTGAACCAACAGTGTACTATGGGATTTGTAAGGTAAAACATCATGAGATGGGAATGTGTAGGGAGTTACCCTGTACAGGGCAGTAACAAGAAGGGGAGGTGTCCTTGTACTCCTGTTAGGTAAAACATCATGAGATGGGAATGTATAGGGCTGTAACAAGATGTGAATGCATCCTTGTACTTACAAGATAAGAGAGACATTGATGGATTGAGAGGCAGGAAGCTAGCAGGGAAAGGATAGCAACAGTTTTAGTCATTGGACAAGTAATGATATGATGATGTTCTAAGCACATATCCAAGGGTATAAAAAATCACCATTTTGCTGATAACGGCAGAATGCATTCTCCGACTAACCTGGTTGGTCGCAAGTGTTACAATCCGGTAATAAAGAACAAAGAACCCTGATTTCGACTCAGCCTGGTGTTTGTCTCACTCATTCATGAACAAAGCAGACCTAACAGATTATACAGGCACTTTCCCTTACACCAGTGTGCCTTTGCCTCTGTATGAGCCAACACTCTGGCAGTAATCAATATGACTTAACATCCTTTCCACAAAGTGTAAAATATGCATGTTACAACTGTCACTATTGGTGATAAAATTCTTCTCAATAGCTCGCAAGGTTCAGCATTTATATCAAACTGCTGTCTGCTGTTCCCTCATTCTTTGCTGTTCGTGCCTTTGTTCTTTCTGCTGATCCCTCTGTGTTTCTTTGCTGCTTCCACTGTCTCTGTTATTATCTTTGCTAAATTTATCAGACACAATTTTCTGCTGCTCCTCCACTGTACAACCTCATTGCTATGGTGCCTTCTATTACCTACTGTTCACTCATATTCTGTCTCTGCTGCTGTTGTTTCCTTGGTCTCTCACTTGACTGCTCCTTCACCACCTCTCAGAGCAATGTGTCTGCTTTGCTGATTCCTTTTGCTTTCTTCCTCCTCCTCACTGTCTCTTTACTCTGTTTATTTGCTAATCCAGATGTTTCCTTGATTCCTCACAATTATTTGCTGCTTCTTTGCACTTCACTATCTCTGGTGATCCCTTCAACTTTTCACCTTTTTTCAAATTAAAAAATGTTCATATTGAATTTTCTGTAAATATCTTTATGAATAATCAATAAGTGACTTTTTAAATATTTCATCGTGTTATCCAATCAATACATTCATTGTGCAGGCAAATCTATGAATTATATGTACAAAGTACCAATGTCATTCACATGGCTGCTTTGAATAATATACCCAGCAAGTGTTTGAGAAGCTGTTGCATAGGGTTAAACCGGGTCCAATGGTGGCAGAACCTTAGATTGCAGTCATTCCCCACAAAGGCTCTATGTTGGCAGTACTGAGCTTCAGTGTGTTAAGCAGCACCTGTCCCTGCAGTTTGGAGTACGTCAGTCAGCATCAATCACTTATAGACCTCTCATTGCAATGGAAGTTTATCAGGTTACAGGCAGACCAAAGTGCGTCTTTCACCAAAGATCTTCCACAGTAATGTTTGCCTGCTATGTGGACCTAGAAATAGCCAATAGATCAGAGTCCTCTGTTACACAATTACTCAAAATGAATCTCAACAAGGGCCCTTTCGTCCTTTTCCAGACTTTCTTTGCAAATTCTCAGTCCACAGAGAGGTGGACAATTGATTTGATGGTGATGGCTCCTCTCAGTACCAGCCAGGTCTTGGTGCTTATTGGCAAGATCTGATTTTGAGGCATTGGCCAAGTAGTTTTGACACTCTGTTGAGGGTTTTGTGCTGATCATTCCCTGATGAGCTTGCAGTCAAATGTGTTTATCTGCAGAAACTTTACTACAAAGGGCAGGTAATAGGATAAGTCCAACCGAGTGCAACACAAGGCCAAGTCCATCCTTTACAAACACCAAGGTCAGGTAGAACCTCAGTGCTTAGAGACACTTGGTGCTTGCACAATTTGATGCAGACAGGAACAAGGTGGACCTTGGGATTGTTAGACCTGGCTTATCTGCTCCAGCCAATTTTTGCCATATGCCACAGGCCTCTCTGAACTGGATGTCCAGCACCTTCAGGTAATCAGAGTAGAGGATTGGCTGGGCCTCTCTCGAAACAGTTATCTCTGGCTCCAAAGCCAGTTCAGACTGCAGATGGACTGTGGATCCATGCAGAAGACCGTGGTATTGTCCATGGCTTTGATCGAAGTCTCCACTGAATGGCATCATCATTCCTCTATAACTGTTCTTCCTGATGGACTTAGCAAAGAGTTCTGTGCAATATGGGTGGCACAGTTGGTGTAGTGGTTCGAGCAATGCTTTTACAGCAACAGTGATGGGGACCAGGGTTTGACTCCCATGCTGCTGGTAAGGAGTTTGTACCTTCTTCCCGTGTCTGCCTGTGTTTTCCTGTGGGTTCTGGTTTCCTCCCACCATTTGAAACATACTGGGGGTTGTAGGTTAATTGGGTGTCATTTGGGCGGCACGGACTCGAGGGCTGAAAATAACCTGTTAGCATGTTTAAATTTAAGACAGGTGTTATGTGGATTGTGGAGAAACATGTCGCCTCCCTGTCTGGAACATTGTGGATTGAGGATGGTCACGTGACCTCCCTGTCTGAAACGAATTTGGGAGTTGCATCACCTGCCAATCAAGGTTGGACTCTGGCCACCCATTAGTGCACGCCTTACTTTTGGCCAATTTAAATGACTCCGTATCATCGGTGGCCAGTTTTTCAGCTCAGAACAGTATAACACATCGATGCATGCCACATTTCTCTCTCTCTGTCTCGTGGTTCCAAGACCAGGACATCATTCCATGCCAGGTCACTGCTGTGGATATCACTGGAGGAGACACAAGTAAGATGTGCACTACACTGAGTTGAATCATGGGGCTGCAATAGATCAGTGTTTGCAGAGAGCCGCACAGTCAATCGGGAGTGTGTTTGAAAGTCCTTGGCTATGAAGTGCAGGTGAGTGTGGTAGGGTAGGCAGCCACCAGTATCAGAATCCCTTCTATCTGATGCGTCTGTTTGGACCTTAATAGTTTTTTGTCTCATACCATGTAAAATATAGGCAGCCACTGGTATCAGAGTCCAACCTGGGTCCAAAGTGAATGTCCAGATAGTTATTTAGTAGTACAGTAATTAAATATCGTTTGACGTCTTCACTTGTTCATCTCCCATGTGTTCAATAAAGTTAGCTTTGACTGTAACACTGGTGTCCAGACTCGTTTCTCAAACACAATAGGAGAGTGGTCATCCTTTGCCTAATATCAGTCTTCATGGGGAAATTTACTCTTTGGACTTCATTATTAATGTCCGTGCATAGCAGTTGGATCTGAATCCTGATTTTCTCCCATTTTGGAAACACCGAATAGTACACTTGTGGGATATTCTGTCAAAGGCTTTTCCCTGTTTAAAACTGATAAAGCAAGTGTCCTATTTTATCTATAGGCTGATTCTAGTTAAATCAAGGTTACCTATAAGTAGTATGACAGATCATCTTAATTTACCTATAATCAAGTTTATTTAAAAAAAAACCCAAGGCATTTTGGTTGACCAAGGGAAGTTGTCGAATCAACAATTAAATTGAAACTAAGTAAAACATGAAAGTCTGCAGATGCTGTGGTTGAAGTTAAAACACAATGCTGGAGAAACTCAGCAGGTCAAACAGTTTACTTTATAGAGCAAAAATAAAGATAAACATAACCAATGATTCGGGCCTGAACCCTTCATCAAGGTATGAACAAATTGTGGGCAAGCACCTGAATAAAATGGTTGGGGTGAGCAGAAGGGGAGGAACACAGGCAAGAGGTAACAGTTGGATGAAGGAGGGAAGGCACAGCAGCAAACACAGGGTAGGGGGATGGTTCAGTGAATCGATAGGGAAGTGGGTGGAGGGCTGGAGAAAATAAGGCAGCTGGGGAAGAGTAGGAAAACGACAAATGGTCTAGCAGAAACCGGAGAAGATGATATTTGGCAGTGCATTAGACCATGGATAGATATGTCGGCGCAGGAGTAGAGCACAGAGTTGAAATGGTTGGCCACTGGGAGATCCTGTCATTGATGTGGACAGAGCAAAGGTGCTCAGTGAAGTGATCTCCCTGTCTGCATCCAGGACAAATAGGAACTCCTCATGTGCTATGCTATGTTCCAGTTTACAGCACTCTTAATTTGACTATTCACATAAAACCCTTTCTCCTGACCCAGCAACCAAGAATAGTCAAGCATTAGTGTGGTGCACTGAGGTAGCAGCAAGCAAGCAAAAACTCAAAAAGACTGTACAACAGGCTTTATTCCAGTAAAAGTCTGAACACCAGTTCATGCCTTGGTGGCTCCCATGTGACTGGCTCAGGAGGGGCTGGCTCAGGTTTATATTCAGGCCGGCTGATTGACAGCTGGCCAGGTGGAGTCAGCTCCATAGGTGGTTTTTCTGCATGTACAGAGATCATCCCCTGTATAGGCTGGTGGTCGTATCACCACAATTAGTAATTTGCAGGAGCGAGGTCGGGACTGAGAATAGTGCTACTCCTCTACTCTTCCTTCACGTTGTAGATGTTTTCTTTTATTATTTATCAATATAATCAAGCAAATCTTTTGTTAATGTAATGAAGTTCACATCCAAGTTTATTTATCTTCCAATTGTACAGATACAGAAATGAAGCAGCATTCTCTGGTCCTTGGTGCAAAACACTGCAAACACACATTATAACAAGCGATACATATGCACAGTATTTGTATACAAATATTAAAATAAATAAATATTATTGTTAAATAAATAATTGAGTCACAGAGAATTTGCATGAGCAGTTCATCAGTCGTTCAGCAGTCTCAATGCTCGCGGAAATAAGCTGTATCTTAATCTGGTGGTTCTGGCTCTGATAATCCTGTACCTCTTTCCTGAAGGGAGTAGCTGAAAGATGCTGTGTTCAGGGTGGTAGGAGTCCTCACTGATTTTGCTCTCTTAAGACAACGATCCAAGCAGATCCCATTGACTGGGGGAGGGAGACGTCAGTGATGTCTCTGCTGCTCTTGTGGTTTTGTGGATTGCTCTGCAGCAACCTTCACACTGTCATTAGAGCTCCGATAGAAAGTAGACAGGATAATGGCCAGTAGCCTTGCCCGCCTCAGTCTTCTCAGGAAGAGCAGTCTTTGTTGCACCTTACTGATAAGTGAGGAGATGTTGAGTGTCCAGGATAGGTCACTACTTAAGTGAACTCCAAGGAACTAGGTGCTCTCAGAGTTGTTGAGGGTAGTCGTCCCTGGTCCTCCTGAAGTCCACAATCATCTCCTTCGCCATGTCCATGTTGAGTCTCAGTTTGTTATTCTTGAACCATTTCACAATATTTTCCACCTCTTCTCTGTGGTGCAACTCATCTGTAGCTGATGAGGCCATCTACTGTTGTCTCATCCGCAAACCGGATGACTCTATTGGAGTTGGATCTGCTGCTGCAGTCATGGGTCAGTAGCATGAACAAGAGCAGGCTGTGTACACAGCCCTGAGGTGTTTCAGTGCTCAATGTGATGGTGCTTGAGGTTCTGCTGCTAATATGGACAGACTGTGGTCTTTCTGTTAGGAAGTCAAAATTTCAGTTGCATAGAGGGGTGTTGAGTCCCAGCGAGGACAGATTCTCCACCAGCCTCTAAGGTGTGATCATATTAAATTCCAAGCTGTTCTTTTTTTTTAAATTTTTTATTTTTCACACCATAAACCACATTGATCAAGATACATACATTTTCCTTTTCAAATATATAGTGTCGTTTTCTCCCCCCCCTTCCCATCCCACCCTCCCTACCTCCCTTCCCATTCATTTAAAGTACAGAATCTAAGATACATTAAACCAGTCAAACAATGTTGTCACTCAATAAACACAAACAAGAAATTCCACTGAGTCAATTCTTTTCATTTCCTTTTCCTTCTGTCATTTTAGGTGATAGATGTCCCCGGTAGGTTTTCTCTATTGTGTTTCATGTATGGCTCCCATATTTGTTCAAATATTGCAATATTATTTCTTAAATTATATGCTATTTTTTCTAATGGAATACATTTATTCATTTCTATATACCATTGTTGTATTCTCAGGTTATCTTCTAATTTCCAGGCTGACATAATATACTTTTTTGCTACGGCTAGGGCTATCCTAATAAATCTTTTTTGTGCACCATCCAAATCAAGTCCAAATTCTTTGTTTTTTATGTTACTTAGGAGGAAGATCTCTGGGTTTTTTGGTATATTGCTTTCTGTAATTTTATTTAATATCTGGTTTAGATCTTCCCAAAATTTTTTCACTTTCTCACACGTCCAGATTGCATGAATTGTTGTTCCCATTTCTTTTTTACAACGAAAACATCTGTCAGGTACTGTTGGGTCCCATTTATTTAACTTTTGAGGTGTAATGTATAGCCTGTGTATCCAGTTATATTGTATCATATGTAACCTCGTGTTTATTGTATTTCTCATAGTTCCATAGCATAACTTCTCCCATGTTTCCTTCTTTATCTTTGTTTAAATCTTGTTCCTATTTTTGTTTAGTTTTACCATTTTTTTCCTCATTCTCCTTTTCTTGCAGTTTAATATACATATTTGTTATAAATTTTTTGATTATCATTGTATCTGTAATCACATATTCAAAATTACTTCCCTCTGGTAACCTCAGACTGCTTCCCAATTTGTCCTTCAAGTAGGATTTCAGTTGGTAGTATGCCAACACTGTATTGTGAGTTATATTTATCCTTCATTTGTTCAAAAGATAGTAATTTATTTCCTGAAAAACAATTTTCTATTCTTTTGATCCCTTTTTTCTCCCATTCTCTAAAGGAAAGGTTATCTATTGTAAAAGGGATTAACTGATTTTGCGTCAGTAATAGTTTTGGTAATTGGTAATTTGTTTTATTCCTTTCTACATGAATCTTCTTCCAAATATTGAGCAGATGATGTAATACTGGAGAATTCCTACGTTGTACCAATTTTTCATCCCATTTATATATGTTCGGGTATCTTCTCCCCTATTTTATCTAGTTCTAATCTAGTCCAATCTGGCTTTTCCCTTGTTTGATAAAAATCAGATAGGTATCTTAATTGTGCGGCTCTATAATAATTTTTAAAGTTTGGCAGTTGTAAGCCTCCTTGTTTATACCATTCTGTTAATTTATCTAGTGCTATCCTCAGTTTCCCCCCTTTCCACAAAAATTTCCTTATTATTTTCTTTAACTCCTTGAAGAATTTCTCCGTCAAGTGTATTGGCAATGCCTGAAATAGGTATTGTATCCTTGGGAAAATGTTCATTTTAATACAGTTTATCCTTCCTATTAGTGTTAGTGGTAAGTCTTTCCAATGCTCTAAGTCGTCCTGTAATTTTTTCATTAGTGGATAATAATTGAGTTTATATAGATGGCCGAGGTTTTTATTTATTTGTATACCTAGGTATCGTATTGCTTGCATTTGCCATCTGAATGGTGATTCTTTCTTAAATTTTGAGAAATCCGCATTATTCATTGGCATTGCTTCACTTTTATTTGCGTTAATCTTGTAACCCGACACTTCTCCATATTCCTTCAATTTCTTATGTAATTCTTTTATTGATATTTCTGGTTCTGTTAAGTATACTATAACGTCATCTGCAAATAAACTGATTTTATATTCCTTGTCTTTTATTTTTATCCCTTTTATTTTATTTTCTGTTCTTATCAATTCTGCTAGTGGTTCTATAGCTAACGCGAACAATAAGGGTGATAGTGGGCATCCCTGGCTTGTTGATCTGCTTAAGTTAAATTGCTTTGATATATATCCATTTACTGTCACTTTCGCCAATGGCCCCTTATATAATGCTTTAATCCAATTAATATACTTCTCTGGTAAACTGAATTTTTGTAATACTTTGAATAAATAATTCCATTCTACTCTGTCAAAGGCCTTCTCTGCGTCTAAAGCAACTGCTACTGTTGGAGCTTTATTCCCTTCTACTGCATGAATTAAGTTAATAAATTTACAAATATTGTCTGTTGTTCGTCTTTTTTTAATAAATCGAGTTTGGTCTAGATTTACTATTTTAGGTACATAGTCGGCTAATCTGTTTGCTAATAGTTTAGCTATTATCTTACAATCTGTGTTAAGTAAAGATATTGGTCTATATGACGCTGGTGCGAGTGGATCTTTCCCTGTCTTTGGTATTACTGTAATTATTGCTGTTTTGCATGAATCTGGTAAGCTTTGTGTTTTATCAATCTGGTTAATTACTTCCACGAGGGGAGGAATTAATAAATCTTTAAATGTTTTATAGAATTCTATTGGGAATCCATCCTCTCCTGGTGTCTTATTATTTGGTAATTTTTTAAGTATCTCTTGTATTTCTACTATTCCAAATGGCTCTGTTAATTTATTTTGTTCCTCTATTTGTAATTTTGGTAGTTCAATTTTAGTTAAAAATTCATCTATTTTGTCTTCTTTCCCTTCGTTTACAGTTTGGTATAATTGTTCGTAGAATTCTCTGAAGTTTTCATTAATCTCCGTTGGATTATATGTGATTTGTTTGTCTTTTTTCCTTGATGCCAAATACCATTCTCTTAGTTTATTCTGTCTTAAGCTGCCATGCTAGAATTTTGTGCGTTTTTTCTCCTAGTTCATAATATTTCTGTTTTGTCTTCATTATGTTCTTCTCCACCTTATATGTTTGTAGTGTTTCATATTTTATTTTTTTATCTGCCAATTCTCTTCATTTAGTTGTGTCTTCCTTCATTGCTAATTCTTTTTTTATATTTACTATTTCCCTTTCCAACTGCTCTGTTTCCTGATTGTAGTCCTTCTTCATCTTGGTTACATAACTTATTATTTGCCCTCTGATGAATGCTTTCATTGCGTCCCATAATATAAACTTATCTTTCACTGATTCCGTATTTATTTCGAAGTACATTTTAATTTGTCTTTCAATTAATTCTCTAAAATCCTGCCTTTTAAGTAGCATGGAATTTAATCTCCATCTATACATTCTTGGAGAGATGTCCTCTAACTCTATTGTCAATATCAGGGGTGAGTGGTCCGATAATATTCTAGCTTTATATTCTGTTTTTCTTACTCTTTCTTGCATACGAGCTGATAACAGGAATAGGTCTATTCTTGAGTATGTTTTATGTCTACCCGAATAATATGAATATTCCTTTTCCTTTGGGTGTTGTTTCCTCCATATATCCAAAAGTTGCATTTCTTGCATCGATTTAATTATAAATTTGGTTACTTTGTTCTTTCTGTTAATTTTTTTCCCAGTTTTATCCATGTTTGAATCCAAATTAAGGTTGAAATCCCCTCCTATTAGTATGTTCCCTTGCATGTCTGCTATCTTCAAAAAAATATCTGGCATAAATTTTTGATCTTCTTCGTTAGGTGAATATACATTGAGTAAATTCCAAAACTCCGAATATATCTGACATTTTATCATTGCATATCTCCCTGCTGGATCTATTATTTCCTCTTCTATTTTAATTGATACATTTTTACTGATTAATATAGCTACTCCTCTAGCTTTTGAATTATATGACGCTGCTGTAACATGTCCTACCCAATCTCTCTTTAATTTCTTGTGCTCCATTTCACTTAAATGTGTTTCTTGCACGAATGCTATATCAATTTTTTCTTTTTTCAGTAAATTTAGCAGTTTCTTCCTTTTGATTTGGTTATGTATTCCGTTAATATTTAAAGTCATATAGTTCAACGTAGCCAATTCATACTTTGTTTATCTATCCTTTCCGTTTCCCCATCATCACCTTTCCTTCTTATCCATTTCTGCTTTCTTGTTTTGAACACTTTATAAGACAGCATTTCTAACACATCAAACATTTCCCTTATTCTCCTATCTAAAATTTCTTTAACCCCACTATTCCCTCCCCTTCCTGAGTTGCCCTTTATCCCTTGTCGGGCAACCACATCTCCCCTCTCCATTTGGATTTGCGAATTCACTCGCAAGCGTCAACTAATTTCACAGTGACCGTAACTCCTCCCCACCCAGCCCCCCGAAAAGATTTCAATTTTCATATATAACAAAGTCACTCTCTTAATTCCCTCCTTACTTCCTCTCTTCCCTTTCATTCCCTTATTAATTCTTCTTCCATTTCTCTATGTTCTTCTTCTTCCTCTGGGTTGGTCATCTGTTGTTTCCTTGTTTTCTTTTTACTCTCTTCTTTCTTGTTCTCTTTGTTTTCTGTGTTCTCTTCCTGTTGTTGTGTTGTAGCTGTCATCCTCAGCTGTGGAGATCGACTCCTCAGCTGTTCCCCCCTCCCGTCAGTTTTTTTTTTCATGCGCGGTTGCGCACTTTTACTTGGCTCCGCGAGCCATTTTTGTAGTCCCAAGCTCTGGACTTCCACTGACCTGAGGGAGCGGGCTTCTCTCTCCGCGGCGGGCCTCCTCGGACAGGTAAGGCCTTCACCTTCTTCTTCTGACGTTCTTTCTTCTTCTCTTCTTCCCATTGCTTTCGATTTTTCTTTCTTCGCTGCCATTTTCTTCCCACCTTTACTTTTACTTTGTTTTAATTTTTATTCTTGTACCTTTGTGTTTTGTGTATTTTTTTTTTAAACTTTTCCGGAGAGGGCTGGAGTTTCCTGACCGGCCACTACTCCATCACGTGACTCCCCCCAAATTCCAAGTTGTTCAATGAACATTAGCTTGGCGTATAAGGTATCATTCTCCAGTGGGCCAGGAGTGAGTGGAGGAACAAGACTATACCATCATTAATGGAACATTTCCATCTGTTTGTGAATTGAAATAGGTCCATTGTCTCTGGGAAGTCCACTTTGATGCATTTCATCAACAGGCACTCAAAACATGTTGTAACAGAGGAGGTCAGTGCCACTGGCAGTAGTCATTGAGGCCTGATAGTGAAGTTTATTGCCATGTCCATAAATACAATATACAGATGCAATGGAAGTCTTACTTGCTGCAGCTTTCCAGGTATATAAAGTATACAACACTTAAGAAGAAAAAAGCTAACATAAAATGGAGGGGAATAAATAAATATTAAATATTATATTATAGATTTCAAATAAGCCTCAAATGATGATAAAACTCTAAATTTCTAATAACTCCACTAATTAAATTAAAACCTGATTTAATCAAAGATATTTAAAATAAACAATAACCAAAAGAATGTTAAATGTGAAGAGAGAGTCAAGGCAAAACAGACTGGCATGGACAGTTTAGGAGAAATTTTCCAGGCCAACATTAGTTTGCTCATCTATAAAGTTCACTGTGCAGCTTTGATCCTTACCTCTGCAAGTAAGAAGAGTTCCCTCTTCTTGGGAAATGAACTTTGCCTGCATCAGGCAGCCATTTTATGGAAGTGTCAACTCCCACTCCGATGTGTCCTTCAGCTCCTGAGGAGATCGGCATCTCCAGTTAATTAAAATATATCCAATTGCCAAGTATCTGTATTTCGAGCCATACAGTCAACGTTAACAATCAATTCTGCACTACAGCAGATTTCCTGTGTTCCTCCAATCTGTAAACTTGTTCAGTATTGGGACCTTCACATTACGCTGACTTTACACTGGTTTGTTTGGTTGTCGTGGCAACAGCTTTCTGATTTACTCACTTGCCACAGTGTGTTACAATTGTAATGACTCAAATCTAGCCAAAATCTCTGTGCCCATTCCTTTCAACAAATGTTAATTAAAAGTGAATATTAAAGGTTTGTTTTATCAGCTACAATTGAGTTTATGTTTCAATTAGTGTGTGTTATTTTTGGAATGCACTCTGCACAGGGCAGTGGATATTTGGACCACGTTTATTGTGGAAGAAATAGGAAATAGAAATAGGAGAAAAGAGAGATGGGTGAGGACTTAAATTTCTGAGTCTCTCTAATTGCCAGAGTAGTGCAATATTGATTACAATCCCATTGCTTTCTAGGCTGGTCTCGTGAAGTTATCAAAAACTTTTTCCCATATTCAAAGTTACACCAGCTTCCAGTTAACATCAGTGCAAAGTGCATACCTAAAATATCTCACAATATTTATAACCATATAACAATTATATCATGGCCCTTCTTGTCTGTGCCAAAACACTTACACTCTCCTCGTCCCACTGACCTCCATACCTTTTACATCCATATACCTATTCAAATTTTTGTTAAAATATAATATTGTACCTGCCTCCACCACATCCACTGGAAGCTCGTTCCACACAGACCCCGTTCTCTGAGTAAAGAAGCTTCCATTTGTGTTGCACCTAAACTTTTGCCCCCTAACTCTCAGCGTATGTCCTCTACTTTGAATCTCCCCGATCCTCAATGGGGAAAAAAAACCTATCCACATCTACTCTATCTATCCCCCTCAAAATTAAAAAAAAACTCTATAAAATCTCCCTCAGCCTTCTACACTCCAAGGAATAAAGACCTAACTTGTTTAACTTTCTCTATAACTTAGGTGCTGAAACCCAGGTCTCATTCTGGTGAATCTTCTCTGTATTCTATTTTGTTCACATCCTTCCTATAATTTGGTGACCAAAACTGAACACAATATTCCAAATTTGGCCTCACCAATGCCTTGTACAATTTTAACATTACCTCCCAACTCTTTTACTCTTATACTGATTTATAAAGACCAGCATTCCAAAGGCCTTCTTCACTACCCTATCCACCTGAGATTCCACCTTCAAGGAACTGTGTACCATTATTCCTAGACCTCTCTGTTCAATTGCCTTCTTTAACACCCTACCATTCACCATGTATGTCCTATTTTGATTAGTCCTCCCAAAACGTAGTACCTCACACTTGTCAGGATTAAATTCAATTTGTCAACTTTCAGCCCTCTCTTCTAACTTGCATCAATCTCTCTGCAAGATTTGAAAACCTTCCTCTCTATCCACATCACCACCTATCATAGTATCATCTGCATACTTACTAATCTAATTTACCACCCCATGATCTAGATCATTAATGTATATGACAAACAACAAAGGACTCAGTACAGATTCTTAGGCACATCTCTAGCCACCAGCCTCCAACCCGACAAACAGTTATTCACCACCACTCTCTGGCATCTCCCATCCAGCCACTGTTGAATCCATTTTACTACTTCCATATTCACACTGAACGATTGAACCTTCCTAACTAACCTTCCATGTGGAACCTTGTCAAAAGCCTTACTGAAGTCCATATAGACAAAATCCATCACCATACCCTCGTCAATTTTCCTGGTAACCTCTTCAAAAAAAAAATTCAGTAAGATTTGTCAAACATTACCTTCCATGCACAAATCCATGTTGACTGTTCCTAATCATTCCATGTCTATCCAGATAATTATATATACCATCTCTAAGAACATTTTTCATTAATTTGCCCACCACTGACGTCAAACTTACAGGCTGATAATTGCTCGATTTACTCCTTGAACCCTTTTTATACAATGGAACAATGTGCACAATCCGCCAATCCTCTGGCACCATCCCTGTCGCTAATGACATTTTAAATATTTCTATCAGGGCTCCTGCTTTTTCTACACTGACATCCCTCAAAGTCCTAGGGAATATCCTGTCAGGACCCAGAGACTTGTCCATCTTTATATTTCTTAAAAGCTCTAGAACAGCAGTTCTCAACCTTTTTCTTTCCACTCACATACCACTTTAAGTAATCCCTATGCCATCAGTGCTCTATGGTTAGTGAGGGATTGCTTAAGGTGGGATGTGAATGGGAAGGGAAGGTTGAGAATCACTGTTCTAGATCTATTTGTTACCACGTTAAGCAGTCCCTTGCTAATCACAGAGCACCGATGGCATAGGGAAGACTTAAAGTGGAATGTGAGTAGAAAGAAAAAAGGTTGAGAACCGCTGCTCTAGAACTTCCTCCTCCTCAGTCATCAGTTTCCATAACTTTCCTACTTGTTTCCCTCACCTTACACAATTCAATATCTTTCTCCTTTACTGAAGAAAATAAATAGTTCAAAAATCTCCCCCATGTCTTTTGGTTCCACTCTGATTCTCTAAGGGACAAATTTTATCCAGGTAGAAACCCTTTGGATTTACTTTCTCCTTATTTGCCAAAGCAACCTTGTATTTTTTTTTAGCTTTTCTAATTTCTTTCTTCAAATCTTTTTTACATTCTTTATATTCCTTGAGCATTTCATTTTCTCCATGCTTTAAAATCTAAACTCAATTGTAGCAGATAAAAGAAACTTTTATCGTAGCAGATAAAACAAACTTTTATCGTTCACTTTTAAACTTTTCAGTTTTTAAAACCCTTCATAATCTTGTTGTCCAAATCTTCATGAGACCTGAAAACATGCAAAATATCGACATTTCTCTAAAGCTCCCCTTTTAATCGTCCCCAAATTTAATTGATTCAAAATTGGTGACTGCATCAGCTGCCAAGGCCTAACTTTTGCAACTCCCACTCAAATATTTTGGTCCCTTGGATTCCCTTGCTTTCCTTTAAAATATTACTGTTAAAGTTTTTGACCATCTGAACTAATAACTTCTTAATTGGTTCAGTTATTTTTTTAATTTACTCAAATTTTTGCTCTGTTAAAAGTGGAATTTGTTAATGGAAGGTATCATTCAACACATAAGCCCTGTTATTGAGTTACTGGGTAGTTCAGGTTTCTGGAGTAGGTGATTCAATTTCCACAAGATTTTTTTTCTTAGTTTCCTCTTTGGATTTAAGAAGGTTTCCTTTAAAATGATGGTGGAATTTAAGGTACACAGAGATGGTTTCTCTGTCCACAGATGATGTTGGATTGGCTGTGTTCTGACAGCATTTTGTTTTAGTCACAGTTGTCACAAGGCTGCAAATTTTAATTTCTTTTTGTATTCCTCTAAAAATTAAACTAATTGATCATTATATAGTCGAGATAATGTGAACTATTCTGTAACCACATAAGAATACACCCTTCTCACTGTAGTGCACCACTATCTGGCGCATCTATATGTTTATGAGAGTGTGTGAATAGTTTTCGTTAAATGGTGGAAGGCATGAGTAAGTAAAGTCTTTTCTGTTAATGAAGTCTCACCCCTCTAAGTTATTTAAGAAGCCTCCCAAGTAACTCAAGAGACATAACATTGACCTTCCTAAATCAGAATTAATTCAAATTGAAACTCGCTTCTCTGAAAAAGTTACCAATCTTTAGACTCCTCCCTGCCTGAGGGTGCATTCACAAGCCATTTCTACCAGGGTTAGCTCAATTGGGACCCCAAGTAGAGCTACAGTTACAGGAAGGGATGTTGCTGATCAGGACTCTGTCTGCTTAATAGAGCATTACAAATTACGTTGCCGGACTCATTGGATGTCACTAAATCTCTTGGAAAATATGTGGTGTGCATCCTATTGCTGCATTAAAATGAAATAAGAATAAGGATAGATGGCCACTTGGCATGATCTGGCCTCAGTCAGTTGAAGCTGCCACTTCCTGAATATTTCAGGACTGTATCTAAATTGGATGAATTACCCAAGGTCCTCATCACTCAGTGAATCTTCTGTTCAGTTAACATCACAGATATTCACTTTGTCTTTTGGTAGGCCAACACCTACTATAAGATCAAATCCACCATAGATGGTGGTGCATATTCAGGTGTGTTTGATCTTTTGTTGCCAGAATTCTGGCAACATGGACTGCATGGTTGGCATAGTGGTTAGTGCAACACCTTTACAGCACCAGTGACTGGGACCAGGGCTTGAATCCTGTGTTGACTAAGTTTATACGTTCTCCCTGCATCTGTATAGGTTTTTGCTGGAGGCTCCAGTTTCCTCCCACCGTTCAAAACATATAGGTTAATTTGGCTGTACAGAACCTCCCTATTTTTAAACATTGAGCTCAGGCCCTGTGATGTGCCATGGCATCAGATTCTGCTGATTGCCATCCACTGTCCTGCCCTGGCTGATGAGATAATTGATCTTGAACATGTGGGTGGAGAAAGCAATAAGTATGGGACTGCTTAAGATGACAGGAGTGGGGACATGGCTGGAAGTGATTACAGAGATAGGGTGGGATAAAAAGGTACTTGAAAACAATAACACAAGAAGAATGCTAATATTGAGGCATGGCTTAAATGGGATCCTATGTTGTTAGTAAGCACAGCGGCATCAGGTAAAGGAACTTGGTGCTGGTTAGAGCTCAAGAAAATAGGAGCAGGAGTAGGCTTATCAGAGCCTTCAAGCTTTTAACGTGAGTATGGCTGATCTATGCTGGCCTGAACTCCTCTTCATACCTTTCTGTTACTTAATCTATCAAATATTTATCTTCCACTTTAAATGCTAGTGATCCAGCTTCTTCCATCTGCAGAGGTAAACAACTCTAGGGATTCACAGCCTCCTTTTACCTGTTATTATTGTGCTTGCTACCAGTATAGGTAATTTTCAAATTCTCAGTCTGATAGCTTTAAGAAGCAATTTCTAAGTGCTCCGGTTTTAAATGACGGGAACCTTTTTGCAATGTTAAGCCAAACACAATCTACTGGAGGAACTCAATGGGTCAAGCAGTATTAGTGGGAGGAAAAAAAATGTTTGCTATTTCAAGATTGTATTTGACCTGATTCCAGCATCTGCTGTGCCCTGTGCATCTGTTCTTGCCATTTTCCTTTCAGTCTTTCCTACTAGAGAGAACATCTCAACATCTACCCTCTCAAGCCCCCTTTGGACCTTGTGTGCTTGAATAAAGTCAGCTCTCATTTTTCTAAACTCCAAGAAATACTGGCTCAAATTATTTTGTCTCTCTTGGAGGCACCACCCTCTTATCCCAGGAATTAGTCCAATGGATCTCCACTATATTGCCTCCAGTGTTATTGTATCAGTTCTTTTGTTGCCAGAATTCTGGCAACATGGACTGCATGGTTGGCATAGTGGTTAGTGCAACACCTTTACAGCACCAGTGACTGGGACCAGGGCTTGAATCCTGTGCTGACTAAGTTTATACGTTCTCCCTGCATCTGTATAGGTTTTTGCTGGAGGCTCCTGTTTCCTCCCACCGTTCAAAACATATAGGTTAATTGGGCGGCACAGACTCATGGGCCGAAATGGCCAGATATCATGCTGTATGTCTAAATTAAAAAAAATTTAAAAATGCTTTATGGCTGTACAGAACCTCCCTATTTTTAAACTCCAGCCCCTTTGCAATGAACATCAAAATTCTGTTTGTCACCTTAACTATTTGTTAACTACTTACACCTTAACTACAACTTTAGCTACTGCCTGCTTGCATTTTATGGTCCTGCATGAGAACATCTAGATCCCTTTGCATTTCACTCACAGGCTTTCTCCATTTAGAAAATAATCTGCCTTTTGATTTCTCTTGCCAAAGGCTTGATTCTTGGGCCCACTCAATCTATTTATATCCCATTAACTGTAATCTCATTACGACATCCCTCCACCTAATTTGGACATATTACTCACTGTTCCTTCCTCCAGATCATTAATGTAAATAGTCAATCAATGTGGTCTAAGAACTGATCTCTGGGGTACTCCACTAGTTACCTCCTTCCAGTATGAAAGAGACCCATTTATTCCAACTCTGTTTTTTGTGAGGACAGCCCAATTTTCAATCCATTCTAACTCAGTTCTTCCAATATCATTAACTTATGCACCATCCTACGTAGCACCATGTCAAATGTCTCATTGAAATCTATAAATACACATCAACAAGATCCCCTCTATCAGCTTTCTCTGTTACACCTTCAAAGAATTGAGCAAATTTTATATATGCAGTGCCCTCCATAATGTTTTGGACTTTTTCTTTCCTTTATTTGTCCCTGTGCTCCAGTTTTAAATTTGTCATCAAACAATTCACATGTGATTGAAGTGCACATTCTAGATTTTATTAAAGACAGTAGGTAGATAAGAGAGGGGATTCATTACCTGAATTTGGAAAATTCAATATTCGTACCATTGGGTTGCAGGCTGCGCAGATGGAATATGAGTGTTGTCCCTTTGGTTTGCATTGGGCCTCACTCCGACAGCGATGAATGCCAAGGATGGGCAGGTCTGTGAAGGAATGGAAAGGGGAGTTGTAATGGCATGCAAAAGGGGGCTTAAGACACTTAAGATACAATACACAATCAGGAGTATGAGGAACTCGGTGGTGGTTAGGGGATTAAAGGGGGTGATGATTTAGGGATATTTGTTGCAGTTCTCATATTGGCAAAGTGAGATAAAAATCATGTGGTCCTGGTGATCCCCTACAATCAGTGCTCGCAAAAGTAGTTTTTAACTGCAATGTGGTTGAAAATCATTTTAACTTGGAGAAAACCAAGTTTTTGGCCATCTCTTGGCCAAAATATTAGTACTAGACCATCAAATTTGAAGGGCATGTCTTAACGTTGATTTTTGAATGGTATTGTCTGTACAAGGATTAGAAAATGAAAGCAGAAACATTTTCCAATGATTCTTTTATTAATGTTAATTATCCAAGGTGACTGATGTGCAAATATTTGAGATCCATTGCAGTACGTTTTATTAACAAGACATAAAAATAAGATATTTATCAGCTGTACTGATCATCGTTTCTTTCTTTTAGATTAATTGATTTAAAGAAAAACACGTTTTGATGATACACAATTGTACGATTTCCTTATGAGCAGAAAGTGCCCATCTTTACATACTGTCTTATCATGCCCTCAGAATGTCCCAGCATACTTCACATACAACAGATTACCTCCTGAAGTGTCATTAATCTTTTGTAGGCAACTTTGCCCAATACTTCTCACGCAGCAAAATTCCATGAACAGTAAATGAATGAACAACTGTGTCTTTTAAATGGTGTGAGGGATAAATGTTGTCCAAGCACACCTGGGAAACTCCCCATCTCTTCAAATAAGGCCATGGGATTGTCTCCGATCGTTTGGGAGAGTATGGTATTTGATTTTGAAAAAGGGTGGCTCCAAAAACACAGCTCTGCCCAATGCAGCCCTGTGGTGTGAACCTGGTAATATATGGACTGAAGTGGTACTTGAACTCACAAGCTGAAGAGCTGCATTGGGAAGGGCGGGGACAGAAGAAGAGATTTTTTGATAAATTTTTGTGAGAAAATAATAGAATTAAATTTTAATGAATACCTCCAACAAATGTACAAAAATGATTTGGGAAAACTAATTTTTCATCCCTAAACAAATAAACATTAATTAAAGCCCTAGAAGGGAAGAAAATAGTGTGGATAGACTGTTCTGTCACCCAGAGTATTGCACAATTTTTTCTTTATTTAAATGCAGCAGTCTCTTAAATTAAAACTTTCAGTAAGTTTAAAGAACAAAATGGTTGTGATACACTTTGCAGACTCAGAATGAACAGAGCCCAATCAAGAAGAGAAAGATTACTTTTGGCATTTTATTCCTACAACACTTGGTATGGCTTTCATTAAACACTGCAAAACAAAATCCCTGAGGAGCCACTTGTTTCAGAAAAAGCTGGTGGAACTCTGTCTTTCATTCTTCAGGATATGGGCACTGCTGACAAAGATTTTACTGCCCATCCCAATTACTGCCACCTTGAACTTGCACCATCTTTCTGGTGAAGGTACTCCCACAGTGCTGTCGAATAGGGAGCTCAGGATTTGGATCCAGCAATGTTGAAGGAATAGTGATATATTTCCAAGTCACGTCGGCCTGCGACTTGCAAGTAGAACCTGCAGGTGGTGGTTCTTTTATGTGCCTGCTGCCTTTGTCCCTCTTGTTGATAGTAGTCACAAATTTGTGAAATGCTGTTGGAAAAGCCCAAATGAACTTCTGTGTATTTTGTAGATTGAATACACTGCATCATCCAAGAATTGGTTTAATGGGTCAATCCGCTTTCAAATGATACAAGTCCTCTGTTCCTCATTGAAAGCAGGACTGTTTGAAGTAGATGATAAAAGTCTTTTTCTATACCTTGAGTATACAATCAAGACAGTCAGTTGGTCAATTGCAAGATCTTCAATGACCTGTTCCCATTGAATCCATTGGAAAAGAGCATCCATGTGCAATGGATCAAGCCTTCTTATATTTCCAAGGACAGACATTCCTCTACTGTTCACAAATGCCTCAACTGAACGTCAACCTATGAAAAAGAAAAGACAGTTGAATCGCATCACTGTAAGGTAACCGCGCAACTGAAAAAAATGTTTATTTGTTCTTGGCTGCTTGTATACTCCAAATATACAGTTGGTGGAAAGCAACTTTCAGGCTAACAGCAGACTAATTATTGGACGAGGAAGGCCATTCAGCCTTCTTAGTTCATCATGCAGAAATATCCTACAGCACTTGTATGGCTCCTGATATGATCCAAGCAGCTTTTCATCGCTAGTATTTGATTCCCTCAGTAATGAGGACTAAGTACAGGATTTAAGGTGCAGTATTACCACATCATAGAAATATAAAATCATAGGACATTTACAGCACAAAGAGTATGTGATTTGTGTGTTTGTGCCAATCAAATAAAAGCTCCGAACCTAATCCTATTAATCTAACCAACTAGTGTTGACCCCATATAACTCTTCAAGTACACATTCAAGTACATCCTAAGTGTGATGAGAGTTTCATACAATTAATTCCAGCATCACCCCACCCCTCCCATTAGCCACTGGGTGAAAAAAATTCTCTATCCATCAATTACTCCATTTTAAGAGAACAATTTGATAACCATATCCACCAACTTAAACCAGTGTAAAATTACAACACCGTAGAAGCCAATTCCAGCCATTTAAACCTGGGATGCCCAATTAACCTACAACTCCATACATTTGAGGGTGGGAGGAAACCAGCGATCCCAGGGAAAACCCAAGCAGACATGGGGAGAACATACAAACTCCTTACAAAGAGCACCAGGTTGGAACCCGGGTCACTAACCGCTATGCTAATCATGCCACCCAATATTTCTCAATGATTAGGTCAAATTTTAAATTTTTTTCATGTTTTCTTTTACCATGAAGTCAATGAGTCTGTGCTGTCCCAAGATACATCCCCCTTCCCCCCACTGATTTTCCCTGTAACTTATTCTCTCTCAAATGCTTTCAAGTTTCCCCAAATTTGTATGAGGTGAAACCTTTATAGTTGCTAATGAACATTAAATTTTCTGTATAAATGTCATATCAAATAATCAAATTCGTCAATATTTACATTTTGATGTGTAGGGCTCATTTATCTCAAGCACAGGATTTCTCACTAGGCATCAAACCAAACAAAAGCTTTACATATCATTAATATTTTGATTTCATCCACTTGTTACAAGAGTTCCAAGAATTCAGTGCAGATCCAGATCCCACCCATGCTGGGGGAGGGGGCTGTTTCACGGAGAGCCCTGCTCTTTCAAACTGTGAGAGCTTTCTTGAATTTGGCATTATACTGGAAGATGACCGCAAGGCTTCATCCAAGGGCATACATCCAAAAAGTAATTAAAAATAAAAATCACACCATTGTTAAATGTTACTGTATACAATTAACAGTAATTTTTCCCCCAACTCACATTTACAAGTTCATACACAACGAACGACATAGCCATGAATTTTGTCTTTGTGGAGGTGTTGCATGCAATTAAAGTATGATTGATAGACTAAGATCAAACTCACCATCAATTATAGTCTGTCCAGAGATGCATAATCTACATTATTGAATTAGGTTTACTAATTTACAGCATGCAATGCCTCACATTTCACACAAGAACAGTCACTCAAGAAAAGTCAAGGTTCACTCAGGTCTCCCATTGGACACGTTGCTTTTTACTCTCACATGGATATCTTATATTTAAAAAAATTCCAATGAATTCCCTAGCAGTAGGGAAACTGCTATTAAATTCCAGACAAGAAAGTAGAATAACAAAAGGTAGCCATCTGCACCAAGCTCAGCAGAGCTTCAGCATTTACATTGTAATAAGGTATTTGGCAAATCTTCGACAAGCTAACACAACTGAAGCAATGTTACAGAAATTGGTGACATACTAAAAAACAAACAGATCTGGGAATATTTTTGTAGGCTGCGGGAAGGATCATGTAACTCTGGTTAAAAGACAGGGCTTTTAGCAAATGCATTATGAAAGATCGCCCACCTGGAATGTTATCTACCTCTTTCCCCATAGATGCTGCCCACTTTTATTTCAAACTATAAGTGTGTCAGTTAAGCTGCAGTCACGGGTGTGTTGGTAAAGTGTCCTGGAATTTATGATCAGTAGTGTCATAAACTCAAGAGTGTAAAAATCAATGAAGTACTTGAAGATGTGGTAAACTATTGGGAGGACAGTTACAGACTCTAAGAAAGCAGAAAGGCTAATAGAATAAGCAGGCAAGTGGCATATAATAGAAACAACAATATAAAGCGTGCACAAAACAAAGTTTCTTGGGTAGTTACGTGCTTTGAACTTAGAAGGTGCAGAATATATCGAGTCATAGATCAGACCCTTCAGCCCAACTAGTCCATGCTGATCAATATTCTGGACAAATCTCATTTGCCACCATTTGATCCCTATCCCTCCAAGCTCCTCTTACCCATAAATCTCCCCAAATGTCATTTGAATGTTGTAATTGTGCCTACTTCTATCATTACCTCTGGCAGCTCATTCCAGAGGTGGACCACCCACCCCCTGAGTAAAAAAAAGACTTTCTGGTCATACAGTTTTACTGCACAAAAAAAGGCTCTTTGGCCCAAATTGTCCGCGCCAACCATTTTCACACATTCCTCAAATTATTTCCTATCTATGTACCTGTCTAAATTTCTTTTAATCATTACAACTTTTTACCACTTCCTTTGCCAGTTTTCTCCATATATCCACCACCCTCTGAAAAAAATGACTTCAGATGCCTTTAAAATGTTTCCCCTCTCACATTAAACCTATGCCCTCTAGTTTTAGATTCCCCAACCCTTGGGAAGAGACGATGACTATTTACCTTAAATCTCTAAGGCCCCTCCCTTAGCCTTCAACGTCCCAGGGAGAAAAGTCTCAGGCTATCTAGTCTCTCCTTCTAATTCAAGGCCACCAATCCTGGTAACGTTCTTGTAAATCTTTTGGCACCTTTTCCAGTTTAATTATATCTTTCCTGTAGCTGAATGCTCAGAACTATGACCAATACAAAAAGTGTGGACTCACCATTATCTTTTACAGCTGTAGCATGACATCCCTAGTCCTGTACTCAATGGTCTGAATGGTGAAGCTAAGCATGCTAAAACATTCTTCATCATCCCGTCTACCTGTGACGTTACTGTCATGGAACTAGATATCTGTACTGTTAAGACTCTCCATTTTACCTACCAGAGCGTAACACCTCACACTTGTCCAAGTAAATTTCAATCTGCCATTTCTTGACACACTTTCTCATTTTATATAATGCTCAGATAATCTTCTTCACTGTCCACTATATCATCCATTTCGCTGTCAAATGATAAATTAATAATCATGCTTTATCCAAACTATTAATATAGATCAACGGTTCTCAACCTTTTTCTTTCCACTCACATTCCCCTTTAAGTAATCCCTATGCCATCGGTGCTCTGTGATTAATAAGGGATTGCTTAAGGTGGGATGTGAGTGGGAAGGGAAGCTTGAGAACCACTGCTCTGGACCCAATTGTTACTGAAATATTTTGCTTGAGAAAAATTGTAATTGGCCCATTTCCTTTGGAGTTATGAAACACTGCACATAACGTCAATTAGGTATGATTAAAACAGTGGTTTTCAAACTTTTTCTTTCCACCACATACCACCTTAAGCAATCCCTTACTAATCACAGAACACCTAGGCATAGGGATTACTTAAAGTGGTATGTGAGTGGAAGAAGAAAAAGGTTGAGAACCACTGATATAGATAAACAATTCAAGTCATTAATATTGACGATAAACATTTTTGAGGATATGATTTGTTAAGCAGAAAGGATCCAGCGTTTCTCAAATAACACCGCAGATTATGTTGATTCTTCGTAAATTATTGTTCAGACTATAAAGGTGATTGGAAACCAATTCTGGTCACCACACTTTCTGGAAAAAAGGGAAGGTGCTTGAAGGTGCAGAGCATTTTAAAAAGTAAAAGGTATTTTAGCTGACAGGCTAGAGTGTGATAATAGAAATAAATTGTTCTCATCACAGCCAGTTCCAGGACCAGGAATCTTACATTTAAAGTAATGAGCACAGGGAGAATGTGAGGATGCCTGAGAGTGTTTGTGATCTGGAACTCAAAGCCTGTAAGGGTGGTTGAACAAGAGGGAATCAAGACTTTCAAAAGAGAACCAGAATAACATACGAGGAAAAATAATTGACAGAGCTTGGCAAAGGAGTGGGGGTAGAGTCAACTGCTGTAGCATTAGAGGGCATGGACTCGATGGGAACATGGTCTTCTCTGTACAGGTACGCGATCCTTTATCCGGACATCTAAAATCCTGAAAGCTCCAAAGTCCGACAAATGGGGAGCTAAGCAGCAGCGTGAGTCAGACAGGCGAGAGACCAGGGGGAGGTGGGGGAGAGATCGGCAGCTCGAGTCGGGCAGGTGGGGGGGTGGGCGGAGACAGAAGGGCAACTGGAAGGGGGTGGATATGGCAGCACAATTCAGATGGGCTTTCCAAAATCCGGAAAAATCCAAACTTTGGAACACATTGTCCCCAAGGGTTCCGGATAAAGGATTGTGTACCTTTACTGTAATAATTCTATCACACTCAGATGTACAAGAAGAATATTAAAACATCAAAAATTAAGGATGACATTTCTGCTAAAAATGCAAACAGATCTGTTTGAGAAACCAAGAGTTCATGTTTGATTCTAACTTTTAAACTGAAGTTATTTTTGTTATGTTGCAATATGCCTCATTGTGTGTTCTCTCTGATTATTCATAATGAGAAACATCGGCTTTCTCTTTTTGTAAAGAGCCTGTTCAATCTCCCTTGATTGGGATAATGCTTTGTTTAAGTTGTATTTTTTTAAAATAATGTCTTCATAACTATTCCCTCTATCTTTATTGAATATACCCAATGTTCTGACCTTGGAAGAGTACACTTTGAATGATAAAGCTGAAAGTCACTAATGTAGAAAGTTTAATCGGAAGCCAAGGACTACAGTACTTCTGTTTATAATCATTCGTAAGTTCCCATCAAACACAACAGCCATAGGGTCAAAGAAATCTCCTACGGGTAGAACATCGAACATTACAGCACACTACAGACCTCTCGGCCCACAATGTGGTGCCGACCTATATAAACCTACTCAACAAACTAAACCTTCCCTACTTCACACCCAAGGCCCTCTGTTTTTCTTGGATCCATGTGCCTCGGAGACTTTTAAATGTCACTCGCCTCTCCTACCACCCAGGCAATGCATTCCAGGCCCTGTTTAAAAAAAAAATTACCCCGACATTTCCCATAGACTTTCCTCCCCTCACGTTATACTAATGTCCTCTGGTGTTTGCTAGACTTGCCCCAGAAAAGAGGTGTTGGCTGTCTTTGCCTCTCGTAATCTTGTATACCTCTATTAAGTCATCTCTCATCCTTTTTTGCTCCAGAGAGCCTCATAAGACACATTCTCCAATCCAGGCAACATCCTGATAAATCTCCTCTGCACCCACATAGTTTCCACATCCTTCTTGTTATGACAGGACCAGAACTGAACACAATATTCCAACTTAAATTTTAATCGATCTGCAACATTACCTTCTGACTCTTGAACTCAATCCCCCTACTAATGAAGGCCAGCAAACACAAGCCTTCTTAATTGGCCCATCAACCTGTGCGGCAACCTTAAGAGAGCTATGGATTTAAACCCCAAGGTCCCTCTATTTTTCCACACTGTTAAGAACCACTGCCCTCTGCTGTCTGCAGGCAAGCCAGTTCTGAATCCACACAGCTAAGGTTCCATGGGTCACTGCCTCATGGGTTTCTGAATGTGTACATCATGGGAAAACTTATCAAATGCCTTAATGAAATCCATATACTCCACGCCTGCCACCCTGCCTTCATCAATTTATTTTGCTACTTTCTCAAAAAACTCACCTAGGATTGTAAGGCGTAACCTTATCCCTCACAAAGTCATGCTGACTATCCCCGAGAAGATTGTTCTTCTCCAAATGCTTGTAAATCCTGTCCCTAAGAATCCTTTCCAATAGTTGATCCACTACTGATACAAGACTCACTGGTCCACAATTCTCAGGATTTTCTCTATTACCTTTTTTAAAACAAGGGGACCACATTTGTCATTCTCAGATCCTTTATCATCTCCCATGACCAGGGAGGACACAAACATCAATGCTGATGCCCCAGCAATCTCTTCCCTTGCTTCTGCTAGTAACATGGGATATATTTAATCTAGTCCCAATCCTAATGTTTTCAAGAAGGTCCAACACGTCCTCTTTCTTAACCTCAACATGCTCCAGCACACTTTTGTCCTATACTGATATCAAATTGACGAGGATCCCTCTCTCTTGTGAACAATGAAGCAAAGTATTCATTAAGGAACTCCCCTACCTCCAGGCACATATGGGCTCCCTTATCCTTAAGCAGCCTTACCTTCACTCTCATCATCCTCAGTTCTTCACAGTTCTTCACATATGCCCTCATTTCCTTAGTTTTCCTCAATCCTACCTGCCTTATCGCTCTCCTAAGTCTTTGCTCAAGTTCCTTCCTGGCTACTGTTCAATTCTCATGCACCCTGCCTGACTTTTGCTTCCTTCTTCCTCTTAATTCGCTCTCACCTATTTTATCAACCTTATTCTACCATCCTTTCCTCGTCTCAGTGGGACAAACCTATCCAGATCCCAATGCAAGTGGTCCCTAAACATCTTCCACATTGCTTCTGTGCTTCTCCTTGAGAACATCTGTTCTTAATTTATTCTCCCCATTTTCTGCCTAATCCCAACATAATTAGCCCTTCCACGATTAAACACTTTATCACTTTGTCTACCCCTATCATTGCCCATAGCTATGCTAAAGGTCAACGTTATAGTTACCATCACTGAAATGCTCCCCCACGGAGATGTCTGTCACCTAACCAGGTTCATGTTCATTACCTAGTATGGCTCTCCTCAAGTCGGCTGGCCCACATACTGGGTCAGGAATCCTGACATATTCTACCCATCTACCTTACTGCAAGAAAGATAAAGAATCTGCATTACGTGCCAGTCAAAATTTGGGAAATTGATGTCTCCCATAACAACAACCCTGTTATTTCTGCACCTTCCAAAATCGTCCTATTTATCTGGTCTTCAGTGTCCCGGGGGCTATTTGGGGGCCAAGAAACAATGACAGCTCCCTTCCTGTTTCAGGCTTCCATCCACACTAATTCAGTAGACAATCCCTCCACAATGTCCTCCCTTTCTGCACCTGTGATACTGTGCCTGATCAGTAATGTTCCTCCCTTTATCTGCCATCTTGTCCCTTTAAAACATCTAAACCTGGGTATCTGCACCAGCCAATCCTGTCCTTGTATCAGCTAAATTTCTGTAATGGCCACAACATTGTAATTGCACAGTAATGGGGTATTATTGTCACAAGAGGCACACATTTGGTCCAGCAACTCTATGCCAGCTCTCTTTAGATCAATACAAGGCAGTCCATTCCCACACTTCCTGCAGCTCTCAAGTTGATTTCCCTCAAGTGCCTGTCTAATTTCCGACTGAAATCACTAATTATATTTGGGTCCACCAGCTTCATAGGCAGCGAGTTCCATTGAGCTATTTCCAAGTCATTACCCTCATTTCTCATCTTGTGTATCTTGAGCAAGAATGTTTATCTCTGTACTCTTTCCAGGAACATCATGAACTGAACAGCTTTTCTTGGTTCCCTTATCCAGACTTTTCCATGTTGTAGAAACTGACATGAACTGGTCAGGCTGTAAACGTCCACCCACAGATTCACATTTGCTCAACCTGGCAGCCAAAAGAGGAACTTTTTAAGAATCTTTTATATGAATTGGTTTTTTATTGAATTGGGTGTTCTTTGTTTTTGCCTATCCAATGATTGTGAGAGTTGGAATCATTGTTTGTGTTAGCAGGATAGCTTCTCTTTCTCTGCACATCCTCTGGCTTTCATTTCTGGTCAATCTCATCTGATCGCTGGGCACATAGAGTCAAGCCGCCAGTTTGCATTCAGTTTGGAGGATCCACTCAGGTAAAAATGCAAATCTACTCTGCTTGATTTATACCACTAGGAGATCTTCACTAATTCTTGAAGAGTTAACGGACAAAACATTAATTTTAAGTAAACCCACGTCCCTCTACCTTACCTTATTCTTTCTACAAAACTTGTTGTCTGCAAAATATTTGAACAGAATTTTAAAGGTATCTTTTCTGAGGAAGACTAGCAGGGTGGCCCACTGCTCACTTACAGCAGGGACTGATCACAGTGGGGGTCGGGGGGTAAACCAGGGCCACATCCACATGCTCACTCCCATTTTTGGGGCAGATAATCTCAGTCACTCCTTCAGGCCTGGACTGGGTCAATAGCTCCCCTGTTGAAAGAGAAAGAAAGAGATTGATAAATAGTCATTAATTCATTAGACCCTCAAGTGAGTGCTTAGATATTGTTAAGGAACTTAAAGTAATTTGCAAGCCTGGTGGTAAACTGGACAGTTACCATGCGTGGCACACGTACAACGAGAACACTGTGGATGACAGCAAAGTACCTGAACTCCCAAGATCTCTTCGTTAAGTACCTTCTTTCCATCAGTTATCCTATGAAGCATTGTTTCTGAATGTAGAATGTATTTCCTGTCCTAAGAAAAACTTGTTTCACATGATGTTGTCCAGAGATATTTTTGGATTGATTCCCTCATCCACACCCCCCTTCCTCATTCCCACTCCCTTTTTACACATTTTTACTCTTCATTGAACTCAGAGGAACAGACTGCTGCCTGTTGCCACCACTGTTGACAATGGGAAATATAAAAGTCATCTTAAGGAGTTTTTTAATAACTGGAGACATCTTGAAGCAATTGAAGCAAAACACTGCAGAAGGTGGTCATCAGAATCAAAAACACAGTGCAGTATTTCAGCTCCAGGATCCTTCATCAGAACGGGAAAATAATCTTTGACTTAAATTATTGACTCTGTTTCACAGCTCAAAGTAAAATAGTTATTTCTTTGACCTGGTTGCAGACCATTCAGTAAGTGCAGATGATGGTTTCTGAAGTATTGTGGATGGCATTACAGTGATACTTGTGCATTTCGAGATGTAAGCAAACTTTGAGAAAGTTCCATCTTTCACTTTGCAAACCTGAATCAACAGATGGAGCTAACAAGTTGTCAAAGGAAACTGTCATCAACCTAGGCCGAAGTTAGCAAAGGACCCAAGCAGTCATTATCACACTACATGGTTTCTTATTGACAAATGGCAAGTACCAAACACACAACTTAAATATTTGCAGATTCCAGTTCAACCATAGATGTAAAATCCAGATTATTGAATTAGTCATGCATGTGATAAGTAAATAAACAAACACATTTTAAAATCACATTCAAACCAAGAACCTATAACATGGTAAAATTGTATAATTATATCACCTACTCATTGGGTAGCCATAAATGGGTCATTTTCTTATTCTTTGTTACAAGGAATTCCTGTGCCACACAAATCGATGCTGGTTCCCCCTTTTTACAAATTATGCAAATAACATGTATGATAGCATGGAAAATGGACTTGCAAAATTTGTGGCTTACAGAATGATAGATTATGAAGAGGACATTAACACACTGCATGCAGATATCTTTGGCTTGGCTTCGCGGACGAAGGTTTATGGAGGGGTAATGTCCACATCAGCTGCAGGCTCGTTTATGGCTGACAAGTCCGATGCGGGACAGGCAGACACGGTTGCAGCAGTTGCAAGGGAAAATTGGTTGGTTGGGGTTGGGTGTTGGGTTTTTCCTCCTTTGTCTTTTGTCAGTGAGGTGGGCTCTGCGGTCTTCTTCAAAGGAGGTTGCTGCCCGCCGAACTGTGAGGCGCCAAGATGCACGGTTTGAGGTGATATCAGCCCACTGGCGGTGGTCAATGTAGCAGGCACCAAGAGATTTCTTTAGGCAGTCCTTGTACCTCTTCTTTGGTGCGCCTCTGTCACGGTGGCCAGTGGAGAGCTCGCCATATAACACGATCTTGAGAAGGCAATGGTCCTCCATTCTGGAGACGTGACCTACCCAGCGCAGTTGGATCTTCAGCAGTGTGGATTCGATGCTGTCGGTCTCTGCCATCTCGAGTACTTCGATGTTAGGGATGAAGTCGCTCCAATGAATGTTGAGGATGGAGCGGAGACAACGCTGGTGGAAACGTTCTACGAGCCGTAGGTGAGGACCCATGATTCGGAGCCGAACAGAAGTGTGTGTATGACAATGGCTCTGTATACGCTAATCTTTGTGAGGTTTTTCAGTTGGTTGTTTTTCCAGACTCTTTTGTGTAGTCTTCCAAAGGCGCTATTTGCCTTGGCGAGTCTGTTGTCTATCTCATTGTCGATCCTTGCATCCGATGAAATGATGCAGCCGAGATAGGTAAACTGGTTGACCATTTTGAGTTTTGTGTGCCCGATGGAGATGTGGGGGGGCTGGTAGTCATGGTGGGGAGCTGGCTGATGGAGGACCTCAGTTTTCTTCAGGCTGACTTCCAGGCCAAACATTTTGGCAGTTTCCGCAAAACAGGACGTCAAGCGCTGAAGAGCTGGCTCTGAATGGACAACTAAAGCAGCATCGTCTGCAAAGACTAGTTCACGGACAAGTGTGAGCTTGCAGGCGCCTCAGATTGAAGAGACTGCCATCCGTGCGGTACTGGATGTAAACAGCGTCTTCATTGTTGAGGTCTTTGATGGCTTGTTTCAGCATCATGCTGAAGAAGATTGAAAAGAGGGTTGGTGCGAGAACGCAGCCTTGCTTCACGCCATTGTTAATGGAGAAGGGTTCAGAGAGCTCATTGCTGTATCTGACCCGACCTTGTTGGTTTTCGTGCAGTTGGATAACCATGTTGAGGAACTTTGGGGGGCATCCGAGGCACTCTAGTATTTGCCAAAGCCCTTTCCTGCTCACGGTGTCGAAGTCTATGGATGAACGACGCCTATCTGGTGTAGGCTTCATGGTCAAGAACTCCATTGCCTCCAAACTCGAAAACCTCCCG
Source organism: Narcine bancroftii (assembly GCF_036971445.1). Lineage (NCBI taxonomy): Eukaryota > Metazoa > Chordata > Chondrichthyes > Torpediniformes > Narcinidae > Narcine > Narcine bancroftii. The sequence goes on from NC_091469.1 coordinate 45,726,284, forward strand.
ACAGGCCACTCGGACCAGATCCTGTCCATGTGACTCCCCCTTCAAAACAAGCGTCGCATCACCCTCATCAGTGTCTATGCTCCAACCCTCCAGGCGGAACAAGCAGAAAAGGACAAGTTCTACACTGATCTGCGCAACCTCATTCAACGCATGCAGATATAGAGACAAGTTAAATGAGAGGTCAAAGATTGACTACATATAATGGAAAAAAATTGTCCATTCTGTCAGCAAAAGTAAAACAAAGGACTGATGAAAAATTGTAAAGCTCTGGGATTGGAGTATTCTCATGCAATATTCACAAAAAATTACATGCAGGTACAACAATTAGTAAGGAAGACTAAGAGAATGTTTGTTACTAGGGCATTAAATATCTTTCTTTGGCTTGGCTTCGCGGACGAAGATTTACGGAGGGGGTAAAAAGTCCACGTCAGCTGCAGGCTCGTTTGTGGCTGACCAGTCCGATGCGGGACAGGCAGACACGATTGCAGCGGTTGCAAGGGAAAATTGGTTGGTTGGGGTTGGGTGTTGGGTTTTTCCTCCTTTGCCTTTTGTCAGTGAGGTGGGCTCTGCGGTCCTCTTCAAAGGAGGCTGCTGCCCGCCAAACTGTGAGGCGCCAAGATGCACGGCCCGAGGCGTTATCAGCCCACTGGCGGTGGTCAATGTGGCAGGCACCAAGAGATTTCTTTAGGCAGTCCTTGTACCTTTTCCCTGGTGCACCTCTGTCACGGTGGCCAGTGGAGAGCTCGCCATATAATACGATCTTGGGAAGGCGATGGCCCCCCACTCTGGAGACGTGACCCATCCAGCGCAGCTGGATCTTCAGCAGCGTGGACTCGATGCTGTCGACCTCTGCCATCTCGAGTACCTCGACGTTAGGGGTGTGAGCGCTCCAATGGATGTTGAGGATGGAGCGGAGACAACGCCGGTGGAAGCGCTCCAGGAGCCGCAGGCGGTGCCGGCAGAGGACCCACGATTCGGAGCCGAACAGGAGTGTGGGTATGACAACGGCTCTGTATACGCCCATCTCCGCGAGGCCCCTCAGCCGGCCGTCCCTCCAGACTCCCCCGTGCAGTCCCCATATACAGATCAAATATATTGATGAGATCAGATCTGGAATATTGTGCAAAGGATCAGTATTATTTTTGGAAAGATTTTAATGAATATAATTAATTGAGAAGATTTACTGGTCGTATCTTTGGAATGAGTGTATTGTGTTTTAAGGAAAGGGTGAATAGGATTAATATGCATCTGTGGGAGTTTGGAGGAGTGAGAAAATACAATTAAAACATGTAGGATCTTGGGGGTTTTGACAGGGTGGGGTGAGGAGAATGTTTCCTCCTCTTGGAGAACATGGAACAAGAAGCATTTGTTTATAAATAAAATCATCATTAAAGACAGAGATGACGCAAAATGTTTTCAAAACTCTTTCTTGAAGGGCAGTAGGTTCAAGTTCATTATCATCCAATTGCACAAGTACAACCAAACAAAACAATGTCCTCAGTACACAACATGCAAGCACACAAGTGAAGAAGAGTATTTGAATATTTCAGCAACAAGTGTAAGTAAATGTGATCATAGGTGAAAGGTTATTGCAGTTAGATAGCAATGTGGAATCGAGGTTCGAACGAGATCAGCCATGATTTATTAAGTGGCTCGAGTGTCTCAGTGGGCTACTCTTGGTACAAATTTGTAATCAATCCATCCACATCCAACAAATGAATAAATTTTAAAAAAAAACTCTACCAGAAATAAAATTTATTCTGGCAAAACAAAGTTATACTTGAGAAAAATCAAAACAGGGTTTTGAGGAATATAAGTCGAACTATTTATTTTTATAAGGAATCTGGACAATCAATGACTGGATGATACTTGTGGCTTTTGGGATCGGATATTTAAATTTAAGGCCTTTTCCTCTTCCCAAACTCCCCTTTTTAATGTGACAAGAAAAGCACAAACTTCTTTGTTGGGTAGTTTTACTTCCAGTTTTGATCTGCATTATTGTCACAATGTTAGTTTAAAAACTGGTCAGGAGGTTGTATTTTTTCCAGGCTATGGGCAGTGGTTGATAGATTAAAACTGTCAGGTATCTCATCTTTATACTGAGCAAGCAGTGTGCTTTACCACAAAATACAATCAGGACAGCATTAACTCTTTTTTGACCTGGTGTTTCAATATTGGTTTTTTTTTTCTGGGACGTGTTCTCTCTAGTACATTAAAAACAGTCTCCTTTCTGGAAAGATTGTAGAAACACAAACAAATCAATCACAATATTTGCAACCACTAACTATTGATGCCCATTAAAAACTGTAGATGCAAGACCACTGCAGCAAAATGTTCCAATTGCCGAAGGTCTGCTTTGACCATGACTTATGGCAACAGTCCCTCACCTCAAAGTATTTACTTAAATATACAAAGGACAATTTAGGAACCCAGTATTATAAAACAATGGATCCAATCAAAGTTGCGAAAAAAAAACGTAACCAGTGATGCCAATAGGATATCATGCTCTTCCAGAAACAAATCTTATGGGAAACTATTTCTTACAACTTGTTTTCCAACAGAACTGTTCAGATTCGCAGTTCATGTTTTAAGAACACAGGGCAGCATAGCAGTTAGTGCAATGCTAATACACAGCCAACGACCCAGTTTCAAATCTGCCACTGACTGCAAGTTCTCCTGTGACTGCATCAGTTTCCTCCGGGTGTTCCGGTTTCCTGCCACAGATGTACAGGTTAGCAAATTAATTGGTCGCATAGGTATATTTTGACAGTTTGGGTTGGTAGTCCGGAAGAGCCTGTTACTGTGCTGGTTCTTTAAATTAAAACAAAATTACATTAATACGTACACGGTAAGAACTCCTGTAAGTGGAATGTGTGAAGAGGAACTGAAAGCAGATATAGGTTGAATAATTTTCTGACTGACAGAGGATTTCACAAAATGACTCAGATTATGGCCAATCAGCCAATACCCATGCCCTAGAGAGCAATCAACGACATGGAAAACCAGTGGTTGATAGTTGTGAATTCAAATTTGGATGGAAGTCACTGATGAGCTTACTTGTACAGCTTACTCCACAGCTGGGGCAGTCAATTAGAAATGATACCCTTCAGCAAAAGGACTTTGTTGATGGAAACAAATTTTGTATGTAAACAATAGGGCGTAATTCCAAACAGGGCAAGCAGATTGGTGCTGTATCCAAAAAATCTACAAGTTGCATTACTGGAAGATTAATAATTCCCTACATAATAAATCATTAGGATTCAGAAGTAAGACACCACTCCCATACAAACCAAACATGTTCTCTCCAATTAGATCAGCACACTAACTGGATGTATTATCTTCTTTGGCTTGGCTTCGCGGACGAAGATTTATGGAGGGGTAATGTCCACATCAGCTGCAGGCTCGTTTGTGGCTGACAAGTCCGATGCGGGACAGGCAGACACGGTTGCAGCGGAAAATTGATTGGTTGGGGTTGGGTGTTGGGTTTTTCCTCCTTTGTCTTTTGTCAGTGAGGTGGGCTCTGCGGTCTTCTTCAAAGGAGGTTGCTGCCCGCCGAACTGTGAGGCGCCAAGATGCACGGTTTGAGGCGATATCAGCCCACTGGCGGTGGTCAATGTGGCAGGCACCAAGAGATTTCTTTAGGCAGTCCTTGTACCTCTTCTTTGGTGCGCCTCTGTCACAGTGGCCGGTGGAGAGCTCGCCATATATCGTGTTATATATATGGCGAGCTCTCCACTGGCCACCGTGACAGAGGTGCACCAAAGAAGAGGTATATGTATTATATACAGTCTAGTAAAAGATACATTTCACATCTTTACAGGCTAGCTATTTTTACTTATTTACAAAGCCACTGTGATGTTAATAAAAAATTCCAAATATTGTAACTTTTTTTCATCTAAACCTTTACTGCACATATTTTCCACTGATATCAGATTCAATCACTGGGAGTAGAATCAATTACAGATCAGGCAAGGATGCCAGAATTTTCTTCCCTTAACTGAAACACAAGGAACAAATTCATTTCTAAAAAGAAAATAACAATTTTGACTCGAATAGCAATTAGTCAGAAAAGACGACGACTTCAGTGGGAGCCTGTCAGAATAACGCTTACACTACTCTGGAAAAAAATTAATTATTCCAAACCTTTCATAATCCAAAGCATTTCGCAACCAAATAAATATTTCAAAATATGGTCAAGTCAGGAAATATCACGGTCAATGTTCCCACAGTAAGGTACCACAAGAAAAATAATCTATTTTAGTGTTGTTGATTGAGGGATAGATTTTGGCCACATTGCAGGAACTCCTTTACACTTCTTCAAAATATTGCCAGGATCTCCGAGAGGCAGACAAGATTCTGCCAAAATGTTTCTTCTGAAAAATGACACCTCTGACAAGGCAACAAATAAAATATCCATCATCTGCCTGACAGTAATGACAGAATTCCAACCCAGGCCTCCATTTGGATAAACCATGATGAACTCAAAAGCCTAACCTTGCCATATCAGAGTCCAAAAACCACAGCTGATGACTGGGATCAACATTTCCCAACCCTGGTACAAGTTCAATGCCTACAAAAAGCACATCCCCAAACATCCTGCACTCAGCCATTGGCTTGTGCTGCACACAGCATTGGCTTGGCTGGAATCAAGATGTTGAAGTGCGAGGTAAATCAAGAAAATCTGTAAACACCGTGGTTAAGGTTAAAACATAAAATAGTGGAGAAACTCAGCAGGTCAAACAGTATTCTTTATGTTTCTTTTCTTTGGCTTGGCTTCGCGGACGAAGATTTATGGAGGGGGTAAAAAGTCCATGTCAGCTGCAGGCTCGTTTGTGGCTGACAAGTCCGATGCGGGACAGGCAGACACGATTGCACCGGTTGCAGGGGAAAATTGGTTGGTTGGGGTTGGGTGTTGGGTTTTTCCTCCTTTGCCTTTTGTCAGTGAGGTGGGCTCTGCGGTCTTCTTCAAAGGAGGTTGCTGCCCGCCAAACTGTGAGGCGCCAAGATGCACGGTTTGAGGCGTTATCAGCCCACTGGCGGTGGTCAATGTGGCAGGCACCAAGAGATTTCTTTAGGCAGTCCTTGTACCTTTTCTTTGGTGCACCTCTGTCACGGTGGCCAGTGGAGAGCTCGCCATATAACACGATCTTGGGAAGGCGATGGTCCTCCATTCTGGAGACGTGACCCATCCAGCGCAGCAGGATCTTCAGCAGCGTGGACTCGATGCTGTCGACCTCTGCCATCTCGAGTACTTCGACGTTAGGGATGTAAGCGCTCCAATGGATGTTGAGGATGGAGCGGAGACAACGCTGGTGGAAGCGTTCTAGGAGCCGTAGGTGGTGCCAGTAGAGGACCCATGATTCGGAGCCGAACAGGAGTGTGGGTATGACAACGGCTCTGTATACGCTTATCTTTGTGAGGTTTTTCAGTTGGTTGTTTTTCCAGACTCTTTTGTGTAGTCTTCCAAAGGCGCTATTTGCCTTGGCGAGTCTGTTGTCTATCTCATTGTCGATCCTTGCATCTGATGAAATGGTGCAGCCGAGATAGGTAAACTGGTTGACCGTTTTGAGTTTTGTGTGCCCGATGGAGATGTGGGGGGACTGGTAGTCATGGTGGGGAGCTGGCTGATTTATGTAGCAACAATAAAAATACATAACCGATGTTTTGGGCTTGAGCCCTTCATCAAGGTATGAGAAAATTCCAGAACAAATGGTGGAGGGGGGTGGGTAGCAAAGACAGGAGATGATAGGTAGAGAGAGAAGGAAGGGGACAGCAGCAATGAGGGGGAGGAGGGATGGCTGGGTGGGTAAGGGGGGAGGGAGGGGAGAATTGGAAAGACAGAAAAGAGGGAGGGTGGTCTGGACAGGATAGTACATAAGGCCATGGACAGACATGCGAGTCCGCGAGCGTGACTCAGAATTAAAATGGTTGGCTACTTGGAGATTACTGCTATGTGGACAGAGAGGAGGTACTCAGTGAAGCGATCTCCCAATCTGCGACTGGTCTCTCGGAGGTAGTGGAGCATGAATTCTGCTTTGTACAACAACTGATAAGGCCAGCTGATGGTCTGCAGAATGTCTCCAAGTTTCCCCCACCCAATGTTCTTTTTCAGTAAGATGAAGATCATCTTAAACCAAACATCATTTCAGAAAGATACTTTTTTAAGGTCCATTGGTCATCTCCTAATGATCCATGTTCAGGAACATTTGCAAACAGAGACAGACAGCACTATCAAGATGTCATCTTACAGCGGTGACTCTTTGCTTGCAGCTCTGATGGGAATTATCAAATTATCCCATTCAGAACTATTAAATATTCAACACCAGAACCATAAAATCAAACTCACCCGTAAATAAGGATATCCTACGATCGTGAGCAGACCTCGGAATTGGAAGAATTGGCAGTCTCTATCAGACCACGGGACCTTTAAACAGCCAACGCCCAGACAAGTTCAACATAGCGGGAGTTCTAAACATTCAGCAATCAGGCTATCTAAACATCATGGGAGTCCCAAACAGCAGACGCTCAGTCCATTTAAACGTTGAGGGAAATTTAAACACCACGGGAATAATCAGCAGGGGACCCACAGGCCATGTGAAAAAGACCCAACCACGTGGACACAGAGGGGGTCTACAGGTTAAGCTGAGACACCGGCCCCTGAGGATTCCATTCCCTACGATCCTCCTGACCAATGTACAGTCCCTGGAGAACCAACTTGATGAAGTCCAAGCCAGACTTCAACATCAGAGAGATATCAGGGAGTGCTGTGTGATGTGCTTTACAAAAACATGAATAAACACGGACATTCCAGACATGGCGCTACAGTCTGTGGGCTACACCCTCCACTACGCTGACCAGGAAAATCCAGGGGAGGTGGCATTTGTGTAATTATCAATTCATCATGGTGCACAAACATGAAGGTTATGTCCCAGTCTTGCTCAACCGACCTGGAACATCTGGTGATTAAGTGCCACTCATTCTACCTGCAGGGAGAGTTCACCACGATCATCCTGGTCGCAGTGTACAATTAGCCCGAGGCTAATGTCAGACTGGCACTGGAGGGACTGGGCACTGTGATAAACAGCCATGAGACAGCACATCCTGATGCCTTCCCGATCATTGTGGGAGGCTTCAATCAGGCCAAACTGAAGAAGTCTCTGATAAACTACCACCAACGTGTCACATGCAAGACCGCTGCTAGATCACCATGAAGAAATGCATACTAAGCCATATCATGACTACACTGTGGCAAGTCTGATCACCTAGCTGTTCTTCTACTCCTGATGTACAAGCAGAGACTGAGGACCACAGCACCAGTAGTGAAGACGGCGAAAGTATGGTTGAGGGGGGTGTTGGGACGTCTGCAGGACTGCTTTGAATAGGTGGATTTGAACACAGACTTGAATGAATATACAACAGGTGTCACTGACCTGCGTGGACAAATTTGTGCCCAGGTGTTCCACGACCAGAAACCTTGGATGAATCAGAGGATTTACAACCAGCTGAGGGTGAATAAAAAGCCAGGGATCTAGATCATTTCAAGAAGTCCAAGTATAAACTGTGGAAGGCTATCTCTGAAGCAAAGTGGAAATTCCAGAGGAAGCCAGAGACAGATACACAACAGATATAGCAGGGAGTGCAGGCAAGGGCGAACTAGATGACTGTGATGCTTCTTTGCCCGATGAGCTGAACACTTTCTATGCCCGCTTTAAGAAGAAGAACCTAACAGCCCTACTAGAATACCTGCAAAGGCTGAGGACCTTGTGATGTGTCTGAGGACAACATCAGAACATCAATTCAAGAGGGTGAGCCCTTGCAAGGCCTCAGGCCCTGTTGGCGAACATGGCAGGATACTGCAAATCTGCGCCAACCAACTAGCCGGAGTATTCACAGACATTTTCAACCTCTCTGCAGCAGTCAGAAGTTCCCACCTGCTTCAAAAGGGCACCAATCATTCCGGTGCCCAAAAAGAACAGTGTGAGCTTCCTCAATGGCTATCGCCCAGTAACACTAACATCCACTGTGATGAAATGCTTTGAGAGGCTGGTCATGGTAGAATTAACACTTACATAAGCAAAGGTCTGGACCCACTGCAATTCATCTATCATCAAAATTGTTCCACAGCAGTTGCAATATTGCTGGCTCTTCACTCAGTTCAGGATCACCGCGAAAACAGCAATTCATACATACAGTTGCTCTTCATCGACTACAAGTCAGCCTTCAACACCATTATTCCCTCAGTGCTAGTCAAGAAATGACAAACTCTGGGGCTCTGCACCCCCCTCTTGCAACTGGATCTTTGACTTCCTCAAAGTAAGAGCTCAGTCAGTACAAATTGGAAACCATGTCTTCTCCTCACTGATTATCAACACAGATGCACCTCAAGGATGCGTGCTTAGCCCACTGCTCTACTCATTATACACCCATGACTGTGTGGCCAATTCCAATGCTATCTACAAATTTGCCGATGACACCATAGTTGTCGGCAGAATCCCAAACAGCAATGAAGCGAACAGGAGGGAGGTGGATCAGCTCATTGAATGATGTAATGACAGCAAACTTACGCTCAACCAAGAGCAAAACCAAGATGATTGTGGACTTCAGGAGGGAGTGAGGGAAATACGACCCAGTCCTCATCTGGGCTCAGTATTGGAGAGGGTCAATATCTCAGAGGATCTGTGCTGAAGCCTCCATGTTGATGCAATTACAGAGAAGGCTCACCAGTGGCTATACTTTATGAGGTGTCTGAGGAGATTTGGTATGTTACCAAAGACTCTCAAACGTCTACAGGTGTACCGTGGAGAGCATTCTGGTTGGTTGCATCACTGACTGGTATGGAGGCGCCAACTCTTAGGACAAGAATAAACTCCAGAGGGTTGTTAACTTGGCCTGCGACATCACAGGCAGCAGACTTCACTCCATTGAGGACATGAGGTGGTGTCTTAAAAAAGCAGCCTCTAACCTCAAAGACCCCCACCACACAGGCCATGCTACCATCAGGAAAAAGGGAACAGGAGCAAAAAGAAAAGCACTCAGCAGGAGAAGGACAGCTTCTTCCCTGATGCCATCAGATTCCTGAATAATCAATGAACCAAAGACACTGTCTTACTTTTCCTGCACTATTTTTATTTATTGTTGTAAGGTGGGTTATATATGAATGTTTGCACCGTGATGCTGCTACTAAACAAATTTTGTGACTGTTCATGATAATAAATTCTGATTCTGATTTAATGCAGGCAAACTTTCAATGTGCCTGAGATTATTGACAAAGATCAGAGTTAGAGAAATGCTTCTTTATACATGCAGACTTGTTGGAAAATGTGAAGATAAGTTCTGACAAATTAAGGTACAGCATTTGTTCTGAAACTATTAGTGAAGCATAAAGATGTTATGATGGAATTGATCAAAAGCACAAACATTGCAACAATCTACAGCCAAGACCAGAATGGGTGAGCACAGAAACAGAAGTGTCCGTTAAATATGGGTGAGCAAAGAAATAAGCAGGTATCAAGGCTTATACTTAAAGAGTCGTACTGCACTGTTGGAAAAATTTCCCTCTGAATGAGGCATTAAACAGAGAATGTGATTGCAAGGCACTGTTCAAAGAGTAAGAAAGTTCTCTAGAACCATAGAACATTACAGTACAGAAACAGACCCCTTCAGCCCTTCTAGTCTGTGCCAACCATTTTCTGCCTAGTCCTACTGACCTATACCCAGTCCACAGCCCTCCATGCCTCTCCATGTACCTGATCAAATTCTTCTTAAATGTTAAAATTGAGCCCGCATACACCACTTCCCCTGGCTCCCACCACTCTCTGAGATGGAGAGGTTAACCCTCATGATCCCTCTAAACTTTTCCCCTTTCATCCTTAACCCATGTCCTCTGGTTCGTGTTTCACCTACCCTCAATGGAAAAAAGCCTACCTATATTTACTCTGTCTCCCCCCCACTCATAATTTTAAATACCTCTAATAAATCTCCCCTCATTCTTCTATGCTCCAGGGAATAAAGTCCTCACCTGCTTAACCTTCCTCTATAACTCAGTTCCTGAAGTCCAGGCAACATCATAGTAAATCTCTGCACTCTTTCTATCTTATTGATATCTTTCCTGGAGTTAGGTGACCAGAACTATACTCATAACTCCAAATTTGGCCTCACCAATGTCTTGTACAACTTTACCATAACATTCCAACTCCTATACTCAATACTTGGATTTATGAAGGCCAAAATGCCAAAAGCTCTCTTTACAACCCTATCTATCTGTGATCCCTCATTCAGGAAAGTATGTATCTGTATTCCAAGATCCCTCTGTTCTACCACATTCCTCAGTGCCCTGCCATTACCATGTATATCCTTTCTTGGTTTGTCCTTCCAAAATACAACACCTCACACTTGTCTGCATTAAATTCCATCTGCCACTTTCAGCCCATTTTTCCAGCTGGCCCAGATCCCTCTGCAGATTTTGAAAAGCTTCTTTGCTGTTCACCACACCTCCAATCTTTGTGTCATCTGCAATTTACCACACCTTCATCAAGATCATTGATATAGATGATAAACAACTATTGTCCCAGCACCGATCTATGAGGCACACCACTAATCACAGGCCTCCACTACTCTCTGGCTTCTCCCGTCCAGCCATTGGTCAAAGCCGGTTCACCATTTTGCCATGAATACAGACACCTGAACGTTTCTGACTAACCTCCCATGTGGGATCTTGTCGAAGGCTTTACTAAAGCCCATGTAGAGAACATCCACAGCCTTCATCAACTTTCCTGGCAACTTCCTCGAAAAAGTCTACAAGATTGGATAAACACAACCTACCACATTGACTATCTAAATACTTGTACAGGTCGAGTACTCCCATCCAAAAATCCAAACTTTTTGAGCACCAACATGATGCTACAAGTGTAAATTTCCACACCTGCCCTCACTTGCCCATGTGAGACTCTGACACTCTGTTGGCATCAGTCCCTGACAGACCTACGTGCATTACTCTCTGTGATGACTCTGGAGGAAACATTTAAAAAAGCCATCCTAGTATTTGCTGGATTTATTTTTATTTTTATAAGTAGAGATCCAGTTTTTTTATGTTAAGTACAAAACATTATTTTTATGTGAAATCTGAAATTCATTTCCACCTCAAATGCCTTGTTTAAGTGGAGCGTGATAATCAACATTATTGCATTGAAAAATAAAGCGTACTGTAACGTTCTAATCAAAACCCAGCATTGTAGGAGGAGACTGAAAGCCTGCCTTTGTTTGTTGTTGTTTAACAGCTGATGCAGGTTTTCTGCTGATGCTACTGTGCTGCTTAGTTACCCTAAACCCATTATTCCAAAATCCGAAAAAATCCAAAATCTGAAACACTTCTGGTCCCATGCATTTCAGAAAAGGGGTACTTGACCTGTATATCCACTCTTCGAACACCTCCTAATAATTTAGCTACTACTGACCATCCTATAGTTTCCAGGGTTACTTTTGGAGTCTCTTTAAACAACGGAACAACGCGAATTACCCTCCAATCCTCCGGCACCTCATCTGTGGCTAAGGACATTTTGAATATTTCTGGCAGAGCTCCTGCAATTTCTACACTAGCCTCCCTCAAGGTCCAAGCAAATATCTTTTCAGGCCCTTGTTTGCTTTAAGACAGCAAGCACCTCCTCCTCTTTAATCTGTATAACCTCACAGCTTGTTTTCCTTTTTCCCCGACTCGGTAGCAGTTTTCTGACTGAATAGTGATGAAAAAAAACATTTAAGATCTCCTCCATCTCTTTTGACTCCATACAAAGCCAGCCACCCTGATCTTTGAGGGGACCAATTTTGTCCCTTACTATCCTTCTGCTCTGAATATACCATTAGAAACTCTTAAAATTTCCTTCACATTATCTGCCAAAGCAACCTTGTCTTCTTTTAGCCTTCCTGATTTCTTTTTTGAGGTTTTTCTTGCATTTTTATACTCAAGTATCTCATTTCCGCCTTGTTGCCGGCACCTATTATACACTTCTCTTTTCTTCTGATATCCCTCGAAAACCAAGGCCTTCTAACTTTGCCTCTAACCTTGACAAGACCATACAAACTCTGTACTCTCAAAGTTTCACCTTTGAATGCCTTCCACTTACCGAACACATCCTTGCCTGAAAACAACTTATCCCAATCCATGCATTCTAGATTTTTTTCTCATTTCTCCGACATTTCTGTAATTATATTTTCAATCTTGGGATTCTCAGACCCACTAAACAAAATCTTTAGAAGAGTAGCTTCATAGGAAATGTAACAAATTCGCATATGCAATTTCAGAAATAATAACTTGCTCTTTCAGGTGTTAACAGTATTAACTAGCCCACTGGAATGATGTTCCCACCCCTGCTTTACCTGTACCCTTGAGAGGTTTTCTATTCATTTGAAAGACGTCACTTGATTTAGAGTTTCATCTAAAAGACAACATCCCGGTTTGTGCAGCATTCCCTCCAGCATTATAATGGCTTTAAGCATCTGGAACCCAGAGCTGAGCTTGCCCCCACTGTCCTGTGGCAGACATCTGCCTCAGCCCACATTTACTAATAAATGTTACATCACCAAGAAGAACTCGGAAGGCACGCATTACCATGTTATCAGAAACAGCAATCTACATTCATTGAATTACTTCAGTGCACGGACTGTAAAAAAGTTGGAAAAGGTCAGAAATTTAATTACTAATTAAATAAACAAGGATACTTCAATTATCAAACAGCATAATATAAAACCTTGATATTAAATGTGGGCAAACAAACCTAATTGTTGCACTAACTCAATAGGAGCCATTTATTTTGCACTTGATGGTTCAGAGAAAATAATGATACACCCTGTGCATGTCCTCCCAACAAAGTATCCACAACACCGGCTTGCGGGGCACACCTCCTCTTCAAGCACAGGATCTGGCTTTCATTGCCAACACTAATTGGTGCATATCCCAAAGTGCCCTTGACAATGTCAAGAGTGATCTGGCTTGAAATGTTGTGATTTTCAGGTAAGGATCCTCTCACAGTTCGGTTAGTACCTTGTAGTTCTGGGTGTGACTGCAGACAAGAGGCCTGATGCAGCAATAGTAGAGGGAGTGAAAGTAGGAGGCAGTGCTTGGAGTATACATAGCTTCTAAAATATAGACAGATTATTTATGTAGCTATTGCAGTAACATTTCTAACCAACACAACCCCCAGGATGCTGGTGGAGGACAAATGCAGATAACGACCATGAGAAACTGGTTAGAACCTCTTGTGTTAAAGAGGTTCATTGTCTGCGACTTCAGTGGTGTCAGTACATCAACCCATCCTGGATGATGTCCAAGGCAGTTATGCTAATTCCATTTACTGAGGAGCTGCGAATGGAATTGAAACTGTCAATCACCTTTGCATCTCTTCAGTTTTAACATTATGGTGGAAGAAAGTTTAATGATGAAGTAGTCATCCCAAGACACTGCCCCGAAGAGTTCTTGAAATGATGAACTGGAGCAGGGATGACTGTTCTAGTGACCACAGCTATCTTTATTCTGCTATGGACAGCTGTTATCACGGTTGTTTGATGCCACATTCGACCAAGGCCTTCCCCAGGTTGTCAACTCACAGCTGGAACTCAGCTCTTCTATTCATGTCCAGACCACAGCTGTAATGCAGTAAATCAGACCTGGTGAAACCCCAAGCATCAGTGAGCAGTTGATAGCATGAACATCAACTCTTTGTTAATGATTGAGAGTACACTGATGGTGAAGTAATCGCTTGGTATGATCTCGTGCTGCTTCTTGTTGTCAGGACATACCTGGGTAGGTTGATGCTATGGTTGTAGTTGTCCAGGAACAGCTGGGGTGGAATAATGGATTGTATTTGTGCATAGGTGTTCATCACTACTGCAGCCACACTGCCTGCAGTGTCTTCTTTGAATCATGTGGACTGATAGGAATTGGGTGAAGACTGGCCTGTGATTGCGCTAATGCTGGAGCTTGACACCTGGCTGTTATCATCTTTGCCTCACAAAGAAGGATTATGTGGGTCATGTTTGCTGTCACCACTAGCATCTCCTGCTTGAATATTGAAGGCATGAGGCTTGTCAAAAAGGAGCTACTTGGTTATTAGGGATCTAAAGGGTTAACATTTGGTGGGAATTCACTGGATTCCTTCCAGATTTAGAGTGCAAGTTAGCAACCACTAGATCTTTCATAAACTTACTTAGTTATTCATCACTTTTATTGAAAGCCATCATTTATTTCCACCCTTCCCCACCCTTCCTCTAAACGTGCTTGAGATGTTGGTGGCGGGCTACTGCCTTGAACTGATGCACGTCCTTCTGGTGAAGGAACATCAACAGTGCTGTTACATAGGAAGAACAAACAGGACTGTTAAAGGAAAGCCCATAAATCATTTCTAGTCCTAGGGAGATAGTCGGGATTCCTACGAGACAATTTCAGGAACTAAGCAGCTTGTTCAAAATGGAGCAATTAGATTATCCAAAATGTGAGCATAAAACAAAATGCTGGAGGAATTCAGTGAGAGAGAGATAGCCGATGTTTCGGGTCAAGGCCTTGAATCAGGACTCTCTGCATCAGCAGTTAAATCTTAGTTTCAGATTCCAGCATTTGAAGTTGCTTATGTATCCAGAATGTGAAGTCCTGCCACATAAATTGAAAAATTCAGCCAGTTCATTCCAGCTCAAAATACATTCCAGCCGTCTAAGAAGTTGGATGTGCCAAAATGAAGACTCAGTTGCTATTAATTTGTACTATCTGATTGGAAGAGCCACATTATGCAAAAATCATTTCATCTCAAAAGGAAGCCTCTACTTTTCTGCTTATCAGAACCAGTGAGATATTGTCAGAAGTTCCATCAGCCCTGAACTGATCAAACCAACAATTATACAAACTTACAGGAAATAGCGCAGCTACCTTTGAAGTGTGTAGGGAGGTGAGTCATGTGCTACGAGCTCCTGGATCCACAGGGAGATCAGGGTAGATATATACTGAAATCCAGCCAGGATGCTGACTTCAATCTTCTGTGCTCAGCCTCAAACTATTCTCAAATTGAAATTAAAACAGAAATTTTGGAGGATCTTAAATCTCTTTCTTCTGTGAAAAGGCTTGCTACATCCTGCAACAATTTTTAAACCATAAATCTTGCACGCAAGGCTCAGTAATGCATCTCATTTTTTTTTAAAGCAATTCTTCCAAAACAGTATAATTTGTTAATAAATCTCTTTTTTAACAATAAAAGTTCTTGACTGAATTCTTCAAACAGTTGATTGGTACTTGGCTGGTTGACGGTATGGTGCAAAGCAAGGAAATGCACCAAACCACTAGAAATCTACCCTAATATCCAGGGTCCTCCTACAAACACCCGGCAGAGAAAAGAGACACCGAACAAAACTTTTTCACTTGGTGTTCATAAAAATATTGTTGAAGGAGGCAAGGAAAAACAATGTCACCAATAGTCAACCATTTGAACTGCCTGGGTAATAAGAAGCTTGTTCCCTTTCTGTGTACTGTAAAGGGAGTGTACCTGGTGGGTAAAGAAGTGCTGGGAGTGACAAAGAAGGATGATTTAAGGTAGGTGGTCGTGTGAATAAAGTAGAAGGAAACCCATGAAATGTGAATAATCCTAGGACTATGACATGTTAATTCCTTTCCAAATTGGTACTGTTCCTATTACTGGCCATCACTTTCAATACAGATTATTTCTTTAAATATCTTCTTTGATCCAATCTACCTCATCTCTCTGAACACCCAACAACATTTAAATTCTCCACCTCAGCACCCACTACTCCAATTCCATCCTTTTCCTTCTTCCCAACATCTTTGAAATCTCAAGCGACATACAATCTGCTACACACTCACATACCACTTTAAGTAATCCCTCTCTCATAGATGCTCTGTGA
The DNA here is from genome assembly GCF_036971445.1 of Narcine bancroftii. Classification (NCBI taxonomy): domain Eukaryota; kingdom Metazoa; phylum Chordata; class Chondrichthyes; order Torpediniformes; family Narcinidae; genus Narcine; species Narcine bancroftii. The sequence continues at coordinate 45,742,181 of NC_091469.1, forward strand.
TTAGTAAGGGATTGCTTAGGGTCATCCGCGAGTTGGGAAAAAAGGTTGAGAATCACCTCCCTAGACCCAATTGTTACTGAAATATTTTGCTTGAGAAGAATTGTCATTGGCCCATTTCTTTTGGAGTTATGAAACCGTGCACATAACGAGTCAATTAGGTACAATTAAAACATTGGTTTTCATACTCTTTCTTTCCATTCACATACCACCTTCAGCAATCCCTTACTAAATCACAGAGAACCTATGACATAAGGATTAGTTAAGGTGGTATGTATGTGGAAAGAAAAAGTTTGAAAACCACTAAGCTAGAGGAACTCATCAGTTGAAGCAAGCAGCAGTGGGATAAATAGAACAATAAATGTTATGGGCCTGATTCCTTCATCCACCTTCAAAAATTTTCATTCTCATTCTCTTCCTCGCCAGCCATCCTCTTTAATTTCCTACAGTTCAAATCTCTTTCTCCCATATTCTGTATTATTCTCTTTGTCTAACTTCACTCCTCTCATTTCTTGAATTTTTGTAAATGTCATCATTATTGAGACTGGTCAAATGTAGCAAGAAGCCAGTGTAAAGAGGAGAGAGGGGCTGGGAAATCAAAATAATCCAGTGGGGAGATGGGGTGGAGGAGGATAGAACAAGATTGGGTGGGAGCATAGAAGAAGAGATCTGTCTGGCATTTGCCAATTGTCCATCATGTTTCACCACTACCTGGTTGAACAATCCTGTATGGGACCCCACCCACCCAGTCCTCTACATTGGCTTCTTTACTCCATTTCACCAATTCTGAAAAAGGGTTTCATCTCAAAATATTCAACCATTCTTTATCCCCCCCCCCCCCCCCCCCCACCCACAGTGATGCAGCTCACTTGACCTGCCGAGTTCCTACCAGTTTAAGCATCTTACATCGAACAAAATATTTTCTAACCTCTGCTCCTCTTTTGGGATCATTTTAAGTACATGCATTCTTACTTCTAGCCCATTTCATAATTTGCTTCACCAAAATTCCTCACATTTTAAAGTAAAAACAAAAATGCTAGAGAAGCTCAGCAGGTGAGAGACAGTGTCCTTTATGTAGCAAAGGCCAAGATATATAACCGACGTTTTGAAGGGCTCAAGCCTTTAACTTGCAGTTCAAGTGAAAAGTCAACAGCCTCTTTTTGCAACTCCTTATTATTGTGGTTTAATGCACGTTTTAATAGATATTAACACTCTGCATTTCTAACTTTTAGAAAAATTGACATAAACATGCTTTTTAAAAGGAAAGTAGCAGCCAAACATTTTGAAAATAAAATCAAATTCCCTCTTCATATCATTAATTAATTTTAAATTACATTTTGGAATCAGAGAGGAGGCTCAGTCAGTTCCTCTGTTTGTTAGGGGATGACTCACACAGACCACAGCTCAAAACATGGTTCCATTCACAGACATATCCTTCAGCTTTTCAAGGGGTTCCAGAGTTGAAAAAAACAAAATGACCCACAGCCACCAGCACTTCCCTGCATTGTGTATGAAACTTAGCAAAAATAAAGCAAATTTCTCATATCCTGTAGGCACAGGGGTATGGGCCTCGTGTTGTGCTGGGTCATTTGTCCTTGTATTTGGTGCAGCAAGTTTAGACTTTTGCCAATCTCTGCAGTCAGAGTCCTGACCTTTCCCAGCTTTGTGGATGTGGATGGCTGTGTTGACTGCAATTAATTTATGCGCAGTGATGGAAGAGAAGAGGGAGAAAAATGAGGAGACATGGAGCCCCATCATCCAAATTGAACCAGAAATGTGTGTTGGGTGGGCATCAACATCAAGCCTGGTGTCTGTTTATCTGGCCCATAATCAATGTGTCAGATCACATCAGGTATCCTCAGGTTTGTGTTGGTTTTTCAATTACCCACAGTTGAGGTATGGAATATACACTGTATAACCAAACTGAAGTCTAATATATATTTACCTGGAAAAATCCAAGGTCAACATCAGATTGCAGGTCGACAATATTGAATGTCTATTTCTCTCTGTGGATGCTGTCTGAACAACTACTCCAGCTTCTCACTGTTTTGCTCACCAGATTCAAAGCCTTCTTTCTCCAAGTCTGGGAGATTCAATTGCACAATATGTAGCTAAATGCCAGTCAATATCAATTATGGGCCATTCTGCTATCATTTAGCCTGTGGATCTGCAGCATCTGCTGATCACCATTCAGCACGTCTCAGTCTTCTGTGCATTCCCTGACTTCAGCCAAACTCAGGATTCCAACATTCCAAATTCCTCATCTTTATGTACACATAAATGGTGGCAGCAAGTAAGAATTTCAGTGTATCTGCACATTGTACTCATGTAAATGACAATAAAATCTCCAACTTCGATTCATGCACACACACCCAACTTCAAGGCTGGGCTCCTGGCAACTTCGGCAGGACAATGCCAGAAAGATTCCTCCTGGAATGTGCAGGTACCAAATTCTTATCCATTTGCTGGATATTATACTGGACAACAATTCCCCCCCCCCCCCCCCAAAAGGTTTGCTTCCTGAAAAAAATTGATTATGATGGACAACTTCAAACTAAACACAAAGATAATTTCAGATTTTCTGGATCACATAGGAAGTTAGAGAAACATTAAATTAACTTCATAATCAGTTCAATGGACTTAAAAATGTTTTACTGCTGATTTTCATTTGTACTTAGCATCTGATGCCTCTCGTGTCAGTCTCCAACAATAATTGGCCATCACTGATGGATTCCAGTTGCCCTGACACCATTTTTCCATGGTTGCAATGTCCCAGTGAAACTTTTCACCATGTCCATCATCGACTGCAACAAGATCAGCAGGGAAGAAGTCCAAGTGCAAATGTAGAAAATTAATTTTCAATGACATGTTGCACCTCATAGTTTTGCAAGCTTGAAGTAGATTTAAAATATGATGGGAAATTGCAAAATTAGGTTACATCTGAAAAAAAGGTAGGCGATAGGAAAATTTTAAGGTGATTTTCATGATCAGCAGCCCAAAATCCAAAAATATAGTGTTCAGGAAGCAAAATCTTCATTGTCCGGTATTATCTGTGTGATGACTCGAGGACAACAGCTCATTTTCTTTTATGTGTCCTTTCATGATGTTGGAAAACCTCCTGATCTTTTGCTGGCTCTCCTCCCGAGAGCAAATGGTTTTAATATAGTTTTGTAATGAAACAGACCTCACAAGGAAATTTAATTAAGATCCTTTTCCTATCAAATCCAAAATTGAGTGTGAGACAGTCATTTCATTTTAAACAGGAATCTGTTTCTCTTCTCATTCTGCCTTGTGTAGAAAACATATCCATAACTTCATTTCCTCTATACCCCATGCTGATGCTCTCTCGTCCTCATCACATCTTTTCCCTCAACTCATTAGAATCCCTTATTATTCCAAACACTATCAGATCTCCTCTACACCCCCTGCTCTGATGAAACCAATTTCTCAATCTGTTCTTGTAAATAAAGCCTCTCAAGCACTTGTATTACTGTGATTGCACTCTTCCCATGACCTTGTCCGAATTCCCACTAAGATGCTGAATGTTGGATTGGTTGTGGCTTCAACAAAAACACTGCAGATATAAATATTACATTTGAATACATCAGGAAAAATACCATGGATTGATCATATAGTCAGCAATACTCAATGTAATTCATGGAAGACAAAAGAAGCATGATTACAAAGCCACAATCTTAGCAAGAAATTCAGAGAAAGTGATAAACCACATGGACAATTAAAATCAACCCACCCTTCTGAACACAGTTAAAATCAACATCCAAAACAATTCCTTCATCACAATAAGGGAGAAATTAGAAGAATTTGGTTTTCTACATGGAAGGCCATTTGCTTGACTGAGAGGAGAATCCATGAATAATTTAAAAGAAAAGGATTGGTAAATGAAAAAGAATTCAAGAGCATAATATCAATGGGCAGGGGGTTGGGCTTGGGCCTTTTCAAGGTAAATCCTGTTTTTAGATCTTTAAATACAAGAGGCTCACTTCTTATTAATGGTTCAGAAGTAAATAAAATGACCTCAATCAATCCTCTGGTTTACTGCCACCAACTGACCACTAAGACAATAGGCATTTGAATCAGTCAGGAAAGCCTTGTGATCCACAAATGATATCAGTTATGTCAACACACATTCTGGACAGTACAGAATCAAGGAACCAAAGCAAATTGAATGCTGATGAGGGAGAAAATCTCATAATGTAAGATTTCAAGAGAACCATCTCCCACATAAAACGTGGAGATCTACAATTAATTAAATAATGCAAATATAATGGACAGGATGAAATGTTGATCAACTGGTATCAAGTAGCCCACTTCTTTTCTTCTGACATGCCATAGCATGTTACGTGCTCTGTAACATTACACTCATTTCTTTAGCCATGCAAGAGAGGGAAGAAAACAATTGGGTATCTTCATTCCCATTGAAATGATATTGTGACCCCTATTAGCCAGCCCAATTATATTGTGAGTTATTGAAGCATAAAACTGCAATGAATTTCATATTTCTGGGGACTCCCAAATTGCTTCGTAGACAATAAGCTTTGTTTGCAAAGTACCGTAAATATTTGTGTATAATGCAAAATAATTTCCCCCTTTTTCCCCTCAAAAAAATAGGGGAGGGGGGGGTCACATTATACACGAGAATAAAATTTTTTAAAAATTCTGCAGGTGGGCGGGCGGTAGTCGGCAGCGCGACTCGGGAGGCCGGGCGAGCGGTAGTCGGCAGCACAACTCAGGAGGCCGGGCGGGCGGAGAGTCGCGAGCGTGACTCAGGAGGCCGGCCGGGCGGAGAGACGCGAGCACGAATTAGGAGGCCGGGCGGGCAAGCGGAGAGACGCCAGCGCGACTCAGGCGGCCGGGCAGGCTGGTGAGTGGAAAGACGCGAGGGCGACTCAGGAGGCCGGGCGGGCAGGCAAACGGAGAGACGCTAGGGTCATATTTCCCCTCTTTCCCCTCAAAAATGGGGGGAGGGTCGCATTATACACGAATGTTTGCGGTAATTATTGATGTTTGACAGACAAGTGCATCAGTAAACAGCACAATGCAGGATCCCATAAAAAGCAAAAGTGGATGGTTCATTGTAATGAAAGTAAATGCTTACTCAATTGAGAGCTGCCTCACAGCTCCAGTGTTCAGGGTTCAGTCTTGACCGCTGTTGAAATTTGCTCCTTCCCTTTCCTCTACTTTCCTCAAAAAGACCTAAGATACGAGTCTCTTGGTTAATTGACCACATTAAATTGTCATTAGTGTGTATTTGAGTAGAATCTGGGTGGGGTTGAAGGGAATGTCAGCCAAATTAAACAAGATGAGTGCTTGTTGTAGCATGTAAACAATAAAGACCTTTAGAAGAGCTCTAGCATAGTAACTACATTGAGATCACTGAGCATCACGGATACGTATAACTCCCATCCTTATCCGCAATCTAGATTCTACAGATTGCATCGGAGAAAAAAAAACTCGCACAAAATGTTTTATGTTTCTTCGCTTCTCTCCATGGATGCCTGCAATAGTGTTTTTAGGATTAACCTTTGGAAATTCCAGAGCAACCATGCAGCATTAGCAATGTCAGTGAAACCTTCTTATTTTCTACAATACATCACCAAAGGCTGGTTCAAACTCTCCTTTACCATATATCAAAAACTAAATGACACCAAAGGATAGACAAATCGGCTCAGAAAAGGAAGCTGGAGCTAAATGAGAGACTCAAGAGATGAAAATGATGGACTCTAGAACAACTACTGGAAGGACAGGACAAGCAGCATCCATGGATGCAAAGGACTGACTGACATTTCATGTTTGAGGTACTGCAACATACAGACTCGACCCAAAACTCCGACCATCCCACTCGCTCCAAAGATGCTACTTGTCCTGCTGAACTGTTCCAGCAATTGGTTTCCTTTTGGCACAAAGTTTGCACCTCTTCCAATCATCATTAGATGCTAAAACAAGGAATGGAGTGAGTGACAAAATGCATTGCTTTGACTTTCTAAGGAGGAAGGAGCCACATTATTTATTTCTGCTTTCAGGTGATTCTCCAGCAAGAATGCACCTCCAGACCTGTGGAATGGTTGTTCAGGTGGCAGCCCTGAAAGCGCTGCACTGTCCACCTGAAAGGGACAGCTGCAGGAGAGGTGCCTCAGAGCGCACTCCAGCTCCTGTCCCTTCAGGACAATGGGGCAGGTGGCGCAGGATGCCCCTGCCCCGACGACTCATGCCAGGGGGCAGGGGCAACGGGGAGGGGGGCTGTTGGGCAGCAGGGAATTGGGTTGCCGGCTGATTATCATCAGCCCGCCCCTTTACAGCCGTTTTCAGGCTGTTGCATTCAGGTGCCTAGGGGGAACTCCAGTGCTCCGGCGATTATCCCTCCCGGAGGAGGGTTAGAAAGTGCGCCTCCTGCTCTTTCAGGTGGGTACCCCGAGAGCCGCATAAGAGTAGAATATGCGGCTTTACATAAGGGCATCTGGCCACCTGATAGAATCTTATAAGAGCTTTATGGGAAAGGCTAACATGATTTATGGAGGAACCATCCAAGACAGACCTCAATTTCCTAGTAATTTTCCATTCAATTACAGCAAAGGAGCAAGAGCTTCATGAGTTTTAAATTTCCAAATCAAATGGGTCGAGGGAAAGACAGAAAGGGACTATGAAAAAGTTGGGTAAAACATTTGAGAATGTTTCATAAGTGGAGATGAAAGCAGTAGAGATAGTTTAAATAACAAATCAGTGGAATTGCTGTTATTCAAGATATGATATTCTGCTCCTTTCTGTAAGCAGGGCTCCACTGACATCCTGCTTTGCTTGGGAATTCTGCCAGGGAATTCAAAATATGCAAGAATCTTCTAAAAGCCTTTTGTGGCTTTTCTATAAACATGCAGGACATGGTCATCTAAATGTTGAGTTTTTGATTAATGATAGTAAATTTATAAAAATGCACTTGTTAACATGAGTAGCTAAAGCAAATTTTTTTTTCAAAAACTGTGCAACCTTTAAAATTAAAATTACCCAGATAAATAATCCATTTATGTAGATCAGGTTTATAATTAAAAAGTTGAAGGGCAGAGTTCTGACAGGAAAACAAGATGGACTCCTCTACTTCGGAGAAATCAGATTGGTTGATTGAGAGCAGACAGACTGTAGAAATGAACTGGAGCTTTTGGACTGCCTGACCCTTTAATTCACCATCGTACTCTGAACTCTCCATCTGTGGCCTCTTGCCCTGCTACACTGAGGTCCCATAGCGAGCATGAAGAAAAGCAGCACATCATTTAGTGTCTGGGCATGTTGTAGCCTGCAGTAAATAAAGTTCTGGAGGGACTCAGCTCAGGAACAGCGTCGGTGTGGGTAAAGGAATTGTCGATGTTTTGGGTAAACACCTTACATCAGGACTGAGATTGGTCTAAGTGAGATTGGAGAGGAAGAGAGAGTTGAGAAATCGATGCAATTACAGCATTTCAATACTGCATTCCCCAACTTCACATAATTTGCTTTATTTCTGCTTGTGTCAAGACTCACCATTTGTTTGGCATTGCTCTAGCTGTTTTATTTCCCCTACAGTTGCATAGTCTTGTCTGCTCAGCCAGTAGGCCAGATTTTACAATACTACCCATATCTCAGCGTTAGTAAAACATTTCCTATACTTCTTTCCCAAATGCTGGAAGCAAATCAACAGCCAATGTTTCAGTCACTAACTGTCCACCAAACTAGCAAGGGCTGTATTAGTGCCACCTCTATCTATGCGTGTCCTCTGACAGGTTAGGATTTCGCATGTTTGCTCAAGTTGTAATGCACAGAAGACACTGCATGCACAGGTCTTAGGGACAAAGAAATCCTAAAATCCCAACTTTGAACACAAGGACCCGACTTGCATCTTGAACAATTGGTGCGTTTCTGTGCCTCCTTCTGATTGCTACAGGTCAGTTTGCAGCATGACAAAGTGGAGCATGTGCACAAACTTCTCAATTATTCATAACTACAATATAATTCATCTCAGTTCCCTAATTAATTTAACTTTGTGATATGAATAACTCTAAATTTCTCAGAAATTACAAAATACAGCAAAGATAAATTAACTAAAAAGCTTCAAGCTTGGTATAAAGATGGGAAAAAACATATTTGCAGAGAAACATGCAGAGAAATGCACCAATCCAAAGAAAATCAATGCCCCAGAGGAGGTTCTTTAATGCTGCTTGTCATTAAGTATGTTAAATACCACCACTGTCCCCATGGTTTCCCTTAAGGGACACTTGTTGAATAAATACTTTATCTACATCAGTGTGAACACTAGTACATTATCTCTATTTTATTATTTTTATATACACAATAAAACCCCTGTTATCTGGCACCAAGAGGTTGGTAGATGCTGGATAAATAAATTTCCTGATTGCTTAAGATTGTGCACTGTATGAATTGGCAAGATGACTGCTAGGGGGCGCCAAATTTAACCTAAAGTATTTATTTTGCACAATTTATTTTGACAGTTGTTTGAAGCTTCTGGTTGCTTGAATTCCAGATAACAGGGATTTTACTGTAAATGAAAGATTTTTACCTAGGCAGTTGACTACTACAATCAAAGCAGTGGTCTTTACCCAACCCCAACCAACCAATTTTCCCTTGCAACCGCTGCAACCGTGCCTGCCTGTCCCACATTGGGCCTGTCAGTCACCAACGAGCCTGCAGCAGACGTGGACATACCCCTCCATAAATCTTCATCCGCGAAACCAAGCCAAAGATAATAATTACATACAAGGCAGTGGTCTTGTTTCATTTGCTAATCTGTCAGCCTGCACCTTGTTGGGTGTTGTAAATCAAATCCATCAATCCACTCGAAAGAACAGGATTTTCCCCAGCCAAAAACCTTCCCACCCTGTGAGTGTGTGTGTATACATGCATGTAACTGTATGCATTATATAGCTTGTATATAATGCATGCAGTTACATGCTTGTATACACACACTCGAAATTAATTTCAATTTGCAGCACAAATAATCTTGTAAATCCAAATCCAACTCGATTCTGAAAACATTTGGAAAAAAAACGCTATAGTCTATTCCCTTTAGCCCCCGATGCTATGCTGATCCATATATTCCTTAAAAAATACTAACATATCCTCACTCTGTAACCCTATATTTTTCTTCTCTTAAATGCCTCTAATGTTTCAGCCTCCACCACCATCCCAGGCAAGGCATTCCAGGCACCCACAACTCTCTGTGTAAAAAAAAACTTACTCCTGATTTCTCCCCTAAACATCCCTCCCTTCACTTTGTACAGATCTCCTCTGGTGTTTGCTGATTCCACCCTGGGAAAAAGGCATTGGCTGTCCACCCTATCTTTGCCTCTCATAAGTCTCCTCTCATCCTTCCATGCCCCAAAAAGAAAATTTCCAGCTTTGCTAATCCTGTCTCATAAGACATATTTTCCAATCCAGATAACATCCTGGTAAATCTCCTCTGCACCTCTCCATAGCTTCCACATCCTTCTTATAATGTGACCAGAACTGAACACAATACTCCAAATGGTCTCACCATTTGCAGAGTTACAACATGACCTCTCGACCCTTGAACCCAATCCCCCTATTAATGAAGTGCAACAAGCCATATGCCTTCTTAAATTCCCTATCAACCTATGCAGCAACTTTGAGGTATGTATGGATTTGGACCACAAAGCCCCTCTATTCACCCACACTCATAAATAACCAACAATTAACCCTGTACTCAACCTTTTGGTTTGTCCTTTCAAAATTCATCATCTCATACCTATCTGGATTGAATTCCATCTGCCACTTCCTCACCCAACTCTGCATCCTGTCTAATATGTTCTTGTAACCTACGACAACCTTCAGCGCCATCCACAACTCCTCCAACCTTCGTATCATCCGCAAACGTACTGACCCATCCTGCCCCCTCTTCATCTAGGCAATTTATAAAAATCACAAAGAACAGGGGTCCCAGAACAAATCCTTGGTGAACTCCACTAATCACTGACCTCCAAGCAGAATACTTTCCTTCCACTACTACTCTCTGCTTTCTACATGCAAGCCCATTTTTGTTTATCCACGCAGCCAAGGTTCCATGGATCATGACTTTCTGGACAAATCTCTCATGGGGTACTTTGCTAAATGCCTCACTAAAATCCATATAGACCACATCTACTGCCCTACCCTCATCAATTTGCTGTTATCTCCTAAAAAAAACAATTAGACTCATGAGACACAACCCTCCCTTTACAAATCCATGCTGACTATTCTAATTAGTCTGTACTTCTCCAAATGCTCATTGATCCCACCTTAAGAATCCTCTCCAATATTTTTCACACCACTGACATAAGACTCACTGGCCTATCATTTTCAGGATTCACCCTATTACCTTTTTGAAATAAAGGGACCAAATTTGCCATTCTTCTCCAGTCCTCTGGCACCTCCCCTGACTTAAAGATCTTAGCTACTGCCCCAGCTATCTCTTCTCTCACTTCCTACAGCAACTGAGGTATACAGGCATACCCCACTTTATGAAACTAGAGTGTAAAGCAAAGAAGCAATTACTATAGATTTCTATGGGAAAATCTTTTGAGCATTCCCATACCCAAAAAATAACCCACTAAATCATAACAAAAAATGCATAAAACCTAAAATAACACTAACATATAGAAAACCAGGAATGATATAATAAATGCACAGCCTATATAAAGTAGAAATAATGTATGTATGGTGTAGTTTCACTTACCAGAATCAGGAAGTCAGCGAGTTTTGACAGCTCTGCTGGCTGCCCTGTGACCATCCCACCAGCTGCGCGCTGACGGCCCTGCCAGCTGTTTTTTTTTGTAAAAGTGAACACAGGTTTCATCGAAAAAGCAAATTTGTGTAAAATGGGGTTTACCTGTATTTCGACTAGTCCTGGGGATTTCTCAATCCTAATGTTTTAAAAAGATCCAACGCCCTTCAATAGCCCTCAGCTCCCTTTTTAAACACACTCACCAAAGCTGGTTCCTGACACTCATGGCTCTCCCAAAGGAGGCTGTGTATTCCAAATACTTAATGCATATGCTGAACAAGGGCATTGTATGCATATACCATAGGGGATGGTGTTTGAATATTACCATAATTTGTACTGGATTTGGGCTGTGGATTAAACAACACAAGGAATGTGTTTGCAAAATACTGAAAGTAATGCAAAATGAAGGTGCCACCTGTGCAGCTTACCACAGCTGTGAATTTCCATGGATACCACAGCTTTGCCTGAAAAAAGTCACAGTCCTTGTAGCCTCTTGCTTGCCTGCTCAGGCAGACCCAACTGCTGGATGTGCAAAATGACAATTGTTATGTGGTGACAGATGGAAGTTTAAACTCAAAACAAAATCATTAAGAATCCAACTAATCCTGTTCTTGAACGGGAGCTGGAGAACCTATTTCCACTTTGTACACTTGATTGTCAGAGGCATTAGAGATCAGTCTCGAAGGTCAGTGCAGTCTGCAGAAATGGTCCAAATTACTGGGAACAGGCTCATTGGCAGCTATTTTTATTCCCTTTTCAAATGAATAAACAAAGCAACGTCACTGAAGCAGGTTTCTTGGAGGGCAAAGGTTCCATTCGATTAAAAACAACGGCAGCAGCAGGCCCTTCACTAATTTCCTGACAAGTAGTGACTTTTGAGAAGGGGTAGTTCAGAAGGAAATCTTTTAAAATTTCCTGAATATAGACAACTTCTGGTGTAAACTTCCAAATAGTCTCAACATGAATAGGTCAAACTAAAAGATTTTTTCAATTACAATTGCAACCATAAACTAAAAACATTATGTGCCCATGAAAGGGAGTACATTACTCTACAATTAAAACAAAACTTTAAAAGAAAAAAACAAACCAGGACGTTCTAGGAACTACAGGAAGTCCAGGAGTGCCCTTAAATCCCAACCATAATGCCTTGACACGAACTAAAAATTCTGTCTGAGATTGAGGCTGAAAAGGCCACATTAACCAGGAATATAGGCAAAAAGTCACTTTATTTTAATATGACTGCATAACAAGTCTTGACAAGAATCTGAAAGTCTATTTAGAATTTATAAATACAGAAATGAGGAAATGTTCACTGCTGATGGTCCCAGAGAGAGGATATATAATCAGCTGAGCCAAGGCACTAGGGCAGATGGTCAATTTTACAAACTGAAAGTTACACTTATGTCCAAACGGAGTACACTTCTTATGTCTCTTTAAATCTTTAGTTAAAAGACACGTTGATAAGTATTTGTGTTGATTGAGGTATTTTGTTTAGTTACAGTAGTAATTTGGAACACAAATAATAGAGAAATTATTCTCAATTTATCTGATTCCAGGTGCAAAAAAAAAATCATTGGGATTGTTACAAAATCCCAGCCACCTTTTGTATCTTCTTTAAGGTAGAACAGTGGTTTTCAAACTTTTTCTTTCCACTCACATACCACCTTAAGCAATCCGTGCCATAGGTGCTCTGTGATTAATAAGTAATAACTTGAGGTAGTAAGTGGGTAGTGAGAAAAAGTTTGAAAACCAGCTTTAATCATACCTGATTGGCTCGTTATGTGCATGGTTTCATAACTCCAAAGGAAATGGGCCAATGACAATTTTTCTCAAGCAAAATATTTCAGTATCAATTGAGTCGAGAGCAGCGATTCTTAACCTTTTTTCTCCCCAAACACATACCACTATAAGTAATCCCTTATGTATCACAGAACACTTATGGCTTAGAGATTACTTAAGGTGGAATGTGAGTGGACAGAAAAGGTTTGAAAACCCACTGGGGTAGAGCTTAGTACACACAAGAAAACAAGTGGGCTGACTGAATGCAACATGGGTCAAAAAGCTGTGAGCCTTTCCTTTTATAGTTCACTGGATCATTCGCTCATTCCCATAAAGTGGGAATAGATGGTGGTTAAAATCTCAACTGGTTCACTAGTATCCAACCTAAAAAGGAACCTGCTACACAGTGCAATATAGACCTAAAGCCCTCAAGATATCCAATAAAACAGCATCCTTAGGTTATTATCAAGGCCTGGAATAACCAGCATATGATTATTTACAGAGTGCAATATTACTGTAACACATACTATGACATATAGAATCCATTAGAATTTGAAGAGTAATTAATGGGTAATGAAGAAAATGGTGGAGGCTTTGAACAAGTACTTTGTATCAGTCTTCAGAGTGGAGGACACAGGTAACATACCAAAGAGTTGATGGGAGACAAGGACCTCAATGCAATCAATCACTATTACGAAAGAGGTAGAGCAGAGCTGGGCAAACTAGAGGGCCTAAAGACAGACAAGTCCCTAGGTCTCGATGGAAAGCATACCAGAGTATTAAAAATATACCAGATGCAAAAATTCTCTGGACTCTGGCCGGGTCCCAGAAGATTGGAAGACAGGAAGTGTAACACTACTGTTACAAAAGGAGGTAGGACAAAAGAAAAGAAACTGTAGGCCATTTAGCTGAATGTTCACAGTTAGGAAAATGCTGGAAACCATCATTAAGGAAGAACTAGCAAGACACCTGGATAGAAACTATTCTATCACCACAGATTCAAAGAGGACAGGCCATGTTTAGCTAATTTACATGTTCTTTAAGGATATTTTAGGAGACAAATGTGCTCTATTTACCTTTGTTGGGTTGGTTGCTGGTGCTGGTGGTGTCCAGGGGTCCGAAGGCTATGATGGCCACTGCCATCATTTCCCTGGCTGTTCCCATTGACACTGCCCTTTTCCAGCACCACGTTGCATCTGCACATGCGCACTGGGTTTTGTGTACTGGGGACAGTTAGCACAGGCTAAATCCTTTAGCGGTATAGAGACGAGGAGGGTGAGTAGGGCTCACCTATTTTCTGTTGACGGTTACATTACCATGGATTAAATTTTTGTTACTACAGATCATTCATTGCACACATAGTTGTTATAGATAATTTCCTCAAAGAGATTACTACTTGGAATACTCGGACTACATTATAATAAATCATTACAAACCTTTGTGTTCATCATTAAACAGTTAAAAAACTCATCTGGACTTGGCAGTGGATTATATCCAAACGCATCACAGTAAAGAGCTCCACCTAGTCTCCAAGCAGCTTTTATGTATAGTAGTTGCTACATTCATTCAACGGAAAATTATACTTGGAACATTTGAAGGGAAACCGTCCCAACAAAGTCTTTGGCTTGGAGTGATACCAAACACAATATGGGGGCCACGTTAGAAACGTTGAGTGCAAGTTGCTGACAACTATCCGCCTCCATCGGTCCGAGTATCGGCCATAGAGGGGTCCAGAGCTGCTATTCCTAGAGCAGAAAGTCCTGCAGACACATTGGTAGAGCCATTTCCTGAGAAAGAGCGGTATTATTGACTACAGCCACTGTGGAAACTTGCTTGTTGACAGCAATACATCACAGCTATCAGAAGCAGTAGGATAATGTTTGTGGATTCCTTCTGTGTATTTATTTACTTTGAACTCATTTTGGAGGTGCTGCTGCTCGTCCATTGGGGACTGTTGATTTTGTGCTCGTGTGATATTGGCAGACAGTGGGTTGGAGACGCGTAAAATGGCCACCTTCACTGCTGAGACATGATTAAAACCATTGCAGAAGTCATTGACTGAATTTAAAGTCACCAACTTGGAAATGGCTGAAGGTGTGTCACAAAATGATGGTGAAGAGGATAAAGATGCAAAGGATGTGCAATTCAAACTGGAGAAAGGGTCAAATATTAAGGCAACATCCAACAATGCAGTTTGAAATACAACCAGGTGATAGTGTGTCAAACATTGGAAGCAGGAGAAGCAAACAAAGTTCTTCTGGATCAAGCTCCAGAGTTTCCAATACTGCACCTACATATAAAGGCTGAAATGGCTGCTCTTGTTATACAACAAAAAAATACATAAGGATAAACACGCTTTAGAGGAGCAGGAGGAGCAGCTAAGGAGCCATAAAAAGCCCCACCTAGCCTCCAGGTGGCTTTTATGGATAAAAGTCGCTACACTTAGTCAACAGAATTTCTGATGCTCGACTGCAGTGTCCAGGGAGCTGTGGTGAAAGATTGGATTTGAGGTACGGCTCTGTCCATGGTTTTTGTGGATTGGTAACATTGAGATTTGGGAGGATTTGTCCATGTGTATGCATACCTGAAACAGGGAGAACAAAAGAAAATAAAAGGCAGAAATTAGATAATTACGTTAAGATTGATTCAGATACTTCCAAGGAGCCAGCTAAGGAGGAAAAAAAAAGAGCAGCTGGAGCTGGAAGCAAACATTACTGCTACCAGGGCCAAAGTGAAGGTACTGGGAGCCTCAGAGGGATTTAGTGTCTGAAGTATCAGATGGTCTGGAGTCATGTTTGGAGAAAGGTCAACAGAAAAAGAAAACATTTAATGTTACAGCAGATCTTGCACATGGACAAATCCTCCCAAGCCATAGTGTTACCCATCCACAAACAACAATAACAACTGCAGATAGAGCTCTGGCTCAAATCCAATCTCCCACCACAGCTCCTTTGACACTCCAGTCAAGCATCAGAAATCCAGGTGAACATGCACATGACATCTCCAACTACATTACCTTCTACAAGCAAAAGTGAACAGAGCAACATATTCTCAGTCATGGAAAGGCAAAATGAATTCATTGCATCATTAATTCAGCTGCAGTGTTTCTCTTTCCATGCCCAAGGAGGTTCAAGTTTTTGATGGTGTACTTCAGTACCGAGTGTTCATTAAAACCTTTGAGCACAATATTGAAAACAAGAACGAAAGGCACATGGATTGTCTCCTTATCTGGGACAGTGCACAAGTGGACAGGCAAGGGAACTTGTAAAGAGTTGCCTACATATGGTCTCGGACAGAGGATTCATGAAGGTTGAGTCTTTACTACAGGAGCATTTTGGCAATGAGCATAAAATTGGTAGGGCTCATATGGAGAAGGCTCTTTCATGGTCATTGAAAACAGGAGACACAAGGGCTTTACATCCTCTTTTAAGAGAGTGTTGTAGTGCCATGGAAGATATCAGCGACATGCATGAGCTGAAGATGCCTGTTAATATGCTAGTCATCATAAGGAAGTTGCCATACTGACTGAGAGACATAAGGAGAACTATGGCCTGTGATTTCCAGAAAAAATACAATCAAAAGGTTACCTGTTAAGGATATGGTGGATTTCGACAGGTATGAGGATTGCAAGAGCCAGTATTTGGAGATATCAAAGACGCTCCAACAGGTCCAAGTCACAGCCTCATCCAAGATTAAAAGGAAGCATCTTTTCCAAGACTGTGACAGTTGCAGATAAGGAAAAGATTAAGGAACAAAGAAAAAGGAGAGTTTGCCTGCTCTTAAAAGCTGTTTGTTCTGTGGAGGTGGACATGCTTTGGAGATGTGTCCACAGTTAAAAGAAGAGGGCACATAGTGAGAAAAATCACTTTGCAAAAAGAAAATGGAGTATGTTTTGGCTCTCTGTGTATTGGACACATCAGGAAGTAACTCAGCTGCAACATATGCAGTTTAAAGCATCCCAGGATGCTGCACATTCACCAGAGAAAGAATGAAATGGAAAAGGAGCAAGCAGAAAGAAAAGAAGCAGCTCAAAACAGTGCTACACCCTCTGTTCAGACCAGTGGTTTACTGGGGCCAGTGAGGATAACTGCAAACTCTCAATCGTGCCCTGTACAAGTCGAGGCCAGGAAGGGAATTGCAACAGTGCATATTTAGGCATTTCTTGACCGAGGTAGCACTGCATCAGTTTGCACTGTGGGACAAAATGAATAAGCTTAATCTTTGGGAAGAAGGTCAAGGATTCTATTGAGAACTATAGGTCAGGAGAAGGTCATTGAAACCAGAATTATTTCAGGCTGGGCTGGATGTAAGGGATTTTTGTGATCTCCCAGGCATATACACTCTGAAGACTATGCCTGTGCACAAAGAAACCATCCCACATCAAAACGATATCGACTGGTGATCTCATCTGAGGAATGTTCCTTTACTTGAGATTGGCTCTGAGATATAGTTGCTGATTGGCTCAGATGTACCAAAGGCTCTGGAACCACTAGAGGTAATACGGAGTGTAGGAGTGTTGGACAATTAATGGACATTTAGGAGTGGTCAGAGACAGGTGACAACAGGATATCAGATGTGAAACTTGATGAACTGTGGGAACAGCAGTTCAGGACTGGCCTTTCTGAGTTTCTCAATGATAAGAACCTTCAGGAGAAGACAAGCAGTTCTTGGATTTAGTCTCAAAATCTGCCAAGCTAGTTGATGGCCATTATTGCATTGGATTATCTTCAAACGAAAGTACTATGAAGGTGTTGGTTAATCCCTTGGACACAAACTCTGATCTGGAAGTTCCAGCGACTAGAAACATGATGGATCTTGAAGCTGGATCTATTCTTCCTAAATGATGGACGTGGCTTCCTCATCCCTGATGCTAAATCCATTCTCAATAGCCAGTTTTACATCTACTCTTCCTGCTGAAGTGCTATTGTTGAAGTTTTAAAATGCAGCCAGAAAGACATGGATTCTGCAATTCGAGCTGTTAAATAAGAGCTTGCTGTCCAGGAAGGTATAACTTTGGAATGGAAACATAAACATGAGGAAAGCTTTGCACGGGGGTTCAGAGATGAAAAAGTTGTTGATGAATATGCTAAAATCAATTTTCAAATGATGGAGGCCTATGACAAAAGGGATGAAGTGGCCAAGGCAGAGCTAGAGAAAGTAACAAAAGAAAAGCAGCAAGTCTTAAAGGAGATGAATTCAATTGAAACATCATTTCCTGAGTTGTTCAAATGATTTAAGAAACAAAAAAGTACAGGAATGGATGTGTTAGATTCAGGATCTTCATAAGGTGGAAGTCTTTTAAGGTTGCCAGGTGCTTAAATCCCACAAACTATGGAACGGTGACATCTGCTCAACTGTATCATTTTGCTGATGGTGTGAGGACAGTTAATGGAACTGTTGGTTACCTATTACTAGATCATAACCAAGGTCAGAAAATGAGCAAATGCAAGAATTACCCAGATCCAATTTACATTATTAACATCCATGGTGCAGAAGCATTGAGCCTGTACTTTATCAATTCTCCTGTTGTAAGAGCAGAAAATTTACAGTTTAAAGAAGAAGGCGTGAGAAATGTTCTCTTGGATGTCTTCCTACCTGGTACAATGCATAGATTCCTTATTCTGAATATTCAGAGAACGCTGAAGGAGAGGGTATTCAATTTCTTTTCAATGAAAGTACAGTTGAGGACAATGACAACATCATTGATAATAGATGCTTTAATTGACAAAATCCCAAATCCAATTTTTCAAAGCAGGAATGGAAGCATACAGACTCTACACAGTGGTGCCAGACTAGTCAAATTTGTGCTCACAAAGTGGTATGTGCGAATGAAGAGTAGAAGGATAAAGGGTGAAAATAGTACCGAGAATTGTGAAAGAGCTTTGGAAACTTTGCAGTTTTATTCGACATGTGCTGGCTGATGGCATCCATTACACCATTTATCACTGAACTCATGCACCAGAATGTAAGGCACTTGGTTGATCCATCCTCTAGAGAAAATAAGGAGACAGAAAGCATTCACTACCTCATGCTCCCACAAGTAAGGGAATCTGTTATCGATAAACATATTGAGGTAGCCGTCACCCAAGTACAGTGAGTCATTGAGCTTGGAAGGGTGATCCATGGCAGAAAGACCCTTCCTGTTAAGTACCCTTTGAAAGACGTTGCAGTTATATACTAGGATTCAGAAACGCTGAGAGATCTGTTTGATTACAGAGGGCTTGGAATTAGTGTTCTGGAAATGAGCCATAGATTGGCAGACTTCATCAAAATTCTCAACACTGCAGAAAATTACCTGTAAAAACTACTAAAAATTTCTGAAAACTACAAACTGATCTTTCTCCAGGGAGGTGGAACTGGACAGTTCAGTACTGTACCTTTAAATCTTATGGGATTAAAAAAAAAGAGGGCAGATTATGTGTGACTGGAGCCTGGTCTGCCAATGAAGCCAAGGAAGTCGAGAAATATGGAAAAGTGAACATTGCTTGATGATTGCAAAACCATTCCTAATCGAAGCAATTGGAATTTGAACCCAAATGCGTTTTATGTTTACTATTGTGCCATGAGACTGTTCATGGATGGAATTCCCCTTTAACACAGACATAAAGGGAACTATGCCGCCCTGTGACATGTCGTCAAGTTTTCTTTCAAAGCCAGTGGATGTAACCAAGTTTGGTTTGATTTTTGCTGGTGCTCATAAAAATATTGGATGTGGCGGGGTGACTGAGGTAATAATCGGAGAGGATCTTCTGGGATATGCACTGAAAGAATGTCCAGTCATTTTTGACTATAAAGTGCAAGGGAGTTGAAGTTCTCTGTACAACACTCCAACGACATATAGTATTTAAATTATGGGATTGGTCTTGCAATGGATCAACAATTCTGGGGGTGTGAGGCAATGGACCAGAACAGTGCTGTGAAATCAAAGGTGATTTATGATGTAATTGATGGATCAAATGGATTCTGTGGGTGCCTGCCTGCTTCAACCTGCACAATAAGTATTCCAACACGCATTTGGAAAGCTAATTGAGACAGTGTTCTTGAAAGAGTTTCTTGATAAAGCTACAAAAAAGTAATATGATATTGTTGAAAGGCCACAAGTCTGTCAGTGGAATTCAAATTTCTGTATATAATGCTGTGACAGTGGAAGAAACCCAAAAACTGGCTGACTTTATTTTTGTTGTTATTTTGGACATTGCCTACTACACAAACTACAGACTTTACTGGTCCATAGTGGTGGCACAGATCACTCTTTTTCAAGGCTATGTGCTAGTAACCTCTGGCCTAATGAAGAATGAAGAAAGAAGATCTACATAATATTGGAAAGTACTGTGTTTGATTGTTATTTATAACTGTGTAATTAATATGATACATTATATTTCATTACAATAATTAGGGGCTGGTATTGTAGGAGCTAAATGTGCTTTGTCAGATTGGTTGCTGCCATTGGCAGCAATGTCCAGCTGGTGCTGTTGTTGTTTCTGCGGCTGTTCCCATCGATGGTGCCCTTTCCAGTGCCATCTTGCATCCACGCATGTGCGGTGGGTTTCACGCACTGGGGACGGTTGGTGAAGGTGCTTGGGCATGAATTCTTTAGTGGCATAGAGACGAGAAAGGCTCGCATATTTTCCTTTGACCATTACATTACCACGGATTAAATATTCGTTGTAATAGATCATTTCTACATAGACGCTACTACTTGGGATATTCGGACTATGTTACAATAAATCATTACAAGTCTTTGTGTTCATCAATAAACCATTAAAAAACTCATCTGGACTTAGTAGTGGATTATATCGAAACACATCTCAATAAAGAGCTCCACCTAGTATCCAAAGCAGCTTTTAGGTATAGTAGTTGCTAGAGATATAATGAGCACAATGGATGGAGGGCAATGGGTGTATGTGATGAGGTCATTCACTTTGAAAGGAAAAATAGTAAATTGGACCATTATTTAAATGGTAAAAAATTGTAGCATGTTATTGTGCAGGGAGAGAACTGTGAGTGCTCATAAATGAATCACAAAAGTTTAGCTTGTAGTTGCAGCAGTAATCAAGAAGGCAAATGGAATGGATTGAAATGAAAAGCAGGGAGCTTCTACTGCACTGTACAGGGTACTGGTGAGGCCACACCAGGAGTACAGTGTGCAGTTCTGGTCTTCTAACTTGAAAAAGAATATACGGGCTTTAAAGAGGTGCAAAGAAGGTTATTCTGGAAATGAGATGGCTGGGGGGGGGGGGGGGGGGGGAGGGAGAGGAAATGTCAGCATATGAGATTGATTTGCCTTCAGCTCGACTCAATCAAGTTTAAATGGTGGATATTATGGACATGTTTAAAATTATGAAAGGAATAGATAAGATAGAAGCAGACAGGTTGAATTAAGGGACATGGAGTAGATTTAAGACAGAAATGAAGAGGATCTATTTCTTCCAGAGAAGTGAATCTGTGGAATTCTCTGGCCAATGAAGCAGTAGAAACAGCCAGACATTCTCATTAAATGTATTTAAGACAGCAATATATCTATATCCATCTATACGAATAGTAGGGGAATTAGGTGATGATGGATGAGCATATAAATGGAGCTGAGTTCAAGGCAGGTCAGTTACTTTCTTATTGAATGGTGGAGCAGGCTTGATGTCCCATGTGGCCTCTTTCTGCTCCTATTTCTGATGTTCTTATGATCTAACTGGAGGTGGTTTTGTGTACTGATGAAAAGCTCCACATACAAATTTGGTGGTAAGCATATTTTAATTTGTATACAGGTTCCTTACTGCTTTCTCCTTTTTCAGCATCAAGAGGAGCATGTCTTTACCTTGGCACCAACCATTTGTGCAGAAGTTAGAACATAGGTATTCAGATGACCTTAGTGAATGAACCCAGATCAGACATTGCACTGAGTTCAGTAGGAATCTAGAAAACCCTCTTATCCTTTCAGAACAACTACCTTATGGGCTGATATCACAGTTCATCAAATGGTTCATTACTCACATACTAACCCACTCACAGTCCTTCCGGAGAATACATTGAGATACAAACATCAGCACTCTCAAGAGAAACAAGATTTGCTGATTTATTGGCCAAGTAGGACAATGATGCAAACAGTCTCAGAAAAAACCTCACTGTGGCTCCACCATCGCCTAATCTGTTTCTTTACAACCTTTTATCTATTAGAAATATAAATATTGATAAGAAGGCAGAAGGGGAGAGGGATGGGAGAAAGGGGAGGCAACAAAGTAGACATCCTCCAGGTAAGCAAAGGTACTGCAGTGCACCTACCCAGAATAAGCATGAAGTGAATGAACCTGGGTCTCAGTCAGGGCTCATTTTATACCAGCAGGAATCAAAGGATTTTATGACATAGCAGGAATACATAGAGATCTCACAGACCACATCTTGCTGGTAGCAGACAGCCACAGTACGATCACAGAATATCAAGGGCAATTCCCACATTCTTCCTAATTTCAAAACCGGATGCTACAATCACAGGGCTCTCAGATTCTATGGTGGGGAGGGGGGGGGGGGGGAAAGGAGGTGAACACAAATGGGCTGAAAAGATTTCTTCATCTGTGAGTTTATTGGTTGCTTTGAACATTTAAAATAAAACAAATTCTAACCTTGAGCATTTGCATCGCATTTTACATTTTACCCTCCCATCCCCTCATCATCTATTAAGATGGCAGGTTATTCATCTTCTAACACAACTCTCCTGGATGATAGATGGGAATGTTTCTAATCCAAATTTCCCTTCCCAGAAGTTACTGATGCACAAAAAGAAGATTCCCTTCTGCTGAAATGAAACAATACATCACCAGGATCTGTGTAATTGTAAGTTGATTAAAATGAAGTCAATAAAAATATAAATGTTTCTCAGATGTAGAGGGAGAAATAAAGCCCTGGTAACAAAGTCTAGCAGGAATAAATGGCTAAGGAGAAATTAACTAACAAGAAACTTTACCTATGGAGTATGATACACAAGCCTTGAGCTCGCAAGAAGAGGATCTTCTCTAGTTCCAAAAGCCATTAAGCAAGCCACCTATTAGATTACACAAGAAACTAGACACTCAGTCAATCAGAGCCTTGCTCCTCATGTCACTTACAAATGGAATGCAATTTCCTGTCAGATTTTCCAAAGGCATAAAACATTGTGTCAAAAATGCCTTGAAAGGTTTCAAGTTGCTTCATGTTGCCAAATTCGATTTACTTGGTTCAATCAATGATAACTGGCACACCTAGAAATTTATCACTATGTGCTGTCAAGAAAGAACTGGAACACATCTACAAAGCAGATGGACATAATGAAAGCTCAATGGCCCTTAAATAGCAAGACAAAATAATTCTGATTAATATTAGTTTTCACATATTAGTTAGTGTGTCTTGCTGAGTTTCTCCAGCATTTTTGTGTAAGCTACAATCACAGCTTCTGCAGATTTTCTCGTCACTGATTAATATTATCTGTCTTGTTACACATATTTGTCAGTATATTTTAAAGATAACAGCTCCTGAACAAATAGGGAGATGGCAGATAGATAACTGAGCTTGGACCCTTAAACTGTAGCAGATGGGGCAGCTTTAGTTCTGGTATCAGGTTAATACTGGTGAGACTTTTTCACATTTGGGAATACAAGTAAGCTCTTCCAGCTAATAACTTCGTTTAAAAGTATTTAAGATAAAATTATAACAACTGGTACTCAAGTTAATCACAATTCTTGGATTTTGTTTTCTCTAATGAGAGCTCTTTTGCGAGATCCAAAGATGAAGATTGCATATTTTTTTGAAATATTAAATTTCATGTGTCAAGTCAATGCTTCTTTACTGTAGAGCAATAATTGCACCCAGATTTATTGTTGGAGTAAGCACAGGTAAACCTATTATTATTAGCAAGGAATAAACCTATTTATTTTGAACCTCTTGCATCCTACTAATGACTTACAGCAAGTTAGCTTCTCTTGCAGTGAAATCATTGTTGTCACATATGGAAGCTTACTGCCAATTGAAGCAAAGAATAAAATAAATAGCTATGCTGCAGCAACACAAAAATTGTTGGAGAAATTGACTGTTGAAGTCAGACAGCATCTGTGGGTAGGAATGGTTAGTCAACATTTTGTGTCTGGACCCATTATAAAAACTAGAGGGAAGGGGGAGAAGTTGTATATAATTTTGGGAAAGACCCTGTTGAATGGGCTCAGAGGAGATAGAAGGTGTGCGAGGTGGAGAGACAGGTAGAGGGAGGAACTATTGGGAAGAGAAGGGTGGTGGCAGAAAGAAAAGTTGGAAAGAAGAAATATCATGTGTTCCTCCTCCTGGACATCCTAACAGCATGAACATTGATTTTTCTAATTATAGGTAACCCTTCCACTCTCATCAAATTCTACCATTTCCCTTTCCTCTTCTGTACTTATTTTTTGTTTTCCCTCTAACCTTTCTTCCTACACCCTGCTTCCTAATGGTTTCTTCCTCCACCTCCTATCCCTTCTATCACCCCTCCCCAGCTTCATTCCCTCTTTATACCGTATATACTCATGTAATAGTCAGGTGCTGGGGACCAATTTTTAGGGTAAAATTTAGGTGGGTGACAATTACACACATACTTCTTTTGACCGTGGCAAGTTCCTGCTTCATTCAAGACGTCGGCAGCTCGGATGCCTGGGACCAGGTAGTGAGTCCGCGTTCAGGATATCGGGAGCTCAGATGGGCGGGCAGCTGAGGCGAGGGTTTGCGGATGGGACATGAGAAGCTCAGATGGCTGGGACCGGGTGGTGAGTCTATGTATGGGGCATTGGGAGCTTGGACGAGCAGATGGCAGAGTTGAGGGTCCTCAGTCATGGCGTTGAGAGCTCCAATGGGCGGGTGACAAAGGGTTGGTGGTTGGGGCGTTGGTATCTCCGGTGGACGGGCAACTGGGGCAAGGGTTTGTGGTCACATATTAGGGTTAGGGTTTCACAGTCAGGGCTTTGGGAGCTCAGATGGCCAGGTGACTGGAGCCAAAAAATAGTGGGGTCAACTTTTACATGCCATATGGAAAGTACCAGATTTATGGGCCAAAAATAAAGGGAGGTGGGGGTCAACTTTTACACGACAAACTGTAACACGTATATGTATGGTATATGTAATTTTGCCCTTTTACATCTATAAAGGGACCAAGCACAAGATGCTGACTGGCCGTTTCTACCCAAGGACACTGTAACCTCCTGAGTTCCTGGAGCAATTTTTTAAATAGCCAAGCTTGTTGAGTGATAAATATCAGAAAACCTGTGAGAAACCTCTGTACTTCTTTAAGAAGTTCTAGAAGTGACCTTGAACCATAGGGCATCTAATTTATAGGGATATGAGTTATCTTTGAACCACAGCCATCTCATTCTACTGACTGCATTTTTTTTCCCAATTTTGTGGTACAACTTGCTAGTTTTAAGATCCAGACAGCAAGTATTCCCAGGCTGAGCCACAGTAAAGGATTTCTTTCTCACTTGTATGCCATTAAGTCACAGCTCTAAGACAACACATTTTGATTCAGTGTGTGTTTCAAATCATATTCATTAATCTCCCTTGCTGAAGCAAATGGAAAGACTCAAGTGAGGTTCATAGATGATACAAGTTAATGAAGGACACAGGCCTCTTAAGCACATTTCATTTTAAATGTATATGCCTAACATTCTGAGTTTCTATTTTCATATTTATAATCATGAGCTGACCATGTAAAATGGTCATGTAGTAATGATGTCTTCCTCCAATCGTACCTCTACTGGCTGAAGCAGATATTTACAGCATTACAAGTTACCTTCAGCAAATAAATGCAGATACTAAGACAAAAAGCATCAATTGTTACAAGAAGGAATTTATAGTGCAGGGATGTGAAGGGATGTACAGTGATGCAAGCTTTTCAACATATAGTGGTACCCCGATTTAACGCTGTGGTGATACACCACTAGACTACTGCAGGGGGCGATCTGTGTACCTGCAGGAAGAGCACTGGAGGACAAGATAACACCTGGCCGGCTGTCAATCAGCTGACCTGAATGGACCAAGCCCCACCTGGTCGGGTGCCAATCATCCGCTGGGATAGAAGCCGCATCCGGCCCCTCGAGGTCAATCACTCAAGAGCTACAGCTAACTGCAGCGGGGACTTTAAGTGGAATAAAGCCTGTTGATCAGTCTTTAAGTTTTGTGTCTACTTTTCTGTACAACAGCGCACCACAAACGCAAATTCAGCTATAATGCGATGAGTCATTGGACTCGGGCTTCAGGCTGCCATCAGGAGTGAGTGCAGGTGCTTGGGGCAGCCAGTTTAATAAAAATGAATTTGTGCTTTCATTTCAACTGTAACTATAACAATTTATTGAAACCCCAAATTAGCACGACCCTGCCTTTTTCGTGATGCAAATTTTTGGGCCCAAACCATTGCATTATAATGGGGTTCCACTGTATTAATCTGACATGTACCAAATACTTAAATTTAAATGATATTTATCGATTTGATACACTGACACTCATCTACAGACTAAATAAAAAATGATCCTGGAACTAAAACTGCCAACGACCAGTGCTGGATTTATATTTAGCCCTCTAATGTTGCAAAGGCTCATGAACAGAGAGTCTCATCAGCTTGGAGAAAAGGAACTCGAACCCTGGAACTTCCTTTAAAAGGAAGAAATAATTTGGTCAGTAACACATCACAGAGGCTGCAAGACAGCCAGAACTGCATTGCAACAATATGCCAAATCCCCCCAGGGAAAATCACCTAATTCAAAAACCTCAACACAAATGTTCTATTTTTTCCCCACTGCTTTTTGATGACAAACCCTTCAAATATTAGCAATTGAAAGCATCTGCTGCTTTCTGTTCTGAGACTGCCAAGGCATCTACATCTCTCTCTCTCTCTCCCCCCCTCTCCCCCTCCCCCCTCTCCCCCTCCCCCCTCTCCCCCTCTCCCCCTCCCCCCTCCCCCCTCTCCCCTCTCCCCTCTCCCCTCCCCCCTCCCCCCTCTCCCCTCTCCCCTCCCCCCTCTCCCCCTCCCCCCTCTCCCCCTCCCCCCTTCCCCCCTCTCCCCCTCCCCCTCCTCCCCCCTCCCCCTCCCCCCTCTCCCCCTCCCCCTCCTCCCCCTCCCCCTCCCCCCTCTCCCTCTCCCCCCCCTCTCCCTCACCCCCCCTCTCCCTCACCCCCCCTCTCCCTCACCCCCCCTCTCCCTCACCCCCCCTCTCCCTCACCCCCCCTCTCCCCTCCCCCCTCTCCCCTCTCCCCCTCCCCCCTCTCCCCTCCCCCCTCCCCCCTCTCCCCTCCCCCCCTCCCCCCTCTCCCCCTCCCCCCTTCCCCCCTCTCCCTCACCCCCCTCTCCCTCCCTCTCCCTCACCCCCCTCTCCCTCACCCCCCTCTCCCCTCCTCTCTCTCCCTCCCCCCCCTCTCCCTCCCCCCCTCTCCCTCCCCCCCTCTCCCTCCCCCCCTCTCCCTCCCCCCCTCTCCCTCCCCCCCTCTCCCTCCCCCCCTCTCCCCTCCCCCCCCTCTCCCTCCCCCCCCTCTCCCTCCCCCCCTCTCCCTCCCCCCCCTCTCCCTCCCCCCCCTCTCCCTCCCCCCCCCTCTCCCTCCTCCCCCTCTCCCTCCCCCCCCCCTCCCTCCCCCCCCCTCCCTCCCCCCCCCTCTCCCTCACCCCCCCCTCCCTCACTCTCCCCTCTCTCCCCTCTCTCCCCTCTCTCCCCTCTCTCCCCTCTCTCCTCTCTCTCCTCTCTCTCCTCTCTCTCCTCTCTCTCCTCTCTCTCCTCTCTCTCCTCTGTTCATTCTCTTTTCTGATCCTGCAGGTTGAAATGCTGGGTGAAGAACCAGGCCCAAAATGCAGTTTCATCAACTACAGTTCCTGGTTCCTTCAGGGTGTTGCAAATTACGGAGCAGCCAGCTGGAAGTAGAACAGTGGGAGGCTCTGCAAGTAGCAGGAGCTACTAGCTTTACTTCAGCTGCTAATCACCCCTCAGATCTAGCAACCATCCTTAAGATATCAGGATCAATTTCTAACCAGGTCTGTCATCTATTTGGTATATTGTCCACCAAAGGGAGAGTTATTTTTCTAAGTTACCAATGGTACACCTCTAATTTGGCTACTGATTCTTAGGTTCTAATGCAGACCAATTGATGAGTTAGATGATGGCAAGAGCAGTGTCTGCTTTTGTTGTGAAGCAGCCACTGCAAACCTTTGTGGCACTGAAGGTGCCCATATTTAATGGCATTTCCCTGATGATAAAAATGTGATGTCAGGCCAGAGAGGATTGTAAGGGTTAAAGCCTGAATGAGGCCTAGATGGGTCAGGTTAGCCATTGGGTTAGATGGCTCGGGGGGGGTGGGGAGGGAACACACTTTGACAGATCAAGGGTAGGAAAGAAAGGAGAGGAGGAAGGGAGAAGAGAAAAACAGAGGGTGTGGCAGGGTACAGGAGTCTTGAAGGAGTATGGATGAGTAGAGTTCAGCTCTGTGACTATAGCCCCTTTTCCACTGGCACATTGTCCCAGGAATTAACTAGAACATGGTCCTGTGGAAAAAGAAAACAGTCAACACACCGGGCATCAAATGACACCATTTCATGCCAGGGATTAACGTCCTCTATCCCTACTCATATCCTGACTGTCAGTGAACGCCGGCGTGCCAATTAAACCAGTGGAAAAGGGATAGCAGAAAGTCACCCATTTCCAGTTGAAAGTAGAACACTCCGATCCCCAGTGGAAACAGCACAAACAGCTTCCTATCCTGGGACACTTCAAGGCCAATTAACTGGGATACCACTAGAAAGGGGCTATTGACTTACTTTCCTTGCTTGCTATGGGGCAATCTGGATTCATTTCCATTGCAATATTTGCACAGGGAAAGTGCAGATCGTCATCAAATTCATGGCAGATCTGGCCGTGGACTCAGCTCCATTTTACCCACCCATTCACAATAACCCTTAATTCCTCTATTTTTCACGACAGCTCTACTGCCTTGGCCAGAAAATTCCACGGATTCACTACTCTCTGAGAGAAGCAGTTCCTCCTCTGTCGTGTTCTCTGACCAAAGCAGCTGATTTTCAACATCCAGCATCTGCAGTACTATGTGATCTATTTTCTAGGCTATGAGCTTGCATCGTTGATGATAAATTTTGAACAGGTTTCAAAAATGCACAAAGAAATAAAAATTAACCAAAGGAATAGATAGTCAAATGCTTTGACTCTAAATCATTAACATCCAATGTTTCTTTTGCTGTATCTCATGTTGTAGTTACTATTGGCCCAAGACACAAACACCTCATCTGTTCATCCTTTGGAAAAAAAAACTTAACTGCAAGACTGCAAAAGGCTATTTCTTCACTCCGTCTCTTCTCAGGGGGAGTGTGTAAACATATGTTATTCATTGACTACACGAGTTTTCTTCTCCTTCTTGTTATACCTTCAAATTCCTGTAGTTTGAGCAAGCACATTCTAGTGATGCTGGAATCTTGAGCAAAAGACAATCTGCCAGAAGAACTCAATGGATCATGCAGCATCAGTGGGAGAAAAAGAATGGTCAATGTTTCAGGCCAGAAGCCTTCATCAAGGCCAAGAGGGCAGACTGGAGATAGCTAGTATAATGAAGTTAAGGTGAGAGCAGTTGTGGAGGAAGGGATAAAGATGGGCAGGCAAATGCCAGACAAAGGGGGAGAGAAGCAAGAGTAAAATACAAGGGTCAGTTGGAGGAAGAGGAGTCCTACAGGGTGGGGTTGGAGAAAGCTAGAGGAGGATGATGAGCAGAAACAAAAGTTACTCGTGCTGGAATCTGACAAGTTGAGGTGGTGATAACGCAAGCAGTTAGGGAAAAGTGAAGAACCTATTGGACAAGATGGAACCAAAAGGAGTGGTGAGCAAGATGTGAACATGCTCGGTAGAGCAGTCCCCAAGAGCACACTTTGTCTCACCAATGTAAAGGAGGCCACATCAGGAGCACCGAATGCAGACCAGGTTTTGCACTTCCTGTTTTTAACAGGGGATAGTACCAGGGGTACAGATGGGTGGAGAAAGATGAATGGACAAGGGAGCCACTGAGGGAGCAATCCCTATGGAAGGCAAAAAGGGTGGTGAGGGGTTGATGTGTCTGGTGGTGGGGTCCAGGTGAAGCTGGAGGAAATGACAGATTTGCTGAAGGTGGAGGGTGGTGGGGTGAAAGATAAGGACAAGAGGTAACCTGTCTCCTTTTTGTTTGGAGGAAGGGATTGAGAGCAGCACACTGGAAAATAGAGGAAATGCGGGGGTTGGCTCGATTGACCACGTTGGAAGGGATGTAGCTTTTCTTGGAAAAAAAAAGGGGGTAATTTCAGATGTCCTGGAATTACATGAGATAGGAGGAGAGGAGATGTAACCTAAAAGGAGTCAGTGGGTTTGTAGTAAATGTCAGGAGATATCTTGCTTCCTGAAATGCAGAGAGAGCCATCATGAAACTGGAGAAAAGCATTTGAAATTGTCCAACCACACTCTAGGCTTATTTGGCTCTGCCCACAGTCACTATTACTGCTATTTATTCTCACCATGGCTGAAGGGCCTGTGTTTATTTATCATTCTTACAGATTCTTGGCAGGTGAAAGGGAGCCAAATTTATGAGCTTCTACAGACTCACGCAGTACAAAGGAGCAAACCTTTATATAACAATTCATTCTTTCTAACATGTCCTATGTTAGCAGTATCACCTGCCTGTGACGGAGTGGATTGGGTACATTGTGATCAGTAACATTACTCCGTACACATGGAATGGGAATCAGACCATGTGAAGAATTGCCCCATCCTGTTGTAAAGTCATCAGCTACATAAAGAGCGAAAAATGATCGGCTGCAGATGCTGTAATTGTAGTAAAAACACCAGAATTCTGGAGAATTGGAATACTGGTCTTTTCAGCATCTAGAGGAGACAAAGATATAGGGCTCGGGCCCAAAACAGCGGCACTATATCTTTGTCTCCTGTAGACACTGAAAAGGCCAGCTGAGTTCCTCTGGCATTCTGGTGTTTATACTATCAGCTACATAAAGTTTTGTGGGAGTTCAGAACATTCAGTCTATGCAGAGAAATATTTGTCTCCTCCCACACCAATGGTTTCATGTCAACCACATTTGGTGGTGCAGCCTTCCTCCCTCCTTCTGCTCTTGGTATCCTGGCCCAGTAGAAGTCTTATGCGCAGACCAGGATCATGTCTCCCCTGCCACACTGCCCACTACCTCACTGGTCACCACCTGGCAAACACAATAGCCCCTTTCAAATTGCAGCACCTGGGTAGCCCTCCTGGGACCCAGGTGTGATTACTGGAGTAAAGGTGCTGGTGCACTTTTCCAATCACAGGGGGATCTACCCATTAAATCGCCAACCTGTGACTTAAGGGGGATCCCGCCCCCGCGACGATGCTGTCAATAATGCATCACGCATTCACCAGAAGTACTGCTGGAAATTTAGAATCAAAGTCCAAATGGGGAAACGGGAAGGATGGTCAGACGCTGGCTTCCGTGGTCATGCAAGCGTTGATGTCATCGGAATAAGTGGTTTGGCCATTTTCCTTTACAAATTGGCCATGCACGAGACCCAAGTAAATTTTACTTGGTTCTCTAACTACCTCTGAGGTAGGTCAAGGACCCGGTTGGGTTCTGACAGAGTTGACCCAGTTGGACCCTTTCAAACTGCCATGTAACTGGGGCACTAACCCTTCAAATTGTCTGGTTAACCCCATTTTACATGGCAGTTTGAAGGGGCCTAATTATTCCATCACACTCCTGATGCCCATACCTAGCCAAGTTCATCATGGGCACCCACCTCCCAATCAGTGAAGACATCTATGCAAGGCGCTGAAATTACCCAGCATCCTATAGGAATCTCAAGACCCTGGTCATGTGCTCTTTTTACTGCTACCTTCATGAAGAAGATAGAGAAGCCTGAATTTCAGTTCCTCCAAGTTCAAGAGTAGTTTTATCCAACAGCTATCAGGCTCTTGAATCTCCCCTTATTATCATAAACAGAACACTACTCCAGGACCACTAAACAAAATGTTTAAACTATTGGAAAAACACTTTTTTTTTGCAATACAGCAACTGTGAATGTTTATCTATCCTTTTATATTTATTACCTTGTTTCACTTGTGACACCATTATGTTAAATCATAAGATTTAGGAGCAGAATTAGGCCATTTGGCCCATCAGGTCAGCTCTACCATTCAAATCATGGCCAATGTATTTTTCCACTCAGCCTCACTCTCCTGTCTCATAACCTTGGACATCTTTACTAATCAAGAACGTATCAACCTCTCCTTTAACTATGACCAATGACTATTTAATTTATACACATTGTTTCCAAATGTGTTTTCATGTACCCGTGGAACTGCAGCAAATAAGAATTACAATTTGCATTGTACTTTGTACTTAGGAATATGGCAATAAACTCTCATAAGTCCGCCACTCCTACCTGTCATCTCACCATGCATACTGATTGCCATTCAAGTCTGTGACTGTGCACAGAGAAACAATGTAATGATCTTTCCACATAAATGCAAATCTCAGATGACAATGCTGCAGTTTTATCTGTTTCTTGGGATAAAATTTTGACTTTTATTGTCCTGTGAAATAAAATTCAACCTGGTGGGGCTGGAGGATGAAATTCCCCTCAAAACACTGGGAACCAGTGGGTTATTAATGACCATCAATATCATTGGAGATCATTTTACCCTCTTGCCAGCTGGTAAATGATCCAATTATTGAATTCCATCTCACATCCAGATGTGGAGGGATTTGAACATCAAACCTCTGATGACTACTACATTCCCATAAGTGACTCAACCCACAGACTGATGCTAATCAATGAAAGAAACACAGTGGTTGGTCCAAATTTCTACAGCATTTAGCATTGTTCTTATCCATACACAGTAGAACTTTATCAAAAGTCCAATGGCTAACAGCAGTGTAGTCCCCTGTGGATTTAAGGTGGGCCGCATGGAAATGCAGTACACACACTGACAGATTAAGCTTCACATGGAGAAGCTCGGGTCGTATGCCTGCAACTGCATAACCCAAGGGACCCTTCCCTTCCTGAACCACTGCCACAAACTCCTGCTGTGAAGAGACCTACAAGAACTGCCCAGGGACACGGAAGGCTGCAGTAAGTTACAAGCCTAGCCAAGTCAATCAACCTCCTATCCATTGAAAGAATCACTGCCAAAAGAATGCAGCCAACAAACAACATTAGGGTTAGGACCCCCATCACCTTGTTTGCACTCTCTTCAGGCATCTTCATGGTTCCAGAGGTTTTCCTGCCAGGTGGTTGAAACTACTGGTTATACCCCAGCCATAACCACTATTCCACCACCAAAGATCTGTTTGCAGTTTTGAAACATCATGTTATTTTGCACTACCTCCAGCTGTGAAATTTATCAATTATTTTTTTTTCCCCCAATCGTGTGGTAATTTAATTTATACTTATGGATTGTTAGTGTATCTTATGCACCTACACAGCTGCAGCAAGCAAGAATTTCAGAGCATCTGTAAAATGAACTCTCATCTCTTGTCGTCATCATCCTCAGGATGGGTGGTTAAGTGTTGGGTGCGCTCCAGACATTTCTCAGCTTCCTCGACAAACATCACAAACCACCGGATCCGCTTTCAATAACCCTAAAGACAAGAAGTTACCTGACTGATAGGCTTTTATTACCATAAACAGAAGGCACATCTCATGTTGCTGACCTGAGACCCGAGCTTTTCTGGGGGAGGGGTTATGGCATTACCTCCTTTATTCAGGGAATAAAGGGGAGGAGCCACAGGTACAATCAGCAAGGGGCGGGCCAGCCATACGTCTTCTTTGGCTTGGCTTCGCGGACGAAGATTTATGGAGGGGGTAAAAAGTCCACGTCAGCTGCAGGCTCGTTTGTGGCTGACAAGTCCGATGCGGGACAGGCAGACACGATTGCAGCGGTTGCAAGGGAAAATTGGTTGGTTGGGGTTGGGTGTTGGGTTTTTCCTCCTTTGCCTTTTGTCAGTGAGGTGGGCTCTGCGGTCTTCTTCAAAGGAGGTTGCTGCCCGCCAAACTGTGAGGCGCCAAATGCACGGTTTGAGGCGTTATCAGCCCACTGGCGGTGGTCAATGTGGCAGGCACCAAGAGATTTCTTTAGGCAGTCCTTGTACCTTTTCTTTGGTGCACCTCTGTCACGGTGGCCAGTGGAGAGCTCACCATATAACACGATCTTGGGAAGGCGATGGTCCTCCATTCTGGAGACGTGACCCATCCAGCGCAGCTGGATCTTCAGCAGCGTGGACTCGATGCTGTCAACCTCTGCCATCTCGAGTACTTCGACGTTAGGGGTGTAAGCGCTCCAATAGATGTTGAGGATGGAGCGGAGACAACGCTGCTGGAAGCGTTCTAGGAGCCGTAGGTGGTGCCGGTAGAGGACCCATGATTCGGAGCCGAACAGGAGTGTGGGTATGACAACGGCTCTGTATACGCTTATCTTTGTGAGGTTTTTCAGTTGGTTGTTTTTCCAGACTCTTTTGTGTAGTCTTCCAAAGGCGCTATTTGCCTTGGCGAGTCTGTTGTCTATCTCATTGTCGATCCTTGCATCTGATGAAATGGTGCAGCCGAGATAGGTAAACTGGTTGACCGTTTTGAGTTTTGTGTGCCCGATGGAGATGTGGGGGGGCTGGTAGTCATGGTGGGGAGCTGGCTGATGGAGGACCTCAGTTTTCTTCAGGCTGACTTCCAGGCCAAACATTTTGGCAGTTTCCGCAAAGCAGGACGTCAAGCGCTGAAGAGCTGGCTCTGAATGGGCAACTAAAGCGGCATCATCTGCAAAGAGTAGTTCACGGACAAGTTTCTCTTGTGTCTTGGTGTGAGCTTGCAGGCGCCTCAGATTGAAGAGACTGCCATCCGTGCGGTACCGGATGTAAACAGCGTCTTCATTGTTGGGGTCTTTCATGGCTTGGTTCAGCATCATGCTGAAGAAGATTGAAAAGAGGGTTGGTGCGAGAACACAGCCTTGCTTCACGCCATTGTTAATGGAGAAGGGTTCAGAGAGCTCATTGCTGTATCTGACCCGACCTTGTTGGTTTTCGTGCAGTTGGATAATACAACAGTATTAACAGTGGTTTCGCCACACCAACCACGTTGAAAACATTGCCACCCCTCATGTGTGATCCATCTCCATTCCCTTCCAATGTCTGTAGTCCTCCAGCTCAATTCCTAAACCTAACCTATATTCTCTCTGTCTCCTCCCTGCAAGTAAATCCCTGATTCCCAAATCCTAGTCTAAACACGATCTTCGTGACATAATTCTCTGTCCCTCTCCAACCATTGTGGGCCACCCAAATTCAAGACAAGCAGCTTGAATATTGATTGCCTAATTGGTGCAGAGTACATTATCTATTTTCTCTGATATTCTCCATTTATAAAAGCCCCCAAAATGTCTGTATCTTTCTGAGTTCTATCAAAATGTTTTAGACCCTTTATTTCTCTCTCCACAGGGGTTGCAATCTATGAAGCAAACACTTCATAGCGACACATCAATCAAGAAATTCTCCCGCAGAATCGTCAATTATCAAATATTTTCTCAAGAAGGTTCACTAAAGTCCAGGATTCTCACCACCAAGAGGAACCAAGCTGTTAAACATTGTCACAAGTGCTACCTGGCAAGAACAATCTTGGCAACTCATTAACCTTGGGAAATCCACAGGCGATAGGTGGAAAGAACCATCCATCAGAAGTAAAAGGCAGCTTATTTCCAACAGCAGGGATCCTGCAGCGTTCTGTTCCACTAAAGACTACTGAGGCAATAATTATTTTAAAAAAGTGATTTAAAAACATCAAAAAGGAGGAATCTTGCCATCTTAACAGAGAGCATGCTAGTAATTTTGGAAGTGAGTGACAGCTTGGCCCCCCAATAGTGATGCAACAACCTGTGGCCAAAGACACAGGAGGTTACTCAACCCATCATGGCTGTGCTCATCCTACAAAGGAACTTTTCAATTGATTTCACTGCTTGGGCTGAACAAAAGTTATTTTCAAGTGTTTGTCCAGTTTACAATGATTGAATCTGCTTCCATGATAAATCGGGGCAATTTATTCCAGATCATTCTGATCTTAGCTGCTTCTCCCAAATAAAAACAGCCATACCAACAGAAGCCACTGCCTAAATGACGCTTGAGCCTGCTCCATCATTCAACAAGACCATGATTGAACTTGTACCTCAGCACCACCTTCCAGCACTTCCCCAAACACCTCAGTTTCCATAATGCCTCAAAACCTATTGATCTTGGTTTTATGTAGCTGAATCTCTGCCGTATTCCAAGGGAGAGAATTCCAAAGGTTCACCAGTCTATGAATTAAGATGTACTAAATGTCCTACCCAACTTTTGCAAACTATTACCCATGGTCCTAGACTCCTCAACCAGGGAAAAGACCTACCCTCTACTTCACCAGTCAAGCCCTTTGAATTTTGTCACCCTTAATGAGATTTCTCCTCTTTTAAATTGTTGTTCTCTGAATCCCAGTGCTTTTCTAGGAGAATTAATATCCCCTTGATCGATCAAAACTCATCCCAATTTTAAACTCCACCATCATGCTCCTAATATTCAGTTTTAAGAGAGTTCTCTAACTTCACCACATTACTGAAATTCCTCATTCCTGGTACCAAAGTTCAAATTTATTGTCAGAGTACATACATGACATCAAATACAACCCTGAGATTTTTTTTTCCTTCAGGCCAGGCAGTATTTCTATTTATTGGTTGTGTAAGATGTGTATACAAAAGGTCAGCAACATGAGATGTGTAATGCATAATAAAATAAATAATGTGCAAATCAAGAGCCCTTAAATGAGTCTCTGATTGAGTCTAATGTTTGAGACTAATGGTTGAGAGGTAGTAACTGTTCCTAAACCTGGTGGTATGAGTCTTTTGGCATCTATACTTCTTTCCTGATGACAGCAGTGAGAACAGAGTGTGTGCTGGGTTGTGTAGATTGTTGATGATTGCTACTAGTCTCTGACAGCAAGCTGCAAGTCTCCAAAATGTTCCAAAGTCTTAACATTCTTTCTAAAGTATGATGCCCAAAAATGGACAATTCAACTAATTTATAAAGATCTTCCTCGTGAAGTACAACATTTTGTATATTCACAGTATCTGGTTACACTGGACAAAAATTTTTTTTCAAAATGTTTCCTGAAAAAAAAAATGGGGATTATGATAGATAATGTCAAGATAATTTCAGATTTTCTGTATCATGAAGGAAGTTGGAGATTAAATGAACTTTTATTGAATTTTACATGTTTAATCGCATAATGTTGTTGAGCCAAGCTCTCAGGTTAACTGCACACGTGCATTACAAATGTGAGAAGCCCAGGGTTTGTCTTGGTCACCAATTTTACAACTGAAGTGGAGCTCATAGGCTTTCTTAATAAGTATAGTCATGCTGCGTATTTGAGCCTTAAGCGTACACTCGCCACAAAAGAAACAAAATATATTGCAGCTGTTATGACATTGACGAGACATTTCTCCTGTGTGGAATCTTCCTGAAGACAATAAATGCTATTGTTAAGTGCACTCCCTTGCTATTGCCTAAAGAATATGTGCATCAACATGCAATCAATCTACATCAATGTAATCCAAGCATCAGTTTATGTGAGTCGCTTTTATAGACTGTCTGCATCTATCCTGACTAAACATCCCCAGGCCTAAGACAACATTTCCATAGCACCTGCACTGAGTCCATGCCCAGGCATGATTGGACTGACTCAAACAGCTTGCTTTGTAGGCAATATACTAGCAGACTTAAAATATGACAGAAAATCATAAAAAGAGATTTATATCTAAAAATATTTAAGGTGATTTTTGTGATTGGCAGTACAAAATCCATAAAATACACCCAAAAGTGTTTGGGAAGAAAAACCTTTGTTGTCCAGTGTTATTGGACACTATTCACCATCCATCTCAAATTATCCTCGAAAATACCTTCTTGCCTCACTGGTGCTTTTAGGCATGGAGATGCAGGTTTTGGATGGAGATTGTTGAAGGAACAAAGTTACATTGCCAAGTCAGTTATCTGCCTGATTAGGAGGAGAACTGCGGTGTATTTTAGTTGGGTTTCTGACTTTTCCTCAATTAATTTTATGGGTATGGGAGGCACCTTCAAATAAAACACCAGAAATAGGAGCTGGAGTTGGCCAACTGGCCTGCTCCACCATTTAATAAGATCATGGCTGATCTGATCATTGACTCAACTCCACCTACCTCTCTTTTCCTCATATCCCTTAATTCCTTTATTATGTAAAAATCTATCTAACTGAACCTTAAATATGTTTAATGAAGTAGCCTCAACTGCTTCCCTGGCAGAGATTTCCACAGATTCTCTGGGAAAAACAGTTTTTCCTCATCTCTGTCTTAAATCTGAATGTAACCTGAACTGAAGAAGTGGACAATAGAACAAACTGCACTTCCACCCAAGTGTTGTAGTTCAGTTACCACATGAATTGCATGCATATATGAAAAATTCTCAGATATATCCAAGAATCTCCAAACATTGATTCTTCACAATCTGGTCTCCCCAGTAAACCAATCAAATGAGGCCAATTGAAAGGACAATAAACGATTGCATTGTTGAAAGAGTAATTGTACTTAATTATAAAACTAACAGTGTCAAATCTTTTCTTTTTAAAGAGACCTGGTCTCTCTGTATTGAGCAGGCTGCGCTGCGAGGTCTATTCACTGGCGCGATCCGGCTACTGATGGGCATGGGGACTTTGACCTGCTCTGTTTCCGACCTGGGCTGATTTACCCCTCTTTACGCAACCTGGTAACGCCGGACTCCTCCGGAGACACCATATCGATGCCCAACTTAGTGAGGACACCCACTCAACACAGAGCACAGCAGCCCAGAACTCCTGATCTCAAGCGATCTGACAGCCTCCGCCTCCGAGTAGTCGGATTACAGGCGCACGACACCACGCCCAGCTAGTGTCAAATCTAATGCTGTAATTTTACAAGAAACTTGGAGATGTTAAGCAAAAGGTGTTGTTTCTATAGAACACTGCAAACCCACAAGAAACATAACTTACAGAATCTCTCTTCCTTACTGCAGGTTTGCTGGCTAATTTGTGCATTAATAATAACATCATTAAATTTTCAGCAAGATCTGGCAATGTGTTCAAGGCTCCAGAATGAAGACTGAACTCTGAAATCCTACACTGTACACTGCAGACTATTTAAAAGCCCTTCAACTATGCACCTGCTTCTGACATAACCATAAAGAGCGACTTCTTGATCAAACCTTTCAACACATCCAACATTTTGTCAGAATAATCCACTGATCCTTAAACTGAGGTCTCTGATCATTTTTCCCAGAAGGAATGTCTATCTGAAAGGTACCTCCCCAATAAATTCCTTAGGAGAAAATGAAGCCAGACACCAAATAGAACAATGAGGCAATCTAATGGACATCAGCAGCAGTGGAGTGGGGGAGGGAAAGTAAAGAAACTACAACTCAAGATCAAGGTATGTTTGCAATTTGAGGCAGTGTAAGGAAGGATACTAATTGTAGTGTAGTACAGACAGATTTCTGTAGCAAGGATTAGATTCCATATCAAAAATTTTACTGTTCACCCAGACAATGAAATGACGACATCAGCAAGTTGGATCAAATCCTCAGACTTGCATTAATTACACCTTCCTAACTTTCAAAACCAAAGAATGAAATGCAAAATCTACTGCACCTGACTGTCAAACAATCCAATCTAATCAAAATACTTTTAACCTGCACTGTTACTGAATGAGAAAGCAAGTCCTGTGCCATTAATAAATTTAATTGGAAAACAAAATTGCCTAAATGGTACACACCAATAGCAACTCTCTGCAACACGCAATACCTGTTATAAGAAGGGCATCTGTCAGAAAGGCGATTGGTGTGATATAATCATACGAATAAAATAAAATTACACTAGGATTACTTCCAGTGGACCAGAGAAGGCCAGAAGACTTAGTAGAAATTGTGTACAGTCAGAAAATTCTAGAATCAATCATCAATTTTAAAAAACATGGAATCAGTAATAAACAGTGTTATTTTGTGGATTGTTAAGACAATGAAATGTTTCACAATATAGATTAGTTAAAGCTAAGAACTATTGAATATTGGGATGAGAAAGGATTACTAGAGAGACTCAGGTCAGCCAGCATCCATGGGTGGAAATGCTCAGTAAACACGTTGGGTATGGACCCTTTATCAACCTTATTGGAAAGGGTTAATAGTATGGATTCGTATTCGTTCGAGTTCAGAAGAATAAGAGGAGATCTTATAGAAACATATAGGATTATGAAGGATATGGATAGGATAGATGTAGGAAGGTTTTTTGAGCTGGCCGGGGAAACTAAAACGAGAGGACACAGTCTCAAGATTCGGGGGAATAGATTTAGGACAGAGATGAGGAAAAATAGTTTTTTCCCAGAGAGTAGTGAATGTTTGGAATTCTCTATCCAGGGAAGTGGTTGAGGCTGCCTCATTAAACATATTTAAAATTCGGTTAGATAAATTTTTACATGATAGAGGAATTAGGGGATATGGG
The DNA here is from genome assembly GCF_036971445.1 of Narcine bancroftii. NCBI lineage: Eukaryota > Metazoa > Chordata > Chondrichthyes > Torpediniformes > Narcinidae > Narcine > Narcine bancroftii. The sequence goes on from NC_091469.1 coordinate 45,782,285, forward strand.
GAGAAGGCAGGTAGGTGGAGTTAGGTCATAAATTAGATCAGCCATGATCGTATTGAATGGCGGAGCAGGCTCGATGGGCCATTTTTGGCCTACTCCTGTTCCTACTTCCTATGTTCCTATGGATATAAAGGAGAAAAGAAGTTGGGGGAGGGACCCCACAGATGATAGAATGTTTGAGAGGTGAAAAGAGGGAGACACGATTAGGAAGGGAAGGGTAGATTTTTGGCTAAGCAGACACCTGATGGTGTTTGGTCCCATCAATGGAAGAGGCCAAAGTGCATCAAATGCAGTATATTAGGTTGGTTGATGAGCATTTTAACAAGAAATATCAACTGTATGCTGGGTTCAACAAGTTTAGCTAGATTAGATGCTCCTTACAAAATCATCTGGAATAAGAATATTTTGATTACAAGCAACCCACAGTTTAGTCATTTGTTAGCTTGTGCCAACATCATTACCATCTCATCACTGCAGACTCGAATCCAACCTGCAGAATGTTCTTTATCTGCCCACCAAGACTGACATAAACACGAGTCACCCACCAGTCTTACTCCTTGGATTTACCCCGTGGCCCCACTAGATTTCCCTCCAGGTGAATTTTCTGAAAACTGAAAGAAATTGGGAGAAAAATTCTCATCTGAACAAGAACTTCTGCTCCTTCTTGGTCTCTTGCTTCCCGCAAAGCCGAAGAAACTCTGGACTTTCTGGAAAAGTCTGGGTTTTACCCACAGTGAACAACACCTGCCTTCATTTAATCCTGTTCATCCATCAATCTCCTTTTGAAAATTTCTGCTTGGTTACACTTAACATCCACAGCAAACAGTAGGTGCAACATTGGGTCCTGCAAGTGCGAAGTTCCACTTTTGAACCAATCTTGGGTACTGAAAGATTTAACACTGAATTAAATAAGATGCACTGGCTTATGGATCACAGACAAGGTGTTGAGGAAGTTTGGAAACAGAACCTTACCTGGGAAGGTGTGAGGATTTGACGATCCTCTCTTAAGGCACTTGGAACACAGGACATGCACAGAAAAGTATAGCCCCGGCCATTCCTGCAGGAGCATGTTGAGTTCTTCCACCAAAGGAATTATGGCTTGCCATGCAGTCCAAATATTAGGTAAGGTAGCATGGCTGGCAATAGACAAGGTGTCCGCTTGCAGGCTGCCTTGGGACGGTTTGTAGCTGATGATCACCGGTACCTTGCCCCTGTAAGCAAAGACCTGGTATTTGCCATCAGACCGGTGCACGATGTGTGAGTTGATCTGGACGCTGTATCTGGCGAACAACCCAGGCGGGAACAGAAAGGGAAAGCTGTACTCCACCTGCAGCTGCTCCACTGCGATCGGCTGCCCAGAGAGAATGAAGCCATTGATCCAGGCCTCGGCGTGGGGCACCTTATTTTTCACGTAGCAGGGAAACTTGAACCACACCGCCGCGCCGTTCAGAGGCGTCATCTTGGGCTTGTTGAGGCAGTAGCACAGCCCCATCTTCTCCAGCAGCTCCAGAATGAGGCGGAGGTCCTGCTGCGTCTGGATGTGCGGCTTCAACAGCAGCCGGACCACGTGCAGGGGAAGCAGCCCGTGCAGCAGGAAGCCCTGCACGGAGTGATGGAGCTGCGCTGCCCTCAGCTCGTCCACGGCGGCGTCCGCCAGAAGTTTCTGCAGCAGCACCGAGGCGTCGCGCTGAAAGAAGACGTTGAGGATGTCGATCAGCCTGGTGAGGTTGTGGAAGACGCACTCCTTGAGGAGGAGACTGTCCTCGAAGTACAGCAGCTTGCCGCTCTCGTGCAGGTAGGACAGGGCGCTCTGCAAGCGGTCCTCGGTCAGGCCGGCCTGGAGTCCCAAGCGGGCGGAGTCCCACCAGGACAGCCACAGCTCCTGGGGCTTAAAGTGCAGCTCCTCCAACCTCTGCCAAGACCTCGGCAGGACCCGGTGCAGGTTGGGGAATATCTCGCGATGCTCCGCCACCGACAGCAGCTTCTCCTTCAGGCGGCCGAGGCCGTGGCCGCGGCAGCTGACGGGGAGGACGGGGGACAGGATCTGCAGCCGGTTGTTCAGCAGGTACTGCACCTGAGCCTTCTTCCTCCGCAGGTTCTTGTCCGACACTCCGTAAAAGGGGGCGTGGGGGTTGGCAGCGCGCAGGTCCAGGCCCTGCCCCTGGCCCAGCGCAGCGTCCACCTTCTCGGCCACGGCCTGCATGCACTCCACGTCGCGCTTCTCCTGCACGGCGATCTGGTGGTGGATGTCCAAGCACTTTTCCTCCACCTCCCTCTCGCTGCACTCGTCCACGTGCGCTCCCACCACGCACACCACGCCGTGAGGGACCCGAGCCCCGAGCAAGTGCAAGTAGTACCCCACCTGCTCATAAAAGGCACAGGGCCTGTAAGCTTTTAGACTGACCACCAGGACATAAAGAGCGCCGGGAGAGAGGAAGAAGGGTTGGATGGGCTCATAACTCGCATCTCCCGCCAAATCGTACACAACAAAGGTCAGGTTGTTCTCGGCGTCAGCCACCCACTGGGTCACCTCGATTCCTTTGCTTTGCACGGTCGGGGCAGCCGGTTTGTTTCCAACCAGGCACTGGCGCAGCGAGGTCTTGCCGGCGTTCTCGGGGCCCATGAGCACAAGCTTGAGCCTGGGTTTCACCGCCGGCCGCGAAAGCGCTAGCTCCTTCTGATAGGCGGCGATGTAGGGAATGCCCTTCATGCAGACTTCGTAGGGCGGCTGGATCAGGGGGTTGTCCTTGATTTTCCACAGGCTGACTTTGGAGAGCTTGCCGAACGAGTCCGGGAGGATGGCGATCTGATTCCCCTGAAGCACCAACTCCTCCAGGTGAGGCAGGTCGACGATGGAGTCGGGGAGGTAGCGCACCTTGTTGTTGTCCAGCCACAGCGCGGCGAGCTTGGAAACGTTACTAATCTTCTGCGGGATCACCGACAACCGGTTCCTACTCAAATACAGCTCCTCCAGATGAGCCAGCTCCAACAGGGCGCTGGGGAAGTTCTCCAAGAGGTTGGACGACAGGTTGATCATCTTGAGCTTACCCAAGCGGCCGAAACTCTCGGGCAGAGAATGCAAGGCGTTGTTGTCCAACATCAGGCTCTCCAGCGCCGTGAGTTGGCAGAAGGTCTCTGGCAGGTCGGCCAGCCTCACGCCGCTCAACCACAGGATCTTCATCGAGCGCAGCTGCAGAATTCCCTGGGGCAAAACGTCGATCTTGTTGCCGGAGAAGTCCAGTTCCTCCAGGTCGCCGAGGCGCAGGATCTGCTGGGGGAAGCAGGGCAGTCGGTTGTGGTCCAGGTCCAGGGTCCGCAGCCGCTGCAGCTGCCCGAAGGTGGGCGGGAGTTGGCCCAGTTCATTGAAGCTAACGTCGAGCTCCTCCAGGCAGTGCAGGGTTCCGATCTGCGGCGGCAGCAGCTGCAGCTTGTTGTGGCTCAAGCACAGCTTCTTGAGGCGCTGCAGGCGGCCCAGCTCCCCGGGCAACTGAGCGAGGCAGTTGTGAGCCAGGTCCAGCTCAGCCAGTTGGTCGAGGGCGCAGACGGGAGCGGGCAGGCGGTACAGGCGGTTCCTCCGTACGATCAACGCCCGCAGGTTGGTGAGGGTGGAGTCCACTCCGTCGGGCAGCTCCCGCAGCGAGTTGTTGGCTAGGTCGAGGATCTGTACCTGGCTGAGGTTGTCAGGGAGAGCCATGCGCTGGTCGCTGGCGCTGCACAAGCTGAGCTGGCGGAGATTGCTGCGGAGTTTCCTGCAGCGCAGCGCCGCCTCCCGCCACACTTTGGCCGCCTTCACGCTGCCACTGCTGTCGGCCATGGCGCTGCTCCTTCTACATGGTCAGCCGCAAGCCCCGGGAGTCTCCGCCACGGCCGGTCTGAGCGCCAAGTCTCCCAGGCGCCCACCGTCTCCTAGCCCAGGAGCCATGGACCGTGAGTGGGAGGGGGAAAGCGAAGCCCCCTCGATCCAGTCCGCTTGCCGCTGTCTCCCCGAGGGTGAGACTCCTCCTTCCTCTGGCAGTGGCTTAAAGCCGCGCCCGGCAGCCAATCCAACAGCACGTCAGGCCGAACAGGCTCGGTACCGCGGGTGGAGCCGCCGCCCCTCCGCACATTCCGCTCCCTTCGCGCACCCGACGGTAACAAAGAGCAGGCCGGCCCGTGGAGAGTTAAGAGCTGAGAGGTGGTCAGAGCTCCCCTGGGCTGGAGGGGCAGTGAGACCAACCGGTGTATCCCACCATCAATAGCAGTTGCAACTCCCTTCATTGAAATAATTCCTTTTTTTTACATGATGTACTTTCAGCACTTCCCTCTTACAATTTACCATTTTAAATTGTACTATTTTTATTGTGGCCGCAATTTATCCACTTCATGTTATAATCCAGCCCCTCGGTTTTGGTGGATAACTGCAACAACAAAAAATGACGCGAGTGAATTGCAGGGACTAGCTTTGGGATTGGAGATTTCACTTTGAAACGTTATGAATAAAACGGGCATCTCATTCACTGTCTCGCCATGTCCCTTTGTTGTAAAGACACCGTGAAGCGTGTTTTCCGACGGTAAAGTGATGTTGCTCCCCTTTTCTGCTACAGTGTTCTGAAAGGAGTTCAGTTTGTTTCCGTGTTTCAGGACAAGGAAATCCAGCTCTTGATCATTTGTTTCGGAATATAATATGCAATTTTTAATCTTTCCTGTTCTGGTTCAGAACAAAGGTAGCCCACGTTGAGGAGTTTAAAATGTTTGTCCTACCTTTTCACTGGAGGAGTGCAGAAGCAGACATTGTACTTTAACATAAAGCAACATCATTAAATAAACATATTAGTTAACATTAATAAAACATAGCCAATGGATTGTTCAGCTAAATTAGTTATTAATAATACAGGAAGAAGGATGTAAAAATTACTATAACGTTAATAAGGGAAAGGGTTCCTTTTATTCTGGAGAATGTAATAAATTTCATGTCAAGGGCTTGTACAGCAAAGACAATAAATTTAGAAGACCAAGGCTAGAAAATAAGGGTGCAATATAAAAATGTCACAGATCATTTTTAAAAAAAAACGTGTAGTTGAACCAGTAATGAAGGAAACGTTGCAAGCCCTTTGGAATTTTCAGTGACTTTAAAGATTGCAGCATTCACAATTCCCATGAATATCTGTCTATCTGTTTTCTACAAAGATTTTTTTTACTGAATTTGTAGTATAGAAATTCACTAGTCAGTGTTGATTAACTGGTTATATTGCTGGTGTTGTCAGTACACCCTTTGATCAGCTGAGGAAATAAGTGTTTGAAGATCAGTACTACAAGCCTGGCACAAATTTGTGGGCTACTGGACAGGAGTAATCCCTGTTTCCTTTATGCTTCTGAAACTTGGATTCCTTCAGCAGGCACGTCAAAGAACTGGAGAGATTTCATCGACATTGTCTCTGCGAATTTCTCAGCATCCACTGGAAGGAAAGGTAATGTTGTCATTCTCTCCTGGCCAAAATCTCCTGCATTTAGGTTCTAATTATATTAGGAAAATAATTATAGGATGTTTGGAAAACCTCCAAGAAAGATTGTAATGTTGTTACAGAGGGTGGGGGGGGAAGCAAATTTAAGTTCTTGGGAGTCATTATCTCGGAGGATCTCATCTGGACCCAACACACTAATGGCATTGTCAAGAAAGCACATCTATTTCCTCAAGAGTTTACAGAGGTTTTATAGGACATCGGAAACCCTTGCAAATTTCTACAGATTTGTGGTGGAAAGTGGGCTGCCGGCTGCATCGTGGTCTGGTATAGGGACACCAATGCCCCCAAGCATAAACCCCTGCAAAAGGTAGTGGACACAGCCCAGGATATCACAGGTAAAACCCTCCCCACCATTGAGAATATTTACGGGGATGCTGCTGTCGGAGAGTAGCAGCAATCATGAAGGATCTACTTCACCCATCGCACACTTTTTCTCACCGCTACCATCAGCAAAGAGTTCTAGGTGCCACAAGACTCACACCACCAGGTTCAGGAACACCTACGACCCTTCCACCATCAGACTCCTCAACAGTAAACTCAATCAGGAACTCATTTAAGGACTCTTACTATTGCACTTTATTGTCTTTTCCCTCTCTATTGCACAATCAGTTGTTTACATTTCTTTGTGTTTACAGTTTTTTTGCACTATCAATAAGTGGTAATTCTGCCTTGCCCACAGAAAAAGAATCTCAGTGTTGTATGTGATGTCATGTATGTACTCTGACAATAAATCTGAATCTGAAATCTATTCCTGGCCCATGACCACTGACACTGGAGAAGGAACATATGGACAGACATTGAATTCCTGCAGGGATTCTGAAGCCCTGAATAAACAGCAGAAGCCGATCACCATTTCACAAACTTATCACACACCCATACTTCCTACTTTTGCCTCGCCAAGTCACTTGAGAACACACAGAATTGCTTTTGGAAGCAGGTTATTTTTCATCCTGAGGACTGCCCAAGTTGATGAAAGGTAGATGCTCCTATTGCTAAGGTGATCAATCCTGTTGTTGGGGTCTAGTGCAGTACACAAAAGTGCTGTGGAAATTCAGCACCTCATGCAGCATCCATAAAAGGCAGTTGATGTTTTAGGCCTGAGCCCTTCTTTCAGAGTGTCAAAAATCAGGCAGATGCCTGAATAAGAAGGTGGGGAAGGAAAATAGGGAGGTGCACAGGCTAGCTAGTGATAGGTGGATACAGATAAGGAGGGGGAAGGAGCCATGAGATTAAATGAAGAGAGGACTGAGAAAGATAGCTCTATAATAGAAGGAAGGAAAGTGGCTAGAGGAATGGAGACAGGAATGAGGGAGGGAGAGAGACTGGTAGGGATGGATAACAAATTGGAGGTCGATATTGATGTCATCTGGTTGGTGACTACTGAGACAGAATGCAAGGTGTTGTTCCTCCAATTTACAAATGGCCTCTTAGTAGAATATGAGGCCATGGACAGACATCAGTGTTGCAGTGGGGTGTGATGGGCAACTGAATTAGTTGACCACTGGGAGGTCCTTTCTATTGCTGTACACAACATTACAGATACAGGATGAAGGTGTTCAACACAACTGCCTTCCAGTCTCCCACCAGATGGAGTAACATCAGCAGACTTGTAGGCAAAGTGTTGCTTCACTTAGAAGAACTGTTTAGGTCCCTGAATGGTAAAGAAGAAGGTAATATAGGTGCATGTAGATCTTCCCCTATTGTCATAGGGGTAGGTACCAAGGGGCAATTGATGGAAAGGGATGAGTTCATAAGGAGACATGTAGGGAGTTATCCCTGAGAGGGGGAGAGGAAGATGTTCCTGGTGGTGCAATTGCATTGTAGGTGGCTGAAATTGCAGAGAATTATATGTTGAATGCATAGGTTAGTGGGGTGGTAGGTGAAGATGAGGGAAGCCCTGTCTTGTTGCAACTGTGAGGAGAAAGGGCCAGGGCAAGTGTAAGAATTAGAGGAGATGTGGTTGAAGGCTGAGTTAATGGCAGGAGAGGGGAAGCCACATTTTCCTAAGAAGGAGGACCTCTCAAATGTCCTGGAATGGAAAGTTTTGTCCTGAGATGAAGAAATTGGGAGAAAGGAATAGAATCCTTGTAGGCGATCAGGTGGAAAGAGGTGTAGTCAAGTTATCTGTGGGAGTCGGTAGGTTTATAGAAGGTATCTGGAGACAGAGAGAGCAAGAAAGAGGAGAGTTACCAGAGATGGACTAAGCAAATTTAAGGTCAGGGTTGAAATTGGCAGCAAGTTGAGTTCATCATGGGTGCAGGAGGCAGCATCAAATGAAGTCAATGTAACGGAGAAAGATTTGAGGAAGCCTTGCCTGTGATGGCTTGCAGCATGGATTACTCAATTTGCTGTTGAAAATTTTATAAAACATTACAAAAAAAGATGAAATACAAAAATAATAATACAATAAAAACAAAAAGGTATACTATCCCCCACCCCCTCCCTCCCTCTACTAACCTACATTATCTCACCTCTCCTCCCCCACCCCTCGGAGCCTTACAGAGAATTTTTTAACCTTTAAAATTAATTAATCAACATGCCAACTCTTTACGTATCATTCACTTAAGATCTATAGTCATACATTCCAAATATAAACCCAACATTTTAACAAAAAAAATTATTTTGCAAATTATAAGTTTTGTTTTCCAGGTATAAACATGATTGCAATTCATTATGCCATTTTGTATGTTCAATTCTACATCATCTTTCCAAGTTATCACTATATATTTTCTTGCAACCGCTAACCCTAAACACAAAAACGCCAATTGTAACTTATCAGCCAATCCTGGAATAACAGCATTCATATAGCCCAATAAACACATCATCGGATTCATTTGCAAATCAATTTTGAATAAATCTCTCAAGAATTTTATAACTTTTTACCCAAAAAATGTAACTTTCTCACACATAAAAGAACCTGAATTTTCTCCACACCTAAAACACAAATCTGCTAAACTAAACCCATATTTCTTCAGCTTCTCAGGATTCAACTATAATTGATGGATAAAATTATAATTAACCATACTATTATCTCACATTAATTAATTTTGTAACACTATCAATACACATATTTGACCATTCCTCCCAAGTCAGCTCAATATTTAAATCTTTCTCCCATTTCTCCTTTGTCCTATTTACCCCAACTTTTTCCATCTTTCAACAATCTATACATATCTGATATAAACCCTTTTGTTTCCTTATCAACCATTAAATTCTCAAACTTAGATTGACTTGGTAAAAATAAATCCTTACCAAATTGTATTTGCAAAAAAGCTCAAACTTGATAATAAGCCAAAAAAGAATTTGCAGAAATACCAAATTTATCTTGTAATCTATTAAATGTAGAAAATTTACCCACCTCAAAACAATCTTGTATAGTAGTTATTCAATTTCCAATTTTTCAAATAAGGATTATTTAAAGAAAATGGAATTAATTTGTTCTGATACAATGGTGATTTAAGTGAAATTTTCCCTTTAGAATCTATAAGTTGATCTCACTTGTACCAAATGTCCAATATATGCCTTAATACTGGTAATTTATATTTTTGCCACAGTAAAAGATTCCATTTATAAATAAATTGACTCATTTCTTTTTCCAAAATTTGATCCAATCAATATTAATAAATTTCAACTGTGCCACTTCATAATAATTTTGAAAATGTGGTAATTGAAGTCCTCCCCATGTTAATTTATTCATAGAAACCCTAGATAATTTACCCTTTCACAAAAATAATTGAATTACTTTATTTAATTCTTTTAAAAATTTCTTTGGTATCATACATGGAATAAGTTAAAAAGGATATTGTATACGGGGATAAATATTCACTTTAATACAATTTACTCTCCCAATTAAAGTTAATGGCAAGTCTTTCCATTTCTGTAAGTCAATTTTAATTTTATTTAACAATGATATATAATTCAAAATATATAGATCCTGATATTCTCTATTAACTACAACTCCTAAATTCTTAATTTTATTAGACCATTTAAATTTAATAATCTGTTTACAATCTGTATAATCCTCATCTGATATAGGTAATATTTCACTTTTCTCCCAATTAATTTTATATCCTGAAAATATACCTAAATTCTTAATTTTATTAGACCATTTAAATTTAATAATCTGTTTACAATCTGTATAATCCTCATCTGATATAGGTAATATTTCACTTTTCTCCCAATTAATTTTATATCCTGAAAATATACCATATTGATTTAATAAATTTTGCAACACATTCAAATCTTCTTTAGGATATGTTAAATATATCAACACCTCATTACCAAACAAATTAATTTTATATTCTGTAAGGTAAAACATCATGAGATGGGAATGTGTAGGGAGTTACCCTGTGCAGGGCAGTAACAAGAAGGGGAGGTGTCCTTGTACTCCTGTTAGGTAAAACATCATGAGATGGGACCGGAGAAGGAGTCACCCAGTACTAAGGAGTAACAGAATGCATCCTTGTACTTACAAGATAAGAGAGACATTGATGGATTGAGAGGCAGGAAGCTAGCAGGGAAAGGATAGCAACAGTTTTAGTCATTGGACAAGTAATGATATGATGATGTTCTAAGCATGTATCCAAGGGTATAAAAAATCACCATTTTGCTGATAACGGCAGAATGCATTCTCCGACTAACTTTGTTAGTCGCAAGTGTTACAATCCGGTAATAAAGAACAAAGAACCCTGATTTCGACTCAGCCTGGTGTTTGTCTCACTCATTCATGAACAAAGCAGACCTAACAATTTGGTGACCCCGACGTGATGGGTGAGTGAACACTGGACGACGGTTTCTGTTTTTTCTGACAATCATCTCAGCCGGCTGATAAAAAGGTCCAGAGAAGCCTGTTTTAACAAAATTCTCTTTTTTTTAAAAATCTTTATGATTGTCAGTAAGAACTGGAGATCGGACAAATTAGACGACCACAATTGAAGGTCGCATGCCAGGATTGTAACACGTAAGTGATTACAGACAAGATAAAAGTCCTTAAGGTGTTTGAATGACATTTATTAAGTGCTTCGCAAGAAACTACTAGAGTTTAAAAGTCTTTATTGTGTCGTTGCAAAGTCCAATAGAGTGAGAAGGTGGTCTATAAACAATTGAGGACCTGAGTTTTCTGCCCTAAACTGGTTATTAAGAGGAGAAATCTCCCACGTGAAGGTTGGGCTTTGAAAGAAAACAAAGGTTCAGGCTTATTGGCCTCAATTGTATCTGAGAGACTGACTTATAAATGTCCGGTAGGTATGATAATGTCTGTACACTTGAGAAGTTAAGAATTTATTTCCCCAATTCGCCGTGGTGGAATACCACAGCAGACACTAGAGACCTTGAGACAACAAAAAAAGTACTCAGGGACGCCTGCCTGGTGAACAAGAACGACGACAGAAGGCTGCGACAGCTGTGTCCGGATCAGGTAGGAGATATTAATGAAAAAGTTGACAAACTCCTAAGAGACACCCAGTTTATTCGAAATACTTTTGATAAGTTAAATGAGGGTATTCCCAACATCACCAAGGAGATAAAGTTACGTAAATTCATAGATTGGTACAGGGAAACAGGACAAAAGTATAGCCCAAATATTTGGTTTTCTAGTTGTAATTTAACTTTCAGACCCCTTTGGGAAAACAGAGAGTGGAAAACGAGCAATCAGAGTATACAGGACAGTCTGAAGTCAATTGGAGGACAAGACTTAGAGACTGTTCTTTTAAAAGATATTAGTCATCCAGCTTGCAAGGAGACATTTTTAAAAGCAATTTTCGTTGACATAGATCCCCTAAACGGACAAGAACCTAAATTAAAACAGGCATTAGAAAGCGGTCCCGCAGCTATGGCTGTACAGTTGCCTGCTAAGACTTTTGACCAAGTTATTAAGGAAATTAATCAGGAATTAGAGGAGCGAAATACCAGTAATGCGGCATTGGAAAAACAAAAAATGCTCCGAAAATGTGTAGACCGCTGGAGGAAGAGGGGTTGGTTACCCGGGGGCACTGAGATGTTCCTGACAGGTGAGGGAAACAAAAATTTTAAAACGTAGAGGCTTAGATAAGCTGGAAGAAACAAAACACAGAAGGGAAAGGAAAAGTGCCTGTTTCCAGTTTCCAGCCACGAAGTGTCCGGGTTTGCTCTCTCCCTCCCTCCTTTCACCCTCCCCCCTCTTTCTTCTCTCCCCCCCTCTCTCTTCTCTCCCCCTCTCTCTCTTCTCCCCCCCCCCTCCTCTCTCACCCACTCCCCCTCCCAATCCCAATCTGTGGTGGTGCTGCCCTGAAATCCCCAGGTTGGGCAGGGCAGAGAAATACAATTTGGTTTTAATTTTGTGCCCACAATTCCAGCTCCGCATCAAATGGGATCCTGTTTTATCCTCTCTCCCTCCCTCTTTCCCGCACCCCCACCATTGCGGGATCAGGGCAGACATTGTGGGCTGACGTATAGCTCACTCGAGGTGGGAGGGAAGGAAGGAGTGATAGTTCCCAGTGGTGGGAGACCCAATCTGATCCAGACCAGTGATCACAGGATGAGAACCTTTTAAAACCTTTGAAACGAAAGTGTTAATCTGAAGACTTTTCTCCCAGTGGGGCCAGTGCAAGGCATTTTCTCTCTCTATCTCTTGTGCTCTGTGTATCTGCCTCTCTATCTCTTTCTCTCGCTATGCTCTCTCTCTCTCTCTCTCTCTCTCTGGCACCCCAGATGGGACACTGGAGTCACGTCCCTTATATTCAGATATTGAGACACTGGGGTGTGACAAGAACCACGGGAATAGGGATACATCAGACGAGGTACAGGCCCCTTTAATAAAAATAGAAGGGGGAGTAATAGATGTAGAGACCCCTCTGGAGTCCAAGAAAATAGAAAAGGAGTTAGAGATACAGAAATGGAACATGAAAAAGGTTCAGGATAACATTAAAAACTTAAACAGAGATATTAATGTGCTGGGGCAGATCAGTGAGGATCAAAAAGATTTAATGGTAGGTGTATTGAAGGAAGTGGAAAAGATAACTACAACACTGTCAGGAGAAATTAAAGCTGAAGGAATGGTAATAGGAGTAAAGGACGAAAAGTGTAGTACAGAAGAGGAAACGAGATACGATCCACCATGGGAGGAAAGTAGAAGGAAAAGACTCGGGAGGGAGAAAAATAGACATGCCTACCTGGACATAGTTAGGACAAAAGAGAAAGATGTGAAACAACTAAACTATGGCCGAAAAGATTATCTTAGAGATGAACGTGACCAATATACCTTTGACCCTGAGACATTGGAAGCTGATAGGGACAGTGACAGTGACGAAGAAGAGTCAGAACAAGGTGGGATAAATAAATGCATTACAAGAGTAAAGAAGGAGCAGAAATCCCCAAAATTGAGATATCAATGCCCATTACTGATCACGGGACGGGGAACTCAAAAATATGTACCCTGGTCACGAATGGACTTAGAGAGTTTAATGAAAAAACTACCTCCGTTGAGTAATGGGGCTAGTCCATGGATTTCTTGTTTTGAGCGAGAAACCTGCCAAGAACAATTAGCACTCACAGATGTCAGAACTATCATGATAAAATTAAAGGCAGAAGGGGCCCTGAAGCAAATAGAGAAAATTGTAAGAAGCAGTAAATTGGGGGATGAAATAGAATTTAACCCACTTCGGAATAAATTTTGGGAAGCACTTAGAGAAACATTTCCTACACCCTATAGTTTGGATGCCTTGGTAACCCTTCAACTAAAGGAAGGAGAGACTGCACACGAGTATTTCACTCGAGCATGGGACTTATGGGAAACAGGGACTGGAGAAAGACCCGACCACAGCCCCTTAGGAAGGGCTCACTTTCGTAATGGGATAATAAACGGACTACCTGCTACGGTTCAAGCAAAATTAAGGGACATTGTGGGATTAGAGACAATGTCAGAGGATTTGTGGAAAAGACACCTGACACATGCAATCAAACGACATCGTCAATCAGAGCATGCTAAGTCAGAAAGTGCGTCCCAGAAGGAGGTGGACAAGACAACCGATAAATTGGTGAGAGCCATAGAACATATAGGGGTTAAATTAGCGGCCCAACAGATAGTCCCACAGGTCATGGGGCCAGTGATAAATCCGGGACCCCAAGTAAGAAATGGTTGGGAAAGACAGCTAGGTACAATGTATAGAGGGGAACATGCAGTATGCTGGTACTGCCAAAATCCTGGACACTACCAGCGGAACTGTCCAGAGGCTGGGAGAGCAAGGGGAAAAAGATTACCCTCTATTAGAGGCTATCGGGGAAGAGGAGGAAACTTAAGAGGACAAGCAAGGGGTAGGGATGGACACATTGATGGGCCCCAGAGAATCGGGGGGTGGCAGAGTGATCAACAAGTCCAGGCACCTCAGTGTAATGACTATATTGAGGAAGGTGCTGAATTTGATTATTGAAGGTGCCCAGGAGAATCAAAAATCACGCCTCCCTGGGAGCCACCAAAAATTTGGGGGACGGTAAATGGAGAAAAAATTGAATTTATGGTTGACACAGGGGCAGCAGTTACGACAGTGATTAAAAAACCCCCAGGGAGCACATTTTCGGGCAAAACATCTACAATAGGATTCTCCGGGATAAGGGAAACACAGCCCTATACAGATAACATCAACATGACATTTGGACGACAAAGGGTTAAAACGCCTGTCCTGGTTGTGCCAAGTTGCCCCATTAATTTATTAGCAAGGGACATTCTTACCAAACTAGGAATAACCATACAATGTTCTGAGAAGGGCCTTCGGTTAACATACCCAGGGGATACAATAAGAAGGGGAGGACAGTTTATAGTAATGACCCCATCTAACGCTTCAGAAGACTCTGTGGAGGTTAGTATTTTCTGGAGTCGGCTACTGTATGATGAACCAGGCCCAGGGCTGATTAAACAGTTTTTTGAGTGGAGGGCCAGTATTCCTCGGTATGGGGATTACCATTATCCACTAGATCCTATGCATGTTACATTAAACTACACCATCCACCCGGACCAGGAATATGAGGAGAGGTGGGACTCTCTAAAAGAAGGGAAGACAGAAACGATACATTGTCCATTTATCTTTGTAGGTAAGGAGGGAATAGCTGCTATGGTTGTCATGACAGAAGAACAAATGGAGTGGTTCTGCTTAGGAGTAGAAAGTGTGCCTCATGTGACCTTGGGTATTGCCAAAGATCATCACGCTCGACAGCTGGGTCCGATGGTAAAGGAAGCGATAGGGTGTGAATACAGGCAGACAGAAATCCCGGGATATTCCACCTCGGAGGGAGGAAAATTTGTCAGACTGAATATTGAAGCATGGGACCAGGTTGTGAATGAGAAAGTAGAAAGAGACCGAGCCATAGAAGGAGAAAATATTGATCACAGAGACTCAGACAAATATCTTTCTAATCTGAGTCCACATATATGGACAACGGGGCCCTATGATGTGGGAGTAATAAAAGGAGAGGTATTTCTAGAATTGGCCAACCCCGGGCAGAAACCAATATGGAGAAAACAATACCGCTTGTCGCCCAGTCAGGAGGAGGGTATTAAAGGAACGATAGAAGGGTTAATGGAGTCAGGGGTTTTAAGGGCGGCACCTGACAGTATGTGGAACACGCCCATCATGCCTGTTCCCAAACGGTAGAAAAGACTGGAGGATGGTACACGACCTCTGGGAGATTAACTTGGCTACCAAGACTATCGGGAGACCAGTCCCAGACCCATATGTAGCACTTAGGGCTCTGAGTCCGGAGCACGAATACTATACTGTCATTGATCTGGCAAACGCATTCTTCTGCTTGAAATTAGCTGAGGAATGCCAAGACTGGTTCACTTTCACTTACCAAGCACATCGGTACACATACACTAGATTACCTCAGGGTTATAAGGACAGTCCAGGACTGTTCAATCAGGCCCTTAGCGAAATCCTAATGAAATTAAGGTTCCCGGAAGATGTTACACTGATTCAGTATGTAGACGACCTACTATTAGCAGGGAAAACGCCACATGGGTGCCTGACAGGGCAGCCAAACAGGTTACTGGTTATCATGAACATATACAGGGGATGATTTTGAGGTCCCATAACAAAAAAAATGAATCTGAAACTAAGGAGACTTGTAGCAGATTGAATGACTACACAGATGAGTTTTGTGGAGGAAGAGTGCTGTACAACTGGCTCCCCGCTAACTGGGATGGTCGGTGTGCTCTAGTAACCCTTAATGCGCCAGTGCTGATTGTCAAAAGACAGGAGGGAGACGAGGATTCCCTAAAATTGCGCCACACAGAGAGTTGGCTGTGGAGAAAAAGGAGGAGTGTTGGACTCTTGGGGCCGGGAGGAAGGAACCCTGATGGGGTATGGATTGATGCCATTGGCCAAGCCCGGAATATTCCGGACGAATTTAAATTAGCCGATGAGATTGCAGCTGGGTTTGAAAGCTTTCCTGTTTTTAGTGCAATTTTTCCCATCACTGTAAATAAAAATGTTAATAGGATCAACCTTATTCACTATAATGTCCAGCGCCTTGCAAATTTGACCAGGGACGTTGTTGAGGCAATACATCAACAACTGTCAGAAACTTCCCTTATGACACTTCAGAATAGGATAGCGATTGATATGGTCCTGGCAGAGAAAGGTGGAGTGTGTGCTATGTTTGGAGATCTATGCTGCACTTCTATCTCTAATAACACAGGGCCAGATGGATCACTCACTAAGGGGTTAACGAAACTTAGGGCATTGGCGAAAGAATTAAAAGCCCAGTCTGGAGTCTCCAATCCTGTTTTATCCTGATTACAGGGAGTGTTTGGGAGATGGAGCACATTGTTAGGACAACTTTTGCTGGGTTTGTTCATTTCTGTATCAATTTTTATCACTTGTGGCTGTTGTTGTATTCCATGCATTCGAACGCTGGTCACGAGGACCATAGAGAAAGCCTTTGCTGACCGTGATGAACTGCCTCCGAAATATCAAGCTGTGCAGGCTGTGGAGCAAGACTATCTCACATTACAGGAGACGGAGAAAGTTGCTGAGATCGATCTGGAGTCTGAAGGGGAATGTGATGGGAAGGAGGGATTGTGAATTAGATTGTTACACATATAATTTTAACCTTGCTTGTAACCCAAATATTATAACATTGATTGTAACACAAACATTATTAATCAGATTGTAGACCATATGTTAACTTGGGTATTTACTAATGTACGGGGGGTTAGCTAGTTTTTTGCTTGGGGGAAAATGGGATGAAACTTGTAAACGGGCAATGGGATCGGGGTGACGGATGGGGGGTGTACGCAAAGGAGGGTTGGGGGAGCCCTTGCCCACCAGCCGAACTACCCTGTGAACAGAACCCGTATAGAGCTTGGCAATAATAGGCGAACTAATGTAACGCGGTGGTAGCATAGTCAGGGCGAGATTGTCCTCTAAAGAGGACAAAGGAGGGATTGTAAGGTAAAACATCATGAGATGGGAATGTGTAGGGAGTTACCCTGTGCAGGGCAGTAACAAGAAGGGGAGGTGTCCTTGTACTCCTGTTAGGTAAAACATCATGAGATGGGACCGGAGAAGGAGTCACCCAGTACTAAGGAGTAACAGAATGCATCCTTGTACTTACAAGATAAGAGAGACATTGATGGATTGAGAGGCAGGAAGCTAGCAGGGAAAGGATAGCAACAGTTTTAGTCATTGGACAAGTAATGATATGATGATGTTCTAAGCATGTATCCAAGGGTATAAAAAATCACCATTTTGCTGATAACGGCAGAATGCATTCTCCGACTAACTTTGTTAGTCGCAAGTGTTACAATCCGGTAATAAAGAACAAAGAACCCTGATTTCGACTCAGCCTGGTGTTTGTCTCACTCATTCATGAACAAAGCAGACCTAACAATTCTTGTTCACCTATTCTAATGCCTTTAATATCTAAATTTTGCCTAATAGCTTGAGCTAGAGGTTCTGTTACTAAAGCAAACAATGCTGGTGAAAGAGGACAACCTTGTCTAGTTGATTGAGATAATGTAAAAGCCGAAGAAATCTGTCCATTCGTTATTATTTGTGCTGAATGATTGATATATAAAGCTTTAATCCAAGTGGTAAAAAGCGGTCCAAACTGAATTTTTTTTTTAAAACCTTAAATAAAAGTTTCCACTCAACTCTATCCAAAGCCTTTTCCACATCTAACTCCACTATCATTGGTTAATTAACCTGTTGTCTAGCAGCATTAATTATATAAATCAATTTAGTAATGTTATCAACAGAATATCAACCTTTTATAAATCCAGCTGGATCAACATATACTAATTTTGGCAAATAATTAGCCAATCTATTAGCCAGTACTTTCACCACAATCTTATAATCTACATTTAGTAATGATATTGGTCAATAAGAGGAGACTTTTAATGGATCTCTATCCTTCTTTGGAATAACAGTAATCAATGCCCTGGAAAATGATTCTGCAAATGAATCTATCTCAGTTGCTGTTTCAAAACATCCATATAGACCGGAAACAGCAAATCATTAAATTCTTTATAAAATTCTGCTGTAAACCCATCCTCTCCTGGAGACTTTCCTCCCAGCATTGATTGCAATGCTTCCTTTGCTTCCAATTCCATAAAAGGACTATCTAAATCATTAATATCTTTCTCACTCAATATGGTAAATTTAAATTATTCATTCAGATGTATAAAGTTCCCTTTAAAATCTAAAAAAACTCCTCATTAATTTCTTGTGGTTTGTAAGTAATCTCTGAATTTTTCCTAATTGCATTGATTGTTCTTGATACCTGTTCCGTTTTTAATTGCCAAGCCAAAACTTTATGTGCTCTCTCGCCTAAATCATAATAACGCTGCTTTGATCTCTGAATGATTTTTCGTATTTATATGATTGCAAAATATATCGTAACTTTAGTTTAGATAATTATACCTTATTATCTTGTGTAGAATTATTCTGAAATTCTTTTTCTAACCTTTCACTTTCTTTTTCCAAATTCTGAACCTCAAGTAAATATTGTTTTTTAATTCTTGCTGTATAACTAATAATCTGACCTCTCAAATGTACTTTTAAAGCATCCCATAAAACAAACTTACTCTGCACTGAATCTTGATTCACTTATAAATAAAAAGTAATTTGTTCTCTAATATATCTAATAAACTCAGGTCTTTTTAATAATATCTCATTTAATCTCCAACGATAACTATTTTCTACCTTCACGGTGCCCAAACAAGAAGCCAACAACAACGAGTGATCAGACAATGTTCTACTTTTATACTCAGCTTGTATAAATCTGTCTTGCAATGGAGCCAAAACTAAAAATAAATCAATCCTAGAAAATGAATTATGTCGTGCAGAATAAAAAGAATAATCTTTTCCATAGGATTCAATTTTCTCCATATTTCCACTAAATTTAAATCTTTCATTACCTCAATTATTCTCTTTGCCATTTTAGTTCTCTTTACAATCTTTGGAGATTTTTTCCAACAAAGGATCCAAACAATGATTAAAATCCTCTCCCACTAAAATATTTCCATTCGATTGGTTCAAATTTAAAACGGTATCTGCAATAAATACTTCATCATCCTCATTTGATGTATAAACATTCATCAAAGTCCAAACTTCCAAAAAAATTTTACAATTCACCACTAAAATTCTACCAGCATTAACAAAAAAAGAATCCAAAATAAACGGTACTTTTTTATTTACCAAAATAGCCACTCCTCAAGCTTTGGAATTAAAAGGTGAAGCAATCACATGTCCAACCCAATCTCTTTTCAATTTCAAATGTTCCTACTCTGTTAAATGTGTTTCTTGCAAAAATGCAATATTCACCTTTAGCTTTTTAATATAATCCAATATATGTTTCCATTTTATTGGATGATTTAACCTCTGAACATTAAACGTTGCAAAATTCAGATTGTTCATTATCACTTATAGAGTGGCTCTTAACACAATTTACTCTTACAATAAAAATGGGCTCCCTCTAAACCTAGTAAAAGAAAGACCCCGCAAAAAAAACCTTTCTTACTAATCTAAAGTAAAAAAGAATAATATCCCCCCTTGAAGAAAAAATCCCCAATAACAACCAAAAACACAAACACAAAAATTCCCTTCTCCCCACCCCCCCCCCCAACTGCGAAGCAATACCCCACTCGTCGACCGGGTGTGGTCGATACCATTAGTGGCAGATGTCTTCGAATTCAGCAAGGTCATCTGCCTCTCCCTGGCCAGACTTCCAAAAAATAAAATTTTTTTGGAAAAAAATCACAAATTTATTGTCCAGACTGCTTTATTATATCTTCTGCCATATCAATCAGCTGCAACATCTCCATCTTCTGCAATTCACTTCCATTTCCATTCTTGACTTTAGAAATATTGATTGCTGGCTTCTCGAAAAGATCAAAACTCAACTTATTATCTGGTAAAGAATTAGCAAAGGTTAAAGGATCTTGAACTTTTTCAAAAAAATCGATACTGAGTTGGCCCATAAAACACTTTCAGAACAGCTGGATAACTAAATGTCACCCTATAACCCTTCTTTCACAGCACCATCTTAGCCTGATTAAACTCCTTATGCCGTTGTATAACCTCCTGACTTAAATCTGCATAAAAGAAAAGTCTACTGCCTTGAACCATAATTGGATTTTGATCAACTTGAGCTTTCTGCATAGCGAGATGCAAAATCATCTCCTGATCCTGATATCTTAAACATCTAAATAAAACTGCTCTCGGAAGTTGTCTTGGAAAAGGTTTTCTTCTTAATGCTCGATGAGCCCTGTCAATTCCAATCCATCTGGAAATGCTTCAACCCCTAATATTTCTGGGATCCATTTACAAAAAAATTTGTAGGATCTTGGCCTTCAAAGTCCTTTGGAAGTCCAATATTCTTTACATTATTCCTTCGACTTTGATTTTCCAAAGAGTCCATTTTTTGCATGAACACACTCTTCTGCATATCCCAACCAGATACTGATTCTTCCACTTGATCCATTCTGTCTTGAACATTCTTACATCTTTCCTGTACTTCATCCACTGCAATCAACCAATTATTAAGATCTTCTTTCATAGCGGCAATTTCTCCACACACATCAGATATATTAGCTTTCACATCAACAAATTGTTCATCAACGTAAACCAGTGGTTATATAAGTCATAATATTTTCATTCTGTTTTGTTAACTCCTCAAACATTGTAACCACATCAGGTCCAGGTGAAGGATTTGAAGTAGGTGAAACAACAGACTTAAAAGAAGAAGCCATTTTTGTAGTTCTGGACCTACCTTCCATTACTTCTGCTGCCATTAATAGCAGCTTTTGATCTTCTTCATCCAAATATTCTATTTGTTCCTCCTCATCACCCTCAGGTATTAGAATATCCTCTTTTGCCACTCTGCTGCATGTCTGAACCCCAGTTCATGTCAGGCTGACTTCTTCAGTCTGACATGGAGCAGGTCCCTCAGCAGCATGGAATTGATATAGGACCTCGCAAAAAATTGCGTAATAGCGAGCGCTTGCTGGCATGTCGGTGCACGTTGGAGCATTGCTTACAGCGCTGTCCCGCTCACACCCCTGCGCAGCCCTGCACAACTCGCCCCTCCCAGCCGCACTAACAGCGCTGCGTTTGCAAACGTCCTGACCAACATAGCCAGCTTTGGCTGGCTGAATCCTCAGAGACGTCGACCTTCTTTCAAGTTCATCCGAAGACATCCGCTGTGACTTGGGTTCCATGCTTAATTGATCCTGGAGATTCTTCTGTTCGTTAGGCCCATATTTTTCACTTTTTCCCACATCTTTAATAACTAACTTCTTTTGCTTCTGACCTTTTCCTTTCTTCATTTCTTGTGATTAATAATACATCTAGTAAACTTTTTTAACTTTTAAGCAGACTTTACAACTCGGGCATTAATTTGTCCTGCCCTGGAGAGACGGAACCCACGTCTTGGTTCTATGCCATCTTGCCATGCCCCGATTACTCCATTTTTAAAAACGAATATCCCTTTTAATTTTTTATTATTTTGTACTAAGGGGACTTTGTTTGCACTAACAATGGAACAGCAATGGAAAATTCACCAGACAATGGTAAATTCAAAATAATAGTTTTTATTAAATTATCAATAACATAACATTTCTTACTTATTGCTAAATTTGACTTGAAATTTAACCCCACTATGCGCAAATATAACCATGGCAGTGTGTGTGTATAATAAAGTCCCATTCTGAAATGTTAATTTTTAAAAAACTTTACCATCATTTTAGTTATGGTTGAAGGTCTTAAATTCTCAGTTCAGAAATAATTATAAAGTGCTTTTAAACATCATATCTTCAGGCATCTTTACTCACAATTTTTTTGATGAGATGTCTTGAGAGTTATTCTTTAAATAGAAGTGACCATCTTCTGAGCCACCAATGTACCTCCTGTGAAAAGAACAATACTATTCCTGTCTTTCCAGGATCAAATCATTTTACTGAAGATTTTGGAATCTGTTTTCCACATGAAGAATCTGCCCTCTTTTCAAAAGCCACTTTCAGGTGGCCACAATTCCCGACTGTAAAGCCACCTATTATACTCCTATGTGGCTGTCGGGTGGCCACCTGAAAGTGGAGAACCTGGCCAGGAGGTTTACCTACCTAACCCTTCTCCTGTAGGTATGATATCCTGCTCCAAGAATCCCCCATTGCACTTGAAAGCAGCACCAGGTGGCTAGCAGAGGGTGGGGTGATGACAGTCAGCCAGCGACCCAACTCCCCACTGCCTGACAGTCCCCCAGTGGGGGACTACGGGGCTGGGGTGGCCAGCGGGGGACTATGGGACTGGGGCGGCCAGTGGGGGACTACGGCCCCGCAGTCCCCCGCCAGCCACCCCAGCCCCGCAGTCCTCCACCGGGGGGCTGTCAGGCAGTGGGGAGGTGACCTGCCAGACAGCTGCTCCTGCCCGGACTCAGGAGCCAGTGATTGTTCTGCGGCCCCTCTCCCTGCTTCAGACCTTGCAGGTGGCAGAACGCCGCCTTCAGCGCTGCCACCTGAATGTCCCTTCACAGACACCTGCAGCAGCTCCAGAGCCGCATTCTCCAGATGATTCCACCTGAAAGCGGCTAAAGAGACAGTGAATATGGCTATTTTCTTCCACGATGAATTCATAAACCCGGACGAGGGTTAAATGAAGTTTAAAATGGACCCAGTAGAATTCTGTCCTCTTTTCCAAAGAGACAGCCAAGTGGTACTCATTTCAAAAGCTACTTATTCTGTGTTCCCCTTTTCTCAGGAGTAACACACAACAGTACCTATTCTGGTTACTCTGTCTTCCACAAGGTTACAACTCCTGTGTATGTCACAGGAGTTTAGACTGCTGAAAAAACTGATCACTTCATCTCTCATTTGGATAATATATTTCCAGGCCATTTCTCATGTCACATGGTATGTGATATCATTTCTGTATTTGAAGCTCATAAGGTCTTTGACACGAATGTGCTAAAAGCATTTAAGTCACTTATGTCTCCGAGAAGTCTGCTTTCCTCAGAACTAAAATGGTCGGAGCATTTATACAGGTGCTTCTGAATTAACACCTATTGCTTCCAGTATCTGAAGAACCATTATAAATCCTTTTCACCTTCTTGACTCAATCAGCATTCATTTTCATCTCAAACTGGTTTATGTTTTCTATTTCAAAGGACCATGTATGTTTAAAATGCCAATGTGTGGTCTTTGTGCCCCTGTAACCACCCAAACTAACATTAAGCCATATCTAGATAAAATATAATTTTAACATTAAACTAAGGATTCATATTAATACAGATCCGTTACACCATATATCCAACAAATAGACGGGTATTGTTGGGAACCATATAACTATCCATAGCTACACCTTTGATTTGGAGAAATTGAGAGTTATTGAGGTGAGTACAAGTTCTGCTGGGTGGAGGAGGGAGTCTGGTTATCCAAAAATAAGCAGAAAGTTATGAGGCTTCCTTGCAGGGTGGTCTTTCCCAGGGAACTGAATGTTGTTGAAGTTCTGGGGTGTATGTGAGGTGTCCCAGATGTAAAATAGAAAGGGCTTGACCAAGGGAGATGCATTATATTGGAATTAAGGTATGATGGTAGCAGTTTGGTGGTGCAGGAGCACATGGATAAGATGGTTCTAGTGTTTGTAGATCTTGGGTAAGAGGTAGAACTGGGCAGTACTTAAATGTGCTGGAGAAATTCAGCAGGTCGCGCAGCATCCGTCGGAAGTCGAGGGTAACCAGTGTTTTGGGCCTGGGCCCTGACATTTGTGTATTGCACTTGACTCCAGCATCTGCAGATTTTTTTTTGTTTAACTAGAACTGGGCAGTGTGGGGTTGGGAAACAATGAGGTTTGAGGCTGTGGAATGGAGTTTACTGGAAATGATGGTTTGGGAAATGTTGGCCTGATATTTCTTGGTGCCATCCTGTTCAAGGGGTATGTAAGAAGAGGTGTCTGAGTCCTGTCACCTGACCTCTGCAAAGAGGTCAGTGCGCCAGATCACAACAACACCACACTTGGCTGTGGCTTTGACAGTGAGGTTGGGATTGGTGTAGAGGGAATGGAGGGCAGTGTGTTCTGAGGGGATGATTGGAATAGATAAGTTGAGTGGTGACATCAAGACCATTGATACCTCAGCGGCAGTTGGAAATATAAAGATCCAGAGTTGGCAGAAATCCAGAATGTGTCCAAGAGGAGGAAGACGGCTTGAGGCAGGAGAAATGGTCCTTAGTGGGGTGGGGAGAGAATTCTTGTTGAAGAGGTAGGTCTCAAACAGTCCTTCCAAGTGAAGCAACACCTGTGAATCTGTGGGGTCATTTACTGTATCCAGTGCTCCCAATGTAGATTGGTGGACCACTTTGTTGAGCACCTGTAATGCCAGTGATTTACCACAGCTTACAAACAAATAAAGAATACACTGACTCGTTTCTTTCAGCAGACCATGAAGTTGTCTTTCATTTTTATTATTCATTGGACATAACATTGCATTCTTTGACTCCCTGAACACCACCTAGCTAAATGCCTCTGGCCTTCTCATTGGCTCACTGCCACACAGGTGATCCTGACATTCTCACTCTCCTCCTCCTGCATCTGAGATCCATCACCCATATACTGATGCTTAACGCACCCATGCATGTGTGACTCCCGCGTGTCGCTTTGCTTACATCATTAGCAGAGCCAGCACCGCTCCTGACAAAGGTAAGTACGTGACTGTGACACACCTTTGCTTTGTCCGCTGCAGCAACAAGGACGTCCCAGTGGATACCCACTTCATTTCAACACCCGACTGCTACTCTGGAATGTCTGTCCATGGCCTCGTGTACTGCCAAGGTAAGGCCACTTGTAAATTAGAAGAACAACTTGTATTCTGTCCTGGCAGTCTCCAACCAAGCGGTATCAATATCAAACTCGAATTTCTGTTAATCTCTTCCCTTCTTTCTCCTATCTGAGAGCGATCTTTCACTGCCCTCTGGACCTCGACTTGTCACCTATAAAATCACCCCCCTCCCACCTGTATCCACCTATCACCTGCTAGCCTATACTTCCCCCCCCCCCACCCCACCCAACACCCTCTTCTTACTTTGGAATCTGCCTGATTTCCAGCATGCCTAAAGAAGCAACCAAGCCCAAACGTCAACTGCCTTTTGCTGTGTGACTTGATGACTTTCTCCAGTACTTTCGGTTTGAGGCTACATGAACATTGGAGGTGAATCCATGGAAACTCAGTGACTCTGGGGGAACTCTCTCTTGCTTCTCTTTCTCTGACTATAAAGGGCACTGGCAATGCTAATGGTAATTCTTTGTCTGCCTTATGGCAAACTAAATGCAATTTTGTGTAATATTACATTTCTGTTTTATTACATGACCATAAATAGTATCAGATCTGGTTTTGTGTATTGATCCATCATGTCAGCATATCTTCTAATTGTCTTTACCCTCACTCATTTGTTTAACAAATGTAAGGATTTTGTCCATTCTTCCCGTGTTTGTATGGGTTTTCTCTGGGGGTTCTGGTTTCCTCCCACCATTCAAAACGTACCAGGGGTGTATGTTAATGGGGTGTAAATTGGGCTGCATAGACTCGTGGGTCGAAATGACCTGATACCATGCTGTATATCTAAAAATATATATATAATTAATAAATATATGCTCTATTTGTCCAAGTTACCTGTAATAATACAATTGATATTTGTGGATAGATTATTATAATCGTAAAACTCTGTGTATTACTCCTGATATGTAATTATGATAGGTGTTTTGAAATAAATTAATTGTCTGGTGCATTTGAACTAAAATAATGTTAAGGAGACCATGGCTATTACAGATATTTCTCACTCTGCTGTCGATCTTGGAAAAAGATTTTTAACTGTATCAACAACGGGTATAAATATATATATCTAGTGCTTCTGAAACAGCTGAAGTGGTTGACAGGAATGTAATTGCTGAATCACAAAAGTATTATGACAGATGATCACAGTTTTGGTAAAAAAATTGAGAGATTTGGAAAGGGAATTCAAGAGTTTGATAAGAATGAAGATGGGATTAATATTGAATCATGGTAAATCAATGTTTTTTTTGGTCAATAGAGATTTGATGGGTTAAAATGAGTGTTTTCTATGTCTCACCAACTCTGGGATACTCCTGGCAGCTGTCCGAGATGGACCAATAACATGAGAGGATTTGAATAGAGTCAGGAATGGATAAGTACTGGGGGATATCCAGGAATGGTGCAAGGGAATACCCACCAACAATTCAAAGGACTTTCAAGATGGTGAATATTTCAGATGTATGGAGAGGTGAGATTGGCATGGATGAATGTTTCAAAATCTATGTCTTTAACTGGCAGCAGATATAGGTGAATAAATGCAGGCACAATCGCTCCTTTTTCTGGACCACCTTCCCATGGAAATCCCCAGCCTTTCACTGCCTTGTTCCACTGGTGATCCTGACAATTATCAGCTGTGCAGTTCTGGAGGTGGATGAACATCTAAAGTGAGCAATCATTGATATTGAAATTCAATTACATAAAAGGGACTGGTTAACTTGTGTTGGAGTGCACTACTCATACCAAGCTGAAGCAGATTGAAAGATACCTTTGGGAAAGCACAGCCAGTAAGGATAATTGTGGCCCCTGTTCCTTTCTGCTACTCACCTGCACGATGAAAAGACTTTCCCAAGGCTAGCCGAGCTCAACAGACCTGAAAGTTACAAAGTGACAGGGTTTTAACTTGGGTCTGCATGTGAAACCTGAATCCATGCCCCCTTGATTGAGGGTGGTCGTGAGAGCAACATCAGAGGCATCACACTTCACCTGGAATGGGGTGGACTCATCCACGACATTCATTGTGGCAAAAGCAATGTCCTGTTTGATTTGAGCAAAGGCCGCTTGTGTCTCGGGGGGGAGGGGAAAGGCGGTGGCTTGGGCCAGTGGGCGGACCTTGTCCGAGAAGTAGGGGACCCCTTGGGAGTAGTAAGAGAAGAGCTCTAGGCACCTGTGGAGGGCCTTGAGCGTGTGAGGGAGGGGAAGTTCCATTTGGGGAGCATGCATTCTGGGTCGGGACTGATGACACCATGTTCCACTATGTACCCCAGGATGGCAAGGTGGTTGGTGCTGAACACGAACTCCTCTTTGTTGTAAGGGAGGTTCAGCTCCTCAGCCATCCAGAGAAATCTCTCCAGGTTGGCATCATGGTCCTGCTGGTCATGGCCGCAGATGGTGACATTGTCCAGATACAGATCCTTAGATTGTGCCGGTCTACCATACGGTCCATCTCCTGTTGGGACACGGAGACCCCATTTGTGACCCTAAAAGGAATGTGGCGGAATTGGTAGAGGCGCCTGTCTGCCTCAAAGGCTGTATAAGGTTTATCCCAGGCATGGATGGGGAGCTGGTGGTAGGCTGACCAGGTCAATCATGGAGAAGTCCTTATAGTGTAATATCTCATTGTCCATGTCAGCTATTCGGGGTAGGGTAGAGCTGGGTGTACCGGTTGATGGTTTGGCTATAATCGATGACCATCCTCAGTTTGCTTCCCCCTTTTACAACCAAGACCTGGGCTTTTCAAGGGCTGGTGTTGGGCTCTGATTCCTTCTACCAGAAGCCATCTCACCTCTGCCTTGATAAAGGTCCTGTCAGCCACACAGTAGTGCCTGCTCTTGCCCGTTATAGGCATACAGTCTGGCATCAGGTAGTTGAAGAGAGATGGAGGGGGCACCTGTAGGGTGGAGAGGCCGCAGGTGGACTGGGGGCAATCGCTGAGCTTTGTGCTGTGGACAGTGAGTGGGGGGAGTGGGCCACTGAACACGAGGATGAGGCTTTGGAGGTGGCACTGGAAATCCAGCCCTAAGATGACAGGGGCACAGAGCTTAGGCATGACCAGGAGTCTGAACCATTGATATGTTTCCCCACCCACTGTCATATCTGCTAAGCAGTGCCTGAGTACAGTGATAGTGGTTCTGGGCAACAAAGGCAATAGAGTCTACCTTTAATTTCAGCATCCGGGCCACATTCGGGTGCACAAAGTTCTCAGTACTGCTGCTATCAAACAGGCATTTGTTACCTTCTTGTTGACAGTGATGTCCAACATTGAGCACCCAATCCATGAAGAATCCCCTTCTTTAGCGTGGTGGATGCTAGGACCATCTTGGGGTCGGAGTCACTGCCTCCTGATGGTTGTGGTGAGTGGCAGCCAGCGGTTTCCTTCTCAGGCATGGGGAGCGGCAGGTGCGTGGTTGTGTACGCGCACATGTTGACCACATCATCCTATCGACAAGGCGAGTAAGTTGATGTGGTTGGGGGCTGGCTGACCCATGATGGTGGCACCTGGTGGATGTGCATGGCATCGGTGCAGTCAGGCAACCCGACTGGAAGTGATGCTAGAGGTGACTTCTTCAGTGTGGGCAGAAGTTGGGTGAAGGAAGACGGCGGTGCCCATGGTGAGCACACTGGCGGGTGGGTAGCCAGGCCAGTAGTGACATCGGCATTGCATGCAGAAGTAATGCCCAGTCTTTGCACATGGCAGCGTCCAGGGGAACTCCTGGTTGATCATGGAAGGCCTCAGCGCTCCCGGCAGGTCTAGAGAGGCACACCTTAGTGAAGTGCCCTTTCTTACCACATCAGGAGCAATGTGAGTTCCTCACCGGGCAGCTCTTCTGGGAGTGCCTGTCCAACCCACACCAGGACCAGCAGTACTTACAGGCTGGAGGTTAGGGGAGTTGAGCATCAAAAACTTCTACATGGTGGGCTGCAGCTTCCAGAGAATGGACCACCTCCATGATTCTGGAAAGGGAGACAGTACTTTCTTCCAGCAGTCTCTGCCAGGTGGCCCTTGATCACAATCCTCGCATTCTCCACCTCCCCTTCGGTCACCCCTGTCTCTGCAGTGCACGGGTGAGCTAGCTCATGCAGATCCCCCAGATAGACATCTACCATCTCACCTAGCTGCTGCACCCTGATGCTGAGCAGGTACCGGGCATAGAGCACATTCATTGGAGGTCTGTACATGCCTTCTAGTTCGAAGTCCAAACAGTCTCTGATGGTCTGGAAAGTGCGGGAGCCCAGTTTGGTCTGAAGTATCATGGGTCTCTTTTGGTTCGTGTTGATCACCTCAGTCTGCATTTGGATGATCACCTCAATCGCAAGCTTCCAGATCTCGAAGCGCGCCAGGGCATCCAGGTGTTGAGGGTCGATTTACAGCTCCTCGATGGTGAGGAACTTCTCCATGGTCTTTAATTTTAAGTGGATTAAGTTGTGGTGCACTGTGATGCAGCAAGCAGACATAAAACACAGGAAAGACTGTACAACAGGCTTTAAACCACTTAAACTTTGTAAACCACTTAAACATGGAGTATCTCGGTGGCTCCATGTGTGTGACTAGCTCGGGAGGGGCCAGCTCAAGTCTATATACAGGTTGGTGATTGACAGCTGGTCAGATTGACAGCCTTCAGGTTGTCTACCTGCAGGTACAGAGGTCGCCTCCTGCAGTAGGCTGATGGGCATGCAGCCCAGTGCTGTGGTTGTCAGTCTGCCCGTTTCTGCACAAAGTTCTACTGGAGTTTCTATAGAAGCCATCGGTTTAAGTTCAGGTGGTTGGTGATCGCTTCCATAATTATAGTTAGAAGCATATAGTTTTTGATTTTGGTGAGTTTTAATTCATCAATTGACTAACCAAAATTACTTTGCTGTACAATCGCAGGTTCAATCTATGCAATGTGATCCAGTTCTCTATACTCCTCTTCATAAGAAATTTCTGGAGATTGCTTTTCACAAGATCACAAGTTGAAGGAGCAGAAGCAGGCCACTAGGCCCATCGAGTCTGTTCTGTGACTCTAAACTAAGCTGAATTATGCTCACACCTCGTTCCAGTTTACAGCCTTTTCTCGATATCCCTTGATACCCTAATGAGATACCTATCCATTTCCTGTTTAAATACTCCCATACTGGCTTCCATTGCTTTGTGTGGCAGTGAGTTCCACAGATCCATGACCTTCTGACGATAGAGTTCTTCTCTGTTTTAATTGGATAATTTCAAATTTTAAGACTATGACCTCTTGTCCTCGATTCACCCATCAAGGGAAGCATCTTATCCACATTCACTCTGTCAAAACCTTTTAATATTTGAAATCTCTCTTTGAGATCCTCCCTCATTCTCCTATATCCAACGAATACATCCCAAGAGCTGTCAAACGTTCCCCATACACCAGCCCCTAATTCCAGGAATCATCCTAGTAAATCTCCTCTGCACCCTCTCCAACAACATCACATCTTTTCTAAGATAGGGGACTCAAAACTGTACATAGTACTCCAAATGGAGACTCACCAGTGTCCCATAGAGCCTCATTAACACCTCTCTACTCTTAAACACTATACCTCTCTAAATGAATGCTAGCAAAGCATTCACCTTCTTCACTACCAATCCCACCTGGGCATTATCTTTTAGATTACTCTGCACAAGGACACCAAGGTCTTTTTTCACCTCCAAGGATTGAATTTTCTCCCCATCCAAATAGTTCTGGCTGTTTATTTCTATTGCCAAAGTGTAGAACTAAACACTTCTCAACATTTACTGCATCTGCCATATTTTTGCCCAGTCTCCCAATCTGTCTATATCCTTCTGCAATTTTACGATTTATTCAACAGTTCCTGCTCTGTCACCTATCTTAGTGTCATCCACAAATTTGGCCACAAAACCAATTGTTCTACATCCAAATCATTAATATAAATTGTAAACAGCAGTGGCTCCCAAGACTGACCCCTGTGGAACACCACTTGTTACAGGCAGCCATTCTGAACAGAGATCTCTTAATTTCATCCCTTTGTTTTCTGCCTATCAGACAATTTTCTATCCAGTCTAATAGTGTCCCTGTAATTCCACAGACCTTCATCTTATTTATCAGCCTAACATGTGGCACCTTATCGAAAGCCGTTTGAAAATCCAAATATATAACATCCACAGCCTCTCCTTTGTCTTCAAAAAACTAATAGGTTGGTCAGTCATGATCTACCCTTTAAAAAACCATGCTGACTAGGACCTATCCTGTCATGCATTTCCAGGTATTTTATAACTTCATCCTTGAGGATTGACTCTAATATCTTCCCAACCACCAACGTCAGACTTATAGGTCTATAGTTCCCTTTTTTTCTGTTTCCCACCTATCTTGTACAATAGAACCATATTCGTAACCTTCCATCCCCTGGAACCATGCCAGAGAGTAATGATTTCTGGAAGATTGTCACCAAAGGATCTACAATCTCCAAACCCACCTCTTTCAAAACCAGGAGGTTTTTTACCTCCTATGGTCCGGGAGATTTATCTGTCTTTAATCCATTCAATTTACCTCGCACAATTTCTCTAGTAATCTTAACTGTATCCAACTCAACTTCCTGAAGCTTCTGTCTGCCAGAGATATTATTAATGTTCTCCACAGTGAATACAGACGTAAAATATTGATTTAATTCTTCTGCCATATCTTTGTAACCCATTATAATTTCCCCAGCATTGTTTTCTAATGGTCCTATGTCAACACAAGTCTCTCTTTTATTCTTTATATATTTTTTAAAACTCTTAGTATCTTTTTTAATATTGTTTGCCAATCTCCTTCCATAACTCATCTTTTCTTTCCTTATGACTTTCTTTATTTCTTTCTGTAAGTTTCTAAAGGAATCCCAGTCCTCTGATTTCCCCCTAGTTTTAGCTTCCTTTGCTTTTATCTTAGCTTTAACTTCTTTTGTTAACCACATTGGAACCATCTTTCCTTTAACTAATTTCCTTTTCCTTGGAATATATCTATTCTGCATGCCTTTTATTATTTGCAAAAATATCTTCCAATCCTGCTCTGTCCCTCCGTCTACTTGGCTTTTCCAGTCGACCCGAGCCAGTTCTTTCCTCATACCACCATAGTTTCCTTTATTGAAATTGAATTCGACCATGTGATGGTCACTGCTTCCTAGAGGTTCCAAAACCTTTAACTCCCTAATGACCTCAGGTTCATTGCACATGACCCAATCTAGAACTGCGGATCCCCTGGTGAGTTTCTCAACAAGCTGTTCAAAAATATCCATCTCTTAGGTTTTCTACAAACTCACTCTCCTGGGATCCAGTAAATTCCTGTCCTTCCCAATTCCCTGCCATATTAAAATCTCCCACAGTTAATTGATATTATCTTTGCGACAGGCCCTTTGTATTTCTGTCTGTATATCATAGTCCCCTTCCCGGCTGGTGTTTTGGGGCCTGTATGTAACTGCCAATAAAATATTTTTGCCCTTGGCATTTCTTAATTCAACCAATTCTGATTCTACTGCTTTAGACCCTATGTCCCTTCTTTCTAATGATTTAATGGCATTACTTATCATCAGAGCTACCTCTACGCTCCTGTTTATCTTTCCTATGGACTATGTATCCTCAGATATTGAGCTCCCAATCGTACACCTCATTGAGCCATATTTCAGTAATGGCCACAATGTCATACCTTTTAGTTGAATCTTTTTTGAGTTAATTTCCTTGGATTTGAGTATCCCTGGTAAGTATGTCCTTAATTGCCCATAATCATCCTTACGAATTCTGACAAGGACCACAGTAATCTTCTGCTGAAGAATCCCCATGGGTGGGGAGTTTCAGATTCAGGCTAATGATGACGAACAACAAGCAATATATTTTCAAGGAGGGGAAGCTGCAGGTGGTGGTGCTCCCACTCACCTGCTTCCTTTGTCCTTCTTGTTGATAAAGGTAATTGGTTTGTGAGGAGCTATTGGAGAATACAACTTACTATCTATGCACCTGTTGTGAAGCTTATAATGCCTATCACCTGCCATTTCCCCACATTAGGCCACATTCACTTTTCCTATCCAAGTATCTATCCAAGGTCCTTTTAAATTTTATGATTCTATTTGCCTTTACCACCTCCTCTGACAGCTTATTTCAGATAACCCACCCTCTGTGTGAGGGTAAAAGTTACCTTTTGGATCTCTTTTAAATTCTCTCCTCTGACATTAAACCTGTGCCCTCTAATTCTCAATTCTGCTAACCTGGGAAAAGAAAGCTATGGACCATCTATGGTCCTTGTAATTTTATACACTTTTCCTATCCAAGTATCTATCCAAGGGCCTTTTAAATTTTATGATTCTATTTGCCTTTACCACCTCCTCGGCAGCTTATTTCAGATAACCCACCCTCTGTGTGAGGGTAAAAGATACCTTTTGGATCTCTTTTAAATTCTCTCCTCTGACATTAAACCTGTGCCCTCTAATTCTCAATTCTGCTAACCTGGGAAAAGAAAGCTATGGACCATCTATGGTCCTTGTAATTTTATACACTTTTCCTATCCAAGTATCTATCCAAGGGCCTTTAAAATTTTATGATTCTATTTGCCTTTACCACCTCCTCTGGCAGCTTATTTCAGATAACCCACCCTCTGTGTGAGGGTAAAAGTTACCTTTTGGATCTCTTTTAAATTCTCTCCTCTGACATTAAACCTGTGCCTTCTAATTCTCAATTCTGCTAACCTGGGAAAAGAAAGCTATGGACCATCTATGGTCCTTGTAATTTTATAAACCTCTACCTCCTATATTCCAATGAGAATAAACCCAGCCTATCCAACCTACCCTTGGAACCACAGCTCCTTTCCAGGCTACACACTGGTGAATCACCTAATGGACTTCCCATTGTACATGAAGAATGCTAAGACTGAAGATGTGGGCAGGAGATAACATGACAAACTCAGGTGACAAGAGGTACTGTTCCACCTGTGATGACCATGTATAATAGAAAGGTGATAGCAGTAAAGGTACATTTGGTGTGCAAAACAATATCCATGCAGAGAGTGGAATGGACTTGTGGGCCAAAATGGCCTGTTATTGTACTGGATGTTGAAATATAAAAAATAAAATAAATATGAACTCAGAATAATTCCGAACCATATACCACATTATTGAAGATGAAATAAAGGAAGGGTAAAGTGGATCTGACAATTCAATCCCCATATTTTATGATCTTTTATCTCCAAGTATCAACTAATTCTGCTGGATTTTACGATCCCAGAATCCACAGGCATCCTTGCATTAAATCCAAATTTTTGTCAATATCAGTCTCTATTTCTTCCAGTCTGCACCTCACAACAAATAAAGTCATGTTGTTAGCTTATGTTTAAAATGAAAATTTAACATTTGTGAGGGACCCACGTGGCAAGCCCGTGATTGCCTCAAATACTGTAACATCCAGATATTTTCAAAATGAGCATGGTAATCTGTTTCAGCTCAGGACCAGTTTTAATACTTCTCATAGTCATGTTGCTGCTGTCATGGATGTAACCGTGCTGGGACTTGGTTAAGTGAATCAGAAGGTCTTTGTCTTGTCTGCTTCTGAGACTTAAGCACCAAAGGTCAGGCAAAGTCTTCTGTCCAAAGCAGGGAGTGTGTTCTGCAATCACGGATAAGCTAGTGCAGTATTATATGGATGATATAACGTCAGAGGGAGTTCTTGGACATGACCTCCAATGCAGTTACGAGGAAGTGTCCTTCAGTTAGAGATAAGCCTCCAGTGTAGTATACTTTGGTTGAGACATTAATTCAAAGTCCCAACAACACTCTACAGTGAATTTTAAAGATTCTCACATTATTTTGACGAATTATCCCTCCATCAATATCATTACATCTTGTTATCTGTTTGTTGTCATATTGCTGTTTGAGTGTTTTCGGTTTGTAAATTAACTGCCAAGTTCTACATACCATATAGTGATTTGGACAAAAAGTACTTAATTAATTATAAAATACTTTGGGTCATTTTTGAAAGGATGTGGAAGACACCATATAAATGCAACTAGTGAAAACACAATGCTGAAGAAACTCAACAGGCAAAAAGTGTACGTTATCAACTCAAGTTTATTGTTATCTAATTGTACGAGTACAACCCTTCGAAACAGCATTCTCCGGGCCTTGGATGAAAACATGCAAACACACAACCTGACAAAATGCACATACGGGCAAACAAACATATGCAGGACAAGCATTTTATCTATACAAATAAATAAATATTGTACAATTGAGAGTCTTGGATGGTTAGTGAGAGCAGTTCCTTTGGTTGTTGAATATTCTCACTACCCATGGGAAGAAGCTGTTCCTCAGCCTGGTGATGCTGGTGCTGATCCTCCTGTATCTCTTGACCCCAATGGGAGCAGCCGAAAAATGCTGTGTGCAGGGTGGATGGATTCCTCAATGATTTTGCATGCTCTTTTCAGACAACAATCCTGGTAGATCACATCAATGGGGTGGGGGGAGGAAGAGGTCAACTCCAGTGATCTTCTCTGCCACTATTAGAGCCCTGTGGATTGACCTCCAATCCATTTCTCTGCAGCAACTGTGATGCAGCCGGCCAGGACACGCTCAATAGAGCTCTTATAGAAGGATGACATAATGGTGGCTGGTAGCCTTACCCACTTCAGTCTTCTCAGGAAGTGCAGTTGCTGTTGCACCTTCCTGACAAGTGAGGAGATGTTGAATGTCCACAAGAGGTCCCAGGTTAAGTGAACTCCAAGTAACTTGCTGCTCTCCACTCTCTCTACTACAGAATTATTGATTATCTGAAGTCCATTGTCATCCCTTATGTCTTGCCCACAATGAGACTCTCGCACAATTTTATGCGACTTTCCACCTGTAGTGCGACTCATTGTTGTTGCTGATGAGGCCAACTACTGTTGTGTCATCTCCAAACTTGGTGACACTGTTGGAGCTGGATCTGGTGATGCAGTCATGGATCTATAGCATGAACAGGAGCGGGCTGAGCACACAGCCCTGTGGTCAGCATGATGGTGCTTGTCATTCTGCTACCAACCCAGATAGACTGTGGTCTTTCCGTTAGGAAGTTCAAGATTCAATTACAGAGAGGGGTGTTGAGTCCCAGCGAGGAAATCTTCTCACCGTCTTCTTGAGAATGATCATAATGAACGCCGAGCTGAAGTCAGTGAACAGCAGTCTGGAGTAAGAGGTGTCATTCTCCAGGTAGGCAACTGAAATGGGTCCAATGTCTCCTGGAGGTGTGCTTTGATGTGATCCATCACCAAACACTCAAAGCATTTCATAATGGTGGAAATCAGTGGCTCAAGGCAGTAGTTTTTGAGGTCAGTTATTGTTGCCCTCTTGAATATTGGGATGATGGTGGCTGTATTGAACCCTGCAGGAACAATGAACTGCTGCAGTGAGGTGTTGAAGAGTTTTGTGAAGACCTCCATCAATTGGTTGCAGTCCTTCAGTACCTGACCAGGTATATTGTTTGGTCCGCCACCTTGAATGGGTTCATCTTGAATTGGGTTCTCCTCACCTCGGTCACTGCTATGTGGGGGAGAGGGTGGGGGGAGGGGGGGACACGGAGCTTTCTTTGGCCTCATTCTGTTCTTCTCATCAAACCATCCACAGAAGGTGTTCAGCCTGACTGAAAGGGAGGTGTCATTGTCCTTAATTCACAAAGTTAACTTGTGACCTGCTATAGTCTTGGCCTCTTGCCACATGTTCCTCATGTTGCCGATGTCACATAGCTGTCTGGAACTTCTGTGCGTATCCTGTGCTTTGCCTTCCAGATTGCACAGGAGAGTTAAAATCTTTAGAGGTCCACTGGCGAGCCAATAGCGATTGTAACTCTACATTGGTGCCAGTGAGGTACCTATATGGTCTAAATAAGGCTGCCAGATTTTTAGGAAGGTATTATATCCCTTCCTGAGATTGTATGTAACCTTTCTCAAGTGGGATGTAACTCTTCATCTCTGAAGACCACCTGTCCATGAGTACCCCCCAGTAGATGGGAGTCAGACTTCCATGTTACCGCTATGCATTTCCTGGCCACATGTAAGACCATTTCTGTGAATTTAATTTGAGAATTAGTTAGTAATCTACCCACCATGGTAAAGTTCCCCAGAAGACAAAGCACAGGGTCTACTGGGAAGGTGACTCCCATGATCTTAGGGTGTCACAGAGGTCATACCAGAAGGGCCTCACCCTTCGTGCAAAGCCAGGTAGAATGTAAAAAGGAGCCAACATCTACACCACACCTAAAACATATCTCTGATAATTCAGGTTGATATTGGTGTAATTTCTGTGGGGTGAGGTACAGTAGATGGAGAAAATTATAATGGACCAATCTATA
The DNA here is from genome assembly GCF_036971445.1 of Narcine bancroftii. Lineage (NCBI taxonomy): Eukaryota > Metazoa > Chordata > Chondrichthyes > Torpediniformes > Narcinidae > Narcine > Narcine bancroftii. The sequence goes on from NC_091469.1 coordinate 45,819,374, forward strand.
CCTGGCATCAAACTTCCCTGACATAGAGCTGACCAGAGTTGTTCATCAATTGTTATGGGTGAACATTTGTTTAAGAGAAATTAAAAATCAAAATAAAATTCAAAGCATTTCTGATGACAAGTCTTTGATCTGAAACATAATCTCTGCTCAGACGCTGCCTGACATCACCGCTGAATATTTCTGGCATGCATGCTTTCATGTCAGATATCCAGTATTTTCAGTACTTTGCTTCATTGCTCCTTTTTACCTGCTTCTTGCATCAAAATCACAGAGCACAAGTTCAGCACAGAAGGAGGCCATTCAGCCTTTAATGTCCATGCTGGCACCCTCTCAAATCCCAGTACTGATATATGGTTCCAACAAGTCAATCTCTAGTGGCCTGCAGACTGGCGTGTATCCTTCATCCGCAAGTACCCAGAAGCCTGTGTGGGTCGTTTAGTTTCAGAGCCCCTCGCTGGTCCACTGCCATGGTTATATTCCCTGTAGGGCCATCACCCAGGATTCTCCTCCTTAATGGGCATGTTCGACTATATCTGGTTCCACCTGGTTCACTGCCTCCAACTGGAGTGCACTGTAATTCCAAAGTGTACTGTCTACAACACAATGAAGTGACTTTCCTAGGTACCTCCCAAACCTGAGACCAGTATCACCAGGCTGAACAAGGAAAACATGAACACCATAATCCCTCCAAATCAGAAGGGTTGCAGTGGCTTGAACAGGATAGTGAGTTCTTGAACTGGGTCTCTCTTACATTGAGTGCTGAGCAGTGAATTCTGGCCTTGTTGCTCTCGCCATCTGTAAATGGATTTTTAAAAAATACAAGACCTGTCCCTATGTCTCCCTGAGCCTACCCATCATGCAGTAGACTTGTAATTCATCTTCCACCATATCAAGTTTCCTGCAAAATCCTGACCTGTGATTTCTAACATCTCTGGCTTGAATATATTCAATGACTAGATATCCACACACAAGTACAGAGAATTCCACCATCCACAACCCTCTAGTTCAGGTTGCTGCAGTCATACAGTGTGGAACAGACTCTTCAGCCCAGCACCTCCAGGATGACCCAAGTTAGCATTCTGGGCATGTCCTTTTTGCCTCTATTTGGTCCACATTCTTCTAAGTCATTCTTATTCATACATCTGTCCAAATGTCTTTTGAATGTCAAATATTGTGTCCACTTCTGCAGTTTCCCTGCAGACCACACTCTAAAAAGTTGCCTCTCATCTCTCTTAAGTCTCTCCACATTAAACTTATGTCTAATAGTTCTAGAGTCATCTAAGATAAGAGAGTGTGATTATTCACTTTATCCATGTCCTTTGTGATTTTATAAATCTCTACTAAGTCATCCATCAGCCTTCTATGGTCCAGGAAATAAAAATCCAGCTTATCCAACTCCTCCCTTTTACTCAAGCCTTCTCATCCTGGCAACATCTGGTGAATCTCCTCTGCACGACTTCCAACTTATTGATGTCCTTATTATGAGCTGGGAGATCGGTACTGAGAGAATATGACAGCTATCAAAACGATACCGGGAGAATGACTGAGCTGATGAAGGAGTTGGATGGTGAGGATGGATTTGGCATATCCTCACATAAAAGGAAAAGGTAAATTGATAGCTAGACTTCAGTCTAAAGAGATTATACAATGTGGGACATGAGAAGTTGAGAGTTTTTGTCTTGTGCAGGAAAATCAGAAAGTAAGGCCTGAATTGAAACAAATTCACTGAAACTTTATTTCATTTCATCATTGATCGCAAGGGCAATGGCAGGTGCAGTTGGTATTGATGAAATCAACGCAAATTAGATTTGTTTTTGGTGATTATGCTCTGGAAAGCATTGAGGGAAATGAGTTACATCAGCAGGGAGTATGTTACATGGTTGGGTTGAGTGGGTTGAATCTCAATCCCCAATTGTGGTGCTTTCATCACTTATATTGTTCGCTAAATGGCAGAAATTGAACTCAACAACTCCTATCATTGCACTCTGTGACCTCCAGGCTGCTAGGAGATGGACTATGAGGGGTATGGTCCCTGTTTACCTAGCAATCCGTCCAGGAGTGCTCAGTCAGCTGCACCTTTTACCCTGACTACCTCAGACTGTTCCATTTTATATTTAATTTAATATTCCCTGGTTTATTGAGTTCACAGTTAGTATGTCTGGAGTATGGCAAGGGACTTTCTTTGAACTCTTGCTTTATTCAAGGACATTTCCAAAATCAGATGTTTATATTAATCTGGAAATGTCTGCTACTTCATTGAAATTATGTGACATCTTGAGTTTTTTTTTTATGAAGCCTGCTATTCTTCCATATTTTTCTAGTGTTTTTTGTAATTTTTCCAAAGATTTAGCTGGTTCTGAGAGGTACAATAGCACATCATTGGCGAATAGAACCAATATCTGGATCCCCTCTTATGATCTTTGCCAGTGGTTCAAACACTAAAATAAAAAAGCCTGAGGATAGGAGGCAACCCTGTTTGCTCAATCAGCTCAAGAGGAACACTGCCAACATCTGTTTATTTGTTATTGTTTTAACTTGTGATTTATGGTATAAAGTTTCTTTTATCTAATTTATAAATGTTCTGCCTAACCAAATTTTTCCAGTGTTTTAAATACAAATGGCCATTCCAAATAGTTGAATGCTTTTTCTACATCTAGGGAGACTGTAATACTTGGATTTCATTCAGATTTAGCCATGTGTATTATATTAAATAATCTTCCTAGACTATTTGAGGAATGTCTTCCTTTAACAAATCCTGCTTGACCCATATGTATCAGTTTTGGCAAATATTGTCCTTACCTATTAGCCAGTGCTTTCACTAGTATCTTATAATCAGCATTTAACAGGGATATTGGTCTGTATGATGAAGTATCTGTGGGTCCCTATTCTTTTTTGGTAACATTGTATTAATCATGGTTGAGAATTACTCCATCCCCTCTTGGTGATTTATTAGTCTGTAGGGTGCCCAGGGAATTTTCGATTTCTTTCCTTGTGAAGGGAGTATCTAATTCTATCCTTTCTTCTAGGCTTGGAAGTTTGACATTCAGCAAAAATTCTTCAATTTCATTCTCATCTCCTAGTAATTCTGATTTGTATAGTTTTGTGTAATATTGTCTAAAAGTGACGTTAATTTCTTTTTGCTTATATACCAGAGTGTCTGTTTCTGGTTTGACAACATTTATCATTCTTGATGACTTCTCTGCTTTAATCTACCAAGCTAAAAGTACATTCACCCATTCTTCTTGTAGTCCTGTTCTTTGATATTATTTTTCTAATTCTTTAATATCCTTCTCCAAACTGTTTACTTCTGCCATCTGTTCCCTCTTAAAATTCTTTGTAGAGGATATAATTTGTCCCCTTAAATATGCTTTAAGTGTGTCCCATATCAGAAAACTATTATTAGAAGACGGCAGATTTGTTTCACAAACTATTTCTGTCTCTTTATAAATTTACATTGTTTTAAGCAATGTAGTATTGAGATACCATCTATATACATTCTCTTGCTTTTCCATTGTTGCTATAGTTAATATTAATGGAGAAGGGTCTGATAGAAGCCTCGCTAGATATTCTGTTTTTATCACTCTACTTTTTAACTGGGCAGACATTAAAAATAAATCAATCCTTGTATGTGAGTCATGTAGTCTCTCTCTGTGGGATTAAATTGCCTCCATACATCGATAAGATTTAGGTCTTTCATATATGAAATTATGGTTTTTGCTGCTTTCGCCCTCGTTGTTGTTCTGCCGATTTATCTAGTATTGGGACCAAGCAGAAATTAAAATCTCCTCCAACTAATATATTTTGTCTTCCCTCTGCTGTTTTTAAGATGTCCTTTATAAAGGTTCATCGTCATAATTCAGGCATAAATATTCATAAATGTCCAGGCTTCTCCATAAATTTTACAGTGTGTCATTACATACCTTCTGACTTAATCAATCGATGTATATTCTATTAACACTGGTGTATTTTTATAAATTAGAATCACAACCCCTTTTGCCTTTGAACCAAAGGAAGATAATATTATTTATCCCATCCATCCTCTTTTTAATATCATGTTTCAATTTCATAAGATGTGTTTTCTGCAAAAAGATTATATCCACTTTTAATTTCTTTAATATGCCAAGACCCTCTTCCTCTCCACCATCCCATTTATCCCGTTAATATTAAGACTAATAAACTTTAGTGTTTTATCCATACCATTTTTCACACAAATATTGTATAACAATAATATCTTCCCAATTTTCTAAATACTCTCGTAACATTTCCCTATTAAAAGACATTTCCAACACATACATTTCCACACATTCATCCTTAGCTCTGACAGTGATATTGACAATAGTACCCGGAAGTCCGCGAGAAAAGCCGGCGGGTTCTTCTTCCGAAGACAAAACCCTCCCTTTGGTGCCATCTTTTAAAATTACTCCTCTCCCGGTGCCATCTTCTCCCTTGCTGCTTTCCTTGCTGCCTTTCTGTCTTTTTAGAGCTCTCCATATAAACCAATGTCTTTTTTCTTTTAACAGTGAAAACAAGACGGCTCATTGCTATTAGTATAAATAAAAAGACATGTCTTTCAGTTCGTCCCGTTTTGAAATGGTCTTTTCAGCCCTTTCAGCTGGCGACTTTAATCTTTTCATAACTTTCTTAAAAATTCTTCCACTTCTTTATTTTTGAAAATTTGCCGATTACCTTCTGAGACATCCACCTTCAGCATTGCTGGATAAATCATTGAAAATTTAAAGTTTTTAGATCACAGTTGACTCTTCATCAAATTCCTTTCTTTGTTTGACCAAGGCAGGGCTGAAGTCCTGGATAAACATTACTTTTTCATTGTCCACCACTAATGGGCCATTATTCTTTTTTGTATATTCATATGCTGTTCTCAAGATCGCATCTCTCTCCCAGTAACTTAAAAGTCTTACCAGGACTGGTTGTGGTCGCTGTTCACTGGTTCTTCTGGGTCTGAGGGTCTGGAGAGCCCTTCCAATTTGTAGCTTTGCATTTAACTTGTTTGGTCCCAGCATTTGTGGGATCCATGTTTCAAAGCTAACTAAGTCTTTCCCCTCAATTTAATGATTCTTACATTGTTATGTCTGCTAAAATTTTCCATATGGTTGATCTTGTCCATCAGTCTTTTTTCTGTATCCCATAATTTTGCTTTTTTCTTCCAGTGCCTTCAACCTGTCTTTTGTTTTGCCCAGCTCAGTCTCTGAATGAATCATTTGTTCATTTAATTCTTCCACAACTTCTTTAATTTCCAGTATTTCTTTGATATATCTCTCATTGCTGATTCCATACTTGTAAAACGACTGCTTAAAGTTTCCATCATGTTCAGGATGGAGGCTATTTCTTAGGTTGACTCCCCAGCTCTGCTGGGTTCAGCCAGTCCCAAGGCCTCTACTGAGTCACTCCTCATCAGTTCCACTCGATGTCCTTGGCTGAGCTGTTACTTCTTTAGTTTTTGATGATAAAATTCTGTTTTTTGAGCTTTTAAGCTGTCTTTTAAATACTTTTTTGTGGAGGGCGCTTTCAAAACACTTACCTGGGTCTGTCTTTAATTCGGATTTGTATGAAGTTGGAACAGGTGCATGTTATTTAGTGTCAATTAGTCAAATATTTATCTTACTATATATAGTATATATTTTACTTTTATATGCCTATAAAATGCTTCCCAATACAATAAAACATCTTAAGTAATATAATACGTACGTAATGATAAAAGTAACTACATACGGTCATAAGGTAATGATTAAAAGTTAACACTCACAGGAGAAGATGATGGAGAGATTACTACTCTCTTGCGATGCTGGGCAATGACAGTACCCCTGACCCTGACCCCACAGACCTCCTGCATCTTTGCTACTTCTGATCCATGCCTGGCTCCTTCGCTCCCCTCTCTCTTCCTCCTTCCTGCTTGCTCCCTCCCTCCCTCCCCTCCCTTGCTCGCTTCTTCCCTCCCCCTCCTTTGCTCGCTCCCTCCCTCCCCTCCTTTGCTCGCTCCCTCCCTCCCTCCCCTCCCTTGCTCGCTTCTTCCCTCCCCCTCCTTTGCTCACTCCCTCCCTCCCTTGATCCCCCCTCCCTCCCAGCCTCCCTGCTGGGTGACGGCAGCATCATGTGTGAATATCCGACAGCATAATCACAATCAAACTGCAGGTTCACAGCATTCTACTTCCGGTTGGCTTCTCAGTATGTAAGTATAAGTTGTTCGTAAATCGGGCATTTTCAACCCGGGAATTGCCTGTATTCCTACAAAAGAAAATATTAAATCCTTGTAACCTTCTATGATTCTTTCATAACCCTCTATATTACTTTCAAATAAATTAAAACTTCAGTTCAATTGGTAAGGCAAGGACTGATTAGGGATGGTCATCATGGCTTTCAATGCACAAGATTGGTCGCAAAAAAATTGATTTTTTTTGAAGCGGTGGCCAAAATGATTGATAAGGGTAGGTCAATAGGTGTTGTCTACATGGACTTTAGCAAGGCCTTTAACAGGCTGGTCTGAAAGGTCAGAACCACGGTGAGCTAGACAATTCAAACAAAATTGGCAGAGTGTAGCAGTGAAGGGATGTTTTTCATATTGAAGGGCCATAGGGATTGGTTCGGTTCTGGGTTTCCTGCTGATTGCCAGATATTTTAATATTTTAAGAATGTAGATTACATAATTAGTAAGTTTGATGATGAGACCAAAATTGAGAGTAAAGTGAACAGTGAAGAATGTTACCCAAGGTTCTAACATGATTTAGACCAACTGGAAAACCAGGCAAAGGAATATCAGATGGAATTTAGCACACCATGGTGAATGATAGAGTCCCGGGGAGTGTGAGGACATCATGATGCAGCTGGCAGTAGATGTTGGTGTATTGTATTAGTGTTCTACAGGAAGGATGTATTTAAGCGAGAGAAGGTACAGAAAAGATTCACAAGGATGCTCTCAAGATTGGATGGCTTGAGATATAAGGAGGAAGGCTTGGAAGGATCACTGGCCAAATGCAGGCAAATTTTATAGGTACCTAGGTCAGAATGGACAAGCTGAAAGACCTGCTTCTATGCTGTATAACTTTATGACTCTATTTGATGTAGGGGGTGAGCTCAATAATTTATTAAACTGATGTCTAAGCTGAGAGGATTGAATTGATTGAGTGCCTCTAACAAAGAGAAGACCGAGGAATGACCTGATGTAAAGTTCAGGAAAGACCAGGGTCAGGGGCCATAAACACGAGAGAGTCATGAATTAATCTAAAAAGGAACAAGGAGACATCTCTCACCCAGAATGTGATTGGAATATTTGGATTACTGCCACAAAAATATAGTCGAGGCAAATACCGTAGTATTGGTGGGTTTAGGTGAGGCTGGAGAGAAACAGCTGGGGATATTCTGTAACACCATGAATGCTGATGGAAAGTCAAACAAGAGGGGGGCAGATCCCACTGTGGTGCACTGTTAGCCAGAATCAGACATAGACTGTACAACAGGCTTTAATCCACAAAGACTTCCACAGAGCCAGGCTGGCTGTAGCTGGAGTGAGGCTTCAGGAGGCCAGTGCAGGCTTATATCCTGGAGTTGTCCTGTTCCCTTACACTCCTGCAGGTACTGAGGTTGCCCCCTGCAGTAGGCCGGCTGTACACTTCTGCAGGTACAGATGCTGCCCCCTGCAGTAGGCCGGTGGTGTACCACCACACCCAATTTACAACATTTACCAGGTGCTCTACGGCAACACTTTCATAAATGCTGTAGTTATCAAGAGTATGTATGAAGCTAGATATATTGTTGATGAGTCACCAACTGATATCCTAAGGTCCTCCCACCATCTATGTGGCTCATCCTGACCTAGTGGAAGACCTGAATGAGTGTAGCACTGACAAATTTCAAGCTGACAACATATTTTGCTCATCGGGGTGCCCAGCTTTGCCCTGCCATAGTCATTAGACAGGCATCTGTGGTATTCTCAGGGAACTTGAGCTTGGTCAAACATAGGCAGAAAACAGCAGAAATTAGGCAGGCCCACAGGTGAGGAAGTACTTACTGTCTGCAATATAACCAAGTTCAGAAAATTGGAATGTAGACAAGAATCAATCAATTCAGCCTTCACCCACTTCTCCATTTCCCTCTCATCTGCCCTTAAATTTAAATTTTAACTTTGGGCATACAGCACAGTACAGACCCTTCCAGCCCGCGAGCCTCTGCCACCCAATTACACCCCAATTGACTTATGACCCCAGTACATTTTGAGGGGTGGGAGGAAACTGGAGGAAACGTATGGTGAGAACATACAAACTACTTACAGACAGCACTGGATTCAAAACCCAGTTGCTGACACTGTATAGCATTGCGCTAAGTGCTACACTAACCGTGCTGCCCCTTGAAATGACAGAGAGCTGATCATCTGCTTTTTGACATTGAGCCATCAAACTGTTATCACCATCTTGCTATGGTCAGTATTCTTCATGACCCCATTTTGGACAAATGATTTCAACTACTATCTTTACCCTTTTTATTGCTCTCTCTCCACCGCTGCCACGCCACACTCCCATTCCCTTGTGCAGTAAGTGATGGGCCAGTGCATTTCCTGAGCTAGCAAACAGCGCCACCTAAAGTAAAAACAAAAATAAAGTAAGTCTGGAGAAGCTCAGCAGGTCAAACAGTGTCCTTTATTTAGCAAAGATAAAAGTACATAATCAAATTTTCGGACTTGAGCTCTTCATCAGGTAGGGAAAAATGTCGGCAGGTGTCCGAATGAAAGAGGTGGGAGACATAGCCGCAAAGGGAGGAAGTGAGAGATGGAGAAGGGAGGGAGGAGTCAGCTGCAAGCAAGGCAAGGATAGATGGCTAGGTGAAGGGAGGGGGAAAGGGGGAGGGAGAACTGGAAAGGGAAGGGGAGGTGGAGGGGGAAGGGAAGAGGAGAGCAGGTGAGCAGGATCTGGAAAAGTCCATGTTATTTTCATCTGGTTGGAGAGTGCCCAGATAGAATATCAGGTGTTGTTCCTCCAAAGTAGGGGTGATTTTGGTGGGAGAGTACCTAAGACCATGGACAAATATGTGAGTATGGGAGTGTGACACAGACTGAAATGGCTGGCTACTGGAAGGTCTCTGTCACCAGTGTGGACGGAGCGAAGGTGCTCAGCAAAGCAGTCACCCAACCTGTGCCCAGTGTCTCCAATGTATGAAGGCTGCTTGTCAACTTCATTTACTTCGTGGCCAACTTCCACCCCAATCTCAAACTCACCTGGTCCATCTCCAACAGCACTCTCCCATTCTCGGGAGTCAAGCTTTCTGCTGACATATATTTCTTCTTTCTTTCTTTCTTTGGCTTGGTTTCGCAGATGAAGATTTATGGAGGGGGAAATGTCCACGTTGGCTGCAGGCTAGTTTGTGGCTGACAAGTCCGATGCGGGACAGGGAGACATGGTTGCAGCGGTTTCAGGGGAAAATTGGTTGGTTGGGGTTGGGTGTTGGGTTTTTCCTCCTTTGTCTTTTGTCAGTGAGGTGGGCTCTGCGGCCTTCTTCAAAGGAGGTTGCTGCCCGCCAAACTGTGAGGCGCCAAGATGCACGGTTTGAGGCGATATCAGCCCACTGGTGGTGGTCAATGTGGCAGGCACCAAGAGATTTCTTTAGGCAGTCCTTGTACCTCTTCTTTGATGCACCTCTGTCATGGTGGCCAATGGAGAGCTCGCCATATAACACGATCTTGGGAAGGCGATGGTCCTCCATTCTGGAGACGTGATCTACCCAGCGCAGTTGGATCTTCAGCAGCGTGGATTCGATGCTGTCAGCCTCTGCCATCTCGAGTACTTCGATGTTAGGGATGAAGTCGCTCCAATGAATGTTGAGGATGGAGCGGAGACAACGCTGGTGGAAGCGTTCTAGGAGCCGTAGATGATGCCGGTAGAGGACCCATGATTCGGAGCCGAACAGGAGTGTGGATATGACAACAGCTCTGTATACGCTAATCTTTGTGAGGTTTTTCAGTTGGTTGTTTTTCCAGACTCTTTTGTGTAGTCTTCCAAAGGCGCTATTTGCCTTGGCGAGTCTGTTGTCTATCTCGTTGTTGATCCTTGCATCCGATGAAATGGTGCAGCCGAGATAGGTAAACTGGTTGACTGTTTTGAGTTTTGTGTGCCTGATGGAAATGTGGGGGGGGGGGGGGGGCTGGTAGTCATGGTGGGGAGCTGGCTGAAGGAGGACTTCAGTTTTCTTCAGGCTGACTTCCAGGCCAAACATTTTGGCAGTTTCCGCAAAACAGGACGTCAAGCGCTGAAGAGCTGGCTCTGAATGGGCAACTAAAGCGGCATCGTCTGCAAAGAGTAGTTCACGGACAAATGCTCTTGTGTCTTGGTGAGAGCTTGCAGGTGCCTCAGATTGAAGAGACAGGCATCCGTGCGGTACCGGATGTAAACAGCGCCTTCATTGTTGAGGTCTTTCGTGGTTCAGCATCATGCTGAAGAAGATTGAAAAGAGGGTTGGTGCGAGAACGCAGCCTTGCTTCACGCCATTGTTAATGGAGAAGGGTTCAGAGAGCTCATTGCTGTATCTGACCCGACCTTGTTGGTTTTCGTGCAGTTGGATAACCATGTTGAGGAACTTTGGGGGGCATCCGAGGCGCTCTAGTATTTGCCAAAGCCCTTTCCTGCTCACGGTGTCAAAGGCTTTGATGAACTCCCACACTACCTTGGCTACATTTCCTCACACCCTGTCCCCTGCAAGGATTCTATCCCCTTCTCTTAATTTCTCCGTCTCCACCACATCTGTTCCCAAGATGAGGTTTTCCAAGGATTCTATCCCCTTCTCTTAATTTCTCCGTCTCCACCACATCTGTTCCCAAGATGATGTTTTCCAGTCCAGATCTTCTGAAATGTCTGCCTTCTTTCACAAATGTGGATTCCCCTCCAATACCATCTCAGCCCTCACCTGCATCTCCTTCATTTCCCTCCCTCTGCCCTTGCCCTCTTTGCTCCCAGACAAACAAACATAGAATCTCCTTTATCCTCACCTACCACCCAAACAGCTTCTGCATTATCCTTTGGAATTTCTGGAACTTACAACAGGATCCCAATACAGACACACCTTTCCCCTCTCTGTCTTTGGTAGGGAATGCTCCCTCCATGACTCCCTTGTACACTCATCCCTCCCCACCAATTAACCCCCACCACGCCACCACAGGTACCTTCCCCTGTGGCTGCAGGAGGTGCCACACTTGCCTCCACACCTCCTCCCTCACCACGGCCTGGGGCCCAAAACAGGCCTTTCAAGTGAAGCAACGCTTCACGTGTATCCACAGGACTGATTTACTGCATCTTGTGCTCCCTTTGTGGCCTTCTCTACATCAGGGAGATTGGGTGCAGATTGGGAGATCGCTTCACTGAGCACCTTCGCTCAGTTCGCACTGGTGACAGAGACCTCCCAGTGGCCAACCATTTCAGTTCCGTGTCACACACCTATCCCTAAATGTCTGTCCATGGCCTTTTGTATTGTCCCACCAAGACCACCCACAAATTGGAGTCACAGCACCTGATTTTCCATCTGGGCACTCTCCAGCCAGTTGGCATTGACATCTGCTAATCTGCTCTCCTCTTCCTCCATCCCCACATTCCCCTCCCCCTTCCTTCCCCTTTCCAATTCTCCCTCCCTCCCTTCACCTAGCCATCCCTTTTCCCCTTGATACTAGTGTCCCCTCCCTCCCTTCTCCACCTGTCACCTCCTGCCTTTGCGACCACACCTCCCTTCCCCCACTCTTTTGTTCGATGCCTACCAACATTTTTCCATACCTTGATGAAGGGCTCAAGTCTGAAACGTCAGTTATTTATTTTTATTTTTGCTATATAAAGGACACTGCTTGACCTGCTAAGTTTCTCCAGCATTGTGTTTTAACTTCAACCACGGTGTTTACAGATTTACGTTTTACTTCTTGCTACGTAAAGTAACTCAGTAAGATCGTTGGAACAAACTGACCATTCTGCTCCCCATTAATTCTGATTCCCGTCGTGTGGAAAGAGTGCCTCCTTGATATTGTTTCCAAATGCCCTTTTGTCACTTATTTCCCCACTAGAAGAATTATAATTGTCTGTCGATCTTTGTTACTGCAGGAATACAAACCAAGTCCAATAATATGGTTCTCTGAGTTTTAAACCTTTGATCCAATATTCTGGAAAATAGCTACTGGCCTCTTCTAGTCCGTTGCATAATTTCTAAAGTGTGGTGCCCAGAACAGAATCCAATGTTCCTGCTGGGGCTGTTGCAAGCTCTGCAGATCTAGAGCAGACAGGATCATGTCAGCAGGTTGCAACCCACTGACCAAGGGGGCTGTCAAATTTCTTCTGTGGCATTTCTTTGTGTCTCCCACTCTCATCTTTTGCCAGCATCTCTTGTACTTCAGTATTCTCATGTGTCCATCCCCACAGCCTGGGTCACAGTCCAACCCAGGAATATTCCAGCCAGTCCAATTGTCCTCTCCTGTTAACATTCCACTAACCCTTTAATATCTCATGTAAACTAATCCCACACTCTCCTCCTCCTCACTCTTATACAAAATAAAATCCCTCCATCTAATCCTATTCACCTGGTCTCTTCATATTGCCAATAATATTTTACATCATCCTATTCCCTCTGTTCCCAACAAATTGCATTCAGTTTCATGCCACACTTCACTATTTTCACCTTCCTGGAAATACCACACTTTGTATAATTCCACATTCCTCCATAAACCCCAATTCCCTTAATTAACCTCTAGATCTAATCAAACTCTCATAGAGAGTGAGAGTGAGAATTAAATTTAACTTAAACAATCCGAATGAGAGTGAGAGTGAGAATTAAATTTAACTTAAACAACAGCAAACCAAGGATTGTCCCTGAGGGCTGAACACTGATGTTCTGCAAAGTACTTTCCCAATCTGGAATAATAATCTGGGAATTAGATATGATAGTTTAGCCTGCTCAGCATTTATTTTTGGTAATTGAACTATTTTCTGGGTCAGCCTTGTGTGAATGTGGCACAAGGACCAAGAAGTTAATTTGTCATTGTGGTTTAGCAGAGCGCTTCCTTCAGATGTGCTGCTAGTTCTCTCCTGTTTCTTAACATGGATAGGATGTGCTGACCCCCATGGGCACCTCTCCTATGGTCAATGCATTGAGGCATTCAGAAGGAATCTGAGGAGATTTGGCGTGTCATCAAATACTCTCTTGAACTTCTACAGATGTGCTGTGGAAAGTTTACTAACTGGTTGCCACACAACCTGGTTTGGAAACCTGAGTACCCAGAATCTAGTCTTTCATGGGCACCAAACTCCCATCCATGGAAGACATCTATGTGAGGCACTGCCTCAAGAAACCAGCTGTCACCATAAATGGTACCAATCACCCTGGTCACAATCTCTTGTCATGTCTACCATCAGGCAGAAGATACAGCAGTCTGAAATCCTGGATCTCAGGGTTCAAGAACATTTTTTTTCTCTGTTAGGTTTCAGGATCTTGAACCTCCCTTACTACCCTAACGATATTGCTACTCCAGGACTAAAGATCTGTCTGCACTATCATAACATCAAATTTTATTTTGCACGAATTGCAACTGAATGTTTATCTATCCTCTATTATCATTTTTTCTCTCGTGTCATAATTGAACTTATTGTTTATTCATGAATGTAGTTGCAGCAGGCAAGAAGAATTTCAGAGTATTTGTACATTGTACTTATGTGTATGACATCATCAGGATGTAGACAGGAGTGTCCAAAGCAGGCACTGGCATTTGACCATATTTGTTTCTATTTCTTATGTTCTTAAATGATCTGCTTTTTATAAAATCTTCGACATCACAAGTTTGATGACATATGTTTAAGGTGGGGTCAGGTCGGGGGGGGGGAGGGTGCGGAGGAAGGGAAATTTAAAAGAAATAATGTGTGAGAACGGGCTACCAAGAGTAGGAAGCAGATAAAATAATAGCATTAATAAGGCTTTTGGATAGACATAGTGAATAGAGAGATTTGTATCATGTGTAAGCAGATTGACTTGGACAACGAGTCAGCACAGACAGGTGGGCCAAAGGACCTATTCCTGTGCTGTACTATCACAATGCCCTCCATAATGTTTGGACAAAAACACTTTTTTTTCCTTTTTTGCCCCTGGGTTCCCCAGTTTTAAATTTGTAATCAAACAATTCACATGTAATTGAAGTGCATATCCCAGATTTTATTCAAAGTTATTTGTAAACATTTTGGACTGACCATGGCTCGTGAGGCATTGGCGAGCAGAGGCTGAGGATGAGTATATCTAAATTGAGGTAAGACAGTCACATTTAGTTTAATATATATCTTTTTTATATTTACACTGTTAAGGAACAGGGAGAAGGAGGAAGGATGAATGTGAGGGCAGTTTTCTGCTCCCTTTGTCACATGTGGGAAGTCATGGAGTCTTCTAACCTCCCGGATGTCCACGTATGCACTAAGTGTGCTGAGCTGTAGTGTCTAAGGGACCGAGTCAGGGACCTTGAGCTGCAGCTCGATGACCTCGCTTTGGTCAGGGAGAGCGAAGCCATCATAGATAGGAGTTATAGTCAGGTGGTTACACCTGGCCACGGGAGAAGGAACAGTAGGTTACTGTTAGGAGGATGAGAGAGAAAGGTCAGGCTCCAGAGAGAGCATCTGAGCCTGAAATCCTCAGAAATAGGTACTCCTCCTTGAGTACTGAGGAAGGCGATATTCAGGCTAAGGCAGGCAGAGCTGTAGGGTCAGCCTCTGTAGCCCAGAAAGGAAGTAATAGGAAGAATAGGGTGATAGTTATAGGGGACTCATTGGTGAGGTGGACAGACAGAGGTTTTTGTGGAAGAGATAAAGAAAACCAGATGGTGGTTTGCCTTCCTGGTGCCAGAGTCTGGGATGTAGCTACGAGTCCAGAACATCCTGAAGGGGGAAGGGAAAAAGCCTGAAGTCGTGGTTCACATTGGTACCAACCGACATTGGTAGGAAGGATGAAGTGGTCCTGCAAAATGAATATAAGGAGTTAGGCAGGGAGCTCAGAAGAAAGGTTTTAAGTTCTTGGACCACTGGGACCATTTCTGGGGGAGATGGGACCTATCCTGTAAGGATGGATTACATCTAAATCCCAGAGGTACCAGTCTCCTGGCAGGGGCGTTTGCTAGGGGCTTTATACTAGTAAGGTTGGGGACAAGAGTCAAGAGTTCATGTCAGGGAGGATAACAAGAACAGAGTCTTTAGGGCAGGTGATGGAAGTGTGCATTGGTGAGAACTTTGGATCTAGTTATCATGGGTCCATTAACTTCAACTTAAATATGGAAAGGTCCGAGGATGAAGGTCTTCGAGTGGGGGAAGACTAGATTTAAAGAAATGAGAAGGGATTTGCAGAAATTATATGGGCTGACCTTTTTTTCTGGAAAGGATGTAGAGGAGATTTGGAGGGTATTTAAAGAAGAGATATTGAGAGAACAGGATCTTTACGTGCCAGTCAGATCAAAAGGCAAGGCCAAAAGCCTAAGGGAACCTTGGTTTTCTGGAAAAATAAGGAAATTGGTTCGGGATAAGGGGGACATTTACTAAATTTAAGAAGCCAAAAATGGATAAGATGTATGATTATTACACAGATTTCAGAAAAAACCTGAAGAAGGACATTAGAAAGGCAAAAAGAAGGTATGAGGCGTCAATAGCTGATAAGGTAAAAGTGAATCTTAAGGGATTTTACAGATATGTGAATATTAAAAGAAGGGTTAAGGTTAGTATAGGACCGCTGGAAAATGAGAGCGGTGAACTGTGTGAGGAACCATATCAGATGGGAGAGATATTAAACGATTTTTTTCTCATCTGTGTTCACGAAGGAAAAGGACATTGGACTATGTGAGATAAGTGAGGCAAATTGCTTAGTTATGGAAAAGATAGGGATGTAAAGAGAGGGTTTTGGAGCTTCTAGGGTCAGTAAAAGTGGATAAGTCTCCTGGTCCTGATGGGATTTTCCCCAAGACATTAAGGGAGGTCAGGGAGCAAATAGCGGAGGCACTCATTTTCACATAGAAAAATGGATGCAGGAGTAGGCTATTTAGCCCTTCAAGCCTACACCGCCATTTAATATGATCATGGCTGATCTGTACCCGGTCCTGCCTTTTACCCATACCCTTTGATCCCCTTAGCCACAAGGGCCAAATCTTACCTACTCTTAAATATTGACAAGGAACCAGCCTCAACTATTTCCTGTGGCAAAGGATTCCACAAATCCACCACCCTCTGTGAGAAGAAATTTTTCCTCATCTCAGTCCTAAAAAAACTTCCCCCTTATCCTCAAATTGTCAATGATTTTTCAGCGATCACTGGAGGAGGGTGTGGAGCCATGGGATTGGAGGGTTGCTAATGTAGTTCTGTTGTCTAAAAAAGGAATGAGGTGTAGGGCAAGTAATTATAGGCCTGTAAGCTTTACTCCAGTGGTAGGGAAAGTTATGGACGGTATTCTTAGAGACAGTGTGTATTAATATCTACATAAGCAGGGATTGATCAGGAGCACCCAGCATGGGTTTGTGAAGGGGAAGTCATGTTTGACGAACCTTGTTGAGCTTTTCTAAGAAGTGATGAGAAAGGTGGATGAAGGTAGGGGAGTTGATGTAGTGTATCTGGATTTTAGCAAAGCTTTTGATAAGGTTCCACATGAAAGGTTAGTAAGGAAGGTTCAGTCACTAGGGATTAATAGAGAAATAGTAAGATGGGTTCAGAGGTGGCTGGAGGAGAGATAGCAGAGGCTCATGGTGGACAACTGTCTGTCAGGATGGAAGCCTGTGATGAGCGGAGTACCTCAAGGATCGGTGCTAGGTCCCCTGTTGTTCTTAATTTATATTAATGATTTGGATGATGGGGTGGTTAACTGGATAAGTAAATATGCAGACGATACGAAAATAGGGGGAGTGGTGGATAGTGAGGAAGGTTTTTAGGGATTACAGAGGGATTTGGTTTGTCTGGAGAGTTGGGCTGAAAGATGGCAGATGGAATTTAATGTAGAGAAGTGTGAGGTGTTTCATTTTGGTAAAAATAATCAAAATAGGACATGTAGTAAAGGGGAGGATATTGGGGAATGCACAAGAGCAAAGAGATTTTGGGGTTATGGTGGAGCATTTCTTGAAGGTAGATTCCCATGTTGACAGGGTGGTTAAGAAGGCATTTGGAATGCTAGCCTTCATAAATTATAGCATAGAGTATAGGAGCTGGGAAGTGATGCTGTGACTGTTTAAAGCATTGGTGAGGCCAGGTTTGGAGTACTGTGTTCAGTTCTGGTCTCCAAATTATAGAAAGGATATAGATAAGGTGGAGAGGGTGCAGAGAAGATTTACAAGGATGTTGCCTGGCTTAAAATACCTAGAGTACAGAGAAAGAATGAAGAGGTTAGGACTTTATTCATTGGAACGTAGACGGTTGAGAGGGGATTTGATAGAGGTGTTTAAATTTATGAAGGGAATAGATAGACTAGATGCAAGTAGACTCTTCCCCCTGAGAGCAGGGGAGGTTGAAACAAGAGAACACAAGTTGAGGGTAAGGGTGCAAAATTTTAGGAGAAACATAAGAGGATGCTTCTTCACTCAGAGAGTGGTGGCTAAATGGAATAATCTTCCGGAGGAAATAGTTGAGGCAGAGTCAATTCTTTAATTTAAGAGGAGGCTGGATACATACATGGATAAGAGGGGGTTGGAGAGTTATGGTCAGAGAATAGGCAGGGGAAGCTAGCGGAGTTGTTTGAGTGAACCGGTGTGGACTTGTAGGGCCGAGATGGCCTGTTTCCATGCCATAAACTGTTATATGGTTTTATGTAGAAATTATAGCACTTTTTGTACATAGTCCCCTCATTTCAGGGCACCATAATCATATAATCATATAACAATTACAGTACAGAAACAGGCCATATCGGCCCTTCTAGTCCGCACCGATTTAAGTGAAACTTCACTAGTTCCACCTACTCACTCCCTGCCATAACGTTTAGGATATTTTGCTTCACAAATGTGTATGAGTACTCTGTTATGTTTAATTGCTTTATTGGTGCAGGTTTCAGAGAGCTAGGCTTGCTTCTATGGTTTTGATCTCCTTTGGAGTCTGTAGTGGCCATTTTTCAACATGAATACTTGTTATTATGCGTGTATAATGTGACAGATAATGGATATGTTTTTGGGAGATAAATTGGGGCAGGTTTTTTAGTGTAGGTCACATACAAACTGTCTTGGGTAAACTTATACCTCTCATTTTGTTCATTTTAGATTGGTCACAGTGTTTGAGCTACCGAAAGAAAATAGACACACACACCGAGAGCAGTTCAGTTTATACAAATGTTTATTACTAATTCAAAAGCTGATTTCACACTACAATATGCAAGCCCTTCCCAACTATACTTATCAACGCTTGGACTGGTCCCAACTGCCGAAGCGAGGCAACGACTGCACACTTGTAGTAGGTTGTCAGGGCGCTGGTAGCAGCTTCTCCACCTCCCCCGACTGGGACGTTGCTCGGACTCTGGCTGTTCTTCCTTCTTGACAAGGGGTGTTCCCACCCCTCGGAGAGTCTAAACTTCAGCAGCAGGACCACAGGCTTATATACCCCAAAAACAATTAATCATGCGCCTACTCCTTCTAATATTTGTCAGTCAAAATCAAAACTGAACATTACATTCTACAATTTAGAAGATTAATTATTATGGAACCAGGATGTTATAATTTCCTGGTTTATCTCGTAGATACAAAGACTTATTAAAACTTCTCGAGCAAGACAGGTTGTGACCAATTCGTCAATTTCAGAGTGTTGCATTTGACAACTGCTTTCCCTGGGCCTCACAGTGGAATTCCATTTCAAAGTGTATCTTCAGATAAGTCCCCATGGCTGAGTTTAATTACATCTGCTAGTTCTGAAAGTAAGGTGACCTGCATGTGGACCCAGTGTCGTCAGTTCCACATAAGCAAAAAGCATCTGGGTACATGGTTTTAATCCTCCATTACACAAACACTTCAAAACAGATCTAATATAAAATACTAGAGTTCTGCTCGAGCTAGACAGGTCGGCTCTGTGTGCCTTTGCAAAAACTTTGAAGAGTGCCCAAGAGACTTCACTAATGGATTGTTGTTTTGCAAAGCAACAGATGAAAGAACTCGGAGGAGTAGGCTCCAAGCTGTGGGGTGTCTGAGAGTGCTGTTTATTGTTCTAAGAGGATCATATGGTTTTTGCAAGCAGCGAGGGAGTCAAACAGGCTTTTCTCTGAGAGAGAGAGTGAGAGATCAGTTCTGTAGTGCTACAGTTCAGCAGCAGCTGGGACTGAAACATGACAAGCTGGCAAACCTGTGGAAAACCCTACTTTGCAGATGGGTTGTGAGTTCTTAGATCAGCCTGGTCTAAGCCCTTGTGGTTTATGCAAGAGGAGAGGACTGCTGCCAAATGTTTCACTTGAAATAAGGGAAACAAAAATGAACTCTGTGGTAACCTGAAAGAAAGAGGTTATTATCTGGAAAATCTGGAAAAATGGAGTGTTTCTTTGGCAAAACACTGAAGTGGCTGATTAAAAGGGATCAGTTTGTGTCTAGAAACAACAAATCTCTCAGAAAACTGACAAGAACCTCCTGAGCGGTTAAATTCTGTTCACAGTATAAGAATTGCCTGCAACCAGTGAACTTGGAGGAATGAGAAGTGAGATTGGGCTGCAAATTAAAGAACTTTTCTAAACTTACACACCCATTGCATACACATGCACTTAGAATTAGGGGGTTAAGTTAGGTTAGTTAAGTTAATAGTGATAAGTTAAAGTATGATCCTGTTTCATGTTTAAAGATAATTAAAAGCAACTTTTGTTTAAGTAACCATTTGTCTTGGTGAATATCTATTGCTGCTGGGTTTTGGGTTCCTCTGGGCTCGTAAAAATAATAAAGAACTACATTTCCCAGAAGGCAATGTACACGGTTTGCGCGGGAACAAAAAGTACAACAGAAGTTGAGTATGTTGTTGGTTCAAGCAGCTTGAAAAAATAAAGTTGTTTAAGCTTTAAAACCAAGCAGGTTTGTTCTTCCTCAGGGAACAAACATAACATGGTGTCAGAAGTGTATGAGTAAGTGAGAAAAGACAATAGTTCCTGTCATGGATAAGTTAATTCCTCCCACACCAATGCAGTTTACCGGCAATCTAACCAATAATTGTAAATGCTTCAAGAAGCGATTCAACATTTTGTTAGAGGCTTGTGGAGTGGGAAAGACTGACGAAAAATGGAAAGTGTTTATATTTCTACACGCGATGGGTGAAGATGCCTTGAACATCTATGTCAGTTTTCAAATTGATGAGACTGCTTTCATGTTGGACACACTGATGACAAAATTTAAGGAGTATTTTGTTCCAAGTAAAAATGTCATGTTTGAGAAATTAAAATTTTTCTCTTGTCACCAGAAGCAAGGTATGAGCTTTGACCAATACTTAGCTGAGCTTAACGCACTGAGTAAATCCTGTCAATGTGGAGATTTGAAAAATTCCCTCATTAGAGTTAGAATAGTTTGTGGAATCCCAGATAATAGGCTAGAGAAAGACTGTTGCGTGAAAAAGATTTGGCATTGGAAAAGGCTGTGAATATGTGTAGGGCAGTAGAGAGCACATGAGTACAAGCTAAGGAGCTGCACAGGATGGACACAACAGTGCATGTAGTGAAAACAGAGAAGCAGAGCATCAGGAGTTTCCCAAAGCTGCAGCAAAGTAAACAGGTAGCCTCAAACAGCAAATACAGCAGGTGTGGAGGTTGACATATTTCAAAGATGTGTGTGACCTATGGTAAGTCCTGCAATAAGTATGGGAGAAGAATCATTTTTCAAAGTGTTGCAAAGCAGGGGATACCAAAAAAAGGATATACACAGTGGACGAAGAACTGGAGGAATTTTTCATGGATTCATTACAGACTACTGCTGGTAAAATGGAATGAATTGTTCCAGTGACCATCAATGAGATAGTAATTCTAATTAAGCTCAACACCAAAGCCCAGGTGAATCTGTTATCAATGGACAATTACAAGACCCTCACAGTAAAGAGCAAGATTTAACCTGTGTAATTAAAAGTGACAGGCTACATTGGAGAGAACGTTCCAATAAAGGGGACTGTGTAGTGATCTTCAAATGCAAAAGGCAACATCTAAGGTCACAGCTACTGATTGTAGAAAAGAGAATACAGCTAATATTAGGTCTGCGTGCATGTGAAGAACTCAACCTGGTGAAAAGAGTTTTCATAGTGGCTTCACAGACCAAAGATGAGCACATAACACTCTTGGAAGAGTATGCAGATTTCTTTGAGGGGCTTAGATGTTTACCTGGTGTATATAAGACCCATGAAGGTAAGACAGTGGTTCCTGTTGTCCATGCATTCAGGAAAGTTCCATTTCCACTTTGAGACAAACTTATAAAAGAACTGCATGCATGGAATGGATGAAAGTCATTCAGAAAATTAAAGAACCTACAGATTGGGTCAGCTCACTGGTCCTCATGCAAAAGAAAAATGGATCATTCTGTATATATCTGGACCCAAGAGATCTCAACAAAGCCATAAAGAGAGAGAATTTTAAATTGCTGACATGAGAGAAAATTATGTCCCGGTTTGCAGGTACCAAGTGGTTTATCAAGCTTGACACATCATCAGGATTTTGGCAGATGAAGCTGATGAGGCAAGTGCGAGACTATGCACTTTCAATACTCCACAAGGTGCTTTCTTCAGTTACCAAATGGGATCTTGTCCACACCAGAAGTCTACCATGAAACCATCCACATGATCTTTGAAAGTATACCTGGAGTTCAGATCATGATATCATTTTATGGGGGTCCATCAAGGATGAAAATGATACGCGACTAAGGCAAGTGCTTGACGTGACACAAAATGTCAATTTGAAATTAAATAAAGAGAAATATGAATCTGGCGTAAATACACTGACCTTCATAGGAGATGTTATATCTGAACAGGGAGTGAAGCCTGATCCAAGAAAGACATCAGACATTGAGAATTTTGAGAGGCCCCAAAACAAAGAGGAAGTGAGACATTTCTTGGGGATGGTGACTTATCTGGCTAAGTTCATCCCTCATCTGTTGACTGTATCAATACCACTTAGGTCACTCCTTGAACAGAAAAATGAGTGGATCTGGACACATGAGCACGAAGAGGGCACAAAAAGCCATAAAAGAAAAGCCTGACTAAAATTTTATGATCTGGATAGGCACACCAGGCTCTCAGCTGATACATCTGACACGGGCTTGGAGCAGTTCTACTCAGTACAGCAGCATGAGGACATATGGCAACCCTGTGGCCAATGCATTAAGGGCTTTAACAAGTGCAGAAGCCAACTATGCCAGTTAGAGAAAGAGCTTCTGGCCAGCACATATGCATGTGAAAAGTTCCATCGATACATTTATGAACAAGCTCTTGAAGTGGAGAAAGACCATAAACCACTGGTCTCAATTATGTCCAAACCACTGAATGATTGTCCCATGAGAGTACAGTGCATGTTAATAAGGCTGCAGAAAAACAATGTTAAAATGACCTACATGTCAGGAAAATACATGTTTATGGCTGGTACTCTGTCTCGAGCAGTTGACAAAAAAGAAAAGAACAACCAAAAGGTTAATGCGGAGATATGGGCCTATGTTGACATGATTATCACCTCACTTCCAGTATCTTGGGATAGAACAGAGCAGATCAGGAAGGCAACAGAGACAGATGAAACAATGAAAGAGCTCAATGAAACAATACAGAAGTAGCTAAGAATGACTGTCCAATGGGAATTCGAGATTACTTGCCAGAAATGAACTGTCAGTTGTGAAGCATATAGTCTTCAAATGGAACAGGTTTGTGATTCCAGTGTTGCTACACAAGGAAATACTCCAGAAGATACAAGAATGACATCTTCGTGAGGAAAAGTGCAAACATACAATGCGAGAGGTGATGTATTGGCCAAGAATAAACCAAGATATAAGCCAGACATGTGCCTTACCTATAAACCAAGGAAGGAAGCAGGACCATTTACAACACATCCTGTACCAGACAGGCCATACTTCAAAGTTGGAGTAGATTTGTTTGACTGCAATGAGAAGAGTCATATAGTAGTAACAGACCATTTTTCAACTACCCAGAGGTAACAGCATTGCATTCAACATCCAGCAAAACAGTTATCACTTTCATTAAAAATGCATTTATGAAGCATAGAATTTCTTATGAAGTGGTATCAGATAATGGTCCACAAATTTTGAGCAGAGAATTTGGGGGTTTCGACAAGTCTAATGGCCTAACATAGGGTTCTGTCAAGGCGGTGAAAAGCTTCATGAAGAAAGCGTATGATGGACGATAGGATTTCCACAGAAGTCTAATGATTCTCAGAAGTGCACTACTATAGAACGGCCTTTATCCTGCCCAAATACTGATGGGTCAAGGCATACGAATCATTCTTCCAATGTGTGAAAAGCTGTTGACAAAGGAGCACACAAGGTCAAACAGGCTAAAGTGGAAGAGATAGTAAAACAGAAACTATCATAATAAGACTGCGAAAAGCCGACCAGTCCTGAAGCCTGGAGTTCCAGTGGGAATCCCAGATCACAATTCTGGCATATGGTCCATGCAAGGATATGTGCAAGAGGAAATAGATCCACATTCCTACCCGATCCAGACAGAGGGAAGACACCTCTGAGAAGGAACCGCATGAATCTACAACCACGTGCTCCAACCCATGGTCATGACCCATCACTTGTCAGTGCACAAAATGGGCCAGCACATGTAGAAAAGGAAAATGTTGTTCAAAGTTCACAGAAAGACACTAATACTAACACAGCAAATGCAAACAATACGCCGGTGAAAACACATGTTAGACCAAAAAGGACTGTTGAACCATCTCGGAGACTGATCGAAAGTTGCTGAGTGGTAAGAGACTGGCCACAGAATGTAGATTACCCTTGTTATGTAGACATAGTATTGAGTCGGTGTTTTTTTTTAAAGCAGAAAGATGTGTTATTATGTGTGTAGAGTAAAGAACTACATTTCCAAGGAGGCAATGCACACTGTTTGCATGGGAACAAAAAGTAGATCGTAACAGAAGTCAAGTGCGTTGTTGGTTCAAGCAGGTCAACAAAATAAAGCTACTTAGCATTAAAACCATGCAAGGTTGTTCTTCTTCAAATAACAAGCATGACAAGGACAAGAGATGTGCCAATGAAAGTCATAGAAGCCATTATGAGGCTGAAAAACAAGAATAAAACAGTAAGAGACATTGCCCAAACCTTAGGATGACCAAAATCAACCGTTTGGAACATCATTAAGAGGAAAGAGCCTACTGGTGAGCTCAGTAATTGCAAAAGGACTGGTAGACTAAGGAAGATCTACACTGCTGATGACTGAAGAATTCACATCATAATTAAGAAAAATCCCGAACGTATGTCCGCCAGATCAGAAACTCTCTTCAGGAGACAGGTGTAGATATGTCAATGACTACTGTCCGCAAGACTTCATGAACAGAAATACAGAGGCTACACTGCAAAATGCAAACCATGACAAAGGAGGTATGCTTTGGATCTTTGGCAGTTCCTTTTCACCCCCACACTTTGCTCTTGTCATCACTTTGATACAGGTTAATCTTGGTCTCATCTATCCACAAGACCTTTTTCCAGAATTCTGCAGTCTCCTTTAAATATTTCTTGTCAAACTGTAATCTGCCATCTTTTCTGTGGCTAACCAGTGGTTAGCATCTTGCAGTGTATTTCTGTAAAAAAAAAAAATCAGTCATCTAGCACATTTGGGGCAGACTTAGAAATTAGCAGAATCGGGTCATTTGCAGGAAAGTAGCACCAAGGCAAAGAATCAGTCATAATCTCATTGAATATCAAAGCAGGGCTGAATGGCCTATCTCTACATCTATCACATGCTTTAAGTGAGTGCACAAAGTTTCTTGGCACCTGCCTTGGTATCTTTGTCGCCTGGAAGATGACCCTTCCTGATCTCTGAACAACTCAGAGTCATGTTGACAACCAGTTGGTTAATCATATGGGGCATCCACTTAAAATCAGTGTGCATGACACTTCTCAGAACCCTGTGGAATGAGATCCAGGATATCAGAGTGCAACAGAGCACCATCAACATGCTGAACATCCATTTCAGGTGCCCAAACATATGGTGTCCCTCAGCATTTTCAAATTACTACTGATTAAAGCAAGGAACAGGATAGAGCTATGAGCAAAATATCCCCAAATGGAGCGGACAGCACGAAACTAATTGCAGTGGCTGGTGCAATGATGCTTCAGTGGCCATGGCATATGGTTTGTGCAATTCTAAAAAGTACGCTCACATTCATTTATAATAAAGCAAAATCAAAATATTGTAGAAGCCGGCAATCTGAAATAGAACAGAAAATATTGGAAACACTTAGCAGGTCAGGCAACATCTGTGGAAAGAGAAACAAATTTAGTGTAACATATACTTCACTGATCCCCTTTTAAAAAGTAATAAGCCATTATAACTATGTAAATATATTAAATTACATCAAAAATTAACGATTTATGTATATATTAAATGTAACAATTAATTGATTATTTACAAAGCCAAACATGGATCATTCTTAGATTTGACAAAATGCATATTCACTATTTATTTTGTCCTTTTCACTGCAGATTCTATTCAATAAGTTAAACTCCAGAAGTAAATCTAAGGTGTATACATTCTAAGAACAGATCTTTTCTATAAATTACTTTTCAAGTAAAATTTATACATTAATCTCAAATCTTATACCTGTACTATTATTGTTACCTTAACTAAACACATTGTACATCTTATTTTCTGAACACAATTTTAGCACTAAACTGTTTCAACAATTGTATATTATTCAAATATAATCCCAAATCTCAAACTCAATAATAGTATTTTCGAATTGGTGCCTTGAAATAATTAAGAGAACTCGGGGTCGATTTGAACCCAGTCACCTTGCATTTGTCAACATTACCAGTAGTGGGCAGACTAGATATGCTGGCTAGATTTGTGTATCCAATCCTTGATTTCCTTCTGAGCCCTGAATTGGGTGAGCAACAAACAGGGTCTGCCTTCTGTCTATGCAACAGAGCCTTGATGTTTCCTATCTCATTTTCAAATATATAACTGGATAGAGGTGGAGGTGTGGTGATGTAGCAACCAGTGTCACACCTCCTATAGTTGCAGTAGGAAATGCCTGGGGGAACAGAAGGATATGAGGGAAGGTTACAGCGAACCAGGAAGTTGTGGAGGAAGAGACTCTAGGTGCTTTCAAACTGCCTTTTAAAATGGAGTTAACGCCCCACTCATAAGGGTGAGTGGGTCGGACCCAGTCAGCGTCATCGAAAGTCAATGGGTCCTTGCCCTACCTCAGAGGTAGACAGGGAATCCAGTTAAACTTACCCACGATGCATTGACTGGCAGTTTGAACAAGAAAATGGCTGACCTGGTTACTCCTGTGACGTCAACCCTTATGTGCTGGTGTCACAGGGAAGGAGGTCATTTGGCTCATCAATTCTATGACAATAATTACTATCAGCAAATCCTCCAATCCGTTACCTACAGATGATTGTTTATCCTATCCCCTGATTCTCCTTCCAGCCATCTGCATAATGGGTAACTTAGAATGACCAAATAATCTACCAACAGCACAGCTTTTGGATGTTGGAAGAAAGCAGCACACTTTGTAAATCCATGCGTGGACAGGAGAAGTCCACATAGACAGCACCTGAGGTCTAAAAACCCATCCAGGACACTGGAGATATGATGTGGCAGCACTACCTGTGATACCACAGTTCTGCCCTTATCAGCAATTGGTTAAAGTACTGCATCTGATTTGTCATTTTAATTGTGTCCCTTCATATTTCTGGGTTTTAAATGAAGTCCAATCCAATCCTTAGAATTTGTCAAGTTAGAAATTCCTTGGATCAGCCTTGTTTGCTGGAATCGTGGCAGGATGATCATTAGAGTATTTTACTGTCTGAGAAAATGTCATCTACTGTATCCAGCACATTCTTTGTCCTTCCCACTCCTGAGGGGACACACACACACACACACACACACACACACACACACACACACACACACACACACACACACACACACACACACACACACACACACACACACACACACACACACCACTGTCATTGCCCAAACTTTATTCATCCAGAGAACAAAGTAGCCCAATGAATGTGTTAATTAAGATCTTGCTTTGATTTTTGTTTAATTTACTTTGTTCAATACTATTTAAAGATGAGCATATAAATGCAAAATACTGTCTACATTTTCTACTTGTTAGCATTTTAATGATGCCATCATCAATTGCACAAATTAATCTTGCTTTGAAATGAGGCTACTCATTATTTACAAAGCTTTTTTTGCAATACCATTCCTGGTCCCCATGTCTCGTCACGAGCAGTTGACACTCTACACAGAGAGTCGTCCAACAATAACCTCAGGGAATCTGAATAATGTCATTAGGATCGGACTTTGGGTAGATGCTATGCTGGCCCCATCCATCAAATGCTTAATGCAACTATAGTCAACTGAAAGTGGTCATTAGCCTCCCGCACAATGGGAATAATTCAGAAGCTTGAGCACTGAGCTGCTCAGAAGTTGTGTCTGGGGAATCTTTGTGAAGAAACAATCAATAGAGTTGCAGAAGAAAACTAGCTACTGAAACACAGAGTGTTAGCAAGCAAAGCTCAATCCTTTAACTTACTAAACAATATTATCATCAACCTTTCTCCCCTTTGTTATTCTTTACAATTCTGTTTTTAGAAAGTGCCTTCTCATGAACTGTAACATTGACTCTCTTCAAAGATATTTATACCTGATGGTAAACTCGGCACGCAGAATTTGTTGGAGAGGTAGGATTGATTTTACATTGAATATTGCAATATCTGTTATAAATGTTGAGCTGACTAATTGCAGAACGCAACCCTGGTATCTGTGATCAGTGTACTTTAGTTCAGACCATTCTCAATTCTGAGTCGTAGGACAGTAGGTGTAAGGTTGACTGCACATAATTTATGATGACATGGCATTTCAATAGTGTCGAGGTTCCTGTGATGCCACTCAGGGGAAAACTGAGGCTCTTCCTACCAGTAATTTGGCCAATATACCCACCTCAACTAAGGTCATCAAAACTTGCCATTTATGTGAGTTATCCAACTGGGAGTTCCATGTGAGAAAATTAACTTCCATAAAGATGACCAAATTTGAGAGAAATTCTTTGCCTTTAAAGCAGTTTGGAATGTGATAATTGGCCAGAGATGTGGGCTCTTTTTTGCTTAACTCTGGTCACACCCTGTTTTGTGTGTAACCTTTGTTTTTTTAGGCAATGAAGCCTGGTAAAAGCCAATTAGAAGAAATGTCCTTTTCCAGGAATTATGTGGAAATAAGGTGCTTGTAATCTTTCCTGTGTATTCAGCTGTGTGAAGTTAAGACCCGCCTTGGCTGGAGTGTTGAGCATAATTAAGTGGTGATGGGTTCAAATGATTCACAACTCATGAATAATATTTTTTTAATGGGATAACATCCTCCTTATATGGCGGCTGGCCTGGCTCATGGTACAACTACATGCATTTGTTAGTTCTCATATTGGAGCCAAAGTGACCCTGGAGTATCCAATAATAGGTGCCATGGGGCCAAGAGCTCAATGTCAATCAATCCTCCTCATCCAATACTACTCCTCTGTATATAGAAAAAGCAACACATTCTTGGGATCTGTTTCTTCTTGAACATTGATTGGATAAACCCTCTTGAAATAACAAGAGACATCACTTGAAATTTGTTGAATTTTCTTTCAGGAGGAGTGTTTGCTCTTTTGGGTGAATTTTGATTTTTCTTCAAACAAAGTTGTCTCTCTCATGGGAACAGATATATCAATGGGCCCTATTTTTAATATTAAATAAACATTGCAAGGCAGCACATCCTAACTAGAATTAGCAATAAAACCCTGAAGAATCCAGCAGGTGGCAATGATGCACTTTTACATACCACATGCGGTGCTGTCACATCAGGCGGGCTATACAATAGGCTGTGACAATGAAAAACATTGCCAGTGACAATCTCCTGCTCACATAGCCGTGTGAGAGTTTAGAATATTGACTATGATTCATTATTCTCAGGGACCTTGACACTTGACAGCATTCATAGAGGATTTATTCATTCTGTTGAGAAATGAGATTTTTCTTCTTCGAAATACTGAATTCAAAACTGTAATTCTTAGCAACCTGACAGAGTTAATAAGGCATCTATTGCAATTCTAAACCACCTAAAGAACTAAGAATGTTTAACAATGGAGCTATTGATTCCAACTCTTTTGTACAGTCCTTCTATTTTCCCCATTTCATGGTGGAACTAGGCAAGGATTTATTAGGCGGACTGCAAGTGTGAATGGTTAAGCACTGTACAAGCAAAGGGCGAACTTGATAAAGGAGGAAAGGGTTGTGTGGTGGTACACCACTGGCCTACTGCAGGGGGCAACATCTGTACCTGCAGAAGAGCATGGGGACAAGACAACACCTGGCTGGCTGTCAACCAGCCGACTTGAATGGACCAAGCCCCACCCGGTTGGGTGTCAATCACCCTCCGGGATATAAGCCTGCGCCAGCCCTTCGAGGTCACACTCACAGAGCTCACAGCAAACTGCAGCACACTCTCACAGCTGGATCTGTGGAGTTTTACGTCGAATAAAGCTTGTTGTACAGTCTTTTGGTTTTGTGTGTTTGCTTTTGACCGACAGTGCACCACAGGTTGTTCAAAGTTAACACACTTCAATTTCTTCTGGGTTCTTGTACAAGGCTAGAAGAGAGCAAGGCTACAAAAATCTGACTGTTGGTTTTGTACAAGCCAATCTTTCCTCAGACTGGGGAATTGGTGGGGGCAGATGTCAGGCAAGGTGGGATTCTTATGTCTTTTATAGGCATGACACACTGTTTCAAAGGAGCAAAGGCAACATGAAAACCACATGAAAAGAAGATTTGACCTGGAAACTAGCCATTGGAATCATTGTTGTAACAGGAATGATATTTGTCAGGAAGTAGAAATGTCTTGCCTTTAGAATTGTTTGGTCCTAAACTTACTTTGCTGAATGCATACAATTACTACGCCTTGCTTGTCTAACTGGGACATGGGTGAGAGTAGAACCTGCTATATATGCCCATTCTCACAAATTCAAATTCACCGCTTATTGCCTGAGGCTCCCATCATATTTGTAGAGCTCTCACCTCAGAGTCAGAAGGTTCCACTCAAAACATTGCACACTGACCATCTTGGCTGATGCTACTGTACATTTTTAACAGAGTCCATTTTCGGAGAAGAAACTTTCAAGCATTAAAAAATGTCTTCAGGTCAGAAACTTTATTGAGACTTGTGCCAGATGATTGTACATGTATGTGGATGTCAGTCCATGCAAGTCACAAATACAAAGGCAGTGCTACCACTCTGAAGCTCCATGCTTGACCCACCATCCTCACACACCTGAATGTGCCGATAAAGTGTTTTCACTAACCTCAACAGTGCTATTTTAAAAGGTCATGAATGGATTAATGTTCAATGTATGGATAATTCCTTTTATTGGGTGTTTTAATTCTATGGAGATCTGTGTTTTTCCAAGCTTTTAGTCTGCGGACTGGTCTGGCTGGTATTGATGAGTCTTATGGTGGTTGCTTCAAATAATTGGGGAGCATCATCTCGAGTAATGGGTCTTTTGACAAAGAAATTGATTCTAGGATCAGCAAGGCCAGCCAGGCTCTGGGGAGGCTGCATACCAGAGTACTTAATCAACACAATGTCCACATCTTCACAAAGCCGAAGTCTACAGGGCTGAGCTCATCCCTTCTCTCCTAAATGGGTGTGAGATCTGGACCCTACACCGATGTCACATCAAACAACTGGAGAAATTTCACATGCGTGCCCTCCGTTCCATCCTTGGCATCTGTTGGCAAAACCATGTCTCCTACTTGGAGGTCTTGGGTCATGCAAAGTCCACCAGCTTTGAGTCCCTGATCATAGGAGCCCAGATGTGGTGGGTGGGACATGTCATCAGAATGGATGATCACCATATGCCTCACCAGCTATTCTACGGTGAACTGGAAACCGGAAGGAGACCTCAAGGTCATCCACACAAGTGCTATAAAGAAGTTCTGAAGGAAACCCTATGCTACTGTGGCATCCAGCCAAGAGAACTAGAAACTGCAGCTGCTGACAGAACCCACTGGAGAGCCCTGTGCTATGAAGCCTACACCAGTTTTGAAGACAGGTCCTGCCAAAAACTGATGGAAAACCGTGAATGGCATCACAAAGCCACAGTTATTACAACAACGGACTTCCAGTGTCCCCATTGTGCTTCCAGACTGGTACTGAAGAGTTGCTTTCATGTCCACAGATGAACTGCACAACAACGTGTCTTCTTCGATTTGAAGGCCTAACAATATGGTAGTTGTTTTGATATAGAATTCTTTCAGACACTGCTGGTCTAGTATATCTTCCCCTTGGAATTTAATCTGGCTTGGTCAGGGAGCAGGAAAAGCTACTTGTTTAAAGGGGAATAGAGAGAAGAACTCTCAGCAGACAGTGAAACATCCCACCTCTTACCACATTAGGTTGTGATTTTCTTTGAGATGGCTTCACTTCTGTAACAAAAATGTCACTGAACATTGCCAACTGTTCATTGTCACAAATGCAAATTTAAAGCAGGACAAATGTTGCATTGCCTTCAGCTGTCAATTTGAACTGTATTTTTGCTTCTATGTTTGGCTCCTTCCAGGATATTGTAGGGGATAAAAGGACATCTTAAAGTTGGCAACAAAAGAGACTGCAGATGCTGGAATCTGCAGCAAAAAATGATCTGCTAAAAGAACTCAGTGGGTCAGGTAACATTTAAGGGGGCACAGGGATGGTTGATGTTTCAGATTCAGACCCTACATCAACTGAGTGTAATTGGGAAATAGGCAGGATGAAAAACATAGAAACATAGAAGATAGGAGCAGGAGTAGGTCATTCGACCCTTCGAGCCTGCTCCGCCATTCAACGAGATCATGGCTGATCTTAAAGTTCAGTACCCCGTCCCCGCCTTCTCTCCGTAACCTTTAATACCCTTATACTGAAAAAATATATCTAACTCCCTCTTAAATATATTTAATGAACCTGCCTCTACTGCCCTCTGTGGCAATGAATTCCACAGATTAACCACCCTCTGGGTAAAGAAATTCCTCCTCATCTCGGTCCTAAATGGTTTGCCTATTATCCTCAAACCATGGCCCCGGGTTCTGGATTTTCCCATCATTGGAAACATCCCATCTGCATCCATTCTGTCCAGTCCTACCAGAATTTTATATGTCTCTATGAGATCCCCTCTCAATCTTCTAAACTCCAGCGAGCACAATCCCAATTTGCGCAATCTTTCCTCATAAGTCATTCCTGCTATTCCAGGTATCAGCCTGGTGAATCGCCTCTGCACTCCCTCCATTGCAAAAACATCCTTCCTTAGATAAGGTGACCAAAACTGCACACAACACTCCAGGTGTGGTCTCACCAAGGCCCTGTACGGCTGCAGTAAGGTATCCTTGTTCCTATACTCAAACCCTCTTGATATGAAGGCCAACATACCATTTGCCTTTTTAACCGCCTGCTGTACCTGCATGCTCGCCTTCAGAAACTGGTGTACAAGTACCCCTAGGTCTCTCTGCACTTCCCCATCTCTTAATCTATTGCCATTCAAATAGTAATCTGCCCTCTGGTTTGTATTACCAAAGTGGATAACCTCACATTTATCCACATTGTAGTGCATTTTCCATGTATCTGCCCAGTCCCTCAATTTATCCAAATCACACTGGAGCTTCCTGACCCCCTCTTCCATGCACACAACCCCTCCTAGCTTAGTGTCATCTGCAAATTTGGAGATATTACATCCAATCCCCTCATCCAGATCATTAATGTAAATTGTGAACAGCTGGGGTCCCAGTACAGATCCCTGTGGCACCCCACTGGTCACCGCCTGCCACTCAGAAAACGAGCCATTTATCCCAACTCCCTGTCTTCTACCTGCAAGCCAGTTCTCAATCCACATCAATACTTTTCCCCCAATCCCATGAGCCTTGATTTTGTAAGCCAGTCGTTTACGCGGGACCTTATCAAAGGTCTTTTGGAAGTCCAGGTACACCACATCCACTGGCTCTCCCCCATCTATTTTATCTGTCACCATCTCAAAGAATTCCAATAGATTTGTCAAGCACGATTTACCTTTTGTAAATCCATGTTGACTCTGTCTGATCCCTTCTCTGCTAGTCATATGCTCCGCTATTACATCCTTAATAATGGATTCCATCATTTTGCCCACTACTGATGTAAGGCTCACCGGCCTATAATTCCCCACTTTTTCTCTACCCCCCTTTTTAAATACCTCCAATCCATGGGTACTGATCCTGAGTCTATCGAGTTCTGGAAAATAATTCTTAAAGCATCTGCTATCTGAATGGCCACTTCCTTAAGTACCCTAGGATGTAGATTATCAGGCCCTTGGGATTTATCTGCCTTCAATCCCATCAATTTCCCCAAGACCATGTCCTTAGAGATACTGATTTCTTTCAGTTCCTCCCTTGCATTAGTCTCTATGTTTCCCAACAACCTTGGGAGGTTATTTGTATCCTCTCTTGTAAAAACAGAACTAAAGTAAGAATTTAATTGGTCTGCCATTTCCTTATTCCCCATTATATATTTCCCTGATTCCGACTGCAAGGGACCTACTCTGGATTTCACCAATCTTTTCCTCTTGACATATTTATAAAAGCTTTTGCAGTCGGTTTTTATATTTGCCGCAAGCTTACTTTCGTAATTTATTTTTGCTCTTTTGATTAATCCCTTTGTCCTCCTTTGGTGCATCTTGAACTGCTCCCAGTCTTCGGTTGTGGTACTATTTTTGGCCAATTGATATGCTCGCTCTTTGGACCTAATGCTGTCTCTAATTTCCCTTGTTATCCACGGTTGAGTCACCTTTTTTGGTTTATTTTTATGCCAAACCGGTATAAACGATTTTTACAATTTCTCCATTAGATCTGTGAATGCTTTCCATTGTCTATCCACAGTCAACTCCCCCATAAACACCACCCAATCAATCTTACTCAACTCCCGTCTCATAACATCATAATTCCCTTTATTTAAATTCAGGACCTTAGTCTCGGTTTTAATTTCATCACTCTCCATGTCGAGTGAGAATTCAATCATATTGTGATCGCTCCTACCCAAAGGGCCTCGTACAACAAGATTGTTGATTAGCCCCTTATCATTGCATAATACCCAATCTAAAATGGCCTACTCCCGAGTTGGTTCCTCGACATATTGGTTTAGATAACCGTCCCATAAACATTCAAGGAATTCCTCCTCCTCAGTATTTTTACTCATTTGGCTAGTCCAATCTATATGCAAATTAAAGTCTCCCATGATGACAGTTGTTCCCTTATTGCACGCTTTTCTAATTTCTCTTTTAATGCCTTCCCTCACCTCTACACTACTATTTGGAGGCCTATATACCGCCCCAAGTTGAGGGGACAGATGAGACTGGATCAATTTCCCCCCCTGTCCCTCCCCTCACCAAGCTCCATGTTTCTTACCCCTCCCCCACCTGGTTCATGTGTCTATCACCAACATACTCCTCCCACAAGGTCCCCTATCTCTTCCCCAACTGTTCCCATCTGCCCATCACCTCTTCCTTTATAATTCCACTCACAACGTTCCTTACATTTCAGATTCCATAAATTGCAGCCTTTATTAACTCTCAACCTCCATCACTCTCCATCCTTCCCTTGCCCCTCCCCCACAACCCCGGCTCTAACTGCCCACCAACCCCTCCTCAGCTGGATCCACCTATTCTCTTGCCAGCTTCTGTCTCAACCCTCCCCCTCCCGTCTTTGTATGGACAGTCTCTCCAGTCTTGATGCAATGTTGTGACCCAAAACATCCTTGTGCCTCCATGGTTGTTGCCTGTCCCAATAAGTTCCAAGAAATTAGGAAATTAACTTGTGTTTATAAACTGCCTTTCATATTCTCCAGTAATTCATCAAAGCCATTGAACTTAATTTGAAACAGCATTCACCAACTTATGCTCAGCAAGATCCAATAAACATGACACAATTATTACCCTTATAATCTGTTATTAAAAAATGTTAAGAGTAAGATCCTGGACAAAGATAACATCTCTTCCCTGCTTTGAAACATGGTATAATGTACATCTAAAGTGGGGAAATAGGTTCCTGTTGTCTCCTTCAAACAATGGCATCTCTGGCAATGTAGCGCCTTATCAATACTGCACTGTAGTCCAAATTTAGTTTATACCCTCATTAAAGTGGAATAGGATACAGCAAAACTTCACTCCCAGACAAGCTCAATGATTTGATCACCAGAACGAGGAAGAGCCACTGTGCAACCCCATGTACCCTGATTACCCTCTACTACCAGTATCCGAAGATGACAATGTGAGCTGCCTTCAGGAGTGTGAATCCAAAGAAAGCATTCAGTCCAGATGGAGTAGCTGGCCACATACTGAAAACCTGTGCTGACCTACTGGCCAATGTATTCACAGAGATCTTCAACATCTCACTCCAATAAGGCATGGTTCCCATCTGTTTTAAACAGGCTTCAATTGTACCAGTGCCCAAGAAGAGTGTGGTAATCTGCCTAAATGACTGGTGATCAGTGGCACTCATATACATGTTGATCAAGTGTCTTGTGAGGCCCGTGTTGAAGCATATCAGCACCTCTCTGAGTGGTGACATGGATCCACCTACTGCAGCAACATGTCTATGGCAGATGCCATCTCACTGGCTCTACACAAAATGCCAGAACATCTAGAGAACAAAGGTGCCTACATCAGGAAGCTCTTTATTGACTACAATTTGGCATTCAACACCATCATCCCCTCAAAACTAATCATCAAACTCTAAGACCTGAGCCTCAATAACTCACTGTGTAACCGTGAAGAAAGTATGTCTGCACCTCTACTTCCTCAGGGTTTGCGGATGTTTGATATGATATTGGAAACCTTGACAAACTTCTACAGATGTGTGGTGGCATGTGTGCTGACCAGCTGCATCATGGCCTGGTATGGGATCAGCAATAACTCTGAGTGGAAAAGTAATGGACACAGCCCAGTACATCACAGAAAAAAACTTCCCACTATTGAGAAAATCTACACAACTGGTGGTATTGGAGAGCAGCACCAATCATCAAGGATCCTCATCATTCAGGCATTCTCTGTTCCCCCCACTGCCATTGGGAAAGAGGTATAAGTGCCACAAAAATTGCACTGCCAGATTCAGGAACTGTTGCTACCCCTTTACCATCAGACTCCTACATCTACATATTCAATCAGATGCTTATTTAAAAACTCTAAACTTTACATATTATTTATTACTGAATATTTTTTTCTGTATCTGTGCAGTATACATTTCTCTCTTTTATAAATATCCTTTTTATTTAGTATAGATTACATTTACCAATAAGTAGAAATTCTGCCTAGCTCACAGGAAAAAAAGAATCTCAGGGTGATCTCAATGTGATGTTATGTACGTACTCTGACAATACATATGAACTTTGAAGTGGCATTTCAGCTATTTACATCCTGATACTGATATTAGTGCAGAAATGGAGATTGAAATGTCTCTGACAAAAAAAATTGTGCTTATACCTAAAGAGTAAATTATAATGAATGGATGTGCAAGTCATAAATTGAAAAGCTCACTATAGCCTTAATACATAATTTATAGTTTCACTAGTTGAGATTGCTCTTGTGTCTTGGTGTGAGCTTGCAGGCACCTCAGATTGAAGAGACTGCCATCCGTGCGGTACCGGATGTAAACAGCGTCTTCCTTGTTGAGGTCTTTCATGGCTTGTTTCAGCATCATGCTGAAGAAGATTGAAAAGAGGGAGGGTGCAAGAACGCAGCCTTGCTTCACGCCATTGTTAATGGAGAAGGGTTCAGAGAGCTCATTGCTGTATCTGACCCGACCTTGTTGGTTTTCGTGCAGTTGGATAACCATGTTGAGGAACTTTGGGGGGCATCCGAGGCGCTCTAGTATTTGCCAAAGCCCTTTCCTACTCACGGTGTCGAAGGCTTTGGTGAGGTCAACAAAGGTGATGTAGAGTCCTTTGTTTTGTTCTCTGCACTTTTCTTGAAGCTGTCTGAGGGCAAAGACCATGTCAGTAGTTCTTCTGTTTGCGCGAAAGCCGCACTGTGATTCTGGGAGAACATTTTCGGCGACACTAGGTATTATTCTATTTAGGAGAATCCTAGCGAAGATTTTGTTTGCAATGGACAGCAGTGTGATTCCCCTGTAGTTTGAGCAGTCTGATTTCTCGCCTTTGTTTTTGTACAGGGTGATGATGATGGCATCATGAAGGTCCTGAGGCAGCTTTCCTTGGTCCCAGCAGAGCTTGAAAAACTCATGCACTTTGGCATGCAGAGTTTTGCCAGCAAAACCTGCTGTTTTGCCACTTTTCAATTGTTCAATTGAAAACACAAGAGCAACTTGTCCGTGAACTACTCTTTGCAGACAATGCCGCTTTAGTTGCCCATTCAGAGCCAGCTGTTCAGCGCTTGACGTCCTGTTTAGCGGAAACTGCCAAAATGTTTGGCCTGGAAGTCAGCCTGAAGAAAACTGAGGTCCTCCATCAGCCAGCTCCCCACCATGACTACCAGCCCCCCCCCCCCCCCCACATCTCCATCGGGCATACAAAACTCAAAACGGTCAACCAGTTTACCTATCTCGGCTGCACCATTTCATCGGATGCAAGGATCGAAAACGAGATAGACAACAGAGTCGCCAAGGCAAATAGCGCCTTTGGAAGACTACACAAAAGAGTCTGGAAAAACAACCAACTGAAAAACCTCACAAAGATTAGCGTATACAGAGCCGTTGTCATACCCACACTCCTGTTCGGCTCCGAATCATGGGTCCTTTACCGGCATCACCTACGGCTCCTAGAACGCTTCCATCAGCGTTGTCTCCGTTCCATCCTCAATATTCATTGGAGCGACCTCATCACCAACATCGAAGTACTCAAGATGGCAGAGGCCGACAGCATTGAATCCACGCTGCTGAAGATCAAACTGCGCGAGGTAGGTCACATCTCCAGAATGGAGGACCATCGCCTTCCCAAGATCGTGCTATATGGCGAGCTCTCCACTGGCCACCGAGACAGAGGTGCACCAAAGAAGAGGTACAAGGACTGCCTAAAGAAATCTCTTGGTGCCTGCCACATTGACCACCGCCAGTGGGCTGATATCGCCTCAAACCGTGCATCTTGGCGCCTCACAGTTTGGCGGGCAGGAACCACCTTTGAAGAAGACCGCAGAGCCCAGCTCACTATCAAAAGGCAAAGGAGGAAAAACCCAACACCCAACCCCAACAAACCAATTTTCCCTTGCAACCGCTGCAACCGTGTCTGCCTGTCCCGCATCGGACTTGTCAGTCACAAACGAGCCTGCAGCTGACGTGGACATTACCCCTCCATAAATCTTCATCCGCGAAGCCAAGCCAAAGACAGAAAGAAAGTTGAGATGACACATGGACACACTGCCTCAATAAACAATTAGCCTGCTTCATGTGCATGGACCCACTGAAATATAAAATCTGCCTTGATAAGAAGTAATTTCTTCTTGCCAAAGGATCCAACCACTTTAAGATTTCATTTTCATTTCACTGGTAGCAGTAAATTAACCTTCCTTTTTAACCTGTTCTGTATAAAACAGAATTGGAATAAATTTAATTATTTAGACACTAAGAAGGATTTGGCTTACAATAAGGAGAAACAAAAGCCAAACACTTTTATGAAGCTTGTCTTATGGGACCTGCAATTTAATTGTTCCAGTTTTAAAATGAGAATTAAATAGGTTCCTAGTTGTTTGTAACTTGCATTTTTTTTATTTTGCAGCGTTTGATGTGTCACAGTAAATGATATTCATTCTACTGAATGCTTAAGGCTCTAAACCAAATCAATTCATACCATACCTTAAGATGGTTCTCTATAAATACTAAAGATGGAGTGTCAATGAGTAATTTTATTATAACACTGGATTGAAAATATGCTATTTGCATTGAAGCCCAGTGTTAATTTAGTAGATCAATATTTGGTTATATAATGACAAGAAAGTTTGTTTGTGGCTCATGTGAGTAAAAGATTTACGATTTATCAATTTAATATATTTTGTCTCCTTCAACAGAATATTGCAAATATCTATGTGTTAAATTACATTTTTTATTTGAGTTTGGTGATATTTCTGATTTAGTCTCTTAATTCCTCATTTAAATGATCTGATGCATAATGGCTGAGTAGCATGGACTATAAAGTAGCAGCTATGTGGCTTTAAGAGGTATAGCTGCTTGGTGTTACATGTCAAAGTAAGCTGCCATTACTCTGAAAAAACACCTTTGATAAATGCCACAAGGCAATTGTATACAAAGGCCAATGGTATTACCTTGTGAGATAGGATGTAAATTAGTAATTAATTAAAGTGGGAGGGTGTTTACAGGGAGGAAGATGGCCCAGGACTCTCCACAACTTAGGTGCAGCAGATTTGGAAGAACTGTGACATTGGTAAAATTGATAAGCTTCCAAAGACTGACATTAATAGAACTACAATAAATGTTATTGAATATCCACAGTTATTGTATGTCATATTTAGAGTCAAATGTTTGCATACAAAAACAAAGAATAGGTAATGGAGATGGCAGATAGGGCAGTGGAATGCTTCGAATACAAGATGCAGGAAATCTGGGACAGCATCATTGTCCCTGATGACTACACCTGCAAGAGGTGCATCCAGCACCTCTTTGGAGACCGAGTTAGGGAACGGGAACTGGAGCTGGAGCTGGATGAACTCTGGATTATTTAGAAGGCAGAGCAGTGATAGGAGCTTCAGGGAGACAGTCACCCCCAAAAGTCAGGAGGCACAAGATAAAGGGACAGAAGTAGGCCCTTTGGCCCATTGAGTCTGCTCTGCAACTCCACCCTGAGCTAAGCCATTCTCACATCTAGTTCCAATTTCTGGCCTTTTCCCCATATCCCTTGATACCCTGACTAAATAGATACCATGATCCTTAAACTCCCCAATGATCAGGCCTCCACAGCTATACGTGGCAACAAATTTCACAGATCAATGACCCTCTGGCTAAAGAAATTTCTCCTCATCTCTGTTTTAAATGGGTACCCTCTAATTCTAAGATTGTACCCTCTTGTCCTGGATTCACCCACCGAAGGAAACATCTTATAGATAGTCACAAATATATGTAATATATAAAACATGAAAAATAAATATATAAACAGATAGCTGGGTGACTGTTAGGAGAGGAAAGGGGAATAAGCAGACAGTGCTGAACACCCCATGGCCATTCCCCTCAACAATAAGTATACCATTTTGGACCGTTTTGGGGGGGAACGATGTACCAGAGACAAATTGTGATGGTCACGTCTCTGGCACAGAGTTTGGCCCTTCAGCTCAGAAGGGAAGGGGGAGAAAAGGAGACCTATGGTGTTTGGGGGATTCATTGGTTAGGTGAACAGATAGGAGATTCTGTGAACAAGATCAAGGCTCCCATATGGAATGTTGCCTCCCAGGTCAGGGGCATCTCTGATTGAGTCCACAGCATTGATGCTGTGGTCTACGTGGGGACCAATGTCATAGATAGGAGTAATGATAAGGTCCTGAGGAGGGAATATAGGGAGCTAGGAAAGAAATTGAAAAGCAGGATCTCAAGGATGGTAATCTTGGGAGTGCTGCCTGTGCTACATGCCAGTGATGGTAGGAATAGGAGTTGTGGCAGATGAATGCATGACTGAAGAGTTAGTGCAGTAGACAGGGGTTCGGATTTATGGATCATTAGGATCTATTCTGGGGAATGTCTGATCTAATCAAAAAGGATGGTTTGCACCTGAACTGAAAAGGGACCAATATCCTGGAGGAGAGGTTTGCTAGAGCTGTTGGGGTGGGAACCAGAATGTAAGTGCAGAGAATAGGGCAGAAGATTAAAAGCATGATGCTATGAGTCTAAGTTTGTGAGGAATGACAGGCAGGGGAGTTCAACATAAATGTAGTCAGTTAGGGGGTTTGAAATGTATCTATTTCAACACTAGGAGTATTAGGAATAAAGGGGATGAACTTAGAGCATGGATAAATATAAGGAACTACAATGTTGTGGTTGTTACAGAGACTTGGTTGGAGGAAGGGCAGGATTAGGTATTGCAGGTATCGGGATTTAGGTATTTAAGACGAATAGGATGGGAGGTGGGAGGTAGTAGCATTACCAGTCAAGGATAGTATAAGGGCTATAGTAAAAGAAGATGCTGCAGAGGGAGTGGCCACTAAGTCAGTGTGAATGGAAGTCGGAAATAGGAAGGGAACAATCACTGAACTGAGAGTAGTCTATAGGCCCCTAAATAGTCCTTGGGACATCAGGGAACAAATAAGCAGGCAGATTTTGGAATGGTATAAAAATTACAGGGTTGTTGTTATGGGAGACTTAAACTTCCATAATATTGACTGGAGCTTTCTGACTGCGAGGGATAGATGGGGCTGAATTTATCCATGAAGGATTCTTGACACAGTAATGAACTTGGTCAGGTGGCAGACCTCTCGGAGAAGCATTTCAGTGAGAGTGACCACAACTCCGAGTTTTAGCATAGCTTTGGACAAGGATTAAAGCAGACAAAATGGGGATGGGCTAATTATGATGGGATGAGGCAGGAACTTGTAAGAGAAATTGGAGACAGATGTTCAATGGAAAAGCCCAGAACAAATGTGGATGAAGTTGAGGGACCACTTGCATTAGATTCAGGATAGGTTTGTCCCACTAGGACAGGGAAAAGGTTGATAAAACTGATGAGGCAGCTTGTTAAGGGGACGAAGGAAGCATACGTAAGGTTTAGAAAACAGGAAGGGCTCATAAGAATTATATGATAGCCTGAAAGGAATTTAAGAAAGGGCTTAGGTGAGCTTGTAAGGGACATGAGAAGGCCTTGGCAAATAGGATTAAGGAAAATCCCAAGGCGTTCTATGAATATGTGAAGAACAGAAGGATGACAAGTGTAAGGTGGGGCACTTAAGGATAAAGAAGGCAACATATGCCTGGAGGTGAGGAGGTTGGGGAGGTCCTAAATGAATACTTTGCTTTAGTATTCACAAGAGAAAAGGATCTTGATTAGGGTGTGGTCAGAAAAGAAATGGCTTTTGTGCAGGATGATGTTGAGATTAAGGAAGAGGAAGTGTTGGAACTTCTTAAAAACATTAACATTCAGTCCCCAAGGCCAGACATAAAATATCCAGGATGCTGTGGGAAGGGATGGAAGAGATAACTGGGGAATGGGCTATGTTTATGATCCTGGACTCCACCTTGGCCCAGCAGAGGTGTCGGATGATTGGAGAATGGCAAATGTAGTCCTCTTATTTTAAAAAGGTAATAAAGGAAGTCCAGGGAATTATAGACTAGTGAATCTTATGTCAGTGGTGTGATTTCAGATTCAGGTTTCAGATTCATTTTCAGAATACATACATGACATCACACAAACCCTGAGGTTCCTTTTT
This sequence comes from Narcine bancroftii, assembly GCF_036971445.1. Classification (NCBI taxonomy): domain Eukaryota; kingdom Metazoa; phylum Chordata; class Chondrichthyes; order Torpediniformes; family Narcinidae; genus Narcine; species Narcine bancroftii. The sequence continues at coordinate 45,861,926 of NC_091469.1, forward strand.
CCTGCAGGCGCAGCAGAATTACCTCTATGGTAGTGCAAAAATAAACTGTACACTGCATAAACATGTAAAAGAACTGTAAACAGATAAAAAATGTGACAAACTGTGCAATACAGAGAGAACAAAGAAAATCAATCAAAAAAGTGCACAAGTAAATGAGTCTCTGAGTTTGTTGTTGAGGAGTCAGATGATTGAGGGATAGTAGCTGTTCCTGAACCTGGTAGTGCGAGTCTTGTGGCATCTATACCTCTTTCCTGATGGCAGCAGTGAGAAAAGAGCATGTTCAGAGTGATGTGGGTCTTTGATGATTGCTGCTGGCTTCCAATGGCAATGTTTCCTGTAGATGTACTCAATAGCGGGGAGGGTTTGGCTGTAATGTCCTGGGCTATGTCCACTTCCTTTTTGAGAGCTTTAGATCAGGGGTATTGGTCTTCCCATGCCAGACCATGATACAGCCAGTCAGCACATTTTCCACTACACATCTGTAGAAATTTGCAAACTCCTGAGGAAGTAAAGGTGCTGACGTGCTTTCTTCATGATGCCATGAGTGTGTTGGGTCCAGGGAAGTATCCTCCAAGATAGTGACTCCCAAGAACCTAAATTTTCTCAACCTCTCCACCTCTGATCCCCAATGATCACTGGGTTGTACACCTCTGACTTTCCTTTTCTGAAGTCAGCTATCAGCTCCTTAGTTTTGGTGACATTGAGTGCAAGATTGTTGTTGGTGCACCATTCAGCCAAGTTTTCAATCTCCATCCTGTAGGCTGACTCATCCCCTTCCTTTAATCAACCCACAACAGCGATATCATTGGCAAATTTGTAGATGGTGTTATGGTAGTTCCGAGTCACACAGTTGTAGGTGTAAAGTGAGTAGAGCAGGGGGCTAAGAATGCAGCTCAATTGTGCTCCAGTACTGATGGAGATTGTGGAGGAGAATTTCTTACCATTCTTCACTGATTGTGGTCTGGAGGTGAGGAAATCCATGATCCTATTACACAGTGGGTATTAACTCTCAGTTCTTGGAGTTTGCTGATCAGATTTGAGGAGATAATAGTGTTAAATGCCAAACTGTAGTTGATAAAAAGCATCCTGATGTGTGCATCTTTGCTGTCCAAGTGTTCCAGGGCTTTGTGTAGAGCCAGTGAGATGGCATACACTGAAGACCTGTTTCTATGATAGGCAATCTGGAATTAATCCATGACATTGCTCAGACAAGAGCTGATATGCTTCATCACCAGTCTTTCCAAACACTTCATCACCGTTGTAAGTACTACTGCTCAATAGTTATTAAGGCAGGTCACTGACCAAAACATTTGGAGACGTACAGTCTACTCATATATAGTCAGTATGGATTTGTAAAGGGAAGGTCATGCCTCACAAACCTAATTAAGTTTTTTGAGGGGGTAACAAAAGAAATTAACGAGGGTAGGTTGGTAGATGTAGTCTTTATGGATTTTAGTAAGGCTTTTGCCAAGGACCCCATGAGAGACCTTTTCAGAAAGTCATGAGGCATGAGATTCATGGAGCGTTGGCTGCATGGATTAAAAAGTGGTTTGCATATAGAAAGCAGAGTGTAGTAGTGGACGGAAAGTATTCTGCCTGGAGGTCAGCGACTCATGGAGTTCCGCAGGGATCTGTTCTGGGACCTCAGCTCTTTGTGATTTTTATAAATGACCTAGATGAAGAGGTGGAAGGATACATCAGTAAGTTTGAGGATGATACAAAAGTTGTAGGATTTGTGGATGGTGCTGAAGGTTGTTGTAGGTTACAAAAGGGTGTAGATAGGATGCAGAGTTGGGTGGAAAAGTGGCAGATGGGGTTTAATCCAGTTAAATGTGAGGTGATGCATTTTGGAAGGATAAACCAGAAGGCTACGTACAGGGTTAATGGTCGTATACTTAACTGTATGGAAGAACAGAGGGACCTTGTGGTCCAAATCCATGCACCTCTCAAGGTCGCTGTGCAGGTTGATAAGATAGTTAAGAAGGCCTATGGGACATTGGGCTTTATTAATAGGGAGATTTAGTTCAAGAGTCGAGAGGTCATGTTGCAACTCTACAAATCTCTGATGAGACCACATTTAGAATATTGTGTTCAGTTCTGGTCACCTCATTATAGGAAGGATGTGGAAGCTATGGCAAGAGTGCAGAGGAGATTTAGCAGGTTGTTGCCTGGATTAGAAAATAATTCTTATGAGTCAAGGTTAGCTGAGCTAGGACTTTTCTCTTTAGAGCATAAAAGGATGAGAAGAGACTTAATGGAGGTCTACAAGTTTCTGAGAGGCATAGATAAGCTGAACAGCTAGTGCCTTTTTCCCAGGGCAGGAATAGCAAACACCAGGGGACATCTCTACAAAGTGAAGGGAGGAAAGTTTAAGGGAAACATTCCTGATATTTTTACACAAAGAGTTGTGGGTGCCTGGAATGCATTGCCAAAGGTGGTGGTGAAGGCAGAAACATTAGGGGCATTTAAGAGACTCTTAGATAGGCACATGAATGAAAGAAAAATAGAGGGTTATGAGGTAGGAAAGGTTAAGTACTTTTTTTGTTGGGAATATATAGGGTGGCATACCATCAAGGGCTGAAGGGCCTATACTGTATGGTAATCTTTAATGCTCTATTTTCTATATAAATACTTGGTTCTGGAAAGGTGCAATTAAAGTTCAGCTCAGAAGCAGGCTTAACCCAATTCTTGCCAAAATCATAACAAGGAAGTTGAAATAAATGTGAAAGTGTGGGTAATGTTAATACCCTCCCTGGTGTGTAAGCATAGCTAATATTTTTTCCCCACCTTCATCAATGTCTCCTCCAGTGTCCAGAAAATGGCATGTCATTGGGGCATGATTGTCAAATGAGTGGTGATGAATACTATAGACCCTGTGTAATGAATTGACTTCAGATTTCTCTATGTCAAAAGCATTTCAGTCCAACAAGTTTCAAAGGTAAGAAATTATGGAAATGGACAAAGAGTCGGATGGGGAAGGTTGCAAGAAACACATAGAGAAGAGAAACAAGCTGCTGGGGAGAGACAAAGCAAAGGGAAAGAGGTTGAGACTAGAGGAAATGGTTGAATTGGAAATGAACCTCTTGTACAATCCCAATATCTTCATTCCCAATTTCTGTCGAGATGTCTTTAACCAATAGAGGGGAAAAATAACTGATGATCTGGAGCATTAATTCTGTTTCTCTCACCGACCTGGTTTTTTTTTTTATTTTGGCATGAATTTGGTAAACCTGCTTCTGAGCTGAAGTTTCATTGCACCTTTCCAGAATCTACTATTTATAGAGAAAATAGAACATTAAATATTACAGCACAGTGTAGGCCCTTTGGCCCTCAATGTTGTGCCACCCTATATATTCTAACCTGCTGAATATTCTTAGCAATTTCTGTTTTTACCAAAATTACGTGGCTTTTTCAGTCAGAGCTTATTGGTTGAAAGCAGGGAACAAATTTCTGCCTTTTAAGTCTACATATTTAATATGCAGGGGAAGTCATCTGCAACCTCCATTAAAAACAAAAAAGCTTTCTTCCAGCTATGCTTTGGCTATTGAGATAGCACTGCATTGAAACAGTGGGGTCAGCAAAGGCAGGAGGCTCGAAAGAAATTCATATCATTGATTAGATAAAGTTTTATGCAATATAATCTGCTTTGGTTTGATTTATAATTGTTTTGCCTTGTGGCCAAGGAATTTTTATTGATGTGGTTTATCAGGGAAGTAAGGAGTTAGATTATTGATGAATGAAGAATTGGGATTGCACATATTGGAATTACCATTGAGTGATTGTTCAAGATCAGCTCAGCCAGGCTTGGGCTGTATAAGTGGCTCTTCACTTCCTCCCACTCCCTGGTTTTGCTGGTGCCAAGCATTATCTCTTCAGCTCGGAAGGCTGTGTAATATCAAACACATCGTGACAGACCTTGGGACCCACTCTGCATGTATTGCAGGATTCTACAGAATACTATAGTCAATGAAAATGGTGTTTGAGCCCACCACTGGTCTGTGTTTCTTGTAATTAGACTATTTTTGTTATAAGGATGTTGCTCACATATCCATGGATTGTGTATCAGTGATGCAAACCAATTGATCCATGCATTGTCCTTGCTGCCAAGTAGCTAGCCTTTGGTTGTCATGTGAATCTAATGCCAAAACATGAGTGACGGGCTGCAGATCATTACTCTGCCACCAGGCACTGACCCGAATGATTTGCTGTATATGATTACATATCAGCTGAATGGTGAAGGACTGAAATTCTCTCCTTTTGTGGTATATCTCCTCCCATTTACTGCCCACAAAGCAGTGTATGTCAGTGGCATCCTGAATTAGATGAATTCAGTAATCCTTCCAAAGCCTCTGATTGTGCTGCCAGATGCTCTCTGTCAAGTGAGAATGAAACAAATTTAATTGCCTTTGTGAGCTACCCTGTACAAGAGAGGATGCCTGTTGTAAATTAATCATCTTAAGTGTAGCTTGCCTCAATGCATTAAAGTTGCCTAAGCAAGCATTGACGATGAAATCCTGCGTTGCTTGGAATTGCAGTTGAAGCAGGAGTAGCTGGAAAGTTTGGTGAAGTACAGGAAAGTATTATTCTTGATTGAGGATCAGTAGGAAGAATGATCTGCTGAGCACTCAGGGCAGGAGTGGCCACCTGAGAAGAACCCTTCTCCTTCCTCCTTCAGCAGTTGTCCTGCTCTGCACAACTTCTGTAGTATTGTGCTCCAGATTTTCAAGGAGAATGCTGGGTTATAAATGGTTTATACACCACTTTCTCCATTCCTTTTTTAGCCACTTCAAAGAACTCTAGAAAGCATCAGACTTGTAACAGGATTGTAATTGATGGCCAAGGAAATTTGAAGGAGGATGGATTCAGGAAAATACTGATCACCAGGATAGTGGTACAAAACAAAATTATTGGGGTTAAACAGGAAAGTCTGCAGACACTGGGGCTGTAGTGCAATACACAAAAGTGCTGGAGAAAGTCAGCAGATGTTGACAGATTCTGTCTGAGGGTCTTACATGGCTATATTTGTTTTAATTTTCCCAAAATCTCTGGATTTAGAGAAGATTCTATTATTTTGGAAAATAGCATTAATAGGTGCAGCAAAAAAAAAGAGAGCAGGAAACTATCAGCCAGTTAACTTAACAGCTAATACTTTAACATAGAAGGGCCTGTTATCCAGCTCTATCTCTGAATTGAAGAAATTAAAAATTAAACCCAGTGACAGTGAAGGACCAACAAAATACTTCCAAGGCAGAAAGTGTCCCTATGTGCCAGGCCCTTGTCCATTTCAGTGGTAGAGACCTCAGATTTTTGAGGTACTGCAACAATAGCTGGGCGAGGAGCTGCAGAGCAATTAGTACTTGGTGGAGGGAATAATCGTTTGGGATGCAATTGGGAAACTGCTTGAGCAGTTTTGATTTTTCCTTAATGGCAACAGAGTGAATCTTTGGAAAGTTTTTCTTTCAAAGAGTGGCGGAAAAAGAATCATTGAATATTTTTAAGATGGAGGAAGGTATTCAGAAAGCAATGAAGGAAAGGACTCTATATGAATGCAGACTGGAGGTTACAATTACATTAGCCATGGATTTGTCGAATAGCGCAGCAGGCTCATTCAAATGACCTACACCTGCTCTACTTTATGTGTACTTGTATAATCTTGGTAGCAGCTGATGATCCCTTTGGTGGAACGAACTCCAGTCTGCTATGAATGTATGTTTTGTTATGTGAAGTTAAGAGATGTTAGCTACAGCACTGATCTCCAAAATGATTAAATGATTTCTGCCAGAATTAGAATGGATATTGCAAAATTGTTTCTTCAAGAAAATCTTTCTGTCAGAATGACTGTCTTAATGTCTGAGATACTGGCTCCATGCCAAATCACCCAGAACTACAGCTAAATTCAAGGATTAACTGAATTATAACCTTAAGTACTGTTTACATCTCTGATATTAAGCTGGAAAGTTGCATTTTGTTTTGGTTGAAATCAAGATGCCAAAGGAGTAACCCAGTATTTGACATTAGTGGATGACCCTATGTATTTTTCTAAGAATAAAATGGTGGTCCTTGTCTTCCTGTGAGGTTGGTCTGTCTGCTTTTTAACAGTCCTGCATCCACCACCTCCTTTATTGTTTCATCAAATCTTGTTCCTACTCGCTTGGTCATTTTGAATACTCAACTGAACAGATAATGCTGGAATGGAGTGTGGTAGGTTCTGAATAAAGTAATACCAGGAAACCTCTTACAAAGTATTCCATCAGCTTGAATAAAGGATCTTGGCTTTAGATTTCATTCTCATCCTATTTTCCTGTAACCTGTTCTCTTTTGCATGCCCTCCTCATTCTCTTACCACCTACATATTGGTAGGGATGAATTTCAATGGCCCATTACTTTCACCATGTCTTTGGCATGTGGAAGCCCCCAGGGAATCCCACCAGTTCAAATCTCATCACAAGAACAATTGATTTGGAACTCAGCTAATCAAAAGGCTGGTGAATGTAGCAGATATATGAATTGTGAAAAATTGACTCCAGACCAAAAGCAGTTAACCCTTAACTGCCATCTGGAATGGGCCTGTTAGCCATTGAGTGAAAGGACAATTTCGGAATGAACAATACATGTGGACCCAGTAGAGACATCCACATAGCCCAAATAAACTTGGCTGTTGGCAAAGCTAGGTTTGGGGTCTGAGGTTGGTCTACACAAAAGAGAAACTCACAATAACGTCTGGCATATTAAAATATAAGAAATTACTTAAAATTTGGAATAGAAGGCTGGTACTTATAATCATGGCCATAAAACTTCTAGATTCACAAATGTCCTTCAAGAAGAAAATATGCCATCCTTTCTCCATCAGATCATGGAGTGTCCAACCCTACCATAATTCACTGTTTTCTGAGATGAGTATTCACTCAGGTCAGCAGGCAAGTTGGAAAGGACAAAAAAATATTGACCTTGCCAGATTGGCTGATCTTACTAGCGATGATGTGGGTGAAGAGCTGACTTCTTGAATCTCTGCAGTCCGTGTGCTGGCCTGTCCTAAAGTTGAGATACAAGAGAGTACAGATGTTGAAATCTGCTGCAGGATCTCAACAGGTTCAGCAGCATCTTCTGTGGGGGGAAAAGAGTTGTCAATGTTTCAGGATGAGACCATTATATTAGTTATCACCTTATCTACTTATCAGATTCCAAAACTGGCAGCCTCTGTCTCCACATCATCCCCCTCTACCCATTCCCAGCTTCACCTAGTATGATTCATCTTCACCCACCTGACTGCCCCCCCCCCCCCCCCCCACTTCTCAGTCTTTGTCTGGTGTCTGCCTATTAGTCTCTTATCCTACATCACAAATCCCTTACTGGCCCCAATCCATCCCCTCCTCCTCTGTTGATGAAGGGTGCCAACCTGAAATGTCAAGCATTCTTTTTCTCCTGCTGATGCTGCTCAACCCATTGAGTTCCTCCAGCTGATTGTTTTTTTTGCAATTAAATGGACTGTTCTATTCTAGAATGTGTCATTCTTTGGTGTTTTGGAGAAACAGAAAGTGAAAAATACTCCATCGTACTCCTTATCTGTGCATAGGAGAGGGAGAAAAGAATTGGGAAGGTGAGTTCCTTATTACAACACTATCTTCTTCCAAATTATCCTTAAATAGAGTCCCAATGTGAACATCCACATTGGGCTTACCCTATTGAATATTTTAGTTGTACAGACTGTACATATGAACCATTGTAAATGGCATGTAGCACATATACTGTAGGTGATGCTACCTGCACTGATGACATCTGCCCTATGCTCCTGGTGCGCCCTGTTTCCAACAACTGTTTATTGTCCTACACACAATAATTTCTAATCTGCAGAATCCAAATCTTGGTTTGTGGTGTGAGATGTTAAATGGGACAGGCAGGGGGGGCGCAGTGGAAGCAATGGATAATCACATCTGAATCTTTATCTCTGTCAACCTGATAATATATTCCAATAACAGTGCTTGGAATGGAGTATTTATTTTGGGAGTCTGGGGTTGGACATCCAAACAATATGACCTCCCTCGTAGAGGCGACTGACAGTAATTAGGGCCTTGGGGCTATAAGGTTGGCCTGGGAAAAGATGCTAACAATTATGTTTTTGTCCCTGCAGTGAATTTGGAGAATTTTACAGAGACCATGTTGGTATTTTTCCACCACCTTGAAATGCCTGATGCAGGCAGTCTAGCTCCAGAGGCATTCAGAGGACCAGGGATCACGGCCGACAGGTGGAACACAAATTTTGTGTCAAGTCTGAAATCTTGCTTTCCAAAAGCTCTCCAATTGACCAAATATTGTGCTGGTGAACTGAAGATATTGGTGAATTTTACCATTGACTCATCTATCCTCACAAAAAAAGCCGTTCCCAAGATCAGAGAAGCGGCCCACATTTTTCAAGGTTTCCTGTGAGGAGCATAACTGGCTATATATGGTCTGCAAATCTTTTTCAAAAATATAATGATAAATTAACATTATATATGATAGAAAATATGAAGCTGTGAAGATAATCTTCCATCTTCCTCTCCATATTTGTATCAATCTTGGTATTTTGAAATTCTCTTGTTGGTGTCGTGGGAAGTTTAGCATTATTTTTCACCACTACAAGGTATGAAATGTGGTGAGGTCAGCTTCTTGATTCCAAACAGTATTTCTATTGAAAGAGTCTTCTTCCCTCTCCCACCCCACATCCTCATATTGCTGTTATGTGAGGAAACCATACAATTTAGAGAAGAACATTTTGAATTAAAGATGTGTCACTGGCAGCCATCTTTGTCGCATGGCTCATACTGGGGACATTCCTCTAGCTTTTGGCAGTTATAAGAGCTCAGGTTTGATCATTGCGCAGCATTCTGTGTCTGGTACTGAAAAGAGTAGTGTTTTCTTTATTGGAGTTGCACTCTTAGAGATGTGTGGTGGGCAGTCTGTTATCTGTGGAATTGGACTTGTAGAGGCAAGCTGAGAACATTTTTCAGTCCTTTTCTATTATTAAAAACCTTTCTCTAATTGATAGCGAAGCAGAAAATTGGATGTATTTTTGCCATAGATGTAGTGTCCAATATGCTGTTGCATCCATAATTAATAAGTGCTGGGATTAGCTCATTTTCCAGACATATTCTGATTGATAATAGAGATGCCATTTAAAGTCAAATGGAAATGAAGAAACTTCTGATTCATCAGGTCACTGCCAAACAGTGTGTGGTGATTGGCAACTTGTTGACGGACATTTGATGACAAGTCCTCACTATGTGAGCTGTGGGCAAGAAGAGGGTGAATCTGTGGGCAACAAGACCCATCCTGATAGCATGAACAAAGTGTTCTCCTTTTTGCTAGCACTCGCCTGTTTTTGATTTTGTTTTTCTCCTTCCGCTGCCCCTCTTTGTGTTTCATTATTCACTGATTGTACATAGTTCAGAACAAGACAGTGAACATAGGAACATAGAACATAGGAAGCAGGAACAGGAGTAGGCCAAAAATGGCCCATCGAGCCTGCTCCGCCATTCAATACGATCATGGCTGATCTAATTTATGACCTAACTCCACCTACCTGCCTTCTCCTCATATCCTCTAATTCCTCTATCATGTAAAAATTTATCTAACTGAATTTTAAATATGTTTAATGAGGCAGCCTCAACCACTTCCCTGGTTATAGAATTCCAAATATTCACTATTCTCTGGGAAAAACTATTTTTCCTCATTTCTGTCCTAAATCTACTCCCCCGAATCTTGAGACTGTGTCCTCTCATTTTAGTTTCCCCGGCCAGCTCAAAAAACCTTCCTACATCTATCCTCTCCATACCCTTCATAATCCTATATGTTTCTATAAGATCTCCTCTCATTCTTCTGAACTCGAGTGAATACAATCGTAGACGATTTAATCTTTCCTCATAAGTCAACCCCTTCATCCCAGGGATCAACCTAGTAAACCTCCTCTGGACCGTCTCCAAAGCCAGTATATCCTTCCTCAAATATGGAGACCAGAACTGGACACAGTACTCCAGGTGCGGTCTCACCAGTACCTTATACAGTTGCAATATTACCTCCCTACTCCTGAATTCAATTCCTCAATTGAAGAATTAAGTTTTCTACTAAGGCCACTCCAGTGCACTCACTGAATAGTCCATCCGAAAAATTGTGGCTTGAAGATCCCAATGGCAGTTTATATCCTGCTACTTTAGCCGTGTGGCTGTATTGTAATTGCATTTTCCAACATAAATTGGATTCTAGATAGGAACAGGCAAAAAATGGGTTCTAAACCTTGTAAAAGAGCCATCCATCTCTGCATCATGGCATATATTGGTCAGAACTTCCTGCTTTAGGATGAAAAGCTCTCTGAGTTTCCCTGTTGCATGTCCTCGACCATTCTGAACATTCAGGGATTGCTAGCTTTCCAGGATGATGATGAGTTTAGATTCACATGTAAAGTCAAAACACCATGTGATTACATTCTAAAACTCCCTTGTGGGAGACCAACAATCAGGGTGCATCCATGTATCTGCACAAACAGATACCCTTGACTCAAACAGAAGGAAAGAAATTGCCTCTCTCTTTAAGTAGAGTGCAAGGTGTATTGTGCAACAATGTGTTTGGAAGAAATTGTATATTTCACCTACCATCACAAAGGGTGATCTGGAGATGAGAAGGGTTGGGATGGTTTGCTGGAATGTTTTCTGCTGGGATATTCGTTCTCTGTTCCAAGTAAGAAATCCTCAAGATTCTGAGTATTGTTTTCTCAACTGTTCAAAGAAGGGTATGACTCTTGGAAGACTCTTTGTGTGACTAAAACCCTTCTTTCCCTTTTTTCATCATCTTTTGACCTGTCATCTGCTGCTCTTTGTATTACTGGAGTTCCAGTGGAACTATAAGTAAAGCACCCAATTTCACGGGACAGCAATTTTTTTCAAAATGTTTGCATCCTGAAAACAAATTGGGTATTATAATAGACAACTTCAAGCTCAACACAAAGATAATTTCAGATTTTCTGAATTACGTAGGAAGCTGGAGAAACATTAAATTAACTTTTCTCGAATTTAGCATGTTTTGTAGCGATGTGCTTACCCACAGTGCTAAAACAATTACGACAGACCCGTTTGGAGTTGTTCTCAAGACTGCTTTATTTGGGCCTGAAGCCCTGATAGAAATGGTGTCATCGGTGAATACAAAGGGTTCTTCCCATATGTGGGATTTCTCCCCTCGATGAAGAAAGCCCCAAGCCATCTTGGGTGCTGGCCACCCTGCCGACATGTGACCACCATCTTGGGAGCCAGTTTGCATGCATTGTGAGTGGGGCACCACATAACCACTGCCCATCCTCCCCCAGAACTGGCGATACACCTCCTGACACCCAAAGTCTGGACCAGTCTTTGTTTGGGCGGTGTGCCTTCTAAAAAGTATCTGAAATACCAGATGGCCAGGTACAGCACCAACAACTTCTGGTCAAAAGCACGGTGCTTAAGCTTGGGTGGCCTTAGGTGTCCACTGAAGAACACCAAGGGTTTTCAGCAGCTTTCGTTCAACTGTTTTTTTTTTTCGAAACTTTATTTATTAATTTTAACATATGAAGAAAGTAAGTAATTCACGTACAGAAAAAATACAAGTACAAAGTAACATAGTTAATACAATACCAATCTCGGCATCTCCCCCTAACAACTAAAAACTAAGACTAAAAAAAACTATTTTTAACCCCTAAACCCCCCCCCACCCCCATGATAAAGAGTGAAGAATTAATACTATTAGTATAATTACAAAAAATAAAAAATATATATCTTAAAAAAAGATTGATATATATAAAAAAAACAAAAAATATATTAATTAAGTATTAATTATTAATCCAAAATTTTTTATTATATATGAATATGTATGAAAAAAACAAAAGCAAAAAGAACTTAAATGAAAAAAAAACAACTAATAATTAAAAAAACTAAAGAAAAAAAAAGAAAGAAAAAAAAGAAAACATATATATAGAAAAATATATAATAAAAAAAGGTTTTTTTAAAGAAAAAAATGATTAATTCAAACTTATTTAAATTGTATCTAATCAATAAATGGGGTCCACTTTAACTCATAAAAAGACATCTTATCTTGTATAGAAAAAGATATTCTTTCCATAACCAAACAAAACTTCATCTCTGAATACCACCTATCTAAAGACAATACATTTCTATTCTTCCAAGTAATCGCTATACATTTCTTGGCCACTGCCAGCGCTAAGTAAATAAAAGAGATCTGGTAATTATCTAATTATCTAATTCTAAATCAATCAACGGTTGCATATTCCCTAATAAAAATATATCAGGGTCTAATACAATATGAAGATTATATAGATTATTAAATACAGATTGAATACCTTTCCAAAATTGTTGTAACCGATCACACAACCAAACAGCATGTAAAAAAAGTACCAGAAACCTGATCACAACGAAAACAAAGATCTGACTTACTAAAACCAAATTTTTTTAATTTTTTGGATGTTAAATATAATTGATGTATAAAACTATAATTAATCATCTCCAATCTAGCATTAATCAATTTTCGAACACTATTACGGCAGATTTCAGACCAATCTTCTTCAGTTATTGTTAAACTTAAATCTTTTTCCCATTTCATTTTATCTTTATCCCAATCTATTTTACTTTCACTTTCCAACAAAATACGATACAAACCTGATATATAACCCTTTTTTGGAAATGAGAGCACATATTTCTCAAAATCAGTTTCAAACAGTAAATTCATTTGATGACCGCATACCTGTTTTACAAAAGATCTTAACTGATAATACACAAATATAGAATAAGCACATATATCAAATCTCTTTTGCAATTCTACAAAAGAACAAAAATGACCTTCTAAAAAACAGTCAGATAAATTATGTATTCCTTTCTCCTCCCATTGTTTCAAAATAGTATTAGATACCGTAAAAGGAACAAGTTGATTATTATATAATGGTAATCTTCCCGACCACTTATTTTTCAATCCCATTTTATGTAATTTACTTGTCCATAAATTCATTAAATGTTTCAATATTGGTACATCATAAGTTCGTAACAAATTTTTATTCCATCGAAATAAAAATTCATTCGAAAATTTTTCAGAAATAACTGCCAATTCTATCTGTGCCCAACTAGGCGTATCTTGTGTGGCCATTAATGCGCTAACAAATCTAAATTGAGCTGCTTCATAATAAAATTGAAAGTTAGGTAGCCGTAACCCTCCAAATTGAAAATCCCACATCAATTTTTTCAATGCCACCCTAGAAAATTTTCCTTTCCACAAAAAATCCCTAATTACTTTATATAAATCCTTAAAAAATCTTTTTTGTAAACATCAAGGAATTGATTGAAATAAATATTGTATACGAGGAAAAATATTAATTTTTATAGTATTAATTCTTCCTAATAAACCCAAAGGTAAATCTTTCCATTTAACTAAATCTGCCTTAATCTTCTTCATTAAAGGAAGATAATTAAGTGAATATAAATTTTGGTAGTCAGTATTAACATTAACTCCCAAATATTTAATTTGTTTCGTCCACTTCAAATTCATTGAATAATCATCTTTACTAATTGATAAAATTTCACTTTTAGTCCAGTTAACCTTATAACCAGAAATTGACCATAAATCTAGTGCTGGCAGAGAAACACCAGGATCCACCAAATACAGCAAAACATCATCCGCAAATAAATTTATTTTATAATCTTCATTCAAGACTCTCATAACTTTGATACTATCATTCTGACGTATTAATTGTGCTAGAGGTTCAATAACTAAAGCAAACAAGGCGGGTGATAATGGACATCCTTGTCTAGTAGATCTTGTTAAATTAAAGGATTCTGAAAGCAAACCATTAGTAACAACTCTAGCTTTCGGACCATTATACAGAGTCCTAATCATACCAATAAATGAGAGACCAAACAAAAACTTTTCAAGTACTTTATCGAATGCCTTTTCTGCATCCAATGAAACCACCATTGGATAATTCTTCTGAGATTTAGATCTATTTATCAAAGTAATTAATCGTAGAATATTATCCAAAACGTACCTATTTTTTATAAAACCTGTTTGATCACGATGTATTATCTTTGGTAAATACTGAGCCAACCTATTAGCCATAACTTTAGCCACTATTTAATAGTCTACATTTAACAAAGATATAGGATGGTAAGAAGCTACCTGTAAGGGATCTTTATCTTTTTTTGGTATAATTGTAATTATAGCATTAGAACAGGACTCAGGTAATTGAAAAGTATCATAAAGTTGTTTTATTACATTCTTAAATAAGGAAGATTTCTCAACATAAAAAGTCTTGTAAAACTCAATAGAAAAACCATCTCCACCAGGCGCTTTTCCATTTGGCATATCTTTTATAGCCATTTCAATTTCACTATCCGTAAAAGGTTTATCTAACTCTTGTCTGTCTTCTTGAGATAACTGTGGTAAATTAATATTTTTCAAAAAAGAGTCTATTGCATCTTCTTTTATCTCTTTACATTCAGTCAAATAAAGTTTTTTGTAAAAATTACAAAATTCATCGTTAATTTCTTTTTGACTAAAAATAATACCCGATTTATTTCTAATAGCTGGTATAATCCTAGATAACTGTTTTTTTTTAATTGCCAAGCTAATACTTTATGAGCTTTCTCACCCCATTCATAAAATTTATTTTTTGAGCGATTCAACAGACATTCAAATCGATATGACTGTAACTTATTATACTTCAACTTTAAATTAGTTAATTGGATCTTTTGGAATTCAGTAGCTTTCTTTTGAAATTCTTTTTCACAGATTGTTATTTTCTTCTCCAAATCCTCAGTTTCTCTAACTCTCTCTTTCTTCAGTTTGGATGCATAACTGATAATTTGACCTCGGAAAAAAGCTTTCATTGTGTCCCACAAAACAAACTGATCAGAAACAGAGTGAACATTATTAGCAATGAAATCCTCAATTTTTTTTCTCAAATAAACAATAAATTCTGGCTTTTGTAGTAACATAGTATTAAATCTCCATCTTAAAGTATGTTGTGTAACTTGAGAACTTTGATATTCCAGTAATAACAATGAATGGTCCGAGACTAACCTTGCCTTATAATCCACAGATATAACCTTATCCTGTAAATGTGCCGAAATTAAAAAATAATCAAGTCTTGAAAAAGAATTATGTCGAGAAGAATAAAAAGAAAAGTCTTTCTGTGTAGGATTAAATCTACGCCAAATATCAACTAAATTCAAATCTTTCATCATATTAGCCATATGTATCGCCATCTTAGATTTCTTAATTACCTTTGGATACTTATCCAATAACAGTTCTAATACCATATTTAAATCCCCCCCAATCATCACATTGGAATTAGCTTGTCCCAATAATAAAGATATTTCTGTAATAAAAGCAGTGTCTTCAACATTTGGAGCATAAACATCAATCAAAGTCCAGGCTTCATTAGAGATCATACAATTCAACTTAAGTAGTCTTCCTCCATTTTTCTCCTCGTCTTGCAATTGAAACGGTAAATTCTTATGTACCAAAACCGCAACTCCTTTTGCCTTTGAATTAAATGAAGAATAGAAGACTTGTCCAACCCAGTCCTGCTTAAGTTTCAAATGTTCTTTATCTGTCAAATGAGTTTCCTGTAAAAAGGCCACATCTAATTTAAATTTTTTTAAATAAGCAAATATTTTCTTACGCTTTATAGGATTGTTCAAACCCTGAACATTAAGAGAAGCAAATTTAAATTTCGACATGTCTTACAACAGTTAGAAAAAAAAACCCCAACTCTTACCCCCTTACCCTCTCTTAATACGATCAAAAAAAAGAAAAAAAAGAAAGAAGAGAAAAAAAAGGAAAAAAAAAATTTTAAAATTATTTAAACAAAAAAAAACCCCTTCACTCCTTAATCTAATAATACAAAAAAAAAACACGTAGGAGGTTAAAAATACCCCCTCCCGTCTAAACCGCGCAATGCGGTAACTCCCAAAAAATTGGGTGTGAGATAACTCACACGTAGCAGATGACTTTCAGAAAATAGTGCCTATCCAGTTCTCTCCCCCAACTCTCACTTCATCTTAAACTAACATCATCATTATTTAATATCCCTTTTTTTTGAAAAAAAGCATTAGAAAAAAAAAGACAACTCTTCTTTTAATCAGCTCCAACTGCCGAGTCACCATTACGACCATTCCTTCTTGGAGCACGGCTCTTTTCTTCCATCTCTTGTCTCCTTGGAGATCGCGGCAGACTATATCTCTGTTGAAACTGAATGATTGGCAGCTCTTGAGCAAATGGTATAGCTTCCTTTGGAGAATCAAAGAATTTTGATTGGTAACCATCTTGAAAAACCTTCAAAACAGCTGGATAGCTAAAGGTTGCCTTATAACCTTTCTTCCACAACAACTCTTTAGCAGGGTTGAATTCCCGTCGTTGGAACATAACCTCTTGACTCAAATCCGCATAGAAGAAAACTCGATTATTTTGAATCATCAAGGGTGATTTTCTCTGTTGTGCATTTCTAATAGCCACTCGTAAAATTATTTCTCTGTCATAATAATTCAAGCAACGAACCAAAACAGGTCTTGGACTTTGACCTGAAATAGGTCTTCTACGCAAAGCTCTGTGAGCACGTTCCAGTATTATACCTTCCGGGAAATGTTCTTGACCCAGCACCTGCGGAATCCATTCAGTAAAAAATTTTCTTGGATCTGGTCCCTCCATACCTTCCGGCAAACCAATAATCTTTATATTATTCCATCTGGATTGGTTTTCCAAATAATCAATCTTTTTCACCAAATTTTTATTTTGAGTTTGTAAGTCTTGAACCATTTTGGTCACATCAAGAACTTGATCCCATATTTCATCTATATCTTCTTCACACGAATTAAATTTATCTCTCACTTCAAGCTTAAAAGCTCCAAACTCAGCCATCTGTTGAGAATGTATTTTCACCAGGGTATTAAACCTAGTACCAAGTTCAGTCATAATCTTGCATAATCCCTGCATTGTATAAGATAATTTAGATTCAAGATTCACAAGAATCTTTTCAATTGGAAGAGATTCTGGCTCAACAGATTCCTGCTTCTTCTGCATAACCAAAGGATCTTGTGTTCCTTCCTTCATTCTGGTTGCCTTCCTTGTAGTATGACTGCGTGTGGAAACCCCAGCCACAGCCTCTCCAGCAGTGACTGGAGGACGCTGGCCGGGGTTTTCCCCAGTCCATAATGTATTAAGTTCTCCCAGTACATCAAGTTGTATAGGTTCTTCTATCTCAAGAGGTGCAGTTTGCAGCGCCACCGCTACAGTTGACAGATGCCTTTCCCCAGCTGGTGTTTCAGCTGGTAATACTTCAGCTGATGCTACTATAAGCGGTTCATTCATAACATTCCCGTCAGATGCTACTGCGTATGTGCGAACCTGAGTAACTCTTTGTTCTAAAGGCTGTTTGGCGCCCTCTTTAGGGGGCTCTACCGATGTAACATAGAGCTCTGCATCCGAACGCTGTACCTCTCTCCTGGGATCCATTTCACGCTGAGTCCCGGTGTCTTTTCTACAGGTAGGCTCCAAAACTTGAACTTTTGGAAAATGTTGTTTTTTGATGATCTGTTGTCGTTTTATTTTACTCTTTTTCACCAATTGTACCATCAGAAGTTAAATTAACAGCACTGAAGTTATCTAAACTTTTAAAGAATTTCAACGGGCATTTCTAGACAAAACAGTAAGATAGAGTCAGGAGAGGACCGGAAGGCACGTCTGATCCTTACGCCATCTTGCCACGCCCCCCCTCGTTCAACTGTTCCATCACCCCACTGACTGCTATGTTGGAAGTGTCCACTGTGAGGTCAGTCGGGATGTCTGTCCTGGGGTGAATCAGCAACACAGCATCTGCTTGCACAAAGGCAGCCATGGTGGCTTTGTCATAAATGATGTCTTTGGCCTTACCCAACATCAGGGTGAACAAGGGGTGTATGATGCGGGCCGTTGAGGCGATGAAGTGGTGATAGAAGTTCACCATGCTGACAAACTCCTGCAGGCCCTTGACTGTGTTGGGCCTGACAAATTGTTGTATGGTGTCTACCTTAATGGGTAGCAGTATTACACTGTCTTTGGTAATCCCCTGCCCCAGAAAATCAATGGTGTCAAGTCCAAACTGACATTCGGCCAGGTTGATCGTGAGGCTGAAGTTGCTCAATCTGGTGTAGAGTTTGCTGATGTGGGACGGATGTTCCTGATGACACCTGCTGGCTATCAGGATATCATACAGATAGATGAATGCAAAGTCCAGGTCATGTCCAACTGTATCAATTAGCCGTTAGAACATCTGTGTGTCATTCTTCAGGCCGAACGGCATGCAGAGGAACTCAAACAAGCCGAGCGGTGTGATGATGGCTGTTTTGGGAACATTTTTGGGATGTATCGGGATCTGATGGTATCCCCGGATGAGGATTTATATCTTGGAAAAAAATGCTTGCCCCATGCAGGTTTGCTGCAAATTCCTATATGTGTGTCACGGGGTAGCGGACTGGAGTTGTAGCCTCATTCAGCCAGCGGTAGTCGCCACATAGTCTCCAGCCACTGGCTGCCTTGGGCACCACGAGCAGGGGGAGGCCTGCATGGGCTGCCAGATTTCCGTATAATCCCCAATTCCTCCATCCTCTTGATTTACTCCTTCACTAGGCGGAGCTTGTCCATGGAATTCTCCGAGCTCTGGTGTGGAGTGGTGGTCCCTGGGTCAATCTGTGATGATGCACTCCATGCTTAGGCATGGCCAACACCGATGGGAAACAGGATCCTAGTGAAGTCGTCCTCTGAGAGCGTGATGGAGTCCAGGTGTAGTGCCAGTAAATTGGCTTCACCCATGGAGAACATCTGGAACATCTTGCCATGGACAAGTCTTCTCCCTTGTAGATCAAACAGCAGACTGTGCACTTGCAGAAAGTCTGCCCCCAGGAGCAGTTGGGCCATGGCAGCTAGTGTGAATTCTTACATGAATCTTCTGTTGCCAAACTGCAGCGGGACTGTGCGGGTGCCATAGGTCCATATCGTACTGCTGTTTGCTGCTCTCAGGGTGGGTCCAGTCTTCCTGCTGTGGGTGTCATACCTCGTTGAGGGCAGGACGCTGATCTCTGCTCCTGTGTCAACCAGGAAGTGGCATCTGAACTGTTTGTCCTAATTGTACTGGAGGCTGTCCTGATGGCCAGCCGCTGTTACCATCAGCGGCGGCTAGCCCCAGTGTTTGCCAGGAACATGCAGGGTGGATGACAACGAAGGCCTTCTGTGCCCTACTGCTTGTTAGGTTGTGAGTGTTCCATTGCTGGGCCTGATCAGGTCTGCTGCTACTTATGGGGCTTTGTTATTTGTCCATCGGGTGCTATGCTCTCCTTCTTAGCCCTCCACAGCACATCTGCCTGAGCTATCACCTACCGGAGGTCTCTGAAATCAGCAGTAGATCTATGTCTTCAGGTAGCTGTTTCAAGAACACTTGCTCAAACCTAAATCAGTACTTGTGCCCTTCAACCAGGGTCAGCATCTGGTTCATCAATGCTGATGGGCGCCTGTCCCCCAAACCTTGCTGATGCCACGAGAGGCCAAATTGTATAATCGGTGAATACAAAGGGTTCTTCCCACGCATGGGCTTTCTCCTCTCGATGAAGAAAGCCCCATGCCATCTTGGGAGCTGGCATCCCTCCCGACATGCAACTGCCATATAGGGAGCCGGTTCATGTGCATTGTGAGTGGGCCGCCACAGTTTAACATATAAGGATGCTGACACATTGCCTTAGTTCAGCAGAGAAGGTCATCCAAGTGCGAATGCAGAAAATTAATTTTCAATGACATGTTGCACTTTATGGTTTTGTATGCTTGAAGTAGGTTTAAAATATGACAGGAAATCACAAAAATAGTTATATCTAAAATATAGTACACGATAGGAAAATTTTATGATGATTTTCACGATCAGCAGCCCAAAATACATAAAAAAAAACCAGCCAAAAGTGTTTAGGAAGCAAAATCGTTGTTGACTAATGTTTTTAGTTAACAGCTACTTCATGTCATTTCAGAAATGGTCAGGAGACAGAAATTGTTGCAGCTCCAAACTTGCACAAGTCTAACTTCAGTAAGCTCTGCTCTCCTTCACCCCCAGCCCTTATATAATCATTTCAAGAGAGGTGTAATATTCTTCCCCACTGTTGTGACTTGATTTACTGGTGCATACTTTGTGGTAATCACATGGTACAGCGTCAGAGAGGATTAATCAATTGTGCATTGCATGAGGAGTTAAATAATTTGTTTATGCTGTGTTATGTAGACAGAATCATCCCATCAACAGTTTTCTTATGTACTATGAGCTGATTAATTATTGTAGGGGGTTAGCACAAAGCTATTACAGTGTCAGCGATGCAGCTTCGAATCCGATGCAGTCTGGAAGGAGTTTGCACATTCTCCCCATGACCGGCATAGGTTTTCCTGGATGCTCCAGCTTCTCTCCGCACTCCAAAAACATACGGGGTTCATTGGTTAATTGATGCATTTCAGTGGCACAGGCTCATTGACCAGAAGGGAGGAGATGTCGTCGAAAGTGTAACACTTCCTGTGGTTACAGGGGAAGGTGCCAAGGGGGCAATTGGTGGGAAGGGAGGAGTAGATGAGGGAGTCACAGAGGGAGCAGTTCCTGCAGAAAGAGGAGAGGGAAATTATTATGTGGTAGTGGGATCATGTAGAAAGTGACGGAAATTGCGGAGGCTGGTGGAGAGGTAGATGAGCACAAGGGGAATCCTGTCCTTATTATCCATGGGGGTGGAGGGGGCCAGGACAGATGGATGGGTAATGGAGGACATGTAGGTCAGGGCTGAGTTAATGGCAGTGGAAAAAATCCATGTTTTTTGAAGAAGGAGGGTATCTTGAATGATCTGGTGTGGAAGATCTCATCCTGGGAGCAAATTCAATGGAGATGGCGGAATTGAGAGAAAGGAATGGAATTCTTACATGGGACAGGATGTGAAGAGATGTACTCGAGGTAGTTGTGGGAATTGATGGCTTTATTCAAGGTAGCTGTGTTATCTTCCATTATTTCAGCCACCTACTGTGATCCCACCGCCAAATACATCTTACCCTCTCCGCCTTCTGCAGGGATTGCAGTCGCCGATTTCTTCGGGACTCTATAATTATTTAAATAGAAAACACAGCCCAGGAGATCGTTTCAGAAGAATTTATTGACAAGGTTAACCTTGGAGAGTCCACAACAGAGACTCTGCCCGTATCAGGCAGAGAACAAGCTTTTATAACCCGAAACAAACAAATCTTCAATCAATTGCTACAGGTTATGTACTCCCTCTCACACAGTATGGTTACAAGACAGATTGAAAAGCAGGAAACAGATAAGGACGCATCCTTATCAAATTCCAACCACTTCGTGTGAGTTACTCCCTCACTCCCTTCTGTCTTGGCGTCTACTTGATTAAAGTCATGTTTCCTTCCACAATCGCTACCACCCTGACTCCCTAGTCCACTCCTCTCTTCCTGCCAATTGCCCCTTGGCACCTCCCCCTGTGACTGCAGG
Source organism: Narcine bancroftii (assembly GCF_036971445.1). Lineage (NCBI taxonomy): Eukaryota > Metazoa > Chordata > Chondrichthyes > Torpediniformes > Narcinidae > Narcine > Narcine bancroftii. The sequence goes on from NC_091469.1 coordinate 45,883,476, forward strand.
AAGTGCTAAAGTTGTGCCCTCACTTCCTCGCTCACCACCATTCATAGCCCCAAACAGTCCTTCAAAGTGAAGCAACATTTCACTTGTGAATCTGCAGGGGTTATCCACTGCATCCGGTGCTCCGTTGTGATCTCCTGGGAGATTGCTTCGTTGAGCACTTTGGCCCTCTCCACTGCTCTCCTGGTAGTCACCCATTTCAGTTCCTTGCCCCATTCCCAAACTGACTTTTTTGTAAATTGCACATTCCACCTGGGCACCCTCCAACTGAGTGGCATTAGGTTTCGTTTAGCCCTGCCTCCAAATCTATCCCTTTTTCTCCTTTCTGCTAGCTCTCTCTCTCTCCGTTTCTCTCTTTCTTTTCTTTTCCCTTGTCTCTTTTCCTCCAGATCTGCATTCACAGAACCACTCCCTCCCCTATCAATTCTCACCTTTTCTCTCCTGTCTTATCCATGTCCAATTAATACCTTTTGTCTGTTGGCCTGTGCTCATCCCCCTGCTATTTCTTTTCTTCTCCCCAGCCTTTTAATTCAGATGCCTGCCTGCTTTTACCTTGTACTTTGAAGAAGGGCTCAGGCCTGAAATGCCAGTTACATTATCTCCCACAGATGCTGTGTGACTGGCTGAGCTCCTCCAGCATTTCTGTGTTTTCACTACAATCATAGCATCTGCAAACTTTTGTGTTTCACTAAACATAAATGTCCTGGCAAATTATCAACTGTACAGGTGATTAGTTCCAATATTTATTTACATTGTGCTGCTGGTAGCTGGTTGCTGTGATTTGCCAGTTTTAAGGGATGAGGATGTGAAGGAATTGGAGGCCTCATTTACAGATTTTGGAATTAAGGAGGCTATACAGATTATGCCAAATGGGAAATCTCCTGGAGATAATGGATTTACTGCAGAGTTTTAAAAGGAGTTTTATGAAGTTTTATCCCCTGTATTTATGGATGTGCTTAAACAAACAACAGAAGAGGAATCATTACCAGATTCTTTTTCAAGAGCAATAATTACAGAAATTCCAAAGAAAGACAGAGACCCTTTGAAAGTTGCTTCATATCAATCAATTTCTTTATTGAATGTAGATTATAATATAGTAGCTAAAGTATTAGCAAATAGACGCTAAATATTTACCACAATTGGTACATGTTGATCAGGCAGCTTTTATTAAGAATAGATATGCTTTGGATAATACTTTTAGACTGATTACTTTGATCAATGCTTCGAGACATCAACTCAACCAACCAACGATAGTCGCACTTAATGCAGTAAAAGCATTTGACTGAGTGAAATGGCATTTTTTTTTAAAGTACTAGAAAAATTTAAGTTCAAGCTGGGTTAAGGCACTGTATAAAAATCCAGTAAAAAGGCTGTGGGGGGACCTTGGTGTGTCACTGCACTTTGGCTGTTTGGCACTGCATACACGCCTTGGCCCACCCCTGGACTTGTTTTTGGACACTTTATTTAAGATTAAATTACCATTGGATCCATTAATTATTTTGTTGGGTTACAATGTATCTTTGACTTTTGGTTTAAAGTTGTATAAGTTTCAGATAGCATTTGTTCGTCTGGTATTAGCGGTAGGGCGGAAATGTATTGCGATTACATGGAAAGATAATGTGGAATTGAATATGACTCGTTGGCATAATGAGTTAATACCCTGTATTTATTTGGAGAAGATAACATATAACCTGAATAATAATTACCCTTTTTTTTGTTCAGATGTGGTCGCCTTATTTGAAATTTATGGGCTTGGAAATATCCTAATTTTTTTTTGTATTGTAAGTTTGACACATCACACAACACCCAACGTATGTAATTAATTGATAAATGTTTTTATTTGCTCCCCTTGAGGGGTTAGTTGGGGTTTTAGGAGGGAGGGTGGGTTTTTTTTTGTGTATGTATCTTAAATTTATAAATAAAGATTTCAAAAACAAAAGATAAAGAGATGCCTCATTTATGGGAGACTAATCTGTTCCTTTTCTGACTGAAAAGTTGTATAATTGCAGGGATTTTTTTGGATGAGCCTTTAGGCTCCCATCAAGCTAGTAGGTGAGTGGGGACACAGTGAAAATGGAGATAGGGTGGGGGGGGGGGAGAACAACAGACGTTCTCCATTGTTGATGGGCTATGACATCCTACTCCTTTGGATTGATCAGGTACTGGGGTTAAATTGTGACCTCCTACTTCTTTTAAACAATGACGAGAACTCTGACTAGCAATGGGTGGCACGGTTGATGTAAAAAATTAGTGCAATGCTATTAGATTGCCAGTGATTCAGATTCAAATCTGGCGCTCTCTGTAAGCAGTTTATATGTTCTCCACGTGTCGGCATGGGTTTACTCCAGCTGCTCCTGTTTTCTCCCACCATTTAAAAGAAATGGGGCTTTTAGGGTGTTTAGGTTGATTGATATATTTGGGGGCATGGGCTCATGGGACAGAAGGGCCTGTTGCTGTGCTACACACCTAAATTTTTTTAAAAATTAGGACAGAGTTGGTCAAAGCATGTGCCATTTGTGGTTTCAGCTGCTGGTTCAATTTAGGATGATTCCAGAAGGCAAGTTTCAGTTTATCATGGAGTCAAGCTGAATCTCCACATAACAATTGGATTCACCCTTTCAGAGAGTATCATCAAGCACAGTATTTCCCCCCTTCAGCCCTGGCTTTAGTCAAAATTCATCTGGCCTTGGAAACAGTTCAGGCCAATTTTTACAGGGCCAGGTCCAACAAGCTGCCTGCAGGTTAATAAGATCTAACTCTCAGCATTTTCTCTTCCATCAATGCCCATCTGCTTCACTTTGCTTTTTTGCTGTCCTAGGCGATTGCAAGAATGGGAATAGAGTTTCCAACACAGTTCCTGAAGACTAATTTGGAGGTTTAGTAACCTTAAACAGGAAGGTTGCTGATCTGCAGAGATGGGCTCATTTTGCAGGTTAACCACATGAGATAGCATCGGAGAGGTCTGTTTTAGAAGATGTTTTGATTTGGAATCATGACGGCACCTCTTCCTGAGGGGGAATTACAGCAAACAATAGCTTTCCCATAATTTTCTCAATGGTTAATTGTTTCAAAATAGCATTTTTTTCTAGACAGATTATTATAGGTGGCTAGAAGTGAGTCACCACGCAGTAATTTAATTGATGATTTTTTTTCAAATGTCCAAAACAGGGCCATGCAATTAAAGATTGTTGGAGCCTCATAGGCAATGAGAAAATCCCTGTGTGGTCTGCAATTGTTGTCTATTCTAGCAATCATAGTACCATTTATTGAGAGGTTCATTATGCACAAAGCAATATTTATGGAAACTTGCTTTCAGAGTCTATTCATTATGTTCCTATGTGCACTTTATAGAAATTAATCTAAACAAAGTCTTGTGCAAGCCAACCCCACCTGAAGTATATGGCAAACCCCAATAAAGATTAAGCTGGTGTTAAGAACTTAGATATATTGAAGGGATGACTTGCCTTTAGGAAATAAACCAAAATATTAGATTGGACAGATCTGCATCTTTGAAAATTTAAATTATGAAGGATGTTTAATAGCTCTGTTAATGTCAGTCTTTAAGATACAAAGTACAAAACACAGGGTGTGTTTCTAAAATTAGAATTTACAATGCCCACTCCTTTGCCAAGAATTTTTTGCAGGGTGTGTGACAATAAGATATTGCCTGTGTTGAATTTCCCTCTATTTCTTAGTGGCCATCCAGTGAAGATCATCCCAAAGGACTGTGTCAGGTACTGTATGATTTACTTGGGGACTTCCCACCCATCTGCAGTCTTTTTCTTCTTGGTGGATGAGACTGTGGGCTTGAAAGGTGTGGTGATATGTAATTACACCACTAGGTCACCAGGGGTCATCCCGGTGACCTTGTATATAAAGCAGTCCAGAGCTATAGTCTAGCCTTCCAGGTTTGTCTTGCAGAGAGACAAGACTTCTTAGTGTATATATTAGTTTATTAGCTGTCTTATACTCGCACTGCTCTTGTGGTTATTGTCAGAACAAAAGGTGCTAGAATAAAGTTGGTGAGTAGCTTCAGAACACCTTATAAATGGGGCAGACTACAATCAAGGTAGATCAATGGTGCAGGAAATAAAAGCTTTGTGTACTAGATAGGGTGCCAGTCAAACCAGCTGCTTTGTTTGAGATGGAGCCAAGTTTTTCATATTATTAAAGATGTACTCATCCAAAACCCAACTCATTCGTAGTTTGTGTGTTTTAGAAAGGCTTGAAGGCTTGGAGGAGGGGGGGCTCTCAGCTGGTGGGTTATTGGTTAAAGGAACAAATACCATTCACTTATGATGTGTAATGGCATATTGCTGGGTGTAGGCAGCTAGGCCCCTTGGTCGGGGATCAGGGTAGTCAGGATTTCCCTCCCTCCCCTTCTTACACATTCCCACCAGAAGGAAATAAGTATAACTAAACTTGCAGAAGGATGGTATCTATAATACCTGGAAGTATAAAGTTCTTTCTTTGTTATCAGATTCCATGAACCCTTTAATTAATGTAGAAGTAGCTTTCAATCTGCTCATTCCGTTGTGTCTGAAGCCGGTCCTAAGTCATATATTCACAGTTGAATATTGCATGCTGTTTGATGGCCTTTGTGCAAGCCCAGCACACATACAGAGGATTGCACTACAATTTCTGGAAGCAAACTTTATACAGGAGGAGCTTTGGATAACATTCTATTAGACACCATTGTGATAGCATTTCTTGGCCTACATTTAAAACAGAATGGTCCAAAACAGTGGACATCTGCCATGCATTTGCCAATTTCTAATTTGTCGAAATCATCTAGCATCCTCTTGGAATCTTCCTCATAGCATATACTGATACCCAACTTAGTGTCACCTGCAAACTTAGAGATATTATATCAAGATCATCAATGTATATTGTAAATAATCAGGGATCAGCAACTCCACTTGTAACTGCCGGCCAATCTGAAAAGAACCGATTTATTACCACTCCTTGTTTTCTGCCTGCCAACCAGTTACCTATCCACATCAATATATTACTTCCTGGACCACGCTCTCCTATTTTTTACACCAATCTCTTGTCCAGAGACTTATCAAACACCTTTTGAAAGTCCAAATACATCAACTTGTTCACTTTACTGGTTGAAGCCTCAAACAATTCTGAAAAATTTGTCAAGCATGATTTCTCTTTCATAAATCTGTGCTGACTTGGACTAATCCTGCCACTCCTCTCCAAAGGTGCAGCAATGACGAAAAATTGTTTCCAGCTATTTCCCCACTACTGAAGTTGGACTAACTGTGTAATTTCTCAGTGTTAACTTATGGTGAGGTTCATAAGGTGCAGACATGCTTCACCCCCTTCTTGCTTCAAAATTCTAAAATACTTTGTGTTTGTGCTGGAATGCTATGGTGCTATCATTTCTCCCTGCTGAGTTAATTGGGCTCCTGGTTCTCTGCCTTAAGTACAATCCATTCACGGTCTTGACCTTTTACCTTTGTAACTACAAAAACGAGCAGCCACACCACAGGAATTCTGCACTCCTCCGAGTCTAATTTCTTGTGCATCTTTTCCCTTTTGCATCACTTTGAATGTCCATGTCTGGGGGTTTTGCATTTTGGAAGGCCCTTCCCTTATCTAGGCCCAAGTTTGTTTATTTCTGATTGTGCCTCACTGGTGCACCTTGGTGTCATTTTAGCTGTAAAGGGCTAGATTAACACTAATTATAAATTGCAAATAAATATTTAAGTATGACCAAGGCAGACACTCATTTGGGTCAAAAAACACTTGGCACATGATAAAGAGGTGAAATTTGATAAATATTACTTTATCCAGTAATGTGATCATTAGACATGATTCCATGTGAAGAATCATTTCTAAAAATAAATGCACAATGAAATGTTGGTTAACCCCTGCAAAAGAAATTGCAACTGGCAGTCACTCATAAGTCTGATGTCTGATGTAATTTCCTGTTGTTATTCTGCAGCATTCATCTCCTTTGTTTATGTTACCATTAGTCACTGCTCAACGGAATACTTGATTATCTCTTTAAGGATCCAATGTTAAGCTTTTGAGTTTTTCTGAGGAAGGAGGCATTGATAAGTATAGAGAATCTGAATTTAGAAACTTGAGGCTTGATTGCAAAGCCAGTGTAGGAAAGTGCAAGCAAGCTGTATATGAAGGAAATCTGCTGATGAATTATGGGGCTGTCCACAGTAAAATGGGTTATACACTCATTTGGTTTGCTTGGCTAATTGTGTTTGAATGACTAAGCTAGTATTATTTTGCTTTAATATTTGGGAGAAAAAATTGTTGCCATTTTGGTAAGATTAGTGAATTGTCACAGATTTTTTTTAAGGCAGCTGGACAAAAGGTGGATGAAAGGGATATTATTTTCTAAGCAATATATGATTTATTAGTTTGACCAACTGTTTCAAAAAGTTGTTTGGAGTCTTGGAGAGCACTAACACAGAATGCAGCTCTGGTTTCTTCAGCCCACATCATGCACCAATTACATTAACCTTGTTTTAACCCATTTTATTCTCCCCGCATTCCCATCAACTCCCCCCAGTCCTGCTACTCATCTACATGCTTGAGGCAATTTACATCGGGCAATTAACCTGTCAATCAGCTTATTTTTGGGATGTGGGAGGAAACCAGAATATCCACAGGATATACACATGGTGACAGGGACAACATGCACACTCCACTCAGAAGCACTGGAAGATGGAACAGTGTCATTGAGGCACAAGGTAGTGGTTCTAGGGGCTGTGTCAATGTACAGCCCTGTTTTATTACTGCTTTTCTTATCTTTCTTATTGTTTGTAATGACATTGAAGTGAATATAGTCCCTGCTGGATCCCAGGGAGCAAACCCATCATTCTCACTCCCTATTTTGCCACCCCCCCTACAATTTATTCTTCTTCACATATGCCCTCAATTTGAATTTGATTCTTTTACTACTTAGCTAAAGTGGGAATAATTTGTTTATCCAGTAATCTAATGCTCATCTTTGGAATAGGGAAGTAAACTAGGGGGAAACCCACAGTGTCAATGTGGTGGAACACGGTATTGCAGGTGGGGATCTCACGACTGCTCAGGCTGGCCCACCTCCAACCTGGTAACACTTCCCTGTAGTTTCCCAATAAAGGCTAAGGGCCCTAGCCTTGTATTCAGGCCAGAAGCATGTCGTTGTATGCTGGGGATTTCAGGACATTAAAGCCTTTGACCATATTCTTCATGTCTGTGTATGGTAATTGATAAGGCTTTATTGTCCTAGATCTTCAGTGTCAGCTTAAGAGCTGATGCAGTTTTACGGGCCCCATCCCCCAATCACAGTCAGAATTCCTGGAAGGCCCACCTCCTCCTTCCAAACGTGCCCAATCATACACCAGAATGCCATCGAGTGTAACCGACGTGTGAGCTGGCTACCCTCCGGGTCACTCCATGTGTCTCCCCCCCCCCCCCCACCCACCCCCCCCATTCCAGAACATGTTGCCACAAAAAGCATGCAATACAGCCCCAGGGACAGGGAGTTCATAAAAGCCGAAGTGGGGTGGCTACTAGCGGAGGGTATTATAGAACCCAGCACATCCCCTGGAGGGCACAGGTGGTGGTAGTTAAGAGTGGGGAGAAGCACTGGATGGTCAATGATTGTAACCAGACCATCAAATAGGTTCACCTTATTGGACACCTACCCTCTTCCCTGCAGAGCTGACATGGTGAAGGAGATCGCCCAGTACTGGGTCTTCTCCACTATTGACCTCAAGTCAGTGTACCACCAGATCCAGATCCACCTGGAGGACCGTCCCTACACGGTATTCGAGGCCAACAACCACCTCTATCACTTTCTGCGGGTCCCATTCGACCTCACAAGTGGAATGTCAGTGTTCCAAAGGAAAATGGACCATGTGGTGGATGACAATAAATTAAAAGCCACGTATCCCTATCTGGATAATGTCACCATCTGCGGCTGGACCCGAGAGGAACACGATGAGAACCTTCAAAAGATTCTGGCCACCGCAAGAACCTTGAACTTAGCATACAATCAGAAAAAGTGTGTATTCATTACCACGCGGTTGGCCATATGTGTCATTGCCCCTGACCCTGAGCGCATGTGCTCCCCTGCTGGAACTCCCACTGCTCCAGAACCCCAAAGCTTTAAAAAGGTGCCGAGGGTTCTTCTCATGCTAGGCCCAGTGGATTCCCAACTACACAGAAAGCCTACCTCCTGGTAAAAACAACCACCTTTACTCCATTGGTAGAGGCCTGTGAGGCAATCGAGGGTATTAAAAGGGATATTGCCAAGGTGGCCATGCACGACATCACTTTCCAAGTAGAGAGCAATGCCTCTTACTTCGCCATGCCGAGCCAAGCAGACAGGCCCATAGCATTCTTTTCCCGAACACTCAGGGGTCCCGAACTCGGGCACCCAGCCATTGAGAAGGAGGCACAGGCTGTAGTGGAGGCAGTGTGCCACTGGAGGCACTATTTGGCTGGCAGACACTTCAGCCTGCTGACGGTCCGAAGAGCCATTGTTCTTATGTTTAACAATAAACAGCAGGGAAAAATCAAAAATGACAAGATCATGAGGTGAAGAATTGAGATGTCCATCATGAGATCTTGTATCGGCCAAGAAAGCTCAATGAGCCATTCATGCTTCCCATTTGCAATCCCCTTCCCAAATATGACCACACCCACGGTCACTAAAGCCCTCTGTAACCTCTTCACCTTGTTTGGATACCCCAGTTACATTCACAGTGACATGGGGGTCCTCATTCATGAGTGAAAAGTTGTGTCAGTGCTCCCTGTCCAAAGGGATAGCCACAAGCAGAACCTCCAGTTACAACCCCATTGGGATTGGGCAGGTGGCAAGGTAGAATGGCACTATCTGGAGGATAATTCTCGTGGCCCTCAAGTCAAAAGGAATGTCCATCTCCCCAGTGACAAGAGGTCCTCTTGGAAGCATTGCATGCCACCATGTCCCTACTCTGTACGGCCACGAATGCCACCCCGCATGAGAAACTGTTCTCCTTCCTTAGGAGGTCAGTGTCAGGAAACATGCTGCCAGTCTGGCTGATGACTCCTGGGCCAGTGCTTCTCCGCAGACACGTTAGGACCCACAAGGCAGACCCGCTAGTTGAAGAGGTGCATCTCTTACATGCGAACTCCCAGTACACCCATGTATAGTTCCTAGACGGGCGGGAAGACACAGTGTCCATCCAAGGCCTGGCTCGGGTAGGGGTCCCAGCACAGGAGGTGCACCCAGAAGCCCTCGTCAATGACCAGCTGGTCCCAGGTATCATCTCGGTAAATGATCACTTACAACCACCACAACCCCTCAGGTCCCCGTCTCCAACACCTCTGCAATTTCCAGTGGAACAATTGATATTCCCACCTCCCTTGGAACCAGTTCATACTGCCATGGTTCAGCCCCTGGATACTCAGCCCACCAGATGGGTTGCCACACTGTAGGAGCCAATGACAACACTACCAGTGCTGCGGTGATCGCAGTGGCAGATAAAGCCACTGGACTGGTCTGCCTCCGACCTGGTAACTCTTCCCCATAGTTTCCTAATAAAAGCTGAGAGCCCTAGTCTCCTCCTCAATTCCAGCTTTGGATCCAGGTCAGAAGCTTTCAGTTGTATGCTGGAGGTTCCAGGACATTAAAACCTTTGGCCATGTGTTTCGTGTCTGCATGTGGTCATTGATCGAGCTACAATCTCAGACTGAATAAACAAACTGCGCAATTGAATAGGAATCCCTGATGCTGCGAGGCACTCGCAGAGTGTACAGCGTAGAAATTGGCCCTTTGGCCCAACTAATCCAAGTTGTCCCACTTGCTCATATCAATAAGATCCAACAGGTTTAGAGCATAGAAGATTACAGCACAGTACAGGCCCTTTAGTGCACAATGCTGTGCTGACCGATGTAAATCTATTCCACAACAATCTAATCCTTTCCTACCTCACACCCATAACCTTCTATTTTTCTTACACCCATGTGCCTATCTAAGAGTCTTTTGAATGTCTGCATTGTACCAGCCTCCACCACCATCTACAGCAATGCATTCCAGTTTTCTATAAAGACCAAGCTTTGAGAGACTTAACTAAATGAAAGAAATTAAAAAATCAAATGGTTTGTTGTGTTAAATTGGATGTCCTACTAATGAGGGCTACCTTGATCTTTTCTTCATTTTGCATCATTATGCAAAGAAGGTTCACATGAATTGAACTGAATGAATTTGGTCAAATTCTGCATAGTTAGCCCACTGTGAAATTAAGTTGTCTAATAATTTAATATGAGATTCTCACAAGGTTGCAATGGTAACTGAGGCTGGAGCACAGAAGCACCTCAGATGTAAAGTTCATACACAATGTAATGGCAAATCACACCTACATAGGGTAAACAGATAACAAAAGAAACGGGAACAATGATAGGTTTTATGGTCTCTTGAAGTTGTTCTGCCATTCATTATCATGGATCATATACATCATCTCTGCTTTGCTTTAGTGGTCTTACATCTGTTCACCCTCCTATTACTCAAAAGTCTGAGCATCATTTTAAATGGACAGGCTGCATTCCCACCATTCCTTGTTTTCTACTCCACTGTTTCATCTCGCAGCACTCGTGCCTCCTTCCTGTCTTTAAACCCATTTCTTCAGATCAAAATGAAGGCTCCCCCTTGAATGGGTGCAATCTTTCTTGTAAAATTCCTCCCAAAGTGGAGATAGGGTGCTGCAGTGAGGCAAGGGGATAATTTCCATGTCAGGATGCTGTGCACCTTGGCAGGGAACTTGAAGGTACTTAAAGATACCGTGATGAAGGGCTCAAGCCCAAAACCTTGGTTTTGTATCTTTATATTTGATATATAAAGTACACTGTTTGTCCACTGAGTTTCTCCTGCATTGTGTTTTTACTTCAGCCACAGTGTCTGCAGACGTTCGTGTTTTACTTTTGAAGGAACTGCAAATATATCCTTTGTTATCTCAAGATTTCAGTATAGTTTCAAGTACACAATGGCTCTCAGAGGCTGAAGAGCATCAGATCGGAGGCCAATCCACTGGACATAAAAGTGGCAGAGAGGATCATTGGAGTCTCCCTCCCCCCCCCCCCAATCAATGCGATTTATTGGGACCATTGTTTACAGAGGGCTTGCAAAATCATTGATGACCCCTTCCACTCCACAAGCAGCATCTCCCAGTTACAACCGTCAGGAAAAAGATACAGGAGTATCAGAGCCAGAACCACCAGGCTGAGGAACAGCTTCTTCCGACGGGCAGTGAGACTGTTAAATGACTGCTAAAGCAACTCCCCATGACTCTACTATTTATTAATAATATCTATTTTTATATATGTACATATCTACTGTGTAAATGTGTTGCTTGTTAGTATGTGTGTTATCTCAGTAAGCATGTTTTGCAATGTTCTGCACCATGGATCGGAGAATGCTGTTTCGTCGGGTTGTACTGGTACAATTGGATGACAAATAAACTTGAACTTGGACTGAAAAAACATGCCTTTGCAACATTACAAAACTTCTGAATCTTAGAGCCAATTGTCTTGTGTTATCTAAGCAATATTTTTGAAACAATGACAAATCATTCCCCAAATTATGTATAATTTTTTGGTATGAAGGCATATACTTTTTAAAAGTATGTACAATTATATGCTGATTATATAATGATAGCGTAAAGTGTTTCTTTGTGGAACATTTCCAGAAAGCCACAGATTTTATAACTGGAACCTTTAAATTGGTAGGTGGTAGCAATTATAGAAATGGACCGATTGTTTGGGAAAAAGAAATAGCTGACACAATTTGGAACCAAACAAATAGTTGGTTTTTCAAATACTTATAAGAAAGTTTGTACAGCTTCAAGATAAACATTCTGCCTCACAATTGGAAATTCCAATAATTTTAAACAAATTAATGTTTCTGGTGCAGATAGGATTTGACTATAACATTCCCAGGAAGGAAGTGGAAATGAAATGTACACAAATTTTGCATCACATGTGTCTATGATACATGTCTCTTGTATTGGAGGGCTGCACTTCAGTGGAACCAGTAAGGACACATGAATTACATACGATAACTTCAACTTCACAAGTTCTGATAGATTGAAGGAAAATCAAAGTTAAAAAAAATCAAACAATTAGTAAAATAAATAATCAAAGCGATGTAACTTTCTCATTTTAATAAGGATGTTCTGATGTTGTTTCCCACACTCAACATCCATTGGAGCGCTTTCATCCCTAACGTCGAAGTACTCGAGATGGCAGAGGTCGACAACATCGAGTCCACGCTGCTGAAGATCCAGCTGCGCTGGATGGGTCACGTCTCCAGAATGGAGGACCATCGCCTTCCCAAGATCCTGTTATATGGCGAGCTCTCCACTGGCCACCGTGACAGAGGTGCACCAAAGAAAAGGTACAAGGACTGCCTAAAGAAATCTCTTGGTGCCTGCCACATTGACCACTGCCAGTGGGCTGATAACGCCTCAAACCGTGCATCTTGGCGCCTCACAGTTTGGCGGGCAGCAACCTCCTTTGAAGAAGACCGCAGAGCCCACCTCACTGACAAAAGGCAAAGGAGGAAAAACCCAACACCCAACCCCAACCAACCAATTTTCCCCTGCAGCCGCTGCAACCGTGTCTGCCTGTCCCGCATCGGACTTGTCAGCCACAGACGAGCCTGCAGCTGACGTGGACTTTTTACCCCCTCCATAAATCTTCGTCCGCGAAGCCAAGCCAAAGAAGAAATGTACAAGAGGTGGAAAGTTTCTCTTAAATTGCAGTGATTATACTGAATTCTGCTTAGCATTCCAGTTGATGGGATATTAAGAGGACTAAAGATGAGCAGGACTGTGAAATTCCACTGGTGGAATGTGAAAAGGAATTGAGAGAGGGAGAGAGAGAGCACGAAAATAGAATTCAACCAGGTGGGAAATTAAAAGCTATCAGAGGAATTTAACCAAAAAACATTTGCCTTTGTGTCAAATGTTAGAATAGATGAAAAGGTGGTCAGAGAGATGGGATATGAAGAGAATCCTCAGGGGTGGGGGGTGGGGTGGAAGACTTAGTGCAAGAGAAGGTTTAGCGAAAGTAACTCCAAAGTTTTCGACTTTGATGAGAAGGTGTATTATAGGCATTGAATTGTTCTATTACATCTCGGTTTACTGATTGTTCTCAGTAACCATATAACCGGTTACAGCACGGAAACAGGCCATGTCGGCCCTTCAAGTCCATACCGGTTCACTTGACGTGGAACTAGATTGAATGAGATCATCCTGGTGCTAAGTAATTATTCAGCTCATTTAATCTCAGACAGTCTTCACATCGTTTACTAGTAATCCGTTTGCGCACAGTTAATTTTGCTGAATGTTTAACACCATTGGTTCCTTCAGTGATCTGTCAGATCTGTGTATTTAGATGGAGACCAACTACAATTAAGTCACAAGGGACTGAAGCTGCTGGAATCTGAAATGAAAATCAAACTGCTGTATGGACTCAGGGGTATGATCCCAATCTGTAGAGAGAAAGGAACTGTCGACATTTTGGATCAAGACCCTGCATCATTCCTTTCCCCCCGACAAATGCTGTTCAGCCCACTGAGTAGGTTTTTTTGCACCAACTAGGAGCTGTGAATCAGAAAGCTGCTCTGTAATTCCAGATCTTTAATTGTGTCACATTACCAAAAGCTCCATGCAGTTGTTGACACAGTGATATGCAGGAGTCCAAAAGATGGCATGCTCAGACAGAGATGGCAACATTTGTGCAATATCAAGAAACATACTGAAGACCAGGGCAGCCCTGCCCAGAGATGGAAGCCAACCTTTCCAACATAGCTGCTGGGAAGACTTGTGGAGTCATGGTGTGTGGTGCGCTGTTAGACAGAATCAGCCACACACAAGGTAAAGACTGTACAACAGGCTTTAATCCACAAAGACTTCCACAGAGCCAGGATGGCTGTAGCTGCAGTGACTCTGAGAGACTTAGGAGGCTAGCGCAGGCTTATATCCCAAAGGTGATTGACACCCGATTGGGTGGGGCTTAATCCATTCAGGTCGACTGATTGACAGCTGGCCAGGTGTAGTCCTGTCCCCTTTACTCTCCTGCAGGTACAAAGGTTGCCCCCTGCAGTAGGCTGGCGGTACACTCCTGCAGGTACAGAGGTTGCCCCCTGCAGTAGGACAGTGGTGTACCACCACATTCACCCCCTTCTTTAAAATTGTCCCGGGTGGGGGGTGGGGGGGTGGTGGGGAGAGTAACAACAAATCGTACCCACTATACAAATACACAATTTACAAATTGAGATGATCTGGCGGCCGCCGGAGTCTCTGTGACTGCCTTAGGACTGGCTCTTGGTCGCCGGTTGGAGGGGTAGCCGGGGGGCTGGTGACAGGGGTCTGAGTGACTGGTGTGGTGCCACGCGGAGGGGTGGCCAAAGGGGCCAGGGTCAACATATGAGAGTCATATAGGATGGGTGGGGGCTAGGTTCATCCCCCATGGCTGAAGTGAGCCCCTGGTGATCAAGGAGGTCCTGCGCACCCCATAGCTGCCTGGGGATGGGGATGTATGCCCGGTTGGCATTGTCCTGGGCTGAAGGATGCTGTGGAGTGATGGGTGCTCCTGCTGGTGCCAGGTCCCTGGTTGAGACTGTGTCCTCCCTGCCACTGCCAAACCTAACATAGGCATAGCTGTGGCACGTGTGCAGGAGGAAAACCTGCTCGACCAGGGGTTCGGCCTTGTGTGCCCGTATGTGCTTACACAGAAGCACTGGTCCTGGGGATGCAAGCCATGCTGGGAGGGACATTCCAGTTGCCTACTTCCTGGGGAATGAGAACAGAAGTTCATGAGGGGTCTTGTTGGTAGCTGTACACAGAAGCGACCAAATGGCTTGGAGCGCCTCGGGCAGGGTGTCCTGCCAGTATTCAATGGCCCACCCTTTCGACTTGAGGGCCAGGAGGACTGCCTTGCAGACCACCCCGTTTTCGAGTTCCACTTGCCTATTGCCTCTCAGGTTATAACTAGTTGTGTGGCTAGTCAAGATACCCTTCGCCATCAGGTACTGGCGCAGCTCGTCACTCATAAAACAAGACCCCGATCTCTGTGGATGAAAACAGGGTAGCCAAACATGGTGAAGATCTGCTCCAGGGCCCTGATGATGGTGGCCATGAAGGTGTCCAGGAAAGGGATAGCGAAAGGGAAGCGTGAGTACTCGTCCATTACTGTGAGGAAGTAAACGTTTTGGTTTGTGGAAGGCAGGGGCCCTTTAAAATCCATGGCAAGCCGCTCGAAGGGCCAAGTGGCCTTTACAACATGGGGCTGGGGCGGGCGGAAGAAGCGGGGTTTACACTCCGTGCAGACCCGGCAGGCCTCGGTCATGTCCCTGACGTCCCTGATGGTATTTCCGGGACTTAATGAAGTGGTACAACCTGGTGACACCCAGATGGCAGAGGGACTCATGCAGTGCCTGCAGCTTATCATCGTGCATGGATGCACAGGTATGAGAGAGGACATCAGGGGAGTCGTTTAACTTTCCTGGGCGTACTGGATGTCGTAGCTGTAGGTTGCCAACTCGACTCTCCAGCGCAAGATCTTGTCATTCTTGATCTTGCTCTTGTGAGTAGTGTTAAACCTGAAAGCTTCGGCCCGCTGGTTGGTGAGGAGGGTGAATCTCCTGCCAGACAGGTAGTGGCGCCAGTGGCAGACCGCTTCCACAATCGCCTAGGCCTCCTTTTCAATGGCAGAATGCCCTAGCTTGGAGCCGTGGAGGGTCTTAGAGAAGAAAGTGACAGGGTGCCCCCCTTGGTTGAGGGTAGATAAACACGTGTAGGGCAATTACGACAGCTTTACCTTTGTTAAACAAGTTGAGGGTCATTACTGTCCAGTAATACTTTTGTTAAAAAATTTGGGGGTCAATACTGTACAGTATTCTCTTTGTTAATTAAACAAGATGACGGTCATTACTGTACAGCATTACCTTTGCTAAACAAGTTGTGGTCATTACTGTACAGCAATCCCTTTCTTTAACAAGTTGAGGGTCATTACTGTGCAGCATTAACTATTTTAAACAAGTTGAGGTTCATTACTGTAGAGCATTACCTTCATTAAACAAGTTGAGGGTCATTACTGTACATTATTACCTTTGTTAAATAACTTGAGGGTCATTACTGGACAGTGTTACCTTTGTCAAACAAGTTCAGTGTTATTACTACAGCATTACCTTAGTTAAACAAGTTGAGGGTCATTACTATACAGCTTTACCTTTTTAAACAAGTTGAGGGTCATGACTGTACAGCAATACTTTTGTTAAACAAGTTGAGGGTCATTACTGTACAGCTTTACCTTTGCTAAACAAGTTGAGGGTCATTACTGTACAGCTTTACCTTTGCTAAACAAGTTGAGGTCATTACTGTACAGCAATCCCTTTGTTAAACAAGTTCAGGGTCATTACTGTGCAGCATTACAGTTGTTAAACAAGTTAAATGTCATTACTCCACAGCAGTATCTTTGTTAAACAAGTTGAGGGTCATTACCGTATAGCAATACCTTTTTTCAACAACTTGAGGCTCATTACTGTGCAGCATAACTTTGTTAAATAAGGTGAGGGTCATTACTATACATATTTACCTTTTTCAACAAGTTGAGGGTCATTACTATACAGCTTTACTTTGTTAAACCTGTTCAGGGTCATTACTATAGAGCAATACCTTTGTTAAATAAGTTGAGGGTCATTACTGAACAGCAATATAGTTGTTAAAGAAGGTAAGGATCATTACTGTCCAGCAATACCTTTGTTAAAAAATTTGGGGGTCATTACTGTACAGTATTCCCTTACTTAATTAAACAAGATGAGGGGTTTTACTGTTCAGCATTATCTTTGCTAAACAAGTCGAGGTCATTACGGTACAGCAATCCCTTTGTTAAACAAGTTGAAGATCATTACTGTGCAGCGTTACCTTTGTTAATTAAGTTGAGGGTCATTACTGTACAGTAATACAGTTGTTATACAAGTTAAGGGTCATTACTGTTCTGCAATACCTTTGTTAAAAATTTGGGTGTCATTACTGTACAGTATTCCGTTTGTTAATTAAACAAGATGAGATGCTTTCCTGTACAGCATTACCTTTCTTAAATAAGTTGGGGGTCATTACTGTACATTATTACCTTTGTTCAATAACTTGCGGGTCACTACTGTACAGCAATACCTTTGTTATACAAGTTGAGGGTCAATACTATACAGCATTACATTTTTAAACAAGTTGAGGGTCATTACTGTACAGCAATACCTTTGTTAAACTTAACAAAGGTAACGCTGCACAGTAATGATCTTCAACTTGTTTAACAAAGGGATTGTTTAACAAAGAGGCATCGCTCTCCACCTGGAAGGGGGAGTCCTCATCCAAGGCCTGCATCGTGGTGTCTGCGATGAGATGCCTGATGCGCATGAAGGCCGCCTGCGCCTCGGGTGGGAGGGGAAAAGTTGTAGCTTGGGCCAGTGGGTGGAGGGACCCACTGTGAATGTTGGAGAATAGGCCAAGGCACCTGCGGAGGTCGTTTAGCGTAGGGGGGAGCGGTAGCTCCATTAATAGCTGCATCCTTTCTGGATGTACCCCAGGATGGCGATGTGGGTGGTGCTGAACACACACTTCTCCTTGTTGTAAGTGAGGTTCAGCTCCCTGGCCATCTGGAGGAAATTCTCCAGGTTGGCATCATGGTCCTGCTGGTCACGGCCGCAGATAATGACGTTATCCAGATACGGGAACATCGCCTTTAGCTTGTGCCGGTCTACCATGCGATCCATCTCCTGGTTGAAGATGGAGACCCTGTTCGTGACCCCAAATGGAACTCGGCGGAACTGGTACAGGCGGCTGTCCACCTCAAAGGTGGTGTAGGGCTTGTCCTTTGGGTGGATGGGGATTTTGTGATATGCCAACCCAGTTGAGATCGTGACTTCCCACACTATTGTCCACTATTGGAGGGAGTCACGTGACGGAGTAGTGGTTGGTAGGAGAATACCAGCCCTCTCCAGAAAAGAAGAAATAAAGTGAAGAAAACACAAAGTCCAAGAAACACAAAACACAACAAATAAAAGACAAAGTTGTGGAGAAAAGAAAGAAAATGGCACCCAAGAAGGAAAAAGCAAAAACAACAGGAAAAAAAGAAGAAAAGACACCGGAAGAGAAAGGAGAAGGCCTTACCTGCATGAAGAGGCAGGGAGCCATCATGGAGAGAGGAGCCCGCACCCCGAGGTTGGCGGTGACCCCACAGAGTGGCGACCTCCCGACCGCTGAACTGCAAAGATAGCTCTCTGAGCCAAACAGAAGTGCGCAATGCACACACTAAGGAATAAGAAAACACCGACAGGAGGGGGCCCAGCTGAGGAGTGAACTAACACAGTGCGACCAGCTGAGAGATGCCCGACAGCAGGGCTCTCAGCTGGAAGAAGAGGAAAGCGACAGAAAAGGGAGTGATAGGAAAGAAAAACAGCAACAGGAGGCCCAACAGATAACTAGCCCAGAAGAAGAGGACCAACAGCAAGAAGCTATGCAAAAAAACACCCAGAAAACTGAGGCAAGCAGTTCAGCAAGAAAGTCAGAAGAGACACAGATACAAGGAAGAGAAGTAGAAGACACAAACACAGGAGCAGAGACAGAAGAAGAGGAAGAAGAAGACCAAGCTCTGCACAGAGGAATAGATGGTAAAATAGATGGAGCGTATATAGATTTTAAAAAATTTCAAGAACAAATGAAAGCATTAAAAGAATGGTTGACATTAGAATTTAGTGAAATGAAAAATACAGAAGAAAAAGTGAGTAGAATAGAGCTGGTCATGACAGAAATAGGGAAAAGATTAGAAAATGTGGAAGAACGAGAAACAGCTGTAGAAATGGAAGTGAATTGGAAGACGGTGACAAAAAAGTTAAGAGTCACAAGAGTTGATATAATGGAAAACTATAGTAGGCATATCATAAAGATAGTGGGCCTAAAGGAAGATGAAGAAAGGACAAATATGAAAGAATTTATAAAAGAATGGATCCCAAAGGTCCTGGGAATGCCAGAAATACAGGAAGGAATGGAAATAGAAAGGGCACACAGAACACTAGCTCCGAAACCACAGCCACAGCAAAAACCAAGATCCGTTTTAGTAAAATTTCTGAGATACACAATTAGAGAAAATATATTGGAGAGGGCAAGGAATAAAATTAGAGAAGACAATAAACCATTGGAATAAAAGTCAAAAAATATTTTTTTTATCCAGACATAAGTTTTGAGCTCCTAAGGAAGAGGAAGGAGTTTAACACAGCAAAATCGGCTATAAATTAGGTTAAGATATCCAGCTGTGCTTAAAATATCTATCTCAGGGGAGCAAAACAGACTGTTCTTGGATCCAGAGAAAGCATGAGAATTTGCAGAATGTCTGCAGGACAGAAGGAGAGATGAAGAGATGTAACAAGAATGAAGAACGATGACAAACTACATATAAAGATGTAAAAATAATGTATAAATAAGAACTAAAGAAGGGAAGGAAAAGGGAAGTAAGGTGGAAAAAAAAGAAAAAAGAGGGTGAACTTTGTTAAATGTGAAGATAAAAGTCTTTTCTGGAGGGGGTTGGCTGGGAGAGAATAACAGTCACTGCGAAATCAGTTGACGCTTGCGAGCAGGTTCACAATCCAAATGGAGGGGGGAGTTGTGGTTGCCCGGCAAGGGACAAGGGGCAACTCAGAGAGGTGGGGAAGACACTTGGCGTTAAGGGAATTTTAGGTGTGGGAGTTGTTGAAGTATTTTATGTTTTAGAAGTGTTGTCATACATTGAGTTCAAAAAGGGAAAAATGAGAGATGAAAATGGGGAAAAGGGGGAAGGTGGTGGTGAGGAAACAGAAATGAGGTGTAAACAGAGCATGAGATGGCCATGTTGAATTATATGACTATAAATATTAATGGAATACATAACCAAATTAAAAGGAAGAGGCTATTAAATTTACTGAAAAAAGAAAAAAATAGATATAGCATTTGTGCAGGAAATGCATCTAACTGAAGTGGAACATAATAAATTAAGGAGAGACTGGGTAGGGCATATTGCGGCCACATCATATAATTAAAAAGCCAGAGGTGTAGCTATATTAATAAATAAAAATGTACCAATCAAAATAGAGGAGGAAATAATAGATCCAGCAGGGAGGTATGTAATGATAAAGTATCAGATATATTCAGAATTCTGGAATTTGATCAATATATATGCACCAAATGAAGAGGATCAAAAGTTTATGCAAGATGTTTTTTTGAAGATTGTAGATATGCAGGGGAATATATTGATAGGAGGAGATTTTAACCTTAATTTGGACCCAAAGTTGGATAAAACTGGACAAAAGACTAGCAAAAAGAATAAATTGGCCAAATCTATGGTTAAATCAATGCAGGAAATGAAACTTATGGATATATGGAGGAGGCAGCACCCAAGGGAGGAGGAATACTCATATTATTCAAATATACATAAAACATACTCAAGGATTGACATGTTTTTGTTGTCAGCCCATGTTCAAGGGAGAGTTAGGAAAACTAATATATAAAGCTAGATTGCTATCTGATCATTCACCCCTGTTATTAGCAATAGAACTGGAGGACATCCCACCAAGAACATCTAGATGGAAATTAAACTCTATGCTACCTAAAAGACAGAAATTTAGAGAATTTATTGAGTGCCAAATTAAAATGTACTTTGAAATAAATACGGAATCAGTGAAAGACACATGGGATGCAATGAAAGCCTTCATTAGAGGGCAGATAATAAGTTATGTAACTAAGATGAAAAAGGACTACAATCGGGAAATAGAACAGTTGGAAAGGGAGATAGTAAGTACAGAAAAAGAACTAGCAACAAGGCAACAAAATAACAAAAAGAAAAGAATAGGCGGCAAAAAAAAATGAAACATTACAAACGTATAAGGTGGGAAGAACATAATAAAAATAAAACAAAAGTATTATGAGTTAGGAGAAAAAAACGCACAAAATATTAGCCTGGCAACTTAAAACAGAACAAGCTAAAAGAACTGTATTGGCATCAAGGAAAAAGGACAAACAAATTACATATAATCCAATGGAGATTTATGAGAACTTTAAGGAATTTTATGAACAATTATACCAAACTGAGAATGAGGGGAAAGAAGACAAAATAGAAGAGTTTTTAGCTAAAATTGAACTGCCGAAATTGCAAGAAGAGGAGCAAAACAAGCTGATAAAACCATTTGAAATTGAGGAAATACAGGATATATTAAAAAAGATGCCGAACAATAAAATGCCTGGAGAGGATGGATTCCCAATAGAATTCATTAAAACATTTAAAGAGTTATTAATTCCTCCTCGCCTGGAAATAATGAACCAGATAGAAGAAACACAAAACTTGCCAGATTCATGTAAAACAGCAATAATTACAGTAATACCAAAGCTGGGGGAGGATCCACTAACACCAGCATCATATAGACCAATATCTATACTTAATTCATAAGATAATAGCGAAATTATTAGCAAACAGATTGGCCGATTGTGTACCAAAAATAGCAAAACAAGATCAAACTGGATTTATTAAGAAAAGATGAACAGCGGATAATGTCTGTAAATTTATTAGTCTAATTCATGCAGTTCAAAGAAATAAGAAGCCAACAGTGGCTGTTCCTTTAGATGTAGAAAAAGCCTTTGACAGAGTAGAATGGAATTATTTGTTCAAAGTATTACAGAGGTTCAACCTACCAGAAAAATATATTAATTGGATTAAAGCATTATATAATGGATCATTGGCGAAGATGACAATAAATGGATATGTATCGAACCAATTTAAATTAAGTAGGTCAACTAGGCAGTCAAACTGGATGAAGCACATTAGATTTATTATGATGGCCTTAGCTGTAGTAAAAAAATGTATAATGTCCACTATCTCCCTCACTGTTCGCTTTAGCAATAAAACCATTGGCAGAACTGAAAAGAACAGAAAATAAAAGGGATAAAAATAAAGGAGGAGTATAAAATCAGCTTATTTGCAGATGACATCATAGTATACTTAACAGAACCAGAAATATCAATAAAACAACTACATAAGAAGGAATATGGAGAGATATCGGGGTACAAGATCAATGCAAATAAAAATGAAGCGATGCCAATGAATAATGTGGATTATACAGAATTTAAAATAGAATCACCATTTAAATGACAAACACAAGCAATCTGAGACCTAGGTATTAGATTAGATAATAATTTAAGCCACCTCTACAAATTAAATTATCAGCCATTAATTAAGAAATTACAGGATGACTTAGAACATTGGAAAGAATTGCCACTAACATTGATAGGGAGGGTAAATTTCATTAAAATATTAAGGATACAATACCTATTTCAATAGTTAGCAATTCCCTTAACAGAAATTCTTCAATGAACTAAAGAGAATAATAAGGAAATTCTTATGGAAAGGGGGGAAACCGAGGATAACGTTAGATAAATTAACAGAGTGGTACAAACAAGGTGGTTTGCAGTTACCAAACTTTAAAAAATTATTATAGAGTAGCACAATTAAGGTATTTATCAGATTTTTATCAGACAAGGGAAAAACCAGATTGGACCAAGGTAGAGCTAAATAATATAGGGGAGAAGGTACCAGAATATATACTTTATAAGTGGGATGAAAAACTGGTGCAATATAAAAGTTCACCAGTACTGCATCATTTACTCAATATATGGAAGAAGATTCACTTAGAAAGGAAAAAAAAATGACCAACTACCAAAATTATTATTGATGCAAAATCAACTAATCCCTTTCACAATAGATAACCTTTCCTTTAGTGAATGGGAGAGAAAAGGAATTAAAAGAATAGAAAATTGTTTTTTGGGAAATAATTTATTAACATTTGAACAAATGAAGTACAAATATGGAATAACTCATGGTACAATGTTTGCATACCATCAACTGAAAGCCTACTTAAAGGACAAATTGGGAAGCAGACTGAGATTACCAGAAGGAAGCAGCTTTGAATATGTGATTACAGATACAATGATAATTGAAAGATTTATAACGAACATGCACATCAAGCTGCAAGAGAAGAAAAAAGATGAAATAAGCTATAAACGCAAACAAAAGTGGGAAAAAGATTTAAACAAAGATAAAAAAATGAAACAGGAAAAGTTATGCTCTGGAACTATGAAGAATATAATAAACATGAGGCTATGCATGATACAATATAATTGGTTACACAGGTTATACATCACGCCCCAAATATTAAATAAATGGGATCCAACATTATCAGATAGATGCTTTCGCTGTGAGAAGAAAATGGGAACAACAGTACATGCAATTTGGGCATGTGAGAAAGTGAAAAAGTTTTGGGAAGATCTAAATCAGGTATTAAATAAAATCACAAAAAGCAACATACAAAAAAAATCCAGAGATCTTTCTTCTAAGTAATATAGGAAGTAAAGAATTAGGCCTCAAACTTGATGAAGCACATTAGATTTATTATGATGGCCTTAGCTGTAGTAAAAAAATGTATAATGTCAACTTGGAAATCAGAAGAGAGCCTGAGAGTACAGCAATAGTACATGGAAATGAATAAATGTATTCCATTGGAAAAAATAACATATAATTTTAAAAATAAAATCACATTATTTCAACAAATTTGGGAACCGTACATGGAATATAACAGAGAGGGCTTGTTTTGGACCTCCACCCCCTAAAATGATAAAACGATAAGAAGACAAAATGACTTGATCCAGTGTGCAACAGTAGATGACACAATTTTCTTGTTTATTTTCATTGTGTGATGACATTGTTTAATGGTTTTATTGTATTGTATATGTTGAACGTTTAATGGGTTTGGAGCGGGGTGGGAAGGGGGGGGGGAGGAAAAGTAAGGGGGAAAAAAAGGGAGAAAATGCCACTGTGTATATTTAAGAGGGAAATATTTGTATGTATTTTGATTGATATGGTTCACAGTGTGAAAAATTTAAAAAAATTAAAAAAATCATCCACTATTGCTATTTATTGCTTGCACTTTCCCACGGTCCCTTATAAAAGGTTTATACAGGTTAGCACAGCAACAACATAGGCTGAAGGACTGTGCTGTAAATAAATCTTAATTATGTTATATTTTGGCATGATTAATTTTGTTCAAATATAAGATCATAATATCTTCTTTCTTTGGCTTGGCTTCGCAGACGAAGATTTATGGAGGGGGTAAAAAGTCCACGTCAGCTGCAGGCTCGTTTGTGGCTGACAAGTCCGATGCGGGACAGGCAGACACGATTGCAGCGGTTGCAAGGGAAAATTGGTTGGTTGGGGTTGGGTGTTGGGTTTTTCCTCCTTTGCCTTTTGTCAGTGAGGTGGGCTCTGCGGTCTTCTTCAAAGGAGGTTGCTGCCCGCCAAACTGTGAGGCGCCAAGATGCACGGTTTGAGGCGTTATCAGCCCACTGGCGGTGGTCAATGTGGCAGGCACCAAGAGATTTCTTTAGGCAGTCCTTGTACCTTTTCTTTGGTGCACCTCTGTCACGGTGGCCAGTGGAGAGCTCGCCATATAACACGATCTTGGGAAGGCGATGGTCCTCCATTCTGGAGACGTGACCCATCCAGCACAGCTGGATCTTCAACAGCGTGGACTCGATGCTGTCGACCTCTGCCATCTCGAGTACTTCGACGTTAGGGGTGTAAGCGCTCCAATGGATGTTGAGGATGGAGCGGAGACAACGCTGGTGGAAGCCCATACAGAGA
Organism: Narcine bancroftii; assembly: GCF_036971445.1. Taxonomy (NCBI): domain Eukaryota; kingdom Metazoa; phylum Chordata; class Chondrichthyes; order Torpediniformes; family Narcinidae; genus Narcine; species Narcine bancroftii. The sequence goes on from NC_091469.1 coordinate 45,908,193, forward strand.
TCATAATATATTGATTGGGATTTAGGGCAGGTCCACTATCGCTCAATGTATCATGATGTCAGCAAGTGTGAAATTGTGCTGTGTCCCAGTTAAGAGTGGTCAAGTGTGAACAGGAAAAACACCATTCCTATCCCAGGATGCTGAACAGCCGACTTAGGGCACGCAAGTGTAAAAAGGGCTAATGAGATGTAATCTAATGGATAGGAATTGGGATTATGTGAATTGCTGTAAAAATTGTTTGAGTAGGTCGCGAATTTCCCAATCAGAAACATCTCTCCATATGCCCACTCCCTTCCTCCTCCTTGCTGTGCCATTCCTCTTCTTTTATTTGCTCCAAAGCTACACATTATGTAACTGTGGCAAGCACTGTCCTTCATGATAACTTGGTTGGAGCATATGGCAAACAATCATATCCACTTGACCAATTTCAGCAGAACTTCACCAGAGCATTGTAGGAAGCAGAAGTCTAGTGCATCACATTTTCTGTGATTTAATCAGTGTCCCTTCCTTTCACTGATTTGATGGCACAATGGACTGCAACAGAATTAAGTGATCGCAACTGCAAACAGAATATGGGGAATTGTTCTGTACTGTTTATTTCTTGCGCTCAGCAGCTTTGTTGAGAGAATGCCATCTCCTTTTGTTATCAAGGTATTAATCTCAGACTTGACATGCAGTTGCTATGAAATAATGTCTGTAAATGTGATGGTATTCCACAGTATAGCAATCCTAACAATTTTTTTTTAACTGCCTGTCAGGTGACACTACAACTTTGTTACCTTTGTAAAAGGAGTTCATTGACCTCCTCTGTACAAAGGTGTATGGCAAATTGCAAGATGTTGTGACTATATCCAGGTGCACCTCTGGAGGGATCTCAATATGGGCAACAAGTGGCAAAATTCATTAAGGACCATTTTTCATCTGAATTTGCAATGAAAAATCCTTCCTGAACAACTTGTGCACACATGGGCTTATTTATATGCACTTTACGCATCCCTGATCCTCCTGACAGTTTGTCCCAATTTGCTCATTACTCTTAACAAATTTTTCAAAAGGTTTGCTTCCTGAAAAAAATTGGGGATTATGATAGACAACTTCAAGATGAACACAAAGATAATTTTAGATTTTCTGTATCACATATGATGTAGGAGAAACATGAAATTAACTTTTATTAAATTTATTTTTTAAATGTTTTTAAAAATTAGACATACAGCACTCTAAACAGGCCAATTTGGCTCTACGAGTTCATGCTGTCCATTTTACACCCCATTAACCTACACCCCAGTATGTTTTTGAAGGGTGGGAGGAAACCAGAGCCCCTACAGAAAACCCACATAGACAGGAAAAGAATGTATAAACTCATTACAGACAGTGCGGCATTCGAACCTCGCTGGCACTGTAAAGGTGTTGGGTTAACTGCTACGCCAACCACGCCATCCGATATTCAATTGCATAATGTTGCTGACACATTGCATTAGTTCAACTGATCTAAGAATGTTTCGCTGCTGATTTTCGTTTGTGCTCAGGATCTGATGCCTCTTGTGTTAGTGTTCAACAATAACACTAGACAACTAAGATTTTGCTTCCTGGATACTTTTAGGTGCATTTTATGGATTTTGGGCTGCTGATCACAAAAATCACGTTAAAATGTCCCAATCATAATGGTTTTTTAGATATAACCTATTTTTGTGATTTCCTGCCATTTTTTAAGTTAACCAACTGAAAAACCTCACAAAGATTAGCGGATATAGAGCCGTTGTCATACCCACACTCCTGTTCGGCTCCGAATCATGGGTCCTCTACCGGCATCACCTACGACTCGTAGAACGCTTCCACCAGCATTGTCTCCGCTCCATCCTCAACATTCATTGGAGCGACTTCATCACCAACATCGAAGTACTCAAGATGGCAGAAGCCGACAGCATCGAATCCATGTTGATGAAGATCCAACTGCGCTGGGTAGGTCACTTCTCCAGAATGGAGGACCATCGCCTTCCCAAGATCGTGCTATATGGCGAGCTCTCCACTGGCCACCGAGACAGAGGTGCACCAAAGAAAAGGTACAAGGACTGCCTAAAGAAATCTCTTGGTGCCTGCCACATTGACCACCGCCAGTGGGCTGATATCGCCTCAAACCGTGCATCTTGATGCCTCACAGTTCGGCGGGCAGCAACCTCCTTTGAAGAAGACCGCACAGCCCACCTCACTGACAAAAGACAAAGGAGGAAAAACCCAACACCCAACCCAACCAACCAATTTTCCCTTGCAACCACTGCAACCGTGTCTGCCTGTCCTGCATCGGACTTGTCAGCCACAAACGAGCCTGCAGCTGACGTGGACATTACCCCTCCATAAATCTTCGTCCGCGAAGCCAAGCCAAAGAAAAGAAGTATATTGCCCATAAAACAAATTGTTTTGGTCATTGAGAATTCATTTTCTGCATTCTCACTTGGATTTCTTCCCTGCTGATCTTGGTGCAGTCAATGATGAACTTGGTGAAATGTTTCACCGGGACATTGCGTCCATGGAAAATCGGTATCAGGACAACAGGAATCCATCAATGCTAGCTGACTATCGATGAAATAAAGAAGGGAAGGGGCTGGGAACTGGAGAATAATAATTTAGTAGGTCAGCCAGATAAAATCTAAAACTTGCCAAAGATGGAAACCTAAAATAAAACAAAAAATGTTCGAAGCAATCAACAGGTCAGACAGCATCTGTGGAGAGAGAAAAACCAAGTCAATATTTTAGGTTGAAGCCAGCAGCAAGACCATTCACTGCCTTTTATTATGAGCAGTAATCCCAATAGATCCACCCTCTTTCACATTTTGATGGGACTTAATCTCATTGACCTGCTTAATATCCCACAGTCATGCTCCTTTATTCCGTTAGATTCTAGCAGCAGATCAGTAAACATTGCCCAATGCCCGTTATCCTCTAGATCAGCCATTCTCAATGGGGCCACAGGACATTTCAAGGGGGCACAGACTGAAATCATAAAATATTTTTGATGTTTGTTATGTAGTTGAAACCAACTAAACTTGACTGCTCCACAGGGAATGGGGCACATAAACTCTGTGCAGTTTTAAGGAGGCCATCCCCCAAAAAGGTCGAGAATGGCTGCTCAAGAGCATCTTTTAAATCATGGGGGATGATTGACCAGCCAGACCATTGATCACCATAATAAAATGAACATTATATCATTCTATATCATTCTTGCACTGTTGGCATTGGATGCAGCAACTTGTTAATACATTGTTGTGACCGTACTGAATTACATTACAAGGGGAAACTCAGGAAGGAGCCTCACTTAGAATAGTAGAGCAGCAGAAAGAGTAAACTTCAGTTTTGCAAGGAATGAAATGGAGATACAAGACTGACCTTAAGAAAAATACATTTTACTTTATATGCTACATTTCACATCCACACAATGGCTTGGACTGCTTCATAGCCAATTCAGTTTGTTGTTTATTACTGCCAAAACTGCAGTGGACAGCTAAAATGTTATGGGTAGGGGCATCCATCTGTTTAAGTCCTCCTCAACTCTTTCCAACAAGGGAGCGTAATTTAACTTGTATAAATTATTAATTGCCATCAATATTAACTCCTAGGTATTTGATCCACTCCTGTGGCCACATTAAATTGTTATTCACTTTAATTCCCCACAGTGAGTAACATCACCTCATTTTTTTCCCAATTGATCTTATACCAAGAGAGTTTCCCATAATCCTCCAGTACCATGTGCAGTCAAGGCAAAAAAGTCGTGGGACCGGTCAGATATATCAGCACATCATCAGCAAATAAGTTGATTTTGTGCTCCTCCTGGTCCACTCTATAACCTTTAATGTCTGGGTCCTGGTGAATGGCCTCAGCCAATGGTTCCATTGCTAGCATGAAGAGTCTATTAGATCTTGTAAGTGGGAAAACTGAAGAAATTTGTCCGTTGGTCGCAACCTTTCCCTTGGGTGCATGGTATATCCTAATCCAATTTTGAAAAGATGGCCCTAACCTTACCTTCTTCAGCACTTTAAATAAAAATTCCCACTCCAGTCTGTCAAAAGCCTTCTCTGCATCCTGGAAGACAGCCAATCCCCTCTCATTTCTAGTTTGTGCCAGATGCATTACACTCAAAAGTCTGCCAATCTTGTTCGCTGCTTGTCTCTCCTGCACAAAGCCTGCCTGGCCTTTGTTTATTAATTTCAGCAGATGCAATGGCATTCTGTTTGCCAGGGCCTTGACAAGGATCTTGTCATCAGTATTCAGCAGGGAAATTGGTCTATAAGAAGAAGGCAAAAGTGGATCTTTACCCTTCTTTAAGATTGTCATAACAATCGCCATTGTGAAAGATTTTCCTTGCCTGGTCTATCTCCTCCATATACAGTGGCATTAGCAAGTCCTTAAATTCTTGATAAAACTCAGGTGGGAATCCGTCCTCCCCCGGAGACTTGCCAGTTTGTAGCGCACTCAATACTTTATCCAGCTCTTCCTCTGTAAGAGGAAGGTCTAGTCCCACCTGCTCCTCCGGGCTTAAATTTGGGAGGTCTAACCCAGCCAGAAACTTATCCATTTGATTAGGATCCCCAGTCAATTCATATTTATACAGTCCTTCATACAATTCTCTGAAGGTCTCGTTAATTTCCTTTGGTTTATATGATATCTGGGCATTCCCTGTTTGTATTGCATTGATTATTCTAGAGGCTTGTTCTGCCTTTATCTGCCAAGTGAGAACCTTGTAAACTCTTTTCCCCAACTCATAATACCTTAGCTTCGACTTTGTAAGTGCCTTCTCCATACTATACGTCTAAAGTGTATTATATTCCAGTTTCTTGTTTGTAAGAGCTCTGTAGTGGTCCCCTGAGCCCGATTCCTGAAAATCCTTTTCCAATTCCTCCACCTCCCTCATATAATTTTCTTGATCATCTTTGTTTACCCAATTATCTGGCCCCTTAAGTATGCCTTAAGGGTGTCCTACAGAAGGAATTTATCTGGAGTAGAGGGGCAGTTGTCCACATAGAACAGGGCTATTTTGGTTCTTATGAAACTACAACATTCTGGTTTTTTCAACAACAGAGTGTAAAGACGCCACCTGTATGATATGTCCTGCTTATCTGGCATTTCTATAGTCAAAATTGGGAGAAATGGTACAAGAGAAGCCTTGCCCCATACTCAGCTTCTATGACTGTACCCTTTATATGGGCTGAAGCCAGTAAAAAAGTCTATTCTAGAGTAGGAGTCATATTGCTTTGGGTGAAACGAGTAATCCCTCTCTCGGATGCTATTTTCCTCCATGCATCTATCAAATTCAGCTCTTTCATGCAGTCAATGGTGGCTTTCGCTGCTCTTGTCCTGATTATTTGTTTTGTGGATTTGTCCAGCTCAGGATCCAGACATAGATTAAAGTCACCTCCTATTAGAATATTTTCATTTGCCTCTGCCAATTGGAGGGAAATGTCCTGTATAAATTTTTTATCATTATAATTGGCGTAGACATTCACTGGGGTCCAGGATTCTGAATATATCTGGCAGTGCACCAAAGCAAATCTTCCCGTTTTGTTTGCAATCACCCTCTGCACCTGCACTGGAACACTCTTCCCCACTAGAATTGCTACCCCCCTTGCCTTTGAACCAAATGAGGAGGACATGACCTAACCCACCCATCCCCTTTTTAGCTTCTGATGCTCCCGCTCTGTTAAATGTGTCTCTTGGAGGAGGCCAGATCTATCCCCATTTTTTAAATGTGTGCCAAGACCCTTTTTTGTTTCACCAACCTGTTGAAGCCATTAACATTAAAAGTAGCATATTTTACACTTTTAGACATTACATCCGGGTTCCCTTCCTAAATATTTCCCCTCCATCTCCTCCACCATCCACCCACCCTGCACACCCAGCCTCTAATACATTGCTCCACTCCATCTGTGCCGCGAATAGCCTGGGGAAGAAAAAAGACAGCACAAACCCATTTGCCCACAACACCATAACATACATACCCACTCACATCAATTCTCCTCAAAATAATAAAATGGAACATATACCCCATACACACCATACGTAAATCCCACCCGCGTTCCATTCACACCTCTGGCAGTCTCCCTCCTCCTCTCACCACCATTGCTCCTTACCATACGGTCACCATGACTCTCCATCCTTACCCTCACCTCTCTCCTCTCATCCAGTCCCAGAACCCTCCCAGACCCTTACATATAACATCTTTTTATCTTTTTTTAGAGATCAGAAAACAGCCAAAATCCAGTTCTCTATATAAAAGTACCTCCCAGTCCATCAGTTTTAATAATTTTTAAATCTTATTGCCCATTTTACTCTTTTCCACTTGGCACTTTTTCAGTGACGGCAGGGTATTTATAAACTGACATGCCTTTTCTTTTTCTGTAAAGAACTTTCTTTCCCCGCCGGAAGCATAATTTTTGAGGTAGTGGGGTGGCTCAGAACACAGTCATAGTCTTGCTTTGCCAACCGTTTAACTGGTTCAAAGTCTTTTCATTTCTTGAGCAGAGCTGCACTAATATCTGGTTTAAAACCACTTTCGACCCCCTCTACTCCAGAGGGTCTCCCCTCTGAATTGCCCCTTTTTGCCACTGCCCCTAATATTTTTTCATGATCTTGAAAATATTTTAACTTTATAAGAATCGACCAGGGCTTGTCCCAGTCCTGGCTTAAGGATTGGGGGCCTAAAGGCTCTTTCTATTTTAATGTGGGCTCCCAGTTCCTCCTTTCCGAGTATTTCGGGGATCCATTTAGTTAGGAACTCTATAAGATTTTCCCCCTCCATGTCTTCTTTCAGTTCCATTAATTTAAAGTTGCAGTGTTTTGTGAAGTTCTCCAGGAAGTCCAACTTCCCCGAATCCTCATCCATTTCTTTAAGGAGACCTTCAATTTCTTCTTCCATTGTGCCCCCAATCTCTCCTCTATCTCTGCCACCCTGCCTGCTCTATTCACTAGGGCCCCTCCATCATGTCTAATTTTTCTGACATGTCTCTGGCCCTTCGCTCCACTACCTTCTCCAACCTGTCTTCCATTTGGGCCAGAGTCTGTAAAATATCTCTTAAGGAGGGCTCTGGGCCCTCCTCCTCCATTTTCTGTAGCAGCCCAGCCTTCCAAACTCTCCTGACCTCATGGCTGTGTCCGCCACCATTGCCGCCATCACTACAATCCCGCAGACCCACATCTCTGACTCGACTGCCTTCTCCATTACCGTCGTTGCTGTCCTGGCCAGCCCCCTCTGCATCCTCGTCTGAGCTCATCAATCCCAAACTCGCACTGGCTCCACTTGAGCCCACCGTCTCTCAACTCAACACCCCGCTAGTGGATCTCGGTCATCGGAGAGCCTGCCATTTAGTGCAGGAACTTGTGAGTTGCAAGGGGGAAGCAGCTGTCCTCCCTCATTCCCATTCTTCTATCCCGGGGCTCTTAGTAACTTCTTGGCCACATGGGACCACTCCTCCATTCTGGCAGCAGCCTGATTGTGGGACTCCTGTTAGTGCCGGGATTGGGGGGGACAGTGTCTTCTTCCACACCTCTTGATCAGCACCGCCATTGTTCCCAACATGAGGCACCTCCACTTTCCTTAGATCCTTGTCAGGCTGCCCATTTCCTCACTGTGCTTTCCCTTTTTTTGTTGATTGAAATCCTTCCTTCAATCAGGTAGGATTTTGTTTTCATTCTTATTTCCGATTTTAGGAATTTTTAACGCTGTTTTCGGTTCTAGGTCTGAGAGCTCCTAGGATCTACGATCTCCTAAACACTCATCATCATGTGTCCTCTTTAAGAAGGATTCTTGACACAGAATGTGAACAGGCCAATGAGAGGAGAGGCCGTACTGGATCCGATGCTGGGTAATGAACTGGGCCAAGTGGTAGACCTCTTCGTGGGGGCGCTCCTTGGTGAAAGTAATCACAACTCCCTTAGCTTCAGCATAGCTATAGAAAAAGATGAACTCAGACTAAATATGAGAGTGATTAACTGGGGAAGAGTTAATTATGAAGTGATTAAGCAGGAACTAGGGAATATCAACAGGAAAGAGATGTTCAAGGGGGAGAACACAGAAGTAATATGGAGGAAATTACAGGAGCAATTGAGCTGAGTCCAGGACAGGTTTGTCCCACTAGGGCAAGGAAAATATGGCAGGAAAAAGGAACTGTGGATGATGAAACAGGTAAGGCGACTTGTAGAGAGGAAGAAGTAAGCCTATGTTAGATATAGGAAGCAGGGAACAGGGCTCATGAGAAATATTTAGAAGCCAGAAAGGAGCTTAAGAAGGAAATTAGGAGACCTCAAAAGGGGCATGAAAAGGCCTTGGCAGGTAGGATTAACCCCAAGATATTCAATGTATTTGTAAAAAATAGAAGGATGATGTAAGTGAAGGTAGGACCACTAAAAGATAACAGAGGCAACATGTGCCTAGAAGTGAAGGAGGTAGGGGAGGTCCTGAATGAATATTTATGTCAGTATTTACAAGAGAAAAGGACCTTGATTAAGATGAAGTTGAAATAGAGCAGGACTACATGCTGGACAATGTGGTGATTATGGAAGAGTAAGTGTTGGATCTTCAAAATAACATAAAGATTGATAGGTCCCCGGGGCCGGATGAGATATACCCTATGTTGCTGTGGGAGGTAAGTGAAGAAATTGCAGGACCATTAGCTATGATCTTTAAAGCCTCTTTGACTATGGGAGAGGTGCCAGAGGCTTGGAAAATGGCAAATATTGTTCCTTTGTTTAAAAAAGGTAATAAGGAGAATTCTGGGGATTATAAACCGGTGAGTCTTACGTCAGTGGTATGTAAACTATTGGAAAGGATTCTTAAGGATTAGATCTACCAACATATGGAGAGGTTTGATTTACTCAAGAATAGTCAGTGTGGCTTTGTAAAGGGAAGGTGGTGCCTCACGAGCCTAATTGAGTTCTTTGAGGAAGTGATTAATGAAATTGATGGTAGATATGGTCTATATGGATTTCAATAAGGTGTTTGATAAGGTCCCCTACGAGAGACTCATCCAGAAGGTCAAGAGGGAAAGGATCGGTGGAACCTTGGCTTTCTGGATAAAAAATTGGCTTGCAGGAAGGGAGGTACTCTGCATGGAGGGCAGTGACTGGTGGAGGGCCACAGTGATCAGTTCTTGGTCCTTTGCTCTTCATGATTTTTATAAATGATCTGGATGATGATACAGAAGGTTGGGTGAGTAAGTTTGTGGATGACACAAAGATTGGAGAAATAATATATGCAGCTGAAGGTTGTCAGAGGTTGCAAGAGGACATAGACAGGATCCAGTGTTGGGCAGAAAAATGACAAATGGAGTTCAATCCATACATGTGCGAGGTGATGCATTTTGGCAGATCAAATCGAAAAGCTGAGTACAGGGTTAATGGTCAATTAATTAAGAGTGTGGATGAACAGAGGGATCTTAGGGGTTTAAGTCCATACGTCCCTCAAGATAGTTGCTCAGGTTGATAGGAGAGTTAAAAAAACCTATGGGATTCTCGGCTTCATTTATAGGGGGATTGTGTATAAGAGTAGAGAAGACATGTTGCAGCTTTACAAGTCTCTGGTGAGACCACATTTGGAGAATTGTGCCCAGTTCTGGTTGCCTCATTATAAGAAGGATGTAGAGGCTATGGAAAAGGTGCAGAAGAGATTTACCAGGATGTTCCCTGGATTGGAGGGCATGTCTTATGAGGCAAAGTTGGAACTTTTCTCTTTGGAGCATAGAAGGATGAGAGGGGACTTGATTGAGGTCTACAAAATTATGAGAGGCAAAGATAGGTTGGACAGCCAATACCCATTTCCTAGGGTGGGAATACAACCACTAGAGGACATATGTATAAGATTAAGCGAGGGAAGTATTGGAGAGACATCAGGAGTATTTTTTTTTGTTGGGGCCTTCAATACCTTTCCAGGAGTGATGGCAGAGGCTGAAACATTAGGAGCCTTTAAAAGACTATTAGATAGGCACATGGATGAAAGGAAAGTAGAGGGTTATAGGGTAGGGAGGATTTAACACTTTTATATGGTTCAGCACCACATGGAAAGCCGAAGGGCTACAGTGCTGTAATGTTTTGATGTTTAAAGTTTAACAACAGAAGTCAAAGCAGAAGTGGTATGACTACCAAGATCTTTCCACTGTTATGGGAGACTCTGTGTTCATTGTTCAGACAGAGAGGGCAGTTATACAAGTATTTCTGTGCATTAGACAAAATGCGATTAATAATCTGTAATTAATATAACAATCCACAAGAGACTCTCTCACATTGATTGAGAAAACTTTTAAGATTTTTCCTTCCACACTTAATTTATGGTTGCTTTTCTCCACAGTAATGGAGTGTGCATCTAACTTCCAACAAATGCATATTTACCTTGTGGTAAGCAAACTTTGTCAAAATATTATCTCTCAACAGGCCAAAGGAATCAAGCAGTTCTGTAATTAACCTTTAAAACAGATTCTAAGTTGAAAATTAAAGCCAAGGAAACATTTTATTCAAATACAAACACGAGATCTGAAGTGTAAATTTTTCACACAAAGGGGAGATCTGGGGTGAGGGGTTCATTTAGATGGTGGTGAATATCTGGAATGACCTGCCAGAGGTAAAGGCAGATACAATTACATTTAAAAGCCAAGTCAAGTTTATTATCATCTGATTGTACAAGAGCAAACCGACGAATTAGCGTTCTCTGCTGCTCAGTGCAAAACATGCAGACATATAGCCAGACATAAACATATACAGACACACAATACATATGCAGGACAAGTAGTCATCTATACAAATAAATAAATAAATTTATTTCATGAATATGAGAGTCTCAGGTGGTTAGTTTGAGCAGTTCCTTTGGTCATTCAGCATTCTCATTACCCATGGGAAAGAGGCTGTTCCTCAGCCTGGTGGTGCTGGCTCTGATACTCCTGTATCTATTACTTGACAGAAGCAGATGAAAGATGTTGTGTATGGGGTGGAAGGGTTCCTCAATGATTTTGCGCACCCTCTTCAGACAATGATCCCAATAGATCTCATCAATGGGTGAGGGATGTGGCGGTGGGTGGGGGGAGAGGGGTAGACTCCAGTGATCCTCTCTGCCACATTTATGGTCCTATGGACTGACTTCCGATCCATTTCTCTGCAGTAACCGTACCACACTATGATGCAGCCAGCCAGGACGCTCTCAACAGAGCTCCTATAGAAGGTTGACCTAATGGTGGTTGGGAGCCTTGCCCGCTTCAGTCTTCTCAGGAAGTGCAGTCACTTCCTGACAAGTGAAGAGATGTTGAGTGTCCATGATAGGTCACTCGTTAAGTGAACTCCAAGGAAATTAGTGCACTCCTCTCTCTCTCTCTCTCTCTCTCTCTCTCTCTCTCGCTCTCTCTCTCTCTCTCTCTCTCTCTCTCTCTCTCTCTCTCTCTCTACAATAGAGTTGTTGATGTACAATGGAGGGTGGTTGTTCCTGGTCCTCCTGAAGCTCAGGATCATCTCATTCCTCTCGTCCATATTGTGACTCAGGATGTTACTCTCACAAAGATGTTGGGACTAGTTGTTGGAAAGTTTGTGTGCAAAGTGAATTAACAGAGGTGACCATCACAGTTGGCATAGACAAGGAGACCTAAAAGGCTAATTTCTGTTCTGTATGTGTCATTGATTCCATGGTGGAATTGAAATTTTTCATCCTTACCTGTGTTGTGGCACAAAGTCAAAAGAGACAGCCACAATTTTGCCATTGAATTTGTAAATAACACAGTGATCACTAGGCTAAAACCCATTTACCAACTTCTCAGAATGCTGACTCTCCAGCAAAGTATATTTGTTTATGTTTAAATATTGGATAAGGATGATACAATTAAAAAGAAGGTTGCATTAATTAAACATTCATATTTGTGCTTTTCATATTATACCATGAGGAATCAAGACTATTACTTAAGTCATGCTTGCGAGTGAAGGACAATAACGCCTCTCTTCCCAACAGACTGAACACCTTCTATGCACGGTTCGATGAGAATAACAGGATGATGCCAAAGAAAGCTCCATGTCCCCCTGATGAACAGGCCCCCTACATAGCCATGGCTGAAGTGAGGAAAACCCTTTCCAAGGTGAACCTACACAAGGTGGCAGGACCAGACAACATACCTGGTCAGGAACTGAAGGACTGCGCAGACCAATTGACAGAGGTCTTCATGGACATCTTCAACACCTCACTGCAGCAGTCCATCATTCCCGCAGGGTACAAGTCAGCCACCATCATCCCGGTACCCAAGAGGGTGACAATAACAGACCTCAACGACTACCTCCACGTGGCACTGATCTCCATCATTATGAAATGCTTCGAGTGTCTGGTGATGGAACGCATCAAATCACACTTCCTAGGAACGCTGGGTTCATTTCAATTTGCCTATAGAAGAAATTGTTCCACAGATGATGCTATAGTCTTGTCACCTCACTCCATCCTGGCCCACCTGTCGAATGATGCCTCATACACTAGACTGCTATTCATTAACTTCAGCTCAGAGTTTAATAAGATTATTCCCCAGAGGCTGGTGGAGAAGCTGTTCTCACTGGGACTCAACACCTATCTTTGTAACTGGATCCTGGACTTCCTAATGGAAAGACCACAGTCTGTTTGGGTCAGAAACAGAATATCGAGCATCGTCATGCTGAGCACTGTTGTACCTCAGGGCTTTATGCTCAGCCCACTCTGGTTCACACTACTGACTCATGACTGCATTGCCAGATCCAGCTCTAATAGTGTCATCATTTACAGAAGACACAACAGTAGTTGGCTTTTCAGCAACAGAGGATTGAAGAATGGCAAATGTCGTCCCCTTGTTTAAAAAAGGTAATAGAGAGAATTCTGGGAATTCTGGACCAGTGAGTCTTACATCAGTGGTGGGCAAACTATTGGAGAGGATTCTTAAGGACAGGATTTATGAGCATTTAGAGAAGAATGGTCTTTTTTTATATTTTATTTACAAATTTTCAAGTCAAACAGTGCAAAAACAAAATAGGTTTCCAAAAAATAGTAAATTATCAAGCGTTTCTAGATCAAGGGGAGTGGTACAGATGGGACGCTCTGAAGCAAGGAGGGAAAAGCTAAAGATTTACAGCTATTTTCCCATAAATACAGCTGCAAAATGTTGATAATAACATCATATTTATTCCTCAAACTGTAAGCGATTTTCTCAAGGGTAACACAACTTTGCATTTCTGCATTCTAACGTGCCATTCCTAGATGGGAATCAGACCTCTAGGTAACTGCTATACATTTCCTGCCCACCACCAATGTCATTTTTACAAAATGCTTTTGAAATTTGGACAGCCTCATTATAAGTCTTATGCCATCGAGGTTTCCCAGAAAAAAACAATTCTGGGTTTTGTGGAAAATGTTTTTCTATAATTTATTCTAAAAATTCCCTAGATCTACCCAGAAAGGCCTCACCTTGCAACATGCTGCATGTAAAACATTGGTCAGAAATTTCTGATTTAAATTTATTTATTTTTTGCGACAAGATATATATAAGAAATTATTCTGCACCAGTCTATATCTAACATTAACTGTATTTGTCATACTGTCTTGACATAGATAGGACCAGCACTGTTCTCCAATTATTATGTCCAAGTATGATTCCCACATCTGTCTTGCCTTATGTAATCCCCTTTTTAGGAGTTTTTACATGAAATAGGAAATACGCTGCTGAAATAAATTTCTTTATAATCCCCTTTCAAATCAGAGTCTCCAAATTGCTGGACTTTGGTAAAGTCATTGACGGGCCTAATTTGTCCCTTAAATAAGATCTCGGATGAAGATAGCAGAAAAAAAATTATTTAACAAATCATACATATTTTTTAACTGATCGAATGGGATAAGTTGCTCCTGCTCATAACAATCCTCAATACACCTGATCCTTTTCTGAGACCAGGTGTCCAAGATCTTATTATCCAATATTGATGGTATCAATCTATTTGGAGACAGGGATGTTTTTGGTGATAACCCTACATTAATTCCAATCTCATGATTATTTTATACCAAACAATGATGACATGTTTTAATAGTGGGGCTTCTCTTATTCCCGAAACCAATTTAGTATCCTATGCTATCCACTTGTCCACCTTGCTCACCTCAATTTGTGCCCAGGATGGTCTATCTCCCCCTTCAAAGAGAGAGGTGATAAACTTCGACTGGGCTGCCCAATAATATTTTTTAAAACCTGGGAACTGTAATACTCCTAGGGCATAATCCCATGTTAATTTCTCAATGGAGACTCTTGCCACCTTACTATTCTAGAGGAACTTTCTAATATGTTTATTTAGATCCTAAAAAAAAATCTCTGGGGCAATGATGTGGGCAAAGTTTGGAAGAGGTACTGAAGTCTCAGCAACACATTAATTTTAATACAGTTGACTCTACCAACTAATGTAATTGAGAGAGACATCTATCTGTTTAAATCCTCTTTTATTTTCCTCAAAAGGGGAACATAATTTAATTTATATAAATCTTGCAAATTATTATTTATTTTAATCCCTAAATATTTTATCCCACTGAGCGGCCATTTAAATTTTCTCTTTCTTTGATAATAACTGTAATCCCCTCCTGCAAGTAGCATTATTTCGCTCTTGTTCCAATTTATCTTGTATCCTGATATCTTCCCATAATCTTCCAATTTAGAGTGCAGTTTTTTCAAAAGATCTTACTGGTTCTGTCAAATATATCAGTACATCTTCTGCAAAAAGATGTATGTTCATCCTGGTTTACCTTAAATCCTTGATCACAGTGAATAGCTTCTGTCAATGGTTCAATAGCTTCTGTCAATGGTTCAATAGCCAAAATAAAAAGAGCCAGAGATGATGGACAACCCAGACTACTAGGCCCATTAGTCACAACCTTTGCTTTGGGCCCATGAAATAATGCCTTGATCCAATTTATAAAAGTGTGTCCTAATCCAAATCTTTCCAACACTTTAAACAAGAAATCCCATTCCAGTTTATCAAAAGCTTTTTCTGCACCCAAAGCCATAGTCAAACTTGGATCATCTCTTGATTGAGCCAGATGTATTATACTAAGTAGTTTACTTACATTGTCTGTAGACTGTCTTTTTGCACAAATCCCATTTGATCCTTATTGCTTAATTTTGACAAAACTTTTGTCAATCTATTTGCAAAGACTTTGGCAATGATCTTATTGTTCATGTTCAATAATGATATCTGTCTTTAGGATGACAGTTGCAATGGATCCCTATCCTTTTTAGAGATCACCGTAATTATTGCTGTCAATAAAGGTTCTGAGAGGGTATGAGTTGCAGCCGCCTGATCCATCATGTCCACAAAAAAGTATCAGAAGGTCCTTGAATTCCTTATAAAATTCAGGGGGAAACTCATCCTCCCCAGGACATTTGTTAACCTGTAATGAACTTAGTGTTTCCTTTATTTCTGTTTCAGTAAAGAGATCATTCAGTCCCTCCTGTTCTTCAAAATCTAAATTTGAAGCCTTAATTCCGACAGGAAATACTCTAATTTATTAAAATCCCTTCAGATTCTGATTTATACAGGTTTGCATAAAACTGTTTAAAAGTCTCATTTATATCTTGAGGTTTATAAGAAATCCTGCCTGTTTCCATTTTGACTGTATTAATTGTTCTTGAGACCTGTTCTGCTTTCAACTACCAGGAGAGTATGTTGTAGGGTCTTTCCCCAGCTCATAGTACTTTTGCTTGGCTCTCATTATTACCTTTTCCATTTTTATAAGTTTGCCAAGTATTGTTCTTGAGCTTCTTTCTAGTAAGCGCCCTGTATTTTTCCTCAGAGCCTAATTTTTTAAAATATTTTTTCAATCAGGTTATCTCCTGTTCCAATTCCTTTACCTCCCTCATATGTTCTTTCTTAATCCTTGATGTGTAGGCAATTATTTGTCCTCTTAAATAAGCCTTTAAGCATCCAATATGATAAATTTGTTGGTAGTAGAATTGCAGTTAGTCTCACAGAGCATTGCAATTTCTGTTCTGATGAAATTATAGAACTCCAGTTTCTTTAACAGCAATGAATTAAGGCGCCATCTATATGTCATCTTTTGTTTTTCCGGCATTACAAATGTTAATATCAAGGGTGAGTGGTCTAATGGAAGTTCAGTCTTCCCTTGGCTTTGTGAGAGGAAGGTTTTGCCTCACAAGCCTAATTGAGTGTTTTGAGGAGGTAACAAAAGAAATTGATGAATGGAGGGCAGTAGATGTGGTGTATATGGTTTTCAGTAAGGCATTTGACAAGGTCTCCCATGAGAGACTTGTTAAGAAAGTCATGATACATGGGATCCATGGAAACTTGGCTGTGTAGATTCAGAATTGACTTTCCTGTAGAAAGCAGAGGTTAGTAGTGGTCTGAAAGTATTCGACCTGGAGGTCAGTGAGTAGTGGAGTTCTACAAGAATCTGTTCTGGGACCCCTGCTCTTTGTGATTTTTATAATTGGTCTGAAAGAAGATGTAGAGGGATTAGTCAGTAAATTTGCAGATGATATGAAGGATGGAGGTATTGAGGATAGTGTCAAAGTTGGCATAGGTTACAACAGGATATGGACAAGATGCAGAGTTGGCCAAAATAACCAGAATAGATTGAGGCCTCTGATTCGGGAAGGGCTTAGGTCGTAAAGCTCTATGAACTCTTTCAATTAGAATCTTGTCTTCCAAGTGTTCTTCTCTAAATATCTTTGTGTTCCACTCTTGAAAAAATAATGATCACATCAGGTCCTTCTCTTCCTTCGGATAGTCCCACTATTTTTACATTGTTCCTTCTATCAAAATTTTCCAATATGTCAACTTTATCTGTCAATTTTAATTCATTGAAATTAAACCAGTCATCGAGTCTTCACAAACATTAGATTTTTCTTCAATACACTGAACATCATCTTGAAAAATTTCAACTTTATTTTCCAATTTAAATTGTGGTGCACACAATAATCATGTCAATATGATGGAGTGATTAAACGGCTTTAATTACCAAAAACCTGACCATTACTGATAAACTACTTGGCCAGGTTTCAGGTACAGGAGCAAGAGGGAGCAAGTCTGGGCACGCCAGCTTTTATTGGGTGTTGGGCACTACCAGTTGCCCCAATAATCACAAGTTAAATGACTGAGGGGAACGATAGTCTTTATTGTACATAAGACTTGATCTGGCTTGGATCCAAGCTAGGGAAGTGCAGGGAAGGGAGAGGTGGCCCGACCTTTATGGCCTGGGTCCCAGGGGAGGAGTCCAGCTGAGAGTGTCATCAGGGGTCGGGCCAGTCCAAGCCTTTACCGGCCAATAAGTACATACAATCCATACCATTACATTCACCCCCTCTTTTTAAACAGAACCCCCCCCCCACCTTCTTTTTGACAATGAGAGAGAGAGATAGTTTTTAAAAAATCTAACTAAAGGTTTCGCTGCACCAGCGACTTCCTCCTTCTGTGGGAATGCTGGGGGGCAGACATGTCTTTGCTCTGCTGTTTGGGAGGGGAAGCAGTCCCGGAGGAGCAGGGAAGGGAACAGTTTGGGTCAGGTTGATGACTGTGGGCTCCTGGGAGGAAGGAGGGGTTCGATGTCTCCCGGAGGACCGACTCCTGGAGAGGAGAGCCAAGTGGCTTGGCCTCCAGTATTGCACTCCCGTGTGGGATGGACATTGGCAGGCAGTGCAGTTTCGGGATCCCCGGCCCTCGCCAGGTCTTAGATAGGCACAGTGTCCTCATGTCCATCGGGGTACCTCACAGACACGTATTGCGGGTTGGCATGTATGAGGTGTACTGCTTCCACCAATGGATCCAACTTAGGGCCCCTCACGTGTTTACGTACCAGGACTGGCCCCGGAGTTGCCAGCCAAGGAATAATGGAGGCTCCATTCGCCGATCTCCTAGGGAAAGCAAACAAGCGTTCATGCGGGGTGGTGTTAGTTGCGGTGTACAGGAACGATCAGATGGCATGGAGCACTTCGGGCAAAATGTCCTGCTAGTGGGACACTGGCATGTTTTTGGACCTAAGGGCCAGGAGCACGGCCTTCCAGATGGTGGCATTCTCCCTTTCCACCCAGCCATTACCCCTGGGGTTATAGCTGGTGGTCCTGCTGGTAGCTATGCCTCTGGCCAGGAAGTACTGTCGCAGTTCCTCACTCATGAACAAGGACCCCCTGATTGCTGTGGATGTAATCAGGTACCTCAATAGGGTGAAGATACTGCACAGTGCCTTGATTACCATTGCCGAGGTCATAGCCAGGCAGGGAATAGCAAAGGGGAACCTGGAAAACTTGTCCACCACCATCAGGAAATAGGCATTCCTATTTGTAGTGGGTAGGGGGCCCTTGAAATCAAAACTGAGCTGTTCAAAGGGCCTGTGGCCTTAATGAGGTGTGCCTTTTTGACCTGGTAGAACTGCGGCTTACATTCAGTGCAGATCTGGTGGCGTTTGGTCATGGACCAGACATCCTCAATGGAGCACGGAAGGTTCCGAGTCTTGATGAAGTGGTATAACCTTGTGACTCTGGGGTGGCACAGACTGTCGTGGAGGGTCTGGAGGCGATCAAAATGCGCGCTAGTGCACGTCCCCTGGGATAGGGCATGCGGGGCATTGTTGAGTTTACTTGGTTGGTACAAGATGTTGGAGTGGAGACAACGCTGGTGGAAGCGTTCTAGGAGCCATAGGTGATGCCGGTAGAGGACCCATGATTTGGAGCCGAACAGGAGTGTGGGTATAACAATGGCTCTGTATACGCTAATCTTTGTGAGGTTTTTCAGTTGGTTGTTTTTCCAGACTCTTTTGTGTAGTCTTCCAAAGGCGCTATTTGCCTTGGTGAGTCTGTTGTCTATCTCGTTGTTGATCCTTGCATCCGATGAAATGGTCCACCAGCGTTGTCTCCGCTCCATCCTCAACATTCATTGGAGCGACTTCATCCCTAACATCGAAGTACTCGAGATGGCAGAGGCCGACAGCATCGAATCCACGCTGCTGAAGATCCAACTGCACTGGGTAGGTCACGTCTCCAGAATGGAGCACCATTGCCTTCCCAAGATCGTGTTATATGGCGAGCTCTCCTCTGGCCACCATGACAGAGGTGCACCAAAGAAGAGGGACAAGGACTGCCGAAAGAAATCTCTTGGTGCCTGCCATATTGACCACCGCCAGTGGGCTGATATCGCCTCAAACCGTGCATCTTGGCGCCTCACAGTTCGGCGGGCAGCAACCTCCTTTGAAGAAGACCACAGAGCCCACCTCACTGACAAAAGACAAAGGAGGAAAAATCCAACACCCAACCCCAACCAACCAATTTTCTCTTACAACCGCTGCAACCGTGTCTGCCTGTCTCGCATCGGACTTGTCAGCAACAAACGAGCCTGCAGCTGACGTGGACATTACCCCTCCATAAATCTTCGTCCGCGAAGCCAAGCCAAAGAAAAAAAAACAAGATGTCATAATTATAGATGGAGAGCATGATCCTCCATCTAAGAATCTTGTCATTTTTGATTTTACCCTGCTGTTTAGTATTAAACGTGAAGGCCACATCCCGTTGGTCTGGCAACAGGGTAAACCGTTTACCAGCCAGGAAATGTCACCAGTGGCACACCGCCTCAATGATCACCTGGGCCTCCTTCTCGATGGAGGAGTGACGTACCTTAGGACCATGCAGGGTGAGGGAGAAAAATGATACTGGCCTGCCTGGTTAAGTGTGACGGCCAGTGTGAAATCAGAGGCATCGCTCTCCACCTGAAAAGGGATGGACTCATCCACATCGTGGCCTTTGCGATGTCTCCTCGGATCTGGTACAATGCAGCTTGGGCTTAGACCAATAATGGGAAAGTTGTGGATTTAATCAGGGGGTGGGCCTTATCAGCATAATTGGGCACCCATTGTGCATAATAGGAAAACAGCCCCAGGCACCCCTTTAGCGTCTTTAGGGTGTTTGGAACTGGGAGCTCCATAAGAGGTCACATGTGGTCAAGGTCAGGGGCAATGACACCATGTGCCATGTCGCATCCTTGAAGGGCCAAGCAGTCTGTGTTGAACACGCACTTGTCCTTATTGTACATCAAATTGAGAGACTTGGCCGTACATAAGATCTTTGCGAGGTTCGCATCATGGTCCTGCTGGTCGTGGCTGCGGATGGTGACATTGTCAAGGTATGGGAAAGTCACCGTCAGCTTGTGCTCCTCTTCCATCCGATCCATAACCCTCTGAAAAGCAGACGCCATTAGTAACTCTGAATGGTACCCGCAGGAAGTGAAAATGTTTGCCATCGGCCTCGAATCCCGTGTAGAGCTGATCGCTCAGGCGAAGGGGAAGTTGATGATAGGCCGACTTGAGGTCAAGGGTCGAAAAGACTCTGTATTGTGTGACCTTATTGACCAAGTCAACTATCCGGGGTAGAGGGTACGCATACAACTGGGTGAACCAGTTGATGGTTTGGCTATAATCAATCACTATCAGGGGCTTGCCCGCCCCTCTGACCACGAGGACCTGTGCCCTCCAGGGGCTGGAGCTAGGGTTGATGATCCCCTCCACCAAGAGTCGCTGAACCTCGGCCCGGATGAACGCCATATCCTCAGTGCTGTGGCGCCTGCTCTTGGTGGCAATCGGTTTACAGTCCGGGGTGAGGTTTGCGAATAGTGATGGAGGGGCCACCCGCAGGGTGGTGAGGCTGCAGGTCAATGCTGGAGGCTGGGTACTCGATTGATGAGGGGACGGATTCTGTAAGCTGCAGGTTGCAAATGGTGAGCGGCGGTTTGGGGCCCCCGAATGCCATCGTCATGCTCCTGAACTGACTCTGGAAGTCAAGGCCCAGGAGGATCTGTGCGCAGAGCTGGGACATGACCAACAACAAAAGTCATTATAACATTCCCCCCCCCCACCGTCAGAGACGCCACACAGTACCCCAGATACAAGTCTGCTGGTCTTTCGCCGCCATTGAGACCGATCCAGTCATCAGCCAAATGGGTATCGAGAGTCTATGGGCCATCTCAGGGTGGATAAAACTTTCAGTACTGCCACTATTGAAGAGGCAGTTCAATTTGTGTCCATTCACCTCAAACTGCATTGTGGAGTTCGTGAACAGGTGAGGGCTGGCTTGGTTCAGGGTGATCGATGCCAGGATAGGTGCGTCATCTTCGATGTCGGTTATGGCCTGGGCCCCAGGGGAGTAATCCAGGTGAGAGTGTCATCAGGAGGCAGGCCAGCCCAAGACTTTACCGGCCAATAAGTACATACAATCCATACTATTACATTGGGAAATCCAGGGAGGAGCCAAGGGAGGGGTTAGGGAAGGTCAGATAGGTTCAGACTGGCCAGCCTATACATCCATACAAATGCCTTTCACCACACAGAGCAGTTCCTGTACCAACTTGTGATCCAGACAGGATATTTTCAATGGTGCATCTATAAAAATTGATAGGAGACATTGGGGACCTGCTGAATATTCTTAGACATCTGAGGAAGTAGAGTTGTTGACATGAAACTCCACCATCTCCACCTCAGCACCATTGATACAGACAAATGATTACTGGAGCGGCTTGTTTTCACAGTCAGAGTTAGATGCCCAACATATTTGAAGTTATAAGGTAGTTAAGGGTTAACATTGTGTGTGATTGTTAGATTACAATATTTTGAGGTATTTCTCAACATATACTCTTTTGGTAGTTTCTTGTAATGACTCAAGTAAAATTTTTTGTACTGGTTGCATTTCATCAGAATGAATAAACTTTTATGTAAGTTCTCGGTTGTATTCTCAGTGAATCTTAACCACTTTTACCTCACCCAACAGGTTTAAACTGGGGGATAATTGATGGCTACCTATGTGATGAAGTCACAACCTCACCTTAACTGTTCCTACATCTCTTGAACATATACAACAAACTTGCTTGCCATTCAAACCGTGCATCTTGGCGCCTCACAGTTCGGCGGGCAGCAACCTCCTTTGAAGAAGACCGCAGAGCCCACTTCACTGACAAAAGACAAAGGAGGAAAAACCCAGCACCCAACTCCAACCAACCAATTTTCCCTTGCAACCGCTGCAACTATGTCTGCCTGTCCCGCTTCGGACTTGTCAGCCACAAACGAGCCTGCAGCTGACGTGGACATTACCCCTCCATAAATCTTCATCCACGAAGCCAAGCCAAAGAAAGAAAGAAAAGAAGTTATACCTTCCCTGTATCCCACCCCAATAACCAAAAAGTTTTGACTTGCTCAAATTATCCAAATGCTTCATACATTCATGAAACCATTGCTTTATTTAACTTTCTTTGTCATACTTCTGAGAAACCATCGAACTTTTGTTTGTTAAATATACAGTGAACACACTTCCCTCCACTAAAGAAATAGATGATACCATATAGAATTATGTGGTATCTTCATTTTAACAAATGAACTCCCAAAGTACATGGCGTCATGCTATAAAACAAAAATCAACAATGTGCCAAAAAAAAATGTGGTGGTGCCCTCTCAGCAAGTGCTTAATTGCACTTTCCAGATACAAGAACAACTGTAATAAATAGTACTATTTAAAAAAGGGTTTTACATTTAGTAACATGGAAGGTAAAAGGTTGAAGTTTCAGTCAGTTTTAGATCAATACATACACATGGAAATTTGTTGGAAGCAAAACTTTCTTTATTATAGGTGCTGCATAAAGAAAAATGTAGCTGTTTAAAAGATCCACATGATGTAGTATGCTTTAGTCTGATTGAGCAATTTGTCATGTAAACATTTGATCTTCTGTTGTGGTGGTTATACACCCTGCCCAACCCTGGTTAAGGTCTACCTCTGTACCTCTGTGCACCTGGTTAGATCAGAGTCTCATTATTTTTCCTGTAAAAGGCAACGGTGTTCTATTGAATGGGTTCAATTTAACCTGCATGAATCTAATTGAAAGGGTTGGTCATAAATACACATGTAACCTGTTTGATTTTTTTTCATCCATCCTCTTCCCCTCCAATCCTGACTTACAGTGGTGAGTAATTTCAGGTCCAACCACATTCTATTGATTTTTCTGGTAGTAACCTGAATCCATATAAGGTGAATTCCATTTTCTTTATTTTTCAGTTGACATGAAAATTATCTTCTTGATGTTTTGGGAATCAATTACATAATTCTTTTAGCAGACAAAAGCAAATTCCGTTTAATATTGCACTGTTTCTATTGCATGTCAATAAAGGAATCTTGAATTTGAGTTCTATGCATGACAATGCTCAGACTAAACCAGAAGGAAAAGTTCATTTTCTATCAGCTTCATGCATCTTTACACTGCTGGTTGTTTCTTTGCTTCCCTCTTTTCTCCTTTTATTTAATTTTCTGCTTATATCCTCTATTTATCTTTTGCTGCACATTTCCTCATGTATTCATTTTTGAGATGTAAGTATAAGTGTTCTTGAAGGTGAATCACCTTCTAGAACTAATCGTGTGCCTCAGGGATCAGCGCTGGATCCATTGTTGTTTGTCATCTACATAAATGATCTGGATAATAATGTGGTAAATTGGATCAGCAAGTCAGCAAAGAAGGTTTTCAAAGCTTGCAAAGGGATCTGGACCAGCTGAAAAAATGGGCTGAAATATGGCAGGTGGAATTTAATGTAGATATGTGTGAGGTATTGCATTTTGGAAGGACAAACCAAGAAAGGACATACATGGTGAATGGTAGGGCACTGAGGAATGTGGTAAAACAAAAGGATCTGGGAATACAAATACATAATTCCCTGAAAGTAGCATCACAGGTGGATAGGGTTGTAGAAGTAACTTTTGGGATATTGGCCTTCATAAATCAAAACATGGAGTATAGGAGTTGAGATGTTATGGTAAAATTGTATAATTCATTGGTGAGGCCAAATTTGGAGTATTGTGTGAAAGTTTGGTCATGTAATTACAGGAAATATATCAATAAGATAGAAAGAGTGCAGATAAGATTTACTACGATGTTTCCCATACTTCAGGAACTGAGTTACAGGGAAAGATTAAACAGGTTAGGACTTTATTCCCTAGAGCGTTGACAAATGAGGGGAGGTCTGATAGAGGTATTTAAAATTATGAGGGGGATAGACAAAATAAATGTAAATAGGCCTTTTCCACTGAGGGTAGGTGAGATACAAACCAAAGGACATGGGTTAAGAGTGAAAGGGGAATGGTTTAAGGGGAACATCTTCACACTGAGAGTAGTGGGAGTGTGGAATGAGCTGCCAGATGAGGTAGTGAATGATGGCTCAATTTTAACATTTAAGAAGAATTTGGGCAGGTACATGGATGAGAGAGGTATGGAGGCCTGTGGACTGGGTGTAGGTCTGTGGGACTAGGCAAAAAAATGGTTCAGCACAGACTAGAAGGACTGAAGGGGTCTGTTCCTGAGCTGTAATGTACTATGGTTCTATGGTTATAGAACCACTTCAGTCCTGCGGATGAAGGTTCTATTGGATAGGAAATTCCAAGATTTAGATCTGACGACAATGAAGGACAAATGATATGCTTCTAAGCTACCAGTTTACTATATAAAGCTTTAATCCAACCAATAAAAAAGGACCAAACTTAAATTTCTCCAGAACTTTGAACAGAAAATTCCACTCAATTATAAAGTGAAAAAAATGAAGAAAAAAGCTTTAAATTCATCTGAATAAATTATAAACAACCGCAAACAAAATCAGTGAACCGGGGCGGACTTGAAAGGCCAACATGGCCTGTTTCCGCTCCGTAAATGGTTATATGGTTATATGTCAGAGGCATGTGCAACTTAGAGAGAAATCTGTAGCTGATGATGTTTTCAAGTGCATGTTACCTTATCCTTTTCCTTGGATGTGGGTTGGCTGATGATGTTTTCAAGTGCATGTTACCTTATCCTTTTCTTTGGATGTGGGTTTGAGTGGTTGCAGAATGAGTAATTCGACAGCCACTGTTTACTGTGGTGGATGAAATGCATTTTTAGGCTGCTTTATCTGGTCTGCTCTACATAGATCAGACCAGCCTAACTAACTGGTATTCAATCCACCACCCTAAACATATATTTCATCCATGACAGTAAACAGTGGCTGCAAGATCTCACTCAGATACACAATTATCTGTGTAAATAGAGGAGTTGAAGTCACAAGTGCCATCTAGGGATTGCAGCCTTCAATTACAACAATTTACTTATTATTTGTTCCTCTACAATTAGAGGATTATTATTCCTTTCCTATACATAAAGTTATCAAAATATCTTTCAAGCATCAAAATTATACCTACTTTTAGTTTCCTCTGGCAGCGCATTCCACATACTCACGAGGTAAACACAGTGATACGTTTATAAGACTCCTATTATAGGCCTGTGGGGTATTTGTGACAAAAAATGCAAGCAAATCCTTGGTCAAGTGCTGCTAATTTAGTGTGAAAGCTCATTTCCAAATGTAGTCAAAGTGAGGTTGATTTTAAATTAATCTTGTGTGAAGAAGACAGTGTTGTGTATCAGGAAACTTTGACTTCTCTACTCTATTCAAAAAGAACATTTTAGGGATTTTGGTCCATGATGTTCTCATCCCCACCCATCTATCTCAACTTCGAAACCACCAAATCACTTGCCTGGTTATCCAGATACTGACAGTTACATATCAGTCAATTGGCACATAGAAGAATCTCCTTGCTGGATAGGTTTGATGCAATTTTCATCAAAAATCTATGCTTTGGTAATTCATAGATTCAAAATTAAAATGTTACATTGATTTTAAGCTCTTGATGTAAGTTAAATTACAGAAGAATGTAAGGGAACGGTGGCAGAAGTTGGAATGATTGAAATCTTAGCTGAAAAAATATGTTTCAAACAGATTTTCGAAGAAATGAGACAGAAAAGTTTAGGGACCGGATTCCAAAAAGTGAAGACAAGCCAGCTGGCAGCTACTCATTATGAGGCAATATGTAATGAACAAAAGCTTAATTTAGCAACCTTGAGACTCCTTGAATCATAGAAATAAATGCTTACAAATTCTATCATGAAGTGTACTACTTGTTGCCTTCAATTGAATTCAATATGAAAAAAATCTGTTTGAGAATATCAGGGAATAACAACAAGTATTCTTTTGGGTCCTCTGGGCATCAGACTCAAAAACACACAAAGGTTCCTGGGTGTGAATGGCATTGCTCAACAATTATCCATGAAATCCATGTTAATAGGCCATTTCATGTCGGGCCTCCGCCTTGAGACCGGCTGTGGGAGCAGATAGAAAAATGGGAACTTACCTTTCTGACAGCAGCCCTAAAAGGCTCCTCCAGTGTCCCATTCATATTCAGAGGCGCCTCGTATCGCTCTCCGGATCCAATGGAGGTGGGGAAAATGGTGCCGTAGCACCACCCAACATCAATACGTAGCAGAGCAATGGCCATCTTCCCTACCCATCATTCCCCACACAGTTGAAACCACTCTATAGTTCCCAGAACAGTTCCAGCTGCGTGGAACATTATGGTTAGGGAAGACAGCCATTGCTCTGCCGCATTTTGAGCTGCGGAGAGCAGCCCTGAAGGCAGAAGAAGCCCGATAAAGCTACCCCAGCCTGCACTGGCTGCCCCCCTGATGGCTCCCTCTGCCCTGACTGCTCCTGCTGCCCTGACTGCACCTGCTGCCCTACCGATCCCCACTGCCCTGCCAATCCTCGCTGCCCTGACTGCTCCCACTAACAGATCCCGCTGCCCCAAGAGCTCCCACTGACAGACCCCGCTGTCCCAACTCCCCCAAGGGCTCCCTACTGCCCCCGACTTGGAGGGAGATAGGTGAATGGTGAGATGGGACATGGGCTGATGGCCTCCGCACATTCAGAAAGATAGGTGATTATGCGTTTTGGCGGAGTTTCTCCACCTTTACATCTCAACTTTTGGGCTCTCTGAAATGGCCTAATGATTGTCATTCACAGGACACTTGTGCAGAAGCATACCTTCATAGTATGTGGCCAGCTCTATTGTCAGTTCTTTCTCAGGCCTCAGAGCTGTCCTTCAAAATCCTCTCTTCTCCACTTACTTGCCATTAGCAGAAAATTCTTGACTTAATCTTTCCTTCTATAGTTTTACTTTGTACCTATAGTTAAGACAGGCCAAGCTGTTGAAGTTGGCATGGCCTTTATACACGTCTGCTAAACAGGTAACCATGACAGCCCTACCATGGGAAACAATCTGGCTACATCTTGCTACAACCCTGCTTCATTTAAGCATTTGAAATGTCTCTATGAGATCCCCCCTCATCCTTCTGTACTCCATTGAGTACAGTCAAACAGCCAACAAACGTTCCAACTGCACAAGCTCAATAGCTCATATTTGAGTGGAACAGGAAAACTGGGGAGGCGGGAATCGATGCTCAGTATTATTATCATCAGTATTAATCATTCAGCTCTTTAAGAAGATCCAGAAGAGGAAGATATCTTATTGAGTGAAAACAATGGAGGGAAAGTATTGTAGGGCCACAGTAAGGGAGACTTTAGTACATCAGCAGTGATGAAAAATCTTGGTGTGGGGTCAGTAAAGTGAGAGAGACTCCAGTGTGGAACTTGGGGAAATGGAGAGAGGGATATCACCTGGAGTAGGCTAGGGGAGAAGGAGAGAGCCTTTTGTGAAAGCAAAGGAGAAGGAAGGACTCTAATGTCAGGAAATTGGAATGTGGGTTCAGTGGAAATGCAGAAACCCTGGATTTGAGATGAAGAGGGGCAATCCTCCGTTTGGGGTTGGGGAAGAGGAAGTGACCTTGGTACGTTTTTGGTGGAGAAGAAGAAAGGAGAGGGAGAGACACCAATTTGGGGTTAGAGGAGAAGGAGAAATTCTGGGTGGAGATGGTGAAATGGGAGAACCTGTGATAAACATAAAGAGGGAAACTGATGTAGGGTTTGGAAGAAGAAAGTGTATGGAAAAATATGGAAATTCTGCTAAAACAAATAAAAGTTTTTAGCGGCCCTTGGCCCATCCCTCGGGATGACACAGGTAATTGCCATTGAACGCGCCAACCGGCAAAACATTGTGCGGGCTGAAACGCCCATTTCCATAGGCCGCTGGAAGGGCAGTGAAACTGGCCAATCACCACCGGTGGATTGCAGCTATACAATCGACAGCTGGCCCACTCAAGCTGTGCCCCAGTGGTGATGTGGCTGAGCTGACTATAAAAGGCAGAGCTGCCACTGAATAACCTTAGTGTCGAATACACTGTACTGGTGTGTGTGTGTCTTTCTTCTCCTGCAAATTTGAGCCTCAGCCTTAGGGCTATATCCGAGAGCTATAACCTAGCTGTAGCTGTAGTGATCTCACTACAGTGGTGACCCCGACTGGTCCAAATTGCTCTTTGGACCTGAAGATGGAAGAGCAACTTGCAATCAATGCCATATGTTGAAGCTGCCCAGCTTCTGGATGTCGCAACCATGGGTATGGTTCCAGCAGGCTGAGGCACAGTTCGCCATTCAACGGATCTCCGCTGATGACACATGCTACTAACAGGTTGTCAGTGCCCTCGATCAGGACACTCCAGCCCACATCATCGACTTCCTCCAGCAGTCCCCAAAACAAGGAAAGTATGTGGCCATCAAAGAGCTGTTAACTCGCATTTTCGGGCTCTGTCTGACTGTTGCATGTTGATGAAGGCCTTCCAGGTCACCAAAAATGCCCTAGCCAATGCCACCCTCCTTGCGCACCCGCGGACAGATGCCCTGACTGCCCTCACGACAGATGCCTCCAGCACAGCAGTCGGGGATGTACTTGAGCAACTGATGAATGGACAATGGCAACTCCTAGCCTTTATCAGTAAACACCTCAGGCCACGAGAGCTCAATTGCAGTGTCTTTGATAGGGAACTGTTAGCTTTATACCTGGCATTTCAGCACTTTTGTTACTCTCTGGAGGGCAAGAAGTTCAAAATTTACACGGACCCTTTCCTTCGCCATCAGTAAGGTGTCAGATCCGTGGTCAGCCAGGCAACACCAGCACCTGTCCTATATTTCTGAATTTACAACGGACATTGAACACATAGCCAGCAAATCCAACATGGTGGCCAATTCTCTAATCCCCCCAGCTATCTTGGCGGTGCACGACCCTACCCCTGACATCAACTACACGGCCCTGGCTGATGCGCAGCAAGCAGACCCTGACATCCCAGTGTACTGGACAGCGCTCACCAGCTTACAACTGGAGGACATCCAGATCGCCTCTGGCAATCGCACACTGATCTGCAACACCTCAATGGGTAACCCTCATCCTGTCATTCTGGCTTCATGGAAGAGGCAGTTTTTTGACTCAGTCCACAACTTGGCTCATCCCACCATC
Source organism: Narcine bancroftii (assembly GCF_036971445.1). Classification (NCBI taxonomy): domain Eukaryota; kingdom Metazoa; phylum Chordata; class Chondrichthyes; order Torpediniformes; family Narcinidae; genus Narcine; species Narcine bancroftii. The sequence goes on from NC_091469.1 coordinate 45,937,430, forward strand.
AGGACTACAGTCAAAATGGTGGTGAACAGGTATGTCTGGCACAGCCTCTGCAAAGAGGTCGCCCTGTGGGCCAGGACTTGTACTCAGGGCCAGTCATCTAAAATCCAGACTCATATCAAAGCTCCACCACAGACATTCGAGCCAGCACGTCGCCGTTTCAGACATTGTGGGGCCCCTACCTGTATAAAGAGGCGCATGTTACCTTCTCACAATTGTCGACTAGATGACCGGATGACCAGAGGCGGTGTCACTATTAGAGGCTTCCATAGAAGCATGCGCATGGGCTTTACTCAACACTTGAGTAGTGCGTTTTGGAGTCCCCAAACACCTTACATCAGAGAGGGGAGCCCAATTCATTTCCAGTCTGTTGTCGGCCTTAAACCATGCCCTGGTGACCCAACTCAACCACACCACAGCGTATCACCCACAGGCCAATGAATTGGTTAAAGGTTCCACAGACACCTTAAGGCAGCCTTAATGGCACAGCTTACTGGATCTAACTGGGCCAACAAAATCCTTTGGGTCTTGTTAGGCATCCACACCGCACCCAAGGAGGACCTAGAGGCATCCTCTGCCAAGTTAGTCTACAGCGCACCCCTAGTTATACTGGGCGAATTCACAACGGCCCCCGGCAACCACATTGTCCTAGGTACCCAAGTGCCTAGGCACCATGACCCCCGCTAAACTTAGACCCCACGGCCAACCCTGGACTTCCGTCCCAAAGAACTTTACTGACTGTAAATAAGTGTTTGTTTGGCACGGGGCTCATTGGCCACCTCTACAGTGGCCTTACGAGGGGTCATACCTTGTCCTCAGACACAACAGCTCCACCTGTGTGTTGGACATTGGTGGCAGAGAAGAGACTTTCATACTCAACCAGTTGAAACCGGCCTACTTGGACTTTGACTTTGACCACTCACCTGACCGCATGGCACAGGCATTGGCCTCATAAAATCACTGCCCTGATCGTCAGTTCTTGGGGGGTGGGGGTATGTCGTGTAGTGGCCCGCAGCCTGCGCCTCAGGCCGACGCAGGAAATGTCCGACAAATGCGGTGACTGGCAAATTATCATGCGGGCTGAAATACCCATTTCCATAGGCCGCCGGCAGACTGATGAATCTGGTCAATCACCGCCAGTGGATTGCAGGGAGCCCAATCAGGGCCCGGGCATCCGAGGTAATCAATCGGCAGCCAGCCTGCTCAAGCCACACCCTGGTGGTGACACAGCCAAGCTGACTATAAAAGGCAGAACTACCACTGAATAGACTCAGTGTCAAATACACTCTACTGTGTGTGTGTGTGTGTATGTGTCTTTCTTCTGTGGATTCAAGCTAAAGCCTTAGGGGTATAACTAAGAACTATAACCTAGCTGTAGCAGGAGTGACCTAGCTACAAGATCCTATTTCTGAGGTCATACTGATCTTTTAAAAATGCTTCAACAAAAAAAATCTCAAAAATCTGCATGTTCAGATTTTTTTCCAAAGTGGAGATCATTATTTGGAGTCATGCAGTAGGATTGAATAAATGAAAGATTAAAGGATGGAAATAAAAACAAAATCTGCAAATATTGGAAAAATGAAATAAAACAAAATATTGATTGTTTGGCATCTCACGAGTGAGGAGCAAAGTTAATATTATTGGTCAATGATCTTTTATCAGATCTAGAAATCAAGGATGCTTTAAGATACTGAGAAGGGGAAAGAGTGGGGAGAAAAATAGCCTCCATTCAAGTGAGTCAGACAATGTGGAAACAGACCATTTGGCAAGTGTCCATGCTGACCAGAGGGCACCAATCAGTATTAATCCCATTTACCAGCTCTGCTGAGGTGATTCAAGTGCTCAGCTGGACACTTCTTAAATGTCATCAGTGACTATTCTTCCACCATTCTCTCCACAGTGTTTTGCAGGTAGTCACCACTTATGGGTCAGAAAGGTGCTCCTCGGATTCACTTTAGATCTCTTCCCCATTACCCTACATCTATGTACTCCAAGTTTAATCTTCAGTAAGGTTTGCCACTGACTATCCTATCTACACTCTTCATAATTTTATATCTCCACTACAGGGCAACAGACCCAGCCTCTACAATAAAAACTCAGCAGGCCTTGCAGTGACTATAGGAGGTAAAGATGTATTTCCAACATTTTGGGCCTGAGTTCTCCTCAGGGTATGAGTAAAAAACAGACAGACATCTGTACTAAAAGACTGATGAAAGGGAAAAATGGTAGGGAGATGTGAGCCTTGGTGTGTGAATAATTCTGACGCCAAGTGCACAGACTGTACAACAGGCTTTAATTAGTTTAAAAGTAAACCAGTCTTAGTGTCTTTGCTGGCTCCAAGTGTCTGACTGTCCCCAAAGGGGCCGGCTCAAGTCTTTATACGGGCCAGTGATTGAGAGCCAGCAGGTGGGGCCAGGTCCCAGGTTGCTACCTGCAGGTACAGTGGTTGCCTCCTGCGGCCAGTTGTTGCGGTCGTATCACCCCAACGGAGGAGTAGATAAAAGGTGTTAATTGGATATGATAAGAGATCAATAGAGAGGAAAGGTGAGAACTGACTGAGGGAGCAGGGGGATGCTTGTCTTTTTTTAAATTCGTAACTTGAGGAAAGGCTCAGATCCAAACTATCAGTAATACATCTTTACCTCCTATGGTCGCTGCAAGTTCCTCCAGCATTTCTGCATTTTGCAGACTTTTCTGATTCACTTCAACCTCTACATTCTCCTCTCATAACTGAACTATTCGATCCCAGGCAACATGATGGTGAATCTCCTCTGCATCCTCTCCAGCGCTATCATATTTTTTCTACATGGTGGTGATCAGAACTGCACGGAGTATCTCAGGTGAAATCTAACCAAGGTTTTACAAGGTTTAAGCATAATCCCCTGCTTTTGCATTTAGTGCCACAACTAATAAAGGCCAACATTTCATATGCCTTCTTAAGGATGTTTTCTGCCTGTGTTATTGGCTTCAAGGATCTTTAGATTTGTACATCAAGCTCCTTCTGTTCTTACTAGTCACTTTGACCCTATCTTTCATGGGGTATGAGTTACACTCATTACTATTCCTAACATGCATCACATCACATTTGTCTGGATTATCCGCCATTGATATTTCTCAGCCCATTTCACCAATGCAGCAATATGATTGTGCAGCCTAAAGCTACACTGTAAACTATCAATAAGTCTATCAGCCTTTGTGTCATCTGTTGGTTCTCTTTTTCCAAAATTCTAGTTTGAGTCTATGTGCAACAAATTTGAAGATTCATAAGATATAAGCAAATGCTTGAATCTTCACAGTGCATTAACTATTTAATCAGATCAAGTCTTTGTCTTGGAGATATTCCATCAGAAACCTGTCATCTGATTATTTGGAGCAGGGAGTCATGATATCAGGCGGAGTACAACAGATAGCTTTAAGTGATGACTCTAAACAGATATATAATGTTACATGATAAAGAAAGATGGGAGACAGGGGTGTGCAGATTTCCAGGAAAGATGGGAGACAGGATTAATGCCTAAATTGGAACATGACAAGTAGAATAGTGGGGAAAATTGCAGATCAAAAAGCACATCAAATGAAGGAAGGAGTCAGTCTTGAAATGCCACACAGCAATGGGAATGCACTGTCTGCTATAAAAATATCTTTCGGTCGAAGAAACATGAGAGGGACAAAAGAGAGGGATGAGGATAGGTTCAGACCAAAAGAGATTAAATGACAAAAAAAAAGTGGTGCTGCAGCTGGCTGTGAGAGGCTGCTGAATGACTGTTAATTGCAGCTGATCTTTCAAGAAGAGATAAAAAAGAGAAATGATTGAGATTTTAGGAAAGAGAGAAAAACAATGCTGAAATTGTGTGACAGAAAACTCTATTGTACTGGAAATCTGAAATAAAAGAGAATGCTGAAAATGTCCAGTTCAGGCAGCATCCGTGGACAGAGAAAAAACTGAGTTAAGCCCCTTTAACACTTGCAAGTGATCCCAGGAATCAAACGGCCTTTAAAGTGGCAAGTGTGAAAGCAAAATCAGCTCAATGCCGGCGTCAGATGATGTAATCTCATGTTGGGGATTGATGGCCTTGACCCCTAGTACAATCTCCTGCGTCTGCAATCAGGCAAGTGTGAAAGGAGTATTTGCATCGTGAGATTGAAATTACCCAAGTTTTTGCATGAGTGTGGGAAGAAAAGATTAAAATGAAAGTATAAACTTTGCCATGAGAAAGTTGCAGGGGAGAGAGAGAGAGAAAGAGAGAGAAGAAAAAAATAGCAATAGTGGACAATTTTTAAACAGCGTGGGAAATTGGTAGCGCTATAGCGCACAATTTATAAAGACTGTGGGGGAAAAAAATTAATGACAGACCTGACTTCCCAGAATGCCATGTGGCAGAGAAACCCCTCTATGAATGCTCCATGTATGCAGCCGGGCATATAGCCCTTTCTGCCACATGGAATTCTCAGAGGGCAAGCCCGCCATCATGTTTTCCCACCGTATTCATAAATTGTACGCGATAGTGCTACCAATTTTCCCACATTGTTTAAATTGTATGTGATAGCGCCACCAACTTTCCCACCCCATTTAAAAATTGTCTGCTATTACTATTTAATGCTCGCACTTTCCCACAGTTCCTTATAAAAGTTTATATAGATCAACACAACAACAACAGGAGCTGAAGGGCTCATACTGTGCTGTACATAAAGCTTAATTATGTTATAATTAGGCATGATTAATTTTGTTCAAATATACATTGATCAGGATTTAGGGCAGGTTCACCATCACTCGATGCATCATGACATCACCAGTAGAAGGTAGAACAGCCTTAACCCTGGCAATGGCTCCTAGCAAGGTGAAAGCATTCACTGTCCCAGTTAGGAGTGATCAAGTGTGAAAAGCCAAATGCCCATCCCTATCCCAGGACACTGAACAGCCAATTTAGTGTAAAATGGGGCTTTAGTTACAGGCTGGTGAACTTTCATCAGAATGGGCCTGCTCTGATGCAAACTGAAAGGCTGGTTCTTCAGTCGCTGAATTCAATGTTGTCTTGAGGGCTGTAAAATACCAAGAGTATACCAATGGGACTGATTGAAGGTGCTCTGCAAAGTGATTACTCAATCTGTGTTTGATCTCTCCAATGATTAGCAGACGACATTGTGAGTATAAATTGCAAGATACCAAATTCAAAACATTGAAAATAAATGTTGCCACAACTTGAAAAAGCATTTGAATCTCTGGATGGTGAGAATGGAAGAGGTAAAAAGGCAGCCACTGAATTTCTTGTGGTTGCATACAAAGGTTTGTGACAAGAGGAATGAGTGCTGGTGGAGTCGAAAGAGTGAGCAATGGAATCACAAAGCAAACCAAAGCAGATTGCTTGAACACTTCATTCAGTCCACAAGAGTGTCTTTGATTATCCCATTCCCACTCACTCTATCTTTGTTCTCTTACTGTGGTATCAGTTTGTTACCTGATAAGGGTCCAGTCTTGGCACAGTTGCACATCTTCCAGCTTGCCCTGTGATGGTCAGATATTCTGCTAAGCTAACTGCCCTTTAACCTCACTGAGTGAATCCAAGAATCTTGGTATAACGTGGAGGATGGAGAGTAATAGTGTGCCACTCACCTCTGAATAGGAATGAATAAATATGTTTATTTTCAAATACAGAAATACAGTTTACAGAGCTAATGAAATTTTCTGCAGCTTCCCGTAATGTAAAACACATGATACAAATTAAGTAATATGAATCACAAATTAAATATAAGGCAGGTGAGGCATGGTAGCTGCAGGAGCAGTTGTGTACATTTGGCAAATGAGAGACTTCAGGGATGTTTTGATAGATGAGTTTTATGCATATAGATCAGTGACATGAAAAGCCGAGTCAGCGTCTTAATTCAAAATAAGCAAAGGTGGACAAATTATACAGTGATGACCTCCAGGCAGTCATATAAGGGGCCTCTCTTTGTCTTACTCTCTTGTCTTTAGTGTTGTTTCCATTGAATTATGCTGAATCACACAGCTATCATTTGTCAGACACACAATGACTTCCTCCATTAAATGGATCATCCATAGTGTATTGATGGCACCCTTGTCTCTGAGACAGGCAGTCATGGGTTTGTTTCACTTCAGATACACAGGAGATAACCTAGGCTGTCACTACAGTGTGATGTGAGGTTGTCAGAGGAGCCTGATTTTCTTTAGATACTTGGTGCTTACAGAGCCCTGGCAAGTACTTCTTTCTTTATCCAAAATTGCTAAAGCAAATGGACATCTCATCAGCAGCTGTGGGAATGTTGTGTGTTCATATTTTTGCTATAGTTCCTCGGTTGCAATGACTGAGAGGTATACAGGAGGCATGGGTCAATTGCTGTCCAGTGGGCCATGAGCTATGAGCCAGGTTCAGTCTTGATATTCAAATATTATTTTCCTCAGAGTCAAGGCAATGGAAAATTTCATCATTTATTTCTTGCTTCCTTGAGAGGTGGTTCCCAAATCATGGAAAGAAGTTTTCATATCTCAGGGTCTCAATGTGGACTTTATTGCTGAAGTGTAGTGTTCCCCATTGGGTGCAAGTAGGAAAAAAGATCTTTATTTAGTAGCTACTGACTGTAAGACCATTCTCAAATATGATTTAATGAATGAGTCAACAATACCTTAGTGTTCTATGGTTAAAATAATTTTTTTTAAATTTGGCAAAATTGTGATATTAAGAAAATTAAAGATTGTTTTGAAGCTGGGAAATGTATTACTTTTAGTAGAATGAAGGAAAGGTTTAAGATATTGAAAAATACAAATTATGTACTAGAGATGTAAAGAAATTAATTTCAAAGATGTATAAATTATTACAAAAGAAGACTCAAAAAGGAGTTCATATATCAAGACATTAATGGGAGGTAGATTTAAATAGGCAAATAGATGAACATAGATGGATTCAGATATGTAGAGTATGAAAAGTACTATAAATGTGAGATTTTGGTTAGTTCAATATAACTTTATTCATCAGTTATATTTAACATTACAAAAGTTACATAAAATGAACTATACTTATTCAGATTTATGCTTTAGGTATGGACAAGAAGTTGGTACTTTTTTTTGCATTCACCTTAGCAGTGTTTAACAATTAAACCTTTTTGGCTTGAAATTGGTAATTTATTAGAATAAATAACTAGTGTAAAATTCCCACGGGATCCAATGTTATTTTTACTGGGAGATTTTAGAGGGATTAAACCTAAATTTAATCCCTCTAAGTCACACATTAAAACTGAATATGTATCAAGTAAAATTTGTTCTTATTACTTTGGCAACAGCTAGAAAATGTATTGCTATAGCTTGGAAGTCTGATATTGATTTGGGAATGGAGAGATGGCATGCAGAAGTTCAGAGTTGTATTCCACTTGAGAAAATTACTTACAATTTAAGAGATAAATATCATACATTTTAGAAAATATGGAGCCCAACTGTTGATATTAAAATGTAAATGAATTTTGAACATTCCCTTTCTCTTATATGTCTCTATATATCTCTCTTCTCTTGGCTTGGCTTCGCGGACGAAGATTTATGGAGGGGGTAAAAGTCCACGTCAGCTGCAGGCTCGATTGTGGCTGACAAGTCCGATGCAGGACAGGCAGACACGGTTGCAGCTTTTGCAGGGTTGGGTGTTGGGTTTTTCCTCCTTTGTCTTTTGTCAGTGAAAGTGAAGTACCCCTGTTGTGGCCTTCTTGTCCTTTTTTTTCCTCTTTTTCTTTTTTTTCAGTTTGTAGGAGTGTAGTGTGATTAAAAGCTCTCACAACTGGAGAGAGAACATACACTTTTATTAGCTTATAACTGAGGGTAGGGTCTTACAGTGGTCTTCAGCGGGGCTCAGAGTTAGGCAGGAAACCAGAGTTATATATGGGTAGATGGGGGCAGAGCCAGCCATCAGTATAACACACCAACAGTGAATCTCAGTTCACTGCATGAGGATCAGAGGAGGGGGTGGGGGGATTAATGAGAGGTTTTTCTTCTTTTTAAATTTCTTTACTTTTTTTTTCTTTTCTATAAAATACCACATGAATTTGGATTAAATTTGAAATATTGTAATAGTTTGCTAAGTGGTTTTATTTTAAATAAATGCCTTAGTGCTCACCCTGTCACTGGTAATGTAATTTTCCTTTGCATACTGCCGAGCTGAAATTGGAGTAACCTTGATTCTGGAGTGGAGGTGAAGAGCAGTTTCTCATTTGTCCCATTGTATAGTTCCATTCCAGTGGGGAATTTTTTTCAAGGAAGCTTGCAGCATTGTAATGAGGAAATGAGGAAACGAGCTGGGGGAAATAATACAGTCCTGGTCTGCAGGGAGACTAGGAATGTTCTGGACCTATAGGTTAAAATCATGGAGATGACTTATAGTAGGAGCCAAATTTGAGATGGCACACAGAAAGTATCAATAAAACCACCATCACCAACTCTGCAAAATCCTCCAGATCTACTGGAAGGCACAGGGAAATAGTGTTGACATCCTTGCCCTGTCCCACATTTCCATTATTGCAGTCAACTGGCTTCATTGTTCACACGTTTCAAATCAGAGCCCTGAAACAGATACTCTTCTCTGCACTCCTGCACAGTAAGAGATGGTCAAGTTGATAGAACTTTGGACAAGAAAATTATGTGCAACTTCACTGTCATGAAGAGCTGCGCTGAAATTCTTACTTGTCGCAATCATACAGGCAGGTAAGATATACCATATACAGCAATAGAAATTAGATCACCACAATCTGTCTGAGACAAAAAAAAAGAGAAAATAAATATAGGATGAATATTCACCATTGCACTTGGTGCAAAGCAAAAAGTGATGTTTCAATATTGCCAACAGATCTTGTGGTAGTCCTGGAGTCATTAATGGTTGGGGTTAGGGCAGAAAGGGGAAGCTCAAAAGCCTGATACCTGCTGAAAAAAACTGCTCTTGAGCCAAGAGGAGCTGGACACTAATTTTCTGTACCTTCTGCCTGAATGTACCAGAGAGAAGAGATTGTGACCAGGGTGACGGGGATCCTTCTTGAGGCAACATCTCACAGAGATGTACAGTATATATAAAATTCCCATTTATTTCTGGGAGTTCCAGGCCATGACTCTTCAATATAGAAGAGCACTGAATCCATTCGTTAAGAACATAGCAAAGCCCAATGTCAATGATGGAAGGTACATACCATATCCCAAAATGTACACCCATCCACTCCATCAAGCACTTTCTAACCAGAGTGGCAGACGATTGGGTGCAACATTGGTGTCATTGGTTACCTCAGAACCTGCAAAGGTGGAATGGCAGAAAGTTATCTTGCTCCAGACAGACTACCTCAACACAAGAGAGACAAACAACTGCAACTATATTTAAAAGGTATTTCCTTGGCCGTAAATCTAAACATACATACACCAGAATGCTCTTTATTGATCACAGTTTGGCATTCAACACCATCACCCCCTCAAAATTAATTAGCATACTCCAAGACCTGAGCCTCAATACCCTATTATGTAAATGGATCCTGGATTTCTTCACCAGATCGAAATCAGTGCAGATTTGCAAGAACATTTCCTCTACAATCTCCATCATCAACAGAGCACCAGAGGGTTGCATATTTAGCCCCTTGCTCTATTTGCTTTACACCTATGTCTGCGTGGCTCAGCACAACACCATTTACAAACTTGCTGATGATACCACAGCAATAGCTGTATAAAAAGGGGTATGAGTCTATAGGAGGATGATTGAAAAATTGGTTGAATGGTATACTTATAACAACCTCACACTCAATTGCAACAAATTCAAGATCGTAGACTTTAAGAATGGGAAACCAGAGGTGTTTGATCCAGTGATCATTGGAGAATCAAAGGTGGAAAAGATGAACAAATTTCAATTCCTGGAAGTCACTATCTCGGAGGAACTTTCAGAGACCCGATATACTACTGTTATCGTGGAGAAAGCATGTCAGTTCCTCTACTTCCTCAGGAGTTTGCGGAGGTTCCACGTACATTGGACCTTCTACAGATGCATAGTGCTGAATACTTCTGAGTGGAAAGCCCTGCAAAAGATAGTGGGCAGAGCCCAGTACATCGTAAGCAACACTTTCCCCACCATTTGGAAAATCTGTCAGAGAGCAGCAGCAATCATCAAGGATCTATGCCACCCAGGACAAGCTCTCTGCTCGTTACTGCCATAGAGGTATAGATTTCACAAGATTCATACCACCAGATTCAGGAACAGTTGCATCATCACACTTGTAAACAACAAACTCAGAGGTTCATTTAAGGACTCTTACTTTGCACATTATTTATTACTAAATATTTATTTTTTTCTGTATTGCGCAGTCAGTTTGTTTACATTTATTTATTTGTTTATATTTCTCTCTTTTGTATATGTATCTTTTTCTTGAGTACAGTTTACACTACCAATAAGTATAAATTCTGTCTGGCCCACAGGAAAAAGATTCTCAAGGTTGCCTATGATGTGTACGTACTCTTGACAATAAATGTGAACTTGATTTTTTGGAAATTAAAGGATTGTGAAATAATAAATGAATTGATTTGTGCTTGTTTCTAACCCTTGTATGCTACTTTAAGCTTGAATTTCTAAATTGAACTGATCTCTATTTGCAGAAGAAAAAGACCCCTCATACTCCAGAAGTTGAGGTGTGACCTGGGATCATGGAGAACAGTAACGGGGGTGGAAAACTTACCTTCCACTTGCAAACTGACTTCAAATTTGATTATTGATTTCTCTGTTTGGTTATTTGGGATTGTTTGTTCCCATATAGTTAATCCCAATGTGCACAGGAAATGTTTAACTTTTGGATTTGAGTTTCATTGTTTTTCCTTTTCAATACAGAGTAATAGCTTTCCCATGTAAACAGCATTCTTTTGTTTGCTGTTGTTCTGCCCATCTCTTTTACACTTGATCTCTTATGCCTTTTTTCTTCCCTCTGTTTTCTTCCTTTTCCCTTTTTTTATTTCTCACCTGTTCGCTCTTTAATTTTGTCTCTTTTCTCTCTTGCTCTGCACCCTTCTAGTTTTTTAAAATCTTTCTTCTTCTGTCTTGTGGTTGCTTCCTTACTCTGCATCTCTTTACAGTAGTGTCAATGCCAAATAGCTCAGCATTGGCATTGATATTTAGCGCAGGATTTCTACATAATGAAGGGAAAGTTCATCAAACAACATATTGATGACTCGAGTGATTTTTTTTTAATGTATAAATAATGTATAAAGCAATATTTCCCATTTTTGTGGTGAGTCTCCAGTTGCTTTGTTGAGACACCATAAAATTGCTAACTTTAGGGCAAATGGAATTATCTGCTCATCAGACTGTGGTAGAAATTATGAGCCTTCCAGCTGAATTTCATTTCATCCTGATCTCTTTCCCTTTTACTTTCCATTTACATCTATCCTTTGACAAAGACTTGGAAAAGAGTTGTGGATTTGCATGCCCTGTTCCAACTTGGTCTTTTGCTCCCTGGTTGAAGTAACGGAACTATTGGCCTTGTGCATTACTCCTTGTTCTCTGATCAAACAAGTATTTCCACTGAATTGCTTCAATAGCAGTCAAGACCCTTACAGTTCACCTTTGAATTCCTACCAGATCTAGGAGTACCTCGCAAACATAGTTATTTAGCAATTCTTTTAACACCTGCAATCATGCTTTTTTAAATAATCAGCACAAAGATAATGGGCCAAATGGCATCCTTCTATCTTGCATATTTCTGTTTGAAGAAATAATAAGTATAGAATGTTTCATTTTTGTTGCAACTTTAAAACTAAAGGATAACTTGCATTTGTATAGAACCTTTCACTAATTTTGATGGCTCAAAACATTTCAGAAACAATTATTTATGCCAAAATATTTGCTAATTTCTCACCTCTTTATGTGGGGCTGTACAAAAATTTCATAACAATGTATGAGCGTTAGAGAAAACACAAAAGTTGCAAACTCTAGAATCTTCAACAGACAGGGAATAGCTGACCAGCAGGTCAAACAGCATTCATAGGTAGAAATGGTCAGCAAATGTTTTCTGCCTGACCTATGGAGTTCCTCCAATAATTCTTTGTCCGCTCAATGTAATAACATCTTTCTGTACAAAGCTAAAAATTTCAATTCTAAAAACATTTAGTGAATCTTTTCTACTCAGAGCTGTAGCATCATCCTTACTCACACAAGCAAAGCCCCAGCTCTTTTTTTCTTGTCCATTCTCACCAGGTAATAGTTAACCAGAAATATTAAAAGCCTTTCTTGGTCTTGCTTGAAGCAAGTCTCTGTTATTAAGATAAATGAATCACAATCCTAAGTAATAAAAACATAAAATGCCAGAAACACCTGTGAAAAGAGAACAGTATTAAGATTTCAGTGTGAAAGTCCTGTGTCAGATCTGGAAAAGTGTGGCAGTCTTCCCAATATTTCAATTTTTATTACATTTTGCCTGTGAGGTAATCAGTGTCTCCAGCTCATCAGATTCTGTGTAATGTCAAACCTCCATCACTTGCTAATTTCTTCAGTCAGTTTTCTGCAATTTTTAGGCTATTTCATTTTTTTAACTGCTTTTCATCCACTGCCCTCTGATCTAAAAGCTGTTGTATTGAAGTTACCATTTCACTGCTTAGTTTTGTTTGTGAAACATTTGGAACAATACTACTACTTGGAACTATTACATAACATTGTTTACTGACAGCACCACTGATGCATGTGACCTGTCAGGATGTGGCCTGATTTGCGCAGAGTTGATTACTCCTTGTAAAAACACATTTTGCATGTTTTAGTTTTCCTTGGCACAGAAAGAAAATGCAAATATCTGACTTCACACCGTGGAATGATTCACCACAAGGGTAGGTGGGAGCTGTTTAATCTTCTGACCACATACTCTGGCACGGCCAGTCTTGGTGCTTGTAGGAATTGTTAATAGTAATGGACTTGGAGTGGGAGCTGCTGACAGGAAATTTGGGGATTTTATTTTATTTATTTAGACATAGAGCATGGTAACAGGCCATTTGGGCCCACGAGTCTGTGCTGCCCAATTTAGCTCCAATGTACCTTCACCCCTGGGACGTCTTTGAACGGTGGGAGGTAACTGGAGCCCCTAGAAAACCCATGCAGACATGAAGAGAATATGTGAAAGACTGCTGGATCTAATGGTTCTTTGAGGTATCATCACCCACTCCCCAATGGATGTTAACATGTAGAACAAAGCAAATTATACCACTAAATCTGGAGATGTTTGTACAATGGAAAATCTTGTTCATTAGAAATTCCTTTGTTACAATTCTCTCCCCAAAAATGCTGCTGCACTGTTGAACATTGGCATAATCTCAAATGCAGCAATGGAGCAGTATGAGAAATGGTTTTTGCTGTTTTATTGGTTCTGATTTGGATGTTGTGGTTTATTCTCAGCAAGTAACATTCAAAGAGGAACTGAATCAGAATTTATGGGGCTATAGTGAGAAAGTGGGGGAGGGGGGGAGGAGCAATTCTTTGAAATACCTACTGCAGACTCCAAACTTGTGACCTGAATGGTCTCCTTTTGTACAGTATATATTGAATTAGTATTCAGACACACTATGAGGGCCAAGAAAATGGAATTAGTTTTGACCCCTCCCAACATTCTCTGAGCTTAGGGAGCTTGCTGAATGCCTGGAATGATAAATTTACCCCATTTCTGTTCTCCCCCATCTGGAAGAATTAAGTAAATTTCAGGAGAAATCTATATTCTGTATTCCAGCCTGTTGCCTATCTTATTTGGGCTGAAGGACAACTTGACATAAAACCTTTGGTTGTTTGTTATATACCTCAAGATATTTCTCACTCCATCTCTTTGTGTTTTTATATACTGAAGGTAAAAGTTGTGGAAAATAATAACATTGATTCAAGTACTTGAACTATATATAGGAAGAGAGGCTGGGAATTCCATCCCTTGAGTTCTTACCACCCCTCATTTGGAGCATTTGCTTCATTTCTCTTCAGAACCACTCAAAAAACTGCCATCCCTGCTGTGACACAAAGACCTTTTATGAAGAAGTAGTACTTTATGTGAGAATATACTTCCTAAATTTGTTGCTAAATAGATTTTAAAATTATGTCTACCTTGTTCTGGAGTTTCCCTGCAGATTTTCACTTCAACTAGTTTAATAAAATTCTCATCATTATAAAGGCCTTGGTTTTAACAATAAACCCATTAACAATAAACCCAGTCTGTGCATTGCTAATTGATAATTGGATATAAATCTGAAGAATGTAATTTCTTTCACCAAATAAGAAATTATTATGTTTTGTATGAAATTTCTCAATTGGTCAACTGGTCAAATTTCTCCTCTCACAGCAGGAGATGAACAGGGCAAGCAAGCCAAGCAAAGACAGCACTTTTTTTTTGGCATACAAGGGGAAGTAAGGATTAAGGAGAAAAGTCAGGTACATGGAGTTGAGTCCACAGCCAAATCTTCATTGGTCAAAGCATTGAGTAGAGGAGCAGGGATGTCATGTTATAGCCGTACAAGATGTTGATGAGATGGCGCATGGAGTATTGGGCACAAATTTGTTTGCTAAGCTGGAAAGGCTGCAGAAAAGATTCACGAGAATATTACCAGGACTGGCCATCTTGAATTAAGGAGAGGCTGGATAGGCTGGGACTTTATTCCATGGAGTGTGGGTGGCTAAGCAGAGGACCTTATAGAGATTTATAAATCATGAAGGGCATAGAAAAGGTAAATAGTAATAACCTTATTCCAAGAGTAGGGGAATCTAAATTTAAGGTGAAGGGACATAGATTTAAGATAAGAGGGTAAATATTTAAAAGGGAGCTGAGGGGTTCCTTATTCACAGAGGGCAGGCATATGGAAGTGGTAGAGGTGGAAACAATTCCAACATACAAAAGATATTTAAGCAGGTACATGGATAGGAAAGCTTTAAATTGATATTGGCTGAACACAAGCAAATGGAGCTAGTTTGTTGGCTTAGACAAGTTGGGCTGAAAGGCCTCTTTCCATATTGTCAAACTCTAAAATGGAATTCCAATGAATTTCAATGCAAGTCTAAGGAACAGTATCTCATATTTCAATGAGACACTTTATAGAATTCATCAACCTCAGATCACCAACCTTTCCAGTTTGTCTCAGAACTGGTCAAGGATAACGGTTTTTCTCCTTCAGTAGAAGCTGCCTCATCTGCTGGGTATTTTTAGCATTCTTAATTTATTTGAGAGATCGAAGCTGTTTTCTATCCCACCAAAACCACTGAGAATTCTGGAGTCAACTCATTCAGCTCTATTCATGGCTCTGGAAGAATGGCAGCAGGTTCATTTTCAGTTTCATTCCTAATGGCAGAGATCACACTTTAGAAAATTTCATGCATATCTAACATGAATTCTATCTACTGCGGCCTCTGTTGCAGATAAAGGTGTGAAAATAGAACAAGAGAGGTCCCTTTTAACCTCAGGAAATTTCACTAGGAATTCAAGTTTAGATGTAAATGTTTCAAAAATATAACTATTTCTAGGCACTGGCAGAGGAGGTACTTTAGAAGAAAGAATTTGTAAACAATAAAGTAAATTACTTCAAATCTTCCCTTCCCCTGCTCCCCATCCACCCAACTAACCCACCCCCCCACCTAACACCACCTCTTCCTTTATTTATATCACATCCCAACTTCAACACATCAATTATTGGCCATCTCTGGAAGACGAATTTCCCAGTAGAGCCAACAAAAGTGAGATGGTTGGAAAAAAAAATAAAATGGCAAAAAAGCCTCAAATATGCATTTATCATAACTTAAGACAAAGATTATTCCTTGAATTAAATTGATAAGCTACTCCGGCGATGACATATAATTTATTTCATTCGTTTCTAATAAAGTACTTTTTGAAATAACACAGACTTGACAACATGCAATCTACTAAATTACCAAATTGTTGTCATAGGACAATGATGTACTTGTTTAGCTTTGAAGTTGTCACTTACCATGTTGAGTACCATGATATTAGGACCTTATAGTATTAGTCATGCCACAAAGAGACTGACCAATGCTAGACTAAACAGACAAAAACATCAGCTTTTCACCTCTGTAATCATCATAATTAGAGGATGGATTTTTTTTGAAGTTTTGAGTCATTTTGGAAAAGACTGCAAAATTAAATAAAGAAACTGAGGAATTATGTAGCAGATTATAACTTCAGTCTGTGAGAATACAATCCTATGAGATCACATGCAATATGTATTTCAGAACAAGTGAATAGAATAAAGTCAACACAGCATTCTCCCCAATACAGGCATTGTTTTCTTCTCACAAATGTAACAAGTGTCATAAACAGAATCGATAACACTTAAAAATTGGTTGGGGGGGGAGGTGTGGGGGGTGAATGTCAGTGCATTGTCTCTTTTTGGAAATTCACTTCATTCTGTAAT
The DNA here is from genome assembly GCF_036971445.1 of Narcine bancroftii. Taxonomy (NCBI): domain Eukaryota; kingdom Metazoa; phylum Chordata; class Chondrichthyes; order Torpediniformes; family Narcinidae; genus Narcine; species Narcine bancroftii. Next base: position 45,953,817 of record NC_091469.1, read on the forward strand.
TTGGAAATGTGCCAGAAACAAAACAATAAACAATATGTGTCAAATTATTTTGTCCACTCTGAGTAGATTAGGTTGGACAATGCTCATTTAAAGCTCTGCCTCACCTGACAATCCGTTTATTGTCATGGATAGGAGAATGTAGGGATAAATTTTGTCCTTTCTATAATTACAACAAGAATTGCCTAAGGGGGTGGAAGGCTGGGTGAGGAGGCATCTGAGAGTCTGATCCCTGTGAGAAGCAGATTGGGGTGGAGATGGAAAGGTGTGGCTGGTGGTGGGATGTTTTGTCTGGTTAAATTTTTCCCTTCCTGTACATAAAATTTCATGGTTTTATGTCATCTGGCAGAATGATCCCCTGTCCTCTTTTGGCCTCCTGATTTTCTTTTTTTAACTTGCTCCTCAGTTCCTGAAACTCCTCCAGGTGCCATGGTATCCCATGCCTCCTTCTTGTTCTTGACCAAAGCCTGAATTTCCCTCATCATCTAACCTACCTATGCCTTCATGCATCACCCTTCACTCCACAGAAATGTGTATGTTCGGAACTCTTGTCAAGACACTTTTAAAAGCATCCCATTTTCCTTACGTTCCTCTTCCTTCAAACATTCTGTTACAATACTCAAATGTACTAGTTTTTAATTTTGTCTTCCAAACTGACAATTAAGTAAATTAAACCTTACCTCATTCACCTAAGTTCCTGCTAAACAAATGGAGCAACATTGACTGTAGTTGCACAATCTACATTGCTTCTTTGACAGGCAAGTCTGAGGTCATGTGGGCACTGAACATATGAAATAATGAAAAGATCAATATTTTTTAATATGAAGATTTTGGGGTTAGGGTTCAAAACTCGGCTCAATTGTGTCATTTTATGTGTCTGAAAGATGACACCAGAGGTTAGTGCACACATATAATATCTAGCAGAAATCTCAGCAATACCTTTTGGAGTTCCAGAGTCTGGTTCATGCCTTCTAACATTAAGTACAATAGATTTTATGCTTCTCTACCTCCTTGTTCCCTTATGATGTTATTTAAATTCATTATCAACCATTTGCAGATTAATTGATGAGTTTTTTTTCCTCTGGCAGTTGCAATAATTTTTTTTTAACCTTCCTTATTTGTTTCAGAAGTCAACAAGGAGTGATGTGCCAAATCAAAATATTACTTGTTAACTTCAATTCTGTACAATCCATTAGCTCTTAGACAAGAGTGCATGAGTCAACATTCCCTTTGAGAGCAAGCATGTTTGGAGCAATGATCAATTCATGCTATCCTGGCAGAATCTTGTTGCATTCATACTGCAATGATCCTCTATTCAAGAGATAATCATCCTCTCAAAACAGCTAGTAGCTTATAGGCAATGTAGACTATGAACTCAATGAGCAACCCACAGCCCATGTGCACAACATGCCCACAATGACAGCAATACATCAAAAACAAGGATAGACTGAGGTGTAGCACTCCTACTGATGCAACAAGGCAAATATTATGTTTTTTGGACCATTGTGGAGGAGCTCTGCAATATTTGACTGTGCATCTTTCAGACTCAGATTTCATATTTTCATATATTAGCTTGCCAACACTGACAGGAAAGAAGTCGAAGAAGAGGAGGAAAATAAAGCTGAAGAAAATGTGACATTATAGTACATGATAATGTACCTATAGATCAAAATTCTTCCTTGCTGTAGACAGATACATTTTTTATGAAAAAAACTAGAATAGTATACATGAACTCACCTCAATACATAAATATATAATAAATATAATATTCACAGTTACAGCTGGTGTAAGAAAAAAGTGGTATTTCAATAGCGCACATAGGTCTTTTTGCATCCCAGAATAATTTATGGTTTGGATAGTAACAGGAGGTTCAAAAGCCTGATTCCATTGGAAAAAAAAATGTTCCATCTGTTCCTAGAAGCTTCTGTTCCATTTTTCTGAAGGTAGCAGTGAAAAGAGGTTGTGACCTCTTTATGATGTTGGGTGCTTTCTTGACACATGTTTTTTTTCAATGGTTGGGAGGTCAAGGCTTGTGATGGATATTAAATTAAAATGTTAACATTTAGACATACAGCATGGTAACAGGCCATTTCAGTCCACAAACTCATGCTACCCAATTACACCCAATTAACCTACAACCCCTGGTGCGGTTTGAACAGTGGGAGGAAACCTGAGTCCCCAGTGAAAATTTACGCAGACATGCGGAGAATATACAAACTCTTTTATAGACAGCATGGGATACTTTCTGCAGCTCTCTGCATTCCTGGCCATTTGAATGATCAAACCAGACTGCAATGCAACCGGTCAGTATTCTTTCCACAGTACACTTGTGAAGGATTGATAGAGTATTCGACAACATCTCCTCAGACTTCTTAAAAAGTAGAGTAGTTGGTGTGCCTTATTCATGGTTGCCTCAATGAGTTGGCTCCAAGAGAGATCCATTGATATGTGGACTCCCAGGAACTAACCCTCTCTATTAACCAACCATAGAACATTAGAACACTATAGCCCTGAAACAGATCCTTTGACCTTTCTAGTCTGTGCCAAACTATTATTCTACCTAGACCCACTGAACTGCACCCAAACCATAAATCACCATTCCCCTCCTATCCATGTACCTGTCCAAATTTTTCTTCACTGTTAAAATTAAGCACACATTCACCAATTCAGCTGGCAGCTCATTTCACACTCCCACCACTCTCTGTGTGAGGAAGTTCCCCCTAATGCTCCCCCTAAACTTTTCCCCTTTACCCTTAATCAAACATCTTATAGTTTTTATCTCTCCTAACCTCTGTAGAAAAAGCCTGCAAACATTTACTCTATTTATACCTATCATAATGTTGTATATCCCTATCAGATCTCCTCTCATTCTTCTATGCTTCAGGGAATAAAGTCCTAAACTGTTTAACATTTTATTGTAACTCAGTTCTGGCATCATCCTTGTAAAACTACTCTGATATCTTTCAATTTTACTGATATCTTTGCTGTTGTTTGGTGACCAAAACTGCACACAGTACTCAAAATTTAGCTTCACCAATGTCTTATACAACTTCACTATAACATCCCTATTTCTAGACTCAATAATTTGATTTATGAAGGCCATCAATGAAGACAGGTGGTCCCTTGGTTTCCCCTTCCTAAAATCCACAATAAGCTTCTTGGTCTTGTTGACATTGAGAACTAGATTGTTGTCCTGGCACCACCCAATCAGATTCTCAATCTCCCTGCTGTATTGACTCATTATTTCCCTTTATTTGGCCAACAATGATGGTGTTGTCAGCGAATATATAGATTACATTGGAGTTGACCTATGAAGTCATGAGTGTACAGGGAATAGAGTAGGGAACTAAGCACACTGTCTTGAGGTGCCCTGTATTGATGGTCAGCGAGGAGTGCCAATCTGCACTGATTGGAGTCTCCAGTTGCAGAGGGAAAAACAGAGTCCCAGACCCCTTAATTTGATCATGACCTTTGCTGATATGATGACGTTAAAATTGGTCCATTCCTCTTCCATTTGTACACATCATTCACTTATTTAATTCAAGATAGTGCATAGAACATATTTATCCAAAGATAAATTAGCTAAAATTTTTCCTACTATCAAACCTTTATGTGACAGATGTTGAATGGGGATGCTTTCATATTTCATATGTTTTGGTCCTGTTCAGCATTGGATCATTATTGGAAGGAAATTTTTCATGCATTTTCCCATATTTTCTCAGTTACTATTCAACCTTATCCCATTACAGCTTTATTTGGTGTGGTGATAGAGAACAGTCGATTATTGGTATCAGATTGCCACCTTAATGGCTAGAAGTTGTATTTTGCTAAAATGGAAGGACTCTAATCCTCCCAGTTATGCTCAATGGATGATCCAAACATTATCATGTTTGAACCTTGAGAAGATTAGATGTAATGTTTTGAAAACTGAAATTAAGTTTAATAAAATGCGGTACATTTTTATGGAATATTTTAATGTTTAATGAATAACACAGTGATTTATTATTTTCTATGTAACATAAGAAACATTTGTAGTCTTTTCCTGAACTTACTTATTTACATATAAAGGCAATTCACCAACATACTATTATTGTTTACCCTTTTGGTGGTTTAAGATATCTCAGCAGCTTTTTCTCTTTTTTTTAAGCTTAGGGGCTATAGATTTCGGATAGTTAGTTAGTCTTTTTTCTTTTGTGTTTTTTTTGTAGGTACAAGATATAATATTGAATTCTGTCTACCTGTTTACTATTAGTTGCAACATTCATTTTTATTCTAGGATACATTGTAATTAATTTCTCTGTGCCTATACAGTATATTTTTCCTATTCTTGTGCTTTTTGTTGTGCATGTATCTAAAATTCATTAAAAAAAACCACCAAGGGCGGTTGTGGAATCCATTAACAGAGTTGGTGACTTAATAAGCCCTTCCATCCTCAATACATATCTGGTCATCTTGTTGTATGTCATCGTTTACCATACACGAGTTTACATTTTTCTAATTCCTATCTAATTTTTGGCCGAGGGAAATTTCATTACTTATTTTATGAAAACGATAAACTAGATTCATTTGCTTTTTCATGAGATTAATGAGGTATAGCACCTGATTAGTGAATGTTTTGGTCATAAATATGAAATGCACATGATTCACTAACCATTGTCTGAACTCATGATTTTCTTGTGATCTTGTCTCAATGTATAACCTCAACCAAAGTACATTACAAAACATAAGCGCAAAGAACAAATAATGGTTTAGATCCCTCATGGTGGGACTTAAACTAGTCTAGTCTCTTGAAAGTTGACCTCCATCTGTACTTTTTTTGTTTGTTGATTCTACTGTACTTGCTGGAGCACAGCGGTATGGCCAGTCTTTTTTTTAAACTCTGGCTCTAACTTACATTCTAAATCAGATAATGCTTACTATGTCTTATAAAATATTTTTCTTCTCCCCACGCCTCCGGTGTGAGACTTGGAAGCTTTCCAAGTCCACTGTCCTACTACATCCATGATAGCTAGATGAATCTACCATTGCTCAACTGATGGTTTTGATGCTGTTAAAAGTATGGTGGTTATGGTATGTGTGCTTGTGAGTGAATGCGTGCTCAGCTCGTCCTAATCTACATGCTATGGTTGAAATGAGTGCTGCTGGTAGGTTTGGAAGTGATGGTTATGGATTTTGCCTGAGTGGCAGATGGTAGGTGCTGGTGTTGATAGTTTTACACTTCGATCAATGGAGCAGCTTTTAAATTGCACAGCTTCCCAACGTGCAATGCGCCTGTAGTTTAGCAGGTGCAAACTGTGGTAAAGCTGGAGTTTGTGGTATGAATGGGTTGAGTGGCAATGATTCTCGGTTGGGGTCGCGCCAGCGTTAATAGTTTGGCTGGTGCTGGCGTTTCTCGTGACCAGCGTTCACATCGTGCGGGTGTTAATGGTTGCCTGTTACTGTTTTATTTGAAAGCGAGATAATACTAATGTTTATGATACAAATCGTAGTCACATTTACCCAGCGGCTGGTGCAGGTGGTGGTGATATTCACGGCACGGATGTTTGGTTCAGTCCGGCACACATTACGTGTGGGGTGGTTTCTGGCTTCCCCTCTCGCAGTAATAAGCAGTGTATCTCGGTGTCTCAGTCGTTTCCACCCACAAGGGACCCTCCGGCCGCTCCGCCTCCTCGCTCCCTCTGGTATAAAGAGTCAGAGCCGCTCCCTCAGTTTGTACTTGGTTTAACATGGCGGGTTAGATCATTGAGGAGGAGGATTTAAAAAGGACATCAGCATCAGGACAAAGCAGCAAAAGTCCAGGGAGGCTTCACAAGGAGGCAAGCACGTTTCTGACAGAGCCACCTCCCGACGGTGGGCGCCAGCTTCTGAGTTCCGTGGTGGTCGCGGCGCCTCCTGGTAAGTGAGCAAGGGCCCAGCATGTCGTCGGGCTTGAAGTTTGTTTCGGGAAATTATTCCCCCCCCCCCCGCCTCTCTCTTCCAAATATTCTGGTTTAACCCGCCCAAATCAAGTTTTCTTTCGAACGGCTGCGATCTGTTTTTCCCTCTCACGTGCCCCCGGGCGCTCAATCGGCTCAATTTATTTGTTGGGGAAGTGAAGCTTGGACCCCGAATGGGGTGGGGGGGGGCGAGAGAGAGAGAGGCCCCCGTCAGATGGCCGCGCGTCCGACGCTCCTTTCTTTTTGACCCTCATGAGGAGAACGCATGGCGGAATCCCTCGGCTGAGGCAGCCACATGGACCGGAGAGGAAGGGTTCGCCTCCATGTGAGCGCGGAGCTCCAACCCGGTAGTGCGGACTCGGAAGCTCGCGACACGTCTGGAGAACGCTCAGTGAAATCTCGCGCAGCGACGGTTGGGGGGGGGGAAGAGACACCGCCGCGTGGAGTCGCGCGGGGTGTCCGGGGCCGCGCGGGAGTCGTACCGTGTCTTTGTCGCCTGGCGGCCACCAGACGCCGGTTGAGCACGGAGCATCGCTCATTGAATCGGGGCGCCCTCCAGTTGGAGACGTTCTCTCATTCACTCCCCTCGCCGTGAGATCGAATGGCCTCCCCCCCCCCCCCCCCTTCTGGGCATGCGACTCTCCAGCTCTGGCAGTCGTGCAGGCAGCAGATCCAGGTGGACTGAACGCGAGCACAATGACACCAACTGGGTTTCTCTCCAAGTCCTGTACGTTTCTCATCCACGTTACTGTTGCAGTTCGAGGCATGCGATTTCCTGGATTAAACGCAGAGGCTGAGCGTTAAGACACGTAGCGTGTGTAGGGGATGTGCGACACCTGTTACATGGATGGGAGACAACGGAGATGGGATCAATCAGAACAACATTCAATCTTGAACTGGATGCCATATGACCACAGAGTTGTTTCCAGTGCCTGTTTGTGTCTTCACTTTATATTTCCAACCGCTGGATGGGAGTTTTCAAAATTAGTCCAGTTTTCAGGCACTCCTGCTGAAAGCATTTATCAGTTTACACTGATAGGAGAGCAGTTGATGTTTCACATTGATGACCTTGTACCAACTTCTCTACACATACTGCTGGACCTACTGAACATTCCAAGCAATATCTGTCTTTTAAAAAAAAAAAATCTGCATTGCTAGGTTTATGATTTTGCATTCTTTAAAATCCTTTAAAATTAGCCATAACCAATGAGATTTGCTTTGAGATTCTCCCTTGTAGTTTTCAAACTAGATATGGATTCTTTATGCTATGATCATTGTTTGCAGGATGAACATTCTATTGGATTAATATTCTCATTTATTATTATTCACAAATAAATTTCTAATTCTGTATGAATATTTATCAACTGGGGCTCAATACATAATGCTTAGAATTTAAGAACGGGAGTAGGAGTAGATCATCTGGCTATTTGTACCTGCTTTGCTCATTGATTATGACTGATCATCTATCATGGTGTCTTGTTCCTTGATTCCTTTTTAATATCTAAAAAATTATCACACTGTTTCTGGTTGTCATAAAGGATCTGCATCACACTGATCTCAATCTCTTCTCACTGCTACCTTCAGACAAGCCTGAAGTCCAGCACTTCTAGTTTCCTCCTATGCCCATCAGTCTCTTGAACCTCCCTGATCATAACTACTCTAGAATCCCTGCCTGTTTCATTGAAACATTACTTTTTTTTTGCACTAATTGCAACTGTGAATTTTTAGATTTGACATCTCTTTTTGTCTCATGGCATATTGTGGTAATTTAATTTCTCCAGTTGTTGGTGTATCTTTCATACACGTGGCACAAGCAAGTATGATTTTTTTCTTTTTAATATTTTTTTGTTTAACATGATAAGCGTAAATAATAAATAAGTTACATAATCAATTTCATACAAGCAAATATATACCAAAGAGAGAGGAAATAAAAATAAGTAATAAAATGTGCATATCTACATTAATAGTTATAATAACTCCATCTAGTAATAAACATGATGAATGCAACAATGTAAGACCCATTATTAGACTGTTATATTACTGCGCTGTAGTCTAGATTTAAAAATTAAAAGGTTGGCTACCCCTGGTCTAGAGAATGCAGGTCCAGTCTCTGTAATCTCTTTTCAGCCATAAACTGAAATATTGAGATTGTGTATTTCTACATTCAGTAGCTTTGACATTAGGATTTCAGTGACTTGTGCATGAATAGATCCAGATTCCCTTGAACACCAACATTATCTCGTCTCTTACCATTTAACAGCTACTCCATTTTTCCTGGTGTGCATTTTGCATTTTCCCACATTTTTACTCAGCTTCTCCCTATCCATGAATGGTTTTCCCTATCCCTGTCACAGTTTGGTAATCTGAGAAAAAAGTTGTGAATCCCATTCTTTGCTTTATTTTCAATAACATTCTCAAAATGTCATTGTTATCCCCAGATCCATATGGATCTCCATGTTCTCAAAATCCAAATACACCACATCCACTGATATCCCCCTTGTCTATTCAATCTGTCACATTGTCAAAGAACCCAAACATAGTTAAAACATTATTTTAAATTTTCTTCCATACTTCATACCTGACTATTTCATTGGAATGTCCTGAGATTCTGAAACACCTTGTTTAAATGCAAGTCTTCTCATGAGAAACGGACAGGTGTGGAATTTTTAGACCCTTGTCCTTCATTGCCATTAAATAAGATCATGGCTGAACTTTCACATCAGCACCACTTTCCTTGGTTCCTTTCATATCTTCCATCTATTTTGACGTATGAGTCGACCCCAATGTTTGGAATGCCTGAGTTGGCCCATTGACTGACTTGTAATTTGACCCCAAAAGATCACGATGCCTGAGATGGGCCACTGACTGGTGTATAAGTTGACCCCCAAAGATTGTGCTGTTTGATTAGCTGGGTGTTGGCTGGAGGTGATTGCTGTCTGGGAGGGCCCATTAACACTACGCAACTCGTGATGAAAGTATGAGATGAGTTTTAAATTGAAAGTGGTAGAAATGGCCAAGAAATATAACAACTGTCCTGTTGCAAGAAAAATTGATGTACATGAGAAGTTGGTAAGAGATTGGAGGAAGAAAAAAAGAGACAAAAAAAACAAAAATGCAATGTTCATTTCGTAAAGGAATCACTCATTGGAGAATGGGTACGTGGACAGAAACAAGATTGTTACATAGTCACCTGAAATAAAGTCAAAACATTTACACTACAGTGTGCAAAGTCCCACCCAGAACGCTATAAAGATTTTGAAGCGATAGTAGGCTCGTGCAACCATTTCATGAACAGGACAAACTGCTATTATGACAAAATAACAAAAATTGCACAGAAACTACCAAAATATCTTGAGCATTAAAGTTAAGTTTTCACCATTTTATACGGAACTGGCAGAAACACAAGCTTGCATTGGCAAATATCGGAAACATGGATGAAACCCCCATGAATTTTGACATGATAGGCAATAGAACAGTGGAATAGAAAGGTGTTAAAACTGTGCAAACCAGAAGTTCAGGCCACAAAATGACCAGGTTTACAATAGTGTTATCATACATGGACAATGGGATAAAGTTAATTTAACCTTAACTTTTGATAATTTTGTGTTTGAAGATTATCAAATTAAAACTAAAATTCCCTGCAGGTATTTTTTAAAAATGTTTTCATGAAAAAGGATGGATGCCTGAAAATGACGTAAAGCTATGGATAGACAATGTGTAGAACAGACAGCCAGGCAGTGTATGCAAAGAATGGAATTTGCTGGTCTGGGATATGTTTCGTAGCCACTTAACTGAGAGGACTAAAAGTAGATTAGCACTACTTGATACTTGCCGGTTATCCTTGATGGCTTGGCATCTATATTCCAACCTCTCTATGTCTGCTTGAACAAGACCATGTGGGAGTCAAGTGCAGAAAAGTTGTTTACAAAAGGCGGGGCAACGCGTGCTGCATCGCATGGTGTGCCGTGTAACTTAGTGCTCAAGGGATGAGACAAAGTGAAAGTCGAGATGGATTAAAATTGTTCATATAGTGCAGTATCTCTTGTGCAATTGATGGCACGGAAGACGATTTGTTGTGGGATACTGACGACAAAACTGAATCCTCCTCATCAGATACAGACCCATATGATGACTGTTTAAACAGTGAGAGCATGGGTGTGCTTGCAGCCATCTTTGCTGCAGATGATAATAGCAAGAAGTGAATTTGAAGGGTTCTAAATGCGTTGCTTTCAGATCATGATACTGATTTTGAAGAGTTCTAACTTGTTTTCGATTTTGTTTTTTTAAAAAATATATATTTATTTTAAAACCGTCTCAATGAGAATCTGTTGCAGTTGGGTTTTTTTTGGTTTTTCATGGGTTGATTTGTATACCAAATTGATTTTTTTTTCATGGGTCAAATTGTATACCGAATTGGCATAAATTAAATTTTGAGCTGAATTTAAGGTCTCATAGTATATCTGGCATACAGGTCGGTTATTTTTTTTTGGTTATTTTGGGTTTCGCAACTCGACATGTATGCCGGAATATGCAATAATCATTATTCATTTATGTTTAGAATAGACTTGGTGACTGAGCCTCCATGGTCCTCTCGGCTAGAGAATTCAAAAGAGACACCATCCTCTGGGTGTAAAAATATTTTTTCATCTCTATCCTGTAGAGCTGGCCCTTTATTTTAAGACTGTTGACCTTTAGTTTCAAACATATAAACATCTATCCTTTCAATTTTTTTTTGTTGCCAACCATAACTACTTGCTTATCAAATCTGGTTTGATTGTAAAATTATTTTGGATCTTGAACACATTAAACATCATTGGTATGCATGCTTCAGTATTATTGTCAGCGTGGACGATACCTTTGAGCCCAGATTGGTCCAGTCAGTCATGTTCACTCACATTGCCACACTAAAGACTGGATGGCTTGGTCTTCAAATGACAAATAACAATATGTGCTTGTTCACCTCACTACCAGAAAGTCTAAATAAAGCCAACTACAGTAATTACTAATCTTTTGCTTTTTGCTGGCCCATCAATGGCATTTTCCTTATTGTCTTTTTTGTGCTATTCATCTTTACAATACTCATAATCTTTTCTAAAAGTCCAATGTCAGTGTGCAGACAGCTGTGGAATTGGTTCTATCATCAAAGACTTTGGGTTGAATTTATGATGCTAACTTGCATATTTCTTGTGCTTTGTGTATCGAACTGTTATTTAATATTTTTCTGTTTATTCCTAGATTCATTTTTTAAAACTTGTATGTTTTGCTCCCCCAAAATAATTGTAGTTTAAATATAGGTTAACGTTTAGGTGAGTAATTACATAAATAAAGAAATATTTAGCACAGTACTCTGTTTTCTCTACATTCCTTTCTTGGAGATGTGAATGGATAGAAGGATGATGATCAGGAAAAATGATCCAGTTATGGATTGCTGAGGTTTGCATGTTGAAATAGGAAATGACAGCTTTGCATATTCACTTTCCCAAATGCAGATTACAAGGAAAAGGTTCCCAAATTTGGTGGCTTCCATTGTTTTCCTTGTCTATTGAATCCCCAGATGCATGTCTGTCCTTCCCTTTTATTTGGGGGGGGGGGGGGTTTGGTCTAATCATGATTCTTCATCATTCATGATGTGGGACAAATTTAATAGACTGGTTAATTTTGTTTCATTGCAATCTCCTCTGGTCTTGCATTCTTCTAAATTGCATTCTTCCACACTTGCTCTTTTTGTACAACTGCTTTCTACAGGCTTCTGCTGAAAATCATTCCTTTAGCCATCCAGAAACGTCAATATTTTTAATGTTAATTTTTAAAGACAAAAGTGGATTACTAAATTGTCTTGGGTTAGTTTAATCTTGTAATCCCAGGTGCATGCACAGAACCCTAACACCACGAGTATAATTACTGCCTTGCAAATGGTAAATCACAACTTGGTCTATAGATGGAAAAATGCATCTTTCTAGGCACTAATTGTGTTAAATCATTTGAAGTACTGTATCTGATAATGTATAGGAGCCACAGGCATACAGCACCCCCCCCCCCCCCACCCCCAGGATTTTTAGTGTGAAATTTCAGGAAAAAATTGTTTGTATATTTGCCTCTTTTGATTTGCTCGGGGGCGGGGGGTCCCATTGCTCCTTCCCTCCCATCGTTCCCTCTCTCCCTCAATGTTCTGAGGGGTATTCTGGGCCTTGATCAGGCTTTATTCATTGAGCCTGATCATCAAGGCCCAGTGTTCCCCTCAAAGCACTGTGAGACACAGCAATATTATTACCGTTATAATATCCCAGTCCGATGTACCAATCCTTGCTCTGAGCTATCTGCCTTTCCTGTCAGGCTTCTTCCATTAAATTATGATGAGTTTATTATCATATTTGTTGTACAATGAGCATATGCATTGAAATTCTTGCTGCAGCTGAACAGGTACTTTTAATTTTTTTTTAAAAAGATACTACAAGAAAAATAATTGAATTAAAAATAGATAATATTCAGTTAAATAAATGAAGTTACTGTATGATACGGTGTATAAGTAGAGTTGTGAAACCCCCCCCCCCCCCCAAAAAATGTAGGTTGACTTATATGCTGATATATTTTTGAGACCTTAAATTCATCTCAAAATCTAATCTGTGCTGATCTGGCATGCAAGTCGACCCTTGAAAACCCCCCCCAAAAAACTGACTGCGACAAATTTTGATTGAGATTTTTATTGAAAACAACAACACAATTGGAACCCTTCAAAATCGCTATCATTGTCTGAAAGCCTCAATAACTCTCACAATCATCGACTGAAGCAAAGATGGCAGCAAGCACATCCATGCTCTCATTGTTTAAACTGTCATCATGTGGGTCCCATTCTGTATCTGATGAGGTGGTTTCAAGTTCATCGTTAGTGTCCCATAACAAATCATCTTCCGTGCCAAGAGCTATTGCACTTTTGAACGATTTTATCACCATCTCTACTTTCACTTTGTCCCATGCCTTGAGCACTAAGTTACACAGCACATCATATGATGCAGCACGCGTTGGCCCGCCTTTTGGAAGCAACTTTTCTGCACTGGACATCCATGTATTCTATTGCTCATGCAAGTGGTCTTTGAATGGCTTGTTCAAGCAGGCATTGAGAGGTTGCAATATAGAAGCCAAACCACCTGGAATAACCACCATGTAAGTATTGTGTAGTGCTAATCTACTTTTAGTCTTCTCAGTTAAGTGGCTCTGAAACGTATCCCAGACCAGCAAACTGTTCTTTGTGTAAACTGCCTGGTTGCCTATTCTACACATTATCTATCCATAGCTTTACATAATTTTCGGCCATCCATTCTTTTTCATGAAAAATGTACAAAAATACCCACAGGGAATTTTATTTTAGTTTTAATTTTGTGTTTGAAGATTACCATGGGTCTTAACTTTGTCCCATCGGCCATGCACAATAACATCATGGTAAACCTGGTCTTTTCATGGCCTGAACTTCTGGTTTACACAGTTTTAGCACTTTTATATTTTATTGCCTATCAAGTTTAAATTCCTGGGGGTTTCGTCCATGTTTCTGATGTTTGCCAATGCAAACTGATGTTTCTGCTGGTTCCGTATAAAATGGTGAAAACTTGCAACTTTATATTCAAGATCTTTTGGTAGTTTCTGTGCAATTTTTGTTATTTTGTCATAATAGCAGATGGTTGCACCAGCCTACTGTAGCTTCAAAATCTTTACTGGGTACGACTTTGCCAACTGGAGTGGAAATGTTCTTATTTTCTTTCAGGTGAGTATGTAACAATCTTGCCTCTGTTCACGTACCCATTCTGCGACACGATTTTCCAACTCTGGCCAACGAGTGATTCCTTTTCTCAATGAACATTGCCTTTTTGGTTAATCAAGAGGCTATATGATTATCAGACAGGCTTTCCTTTATCTTCCTACTTTTTTTGGTGAGGGAGGGTAGGGGGGGGAATCGCTTTTATTTTTTTATGATATGGATAAATACTATACTTGTATTGATGCAAATGAAAAATAATTTTTTTTTGTATTTTTCTTAGTCTCTTTCTCCAATCTCTTACCAACTTCTCATGCACATCAAATTTTCTTGCACACTGCAGTTGTTGGTTTTCTTGGCCATTTCTATCACATTCAACTGAAAACTCGCTTCATATTTTCGTTGCATGCTGCAATGTGTTGATGGACCCTTCATGATAGCAATCACCTCCAGCCAACACCTAGCAGATTAATCCGTGCAATCTATGAGTATTGACATGTACACCGGTCAACGGGGCACATCATACAGCCAGAAAATGGGGGCCGACTTGTACACTGGATATATGAAAAGGTTGGGGGGGGGGGGTGGGTCAACTTGTAAGTCGAAATATATGATGTCCTATCTCACTTATTCCCTGTCTTGCCCCTGCATGTCCTAACTATTGAACTTGCTTGTGTTAACTTTTAAATTTGCTTCATCTTTCCATCATCCACACTACTACTTTGGGTCCTGAGTAGCCCTACCAAATTCCACCACAAAGATAAATGTTCACCTTTCAGTTCAATTGCAACCTGTCTCTCTTCTGCTGGTCACTTCTACCAGTTTGTCAGCTACTCATTCATCTGCCCCATCCTCTTATTACTGTGTTCAATAGCACGTGGTATTGGGAATAATCCAAGGATTATGATCCTTAAAGTCCTGCTTTTTAACTTGCTGCCTAACTCCCTTTTCGCACTGCAAGACCTCAACCCTTTTCTACCTAAATCCTTAGATCTGCACAATTACCTTTGTTAGCTCATTTCCCCCTTGAGAATGTTCTACAACCCTTCAGAGACATCCTGGTGAGGCATTTTACCATCCTGGAGTCTTGCTTTGGGCTGCAGAATCTTGTGGTGGTTCCATGAACTATTGAGTCTGCTAATGTGTTACTAGAGCTCTTCTCACCTCCACCCTCTCCTCAGAGACTGATTCTGCCACTTGGCAGCTACTGCTGGTTCTCTGAGTCCTGCACTCCTTTCCACCCCTTCTACCTAACCTAGTGGTAATCCTGCTGCCTGTATCTTGGGTATGACCATCTCACTGAAGCACATCCTGATGATGCTCTCAGTATACTGCATGTTCCTGAGTAAATCCAACTGCAGCTCCACTTGCTTGATGCTGTCAGACAGGAACTGAAACTGAACACACTTCCCGCAAGTATAGTCTGAAAGTTTCCCTGATAACCTATACATTGCAATTGGAACATTCTGCTCCCCTGAATGCCTTTTCAACTTTACCAAGACTAAATGTAAAAGACTTTGTTACCATGACCTTGCCATTGGCCAGCCTCCTTATTGTAGTCACTTTCCTTGCATCTTAAACAGCTCTTCCAGTTCTCAACTGCCGCTTTCAGAATGGCTGATCCGCAATTACTCGGCTCTTTTGTGGTGACTGTGTTACATTAGCTTAATGATATGGGTTTAATAACCTGGTTTGAGTTCAAATTTTATTATAGCTGGTTGTGAAACTGTATTTGATAAATTTGGTATTTTGGCATCACACAAATGACCATAACTTTTTTGTGTAATTTGTTCACTAATGTCCTTTTGTGGGAACCTACTGCAGGGTTGAGTTTTTTTGTGTGGACTCAGCTGAAGGGCCTGTTTCTGTGCTGTATTTCTGTGATCTACTTGTAACTTCAGTCCAATAACAGTGGCCAACCCTATGACCTCTAAAGCAGCCATTCTCAACAGGGTCCCTACACCCCTCCCCACTCTGGCAACCGCAGCACATTTAAGTAAAAGCCTTGTTTTCATTTCACCTGGTGTAACATAAATATTTTGGGTTTTTTTAATGTAGTCTGTAGGAGAGAAATATGGAAGAAACAAAAATGTCAGCTTCAAAGGGAAGGGAGCCCATTAACTTTGAGCAGAGCCCAAAGGGAACCATAACATAGAAAAGGTTGAGAATGGCTGTTCTAGAGAAGTTCTTCAATGAATGAAAGAGAATAATAAGGAAATTTTTATGGAAAGGGGGGAGAAACTGAGGATAGTGTTAGATAAATTAACAGAGTGGTACAAATAAGGTGGTTTGCAGTTACCAAACTTTAAAAATGATTAGAGAGAACACAATTAAGATATTTGTCAGATTTTTATCAGACAAAGGAAAAACCAGATTGGACTAAGATAGAACTAGATAAAATAGGGGAGAAGGTACCAGAACATATACTTTATAAGTGGGATGAAAAGCTGGTGCAATATAAAAGTTCACCAGTACTGCATCATTTACTTAATATATGGAAGAAGATTCACTTAGAAAGGAAAAAAAATGACCAACTACCAAAATTATTATTGATGCAAAATCAACTAATCCTTTTCACAATAGATAATCTTTCCTTTAGCGAATGGGAGAGAAAAGGAATTAAAAGAATAGAAAATTGTTTTTTGGGAAATAATTTATTAACATTTGAACAAATGAAGTACAAATATGGAATAACTCATGGTACAATGTTTGCATACTATCAACTGAAAGCCTACTTAAAGGATAAATTGGGAAACAGACTGAGATTACCAGAAGGAAGCAGCTTTGAATATGTGATTACAGAAACAATTATAATAAGATTTATAATGAACATGTACATCAAGCTACAAGAGAATGAAAAAGATGAAATAAGCTATAAACGCAAACAAAAGTGGGAAAAAGATTTAAACATAAAGATAAAAAATGAAATATAGGAAAATTTATGCTCTGAAACTATGAAGAATATAATAAACACAAGGTTACGCATGATACAGTATAATTGGTTACACAGGTTATATATCACACCCCAAAAGTTTTTTAAAAAGATGGGATCCAACATTATCAGATAGATGTTTTCGCTGTAAGAAGGAAATGGGAACAACAGTACATGCAATTTTGGCATGTGAGAAAGTGAAAAGGTTTTGGGAAGATCTAAATCAGGTATTGAATAAAATCACAAAAAGCAACATACCAAAAAATTCAGAGATCTTTCTTCTAAGTAATACAAGAAGTAAAGAATTAGGCCACAAACTGGATGAAGCGCAAAAAAGATTTATTGTGATAGCCTTAGCTGTAGCAAAAAAATGTATAATGTCATCTTGGAAATCAGAAGAGAGCCTGAGAGTACAGCAATGGTGCATGGAAATGAATAAATTATTCCATTGGAAAAAAATAACATATAATTAAAAAAATAAAGTCACATTATTTGAACAAATTTGGGAACCGTACATGGAACATAACAGAGAGGGCTTGCCTTAGACTTCCACCCCCTAAAATGATAAGAAGACAAAATGACTTGATCCATTGTGTAAAAGTAGATGACACAATTTTCTTGTATATTTTCATTGTGTGATGACATTGTTTAATGGTTTTATTGCATTGTATATGTTGAAAGTTTCATGGGTTTGGAATGGGGGTGGGAAGGGGGAAGGGAAGGTAGTGGGGAAAAAGGAGAAAATCCCACTGTGTATATTTAAGAGGGAAATGTTTGTATGTATTTTGATATGGTTCAGAGTGTGAAAAATAAAAAAAAATTAAAAAAGAGAATGGCTGTTCTAAAGTGTATGAACATGTTGGTTCATATATAAAAAAGGAGATATTGCATGGCAATGATTTTTATCTGTCTGGCTCTGACCCTGCAAACCAAGAAGTAGTGGAAGTATTCAGTGGGACAGACACCATCCATGCAAAGCAATAGACGAGGCCACATTGTGAGCACTGAATGCAACAGATTAGGTTGGAAATGGTGCATGTGAATTTCTTTCTCATTTGGAAAGGCTATTTGGGTCTCTGGATGGTGATGTGGGAGATGTAGGAGTAAGTTTTGCTTCTCCTACAGTCTCATGAGAAAGTGCTAGAGCTGTGGGAGAGACAGGTGAGAAGGGACGAGCGGACCAGAGGGTTGTGGTGATGGTGATCCCTGGAAAAAAAGCAGAAAGGATCAAGATGTAGAAGATGTGGCTGGTGGTGGGATTGTGCTAGAGAACTGATAGTACAAGTGGCAAAGGGTGATTAGGTTAGATGCAGCTGCTAATTGGGTAAAGGGTGTTAACCAGGGAAGTTCAATCCCTGTTCTGATGGGTTTAGCATGAGATATTAGACATGAGAGATGGAGGAAATAAAGCACAGGAAAAGCTACATTCCCTGACGATGAAAGACATTTTATGTCCGAGAGCAGAAAGCCTCATCTTGAGAATTAATGCAGTAGAGATGGAGAAACTGAGATAACATCCTTTTAAGGATATGGTGTGGGAGAAGGTGTAGGTGTGGTAGCTGTGATAGGCTGTAGGTATATAGTATATGCCAGTGAATAGTTTGTTTCCTGAGAATGAGATGGAAAGATTCAATAAAGTGTCAGAAATAGTCCAGGTGAATTTGGGGGCAGGTTTGAAGTTGGTGGCAAATATGATGAGTTCTACACAAGTGCAGGGAACAGCTCCAATATAGGCATAAATTATCATTAGAACGCCATATCATAGCAAGGGAGTAAATACAAAAAAGTAATCTACTTGCTGTTTTTTTTTAAAAAAGCACAGCATGTTGGGCAGCATCCCTGGAGAAAGAAAGTGTTTTCGGGTGATAATCTTCCATCAGAACTAGATAGGTAAAGTTAGTAATTAAACATGCAGAGGAGAGAGCAAAATGACTGTGATGGATGAGACTGAATGATTCAATGGTATCAGCTGAGGGAGGGTAATGAAAGCTTATTAATCATAGCTGATTTGTTTTGAGGAGATGCAAGCAGGAGAAGAGGAAGGACAAAGGAAAAAGTAGAAAACTATACTGGAACTGACATACCAAGAACTGAAATTGATGGAAAAACCCAGCAGGTCAGACAGTATCTGTGGAGAACGGAAAAACAGTTGGAATTAGAAGCAGTTTGACCTTGTGTTGACTTGGACAATTTCATTCATAGCAGAGACATTAATTGAATCATTCACTACACAGTGCTTAGGAAAAGTGACTTCCAGTGAAGTAGGTTGTGTGCTAGTGTGTGTGCAGATACTAAACGTAGAATAATTGGTGACCCAAAATAGAATTGATGGCTCAAAACTGGGCGGTGGCAAAAAACTGTTTGGGTATTTGATGTGTAGGATCAGAAATTTGCAACACAGAAGAAACCCATTTGACAATATCTTGCCAGCTGAAAATCTTTCAGACTAATCCCACTTTCTTGTTATGCTCAATTGTATGAGTATCATAATTTCTGGATTTATAAAGGCTCTAGCAGTGGCACTTGGGGACAACAAGATTGGACCAACATTTCAAAAATTAAAATGTAATAAATAATGAAGTATGAATTAAAGTTCTTGTATATCCTCATCTTTCCATGGAAATGGTCGTTTGGTATATGATAAGAGAGCTGAGGGTGAACGTCTGCTTGGGTGGGTGTGGTTTGGTGATGCACACATCTGATCTGGAGATCTGAATTCCTCTTCCTGGAACTGTGAGAGTTCTGACTCTGGGAGAAGGAATGGGGAAGTTTTTTGGGGAAGTTTATATTATGTTTTTGATTCATGTATTAGTAATTCTGTTAACTTTTTCTCTATCATTTTACGGGACAGAAACGTTCGCAGGAGTCTGTTGGGTTTGATGGAGGAGACTTGGGAGGATGGGACTGAAAGAGATCTGGATTTAAGAATATGGATGGGAATAATACACTAAATTTTCTTAGTTTTAATGTTAATGGGATGAATAGTACAATTAAAAGGAAAGAATACTAGCTCATCTTAAAAAGATGAAAGTTGATATTGTATTTTTACAAGAGACTCATTTGACACAACATTTAAAATTTAAAAAGGGAAAGGGTGGGTTAAATGACAGCTTCATCTTTTAATTCTAAAGCAAGAGGATTAGCAATATTAATAAAAATACACTCTGGTGAAAATTCAAAATGTCATAATGGATCCTGTGGGGAGATTCATCCTGGTTCATTGTCAAATTTACTCTGAAATGAGTATTTATGCACCAAATGTAGATAATGAAGATTTTATACGGGATACATTTTTTATTTGGTATAATCTCATGAAAAGGTATTAGTAGGAGGCTATTTCAATTGTTACCCTGATCCAATATTGGATAAATCAACAAAATCAGTTGTGAGAGCTAAAGCAGTGAAGATTACATTAAGTTTGATGAACGAATTCAATTTAATTGATATTCAGTAAGGTATACGTTGTTACAAAAGAAAGCTCAGAAAGTAAGGGTTCATAAATTAAGGCAAGGATGGGAAGTAGATTTGAATAAGCAAATAGATGAGTGTAATTGGATTGAGTTATGTAGAGAAAGTATGAAAAGCACAATAAATGTGCGGTATGGGTTAGTACAATATAATTTCATTCATCCGTTTATATAAAAAAAAAATTACACCACAAAACTAAATAAATTGAACCAGACCTTTTTGGATTTATGGTTTGGATGTGGACAGGAAGTTGGTACATTTCTGCATTCTACTTGGCAGTGTTCTAAAATTAAACCCTTTTGGTTGGAAATAGGTAATTTATAGAATGAATAACAGGGTAAATAACCACAGATGTTATTTTTATTGAGGATGATATTAAAGGGATTAAATATAAATTAATATTGAATATGTATCAAGTGAAGTTTGTTCAAATTGCTTTAGCAATAGTTAGAAAATGTATTGTTATAACTTGGAAGTCTGATACAGATTTGGGAATGTGGAAGTTTGGTTTTGCATACCACTTGAGAAAATTACTTGTAATTTAAGAGAGAAATACCATATATTTTGGAAAATATATGGAGGGGGAGGGAAGGGTTTTGATGTAATGTCTAAAACCCTTTTATTCTGTTTGTTTGTATTTTTCAATCTTTTTATTGGTTTTAACATGCGAAATACATATGGTGATAATAACAAGTTTCAATATCAAATAACAATGGACAAGGTACATATGAACCCATGTTAATTAAATGAAAAAAAGTAAAAGAGGAAAAAAAATTCCTAACTAAGAATCAAACCCCACCCTATGAGGGTTGCTAACCAAGTTAACCCTAAAGAGAAAGTTGAGATCCATTGCTGTAATAGAACATCTATTTTATTCTAGAGACTGACGTACAACCATTGAGTATGAGTGGGTTGGGGGGAGGGGGGGGTGGCGTGGCAAGATGGTGTAGGACAAAGACATGGGAAATCACCACTCCCTGACTGGACTATTTAATGCCTGAATTCTATGGACTGTTTTAAAAAATATAAATAAGTAAAAAGTTAAAGTTCCTTAACTTTTAAAGACACAAGAAATGAAGAAAGGGAAAGGTCAACAAGCAAAAAAAATTGTTTTTTAAACTGGTAGAAAAAAAATGAAGAAACTGGGCCTACCTTACAGAAGAAGCCTCAGGAACAGTTTACAATGGATCTGAAGCCTCAGAAACCATCTTCTGGGCAGGTTGGTGGAGACATCGGTGTCCCCAATGTGTGGAGTGGCGCAAGTTGGCAGCAACGCTCCTATTCTTGGCGTCGGGTCAGGATGTCCGTGGGTGCGAGATGGCGTGTGTGGCCAGTGGTGTCAAGTGGCGTGGGGCTGCATCTGTGTTGGAGCATGAGCTTGAGAGTATGGCCGGCAGTGTGCTGGTGCATTACTACATGCTGGCAGACACCCGTTACGGTGCTGCATGTGCTTTAAGCATGCGTGCAACTGCACATCTCAATGTCCTTGAGCAGGTCTCGGCTGCGCCGTGCTGACTAGATTGGCCTGGCGTGGAGGAGGGGTCCAAACCTGTACCCAGGCCAGCAGGAAGGAGATTCTAGTACCTGAAGAAAAAGAGGATGAGCACTTAGAATTTTTGGATGAAGAAGACCAGGAACTTCTGTTAGCAGCTGCAAATGCACTTGAAGGAAGGCCCAGGGTTTCAAAATTGCTTCACCTTTTAAATCTGTTACGTCACCAGTTTTAATGAGCCCCTCACCTGGATCTGATGTAGTCACTATTGTTTGAGGAGTTGACAAAACAAAATGAGAACATCATGACTTATATGACTAATGGTTTTCAGAACATAGATGAGCAATTTGCTGAAATAAAAGGGAAAATGACTCGTATGTGTGGAGAAACTGCATCTATGGAAGTGGATCTCAATAAATGTTTGACAGCAGTTGATGTTGTACAAGATACATTTAAGAAGATTGAAGACAGAGTGGATCAAATAGAGGACTCATTTACTGGATGGGAAGCTCAGAAGAGAGTCTTTTTGCAGAAAATTGATTCATTGGAAATTCAGAGCTGTCAAAATAATATTAAAATAGTTGGACTTCCGGAAGATATTGAAGGATCAAACCCTACAAAATTTTTCGCAAATGGATTCTGGAAATGTTGGGGATTGAATCAATTCTAGATGGTTTGGAATTGGACGGAGCTCATCGAGCGTTAAGAAGGAAACCTTTTCCGGGTCAACCTCCGAGAGCAGTTTTAATTAGGTGCTTGAGATATCAAGACTGAAATGATCTTGCGTCATGCGGTTCAGAAAGCGCATGCTGCTCAGAGCCCTATGATGGTTCAGGGTAGAAGGATCTTTTACTATGCGGGTTTAAGTTAGGAGGTTATTCAGAGATGTAAGGAGTTTAATCCAGCTAAGGCACTTTTGTGGAAGAAGGGGTATTAATTTGCTTTTCGATACCTGGCAGTATTGAAGATGTTTGATGGGCAATACCAATCTCAATTTTTTGAGAAGGCTCAGGGTGTACTAACCTTTGCTAATTTTTTGCCAGATTATAAGTTGAATAAAGATTTGTCAACAAAACTTTGGTGAATATCGTCAAGACCAAGAATGGGAATGGGGAAAAAAATGTTGGAAACTACGCAATTGATTGTTGTGGAGGAGAACATTCAAGTTCAGTCTGGACTATAAGATGATAGTGTATTTTTTTCTTTTTGAGGTTCAGTCAGGGGGGAGGTAGATGACCCTGCTGTTTCTGAAGTCATCAGCCACCTGTGATATTGACCACACCCGGTCAATCGAGGGGGTACTGCTTCTGCAGTAGTTTTTAAATGGTTTTTTGTTATTTTGGTTGGGGTTTTTTAAGTAGTTTTTGACTTTTTTTTGAGTATTTTTTTTTTCAATAGTTGAATTTGCTGTGTGAGGTGCCCTTTTAAAAATTGTATTAATATGTCTAGTTTGAATTTTGCAACTTTTAACGTGAAAGGTCTTAATAATCTGATTAAAAGGAAGCGGGTTTTATCCTATATTAAGAAGATGAAGGTAGATATTGCTTTTTTACAAGAAACCCATTTGACTGAGAAAGAACATTTGAAATTAAAGAGGGACTGGGTTGGACATATTGTTGCGTCCTCCTTTAATTCTAAAGGTAGAGGTGTAGCTATTTTAGTACACAAAAAGTTACCTTTTGTATTGGATTCAGTTTCAGAAAATGCTGGTAGAGTATTGACTATTAACTGTTAAGATTTTTTTCAGAAGCTTGGACTTTGTTGAATGTTTATGCCCCGAATGTAGATGATGAACAATTTATTACTGATGTTTTTTTTTGGGTCTGAATTGGGCGAATTAAAATATTTTAGTAGGGGGAGATTTTAATTGCTGTTTGGATCGTTTATTGGATAAATCTCCAAAAACCTTTGGGGGGGGTGGGAACAGATGGCTGAGCGCTTGTCAGTAGTTAAGAAGGAATTGAATTTGGTAGAAATCTGGGGGAGATTGAACCTGACTGAGAAAGATTTTTCATTTTATTTGGTGAGACACGACTCTTTTTCTAGAATTGATTTGTTTTTAATATCTGCACAATTACAGGGGAGAATTACTAATGCTGAATATAAAAGTAGGATTTTGTCTGATCATGCTTTGTTATTAATTTCCTGTGTTGGTTCAGAAACCGTTCAATCCACTTATCACTGTAGATTTAATTCAATGTTGTTTAAAAAAACTCTGAATTTGTTGCCTTTGTTAGGGAGTACATTATGTCTTCTATACATTTAAATGAACATTCAGTTCAGAGTAAATTTATATTATGGGATGCTTTAAAAGCGTATTTAAGGGGACAAATTATTAGTTATTCTACTAAAGTTAAGAAACAATACTTGGCAGAAAGCCACAAAGTGGAGGTGGAAATCAGTGTTTTAGAGAAGAGTTGCAAAAGAATTTGACAGAAGATAGAAAGGTGGTTATCTAATTTGAAGTTGCGTTATAATACCTTACAGACGTATAAATATGAGAAATTAATACAAAGATCTAAACAGCATTATTATGAGCTGTGAGAACGAGCTCATAAAGTATTGGCCTGGCAATTAAAAACTGAACAAGTCTCTAGGATAATAAATGCAGTAAGGAAAGGTGCAGTGGTTACTTTTAAACCCCAAGAGATCAATGGTGAATTTTGTTCTTTTTATCAAGATTTATATACTTCTGGGGTTAATCAGGATGATAACCGAGTCGAAATTAAAGAAATGTTACAAACTATGCCAAATGGAAAATTACCTGAAGAAGATGGTTTTACTTTAGAGTTTTATAAATAATGTTATGGTTTGCTTCTTCCGGTATTTAGGGAAGTTTTTAAACAAGCTTCTGAAATATCTGCTCTTCCAGAATCTTTCTTGAGAGCTTTGATTACTGTTATTCCAAAAAAAGGTAGAGATCCTTTGAAAGTAGCTTCTTACAGACCGATTTCTTTGTTAAATGTGGATTACAAAATTGTAGCTAAAGTACTTGCAAGTAGACTTCCAAAATACTTACCACAATTGATACATGTAGATCAAGCAGGTTTTATTAAAAATCGATATTCTGCTGACAATGTTGTTAAATTGATTACATAATTAATGCATCAAGGAAAGTAGCTAAACAACCATTGATAGCAGCTTTAGATGCTGAAAAAGCTTTTGACCATGTTGAGTGGTATATTTTTGTTTAAAGTTTTGGAACGTTTTAATTTTGGTCCACTTTTCACTGGTTGGGTAAAGGCCTTGTATAAAAATCTGTTAGCTAGGGTAGTGAAAAATGGTCAAACCTCATCCTCGTTTGGTTTGACTAGATCAACCAGGCAAGGATGTCCTTTATCACCAGTTTTGTTTGTATTAGTTATTGAGCCATTGGCTCAACTTATTAGGCAGGATGTACAGATTAAAGGAATGAGTGGGAGAAGAGGAATATAAGATTAATTTGTTTGCAGATGATGTACTAATATATCTAACTTATCCCAAGGAGTCTTAGAAGCAACTTCAGAAATGTTTGGAATAATATGGTGAAATGTCAGGTTATAAAATTAACTGGGATAAAAGTGAATTATACCAGTATCAAGTGAAGATTGTTCAGACTGTAAACAAACCACTCAATTTCGTTGGTCAGATAAAATAAAGTATTTAGGTGTGGTAGTAGATGTGGACTACCAACATTTGCATCAATTAAATTATGTACCTTTATTAAAGAAAATTAAAATTGATTTAAGTAGGTGGAAAGATCGACCTTTAACTTTAATGGGACGAGTGAATTGTATTAAAATGAACATATTTCCTTGTATTCAATATCTTTTTTCAATCTATCCCTTGTTTTCTTTAAAAGGCTTTTTTTAAGGAGTTAAATGTTTCAATTCA
This sequence comes from Narcine bancroftii, assembly GCF_036971445.1. Lineage (NCBI taxonomy): Eukaryota > Metazoa > Chordata > Chondrichthyes > Torpediniformes > Narcinidae > Narcine > Narcine bancroftii. Next base: position 45,979,262 of record NC_091469.1, read on the forward strand.
GTTGCTTTCATGGAAGGTAAGTTATCTAGGGTTTCCCTATTTTAAAAAAAACTGACATGGAAATATGTATTAGGACTTCAATTACCAAATTTTCAGAATTATTATGAAGCAGCTCAATTAAAATTAATTAATCGAATGTTTTATCTTGATCAACTCCCAGTTGGGCTAAAGTTGAAATGACACAGATTTCAGAATCTAAAGTTTGTCATTTTATTTACAAATGGAATCCTTATCTTTTTAAAAACATAATTTATCAATAATTAGACATTTGTTGGAGATTTGGTATAATTGAGATCAAATCATTGGTACTAAAGGTAAAATTACTGCTACAACTCCATTGTATCAGAATAGGATTATTCCTTTTTCTATGAATAATCAATATTTATAAATTTTGGATTCAAAAGGTATTAGAATAGTGGTAGACTGTTTTGAGAGGGGAGTGTTTCTTTCTTTTATTAGACTTCAAGAGAAATTTGGAATACCAGCAAATTCCTTATTTACTTATTTTCAAGTACAGGCTTTATTAAAAGATAATTTTGGACAAGAGTTAATATTGCCCCATCAGACTAGGTTTGAGACACTGATTATGGAAAGTTTTTTTTTAAAAAAAAAAAGGGATTATATCAGAAATGTATGTATTGTTGCAAGAGAAGATAACTAGACCTGGCATATTTAAAACAAAGAATAAATGGGAGAAGGATTTAGACCTCTCGACTTCTCAATGATGTGTGAAGAGAGTGTAACGAGGTTAATTAATGTAAGATATAGTTTAGTTAATTATAATTTTTTACATCAGTTGTAAATTGAAAAGATGTGGTTTTAGTTTATCGGATGAGTGTTTTCATTGTGGAGAGAAGAAGGGTACATTTATATATTCAGTTTGGACGTGATAAAATGAAAGTTTTTGGAAGAAAATTATGGAATTTTTGGAGCACTTATTCAAAATTATTATTTGATTCATTACTTTTTTATTTGGATATATGACGAACTTAAAAGTTGGTTTAAAATTGGGAAAGTTTCAAATAGCATTTTCTAGCCACTGGCTCTGGCAGTGGCTAGAAAATGTATAGCAGTTACATGGAAAAATGATGTCGTGTTAAATATTCAATGATGGCATAATGAGTTGAAATCTTATTTATTTAGAAAAAAATAATATAACAAGTACACAATAATTTTTGTTTTATTTACTAAAATGTGGACTCCATATTTAAAATGTGGACTCCATATGGATTTAAATGTAATTTAAGTAGTTTATAGATATGGCACACTCCATGGCATATAATTAACTGATTTATGTATCAGGCTCCTATTTTAGGGGTAGTGGGTTTTTTTTTGTAGCTAGGAAGTAGGGAAAGGGATAGTAAGAGATTATTATGTATTTTGATAATTACTTGTTTAAGATGTTTTTTTATGTTTGTATTTTATAACATAAAGATTTTGTTTTTAAAAAAAAAGTATGAGTGGGATGAACAGCATCTTTCCATCTCAGCAAAATGACCCTTCTAGCAATGAAGAAAGCAAAAGAGCCACTACATGGGGTTGTGAAAAAGTCAATATTAAATCCATTGGCCCACTCACTCCAAAAGTAGCAATGAGAAGGCTAGGAGTCAAGTTAATATTAAGAACTATTGATAAGGTGTGAAATATCTCTTGCCAGAAATTAGAGAGAACATAGCAATGATGCAATGCATCTTCCTCAGTTATGCATTTATCGCATATAGAGGAAATATTAGGATATAATTTACCGAACTGAACCTTGGAAAAGTGTGCTCAATGGGCTACATTAAATTGAATTAATGAATGCCTAGCACAAAGAGAAGATGAGTGAACATGTTTCAAAATAGAATTTTGTTTGTCAAAATTAATATAGTGCATTGAAACATAGTAGTAGTGCTGGGCATGTATTTTTGGAAAAACTCCAACTACAATAATGGGTGTCGTGGAAGCATTGCATGTCAGCTCGAATGATTTTTCCATTATTGCTTTTCAAATGACCTGTAATGCACCAAGAATTTTGGTGTAAGTGCCACAAATTGCTTTTTCATAAAAAATGATTTTTTTGAATATATATACAAATACACTTGCAAATTCAAAAGAAATGATAATAACGGCTGAAAGGCTTTTTTTAAATGTTTGAACCAAAGACCGGGTTACATTGAATTCTTTCGCAAAGGCAGGGAATGTGCTAAATAGTCAAAACTATATGAAGATGGTGATTTTTTTTAAATAACAGTATTTGCCTTTTTCTTATTGTCCAGTAGCATATTTGGTTTTTGAATATTTTTGGTTTACTTTTCAATGCCTGACCAAACTGTGGAAAGGTTTTGGAAATCTCGAGGCTTAATTGGGTGAGCCGTGGGTATTGTGTTTGGAATCAAATGCATTAATCACTAGTTGTATTCAGAATGTGCACATTTTTAAAATCATTTCAAAGAAGACTGGTACTGCACATATTGGCATCGATCTTGGTTGCTTTTATTTATCATCTCGTGCTTATTCAGGATCAGGGACTCTTTGCTTGAAAGTGCAGAGGATATAAAGCCTAAAATGGAGCTCAAGGATTGAGTAGTATTCAAATCTATTACATAATCTTGAAACGAAAGTCTGAAAGCCATGTTTTTGATGTCCCCTTTGAAATAATATCTTCAAAAATCCAATATATACTTTGCATATAGAGAGACTCACACAGTGTTGTACAATTTGGTGCAGTCTAAATTGGAAATATTGAAAATGAGCAAATTCCATTTATTGTACACCTTAACATGAAACAGACAAAATGTCAGGTTAAAAAATAGCTCCATGCAAAAAAAAAAGTATAGAAATTACAAGTGCTCCATGATTCTTTATCCAATGTAAAAAAAATTATAAAGCAGTGTCTGTAGTCAGGGACCACCCTAAGTTTTTAGACTTTGACAAAATGGTGTTTGGCTGATGTTGGGGAGTAGTGTCTAAATAAGAATTACGAGGCTACAAGAATAGAATCTTGGATTGGTCTGAAAATACTGTGCTACATTCTCTCTTGCTCTTTGTACCTTGCTCTTTGTACCTTGCTCTATGGACCTCTGTTCTTTGTGTTGTAATCTCTGTTCATTTGTATTGAGCTCCATCTCGTGGCTGGAATATTTATTCTTTAACATATGGTTGGAAAGGTGTGCTCGTGTTAAATGTCTACCACTAATTGGCTTAAAAAACACTTGGTGGCTGCCACCTTGAGCCATTATAGTTTTTTTGTGCTATAGAACTTCATTAGCATTTTTGGATAAGGAAATTAAGAATTTTGGTCCAGCAATGAAGGAATGATAGAGTATTTATAGAGTAGAATAATATGTGATATGAAGGATAACTTGAATGTAAGTGTGTTCCCACTTGATGCTGCCCTCCTAAATGGAAAAAGGTTGTGTGGGTTTTGTCTGCTGTCAAGTAGGCCTTGATGCAGTATGTAGATATAATAGCCAGGGGACCAGTAGTGGAAGAAATGAATGAGGTCCTAGTTAAGTGTGTTCCTTTTGTGGGTGATGGTGTTGGGTTTCCTTAGTTTTGTTAGATCTAGGCAATTAATCAATATGGCTTGCTGGTCTGAGGAAATGAGAGGTGATTGTAGACGACCCTGTCTTGTTTAAAATTTTGGTAAAATATGGTCACCTCAACTTAAACTGGAAATGGTACTAACTTAAATTCAATGCATTATGGAAAAAGATGGTGAGTGTGTTGGTAATGTTCTGTGATTTATAACTCGCACTGTTGTCCATTTTTTCTACTTTCTAGATTTCCATTAAACATCAGTGTAATACATCTGCAAATACATTTGCTTGTGTCTGCATTGTCTATCCCTGGTATTTAGATCTTGGTTCTTTTCTATTATGCTCTCAAGATAAATTGTATCAGTGAGCAGGTGAAGATGTTCACATTTGGTTGATATTGAGCCTAGCATGAAGTTGGATGTACTGGGGAAAATTACCTGAATTCCACCTGGTGGCAGTGGTTGTGTGCCCTGCTTCTGGCAGTTTAATTTTGTTCTGATGAATATTCACTTTTCCAAGCAGGACCTCGGGCATGGTGTCAGTTTTTGGTCTGACATCTTGGGATGTTTTGTGTTCAGGTGAGCTAGAAATATAATTTGTTTGCTTTATTGAGAAAATTTTTATAGATTTTGTAGAGGTACTGTATTTGCAACTCAGCTCATTAACTGATTTACTGTTTGTCCTGATATGCAATCATGATTTTAAATTCCAGGAAACAAACATTTTAACAGCACAAAAAGCATGTTATATTCTGCAAGACATCATAAAGCCTCAAGTCTTTGTTGGAAAACTTGGTTGTGACAGGATTATCCATTTCTTGATGTCTGAACTTTTAATTCTCCCTTGGTTAACAAATTGTACAGCTAACTTGGAATTCCTTAAAATTACTGTTCAAATCTGATGGCTTTAACAAAACCAGATAGGGAATTATTTTTTTTATATGTCTACAGTTTATTTGAATTGAGCAACGAAGAGGAGGGGGGGGGGGAGGTGAAAATTTTACTCCAATAAAATTGTGTACGAAAAATCTGTTTATTTTTGTTGTAATACTTGTGGCTTTTAAACAGCCCTCTCTACTGCTGCTGAGCAGTATAGATTGAACTTGCCAGGAATTTCCTATGGTTATTTTTAAACCTTTCCTGAAATACTTTTAGCAAATGAGAACTGTGACCAGTTTTAGAATGGGAGTTAATTTGGCATCCTGATCCAGTCATCTGCTCCTGGAAATGTGGGATCTGATTTTCTCTTGTATTATTCTGGCAGCAGGTACAGGGAGCCTGATAAAGCAGTGAAAAGGGAGGAAGTGAATATCACCTGGAAAGTTCAGAAAGATGGTCATATATTCTCGATAAAACCAGGGAGAAGGAATGGGGAGATACCTTGGGAATTTTTTAATACAGGAACATGTGAAGTGATTAATTTTATTAAGGAGGACAAGATTAAACAAATCGGATCTATGTTCTGGAAAACAAATCTGAAGGTAAACGTGTACAGGTCTTTGAGGATGCCAGATTGAAAATAAACTTTATTTTAAAAACTGTTTTTGCTTTTTTAAAAAATCCCTTGGATTCCTGGGCTTTAGATTTCATGTCAGAGTACATATATGATATCACATACATTTCTGGGATTCCTTTTTCCTGCAGGTACAGCAGAATTACCACTAATTGGTAGTGCAAAAATTAACTGCACACTGCATGAACATGTAAACAAAAGAACTAAACAGAAAACTAAATAAACTGTGCAATGCAGGGAAGAGCAAAGAAAATCGATAAGGTCTGTAAGTAAAAGTCTTTAAATTAGTCCCTGATTAAGTTTGTTGCTGAGGAATCTGATGGTAGAGGGGTAGCAGCCATTCCTGAGCCTGGTGGTATGAGGCTTGTGGCACCTACACCTCTTTCTTGATGGCAACAGCAAGAACGGAGCGTGTGCTGGGTGGTGAGAGTCTTTGATGATGGCTTCATAGAGTGAAAATTCACAGCCTAAAAGGGTAGTGGAAGCCAATTCAGTTGCAATTTTTGGAGGAGGTTAGCTACATTTTTGAGGATGGTGGGGAAAGAACTAGATAATGGGACTGACCAAATTGCTCTTGTAGAGAGTTGCTGCAAAATTGATGGGCTGATTGATTTGGTATAATTGTTCTGAGTCTTGACAATGGGGAACTTGAAACTCATCTGACAAATGTTACAAGTTTCTCATTGGAGAAAGTTGAGGTAATAAAGCCACAAATCTCCTAATTCTGCATCCAGTTTTGTAAGAGATGACAATATTATTCATGAATAAAACACAAAATTCTACAGATCCAGATATTCAAGTAAAAACACAATGCTGGAGAAACTCAGCAGGTCAAACAGTGTACATTGTATAGTAAAGATACATAACCAACCTCTCCTTCATCAAGTTAAGATGAAGTCACAATGCCTTCCTGCAAAACAATGTTTAACCCAAGATTTTCCAGCATTGTGTTTTTAATATCATTCATGATGTTGTTGCAAAATTCTGGAACTGAACCAGCAGATTGGAAGATAGCATATGTATAATTTATATGTATAAAGTGAAAAAAATAGGAATAGACTGGTTAGCTGTCAACTTTTCACCAAAATGCTGTAATTCATGATTAAGGATGTATTTTGAGAGCATCAAGGATGATAGAAAATTAGTCAATCTGATTTTATGAAGAGGAAACCTAAAAGCTGAGAATTTCACTGGCATGGGGAAGAGCTAGTAAAATATTTTAAATTTCATAAGATGTTTAATATGTTGTTTTAAACATTAAAACTTTTGCATTAAATAAAAAATTGTGGGGTTTTACCATTGATTAAATGATCTGGGACCAGGGGTCACTATTTGAAGGGGAGACCCGCCTAGGAACACCAGATGCTGTAGGTTTCTGTAAGGGGTGTTGGGTAAAGTGGCGATTGTCTGCCTTACAGTAGACAAAAGTTAAGATGGGTCACGTCTTCAGAATGGAGGACCATGGCCTTCCCAAGATCGTGTTATATGGCGTGCTCTCCACTGGCCACCGTGACAGAGGTGCACCAAAGAAAAGGTACAAGGACTGCCTAAAGAAATCTCTTGGTGCCTGCCACATTGACCACCGCCAGTGGGCTGATAACGCCTCAAACCGTGCATCTTGGCGCCTCACAGTTTGGCGGGCAGCAACCTCCTTTGAAGAAGACCGCAGAGCCCACCTCACTGACAAAAGGCAAAGGAGGAAAAACCCAACACCCAACCCCAACCAACCAATTTTCCCCTGCAACCGCTGCAACCGTGTCTGCCTGTCCCGCATCGGACTTGTCAGCCACAAACGAGCCTGCAGCTGACGTGGACTTTTTACCCCCTCCATAAATCTTCGTCCGCGAAGTCAAGCCAAAGAAGAAGAAGAAATGTATTATGTGACAATAATGGAACCTTTACCTTGGATCATCTGTGATCTTATTGTATATGAGGGGCAGGTTGGGCCAATTGTTTTCTCTGTGTTATGCTTCTGAGCAGAGCACTGAATATTCAAATCTATCTGTAAATTGTAGATAAAGCAGTACAGTATCTTCCAAATGGGACAAACCATTTGGATTTATAGAGCACTATTTAAATACAAGGCATTTTAGTTTGTAGGGGTGTACAACAATTTTAATAAAGTAATGGAATTAAACTTTTTTTCTAGGCAAGTGGTAAAAAGGTGAAGAAGAAGAAACTTGATAAGTTTTGAAAGGAATTGCAGATGTTTATGTCTCCATTATGGGGTGGTAGTCTCATTTCTATCTTGGTTTGAGTATGTTTAACAACACCAACACCCTTCCTCTGTCTAAATCTTTGGCATGTTGGTATTTCCCAACCAATTTTTGTCCTCAATCTTTGTGTCAACAAAAAATTGTTTGCCATGATCACTTATTTGCCTTTTTCATTGGTGGGTTTATAATCTGTCAGAATCAGAATTTATTGTCACGAAATTCGGTGTTTTGCAGCAGGAACATAGTGCAAACATTCATATTATAAACAATCTTACAACAATAAGCATTTTAAAAAAATAAAAATAATACTGCATGAATAATGGGAAAACCATAAGTAACACTGCAATTTACTCTTTGATGGAGTAAAAATATCTGAAATAGAAACCTGCAATGTGTGCTCTTCGGCCTGCTATTCCATTCAATTACATCTCAGCTGAATTTTTGCAATACTTTTCCTGTTCAATTTTCATGTATTTTGATTTCCTCATTGCCCCAATTGCTACCTTGTATAAACCAATGGCTAAATCCCATGTCTGTTTTTAAATAGCAAAGTTGTGAGTTCAACCATTTTCTTGGTGATTTTTTTTCCCTGTGATAACAGAGATAAAACAAATGGTGGAGATATAGATATATATTGTTTGTAGAATTCTGTAATGCTGCAAATTGGTTCATCGTGTTTCCTTTTATTATAACTGTGACTGAAATCCAAAAATAAGTAAAAGCAGATTTTAGATTTTTTTTCCAAAGTTCAGATTTATTGTCACAGTATATATACATACATGGCATCACATATGTCACTGAGCTGCTTTTTCCTGCAGGCCAGCAGAATTTCTTTTTTATTTAAATATTTTAATTTTGTGGACAACATGCATCCAAAATAATCATGACTTAAATACATTGAAATGAATAAATTAATGGTACAAGTTGTGCATTTCTCCAAACAACCCTTTCCCTCTTCCCCCATCCAAAACAAAACCCAGAAATAAAAGATGGATAAGAAAAAAAAAACAGAAAAAATAAGAAAAAAAAAGAGAAAATGGACTGTTGGGGTCCAATATCTAGTTCAGAAGATTTAATTCCTTTTCTTAGCTAGATCCCTAATAGGGGAAAGAATCAGGACGAAGAACTCAGGAACAGAATAAGTGTCCCTAAATATTCAACTCTGTGTTCTGCAAATATGGCTGCCATACCTGCAAAAACATGTTATAATTCCTTAAATTGTAACTAATTTTCTCCAGGGGAACTCAATTATGCATTTCCACATTCTTTTTGGCTATATCCAGGGGGGGATATTTCTAGAGCAGTGCATTTCCTGGCCACAGCAATGCAATTTCAAGTAATTCCATTTTACACTTGGACAGTTTCATTTTTGATTTAATGTCAATGGTATTTCCTAGGAGAAACAATTCTGGATTTTGTGGAAATTGTTTCCCAATAATTTGATCTAACAAAATTCTTAAATTTTCTCAAAAGGGTTTCACTTTAGAGCATGACCAGGTGGAATGTAAAAAGGTTCCCATTTCTTCACTGCATCTAAAACATGTATCCGATATACAGGTACATGATCCTTTATCTGGAACCCTTGGGGTCAGTGTGTTCCGAAATTTGGATTTTTCCGGATTTTGGAATGCCAGATTTAACCCAGCCGAATTGTGCTGCCGTATCCACCCTCACCCCCTTCCAGTCACACTGCTATCTCTTCCCTTCCCCCCCCCCCCTCTCGAGCTGCTGGTCTCCCCTCTTTGACCACCCCACTTGCACTGCTGGTCCCTCGCCCGCCCGACTTGCGCTGCCGTCTGTCTCCCCAGTTGCCAGATTTTGGAACTTTCCGGATTTTAGATGTCCGGATAAAGGGTTGTGTACCTGTATTGGAATTTGTTTGATTTCTGTAGGGTAAGATGTAGATTAGTGCAATATAACTTTTTTGCATCAGCTCTATCTAGTGTTAATTGTATTTGTCACGCAGTCTTGACATTATGTCAGACTAGTTTTTGTCACCAATACTAATATTCAAGTCAGAATTGATTTGTATATCTTCTGTTTAAGAATTCCGACTAAGTAAGGAATATATTGCAGATGTAAACTCTCTTGAGTTCCCTGTTCAAATCAGAATCTCCATTTCACTGCACTCTGGTAACATGATCAGTCCTAATTCATCTTTATTTTTAAAAAAAAAGCTCTTAACTGAAAGTAGCAGAAGATTGTATTATTTAGAATATTATATTTATTTTTTAACTGTTCAAATGACATTCGTTGCCCTCGCAAATATCAATCTCCAAGTATCTGACCCCTTTACGAGATCATGTATGTAGAATTTTATTATCCAATTGATCTATTTTGTATCAAGGGCATTTTGGGAGATATTTTTCCTTTAGATCCAATTAAATATTCAAAATATGTTTTTGTTAAAGGTATTTCCTTAACCACCTGAAATGAATTTAGTATCCCATTTATATTCAAGATCTCTCTCTCTCTTCTTTCTTCTCTCTCTCTCTCCTCTCTCTCTCTCTGTAGTTCATTTTATACAGAATTTTTAAGTCATTATCCATTTTGATCCCCAAAAACTTAATCTCATTCTTCAGCCATCTAAATTGTGTGTTTCTTTGACAATTTGTATAATCCACATCGATTAATGCCATAATCTCATTTGTTCCAATTAGTTTTATACCCAGAAACCCTCCCATAATATTCCAATTGTAATTGTAATCTTTGCAAAGAAGTTTACGGTTCTGTCATTGTCTTCAAACAAACTAATCTTATGTTCGTCTTAGTCAACCCTGAATCCCTTAATGTCTGGATCCCGTCGAATAATTTCTGCCAAATGTTCTATAGCCAATACAAGAAGAGCAGGAGATGATGGACATCCTTGTCTGCTAGATCTGGACAGTGGGAATGTTGAAGATACAACACTGGCCTTGGATTAATTATATAGGGCTTGAATCCATTTTATAAAGTTTTGACCTAATCTAAGTTTAATTCTAAAAGCCTTTTCTGCACCCAAGGTAACTGCCATACTTCAGTCACCTCTTTTCTAGACTAAGGAACCTGGTTACATTGTCTGCTGATTGCCTTTTCTTAACAAATCCTGTTTGGCCCTTGTTTATCAATTTTGGCAAAAATTTTGCCAATCTGTTTGCCAAAGCTTTAGCTAGTATTTTGTAGTCCATATTCAGCAAAGAAATAGGCCTATATGATGGCAGTTTTAATGGGTCTCTTTTTTGGGAATTACTGTTATTATTGCTGTTGAGCGAGAATCTAGCAAGGTATGTGATCCAATGACTTGATTCAGATTTTACATTTATTGTCAGAGAACATACATGACATCACCTACAACCATGAGATTATTTTTCCTGCAGGCTAGGTAGTGCAAACAAAACCGACCACATACATGTAAACAAATAAAGAAATGTAAATTGTGCAATACCAAGAGAGCAAAAAAAAAAATCAATCAGGTACAAAAATAAGGCTCCTTAAATAAATCCCTGATTGAGCTGGTTGAGAAGTCTGATGGTGGAGGGGGAGCAGCTGTTCCTGAACCTGGAGGTACGAGTCTTGTGGCACCTGTACCCCTTTCCTAATGGTAGCAGTGAGAATAGTGTGTCTGCTGGGTGGTGTAGTTCCTTGATTCCTGCTGCTCTCTGACAGCAGTATTAACTGTTGATGCTACCTTTTGGGGGGCTTTACACTCTGAGGTATTGGTGTCCCCTTACCATGATGCAGCCAATCAGCACACTTTCCACCATACATCTGTAGAAATTTGCCAGGGTTTCTGGTGTCATAACAAACTGCTGCAAACTCCAGAGGAAGTAGAGGTGCTGATGTGCTTTTATTCATAATGCCATTAGTATACTGGGTCCAGGAATGATTCTACGAGATAGTGTCTCCCAATGGTTTTCAAAGAAAAGCTAGATTAAGGATGTGTAAGCTGCTCTAATATTATCTTATTTAATGAGTCAAATTTTGAATTTTTAATCTATTTAACAAGTGGTTAAGGCCCATTTTCATTTGTAATTGAGGGTTTTTTTTTAACTGCAGGTGCTTTGATGTGTCTGTGCCATTGTGAAGTTGTGAAATCTGCTGTGAATAGCCAGCTTAATACCTGGACACTAATTGTGAGCAAATCATTATCAGAGCAGCTTGAATTGTAACTTGTCAGCACACAAGGCATATAGTTGTTGGTGGGATGATTAATTTCTTATAAATAAATGATAGATCACCATTCACACAGATCGTGACATTGAAGGATAAGTCACCTATCTTTCTGGACAGGAATGTATAATCAAGTTTCTGATGTGTGGTAAGTTCTAATTTTGAATTATTGGCAATAATTCAAGTGGTTTTATTATACTAGCATTTTATGCATAGGTGATTACTGCATAATTTCTCCAAAGACTTTTCATACTCTGTTGATGCAAAGTTATGATGTTCTCTGCCAGCTGGGAATAGCTGTCCATAGTTACTTTTGATCTGTAGCAAAGTCTTGCATCCTAAATGGAATGCTGGAAATAGTTAACAGGTTGGACAATATCAGTGGAAACAGAAATGGAGTTTAATGTGTCAGGTTGAAGGCCCCCCAATCAGAACAGAGAGAGAAAACTAAGCCAGTTTACATTGTAGAGAAGGTTCTGGAGAATGCAGTAATGGATAGGACAAATGGAAGTTTTCCTAATATGTTAAGGCCAACTTTGTTACGATGATGGATGAAACCATCTGGCAGATGGGCAATCAAGGCGAGGAGGGCAATCAAGGCGAGGAGGGCAATCAAGGCGAGGAGGGCAATCAAGGCGAGGAGGGCAATCAAGGCGAGGAGGGCAATCAAGGCGAGGAGGGCAATCAAGGCGAGGAGGGCAATCAAGGCGAGGAGGGCAATCAAGGCGAGGGGGGCAATCAAGGCGAGGGGGGCAATCAAGGCGAGGGGGGCAATCAAGGCGAGGGGGGCAATCAAGGCGAGGGGGGCAATCAAGGCGAGGGGGGCAATCAAGGCGAGGGGGGCAATCAAGGCGAGGGGGGCAATCAAGGCGAGGGGGGCAATCAAGGCGAGGGGGGCAATCAAGGCGAGGGGGGCAATCAAGGCGAGGGGGGCAATCAAGGCGAGGGGGGCAATCAAGGCGAGGGGGGCAATCAAGGCGAGGGGGGCAATCAAGGCGAGGGGGGCAATCAAGGCGAGGGGGGCAATCAAGGCGAGGGGGGCAATCAAGGCGAGGGGGGCAATCAAGGCGAGGGGGGCAATCAAGGCGAGGGGGGCAATCAAGGCGAGGGGGGCAATCAAGGCGAGGGGGGCAATCAAGGCGAGGGGGGCAATCAAGGCGAGGGGGGCAATCAAGGCGAGGGGGGCAATCAAGGCGAGGGGGGCAATCAAGGCGAGGGGGGCAATCAAGGCGAGGGGGGCAATCAAGGCGAGGGGGGCAATCAAGGCGAGGGGGGCAATCAAGGCGAGGGGGGCAATCAAGGCGAGGGGGGCAATCAAGGCGAGGGGGGCAATCAAGGCGAGGGGGGCAATCAAGGCGAGGGGGGCAATCAAGGCGAGGGGGGCAATCAAGGCGAGGGGGGCAATCAAGGCGAGGGGGGCAATCAAGGCGAGGGGGGCAATCAAGGCGAGGGGGGCAATCAAGGCGAGGGGGGCAATCAAGGCGAGGGGGGCAATCAAGGCGAGGGGGGCAATCAAGGCGAGGGGGGCAATCAAGGCGAGGGGGGCAATCAAGGCGAGGGGGGCAATCAAGGCGAGGGGGGCAATCAAGGCGAGGGGGGCAATCAAGGCGAGGGGGGCAATCAAGGCGAGGGGGGCAATCAAGGCGAGGGGGGCAATCAAGGCGAGGGGGGCAATCAAGGCGAGGGGGGCAATCAAGGCGAGGGGGGCAATCAAGGCGAGGGGGGCAATCAAGGCGAGGGGGGCAATCAAGGCGAGGGGGGCAATCAAGGCGAGGGGGGCAATCAAGGCGAGGGGGGCAATCAAGGCGAGGGGGGCAATCAAGGCGAGGGGGGCAATCAAGGCGAGGGGGGCAATCAAGGCGAGGGGGGCAATCAAGGCGAGGGGGGCAATCAAGGCGAGGGGGGCAATCAAGGCGAGGGGGGCAATCAAGGCGAGGGGGGCAATCAAGGCGAGGGGGGCAATCAAGGCGAGGGGGGCAATCAAGGCGAGGGGGGGCAATCAAGGCGAGGGGGGCAATCAAGGCGAGGGGGGCAATCAAGGCGAGGGGGGCAATCAAGGCGAGGGGGGCAATCAAGGCGAGGGGGGCAATCAAGGCGAGGGGGGCAATCAAGGCGAGGGGGGCAATCAAGGCGAGGGGGGCAATCAAGGCGAGGGGGGCAATCAAGGCGAGGGGGGCAATCAAGGCGAGGGGGGCAATCAAGGCGAGGGGGGCAATCAAGGCGAGGGGGGCAATCAAGGCGAGGGGGGCAATCAAGGCGAGGGGGGCAATCAAGGCGAGGGGGGCAATCAAGGCGAGGGGGGCAATCAAGGCGAGGGGGGCAATCAAGGCGAGGGGGGCAATCAAGGCGAGGGGGGCAATCAAGGCGAGGGGGGCAATCAAGGCGAGGGGGGCAATCAAGGCGAGGGGGGCAATCAAGGCGAGGGGGGCAATCAAGGCGAGGGGGGCAATCAAGGCGAGGGGGGCAATCAAGGCGAGGGGGGCAATCAAGGCGAGGGGGGCAATCAAGGCGAGGGGGGCAATCAAGGCGAGGGGGGCAATCAAGGCGAGGGGGGCAATCAAGGCGAGGGGGGCAATCAAGGCGAGGGGGGCAATCAAGGCGAGGGGGGCAATCAAGGCGAGGGGGGCAATCAAGGCGAGGGGGGCAATCAAGGCGAGGGGGGCAATCAAGGCGAGGGGGGCAATCAAGGCGAGGGGGGCAATCAAGGCGAGGGGGGCAATCAAGGCGAGGGGGGCAATCAAGGCGAGGGGGGCAATCAAGGCGAGGGGGGCAATCAAGGCGAGGGGGGCAATCAAGGCGAGGGGGGCAATCAAGGCGAGGGGGGCAATCAAGGCGAGGGGGGCAATCAAGGCGAGGGGGGCAATCAAGGCGAGGGGGGCAATCAAGGCGAGGGGGGCAATCAAGGCGAGGGGGGCAATCAAGGCGAGGGGGGCAATCAAGGCGAGGGGGGCAATCAAGGCGAGGGGGGCAATCAAGGCGAGGGGGGCAATCAAGGCGAGGGGGGCAATCAAGGCGAGGGGGGCAATCAAGGCGAGGGGGGCAATCAAGGCGAGGGGGGCAATCAAGGCGAGGGGGGCAATCAAGGCGAGGGGGGCAATCAAGGCGAGGGGGGCAATCAAGGCGAGGGGGGCAATCAAGGCGAGGGGGGCAATCAAGGCGAGGGGGGCAATCAAGGCGAGGGGGGCAATCAAGGCGAGGGGGGCAATCAAGGCGAGGGGGGCAATCAAGGCGAGGGGGGCAATCAAGGCGAGGGGGGCAATCAAGGCGAGGGGGGCAATCAAGGCGAGGGGGGCAATCAAGGCGAGGGGGGCAATCAAGGCGAGGGGGGCAATCAAGGCGAGGGGGGCAATCAAGGCGAGGGGGGCAATCAAGGCGAGGGGGGCAATCAAGGCGAGGGGGGCAATCAAGGCGAGGGGGGCAATCAAGGCGAGGGGGGCAATCAAGGCGAGGGGGGCAATCAAGGCGAGGGGGGCAATCAAGGCGAGGGGGGCAATCAAGGCGAGGGGGGCAATCAAGGCGAGGGGGGCAATCAAGGCGAGGGGGGCAATCAAGGCGAGGGGGGCAATCAAGGCGAGGGGGGCAATCAAGGCGAGGGGGGCAATCAAGGCGAGGGGGGCAATCAAGGCGAGGGGGGCAATCAAGGCGAGGGGGGCAATCAAGGCGAGGGGGGCAATCAAGGCGAGGGGGGCAATCAAGGCGAGGGGGGCAATCAAGGCGAGGGGGGCAATCAAGGCGAGGGGGGCAATCAAGGCGAGGGGGGCAATCAAGGCGAGGGGGGCAATCAAGGCGAGGGGGGCAATCAAGGCGAGGGGGGCAATCAAGGCGAGGGGGGCAATCAAGGCGAGGGGGGCAATCAAGGCGAGGGGGGCAATCAAGGCGAGGGGGGCAATCAAGGCGAGGGGGGCAATCAAGGCGAGGGGGGCAATCAAGGCGAGGGGGGCAATCAAGGCGAGGGGGGCAATCAAGGCGAGGGGGGCAATCAAGGCGAGGGGGGCAATCAAGGCGAGGGGGGCAATCAAGGCGAGGGGGGCAATCAAGGCGAGGGGGGCAATCAAGGCGAGGGGGGCAATCAAGGCGAGGGGGGCAATCAAGGCGAGGGGGGCAATCAAGGCGAGGGGGGCAATCAAGGCGAGGGGGGCAATCAAGGCGAGGGGGGCAATCAAGGCGAGGGGGGCAATCAAGGCGAGGGGGGCAATCAAGGCGAGGGGGGCAATCAAGGCGAGGGGGGCAATCAAGGCGAGGGGGGCAATCAAGGCGAGGGGGGCAATCAAGGCGAGGGGGGCAATCAAGGCGAGGGGGGCAATCAAGGCGAGGGGGGCAATCAAGGCGAGGGGGGCAATCAAGGCGAGGGGGGCAATCAAGGCGAGGGGGGCAATCAAGGCGAGGGGGGCAATCAAGGCGAGGGGGGCAATCAAGGCGAGGGGGGCAATCAAGGCGAGGGGGGCAATCAAGGCGAGGGGGGCAATCAAGGCGAGGGGGGCAATCAAGGCGAGGGGGGCAATCAAGGCGAGGGGGGCAATCAAGGCGAGGGGGGCAATCAAGGCGAGGGGGGCAATCAAGGCGAGGGGGGCAATCAAGGCGAGGGGGGCAATCAAGGCGAGGGGGGCAATCAAGGCGAGGGGGGCAATCAAGGCGAGGGGGGCAATCAAGGCGAGGGGGGCAATCAAGGCGAGGGGGGCAATCAAGGCGAGGGGGGCAATCAAGGCGAGGGGGGCAATCAAGGCGAGGGGGGCAATCAAGGCGAGGGGGGCAATCAAGGCGAGGGGGGCAATCAAGGCGAGGGGGGCAATCAAGGCGAGGGGGGCAATCAAGGCGAGGGGGGCAATCAAGGCGAGGGGGGCAATCAAGGCGAGGGGGGCAATCAAGGCGAGGGGGGCAATCAAGGCGAGGGGGGCAATCAAGGCGAGGGGGGCAATCAAGGCGAGGGGGGCAATCAAGGCGAGGGGGGCAATCAAGGCGAGGGGGGCAATCAAGGCGAGGGGGGCAATCAAGGCGAGGGGGGCAATCAAGGCGAGGGGGGCAATCAAGGCGAGGGGGGCAATCAAGGCGAGGGGGGCAATCAAGGCGAGGGGGGCAATCAAGGCGAGGGGGGCAATCAAGGCGAGGGGGGCAATCAAGGCGAGGGGGGCAATCAAGGCGAGGGGGGCAATCAAGGCGAGGGGGGCAATCAAGGCGAGGGGGGCAATCAAGGCGAGGGGGGCAATCAAGGCGAGGGGGGCAATCAAGGCGAGGGGGGCAATCAAGGCGAGGGGGGCAATCAAGGCGAGGGGGGCAATCAAGGCGAGGGGGGCAATCAAGGCGAGGGGGGCAATCAAGGCGAGGGGGGCAATCAAGGCGAGGGGGGCAATCAAGGCGAGGGGGGCAATCAAGGCGAGGGGGGCAATCAAGGCGAGGGGGGCAATCAAGGCGAGGGGGGCAATCAAGGCGAGGGGGGCAATCAAGGCGAGGGGGGCAATCAAGGCGAGGGGGGCAATCAAGGCGAGGGGGGCAATCAAGGCGAGGGGGGCAATCAAGGCGAGGAGGGCAATCAAGGCGAGGGGGGCAATCAAGGCGAGGGGGGCAATCAAGGCGAGGAGGGCAATCAAGGCGAGGAGGGCAATCAAGGCGAGGAGGGCAATCAAGGCGAGGAGGGCAATCAAGGCGAGGAGGGCAATCAAGGCGAGGAGGGCAATCAAGGCGAGGAGGGCAATCAAGGCGAGGAGGGCAATCAAGGCGAGGAGGGCAATCAAGGCGAGGAGGGCAATCAAGGCGAGGAGGGCAATCAAGGCGAGGAGGGCAATCAAGGCGAGGAGGGCAATCAAGGCGAGGAGGGCAATCAAGGCGAGGAGGGCAATCAAGGCGAGGAGGGCAATCAAGGCGAGGAGGGCAATCAAGGCGAGGAGGGCAATCAAGGCGAGGAGGGCAATCAAGGCGAGGAGGGCAATCAAGGCGAGGAGGGCAATCAAGGCGAGGAGGGCAATCAAGGCGAGGAGGGCAATCAAGGCGAGGAGGGCAATCAAGGCGAGGAGGGCAATCAAGGCGAGGAGGGCAATCAAGGCGAGGAGGGCAATCAAGGCGAGGAGGGCAATCAAGGCGAGGAGGGCAATCAAGGCGAGGAGGGCAATCAAGGCGAGGAGGGCAATCAAGGCGAGGAGGGCAATCAAGGCGAGGAGGGCAATCAAGGCGAGGAGGGCAATCAAGGCGAGGAGGGCAATCAAGGCGAGGAGGGCAATCAAGGCGAGGAGGGCAATCAAGGCGAGGAGGGCAATCAAGGCGAGGAGGGCAATCAAGGCGAGGAGGGCAATCAAGGCGAGGAGGGCAATCAAGGCGAGGAGGGCAATCAAGGCGAGGAGGGCAATCAAGGCGAGGAGGGCAATCAAGGCGAGGAGGGGCAATCAAGGCGAGGAGGGCAATCAAGGCGAGGAGGGCAATCAAGGCGAGGAGGGCAATCAAGGCGAGGAGGGCAATCCAAGGCGAGGAGGGCAATCAAGGCGAGGAGGGCAATCAAAGGCGAGGAGGGCAATCAAGGCGAGGAGGGCAATCAAGGCGAGGAGGGCAATCAAGGCGAGGAGGGCAATCAAGGCGAGGAGGGCAATCAAGGCGAGGAGGGCAATCAAGGCGAGGAGGCAATCAAGGCGAGGAGGGCAATCAAGGCGAGGAGGGCAATCAAGGCGAGGAGGGCAATCAAGGCGAGGAGGGCAATCAAGGCGAGGAGGGCAATCAAGGCAGAGGAGGCAATCAAGGCGAGGAGGGCAATCAAGGCGAGGAGGGCAATCAAGGCGAGGAGGGCAATCAAGGCGAGGAGGGCAATCAAGGCGAGGAGGGCAATCAAGGCGAGGAGGGCAATCAAGGCGAGGAGTGGCAATCAGGCGAGGAGGGCAATCAAGGCGAGGAGGGCAATCAAGGCGAGGAGGCAATCAAGGCGAGGAGGGCAATCAAGGCGAGGAGGGCAATCAAGGCGAGGAGGGCAATCAAGGCGAGGAGGGCAATCAAGGCGAGGAGGGCAATCAAGGCGAAGGAGGGCAATCAAGGCGAGGAGGGCAATCAAGGCGAGGAGGGCAATCAAGGCGAGGAGGGCAATCAAGGCGAGGAGGGCAATCAAGGCGAGGAGGGCAATCAAGGCGGAGGAGGGCAATCAAGGCGAGGAGGGGCAATCAAGGCGAGGAGGGCAATCAAGGCGAGGAGGGCAATCAAGGCGAGGAGGGCAATCAAGGCGAGGAGGGCAATCAAGGCGAGGAGGGCAATCAAGGCGAGGAGGGCAATCAAGGCGAGGAGGGCAATCAAGGCGAGGAGGCAATTCAATGGCGAGGAGGGCAATCAAGGCGAGGAGGGCAATCAAGGCGAGGAGGGCAATCAAGGCGAGGAGGGCAATCAAGGCGAGGAGGGCAATCAAGGCGAGGAGGGCAATCAAGGCGAGGAGGGCAATCAAGGCGAGGAGGGCAATCAAGGCGAGGAGGGCAATCAAGGCGAGGAGGGCAATCAAGGCGAGGAGGGCAATCAAGGCGAGGAGGGCAATCAAGGCGAGGAGGGCAATCAAGGCGAGGAGGGCAATCAAGGCGAGGAGGGCAATCAAGGCGAGGAGGGCAATCAAGGCGAGGAGGGCAATCAAGGCGAGGAGGGCAATCAAGGCGAGGAGGGCAATCAAGGCGAGGAGGGCAATCAAGGCGAGGAGGGCAATCAAGGCGAGGAGGGCAATCAAGGCGAGGAGGGCAATCAAGGCGAGGAGGGCAATCAAGGCGAGGAGGGCAATCAAGGCGAGGAGGGCAATCAAGGCGAGGAGGGCAATCAAGGCGAGAGGGCAATCAAGGCGAGGAGGGCAATCAAGGCGAGGAGGGCAATCAAGGCGAGGAGGGCAATCAAGGCGAGGAGGGCAATCAAGGCGAGGAGGGCAATCAAGGCGAGGAGGGCAATCAAGGCGAGGAGGGCAATCAAGGCGAGGAGGGCAATCAAGGCGAGGAGGGCAATCAAGGCGAGGAGGGCAATCAAGGCGAGAGGGCAATCAAGGCGAGGAGGGCAATCAAGGCGAGGAGGGCAATCAAGGCGAGGAGGGCAATCATGGCGAGGAGGGCAATCAAGGCGAGGAGGGCAATCAAGGCGAGGAGGGCAATCAAGGCGAGGAGGGCAATCAAGGCGAGGAGGCAATCAAGGCGAGGAGGGCAATCAAGGCGAGGAGGGCAATCAAGGCGAGGAGGGCAATCAAGGCGAGGAGGGCAATCAAGGCGAGGAGGGCAATCAAGGCGAGGAGGGCAATCAAGGCGAGGAGGGCAATCAAGGCGAGGAGGGCAATCAAGGCGAGGAGGGCAATCAAGGCGAGGAGGGCAATCAAGGCGAGGAGGGCAATCAAGGCGAGGAGGGCAATCAAGGCGAGGAGGGCAATCAAGGCGAGGAGGGCAATCAAGGCGAGGAGGGCAATCAAGGCGAGGAGGGCAATCAAGGCGAGGAGGGCAATCAAGGCGAGGAGGGCAATCAAGGCGAGGAGGGCAATCAAGGCGAGGAGGGCAATCAAGGCGAGGAGGGCAATCAAGGCGAGGAGGGCAATCAAGGCGAGGAGGGCAATCAAGGCGAGGAGGGCAATCAAGGCAAGAGGAGGGCAATCAAGGCGAGGAGGGCAATCAAGGCGAGGAGGGCAATCAAGGCGAGGAGGGCAATCAAGGCGAGGAGGGCATCAAGGCGAGGAGGGCAATCAAGGCGAGGAGGGCAATCAAGGCGAGGAGGGCAATCAAGGCGAGGAGGGAAATCAAGGGAGCAATCAAGGCGAGGAGGGCAATCAAGGCGAGGAGGGCAATCAAGGCGAGGAGGGCAATCAAGGCGAGGAGGGCAATCAAGGCGAGGAGGGCAATCAAGGCGAGGAGGGCAATCAAGGCGAGGAGGGCAATCAAGGCGAGGAGGCAATCAAGGCGAGGAGGGCAATCAGGCGAGGAGGGCAATCAAGGCGAGGAGGGCAATCAAGGCGAGGAGGGCAATCAAGGCGAGGAGGGCAATCAAGGCGAGGAGGGCAATCAAGGCGAGGAGGGCAATCAAGGCGAGGAGGGCAATCAAGGCGAGGAGGGCAATCAAGGCGAGGAGGGCAATCAAGGCGAGGAGGGCAATCAAGGCGAGGAGGGCAATCAAGGCGAGGAGGGCAATCAAGGCGAGGAGGGCAATCAAGGCGAGGAGGGCAATCAAGGCGAGGAGGGCAATCAAGGCGAGGAGGGCAATCAAGGCGAGGAGGGCAATCAAGGCGAGGAGGGCAATCAAGGCGAGGAGGGCAATCAAGGCGAGGAGGGCAATCAAGGCGAGGAGGGCAATCAAGGCGAGGAGGGCAATCAAGGCGAGGAGGGCAATCAAGGCGAGGAGGGCAATCAAGGCGAGGAGGGCAATCAAGGCGAGGAGGGCAATCAAGGCGAGGAGGGCAATCAAGGCGAGGAGGGCAATCAAGGCGAGGAGGGCAATCAAGGCGAGGAGGGCAATCAAGGCGAGGAGGGCAATCAAGGCGAGGAGGGCAATCAAGGCGAGGAGGGCAATCAAGGCGAGGAGGGCAATCAAGGCGAGGAGGGCAATCAAGGCGAGGAGGGCAATCAAGGCGAGGAGGGCAATCAAGGCGAGGAGGGCAATCAAGGCGAGGAGGGCAATCAAGGCGAGGAGGGCAATCAAGGCGAGGAGGGCAATCAAGGCGAGGAGGGCAATCAAGGCGAGGAGGGCAATCAAGGCGAGGAGGGCAATCAAGGCGAGGAGGGCAATCAAGGCGAGGAGGGCAATCAAGGCGAGGAGGGCAATCAAGGCGAGGAGGGCAATCAAGGCGAGGAGGGCAATCAAGGCGAGGAGGGCAATCAAGGCGAGGAGGGCAATCAAGGCGAGGAGGGCAATCAAGGCGAGGAGGGCAATCAAGGCGAGGAGGGCAATCAAGGCGAGGAGGGCAATCAAGGCGAGGAGGGCAATCAAGGCGAGGAGGGCAATCAAGGCGAGGAGGGCAATCAAGGCGAGGAGGGCAATCAAGGCGAGGAGGGCAATCAAGGCGAGGAGGGCAATCAAGGCGAGGAGGGCAATCAAGGCGAGGAGGGCAATCAAGGCGAGGAGGGCAATCAAGGCGAGGAGGGCAATCAAGGCGAGGAGGGCAATCAAGGCGAGGAGGGCAATCAAGGCGAGGAGGGCAATCAAGGCGAGGAGGGCAATCAAGGCGAGGAGGGCAATCAAGGCGAGGAGGGCAATCAAGGCGAGGAGGGCAATCAAGGCGAGGAGGGCAATCAAGGCGAGGAGGGCAATCAAGGCGAGGAGGGCAATCAAGGCGAGGAGGGCAATCAAGGCGAGGAGGGCAATCAAGGCGAGGAGGGCAATCAAGGCGAGGAGGGCAATCAAGGCGAGGAGGGCAATCAAGGCGAGGAGGGCAATCAAGGCGAGGAGGGCAATCAAGGCGAGGAGGGCAATCAAGGCGAGGAGGGCAATCAAGGCGAGGAGGGCAATCAAGGCGAGGAGGGCAATCAAGGCGAGGAGGGCAATCAAGGCGAGGAGGGCAATCAAGGCGAGGAGGGCAATCAAGGCGAGGAGGGCAATCAAGGCGAGGAGGGCAATCAAGGCGAGGAGGGCAATCAAGGCGAGGAGGGCAATCAAGGCGAGGAGGGCAATCAAGGCGAGGAGGGCAATCAAGGCGAGGAGGGCAATCAAGGCGAGGAGGGCAATCAAGGCGAGGAGGGCAATCAAGGCGAGGAGGGCAATCAAGGCGAGGAGGGCAATCAAGGCGAGGAGGGCAATCAAGGCGAGGAGGGCAATCAAGGCGAGGAGGGCAATCAAGGCGAGGAGGGCAATCAAGGCGAGGAGGGCAATCAAGGCGAGGAGGGCAATCAAGGCGAGGAGGGCAATCAAGGCGAGGAGGGCAATCAAGGCGAGGAGGGCAATCAAGGCGAGGAGGGCAATCAAGGCGAGGAGGGCAATCAAGGCGAGGAGGGCAATCAAGGCGAGGAGGGCAATCAAGGCGAGGAGGGCAATCAAGGCGAGGAGGGCAATCAAGGCGAGGAGGGCAATCAAGGCGAGGAGGGCAATCAAGGCGAGGAGGGCAATCAAGGCGAGGAGGGCAATCAAGGCGAGGAGGGCAATCAAGGCGAGGAGGGCAATCAAGGCGAGGAGGGCAATCAAGGCGAGGAGGGCAATCAAGGCGAGGAGGGCAATCAAGGCGAGGAGGGCAATCAAGGCGAGGAGGGCAATCAAGGCGAGGAGGGCAATCAAGGCGAGGAGGGCAATCAAGGCGAGGAGGGCAATCAAGGCGAGGAGGGCAATCAAGGCGAGGAGGGCAATCAAGGCGAGGAGGGCAATCAAGGCGAGGAGGGCAATCAAGGCGAGGAGGGCAATCAAGGCGAGGAGGGCAATCAAGGCGAGGAGGGCAATCAAGGCGAGGAGGGCAATCAAGGCGAGGAGGGCAATCAAGGCGAGGAGGGCAATCAAGGCGAGGAGGGCAATCAAGGCGAGGAGGGCAATCAAGGCGAGGAGGGCAATCAAGGCGAGGAGGGCAATCAAGGCGAGGAGGGCAATCAAGGCGAGGAGGGCAATCAAGGCGAGGAGGGCAATCAAGGCGAGGAGGGCAATCAAGGCGAGGAGGGCAATCAAGGCGAGGAGGGCAATCAAGGCGAGGAGGGCAATCAAGGCGAGGAGGGCAATCAAGGCGAGGAGGGCAATCAAGGCGAGGAGGGCAATCAAGGCGAGGAGGGCAATCAAGGCGAGGAGGGCAATCAAGGCGAGGAGGGCAATCAAGGCGAGGAGGGCAATCAAGGCGAGGAGGGCAATCAAGGCGAGGAGGGCAATCAAGGCGAGGAGGGCAATCAAGGCGAGGAGGGCAATCAAGGCGAGGAGGGCAATCAAGGCGAGGAGGGCAATCAAGGCGAGGAGGGCAATCAAGGCGAGGAGGGCAATCAAGGCGAGGAGGGCAATCAAGGCGAGGAGGGCAATCAAGGCGAGGAGGGCAATCAAGGCGAGGAGGGCAATCAAGGCGAGGAGGGCAATCAAGGCGAGGAGGGCAATCAAGGCGAGGAGGGCAATCAAGGCGAGGAGGGCAATCAAGGCGAGGAGGGCAATCAAGGCGAGGAGGGCAATCAAGGCGAGGAGGGCAATCAAGGCGAGGAGGGCAATCAAGGCGAGGAGGGCAATCAAGGCGAGGAGGGCAATCAAGGCGAGGAGGGCAATCAAGGCGAGGAGGGCAATCAAGGCGAGGAGGGCAATCAAGGCGAGGAGGGCAATCAAGGCGAGGAGGGCAATCAAGGCGAGGAGGGCAATCAAGGCGAGGAGGGCAATCAAGGCGAGGAGGGCAATCAAGGCGAGGAGGGCAATCAAGGCGAGGAGGGCAATCAAGGCGAGGAGGGCAATCAAGGCGAGGAGGGCAATCAAGGCGAGGAGGGCAATCAAGGCGAGGAGGGCAATCAAGGCGAGGAGGGCAATCAAGGCGAGGAGGGCAATCAAGGCGAGGAGGGCAATCAAGGCGAGGAGGGCAATCAAGGCGAGGAGGGCAATCAAGGCGAGGAGGGCAATCAAGGCGAGGAGGGCAATCAAGGCGAGGAGGGCAATCAAGGCGAGGAGGGCAATCAAGGCGAGGAGGGCAATCAAGGCGAGGAGGGCAATCAAGGCGAGGAGGGCAATCAAGGCGAGGAGGGCAATCAAGGCGAGGAGGGCAATCAAGGCGAGGAGGGCAATCAAGGCGAGGAGGGCAATCAAGGCGAGGAGGGCAATCAAGGCGAGGAGGGCAATCAAGGCGAGGAGGGCAATCAAGGCGAGGAGGGCAATCAAGGCGAGGAGGGCAATCAAGGCGAGGAGGGCAATCAAGGCGAGGAGGGCAATCAAGGCGAGGAGGGCAATCAAGGCGAGGAGGGCAATCAAGG
Source organism: Narcine bancroftii (assembly GCF_036971445.1). Lineage (NCBI taxonomy): Eukaryota > Metazoa > Chordata > Chondrichthyes > Torpediniformes > Narcinidae > Narcine > Narcine bancroftii. The sequence goes on from NC_091469.1 coordinate 46,003,478, forward strand.
CGAGGAGGGCAATCAAGGCGAGGAGGGCAATCAAGGCGAGGAGGGCAATCAAGGCGAGGAGGGCAATCAAGGCGAGGAGGGCAATCAAGGCGAGGAGGGCAATCAAGGCGAGGAGGGCAATCAAGGCGAGGAGGGCAATCAAGGCGAGGAGGGCAATCAAGGCGAGGAGGGCAATCAAGGCGAGGAGGGCAATCAAGGCGAGGAGGGCAATCAAGGCGAGGAGGGCAATCAAGGCGAGGAGGGCAATCAAGGCGAGGAGGGCAATCAAGGCGAGGAGGGCAATCAAGGCGAGGAGGGCAATCAAGGCGAGGAGGGCAATCAAGGCGAGGAGGGCAATCAAGGCGAGGAGGGCAATCAAGGCGAGGAGGGCAATCAAGGCGAGGAGGGCAATCAAGGCGAGGAGGGCAATCAAGGCGAGGAGGGCAATCAAGGCGAGGAGGGCAATCAAGGCGAGGAGGGCAATCAAGGCGAGGAGGGCAATCAAGGCGAGGAGGGCAATCAAGGCGAGGAGGGCAATCAAGGCGAGGAGGGCAATCAAGGCGAGGAGGGCAATCAAGGCGAGGAGGGCAATCAAGGCGAGGAGGGCAATCAAGGCGAGGAGGGCAATCAAGGCGAGGAGGGCAATCAAGGCGAGGAGGGCAATCAAGGCGAGGAGGGCAATCAAGGCGAGGAGGGCAATCAAGGCGAGGAGGGCAATCAAGGCGAGGAGGGCAATCAAGGCGAGGAGGGCAATCAAGGCGAGGAGGGCAATCAAGGCGAGGAGGGCAATCAAGGCGAGGAGGGCAATCAAGGCGAGGAGGGCAATCAAGGCGAGGAGGGCAATCAAGGCGAGGAGGGCAATCAAGGCGAGGAGGGCAATCAAGGCGAGGAGGGCAATCAAGGCGAGGAGGGCAATCAAGGCGAGGAGGGCAATCAAGGCGAGGAGGGCAATCAAGGCGAGGAGGGCAATCAAGGCGAGGAGGGCAATCAAGGCGAGGAGGGCAATCAAGGCGAGGAGGGCAATCAAGGCGAGGAGGGCAATCAAGGCGAGGAGGGCAATCAAGGCGAGGAGGGCAATCAAGGCGAGGAGGGCAATCAAGGCGAGGAGGGCAATCAAGGCGAGGAGGGCAATCAAGGCGAGGAGGGCAATCAAGGCGAGGAGGGCAATCAAGGCGAGGAGGGCAATCAAGGCGAGGAGGGCAATCAAGGCGAGGAGGGCAATCAAGGCGAGGAGGGCAATCAAGGCGAGGAGGGCAATCAAGGCGAGGAGGGCAATCAAGGCGAGGAGGGCAATCAAGGCGAGGAGGGCAATCAAGGCGAGGAGGGCAATCAAGGCGAGGAGGGCAATCAAGGCGAGGAGGGCAATCAAGGCGAGGAGGGCAATCAAGGCGAGGAGGGCAATCAAGGCGAGGAGGGCAATCAAGGCGAGGAGGGCAATCAAGGCGAGGAGGGCAATCAAGGCGAGGAGGGCAATCAAGGCGAGGAGGGCAATCAAGGCGAGGAGGGCAATCAAGGCGAGGAGGGCAATCAAGGCGAGGAGGGCAATCAAGGCGAGGAGGGCAATCAAGGCGAGGAGGGCAATCAAGGCGAGGAGGGCAATCAAGGCGAGGAGGGCAATCAAGGCGAGGAGGGCAATCAAGGCGAGGAGGGCAATCAAGGCGAGGAGGGCAATCAAGGCGAGGAGGGCAATCAAGGCGAGGAGGGCAATCAAGGCGAGGAGGGCAATCAAGGCGAGGAGGGCAATCAAGGCGAGGAGGGCAATCAAGGCGAGGAGGGCAATCAAGGCGAGGAGGGCAGAGAACTGGGAAGAAGGGAGGGTGAAGAGGAGAGCAGGTTAGTAGAAACTAGATGTCCATATTAATGGTATCTGTTTGGAGAGTGCCCAGATAGAAAATCAGGTTGCTCTTCCAATTTGCAGGTTGTTTTGGTGGAATAGTATACAAGGCCATGGACAGGACAAATGTGGTTTACTGCCAGGATGTATAATCACACCACGCACAGCAAGCATAAAATGAATATATGCAAATCCAAGACCTCTCTTGGCAAGAAAGACTTGCTGTGACTGCACAGAGCTTTGGGATCTGGAGTACTATGAATGGGTTTTTTCTCATTTTAGAAGAATATACTTGCCTCAGAGGTGGTGTAATGGCGTGGGGAAATTTCAGGATGTAGGGAATAGAGGAAGAAAACATTGAGACCAAGTTATGATTTAAAAAAAAAAACTGCAACCTCCTGATATTCATATCTACTGTCTTTTGATCGTTCCATTTCTTGCACCAAGGATTCCAGTGCAGTGTTTAAAAATGATGTCATTGTTCCTATATTGGAGCACTGTACAATGTACTAAAGTCTCAATCTATTCTAGAATGTATGCCAGCACCTGCTCCAACTTCCATTTGTTTCACTTTTGATGTGGTGTTAGCTACTGCATTCATGGAATCAAGCAAGCTTTCTGTATTTTGCATCTGGCAAGGTGTTGTACCACCTTGTGATATCCATCTCAATGCCTTTTCAGACTTTTAAGGATTTAAGAATTCCACATTGTGAGAGAATGTTTGGGGTGACCAACTACATTTTTATATGCAAATGATATCTGGGTATGCCGTCTTACTGAAAGGCCTATGTTTGATTTTTGTGATCACATTGCATAGAATGCTGCCTTGTACATGATAGCTTTAGCTAAATTGCAGATTTCAGACCTTTTTGGGTTACCAGTTCATTAACATAACCATTGTACCACAGTTTCCCCGATCCTTCCTGGTGAAGCATCAGTAGAGGATTACAAGCCCAGTCAATTGACAGATGAAATGATTTCGTAGTCTGGCATGTTTAGTTGTGAATGGTGGAAATTGAACATCTATTTCAGAATTTATTGCAATTTGTTTTAATTGTCTGCAGTGTTTAACTTCAGTCAAATTCATTCTGGCTACCTATCACCCCCATCTATTTTTTTGAAGCTTTTCTTGACAAATAATCCATCAAACACTGCTCAGTTTGAGCTCCACAGGCCAGCATGGCTCCATGCCTATTCAGCTTTGGTCCCAATGTTGATTTCCAGAGGTGAGGGCTTGACTGCAAGATCCCTTTGGACTTTGCATTTAGGAACTGTAGTATAATTGATGCCAACTGGTGGTGGTGGGAGGCAAGAAAACTTTATTGATTGTGGCAATATCTAATGTACAGAAAGATGGTTATGGATGAAAGACATAGTGATGGGGCTATACGTCAACTGTGAAGTGCTTTGAGGGGCTGGTCATTGCTTATATTCCATACTACCAGTCAGCCTTGACCCACTCCAATTCACCTACTACTACAATTGGTTCATGGCATACACCACCTCCCTGGTAATGCACCCAGCCTTGGATCACTAGGACATCGAAAATACCCATGTTGTGCTACCACTCTTCATTAACTATAGCTCTACATTCACCACAATAGTGGCAAATAAACATCCCCAAACTCTGACCTCTGCCTCAGCTCCATTCCTCTGCAATTCTATCCACTACTGTTCAGCACTGGACATCATGAGTTCCTTGAGGCAATGATGGGCTAAGCTATTTTTACCTGCTTCAACCCCACAAATGTGCGGAAAAGTCATTGTTATGTACCTGACTCCTGAGATTGTTATGTACCTGACTCCTGAGAAAGTGAAGACCATGCCTACATCTAGTTGATTTGAGCTGAATCATAACGTAAAAAATCACTGTGGACCAGGGGCATAACTGCAACAGCCACATAATTGAGCTTCAGGCATGTTGTACTTTTGTATGTGTGTTTATTTCTAGCAATTATTAAAAGGAGTGGTATGTCAGATGCTGAAGGATTTTGTATTCCAAGGCTCCTACTAGTTTTGGCCAAATAGGGTATTTTTGCAGCTGTTTGGGATTCTGTATGGAATTTGCTACTGAAATATTTCTTTTGTTCCAGTGGTACTACTGATAACCACTTTGCCATTAAGTTTTATATGTGCCATTTATTTTATAGTCTGGACCTGGTGTCTGGCATATAAACTAATCCCAACTGTCTGGACATGCTCTCTATACCTTTATTCGCCATCTTTTGTTTCTGTCTAAATGCCTCTGAAATGCAGCTAATCATAACTCCTTCTATCACCTCTCATTGTCTGTGTTTCATTAAAAAAAATGTGCATCAAGTTTCTTGTCATCTGATTATACATGTACAATCCAACAAAACAAGGACTCTACAGACCATGGTGCATGCACAAAATCACACAACATAGATGATCAAAATAAATAGATACAAATATTTGGGATAATTTACACAGGTACAGGATATTGTTCATCATTTTCACAGTCAGCTATTCCCCAGCTCGACAGACCTCATTTTGATGCTCCTGTACTACTTTCTTGATGCTAATAAGTTGAAGATGCTGTATGAAAGGTGGAAAGGGTCTTTTGTAATTCCTTCCTTTTGTATTTCTAAATAGGGCTATCTGGATAACACTCCCAGTAAATGTTATCTCTAGAGGAAAGGGAGACCTCTGTGATCTTGGGTGTTTTGATGATCTATGTGTAGATTTCTGGTTTGATGCTTCACAGCTACCAAACCAGACACAGCCCTCAATTGTTGCCAAGCTGGTAGCCTTGCCTTCCTCAGCCTTAAGAAGTATGGGTGCTGTTGCACCTTCCTGACAAATGAGGAGGTGTGGCAAGTTCAGGATCTGTCATCCCTTGCATGCATTCCAAGGAACTTTGTGCTCTCCACTTTTACCATGATTGAACCACTAATGTGTAGTAGAGAAACGTTGACCTTCAAACTTTCCCAGTCTACCTAAAGTGACAGGTTTACAACAAAATGACAGTACTGCCATAGTTGCTGTCACAGCAGCGCTGCCACTGATGTGCGTGGACCCATGGGAGTGGAGTCACAACACTATTCCACAAGGTCCCATTACATGGTGCTATTGCCCTCAGCTCTGTACAGGCTTTAAATAGCCAATTAAAAAAAAAAAATCCTGCAACTATGGTCTGTGTCCCAAGATGATGATGATGCCTATTCTGAACAGTGTACTTAGAGGGATTGCTAACACTAGAAGAGCAGTGGACTGGCACAGGGTATCAGAATTGGGGAGAACAAGAGAAGTATGGGAGATTACCCGACAGTGACCACAGCAGTGGCCTGGAAGGGCCTCAGTGGCTAAAGGTCAAAGGACCCGCTAAGGCTGCTGGAGACTTGTGGTGAAAGGACTGGCTCTGTGAACCAGGTGTTGGAACCAGGATTCAAGTGGATGCTGAAGGCAAGAATGGCTCCTGAAGGGCCTTGGGCACTGAAGCATTCCTGATTGTATCGGCGGTTTGGATCTGGAGCTCGGGTTGCTGATGGTTTGAACATGCGTGTGTGCAGCTGTGGGAGCACTGGAAGTGAATCCACAGGCACTCAATGTCTCAGAAGGGATTCTCTTTTGCCTCTCTTCCTTTTATTGATAGGGGTACCGGGCAATGCTCATGGTGACCCTTAGTTTGCCATACAGGAGGCAAAGGTTAAAGTATATTACAATTTTGATGTATTATGTGACAATAAAATGGAACCTTGAACCTTAAAATCTATGCCATTGGGTATTTGACTTTTTTCACCTGAAGAAAAATAATACTACCACGTCCGTGCCTCTCTTAATTTTGTACATTGTATTTCTATCCAGTTGTTCCTCAGTCTCCAACATTCCAGTAAAAACAGAGTCTACAACATATCCTATTTTGCCATCCACTTGATCATAAAAGAAGTTGCTATGCCTTTTTGAAGCATTTCAATTTCTTGCCAAAGGGCAGGCAGCACGCTCAGTGTACAAATTTTCCATTTGAAGTTTGGTGCCACTGACTTGTGATGCCTTCATTTAGCAAGAGTCTGCGGTGTCATTAGGTTTTGATCCTCCACAGCAAACAGTCAGGATGGTTACTGCTCAATAAGGGCTTTCAGTTGCCAAGTGGCTCATGTCTTTGCTGGATACAAGATCTGCCTGCATGCAACACAATTCTTGCTGCCACAGAAAATGTGATAGTGCATCACACTAATATGCTGAAATGTATATATTTCAGTACTGGGACAACTGTGAAGAACTTTTGATAATCTGAATGGCAGCTGCAAGATGTATGACCACACTACAACACAACAAAAACTGAAAAATGCTGATAACTTTCAACAGGTCAGGCAAACATCGATGGAATGAAAAAGTGCAAATGTTTCAGATTCAAGACTCTTCATCAAAACCAAGAAAAAGAAAAATATTGTTTTCAGTTTGAGAGTGGATGGGATGATTAGAAAGAAGGTAATGTATCTGATAATTTGATCGTTTTGTTGCGTACCTTTGGTTTGCCCACTACAATAGCAGGGACCTCCCAGTGGCCAACCATTTCAATTTTACACCCCATTCCCACAGCGACATATCTGTCCATGGCCTCGTTCCTCAAATTTGCTGGTAGCCTGGGTTTGGCAGTGCCCCCAGGACCTACTATTCTATCTGGGCACTCTCCAACTGGATGCCTTTGACTGACCTCTCTGGTTTCTGGTTCCACCCTCTCTTCCCTATCCCTCTGGCTTTTTTTCCTCCAAACCCCTTCTTTCTCCTTTCAGAAAGCTATCACAGATAGGAAAGCTTTTTTACTTTTCTGCCCTCCCACCCATATCCACCTGTGGGTCCGCACTCCTCCCCCACTCCCTACTGTTTTAATCAGGCACCTGCCTACTTTTTGCTCATGCCTTGAGCCCAAAACATTGGTTATGTATATTTATCTTTACTCCATAAAGAAAGCTGCGTGACTTGCTGAGTTTCTCCAGCATTTTTGTGTAAAATGTACCTGATGAAGTGAGATGGTTGAATTAATGTGGCATGTAGATACTCATTATGCTTTGTGTGATGTATTGCTCGTACCTGTAGTATGTAAAGCTTTCCCATAGGCCAAGGGTATTACTAATCGGGAAAGGAAAAGCCAAGCTAAAATCACAGATGGGTGATGACTAGAAATAGCTAGTTGTGATACAGACAGAAAGAACAAGCAAGTTATCTGCACTTGGAGAATTGAACATAGTGTACAGAATGCTGCAATATGCCCAGATGGAAGAAAAGGTATTGTTCCTCAAACTTGTCTTTAGCATCTGTAATAATCCTGCGCTGCATAGATGTTTTTATTTAATGGAGTCAATGATGATCTTCCAAAGGTAACTTCTCAGTGAGCCAAGTAAAATGTTGATCTGTTGTAATACCCTGCAGGCCTCTTGACATATGAATCTACACTCAAATAAACTCTCAGCTTGTATGAAAATTGAGCAAATTCTACTGGTATAAACTGAAATTTTTGCCCAGCATTGGTCCTACTAAAAGTGAATGGAGATTCTGTGTCTTCCATGCAAATGACGGTAATCCTGTCTTCAGAAGTTGGTACTTGGGCTACTCTGTTTTCTCTTTACCCTGGCTTCACATTTGTTTGTGTGTTTTTGATTGTAGGTAGGTGAACGACAGAAATGTATCTGATGATGCTGATGCTGGGAAATGAGACCATTCAGTTTTCAGGCTCCTACTAACTGTACAGAGTGAAGTTTCCAAGTGTACATAGATCATTAGAACAATACAGCACATTACAGGCCTTTCAGCCCTCGATGTTGTGCTGACCTATATATTCCTTCCTTTTTTTTAGAAAAAGTACTAAACCTTCCCTACACCTCTTTCTTTCATCCATGTGTCTAAGAGTCTCTTAAATGCCCCCAATGTTTCAGCCTCCACTGCCATCCCTGGCAAGGCATTCCAGGCACCCATAACTCTGTGCATTTTTTTAAAAAAAAGCTTACCCTTGATGTCTCCCCTAAACTTCCCTCCCTTAACTTTGTACATGTGTACTCTGGTGTTTGCTGATCATGCCCTAGGAAACAGGTACTGGCTGTCCACCATATCTGTGACTTTCGTAATCTTGTAGACCTCAATCAAGTCTCCTTTCAACCTTCTACGCTTCAAACAGAAATGACCCAACTATGCTAACCTTGCCTCCTAAGACTTGTTATAAACGGAGAAATTATATCCCTTCTATTTTCCTGATTCTCCAAGTCTTCAGCTATAATTTCCTATGTGGGGTGTGGTTTATCCACATGGAAAATTATTATAATGCCTTTCCTTGCTACCTTTTTATTTATGTGGCCACCACCTGCTGCAGTTCTATTATGCACTCCCTTAAAATGGTGTAACTGGCTTTCAGTGATGCTATGCACTCAGGATAGTTGCTCCATTTACCCAATGAAGCACATGACTAGTTCTGTTTATGCCAGGTAACACTTTCTGCATTGAATGATCCCAGCCGAGTTATCAGGAGCTCTATTTTTGGGGGGGCAGGCTGTACAAATTGGCTCCATCTTCCTCTTCCCTCCACCTTGCCTGCTTCCACTTTCTTCCCCATCTCTTTTTGATTTAGTGCAAGATGTAGCTGGGTCATTGTAGAATCTGTCAACCTTTTCACCACTATGTGAAGGAACCTAAATTAACTCAATTCTGATTACAGCTGGCAAGATTGTCTGTCTTGATTTATAAGGCTCACAAAATGATATCACTTTAATATGAATGTTTGAGATGCTCTCAGGAAAAATATTCAGTCTCTGGGCTTGCAGCTTATCAGATTTAAATCTAGCGGCTTTGAACACTCACGTGATCAAATAAGCCATCTCTTGTGTATAGTATGTAGTTTGGAATTGTGCCTTGGCAAGAGGCATCTACATGCTCAACGCATGTTTGCTTGGGGGAATGCCAAGGACCTCCTACAGCTCTCTCCTCCTCCGCCTGCTTTTCTGTCATGTGCCGTGACACTGGGTGACAGTCCCAGTGTTTGGATTATAAAAGTGCAGAGCTTTGCTCTCTGCTTTCCCTGACAGCCACACTCTGAGGTTTAAGAATCTTTACAGAACAGCTGAGGAGGAAAAGGTTTGGGATACAGCCAGCATATTTTAAACGCTGTGCTGGTATATTTCTGCCTCTGATCAACTTGTTGAGCTTGACCCTACAGATTGCATTGGTCTTTACAAAGAGACGGTAAGGCAGCTACCCCAAACTTTTCTGCTTTCTTTACAAAAGGTATATTACTTCTGCCAAGTGAATTATGATATTATAAATCAATTAAGCCAGCATTTTTTTAAATTATTATGTTGTCTACACTGTTTTTTAATGAAAATATTGTAAGTATAGTCCTTTGGCTTAGCTGATTTTTGTCATTGACCTAATTTATTTTCACATTGGTCTACCTGCACATTTCAATGCCTAATGCAGACAAAAGATAAGTTAATTTATTGGCTTGAATTTTGCCTTCAACTGTAAAGGAATAGTTTTTGCTATTGGCCCCTCAAAGTGGTCTCCAGGTACCTGGTGGGCCCTGTAACATTTTTGTTGTTTCCCTTGCCACCCTGTTTTCACCTTGACCTTTTTCTGTTCCCTACGCCGCCCCCCCCCCCCCCTCCCTGTGTACACACTGACATTACCTTCGGTATGCACCACCACTGCATGCTTTGTAGCATCCAGGGGGAAGGGTGCCCAACAGGTTGGATTTAAAATTTGTAAAAGTGAAGCATAAAAATATTAAGCATGCAATATAGTTAATTTAAAACTAAAAAAAACAAAGTGAAATTGAGAGGTTTGCTAGTGGTTAAAGTTAAAGCTGAAACACCAGAGTTTACTCTTTTTTAAAAAAAAAAGTGTACATTGCTATTAGTTTGAGTCTTTTGTGATGGGTTTAGCAGTAGCGGTGACTATTACATAGTCTGAAAAGTTTTTCTCAGCTGATTCAATACATTTCAACATCTTCAGTGGATTTCACAAGAAGAGTGTAAAGTGTAGCTGATTGACTATTTGGAGGACAGGGTATCGCTGACAGCAATTTTCCAATTCACTCATTTTACAATGAATCAGCAGACATTAACTTTTGCCAGTTTTATTCAGGGTTGTCTGTGAAATTATTTGCAGTCACAAATTTTGGGATGATATTTAATTATTTGACCTTTTCAATGTGTACTTCTAGATTGATTTTATTGTAGAACTAGAGTTTTTTTCTCGCCATCGGGGTGGATTTAACTTTGAAAGTAAAAAATTGCAGAATTTTTTTCAGTAGTGAAGAATGATTTGGGAATTGTAAATTTGTATTCCCTCACAATTCATTGTGGCAACTGTGCCTATCCTGTTAACGTTGTATAGGAACATGCCTATGGGGTTGGTAGGCGTGGAGATGATTGCAGTGACTCAAGAACCGATTGGAAATCAGCTACATATGGCCCTTACTTTTGGACTTTGAAAATAAATTTGTAGCTGCCAACTGTAATAGTTTATCTTCTGAGTTTTGTCCATGAGTCATCTCTGTTGCATTTTCAATGGCTGTATCAGTTTTTGAATAATTGTGCAATGGCATTTTGGAGAAAATGCACAAAATCCAAGATAGTGTTTCTTTCATGTTTATTTCAAAACTTTAATTTTTTTGGATAAAACTTTAAATATAAGAATTTTTCTTTTTGCTTCTCTTAATGTTTCAAACACAGTTTAAAAATTCTTCTGGCCACTGGGCACAGTCAGCAGTCTGGTCTCCCTCATAATCATCAATTAGTATAAAATTCTCAAAATAAATCTGGCAAATGATTACACAATTTATTCATTGAGACACATCTTATTAAAATATGCTGCACCTAAATAAAATTGGTTCAGCATATTGGTATTGCCTTTGTTGTAGGAGGTGGTCTTGTTTACCGGTGGTTATAAATGCATCTACTGATCAGTATATAGCATTAGCAGTAGAATTTGAATGGTGTGGGAACCTGTAACTGCAGATTTTTTAAAGTTTATTAATATTAAGATATTTCTGTAAAAGAACAATGTTTATACTGGGAATTATTCCAGGGGCATTTACATCTGGAGTAGCCTATTCTATCCAAATGCTCCTATTTTTAAATGAGAGGATTATTGATTGTAATTTTATTTGTATTGCCTTTTGGCACTGTCTCACAATCTATCTAATCAAACCACTAAATCATGGGTCAATGGTTGTACTGTCCTCCATCAGAAGCTTATGAGTTTGAATCCCACTCTGGATGTAATTCAGGCTGGTTCTTTAGTATACTCTTCATCCAGCAATTAACTGTCAGAGGTGCTGAGTTTCAGTTGAGTTGTTAACCATGAGCTGCAATGGCCATCTCCTTCTGCCTTATTGCGTTTAAGTAAAATATTGCATGGCACTACATTAGAAGTTGAATACTACCACATTCTGAAACATTAGGGGAATTTAGACAAATACAGGGATGGAAGAAAAATAGAGGGTTATGGGGTAGGGAAAGTTTAGTATTTTAAGGAATAATATATGTCAGCGTAACATTGAGGGCTGAAGGGCTTGTACTGTGCTGTAGTGTTCTATGTTACTTCATCTTCCTATGTAATCGCTTGCTTTCTTTGCAAAGCTTTTTTAGAAATCCTTTTGGCTTTGTACTATCTTGATGGGGGGGAAAAAAGAGACAAATTGGAGCAAGAATGAAAGAAAATAGGAAGATCCTCTTCAAGCCTGCCCAGCTGTTCAATATGATCACAGTTGATCTAGACCAGTGATTTTTCAAACTTTTTCTTTCCACTCACATACCACCTTAAGTAGACCCTATTGTCATAGGTGCTCTGTGATTAGTAAGGGATGGCTTAAGGTGGTATATGAGTGGAAAGAAAAAGTTTGAAAACCATTGACCTCAATTCCTCATTCATGGCAGTTCCACACAAACCTCAGTTCCTTGATTCTTTAAACATGGATCTATCTTCACTTTGAAAATCTCCAATAATAATCTTCACCATCTTTGGCAGAAAATTCCAGAGATTCAAAAACTTCAAAGAAAAGATATTGCTCACACTCCATTTTAAATAATGTTCCCTTGTTTGTGACTCTCTGAGTGAGAACATCTCAACATTAACCCTGTCACACACAATCTATTTATATCCTTAAGCAGAATCACTGTCTTTCATAAGATGTCTTGCCTATTTTCATATTATCAGAAAACTTGGAAACCTTGGGTTTTTTTTCTCTTCTAGGTTATTGATGTAAATAATTGGAAGGTCGAGAACAAATCTTGGAAATATTCTACTAGTGACAGGAGTAGGCTGGAACCAATCAAGCTTCCTCTAACATTCAATGACTGAGATTTCAGCCGTAAACTGCCTACTCCTTTTACCCCTAATTCTAGTTTTCTCATCTACAACAAGCATTATTTTAGACCCTTATCCCACCCCAATCTAATCTGTAAAGATTCTTTTATTTAAAAAAAAACTTGTTTCATTGAGATTGCCTATTGAATTTTGACAAGGTAAGGAATAGTCTTCTCAATCTCCTATGGAATCTGCCACCTCAGGATCTGGTAGAGAGAATCAGGACTGTGTTCCTTCTTTGCCAAGTGTTATCCTTTCATAGATGTGCAATTTAAGAAAAGCACAATTGTATATCATGTTCCAAGTGTGATCTCAGCAAGGGCCCTTAGAATAACATTACAACATCCTTAGACTTGTTCCTAAATGTTCTTGCAATAAATGCAGACATGCATTTCTAGTTAACCTGATTGATTTGTAGGCTGCTTTTAGTGAACATTAACAATTTTCAATCTCTCACCATTTAAAAAAAAATGCCAATCATTTGTACTTGTATTTAGTTTGCTTACTTTAATCCTCGTGAAGCTATTTGCATTCCCACTTAGTTTGAATATCATTGGAAATGTTACATTTCGTCCACTTAACCAAATTGTCAAAAATCTTGACTTGAAATATCTCACTAGTCACAGCTGGAGAAGAAACTGTTTATTCCTACTTTATTGTCTTCATTTGATTGACCATCTCAGATCCAATTGGTTCCCAGTTGATCAATAGGGGGCATTCACATTGCCCCAATTTCTAGGTTCTCTAACCTTGATTCCACATGGATGATTGGCAACCTTTTTTAAAAAACCTTTCTGAGGTTTAAATACATTAAATGGGTTTACCCTTCATCTACTTCAAAAGATATACTCTGGTACCCTCCAATAACTCTGCCAAATGTAATTTTTCTTTTGTAAATCCATGCTTACTTTGCTTATTCATCTTTTTTTGAGTTTTTTTTATATTGAATGTTTTCTACATATCAGGTTTCTGGCTTCATGCTTGCAGTAGTGAGATCACACCTGCTACCCTCCAATCACAGGAACCATTTCTGTGTCATTACAATTTTTGACTATAGCCAGAATATTCACTTGTTTAATATGTGGAAAACCTGACATTTAAATGCAGGTTTGTTCTGATTCTTTAGTCTTCAGTATTGTTAATTAAAAACTCTAATTGTTGTGGAAGTGTACTTCTAGAGGCTGACTTTTTGTCTCACATGGCAAGCCATGCAAATCAATTTGCTTGCATAATATCTATCTATATTCTGTCCTTTTAATTCTGTATAATTGTTGCCAAAATGTCTTTAGTGCATCTCTATGTACAGTTTGTTCTTTTAGGTTCTCTTTGTCACAGGTGCTCCTGTTCCTGCTGTTGTATTTCTTATTTTCTTTCTCATTAACCCTTGGAGTTCTAGCTGTAGATATTTCATTGGAAGCTTAACGTACCACTAGCACTCATTAGTGAACAATCAAGATTTAATTTATCCCCATGTTTTTTAAATGTCATATAACATAAAATTGCTTTTGTCTGCTGTAAGGCAGATTTGCCATTGGCGGAAATTGCATGAAGTGCCTCTTACAGTCAGAGAAAGAGAAGCAAAAGACTTCCCTCCAGAGACCGAGTGTCCACAGGTTTGCCTCCAGCGCTCCTGCAGCTTCCGCAGCCACACAGTCTAGTCCAAACCATCTGCAACCCGAGCTCCAGATTCAAACCTCTGATGCCATCAGGAACCCTTCAACACCTTCAGTACTCTCTTGCATCAGATTCCATTACCTGGTACCCCTTCAGCCAGTTTTGAACCAGTCTCCAGAAGCCCACAGTCTCCGTGGGTTCATCGGCTCGAGTCACCAACAACTGCCGCCTGTGTGGGTCGTTCAGCAGCAGAACCCCTCACTGGTCTGCCACTGTGGTCACCGTCCCGTGAGTAGTCTCTTCTGCTTCTCCTTCTCAGATAGGGGGGTCTCCCCATTTTCTGGTGCACTGAGCCAGTCCTCCCCTGGAGTCTGGAACCCCTTGTGGTTGTTGTCAATGATGGGTGCCATTTTGGGTCAAACACAACAGTTGAGGAATTTTAAATAATAAAACTATAGTTAGTTCCTTTAATGGGCCATTCAAAGCCTGTACGGAGCTGATGGTAGTCAGACTGGGCAGTTGGACCCTGCGGGAACACTGTGCCTCCGCTCCCCACTCTCCGCAGATCCACACCAACAGCAGCTCTACAGTTGCAGCAGTTCTGGCAGTGTCACCAATTCCCCCCCCCCCCCCCCCCCTTAATTTAATTGTGAATCTCCTTTCCTGAGATGTCTCAGATATTTCAACAAATTAAAAACTTTTAGCATAATTTTACTTCACAACTCGCTGGGGCAAATTGTAGGCCCTTTTTTGGTAAAATAATTTGCTGAGCAGTATGCTGTATACTTACTGTTCCTTCAAGACCTTTGCTTTCTGGGTGCTTTTGTTTTATTTTGAATAATTGATTTGCTGACTTAAAAACTCCTGCAAAGGAAATTGAGGAAAAGGACACAAGCTCTGTTATAGCGCATTGTTAACCAAATCTGTTTTTGCAAAACATGGAATCATTTAACCCACACATGTCAAACTCTGGCCCGCGGGCCAAATTTGGCCCGCGATATAATTATATTTGGCCCGCAAGATCATATCAAAAATGTATTAGAGGTGGCCCGCTGGCCGCCGCGCCAGTATAGCGCATGCACAGTAACCGCTGTGTCCCAGGGTGAGAGAGAGAGAGAGAAAAATCCTGGTCCTTGAAAAGTAGTGGTGGGTGGTTTTATAAACACGCTGTCGTGTCCCCCCCCGCCCACCCCCCCACCGCAGCGCGGCCTGGCCGGTGTCAGGGGAAGCCAAGGCCGCTTCCCAGCGCCCGGAACCCCAGTGGCACAGCGTTTCTTGGAGCTGCAGATGGAGTCGGGACACCAGAGGGAAGATTGGGGCTCCCCGCCGGGCGATGGGGGCGCCGGCTGCTCTGCGCCTTCCCACCGGACCAGCGGCGGGTGCCCGGAGTACACGTGGAGAGCGAGGCTGTTCGGGCAGGAAGGATGGAACCCCCCGCCAATCTCCTGCTGCTGTTGGTGTGGATCTGCGGAGAGTGGCGTGAGCTGGATCGGAATTAGCCGCGCTCACCTGCTCCTCCACCGCTGACTGGGATCCCAGCGCGGTCCTCAGCGCGGAAACTGCACTGGAAAGGTCCTGGGACACCGGCACGGAAAGAAGAGCAGGGTCCGTAGAACATTACAGATCAGAAACAGGCCCTTCGGCCCTTTGACTCTACCTCGTGAAAACCCAACACTGGAGAAACTCAGCGGGTTAAACCGTATCCTTTATCCAGCAGAGAGGTACCTGACAATGTTTGGCCCTTGATCCCCCTCATCAATGTATGAGCGAAAGTCTGTGGTTCTCGTAAAAACACCAGAAGGTAGAAACTCAGCAGGTCAAAGGGGGTCCGGGAGAAACTCAGCAGGTCAAAGGGGGATCTGAGAGAAACTCAGCAGGTCAAAGGGGGGTCCGAGAGAAACTCAGCAGGTCAAGGGGGAGGGGTCCGGGAGAAACTCAGAAGGTCAAGGGGAGGGTGTCCGGGGAAACTCAGCAGGTCAAGGGGGGTCCGGGAGAAACTCAGCAGGTCAAGGGAAGTCTGGGAGAAACTCAGCAGGTCAAGGGGGGTCCGGGAGAAACTCAGCAGGTCAAGGGGATTCCGGCAGAATCTCAGCAGGTCAAGGGGGGTCCGGGAGAAACTCAGCAGGTCAAGGGGGGTCCGGCAGAAACTCGGGGGGGGCCTGACCTCGCCAGGACCGTTGCCCACTCCCCCTCCCTGCCGCAGGCCGACCCGCGACTCACGGTGACGGGGCTGCTGATCCGCCGAGATGTCGGCCTGCAGCGAGAGCCGATGCCCCCGCACTGTCGTTGTCCAACCCGATCGCCCGCAAACCCCGCCCTCCCGCACACAGGCCTGAGTAAGTATTATGAACTTTAATCTCAGGATAAAACGATCTTCCAATGGTTTCATGTCACAGTGATAAATATATTCCTGGTTAAAAATGGTCCTGCACCTGGATACAAGCTCATTAGGCATAAAACTTGAAAAGTGTGTAAATCAAAGGATATCTGTACCAATGGAAAAAGGGCATGGCAAATAACCCTGCTAGAGTTCATGCCCACAATCAGATTGTTTCAGGAATTATGTTATTCTCCCACATTCTCAATAGCCCTCAGATTTTGCTATTCGACAGCACACTAGCAACATTTGACAAATCCTCTATAGATAAATATTATTTATTGAATATTTTATTTCTCATTTGTTAATGCTTCTGGAAAGAGTTTATCCAAAACTATTATGAAACATTTATTTTAATAAGAAAAAGTTTAACATTACATATGTTGAAAGAAGAGAAAACATGCAGATGTTGTTGAAAATTTTCAATAAATATTTAGTTCGGCCCTCGACTTAGTCCAAGTTTTTAATTTTGGCCCTCCGTGAACTTGAGTTTGACACCCCTGATTTAACCCTTTAGAGTAAAATTCCCATGTCATTTAAAAGGAATATTGTACACCTAAATTAGATACTGAGCTGGATGAGAAGATGTTGCAACATTTGCTCAGAGAGATTTTCAGAAATAAATACGTGCTGCGGGCTGCTAGCAATTTGTGGTCAAAGGACTCTCATCAGTGTGCATACTGCTGGATACTGGCTTGAGACTGGCTGAAGGGATGCTAGGTATTGGAACCAGGAGGCAAGAGGCTGCTGAGGGCAGGAGGGTCTCCTGAGGAGCGTCAGGTGCTGAAGGCATCCTGAGCATTCAATGGTTTGGATCTGGAGCTCAGGTGGCTGATGGTTTGGATTGAAGTCCTTGTGGCTATAGAGGCTATTGGGAGTGCTGGAGGCAAATCCATGGACACCTAGTGCTGAAGGGATTCCCTTTTGCTTCTCTTTCTTTGGCTGTAAGGGGTGCCAGGGAATTTCTGCTGATGGTGAATCTTTGTCTGCCTTGTGCCAGACTAAATGCTATTTTGTGTAATATTACATCTGTTTTATTAAATTACAAAAAAAATCTTGAATTGGAAGATTAAGGAAGCAAATTCCAGAGTTTGTAGCTAGTGTAGATGTGGAAGGAAAACCAATTAGGAACAGCAAGATGCTGTTGAAGTCTTATGTAGGCCTGGAGAAAAGTTTGAAGATGGAGGGGGAAAAGGTCCTAAAAGACTTTGAAAAGTGGGATGTGAATTTCACAATCTGTATCTTTACCATTGTAGAGAATTGTATCTTGGAAAATGCGACAACAAACAATTTGGTGATTATTTTAATTTTTGTCCTGTGTTCTTTCCGGGCAAGTTGACCCGTACTTAAGTACAGAATTTATGTTACAGGGAAAAAATACAATTTGGGGCGAAAAAAAAAATCATTGCAAAGGCCATGATGAAGTAGATTTTTTTAGATAAGAGATTGTCTTATGAGAGATCCCAGTGTTGGATATGATGGAGTCTGTTGAATTCTGAATGAAGTTTTGTTGTGTAGGAGATTCAGCCTGGGACAGTACAAGTGTATAGACTGGTGATGCATGGAAAGGTTTCATACTTTTTTTAAATTTGGAACTCCTGTTACTTCCAGCACCACTCTCCCCATTCCCACTCTACTTGCATTAGTGTTTAAATCCAATTGTTATCAGATTATGATCAAAGCAAAAAAAAAATCATTTGAAGGTCTTCAAACATTAATTTCTCCCATTCTCTTTTTTGCTGATTTTTTTTTTTCCTTCCCCCACCCCCACCTTTTGCTGTAGCCTAATTAACTTTGTTCATTTCTATTGTGCATTCAACAACCAGCGCTGCAGGTGTGGCCTACAATGCTGGCCAGTTTCCATTGTAACTCCTTTTGGGTTTGGATATATTCTATGACACTTTGCCTGAGAACGTCTTCATGCTATTCCTTTGGACATTCTCTGCCCTCTTAAGATAAATGAGACATCAAGCACCCATTGTTCCGTTGTCTCCAAAAAATATTTGTGGGAAGTGAATGTGCTACAAAGCCCTAAGGGTTAACAGCGATGAAATTATTTTGCACAAAAAATTCAGATTTTAATGATCAGAACCAATCCATTTCCAAACCCAATAAAGGCTATTGTGTATTTGATGTTTGCCAGTCTCTTTGCAATGTCTGGTTGCTGCTCTATAGACAGAAATCAATGATAAATATAGCTGATTATAATCTTAAATTTTGATCCTCCATCAGAGACTACAGTATGAAAATCAACAAAAAATTTAATTCCCTCTTGCCTTCTAAACATTTTTTTAATTGAGACTTGTTTAAAATTTGTGAAAGATTTGGAATTCCAATGTTTTTTGATTTATCATTTGTTCCCGACAAATATCATTTCCTTTTGAAAGTGTCGAAAGCAGCATGTGAGAATCCTAATGATAAAACATTAAATTATGCAAGAGATTGAACAAAAGACTAAATGCAGATTTTGTTGCCTATTGTAACTTGTTTGTTTTTGTATTAAAACCCCACATTCTTGCCTTTATCCACTAATGGATTTCTGGAACAGTCTTTTTACTATGTGTATGAATGCTGCTTCAGCACCAGTCACATTAATTGATTGGATTTAACAAGAAGTTTGCAGAAATTCTGAATTGCATCCATGGCTTCACTCATTCTATTGGGCAGAAGTCAGCTGTGCCATAATTGCTTTTTTAAAGCCAACTCTCGTTGTCTTTATAATTTTTGATTTACCATTGGGGTTGAATTTGTTCAGGGATTTTACCTTGATGCTGTTTGTGGTGTTTTGCAATCTACTCGCTGCTACAGTTCTCTAAATCGAAGAATTTCAAAGTCGATCGTTCGCTGGGTAGTTCTCTTAACTGCAGTACGCACGATACTCTTTAAACTGTGCAAGGAATTCTGGAAAAGCAGTGTTTTGTTCTTTTGAATTGGATATGAACAATGAACAGAACAATTTTCCAATGGCAACCCTAGTGAGATTCCGGATTGGTTCTTGCTGAATTTTGAAATGCTGGTATTTAGCTGCAGAAACTGAAGCCTCGGCTTCCATGCACATGCCATGAAAACTGAAAATCTGGGACTTGCTGCAAGATATAGAATGTCCCATCTGGGTAGTCTCTGTTTGGATTCTGTACAGAGGGAGCTGGCAAAGGATCCAAATCATTTAATAATAGTGTGCTTTGTAAATAAAACTTTAATAGTGAACAATGAGGAAAGCCATCTCAGCTTACAGTACGAACTTGATCTGCCGAATGACAGTAATTTGAATAAGTACAAGGTGTATTTTGCTAATTCAAACCAAGGCTGGACTTGCACAGTAAATGGTATGGCTGGCAGATGTGTTATAGAACAGAGGACTATGGTAAAAGTACATAGTTCCTTGAAAATGGCAAAACAGGGAGATGGAGATGAGGCTGAAGAAGACATTTGGCACATTTTGTATTTATCCTTTAGGGCATTGAGTACAGGAGTTAGTACTTTATGTTACAGCTGTACAAGACATTGTCAAGGCCACATTTTGAAAACTGCTGTAGGAAGGATGCCATTAAATTGGAAAACATGCAGCAAAAAAAGACAAAACAAGGATGTTACCAGGACTGGAGGCCTTAAGTTAGATAAGCTTAGACTTTTTCTCCTGAAGAGGAGGGTGAGGGGAAACCATATTAGAGGTAACGCCACAGGAGAGAATTCTGTGGACAGGATTTGCAGGCATTTAGAGAAGCATAGTCAGCCTAGCTTCGTAAAGGGGTAGGTAATGTCTCCCAAGTTTTCCGAGGAGGTAACAAAAGAAATTGGATGAAAGTAGGTGCATATGGATTTTAGTAAGGCATTTGACAAGGTCCTCCATGGTAGACTCATTCAAAAAGTTATGAGGTATGAGATCAGAATTGAACATATTCTGTCTGCCATTCAGAGACAAGTTGAGTTCTGCAGAGATCTGTTTTGGGACCCCTGTTCTTTATGATTTAAAAAAAAAAAATAACCTGGACAAAGAATTAGAAAGATGGGTCAGTAGGTTTACAGATGACAAAGGTTGGAGGTGTTGTGGATAGTGCAGAAAGTTGCCATGGGTTACAACAGGATATAGACAGGATGCAGAGAAGTGGCATAAGTGTGAAGTGATGCATTTTGCAAGGTTGAACTTGAAGGCAGAGTATATTGTTCATGGCAGAATTCTTAATTGTGTGGAAGAACAGAGGGACCTTGGGGTCCAAATCCATAATCTCTCAAGGTGTCCATGCAGGTTGATAGGGAAGTTAAGAAAGCTTGTGGTATGTTGACCTTCATTAATAGGATGATTGAGAGTTAATGTTGCAGTTCTTTAAAACTCTGGTTAGACCATACCTGAAATGTGTTTATTTCTGGTCTCCCCATTACAGGAAGGACATAGAAGCATAAGAGAGGGTGCAGAGGAGATTTATCAGGATGTTGCCTGGATTGGAGAATTTGCCTTATGAAGCAAGGTTGACAGAGCTAGGGCTTTTCTATTTGGAGCAAATAAGGATGAAAGTTATCCTAATAGAGGTCTACAAGATTGAGTGGCATAGATATGATGGACAGCCAGCACCTTTTTCCCAGGCAACAGTAGCAAATACCAGAGGACATCTGTACAAGTTGAGGGAAGGAACATTTTGGGGATCTTCAGGGTTAAGGTTTTATTTACAGAGAGTAATAATGGGTGTCTGGAAGGCATTGCCAAGTGTGGTGGTGAAGGCTGGTACAATAAGAACATTTAAAAGGCTTTTGGGCAGACACAAGAATGCAAGAAAAATTGATGGCTATGAGGTTGGGAGGATTTAGATTGTTGAATAGATTTATGTATGATAGCACAACATCGTAGACCAAAGGGTTAGTCTAATATTCTATTAGAAGGGGGCATAGAAATGGTGAATAATCAGTCGTTCCCTGATGTCAGAGATTGTAAGAAAACTGGTTTCAGATGAAGGGAAAATTTTGAAAGGGACCAGAAGGCAGTGAGTTTATAAAATTAGCTGTCAGAAGAGCTAATGGAGTTGGGTACTTTTAGGAGGCTTAAAAGACATTTAGATAAGAATGTAGAAAGGGAAGGTTTAATGGGTCATGGGCAAGTGAGGCAAATGGGACGAGTTCACTCGGGCAACTTGGTTATCATGAATTAGTTGGGCCAATGAGACTGTTTCCATGCACTACAACTTGTGATTCTTGTTTTATTTTCTCTAATATCTATACTGTTTGATAATTTTTTAAAAATTATTAATTCAATTTATTTCTTAAATATTTCAATATCAGATATTTATTAAGAGCCCTTCCAGATGATTCCAGCTTTGGCTTTTTTGGGGATAGGACCTCGCTTGAGGCCCAGCTGCTATCTAGGCTGCACAGTTGGACTCTTTTTTTAAAAAGGCCTGACCTGATAACTGGGTATTGATTTGAGGAGACAACAGTGGCATCCTGTTTAAAATTATGGTTAACCAATTGGAATATTTTGTGTCACCTGTTTGCTATTTTCATGGTGGTCTTTGGCCACTGGAGTTTCTAGTCATATTCCTGTGTTCTTGGAAGAATACAAAAAGATGAAACCATGCCCCTCTTGTGGGGTGAGAGGTGGAGTTGGAGCAGGAGAAGTAGCAGGGCTTGTTGTACTACCAATGTGAGATGTGCTGCCTCTCTTCATGTATCTCACTGTGAATGTTCATAAAGTTACAGGAAAAGATGTGGACTCTTTTTTCACTGTAGCTATATATTTAATTGATCTTTATTTATTTTTTTCTAACAGGAGTTGACCACCCCTGTCTACCAAGCTGGACACTTAACTATGGAATGCATTCACCTGCTCATAACCCCAAGCCTAAGAAACTGTGTTTTCACTACCCGGAGAAGTATTAGTTAGCAGTACAACATCTCCAAACACTACCAAGCACTTACGGAAGAAAACGATAGTTTACAAAAATTTGGCCTGAATTGGGTGTTTGTGTGTGTGTGTTTGTGCGTGCGTTTGTCTGCGAGTCTCTTTGTGATTCCTCCAGTCCACTTCTGTGCACATACTTGAAATTTGGAAAAAAAACCAAAATGGTACTGGAGAATTGCTTGTGGATGGTGATACTGGGCTTCATAATAGCCTTTATTCTTGCTTTCTCTGTGGGTGCGAATGATGTGGCCAATTCCTTTGGTACTGCTGTGGGCTCTGGTGTTGTGACACTGCGTCAGGCCTGCATCCTGGCTTCCATTTTTGAAACAACTGGGTCCATACTACTTGGAGCAAAGGTCGGAGAAACTATCCGAAAGGGAATCATCGATGTTAACCTGTATAACAGAAGTGAGAGAGTGCTCATGGCTGGTGAAGTCAGTGCAATGGTTGGTAAGTGGTCAGCTTTTTTCTTCATGATTTGGAGTTTAATAAAACTTTGTAGAAATGGTTAACTGGAGAGAGATCTTCCTGTTTGAGCATTAGGAACAAAGGATTCTGAACTGAAATTAGACAATCAAATGACTTCTCAGTTTTAGAATGTCAGCTTGTATCTCCATCTATTTCATTTAATAATCCAGAGTTGTATGCGATAGGATTTCATAAGGGTCCTCAACATTCTGCAGAATTTAATGGAATATAAAGAAGGCAATTAAATTTACTGAAATCTCTGACTGTTAACAATTACATTGTCCAATGACTGACAACTTCTCATCACAAATAGTTGCAGATAAAGTTGTTAAAGACAAAATCCCAAGAATGTTTCCTGAACCATGAAGTACAAGTGTTGGCTCCAAAGACATATGCGCTGTACATTGTTGAATCCTCCTAGATAGCGAAGCAAAGTGATAATAAATATTCCAAGCAAGAGCCAGTGGTAAGCGCCAACAAGTGCAGTGTGGGAATTGTGCCCACAATTTCTAATCATCTATGTAGAAACATTAAAAATGTTGTTAACAAAAATAGGTGGTTAGTATTTTATTAGCTGTTTCTGCTGGACATTTGATCCATGTTGTTTACAACTATTGGCATACTTTTGATGTGACATGTTAGCACTTCTAATCTGATTATAAATCATATCCTGTAACATTTGCATCACATCCATCCCTGTCCTTTTGCCCCTCTCCTATTCAGTTATAAATATATTGAACCTTTATTCTATTCCTTGACTGTGATGTGCTATGCTTACAAGCTAAAGAATGAGGTTCAAATCTCACCATGATGAATTGTAGAAGTATCTTCAAGCAATCTGCCCTTTAGAATAAAATCCTAATTGAGTCGCCAATGTTCTTCCAGGAATGGATTCTGCAAGCCATATCCAGTCGACTTTGCAGGCAGCTAGAAACTATGTAATGCAACACTTTCCCCCTACTAGCCTATCTTTATTTAGGCAATACCTCAGCTTGAGAATGGCTTGCATCCACTTTAGTTCTGGGAGATAGAAGATGGGTGTGGCAGTTGTGCATGAATGACCTCATGTTCTTGAGAGAATTAAATAGATTTTGACAGCACAGTAAAGACCTCTTTCCCCTAACTCCATGCCTGCCTTCCTGATCTCGTCCTATTTCCCTACATATGGCCCACATCTCTCCAAAACCTCTTTCTGTCCATGAACCTGTCAAAATGTCTTTTTAAACACTAATGTTACCCATCTCTACCATTTCTCGAAGGTTAGTTTCATATTCCCCATACCCTCCTGTGTGAAAAATGTGCCCATCAGGACTCCTTTTAAATCTTGCAACTCTACCTTAAACTTTTTCCCTCTAGCTTTAGATTCCCCTGCCATGGGTACAATATTGTGATCATCCACATTATCTATGCCCCTCATGATTTATAAACTATAAGGTCACCCTTTAGCCCCCTTTGCTAAGTTGATTCAGTCTTTCATTACACATTCAAGCCTCTAGTCTTAGCAACATGCATTAGAATCTTTTCTGCACCCTTTCTAGCTAAATCACATCCTTCCTATTGTAAGGTGCCCAGAATTGCACACAACCTTGTAGGTCCTATCAGCTGCAATGCAATGCTCTAACTCTTGTGTTCAGTACCTTCTTGACGAAAGCAAGCAAGCCAGATGAATTATTCACCACTTTGTCCACTTGTCTTCATTTTCAGAGAACTGTGTACTTGAACCCTAGGGTTCTCTATTGAACATAACTCCCATGGCCCTTACATTTTACAGTGCGAATTCTGGCCTTCCCAAATACATTGAACTTTATTCAGTTAAATTCCATCAGTCATTCCTTTGCCCAGTTGATGAAGATCATGAATAACCTTAGATAAGTTCTTGATCCAATAAGGAGATTGGAGACAGGTTCTGGTGTTTCCTGCATCCTTAGAGCAAGTGTGAACATGTAGTCTCTGACCATAACATATATGGACACACAATGTTGCTCGTGCTCTTTTTCAATAGTGAGTAGGTGTTCATGGCAAGCTAATGGTTCAGGAATTTTGAATCAAGGGTGAGGAAGTGCAATCTGGATTTGGGGCCTCTGCCAGAAGCAGCGAGCTCCATAGTCATTCTGTCTCTGAAGGGACTCCCTTTTGTTTCGTTTTAAAACTGGAGCTGAAACTTGGTAACTCTTTGTTTTCCTTTTGCAAGGCAAGCAAAAGCAAGATTTTCCACTGTATTTTATGTGAACATGACCATAAATTGAATCTTGAATCTACTTAGCCTCTACCTCTGTTCTACTTTCCTTAATTGCTTCCACTGTCCACATTTACTCTTCCTCTCAGCTCTCCCTTTCTTGCCTGCCATTATTTTATTTCTCCCCTTCAACCACCCCAACTCTTCAGCTGCACACCATCTCCAGGGTGAGGCTGACTGCTGCTACTGCCCTCTTCGGGTTGCCCACTTATTTTCACCCTTCCCCCAAATGAGTCCCTGAAGTGTGAGTCAAAACTCCATAAATTCTTTGACAAATACTTGGGAGAATTTTCACATCTAAGATTCTGGTCTCCTTGAGTTGATCGTTTCTTCCAATTGAAGAAGACTGATTAATCTTCTGGAAGCATTTCTCTTATCACTACATGTGCAGCAGTCTTAAACACAGCGGCCCTCTATCAATCCATGTTACTCTTCAATCCATGGGCACACATTTATTCTGGTGTCTGCCCTTCTAATCCTCTCTCCAATGTCTAAGTTTGTATGTTATTCAGCATGAATAGGCAAGAATATGACAAATGGAATATTTCATGGAGAATTGAGAGATTGTCCATTTGCTCCACAGAAGAGAAGGAAAGTTTTTTTTTAATGGCAATTTTAAAAAAATGTTAATGCTTAAAGCAACTTAAATGGATGGGTGCTGCAAATGATTAGGAAAGTGAAGTTTATGTAGTCCTTTTAATGAGAAGATACGAGGTCACAAGGAAAGAAATCTTGTCTCAATCCTATAGGGCGTTAGTTAGACCACACCTGAAATATGGCTCACTAAAAGTTGTATTCACTATGGAGCGAGTGCAGCGAAGGTTCAGTGGACTGGTTTTAGGAATGGTAAGTTTGCTGTACAAGGAAATTAAGTAGACTAACCTGTATTCTTTTTTGTTGGATAAAAGATCTTATTAAAAATGACAGAAGTCTGTATTTGCACCATAATGCCTCCTGGTAGTTGTTTGCAAGAGAATTGAATAGGTGATTCATTGTAATAGGCAATTAAAGCTAGGAAGTTGTCCAGGTCCAAAGATTAAAACATTTCTGTGAAGCTGATGCAACCATTTGGGATAATGTATAATTTGGGACTTGTTAGGAAGAAACATGGGACCTTAGACCGTTTGGCTCCCAAAGCTCTCCTCCTTGATCCTCCTTATCTGTTTTTTTTTAATTGATGAAACGTGATTAGCCAGCAGTAGTGCACTGAGTAGAGCTGCTGTCTCTATGCTCCAGCAAACTAGGTTTGGTCCTGTTGTCTAATCTTGTCTATGTGGAATTTAAACATTCTTCTTGACGCTGGGGAGGTTTTCTATAGTTGCCCTATCTGGCTACATCCCACATACCAAAGATGTGTGTTGGAAGGTTAATTTGCTTCTTAAAGTTGACTGTAGTGTATAGGTGAGTGGCAGAATCTAGTGGGGAAGGAGGAGAGCAGTAAGTTGTTTTGAATGTGGAGAGAATAGGATACTGGGAAAATTAGCGGGGTATGGATGCTCTGCGATTTGGCATGGACTGATTGGGCTTATATCCATTGTAAGGATGCATTTGATGACCAAGATTGTAGAAAACAAATGACAGGATCTTTGAAGTGAAACACAAAACAGATTATCTCTTTTATCAGACAATTTGTTGATCACATCTCTTTCTCTATTTTAAAAAATGCATCTGATTTTAAAGATCTACTTGATCAGATGTAAATGGTGACTATATCCAATTCCAGATTCTCCACGTAGTTTCTTATTGGGCTGCTGTTCATAAACAGCAACATTATTTGCAAATTACAAGGTGCCTTTAATGTGTTGAAATGCCCTAAAATACTTCACAGGTGGGATCTTTCAACCAGAATTTGATATGAAACAAAAGGAGATATTGGAATGACAGGTAGATTTAAGCGGCATCTTTAAGCAGGGGAGTACAGAGCAGGGCATCTAGTGAGAGATCTTAACAATTTGCCCCTGAAGATATTTCTCAGTCTCGTCACGTGAACCCTGCTCTGTACTCTTTATAACAACAGCACCATGAAATCAGCTTGTCCATCTTTACTGATTTGTTAAGCCTTTATGAGCAGCTTTCTTTAGCTTTTTACAAAAAAAAACATGAATATTTATTCTCTGCTCCCATGTACATGTCTTTGGCATAATGTCATTAATTCCCCACATTTTGAGACTTTTTTTCTGGATTTGGTAGCAGATTTAATTTTTTTTCTTTTTGGGATGGGGAATGGGTGAGCTGCTTTGGCTCTTTTTTTAAAAGGTTATTTACCTTTGCTTCAAAGCAATCTGTTAACCAAGTTTACATGTCATGGACATTTGATGCTGCTCTGATGTAATGTTTGAGAATGAGTAGGTTGTTATTCCCCTGTTCTGAAACAGAATGAAATATGTACTGCACCAAGGCAGGGGATTATCATTTCAATAGACCTATGTTATCGAAAGGAACCATTTACCCCAGACATTCTTATAGCAACACAAACCTATCTATCCTATTCATTTGTTTCTCCTTCATCAAATACTAATGCTCTGAAGTCGCCAATGTTATTTACTTAAAGTATTAACATTCTCCTGTAATTATAGCTTTATTGTGCACATGTACTGAAATTCTTGCTTGCTGCAGCCAAAGAGGAACTTGCTTAAAAACTACAATAGTATACTTTTAAATTAAATTAATAAGAAATTATTAATACAAAATATGGATAATGTTCAAAGTTACCATAGCGCAAGGAAAAAAAGTTTGTCCTTTTTGTAGTGTTGGAGTATTTTGTACAAAGTGCAATACAGGGAAGCTATTAGAAACTGTTCTTGAACCTAGAGGCACTAGACTTTGGGCTTCTCTACCTTCTTTCCAAAGTTAGCAGTTGTGTTCAGATTGGTTGGGTGGTTGGGGGGGCGGGGGGAGGGAGGGGGTGGTTGTGGTGGTCTTTGATGTCGGCTGGCTTCTTGAGGCACCACCTCACATTGATGTCTTTTATTAATAGGGTGGGTCAGAACTATTTTGAACTTGGCTATATTTACTGTGTTCTACAGCCTTCTGCATTCCTGGACATATGAATATTTTTTAAAAACTTGTCTTTGATGCAACCAGTTGGTATATTTTCCACACTGCAGCTGTAAATTTGCTAGAGTATTCACTGACATGCTAAATCTCCTCGGACTTTATGGAAAGTAAAGGTGTTCCTTCTTCACTGGCTCCAGGAGAAGACTTCTGATTGACGCCCAGAAAATTAAATATATCAACTCTTTCCACCTCCATCCCATCAATATGGGAAGATTGCTATTCTGGCAACACCCAACCAGATTCTCTATCTTCCAGTTTTCTGATTCATCATTTTCAATTACTCAATGTTTATACAGTCAGGTCATGATCACTGAAAAAAAGTCCTATAAATTCACGCTGCATTTCTCCTCTTAGAAGTGGGCAAAAGTGAGGCTTGTTTGTTCTTCCTCCAGTAGCAAGCACTGAGCATTAAATATAAAATGGAAAACCTAAGTCACTAGAGGATTATGTAGGCACTGTCAAGACAAGGATTTGTGTGCATCAAATACAGTATACCATAACAATAACACTCATATCTTGGGAAAATTACTGACTGAGAAAATTGGGCAAATGCTTTTTCTTGAAAGTAAGCTTGGCCTCGAGCATATTTAATAAAATCAAAACTTTAAAAAAAAAAACCATGAGATTACAAATAAGAGTTAAACTTCACCGGTCTTATAAAAAAACAATGTTCATGAAGACTCCATGAGGACACAGCAAATTCTGAACATGACAGTTAAAGGGTGAATCATTGTAACTCAGATGAATGTTGACCCAGGTCATTGTGACCAAAGCAGATCAAAAACTTTTACTTGTCGCACGTGATCCTGATCGGGAAACAAATCGCCTTTCACTGATATTGTGAAGGTAAAGGTTTCCTTATTGCCATGTAATACTACATTTAAAATGTAACACGCATAAAATTCTTTTGACTTTTGTCTACTGTAAGACAGACAGAGTTGCCACTTTGTCCAGTGTCCTTCACAGAAATGAAGCCCCAGCGAGGAATGAACTCGCTACCCCGATTTACAAGACCAGTGCTCTAACTACTGAGCTATTGGAGCCTGTGATTTAATCACAACTCCATAGCACTGTGGGAGCATGTACAGTATCTGACTTACGACCATCCATACCTGCAACCAAAAAAAAATTTTTTTTTTTTTTTTTTAAGAAGGCTGCGTGCGTGACGTAAGTGCGGTAAGCTCGCCTAAGAAGATGACGAGCTGTGACTTCTGACTTCCTGTCAGTCAGACTGGAACACTGTTGTAACTCAGGGACTATCCATATGTCAGAAGAATTCAGTGCTTGAAGGTGCTGGTTCACACAATTCCTTGCCATTTCACTTAATGGTGCAAGTGTTGCCAAAATTGAACCGATGAAATATAAAAATACACTTAAATCGTGATGGATATCTTCTAATTATTAAGTCATTTGCAAAAGATTAAAACTCCTGGCTGATTAGCCAAGATTTCAGGGAACAGGTCTTTTACTGTGTATGCTTTAGGGTTGATTCTTCTGACATCTATTGGAAATCATTTTGCAAGAAAAAATGATACAGCTTCAATTTAAAATGGGACACTTTCATGTTCATATCATTTTGTACACTGCATCAATTTGTGTTGTTGATGCTTATGTTATGACTGGATTCAATTACAATAAAACTCCTGTTATCTGGGATTCAAGCAACTGGCAAAAAAAGTTGTGGAAAATAAATAGGTAAAAATTATAGAAGTTCAAAATTGCCGAGCCTTGCTGTTAGTTCGCCAATCAAGCAACACTCAATCTCAAGCAACCAGAAAATACACTTATCCGGTATCTACCAATCCCCATAGGATACCAGGGATTTTGCTGCTGTATTCCAATAGTGAGAATATGAAAGAGTTTATATTAAAATTCCCAATTCTTGTTTAAATGCCATTGGTTGACACCCCTTCATCATGACTGGAATGGTGTGAAGCAAAATCACTTGTTGAGAGTGCACAAGTTCAAATCTCTTGCAAATAATTGTGTAACTTCATTTGATGATGTTGGTTTAGTGTAGAAAATGAGCGCAATTTAAAATGAACATTCATTCCTCACATTTTTTCTTTTTCTGACATTTGATCAGGTTCTGCAATCTGGCAACTCATTGCTTCATATTTGAAACTTCCGATATCAGGCACACATTGTATTGTTGGAGCCACCATTGGTTTCGCGCTTGTTTCAGTTGGTGCTCAGAGTGTCCGATGGATCCAACTCATCAAAATTGGTAATTAAAGATTTCCCTTTTGTGTGAGAGATTATTGTGCGCAAAAGCAATGATTCATAACGTTAAAGCATCCCTTCTTTTCAATATTTAAGCTTTCTTCTCTGCAAACCTACAGTGTAATCATTCACCTCATTGCTTTGCTCTTCACAGAACTTCAGTCTCTTCAGAATGGTGTGTACAATTAATCTGTGCACTTTAGTAACATTGAATATATAATTTTATAGCAAGCAAATACTTAAGTCATTTTAGTTGATGTGTTCCAAGTGAAACCTTTCCTAACTTGCTTCAATTTGTCTTTATTGGCACATCCCTTTATTATTTTCACCCACGTGCTATTTAACTTGTTGAATTCCTCAATGTGTATCAGTTGTAGTTGAGGTATTAAGTTTCACAACCTCTAGTTTGAAATGCTTTCTGAATATCTCCCATTTTATATTTGTTAAACATTGTCATCAATATACTTCAAATTTTAGAAATGTTAGAGGAATGGAAAAGGGGCTTGAGACAGATCTACACAGTAGTAGGAAATTATCACACATCAGACATTCAAGATGATCATTTTGGGTGAAAATAAAAATTGTAAGGGAAAGCGATCACTGGTGGGAGTACATTATAGGGTTAGGGTTAACAACAGTAACTACATTATAGGACAGAGCTAAATTAAAGAATTGCAAGAAAAGTTCAGTAAATATGAGAGACTTCATGGTCACATGGCCAAAGATAGATTGGAAGTCAAGTTCATAGAATGTATGAGGTACATTGAGAGCAATACATTTTAGAACCAACCAGGGAATTTTAGACCTGGTAATGAAACAGGGTTCATTGATGATCTCCATATAAATAGACCTCTGTAATTTATTTGTTTTTAAACCAAAGAATTATCTACAGGCTTGTATTCATTCCCAGAGGTTTGTAGGCAAAAAGTAGATGGGGAAAATTGATTTAAAAGTAAATTGGTGTCTAAAGTTTGCAATTGATAAAGGAGATATTTCATGGTGAATAGATCTTTGGTTACAGTCTAAGAAATGGACACTATGAAAAAGATCTCTTTGAGGCTAATGAAGGAAAGCTTAACAAACAATAAAATTAACAATAAAGGTTGGTGGTGATCCAGGGAAAACTTCACAATCTCAGCAAAGAATGACTTAGAAAAAAGAAAATTATAAAAATATTGTAGGGTATAATGGAGGTTAGCAAAATAAGTTTTACCTTCTGTCAGTACGTAAAAATGGAAGCGAACAAATAAAGTTAAATGTTCATCCCTTAAAGAATGAGAAGTTAATAATAAAGAAAGTGGCAGAGTTTGAATAATTGTTTTGTACATGGGAAGTACCACAGCCAGCATTGCTTTGGTCCTGACTCATTAATGACACATTTAAGGTTCTCGTGTGCCAGTGTCCAATTCTGATTTTACCCAAAATCTACATTTTCCATTTGAGCCCTTTTGTGGGTAAATTGCAGCTTGATTTCTAACCTTTTATTTTACTGTGTCTTATTGCAGTTGCCTCCTGGTTCATTTCTCCACTTCTTTCTGGGATCATGTCTGGAGTGCTCTTTATCCTAATTAGATTCTTCATCTTGAAAAAGGTGAGTATTATTTTCATAAAAATATTAAATTTTCCTGCTTTCCTCCATTTTTTTTTTTACACTCACTAATAACTTCGTTTTTATACAGGAAGATCCAGTACCGAATGGCCTCCGAGCACTCCCATTGTTTTATGCTGCTACTGTAGGGATAAATACCTTCTCAATCTTATACACAGGAGCACCAAGTAAGTACCTTTTGGAAACTGGTTGCAGCTTATTTTGGTGTGAAATTGGGTGCCTTATTTTGCACCCAATCGTGGGAAAGTAAACTGGAGCATAACCTAAATGGGCTAGCTCTTTGCCATTGCTTACTGTTTGCCAATAACAAGCAACAATTTTGCACAAGCAGTTGTTTTCCATTTTTAGTTAAGTGTTGGTAATGGTATTTTTTTTTTTTAAAAATCCAGGATGACCTCTAGCGCTATAATCTCCAGATAATTTTATATTTTATCATTGATGATATGTTTATCATAATTGTGGCTGTTTAAAAATAGGACACAAAGTTGAGGCTTGCTTCATTCTAATTGTGATCTAAATTTTAATACCAGGATAGCTTTGTAGCTAAGCAACACATCCCAACAGAGAAACATTGTGCAAATTAATGGCCTTGGGTCTATCAAAAGTAATGAGTCTGTTGTCTGAAAGAAATTGTCGCTGCTGCTTTTAAGTAATGGCAAGGGAATGACGCAAATTCAATCTTTAAAAAAAAAATTAACATCGGTTTGACATTTTGTGTATTGATATATTTGAGGTTTTCTTAATTTTGCCAAAATTGGAGTTTTTGTTACCAGTTTGACAAAATGTATGTAAAATGCCACATTTTTGAAATGTAGGCCAGAAAATTCCTCAGAGGAGCATACAAGAATTCCCAGCCATTTTTTTTTTGTTTCTAAATCATTGTTGGAATGAGGTGTATTTTTGAGTACTCAATTCTTCGGTGACATTGGGAGAATGCTCATATCCTTCTAATTTATTGTAGACAAATTAATAGGTCACAAGTGGAAGAGGAGCCTGGAGTTTGGTGTAGAGTGGTGTGTGACTAGGGGTTCAGCTCAAACCTTGCAGGTACATGATGGTGAGGTGGTGATATTGGGAGCCCTGCTTACAGATTGGTGGTGGGAATGAATGATCAACCTCTCCTTCTTTGTCATTCTTCTGTGTTTAACCCAATTGGCTTTTTGAAATCTGAAATTAAGTCTTGCTACTTTTTGGTCAAGTATTGTACTTTTACGATGGCTTTATTGCTCAGCAATAGATGCCAACAGCATCCTCACTTCAAACTCAAGAAGAATTTTAGTAGCAAAAAAATGAGGTTGGAGCTTTTTATTCTCTAAAATAATGGCAGATAAGAAGAATCTTAAGAGGCTCAATTTACTAAAAGCAAAAGATTAACTAGGGAAAGAATAGGACCACTTAAAAGAACAACAAGGTTTCTACGTGTGGAAGGACTGAGGATGGGTGAGGTCCTTAATGACTTGTCCTCAGCTGTATTTCGCAAGGATATCAAAAGTAAATATAATGCCTTGGAGTCTGTGTTTCAGAAGAGGAGGAGCTAGAGTTCTTAAAATGAATTATGGTAGATAAATCCCAAGGGGTTGATCAAGTATATCCAAGGACATTGTGGAAAGCTAGGTAAAAATTGTAGGAGCCTTGGCAGAGAGACTTGCATCATTGAGCACCGGTGGAGTGCCTGAAGACAGGAGGGTGGTTAAAATTGTGCCTTTATTTTTAAAAAGATTGTAAGATTAAGCCAGGGAACTACTTGCCAATGAGCTTGATGGTATTTGTGGTAAGTTACTGAAGGGGATACAGAGAGGCAAGATCTATATGAATTTGGAAAGATTGGGGATGGTCAGCATGAATAGGTGTTTGAACTGATCTTTCATGAACTTGATTGTTTTAAAGAGGTGACTTGGAAGATTGAAAGCACAATGGTAAATATTGTCTATATGGATTTTGGTGAAAGCATTTAATAAGATCCTGCATGGTTGCTGGACTGGAAGGTCAGATTGCATCAGATGCAGGGTAAGATGACCAAATGGATAAAGAATTGGCTTGATGGTAGGAGCCAGAGGGTGATAGTGGAGGGTGGTTACTCAGATTGAAGACCTTGATCAGTGGTGCACCACAGGGATCTGTGGTGGATTCACTGTTTGTTATCCAAGTTATTAATATAGATGACAGTGTAGTTTGTAAATTTCTGGATGATGCCAAAATTAATGGTATGGTAAACAATGAAATTGTCTAAGATTACAGAAACATCAGATGAATTGGAAAAGTGGACCAAGAAAAATGGAATTTAACTCCTTTAAGTGCAGGGTGTTCCACTTTGGTAGGTTAAACCGGACAGGATGTATGCAATTACAATGGTAGGTCCCTGGAGAGTGTTGTAAAACAAGGGGACCTGGGGATACAGGTACATTGTTCCATAAAAGTGGCGATGGAGGTCGACAGGGTGTTGAAGAAGGCCCTTGGCCTGTTTGCCTTCATTTGTCAAGGGATTTAGTAGAAGAGCAGCAATGTCCTATTATATACAGAACGTTCATGAGACTGGATGTGGAGCATTATTTGTGTCACCCAGCTACAGGAAAGATTTTGTTGGAAAAGTTAGAAATGTTTCAGTAGAATATTTCTGGGTTTTTCTCCGTGGGGGATCCTCAGGGGTGTGTAAAATCATGAGAGGCATGATCAGTCATTGGCTTTTTCCAAAGGCAGGGGATCTAAAGGTAGAAGGCATAGATTTTAAGTGTGATGGAAAATTTTTAAAAGGATTCTGAGAGGCACCTTCTGCGCACAGAGGGTGGTGGGTGTACATAACAAGCTACCAGAGGAAGTGGTATAAGCTGTGACAAATGCAACATTCCAATGTCATTTGGATGGGTTCATGAATAGGAAGAGTTTGGTGGGACATAGGCCAAATGCAGGCAGATGGGCTGGAGGGCCTGCTTCCATGCTGCAGAACTCTGACACTATTGCCAATACATTTATTTTCCTATTAATTAACCACCATTTCCATTTTGCATTTGAAAAATACCAAAGGCCTTCCTGTCTCTGCCACAAAAGGCTGTAGGTGTGGGTGTTATTGAAATATTTCTGAAATTGATGTTTATTTTTTTGCAAAGCTATTGCTGTATGTGAATTGAAAAGTACTAGCATAAAGGTGTAAAAATTCCAACTTGTAAAGACTGGGATATATATTTTTGTTAAACAGCAAAGTCTATAGAAGCTGGGATTGTAGTACATACACAAGTGCTGGAGAATCTCAGCAGGTTGTGCAACATCAATAGGACCAACGTTTTTGGCCAGAGCCCTTTGTTGAAGTATGAGCAAAAAGCAGGGAGGTCCCTTAATATAAATGTAGGGCTATGACAGGACGGAGAAAGGGGTAGGGGGAGGAGCACAGGCTAACAGTTAAGAGATCTTGGTGGATACAAGTGAGAGGGTAGAAAAGTAATCAGAAGTGATGGGGAGAGGGAGGTAGCTAGCTGAATAGAGAGGGGAAGTGGGGAGAGCTAGAGGTACGGAGTTGGAGGGAAAGAGAAACTCGGGAACGGTTTAACGGAACCTAGAGAAGTCTATGTTAATGTTGTCTGGTTGGTGCCCAGACAGAATATTAAGTGGTGGTGAAATAGAGAAAGGGGAGAATTCCAGAAATGGACCAAGTGAATTTGAGGTTGGGATGAAAATTTGCAGCAAAGTGGATAAAGTTGACAAGCTCATCATGGCTGCAGGAGGCAGCACCAATGTAGTTGTCAATGTTGCGGAAGAAGAGTTGAAAAGCTTTGCCTGTGCAACTTGTAGTATGGATTGCCAGACCAAATAGAGGACGTTGATGGAAACTTTTTTCATTTTTTGTTAAATCCCTCATCTGAGTCTCTCTTCCCCATCCTTCTGTCTCTTTTCTTCCAGCTCCCCACACCCTTCCCTCTCCATTTAGAGCTGTCCCCTCACCCCATCACTTATTGGCATTTTTTCTCTTTTACCCTCCTACCTATAACATCTTACCTGTTAGCCCATGCTCCTCCCTCCTCTCCTCTTAGATCAAGCCTAAAATGTTGGTTACCCTTTATTTCCCATAGATGATGCAATGACCTGCTGAGCTTCCAGCATTTCTGGGTATGGAATGTATGTTGATTTTTTGAGCTTTAACATTTAAGTCACTGAATGCAGAGAAACTTTCTGTAGGTTACTGGAAGCTAAACTGAACAATGGCTTTGCATTTCTTTCCTCTAGTGCTGGGATTGGATGTATTTCCCATCTGGGCTATGGTGCTCATCACCCTTGGTGGAGCACTGCTGTCTGCCCTTGTGGTGTGGCTGTTGGTATGCCCCTGGATGAAGAGGAAAATAGAAAGTAAGCTTCTGACATTAGAGCCATGAGCTGTGCTTTTGTATGAAAGGGAGATTGAACCCTAGTTGAGTTAGAACCAACTTTTCTGTCTTACAGGTAAACTGAATCACAAGGCACTCTCCAGAATATCAGACGAAAGCCTTGACAAAAGCCAAGATGAGGAAACACCAGTATTTAAAGAGCTGCCTGGTGCAAAAGTGGCAGATGAGTCCATGCAGCCTCTCACTAGTGGAGTCTCTGAGGCAGGTGGTGGTGCTTCTGATAGCCATTTCATCACTGGATCAACAGCAGTTTCAAATGGTGGGTCAAAGCCAGTAGCCTGCTAATCTCCAAGGGAACCAATTTTGTCTCTTAATATACCAGTAGAAACCCTTTGGATTTTCCTTCACGTTGTCAGCCAAAGCAACCTTGTGTCTTCTTTTAGCCTTCCTGGTTTCTTTCTTGACGTTTTCCTGGAGTGCCCCATTTGCTCCATATCACCTATACCTGTTATATATGTCTCTGTCATCCAAACCAGATCTCCAGTATCCCTTGAAAACTAAGGTTCCCTTACCTTCTAATCTTGGCTTTGATCCTGACAGGAACATACAAACTCTGTACTCTCAAAATGTCACCTTTTGAAAGTACTCCACTTACCTCGCACATCCTTGCCCAAAAACAACTTGTCTCAATCCATTCATTCTGGATCCTTTAGCTTTTCCTCAAAATTGGCCTTTCTCCAATTTAAAATCTTAACCTGAGGCCCAGACCTATGTGGAGAGTCTGCAGAGGAATACAGTTAAGCTGGATGAGTGGGCAAAGGTCTGGCAGATGGAGTACAATGTTAGTAAGTGTGAGGTTATCCACTTTGGCAAGAAAAATAAAAGAGCTGAATATTATTTAAAGGGTGAAAAACTACAGCATGCTGTTGTTCAGAGGGACTTGGGAGTGCTTGTGCATGAATCGCAAAAAGTTAGGTTGTATGTGCAACAGGTTATTAAGAAGGGAAATGGAATGTGGCCTTCATCGCTAGAGGAATTGAATTCAGGAGTAGGGAGGTAATGTTGCAACTGTATAAGGTACTGGTGAGACCGCACCTGGAGTACTGTGTCCAATTCTGGTCTCCATATTTGAGGAAGGATATACTGGCTTTGGAAGGTCCAGAGGAGGTTTACTAGGTTGATCCCTGGGATGAAGGGGTTGACTTATGAAAGATTAAATCGTCTAGGATTGTATTTGCTCAAGTTCAAAAGAATGAGAGGAGATCTTATAGAAACATATAGGATTATGAAGGGTATGGATAGGATAGATGTAGGAAGGTTTTTTGAGCTGGCCGGGGAAACTAAAACGAGAGGACACAGTCTCAAGATTCTGGGGAGTAGATTTAGGACAGAGATGAGGAAAAATAGTTTTTCCCAGAGAGTAGTGAATGTTTGGAATTCTCTACCCAGGGAAGTGGTTGAGGCTGCTTCATTGGACATATTTAAAATTCGGTTAGATAAATTTTTACATGATAGAGGAATTAGGGGATATGGGGAGAAGGCAGGTAGGTGGAGTTAGGTCATAAATTAGATCAGCCATGATCTTATTGAACGGCGGAGCAGGCTCGATGGGCCATTTTTGGCCTACTCCTGTTCCTACTTCCTATGTTTCTCCATAATTAACTTGCACTAATGGCATTATGATCACTGGACCCAAAACGTTCCCCTGCACATACTTCTGTCACCTGTCCTGTCTCGTTCCCTAATAGCGAATCCAGTATTGCACTCTCTCTATTTGGTACCTCTATATATTGATTTAGAAAACTTTTCTGAACACATTTGACAAACTCCAATGCATCCAGCTCTTTTACTATGTGGGAGTCCCAGTCAATAGGTGGAAAGTGAAAATCTTGTGTTTCCTGCGGCTGTCTCCTATCTCTCTACAGATTTGCTCCTCCAATTCTTGCTGACTATTAGGTAGTCTATAATACAACCCCATGAGTGTGGTCATACCTTTCCCGTTCCTCAGCTCCACCCATGTAACCTCAGTTGAAGAGGCATCTGGTCTGTCCCCTGAGCACAGCCATGATATTTTACCTGACAAGCAACGCCACTCCTCCCCCTTTCATCCCCTTCATTCTATCGTGTCTAAAGCAACGGAGGTCCAGAACATTGAAGTAGCCAGTCCTGTCCCTCCTGCAACCAAATTTCACTAATGGCCACAATGTCATAACTCCACATTCCAATCCACACTCTGAGCTCTTCTGCCTTTCCTTCAATACTCCTTGCATTGAAATAGATAAACCTGAGAACATTTCCACCATGATCAACCTGTAGATTTCTAATAGTGCATGCAATTTTAACATAATCTTTTCTCTCCTCCACTTCTCTATCTGCTCTGGCACTCTGGTTCCCCTCACCCTGCAAATCTAGTTTTAACCCACTGGAGCAGCATTAGCAAACCTTCCAATTCAGATACCATCTGTCCTATTGGAACAAGTCCCATCTTCCCTGGAAAAGACTCCAATGATCCAGAAACCTGAAGCCATCCCTCCTGCACTATGTCTTTAGCCATGTTTTAAGCTTCATTATCCTCCTATTTCTAATCTCACTAGCACGTGGCACAGGTAGGAATCCTGAGATCACTACCCTGGAGGTCCTTTCCTCAGCCAAGTGCCTAACTCCCTGAATTCTCCTTACAGGACCTCCTCACCCTTCCTATGCACATCATTGGTCCCAGATAGACAATGGCATCAGGCTGCTGTGAACTTGATCTGAGCCTCATTGAACTTCAACTCCTTTCTCCTATTTCACTTTCTTCCAGCACTTTAGATAGTAAAGATGAAAAATATTTTCTGAGTGAGGCACAGGGTGCATTAATGGTTATAGAGTTAAGTTACAATTCATTGTAGATGGGTCATCCCAGTCTCTCCCAACATCTGCAACCATGAAAAAGAGATTACCTTGCAATGTCAAATTTATTGTGGATCCAATATTTATTTACAGTAGTAATAACACCCTTTGCATTTATAATTTTTTTCTTGTCTTTAGTTATGCAAAATTCTTTATTAGGAATATTAGAGCATAATTCCCAAATATATGAACATTGTCAGATAAACCTGCTATCATCCCCTAGCTTGAAACTAAGATAATGTCCAAAAAAAAGAAACCAATCCCTGGAACTGGAACTTGACTATGTACATGCTAAACAGCATGCAAAAGATGATCCTACAGCCAACAGATCAGATAAAGGGGATACAAAAACTGCAGGTGGTGGAATTTCAAGCAAACAATGATTTGCTGCTGCTAGGGGTAGAAATAGTCAATATTTTGGGGCAGCTCTCTTTATCAAGACTAGATAAATAAATGTGACAGAATTGCAGAGCATTTATGAGTGGTGATGGACAAAATATTAAATCAAGAGAATTTTCTCATCCTCCACAATATGAGGACCCAGCATGCTAAAGGGCTAAAGACCAATTTATAGCATTTGAACCAGAGTCAAATAGGTGTCCATTGTGAATTCCATCTGAATTCCTCGCCAACATAGAAGCCAGGCTTCAGCCAATTTGATTCACTTCACGTGATACTGAGAAACATCTGAAACCACTGTATACTGCAGTCTGAGATTAGCTAATGTTGTGGCTGGAGTAGAAAGGCTTGTACTCCAGAACTAATTGAACATTTAACCAAGTTGTATCACTGCATTTAAAACCCAGGCATTTACCCAATAATGTGAAAAGTTGTGTGGGGTCATCCTGTTCACACATGACAGGACAAAACCAATTTGTCTAATTGCTGCCCAATAAATTCATCTTGGCTGTAATGGAAGGTGTAATCAACAGCACTGTCAAGTGGCCCTTGCTGACCATGTTGGTCCCATTTGCTGTATTTTTATCTGTCCATATTTCTTTTGAACATCATAATTATATTCACTTTTATAGCTTCTTCATCCCAGATCTCACTACCCACTGAATGGAAAAGTTGTACTTGGAGCCCCTCTTAAACCTCACCCCTTTCGCCTTAAACCTGTGTCCTCTATTTGACCTTTCCACCTTGGGGAAATGCCTTTGATCATCTCCATGCCTATTATAGTTTTCTTTTTGTACACTTCCATGAGGTAGCCCCTCAGCCTCCTATGCTCCAGCAAAACCAACCCAACTTTGTCCAAGTTAAAACACAATGCTGGAAAAACTCAGCAGGTCAAACATTACCCCTTATAGAGCAAAAATAAAAATACATAACTGAATGAGATAGTTGCGGCAGGGTCCATTCTGTCATTTAAGAGAAGGTTGGATGTGTACGTGGAGGAGAGGGGGTTGGAGGGCTATTGGCGGAGAGCGGGAGGTTTGAGCTAGTGGAGTTGTTCTAGTGAACCGGTGCGGACTTGAAAGGTCAACCTGGCCTGTTTCCGCTGCGTAAATGGTTATATGTGATGGGCTTGAGCCCTCCACGTTTGTCCAACCCTTTTTCGTAGCTAATGCTCTTCAATCCAGAATATAAGAAAAGATTTCAGATTGCACAAGGTTGTCAGCATGTTGAACAAATCTGATATATTCAGCGGATTACCTTAAACTGATCTTGACCCTGATAAATTGAGCTCTAGTTAATCAATTGAGCATTCTTTTTATTCAAAAAATAATTTCTCAATCCCTTTGAAGAATTTAATTTTAAAACTACAAGGATGAAATGACCTGGTTTATCCAAATGTAAAAACTACAGATACTGACAATCAGAAATAAAATTTGAGACTCCCTTAAGTACTCAACAGGTCAGATAGCATGTAGATAGATAAACTTTTAAGTTCAAGGCCAATGTCCTAAATACAGACTGCTTGGGATTGGGTCAGTCTGGATTTTTGGATTTTCTGGCAGTAGTTTCAAAATTCAAATTTAAGGAGGAATAAAGAAGAGCTGAACACGTAAATTTTGATAGTTTATTCATTAGCAATTACAGCATGATCATTAATCGAAATAAACAGTTTTAAATAAAATCAAGTCAACACTTGACAAAAATATAAACATTTTTCAAGACAAAATAATGTGTGTAATGCTTGAAATTGTTTAAAAATGAAAAGAGATACAATTTTAAAAAAAATTATTTCTGATAAGATTACCTGCATTAAGCATGGCTGCTTGTCGCCACTGTGTATGTGTGGCACATAGGCACGCACGCACCCCAAATCCCGCCAAATTTAAAAAGTTTGAGAGTCCGGATTCTCCGGTGGTCTGGATTCTGGCATCTGGATTTTTGAACCAGTAAACGCTGGTGAAGGAGATGATGACAAAAAAATGCTCATTGATATGAAGCAGTAATGCTTTTTTTTTACTCTCGCAGATGCTGTCTGATCTGCTTTCATATGTTTTATGTTTATAACCACTCTTTAGCTGCTACTGGCCAAAGCAGTTGTAAAGGAAACTGCTGTGTGGGAGGTGGAACTGGCCAGAATTCCAATGATTTTGTATCCCTTTCCTTCTGGCATAAACAAGGGAATTTCATGAGTTGGCTGGGTTGGCCCAGATACTGTCCAACATGCCGAAAAAGATGCATCAGCCCTGCTTTGGTTCACATCTTGATGATGCCAATTATGGTTTTAGAATTTTCTGGAAATACCCTTTCCTTTGATCGGGTATATTACGAACAATCGCCATGTATGCAATTGACCCTTCTGAGCAAAATTGAAGAACCTGTTTTGAGAGCTATCTTGAGATGGCAATTTGAGGAGGCATTGTTTCTTGATTAATTGAATCTCTATGCTGAGGGAAAATGTTAAAAGTCCCTTCTCAAACACTGGATACACAAATCTAAACTCCATTCCCACTTGCCATAACCTTTTTAAAAATTCCTGCTTTTCAAGAACTTATTTTTCTTTAAGTATGTGGTAATGGTTTGTAGCAGGCTTTCCACATTTGAATCACCTTTTTAATTCTACTGTTTTCCCTTTTATTTTGACTTGCTGTAAATAAGGACACTTTCATTATCATATCAAATTATTCTCTGTTTAGCAGGTTGATATTTCCCACTCTGATAAATTTCCTCTAAAATTTGTGATTCTGGTTCTTTTCTGGCAATATCTATTTATCATGTTTGTTTTTTGCCTTCCTGTTTTTTCTGAATCCTGTCATTCCTAACTGGTGAAGGGCATTAACTTACCACACCTCTGTTGTGACAGAGATGTCATCTCTCAGCTCTGATTAAGGATGCTGATACGGCATCACATTTTGATTATTGCAAAGATGGAGCCTCAACTACCTCAAGATGAGCTGGTGGGAGGGAAGGGGGTTTGTTGGGTTGTGATAGAATCTTTGAGGTGAAGATGCAAGTATCCCTCAAATTTCTGAACCCACAGATCTATAATTTAGAACTTGGCCTAATTCCACTCCTCTATCTTGAGTCTTATAATTTGTTGCATGGCTGAGTTTTCTGAATTTTTGGCCCCCTTGAACTTGTACCAGATTTGAAACTAAATGCTGTCTGTTAACCTGAAATCCATTTTTTTTAAACACAGGTAGAGCTGCATCCCTTACAAATGGCAACATAAAGTCTCCTTTTTCAAATGGTGCATTTAATTTTGAAGGGCACACAAGAAGTGACGGTCATGTGTACCACACGGTCCACAAAGACTCTGGACTATACAAAGATCTCCTACACAGAATGCATTTGGACAAGATTACCGATGATCGGGTACAACCAGAGAACTCCTACAGGCTTCTCCGCCGTAACAACAGCTACACATGCTATACAGCTGCTATCTGTGGCATGCCTGTCCAACCAGCCTTCAAGTCCTCTGATTTTGTGGGGGTAGAAGATGGTGAGAAACTTGTAGATGATGTGGCCTCCTACTCCAAGAAGCGACTTCGTTATGACAGCTACTCCAGTTACTGCAATGCAGTGGCAGAAGCGGAAATTGAGGCAGAGGAAGGAGGAGTGGAATTGAAACTGGCTAGTGAAATGACTGACCCCCTGCCACCGCCAGAGAATCTCGTGGATGAAGACGGAGAGGAGAAGGAGAAGCCTCAAGTCCATTTGCTGTTTCATTTCCTCCAGATCCTTACAGCTTGTTTTGGATCATTTGCACATGGCGGCAATGATGTTAGGTAAGTCCGCCTTAAACTGCTGGATAACATTTTGGCACTGAGGGTGGTGCGACTGTGGTGTGGGCTGCCAAAGGAAGTAATTGAGGCAAGTATGACAGCAACATTTATGAAAAAAATTTGGATGGATACGTGAATAGGATAGGTTTAGAAGATTGGGGGCCAAACACCGGCTAGTGTGAGTGGGACATTTTGGTCAGCATGGGCAAGTTGGGTTGAAGGCATGTTTCCATGTTGTATGATTCTATAATTCTTCAGCATAATTGTTTTGAAACTTGAGTGCTGACTTCAGTGAGTATTGCGTTGCAGAGTTGGTGGGATTCTAACATTTGCTACTTCTTTTCAAATAGCTACTTTTTGAGATTTTCTTCATCTTGGCTTTCTCAGTTCTTTTATCAATTTAAACTACAAAGAGGAATTAGATTGTCACAATGCTATTAAGCATTCTGTTCCATTTTAAAAGGGAGAAACTTTAAGAAATATAATTTTTTAAAAACAAAACTCTAATAATGTTGTTTAACTTAACTCATGTATTCACAGTTGTGGCAGGCTTGGTGCATACTTTTGGTATGCTCCCAGGCGTTACTTTCTGAGTTTAAAGTTTGGCACGATTTTAATAAAATCTCTGTTATTGATCATCTCGGTTCGTGAAGCTTCCGGATTGTGTTTTTCGTTTGCAAAGAGTTCAAAGTTTAACTTATTAGGATGACTCTGGCAAAGGACCACATAAACTTAACCATGTAGATTTGTTTTGCTGAAATAAACATTAGATCATGGACTGACTATGAAGACTGAGATAAAATGAACAGATTTTATAGTGACCACAAGTATAAGTTGTTTGGCTGTACGTCCTTTAATGCAGTTAGTAGCTCAATTTGGCCACTGAGCAATGTGGAATGTCAAAGGTTTGCTGAGGACCTTGGTATCTGCTAAAAAGATGGTATCTGATATACTCTTTAACTATTTTGACAAAAGTGTTTTATTCATCCCTATTGTTAGGACTCAATTCAGAAAGCATTATTCATATTTCAAATGATTATAGATAACTCCATACTGGAGCTTATTATATTTATGCTTCATGTGAACTTTCTAATCTTAATTACTTCTGCCATTTTCCCCAGGTTTTCTTTTCCCACATATACACTTGTGTTTTTTTTTTTGGAGTCTGAAATTTGAACATGGTGATAAACCACATACAAAAGTGAGAAGGGTACTCTGATACTGGATGAAAAATAAAGTATGGTCAAGTGAATTATGTTTGATCAGAACCGTGGTATTCCCGGTTGTCTGCCTGAGAGGAAAGGCCAGGCCTTAGTTTGATGAGCAAAGCAGCCCCTCTGGCAGTGCAGCAATCCTACGTTATTGCACTTTGTCTTTTACATTTGGTAAAGGCACTGATTGGTCAGATGACAATTACGATGAAAATACAGCCTGGTAGTTTCTGCAGTCTTTGTTTCTTTGGAAATTTCTTTTCTTCATCTAAACTATACACAAAACTTATCAGTTCTGAGATTGCCACACAGATAATGACTTCAATCCCTTTGTGTTCCATCCCACTCCTGTCCTGAAAATACAGTTCTTTGTTTGTGAACCCACATTTTGACCTACACATGTCCTTCTGCCTGACTTGTCAAGCCATCCAAGCTATTCCCTTTTGCCTTTGTCAGTGCATATCCCTCTAAACATTTCCTCTCCATTTATCTAAATGTCCTTTGAACATTACAATTATCCTTATCTCTACCTCTGTGAGTTTGTTCCATTTACTCACCAAACTCAGTGTGAAGAAGGGGTTCCTTGAAAATCTTTCCCTTCATACAATCCAATGTCCCCTACTTTTAGATTCCCCTATTCTGGGAGGAAATGCATGTGATTATTGACCTTATTTAAGGCCCTTGTAATTTTTTTTTGGAGCACCACATGGTCCCCACTTTCACTTCCTATGCTGGTGGGAGAAAACTCCA
Organism: Narcine bancroftii; assembly: GCF_036971445.1. NCBI lineage: Eukaryota > Metazoa > Chordata > Chondrichthyes > Torpediniformes > Narcinidae > Narcine > Narcine bancroftii. The sequence goes on from NC_091469.1 coordinate 46,048,429, forward strand.
AGTCTATCTAGCCTCTTATAATTCTAACCAACCAATCCTGGTAAAATTCTGATGGATCTTTTCTCTGACCCTTCCCAGTTAATTCTATTTTTCCTATAGATGGATGACTAAAACTGAGCACAGTATTCCAAGCATGTTCTCACCAACTTGTAAAGCTGTAATATGGCATTCCTGCTTTTGTATTCAATGCCCTAAACTGACATGGGTGTGTGCCAAATGCTGCCTTCATCAGCCTGTCTACCCTAGGCAATGCTCCACAGGACCCTACCATTCATAATACAAGTCTTGCCCTGGTTTAGCTTGCCAGAGTGCAATACCTTACAGTTGTTCAAGTTGAATTCCATTTGTCATTCCTTGGCCCACTTTCCCAGTTCATCTAGCTCTTATTGTAATCTCAAATAACCTTCCTTGCTGACCACTGCAGCAGCAATGCTCAAGAGTTTATTTCAAGTCAACGGTGAAGGATGTTGTGCTTGGTTCTTAACTATTGAGAAATAAATGGGTGTGGGATTCTTTAAACTTGTTTCATTGATGGTCTCTTCTGTGGTCAAGAATTGAGTTTTGCACCATTAGATCATGATGAATGTTCCAGTGAAGAACTGAGGGATTGTGTTTTTTTAAAAAGTTCTTTATTTCTCAGGAGATTTAAACTAAGCTTCATCTGCCCCATGTTAGGTTAAAATATCCTGTAACAGTGTCTCAAAGCAGGGCACAGCGCCCTGACCCAAGTCTTGCCCTGACCTTGGTCCTGCCCTGAAAAATTTGTATATATATTTCTCTCATTGCTGTTTCTGAGAACCTGCAAAATAGTCCAAATTTTAAATCTCCTTGAGGTGCAAAGATGATGAATAAGTGTGCATTCTGTTTGTAATTAACCCTCTCTTTATCTAAGAAATATTTGTCTAGATTTGTACAGCATGGCATTAAAGAAGCCTCATGGCATTATAGAAGACTAGCTCCAGCCAACTTGTCCTGGAGGGGTAAGAGTATAAAAAGTAACAGACGACAACTAGTAGAGCTGTTTACTAATTATAACTCACTGGTCACTTTCGCCTCCCTGCTTGCACAAGAGCTCTTCAAGGTCATTGATGCCTAGCTGGCAATTTAAAAATAGTTTATTGCTGGCAGTACTTTAATACTGACTTTTATTGGTCACTTCCTGGGTAAATGCTTTTCTATTTCATCTGATTAGGAATGTGTAAAAGATTTATGAAAGTTCAGTTTCAAGCTTGTCTCCTCTTGTTCTGTACCCTCCTATTTTATTTTCCAGTTGCTCATCTGGCAGTTCTGTGAATATAGATCTTGTATTTCAGGTCCAAACAAATGTTTTGGGTGTGAAATTGCTTCGACACTTCTGCACAGGAACAAGCAATTCATAACAAAAATAAACTCTTTTCCATGCCTGTTCTGCCATTCATTACGATTATAGCTAATACTTTCACATCAACATGATTTTCCTGCAGTAACCCTATGTCCTGGTATATCCTTAATAGCTTAAAAAAAACTGTTTCTCAATACCAAATTCTATCCAACTACTTTATCATTTTCTACCTGAGCTACTTCCCATTCTATTTCTCCCCACCTTGTCACTGTGCAGCTTGTATTCATCAAACTACCTTTTCAATATAGTCCTATCAACCACTACATTGCATTGGCTTTTCATCATCATCATCTAACAAAAATTGTTTTTTTTTTCCTGATCTTCTATTGCTGATCTTGTATTTAAATCCCCTGGACTCTGTTACAACTCTCTTTTCACAACCACCTAACTGAACTCGTTCATCAGTAAGCCAAGAGAAAGGGACTACCAAAATATATATTCTCTTTTGGTAATTGTTTTGGTTTAATTAGATCTTGATGAATATTTCACGGTTCAACTATTTTGTAATGTGCATATGGTAGTTCTTGCAGAAACCGTAGGATATTCTTGACCCACTTGGCAACCTACATTACTAACTTCTTGAATTGAGGAGCTCTTTACTTTAAATTTATTACATACTCTGAAACCTGATTGGAGAGATAGAGAGCCACAGTCCAGACATTTGGGATATGATCCAGGCTGAAACTAGCTTTTGTGCTCTCACTCACTCTCTATCTCTTGCTTGCTCTCTTTCTTTCTTTCGCTTGCCCTGCACAACACTTTGGGATGTTCCATGGTTGTGAAAGTTGTTCCTTCATTGAATAGACCATAAGACGTAGAAGCAGAAATAGGCTTCTGCCCATAATCTTTGATACCCTGGCTGATCAAGAAATGATCAATCTCTGCTTGAAATATGCCCAGTTACTTGGCCTCCAGAACCACCTGTAGAAACAAATTCCACAAGTTCACCACCAGCTGGCTGAAGAAATTTATCCACATCTCTGTTCGAATTGGACAAATTTTAATCTTGAAGTTGTGCTCTCTTGTCCAGGACTCTCCCACCATGGGAACCCACCATTCTACATCATCTCTGTCCATGCTTTTCAACATTCAAAATCTTTCGATGAGATCATCCCATCACTTTCCTAATTTCTGCAAGCAAGGCCAAGAGCTTTCAAACATTCCTGATATCATAACCCTTTGAACCACCTGTAGAAACAAATTCCACAAGTTCACCACCAGCTGGCTGAAGAAATTTATCCACATCTCTGTTCGAATTGGACAAATTTTAATCTTGAAGTTGTGCTCTCTTGTCCAGGACTCTCCCACCATGGGAACCCACCATTCTACATCATCTCTGTCCATGCTTTTCAACATTCAAAATCTTTCGATGAGATCATCCCATCACTTTCCTAATTTCTGCAAGCAAGGCCAAGAGCTTTCAAACATTCCTGATATCATAACCCTTTCAATCCCAGAGTCATCAGTAGGACGATAAGTATCTATCATCCCACTGCACTTGCTGACTCTTCACTTGCTGCACTAAAGCATAATTGTATGGCCTACATCTAGGTAAGCATACAATTGGTGGTTTGGCAACCCTGCTGCATCACCTGCTCTTGTAGGGTAATCTTTTAACGTTTTGCCCTCTGCTCAGCTACAATGCATCAAGTGAAATAAGAATCAGGCTGTTGTTCTTCCAGATGGTTCATTCTTACTCCCACATGGCCTAAATCAGTGGTGCATTGTATTCATTCATTCTCCGGCAGTAGGCGTTGCTGGCATATGATATCAAGTTGTGGTTATGTTATTTGTCTGGTACTCCAAAGATCAGGTCTGCCACTTGGAGCATTTTATGCTGCTTTTTAAAGTAAAATTATTTGAAAATTGCTGAAAATATGTAACGTGGCTATATAAACTAGGAATGCAATTTAGTTAGAATAAAAGAACTAGTTCTCCAATGATTAGTGGACAGACAACTGCCATTTTACCCTGTCTGGCCTATTTCTTGCCATCCGAAGTTGTCTATCACTGGAGACCAGAGGTTGACTGTAAAGAGCAGAGCTGCCTACTTCCTAAGAATTAATAAATGACACTACTCGTCAGATTTGCTATATGCTCTCACTTGTGTAATTGTTACCAGTTTCAAGTTGTTGAATGGTTTGGATGCTTTAAACAACTTTAGATATTTGAAATCATTATATCAAATGTCAAAGCTGTGTAAAGAGTTGAGAGATGATGTTCAATCATTGGTCAGTTTATACTGACTGAAGTATAGCATTCCTCTTCACTAAACCCCTGGATTAAGTTACTGATTCTGCAAACCTTCGTTCAAAGATTTCCAGGTTTTGATAACCTTGATTGAATAGACACTGTGTTTAAAATCTTCAAGTTATTGACCAAATGGATTTTTATTGCTGTGTTTAGAAAATTTTTTTAAACTTGCCAGCTCTCAATGTACAGGAGGGGTAGGGAGTCCAGCCTTGTCTTATACCCACCACATGAGCTAGTGTCTACAGCATTCCCACACAGTATGTGCAGTGCTCTCACTCACAGGGCTGATGTCTAGGTTTCTGTGGTTGAGAGTGGGAGAAGGAACTGCCTTGCCGCTGGTTCCAGCAGAACCACATCCTGGCCTGTTTTTGTAGCTGAGGAATTTGGTTAGGAAAATTAACTATTTTCATGTATTTAAGAAAACCTTGTGAAACTGGATCTTAAATATGGGAGGAAGGAATTGTACCCAGAACATGGCTGCACAGTTTGCTGATCAGTGGTATCAATGCTTTTAATGATTCTGAGCATGAGGACAGTTGCTTTAAGCATTCTCTTGATGGTCCACAAGTCCAGTTGGCTACTGTGAAACTGGATTGTTTGTTTAAACTGTTATATTGTGTTGCAGTTCTATCTCAGTTTTAAAAATAGCAATAATCTGAGTGAACTACTTTTATATTGCAATTTAAAAATATTAGTCACCTCCAACATGAGGTCCTACTCTGATTGTCCAGCCTCATCAATGAATAAGTACGAAATCTTGCTGGAAATGTTGATGTAACAGAATCTCCTGAGGCTCTCATTTTAATGCACAGAATTGGCTTTAAATGACACCGTGCAGGCTGAACTTGGTCAGATTTAAATTCTGAGGTTTTGTATATCAATTTATTCTTTTGTTTGAACACTGAAATAGGTATAATTTGTACTTTAATTCTGGATGTCAGAATTTAAAACAAAAAATGCTGGGAATATACAGCAGGTCAGGCGTATTGAATGAAGTGTTTTCTTGTATAATACTTCACATTTGAGAATATGTCCAACAGTTCTGGATTAATTTAAATAATCTGGAGAATGAAACATTGGATTCTCAAAACTACTGTGTAGAATTTCAAGAGTTGCTTTACTTCCATTTTTTTATGTTGTTGGTGGACATGGAGCATGATAACGTTGACTTGTGTGAAACTCCCAAATGTGCAGGAAAAGCATTCCCCAATCTCACCTCGTTTGCTTCTATGAGTCTTCAGTCCATAACATTAGCCATTCACTGCCCTCAGAAGAAAACCAGCAAACCACTGAGTTTAGGGTGAGGCAATAAATTGAGACCTTTTACAACAAATTCAAAGCCATAGTTTCATACTCCTGATATGTTGCAAAGTAACTGCAATTGTGCTTGAAATTACTCTGTCCATAAAGATACATCATCTTAAAGAAATGTCCATATGTATGGATAAATGGTTGTATGGTCCAAGTGTTACAACCCAAGTTCTGCTGTTCTATCAGCTTCACAAGTTTTAAAAACAAAAACAAAATTGCTCTGCAGCATTTGTGGCAAAAGAAAGTTAACATTTGGGGTCAGAATAAAAATTTGTGATTTTAAAGGGGTGGGGGTGTTGCAATGTAGACAAAGGAGGGAAGATTTCAAGAGAACAAAGAAGTGCCCTTTGGAAAAAAGAAAATGGTCAAAGTGAAAATATGGTGGTGGGGCAGGTCAAGAATCAAAGAATTGAGTCCAAGTCGTGTAAACTGTTTCAGACAAGCAAATTTCCATTGTGTTTCATAATTGTTGTGAATTACTTGCTTTTAATGGCAAATCCAAACTAATGAACAAAATACAATCTGCTGGAGGCAATCAGTGAGGGTAGCTGCATCAGTTTGGGGGGGTGGAGGGGAGGAGTCAGGGTGAAAAGAATTGCCAATAGTCTTTTTCACAGGCAACTTGTCCCAGGAATTGATGGTCAATTTACTGTTTAAGCGTCCAGTGGAAAAGCGAATCAATCGGCACGCTAGAGTCAAATCACACGTGGGATTGACTGCCTCGACCCCTACTCACATCCCCTTGTCAGCTGAAGCCGGCTGGCCGATTTAATCCAGGGAGAAAAGGACCAGTCACGTGGGACATTTCCGGTTGAAAGTAGACTCTCCTATCCCCAGGGATGGCTTGTGGTTGATGTGAAAGCAGGTAGTGTCCCAGTTAAAAGTGGACCAGTGGGAAAAGCAAAATGGCTTATTTAACCAGGTCATTGAACAGCCAATTAACTGGGATTTCAGGTGGAAATCCTCACTGAGACTTGTGTGTTCCAAGTCCTGCACAGATAAACTGGGCTTCTAATGAGGAATGTAGCAACAAAACTGTTGTGATTGAGTTTCTTTTCATTTCAAATCTCAATCCCAGCCTTGTCATCAACCCCATGAACAAAGATTATTGCCTGGTGAACTGACTTCAAGATTGCAGAGGCTAGACACCTCCTTGCACCTACCCCAAGACCATGATTCAATCAATGGTCATTTGTGTTTCAACATTTTAGCTAATGAAAAGTTCTGCTAGTTGCTCCATGCACTTAACTGAATGTCCTCTTTCCCTCAACATGCTCTTCACAGCTTGCATTATTAATACTTTGATGAGTGCAAGGATAGGCCAAACTAAATGCTATTGTTATTAAATGCCCTGTTGTGAAAAATTCTGATGTAGTGATCTGTCCAAAAGCATTCCAAAAAGCATTACAAAAATGGTAGATGAATGTCTTTACACACTTCACAAAGTCCAATCAAATGAAAAACCAGACAAATTTTGCCGTGTTGATGTTTGAGGCATATAGATTGATTGGGGAAACAAGATGTCTTGAATAGTGGTCTTTTTATTTTCCTGGGGTAGACTGATAATTCATCCAGAGGGCTAAATGACAACTTTGCACTCTTTCAGTGCTGCACTGTAGTCTAAAAAACATTTTGGTGTCGTGTTGAAATATCAAGTGTCAGAATGGTGTATAATCCCAAAACATTCCAATTCACAAGCATGGGTTCTGGCACTCTGCTAACCTCGTACTCCAAATACGCTCCCAGGTAAATTGTGACTATGGCTGCTTTTCTTGTTCTGCGTGGCTATCTCACTCCTGTTTGATTAGAGAAGTGTGCCCTGATATAGATTTTTAATGGATTTCCAAAGCTTCTCACTGTGGGGCATTGATGGGGTTTCCAGTAACCAACTACTTCCCTCTGGACAATGATAGGTGCCTCAAAAAACAACCGCTATTCCTTGCTATGATCCAGATTGGCAGGATGAAGGAACAAACATATAGACCTACATTTCCAAGACGAACATTTTAAATATTTAAGTACATTGCACCATATTGGTCTGTTTCTCATTTATCTTGGGTTTGGCTGAGAGAATTGCAACCCTGACCTTGAAACAGATGTAGGTATTTGAATTATGAATAATTTGTATTCAAATAGGTATTTGAATAATTGAATTATGAACTGCTTCCATCTGTTGCCTTATTCTAGAATCTAGCCGCTAACATCTGGTCATCTTTTCGATGACTTTGCACCTCATGATTATTCCTTGTGATGGATCCTTGAAGAAGAGTATGTTGAGCAGATGTCCTTTCTCTTTTTTCAGGAAGCTTGTTGCTTTAGTTTGCAGATATCATCATCTGTAATATTTTGGTAAATATTATTACTGAATAATTAACTGTGTTGTCACCCTGGTTATTTTCAGGCCTTGGTCTGGCTCTGCCTTGACTAATGCCAGAGTGGTTGGAATTTCTTGGGCAACTTGGCTTTTTCCTGTGCTGGGGTCAGAGCAATAAGAATGCCTGGCTCTGCCAAGTAAGCCTTAACAAAGAGATTTGCTATGTTGTCTTTATAGATATATATATATATATATATATATATAAATTGTTTCAAAACTGTATTGTTTTAATATTTGGAATATTTTCTTTCAGTGGATTTATTCTGTTTCATATTCCTGTTAACCTGTTTCTGTTATTTTGTTTTAAGCAATGCAATTGGGCCTCTAGTTGCTCTCTGGCTGATCTATCGAGAAGGAGCTGTGCTGCAAAATGCATCCACACCAGTCTGGTTGCTGATGTATGGTGGCATGGGCATCTGTGCTGGTCTCTGGGTCTGGGGTAGGCGTGTCATTCAGACCCTGGGCAAAGATCTCACACCCATTACCCCATCTAGGTGAGTATGGCATCTGGCTCACTTGCACATTATATAATATTTAATGCTGCATGTTTAATACTGCATTAGGATGATTACATGAAAGAACCTTCCAGCACATTAATTTTATGAATCCTTCCAAAGATTCCCTTGTCCTTTTCAAGTGCATTTTTGATTTTCTCTTATATTTGTTTTTCTATCCCACTTGGTGCATCAAGTAGGCCACTTGAGTAACAGAGGCTGGTCGCCATGGCAAATTTATCTGTTGCTTCTGATGGAAATAGGTGCTTCAAGCAATGTACTATGATAAAGGTCCCCTGTGAGGCAGTTATGATTCAGGCTCCTAAAGTCTGGTGCAGGTTGGTAAATTTGATGTCTTTTGCCATGTAAAGGCACCTTGAATTTTCTACCTTACACTCGCATAGGAATGTCCTCAGCAGGCTGAAATATTCACCTTCACCTATCTTCCTGAAATAACAAACCACCAAAAGGAATGGCTTGCAGAAGCTGGCCCACCACTTCCTCTCAGATTTCAGATTTCTTGTCAGAGTACATACGTGACATCACGTACAACCCTGAGATTCCTTTTTCCTGCAGGCATGGCAGAATTACCACTACAGGCAGTCCCCGGGTTAAATACGAGTTCCATTAACTAGATCTATCTTTAACCCAAATTTGTATTTAAGTTGGACCCAGTATATATGGTCCTTTAGTGTCAGTTATTCAAATTTTTACATTGGTGTATATAGTATATATTTTACCTTTATATGCACATAAAGCACTTCCCAATACAATATCTCAAACATAAAAATGCAGTACATAATACAGTACTGTACATAATAAAAATGACTACATACAGTCATGAGATGATTAAAAGTTAACACGTGTAGGAGAAGATGATGGAGAGATGGCTGCAGTATAGGTGCATTCAATTTCAAATTCCAAATTTCATATCTGGCTCCTTTGCCCTCCCCACCCCCAGCTCTCTCACCTGTCAATTTTGTGGGGCTGAGTGGTGGTTATTTTGAGGGGCTGCGTGGCAGTACCGGAGGTGTCACAGTGGCGCACACTGCTTCCTCTTCTCCAGCCCTCCTCGCCCGCCTGCAGCTTTGCCCAGGCCATGTGTGGCGTAGTCTGACAGCGGATGCATGTCACCGGCCACCTGATGATCGACAGGGCAGCAAGGCAAAGGAAAGAGAACTCTGCTTGAACCGGAAGTAGACGTCATTCTCCTTCCTGCCGACTTGTCTGTTCATAGCTATGGCTTGTTCATAAATTGGATGTTCTCGACCTGGGGACTGCCTGTAATTGGTAGTGCAAAAAAATACAGTACATAGTGTTGACATGTAAACAAATAAAAGAACTGCAAACAGATAACAAATGTAAAGAAACTGCACTACAGAAAGAACAAAGTTAAATCAATAAAGTGCACAAGTAGGAGTCTTTGAGTCTCTGAGTTTGTTGTTGAGGAGTCTGATGGTGGAGGGGTAATAGCTGTTTCTGAACCTGGTGGTGCGAGTCTTGTGGCACCTATACCTCTTTCCCGATGGTAGCAGCAAGAAAAGAGTGTGTGCTGGGTGGTGTGGATCTTTGATGATTGCTGCTGCCCTCTGACGGCAGCATTCCCAGTAGATGTACTCCATATTGGGGAGGGTTTTGCCTGTGATGGCCTGGGCTGTGTCCACTACTTTTTTGAAGGCTTTTTTGCTCATACCAGACCACGATGAAGCCAGTCAGCACACTTTCCACCACACCTCTATAGAAATTTGTCGTACCAATCCTCTGCAAACTCCTGAGGAAGTAGAGGTACTGACATGCTTTCTTCATGATACCATTGTTGTGTTGTATCCAGGAAAGTTTCTCTGAGGTAGTGACTCCCAAAACCCTAAATCTCTCCACCTCTAATTCCCCCAATGCTCACTGGATTGTACATCTCTGACTTTCCTTTCCTGAAGTCAACAATCAGCACCATTGAGCCAAGTTTTCAATCTCCATCCTGTATGCCGACTCATCCCCTTTCTTTATGGAACCCACTACTGTGGTATTGTCAGCAAATTTGTAGATGGTGCTATTGTCGTACTGAGCTACACAGTTATAGATGTAAAGTGAGTAGAATGCGGTCGTTGGGGAATGGCAATAATTCCTGTTTGTTTCCAATTCATAAAAGGTAACTATTTTCAACTATCCAGTTTTGATCCCTAAAATGGTTGTGAATAATAGTTGTGCAATATTTTATCCAGATAGTTTCTTCCCGTCTCTCTTGTATCTTTGCCAAAAAAAATCTGAAGTTTCTCTTTATGTTCAATTTTGAGTATGACCTTTCTTGAATGCTGCAGTGTTTCTGCCGCGTGGCCATTTTGCTTGTGAAGCTGAGCTTGCAAATTGAATTGGATGTTCAGCTATTCTGGCTGAGTGTGAGATATCAAAGCATACCAAGTCTTCAGAGACATGGAGAGTTGGTGTTTGTGCTGGTTTGTTGAAATCTATAAAGCTGGTTTGTTCAAGAGTGGCTTGTGTTTCATTCATCACCTCCAGATAGAAAAGGAGCCATTATTCCTGTTACAAACCAAGCATTTTTTGGGGTTATTTTTACTTTTCACAGGCGCATCGTTCCCTATAAATGAGGTTTATCTGAACACTCGTACTTTTGCCTTCAGCAAAAGGTAAATGTTCATGATTGATCTCCATTAATTAAGGATAATGTAAAGTATCATGTGTTATGGAGCCATCAGAATACTCCAATATCAATTGACCACATTGATTCAAGAATTGTGTGTGCTGAGGATGGGGGATGGTAGTTTGGGGAGAAAATGACAGGAATAGTATCAGTCATATTGTGTGTATTAAATGTCATCCATTTTGTGCTGAGTTTGAATGTTCATGCTGCCAGCCCACAGTTACATGGAACTTCACATGCCTGAGCTAACTTTGAGCACACAGTGTATTTCATTGACCAATTCCAGCAATATTGCCAATAATAACCATATCAGCACAAATGTCAATGCATCATGTCTTGAATATTGATGCAATTATTTTTAAATATTTTTAAAACCACATTGGCTGCTGGGCACTTCAAAATGGTTGCCCTGGGTGTTTGCCTAAAGCTATGGTAAAACTCTTGCATGCTGCCCGAGGCTTCATAGTATTAATCTTGAGACTCGCTGGTACAACAAATGACTGTGAAGTATTGTTTTGTGCTTCCTGCAGCGGGTTCACTATTGAATTGGCTTCGGCGTTCACAGTTGTGGTTGCTTCCAATGTTGGACTTCCTATCAGTACCACACACTGCAAGGTATGCGTATGCCCTGTGACTGCATCTCAAGCAGTTCACTCTGTATTACACTCTGAGGCTTGCTCACATCAGCTCCTGGTGGCATGATTCATCCTGAAGCAGGGAGATGGAGAGGCAAACTAAGTACCATTCTATATTCTGTTTGCAAGGCCTGGTTACAAAGAACATTCTTTGTGGTAAAACAAGATGTAGGTCACCCAAAGGTACTACTATCGACAAGCTAACATCCTAACAAAACAAAACAAATTCCAACTTGAATGGTTCCCACATTTTTAAAGAGAATTTTGTATTGATAGAGCCTTTACAGCACCAAAAAACAAAGAGCAGTTTGTTAAAGAATTAGTAATCAGCTTGTGTTGAGTAAGTGTGCAAAATTGCAAGCTGAACATGAGGCAATTATTTTCAGCTTGATTATTTCTCTAATTTCAAAAAAAGTGCAATAACACAGACTATATTCTATTCAGAACTGAATGATTTCCTAAACATTTTTATGCCTGTGCAAAATCTTGTTCTGTGGAAGAAAGTGACACGAGATGGGTAAAACAAGATGATGTTTGGCTGCATTTGAATTTCCCAAAAGATGTTTTTGTCATTGAATGGCCTTAAGTTCTAGATTATTTGACAGTAACATTGCTATTTTGGCCCAGCAAGCTTTTCATGCCATTATGGACTGATTAACAGCACCCTCTTTGGAACAGAGTTGGTGTCTCCTGGAACCTCTTACCACTCGCACTCTGTTCCACTTTGCATGTTTCTGATGGGTTGTCTTTCACGTTCTTTTCTTACTTCAAACTTATTTTCTGTTTCTTCACAGTGGATTTTGCATTGAAGTAATGAGTGCGCTAACTGTACTTGTAGCCTCAAATGTGGGCATTCCAATAAGTTCCACTCATTGCAAGGTATTCGTGTGTCGCGTTAATGCAGCAACCATATCACTACTACAAATGATTGAACTAAAGCATGCTAACTTACATTCTGCTGCCTTTTGTCCAGTTGCAAAGGGTTTTCACTTTAAACTAGAATTTAAATGGGGAGAGAGATTTTGAGCTTTGCTTGTCTTAAGTTTACATTTCAATAGATTCCTTGATCTTTTGAAATCTTGGTGTAGACCAGTGGAAGTGAAGTTGCAGGATGAGTTGAAAGGACAAAGCAGGCACATTATTTAATTAAATCCCATGTAATATGAGCTTGCCTCTTGTACCAAATTTGCTGCCATCTCTGAACTAGCAGGCAGGTGATTCATCAACTTATTGTGATTTTTACATCTGTATTCTGAATGATAGCAGCTATGGTGGGACACCTTTTGTTAATAGGTGCTTTAGATGTTGAAGAGAATTTACTGACCCTATGTTGCTAACAAGAGGCATGATTCTACTGATCAGAAATTTGGCAGTGTGTTTTCATGCAAGCTTCCAATACATTGTCTTTGGGCAGTGCTGACTTGGATATTACTGCAGATTTAAGACAAACTGGATATGGAGTTAAACCATTTTCTTTCGTAAACAGCCTAGACTGTAGAATATTTTCTTTTTAAAGGTGAAGATGAATTTTATTTCTTCTTTCCCCACCAGCAAATAATGAAATTTTCTGTAGATGTAGAAAGATGTTTGAAACAAGATTTAACTTTCAGTGCAAAAAATAATTGATCCCTCCCCAACCATCAGAATCAGCTGCTAGTAGGAGAGGTGTAGGCCAAGGTCATTAGAGCTTGAACTTTTAACTATAAAGCACCTGGAATTGGTGGGTGAGGCTGAAGCAGCAAGGTATAATGGGTAAAATAGATATAATTCTATCTTGATCTGGAAGATGGTTTACATTATTTACAGAGTCAGGTAGATTTTTAATTGCATCTAATTTGTATAGATGTGTCTTAAATTATTAGTGAGAGGGAGAAATCCTTTCAGGGATGAGCATGGTTCTGTTTTGTTTGAAACAAACTGCTTCAATTAAATCATTCTGCTTGAAAAGCCTTTCTAATCTGCTCATTCTCAAACTGTTTGTCAACTTTATTTTTCCTTCTAATGCATCATTTAAATAAATGGTGTAGGTTTATTAACTAACATGGTTTTAATCTTGTCTGTAAGTATAGACCGATAATTTCAAATCTGAAATAGTAATTCTGCACTCCCAGGAACAGAACCTTACAGTAAGGGGCACTGAGCCAGTGTGAGAGGACTTTTGTTTTTAGACCATTACTGACTTATCTCCTTGACAAGTAATTTTCCCATTGGGGTGAAGAATCATAGAACTGTCTTTAAACGCAATATATTTTTGTTTTAAAATTTAAAAATAACTATGGTTTTAATATACCACTATTTCAATGCAGCCTTGATGCAGTCTTTTTTTAAAATCTGTAATGAATTGTATCAACCATTTTGTTTTTGGCTGTTTTTATTTTGGTGTGATCTTGTCCATTGAATATCGGTCTATCCTTGCCTCAGTTATAAAGTATTGAATTCTTTTACACTCTTCATTCTGATTGATTTTTGTCTTGGCTTTTTGCCCAGGTTGGATCTGTGGTGGCCGTGGGATGGATCCGATCACGCAAAGCTGTGGACTGGCACTTATTTCGTAATATCTTCCTGGCCTGGTTTGTGACTGTCCCAGTCTCTGGTCTCTTCAGTGCTGCTGTCATGGCACTCTTTGTATATGGGATTTTGCCATATGTTTAAATCTTTTTTAAAGAAAATTTTTAACCAGCATGTGATTTTTTTCTCTCTTTCTCTTTTCCCCCACCCCAAATTCTTCAATATAGCACTCCCTCCCTCCCTATCCCAACTCCCCCCACTCCCCCCCCCCCCCCCCACCGCCCTCAATCTCATGGCTGGTGTATTCCTTTTTCTTTTCTGTTTCCAGAGGAATTAAACAGCTCTAAGTCAATGTTGTACTTCCATCTTTGCTATTTTCTCACAGACTGTAAATGACACTACATGCGCTAACCTTGATAATTTGGTAGCTTGTAATGGAAAGACCCATTTCATGGTGTAAATTTGCACCTGTAAATAATGTTGCCCAAATCATGATGTTTGTGGAATGGATGGTATTGCTTGGGAAAGTTGCCCATATTGAAGTTGTAAAGATGTATATATTGTATTAATTTACTGGAATGTTTTTCTTGGTTTGGACCGAAAAGATTTTTTTTAAATACTCTCATCCACTTTAATAAAATTGTCCTGATCTGGAGTAAGATAGAAAACACCATATCTCAATAAATGGCCAATATTTTTTTTTTTGCAAAGCATAATTCTCCATGCGTACCATGGGTGCTACAAACATCATAATCAGAATTCATTGTGATAGGTTTAATAGAAACTTGATTTCTTCATACAAGATTGAATTTTGTATTATATTGTAATTTCCTTTGTAAATATCTATATAAAAAGATCTGGGGTTTGTTTTTTTTTTAAATTACTACACATTTCTCTCACTCATTTAAGATTCAGCACTATATTTGAATGTACCAAAGATTCAAAAATAAAAAGATTTGTCAGTATTTCCATTTTGGTTAATTGGAATGTCTATTTATAATTTTGGGTTCCACCTCTAATTCTTTTAAAATTCAATGATATTTGCTTTGACTTTTACTGAAGCAAAATTAAAAGTATTCTTCAATTTCAGATAAAGTATCAGACCAATATTATGCTCTTTGTGGTTTTCATAATATTAAATATCCAGCTTATTGAGATATTGCAAGTACATTTGTTTATTTCCGCTGGATGAGGTCTGGATTCTTCTGGCAGTGAGATTGGTCAAAACCATCAAACTGGATTACCTGGTTTCCAGAGACCAAAGTGAATCAAATTCTCAAGAACTCTGATAGAATTCAACTGATTAATAGGCCATCAAGCTTCCAGTTATGAATGCCTTTTAGATAAAACATAACTACCAATAAGTAGAGAAACAAAGACTGCAGATCTTGGAATCTTGAACAAACAAAGCATTGCTTGTGAAATTCAGCAGGTCTGGTAGCATTCATGGGTTGAAATTGTAAATCAACATTTGGTGTCTGAACCCTTCAAGACTAAAGTGAAAATAGGATGATATTACATCAGGAAAAATAATTTTGGGAGGGGCCAAGAGGTGACAGGTTATAGGACAGATGGTATGAGAGGTGGATAGAAGATATGACCTCTCAGTTATTTTTTGAACCAATTTTACAATAGTTTAAACCATGGTCCTTTTATTTTGTATTTTTAAAAATTGTAGAGTTGCCAATGACTTGCTGTGTAATTCACAAATCGAACTAGTTCCTCATTGTTGATGATCAATACAGAGGGAGTGTTGCATATTCTGAGTGGCACTTTTCAGATGTGTTTTTAGACTGTTTTCCTTCTTGAGTCTACTGTAAAATATTCCCTGGCACAATTCATGAAGTAAATACACCAAAATGATAGAGGAACTCAGCTAGTCTTTTCAGCATGTACAGGAGGCAAAGATGTATTGTTGATATTTCAAGCCTGAGCCCCTTCGTCAAGGAAAAATCAGTAAAGACAGAAGAAGGATAATATCAGAAAAACTCAGAATTCAAACTATGGGTGAAGAAACCAGACCAACAAAGGGTGTTAATTGGATATGATGAAGGATAAATGAGAATTTATCCTTTCTGTGCGAAGGGAGACAGGGAAAGGAGAGATGAAGGGGGTGGGGGTGGGGGTTAACAAAAGCCAGAGAAGTCTATATTAATGTCCTCCAATTTACGGGTGGTCAACAACACCTCATCTTCTTAGTGGGACTGCCAGACTGAGAACATCTGTAAATTGGAGGAACGACACCTCACCTTCTGACTGGGCACCCTCCTACCAGATGGCATTAATATTGACTTTTCTAGCTTTTGTTAAAACTACCCCCCTTCTCCCATCATTTCTCCTTTCACACAGACATAAATTCTCACCTAGTCCCTTGCATCCTTTGGTCTGGATTCCTCCCTCATTGTATTCTAAAACTTTCTGATACATCCTGCTCCTGTCTTTTCTGATTTTTTTTTTTCTTTTCTTTCTCCCCTTGAAGAAGGGCTCAGGCCTGAAATGTCGGCAATATATTTTTGTCTCCTATAGATGCTGAGTTCCTCCAGTATTTTGGTGTGTTTACTACAATCATAGCATCTGCAGCCTATCGTGTTTCATTCAATTCATGAAGCAGGAGGGAATTCTTCCAATGATCCCAGTTGATACTTAATCTATCATGAACATGACTAAAACAGATTATTTGATCATTTGCTGATTCAGTTTTCTCAACTGTGATTACAGTTCTTGGATTGTGAAGCACTTTAGGGCACCTGTGGTTTGAAAAAAAAATTACAAATGTCAGTTAAAATGCTATTACACTAATCAGTGTATCAGCATCCCTTTTGAGAAGGTTATTTCTCTGGTTGCAGATTGTAATTTTTTTTTCCATTCTGGTCCAAGTTGGTGTCTTCCAGGAATCTGTGTACTCTAAATGTATTATTTTTAATAGATGTATCTTTTTTGGTAACCACTGATTACTTTCCCCTAAAATTAAATGGTTCATTTGTGCTAAAATGGTGAGAAATATTTTAAAAATAAAATCATCACTTTAAAATGTTTAGTTTCGACTGTTATTTACCACAGCAAAGGAGGAAAAACCCAACACCCAACCCCAACCAACCCATTTTCTCTTGCAACCGTTGCCACTGTGCCTGCCTGTCCCGTATCGGACTTGTCAGTCACCAACAAGCCTGCAGCAGACGTGGACATACCCCCCTCCCCCCATAAATCTTTGTCCGCGAAGCCAAGCCAAAGGAAAAAATATATATATATAGTAGAAGAAGATTACCAGTTAATTTTTCTTAAATTTATCAGTTAACAGAACTATAATTCTTCTCATAACCTACTTGTAGCCATGCTAATTAAGATATGGGAGGATCAATGTATCCTTTTCAAGGATACCACAAAGGGCCTTTACCTAGTATCTTCTTTCCAAATATGATAACATTCACAGAACGCCTTGTATTCCCATCAGAAATCATTGCACAAAAGTCACTGGTAGTATAAAAGTAAAATTAAATAATGGTTTGAAGGTATTTGTCAAAATCAACAACAGGTGTGACTCGTTACATGATAAAGCACAATATCAAGCTTTATACCTCACCAGTGAAACTCGATCATGATAATAGAGAGATTTAAATCAGATACTCCTGGTGGGAATCTACCAAAGAAAATATGCTTAATTTAATGGCTTGGGCATAGATGTTGGAAGGAAGAGGGAAAAAAAATGGATAGGTGGAGTTTGTCAGATGTATTTTGGGGCTGGGTATAACTCAAGAATTCTCTCTTGCCGTAGTGTTGTAGACATGATCCTATTGTGACAGTTTAGTCCTCCAAAGATTGACAAATTATAAGAATACATGTCATTAGTCTCCAACCTATTCCACTTTTGGCTACTCTCAATGTTAACTACATCTATTTCCATTGTTTCTGTAAACCAAAATAACCCTACCTAGCAAAAAGATACAAGATTTTTGAAACTTTCCATTCCCCATCACAAATGTCTTGTAAAAAGTTTCACATTTCCACTTTTTGCTTGTAGAAGTTTTTCCTGCATGTATGCTATGAAAGTACTTCAAATAGACAACATCCTAATGTTCTTGTTCCATTTTACACATCTTGACTGCAGCAGTTCCTAGTACCCTGGTTTTTAACATATGCCTATAATAGCCCTTGAGTAAGTGAACATTGCAAGTGGGACAAATTTTAATGTAGCACACAGATAAACCTTCAGAGATAAACAGATATAAGATTGAACACTTTGTAAATTTTATTTTTCATTTGCATAAATGCAAGTACAGTATTTATCCATAATCATAGAGAATTAAAAAAAATGCAAAAAGAATACATATTCTCTCTCCTTCCCTCCTTAAAAAAGTAGGAGAGATAGAAGAAAAGAAAGCCTGCCTGATAATCATATATCCTTTTGATTAGTTAAATTTCAAATTTACATAATGATCTTGAACCTTAAATTAACTAAGGTGAGTTGGAGCAGGAGTGGCAGATGCTGGAGATGAAATCATATCTATAAAATCCATATAAGGTTTCCAAATCTTATCAAATTTTTCAGGTTGATTATGCCTTATTTACTCTAATGGTATATAATTTAGTAATTCCATTTGCAATTTATTCAACCCCACATTATTGTCTAATTTCCACGTTATAGCTATATATTTATTTGCTACGATTGAACACTCAAGTTATTTTGACAATAACAGTGCATTTGCTTTACCTCTTGGGCAATACCTCAGGGTAATTTCTTCTGCTTAAGTTCTATGGTGTTTGGAGGGGTGCTGATTCCATCATATGATTTCCACAGACTACAAGTACTTGTTGGGGCAGCTGAGCAGGTAGTGAGAAGCAGCCCACTCATTTTTTTTGGAAGATGTCACCACATTCTCACTACCATCCTCCATGTCAGTCAGTCATTTTCTTCCGCTTGTAAGAGATTGGTTATTTCAGGTATCTGGGTTTTTTTTGCATATCATGGAAATGATGTGACAACCTTCCATCAGAATTGTCTGAGTGGAATTAGACCCTCAGTGATACATGTTGACCTGGGTAAAAATGCTGATGTTGGTTTCATTAACCTGCAGTGACTTTGGAGGATTTTTTTTTACAGAGATACTGTTGGTAAAAAGGCACTATTTCGTGATTCATATTGGAATTATTATCTGAGAACAATGAAGCCTACAGTGTCCTCACCGATCTATCACTGATGTGTGATAGATCATGAACTTTGTTCTATCTAGAGTTTTACAATGCTGTTCTCTCTATAACTCAGTTAATAATTGCCTCATTCTCGTAACCTTTCTGTTGCATCTCATTAACGCACCATCTAAAGGCTGTGTTATTCTTCCCAAAATGGTGATCAGATATAAATAGAACAGCAAAGACCAGACACAAGTTTTTTTATATTCCCAAAGGATTTGGATAACCTGATAGTTATTGTAATCTTATTTATGCTGTCATAATGAGGAGGCTTAATTAAGGAATGACTCAGTATCACTGAGAGTGTGACAGAGTCACAGGGAGTGAGAATAAGCCCCTGAATTTGTACAGGAAGTCATTGAGCAATAGTGCCACACCAATTAGTCTGACCTCATTTATGGTTTTTAGATCTCAATATCAGGAAAATCACAGAAAAAATCAACATAATTATTGTCTGTGTTGTCATTCACACTGGGCGCCTTTTTAGTCTGCAAGTACCTGAATGCAACAGTCCCAGTGGTTAGGTGTGCAGTGGAGGGCATGACCGTCAACAAATTTTTCTGATACGGTTTACACTGCAAGCTTCTTCCAAAAAGTTGTAGTGGTCCTACAGGATAAATTGTGGTGCAGGAATTGACTCAAAATTTTTGCACATCCCTTTTTAAACTGCCTGTGTAGTGGCAAAATTCCTTGATTGTGCCGTTACATGCCTGCTTTCTAAAAAAACCATAACTGATCGTCTCCAAAACTTGGAACAATTGTCATTGCAAAGAGACTGCTCCAGCAAGTCTTCTAGGTCATAACAACTTGATTAATCTGGTAGAGACTGGTATTTAAAATGAAAACCAAAAAAGTTCCAAAAATAAGCAATTTGGCATTTTTACACAAAAACTTCGGAATTATTCTGGAAAAAAAATTAGTATACTTACCCCTAGTGTTTCCTGATGTGGTTGTTTACACAGGCCCTTTTCCGCAACCTTCCTTTGTTGCAGTTTGTTGGAGGGGAAACGTTGTATTCTTTAGGCCTGTTTCTTATGGAGTGGTTGTGGTCAATTTACACTGCAGCTACTCCATAAAAATGTGTAGAGGTACAAGTAGAAAAATTACAGGATGGAATTTACATTAAAAAAAATTCTGTCGTGACATGTTTACACTGCCACAGGAGCAGAACTTTTCCTGAAATTTTCTGCTGTTCAGTGGTTGTGTAAAAGTGCCTAATTGATGAGTTTGTATCTCTGAAGAGATAAGTAGATTTAATGTTCCTTTTTAATGACCTTTCATCAAAACTGGGAAAGTAAGAGATAAACCAGACAAAGTTGGGGTGGGGGGGGAGGGGTGCAGAACACAAGCAAACTTTCATAGGCAAAAGATGTGAATTAAAGGACAAAAAGGAATATAGTTAAAGATGAAAGTAAGGGGAAATAGTCAGTGTAAATGGAGGAAACATTTTTATCTAAATAAACTGAATACAGGAACCCTAAGGAAATTTGCCTGAAAAGCAGTTATGCTTATGTTGAAACATAGTGGGATGACAGAAAGCTTAGAGCTGGAATGTGACAGCGTTAAAGTGACTGGTAATTTGAAGCCCATGGTCATGCCTCCGTCTGAATGGAGGCATTCCACAAAGCCATCAACCAATCTGCATTCAGTTGTTCTGCTGCAGAGGAGACAATATTTTGAGCTGTGAATATTATAAAGAATAAGACAAATGTAGCTTCACTTGAAAAGGATGTTTGGCACTCCTGGTAGTGATATGGGAGGAGATAAAAGGCCAAATGATTGCATCTCCTGAAATTTCCTTTACTAAACAATATACTTTATTCACAATAATTTACAATACAAGAAAACTGTTCAACTTTACATGCATGGTGTCAATCATATCGATATATACTTGTCATTGTATATTTTTTAATTCTTCTCTTAATACTCCATTTCCACCATTGTGGCACTTTGTTGTTTCAACTCCCCCCGCCCCCTCCCCCCCCAATCCCCTGTTCCCTGGTTGGTTGAGGGGCTTCTCTTCAGTGTCAGCCCATCAGGGTCTGGTAATGGGAAGGTTCTAGACTGTGGTCCTTCCTCACAGCACCCTTGTGTTGCTGCATGAAGACTCAGTGCGTCCCTCAGCATGTACTCCTGCAACCTGTAATGTGCCAGTCGGCAACATTTCTGGACCAACATCTCAGTTTCCTGAAAATCCAACAGAATTTCGGGCTGACCAAAGTGCATCTTTCATTGAGTTGATGGTCTTCCAGCAGTTCTGGATGCCAGTCTCAGTGTGTATTCCTGTGTAGATCAGAGATGAACCACGACAAAGCTCCTGCATCCTTATCCGCACACTTTTTGCGAATCTACATTCAACAAATAGGTGGGCAACTGTCACCACTCCACTGCAGCTGTCCTGAGGACAATGTGCATGGAGGGTGATGTTCTGGTTATGCAAGGATCTCACTGGGAGAGCTCCTCTCACTGCCAGCCAGGCCAAGTCCTGGTGCTGTTTGTGAGACCAGGCGATGAGGCATTCTAGCAGATGACTTGGACGGTCTGCTCAGGGAACTATCCCACCGGACCTATAGAGTTTCATCTCTGTTTCTGCAGGGCATTCCATGCTGACCGCTGCCTGATGGCCTTGTGGTCGAAGGTGTTGTCCTGGGAAAACTTCCACAAAGGATAGGTGGTGTGCAAAGTACAGCTAACTGGGACATTGTGCAGCAACAGGACTAGGCCTACCACTTGCAACACTTGGGACAGGTAGAACCACAGCACATAGTGGTCTTTGGTTCCCTCACACCCTGATGCAGCCACACACAAAGGTGGTCATCTGGATGAGAACCATGTTAGGTACACCCTTGCCCCCATTTTCTGGTGACTTGTACATGGTGCTCCTTCAGATACTATCAATTTTGAACCCCCAAATAAATTTGAAGCCTTGCTCTGGTAACTGCCATGGCAGAGGTGCAGGGTGCAGGTGCCACACCTGCACCATGTACAGCAGCACTGAGAGCACCTCACACCTGTTGGTCAGGTTCTTCCCTGTTATTGAGAAGGATTGCTGCACCCACAGACTCAGATTTTGGACAAACTTTGTGATCCGCTCCAACCAATTCTTGTCACACCCCTCAGCCCCTCCAAGCCAGATCCTCAGCACTTTCAAGTAGTCAGATCTGACTGTGGAGGGAATAGTGGACTGGTTGGGCCAGTTACTGAAAAGCATTGCTTCACTCTTCTAGATGACCCTGGTGCCTGATACAGACTCAAATTGCTTGCACATGCTGGTCAGTCTCGAGACTGATTGTGTATCCAAATAGAAGATAATGACATCTAATGATACTGATCATGTTTGCATGGCCACTAGCAAGGCCTTGATTATAGTTCCTGTTTGATTAGACTTGACTGCCAGCAGGGGGCTGACACAGTATGTAAGATCTGTAATAGAGGATTGCAGCCTCATGGCCTGCTTCATGTGCTGTTTACATCAACTTTAAAGTAAAGAGCTTTTTACTTCATGTGTTGCCTAAGAACTTGCACATACAAATACAATATCCATATAAAAGGAGGCCTTGATCTGAGTTCCTCCACTGTCTGACAATGTCACTCCTCTTATGCCCTCGTCCTTCCTGATGGATTCAGCAAAGGGCTCTATGCACCACACAAATAAGACTGGAGTCAGTGGGCAGCCTTGCCTAACTCCAGACTTGATGGGGAAGCTATCTGTTTCCCATTCAATGATTTGGAATGCACTACTGATGTCTGCATAGAGCCATTTAATCCAATTCCAGATTCCCTCATCAAAGTCCATTTTGGAGAGCACATCCATCATGTACGTGTGATATCCAGTTGAAAGCTTTCTCCTGGTCTAAGCTGACCAGGCAGTGTCCACCCCCTGTCCTGCATATAGGTGACAGTATCCCTGAGCAGCGTGATGCTGTCAGAATCTTCCTGCCCAGAACCATGCAGGTCTGTTCTGGGTGGATCATCCACCCCAGGGCAAACTTGACTCAAATGAAGATGGCCTTGAAAAGGATTTTGTAGTCCACATTTAGCAAAAAAATGGGTCTCCAATTCCTGATATCCTCCTCCCCCTTTTTGAAGATGAGGGTGATGATTCCCGTCTTCATGGAGTCTGACGTGCTTTCTGCCAGGAGTCTCACCCAATCCCACAGAGCCATGTACAACTCAGCCGGTAGGCCATCGCTTCCAGGGGTCTTACTCAACCCAAAGAAATGGATGGAGTCTGTCAGCTTCCCCAGAGTAATTGGCTGATCCAGACATTCCTGCTTGATGTCGCCTAGGACCTCCGTGATACAGGACAGAAAGTTTTGGGAGGCCATTCTGACTGTCAGCTCAGTCTCATGCAGACTGGCATAAAAGGATCTGTTTATCCTCTGAATGCCCATCTGTGAGGATGTGACTGAGCCATCCTCTTCCTTAAGGCTGTGGATCACAGAGCTCCCTCTGAACCTTTTGGAAGAGGAAATGTGTGCACGTCTCCTGCTCCACTGTGCAGACTCTGTATTGGAAGATGATCTTGGAGGGCTCTGAGCTAAATTAGCAATGCTTGCTGGCAATGTACCCTCTAATTTTTAGTAGTCAATGTGCACAAAAATCTTATGTTGGTTTTTCCTGTGCTAAAAGTATGTGTATGCTGAATGCTTGTGCAAATGTAAACTTGAAATTGTTTCAGGATAATTTTGCACAGCCTATCTCTCATGATTCATAAAACTGTATTGGCATGTTTTAATATAATACAAGTATGATTGCATTCTGTGAAGTAACATATTACAGTGTTTTATATATAACTACATTATTTTAGATAACTAACATTTTGCGCACCTTAGTTTCCCTTGTACGCTGGTTGCAAAATGTGAGTGCGCACACATACACGCACAGCTTAGCCAGAACAGTGCTGGCTGGCTCTTCACCTCTCAGTTCATCCCTCACATCCATCCCTCTCAACTGCAGAAGGAGGAGTTCTTGTAGGTCAATCTGGAGTTTGCTTAGTTCTTGCTGTCTTTGACTTGGCCTCTATATACCTTTGAGGATAAAGAACCTCTTGATAGTCTCCTTGATTGCTTCTCACCAGGACACTGGGAAGTCAAAAGGGCTTCATGGTTCTCCAACCAGTGTACTGCTTCTTTAGTTCCTCCACGTTCTCTGGGGACAGCAACATCACATTCAACTTCACATTCCCCTGCCTGCCTTCTAGTCCTCCTATAGATGACAGGAGGCACGAAGGAGGCAGTGGTCAGAGAAGGAAACCAGCGTTAAACATCGGTGGCTCTGACCATGACACCCTTCAACATGAAGACAAGGTTGAACTGTCCGATCTTGATCAGGTGGGTTGCTGTTGTGCTCCACCTACAGGGTGCTGAAGGCATCTCACAGCTGTGCTTCCTATACCCACTCCATCAGTAGATTGGTGGAGCTGTCCAGTCTGCTGGCGTCACTGCCGGGTCATCCAGCCGTATCTATGATGCAGTTGGAGTCACTGGCCAGAACAACTGGCCTGGACGTCGCCAGTAATGGTGGGAGCTGCTGGAAGACAACCAGCCTCTCATTCCGCACAGGTGAGGCGTACATGTTGATCAACCGGTGCGGCCTGTCCCAGTACCTCAGGTCCACCACGTGGAGACGTTCCCCAACCACCTACTTAACCCAGGTGATTGCGAAGTTGCTCCCCACAGCAAGATGCCCAGACCAGATGCACGATAATTGTTTACCCCTCCCCACCTGACTACACAGACAACCCAAGGGGCCACCATCACGACCACCTCCAGTAGTTTTGGAGGTGTGGCATCCCACACGCCTGTAGGTAAATCACATCTGGTTTGATCTTACCAAGGTATTGTAAAATGTTAACACATCACATAGTGCGTTTAACACTGGGCATGTTGGAGCTGCGATTTTAATCTCCATTTTTTGTTCCTAAGAGTTTACACGTTGCAATCCTTACAGTTCAGTCAGTGTCATCAGCCTTAGCCCACATGCCCACAGCTTTGGTGAACTTCAGTACTGATTGTGGGCTCAGGAACAGGATGTGACCTTCATCTGGGAGAGGAGTCTCCTCATGCAAAGCTGGTGGTGTCACTTGGGGAAGATCCAGATGTACTCCTGGTCCTCCATCTCTTGGTTGGTTAATATTCTTCACCCGTAGCTGGGGAGCCAAGGCATCTGGATTGTTCCAGTTCTCCCAGAGCTGGGGGGGAGTGTGGGTGGGGGGGGGGCAGCCTCTCCACTGCTCCCAGTCTCCCAGAGCTGGGGGTAGGTGGGGGCGAGGTGGCAGCCTTTTCATTGCTTCCTGTCTCCTGGAGCTGGTGACCACTAGCCTCTGCCTTGCTCATGGTCTCCTGGGGCTGAGAGTCACTGGATGCTGCACTTCCCACCATCAGGAATAACTGTAATCTGTTTTCTTGCTTTCTTTCCTCTCCATCCTTGTGCTTCCTCTGTCTGCATCCAGCGCGTGTGCCGGCTTCCTACTCAGATGCTGAGAGGCTGCTGGATTCTGTTTGGACTTTACCCTTTTCTGCCTCTTGCCTGTGTGTCCATTGCTGGGTTTTTTTTCTTTTCCCCACTGCCAGCCATTCTCCCTCTGTAGTTCCCTCCTCCATCGCCTCTGCCTCCTCAGGAGGGGCCTCCAGACGTAGCTGGGGTTTGAGGGTTGGATGTGCTTGGGTCTCCTCTCTTCCCCTTATGTCTCTCTCACTCTGTGAGTTTTGGTCACAGTTGCAGTTTGAGGGGGTGTTTAACTCATTTGTTGGGGGGGAGGTGTTGGCCATTTTCCCCCTTGCTGCCTGTCCATAAGTGGCTATGCTTTTTAGGCAGGCCCTCTTTCTTGCAATTTTTGCTGACTGTGCTGCATTGGGCCGCCACATGTCCCGGTTTATTGCAATTCCTGCACACTCTGGGCTGTTCAATGTAGACCAGGGACCCATGGTTCCCTCCAAAGGCAAACACCAAGGTGGTGGTGGGGGGGGGGGGGGGGGGGGGAAATGATGGCCCCTTTGTTGTCCCCTCTCAGCTTCACCTTCACTTGCCATTTGCTGGTCCAGATTCCAAACATGTCTTTGAAGTCCACTCAGGCCCCTGTCCCCCTCGACATAACGGCTAAGAGTGCATCCTTGCGGGTTAAACGTGCACTATTATCACTCATTCCTTCCGTGCCAGAAAGGTGAAAAGTGACTGCACCTTTAAAAGCGAGAGTGGAGCCACATTCCCTTTCTCCTGGAACTCCTGAAGCAACCTCTGCCATCCTGCAGGGGTCTTGAATGTCACATCATAGTGACTGTTGTCCATGACATCCTGGAGGCAGTGGATGTACTTCACCTTAAATTTGAGGCACTCCATCAGGACCTTTCGTAAGAAGAGGTCCCAGGAAAATGGCAATCCCTCACTAAGGTCCTTCATGGCCACCCTGACAATGTTCCAGATTCTGCTGAGGGAGGGGTTCTACAGATGGAAAGGGTGTTAGATTGGTCCTCCAATCCACATGGATCCATCCTGCATCAGCAGGCCAGCTCACACTGGACGATCTCCTGCTCGTAATCATCCTCTTGGATGTCTTCCTCTTCTATCCTCTTGCATGCTGCTACTATAGCTCCACGCTTCACACAAATCCAGTTAATCATTTCTTAAAAGAACTATACTTGATCTTAGCCAAAAGGCCGAGAAGCCTCTCCTGAAGTGGCAGTGGAATGATGCTGTGAAGCGTGGATTAGATATTGTGAGTTGGAGCATTCTGGAGAGAATAACACATTTAGAATGTTGAAAGGAATAAAAATCTGGTGTGTGATTGTGTTGGAGGTGTGAGAAATTGCAGAGGACTACCATTCGATGTTTAATCTGGTAGTGTGGAAGGTCAGGATATTATTTTCTCATGTTGCTTTTGGTTCCTTTGCCAATTTCCTTAAGTTGGTCTACTCAGGCTACTGGCCCTTCTGTCAAATGATAACTGGAGATGTGAATAGATACTAGATATTTGCCACAGAGTGACTGGAAGTACAAATAAGCTCACGTCAGAGCTGGACAGAAGGTCTGACTGCATACATGTAATATGATAACAGTTTACTCCTCGTGTCACTCTAGTTCTCTTTCTAATTTAAATTAAATTTAGACATACAGCACAGTAGCAGGCCCTTGCAGCTCTTGATCATGTACCCCACAGATGCACCAATTAATTTATAAACCCTGTATGTTTTGAAAGGTGAGAGGAAACCGGAGCACCTGGAGGAAATCCACACAGACACTGGGAGAATATACAAACTCCCTGATTGGTGGCACTGTAATAGCATTGCGCTAACCGCTACACTAACCATGCTGCCCGATTGTAATAAATTGTGATAAAGTTTTGCCTCATTTATCAGTCTATTTGCCATTCCTTTTTAACTCTAGTGAAGCCATTCATGATTTGAACCATGATATGAAATTCTCTCTTAAAAATGTTTGCTCTCAGGGAAAAATAGCAGCTTTTCTAATCCCAAGATTTAACTGGGCCCCTTGTTTCGGCTACCATTCTGGTAATAATGCTCTTCATCCTCTTCAAGGACAGAACCTTCTTTTCCTTCTTAAAGTATGGTTCCATAGCTTGACTCAAGTTCAAATTGAAGTTTATTGTCACATGTACAAAATGCAGTAATAAAGTTTAGTTTCCAAGCAGTCCAGCTAGACACCCCATGCATAGAAGAGCAAATAACATGCAGCACAGACACAGAGTTACAGAGAGAGATCAGATGGTACAGAGCAAGGACAACATTATTTTACTATTGTGAGGTTCATTCAGGAGTCTGATAAGGGCAGGAAAGAAACTGATAGAAAAAGTTCTGGCTGGTACCTCGCTTGTGTCTGTGTACAAAGTATTTAATTGCATATATCATATTTTTGCAGCCAAGCAGAAGAATGGAGAGTAATTTAAATTTAACTCCAATTAGGCAGACACCTATACCATGTAAATATGGAAAATTAATGCATCCTTAATCTGTTCAATGGTTAAGCCATTATGCTTCCAAATATCTTTACCTGACATAGAAACATAGAAACATAGAAGATAGGAGCAGGAGTAGGTCATTCGACCCTTCGAGCCTGCTCCGCCATTCAACGAGATCATGGCTGATCTTAAAGTTCAGTACCCCATCCCCACCTTCTCTCCGTAACCTTTAATACCCTTATACTGAAGAAATATATCTAATTCCCTCTTAAATATATTTAATGAACCTGCCTCTACTGCCCTCTGTGGCAATGAATTCCACAGATTCACCACCCTCTGAGTAAAGAAATTCCTCCTCATCTCGGTCCTAAATGGTTTGCCTATTATCCTCAAACCATGGCCCCGGGTTCTGGATTTTTCCCATCATTGGAAACATCCCATCTGCATCCATTCTGTCCAGTCCTGCCAGAATTTTATATGTCTCTATGAGATCCCCTCTCAATCTTCTAAATTCCAGCAAGTTTTGCACAATCTTTCCTCATAAGTCATTCCAGGTATCAGCCTGGTGAATCGCCTCTGCACTCCCTCCATTGCAAGAACATCCTTCCTTAGATAAGGTGACCAAAACTGCACACAATACTCCAGGTGTGGTCTCACCAAGGCCCTGTACAGCTATACTCAAACCCTCTTGATATGAAGGCCAACATACCATTTGCCTTTTTAACCGCCTGCTGTACCTGCATGCTAACCTTCAGAGACTGGTGTACAAGTACCCCTAGGTCTCTCTGCACTTCCCCATCTCTTAATCTATTGCCATTCAAATAGTAATCTGCCCTCCGGTTTGTATTACCAAAGTGGATAACCTCACATTTATCCACATTGTAGTGCATTTGCCATGTATCTGCCCAGTCCCTCAATTTATCCAAATCACACTGGAGCTTCCTGACCCCCCTCTTCCGTGCACACAACCCCTCCTAGCTTAGTGTCATCTGCAAATTTGGAGATATTACATCCAATCCCCTCATCCAGATCATTAATGTAAATTGTGAACAGCTGGGGTCCCAGTACAGATCCCTGTGGCACCCCACTGGTCACCGCCTGCCACTCAGAAAATGAGCCATTTATCCCAACTCTCTGTCTTCTACCTGCCAGCCAGTTCTCAATCCACATCAATACTTTGCCTCCAATCCCATGAGCATTGATTTTGTAAGCCAGTCGTTTATGCGGGACCTTATCGAAGGCCTTTTGGAAGTCCAGGTACACCACGTCCACTGGCTCTCCCCCATCTATTTTACCAGTCACCATCTCAAAGAATTCCAATAGATTTGTCAAGCACGATTTACCTTTTGTAAATCCATGTTGACTCTGTCCGATGCCTTCTCTGCTAGTCATATGCTCCGCTATGTAAGGTAAAACATCATGAGATGGGAATGTGTAAGGAGTTACCCTGTACAGGGCTGTAACAAGATGTGAATGCATCCTTGTACTTACAAGATAAGAGAGACATTGATGGATTGAGAGGCAGGAAGCTAGCAGGGAAAGGATAGCAACAGTTTTAGTCATTGGACAAGTAATGATATGATGATGTTCTAAGCATGTATCCAAGGGTATAAAAAATCACCATTTTGCTGATAACGGCAGAATGCATTCTCCGACTAACATGGTTAGTCGCAAGTGTTACAATCCGGTAGTAAAGAACAAAGAACCCTGATTTCGACTCAGTCTGTGTTTGTCTCACTCATTCATGAACAAAGCAGACCTAACAATTTGGTGACCCCGACGTGATGGGTGAGTGAACACTGGACGACGGTTTCTGTTTTTTCTGACAATCATCTCAGCCGGCTGATAAAAAGGTCCAGAGAAGCCTGTTTTAACAAAATTCTCTTTTTTTTTTTAAAAATAATCTTTATGATTGTCAGTAAGAACTGGAGATCGGACAAATTAGACGACCACAATTGAAGGTCGCATGCCAGGATTGTAACACGTAAGTGATTACAGACAAGATAAAAGTCCTTAAGGTGTTTGAATGACATTTATTAAGTGCTTCGCAAGAAACTACTAGAGTTTAAAAGTCTTTATTGTGTCGTTGCAAAGTCCAATAGAGTGAGAAGGTGGTCTATAAACAATTGAGGACCTGAGTTTTCTGCCCTAAACTGGTTATTAAGAGGAGAAATCTCCCACGTGAAGGTTGGGCTTTGAAAGAAAACAAAGGTTCAGGCTTATTGGCCTCAATTGTATCTGAGAGACTGACTTATAAATGTCCGGTAGGTATGATAATGTCTGTACACTTGAGAAGTTAAGAATTTATTTCCCCAATTCGCCGTGGTGGAATACCGCAGCAGACACTAGAGACCTTGAGACAACAAAAAAAAAGTACTCAGGGACTCCTGCCTGGTGAACAAGAACGACGACAGAAGGCTGCGACAGCTGTGTCCGGATCAGGTAGGAGATATTAATGAAAAAGTTGATAAACTCCTAAGAGACACCCGGTTTATTCGAAATACTTTTGATAAGTTAAATGAGGGTATTCCCAACATCACCAAGGAGATAAAGTTACGTAAATTCATAGATTGGTACAGGGAAACAGGACAAAAGTATAGCCCAAATATTTGGTTTTCTAGTTGTAATTTAACTTTCAGACCCCTTTGGGAAAACAGAGAGTGGAAAACGAGCAATCAGAGTATACATGACAGTCTGAAGTCAATTGGAGGACAAGACTTAGAGACTGTTCCTTTAAAAGATATTAGTCATCCAGCTTGCAAGGAGACATTTTTAAAAGCAATTTTCGTTGACATAGATCCCCTAAATGGACAAGAACCTAAATTAAAACAGGCATTAGAAAGCGGTCCCGCAGCTATGGCTGTACAGTTGCCTGCTAAGACTTTTGACCAAGTTATTAAGGAAATTAATCAGGAATTAGAGGAGCGAAATACCAGTAATGTGGCATTGGAGAAACAAAAAATGCTCCGAAAATGTGTAGACCGCTGGAGGAAGAGGGGTTGGTTACCCGGGGGCACTGAGATGTTCCTGACAGGTGAGGGAAACAAAATTTTAAAGCGCAGTGTCTTAGATAAGCTGGAAGAAACAAAACACAGAAGGGAAAGGAAAAGTGCCTGTTTCCAGTTTCCAGCCACGAAGTGTCCGGGTTTGCTCTCTCCCTCCCTCCTTTCACCCTCCCCCCTCTCTCTTCTCTCCCCCTCTCTCTCTTCTCCCCCCCCTCCTCTCTCACCCACTCCCCCTCCCAATCCCAATCTGTGGCGGTGCTGCCCTGAAATCCCCAGGTTGGGCAGGGCAGAGAAATACAATTTGGTTTTAATTTTGTGCCCACAATTCCAGCTCCGCATCTAATGGGATCCTGTTTTATCCTCTCTCCCTCCCTCTTTCCCGCACCCCCACCATTGCGGGATCAGGGCAGACATTGTGGGCTGACGTGTAGCTCACTCGAGGTGGGAGGGAAGGAAGGAGTGATAGTTCCCAGTGGTGGGAGACCCAATCTGATCCAGACCAGTGATCACAGGATGAGAACCTTTTAAAACCTTTGAAACGAAAGTGTTAATCTGAAGACTTTTCTCCCAGTGGGGCCAGTGCAAGGCATTTTCTCTCTCTCTATCTCTTGTGCTCTGTGTATCTGCCTCTCTATCTCTTTCTCTCGCTATGCTCTCTCTCTCTCTCTCTCTCTCTCTCTCTCTCTCTCATAGTCTCTGGATGTATGTGATGTCATGTATGTACTCTGACAATAAATCATTTATAAGTGAGTCTTATACAATTATACAAACGGGACATAGAAAGGAAAATCTTTAATCGAGAGTCTGCACAAAAAAAAAAGATGAGAGACAAGGAGATGCAGTACCGCGATGTCCTAGCTATATTCGAAGAATTTGGTCTCCCTGATAACCCACCTATTATGGCCCCTGTAGAAATAGCTTATAGACCCCCACCCTATGCATATGTGGAGTCACAAGGTACCCCTGACACCCCAGATGGGATCCTGGAGTCACGTCCCTTATATCCAGATATTGAGACACTGGGGTGTGACAAGAACCTCGGGAATAGGGACACATCAGACGAGGTACAGGCCCCTTTAATAAAAATAGAAGGGGGAGTAATAGATGTGGAGACCCCTCTGGAGTCCAAGAAAATAGAAAAGGAGTTAGAGATACAGAAATGGAACATGAAAAAGGTTCAGGATAACATTAAAAACTTAAACAGAGATATTAATGTGCTGGGGCAGATCAGTGAGGATCAAAAAGAATTAATGGTAGGTGTATTGAAGGAAGTGGAAAAGATAACTACAACACTGTCAGGAGAAATTAAAGCTGAAGGAATGGTAATAGGAGTAAAGGACGAAAAGTGTAGTACAGATGAGGAAACGAGATACGATCCACCATGGGAGGAAAGTAAAAGGAAAAGACTCGGGAGGGATAAAAATAGACATGCCTACCTGGACATAGTTAGGACAAAAGAGAAAGATGTGAAACAACTAAACTATGGCCGAAAAGATTATCTTAGAGATGAACGTGACCAATATACCTTTGACCCTGAGACATTGGAAGCTGATAGGGACAGTGACAGTGACGAAGAAGAGTCAGAACAAGGTGGGATAAATAAATGCATGCCAAGAGTAAAGAAGGAGCAGAAATCCCCAAAATTGAGATATCAATGCCCATTACTGATCACGGGACGGGGAACTCAAAAATATGTACCCTGGTCACGAATGGACTTAGAGAGTTTAATGAAAAACTACCTCCATTGTGTAATGGGGCTAGTCCATGGATTTCTTGTTTTGAGCGAGAAACCTGCCAAGAACAATTAGCACTCGCAGATGTCAGAACTATCATGATAAAATTAAAGGCAGAAGGGGCCCTGAAGCAAATAGAGAAAATTGTAAGAAGCAGTAAATTGGGGGATGAAATAGAATTTAACCCACTTCGGAATAAATTTTGGGAAGCACTTAGAGAAACATTTCCTACACTCTATAGTTTGGATGCCTTGGTAACCCTTCAACTAAAGGAAGGCGAGACTGCACACGAGTATTTCACTCGAGCATGGGACTTATGGGAAACAGGGACTGGAGAAAGACCCGACCACAGCCCCTTAGGAAGGGCTCACTTTCGTAATGGGATAATAAACGGACTACCTGCTACGGTTCAAGCAAAATTAAGGGACATTGTGGGATTAGAGACAATGTCAGAGGATTTGTGGAAAAGACACCTGACACATGCAATCAAACGACATCGTCAATCAGAGCATGCTAAGTCAGAAAGTGCGTCCCAGAAGGAGGTGGACAAAACAACCGATAAATTGGTGAGAGCCATAGAACATATAGGGGTTAAATTAGCGGCCCAACAGATAGTCCCACACGTCATGGGGCCAGTGATAAATCCGGGACCCCAAGTAAGAAATGGTTGGGAAAGACAGCTAGGTACAATGTTTAGAGGGGAACATGTAGTATGCTGGTACTGCCAAAATCCTGGACACTACCAGCGGAACTGTCCGGAGGCTGGGAGAGCAAGGGGAAAAAGATTACCCTCTATTAGAGGCTATCGGGGAAGAGGAGGAAACTTAAGAGGACAAGCAAGGGGTAGGGGTGGACACATTGATGGGCCCCAGAGAATCGGGGGGTGGCAGAGTGATCAACAAGTCCAGGCACCTCAGTGTAATGACTATATTGAGGAAGGTGCTGAAGTTGATTATTGAAGGTGCCCTGGAGAATCAAAAATCACGCCTCCCTGGGAGCCACCAAAAATTTGGGAGACGGTAAATGGAGAAAAAATTGAATTTATGGTTGACACAGGGGCAGCAGTTACGTCAGTGATTAAAAAACCCCCAGGGAGCACATTTTCGGGCAAAACATTATCTACAATAGGATTCTCCGGGATAAGGGAAACACAGCCCTACACAGATAACATCGACATGACATTTGGACGACAAAGGGTTAAAACGCCTGTCCTGGTTGTGCCAAGTTGCCCCATTAATTTATTAGCAAGGGACATTCTTACCAAACTAGGAATAACCATACAATGTTCTGAGAAGGGCCTTCGGTTAACATACCCAGGGGATACAATAAGAAGGGGAGGACAGTTTACAGTAATGACCCCATCTAACGCTTCAGAAGACTCTGTGGAGGTTAGTATTTTCTGGAGTCGGCTACTGTATGATGAACCAGGCCCAGGGCTGATTAAACAGTTTTTTGAGTGGAGGGCCAGTATTCCTCGGTATGGGGATTACCATTATCCACTAGATCCTATGCATGTTACATTAAACTACACCATCCACCCGGACCAGGAATATGAGGAGAGGTGGGACTCTCTAAAAGAAGGGAAGACAGAAACGATACATTGTCCATTTATCTTTGTAGGTAAGGAGGGAATAGCTGCTATGGTTGTCATGACAGAAGAACAAATGGAGTGGTTCTGCTTAGGAGTAGAAAGTGTGCCTCATGTGACCTTGGGTATTGCCAAAGATCATCACGCTCGACAGCTGGGTCCGATGGTAAAGGAA
The DNA here is from genome assembly GCF_036971445.1 of Narcine bancroftii. Lineage (NCBI taxonomy): Eukaryota > Metazoa > Chordata > Chondrichthyes > Torpediniformes > Narcinidae > Narcine > Narcine bancroftii. The sequence goes on from NC_091469.1 coordinate 46,082,646, forward strand.
GCGATAGGGTGTGAATACAGGCAGACAGAAATCCTGGGATATTCCACCTCGGAGGGAGGAAAATTTGTCAGACTGAATATTGAAGCATGGGACCAGGTAGTGAATGAGAAAGTAGAAAGAGACCGAGCCATAGAAGGAGAAAATATTGATCACAGAGACTCAGACAAATATCTTTCTAATCTGAGTCCACATATATGGACAACGGGGCCCTATGATGTGGGAGTAATAAAAGGAGAGGTATTTCTAGAATTGGCCAACCCCGGGCAGAAACCAATATGGAGAAAACAATACCGCTTGTCGCCCAGTCAGGAGGAGGGTATTAAAGGAACGATAGAAGGGTTAATGGAGTCAGGGGTTTTAAGGGCGGCACCTGACAGTATGTGGAACACGCCCATCATGCCTGTTCCCAAACAGGGTAGAAAAGACTGGAGGATGGTACACGACCTCCGGGAGATTAACTTGGCTACCAAGACCATCGGGAGACCAGTCCCAGACCCATATGTAGCACTTAGGGCTCTGAGTCCGGAGCACGAATACTATACTGTCATTGATCTGGCAAACGCATTCTTCTGCTTGAAATTAGCTGAGGAATGCCAAGACTGGTTCACTTTCACTTACCAAGCACATCGGTACACATACACTAGATTACCTCAGGGTTATAAGGACAGTCCAGGACTGTTCAATCAGGCCCTTAGCGAAATCCTAATGAAATTAAAGCTCCCGGAAGATGTTACACTGATTCAGTATGTAGACGACCTACTATTAGCAGGGAAAACGCCACATGAGTGCCTGACAGGGACAGCAGTTTTACTCAAGGGGTTAGGCGAGGCTGGATTTAAAGTAAAAAGGTCGAAATGTCAGGTCGGAAGGAGGGTGGTAACTTTCCTAGGAAGACTCGTGGGTAAAAACGGTACGGCCATGTCTGAGGCACATAGAGAAATGATACTAGGGTATCGAAAACCTACTACAGTACAAGACATGCGAGGGAGGCACAGGGAGAGAACATGGTGTCGGAGACCTCTTCTATCTAATGATTGGAGTGTCTATTAATGGAAAAGATCCTTGGGGAGTGGTGAGATTCGACTTACAAACATACACAAAGGACATAATTAAACCCACTTCGAAAGAGGGGGAAGTGAGAAAATTCGACGGTACGAAGATGTCCAGGGGAGAGAAGATAGCAATTGAGACAGGTATTGATGAGTCAAACTCCTGGATAGATCAGATGGGTAAATATGCGGACCAAGCAGGGTATGGGAACTGCTGGGTCTGTGCCCGAGGAAGGCCATTATTACGGATGAGCAGATCAATTTTTGAGGAGACAGATGCTATGGACTGCGCCTTGAACCTACTGTCAGAATCCAACCCACTGAATAGGTGTCTGATATGGGAACAGACGTTTCCCATAGCTCCGGCTAATGTAGCTCCCCCTGTCTTTAGATCCACAGGCATAACTAATGTTACTTGTTTTGCCAACAACAACACAGCAGCGCACGTTTTCCATGTGGGTTGGCTGCCCAGCGACTCGTGCAGGACTCATGTTGATCTCTCACATAGCAGTAGTGCAACCCGCTTGACCCAGGCTAGGGCGGATATTTGGTGGTTTTGTGGAGGAAGAGTGCTGTACAACTGGCTCCCCGCTAACTGGGATGGTCGGTGTGCTCTAGTAACCCTTAATGCGCCAGTGCTGATTGTCAAAAGGCAGGAGGGAGACGAGGATTCCCTAGAATTGCGCCACACAGAGAGTTGGCTGTGGAGAAAAAGGAGGAGTGTTGGACTCTTGGGGCCGGGAGGAAGGAACCCTGATGGGGTATGGATTGATGCCATTGGCCAAGCCCGGAATATTCCGGACGAATTTAATTAGCCGATGAGATTGCAGCTGGGTTTGAAAGTTTTCCTGTTTTTAGTGCAATTTTTCCCATCACTGTAAATAAAAATGTTAATAGGATCAACCTTATTCACTATAATGTCCAGCGCCTTGCAAATTTGACCAGGGACGTTGTTGAGGCAATACATCAACAACTGTCAGAAACTTCCCTTATGACACTTCAGAATAGGATAGCGATTGATATGGTCCTGGCAGAGAAAGGTGGAGTGTGTGCTATGTTTGGAGATCTATGCTGCACTTCTATCTCTAATAACACAGGGCCAGATGGATCACTCACTAAGGGGTTAACGAAACTTAGGGCATTGTCGAAAGAATTAAAAGCCCAGTCTGGAGTCTCCAATCCTGTTTTATCCTGGTTACAGGGAGTGTTTGGGAGATGGAGCACATTGTTAGGACAACTTTTGCTGGGTTTGTTCATTTCTGTATCAATTTTTATCACTTGTGGCTGTTGTTGTATTCCATGCATTCGAACGCTGGTCACGAGGACCATAGAGAGAGCCTTTGCTGACCGTGATGAACTGCCTCCGAAATATCAAGCTGTGCAGGCTGTGGAGCAAGACTATCTCACATTACAGGAGGCGGAGAAAGTTGCTGAGATCGATCTGGAGTCTGAAGGGGAATGTGATGGGAAGGAGGGATTGTGAATTAGATTGTTACACATATAATTTTAACCTTGCTTGTAACCTAAATATTATAACCTTGATTGTAGAACAAATATTATAACATTGATTGTAACACAAACATTATTAATCAGATTGTAGAACAAGTATTATGAATTAGATTGTAGACCATATGTTAACTTGGGAATTTACTAATGTACGGGGGGTTAGCTAGTTTTTTGCTTGGGGGCAAATGGGATGAAACTTGTAAACGGGCAATGGGATCGGGGTGACGGATGGGGGGTGTACGCAAAGGAGGGTTGGGGGAGCCCTCGCCCACCAGCCGAACTACCCTGTGAACAGAACCCGTATAGAGCTTGGCAATAATAGGCGAACTAATGTAACGCGGTGGTAGCATAGTCAGGGCGAGATTGTCCTCTAAAGAGGACAAAGGAGGGATTGTAAGGTAAAACATCATGAGATGGGAATGTGTAAGGAGTTACCCTGTACAGGGCTGTAACAAGATGTGAATGCATCCTTGTACTTACAAGATAAGAGAGACATTGATGGATTGAGAGGCAGGAAGCTAGCAGGGAAAGGATAGCAACAGTTTTAGTCATTGGACAAGTAATGATATGATGATGTTCTAAGCATGTATCCAAGGGTATAAAAAATCACCATTTTGCTGATAACGGCAGAATGCATTCTCCAACTAACATGGTTAGTCGCAAGTGTTACAATCCGGTAGTAAAGAACAAAGAACCCTGATTTCGACTCAGTCTGTGTTTGTCTCACTCATTCATGAACAAAGCAGACCTAACAGCTATTACATCCTTAATAATGGATTTCATCAGATGCAAGGATCGACAACGAGATAGACAACAGACTCGCCAAGGCAAATAGCGCCTTTTGAAAACTACACAAAAGAGTCTGGAAAAACAACCAACTGAAAAACCTCACAAAGATAAGCGTATACAGAGCCGTTGTCATACCCACACTCCTGTTCGGATCCGATCCGAATCATGGGTCCTCTACCGGCATCACCTACGCTTCCACCAGCGTTGTCTCCGCTCCATCCTCAACATTCATTGGAGCGACTTCATCCCTAACATCGAAGTACTCGAGATGGCAGAGGCTGACAGCATCGAATCCACGCTGTTGAAGATCCAACTGCGCTGGGTAGGTCACATCTCCAGAATGGAGGACCATCGCCTTCCCAAGATCATGTTATATGGCGAGCTCTCCACTGGCCATCGTGTCAGAGGTGCACCAAAGAAGAGGTACAAGGACTGCCTAAAGAAATCTCTTGGTGCCTGCCACATTGACCACCGCCAGTGGGCTGATATCGCCTCAAACCGTGCATCTTGGCGCCTCACAGTTCGGCGGGCAGCAACCTCCTTTGAAGAAGACCGCAGAGCCCACCTCACTGACAAAAGACAAAGGAGGAAAAACCCAACACCCAACTCCAACCAACAAATTTTCCCCTGCAACCGTGTCTGCCTGTCCCGCATCGGACTTGTCAGCCACAAACGAGCCTGCAGCTGACGTGGACATTTACCCCCTCCATAAATCTTCGTCCGCGAAGCCAAGGCAAAGAATGGATTCCATCATTTTGCCCACTACTGATGTAAGGCTCACTGGCCTATAATTCCCCACCTTTTCTCTACCCCCCTTTTTAAATAGTGGGGTAACATTAGCTACCCTCCATTAGCTACCCCTTCCCTCACTTTTGTTCTCAGACATGTTTGAAAACTTGACAATTTAATGTGCACTGCTTCTTTGTTTTCAGTAACTGGTGAACACACAAAGTGAAACCCAAAAGTAATAAAAACCGGAGGACCAATAAGTTTAACTTGTCAATTTGCATTTACTTGGAGTTTAGTGTTCAAAGTCCAGAATCCAGAATATGAAAAGGTGATATCTCCTCTGTCGCTTCACACCTTTCTGTATTGACTTTAAAAAAAAGGAAAATGGAAAGAAGTTGAACAGGAAAGTGCAGATGCTGAGATTGCAGTGCAATGCACAAAAGTGCTAGAGAAACTCAGTGGAATTTGTACCATACCACATCAATTGAAGGTTTTTTTAAAACTTTTGTTGTATTTAGAAACACAAGAACAAAAGAAGGTACATACTTTTGACCAACCTCATATTTATGTTTATGGATAATTTGGGTTAGGAGTTTGGAGCTGACAGCATTGTCAAGCAAGGCTTTCAAAGAAAATGGGAGAGAGGAAAAAAGAATGCTTTCTAGGTTTGATCATGTGATGTGTTAAACTCAGCCAAGTGAATGCAGGGGATTTAAATCTCTTCAGTATTCTATTCCCACTGTTACTGGTTCACTATCAAGGCCAGTGAGTGGATACAGCCTTCAAAACCTCTACGTGGTAACAGCTGGAAAATCGTGAGTATGTCCAGTATGTTCTCAGTGCAAGGGCAAAAAAGACTCTTGAAATTGAACCTTGGGACATTCACAGGCTCTTTATTTATGTGGAATACTTATATCATATTTTCATATTCAACACTGTGCTTATTTACTTATACTGAGAGTTTCTCCCATTTTTATTTCTCTTGGGCTTCACTTCATAAGTACTTCAGGGATGTTCAATGTGGCTTTGTGTGTGGTAAGTAATGTTTAACCAATCTTGTAGAGTTTTTCGAGGAGGTTACCAGGAACGTTGAGGAAGGTAAGGCTGTGGATGTTGTCTACATGGACTTTAGTAAGGCCTTTGACAAGGTTCTGCATGGGAGATTAGTCAGGAAGATACAGACACTAGGTATTCATGGTGAAGTATGAACTGGATTTGACAATGGCTGGATGGGAAAAGTCAGAGAGTGGTAATGGATGATTGCCTTTCTGATTGAAAGCCTGTGACTAGTGGTGTGCCTCAGGGATTGTTGTTTTTCATCTATATCAATAATCTGAATGATAATGTGGTAAAATGGATCAGCACGTTTGTAGATAACACTAAGATTGGAGGCGTTGTGGAGAGTGATGAAGGTTTTTAAAGCTTGAAGAGGGAGCTGGACCAACTGAAAATATAAGCTTAAAAATGTCAGATGGAATTTAATGCAGGTAAGTGTGAGGTGTTGCATTTTGGAAAGACGAACCAAGAAAGGACATACATGGTTTTTGTGCATGCGATAAGGAAAACCAGATTGTGGTTTGCCTCCCTGGTGCCAGGGTCCGGGATGTGACTTGCGCGTTCAGAACATCCTAAAAGGGGAGGGTAAGGAGCCTGAGGTTGTGATACATGTTGGTACCAATGACATTGGAAGAAAGGAAGAAGTGGTCCTGCAGAATTAGTATAGGGAGTTGGGTAGGGAGCTTAAAAGGAGGACCACTAAGGGGGGGTCATCTCTGGATTGCTTCCTGTGCCACGTGACAGTGAGGGCAGAAATAGAATCAGGTGGAGGTTAAACACATGGCTAAAGGGGTGGAGTAAGAGACAGGGTTTAAAGTTCTTGGACCACTGGGACCTTTTTTGGGGGAGATGGGTCCTATACCATAATGATGGGTTACATCTTAATCCCAGGGGGACCTGGCGGGGGCATTTGCTATGTCTGTCGGTGGGGGGGGAATTTAAACTAGTATGGTTGGGGACAGGGTTTCAAGTTAGGCAGGATAGCAGGATGAGCGTTTGTAGGCTAAGGCAAGAGGCAAGTTTAAATAATTTGAGAGAGGAAAAGCAGGAAGTAGTAAAACTATGTTGTGAAAATTGTGAGAATGGTAGAGAGGAAGATATGAAGAAGATAGGATGTAGGAGATCCCTGAGATCTATTTATTTTAATGCGAGGAGCGTAGTAAGGAAGCTGGATGAGCTAAAGGTGTGGTTTGACATGTGGCATTATGATGTTGTGGCATTTAGCAAGACGTGGTTGAAGGAATGTTGTGACTGGCAGTTGAATGTTCCAGGATTTTGCTGCTTTAGATGTGACAGAGTTGATGGATTAAGAGGGGGAGGTGTGACATTACTTGTCAGGGAGGATATTATAGCAGTGCTGAGGCAAGATAAACTGGAGGGCTTGTTGAGGGAGGCAGTGTGGGTAGAACTGAAAAATAAGAAAGATGAGGTTTCTATTATGGGGGTATATTATAGGCCTCTAAATGGGGAAAGGGAACTAAAAGAGCAAATGTGCAAAGAAATAGGTGAGATGTGCAGTAGAAATAGGGTGGTGTTGGTTGGGGATTTCAATTTTCCAAACATAGATTGGGAAACACAGTCAGTAAAAAGGCAGGATGGCTTAGTATTTATGCATTGTGTTCAGGATTGCTTTTTGCAGCAATATGTTGAGACGGCAACTAGAGGGGGAGCAGTGTTAGATCTGTTGTTTGGGAATGCAATGGGGCAGGTGACGGAGGTGAGCGTTGGAGAGAACTTCGGATCCAATGATCATGGGTCCATTAACTTTAGCTTAATGATGGAAAGGGATAGGTCAGTTGAAGGTCTTCGAGTGGGGGAAGGCCAGATTTGAAGAAATGAGAAGGGATTTGGAGAGAGTTGTGTGGGCTGATCTTTTTGCCGGAAAGGATGTAGAGGAAATTTGGGGGGCATTTAGGGGTGAGATTTTGAGAGTACAGGATCTTTATGTTTCAGTCAGGATGAAGGGGAAGACTAAAGGTTCGAGGGAGCTGTGGTTTTCTGGTGAAGTTAAGAATTTGGTTTGGGACAAGAGGGAGGCCTATACCAAATATAAGACACAAGGGATTGAGGAGATGTATGGTCATCACTTAGATTTCAGGAAGATCCTTAAGAAGGAAATTAGAAAGGCAAAAAGAAGGTATGAGGTATCCATAGCTAATAAGATGAATCCTAAGGGTTTTTACAGATATGTGAACAGTAAAAGGAGAGTTAAGGATAGAATAGGTCCACTGGATGATGGGACCAGTGAACTATGTCAGGAACTGTATGAGATGGGAGAAATATTGAACAATTTTTTCTCGTCCATATTCACGAGGGAAAGGGATATTGGGCTATATGAGATAAGAGAGGCAAAAGGCTTAGTTATGGAAAGGATAGGGATTAGTAAAGCGAGAGTTTTGGAGCTTCTAGGGTAAATTAAGGTGGATAAGTCTCCTGGTCCTGATGGGATTTTCCCCAGGACTTTAAGGGAGGTTAGGGAACAAATAGCAGGGGCACTGACAGTGATTTTTCACACGAGGGTTGCAAATGTAGTTCCACTGTTCAAAAAAGGCAGTATATGTAGGCCAAATAATTATAGGCCAGTTAAGTTTGACTTCAGTGGTGGGGAAGGTTATGGAGGGTATTCTTCGAGATAGTATATAGACATATCTGGATAGGCAGGGATTGATTAGGGGCACCCAGCATGGGTTTGTAAAAGGAAAGTCATGTTTGACAAAACTTGATGAGTTTTTTGAGGAAGTGACAAAAAAGGTGGATAAAGGTAGGGCAGTTGATGTAATCTATTTAGATTTTAGTAAGGCTTTTAATAAGGTTCCACATGGAAGGTTAAGTCACTAGGAATTAGTAGAGAGATTGTGACATGGGTTCAGAGGTGGCTGGGAGATAGACAGCAGAGAGTCATGGTGGACAACTGTATGTCAGGTTGGAAGCCTGTGACAAGCGGGGTGTCTCAGGGATCGGTGCTGGGTCCCTTGTTGTTTATCATTTATATTAATGATTTAGAGGAGGGTGTGGTTAACTGGGTAAGCAAATATGCAGATGATATGAAAATAGGGGGAGTGGTGGATAGTGTAGTAGATTTTCTTGGATTACAGAAGGATTTGGTTTGTTTGGAAGAGTGGGCTGAAAGATGGCAGATGGAATTTAATGTAGACAAGTGTGAGGTGTTGGATTTCGGTAAAAATAACCAGAATAGGACATATACAGTTAAGGGGAGGGCATTGAGGCACACGGAGGAGCAAAGGGACCTGGGGTTATGGTACAGAGTTCACTGAAGGTGGATTCCCATGTAGACAAGGTGGTTAAGGAGGCATATGGTTTGCTGGCCTTCATAAATCATAGTATAGAGTGTAGGAGCTGGGAAGTGATGCTGCAGCTGTTTAAGGCATTGGTGAGGCCAGGTTTGGAGTACTGTGCTCAATTCTGTTCTCCAAATTATAGAAAGGATATAGATAAGGTGGAGAGGGTGCAGAGAAGGTTTACAAGGATGTTGCCTGGCTTACAGCATCTGGATTACAGGGAGAGATTAAGGAGACTGGGACTTTATTCATTGCAACGTAGACCACTGAGAGGGGACTTGAAAGAGGTATTTAAAATTATGAAAGGAATAGATAGACTAGACATAAACAGACAGGGCAGGGGAGGTTGGAACAAGAGGCCATGAGTTAAGAGTAAGGTGACAACACTTTAGGAAAAATATTAGAGGTGGCTTTTTCACTCAGCAAGTGATGGCAGAATGGAATGATCTTCCGAATGAGATAGTTGCGTTAGGGTCCCTTTTTTCATTTAAGAGAAGGTTGGATGTGTACATGGAGGTGAGGGTGTTGGAGGATTATTGGCGGAGAGCGGGAGGTTTGAGCTAGTGGAGTTGTTCTAGTGAACCGGTGCGGACTCGAAAGGCCAACATGGCCTGTTTCCTCTCCGTAAATGGTTATATGGTTATATGGAATTTGGGGTCATGTGTAAGGAATGCATAGAGGAGTGGTTAATCAATGGAGGGCAGAAAATTGGATTGAATGAGTATTTTTCTGGTTGGAAATCAGCGATGAGTGTGGCGCTGCAAGGGTTGATGCTAGGATCGCAGCAATATTAATGATATGGAAGAGGGAACCAAGTATATCTAAGTTTGACACGGAGAGTCTACAGGGAGCTATAGATAAATTAAGTGAGTGGGCAAAGGCCTGTGAGATGAAGTATAATGTTGGTAAATGTGAATGAAAACTCAGATCATATTATAAATCTCAAAAGGTTGGAGCATGCTGTTGTGCAGAGGAATTCACGAAACTTTATGCATGAATCACAATGGTTGGTTTGCAGGTGCAAGGGGTAACTAAGAAATCAAATTTAATGTTGGCATTTATTGCTAGAAGGATTTAATTTAAGAGTAGGGTGGTTCTGCAACTGTATAATGCTCTGATGAGGCTGCGTGCTGTTCTGATCACCTTACTTGAGGAAAGATATATTGGTTTTAGAGGCAGGGCAGAGGAGATTCATCAGGTTGATTCCAGAGATGATTGGGTTAGTATCTGAGGAGAGACTGAGTCATCTGGGAGTATACTTGCTGGAATTCGGAAGAATTAGAGAATATCTTATCGAAGCATATTAAATTATGAAAGGGTAAAAATTAGAAGATAGAGCCAGGAAAATTGTTTTCACTGGTAGGTGAGAAGAGATCTTGGGGATGTAGACCAAGCTCCTGGGGAGTAGATTTTGGATGGAAATAGAAGAGGAAATGCTTTTCCCAGAGAGTTATGAATCTCTCCAAAGAAGCAATAGAGGCTGTCTCATTAAATATATCCAAGATTCAAGATTCCTTTGTTGTCATGTAATAAAACAGGTGTAATATTACACAAATTTGGCTTTAGTCTGCACATAATTTCTCCATCAGCCGAAATTGCCCAGCACCCCTTACAATCAGAGAAAGGGAAGAAAAAAGGATGCCTCCATGGAGTCACTGACTGACCGTGGATTCACCTCCAGTGTTCCTGTCACCTTCACAGACACACAGACTTAAGTCCAAACCATCAGCAACTCGAGCTGAAGGTCCAAACCTCCAAAACAATCAGGAAGCCTTCAGCACCCTCAGCATCCTCCCACATCCCGGTTCCAATGCCTGGTTTCCCTTCAGCCAGACTCCGTGGTCATAGGATTTTAAAATAAACCACCATCAGGCTCCTTTACTAGGCCATTTAAACCCTGTACGGAGCCATTGGTAGTAGGACTGGGCATTAGAACCCTGGAGAATTGTGCCGTGTCTCCTCTCCCCGCTCTCTGTGGGTGCACATCAGTGGCAGCACTGCCGTTACAACAGCTCCAACAGTGCTGCCATTTCTTTAGATAGATTTTTGCATATCAGGAGAATTACAGGTTAACGGGGGAAAGGGGGACAAGGGTAGCCACAATCGTATTAAATAGTGGAGCAGGCTCAATGAGCCAGATGGCCGACTCCAGCTTCTATTTCTTATGTACTTATTTCTATATAGTATGCCCTTGTCACAGACAGATTATTCCTCATATTCTTGAGAATAGATGAGCACCATGATTGCTTGGCTCACCCCAGGCAAACCTCTCATAGCTAGTCTGGGAATTGTCAGAAAAATGTCAGAGGTAATTGATCAGGATTGCTACCACTTCATTGTACATTGAATGGATGTTTTTACATTGTAATTTCTATAATTCTGCATATTCAGTTTATTCTAAAATATACCTACCAATATTTGAATATATTGCACAAGACTTGGTCTAATGTATGAATTATTCATTAACGAAATAAGTGCTTTAACTTCCAGTAAACAGAGTCAATTATAATGCCTATTCACGCTGTTGTACTATCTTCGAATCTTTGCACTTCCAAAGCTCATTCCTCAGCATCTGCTTGTGGCAGACTATTTTGCTGTAGTGACTTTGCGTTGTTGCAAACTTTGACTTCTGTTAAAGGACAGAAGTGGGTTCGTGGTTTCCCTGTGTGGTGGTCCACCTCCGGCCTACTGCAGGGGGCAACCTCTGTACCTGCAGGAGTTTAAGGGGCAGGACAACACCTGGTCGGCTGCCAATCAGTTGGCCTGAATGGATCAAGCCCCACCCGGTCGGGTGTCAATCACCCTCCAGGAGATAAGCCTGTGCCAGCCTCCCGAGGCCTCACTTAGAGTTGCTGCAGCCACAGCCAGCCTGGCTCTGTGGAAGTCTTTGTGGATTAAAGCCTGTTGTACAGTCTTTACCTTGTTTGTGTCTGATTCTGTCTAACAGCGCACCACACCCTGGAACATGGCCTTTCAACATGACCTATGCAGCAAGGAAGGTGAAGAATTCGTTGTCAAATAGAAAATGCATAAAAGTTACACTAAATAGTTACTTTAAGAGGGCAAGTTGCACAGACAAGGTCTGTGTTTCCTTAAGACACAAAACAATAGTTGATTTAATTTTGTTTAAGTAGACAGACAGACATAGAGAGAATGGACTATGCATTAAGTACAGGAGTTCCAAAGGCTTCTCTAGTTTCATTACACCTAGTTATATTAATCTCCAATTGCAGTCAGTTTTCTGGCATCTCTCACTAATTTTCTGGAATACCTATCTACCATCTAATGAAGCTCTTCCTTTCTGTTATTCACTTGTTTAACCAACATCTACACCTGCATTTGAGAACCTTGCAGCTCATGCAACTCGCCAAAATTGTTTTCTTTCTTGTCCAATAAAAATTCATCCCTTCATTCAGCTGCTGCAAGTCTCTGAGAAAATGGAGATTTTTGGTTTCTGATCTTTTAATTCTTGTATGGTTGGCAGCTTGTAGACTTCATCCCCATTAAATATCTACAAGCTGCCTCTCCTCAACCCTCCTACTGGGAGACCAAATTTCCTCCCACCACCAGTCATTTCTATTGTTGATCAACATGCTTGTCTCTGCAACATTTTGTTCCCTTCATTGCAATAAAATAAAATCCAACACATTAAGGCCTCCTTTACTTCAGAGAGATTGGAAGCAGACTGGGAGATTGCTTCATCAAACACCTTGGTTGCCCACCACAATAATGAGGATCTCCCAGTGGCAACTCATTTCAATTCCCTGCCCCATTCCCATGCCGAGATGTTTGTCCATGCACTGCTGAACTGAGACCAGCTGCAAAATGGAGGACAACACCTTATATTCGTCTAGGCACCTACCAACCAGATGACATCAACATCGACCTGCGGTTTATGTTATTATCCTTTCCTCGCTCTCTACCTCTTCTCTCTTTCTCTTTCTCTTACTCTTTTTCTCTTTCTCTCTCTTTCTATCCTTCTGTCTCCCTTCCTCCATCTCTGAATTCACACAGCAAACCGCCCCTCCCCTCAACCTGGATCAATTCTCAACTTTTCTCCTGCCCTCTTACCATGTCCTCCTGGCTGTTGGCAGGTGCTCTTCTCTTGCCCCTTCTATTCTCCTCCCCCAACTTTTTCATTCAGACATCTGCCTGCTTTTTGCTCAGACATTTACGAAGGGTTCAGGACAGAAACATTGGTTATATATCTTCACCTCCTCCTAGGGCCTGCTGAATTTCTCCAGCATTTTGTATATTAACTACAATCACAGTGTCTGCACACTTTCTCTTTCACAAGAGAAGTGACACACAACTGCTCATTGATGGGGTTAATTTGAAGAGTTGTGAATAATGTGATTGATATCCTTTTACAGCATCTTGTATCATCAGTCTTCACATTCAAAAATAGCCTTGTTAATTCCTCTATTATATATTATTGACTGCACATACAATAGTTTACTGAGACATTTGGAACTTTTCCATAGTTTTGATTATTGGAAAGTGATGGGAAGAAGTAGTTTAATGGGGTTCAGATTTCATATTTATTTACAGGTAACAGTATCAAGAATGGATATTTCCAAATTTCTAGGATTACAAAAGTTACTTTGATCTTTAACTTTCATTTGCTTCAGCCATGGAATAACTGCCATTGACAGACCTCACGGTTAGTGTAACAGTTATTGCAATACTGTTACAGCACCAACAATCTGGGTTCTAATCCAATGCTATCTGTTGGGAGTTAAGGAGCTCATTCATTCTCCTTGTGACCTGCATGGGTCCTCTCCAGGTGCTCGTTTTCTTCCACCTTCCAAAACATGTGGGGTTGTAATTGAGCAGCCTGGGTTTCATGGGCCAGAAGAGCCTTCCACCATGCTGTATCGTTAAAAAAATTTTTTTAATTAAAATGAATCTCTCTGCCTTTCTATCTTCCTTTCTTTGTTATCTAACCTAAGATCTTCTATTCTGACTTGGTATCAATTTTTGATTGATAATTTTCAAAGAAATTCCATGGGATATTCTTTCCTTATTACAGGCTCTGAGCAAATGAAGGTTTTTGCCACTGTTAATAATACATTTACTTCAGTGTTAGGCAAGCAATGAACAATGAGCTCTGATATTATTAGGCAAGCAATGAACAATGAGCTCTGATGTTATTGTGTGACAGGAACAAAGAGGCCATAGTTGTTGCAACAAAGTCAATTATGATTTTTACACAGCCGCTGTGTTCCAGGAAATTATTCCTAAACTCCCAGAACAGTCTGTGTAAAAAGATCATATGGAAATGAGTGACTCATTCCCGTTCCAAACTTTTACCTGCGACACCCCTGTACATTTTTGTGGACTGCCTGCAGTCTAAACAGAATGGCAGGCGGTCAACATCAATGGGCTAGTGAATGGAACGATGTCAACTCAGTGACACTGTACACAGCACGTGGGGTGTACATCACGGTTGATGTTGACCCACATTCAACCACAGGTCATTGCAGTGTAAATGGCCACTCCACAAGGTAGGTGTGATAATTGCCAATGGAAAAATTCTGTCAGTTATATGTAAAAAAAATATATGCTTTTAATGTGAGTAAAATTTAGTGTGATCAGCAGGCTCCAACATACCATTACAGGCAATTTTTAAAAAGTGCACGTGTTTCTAACTAAATCAACAGAATCAAGAATTTGGGAGTAGAGCAAGGACTAAAGATAATTTTGCCTTAAAATACCTGAGACTGTTTCACTCATTGCCAAAGGAGCACTGTTTTCATGCTTACATCTCAAGATCTTGTGTTTGAAATGGAAACTATTTTGACATCCTCTTTATTGCATGGTAAGCATGAATAATTTTACATGTACCCTGTATCTGTCAAAACAAACCAGCTCACTGACCACTGAAACCACCACACCTGGAAATTATTGGATTTCAACCCCTGTGCGGAGTGACAACCACAGAGGAGTCCTTGAAATCTTTATGGAAGGTTGATAGCTGCAAGGAGAATTTGCACATTCAACTTTGATGCTCTCCTCTTCCTACATAAAATATCATTGGAGAAGGTTGCAAACAGGATACATGCCAGGCATGAGACACTACCAACCTGATACCAGTGCAGAAAGAAGGTTAATGCCCTCTCTTTCCTGGTCAAGGTCAGTGGAGACACCATCTCTCACACTCACACTTACTACCACCACTCCAAATCAAACTTAACTCTTAGCTCATATACACTTAGAGTATAGCTTTAGAAGATCAATTCAGTCGTCGTTACTCTTCTAATTCTTCCACAATATTCGCAATAGTCAGTTGCAGTGACAAACAGGAGAGGCCTTTCCTGAACTCAGCAACGTGAAAATTGGCTCAGATAGACATTGGTCAGCATCAAGGAAGGTCTATTTCTATGTTCTCAGACCTGACAAGCCAAACCAACTGAAGCCAATGAATGTCTGCAGTATTCGAGTCCTCCTGAGGTCCACCTTCAATAGCCCCTGTGAAGAGACTTGGCTTCTCTAATATCAGAACTAGGTCTCGTGAAAATTATCAGGAGATTCAGGATCAAATTAAGCCACAACCATGAGACATCCTTGTATGGGAAACGTAGTCCTGCCTCAAAAGAAAAGAAATAACTCTACAACCACCTGCAACCTGAGTGTATAGTCAGCTGTGACCTAAAGAACAGATGGCGTGTGAAAAGACTGTGGTTAGACAAGAAATTCTGCGATGTTGGGGTTGAGTGCAACACACAAACATGCTGGAGAAACTCAGCAGGTCATGCAGCCACCATAGGAAGTAAAATGGTAACCGATGTTTCAGGTCTGGGCCCTTCGTCAGGTATGGAGATTCATCAACTATGGCTCTGTTTTTGACAGAAGTATCCTTCACTACGTCCCCAAAACAAGTTACTCAGTCCCACCTCACCTGCAATCCAGTGCCACCCCGGCTGTACATCAACTGGGGCGTGACCACGATGAGTGGCTGAGCAGACATATTTTTCCGAGCTCTCCGAGAAAAAGTGCTAAAAGATGACTGAAAAGTGTTTTCTAATATAATTTTTGCTTGTAAAAGTATGTATACAACATTTGAATAAGAAGTGTCAAAGATCACTGGAAGATCGCACACAAAAAAGCCAAGACCAACGACAAAAGAAGCTCTGGCTTCATCAGCTACCTCAATAGACAGTGCGGGGAGAGATGCCGCTACTTCTCAACAAATGCGAGAGATGGAAACACTTTTTGCAAGAATTTGAAGGACTGGGACAATGTGGCATGGGTGTGGGAAATGCCATGAAAGAGCTCACTACTTCAGTGAAAGATATGGGCGAAACAATAGACGATCTATCCAAAAGAATGGATGGCGCTGAGAAAGATCTTGGTAAACATGATAAATGGATTGAAGACCTGAAAAAACAAGCCAAACAATGGACAACAGACAAGCAACTTCTTTTAGATAAAATTGATCACATGGAAAACTTCAGTCAGAGAAACAATATGAGAATAGTTGGGAAATAGGATTCTAAATCTATGTCCACATTGCAGACTGCTACAGACAATGTCTTAATGTCATTTGAACAAATGAAGCAAATCTATAGAATTCAAAATGGTACTTTCCTTTGTTATCTGCAATTAAGGGCTTTTCTAAGAGAAATTTGGGGAAATTACATGATTCCTCTGGGAGTAAGTGAATTGGAACACACATTATGGATGGGAAATATACTCAAATTTATTACCTGAATACATTATGCCCTACAAATGAAAGGGGAAAAGCCTGGGTTACATAGATCAAAAGAAAGATGGGAAGCAGATCTGGCAAGAAATATAGCAGAACAATCTTGGTCTGAATGGTGTAAAGATGGGGTAACTTCGATTATTAATGCACGGTATAGCTTGGTGCAATATAACTTTTTGTATCAATTATATTTGACCCCACAAGACCGCACAAATCAAAACCAGAAATGTCAGATAGATGCTTTTGATGTGAAATAGAAGAAGGAACATTTCTCTACTCTATATGGTCATGAACGAAAGTTAATTCTTTCTGGCAAGAAATATCAGCAGTCTTAACAAGGATTACCGGAATTAACTTTCCAGGTAACCCAGAACTATATTTACTGGGAAATTTTATAGATATTAGCAATAACCTCATAGAGTTTCAAATATCTTTTATTAAGATTGCATTAGCAATAACCAAGAAATGTATAGCAGTTACATGGAAGTCAGATACACCGATTGCTCTGGTACGATGGATATCCGAAATGAACAGTTGTATTCCTATGGAAAAGATCACATTTAATATAAGAAACAAATATGATACATTACTCAAGATCTGGCATCCATACTTGAATTCTGTTGGTGCGCAGGTACAATAATACTGCTGTAAATTCATGGTCTTCCCTTGATTTTATATCTTTTTTAATAGCATGTAGATTTCCCTCTGACGGTGGACGGAAAGACACAATATTCGTTATTTTTTGTGTTAAAGGGAAGGGGGTAGTGGGGGGGGGGTTAGATTGTTTATTGTTTGAAAATTTTGTTTTATTTGACTTAAATTTGGTTAAGTTCATATGTTTAAATAGCATTTGTTATTATTTTAATATATGGATATTTATGAATTTTTTTAACTTGTATTTTACATGTAAGCTGTTAGCAGACTATTTTATTTTATTTATGTAAAAGATGTATATTTGATATATGTATAAAAACCAAAAATAAAATATTTTTAAAAAACGGCTATACATCAACTGATGCACAACAAGGTCCTGGGAGCAGACAATTTCCTGCTTAAGCCTCTAACTTGGCAAAGAGAAATTTTAGTTGCAAATCCACAATCTCAGTTTCCACATTAGGGAAGAGGAGGATATGCCAGGAGAATTCAGGGTCACTGTGATTGCTACCAACTTCAAGAAAAATGACAGATCTGACTCCAGTACACAACAGAGGGGTCTATCTCCTGTGTGGCATAGTGAAAGCCATTGCCAAGTTCCTTCTGTTTCTCCTCTTCCCAGTGACCAAAAGCCTCTAAGAGCCACCGTATAAATTCTGCCCATCTAAAATAAACACGATCTAGCACCAACTCCAAGAGAAATGCAGAGATTAACATCTCGCACTGGACATGTCCTTCCATCTGAGGAAAGGAATTGACTTTGTCAATCAAAAGGGGCAGTGGAAGATCCCTCTCAAATTGACCACTCTTCAACAAAAACATGATGACGTACAAGCCATGACTTCAGCCTTCTGTGAACAACAAACCCCAATCGAGGATGCATTATCATCCCAATACTTTTCTATCTTTTTCACTGCAATTGTGCATTCCACTGCCAACAACTGGAGCTTAGCAACAGAACTATGACTCAAGCTGTGACTTCGCCACTCTACAACAAAAATTCCAAGGTTACTTTTGAATCTGAAGTGCATACAGGTTTATAAACACATTCAGAGGCCAAGTTGTAAGTAGTTGTCAATGTGTTCATCAAAACATATTGGAGAACTGGGCCTATATTTAACATTTTCAAAGCGAAGATCTATCGCCTAGCTTCCACTGTAAATTCACCATTGATTGAATACAGCAACATGCTTTTTTGGCTGAGGAGAAATGTTTGAAGATCAAAGCCTGAATTCCATCACATTATCTACCAGGCAGCAATGATCCTTACCCATATTTATGCCTCTGGATTACTGACACCACAATTTGACCCTTGCCCTCAATTTCAACAACATTGAAGAACATCTTACTTAATTATACATAAAACTGATGGGTTTATGTCCTTCACTATGAATGCTGTGTTCCCAATATAATTGGATTGAATCTGAGATGAAATAATATTCATTCTCACCCACATTATTGGTTAAAAGACCCATTTTATTTCCAAATATACACTTTATTCATAAAATTTGCAAATGTATAAAACAATAAACTCCATTGCTTCCATTTTCAGAACAAGCTATATCAATGCATTTACTTACAAGGTATATTTAACACCACCATTTCCATTATATAAATTCTTTGAGCAAATAACATGGATTCCAGCCCATATAAAAATTTGCAATGGTGTCAGCGTCTTAAACTGCGGCTTTTCTCCATTGAGCATTTTTGCAGCATTTGGACCGTTTAATTTTGTCCGTCAGTGTGTAATTCTGTATTTTGAAATGTTGCAGCATAGACATGATCACCTCCTTGCATTGGGTCACCAGTAGTAACAGAGGTTGTCATTCACCAAGATGAGAATCTTCCAGGTGTTTGTCTCCTTGTGAATCCCTGTGAACAAGGCCATTGAACTCAGTGTCCTGCAATACATAGCTGTTTAGCATGAACTTCAATAAACACCACTACATCTTTTTCAGACCTTCTTGGCAAATGTGCATTCCAGAAAGCACGGTTAGTATAGCAGTTAGCGCAACGTTAGTATAGCACAGTGACCTGGGTTCGAACCTGGAACTGTCTCCCCTGACCTGCATGAGTTTTCTCTGGGAGCTTCAGTTTCCTCCCACCCTCTGAGAAATATGGGGTCAGTAGGTAATTGGGTGTAATTTGACTGCATGGGTTTTATGGGGCAGAAGGGCCTTCTATTCTGCTGTGTCCTTAAAAAGGAGGGAGGTGAGGTCACCACAGTTACTTCAAGGGCTGTGGGCTGTGATGATGACACTGTGGATTCCTTATCTCCAGTAAAGTAACATGCAGCATATGCAGATTAATACCCAGCAAAAGCAGAGCTTTAGATTTGCCTGGTTTAGTCAAGTTTCTTCTCAGCCTGTGTGCATATACAAACTGAGGCACATGATCAAAGATGTCATTAAGTGAAATGACCCTTATATACACTACAACAGGTATTTTGAACCTTGACTGATTGAGCTCTCATTCTGACTGTTGCCAAGCTCTTTACCAGAGTTAAGCAATCAATATTTTTAAATATTCTGGCTGGATGGAGGATCAGTCAGAGATATAAATAGTTATGTTTCCACTCAGTGTGTCAGCTTTCAGACAGAGAGAAATGACTGCTTCTGACATTTAAGGGTCCCAAGTGTCCTATCATATCCAAGACACATCAACACCTACCCCTCATTTTCCCAATAATACTATTTTGCCTGAAGATTCATCACCAGAGAATGGCCACCTAAGATTCTCAAAAGCATGGAATGCTGGATTTATTCCACAAATAACAAATTCAAAAGGATTTCTAAGAGAGAATGTGTTTGAAATACATTAGATTTTAAATGAATTGCATTGTGTATTTTGAAACTATTTTGGATTAGAAAGAAAAATTTGCACTTGTATAGCACCCTCAAGAATTAAAATTGACACTAGAATTGAGAATTGTGCATTGATATGTTCTTTTTGTCTCAGCAACTGATCTGATGCTGTTTTATTCACCCTCAAATTGTTGGCGATGATGCACCTTATGCTTAAGTACAAGACAATAAATACTCATTCATTCACTTATTCATTCATCTTATCACAGACCATCCCATATCTCCTCTTCGTCTTAAAACGTACTTCTATCCTAGTTCTGATGCAAGGTAGTTGACCTGGTACATTAACTTGGTATTGTCTCAACAGATGGTGCATGACCTAATGAATAAGTTTTTTCAGTTTTTATATGTGAAGTGTTACAGGAATATACCATGAAGAGAATTGTTGGAGAAAAGGGGGTGACTTGAATACATGTTAAACTAGTCCAAGGGCTCCCACATCAGGACTGTATGGGCCATGAAAGTTACCAATATCATTTGATCATTTTCAAAGAATGTGCTAACATGCTACACTAACAACGTGAACATTGCGGTGGAATGTAGCAATAGAAGGTGAACCACGAGGTGATCCTAGCTTCAGGTCATGTCTAATAGCCAGCTTGCTAATAATAATCATCATCTGAGCACATGACGAATGACCACAGCATTCCAGCACACTGCACACAGCAGCTCAGTATAATTTGATGAGAACTGTGATCAGATGTGACTGTGCAGTTGGAGGTTTCAGCTGCTGGGGCACTGTAGCCTACTCAAACATTCACCAGTGTCTGGCTACACCAGTTCTGTGCCTGTCACCCTAAATCTTTCTCATACCTAACATTAACTTGTTCCAAATGGATCTTTAAATAATTCTGGAGCACAGTGGGAGGCTGATATACCATCAATAACTTCAAAGACTAGAAGTTGTAGAGAAATTGATAGGCTTTTATTCGCAACAGAATGGAGGCTCGTCCATGCTGGTCGACTGACCTGGACTGAGGAAGGGAATGTGGCACGGTCACATATATATATACAGTGGTTTACCACATTCACCCCTCGTTTTAGAAAGAGTCTGGCGGGTTGAAGTGAATTAAATGTTCTTACAAATTGAGTCTTTTTGGTGGTCTGGACTGCTGCTGTGACCATTGATTCCCAGACGATCTGGAACACCTGTATGTTGTCGTCAACAGTGGCTTGGTGGATGCGTGGTGACAGATCTGACATGCTATGACACTGGTGCATCGTAGGTAGTGGTAGATGAAGGGGGTGCAGGGTGGTGGGCAATGATCTCAGGGACACCTGAGGCTGCCAGATCCCCTATGGAGACTGTTTCCTTGCGCCTATCTGGGTACGCCACGTAGGTGTATTGGAGGTTGGCATGGAGAAAATGGACACTTTCGACCAGTGGGTCAGACTCTTCACGTGCTTCTGGAGTAGGACCGGCCCTGTAGACATAGGCCAGGATGTCAGTATGGTCCCTGAAACAGATTTCCTAGGGAAGGAAAACATCCTTCCGTGCGGAGTGGCATTGGTGATTGTATATAGGAGTGATCGGATTGAATGGAGCGCATCAGGGAGGACATCTTGCCATTGGGAGACTGGAAGGCATTTAGACCTCAGATCTAGGAGAATGGTTTCCAGATGGTAGCATTCTCCCTTTCCACCTGCCCGTTCCCTCGGGGTTGTAGCTGGTGGTCCTGCTCATGGCAATGCCTCTAGCCAGCAAGTATGGACGCAGCTCATCACTCATAAAAATGGACCCCTGGCCACTATGAAAATAACAGGGGCACCCGAATAGGGTGAAGAGATTGCGCAGGGCTGCGGTGGGGGGGGGCTTGGTCCATGTCGTGCTGACTGACGTGGAGTGGGATCCAAACCTGTAGCCAGGCTGCCAGGAAGGAAGTTTTAGCACCTGAGCAGGTGGAAGAAGAACATCTAGTATATTTAAATATTTAGATGAAGAAGATCAAGAGCTTTAATTGATGGCAGCAGAAGCAATAGAAGGTAGGCCCAGAACTACAAAAACGGCTTCTCCTTTTAAAACTGTTACTTCACCTGTCTTAACAAGTCCCTCACTTGGACCTGATGTAGTGACTATGTTTGAGGAATTATCAAAGCAAAATGAAAATATTATGGCTTATATAACCACTAGTTTTCATAATATAGATGAACAATTTGCTGAAGTAAAAAGGAAAATGTCTGATATGTGTGGAGAAATTGCATCTGTGAAAGTAAATCTTAATAAGTGTTTAACAGCAGTTGATGAAGTACAAGAGAAATTTAAGAAGATTGAAGATAAAGTGGATCAGATTACTATGGTGAATAAAAAGAGCAGGATGTTTAAGAATAATGAAGGATGAAAATCCAAGCATGTTGGTTGTGTATTAGTTGCCAAAAAAGTTTCCCCGTTCTACATGAGATGCTGCATTCTGTGATCAAGTGTATCAATGCCATCAAAGCCAAATGTGAACGCTTTATTAAGCAGTTTGGTGTCGATAAAAATGCAGAATGTGTGAGATTATTGCTTCACACTGAGGTAAGGTGGTTGTCAAAGGGAAACTGCTTCAAAAGTTTATGGAACTGTTTGATCTCCTCAGCGAGTTTTTGAAGGAAAAACCTGAAATGAACCTCTTGCTAACAACAGATGGTAAAGCTTATGTGAGTTACTTGACGGACATTTTTGAGAAACCAAGTACAATGAACAAGTAACTCCAAGTAACAAATATTACGCTTGTTAATGCAAAAACAAAGATACAGTATTTGGATTCATGACACTTCTAGAATTATGTCAAAGGAATATTTCTGCAAGAAATTTCAGTCAATTCTATTAGTTGAATAAGGGTGAGGTAACTAATGCTGCTACAAACATCATTGTTGACCATTTGAAAATGTTGGTTACCGACTTCAATAATAGATTTTGTGATTTAAAAGCAATGGATTTTCCCTCTTGGTTAACTCAGCCATTGCTGGTGGACTTATGTGAAGTTCCAGTGCAATACCAGGAGGAGTTAACTGAGTTGCAACATGATGAATCTGTGAAAACTCTCTTCAAAGTGAAAAGAACCATGATGGGGCTGTTTAATGAGATCAAAACGAAATACCCAAACTAATGATATATTTTCCACCATCATATGTGGCTTCAGTGCTGTTAGTGATTTGCTACAAACTAAGAGAAACTGACTGGAAATTACAAAACATGGAGATTAAGGTTGTAACTAACAAAATTAGTCCCTCGAATCAAAAAAATCTGCAGCCAGCGTCAGAGGCAAAGTTCCCTCTGAAGTGACGACAGTTGTTGAATGTGTGTTTGAGATGGTTGACATATTGAAGTAGTAGTTGAATATGAAATATGTGTTCCAGTGTATTCCCAACCTTAATTACATTGAAATACATGCAGTAAATTACTTAATTAAAACTTCTTTTGAATATATAACTTTTTTCCACTAATGGCGGGAAGTAATTTTTTTGAAAAATTGAAGTGGAGTCTACGGCAAAAAAGGTTGAGAACCACTGGGCTACATCTTTGAGTTGCAGGCTCATGACAGCAGTTCAAGAAGCTGTCATTGCACTGAGCTTTGGTGAGTGCCATGTAGTCTGCACCCAGAGAGAGGGCATGTACTGCTAGAACAAAGGAACAAGACAGGGCATCAGCCACCACATTACTCTTACCAGAGATAAGTATAATCCTGGTTGGAAACTCAGATATGTAAGATAAGTGGCATTGCAGGCGGGCTGACCAGAGATCTGATGCCTTTGCAAAAGTGAATATTATCAGTTTGTGGTCAGTAAAAACCGTGAAGTCCATGCCTTCCAAAAAATAATGGCAGTGTCTGACCACGAGATACAGCACTAGCAGTTTCCTATTGAATGTGATGTATTTTCTTTCTGGAGGGTGGAGGTGCCTACTAAAAAATGCTAGAGGCAAGACCTCGCCGACTGCCACGTCAGATGCGTCTATCGTCAAGGTGGTTGGTGAATCCATTTGTGGATGGACCAACAATGTTGTCTTCACTAGGGAATCTTTGGTCTGCTGGAATGTTACTGTTGTCTCCTTTGCCCACCCGAGTTCTTTGGCACTGCTGGAAATGAGCTCAAAGAGGGGTTTCATAATATGAACTGCAGAAGATAGAAAGCGGCGATAGAAATGGACCATCCCCACAAACTCATGGTGTCCTTTGATCACATTGGGCCTCGTGAATTTGAGGATGGCTTCTACCTTGCTAGGCAATGGAACAACACCCCAGCTGCTGATCTTGGAGGACTGTCCAAATTTGCACTTGGCAGGGTTCACAGTTAGCCTGAACTCCTGTAGGTGGTGGCAGAGTTAACACAGATGCTGCACATGCTCTTTGTGGGAGCAGCTGGTGACGAGTATGTTGTCCAAGTATACAAAAAGAAAGTCCATACCATGCTCCACTGCATCCATCAGCCGCTGCAATGTTTGCAGCATTTTTGAGCCTAAAAGGCATTCTCAAAAATTCAAAGAGGCTGAACAGTGTTATGATGGCGGTCTTGGGCACATCCTCTGGGTTTACAGGTATTTGGTGGTACCCATGCAACGTCAGTTTCAGAAAATATCTTGGCCCCATGAAGATTAGCTGTAAAGTCCTGTAGTGGTAGTGACGTTGAAATGCCTGTAATTCCTGCAAGGTCTCCAGCCTCCTGTGGCTTTGGGCACCATATGTAGTGGGGGAGCCATTGGGCTATCAGACCTGCATATGATTTTAAGTTCTTCCATTTTGTGGAACTTTTGTTTTGCAAGCAGCAACTTTTTGGGTGGAGGGCACTGGGCTCAGGCATGTAGAGGAGGTCCTTGGGTGAGGATGTGGTGTATGACACCATGTTTGGTTGTGGCAGTGGAGAAATGGGGAGTGACAATGTCTGGAAACTCTGCAAGAAGTTTGGAGAATTCATCGTTCGAGTACTCCATGGCATCTAGGTCCAGGGTGGGTAGTTTGACTTTTCCAAAGTGGGGAGTCTGGAACATTGTGGTGTTCACCAATCGCCTCCCTCTTAAGTCCACCATTAGTGAATGGGCTCTGAGGAAGTTTACTTCCAACAATTGCCGGGACACAGCAGCAAAAATGAACTTCCATGTGAACTTATTATCACCGAATTTCAGGGGTATATTCTGTGTGCCATACGTACAAATTGAACTGCTATTCACTGCAGTGAGCACCAGACCAGACCACACCAGACCTGGTACAGGTGTCAAAACCTGTAGGAGGAATGACACAAACCTCCATACTATGTCCCAGACGTAGAGTAAGCTACGGTGGTCAGCCGCCATTGACATTAGTGATGACTGGCCATAGCATTTCCTGGCAAAAGTACAAGGGGGTCAGCAGTGGTGAGCTCCAGAACCCCAGCATTGATGGTTAAAAACCCCAGGTGGTTGTCACAGATTCATGCTTCTCTGGGGGAATGTGCACCCTCATTGGTGGTACTCGTAGAGCCTGGGCCTTTGGGTGTGATGCAGTCGGGGGAGGCGGCCGAGCGACCGGTGGTCGGGGGAGGTGTCCGGGCGGCCGAGGGACGGGCGGTTTGGGGAGGTGGCCGAGGGACCGGCAGTCGGAGGAGGCGTCTAGGCGGCCAAGGGACCTGTGGTAGGGGCAAGCGGCCGTTGGGGGAGACTGCCGGGCGACTGGAAGGGGGTGGGGGTGGATAGGCAGCACAATTTGGATGGGCTTTCCGAAATCCGGAAAAATCCAAAATTCAGAACAGGTACCTGTACAACCCTACGTGGTCATACCTTTCCTGTTCCTCAGCTCCACCCATATGGCCTTTGTGGATGAGCCCTCTGGGCTGTCCTGTTGAAGCACAGCTGCGATATTTTCCCTGACTAGCAATGCCACTCCTCCCCCTTTCATCCCTCCCCCGCTAAGTCCTCTGAAACATGGAACCCCAGAACATTGAGCTCCCAGTCCTGCCCCTCCTGCAACCATGACTCACTAATAGTAATAATGTTGTAATCCCACATGCCAATCCACTCCCTAAGATTGACTGCCTTTCCGACAATACTCCTTGCTTTGAAATACACCTGAGAACATTTCTATCATGTACAAACCTTTGATTTCTGTCTATACATGCAGTCCTCGCATGACCTTTATCCTCCTCCACTCCTCTATCTTCTCTGACACTTTAGTTCCCCTCCCCCTGCAAATCTAGTTTAAACCTACCGGAGCAGCGCTAGCAAACCTGCTGCTGAGAATATTTGTTCCTGTCCAGTCCAGACGCCTTGGCTGCCATATCCACACTCTCTAACTCTCTGCCTCTCTTTCTCTATCTCTCTCTATCTAACACTACTGCTCATTTTGGATTTGCTCCACTCTCTGCCCTAATATGCAGGTAATGTGGCTCTTGGGGGGAGTTGAAAAACCAAAGAAAAAAAACTATTTTGGCCAATTTCAGAAAAAGCTTTGGGAAATTCTTCCCTGACTCCCCAATGGCAATCAAGCAGAGCTCTAAGAGATCACTACCAGCAAGCCCTATTCTAATTCTAATTCTTATTCTAATTGCTAAAAGATCAAAATTGAACCTCACCCTAACCTCACCACTTTTTACGCTCTCGCTCAAATGCCAGCTCCTCTTGTTTGAGCCCTTGCTTAAACTCCTGACTTGTGATCTTGTGATCCGTAATAGCTTTGATCCCTTGCCACATGTGCCTCATTTTGCTGGTGTCTCATAGCTGTCTGTGAATCTGTCCATCCCCATGCTTTACCTTCCAGATTGCACGGGAGAGTTCAGCCACTGGGTGATCCTAGTATAATCACAAAAAAAAAACAAATTTCTTGACACATTTTCAAGAGAATAAATCTGGTTCTGATTCTGAGACATCCTGTTGTGCATGTCACCTATAATACATACCTGAACATGGAGCAATTGTAATCCTTTCCTTGCAGTCTTTGACTGTTGTACATCTTCTCTGACATATACATTATGCAGTTGATTGATCGTTCTAGCCATTGTTCATAGAGGTGCTTAAGGTGGTAGATGAGGTAACAGCCAAATAGACATCCCTTTAGACTTTCTGTATTCTGATTCATTGTTATTTCATTCCCAGCCCACCTCTGTAGTTTATGGGAGCATTTTAAAACAGAGTTGGGTGTAGAGGGTCTATAGTAGGGGGTTGAGTCCACATCTTTGAGAAGATGGAGAAGATGCCATTACCCACCTTCACTGATTACCACCTGTGAGACAGGAAGTCATGGATCCAGTTACAGATGGGGGCACTGAAATCCCAAACTTTGGGAATGAGTTTGCTGGGGACTGTGGTACTGAAGGCAGAGCTGTAGTGTATAAATAGCCTCACATAGATGTCCTTGGAATACAGGTGTTCTAGGGCTGAGTGGAGAGCTGAGAAGATGAAATCTACTGTGATCTGTTTGGCTGATGGACACATTGAAAAGTGGATCAAGGCCGGCTGGCAGACTAGAGCTGATGTGAGTCATGACCTTTCCTCTCAAAGCACTTAACGATGGCGGATGTCAAAGCCAGCGGTTGGTAGCCATTCAGGTTTTTTATTATTATACTTTTCTTCATTATATACAAAGTATATAATAGTCTAACTACTGATTATACCATGGGCTAGGTATGTTTCTGTTGTATGCTCTATCAAATGTGTAGTTAGAAATGATTAGAGTGGCAGGTTGTGGAAAAAGTGAAATCTATATTGTTTAGAACATATAATAGTTGTTAAAATAAGTGGGCAGGATATAATAACAAGCCATATAATAGCTCATCTGTGTAACAAACTGGAAGTATAAGGGGGCAGAGACTGGAAATGACATATGGAATGAGCCAGGAATAGAACTGGCAATATTAGAGAAAATGTGCACAAGGAAGTGTGCACTGCAAGTCCAGAGTACATGAGATAATGCACATTGGATACTATATGCAATGAATTGCATAGAAGGGGCAATATGCAAGGTATAATACTTTGGTTTTAAATGAATGGGAAAAATTATGAATGTCTGCATGACATGTTACAATTATATTTAATTGGCAGTGTGTAGAATGGGTGGCTTGTACAATGGAGGAAGCACATAATGAGTAGTGTAAACATTAAATGGAGTATACGATGGGTGGAGTATTTTATGTTGTAATATATAATACATTTACAATGTAAATAGTGAGAATTTGTAATGCCTAATGGGCAGAGTATCTAATGGTGATATTCTATAATAGGCAATAAATATAATGGATAGTCTATATAATATCCATAGTTTATAAGGGGCAGGGCTGGTGGTGTGAGTCATGGCACCCCTGCCTCTTTCCTGAAGCAACAAGAATAGAGCGTGTGATGGGTGGTGTGCGAATCCTTGATAATTGCTGATGCTCTCCGACGGCAGCATTCCCTGCAGATTTTTTCGATGGTGGGGAGGGTTTTGTCCGTGATGTCCTTGGCTGTGTCTATTATCTTTCACATGGCTTTACACTCAAGAGTATTGGTGTCCCCACACCAGACCGTGATGCAGCCGATCAGAACGTTTTCCACCACGTATCTGTAGAAATTTGCCAGGGTTTCCATTGTCATACCAAAGCTCCGCAAACTCCTGAGGAAGTAGAGGCGCTGATGTGCTTTCTTCATGATGACATTAGTGTATTGGGTCCAGGAAAGAGGCTCAGAGATGGAGACTCCCAAGAACTTAAATTTGCTTAGCCTCTCCATTGCTGATCTCCGATGATCACTGGATCACACACATCTGGTTTCCCCTTTCCTGAAGCCAACAACAAACTATTTGGTTTTGGTGACATTGTGTGTGAAGTTTTTGTTAGAACACCATTCAGCCAAGTTTTCAATCTCCCTTCTGCTTTTTATTATAATCCACAACCACAGCATCCTTAATGAATTTGTAGATGGCGTTGTTGTCGTACTAAGCCACACAGTCATAGGTGTAAAGTGAGTAGAGCAGGGGGCGAAGAACGCAGCCCTGTGTTTATAATATTTTTATAAAATAGTTTATAATGGGTAGGGTTATTACACCCAAGGTACATAATAGGCGGGTGTATAATGGGAAATGTGTGCAATTCATTTACAAATCCAGATTTGATCAGTTGTGTACAGCAAAGATGTTTAAAAATCAGCTTATTCAGCAAACCATAATTGGCATTAGCTAGTTAAAATCTTTTGAAAGTATATTTGGAACAGCTTATTTGGAAATCCTGTGAGAGCAAGCTGATAATTAAATAAATCCAATGATAATAGGTAAGTTTCACAGGCCAAGATCTTGGGTGGTGGTCTATTTCATATGAGAACAATGAGTGGAAGAAAGGCTGTGAATGATGAGAAATGACACTGCAATGAAAATTCAAATTGCATTTAATCTTCTGTGGGTAAAAGGCATGAATGATTCAGTTGTTAAACCCATTTCTCAAGGATGAACATTACAGTGGAACACAAGATCGATTTAAATCCACATTGACTTGACCAGTACCTCATTAGGACACATACTCAATTCATCCTACCTCAGAAGCAAGGATGGAAAGAAAATTTCACCTTTTTCTCCCCATTCTTCCCCATCAAAAACCTTGTCCCTTCTTTTCCCTGCTCAGATTTCCCTTCTCCTCACACCAAATTCCAGTCACTGTTCCCGCCCCTTTCCCTCTATCCCACTCACTGACTAGCTCCTGTTGCCCAACCCATCTCACTGCCGCTTCTGTCCTACAGGCTGAGGGTCAGCTTCTTCCCACAGGCAGTGAGAATAGTGAACAACAAAAGTAAACGCTCACACTAACCATCCGATACTCTCATATGCACAAACAATGTTTATTTATTTATTTGTATAGATGAAATACTTGTCCTGCAGATTTATTATTTGTTTGTATGTTTATTATGTCTGGTTGTGTGTCTGCATGTTTTGCACCGAGAACCAGAAGAACGCTGTTTCATTGGGTTGTTCTTGTACAATCAGATGACAATAAACTCGACTTGACTTGACAATGTCCATCCCACTACAATCCCAGCACTCTCATCAGTTCCCTACCTCCCATCCCACCTGCTGTGCTGTCCCAGATCCTCTTGTCCAAGATCTTGCTCCACTTATCCTACCCACTCTGCCTCCAATCCCAGCCTCTGTCCCACATCTGTCTCATCCACCGCCCCTCTATTCCAGCCCCTACTTCTATTATTCTGTCCACCTTTCCCCTTGTCCCAAACCCTATCTTTCTATTCCAGCCCTGCCTTCTCATCCCAACTGCTGCCTTAATTGAGAGAGCTATCCTGCATATCACTAAAGCACACCATTAAACCAATAGCTTGGCATTGTCATATTTATAAAATCATATCTTTCAACCAATGTTCCTGACACTCCATCACAATTCCTCTCTAGGTAGAAAATAGCTGTATACAGATGATAGGGAAAGTCTCTGGAAATATACTACATTGGCTTACGACCTGACAAAATCATATGGCATAAGGTCAAGCTTGGGCAGAGAATTTTCTTGCAGCTTATCAACCACCATCTTCCCCTAAACTGGTAAACTACTGTTCCTCGATGTTGCACATCACTTCGAAGAAACACTTAGAAAGGGGGTGGGGAGAGGGCAAGAGGGAGCAATGACACAAAATATCTTCTGGGGACTTCCATTCTCATTACCAAGAGTGGCTCAAAGTTCCACCCCTGATCAAGTCAATATGAACTGAAGGGCACTTTTGCCAGGTTGGGTTTATGGCAAGTGGCAAGAGAACCAATAAGAGGGCCAAATCCATCTGGCATTATCCTCACCAATCTACCTGTTGTACACTGGCTGTCCTTGACAGTAGTGTATTATAATCTTTAAATTTAAATTAAATTAAATTTTAACTTTTTTTAAATTAAATTTTAAATTGTTAAAAAATTAGACGTACAGCACAGTAACAGGCCCATGCTCCCAATTACACCCAATTAACCTACAACCCCATACATTTTCAAAGCATGGGAGGAAACTGGAGCACCTGGAGGCACCATACAGACACGGGAAGAACATACAAACTCTTTACAGACAGCGCTGGATTCAAATCTGGGTCACCGGTGCTGAAACAGCATTGCACTAACAGCTACACTAAACATGCTGCCTTACAATCTTCGAAGAGATACATCCCAGCTTCTTATTTTGGACATCTCTAATGGATAATATTGTGCTGAATTGGGATAGAATCAGAACAGGTCAGGAAAATCAAAGTTGGGACATTTATAATATTATCTGCAATCTCAGGTCCTGACATATCCCTCAATCTACTATTACTGTAAATTAGAAAGATATCATGAGTTCATTGAATTATGTAGAAGCAGTGACAGTAGGGGTACCTTGAAGAGAATTGCTAACCTGATGAACATATTGAACATATGAAGTAATATATTATTGACAAGCTAATCACTTCCACAGCCAATGGAACACATTGACAATCTTGCAACATCCAGCAATAAATAGAGAAAGGCAACTAAATGCCTAACAGGAGAAAGGGGCTCCATCGATGACCATTCACCTTGATGGGAGAGCTCAGCCAAAAGTACAAAATGGATGAATACCTTGGTTTCCTCTGAGATCCCTCCCACTGAAGGCACTCATCAACCAATTTAATGCTCTACACTGGGTTATAAGGAACAGCCAAGCGCATTGGATTAGGATTTTACAAGTCCACTCAGCTCCAGAACTTGGTCCAAACATCGGCAGGAGAACTAAATTCCAAAGTGATTTGCACCATGTATGGAAGTTACTTCATGAATCATTAAAAATGCATGACATCAGAAGTGGGGATGTTTATTTGTAGCTGCACGATGTTCAATCCCGTTCACTTCATTATACACTTTTATGATAAAGAAGCAGTCCATTCATCCCTGTATGCAGAAAGACCCAGATACATTCAGTCATGGATTGCTATGTGACAAGTATTATATGCACCTCACAGGTTCCAGACAAAGACTATGTTCTGTGAGCCAGTAACCACATCCCTTACACATTCAACAGCATCACCATTATTGAGTCTTTTACCAGCAACATCTTACTCATAACCGACAAGAAATGAAACTGGATCTGAGCCATACAAATAAATGTAGCTGCAAGAACCTTATAGCCCGTGATTTTTAAAAACATTTCCACGAGTCACATGAGGGGAGTTCCAGTACTTTCCATCTACCTAACTGAGCTCAAGCAAAAGAAGTGACCAAATCAAGGAAAAAAAGGCAGCTGGATGAACACTTAATCCACACCCCAATACTTTCTTTTCCTCCCTGCTCAGCTACATTGTGTATATGTACCATCCATGAAGTGGCCTTACACCACCTAGTGAACTCTGTTTCTAAACATGTGCCCTCAGACAGTTATGTGAAGAAGAGAGGCATGACCATGGGAACCCAACCAACTGCAGCTTCTCTTTAAAGTCACACACCATCCTGACATGGCAATACATAATTATTCCCTCATATTCATTAAGTGGAAACCCCAAACTCTGAATGCAGCAAATATCTTCTCTACAAGGTCTACACTGCTGGTGAAGGCCAATTTCCTAAGGATGATTAGGGGCAGGCAATTACTACTGCTTTGCCAATAATATCCACGTGGATAAGAAACAGTGTGTTGGGTAAACATCACTAAACCAGCTTCTTAGAAAAACTGCTGCCTTCAGGATAAATAGAACAGTAGAGCATGGTTATAAAGTTGGCTAAGGAATAGAAAACAGAGACTTGTGGTGAATTCTCATATTTCAGACTGGTATAGAGGTACAGGGCTCAACACTGGCATCACTAGTGTTTTGATATAGCACTGTTACTTGGTGTACATGGCAAAATTTCAAAATAAACAAGCATCACAAATACTGAGTATGTTAAACAGTGAGGAAGCTCATAATAGACCAAGATGGGTTTGGAAGAAGTTTAGACACCTGACAAACAAAGTTCTGCAAAAATATGTGAGATGATATGTTTTGAAAGAAGACAGAGGAGCTACAGATGGTACAAATTTTGTTTGTGTGTGTGTGTGTGTGTGTGTGTGTATGTGTGTGTGTGTGTGTGTGTGTGTGTGTGTGTGTGTGTGTGTGTGTGTGTGTGTGTGTGTGTGTGTGTGTGTGTGTGAGAGAGAGAGAATTTGTGGACAAGTGTTCAAAGATGGCAGCTGAAACATTTTAAGTCATTGAATTATTTGGCCCATCTCATTAATGCTGACCAATATGTCTCCCTGCGCATAAACATTTGACTGCATTTGGGCAAATAATAATCTAAATTACCTCTTTCAGGGAACATACCCCAAAATCTCTCTGTTCTACAATTCTCCCCTGAATGCTGTCATTCACTGTGTACGTCCTACCTGGTTTAACCTACCACAAATACATGATTTCACACTTCCCTGAGCTGAAGTCCACCTGCCTTTCCTTAGCTTACATTCCCAGTTGACCTAGATCCTATTATAGCCTTCTTCACTATCCACCCACCCATATAACACCATATAACACCACCCACCACCCACCCCCCCTCCCTGCACCCTCTGCCCTTCCTGAGGAGGGGCCACAGCACAGATTAAAATTATAAAATGTTTCTCATGTTTTTTAATGTAATCAGTAGGCAAGAAGAATGAAAGAAACCAACTAAACAACTGCTTCACATAAATGTTGATCAGAGCCCCAAGGGGACCATAGCCATAAAAAAGTTTGAGAATAGCTGTGTTATGCCACCATCTGCAAACATGCCACTTACATTCCTCATTCAAATTGTTAGTATAGATGACACACAATGCTGGGTCTGTACCAATCCCTGCAGCACACTTCTGGTCACAGGCCTTCAAAGAAACATTCAAAAGCCTTCTCAATAGATATATGAGAATACAGGGAATGGAGAAATATGGATAGTAAAAATATAATGGTGGAGAAACTCAGCAGGTCACACAGTGCACTTTATATAGCAAAAATAAAGAAACATAACCGAAGTTTGGGGCTTGAGCCATTCACCAAAGTATGAGCAAAATGTAGGGGCAGGCACCTGAATAAAATGGTGAGGGTGAGGGCCAGGTGGGGGAAGCACAGGCCCATAGCTAATGCATGGATAAGGAAGGGAGGTCACAAGATAAAACAGGGGGAGGGGGAATAACTCTGTGAATGGAAAGGGAAGAGGGTGGAGAACTGGATGAGAGAGTAATAGGGAAGAGAGGGACAATGGGGAGTGGTCCAGTGGAAACCAGAGAAATTCACGTTAATGCCACCAGTTGGAGAGTCCCAGATGGAATATTATATTGTTCCTTCAATTTATGGAGGTGACCCTGGTTTGGCAGTGCATGAGGCCATGGACAGATATGTCAGTGCAGGGGTGGAGTGCAGAATTGAAATGGTTGGCTACTGGGAAATCCATCTCATTGATGTGGACAGAGTGAAGATGCTCAGCGAAGCGATCTCCCAGTCTGTGTCCAGCCTCTCCGATGTAGAGAAGGACACAATGGGAGCAGTAGATGCAGTGGATGAGTCCCGCAGATTCACAAGAGAAGCACTGCTTCACTTAGAAGTAGTTTTTCAGCCCTGAATGGTGGACAGGGAGGAGGTGTTGGCACAATTGTGGCAATTCCTGCAGTCACAGGATTTATGGGAAGGGATGAATGGATGAATAAGTCACGGAGGGATCGGTCAGATTTCATATTACAGATTTATTGTCAGAGTACATACATTACATACTCAAAACGGTCAACCAGTTTACCTATCTCGGCTGCACCATTTCATCGAATGCAAGGATCGACAACGAGATAGACAACAGACTGACCAAGGCAAATAGCGCCTTTGGAAGACTACACAAAAGAGTCTGGAAAAACAACCAACTGAAAAACCTCACAAAGATCAGCGTATACAGAGCCCGTTGTCATACCCACACTCCTGTTCGGCTCTGTATCATGGGTCCTCTACCGGCATCACCTACGCCACCTACAACGCTTCTACCAGCGTTGTCTCCGCTCCATCCTCAACATTCATTGGAGCGAATTCATCGCCAACATCGAAGTACTCGAGATGGCAGAGGCCGACAGCGTCGAATCCACGCTGCTGAAGATCCAACTGCGCTGGGTAGGTCACATCTCCAGAATGGAGGACCATCGCCTTCCCAAGATCGTGTTATATGGCGAGCTCTCCACTGGCCACCGAGACAGAGGTGCACCAAAGAAGAGGTACAAGGACTGCCTAAAGAAATCTCTTGGTGCCTGCCATATTGACCACCGCCAGTGGGCTGATATCGCCTCAAACCGTGCATCTTGGCGCCTCACAGTTCGGCGGGCAGCAACCTCCTTTGAAGAAGACCACAGAGCCCACCTCACTGACAAAAGACAAAGGAGGAAAAACCCAACACCCAACCCCAACCCACCAATTTTCCCTTGCAACCGCTGCAACCGTGTCTGCCTGTCCCGCATCGGACTTTCAGCCACAAACGAGCCTGCAGCTGACGTGGACATTACCCCTCCATTAATCTTCGTTCTCGAAGCCAAGCCAAAGAGAAGACATACATTACATCACATATGACCCTGAGATTCTTTTTCCTGGGGTCCAGGCAGAATTGCCACATAGTGGAAGTGCAAAAAAAACTGTACACAATTAACAAATAAACAAATATGAACCACAGACTGTGCAATACAAGAGGAGAAAAAAACACAATAAAATGCAAAAGTAAGTAAATGAGTCCCTGATTGAATTTGTTGTTGAGGAGTCTGATGGTGGAGGGGTAGCAGCTATTCCTGAACCTGGTGGTGTGAGTCTTGTGGCTCCTTTACTTCTTTCCTGATGGCAGCAGTGAGAACAGAGCATGTGCTGGGTGGTGTAGATCCTTGATGATTGCTGCTGCTCTCCCATGGCAGTGTTCTTCCTAGATGTTCTCAATGGTGGGAAGGGACTTGCTTGTGATGTCCTGGGATGTGTCCACTACCTTTTTCAGCTTTTACTCTTGGGATTATTGGCGTCCCCATACTGTGATGCAGCTGCTCAGCACACTTTTCACTACACATCTGTACAAATTTTCCTGAAGTCAACAATCAGGTCCTTGGTTTTGGTGACAGTTAGTGCGAGGTTATGGTTGGTGCACCATTTGGCCAGGTTTTCTATCCCCCTTCTGCATGCTGAAACACCGCCTCTTTATATACAACCCACTATTGTGGTAGCATCAACAAATTTGTAATTGGTGCTGTTATCGTTCCGAGCCACACAATCATAGGTGTAAATCGAGTGATGGAGATTGTGGAGGAGATGTTCTTACAATTTTTATTGATTGTGGTTTGTAAGTGAGGAAATCAAGGATCCAATTACACAGTTGGATGTTGAGTCCCTGGTCTTGGAATTTTCTGATCAGTTTTCAGGGGATGATGGTGTTAAATGCCGAACTAGTACCATAGAACATTTCAGCATTGAAAAAGCCCCCTTCAGATTTTCTAGTCTATGCAGAACCATTTTTTTTTTTTGCTTTGCCCCACTGACCTGAACCCAGTGCATGGCCCTCCATATCTCTCCCATCCATGTACCTGTCCAAATTCCTCTTAAATGTTAAAATTGAGCCCGCATTCACCACCTCAGCTGGCAGCTCGTTCCACACTCCCACTACTCTCTGTGTGAAGAAGTTCTCCCTCATGTTTCCCCTTTCGCCATTAATCCATGTCCTCTAGTTTGTATCTCACCTACCCTCAGTGGAAAAAAGCCTACCAACATTCACTCTATCTATCCCCTTCATAATTTTACATACTATCAAATCTCCCCTCATTCTTCTGCACACCAGTGAATAAAGTCCTAACCTGTTTAACCTTTCCCTGTAACTCTGTTCCTGAAGTCCAGGCAATATCCCAGTAAATCTCTGCACTCTTTCTGTCTTATTGATATCTTTCCCATAATTAGGTGACCAAAACTGCCTCAATATTCCAAATTTGGCCTCACTTATGTCTTGTACAACTTTACCATAATATGCCAGCTCCTATATGCAATACTTTGATTTATGAAGGTCAAGATGCCAAAAGCTCTCTTTACAACCCTATCTACCTGTGATGCCACTTTCATGGAATTATGTATCTCTTTTCCCAGATCTCTCTGTTGCCATTTTGACCTTTCTTGGTTTGTCCTTCCAAAATACATTACCTCAAACTTGTCTGCATTAAGTTCCATCTGCCATTTTTCAGGCCATTTTTCCATCTGGTCCAGATCCCTCTGAAAGCTTTGAAAACCTTCTTCACTGTCCACAATGCCTCCAATGTTAGAGTCATCTACAAACTTCCTGATCCAATTTACCATATTATCATCCAGATCACTGATATAGACAACAAACAACAATGGTCCCAGAGCTGATCCCTAAGCTACGCCTCCAGTCAGAAAAGCAATCATCCACAACCCATCTCTGGTTTCTCCCATGTAGTCAATGTCAAATCCAGTTGACTACTTCCCCATGAATGACTTATGTCTGAACGTTTCTGACTAACCTCCCATGTGGGACCTTGTCAAAGGCCTTACTAACATCCATTTGTGGACAAGATCCACAGCCTTTCTTTCATCAACTTTTCTGGCAACCTCCTCAAAAAACTCTATAAGATTGGTTAAACATGACCGACTACGCACAAAGCCATGTTGACTATTCCTAATCAGTCCCTGGTTATCCAAATAATTGAATACCCGATACCTAAAAACACCTTCCAATAAAGTTTGTAGAAAATATCTGAAGAAAGTTTGTCTCCCAAGATAGTGACAGAGAGATCAAGAAAGGGAACAGTGTCACCAAAGGTGGAGCAAGTGAATCTGAGGACAGGGTGAAAGTTAACAGCAAAGTGAATAAAGTTGACAATATCATCGTGGGTGCATGAGGCACCGTACACAAAAAAAAACCAGTGTTGGAGAAACTCAGCAGGTTATACACCATACTTTATATAGTAAAGATAGCCAACATTTTGGGCCTGAGTCTTTTATCTAGTTTTACTGCACTCACTGCATCTGCTGACATTTGTGTTTCACTCCGGAGAGATATGAACCATGTACAGACAGAAGAGATTTAATTTAATTTGGTATCATGTTTGGCACAGATATCATGGGTCGAAGGGCCTATTCCCATGATGCACTGCTCTCTGTTCTGTGGTTGAAGTGGTGCATCACATCTCAAACCATCCACTTCTCTCATTCCCCAGCCCCCACTCAGGCAAGCAACTGCTAGTCCTCCTGTGGCAAGTGGCGCAGGTCCTACCCTGATCACTGCAGCTATCTCAGAATCAACAGAACTGAAATGGAAGCAAGTCAGCCTTGAGCCTAAAGGGCTGACTAAGGAGAAGTCCTGAGCAGCAGAATTTAAAAAAAGATTGAAAATGCTGCCAATATGAACCAAAAGCAAGCCTGGACAATTACTGAGAGAGCTCAGCTGACACTCAGCCTTTGTGGAAAGCACAGAGGAAGCAACAAAGCCAGGAATTTCAAGGGGCTTCTCCCCACGATCACTGGTCCAGGGCCCGAATCTCCCACTCTGCATGTACACCAATTATCTGCTGAAGTAACAGCAACAACCAGTGAAACCCCAACATTTACCACCCTAGAGAATATTATTCTTGTTTACCCATATATTAAAGAGTGTCCTGAATCAAGAAGTAAGCATAGCTGGGGTTGAATTTACACAGGAGTTCTGCATTACCACAAATGAAGCATGACCAATGACCAATGACTGAGCTGCGTAGATCGAATCAAGTCGCAAACTACCTTTCCTGGATCCCTCTGCATTGTGGATTCATGATCACCCACTACAGTTCAGGGATGGATCAAGCTGGTGGGCAGCAGCCTGCTGGGAACCTTCAGCTGTCAGTCCTCTATTGGATCAGCTGGTCAGCTCGGTCAAACATGAACAATCCGGGCACTTTACATCATCCAACCTGTCAGCAACATATTAGCAATGGCTAGCCTTCAAGCAGTGGCTCTGTGCTAAGCGAGTTCTTATACTTGTTTTCATATTTTTTAAATTGTTTGAAGGTGATTTAAGTATTCTTAATAATTTTTAATAATAATTCTATCAAAGACATTTAAAAACAGTTCAAAGGCCTTTGAGAGCAGAAAGCTGTCAAAGATCTTCAGAGTGTTCTGGGAGAAGGTATGAGGGCTGGAAAGAGATGGTGTGTGCCACCTCACACTCCCCTGTGGATCATCTCCTACTACACTTTACAGAGCTGCCCTGGAGTGTCGAGGATCAGCTCACTTGGCCCACCACATTTGGAGCGATGTCCTAGCTGAATAGCATGGCAGGTGCTGGGTCCAAGTAGACAGGACAGGTCCAGCATAATTCAGCACATAGAAGTACTCATTGATATCTAGTCACCTGCAGAGGTTACAGGACTGGAGGGGGAAGTGGCATGGAGTGGGGTGGGGGGGATCCACAGACACTTGATGTCACTCCTCTTTCTCTTCTTGCTAGGGGTGCCGGAAGAGTGGTGTCACCTTCTGTGCCTTTATGGCAAACAAAAGTAACCCATTTTGTGCATTTATACAATAAAGCAACTTGGAAATGCAGTGGTGTAAGGAAATGTGGCAGCCAATTTAAGCTGCAAAAGGTTCCACAAAGAACAATTGCCGAAGAAATGTTGATTGGAAGGAAAAATGCTAACCTGGACACCAAGAAGACTTTTGTGATCTTCATAAACAGTGGGCAAAGATCTTACAAATCTTCTCAAAACCCACAACACACACTGGAGAATGGATTTCATCCAAGTGACCTCTGTAAAAGCTACATTTGCCCTCATGTAAAAAATAGGAAATATCAAAACGATCTCAAATTGGGACATTCTTGATTCTGATAAATTACTATCATATTCTTCTCACATTTGGAAGCAATACCATAAAATTTGCAAAATCATAGACAATAGCTGCTTTCCATATAAGCAACCATAGAGATGGGAAAATCGAACAGGGAGAAGAAGAGGAGGCATGGAGGGAGAAGTGGGTGTGAGAGAAAATCAGGGCAAGGGGGAATGGTGATGAGAAAATTAAATTGGGAGGGGGTGAAATGGCACACTTGTTCTTGATGAGGTTCATGATGGTAGGTTTGTGCCATGTGCCAATATTGACCATGATTGGGCCACAGACCAGAGTGGTTTGTGCCAAGGTGCACAAAACGAGAAATGTCCTCAGTATGCAAAAGGAAACATGAGAAAATGAATGTGGAGAGTGTCAATGAACATAAAATCAGAGTTTCAGTCAGGGCTCTGTGTATTCATTTGATTCCCATTTGCTGTGTGACAGCTGCACATGGAAGGATATGGACTTAATGTGGGCAAATAGGATGTGGGAAGACAACAGGGGTTGTATCTGTGCATTACAACTCTCTGACTCTCTGATTGTATAAGAGTGCTACCATCTGAGTTAAGATTCATGCCAAAAATGTAAAGATATCGTGAAAAGGAGGACTTCTGCTGTAATGGTTCATCTCAAAGGAAAAAGATGTGTTATTGCCTCTGGGCTTGTGAGAGAACAAACAAAGGAAGCTGAGATTCTTCCAGGCAAACCTTTAATGCATGACCAGATGATTTACAAATCTAGGTCTTTGACATGTAACTTAAAGCATTCATTAACAAAGCGATTAACATCACTCGGAGATCATGTGATGTTGTGCTGGATTCCGCTCTGTTGTCTCTATGCCTTACTCCCGTGTGCAAAGGTTTAATGATTTATTACTTAAAAGAGAGGGATAATGTATTATTGTATGCATCAATTTCTTTTACTTTTTTTCCTCATCTTTGAGATCTGCTGGTAAAACCACCATTTACTTGAAATCCCCTTGAGAAGGTAGTGATGAGCTGCCTTCTTGAAATACACCAGTTCGGCTAAATGAGCTTTTGCAATGCTGAAAATAAAAAAAATACTGCTGACCCTAAGTGGAAAATGCAGGAAATACACAGCAGGTAGGCAGCATCCATGGAAAAGAAATGGTTACTTTCATGACCAGGAAATAAAGAAAACATAGATAAGGTGGGAAAGGAATGGATAGGAAAAAAGGAATAGGGTCACTCCCTATTCATGATGATGAACTTCTCTGGTTGATGGGTTAACGAAAGTCATTAGCGAGAAAGAACTCAAAGAAAGGAATGTAAAGTGCTGAGGCCCAACGAATGTCCGGTCAATCAGTCAGAGGAAATGCCGATCCAATCCCATAGGCTGACTAGAAACAGAACTGCCCAGTTCTGAGAGAAACAAAAGATGTGCGATGGCTGATATTGTTGAACATCAACTTAGCCTAGAT
The DNA here is from genome assembly GCF_036971445.1 of Narcine bancroftii. Taxonomy (NCBI): domain Eukaryota; kingdom Metazoa; phylum Chordata; class Chondrichthyes; order Torpediniformes; family Narcinidae; genus Narcine; species Narcine bancroftii. Next base: position 46,123,458 of record NC_091469.1, read on the forward strand.
GTTGTTACTTGCCCAGAGAGTAGATGAGGTGGCTTTGCTCAAGCTTTTGATGATCCATTTCCCAGCTTTTCAGTTGTCCAAGTGTTGCTAGCCTATTTTGGACCTTGCCTGAATAAGTTCTCAGTCTTGCTGCATGTGGTTATGAACTGATTCATATAACAATTACAGCACAGAACCAGGCCAACTTGGCCCTTCTAGTCCATGCCAAAAGGAAGTGAATCTTGTGTAATCAGCAGCAAATATTCCCATTTCTGACCTTGTAATGGAAGGAAGGTCCACACTGAAGCAGAAGAAAATGAATGGGTCTCAGACACTGCGCTGAAGAACAACTTCACTTATGTCCTGGGATGGAGAGATTGACCACCAATAATGACAACCACTTTGTACAAGGTATTTCACCCATGATTCTCTTTAACCAAGGCCACACTAAGTCAAATGCTTCCTTGACTTAAAGACACTCACCTTCCACCTAAGGTCGGTTTGAAGTCCAAAATGGAATGTTCCTATTCCTAGTGAAACCCAAAATTATCTTTAAGTGAATAAGTGTGTACAGAGATAACGCATTGCTTATAATCAAAATCAGACAAAATACTTGAGCAATCTTTCAGATGTGCTTGAGGAACTGAACATTGGGTATAAGTAATGGCAAAGTTTGGTGATCTCACGCTAATCTTGTACTATTGACTGGAGATGAATGTCTCCACTGAAAACATAGTCCAGCATTTAGATCAGTGCATCAAGGATGTTTGCAGAACAATCTTCAACATCTTTAATCCCCAATTGATTCCATATCTTCAAAAACTGATTATTAACAGTAAAGGAAAAAAGCTTCTTTTGATATAAAGGCATTTTAGATGAAATATTACATTTTCTACCTATATCACAATCAATTTTATTCCATAATTCAATTAAATGCTTCAATATCGGTGGATCTCTACCAACTAACAATTCTGAATTCCATTTGTAGATAAATTCTTGCATACATTGTTCATCAATTTTAGCTAGCTCTATATTTGCCCAAACTGGAGATTTATTTAAATCAAACATTCCACTAATAAATTTCAATTGGGCAGCTGTATAATAATTCTGAAAATGTGTAAGTTGTAAGCCACCCAATTCAAATTTCCAAGTTAATCTTTCCAAGGATACAACTATTTTCCGTATCCATAAAAATTTTCTAACAATTAAGATATTTAATTTTTTTGAGGTATTTGGCAGGGAATAGTCTGAAAAAGATATTGGATCCTTGGAAAAATATTCATTTTAATACAGTACACTCTACCTATTAAAGTTATAGGCAATCATACGACCTATTTAAATCTTCTTTAATTTTACTAAATAACACTATATAATTCAATTTATATAAACTGTCTAAATTTTCATTGATCATAATCACCCTCAACTAATGACATAAATTCACTTTTGTCTCAATTAATTTTATAACCAAATATTTTTCCATTATCTTGTAATTTCTTATTATAAGGAAGATAATAAATTTTCACGATCTGTTATATAAATTAAAACATAATAAGAAAACATACTAATCTTATATTCCTCTTTATTAACTTTAATTCCTTTAATACTAATATCTTGTCTTATTAATTGTGCTAATGGTTCAATTTCCAAAACAAATAATGTCAGAGACAAATGGCAACCTTGTCTAGCTGATCTAGAAAAAGAAAAAGGAGAAGAAATGTGTCCATTAGTAACTACTCTAGCCAAAGGATTTCTATATAAAGTCTTAATACAATTAATAAATGTTGGTCCAATAAATAAATAATTCCATTCTAATCTGTCAAAAGCCTTTTCAGCATCTAATGATAAAATTAAGACTAAATCTGACTTCTTCTGAGAAACATGAATTAAACTAATTAATTTAGCAATATTCAGCAGAATATCTCTTTTTAACAAATCCAGATTGATCTGAATGAACTAATTCTGGTAAATATTCATTCAATCTATTCGTCAAAACTTTAGCTACAATCTTATTATCAACATTTAATTAAGATATAGGTCTATAAGACTCTGGTTTTAATAAATCTCTATCTTTCTTAGGCATTACTGTTATTATAGCATTTAAAAAAGATTCTGGCAATGAAGCAGTTTTGGTCGCTTGTTTTAATACTTCCATTAATAAAGGCATTAATAAATCTTTAAATGTTTTATATAATTCACAAGTAAACCCATCTTTACCTGGAGATTTACCATTTTGCATAGTATTTAAAGCCTTAATAATTTCTTTCAACATAAACGGAGAATCTAAATCTTTATGAGTTTGACAATTTAAAGATGGAAGTTGAAGCTTATGTAAGAATGCATTAATTTTCCCTTCATCATCTTTTGACTGAGATGTCTATAACTTAATATAAAATTCTTTAAAAGAATCATTTATGTCTTGTGGTTTATAAGTAATTTTTGAATTCTTTTTAACAGCATTGATGCTTGTACTGTTTTCAATTGCCAAGTTAATACCTTATTTGCTCTTTCTCCCAGTTCATAATATTTTTGTTTAGTTTTTTCAGTTAATTTCTCTGTTCTGTATGTCTATATCGAATTATAATGCAATTTCTTATTTATTAATTCTAACCTCTTTTTCTCAGATGAATCTTTTTATAAATATTTTTCCAAAATTACTCTTTCTTTCTATAATTTATCTACCTCTTTAAGATAATTTTTCTTAATCTTAGTTGAATAACTTATTATTTGACCTCTCAAATAAGCTTTTAATGCATCCCACAAAACAAATTTATTATCAACTGAATCAGTTGCAATTTTGTGAGACAGTAACACCCGTCTCACCAGTGGAGAGAAATTAAAACAAGAATTGGTCTGCTTATTGGACTGGAGATGGTGAATAAATGCGTGGAGGTTGGGCACTAAAATCTGCAGCCACTTAAGTTTCTTAGTGGTTTTAAAGTAGTTAAAAGGGATTTTTCTTTTAAACACATTAGGTTCTAGCCTTTATGAACACATTGATTGTGTGGTTAAGCTTCCAATATTAAGGAAAATAACTGTTCAAGGTCTTAGCATAGTTGATTATTCCAACCACGAGGGAGACTTTCATTGTCCTAGAAAATGAATGTAAGCTCATGATTCAACAAAATCCAGTTCCTGGAAACAACATCTGAGCCTTGCCTTCCCTTGCATGTAAAAGACTTCCAGTTGCTGGGCAACCTGCAATCTGTACCATCAAGTGGCAAGTTACCCTTGAATTACATAGTGAAGTCATTTCAGCTCGAGGAGTGTTTGAACAACAGACCCCAATGATAATAGAGCACAGTATATAAGAAGCATAGTGAATTGAATTGTTTATTTCCATCTGTTCCAAGATACAGGGAAAAACTTTGTTTTGTGTGCAATCCAAGCAAGTCAGCCTAGCCTTGAGTACAACAGGTATTAGGCCAGAATCTAATGTGGTTAAAAGAAAATCCCATTTAGCAAAATAAAACAAAAGTGCAGAGTACCATGTTACAAGAAAAGAATTAGTTAAAATTGTGCAAGGGAATCATTATTTTACTAATTACTTGTCCATTCAATAGTCTGCTAACAGTGGGGAAGAAATTGTTCTTGAATATGGTACAATGTGTGTCAAGATCATGTATCTTTTCCTTATAATGAAGTGGAGAAGAGAATGTGACTGGAGTGGGATGGGTCTTTTAATCCCCCATTCACCATCGGGAAGGTATCAAAGTCCTCTGCTTCTTCCTGGAATATCATTCTGACCAATTCCCCTCCACCAACCCTCTCAACTGCCTGGCAAAACTTGTTCTCACCTGTAACAACTTCTCTTCTAACACCTCTCATTTCCTGCATATAAAGATATAGCCATGGACAGATGCATGGGTCCCAGTTATGCCTGCCTTTTTGGAGGCACGCAGGAGACTCCAGGTGCTGGAATCTGATGCTAAACACAACCTGCTGGAGGAACTCACCAGATTATACAGCATTAATGGGAGAAAAAGAATGGTCAATGTTCCAGGGTGGAACCTTTCATCAGGACCAGGAAAACAGAAAGAAAAACTGATGCAAAGGGGATGGGGTGGGACGAGCAGGGCAAGGGCCTATATGGGATTGGAGGATCAGGGAGAGACATAGTGTGAGGGACAGAGGCATCAAGTCACACACTCCATCCTGCAGGCCTCATCTTCCTCCACTTGACCACTTTGTTTTCTTGCCCCTCTCTCCCTTTGACTGGGATTAGCCAATCATCTGCCTTTGTTCATCATGTGTCTCCTCTTCTAGGTTTATCAATTCCATGTGGGTCCCCTGTCCCACCCCTCCCACCCTGCCCTCTTCACGCTAGCTTCTCTTCTTCATTTCACCAGTCTTGACAAAAGCTTTTGGCTTGAAACATTGATCATTCTTTTCCTCCCACTGATGCTTCTTGACTGACTGAATTCCTCCAGCAGATTGTGTTTAGGTTTAAATTTCAGCATCTACAGAATCCTTTGTGTCTCTGGATCTTTTAATGTGGTGGCTGTTTTCCCAAGGCAGGAGAAGTCGAGTTAGTATATATTTTTTTTTCTTTTTTTTTCTTTGGCTTGGCTTCGCGGACGAAGATTTATGGAGGGGGTAAAAAGTCCACGTCAGCTGCAGGCTCGTTTGTGGCTGACCAGTCCGATGCGGGACAGGCAGACACGATTGCAGCGGTTGCAAGGGAAAATTGGTTGGTTGGGGTTGGGTGTTGGGTTTTTCCTCCTTTGCCTTTTGTCAGTGAGGTGGGCTCTGCGGTCTTCTTCAAAGGAGGCTGCTGCCCGCCAAACTGTGAGGCGCCAAGATGCACGGTTTGAGGCGTTATCAGCCCACTGGCGGTGGTCAATGTGGCAGGCACCAAGAGATTTCTTTAGGCAGTCCTTGTACCTTTTCTTTGGTGCACCTCTGTCACGGTGGCCAGTGGAGAGCTCGCCATATAATACGATCTTGGGAAGGCGATGGTCCTCCATTCTGGAGACGTGACCCATCCAGCGCAGCTGGATCTTCAGCAGCGTGGACTCGATGCTGTCGACCTCTGCCATCTCGAGTACCTCGACGTTAGGGGTGTGAGCGCTCCAATGGATGTTGAGGATGGAGCGGAGACAACGCTGGTGGAAGCGTTCTAGGAGCCGTAGGTGGTGCCGGTAGAGGACCCATGATTCGGAGCCGAACAGGAGTGTGGGTATGACAACGGCTCTGTATACGCTTATCTTTGTGAGGTTTTTCAGTTGGTTGTTTTTCCAGACTCTTTTGTGTAGTCTTCCAAAGGCGCTATTTGCCTTGGCGAGTCTGTTGTCTATCTCATTGTCGATCCTTGCATCTGATGAAATGGTGCAGCCGAGATAGGTAAACTGGTTGACCGTTTTGAGTTTTGTGTGCCCGATGGAGATGTGGGGGGGCTGGTAGTCATGGTGGGGAGCTGGCTGATGGAGGACCTCAGTTTTCTTCAGGCTGACTTCCAGGCCAAACATTTTGGCAGTTTCCGCAAAGCAGGACGTCAAGCGCTGAAGAGCTGGCTCTGAATGGGCAACTAAAGCGGCATCATCTGCAAAGAGTAGTTCACGGACAAGTTTCTCTTGTGTCTTGGTGTGAGCTTGCAGGCGCCTCAGATTGAAGAGACTGCCATCCGTGCGGTACCGGATGTAAACAGCGTCTTCATTGTTGGGGTCTTTCATGGCTTGGTTCAGCATCATGCTGAAGAAGATTGAAAAGAGGGTTGGTGCGAGAACACAGCCTTGCTTCACGCCATTGTTAATGGAGAAGGGTTCAGAGAGCTCATTGCTGTATCTGACCCGACCTTGTTGGTTTTCGTGCAGTTGGATAATCATGTTGAGGAACTTTGGGGGACATCCGATGCGCTCTAGTATTTGCCAAAGCCCTTTCCTGCTCACGGTGTCGAAGGCTTTGGTGAGGTCAACAAAGGTGATGTAGAGTCCTTTGTTTTGTTCTCTGCACTTTTCTTGGAGCTGTCTGAGGGCAAAGACCATGTCAGTGGTTCCTCTGTTTGCGCGAAAGCCGCACTGTGATTCTGGGAGAATATTCTCGGCGACACTAGGTATTATTCTATTTAGTAGAATCCTAGCGAAGATTTTGCCTGCAATGGAGAGCAACGTGATTCCCCTGTAGTTTGAGCAGTCTGATTTCTCGCCTTTGTTTTTGTACAGGGTGATGATGGTGGCATCACGAAGATCCTGAGGCAGTTTACCTTGGTCCCAACAAAGCTTGAAAAACTCATGCAGTTTGGCATGCAGAGTTTTGCCGCCAGCCTTCCAGACTTCTGGGGGGATTCCATCCATACCTGCTGCTTTGCCACTTTTCAGTTGTTCGATTGCCTTATATGTCTCATCCAGGGTGGGAACCTCATCCAGCTCTAGCCTTAGGGGCTGTTGAGGGAGCTGGAGCAGGGCGGAATCTTGGACTGAGCGGTTGGTACTGAAACATATATACTGAGTTAGTATATATGTTGGCCTAAAATGCATTCACAACTTGGTGCAATTTTTTGCGATACTGGGCAGAACAGTTTCCATACCAAGCTTTGATGCATCTGGAAGGATACTTTGGATGGGGTTTCTTAAAATTGGTAAGAAACACCAACTATCTTTGGGCTACTAAGTAGAGGTGTTCACGTACTTTCTTGGCTGTAGTGGTTGGACAGATTGTTAACTTGAAGCTCTCCAGCATCTTCACCTCAACATTGTTAATACATGCAGGGCAGTGGCTCTCTCATTTTGCTGACATTGAGGGGAAGATTGTTCTTTTGACACCATGCCCTAGATTTATTATCTCCTTCTTATACTCTGTCTCAGCATTGTTTGTGATCTAGCCTGCAATGGCAGTGTCATCTGCAGACTTATAAAGGACAACTGTATAACCCAATAGGCTTCAGTCTAACATCTCTCCTCCCCAGCTCTGCTTTGAAAACTGCCTTTTCTTCACTCTTCCTCCAGTTCTGAGGTGATCAAAAAAAAATGACAAGGTATTTCTTTTTTCATATATGCTGTTGGTCTGGTTGAATTTCTCCATCCTTTTTGTTTTGGTCACCAAAGCCAATTAATGGCAATCCACTTGTGTTTCTATTCATAGCCCTGGAGAGCAGCATTTTCTCTGCTAAATGAACTGAGTGAGTATAAGTTATACTGAGATGCAAGACTATTTATTTACTGCTTCATCAAAGACAGTAAACAAATTGGCTAATTTTCCTGCACAAATTAACATAAATCTTCTTTGATATGAAACAAATCACTGACAATGGAACACGGCTCAAAATCAGCACACGATGTGATCCTGCACTTGATCTTGTGAACAGCCGGTCGGGGGGCTCTGCAGGTGATTGGCAGCCTGCAACACTGTGCTCGACAACACATTTTTAGTTCAGCATTTAAACATTTAGATACATTTCAAAACTATTAAAAAGCTCAGTGTCTCCAGATTGCAAATCAAAATCACAGACTGATCATAAAACTATGCAGAGCAGCTAAAATGTTGTTGTTTTTCATCTGTAAGCTGTGCCACCTGAAAGGGATCAAGTCCATGAACCCTTCAATTCATCATATTGGAGAATCCCCACTGAAACACAATGACCCTGATGTTAGCAAATGACAGAGTTGTGGTGCTGAGGGAGGAGCGTATGTTTTTGATTGGTTTCTCACCAGAAGATGATGTTGATATACTGCCACCAAAACGCTAAGGTGGTGGGGAATCTGGGCAAGGGTAATGACAATGAATGGTGAGTGCTGGCCACACCATCAAGCTGGATGGATCATGGCATCTACCTACCCCTGATCAGCCCTCGCACCCACCCTGTAGGTATTCCAACCTTGGTGCCTGCACAGCCCCAGACACCTGCAGCTGTTACACAAGACAAAATGAGCACAGCTGAACATGGCTCAGTGCAAAAAGGAACACTTCTCAAAATCTAGCAAGTATTACCAGTAATTAAAAACATGGTGAGTTCATTAAAAACCCAATCAATTGTACATTGTTATTTGGTGAAATAATCGTTAGGTAAAACATTTTTAGGATTGTGCAAGATATATGTGGAACAAAGCTGTGGGGCAAGATATGAAGATTAAATGATTCATCAACTCAGATCAATGGTCTTGGTGCAGAATCCATAACCTGAACTTGAAGTCAGAACTTTAAATTAGTGCCATTATAAACTTATATGATATTCAGGAAAACCATCACATGATCAATGAAACCATCACATGAGAAAACATCACAGAAATGCCAGCTTGTCAGGAATCAAGCTAGAAGTCAACACTGGTGACATGACTATCCAGGTGTCTGAGGGGGCAGGGGTATGGTAGAGATTGGAATGAGTTAGTCGGAAGGTGGTGAAGGTTTGGAGTGAGATTCAAGAACTGCATACCCTGGAATCGTGGGCAAACCATGAGAAGCAGGAGGAAATTAGCCAGTCCATCAGCATCCATGGAGAGATGAGGACAGCCAGAATTTGGGGTTGGGACTCTTTCTCGAGAATGGTACCAGCTTGAGGTATCCAGTGTGAAGGTTACATGTTAAACTGATGGGCTGAGGGACTTATTGCTGCTTATCCTGTCTTGAGGAGAGAAGGAAAGACCAATAGATAAAGCCTTTCCTTGTATCTGTTTAAAAGCAGCACCATTAACTTAGAACCACAAAGTCGCTTCAAAAGGCAAGTAGAGGTCATAGAGTTGTACAGCAGTGTAAATGGCCCTTCAACCCACCACTTGGTGCATTCTGATATTTGTGCTAATCTACACTAATCCTACTTGCCTGCACTAAATTTAAATTTAAATTCAGACATTCAACCCACAAGCTCATGCTGCCCAATTTACACATAATTAACCTACACCCCGGTATGTTTCGAACAGTGGGAATAAACCAGAGCATCCAGGGAAAACCCATACAGACATGGGAAGAATGTACAAATTGTTATAGGCAGTGCAATATTCAAACCCTGGTCCCGATCGCTAACCACTTCGTCAACTGGGTCACCCAAAGTCTATGTCCTCCTACGCTTTGCCTATTTAATGTCTGTCTAAATGTCTCTTAAACATGCACATGGCATCTGATTCCACCATCTTCTCTGGCAGTACTTTCCAGATATCAACTGTAAAAATATTTCTCTTCAAATCCTCAAATTATTTCCTCTCACCTTCAAGCGATGCTCCCTTGTTTTTGATACTCCTAAAGCAGAAAAAGATTCTGACTCTCTACCTTGTCTATCTCTCTCATAATCTTAAATACTTTGATCAGGTCCTGTCTCAGATTTTCTTTTCCTTTGAACTTCCCACCCATTCAAACCACGCCTGTTTTCAGGGTTCAAATTACACCCAAAGTACTAAACCAGATGTGTAAGTTACACTATTTAATTTGGTATAAAATTAATAATGCAGCAGGTAAAATACAGTCAGAGAAATGGAAAGGTAAAAAGATATGGATGAATGATTAAACGATACCTGTTCAAATTTTCAGCATTTCCAACTAACAAAAATCACGAGCATGATATGAATAGAGAAAAGATTAACCCGTTAATCTTTTGCAGGGCAACCCGTTGGATTTCATTAAGGCTGGTTCTGTGCTATAATGTTCTATGAAAGGGCACAAAAATATTTATGAAAATATTACCAAAACTGACAGGCTTGAATTATTAGGAGAGGCTGGGACTTTTCTCCATACAGCATAAGCAGCTGAGGGGGTGGGGGGTGGGGGGTGGGGGCTTGTAAAATCATGAGGGGCATAGATAATGTAAATAGTCACAGTCTTTATCCCAGTGTAAAACTAGGGCATAACTTTCTGATGAGTGGGGAAAGATTTAAAAGAGATCAAGGGGGAAGCTTTTTCATACAGAGTGCATGGAATAAGCTGCCAGAGGAAGTGGTAGAAGTAGTGTTTAAAAGACACTTCAATAGGTGCATGAATAGGAAACATTTAAAGGCATACAGTGTGTGCTGAATGCAGGCAAATGAAACTAGCTGGTGAGCATGGACAAGTCGTGTCAAGGGTCCTGTTTCTATGATGTAATACATTATGACTCTAAAAATTAAAACACAAACATGTGTTTCAGGACTCAAAAAAAATCTCACAGTTCTTTGCTAGAAAGGGGAAAGGAATCCAAACAAAAACAATATGAGAGAAACAGAAAGTTATGATCCACAGCAGAAAGACTGACTGAAAGTTTTTAGAAGAAAATATGAGGTGTTGCATTTTGAGAGGTTTAACATAGGTAGGACAGTGAATGGTTGAGATCCAGGGAGTACAAGCACCTAGTACCTTGAAAGAGGTGTCACAAGGAGATAGGGTGGTCAAAAAGGCTTTTGGTACTTTGGCCTTTATCAGTCAGAGTGCTGAGTATAGAAGTTGGGAGGTCATGTTACAGTTGTATAAGACATTGGTGAGACCCCATTTGGAGTACAACTAGACCCCGACTTACAATGGGGTTCGGTTCCAAGACTCACATCATAAATTGAAATTATCGTAAATTGAAATTCGTCAAGGAACATGAGATTTGGTAAAAAAAAACATGAGATTTTGTCAGAAAAAAAGCAAAATTTGCTGGAAAAAAGTGAGATTTCACCGAAAGAAGCAAGATTTTTCGAACAAACATAAGATTTACCAAATAAACATGAGAACAGAACCATTGTAACTTTTGAAATATCATATGTTTAGACATTTTAAGCAGGGGTCTATCTGTATTGTGTTGAGTTTTTTGGACACAGTGCTGCAGGAAAGATGCTATCAAGCTGGAGAGAGCTCGGAGAAGATCTTCAAGGATTTTGCTGGGACTTGTGGATCTGAACTATTGAGAAAGGCTGAACAGATTATGGATTTATTCCTTGGAGTACAGGAAGATGAGGGGTGATAGATATATAGAAAATCATGAGAGGAATTGATCAGATGGATGCAGAATCAGTGAACAGACAATATAAGTATAAAGTGATGGGAGAGAGATTTAACAGGAACCTGGGGGGGGGGGGGGGGGGACTTTTTTTCCACAGATGGTAGTGAGCATTGTGAATGGACTGCCAAAGGAGGTGGTTGATATGATTGGAATGTTTAAGAAAAAAAAAGACAGTATGGTGGTACACCACCGGCCTACTGCAAGGACAACCTCTGTACCTACAGGAGTGTAAGGGAACTGGACAACACCTGGCCGGCTGACCATCAGTCGGCCTGAATGGATCAAGTCCCATCCAGTCGGGTGTCAATCACCTTCCGGGATATAAGCCTCCAGTACCGCCCCGGGAAGTTTAACGACTCCCCCGATGCCCTCTCTCGGACATGCTCGTCTATGCATGATGATAGGCTGCAGGCATTGCATGAGACCCTCTGCTATCCAGATGTCATCAGATTGTACCACTTCATTAAGTCCCGGAACCTGCCGTATACCATCAAGGACATCAGGGACATGACCGAGGCCTGCCGGGACTGCACGGAGTGTAAATCCTGTTTCTTCTGCCCGCCCCAGGCCTATGTCATCAAGGCCACTCAGCCCTTCAAGCATCTTGGCATGGATTTCAAAGGGCCCCTGCCTTCCACGAACCGAAACGTCTACTTCCTCACGGTAGTGGACGAGTATTTCCGCTTGCCTTTCACTATCCCTTACCCGGACCCTCCACGGCCGCCATCATCAGAGCCCTGGAGCAGATCTTCACCATGTTTGGCTACCCCACTTTCATCCACAGCGATCGGGGGTCTAGTTTCTAGGGTGGGCCGTTGAGTACTGGCAGGTTGCCCTGCCCGAAGCGCTCCATGCCATTTGGTCGCTGCTGTGTACGGCTACCAACGAGACCCCTCATGAACTTCTGTTCGCATTCCCCAGGTAGTCGGCGACTGGAATGTCCCTCCCAGCATGGTTCATGTCCCCAACACCAGTGCTCCTAAATAAGCATGTATGGACACACAAGGCCAAACCCTTGGTCGAGCAAGTCTTCCTCCCACATGCAAACCACAACTACGCCTACGTTAGGTACGGCAGTGGCAGGGAGGACACCGTGTCAACCAGAGACCTGGCATCACAGGAGCACCCATCACTCCATGGCATCCTTCAGCCCAGAACGACGCTGACTGGGCATACATCCCCATCCCCAGGCAGCTATGAGGCGCGCAGGACCTCCTTGACCACCAGGGGCCCGCTTCAGCCCTGGGGGACGAACCTGCCCCCCCACCCATCCTATGTGACTCTCACACATCGACCCTGGCCCCCTCGGCCACCCCTCCGCATGGCACCACACCAGTCACACAGACCTCTGCTGCCAGCACCCCCGCTTCCCCTCCAACCAGTGACCAGGAGCCAGTCCTATGATGGTCACAGAGACCCCAGCAGCCACCGGAACGTCTCAATCTGTAAATAATGTATTTTGCATAGTGGGTATGATTCCTTGTTACTGCCTCCCCCCCCCCCCCCCCACCCACCGGGACAACTTTAAAGAAGGGGTGAATGTGGTGGTACACCACCAGGCTACTACAGGGGGCAACATCTGTATCTGCAGGAGTGTGTACTGCCGGCATACTGCAGGGGGATACCTCTGTATTTGCAGGAGTGCAAGGGGACAGGACAACACCTGGCCAGCTGTCATTCAGTCAGCCTGAATGGATCAAGCCCCACCTGGTCAGGTGTCAATCACCCTCCGGGATATAAGCCTGTGCCAGCCTCCCGAAGTCTCACTCAGAGTTACTGCAGCTACAGTCAGCCTGGCTCTGTGGAATATTTTGTAGATTAAAGCCTGTTGTACAGGCTTTACCTTGTGTGTGTCTGATTCTGTCTAACAGCGCACCACAGACAGATACATGAGTAGTGACTACTTTCCTTTATAGTCACTTGGAAAATAAAAGAATGTTGTTGTTGTCTATGACTCCTTCAAACAAACTCATACTAAAGTTAAGTTTTCCAATATTTATTAAATTATATTAAACATTGTTAATGTAATTATAAGTTGCTAAACGTTGTTACAAGCTGCTTAAACATTGTTAGACATCAATAGGAAATGTTGGAACATTTCTCTGGATCCTCCATTTCTCAGAATAAATAGATCTCAACTAAAAATGTTTTCTCCCTAACAAGCCAAGAAATCAGCTATAACCTTGGCTCAAAGATGTTGCTCAGAGACAGCATTAAGATATGTTAAAAACAAAAGCCACAAACAAGCATGAAATATATTTTAACCCCCACAACATGGTTTAGAGGGATATGGGCCAAACACATGCAGGTAGGACTAGACTGAGACATTTTGATCACCATGGTCAATTGGGTTGAAGGACCTGTTTCCAAAAAGTATGACTCTATGATTTTAGGCAGAAACAAGGAGTTGAGGCCAAGATGTATCTCCTGCACCAATCATAGAACATGGAACATGGAAACCTGCAGCATAGTAGAGACCCTTTGGCCCACAATGTTATTCCGATGTAATAACCCATTCTAATTGCCTCGAATTTCCCACCTCCATTTTCCTCAATTCCATGTACCTACCCAATAGTCTTTTGAAACATCCTATTGTACCTGCCACCACCACCATTGCCAGCAGTGCATTCCATCCATCCATCCACCACTCTCTGTGTGAAAAACCTACCACTTACATCCCTCCAAATTTACTCCCAAGCACTTTAAAACTATGCCTCCTTGTGGTTAGCCATTTCAGCCTTGGAAAAAAGCTTCCAACCATCCTTATGATCAATGCCTCTCATATTTAACACTTATATCAGTTACTCTCTTCCTCCATCGCTCCAAAAAGAAAAGACCAATTTCACTCAACCTATCCTCGTAAGGCATGCTCTCCAATCCAGGCAACATCCTTCCTTGTAAATCTCCTCTGCACTCTATCTATAGCACCCACATCTTTCCAGTAATGAGATGACCAGAACTGAACACAATATTCCAAGTGTGGTCTTATATAGCTGAAACATTAACTTATGGCTCATGAACTCAATTCCATAGTTAATGAAGGCCAACACACTATATGCCTTCTTAACAGCACTATCAACACGTGCAGCTTTGAGTGCTTTAGATCTCTCAGTTCGTCTGTATCCTCTGTATTCTGCCTTCAAATTTGATCTATTGAAATTAACCACTTCACACTTTTCTGGGTTAAATTCCATCTACCACTTCTCAGCCCAGCTCTGCATCCTATGAATGTCCCTTTGTAACCTCTGACAATCCTCCAGATTATCCACAACACCACAAATTTGCTAACCCACCCTTCCATTTCCTCATCCAAGTCATTTATAAAAATAAAATCACAAAGAGGAAGATTCCAAGGACAGATCCTTAAGGAGCACCACTGATCACTGACCTCCATGCAAAATATATACCATCTACAACTACCCTCTACTTTCTCTGGGCAAGCCAATTCTATATCCTCAAAGCAAGACCTCCTTGATTTCCATGCCTCTTTACTTACATGGGGAATTTATCAAGTACCTTACTGAAATCTGTATACACTACAGCCCACTGGTGGTGGTCAATGTGGCAGGCACCAAGAGATTTCTTTAGGCAGTCCTTGTACCTCTTCTTTGGTGCACCTCTGTCTCGGTGGCCAGTGGAGAGCTCACCATATAACATGATCTTGGGAAGGCGATGGTCATCCATTCTGGAGACGTGACCTACCCAGCGCAGTTGAATCTTCAGCAGCGTGGACTCGATGCTGTCGGCCTCTGCCATCTCGAGTACTTTGATGTTAGTGATGAAGTCGCTCCAATGAATGTTGTGGATGGAGTGGAGACAACGCTGGTGGAAGCGTTCTAGGAGCCGTAGGTAATGCCGGTAGAGGACCCATGATTCGGAGCCGAACAGGAATGTGGGTATGACAACGGCTCTGTATACGCTAATCTTTGTGAAGTTTTTCAGTTGGTTGTTTTTCCAGACTCTTTTGTGTAGTCTTCCAAAGGCGCTATTTGCCTTGGCGAGTCTATTGTCTATCTCGTTGTCGATCCTTGCATCCGATGAAATGGTGCAGCCGAGATAGGTAAACTGGTTGACCGTTTTGAGTTTTGTGTGCCCGATGGAGATGGGGGGGGCTGGTAGACATGGTGGGGAGCTGGCTGATGGAGGACCTCAGTTTTCTTCAGGCTGACTTCCAGGCCAAACATTTTGGCAGTTTCCGCAAAACAGGACATCAAGCGCTGAAGAGCTGGCTCTGAATGGGCAACTAAAGCGGCATCGCCTGCAAAGAGTAGTTCACGGACAAGTTGCTCTTGTGTCTTGGTGTGAGCTTGCAGGCGCCTCAGATTGAAGAGACTGTTATCCGTTACATTACAAGAGAAGTATAATGTATAATACATAATTTTGTTTTTAACCTCCTTCCCCAAACAAAGAAAAGAAAGAAAGCACGAAAGAACAATGAAGTGGATTTTTTTAGCGATTACATAAACCAACACATTTATAACATATCCAAATACGTAAACCTTGTTTTAAATCAATTCTAAGTGTTAAATTACTCATAATTAATCATATATCTATTAAGAATATCTCTTACATATCTCTTACATCATCCAATTTAAATTCCATGTTAAATCAATTCTCTAAAGTAAAATAAAACATCAATGTTATCGATATAACTCCATTCATAAACATATATTTAATAATAATAAAACTCTTTCTATGACATTAAGGAATATAACACCACCACCCTCTATTATACAAGATGTGACTCATTGCCATAAACAAGCCCTTAAACAGTGGCCGACAAACTTTGGTACCTTTCAGCTCCCAAATATTACATCAGAACAAAGTTTCCAATTTACTAGTCCATTGCCCCATTCCAAATAATTCTTTCTCATTTACTCAGCCTATTAAAAGACAAAGTTTCCACCAAATCTAATTTAATTACAGTTGTGGACTAAGAGTTCTATGTATTTTTCAATTTCAATTAGACCTTTTATATTTTAAATAAATTCTAATGTTAATTTCCAATAATAATCCTAATTAATCATATATCCATTAAAAATCTCACATCTCTCTAACATCCAATTTGAATTCAATATTGAATCAATTCTCTAAAGTAAAATAAAACATCTATACAACTTCATTCAGATATATAATAGTAGAACCAACCCCCACCCCACCAACATTGGCGCTAAAGAAAAAAGCACCACCACCCCTCTATACGGGATTGCTCATTGCCACAAATGAGCCAATGAACAGCAGCCGATGGACCTCGGCACCCTTCACCTCCCAGGTATTACATCAAAACAGAGTCTCTAATTTACTAGTCCATTGTCTCATTGCAAATTATTGCTTCACATTTACCGGCTTATTAGAAGGTAAAATTTCCACAAAATCTGATGCCTGTTTGTAATCCATAAAAAATTTATTTTTGCCATCCGGTAATACAATCTTCATCGTCGCTGGATAACGTAATGTAAACTTGTATTTTTTTTCCCAAAGTCTTCTCAACTTCATTAAACTGTCTTCTCTTAGCTAACAGCTGTGCAGTAATATCCAGATAAAAGAAAACCTTTGAATCATGATATTCAAGTGGACTTTTTTTTATTCTTACTTTTTTTGCTGCTAAGGCTAGAATCTTTTCCTTGTCTCAATATTTTGAACACTTAATTACTATAGAGCGAGGTTTCTCATTGATTACGGTCATGGTCTGAGGGCTCTATGTGCTTTTTCAATTTCAATTGGACCTTCAAATTGATTTACCCCCAGAACCTTAAGTATCCATCATCCTTGGATAAACTGAATCACGTTGTGTTTTTCTTCTCCTTCCTCCAAGCCAACAATCTTAATGTTGTTTCTCCTACTACAATTTTCAATCTTATCAATTTTTTCAGAATTTATTTTCCTCTCAATAATTTCTTCCTTAAATTCAGACTCCAAATTTTTCAGCTTCTCCTTTATACGTTTACCCTTTTCATAAACCTTCACAATATTCTGATTTTCCTCATTGTTGTTCTTGTACTTCCATCATATTTGTTGATAACTGCTCCTATTTTTCATTCATATCTTTAACCTCAGATTTTAAATAATCTTTCTTCCCACATCATTTTGATATAGTCCCACATTTCCCATGCCATCTGTTTCAATTCACCATCAGTTCTTTTTATCCTTTTTTATAGCCTTAGTTTTATATTTTAACTTGTTTAACACCTTCATAGATTGAAGCAACCTCTCCAAGTCTTGTCTGTCCTTGTTCCACAACATGAAATCAATTATCTCACTCGAACTCGACACTCTGACCTTACTTAAAGAATCTGTTTCCTTTGGCCCAACGCCATCTTTGCCATCCGAAAGGCTGATTACAAACACTGCTGCTCCCAGCAACTCAACTGTCATGTGACTCGGAGGATGTAAGATGTGGGATCCTAAAACTCCCGGGAAAATAGAAGAAAATGATTATTTAGCTAAAGTAAACAGAGACTAAAATAGGAAGGAAGATAAGAATAGTCCATTTACTTCTTAAAATGCCTTTGAAGAAAGGAATTGTTGTTGCTGGAGCGGATGAAGGTGTTGTTCCTGGATATGAGAAGAGGCCTCTAACACAGAGAAGTCCCAGACCTCGAGTGACAACTGAGGCCTAAATTCTTTCTTAAGCTCTTTCCTGATAATCTTGTAACTCTGTAGAGCTCTATCAGTTCCTATCATATTGGTTACATTTATATGTTCCTAATTTGCTTCAACATTGATAAGGAGCTATGTTACCCAGTGCTATCAGCCAGGGGGAAAAAAAGCTGATAACATCCTTGATTTACAAAAGGATGCATTCCTAAAAAAATATCCTTTGCTGGAAAATTGTACTGAACTGTTTCCAATCCTCAGGCAATACCTCAGTTAATTTAACCAGGATTTGCTCTGCATGCCTGGCTACATTTTGATGCTTGAGCTGTACCAATCCCCACCCTTTGCTTCAAACAGCATTTCATCAAATAATGACTTCATTTGTAAGTGAAGGCCAGTTTATCTGGAAAATTCTCCTTAAGGCAACTTTCAGGGTTAGATGTAGCATGGATTTAGACTTGCCGTCACATTCTGTAGATTTCAAATCATCTTACATGGTGCCTGATATTAGAGCATCATAATTTAAGAAACAGGAGCAGGAGTGACCCCTTGAGTCTCCTGCACTAGTCAATTAGAATAAGGCTGATCTGATCTTGGACTCAGAACCACTTTCTCTTTCTCTGCCCACACTCATTTTGAGTCATAGAACCGGGAACACGTTTTTGGTGATGTAAAGCCACGAATACAACACATTTGCTCTAATCCCACATTAATCTTATTCTTTTTATTCTCCCCCTTTCTTATAAACCTAATGAAGTAGGGACACAGACTGCTGCAAACCATGGAGCTGATCATGGGAGTCACGTGGGAGGCCATCAGAAGCGCTGCTGGAGAAGGAAGAAGTGTGGAAAATGGACCAGTATCAGGGTTAGACTGGCAGTTAACCCCTTCAGACCCGCTTACTCAATTATCCTACTCTCAAATGCAAGATTGCTGGAGAAGAAGATGGATTACCTGAGGCTGCATCTGAACCAGAGAGAACTGCAGGACTGCTGTGCTCTGGTGATTACAGAAACGTGGCTCCAGGACACTATTCCAGTCTCATTGATTCAAATGTATGGCAAAGAGAGATACTGCTGCTTCTGGCAAGACTCAAGGAAAGGGACTGTGCATTTACATCAACGACAACTAGTGCACCCAATGTCTCTGTGATGAAGACCTTCTGCTTATCAGAGATAGAGTACCTGCTGGTGAAAAGCAGATCTTTCGACCTGCCCAGGGAATTCTCAGTCATGCTGAATGCCACAATTTACATTCCACCTTCAGCTAATGAGGGTGAAGACATAAAGGAGCTTTACAGTGCCATTCTTTGAAGCCCAGATTTCCCAACTTGAAGGTACCATGATTGTTGCCGGTGACTTTAATCACGCCAACCTGAAAACGGACTTACCACAGTTTCAACAGCATGTGAACTTTGCCACCAAATGAGAGAACACCCTGGATCGGGTGTACACCAACATTCCAGGTGGTACAAGGCTGCACCTTGTCCCCACCTTAGATACTTGGATCACATATCTGTCCTGCTAACCCTGGCATACAGACCGCTGGAAAAACAAACTAGGGCATTTCACAGGGAGATCAGGACGTGGCCGGGGGTGTGGGGACAGCAGTGCTGCAAGACTGCTTTGAGCTGCTTGGAGCTGTTTCAGGGAGATGGCCACCTACAATGGTCATGCAAATATCGAGGAGTACATGAGCTTCGATCAACAACTGCATTGAGGATATCACTAAGATCAAATGCTTCACAACCAGGGCTAACCAGAAACCATGGTTGGATGCAGAAGTCTAGGCCTTCTCAGAGCTTGTGATGCTGCCTTCAGGATAGGGTAGGATGGCACTAAGTTCAGCCAGGGCTGAACTCTCTCAAGCAATGCAGAAGGCAAAGTGTGGGTATACACAGAAGATCCACAGACAACTGTGCGACACTAGCGACATGAGGCATATGTGGCAAGGGATCAAGACTATAATGGATCACAAGTCAACCTTGTGAATTAAGGACAATGACACCTCCCTTCCAGACAGACTGAACATCTTCCATGATGAGAAGAACAGGATGATGTCAAAGAAAGTTCTGTGTCCCTCTGCATAGCAGCGACCGAGATGAGGAGAACCTTATCCAAGGGGAAACCATACAAGGCAATGGGACCACACAACATACCTGGTCGGGTACTGCAGGACTGCACAGACCAATTAGTAGAGATCTTCAAGGACATCTGCAGAAGTCCATCATTCCTACAGTGTTCAAGACAGTCACCATCATCCCAGTGCCCAAGAGGGCGACAATAACAGGCCTCAATGACTACTGCTCTGTGGCACTGACCTCCACATTATGAAACTCTTCGAGGATTTGATGATGGATGGATCAAATCACACCTCCCAGGGATTCTGGATCCATTTCAATTCGCGTATAGAAGAAAATGTTCCACAGAAGATGCTATAGCCTTGTTGCTTCATTCCATCCTGGACCGTATGGAGAATGATGCCTCATACGCCAGGCTGTTGTCCATTGACTTCAGCTTGGCATTTAATATCATCATTCCCCAGAGGCTGGTGGAGAAGTTGTCCTCACTGGGACTCAACACTCCTCTCTGTAATTGGATCTTGGACTTCCTAATGGAAACATCAGAATCTGTCCGGGTTGGTAGCAGAATATCGAGCATTATCACACTGGTGCATGTCAAGGAAGTGTGCTCAGCCCAAAGGTGGTCACAGGAGGCTAAAGAATGGTTACTGGACTTCCTTGAGTCAATGGATTGGGTTGTGTTCAAGGACTCAGCTGAGAATCTGAACAATTACACCAGGGCTGTCACAGACTTTATCAAAACAGCTATGGATGAGTGCGTCCCCACCAAATCATTTAGGGTTTTCCCCAAGAGCAAGATCACATGCATTTAATTCAGGAGATACAGATCAATACAGAAGGAGCAGGTATGACCTGTGAAAAAAGCCAAAGTGGACATTCTGGATGAAAATGGAAACAACAAGGGACAACTGACAGCTGTAGCAGGGCCTAACTGTCATAACCTGCTGCAAAACCAAATCCGGTGAAGTAGCAAACGGCAAAACTTTGCTCTGAGAGGAACTCAATGCCTTCTACACCTGATTTGATGACAGTTACAATGAAGAACCACCCCTTTGCACCCCCACATTTCCTAATGATCCCATCCTGTCCTGTATCTAAGGATGATGTGCGTGCTGCCTTCAGGAGAGTGAATCTAAGGAAAGCATCTGGCTCAGACAGAGTAACTGGTTGAGTGTTAAAAATCTGTGATGAACAATTATCAAAATATTAACAGATATCTTCAATATCTCAATCCAGCAGAGTATGGTACCCCCTGTTTCAAACAGATGTCAATCATACTGGTGACTTAATGATTATCAGCCAGTAGTACTTACATCAACAGTGATGAAGAGTTTTGAAAGGCTGGTGTTGTATCATATAATCTTGTCTGAGCGGTGACATGGATACTTTCCAGTTCGCCTTTCGTAGCAACAAGTCTATGGCAGATGCCATCTCACTGGCTCTACACAAAGCTCTGGAACACTTAGACAGTGTAGATGCATTCATCAGGATGCTCTTTATCGACTACAGTTCGGCATTGAACACCATCGACCCCTCGAAACAGATCAGCAAACTCCAAGACGTGGGACTCAACATCCCACTGTGTAATTGGATCGTGGATTTCATCACCTCCAATCATTGAGGATTGGCAAGAACATCTCCATCAATACCAGAACACCACAGGGCTGCATTCCTATCCCCCTGCTCTACTCACTTTAACCCTACGACTATGTGGTTCAGTTCAACAACACCATCTACAAATCTGATGATGATCCCACAGTGGTGGGTTGTGTAAAGGAAGGAGATGAGTCGGCCTACAAGAGGGACATTGAAAATTTGGCTGAATGGTGCACCAACAACAACCTTGCACTCAATATCAACAACACTAAGGAAATGATTGTTGACTTCAGGAAGGAAAAGTCAGAAGTGTACAATCCAGTGATCGTTGGGGGATCAGAGGGGGTGAGCAAATTTAAGTTCATGAGGGTCGCTATCTCTGATGATCTTTCCTGGACCCAACACACTAAAGGTATAGTGAAGAAACCATATCAGCTCCTCTACTTCCTCAGGAGTTTGTGGAGGTTTGGTATGACACCAGAAACCCTGGGAAATTTCTACAGATGTGTGGTGCAAAATGTGCCTATCAGCTGCATCACGGTCTGGTATGGAGATACCAATACAAAAGGTAGTGGACACAGCTCAGGACATCACAGGCAAAACCCTACCCGCTATCGAGAGCATCTACAGAGAACTCTGCAGTCAGAGAGCAGCAGCAATCATCAAGGATCCACATCACCACCTCATCATACTCTTTTCTCACTGCAGCCATGGGGATAAAGGTAGAGGTACCTCAAAATTTGTACCACCAGGTTCGGGAACAGCTGGTATCCTTCCACCATCAGACTCCTCAACAACAAATTCAATCAAAGACTCATTTAAGGACTCTTATTTGTGTACTTTATTGATTTTCTAAATTTTGTCTGTTATCTGTTTACAGTTCTTTATTTATTTACCTGTTTACCAATAAGCGGTAATTCACCTTCGCCCACAAAATTAGATTCTCAGGGTTGTATGCACTCTGACGACAAATCTGAAATCTGAAATCCTCTTCATGCTACTGACCCACGACTGCATCGCCAGATCCGGCTCCAACAGTGTCATCAAGTTTACAGGTGACACGACAGTCGTTGGCCTCATCAGCAACAACAACGTCGCACTACAGAGAAGAGGTGGAAAATCTTGTGAAATGGTGCAAGAGTAACGACCTGAGTCTCAACGTGGACAAGACGAAGGAAATGATCATGGACCTCAAGAGGACAGGAATGATCACCCTCCACTACACATCCACAACTGTGTAGCAGAGAGAGTGGAGAGCATCAAGTTCACTTAACTACTGACCTATTGTGGACACTCAACTTCTCACTTGTCAGGAAGGTGCAGCAGCGATTGCACTTCCTGAGAAGACTGAAACGGGCAAGGCTACTGGTCTACAGAAACTTTATCGAGTGTATTCTGGCTGGCTGCATTGCAGTGTGGTACAATTGCTGAAGAGAAATGGATTGGAGTTCAATCCACAGGACCATAAGAGTGGCAGAGAGGATCACTGGAATATCCCTCCCCCCATCAATGTGATCAACTGGGATTGTTGTCTGAAGAGGGTGTGCAAAATCATTGAGGACCCCTTCCACTGTGCACACAGCATTCTTCAGCTGCTCAGGAAGAGATACCATATAACCATTTACAGAGCGGAAACAGATCATGTTGGCCTTTCGAGTCCGCACCGGTTCACTAGAACAACTCCACTAGCTCAAACCTCCCGCTCTCCGCCAATAACCCTCCAACCCCCTCACCTCCATGTACACATCCAACCTTCTCTTAAATGACAGAAGGGACCCTGACGCAACTATCTCATTTGGAAGATCATTCCATTCTGCCACCACTCGCTGAGTGAAAAAGCCACCTCTAATATTTCTCCTAAAGTGTTGCACCCTTACCCTTAACTCATGGCCTCTTGTTCCAACCTCCCCTGCCCTCAGGGGAAAGAGTCTGTTTATGTCTAGTCTATCTATTCCTTTCATCATTTTAAATACCTCTATCAAGTCCCCTCTCAGTGGTTTACATTGTAATGAATAAAGTCCCAGTCTCCTTAATCTCTCCCTGTAATCCAGATGCTGTAAGCCAGGCAACATCCTTGTAAACCTTCTCTGCACCCTCTCCACCTTATCTATATCCTTTCTATAATTTGGAGAACAGAATTGAGCACAGTACTCCAAACCTGGCCTCACCAATGCCTTAAACAGCTGCAGCATCACTTCCCAGCTCCTATACTCTATACTATGATTTATGAAGGCCAGCATACCACATGCCTTCTTAACCACCCTGTCTACATGGGAATCCACCTACAGTGAACTCTGTACCTTAACCCCCAGGTCCCTTTGCTCCTCTGCGTACCTCAATGCCCTCTCCTTAACTGTATATGTCCTATCAGAGTATCAGAGCCAGCACCACCAGGCTGAGGAACAGCATCTTCCCACGGGCAGTGAAAATGTTGAATGACCAAAGCAACTGCTCATATTAACCATCCAAAACTCTCATATGTACATATTATTTATTTTTATAGATAAAATACTTGTCCTGCATATGTATTGTTTGCATGTGTGTTATGTCTGGTTGTATGTCTGCATGTTTTGCACCAAGGACTGGAGAAAGCTGTTTCATTGAGTTGTAATTGTACAACCAGACAACCAACTTGACTAAACACCCTCAGGTTCTAACATCGAAGTTTAGATGTCACTCAATATCTCCTATGAATAAATTCAATAACTATCTGCCCAATTCTCTGGATTGGAAAAAGTACAAAGATTCATAACACTCTGATGTATGAACTTTCTCCTTATCTTCACCATTAATGTCTGGGACAATCCCCACTCATGGAGACATCCTCTCAGCAACCACCAATAATCTCCCTCTCAATCTTATACCTTTTATTCTATTCCCTCCACTGATGCCTCTCAATGCACTGAGTTCTTTCAGCAGATTTTTTTATTTGACTCAGATCCCAGCATCTGCAGTATCTTGCACCTCCATTCAACCTCGTGATCCTCAGTGTACTATATCCAATGCAATAGTCCATTAGACTTTCTAATTTCTTGTTGTACTTGAATGGTAACTGTTTCTATTTTATGTATAATGATCCATTTGTACTACAACATTTTGTAGACTCATTCCATTTTAATAATAACTTGTTTTTTTTTCCTTTCTTCTTTTCAAAGCGGATAACATCACCTTTCTTTGCATTCTGCTTTTATGGATGATGGTGGAGAGTGGTAGTACATTCAAGTTCCTGCCAGTCCACATACAGGTAGTCCCTGACTTGCAATGGAGCTGGTTCCTGAACTCGCATCACAAGTTGAAATAATCATAGATTAAAATTGGGCGAAAAAATGTGAGATTTGGGAAAAAACGCAAGATTTGCCAAAAAACAAATGATTTGCTGGAAAAAATGCGAGATTTAATCAAAAGCACCATGAGATTTGCCAAAAAATGTGGGATTTCATCAAAAAAATGCCAGATTTGTGAGATTTTATCTAAAAATGCGAGAACAGAGTCATTGTTTGAAATATATTTGAAATATCGTATGTTGGGACATGGTAAGTACAGGTCTATCTGTACAGTTCGACCTATCCTGGAGCCAGCACATGGAGACAACTATAAAGAACTTTTCATAAGAAGTCTGAGGGGATTTGGAATGTCGCCAATACTCTATCAGTCTCTGACTGGGGTTCGGTGTTATACTCTCTGGTTACATTACGGCCTAGTTCGGAAATTCAAGTTCCCTTGATTGCAGGAGGCCACAGAAAGTGGGACAAACTTAACACTGATAAAAAGTCTAGACATTAGCCAAGGCATCATTTATTAAATGCTGGACAAATACAAACCTAGATTTGTGCACTTATATTCACTGCACAAATTCTTTTGGCTCCAAAATCCTCACTGTGATTAAAGTTAAAATAACCCTTCACTGAAAGATTTAAGTATAATACTTAAATACTCTGGGGATTTAATCTTGGCAATTGATAGTTATTTTTCACTTAGATGTTTCTTGGCTGATGCATTTTTTATAAGATCAACATAATCCAGAAACTGAGGGCAGTGTTTTTCTCCTTTTGTATCACCTCCTCCTCCTCTTCCTCTTTCCCTTCTTCACCCCTTGTGATTGAGGATAACTTCCATCCACTACACTTCTACAAATGCTGAGGTGACTGTAGGTGGGACAGGAAGGGTTTGCTGGTGCAGGTGTGTGAGTAGTTTGGGAGGTGATATGTTCCTTCACCATTTAGGCAAACATGGGAACTTCAAAAACTCAGAGCACATAGTTGAAACCTTCTCCTCTGCCTATTGGCTATTTTTTCCAATCTTTCTCAGGGGTATGTGGGGTGGGGGGAAGAGGGTGAAGGGGCTCGGTTGGCGTTAGTAAACACAGTTTTCCAGTGGTGTTAACCATGAGTAACTGGAGCCTGAACACTGGGAGTATTTGCCTGCAAAAGCATGGTGACATTGGTTGGCTCATCCATCTAGTGGAAATGGAGAACATTGCAGAGAGCCTCGCTAAAATCTTTCCAGTATTTTGAACAGCCTCCTGATCTCAAAAGAATTTAGGAGGACAGAGTATACTGCTGATCAGTGGGCCCAACTTTATGCCAGGTCTGAGATCTTGATTTTCAAATACCTTTTCTTTGGTCTGTCAAAGGCTAAGGCCTTTGTGTGTGAATTCCACTGGTGAATCCTATCTCACCTACTGTTCACGACAGCATTCTCTGAGAAAGAGCATTTCTCCCGAGTCCCTTATTTATTTATTATTGAAAAGCTTACAATTTATGGTGGGAAAGCGTTCTTTACCTTTTCCTACCAAATAGCATTGAATAGCACTTAATTTGGAGTTAGATAAATGCTTGAAAGTTTATGGAATTGAAAATAAGTGGTGAACTGGAAGAGGAGTTGAGGCCAGCAGAGGTCAGCATATTGAATGGCAGGGTAGGCTTGAGGTGCTGAGTGTACCACTCCAGCTCTTGGTTTCTTGTGTTCAAACTCAGAGATCCACATCAGCCTTTCATTTTAAGAGCCCGCTTCCATCCATTCTTTATTGATATTTATATCTCGCTTTCTGCAAACTTAGTACCCATATTTTTCATCCAAATCGTTAGACTAGAGGGAAGAGGACCAAGCAATGATCCTTGTGGCCCACTGCTGGCTTCAGGCCTCCAATCTGAAAAACTACCCTGCCCTACCACCCTCTGACTCCTTCCATCAAGCCAATTTTGTCTCCAGTTGACCTTACCCTGGATCCCTTCTGATTTAACCTTACCACCTTTCCCTTTTTTAGTCCTCTTTGTCACCTCTTTAAAAAAACTCAATCAAAAATGTGACACGTGATTTTCCGCTCATAAAGCCATGATACCTGTTCCATCATTCCTTGGCTTTCCAAACACAGATAGAATTCAAACATTTCCACTGCTTATGGTTAAGCTCACTGCCCTGTACTTACTTGCCTGACTTCAGACTTTCTTAAAGAACGGCATAACATTAGCCATTCTCCAGTCTTCAGTTACCTCCACTGTGCATAAGAAAGATACAAAAATTCTGCTCCAATAATTTACTTGGCTTCCCCCAATGGTCAATGAAACACCTGGTCAGGACCCAAAGAATTATCTGTCTTTTTGTGCTTCAATCACCAAAACCTCCGGTTTCATAATGTTAAATTTTTTTTCAGAACATCAATGATCCCTGAAATTCCTAGTTCCCATGAACTTCTCCATGCTAATTACATAGGAGAAGTATTCATTTAAGACTTCCCCAGTGTTCCATAGTTCAAGACATACATGGCCACCACTGATCTTCTCTCAAGTTATTCTTGCTTTTATAAACTTTGTGAATCATTTAGGATTCTCCTTTACCTTATCTGCCAGGGATATCTCATGCCCATTTTTTACCCTCCCAATTTTCTTCTTAAGTGTACTTCTCACTCCTGGATATTCCTCAAGGAATCTGTTTGGTCTCAGTTGCCATTACCTGACATATGCCTCCTTCTGTTTTCTGACCAAAACTGAAATATCTCTCCTCAACCAGGTTCTATTATCCTGCCTGCCTTGCCCTTCACTCTGTAGGAACATGTCTGCTTGAACTCTCCATGTCAAACCCTTATTTTTGGCCATCATCCCCACACTTTTATTTTCAGTTTATTTTTGTTTTCCTTACTTTTAATTTCAAAACAACTTATAATATTAATAACAAAACAAATTAAAATGTTGTTATTCATATCTAGAAGGTGCTCCAACCTCAGTAGTAGCCTCTTGTCTAGGATAGTCTCTGGCAGCCAGATGACATTACTTGCACCCTCTCCAAAGTAAATGGAAGAGGAAAGAACATGCAGCCAGCATAAGTGGACTCCTGGAAAGCCTGCTGTCTGGACCTGTGACTGAATCCGTCCAAAAGTATGCCACTGTGGAAGTCCCTTGACTGACTCATCCTTCTCACTAGGAGTCCAAAGGTAAGGAGAAGGGACTGCAACTTCTCACACTACATATATGTATGGAGCACAGACTCCTCTTGGCTAAAGAAGAGGGGCCTGAGGGTCTGTGAAGCATGGAAGAATTTATTGTTCCCTTGTTGGATTTGTGGGAGGAAGGTCATGTTTGACCAATCTGATTGAATTTTTTGAAGAGGTGACTAGAAATGTGGATGAGGGTAGCGCAGTGGATGTTGTCTATATGGACTTCAGTAAGGCCTTCGATAAGGTACCACATGGAAGGTTAGTTAGGAAGGTGCAGTCTTTAGGTATAAATTTTGAGATAGTCAAATGGATTGAACATTGGCTGAAAGGGAGAGGCCAGAGAGTGGTAGTGGATAATTGTCTGTCAGGTTGGAGGCCGGTGACCAGTGGTGTGCCTCAAGGATCTGTATTGGGCCCATTGTTGTTCGTTATATACATTAATGATCTAGATGATGAGGTGGTGAATTGGATTAGTAAATATGCAGACGATACTAAGATAGGTGGAATAGTGGATAATGAAGAAGGTTTTCAAGGATTGCAGAGGGATTTGGGCTGCTTAGAAAAGTGGGCTGAAAAATGGCAGATGGAATTTAATGCTGATAAGTGTGAGGTGCTTCATTTTGGTAAGAAGAATCAGAATAGGACATACGTGGTAAATGGGAGAGCATTGATGAATACAGAAGAGCAGAAAGATTTAGGAGTAACGGTACATCGTTCCCTGAAGGTAGAAACTCACTTGAATAGGGTGGTGAAGAAGGCTTTTAGTATGCTGGCCTTTATCAATCATTGCATGGAATATAGGAGTTGGGAGGTGATGTTGAGATTGTATAAGACGTTGGTGCGGCCTAATTTGGAGTTCTGTGTGCAGTTCTGGTCGCCTAATTATAGGAAGGATATAAACAGAGTGGAGAGAGTGCAGAGAAGGTTTACCAGAATGTTACCTGGGTTTAAGCATCTAGAGTATAGGGAAAGATTGGACAGATTAGGTCTTTATTCTTTGGGGCGTAGAAGGTTGAGAGGGGATTTGATAGAAGTATTTAAGATTATGAAAGGGATAGACAGAGTGGATGTGGATAGACTATTTCCGTTAAGAGAAGGAAAGATTAAAACAAGAGGACATGAGTTAAGAATTAAGGGGCAGAGGTTTAGAGGTAACATGAGGGGGAACTTCTTTACTCAGAGAGTGGTAGCCGTGTGGAATGAGCTTCCGGGAGAAATAGTGGCGGCGGAGTCAATTGTATTATTTAAGAAAAGGTTGGACAGGTATATGGATGAGAAGAAGATGGAGGGTTATGGGCATTGTGCAGGGAGGTGGGACTAGAAAGGGGTGTTTGGTTCGGTGCGGACTAGAAGGGCCTAATGGCCTGTTTCCGTGCTGTAATTGTTATGTTATGTTATGTTAATTCTGCACTCTACATTTTGACTCTTGACTTTGACCCTGCAACTTAAATATTTGACTCTGCTCACAAGAAAAGAGCCATAGACTGCATTCCTACCTTCTTATGAGTCAATTACACCCAATCCATATCATAAACATCCTCTGAGGAACAAATAATAGTCATCTTATTTGCTTCACAATTTGTTAATCTAAATTGTAGTTGATTGTTGATCATAACAAAAGTAGCATAGGGAGAAATTCCAGATTGTTTAATTGGTTAATAAAATCTGGAATCTTGCTTATGTGTTTACTCAAATACCTCTATTGTAGTCATCCGAAGTTTTGCATTTTGCATGGACATTGATCTTAATTAATCAATGATCCACAATGTCATTAACTTCTGACGTACATAATCAGTCTGTAAATTAAATGGCATAACTCTGAATGGCTTACAAATAGAAGTGGTTAGCATGGGAAAACCACATTTGTTCATTGCACTTCAGTTCCCTGGAAAAAAATCCAGCTTGGTTCGTTGATTGTCTTGAGTTATAACCTATGATGTTTATTCATTTTGTGTTACTGGTTACTGTCCCATCTAGTATGGAATGGAGCTTTCAGTGAATTCTTAACAAGTCATTCTTCTTGGTAAGAATTCTCTGGAAGCACCATCCCTTGTAAACATTTTGAAAATAATAAAAAAATGTTTCACCTTTCATCTTACCATTAAATATAGAAAAAGGAAGACTTGCCAGTGGTGAGGGCCAAAAATAAATATTAAAAGCTTGCAGCTCACCGTCAAAAGATAGATAGACCCTTGGATTTGCTACATATATTTAAGAACCCTTCTGAAATTAAATTGGTTGAATTTCTTTGAGCTCAGTTGAGGGGAATCGGATTGAATGTTCTGTTGGGAGCCTGCATGGACTTGATGGGCTGAATGTTTTTCTTTGGTCTCATAATAAGTATGAGACAAATTATTTCTGCACATCAGCCACACCTTAGCTAGAAAGTCTCTACTTTCTGAATAAGGCAGACTGTTCAGCAACCATGAAGCTGAATAAGGCCTTCATTCCCACCTACCTCCCACATCTGGGACAGAGGAACAGTCTCTGGGACAGAGACACACACTGATATGAAAGCTCATCTCCCACATGGCGGTGGAAGATGACTCGGTTGCATCAGATTTCACATCACAGAAACATTCGACAATTGTTTCATTAGGTTGAGGAAAGTTACTGTGGCGCATCAGCTTCTGGCTAACTGCAGACTGCACCATGGTGCACCAGTTACGAGGGGAGTGAAGAACAAGCTGTCAATCAAATGAATGCTTTTGGAACTGACCTCATCCTGGCATCACATTTCTGGCTTGAAGATAATGAAAGATTGATCCTTGACTGATTTGGATTTTTTTTGGAGGAGATAACAGTGCGATGCCATGAAGTTATCACGTTTGATGTATTCTACATCAATTTAAACAAAGCTATTGATAAGGTACCACATGACAGATTTGTCAGTGAAGGAAAAGAAACACAAAAGAAATTAACCTCATGTTAAGCCTCGTGGAACTCCACAAGCACTGAAGAATGGACTATTGATTACACAATCAGAAGACCATTACCTTTTGTGACTAAAATGATCTGCCAATTAGTGTGCCAAAATCAGATTTACCTAATCCTTATGTGTCCTCATGCTTACAATTGTATACTGAGCAAGTGGGGTACATGAAACCCATGAATGGCTTCAATAATGAGAAGGCATTAACCTGAGGCTTAGAGCCCATTATAGCATTACTTCCAGTAGCCAAGCCATCTGATTGGGTCTGTGTCCCCGGGAAGGTGATTTCTGGTCCAAGATCGCAGTCAAATCCTATTCGTTGCTGAGTCCCAGGATCAAACCCCAATCTCTGCCTAACATTTTGGTGGCACTCCCCTTCCCTTCACCCATGGCCCTCTACTCATCTCAACCTCATGTTCCTCCAGGATCTCCTGTACCTTTCTCCAAATGTTTGTCTTACCCTCTTCCATGGGCCCATCAATGCAAACCTCTCCTGACTCCTCTGGTTCTTTCCTTTCCTTCTTCATCTCCCAAACCATGGCAGGTGCTATCGGAGGGAAAGCTGGTAACATGTTAGATTCCACCATGCACCGAAGCTTGAGCCTTGTGTGCAGAAGAGTGCAGGACCTCTTGCAAAACCATCTCAGGATCCACTCCCTGTGCATTGTTACTTTAACATGCCTTCAGGTGCATTACAATTTTCCAGCCTCTGCTTTTACACCTCATCAGATTATATGGACAATGATGATGGTTTCTACAACAAGTTGAGCAATGCCATGATAAGCATAGAGAAACTAAATGCAGAAAAAGCAAAGGAATTGCTCACGTGCAGCGCATTGTGTGCATTACTACAGTCAAATAAGTCATTTGATAGGATTGCAACAATAAATTGATGATGATTGGCACAGAATCTTTGTTGCATGTTTTAACCATAATCTGCTTGTATGTGTGATAAATTGTAGTCCTCACTGGATCTTTCGTCTGCTTTGTTTTGGAGTGAGGACTGTGAATTTTTTCTCCTGTTGCTGTCAGGAGATTAACAATGCTTTGTATTTCTCCAGTTTGTGTAAGGGCCAAATGCATTGACAGCAAAGCTGGTTCTGATGTCTGTGTTAAATGGACAGCTGAAAAAAATTACATGGAGCTGGGTCATCTGCAGTGGGGGATGTTAAAATGTTCCCTCTGAGCAGAAGGAGAGGCACAAGTGACAATAGAACATTTCAACCTGAAATTCCAGGATTGCTAAACCCTGGCAAACATTCTGCTGAGCGGGAGTCGGTCTGTATCGTGAACTTGTCCCAAGTTAAAGTCATGTGTTTGCCGCAATTTTAGGGATAGACTATCGAGACCTTCTCACCTGCCCAGGGACAGGGCCAACACACCCACAACTGGGAAATGATGTGCTCCTATTCCTGACTGCAGTAACTTTGTGATGGAGATGTATCATTTTCAAGTTAAATCAAACAGTGATTTAAATTTTGATCCAACATTGCTTTCACACATACCCTACCCTTTTGCCTGTAGCTGAACATATTGCAGTTTATTTATTTCTCCCACTTTCGTCTCCAATTGTAATGTCTCTTAATTTCAATAGTGGAATAAAGTGCATGTATCAACAGTGCAGAGGGTGAGATACTGCAGAGCTTTCTGTTATTAGGCATAAATATTACCAACAACCTGCCTTAGTCCATTCATGTCGATTCTACTGCCAGAAAGTACAACAATGCCTCAAAGAAGCCTTAGGGAAATTGACATTCCCCATGTCCCTGACCAATTTCTATAGGTGCTCCATAGAGAGGGACTTGTCTAGACGCATCACAGCCTGGCACAGGAACTGCTCTGCCCAAGACCACAAAAGACTGCAGAGAGTTGTGAATGCAGCTCAGGGTTTCCCTCCACTGTCTCCATCTTCACTTGCTGCCTCAGGAAAGCTGTCAACATATGAAAGGTAACACCCCAACCCCATTACACTTTCCCTCTGAGCAGAAACAGGAGTTTGAAAGGCAGATTCAAGGACAGTTTCCTTCCTTGTGTAATCAGTCTGTTGAGCAGGCCTTCCATTAGTAATCTGCTGAAAGAACTCAGTGGGTCGAGTAGAATTAGTGGTCAGCATTTCAGACTGAAATCCTTCAGCAAGACAGAGTGTAGATGGTCTGGAATGGAAGACCTCATCTTGAGACCAGGTGTAGTGGAGGCAAGAAATTGGGAGGAAAGGAGACAAGGTGACAGGGTGACCTCACAGGAGGCAGGGTAGGAGGAGATGTGGTGTAAATTGCTGTGGAAGTCAGTAAATGCCATCATATAGCTTGTCTCAGTAAGAGACAGAGAGATCTAGAAATGGGATGGAAGTGTCAGAAATTGTCCAAGTAAATTTGAGAGCAGAGAGGAAATCAGTAGCAAAGTTGATGAAATTGACGAGTTCTGCACAGATGCAGGAAGCAACTCCGATCCAGTCATCAATGTAACGGAGGAAGTGTTGGGGGTGGGGAGGGGGTAGATGTCAACGTAAGTTTGCAACATAGAGCAAGCAAAAAGGTAAGCATCATTGGGATCTGTGGAAGATCTTTGATTTGAATGGAAATCATAGATGTCACCAATCCTCTTCTGCCCCCTGTCCCCCCCCCACCCCCCATCCCCCACCCTGTCCTCATTATACTGGCTATCTCCCCTCTGCACTCTCAGTCTTGTTGAAGACTTCCATCCTGAAGTGTTGACCTTTGTTTTGTTCCCACTGATGCTTCTTAACCGAATGAGTTCCTCCAGAAGATTTTTTTTTTGCTCCAGGTTCTAGCACTCCCTTGTGTCTCCAGTAAAAGATGATGTCTTGTACTGTTTAACTCCCATTTTCTCTATTATACTATACTCTGCACTTTAGTCTTATATGACACTACATCCAACATTTGGTTATTGCACTATCCTTTGCACCTTTGTTTTTATTCTTGCATTACCTGTTGTACAGCATATAGGTTGACTTGTCTGGATGGCACACAAAACCTTTCATGGTATTTTGGTATACACAAAAATAAACAATTCAATTCAATACATAATTGTAACCCACATACCAAGTGATTATTTAACATTTCAATTGCTACAACAGGTTGCTTTACTTTAATAATGTGCTGTGAAAGAAAGGTTCTGTCGAATTACACACTTACGATGGGAGCACAGTTCAAATGCCATCACAACACTAATATTTCAAACAACTCTACTGACATAAGTTGGTTCACATCAACTTTCCAAATATTTCCTTTGTTGAAACCCAGTTATCCAAACAACCTCTGTTTTACCACAACATATGAATGCTAACTACTTAACTACACAGATTGCACAGATTTGCGACTCCTCCCCTTTTCTCTCTTACATCTATTCCTGCTTCGCTTCATGGACAGCACTATTTCACAGTGGTTTGAACCAAGGCCTCACAACACATCTTTGATCTTGATGCTTGGGTGCTAACTGCATGACATTTACACAGTCTCTCAGTTAATCTGTGGGTTTCCCCAAAATGCACCAGCTTCAACCCTCATGTCAAAGATGTCCATGTTGGCAGGTTAATTTGCCACTGTAGATTGTTCCTTGTGTGTAGGAGAATTTTTGCTAAGATGGGGTTAATGGGATTACAAGTGAGATAATGGGACTCATGCAAATAATTGGCACAGATGTGGTGTTTCCATTCTGTCGGACTCTCTGACCACGCAGCAGCCTACATGCAGGAGTCAAGCATGCGTTTCTCAAACAATACAAAAGTATCATTTGCAGCATACTATAAACCAACCTTCTCTCATATCTACCTGGATTACACATCTTCCCATCCTATCTCTTGTAAGGATGCTATTACTTTATCATAATTCCTCCACCTCTGCGCATCTGTTCCCAGGGTGAGACCTTCCATTACAGGGCATTCAAAATGTCCCTTTGGTTTAATAAACATGGATCCCCCTTACTGTCACTGATTAAGTCTGCACCTGTATCTTATCCATTTGTCGTACTTTTGTCCTGACCCAACCTCCACTCAGTCAGAACATAAGAACATGGACAGATTTCATTTGGTCCTCAATTTCCACCCAACAGCCTCTGTAACCTTAATTTTATCCTCTGACACTTCCACCAACTTTAGTCCAATCCCACTACCAGCTACATTTTCCTCTCTCCACTCTTATCCACATTTCACGGGAATATGTCTCTGACACTCCTGAGTCCTCTCTTCCCTCCCCACCATACCTTCCACCTCTTTAGGCACTTCCTGCTGTAACCACAGAAGGTGCAAAACTATCCCTACATTTCGTCCCTCATCTGCATCCAGACCTTCCAGGTGAGGCAGATGTACCTGTACGATATATCATCCAACCTGATCTACTGAATTCGGTGTGCTCAGTATGATCTCCTCTACATTGGTGACAGCAAACCCATCCCTTCTTTACCTACTCCTGCTCTTATTTTTCTCTATAACTTCCCCTATTCCCAGTGGACACTTCCTCTACCTGTCATTCCCACCTTATAATTTCCCTCCACAGCTTCTTCCTCCATCATATACATAATATGATGCCTTCTTGCTTTAGTCAATAAAGGCCCCAAAACAAAATGTTGGCTGGCCATTTCTTCCTGCCTGACCTCCAGCATCTCATTGTTCAGGGATTTACTCACATCCAAGACTTGATCTGGTCTGAACACTAACATGCTACACTTTCAATGCTGCACCATTAAAGGGATCATGATTGGGGAGAGATTCAACAACAGCTCCTCAACTGTCCTCTCAGATGGATGCAAGAGATCCTACAACATTATACTGGAAGATCAGCCCAAGTTCTGCCTCATCCCCTATCCAACACTTATCCCTTCATTAACAATAATAATTTAGTTATTTATCTGCATTTCTGCTTTTGGAACCTTTATGAGTATATTTTGATGACACATTTAACAGTAAAGACTGCATTTCAAAATTATTTAAATATTTACTCTTAAATACTTTTGGGATTCTTGAAGTTATTAAAGATAAATAATAACTGCTCAATTCACTGAAATTATAGAAAAGTTAATGACTATTGGTAAAGAAGATGGTACAACACGTTGCTGAAGGCACACACAGTGTTCTGTGTGGTGTGGAGCGTGACAGTGAAACATTCAGTGGAATCACATGGTAGTGTGAATTACAACACTTCCCCATTAATGTTTTCCTTTGGACAAAGCCAACAGAAAGTTCAACGGATTATTCTGTCACTTCAGGTTGCTCAGTTTATATGCTAGTGATGCCTGTTCTCTCTGTTAGTGAGACCATTGACATGTTTACCTCTTTTCCAGCAATGATTTGCTAAACTTGTTTCTGTGCAGTGGGAAAATATGTAAGCTTAAAAAAAATAAACCCTGCAAACTGCTTTTATACAGACATTCTAAAAGATCAAGGTCATGGCCATATACGTAACAGAAATGTTACATAACTTCAAATTAAAAACCTGCTCTTCGTACTCTTCCAACTGATGATGTAAACGGTAACTTGGAAAAATACTAGAACTAAATTCTACTTGCTGAGAAACTCTGACCATGGTAAGGCTACTTCTCCCTCCATGGGTGCTGGACTTCAGGCTTCTGTACCTTTTGCCTGAAGGAGGCAGAGAAAAACAAAATTGTGACCAGGATGATGGGGGTCCTTTGTGATGTTGGCTGCCTCACTAACCTTTTGAGAGTCATGTTTTCAAAGACTACTAACAAGCACATAAACTCCATGTCTCCGTTTTCAGGGACTACCAACAAGCGGTTATACCCTCTGCCCCCTTTCTCTGGGACCTTTTTTATATCCAATCACCAGCTTATTCATACTGGTGACCTTACTGTAGTTTACTCATGGACCCAGTCCAGAATATATATTATGCAAAGTTAAAAATGGCTAGCGACCAGGGGGTTAAAGTAGCGTCTCACGTAGATGTCCTTAATGGACAAAAAATGTCCAAAGTCTCGGCCAGTCCAACTACCACAAAACTTTACAGAATAAAATGAACATTTGCTGTTGTGTTATACCAAACAAATGCAGGGAACCTATCTGTCGGACTAACACAAAGGACAAAGGGGAGGGGTGCTTCTTCTGGATACAAGATAGTTGTCCTCTCTTTGGTACCAAGAGCTTCAAGCCTCCCATTTTGGATGTACTTTGAAAGTGAACTGCCAGAGTCTCATACTGGAACACAATTTTCATGTTATGTATTACAGAGTCAGAATTTCTTTGAATTCTTATTGCAAGAGGTATAGATAGGCTAGAGAGTCAGCATCTTTTCCCCCAGGACAACAGTAGCAAATACCAGAGGACATCTGCATTAGGTGAAGGGATGAAAGTTCAGGGGAGACATCAGGGATGCATTTTTTTTTACACAGAGAGTAATGGGTACCTGAATTCATTGCTAGGGTGACAGTGGAGGCTGGTATAATAGGGACATTTAAAATACTTTTAGACAGGCACCAAGATGCAAGAAAAATAGAGGGTTATGGGTGTGAGGTAAGGAAGGTTTAGATTGTTGAGTAGGTTTATGTACAGTTGGTCAACATCACTTCTGGGCCAATGGGCCTGTAATGTGCTGTAATGTTCTATGTTCGATGACACTGTACTGATATTAACCACTTCTGTAAACCTGCAATGAAAAACTAAAGTTTACCAGTTTAATCAGTAATTCCTTTATTCTGGCTTTGACATAAAATGTTCTAAGTAGAACAGATTAAATAATTACTTTTTCATTCTCCCTGTAAAATGGAATGCAATAAACAATTAATTACCTGTTTTATTCTGTAATCACACCTTGACACAAGAGATCAAAGGTCAAGTGTCTATTGGAGTGTATAAATTAGTTTCCTGATACATCTGCATGATTTGAGCATTTAGTAATTCTTGTCATTTGATGTGAGTCAAAATACAATTGTAATATTGAAGCAGGATTGGTTGAGTTCCATAGACATCTGCACCCACAGCAGGTTGAAATACAATGTCCTGCAAAGCACATGATGATCTACAGCTACAGTTTTCAGGTGATGCATTGAACTAAAGCTCAGTCTAAATACATAGGTGCAAACTGGGCCAGAATGGAAAACTGAATTCTCAAATGTTGTTTCTATGATCTGGCTGAGTGGAAAATTGTTTGTGCATTTCTTCATTAAAATAAGCAACCGCATTGGCATTTGCAACTGCACTTGAAATGTGTTCTAAATGGATATCCCCAGACAATGAAAAGTGTAATGCAGGTGTAAATTATTATCTACAATTATAATACATTGTGTTCTGTGACCATTTATTTCATTTAGCACTCTTTACGAATTATTTAGTCCATGGCATCATTTAATGGGATTCATGAAACAATATTTGTATTTGTATAGATGAATACTTGTCCTGCATATGTATTATTTCTCTGTACACATTATGTCTAGATGTTTTTCACCGAGGACCAGAGAACGCTGTTTTGTCAGGTTGTACTTAGATGACAATAAACTTGACATGAAGGGCTGCAGAAACTAATGCAATGTGCAGACATTTTTTTTCTTGCTTTTCTCAACAAGTCCAGCTGAATGACGTTTACAGTGTTATGGGCCCAGAGGACACCAAAACCCAGCAGCAATAGAAATTCACCAAGACAAATAGTTACTTAAACAAAAGTTCCTTTTAATTATCTTTAAACATGAAAACAGGATTACACTTTAACTTATTACTATTAACTTAACCTAACTTAACCCCCTTCAAATTCTAAGTGCACAGGGAGAATGAAAAAGTAATCTGTTCTACTTAGAACATGTGTGCATAAGTTCAGAAAAGTTCTTTGATCCACAGTCTCATCTCACTTCTCACTCCTCACTCCTCCAAGTTCACCAGTATCAGGCAATTCTTATACTGTGCACAGAATTTAACATTTATGAATTTCACCAGCTTTTGGTGCTTGAAAGGTAAATGGATAACCCTCATGAAGGTTCTTGTTGGTTTTCAGAGAGAGATTTGTTGCTCGGTGGACATGCACAACTGATTCCTTCCAATCAGCCACTTCAGTGTCTTGCTGAAGAAACTTGTCCCATCAGTGTTTTCCAGATGATAACCTCTTTCTTTCAGGTCACCACAGAGTTCCTTTCCTCTTATTTCAAGTGAAACATGAGACAGTCAACTATCTCCTCTTGTATGAACCACAAGGGCTTTGACCAGGTTGAACCAAGAACTCACAACCCATCTTCAAAATGGGGTTTTTCTACAAGCTTGCCAGCTTGTCATGTTCCAGTCCCAGCTACTGCTGCTGAACTGTAGAAATGTAGAATTCTCTCTCTCTCTCTCTCTCTCTCAGAGAAAAGCCTATTTGACTCTCTCTGCTTGCAAAATCACATGACCTTCCTTAGAACAGCAAACTGCATTCAGACAGACTGCAGCACGGGACCTAATCTTCTGAGTTCATTAATCTGTTGCTTTCCAAACCAATAATCCATTAATCCACAGCATGTCCAATTAACACCTACTTGTGAAGTCCTTCTAGGCATTCTTTTTTTTTGTAAATTTTATTTAATTATTACTATTAACTTATTACAGAAAAAAACAATAAATAAAACATTAATTAAATATCCATATCCAATTTTACAAAAAATCCTTTTATATTTTTCTCCCCCAACCCCCTCCCCACCCAAAAGTAAGAAAAAGAAAGAAAAGAAGGAAACACCTACCATTTAATATACAATAATATTAGCATATACAATCGGTAATTATTCTTAAAATCTCTGATTAAGAGGACTGGATAAGGTAGGAGGTGGACTTAAAATTTTTCTTAAAATCCATATAGGGTTTCCAAATACTATAAAAATTTTCAACTCAATTCCTTAAACTCTACGTAATTTTTTCCAAAGATATACAATTTCACATCTCACTGTACCGTCTATTTAGTAACACCTCCTTATTATCTTTCCATGTTATCATTATACATTTCCTTGCGGTTGCTATCGCAATACTTAAAAATTCTTCTTGATATTTGTACAATTTTATTTTGTATCCTTTTCATATATATCCCCAAGTAAAAATATTTTTGGATCCTTTGGTATCTTTATCTTCATAATTTGCCCTAATAATAGACTTGGTTCATTCCAAAACCTTTCCACTTTTTCACAAGATCATACTGAATTTCTTTCATACATTGAAAACACTTAGCTGAGTAATTAGAATTAAGTCCATTTAACTTAAACGGAGTATAATATAATTAATGAAGAAAATGATATTGAACCATTTGATATCTAACATTTACTGTATTAGTAACACTTCCTTGACATAATTTTGACCAAATCTCCTCCTGAATTTGTATATTTAAATTTTTCTCCCATCACATTTTTGATTTATATAAACCTTTTTTCTTTACAATCTCTTGTAATATACATATTAGTAATACATTTCTTAACAGCAAATGTATCTGTTATTATATCTTTAAATTGACTTTGTTTTCGGAGTCTCAAAGCTGCTCCCAGTCTCTTTTTTAAATACATTTTTAATTGATAATATGCAAAAATTGCATTATTATGTATATTATATTTATCTTTTAATTGATCAAAAGTTTAAAAAATCCTAAAAAACAATCTTCTATTCTCTGTATCCCTTCACTGAACCAATGATCAAATAAAGAATTATTCAAAGTAAAAGGAAAACGTTGACTTTGTTTTAACAATATTTTTGGTAATCGATCATTTTTAATTCCTCTCTCAATATGAATTCTGTTCCATATTTTTAATATATGCTTTAAAACTGATAAATTTTTAGTTCCCTTCAACAACTCACTATTCTATTTATACAACATTTGTTCTGGAATAATTTCACCAATTTTATTCATAACTATTTGAACCCAAGCTGGTTTTTCACCCCTTTGATAACAGGAGGACAAAAATCTCAATTGAGCTACTTTAAAATAATTCTTAAAATTTTGCAGTCTTAGTCCACCCTGATTAAATTTCCGTATTAATTTTTCTGAACCAATTCTCGACATCTTACCTTTCCAAAGAAACACATATACTATTTCATTCAAACTGCAAAAAAAGAATTCTGGTACATGAATGGGCAATGATTGAAACAAATATTGTATTCTAGGAAAAATATTCATTTTAATACAATTCACGCATCTTATTAACGTTATTCATAATTCTTTCCATCTTTTCAAATCCTCTTCCAATTTTTTTAACAATGGCAAATAATTTAACTTAAACAAATTATTTATATTTCTATTAATTTTAATTCCTAAATATTTGATTGCTTCATTTTTTCATTTAAATTTCATGAATCTTTTACATTAAGAGTAATCCATATCCACCATGAGCATTGGTTCACTTTTATCAACATTAACTTTATAACCCAATACTAGCCCATATTCTTTTAATCTCTCGTTCAACTTATTTAAGAATATTTCTGGTCTCGTTAAATAACATCATCAGCAAATAAATTAATTTTATGTTCCTATTACCTACTCCAAATCTTTTAATTTCATTGTCAGTTCTAAATACTCTACCAATGGCTCAATCGCTAATGCAAATAAAAAGGGTGATAATGGACAACGTTGCCTAGAAGATCTTGTGATCAAAAAAGTTTGTGAAATTTGTTTATTCATAATCACTTTTGCTTTTGGTTGATCATACAATGCTTTTATCCAATTTATAAAAGTATTTGGAATCCCAACAGCATTAAATGTCTCAAATAAAAAGTCCCATTCCAATTAATTAAATGCTTTCTTTGCATCAAATGCTACCACCACCACAGGAATCTTCCTATTTTGTGTTATATTTTTCAAACTTAAAAATTTAACTATATTATCTGCTGTTTTTCTATTTTTAATAAAACCAGTTTGATTTAAATTTATTAATTTTGGCAAAAATTCAACTAATCTATTAGCTAACAATTTTGATACAATTTATAGACTGTATGATCATTGATCTATATGTATCATTTGTGGTAAGTAGTTTGCAAGTCTACTTGCAATACTTTAGCTACAATTTTGTAATCCACATTTAACAAAGAAATCGGGGGTCTGTAAGAAGCTACTTTCAAAGGATCTCTGTCTATTTTTGGAATAACAGTAATCAAAGCTCTCAAGAAAGATTCTGGAAGAGCAGATGTTTCAGAAGCTTGTTTAAAAACTTCCCTAAATACAGGAAGAAGCAAATCATAAAATTCTTTATAAAACTCTAAAGTAAAACCATCTTCTCCAGGTGATTTTCCATTTGGCATAGTTTGTAACACTTCTTTAATTTCTAAATCAGTGAATGGACTATCTAATTCCTGTACATCTTTCTCATTCAATGAAGGAAGATCTAAATCAGCTAAGAAAGATTCTACTCGATTATCATCCTGATTAACCCCAGAAGTATATAAATCTTGATAATAAGAACAAAATTCATCATTGATCTCTTGGGGTTTAAAAGTAACCACTGCACCTTTCCTTACTGTATTTATTATCCTAGAAACTTGTTCACTTTTTAATTGCCAGGCCAATAATTTGTGAGTATTACGCTGTTTAGATCTTTGTATTAATTTCGCATATTTATACATCTGTAAAGTGTTATAATGTAACTTCAAATAAGATAACTCCACTTTTCTATCTTCTGTTGCATTCTTTTTCAACTCTTTCTCTAAAACACTGATTTCCACCTCCAACTTATGACTTTCTGCCAAATATTGTTTCTTAACTTTAGTAGAATAACTAATAATTTGTCCCCTTAAATATGCTTTTAAAGCATCCCATAATATAATTTTACTCTGAACTGAATGTTCATTTAAATGTAAAAAGGTCGAAATATGCTCCCTAATAAAATCAACAAATTCAGGGTTTTCTTTTAAACAACATCGAATTAAATCTCCAACGATAAGTGGATTGAACAGTTTCTGAACCAACACAAGAAATTAATAACAAAGCATGATCAGACAAGATCCTACTTTTATATTCAACATTAGTAATTCTCCCCTGTAATTGTGTTGATATTAAAAACAGATCAATTCTAGAAAAAGAGTCGTGTCTTGCTGAATAAAAGGAGAAATCTTTCTCAGTCGGGTTCAATCTCCTCCAGATTTCTACCAAATTCAATTCCTTCATAACTACTGACAAGCGCTCAGCCATCCTAGTTATTTTTCAAAGTTTTTGGAGATTTATTCAATAAATGATCCAAACAGCAATTAAAAATCTCCCCCTACTAAAATATTTTCATTCACCTCATCAGTAAAACATCAGTAATAAATTGTTCTCATGAACATTCAACAGTCTAAGCTTCTGAAAAAAATCTTACAATTAAAAGTTAATACATTACTAGCATTTTCTGAAACTGAATCCAATACAAAAGGTAACTTTTGTGTACTAAAATAGCTACACCTCTAGCTTTAGAATTAAAGGAGGACGCAACAATATGTCCAACCCAGTCCCTCTTTAATTTCAAATGTTCTTTCTCAGTCAAATGGGTTCTTGTAAAAAAGCAATATCTACCTTCATCTTCTTAAAGGATAAAACCCACTTCCTTTTAATCAGATTATTAAGACCTTTCACATTAAAAGTTGCAAAATTCAAACTAGACATATTAATCTAATTAAAAAAGGGCACCTCACACAGCAAATACAACTACTAAAAAAAAATACACAAAAAAACTTTGTCAAAAACTACTTAAAAAAGCCCAACCAAAATAACAAAAAAATGCTTAAAATCTACTGCAGAAGCAGTATCCCCTCAGTTGACCAGGTGTGACTGGGTGGCTGATGACTTTGGAAACAGCAGGGTCATCAACCTCCCCCCGACCGAACCTAAATAAAAATACACTTAATCATCTTATAGTCCAGACTGAACTTGAATGTCCTCCTACACAACAATCAATTGTGCAGTTTCCAACATTTTCTTCCCATTCCCGTTCTTAGTCTTGACGATATTCACCAATGGTTTCGTTGACAAATCTTAACTCAACTTATAATCTGGCAAAGAATTAGCAAAGGTTAGTGCATCCTGAGCCTTCTCAAAAAATTGGGATTGGTATTGCCCATAAAGCACCTTCGAAAAGCAAATTAATA
Source organism: Narcine bancroftii (assembly GCF_036971445.1). Lineage (NCBI taxonomy): Eukaryota > Metazoa > Chordata > Chondrichthyes > Torpediniformes > Narcinidae > Narcine > Narcine bancroftii. The sequence goes on from NC_091469.1 coordinate 46,166,978, forward strand.
CCCCTTCTTCCACAAAAGTGCCTTAGCTGGATTAAACTCCTTATGTCTCCGAATAACCTCCTGTCTTAAATCCACATAGAAAAAGACCCTTCTACCCTGAAGGGGTAGAAGGGCTCTGAGCAACACGGGGTTTCTGAACTGCATGACGTAAGATCGTCTCTCGGTCTTGATATCTCAAGCACCTAATTAAAGCTGCTCTCGGAGGTTGACCCGGAAGAGGTTTCCTTCTTAACGCTTGATGAGCTCCGTCCAATTCCAAACCATCTGGAACTGATTCAATCTCCAACATTTCCAGAATCCATTTGCGAAAAATTTTGTAGGATCTGATCCTTCAATATCTTCTGGAAGTCCAACTATTTTAATATTATTTTGACAGCTCTGATTTTCCAATGAATCAATTTTCTGCAAAAAGACTCTCTTCTGAGCTTCCCATCCTGTAAACGAGTCCTCAATTTGATCCACTCTGTCTTCAATATCCTTAAATGTATCTTGAACAACATCAACTGCTGTCAAACATTTATTGACATCCACTTTCATAGATGCAGTTTCTCCACACATATCAGTCATTTTCCCTTTTATTTCAGCAAATTGCTCATCTATGTTCTGAAAACTACTAGTCATATAAGTCATGATGTTCTCATTTTGTTTTGTCAACTCCTCAAACATAGTGACTACATCAGGCCCAGGTGAGGGGCTCATTAAAACTGGTGATGTAACAGATTTAAAAGGTGAAGCCATTTTTGAAACCCTGGGCCTACCTTCAAGTGCATTTGCAGCTGCTAACAGAAATTTCTGGTCTTCTTCATCCAAATATTCCAAGTGTTCCTCCTCTTCTTCTTCAAGTACAAGAATTTCCTCCATGGCAACCTGGCTATGGGTTTGGACACCCCTCCATGCTGGGCCGACCTAGTCGGCATGGTGCAGACTGTGTCCACCGCAGCCCAGACCTGTTCCAGGACATCGCACATGTGCGAAGTCACACGCATGCCTAGAGCACATGTAGTGCGATAACAGGTGTCTGCCGGTGTGTCGCTATGCACCAGCATGCTGCTGGCGCACTCCTAAGCTCACACCCTGACACAGCCCCGCAATCCTCGCTATCTCTGGCCATGTCCGTCTTCTCGTGCCTGTGGACGTCCTGAACCGATGCCAGGAAAGGAGCGTCGGCACTATCTTGCACTCCTTCGTGCATCGAAGACACCAATGTCTCCTTCAACCTGCTCAGAGATGATCTCTGTGGCTTTGAATCCATGGTAAACTGTTCCTGAGGCTTCTATTGTAAGGTAGGCCCAGTTTCTTTACTTTTTTCTACCAGTTTAAAAACCAACTTTTTTGCTTGTTGACCTTTCCCTTTCTTCATTTCTTGTATCTTCAACAATTAAAGTACTTTCCCAAACTTTTAAAATTTTTTTACAATCTATAAATTTTGGGCATTAAATAGACCAGTCAGGGAGAGGTGATTAACCATGTTTTTGTCCTATGCCATCTTGCCATGCCCCGTATTTTAATAAAATCTTTAGAAAATTTACAGGAGATTCTATGTCATTACACTGTTTTAAAATCTCCTGATTTTGACAGACCATTTTCTTTAGCAGTGGATGCCAGTGAGGGGGCAGCAGGTGCAGTTTTATTACAAAAACATGATGAAATTAACCATCCAGTTGCCTACTTTTCGAAAGAAATTCACTGTTCATCAAAGGAACTATTCTACTATTGAGAAGTAATTGTTGTCTATAACATTTGCTCTGCAGAATTCTAATGTATATCTCGGTACCACTCATGAACCAATTGTGATATTTACTGACCACAATCTTCTGGTGTTTTTGAATAAATGAAAAATAAAAAAAACAGAAGATTGTTAAACTGGAGTTTAATCTGCAAGAATATAATCTGCAAATTAATCATATCAGAGGTACAACTAATGTGATAGCAGATTGTTTGTCAAGATGTTAAAATTGATCATGTATAGAAATATATACTCTCAACATGTTATATATTATGTATTTTATATTGTTATCACTGGTGATTTTAAAGTCAGTTTAGTTATAACTGAATTTTAACTCAAGAGTTAAAATTCCTTTGTTGGGGGAGTGTGACAGATTATGTTATCTTTTAGTATATAGACATGTTTTATAGGAGATCAATTGTGGCAGGTTTTTTTTTAGTGTAGGTCACATACAAACACTTCCAAACAGATCTCATTTAAAATGCCAGAGCTCTGCTCAAGCCAGACAGTCCAGGCTCCGGGTGCCTTGGCAAAAACTTTGAAGAATGCCTATAAAGACTTCACAACTAGGTGTTAATTGGACATACTGTGGAGTAATGGATTATTGTTTTGGAAAGCAACAGATAAACGGACTCAGAAGATTGGGTCCAGTGCCGCAGTCCATCTGAATGCAGTTGGCTGTTCTAGGAAGGTCGTGTGGTTTTCTCTGAGTGAGAGAGAGAGAGAGAGAGAGAGAGAGAGAGAGAATTCAGTTTTAAAGTTGAGCAGCAGCAGCTGGGACTGGAATATGACAAGCTTGTGGAAAATCCGCATTTTGAAGACAGGTTGTGAGTTCTTGATTCAGCCTGGTCAAAGCCCTTGTGGTACAAACAAGAGGAGAGGACTGGCTGTATAATATTTCACTTGAAGTAAGGAAAACAGAAAAGGTGCTTTGTGTTCACTTGAAAGAAAGAAGTTATCATTTGGAAAACCCTGATGGCGCAAGTTTCTTCGGCAAGTATAAAAATTGCCTGCAACCAGTGAACTCGGAGGAGTGAGAGATTGGACTGTGAATCAAAGAACTTTTCACACACATTACATACCGTGCACTTAGAATTAGAAGGGGGTTAAGTTAGGTTAGTTAAGTTAATAGTTAAGTTAAAGTTTGATCCCGTTTTCATGTTTAAAGATAATTAAAGGTAACTTTTGTTTAAGTAACCATTTATCTTGGTGAATTTCTATTGCTGCTGGGCTTTGGGGTCCTCTGGGCTCATAGCACAAGCAACTAGGAGCTCAGGGTCATTCCTGTGGACTAAACATAGGTTTTTCAGTAAATGTCCACCAAACATTGAGATCAAATGTAAATTTAAGAAACAGGGATTCCAATGTCTTGAAGATTTCTCTTAAGTCAATCAAAATGTTTTTGCTCTGCAACCCTTTCATCACTTCCTTCTAATTCCCTCACGCATTGTTCTCTTTTTGTGCAGGATTATCTTAGAACAGAGAACATTATAGCACAGGATGGGCCATTCAGCCCACAGTGTTGTGCCGACTTACGCAAACCTACTGCACAGCAATCTAATCTTTCACTACTTCACACCCATAACCTCCATTTTTCTTACATCCATGTTCCTATCGAAGAGTCTTTTAAATATCTGTTTTATTTGAAAGAATTGTGGATGTTGGAGGTCTAAAATTTTTTTTAAATGTATTGGATAAACTGATCTGATGAAGGTTGTTAACTTAATTTCCTTCCCTGAGTACAGTGCTTCTATTTTTACTTTTTTGTGTAGGCTCTGTAACATCGCTCTGTAACATTGCTTTGTTCCTGTACGGTGCTGTTGGGAACTTCCCTCTACAGAACAATGACTTTCTTTTCACTCAACTGCTGATAGTTTCACTATTTCCTGAAGATCAGTCACTTGTTTTTACATAATTTCCACCCTTGGTTCTTTTTCGCCTGAGCATGTTCTGAAGTAAAAGCTTACCCTCTTCCAAAGACTTTCACTGATGAGTCATGATTTCTGATTTCCGAAATGCACATTGAATTGCTCATTGAAACACAACCTGACAAATTCTTTCTTTTGTTATCTCAGACAGACATTGCTTTAATTCATTCCTGGCAGCTTCACCTGTTAAAATCAAAACCAGCTATTCATCCGGTCCAGACTTGTCGCTTTTAGTTGATTGGCACTGACTTGAGTGCAAAATTACTTGAGGTGACTATTCAGGAAACTTCCCTTGAGGATCAGTAAGTGCCTTTTTTAAGCTATCAACTTTAACATTTTTCAGTTCAGTTTTTTCTCCAAAGTGCCCAATAGACTCAGTCCTGTATGTTGAGCTGACCAAAATTCCTTCATGTTTCTTAATGATATTTCCATTGAAACTGCATTTTCCATTCCATTTTCAAAAGTGAGGTCTTGCTTGTTCTCATGACACTTCTCTCTCTTCTCTCTTTGGCTTGGCTTCGCGGACGAAGATTAATGGAGGGGTAATGTCCACGTCAGCTGCAGGCTCGTTTGTGGCTGACAAGTCCGATGCGGGACAGGCAAACACGGTTGCAGCGGTTGCAAGGGAAAATTGGTTGGTTGGGGTTGGGTGTTGGGTTTTTCCTCCTTTGTCTTTTGTCAGTGAGGTGGGCTCTGAGGTCTTCTTCAAAGGAGGTTGCTGCCCACCGAACTGTGAGGCGCCAAGATGCACGGTTTGAGGCGATATCAGCCCACTGACGGTGGTCAATGTGGCAGGTACCAAGAGATTTCATTAGGCAGTCCTTGTACCTCTTCTTTGGTGTACCTCTGTCTCGGTGGCCAGTGGAGAGCTTGCCATATAACACGATCTTGAGAAGGTGGTGGTCCTCCATTCTGGAGACGTGACCTACCCAGCGCAGTTGGATCTTCAGCAGTGTGGATTCGATGCTGTCGGCCTCTGCCATCTCGAGTACTTCGATGTTGGCAATGAAGTCGCTCCAATGAATGTTGAGGATGGAGCGGAGACAACACTGGTGGAAGCGTTCTAGGAGCCGTAGGTGATGCCGGTAGAGGACCCATGATTCGGAGCCGAACAGGAGTGTGGGTATGACAACGGCTCTGTATACGCTAATCTTTGTGAGGTTTTTCAGTTGGTTGTTTTTCCAGACTCTTTTGTGTAGTCTTCCAAAGGTGCTATTTGCCTTGGCAAGTCTGTTGTCTATCTCGTTGTCAATCCTTCCATCCGATGAAATGGTGCAGCCAAGATAAGAAAACTGGTTGACCGTTTTGAGTTTTGTGTGCCCAATGGAGATGTGGGGGGGCTGGTAGTCATGGTGGAGAGCTGGCTGATGGAGGACTTCAGTTTTCTTCAGGCTGACTTCCAGGCCAAACACTTTGGCAGTTTCCGCAAAACAGGACGTCAAGCGCTGAAGAGCTGGCTCTGAATGGGCAACTAAAGCGGCATCATCTGCAAAGAGTAGTTCACGGACAAGTTGCTCTTGTGTCTTGGTGTGAGCTTGCAGGCGCCTCAGATTGAAGAGACTGCTATCTGTGCGGTACCGAATGTAAACAGCGTCTTCATTGTTGAGGTCTTTCATGGCTTGTTTCAGCATCATGCTGAAGAAGATTAAAAAGAAGGTTGGTGCGAGAATGCAGCCTTGCTTCACGCCATTGTTAATGGAGAAGGGTTCAGAGAGCTCATTGCTGTATCTGACCCGACCTTGTTGGTTTTCGTGCAGTTGAATAACCATGTTGAGGAACTTTGGGGGGCATCCGAGACTCTCTAGTATTTGCCAAAGCCCTTTCCTACTCACGGTGTCGAAGGCTTTGGTGAGGTCAACAAAGGTTATGTGGAGTCCTTTGTTTTGTTCTCTGCACTTTTCTTGGAGCTGTCTGAGGGCAAAGGCCATGTCAGTAGTTCCTCTATTTGCGCGAAAGCCGCACTGTGATTCTGGGAGAACATTTTTGGCGAGACTAGGTATTATTCTATTTAGGAGAATCTGAGCGAAGATTTTGCCTGCAATGGAGAGCAGTGTGATTCCCCTGTAGTTTGAGCAGTCTGATTTCTCGCCTTTGTTTTTGTACAGGGTGATGATGATGGCATCACAAAGGTCCTGAGGCAGCTTTCCTTGGACCCAGCAGAGCTTGAAAAACTCATGCAGTTTGGCATGCAGAGTTCTGCCACCAGCCTTCCAGACACACTAATCAACATTCACTCCAAGAACAAAAGTCTTGCCAAGTCCTTCACATGGACAACATAATCTCCACGTGTCTTTCTCTGGCATCTGTTTAGAAGTACCAAATGAAACTCTTAAACATTTAGGTATCAGGTTTAAGTTTGTCAAATGGATTATCGAGTGGACTCCATGTCTTGAGTATTAGAACCCATCTCTATGAATAAAATGGTAAGTTAACACTCATGGATCACTACATTTTGCTCTTGAACATTATTGCCCGCCATCTCTAAAATGTGTCTTGAAAAACATGTCTGCATGTTCCAAATAAATTTTAAATGATTGTTGCTGTATTTTTCAGAACTCTTCAATAAATTCCATTTGTGCCATTTTCACCATCTTACTTTGACCTTCATTTGCGATGGCTAATCTTATTTTAGCTTTAAGGAATTAAAAAAATATTTTGTCAAGTTATAAATTCATGGGAAGATCTCAGGGATTTTTTATACATCCAGTCCTCACTACCAACATAGATATTGCAGATGGCCAAAAATAGCAAGTAAATACAATCTAGTGGTAGTGGGTCTTTAACTGAACTGTAGGTTGGTGTCAACAATGTAACAAGATAACATGTAATTTAAGATAGTAGCCACACATTCCTTACCAATTAACAGGCATCAGGCACACACCAGAATTGGATAAAAGAAATTAATCTTAACCATTCTGATTGCCCTTGCATCCAGTAACTTTTCTGGGGTTCAGGGTGGTGGGGAGAGAGAGTGGGAGACGGCAAGTTCCACCATCCCCAATAACAAAAAATACTTTTTAATTTAATTCTTGAAGAGCCTTACTTTAACTTTTAGACAAATATTTAAATTGAATACTCATGGACCTTCCTCACCAAGCACAAGAGCCAGGAATTAGAAGCAGCATAACAGACCATGAACGTCTGGCCTCACAACAACCCCAAGTAGTAAGAAACTAGCAAGAAGATTTCTGTATCTGATAATTGGTCAGTTAGAATCTGTATTTGTAGGATCAGCTCACTGGTCTAGATCCAACATCTCGAATGCAGTTTTCAGGCCCTTCTACCAACCTTATCTCAACAGGTGCACACAGCAGCAACACAGGAATTTCAGGCAATAATCCCCGCGAGACCTCCAGCCTTGACCTATTCCCCCACAAAATAGATAATAATGTAAGCATGGCTCCTCCCAGCATATTTGAGGTGGCGGTGGTGGGGGGTGGGGGGGGGGGGGAAGGGTGGAATATCAGTTCTATAGCTTTTGAAGCAAGCTAGATATTCCCTTAATATGTCCAAAGCAGTCTATACATTACTAGATATGATAAAATTTATGATGAAAAAAATATAGGCAGAATACCTTAACTGAAAAAAAAATTGTATTTTTAAAGCTTGTTTCATGACATCCCAAAGTATTATTACTTAGCTAGTAAGTATTTCTGAAATGCAGTCCACATAGAATGTAGAACAGCTATCAGTGCATGCAAAGGGCAACATGAAAAATTACCAGATAATTGTTCTTGGTGAAATTGGATAAGGGATAAATATTTGTTAGGATACTGGAGATAACACAGATGCACTTCTCATATCCATTACGTTCATCTGAGAAAGCACCTGAGGATGATGTGGGCATCTGAGAGCGAATCCATGCAAGCCATCCTGTCTGGATGGAGTACCAAACTGATGATTAAAGATCTGTGCTGACCAACTTGGCAATGTATTCATTGATATCTTCAACATCTCACTCTGGCAGGGCAAAATACCCATCTGTTTCAAACAGGTGCCAATCATACCAGTGCCCAAAGAGTGTGTGGTAACCTGCCTAAATGACTATTGACCAATGACACTCATATCAATGTTTTGAAAGGCTGGTGTAGAAGCAGATCAGTTCCTGTCTGAGCAGCAACATGAATCCATTCCAATTCGCCTATTGTGCCAGATGCCACCTCAGTGGCTCTACACAAAGCCCTGGAACACTTTGTCAGGAAAGATACATTCATCAGGATACTTTTTAAATCAACTACAGCATTTAACACCATCATTCCCTCAAAATTGATCAACACACTCTAATAACTGGGACCAGCCATGATCGTATTGAATGGCGGAGCAGGCTCGATGGGCCATTTTTGGCCTACTCCTGTTCCTACTTCCTATGTTCCTATGACTCATCATCCCACTCCGGAATTGGATCCTGGATTTCCCAAGGTTGGAAAGCATAAAACTAGAGAGTGTAAGTTTTAGATGAAAGGGGAAAGATTTGAAAGGATTTGAGGCATTAATTTTTCATGCAGTGGGTAGTATAGATATGTGGAAGGAGCACAGAAAGTGGCACATGTGGGTACAATTATAATGTTTAAAAGAAGTTAGAGGGGCGGACTGCAGGAAATGGGACAAGCACAGGTAAGCAATTTGGTAAAAGTAGGACATTTTTCTGTGTTGTGTACTCTTGTAACTTTATTTCCAGTTTAGGGCATGTTGAAGGTATGAAAAATGCTAATTCTTTCATTCAATTATTTCTCATCAGTTATTTGTGGTTCCACTGTAGTGGCATTTTGTGTAGCTTAGAATGATACACAACTCAAGAATCAACAAAGAGTGATTAACTTGCACTACCATCAATGGACAGGATCAGGTCCAGCAAAAACTCATTAGAATTTCTACAGCACCTAGGGTCGAATCCAGTGCTGTCTGTAAGAAGTTTATACGTTCTCCCCATGTCTGTGTGGTTTTCCTCTGGGTGCTCCAGTTTCTTCCCACTCTTCAAAACATTCAAGGGTTGTAGTTGATTGGTATATTTGGGAGGCACAGGCTTGTGGACTGGAAGGGCCTGTTACCATGTTGTATATATCATTTTTTTAAATTAAAATTAAAAAACCTCATTTGTTACACGTTGCTGAGCAAGCAGTTGTTCATACTCTATGAGTACTTCTCTAGTCTGGCTCCAAATGGATTTCCCACCATGTAGGTACTCAACATAGAAAGCACAGTGCTCAGAAGTCCCCATCACGTATCCACAATTATATTTGTATTTAATCATTCAGCATGGGTATTTCCCTCCATTCAGCCTTCATCACAAACCACTCCCATACCTGGGTGAAGAAAATTATGAGTCTTAGATATAAATGGAATGCAAGAAGCGATTATTTCAGTCAAGGCCGTCACATTAATATTTCAATCATCCTTAAGTTTTTCATTCAACTCACATGAAATGGAAGATACCATCATCAATTTAATGACTTTTAAATTCATTAAAGTGCAATCCTGTTAGGACTGAATGGGAGGAAGAATATTGAGATGACTTGAAATTCTTTGCTTCTTGCATTGGTGAAGAGAGAATCAATATAGCCTTTCATAAAAATGAGTTGATTAATACTGGGATAGAATTGTTTGCGAGGTAATGGGGAAAGAGGAGGTGAGATTGAAGAGAAAATGCCATAACAATGTTAGAATTCTCTGAAGAGGCAGAAATATTAGGTCATGGGGCATTGAGCAAAACTGGGATGTGCTCAAAGGAAATAATAGGAAATAATAGAACCATGTAGCTAAAAATGGAGAATACACAAATACATTTTTAGGACTTTCTTCTTCCACCTGAATGGAATGATGTTAAGCCCAAAATTAAAAATAAACATTTTCATCAATTTCTAAGCAATAATGTTTCCTAGAAATGATAACAAAAAGAAGTAGTAATTGTAGCTGTGGAAAACTTGTAGATAATTAGTTCCCACTTCCACAACTGAGAAGTTGAACACACAACAAAAACATGCTTTATATAGCATTAAATGCAAATCTCTCAGGACACGACAAAGACTCCACAAGCAGTTCCTAAATTTGTTTCTCCCCAGTTATCAAATTTTGGGGATGAGAAGAGGGAGTTGGGGGGATAGTCACCATTCCTTAAAAACTTAAGTGGCCCAATTAATTTTGGCTAGAAAGGCCAGTCAAAGAGATTTGTTCTTGGCCCTCAATTGTTTTCTATTTACATCAAATGATATAAATAGAAAACAATTGAGGGCCAAGAATGGAGAGAATGAAATGTAAAGTTTCCAAGTTTTTTGATGACATAAAAATAGGTGGAAGGGTATGTAGTGATGAAGGGTAGGAAAGGACCATGCCAGTTAGTGTTTTTTTTAATTAACCAACACATTCTGTCTAATCCTTTTGCATCTTTAGTTGTTTTTCCATTTATTTTCATCACCCCCATCTTCCATCCGCATGAGCATTCTTACTGGAGTGGCTACATAAGGAGAGAGAATAAGGAATGTGTCGCATTTTTCTTCAAAGAGAGTGAGACCACACTTGGGAATATTGCATAATATTCTGGTTGCCCAGCTATGGGAAAGATGTAATTAAGCTGGAAACAATGCAGATAAGATTCATGAGGTTGTTCCTGCTACTGTAAGGTTTGAGTTACAAGGAGAGATTGGATGGCTGGGAACTTTCCACCTGGAGTACAGAAGCCTGAGGGGTGGCATTATAGGGGTATATAAAATCATGAGGAACTTAGATAAGGTGAATGGTCAGGGGGGAGGAGCTGAACCTGGAGGATCTGGGATATCTCAGATCGCGTTCACAACATTCTTAGATGGGAGGGTGATCAGCCAGATGTTGTGGTCCATGTAGGGACCAATGACATAGGTAGAAAGGGTGAGGAGCTCCTGCAAAGAGAATTCAGGGAGTTAGGTGCAAGGGTGAAGAAGAGGACCTCCAAGATAGTGATCTCAGATTGCTTCCCATGCCACATGCTGGAGAGTTTAGAAATGAAAGGATAAGGCAGCTTAACACATGGCTGGGGTCATGGTGAAGAAGGGAGGGCTTCAGGTTTCTAGATCATTGAGGTCTGTTTCTGGGAAGTGGGATCTGTAACAACACAACAGATTGCATCTAAACTGGAAGGAGATTAAGATTCTTGTGAGTAGTTTGTTAATCTTGACCTGATGGGTTTAAAGTAGATTTGCAGTGGGAAGGGAACCAGAATGTTAGAGCAGTTAGTGTGAAGGAGGAGGATAAAGGTCATGCGAGGACTGCATGTATAGACAGAATCTAAGGTTTGTACATGATAGAATGTTCTCAAGTGTATTTATTTTAATGAAAGGAGTATTGTTATAAAGGATAATGAGTTTAAGGCAAGAATTGACATGTGGGATTACAACATTATTGCTATTAGTGAGACTTGGTTGCAAGAGGGGCAGGACTGGCAGCTCAATGTTCCAGGATTCCGTGGCTTCAGAAGTGTAATAAGGGGAGGGATGAAAGGGGGAGGAGTGGCATTGCTAGTCAGGGAAAATATCTCAGCTGTACAAAGTAAGGACAGACAGCAGACCGATGTAAGAAGCAGAAAGTTGTGATAATAGATTTTTTATTGACTGGGACTCCCATACTGTGGAAGGGCTGGAGAGCTGAGAGTTTGTGAAATATGTTCAGGAAAGTCTTCTAAATCAAGGGTGTGGTGCCAGAGGATTGGAGGGTAGCTCATGTTGTCTCGTAGTTTAAAAAAGGCTCCAAAAATAAACTAGGTAATTATAGGCCAGTGAGCCTGACATCAGTAGGAGGTAAATTATTGGATGGAGTTCTGAGAGATAGGATATATAGATATTTGGACAGTCAGCATGGCTTTATGCAGGGTAGGTTATGTTTAATTAATCTTGTAGAGTTTTTCAAGGAGGTTGCCAAGAAGATAAATGAAAGAAAGGCTGTGGATGTTGTCTATATGGACTTTCATAAAGCCTTTGACGAGGTCCCACATAGGAGGTTAGTTCAAAATGTTAAGAAGCAAGGAATTGATAGAGTGGTTGTAAACTGGATTTGAAATTGGCCATGTGGGAGAAAACAGAGAGTGGTAGATGATGATTGCTTTTCAGACTGGAGGCCTGTGACTAGTGGTGATCCAACCATTGTTGTTTGTCATCCATATCAGTAATCTGGATGATAACGTGGTAAATTGGATCAGCAATTTTGCTGATGACATAAAGATAGGAGGCGGTGTGAGCAGCGAGGAAAATTTTCAAAGTTTGCAGAGGGATCTGGACCAACTGGGAGAATGGGTCAAAAAATGGCAGATATAGTTTAATGCAGACAAAGTGTGAGGTGTTGCATTTTGGAAGAGCAAACTAAGATAGGACATACACAATAAATTGTAGGGCACTGAGGAGTGAGAGGAGCAAAGAGATTTGGGAACATTGATACGTTGTTGTCCGAAAGTAAAGAAAGCTTTTGGTATCTTGACCTTAATAAATCAAGGTATTGAGTATAGGAGTTAGAATGTTATGTTGAAGCTGTTTAAGACATTGGTGAGGCCAAATTTGGAATATTTTGTGCAGTTCTGGTTGCCTAGCTATAGGAAGGATATCAATAAAATTGAAAAAGTGCAGGGAAGAATTATTAGGATATTATCGGACTTTTAGGAGTTGATTTACAGGGAAAGATTATACAGGTTGGGATATATTCCTTGGAGCGAAGAAGAATGAGGGGAGATTTGATAAAGGTTTACAAGATTATGAAAGGTATAGACAGAGTGAATGTGAGTAGGCTTTTTCCACTTAGATTGGAGGAGATAAATACAAGGGGTCATAGTTTTAAGCTGAAAGGGGAAAGGTTTAGGGGGAACATTAGGGGAAAGTTCTTCACTCTGAGAGTGGTGGGAGTGTGGAAATAAGCTGCCATTTGATGAAGTGAATGCAGGCTCGATCTTTTAAAAATAGATTGGATAGATACATGGAGGGGAGCAGGTCAGTGGGACAATAGTGGTCAGCACAGACTAGAATGGCCTGTTTTCTGTGCTGTAGCATTCTATATACAATAGCTTTCAAATGAGAGGGGAAAGATTTTAAAAGGATTTATGGGGTATTTTTCTCCCACATTAAAATTGGTGTTATAATCAGACTGCTCAAACTACAGGGGAATCACGTTGCTCTCCATTGCAGGAAAAATCTTCGCTAGGATTCTACTAAATAGAATAATACCTAGTGTCGCCGAGAATATTCTCCCAGAATCACAGTGCGGCTTTCGCGCAAACAGAGGAACCACTGACATGGTCTTTGCCCTCAGACAGCTCCAAGATAAGTGCAGAGAACAAAACAAAGGACTCTACATCACCTTTGTTGACCTCACCAAAGCCTTCGACACCGTGAGCAGGAAAGGGCTTTGGAAAATACTAGAGCGCATCGGATGTCCCCCAAAGTTCCTCAACATGATTATCCAACTGCATGAAAACCAACAAGGTCGGGTCAGATACAGCAATGAGCTCTCTGAACCCTTCTCCATTAACAATGGCGTGAAGCAAGGCTGTGTTCTCGCACCAACCCTCTTCTCAATCTTCTTCAGCATGATGCTGAACCAAGCCATGAAAGACCCCAACAATGAAGACGCTGTTTACATCCGGTACCGCATGGATGGCAGTCTCTTCAATCTGAGGGGCCTGCAAGCTCACACCAAGACACAAGAGAAACTTGTTCGTGAACTACTCTTTGCAGATGATGCCGCTTTAGTTGCCCATTCAGAGCCAGCTCTTCAGCGCTTGACGTCCTGCTTTGCGGAAACTGCCAAAATGTTTGGCCTGGAAGTCAGCCTGAAGAAAACTGAGGTCCTCCATCAGCCAGCTCCCCACCATGACTACCAGCCCCCCCACATCTCCATCGGGCACACAAAACTCAAAACGGTCAACCAGTTTACCTATCTCGGCTGCACCATTTCATCAGATGCAAGGATCGACAATGAGATAGACAACAGACTCGCCAAGGCAAATAGCGCCTTTGGAAGACTACACAAAAGAGTCTGGAAAAACAACCAACTGAAAAACCTCACAAAGATAAGCGTATACAGAGCCGTTGTCATACCCACACTCCTGTTCGGCTCCGAATCATGGGTCCTCTACCGGCACCACCTACGGCTCCTAGAACGCTTCCACCAGCGTTGTCTCCGCTCCATCCTCAACATCCATTGGAGCGCTCACACCCCTAACGTCGAGGTACTCGAGATAGCAGAGGTCGACAGCATCGAGTCCACGCTGCTGAAGATCCAGCTGCGCTGGATGGGTCACGTCTCCAGAATGGAGGACCATCGCCTTCCCAAGATCATGTTATATGGCGAGCTCTCCACTGGCCACCGTGACAGAGGTGCACCAAAGAAAAGGTACAAGGACTGCCTAAAGAAATCTCTTGGTGCCTGCCACATTGACCACCGCCAGTGGGCTGATAACGCCTCAAACCGTGCATCTTGGCGCCTCACAGTTTGGCGGGCAGCAACCTCCTTTGAAGAAGACCGCAGAGCCCACCTCACTGACAAAAGGCAAAGGAGGAAAAACCCAACACCCAACCCCAACCAACAAATTTTCCCTTGCAACCGCTGCAATCGTGTCTGCCTGTCCTGCATCGGACTTGTCAGCCACAAACGAGCCTGCAGCTGACGTGGACTTTTTACCCCCTCCATAAATCTTCGTCCGCGAAGCCAAGCCAAAGAAAAAAAAATTGGTGTAAATGGAATGGGTTCAGATGAAGTGGTAGAGGCAGGTATAATTATAATGTTTAAAAGAGCTTTTGACTGGTAAATGGATAGGAAATGTTTAGAGAGATACCAGCCAAAAGCAATAAATCAGATTTGATCATGTGGGAAACTTGGTTGATGTGGATGAGTTATGACTGAAGACTTGTTTCTGAGCTGTACAACTCTATGATTCTCCACATGTGGACTTTGTGTTCAACTTCAAACATTGATTTGATACTTCAAGACAGAATTGGGAATGGTTAAATATACATGGATCTTGAAGTGTACATAAACTAGGAAGGAAGAAAATAAAAGGGATGTTATGTGATAGGGGAGCAGGCAGAAGAGCCTAAATGATAAAAAAAGCTGAGATAGCAAGGGAACAAAAGTCCAAAGGAGGGAAAATTTGGAATAATTACTGTATATGAATCTACCAAAGGAATTGGAAAGAATGGTGAAAATCTGGAGTAAAAATGCAGGAAATGCTGAGAAGATCCATGTTAGGTACTGAGAATTGTATGAGATGGAGGTCAAGTTGCAATCCAAGTTTCCATTATATTGTTTTGGAAGGCCCCTTAACCTACTTTAATACAGAGGTCAAGGGATGGCAGTTCAGGAGAGCAAATGAGAAGACATTTCTTTACTTAGAGGACAGTGAATCTTTGGAATTTCTTATCAAAAAATAACATGGAGCTAAGTTGCTGAGTATATTTGACAGGGTTTGACAGATATTTTAAAACATTAAGGGAATCAAGGGACAAGGTCACTGCAAGCAAGCAGGTGAGGCTGAGGTAAAAAATTGTCCATGATCTTATTGAATGGTGAAAATGAACAGGGAACGAATGACCTTACACAGCCTTCATTTTGCCGTTTTTCACTTGGCCTTAAGTGGCTCAAGATTACATTGAGTGAGACCCGAGCTAGGACTACATAAAGGCAAAAATTTCAGATTGACTTGTTTGGCATGTTAATTAATCAGGTTATTTGACTGAAACTTTTGAAGGTAGGAATGAAAACTATGAATTGAGCTATTTATTGAATTTAGTTGTTTATTGAATTAAACTGTTTATTGATACGTGTACTGAGATGCAGTGGAAACATTTGCGTGCTAGGGCAAATCAGCCCATCCTTACGTACAACAGGTAATGCTAAATAAAAAGTGCAGAACATGGTGTTACAGAAAAAAGTTCAGTTAAAACAGTGCAAGGGTAACATCATTTCACTAATGAGAGATTCATTCAATAACAATCGGCATATTTAAGAGGTAGTGTATGACAAAACATTTTATTGTAAAAAAATTACTTTCAACACCTATGTCCTAAAGTGTTTATGATCAAATTGTTTACAAAAGTAAACTCCTGTGGCCCTTCAACTAAAGTCTATTCATGTCACCTTGCATATCATTAATTTGTTTCCTTTCTAAAATGTTAAAACCTTTGGGAAACATTTTCTCCATGAATATGATATCTTCATATGTTATTCCAGCTAATGGTCTTTCTTAGAATTGGTATTGCAGCTCTTGGGGAATAAATTCCAGAAAAATGGCAAGTTTTCTGTTTCACTCGGATCTTTTAGCAATCTATGTTTGCATGGTAATTGTAAATAAGATCACCTCAAATTGGAAATAAATCTATCTGGATTATTTAACTGGATTTTACTAAGAATCAATTTATTATGATTGAGTACTGCAGATGATCTGGTTATGAAAAGCAACATGCATAATGTAATTTTCACTAGCTCAGTGTGAACTGACTATGTGAATACTGAACCACACAGCAGCTGTCCCAGGCCACCAGTGAAGAACAGATCTGTTTTCATACTGCTTCTTCCTACACCTCTTAGAACATTTCCCACTCTCACATTCCAGACCTTATAAAGGCAAATATGTATGACTTATACAGGAATAATGCAGAACATACAGAGCACAAACATGTTATTCAGCCCAATTAGCCCATGTTATATGTTGGCTTGCACCCATCCTTTCTCTCCTAACTCAGACAGCATTCCCTTCCATGTTTTACTCCCTCATGGTTTATCCGACTTTTCCAAATGTGGTTCATCTCAATCACTTCCTGTACTGGGGAAGTCCACATTCTTAACACACTGAGTCACAAACTTTCTCTCTTATTTACCAAAACATACCATTCTCTAAGAGCTCTATATTTTGTAATCATCTTGAGTAAAAACATCATTTCTCAACCAAACACTTTCTAGCCCCAAACAAGCGAAAAGGACAAACTAAGGCAGTGCAAACTGTCCTCTGAATGTAGCCTTATTTGTGCCAGTGTTATTACAACTTACACCAAGGCTCATATTCGGAGTTAGTCATGGAGTTGTAAGCAGAGAAACAGTCTATCAGCCCTTTTTGTTCATGTCAACCTTGATAGATGAGTATCTTATTGATACTCATCCATGTTGCCTGCAATAGGGCTACTTCCCTCTATTCATTTCCTATCCAAGTACCTATCCAAACACCTTTAAAATCCCTTTCTCTGGCAAGCTTGTTCCATATAATTATTACCCTCTGGCATGAAAGAGATAGAAGCATGGGTAAAAGAATGGGTGGGGGTAGCATTACTAGTCAGGGATAGTATCATAGCTGCAGTAGGAAGGATGCTGTGGAGGGAGTGTCAACTGAGTTGGTGTGGGCAGAAGTTAGAAATAGGAAGGGAATGATCACTGGATAAGGAGTTGTCAATAGACTTCCATATAGCCCTTAGGATTAGCAGGCAGATTTTGGAATGGAGCAGAAATAACAGTATTGTTGTATGGGAGACTTCATCTTCCCAAATATTGATGGGCACCTCCTTACTGCAAGGGGGATAGATGGGGCTAAATTTGTCAGGAGTGTCCAAAAAGGATTCCTGACCCAGTATGTGGCCCAGCTGACAAGAGGAGAGGCCATACTGGATCTAATACTGGGTAATGACCTCTCCGTGGGAGAGCATTTTGGTGAAAGTGACCAGAATTCCCTAAGCTTTAGACCAGGATAAAAGTAGAAAAAATGGTAAAGTGTTTAATTATGGAAGGGGTAATTACAATGGGATGAGACAGGAACTAATAAGTATGTTTCCTGTAGTTGTCTGTAATCTCTCTAAAGATTTTCTCTTCCAATTCTCGTTGACTATTGGGCAGTCTATAATACAACCCCATGAGTGTGGGCATATCATTCCTGTTCCTCAGCTCTACCCATATAACCTCAGTAGATCTACCTTCTGGTCTGTCGTGCCTAAGCACAGCTGTGATATTTTCTGACAAGCAATGACATTGTTCTCTCTTGTAACTCCTATCATCCCCTCTGCCTCACAAATGATCCCAAATTCATCCAGCTCCAGTTCTTTAACTCGGCTTGTCAGGAACTGTAGCTGGCTTCCCTGATAACCCATATTCTGCAAGAGGAACATCCCCCGCTTTGGCTATCATTTCCACTGTTCATGACAAGAGGAACAAAATATGTCATATAAAACCTGCCCTTACCAGTGCCTATCTGTTGAATCCTTTTTATTCCTTGAAAAGGGTGTCCCTTTCTTATTTCAACTCCTATTATTCCTTGTTTCTTACTAGTTCTCGCCAAAGCCTTACCACTTAGTCCTCTCTGACAATGACTGCTCCGTTACACAGTCCCTCACTTTTATAGTGATACTGTAGTGGCTCACCAGAGGCTTAATTGAATCATCTCTGAGGTTCCAAGTCATAATGTCACAATACAATGATGTCATTTGGAACACGCGGGGTTTTAAAGAGCTGTGTGTGACTGTTTGAGTAAATGACCTTTACTGACATTCGACTCGACTACATCTGATCATTTTCTCGTTTTTCATTTCGCACTGCAATACAGTTGCTACATTGGTGAATCCGATGGGCCCAAACGGATTTTGGACCCAACATGGACAACACATAGCGGTTTTGCCTGCCTTTTGGACCACTAAACCTGAAGTTTGGTTTGGGCAGGCTGAGGCCTAGTTCTACATTCACAAAAAAGTAGACACCACTAAGTACTATCATGTGGTAAATGGCCTCGATCAGGACACAGCCAGTTGAATAGTGGATTTCTTTCATGACTCAGCAAGTATGAAGCCCTAAAGTCCCCCTTCTCCAGATTTACGGTCTCTCATGACATGAGCAAGCTGCATGGTTCCTCCATATCGATGGCCTGGGAGTCTGCGCCCCTTCGGAGTTAATGATGTTGGCACTTGCAGACATGTTCAGCTTCTTTCTCCAATCAGGTTCTAGCTGTTGCCTTTCTCCTTTTTAAATTCTAACTACTGCTGCTCCTCAGGTCACCTGACCTCTCTTGCTCCAATCAGCTTCTTCCTTCAATCCTTGTATCCTATGTATGCTCCTCCTAATTTTCTAAACCTCAATAAGGTCACCTCTCAGCTTTTCATGTTCCATCTGAGGAAGAAAACAACCTATCTAATTTCTCTACATAAATGAACACATCCATTCCAGGTAACACTCTGGTGAATCTTTTCTATGCTCATTCCAGTGCTACCGTATCCTTCCTGTAGTATGGTGACTGGAACTGTGTGCAATATTCCAAGTGTGGCCTGATCCTTGCTTTGTGATTTGCAGCATAAGATTCCAACACAAACTTAATGCTTCAGCCTGTGAAGGCAAGCATACTAAAGACCTTCTTCACTATCCTATCCACTTAGTTTTGCCCTTTTCAGGGAATTATGGACCTGTATTCAAGTTCCCTCTGTACATCAATACTCCTAAGTGTCCTACCATTTATTGAATACTTTCCTCTTGAATTTGATTCCCCTACCCAAAATTTCATCCCCTCACATTTGTCCAGATTAAACACCATCTGCCATCATTCTGCCTATCAAGGAAAAGATGGTAGGAAAAGGGAACTGTGGCTAATGAAACAGGCCAGGCAACATCAAGAGGAAGGAAGCACAGATTAGATATAGGAAGCAGGAAACAGGAAGGGCTCATGAGAAGTATATGGTAGCCAGGAAGGACTAGAAGAGCTCGAAGGGAGAGCTCAAGATTCACCAGAGTGTAACCTGGAATGGATGTGTTCATTTATGTAGAGAAGGCCTTGGCATGTAGGATTAAGAAGAACCCCTAGGTGTTCTTTTGGATGTGAAGAAGGATGACAAGAATGAAGCCAAGGCAGCTAAAGGATAAAGGAGGCCACATGTGCCTGGATGCGTAGGAGGTTGGTGAGGTCTTAAATTAATACTTTGCGTCAGTATTCACAAGAGAAAAGGGACCTTGGTCACAGTAAGGTCGAAATTGAACAGGCCTGTGTGCTGGACAATGTGGAGATTAATGAACAGGAAGTGTTGGATCTCTTAAAACCATCAAGTTTGATAAGTACCCGTGGCTAGATGCTATATACCCCAGATTGCTGTTGGAAGTGAGAGAAGAGATAGCTGAACAGTAGCTATGATCTTTGAATCCTCTTTGGCCGCAGGGGAGCTGCTGGTGGATTGGAAAATGGCAAATGTAGTCCACTTGTTTAAAAAAAAGGCAGTAGGGAGAACCCTGGGAATTATAGACCAGTGAGTCTTATGTCAGGGATATGTAAACTAATGGAGGGGATTGTTAAGGATAGGATCTATGATCCTACTCAAGGATAGTCAGCATGGGTTCGTGAAGCTAAGATTGTGCCTTATGAATCTAATTGAATTTTTCGAGGAGATTAAAAAAATTGATGGGATTAGGGCAGTAGATGTGGCCTACATGGATTTTAGCAAGTCATTTGACAAGGTCCCTCATGAGAGACTCACCCAGAAAGTCATGAGATCAGTGGAAAATTAGCTGTGTAGCAAATTGACTTGTAGGAAGAAAGCAGGGAGTAGTAGTGGAAGGAAAAGTATTCTTCCTGGAGATTGATGACTAGTGGAGTGCCACAAGGATTTGTTCTGGGACCCCTGCTCTTTGTGATTTTTAGAAATGACCTGGATGAAGAGGCAGAAGGATGGGTCAGTAAATTTGCAGATGACACGAAGGTTAGAGGAGTTGTGGATGGAGCTAAAGGTTGAAGGTTACAAAAGGATATAGACAGGCAGCAGAGTTGGGCAGGAAAGTGGCAGATGGATTTCAATCCAGATAAGTGTGAGGTAATGCATTTTGGAAGGATAAACCAGAGGTTGAGTACAGGGCTAATGGTCAGTTACTTAAGAGTGTTGATAAGAGAGGGACATTGGAGTTCAAATCCATACATAGATCAAAATCGCCACACAGGTTGATAGGATAGTTAAGAAGGCCTATGGGATGCTTAGATTCATTAATGGGAGATTGAATTCATTTGTAGTGTGGTCATGTTGCAACTCCACAAATCTCTTGTGGGACCACACTTAGAATATTGTGTTCAGTCTGGTCACCTCAATATAGGAAGGATGTGGAAGCTATAGAGAGGATGGAGAGGAGATTTACCAGGATGTTACCTGGATTGGTAACCTTGTCTTATGAGGCAAGGTTAGCAGTGCTCGGACATTTCTCTTTGGAGTGTAGAAGGATGAGAAAAGACTTTTTAGAGATCCACAAGATTATGAGAGGCATAGACAGGGTGGACAGCCAGCACCTATTTCCTAGGGCAGAATCAGAAAACATGAGAGGACATATGTGCAAAGGGAGAGAAGTTCAAGGGAGAAATCCGAGATACTTTTAAAAAAAAAAGGACTGTGGGTACCTGGAATGCCTTTCTGGGGATGGTGGTGGAAGCTGAAACAATGGGGCATTTAAGAAAATCACATGGACACATGGATGAAAGGAAAATAGAGGGTTATGGGATAGGGAGGGTTTAATACTTTTTTTTTAAGGAAGGGATATATGGGTTGGCACAACATCGAGGGCCAAGGGCCTGTACTGTGCCATATTGCTTTATGCTTTATGTTCTATCTAAATTTTAAGGTGATTTTCATGATCAGCAGCCTAAAAGTCCATTAAATACACAGTAAGCAAAACCTTCATTGTCAAGTTTAATACAGATTGTTACTAACAAATGAGGAATTCAGTGAAATTTCATTACTCAGAGCATTGAGAATGTGGATTTTCCCATTAAAGGTTTTACTGATATAAACAGAATTTGGAAACTAGGTGGACTGTTGAGTTAACATTGGTGAAAATTGACTTCCCTTGTTGGTGGAGACTTCAGAAGGCAGCTGTAGATGACTGCAAATGTTTTGACATAGTCTTTGTCGGTCATCTCATTTAGGCTTGATCACCATCAATGATAGAGATATTCATGGAGCCTGCCTTCCCCTTCGCTGTTTAATTATTCTCAATCATTCAAAAATGAAATTGGACGATCTTCCCAAGATTATGGTTCTACTGATAATGTCTAATTTCAGTGATTAAAAATGGAGTAATTCCAGAGTGTGTTATCTCTCTGGATGCTGATAAGGCCTTCAACAGGGTTGAATAGCAATACCTTTTTGAAATCCTAAGAAGATTCAATTTTGGTTCTGGTGTCATCTCATGGATTAAATTATGCCATTTATCTTCTACATCTGTTGTTGTGAATAATCAACAATCTACTTTATTTAACTTATATTGTGGCTACCCTCTCAGTCCACTCTTGCTTGATTTAGCTTTAGAACCATTAGCTATTGCTTTTTGAGATTCCGAGGACATCTCTGGGATTTCTAGAGGGGGTAGAGTTCACAAGGTCTCCTTTTATGCAGTGGTCCTTCTGTTATTTGTCTCAAATTCAGAAGTATCTATTCCTTTTATGTTGTCATTATAATCACAATTCAATCACTTTTCAGACTATAAACTAAACTTACACAAGAGAGAACCTTTTCTTCTGAATACTGTGCCAATATCCCTTTTAAGGTTGTTAAAAATCAGTTTACTTACCTAGGAATTATAGTCACCAAAAACCACAAACATTTATTTCAGGAAAATGTTCTTAATTTATTGAAGCATTTTAAGCAGACATTGTCCAGATGGTCACCTTTCTCTATTTCATTAGTTGGTCATAACTCTATTAAAATGATTATTTTACCCAAACTTTTATACTTTTTTTAATGCAATACCAGTCTTTGACTCCAAGCCATTTTTGATTCCCTTGACTCTAATATATCTTTTGCAAAACAAACGATCTTGGCTGAATAAGATTCATTTGCAGAGATCAAAAAGGAATGCCAATCCCTTGGCATTGCTGAATCTTAAAAAATATTTAGTGGGCAATCAATACACGTTTTAACTTGTTTTGGATTCAATATTTTAATAGATTGGGCCATCCAGTTTGGAATGGAGGTCAGCGGAGTTTTCCATTTTATCCTTAGAAGTAGCACTTCCTTTTTCTTTAGTAAAAGTTAACTGAACGATATACAGCCCTGGAGTAAAACATTCCTTGCGTAGCTGGTTTGAATTCAGGAATTTGTTTTGATTTTAAAGGTTTTTCCTTATCAAGTTTTATAACATAATTATGTATTTCCTCTTTTATATGAATCAATGTTTGTCAATTGGTATGATAATGGTATTCAGTGTTTTCAATACTTGTTTCTTGACAGTTGTCTCGTTTTTTGAATAGCTTGGAGTGTTAGATGATATTAATGAGCAATTTTCTTCATCTGATTGTCAAGTCATATTATTTACAACTCTTGTGGCACAAAAAGCTATCCTAGTTAAATGAAAAGATCTGTTCCATACACTAGTACTCAGTGGTTATATCATGTATTGTCTTCATTTAGAAAATATCAGGTGTTCCGCGTTGTACACTAATACTAATTTGGAGTCCTTTTATGGACTTTTTTCATGCTCATTGAATGTGTTTGTCTTCATCATTGAATGTATTTATGTATATGGTTTTACTTCAGTTAGTAATGTTTTGTAGATTCAGCAGAACTCACCAATTTTATGTCAAAACATCCCAGTTTTTTTTTGGTTAGGGGATTAGAGTTCCTTGGGATTTTTTTTCCTTTTCTTTTCTGTCATTCTGACAACATTATATAGGGGAGGGGGATATTGTTACTGTTTTATCTCTGGAAATGTACTTATATTCTTCATATTTGGTAACCTTGTGTTCTCTATACAATATATTTTTATTCTATAAAACTCAATAAAAAGATTGAAAGATAAAAATGGAGTAATAACAAAATTGCTGGGGGAACTCTGCAGGTCATGCAGCATCCACAGGAGGTAAAGATACATAACTAACGTTTCGGCACCTGAGCCCTTTTTTTTGTTTTTAACTATAATGACAGCATCTGCAGACTTTTGTGCTTCACTCCATTAAAAATGGAGCATGGGGAATGACAGCAAACTGTGATTAAGTGTGGAGCATTAATATCCATCAAAGGTTCAACAGGAGGTAGAGAGAGGATAAATGTGGGTAAGAGAGAAAGAATCTCCAGGTGTCGTGGACTTTCTTTGTCTGACAGGATTCAGTTGACATCCATCACTCAATACTCATTTGTTCATTTAGTCTCATTCTTGATCACGCTTGGAATCTTTAGTTTCTAACGTTCCAAATCAAGAAAGCCCAATGCCAGAGAACTTTTGACCAATTATATTATTATAAGGAATAAGATGAGTAGGACATATATTGTTACAGGCACAAGTTAAACATTTGTATACTCTATTGCATCTTTCATCAGTTCACATATTCTGTGCAGGATGTGCATATTGTATCTTACAACAGCCCATAAACCAGTAATATGAACAAAAACAATTTAAGTCAAGATTTGATTGATTGTAATTAAGAAACAATGTTTTTGAGAGAGAGAGAGAGATATATTGTGGTGAGACCACTAATGTATATGTAAATGACATGACCTTTTCTGTTTGACCCAGCTCTCACTGGCCAGCTTGTGGCTCCTCTCCTTTCTCCCCCATAAAGGCTGTCATGCCACAATCCTGCCCCCAATTAGAGTCCGGGTCAGTGTGAGCTAGCAATACAAGGGATGCTGTCCATCTCTTGCTAATACAGTCTTTGCGCAATTGATCGTGCATCAATTTTATTAGCAAGATTTTGTTTTCCTCAGAACATGGACAAATACTTGAGGTTGGATTGCTTAGAAATTGACCCGAGAGAACCAGAAGCAGCTGACAAATTCACACTCTGGCACCACTGCTTTGAAAAGTTCCTCACAGCCTCTGCAACTGTGACCCAGGATGATGAAGACAAGCTCCATCTGCTATTTTCATACATAGGGCACCGAGTCTACTGGATGATCCGGGACTACCAGACATACGGAGACACCATGGACATTCTGAAAGATCAGTACAAGGTACAGGTTAACAAAGTCTATGCACAGCATGTACTCCACTCGCACAGGCAGCAACTCTGGGAAATGTTGAATGACTTTGTTAAGGCCCTCCAGTAGCTTGCAAGGGACTACAACTGCCAGGCTGTGAGTGCAAAACAGCACACACAGGCATCTTTGATCAGCAGCTGTGTAACAGGCATCTGCTCCGGCTACGAAGCAAAGGCTACTCGAGCAGAAACAACTGAGCCTACCCCAAATCATCAAACTGGTGAACACTCTGGAAGTACCCATCCACAATACTGAATCATTCTCCAGTGAGCATGGAGCCTCCTCGTGGGGAACACAGGTGCACCATTTTGGGAGGCAGGAACGCAAGACCCCTCTCATCCTGAGCTAACCTCTGCTGCCGTTATTTCTATGGGTAGGGCAAGCATCCAAGGAAACGCTGCCCTACCAGGGATGCTGTCTGCTATGTCTGTGGGAAGAAGTCTAAGCAAACCCCGAAGTCCAGCCGCATCACGTGTGAGCAGGGCTGCCATCTTTAATGCAGTCACTTCCATCATCACGGCCAGGAACCTGGGACACACATGTACCAGAGAGATCACCAACTGTGATAACGTCATTTCTCCCTTCTGCCTCTTCTGGCAAAGGATGATGGGGCTGCGTAAGCACCATGAGGGCCACCATTTCGACTGTCATCTTACCAGCCCGCCAGTAGTCAATGGAACTCCTTAGATGATGAGCTGATGTCGGTAACCCTGAATCAACACAGACCACATCAACACCCTAGGGGCGTGATGGACTTCCAGGTAAATTGACCCCCCCAACATTTGCCTATTTGACAGTGGAAGCACTGAGAGCTTTATTCACTCAAACACTGTACAGCCCTACTCCCTTGGGGTGAAGCCCACAGAACACAATAGGTGCTTTTACGCTGCAGCACCCGAGTAGCTCTCCTAGGACCCAGGTGCGATTAGTGTGGCAAAAGTGCCTCCAGCACCTTTTAAGCTGAGGGGGGATAGCCCCAGTAAATCGGCAACCCGGCGATTCGAGGGGGACATCGGCAACCCGGCGATTCGAGGGGGACATCGGCAACCCGGCGATTCGAGGGGGACATCGGCAACCCGGCGATTCGAGGGGGACATCGGCAACCCGGCGATTCGAGGGGGACATCGGCAACCCGGCGATTCGAGGGGGACATCGGCAACCCGGCGATTCGAGGGGGACATCGGCAACCCGGCGATTCGAGGGGGACATCGGCAACCCGGCGATTCGAGGGGGACATCGGCAACCCGGCGATTCGAGGGGGACATCGGCAACCCGGCGATTCGAGGGGGACATCGGCAACCCGGCGATTCGAGGGGGACATCGGCAACCCGGCGATTCGAGGGGGACATCGGCAACCCGGCGATTCGAGGGGGACATCGGCAACCCGGCGATTCGAGGGGGACATCGGCAACCCGGCGATTCGAGGGGGACATCGGCAACCCGGCGATTCGAGGGGGACATCGGCAACCCGGCGATTCGAGGGGGACATCGGCAACCCGGCGATTCGAGGGGGACATCGGCAACCCGGCGATTCGAGGGGGACATCGGCAACCCGGCGATTCGAGGGGGACATCGGCAACCCGGCGATTCGAGGGGGACATCGGCAACCCGGCGATTCGAGGGGGACATCGGCAACCCGGCGATTCGAGGGGGACATCGGCAACCCGGCGATTCGAGGGGGACATCGGCAACCCGGCGATTCGAGGGGGACATCGGCAACCCGGCGATTCGAGGGGGACATCGGCAACCCGGCGATTCGAGGGGGACATCGGCAACCCGGCGATTCGAGGGGGACATCGGCAACCCGGCGATTCGAGGGGGACATCGGCAACCCGGCGGTTCGAGGGGGACATCGGCAACCCGGCGGTTCGAGGGGGACATCGGCAACCCGGCGGTTCGAGGGGGACATCGGCAACCCGGCGGTTCGAGGGGGACATCGGCAACCCGGCGGTTCGAGGGGGACATCGGCAACCCGGCGGTTCGAGGGGGACATCGGCAACCCGGCGGTTCGAGGGGGACATCGGCAACCCGGCGGTTCGAGGGGGACATCGGCAACCCGGCGGTTCGAGGGGGACATCGCCAACCCGGCGGTTCGAGGGGGACATCGCCAACCCGGCGGTTCGAGGGGGACATCGCCAACCCGGCGGTTCGAGGGGGACATCGCCAACCCGGCGGTTCGAGGGGGACATCGCCAACCCGGCGGTTCGAGGGGGACATCGCCAACCCGGCGGTTCGAGGGGGACATCGCCAACCCGGCGGTTCGAGGGGGACATCGCCAACCCGGCGGTTCGAGGGGGACATCGCCAACCCGGCGGTTCGAGGGGGACATCGCCAACCCGGCGGTTCGAGGGGGACATCGCCAACCCGGCGGTTCGAGGGGGACATCGCCAACCCGGCGGTTCGAGGGGGACATCGCCAACCCGGCGGTTCGAGGGGGACATCGCCAACCCGGCGGTTCGAGGGGGACATCGCCAACCCGGCGGTTCGAGGGGGACATCGCCAACCCGGCGGTTCGAGGGGGACATCGCCAACCCGGCGGTTCGAGGGGGACATCGCCAACCCGGCGGTTCGAGGGGGACATCGCCAACCCGGCGGTTCGAGGGGGACATCGCCAACCCGGCGGTTCGAGGGGGAAATCGCCAACCCGGCGGTTCGAGGGGGAAATCGCCAACCCGGCGGTTCGAGGGGGAAATCGCCAACCCGGCGGTTCGAGGGGGAAATCGCCAACCCGGCGGTTCGAGGGGGAAATCGCCAACCCGGCGGTTCGAGGGGGAAATCGCCAACCCGGCGGTTCGAGGGGGAAATCGCCAACCCGGCGGTTCGAGGGGGAAATCGCCAACCCGGCGGTTCGAGGGGGAAATCGCCAACCCGGCGGTTCGAGGGGGAAATCGCCAACCCGGCGGTTCGAGGGGGAAATCGCCAACCCGGCGGTTCGAGGGGGAAATCGCCAACCCGGCGGTTCGAGGGGGAAATCGCCAACCCGGCGGTTCGAGGGGGAAATCGCCAACCCGGCGGTTCGAGGGGGAAATCGCCAACCCGGCGGTTCGAGGGGGAAATCGCCAACCCGGCGGTTCGAGGGGGAAATCGCCAACCCGGCGGTTCGAGGGGGAAATCGCCAACCCGGCGGTTCGAGGGGGAAATCGCCAACCCGGCGGTTCGAGGGGGAAATCGCCAACCCGGCGGTTCGAGGGGGAAATCGCCAACCCGGCGGTTCGAGGGGGAAATCGCCAACCCGGCGGTTCGAGGGGGAAATCGCCAACCCGGCGGTTCGAGGGGGAAATCGCCAACCCGGCGGTTCGAGGGGGAAATCGCCAACCCGGCGGTTCGAGGGGGAAATCGCCAACCCGGCGGTTCGAGGGGGAAATCGCCAACCCGGCGGTTCGAGGGGGAAATCGCCAACCCGGCGGTTCGAGGGGGAAATCGCCAACCCGGCGGTTCGAGGGGGAAATCGCCAACCCGGCGGTTCGAGGGGGAAATCGCCAACCCGGCGGTTCGAGGGGGAAATCGCCAACCCGGCGGTTCGAGGGGGATATCGCCAACCCGGCGGTTCGAGGGGGATATCGCCAACCCGGCGGTTCGAGGGGGATATCGCCAACCCGGCGGTTCGAGGGGGATATCGCCAACCCGGCGGTTCGAGGGGGATATCGCCAACCCGGCGGTTCGAGGGGGATATCGCCAACCCGGCGGTTCGAGGGGGATATCGCCAACCCGGCGGTTCGAGGGGGATATCGCCAACCCGGCGGTTCGAGGGGGATATCGCCAACCCGGCGGTTCGAGGGGGATATCGCCAACCCGGCGGTTCGAGGGGGATATCGCCAACCCGGCGGTTCGAGGGGGATATCGCCAACCCGGCGGTTCGAGGGGGATATCGCCAACCCGGCGGTTCGAGGGGGATATCGCCAACCCGGCGGTTCGAGGGGGATATCGCCAACCCGGCGGTTCGAGGGGGATATCGCCAACCCGGCGGTTCGAGGGGGATATCGCCAACCCGGCGGTTCGAGGGGGATATCGCCAACCCGGCGGTTCGAGGGGGATATCGCCAACCCGGCGGTTCGAGGGGGATATCGCCAACCCGGCGGTTCGAGGGGGATATCGCCAACCCGGCGGTTCGAGGGGGATATCGCCAACCCGGCGGTTCGAGGGGGATATCGCCAACCCGGCACTTTGAGGGGGATATCGCCAACCCGGCGGTTCGAGGGGGATATCGCCAACCCGGCACTTTAAGGGGGATATCGCCAACATGGCAATTTAAGGGGGATCCCACCCCCACGATGACACAGTAAGAGACGTGTCATGCAAACTAGTCTCCCACGACACCCCCACCAGCTGTCAGTTTCCCTCCCACCATTAATCGCATTCCCACTACAGCACCCCTCTCCTCTCTCCCCGCATGGTAGCCGACTCCTCCCTTTCTACGGCAGCTGAACCTTCTCCTCTCCTCTCTCTCCCGCAGCAGCTGACCCTTCTCCCTTTGCTTGTGGCACCCTCTGCAACATTGACATCTCCCCCATGGCAGCGATCTCATTCCCCCCAATTGTGGCCCTTGTCTCTCTCCCCCTTGCAGCAGCGACCTACTTCCCCCCACCCCCCCTTCTTCATCCTGGGCCCCAACAGCTACCTCTCTCTCGCCTGATCACAGCAGAAACTTCAGCAGTGCTTTCCGTTTGATACCAACACGTAAGCGCTGACTTCACAGGAGTAACTGGGTCAGCCATTTTGCTGTTCAAGCCACCAGTGGATGCATCCTGGGTAAGTTTAACTGGGTTCCCTGATTACCTCTGAGGTAGGGTAGGGACCCAGTTGACTTTGGACAACATTAACCAGGTTGGACCCTTTCAAGCTGCTTTGAGTGGGGCACTAACTGGGCAAATTGCCCAGTTAACCCCATTTTACAAGGCTGCTTGAAAGCACCTAGTGTCCCAATCCCACTCTGCAAAAGTGTGTGGCTGTTGTACAGTAACACTGACTGTCTAGGGCATGGTATAACGTAACTTTAGGTTCCTAGTACTGCCACAGCTCTGGGATTAGACATCCAGTGCAACTTAAAAAGCATCACCATGGAATACGATGGGCCCCACCCTCCCTCAGTCTATAATGAGCAGTTTATAAACTGCCTGACCACCCCCCTCATTACGTGGGCAACCAGCAGCCTCAAACCAATCACTGCAGCCTCTCCACACTTTGGATCCATCCCCCCCCACCCCCAGCTCCTGTTCACCAATCTTACCCGACTGAAAGCCTATCGCTGATACAGCGCTGGGGTCAAGGCATTTATTAAGTTAGAGGTGAGATGCCTCCTTGCTGAGGAGGTGTTAGAGCAGAGTACAAGCCCTTGGAGAGCTCAGGTAGTGGTGGTGAAGAGGAGAAACACCAGATGGTCATAGATTACTCCCAAACCATCAACTGGTTCACCTGGCTTGATGCATAACCCCTGCCCCGCATAGCTGATATGGTGAACCAGATCACACGATACAGGGTGTTCTCGACCACAGACCTTAGTCTGCATGTCGCCAGCTCCCCATTTGCCCCAAAGTCCACCAGTATATAGCCTTCGAAGCAGATGGTCGACTATACCACTTCCTGAGAGTTCTTTTTGGAGTCACAAATGGGATGTCTGTTTTTTTAAAGGGAGATGGATTGGATGGTAGACGAACACTGGCTGCAAGCCACTTTCCCATATCTCGACAATGTTACTATCTGCGGCCATGATCAGCAGGACCATGATAAGAATCTTCAAAAACTCCACACCGCGAAATGCCTCAACCTGATGTACAACACAAGGAAGTGCATCTTCAGCACACATCACCTGGCTATACTAGGCTGCGTTGTGGAGAATGGAGTCATCAAGTCAGACCCTGACCGCATGTGCCCATTAGAACTTCCACTCCCCCACTGCCTCAAGGCCCTGAGAAAGTGCCTGGGGTGTTTCTCTTATTACGCTCAGTGGGTCCCCAGCTATGCGGAGAAGGCCCGACCCCTCATCAGGATCACCGTTTTCCCCGTCGACAGAAGCCCACAAGACATTCGACCGGATCAAAGCTGACATTGCAAAAGTCACGATGCATGCAGTGGGCAAGTCCATCCTGTTCCACGTGGAGAGTGATGCATTCGACTTTGCCCTGGCCACCACACTTAACCAGGCAGGACTGTGGCATTCTTTTTGCATACCTTCCAGGGCCCTGAGATCTGAAACTCGCTGGTAAGCATTTTACCCTGCTGACTGACCAATGGATAGTTGCCTTCATATTTAATAATCAGCTGCAGGGCAAAATCAAAAATGATAAAATCCTGAGGTGGAGAATTGAGCTCTCCTCCTACAATTATGAAAGCCTGTACTGGCCCAGAAGCTCAACGAGCCTTCAGATGTCCTGTCTCGGGGGACTTGTGCCAGTGCACAGATGGACCAGTTGCAGGCACTCCATGACTGCCTCTGCCTCCCAGGAATTACCCGTTTTTTTTTCATTTCATCAAGGCCTGTAACCTCCCCCACTCCATAGAGGACATCAGGTCGCTGACCAAAAATTGCTGGGTCTGCGCAGAGTGCAAACTGCACTTTTACCAGCCTGACCGGTCACACCTGATCAAGGCCATTCACCCCTTTGAATGTCTAAGCATGGACTTCAAAGGATCCCTGCCTTCCACGAACCACGTGTACTTCATCAACATCATCAATGAGTATTCATGGTTCCCTTTTGCCATCCCCTGCCCGGACACAACTGCGGCTACCATTATAAAGGCACTGAACAATCTGTTCACCACTTTTATGCATCACTATTTACTGTCCAAGGGCATCACCTCTAGCTGGACCACCAGCTATAACCCCAAAGGGAATGGCCAGGTGGAGTGGGAGAATGCCACAGCTTGGAAGGCAGTATTACTGGCCTTAAAGTTCAATGGCCTTCCCATCCCCCACTGGCAAAAGGTCCTCCCAGAGGCACTCCACGCTATCTGGTCCCTCCTGTGTATGGCCACCAATGAGACACCTCATGAAAAACTCTTTACATTCCCCAGGAGATCGGTGTTGGGAACCACCTTACTTACCTGGCTGACGTTCCCCAGGCCAGTCCTAATCTGCAGACCCACAAGTCTGACTCTCTGGTCGACAGGATCCAGCACCTCCACGCAAACCCACAGTACGCCTACATGGCATTCCCGGACGAATGTGAAGACACAGTAACCATCTGGGACCTGGAACACGCGGGAGCATCTGGACCACCCCCTCACCCCAACCAGCCAACAGGTACCCCCAAGCTTTCCAGGGCTTCATTTCCCTACCCCAACCACCCCTGCCAATTCGACAACCTACATACCCATCCTCCCAGCTCAACCAAGTACCCCAGCCGGGCCAACCGAGATGGATCAGCTAGAGCCGACGGAGGCTGCCACGGACCCCCAGACGTCAAAGGAGGCCGCCGGACAGACTGAACTTATGAGGTTGGCTGACCGCATCACACCTCCCCCAACCCTTTCCTGGGACTTCTTTTTAAAAGAGGAGGGGGGGTGAATGTGGTGAAATCACTATCGTATATGTAAATGATATGACCTTTTTATGTTTGACCCAGCTCTCACTGGCCACCTTGTGACTCCTCCCCTCTTCTCCCCCATAAAGGCTGTCATGCCACAAGCCTGCCCCCAGTTCGAGTCCGGGTCAGTGTGAGCCAGCTGTCTACCACTGCTAATAAAAACCCTCAGTCTTTGTGCAATTGATCATGCATCAATATTGTCCCTCAATTTTTAAAACCAGTATTTCCTAGAACAAAATTGACTATCTAGGAAGGTGGCATCAGTTTAACCATAAACATTGCACGGTGAAGGAGATGGAGCCAGCACAAGTGCCTTGCTGAAATCACAAATATTTCACTGAATTCTGCCCTGTTATTTCATGCCTCACTGGGAAAGGCATTAAACTGGAGTCACATGATGTTTACTTCATTGTCAATGATTTTGAATGGCCTTTATATTAACCTGCTTTGTTCCAAGGATACCCAACTGCTCTGTTTCTCTGGCTTCTCCACAAAATGGAAGATTTTAACTTTTGCTACAGGTACCAATCTTCAGTTTCATCTACAAGGCCAAAACATCCTTCTGAAAGTGTGCTATACAGAATTTGATAAAATATTCTGCTGAGGGCTAACTCGTGATTTATAGAGTAGGATGACTTTTGCACTTTGTGCATTTTCAAACCAAATGCTTTTCAGATTTTACCTCTTCACTTACCTTCGGATTTCTGAGTGCAAGCTCCTGTGCTGCCTCTAAGATTACCTGACCACATTTTTACCTCCATAAAGTATGCATTTCAATTTTAAGTTACCTTAATTTGACTTTTTTTTGGCATTCTTAGTTCTTCTCTATAATTTGTGTTGAAAGTGTGTTTATGTTTAATAATGTGTTTATGAGTTTGGTTCTCTACTGGATTTTACTTCTGTCTATGCTAGATTTTTCTTAGTAATCCATAAAATGGAGTGGGATGAAAAATGAAGAAAAGCTTTCAGGAGAAACCTGCTGCTAACTTTCCCTCCAGCACCCTGCTCTCTGACCAGCTGCCTCTGCCAGGTTCTTCACTGGATGTCCTTCAATAAGACCATTACAATAACTAAAACATGAAATTCTGGAAATACTCAGCTGTGCAGATAGAATTAACATTTCACGTTCAAAATCTGCTTTTCTGTAGTGTACAGGAATGTATCATGCATTAAAATAAATACTTCGTGAATGAAAGAGACATTACATCAGGCCAATTACAGTAAATTGTAATCCAGCACCTATGGGAGATTGGTAAATGCTAGAATGATTCCATTTGCTTGATACTTACTCTTATAATGTCTAATTCATTCAGCTGCATTAAGAAAAAAACATTTAAAAAGACAAAAATCCTACCGTCTACATGTACAGGTAGTCCCCGACTTACGACAGTAATGGGGACCGAAGGATTGGTTGTAGCTTGGATTGGTTGTAAGTCAGATTCACTCCACTGTGCATGCCGAGGTCATGCAACGTTCAACAAATTAACCTTTAATGGGGACTTCAGGCTGCTATGGGGAGCGGGGACCTTGGGCTGGAACGGAAACCTTGGCTGCTGCTGGGAAAAGGGACCTCAGGCTGCCGCTGGGGAATGGAGACTTTGGGCTGCCGACAGGGAGCAGGGACCACTGTATACAGTACTTTTGATACAAAATATGTACTTGAACAGTAGTTTTAATATTTTTATAAAACATTTCGGTTGTATGTTACAAGGAGGTGAACGTAACTCACAAAGGCCTAAAGTCGAGTACTATTTGTAATAGTCAAATTTTGTGGATCAATATTTTTTATTTAGACATACAGTATGGTAATAGGCCTTTTTAGCCCACGAGCCGTGCTGCCCAATTACACCAAAATGACCTACATTTTTCAATGATAGGAGGAAACCAGAGCATCCAGAGGAAACCCACACAGACAGAATGTACAAACTCCTTACAAACAGCACCAGATTTGAACTCTGGTCACTGGCACTGAAACAGCTTTGCGCTAACTGCTACTCTATCCATGCCACCCAAAAAAAAACTTAATGATCCTTCTGCTGGTAAAATTTAGGAGGGGGGGGGGTCAATTATTACATGCATACTCCTTTTAACTGCCTTAAGTGTCTGCATCTTTCAAAGCTCTTGGAGCTTGGATGGGCTGGTGGATGGCTGGGGCAGGGTGGCAAGATCCCCCATTCGAGGCATCAGAATTTCTGATACATGGGCAGGTGACCGGGACCAGACAGTTGGGGCCTTGGGAGCTAGGATGGCTGGGTAGTCGGGGCGTTGGAAGCTCGGATGGGGAGACAGCTAGGGCCTAGGTAAGAGTCCACAGTCAGGGCATTGGAAGCTCCAGTGGACGGGCAGCCGAGGCCAAATATAGGGCGAATCAACATTTACATGTGATATATGGAATATCCTGATTTTGTGGTCAAAAATAGGGGTCTACTTTTTCATGGTATTGGCTATTGCACACATATATACGGTATACTGCACTTACACTGAACAAACCACTTTAAACCTTAAAGCATTTTACTTTATTTTCAGTCCCATTCTTTAAAAAATAGTTAACCATGGCTGCATCTGCAGGTTCCTGCCCCTCACAGAGCCACCCAAAAGACTATTATAGATAATTAACCCCCCTCCTACAAGTTTACAAATAAAGCCTTTGATCGGGGCTACTTGATCAAGGAGGAGACGACACCTTGAGAGAATCACCCCAAAGGTGAGTGGCATCAACGAGCTCTTTATCCTGGGTGTCGCCATTTTATTCAAACACAAGATTAGTCAAGCTTTATCCATACAACTGCTACAAGTAAAAGACAACCGAGGCACTCCGCTGGCTGAATATTTACTCTTATCTTCACCAAATGTTTATATGTTACTTCAGAGAACATTTACAATTTTAAACTTGCATATTTTTTTATCTATTATTTTATTTTCATTTTCTTTTATTTATTTTCCTCAACTTGTTGTTTGCTTGAATTCTGGATACCAGGGATTTTATTGTACCAGTTTAGTTAAATGGGTGGGTTTCAAGGTGTTTTGCAAAGAAGGGGAACTGCCGTCTTTTGAGGATTGGGTACAGATCGCTTAGCTGTGCACCTCCTTTCCGCTCACAACAACAGCGACCTCCCAGTAGCCAACCATTTCAATTCTGAGTCACACTCCCACACTCACATTTCTGTCCATGGCCTTGTGTACTATCACACCCAGACCACCCACAGATTGGAGGAACAACACTATTTTTTGTATGGGCGCTCTCCAGCCAGATGACATTAACATCGACTTTTCTGCTTTCCACTAGACCAGCTCGCCTTTTCTTTCCCTTCCCCCTTTCCTGTCTTTCCAGTTTTCTTCCACCCACCCAGGCATCCCTCCTCCCCCTCATTGCTGCTGTCCCCTCTCTTCTTTTTCCACCTATCATCTCCTGCCTTTGTCACCCCCTCAATCTTTTGTTTGGATGCCAGCCGGTATTTTCTATTTTGATGAAGGGCTCAAGCCTGAAACATTGGTGATGCATCTTTGCCTTTGCTACACAAAGGGCACTGTTTGACCTGGTGAGCTTCTCCCGCATTTTGTGTTTTTACAACATTTAGGCTAAGGTGGATATAAAAGATCCAATACTGCTACTTTGAATATCACCAGTGCAGATGCCCCAATCTCTGGGTCTATCTTGCTTCTTCAGTCAATATCCAAATCAAAACACTGTTTCACTATCACCATTGTTTTAAGTGCAAGCTGTGCAGTAATCATACATAGAACAGTACAGTACAGGCTCTTTAGCTCTTGATGTTGTGCCAACCCATAAACTCCTTAAAAAAAATGAAACCCTCCCTAAACCATAACCCTAATTTTTTTTCCCATCCATGTGCCTGTCTAGGAGTCTCTTAAATGCCCCGAATATTTCAGTCTCCACTATTTTCCCTGTCAAGGAATTCTAGGCATCCACAATTCTCTGGGTAACAAACATACCCTTGATGTCTCCCCTAAACTTCCCTCCCTTCACTTTGTACTCATGTCCTTTGGTGCTTGCTATTCCTGCCCTGGGAAAAAGACGTTGGCTGTCCATCCTATCTATGCTTCTCAAGTCTCCTCTCATCCTATGCTCCAATGAGACAAGTCCTAGCTCTGCTAACCTTGCCTCATGACTTGTTTTCCAATCTAGGCAACATACTGATAAATCTCCTCTGCATCCTCGCCATAGCTTCCACATCCTTCCTATAATGAGGTGACCAGAACTGAACTTACTAGAGATTTGCAGAGTTGCATCATGACCTCTATGCCTGATCTCAATACCCCTATTAATGAAGCCCAGCATCCCATAGGCTTTGTTAACTATCCTATTAACCTTGAAGAATGTATGGATTTAAACCCCAAGGTTCCTCTGTTCATCCACACTCTTAAGTAACCGACCATTAACCCTGTACTCGTCCTTCTGGTTTGTCCTTCCAAAATGCATCACCTCACACTTATCCAGATTGAACTCCATCTGCCACTTTTCTGCCCAACTCTGCATCCTGTTTATATCCACTTGTAACCTTCAACAATTTCCAGCTCCATCCACAACTCCTCCAACCTTCGTGTCATCCGCAAAGTTACTGATACATCCTTCTGTCTCTTCATCCAGGCCATTTATAAAAATCACAAAGAGCAGGGATCCCAGAACAGATCCTTGCTGCACGCCACTAGTCACCAATCTCGAGGAAGAATACTTTTCCTTCCACTACTACTCCCTACTCTCTTCCCGCAAGCCAATTTTTTATCCACACAACCAAGGTTCCACTGATCTCATGCCTTATGACTTTCTGGATGAGTCTCTTGTGGGGGACCTTGCAAAATGCCTTGCTAAAATCAATGCAGACCATATCTACTGCCATATCCTCATCAATTTCTTTTGTTACCTCCTCAAAAAGCTAAATTAGGCTCTTGAGGCATGATTTTCCCTTCACAAAGCTTTCTATCCTTGAGTAGACTGTACTTCTCCAAATACTCATAGATCCTTATCCTTAACAATCCTCTCCATTAGTTTACACACCACTGATGTAAGACTTACTGGTCTATAATTCCCAGGATTCTCCCTATAACCTTTTTTAACAATGAGACTACATTTGCTATTCTCCAACTTCCAGCACCTCCCCTGCAGTCAAAGAGGATTAAAAAATCATAGCTACTGCCCAGCTATCTCTTTTCTCACTTCCAACAGCAATCTGGGGTATATAGCATCTGGCCCCAGGGACTTATCAATTTTAATGTTTTTAAAAAGATCCAACACTTCCTGTTCCATAATCTCCACATCGACCAGCACACAGGCCTGTTCTATTTCAACCTCACTCTGGTCAAGCCCTTTTCTCTTGTGGATACTGGCGCAAAGTATTCGTTTAGGACCTCCTCAACCTCCAGGCACGTGTTGGCTCCTTTATCAGCCCCATTTTCATTATTGTCATCCTTCTGTTCTTCACATGCGCAAAGAACACCTTCTCATGCCCCCTTCGAGTTCTCCGATGTCCTTTCTGGTCACCACATATTTCTCATGAGCCCTTCCTGTTTACTTCTTCCTCTTGTCTAGTTGCTTCATCTGTTTTGACAGCTACGGTTCCCTATTTCTACCATCTTTTCCTTGTCCCAATGGGACAAATATTTCCTGAACCCAGCACAAATGGTCCCTAAACTTACTCCACGTTACTTCTGTGCTTTCACTCTTGTATATTGGTTTCTAATTTACTCTCGCTTGTTCCTGCCTCATCTCTTCAATTATTAGGCCTTCCCTATTTTGTCCGTTTTTATCCTTTCTCATAGCTATGTTGAAGCTAAGAGAGCTGTGGTAACTCTCACCAAAATGCCCCCCCCACCGAGAGGTCCACCACCTGAACAGGTTCATTACCCAGAACTAGATCCAGTATGGTCTCTCCTCTCACTGGCTGGTCCACATTCTGTCAGGAATCCTTCTTGAATACTCTTGACAAATCCAGCTCCAACTATTCCTCTTGCAGTCAGTAGGTGCCAGTCAATATTAGGGAAGTTGAAGTCACCCATAAGTATAACATTTCCAAAGTCTGCATGCTATCTGGTCCTCTGTGTCCTGAGGGCTATTTGGGGGTCTATAGACTACTCCCAGCACAGTGATAGCTCCCTTCCTATTTCTGACTTCCACTGACACTGACTCAGTGGACAGTCCCTCGACAGCATCCTCCCTTTCTAAGGCTGTGATACTGTCCCTGACCAGTAATGCTACCCCCACCCCCTTTTCTACCTCCTGTCCTATTGCTTTTAAAACCCCTAAACCCCGATACCTGCATCAGCCAATCCTGCCCTTCCTCCACCCAAGTTTTAGTAACAGCCATATAACATCATAGTTCCACTTACTGATCCATGTTCTAATTTAATTTCCTTTACTCCTAATACTCCTAGAGTTAAAATAGACACATTTCAACTGCTCTAACTGGCTACATTTATGTTTTGTCCCCTGCCTGTCCTTCCTCACCAACTCAGATCATGTTTTCATCCTTCTACCCTTCCACTCACATTTTGATTCCCACCCCGCAGCTAAACTAGTTTAAACCCTCCCCAACAGCTCAAGTAATCTTTCCCACCAGCGTGGAGGAAGTTTAGAGGATATGTCAGAGATGTTTTTTTTCTTAAACACAGAGAGGAGTGGGTACCTGGAATATATTGCCAGGGAATTGGTTGAGATTGATACAAATAAGGACATTTAAAAGACTCAGAAAGGCACATGAATGCAAGAAAAATGGGATGGGCCATATGGATTGCAAGTGAGGGAAGAGTTAGATTGGTCATTGTTTATTTAGACCAGCGCAACTTTGTAGGCTGAAACACTTGGAGTTTGCTGCACTGTTCTATGTTTTTAATTTTACTAGTTGATTGGCGATACAAGCAGTTGTTCTGCCCTGCTTCAACCTGTTTGGGGAGGGGGTTACTTGGGTCAAAAGGTTGAAATGTCTGAAACAGGAAGTGAAAATAAATTAATCTCTTTAAAATTCTTGAGTTTGCAGACAATTATAGTCTTGATTACTTACTCCCTTAATTCAGATATGCTTGGTAGTGCCAATGAAAATTGAACACAATTTTTTTTATTGCTGGGTAGATGTGAGTACTATACATCCACTTCTAACAAAGGTTCAGGGTGCTTTACAGTACAGAATCAGAGCCCGTCAGGAGTTCCAGGTGGCCAGCTCCGTCGGCACGGATGAGTTGAGCTGAAGGCTGTTTTTGTGCTGTCTACGACTATCGCTATTCTATAACTGAGTCCGACTCTATGTCTCTACCCTTGCCATGATCCAGAGAAATATAGATGTTTTTTATACCTTCTCTGCGGTAAACCCATTTTATCTATCTTGCACTCGTCACTCTCCCCTGAAGTGTTCCATGCTTGAAGAATCTCTACTTTCATTCCTCATTCAGACCAAGAGTGACCTCTAGTGAAATTCCTTTAACCAAGAACTCCATTTCTCCGAATGGTATTGCATAAATTAATTGCTGTCATTTTTAAGAGGGAGTCCTCAACAAACCATAATGCAATAAAAGTGAGAGAACAAAAGAATCCTAATAAAATGCAGTGTTTAATCCCAATTAACGTCTATGTTGCAAAATATTGCCCTATCGGATACTTTGTACTCTCTTAATATAGCTTCATTATTTTGTTATCCTGGTTGCCCTCTCAACTTTTCCAACTGTCTTATTGCTTAACTAATCCTTACACCCTCAAACACAATAGATGATTCAGGTGAAAGCTATTTAAACTATCATTGGCTGATTACACAGGATGTTCTTAATTCAGATAGGGCTCTTAATGCAATGAAGACAGCCGTTAACTTTTATTTGCTGGACTTAGCTTGATCCAGCAAATGGAAAGGAAACAATGAGTTGACTCTCTGTAAGAGTGATTGAAAGACAAATATTGGCTAAGATATCAAAAATAACTTCCAATCTCATGGCCTGGGTTGTTACATTCACCGTAGAGAAAAAAAACCCACAGCCGAGAAACACAGCACTCCTGTTCCTCCATAAAATGAACTGTGTTCAAGCACAACTTCAACATTTGACTTTGAAAATGAATGAATTTAAGATTTCAAGATTCCCTTATGGACATCTAACAATACAGAAAATGTAATATTAACAAAATTTTCTTTTGCCTGCTGCAAGGCAAAGAGTTGCCAGTAGTATTGCTCAGCCCCCCTTACAGCAAGAAAGAAAAGCAAAGAATTCCATCAAAGACCAAGGGTCCGTGAATTCACCTTCAGTGCCGCCACAGCCTCTGCAAGTGCACAGAACTCTGTACAATGCATTGGCAACTTGAGCTCCATATCCAAAGCTCCAACGTGATCAGGAAGCTTTCAGCGTCCAAGCAATACTGATTCTTGGCTCCCATGAACCAGTCTCCAGCAGCCGTAACTTGTGTGAATAGCACGACTGCAGGTCACTGATCGAATGCAGCATGCTGTAGGGTCATTTCATTTGCTTCTCCTCTCAACAGGGAGTGTATTCCTCATTTTTCATGCCACGTGCCGGTCCTCTGATCCTCAGAGTCTGCAACTCATCGTTGCCTCTGCTGAGCATAGACGCTATCATCTTGGGCAGCAAACCTGCAACTGCATGATTTTAATTAAAAATACCTTCTGCTCCTTTAACAGGCCACTTAAAGACCGTATGGGACTGCTAGCATTTAGACCAGGCAGTTGGACCATGAGGAGCAGCTCTGTGTCTCCACTCCCCTGGATCCATTTCTTCTCTTCAGCTTTAATTGCTTTGTGATGGGAAAAGTAGCAGGTTGTCAATCATAAAGCAGAAACTGAGGCTGCTTCTCTGCTGTTTGAATAGCAAGATGGAAACAAGAGCGATGCGTTTACAGAACCCCACAAATAGATGACTTCTGAAGAGCAGAACCGCTCATTAGATGTCCAA
The DNA here is from genome assembly GCF_036971445.1 of Narcine bancroftii. NCBI lineage: Eukaryota > Metazoa > Chordata > Chondrichthyes > Torpediniformes > Narcinidae > Narcine > Narcine bancroftii. Next base: position 46,207,974 of record NC_091469.1, read on the forward strand.
GGACAGCAGCATCTCTCAAATAGCAAACTAAAATTTGTTGTATATTCTGTTAAAAAATGTTAGCGTAGAACATTATTCTTTTTGGAATAGTGCAGAGATATCTGTTGCATTCATTTCAGTAGACTAGGGTCCAGAATATTTATCATTCAAAAATATTATAACTTGCAAATTTGGAATATAGATCAGTCCACATCAATAAGAGGCCCTTTTGTAGTATTGGCTGACAATGTCATGAAATGAATGTGCTGTGTAGAAGTGTAACAAGTTAAAATATATAACTTTATATATTTTGAATGATTGCTGTGACTTATTGAGAAATGGGTATTGGAACCCCCTCCCAGTCAGCTTAGCTGCAACTAACAACATTCCAGACAATCATCCATTGTCACCTCTTCCACAAAGCCATTCCTGGTCCTCTGCACACTACAAGCTTGTCAAGCAGAATGTGGAAACATCAAAAGCCTGCAGAACAATGGGTCTACAAAGGCTTTGATTCAGTCTCTGGAATTTAGCTAACCCTGTTAAAGATAATGAATATGAGATCCCTGGGGAAGCATCATTTACATATGCCAGGCCAACAGTTTTGCACTGTCTTAAAGGACCTTTTTGAACTATTGTTCTCACGTCTGCCACAAATCTATCTTTCTTAATTATGTCATGCCACAAATTCATATCTTTTAATTATGTCATGCACTTATAGAAAGCCAATCAATGATAACCCTTTTCTTGCCTTAAGAAATGAGCAAACACTGACTGCAACACCTTAGCTTGTAAAAAATACCCTCAAAGGAATGGTTACTTAATCTTTCTTGTCTCTTTGGCTTGGCTTCGCGGACGAAGATTTATGGAGGGGTAATGTCCCAGTCAGCCGCAGGCTCGTTTGTGGCTGACAAGTCCGATGCGGGACAGGCAGACACGGTTGCAGCGGTTGCAAGGGAAAATTGGTTGGTTGGGGTTGGGTGTTGGGTTTTTCCTCCTTTGTCTTTAGTCAGTGAGGTGGGCTCTGCGGTCTTCTTCAAAGGAGGTTGCTGCCCACCGAACTGTGAGGTGCCAAGATGCACGGTTTGAGGCGATATCAGCCCATTGGCGGTGGTCAATGTGGCAGGCACCAAGAGATTTCTTTAGGCAGTCCTTGTATCTCTTCTTTGGTGCACCTCTGTCTCGGTGGCCAGTGGAGAGCTCGCCATATAACACGATCTTGGGAAGGCGATGGTCCTCCATTCTGGAGACGTGACCTACCTAGCACAGTTTGATCTTCAGCAGTGTGGATTCGATGCTGTCGGCCTCTGCCATCTCGAGTACTTCGATGTTGGAGATGAAGTCGCTCCAATGAATGTTGAGGATGGAGTGGAGACAATGCTGGTGGAAGCATTCTAGCAGCCGTAGGTGATGCCGGTAGAGGACCCATGATTCGGAGCCGAACAGGAGTGTGGTTATGACAATGGCTCTGTATACACTAATCTTTGTGAGGTTTTTCAGTTGGTTGTTTTTCCAGACTCTTTTGTGTAGTCTTCCAAAGGTGCTATTTGCCTTGGCGAGTCTGTTGTCTATTTCATTGTCGATCCTTGCATCTGATGAAATGGTGCAGCCGAGATAGGTAAACTGGTTGACCGTTTTGAGTTTTGTGTGCCCGATGGAGATGTGTGGGGGCTGGTAGTCATGGTGGGGAGCTGGCTGATGGAGGACCTCAGTTTTCTTCAGGCTGACTTCCCGGCCAAACATTTTGGCAGTTTCTGCAAAACAGGATGTCAAGCACTGAACAGCTGGCTCTGAATGGGCAACTAAAGCGGCATCGTCTGCAAAGAGTAGTTCACGGACAAGTTGCTCTTGTGTCTTGGTGTGAGCTTGCAGGCACCTCAGATTGAAGAGACTGCCATCCGTGTGGTACCGGATGTAAACAGCATCTTCATTGTTGAGATCTTTGATGGCTTGTTTCAGCATCATGCTGAAGAAGATTGAAAAGAGGGTTGGTGCGAGAACGCAGCCTTACTTCATCTGCAGCAAAAATGCCTTAAACATTGTACCCTGTAACCTTTTACTTTGAGGCTCAACAGTATTAGGGAGGTGACCTTGTCTACCCAACCCTAATTACTGCTCATTCCCGCTAGTGCGACTCCAATACATTCTCTGTGTGTTGGTTGAACTTCTTGTACCTTGACAGGGCTATACCTTGGCCCATAATGCTTCAACTAAATATATTGCCAAATTAAAGTAAATTTCAGTTACTTGCACATTACATATCCCTCTATATGATGCATGCAAGCATATTTATCTGGACTCCACTGCTGTCAATACCTGACAACTATGCTCCCTTCTCTCTTCGTGCATTCTCTGAATCTTGAAATTTTCCTGTTCTGATGAGGTTATTGACCTGAGTGACCTCATTGAAATTTCCATACAGTATTTCTCCTGACCCAGCATAAATACGGCTCTCCCTCATAATTTGCAACTTAATTTTAAAGTCAAAGCTGGAGAATTTAAATTATTTGGGGAGTTGAGGAGACAGAGAGGCATAGATCCCAGGGGCGCATAGACCCCTTGAGAGGAGATTTAAGTGAGATGTGTACAATAATGGATATGAACAAATGAACCTGTAGCGGATAAATCTATAACATGGCAAATATATATGATATTCAATTTTATTTAAATCTAAAGAGTACCTTGAGTGCTTAAACCTAACCCATCAGGCACAAACTAAGATCTACAAATTGGAATTGTCCAAAGTTGTTCATTTCTTTGCACCAAAAACCATAAATTTCTAATAATTTCAATTTTACTAATACATGAATCTCCTGTAACTCCAACAAAAAACAATCTACTGGAAGAACTCAGTGAGTCAAGCAGCATTGATGTAAGATAAAGAATGGTCAATGTTTTGGGTTGGAATCCTTCTTCAACACTGATGCTGCTCGATCCACCGAGATCTTCCAACGGATTAGTTTTTACTCCAGATTCCAGCTCTCTTATGTAACTCCACTCCCTTTCCTCTAGAGGAAACTTCCTCCATTGTACCAATGTCAGTGTTGCAGCTGTACTGACAATGTTACTCTCCTCATAGGTATTAATTAAGTACAGCACAATTTGGACATGACCTACATCCTCCTTCATTGCCTCTTCATTGCTGATTAAAAGAATCTCCACTTAGCATTTTAATTCTGGTTATAATAGGAATATTTGAGCTTTATATTTAGTAGTTTGCTTTCAGATTATTTTGTTACAAATTTGTCTGGCTTATACATTTTTTTGAGTTTTAATATTTACCTATTTTTGACATTCTTCAGAATTCATATCATGGAGTTCCCAGTTCCTTTAATGTTCTTGCACATTCATTTCAGTTTATTCCCATAGATGATGTTTATATATATTTTCTATCATCTCTTTGTTTAAATTATTTAACACCTTCTTCCCCTTTCACATTGGTCCCAATATGATAAAACTGCCCTCATCATTTTGTTTAGCATGCTATCTCAGGGTCTATCAAGGCTTGACATTCCCTCTGAGAGATCAATGCAAGACGTCTTTTAGCATCACAAAATACATCAAAAGCACTTCACAGAAAGTTAACAAATACAAAAATGAATTACAGCCACATAAGAAGCTATTCATTCCGATGACCAAGATAGTGATTAAAGAATTTTATTTACCAGATTAACTTAAATGAAGGACATTGTTGTACCCTGGTATCTGAGACTCTCAAATTTATAGCAATTCATTTTAGTGAATTGGTACCAAGAAATAAAATATTGTTCCCTTACTGTAGAACTGGTGGAGATTACAGAGATAGAAAACGAGAAACTGAAAAACGTGGAAGGGTATTAAAAAATGTATTGAAAAACTTAAAATCAAAATTTTGAGCTTATTGTGCAAGAATTGTGTGCCCAGCCTGCTCCTGTTCTTACTACTGACCCATGACAGTATCGCCAGATCGAGCTCCAACAATGTCCTCATCAGCAACAACGATGAGTTGCACTATAGAGAAGAGGTGGAAAATCTCATGAAATGGAGCAAGAGTAATAACCTGAGTCTCAACGTGGACAAGACAAAAGAGATGATTGTGGACTTCAGGAGGACCAGGAATGACCACCCTCCACTACACTTCAACAATTTTGTAGAAGAGTGGAGAGCACCAAGTTCATTGGAGTTCATTTAACTAGTGACCTATCATGGATGGTCAACATCTCCACACTTGTTAGAAAGGCAGAAGAGTGACTGCACTTCCTGAGAAGACTGAAGCGCAAGGCTACCAGCCTCCATTATGTCAACCTTCCATAGGAGCTCTATTGAGAGATGCTGGCTAATTGCAGTGCAGTGTGGTGTGATTGCTGCAGAGAAATGGATTGGAAGTAAATCCACAGGACCATTAGAATGGCAGAGAAGATGTAATCTATCAGAATCATTGTCTGAAGATAGCGCACAAAATCGTTGAGGACCCTTTCCACCCTGCACACATCAAGGAAGAGATAGAGGAGTATCAGAGCCAGCACCACCAGGTTGAAGAAAAGCTTCCCATAGGCAGTGAAAATGCTGAGCAACCAAAGGAACTGCTCATACTAATCACTCAAGACTCTCACATTCATAAACTTTCACATTCATATATCTATTTATTTATTTGTAGAAATACTTCCCCTGCATATGTATTGTTTGTCTGTATGTGTGTTATGTCTGGTTGTGAGTCGGCATGTTTTGCAGTGAGGACCAGAGAACACTGTTTCAACAGGTTGTACTTGTACAATCAGAAGACAATAAACTTGACTTGCTCCTTATCCTGAAGCCGGTGAAGTTTGAAAAGGAACTCTTGAAGATGAAGCAAAGAGCAATTATAATAGAAGACACTAATTTACAGACAAGGTAAACATTATTGTACCCAGAGAAATCTGATAGATAGCAATGATATGCCTGGATCTAGAAGTGGTCAAACAGGAGCACTAACCAACTCCAGAAGAAACTACTACTGTGTTGATAAAGTCTAAGGAATTGTATGACCATTTCTGTGCCATACAATTCTTTGTATATATGAATCTTTCCTCACCATATGTTTATCTAATTTTGTCTTGAAGATCCACCTCTGCAGACAATTCCTTCCAGATTCCAACACACAGAATAAATATTTTCCTGTCAATATGCATGACCTTCCAGACATCTCTTCCTTGAACTCTCCACCAAAAGGACAGTCTCTCGTGGTACAGAACCCCCATCATTTTATAGACCTATCAGATCTCCCCAATACATACTTGCAACTATAGTCCATGTTCTTCATTTGATTTTGGAAACTGACTATAACCTAAGTAATCAGATTTCTGCCTTGAGTCGAATTTCACAGGGGGAAAAAAATCTTTGCAGAAGCAGTTCCCAAAGGTTACTGTGAAATATTGAATATGATCACGGATTTTCATCCTTGAATAATAAACATAGAAACATAGAAGATAGGAGCAGGAGTAGGTCATTCGACCCTTCGAGCCTGCTCCGCCATTCAACGAGATTATGGCTGATCTTAAAGTTCAGTACCCCGTCCCCGCCTTCAATCCGTATACCCTTATACTGAAGAAATATATCTAATTCCCTCTTAAATATATTTAATGAACCTGCCTCTACTGCCCTCTGTGGCAATGAATTCCAGATTCACCACCCTCTGGGTCAAGAAATTCCTTCTCATCTCGGTCCTAAATGGTTTGCCTATTATCCTCAAACCATGGCCCCGGGTTCTGGATTTTCCCATCACTGGAAACATCCCATCTGCATCCATTCTGTCCAGTCCTGCCAGAATTTTTTATGTCTCTATGAGATTCCCTCTCAATCTTCTAAACTCCAGCGAGTACAATCCCAATTTGCGCAAATCTTTCCTCATAAGTCATTCCTGCCATTCCAGGTAAACCCTAATTGTAGTGTCAGATTCAGACTAAACAGAATTCCTACCACAAGCTATTAAACACATCTAAATGTATGTGACAGAAGTGCTGCTGCCTGATGACCCCTGCTGGCTATATCTGGTACTGGTTTTATAATGTTATGTCTCTCTGCCGATATGCTGCCTTCTGAGAGAATGAAGGTTTCGGAAATGTTGCATTTTTCCATAAAAATTTAAGCGCATCCATAAAAGATGTCCAAACAATATGTAGATGGCCCAATTAGACACAGGGCTATACTTAACCTCCTTTTAAGAAATAAAGCTGGATAGATGGAGGACACGTCAGTGGGACCATTGACCATATTTCTACTAGTTTTAAGATGGTTATGGAAAAGGTAGGACAGATCCTCAGAGATGTTGACACCCAGGAATTTGAACTTCTTGACCCTCTCCACTGCTGACCCCTTGATGAGGACTGGTTCATGTTCCCCTGACTTCCTTCAGAAGTCCACAATCATCTCCTTGGTTTTGCTGATGTTGAGCGCAAGGTTGTTATTATTATTACACCATTCAACGAGCTGATCCATTTCCCTCCTGTACGCTTCCATCATTGCTGTTTGTGACTCTGCCGATAACTGTGGTGTCATTGTCAAACTTGTAACGTCTTCTGGAAATCTAAGAGCACTATATTATCTACTCCCTTCTACCCAATGCATTGTTGTATCCTCAAACAACTCGACTTAGTTTGTTGAACATTACCTTGATGAAGGGCTCAAGCCCAAAATGTTGGCTATGCATATTTCTTTGCTATATAAAGTACAAGTTTGACCACAGAGTTCCCCCAGCTTTGTGTTTTTTTTACTTCTTAAATCTGCTGTGTCTGCCTGAAGGAACTTCTCTCCAGATGAGTTGCTATTTCTTCCTTGATAGCTTTTAACACTTTCTGACCACAGACATTAAGCTAACTGGCCAAATGTTATCTTCCTTTTGTCTACCTCCCTTTTTTTTTAAAACAGTCAAGTTACATTTGCTGTTTTCAAATCTGCTGAGACCTGCCTAGCATCCCGGGAATTTTGTTAAATTACCACAAGCACATGCGCTACAACTTCCACAATTCTTTGAATATCCTGGGATGCATTCCATGAGGTCTAGGGGACTTATCCAACTTGAGGGCCCTTAGTTTGCCTAACACTACCTCTTTAGTGATAGCAAATGTATATAGTGCCCTCCATAGTGTTTGGGACAAAGACACTTTTTTCTTTTATTTGCACCTGGGCTCCATGGTTTTAAGTTTATTTTATTTATATAGCACATTTAAAACAACTCATGTTGACCAAAGTACTGTACAGATCATATATTACATCTCAACTTAAGCAGCTATTTAAAGTGCAGTATAAAATGGGTACTCAAGGTTCAGAATTGTACATATGACATGGTAGTAATCAACAATCACCTTAAAATGCTGGTGAGTGAAAATACAACTTCAGCCTGGATTTAAAAGAGTTAAAGGAAGGGCTGTTTTGATGGAGTGAGGAACATTGTTTGCGATTTGAGCGCGGAGCAACCAAGTACCCTAAATTGGGTGACCTGAGGGGTCTTGAAGTGGAGTAGAGCATTAAGAGATCGGTGATGTAGGAGGGGTCTAGTCCATTAGTGACTTTGTAAACAAACTGGAGAACTTTAAAATCTATTCTGAGCCATAATGGCAGCCAGTACTGGCATTACTGTTGGGAGCCTTGTAGCATTCTGCATAAGTTGCAGATGGGAAAATGACAACTGACTAATTCCCATATATATAGATAGTTGGAGTGGTCTAAATGAGGGCATAATTAACTTTCTCGATGTCTTTCAGTGAGAGGAATGATTTCATTTTGGCAATAGCGTGGAGCTGGAGAAAGCTAGCTTTTACTACTGCATTAACTTGTTTGTCAAACTTGATGGTGGAATTGAATATCAGACCAAGGAATTTGATGTGTGGTTTGATGAGGGTGGGTAAGTTAGCAAGAGTATTGGAGATACTTTTGGTGAAGTTGGAAGAGGGGGGGGGGGGCAAATAGGATGATCTCGGATTTGTCTTTGTTTAGCTGCAGGAAGTTTTGAGCCATCCAGCACTTTATGTCCTCCAAACAGACCTTGAGGCTGGTTATCTTTGCTTGATCATTGGATTTCAGGGGGAGATAGAGCTGACTATCACCAGGTAACAGTGGAAGGAGATGCCTTTTTGTTTGGATGATATGGCCAAGAGGAAGCATGTATAAGGTGAAGAGAATGGGGCCCAGAATAGACCCTTGTGGGAACCTGTTGGAAAGGATAGCAGAGGAGAATGAAAATTTACCCACGTTGACTGAAAAATCCTATCACTAAGATAAGATTTAAACCAGTTCAGGGCTACGCCATCAACACCAACCCTCTGCTGGAAGCGATCTATTAAAATAGCGTGATCCACAGTGGTAATCAAACAATTCACATTTAATTAAAGTGCACACTAGATTTTGTTCAAGGTTATTTGTATACATTTTGACTTGACTGTGTAGAAATTACAGGACTTTTTATACAAAGTCCTCTCTTTTCAGGACACCATTATGTTTGGGATATTTGGCTTCATACATACTTGTGAGTACTCAGTTATTTTTAATTGTTTAATTAGTGCAGGTAAAAGAGAGCTAGGCTTGTTTCTAAGGTTTGATCACCTTTGGAGTCTATTGTTGCCAATTTTCAACATGAGAACCAGGGTTGTGCCAATGAAAGTCAAAGAAGTCATTATGAGGCAGAAAAACAAGCATAAAACAGAGACATCAGCCAAACCTTAGGATGACTAAAATCAAGAGTTTGGAACATCATTAATAAAAAGAGCGTACTGTGCAGCTCATTAATTACAAAGAAGAGGGTATTCCAAGGAAGAACTCCACTACTGACAGAAGAATTCTCATCATAATGAAGAAAAATCCCCAAATGCATGTCCAACAGATCAGAAACACTCTTCAGGAGGCAGGTGTAGATATGTCAATGACTACGGTCCACAGAAGGCTTCATGAACAGAAATACAGAGGCTACGCTGCAAGATGCAAATCATTAGTTAGCCACAGAAAGGATGGCCAGATTACAGTTTGCCAAGAAGTATTTAAAAGAGCCTGTAGAATTCTGGAAAAAGGTCTAGTGGACAGATGAGACAAAAATTAACTTGTATCACAGTGATAGCAAGAGCAAAGTGTGAAGGAGTAAAGAAAATGCCCAAGATCCAAAGCATACCACGTCTGCCATGATTTACATTTTTCAGTGTAGCCTCTGTATTTCTGTTAGAATCATAAAACATTACAGCATAGAAGAGGCCATTCAGCCCTTCCAGTCTGTGCTGAAACATCATTCTGCTAGTCCCACTGATCTGCACCCATTCTATAACTCTCCAGACCTCTCCCATCCATTTATCTATCCAATTTTTTCTTAAAACCTAAGAGTGAACCTGCATTTATGTTAGATGGCAACTCGTTCCACACTCCCACTACTGAGTAAAGAAAATTCCCCTAATGTTCGTCCTATTGCATTATTCTCTCCTAATCTAAATGGAGTCTACTCACCATCATAATTTTGTAAACTACTATCTATTCTTCTATGCTCCAAGGATAAATTCTAAACCTGTTTAATCTTTCCCTGCAACTCAACTCCTGAAGACCCAACAGCATCCTAGTAAATCTTCTCTGCACTCTTTCAATCTTACGGATATCCTTCCTGGTAGTTTGGCAACCAGAACTTCACACAATATTCAAAATTTGGCCTCACCAATGTCTTATACAACCTCACCATAACATCCCAACTCCTGCCCTCAATACTTTGATTTATGAAGGCCAAGATTCTTTACAACCCTGTCTACCTGTGACGCCACTTTCAGGGAATTATGTATCTGTATTCCCAGATCCCTATTCCTTCACAATCCTCAGTGCCCTACTATTTACTGTGTATGTCCTAACTTGGTTTGTCCTTCCAGAATGCAACACCTCACACTTGCCTATATTAAATTACATCTGCTAAATACTGGCCCATTTTTCCAGTTGGTCCAGATCCTTCTCCAAGCTTTGAAAGTCTTTCTTGCTGCCCACAAAGCCTCTAATCTTAGCGTCATCAGCAAACTTGCTGATCCAATTTACAACATTATCATCCAGATCAGTGATATAAACAATGTACCTACTACTGACGTCAGTTCACTGGCCTGTAATATCCTGGTTTACTTTTGGAACCTTTTTAAAACAACGGAACAACTTGAGGTATCCTCCAATCCTCTGGCACTTCACCTGTGGCTAAGGACATTTTAAATATTTTTGCCAGGGTCCCTGCAATTTCTACACTAGTCTCCCTCAAGGCCCAAAGGAATATCACGTCAGGCCTGGGGGATTTATCTTCCTTTATTCACCATAAGGCAGCAATCACCTCCTCCTCTTTATATGTTCCATGCCACTACTGTTTGTTTCCCTTATATACTAGGCCAGTTTCCTGAATAAATACTAAGGCAAAAAAACTGTAAATTATTCCCCCACCTCATGAGTCTCCACACATAGACGACCACTCTGATCCTCTAGGGGACCAATTTTGTCCCTTAATATCCTTTTACTCTTAATATACTTGTAGAACACCTTCTGGTTTACCTTCATTTTATCTGCCAAAGCATCCTCATGTCTTTTTTGCCTTCCTGATTTATTTCTTCAGTTTTTTTCTTACATTTTCTATATTCTTCTAGTACCTCATTTGCTCCTTGTTGCCTATACCTGCTATACACCTCTCTCCTCTTTACCAGATCACCAATATCCCTTAAAAACCAAGGTTCCTTATGCCCATTAACTTTGCCTTTAATCTGACAGGAACACTCAAACTCTACACTCTCAAAATTTCATCTTTAAAGGCTTTCCACTTCTGAACACTTCCTTGCCAGAAAACAACTTTTCCCAATTCACTCTTCCTAGTTCCTTTCTCATTTCCACAAAATTGGCCTTTCTCCAATTCAGAGTCTCAACTCAAGGACCAGACCCATTCTTACCCATAATTAACTTGAAACTAATGACATTATGGTCACTAAAATGTTCTCCTACACATACTTCTGTCACCTGACCTGTTTGATTCCCTAATAGATCAAGAATTACATCCTCTTTCATTGTTATCTCTATATATTGATTTAGAAAACTTTCCTGAATGCATTTTGTTCATGAGCTCTTCTGTCCAGAGGAGTGTTTCTGGTCTGTCAGACATGCATTTTGGGATTTTTCTTCATTATGATGAGAATTCTTGTTATCAGCAGTGTAGATCTTCCTTGGGGTACCAGTCCTTTTGTGATTACTGAGCTCACCAGTACCCTCTTTCTTCTTAATGATGTTCCAAACTGTTGATTTTGGTAATCCTTATGTTTGAACAATGTTTCTTACTGTTTTATTCTTGTTTTTCAGCTTCATAATGGCTTCTTTGACTTCCACTGGCACAGCTCTGGTCCTCGTGTTGAAAAATCGCAATGACAGATTTGAAGCAAACCTAGTTCTCTTATACCAGCACCAATGAAGCAATTAAACATACCGGAGTAGTCATAAATACCTGTGAAGCCAAAGGTCTCAAATATTATGGTGCCCTGAAATGAGGGGACTATGTATTAAAAGTGCCGTAATGTCTAAATGGTCAAGCCAAAATATATACAAATAACCATGAATAAAATCTGGAATGCACACTTTAATTACACATGAATTATTTGATTACAAATTTAAAATTGTACAGCACAGGGGCGAATAAAGGAAAGAAAGCGTCTTTGTTGCAAACATTATGGAGGGCACTAGAGGTCCTCACCAATTCTGGCAGGACTGGACAGAATGGATGCGGGATGTTTCCAATGGTGGGGGAGTCCAGAACCCGGGGCCATGGTTCGAGGATAATAGGCAAACCATTTAGGACCAAGATGAGGAGGAATTTCTTGACCCAGAGGGTGGTGAATCTGTGGAATTCATTGCCACAGAGGGCAGTAGAGGCAGGTTCATTGAATATATTTAAGAAGGAATTAGATATATTTCTTCAGTATAAGGGAATTAGGGGTTATGGAGAGAAGGCAGGGATGGGGTACTGAACTTTAAGATCAGCCATGATCTCATTGAATGGCGGAGCAGGCTCAAAGGGCCGAATGACCTACTCCTGCTCCTATCTTCTATGTTTCTATATTGCCTCCCGAACATCAATCTATTGCATGTTACCCATGTCTTTTGTGAAAACACAAAATACTGTCCGGTCTTGGCTGCTTCTGCATTACACATCATTAATTCCCCCCTTTACCTTCTTTCCTTTCTTTATTGTTTTGTTTGTGGGTTTTTTTTTTGCAGATATTCCCATTTTTCTAGTTCCTCCACTGTCCTTGGCCATTTTGAATGCATTAGCTTTTAATATGATGCCCTCCTTTATTTCCTTAGTTATCCACAGCTGACTATTTCTCCTCCTACTGCCCTCACTTTTAATTGCAATTTACTTTTGTTGAGCATTGTTAAAATCTCCTTGTAAAGTCCTCCACTGTTCCACCACTTAGCTTCTACTCCCTACTTTTGCCCACATGTCCCTTGTATCATTGCATTCTTTGTTTTTCATCTTACTCTCTCATTCTCCTTCATTGTTAGAAATTCATCCATACCGTGATCACTCTTTCTGAGATGATCCTTAACAGTGAGATCATTGATTGTACCAGACTCATTACACAGGACAAGCTAGATCTAAGATACCATGCTCCCTTGTACTTTTTATAAAATGCTGTTCAAGATGCATTTTATGAACTTCTCCTCAAGACTGCCTCAAGTGACTTGAACTTGAATGATTACTTCTTGTCTGTAGTTGTGAACGTCATGGAAGGTAGCTGTTCAGGGAAGAGTACAGTGATATCCTGAAACATATCAACATCACAAAAGAGGAAGGCTTGGCAGTCTAAAAGCACATAGGGTGGATAAATCTCTAGTGCCTGACTGGTTGTATTGGACATTGTGGAAAGCAAGGGAAGAAATTGCTGGGACTCTAACAATGACTTTTGTATCTTTGCTATCCATGGTGAGGTTCTGGAAAATTGCAGGGTGACTAATGCTGTGCTGCAAGGAGAGGGAAGAGAACTACAGATTATTTGACCCATCAGTAGCAGTGTGGAAGTTAATGGAGAGGATTTTGAGAAACACGATCAATCTGCATTTGGAACTGCCAGGACTGATTTGGGATAGTCAGCATTGGCTTATGTGTGGGAAATTGTGTCTTGAGAATTTGATTGTTTTTTTTTAAAGAGATGACTAAGAGGGTTGATGAGGGAAGTGCAGCACCCAACATGATTCAATCCCACATTAGGCTGGTTTGTTGGTGAAAAAGCCAATAGGGAGGAGCCTGAGAGTGGTATTGGAGGGTTGTTTTGCCACATTGGAGGCCTGTGAAAAGTGGTGTGGTGTGACATAGGGGTCATTACTGGGTCCTATTGTTTGTCATGTACAGAAATGATTTGGGTGAGAATGCAGGTGGCATGATTCTTAAGTTTGCAGATGTCACCAAAATTGGTGGCACAGTGGACAGTGAAGAAGGTTGTATAATGATACAAGAGAATAAAGATCAACTGGCAAAACAGCCCAAGAGGCATATGTAATTTAATTCACACAAGTGCAAAGTGAGATATTTTGATCTAAACATACCACAACATACAAAGTGATTGCCATGGCCCCCAGGTAATAATGCAGAAAATGAGACTTGGGGTACAAGTGCACAATTCCATGAAAGTGGCAAAACCTGGATAGTTTGGTGTGCTTGCCTTCATCAGTCAGGGCACAGAATACAAAAATTAGAGCATCAGGTTACAGCTGTACAAGACAGTAAGACTGCACATGGAGTATCGTGCAAAGTTCTGGTTGCCATGCTCCAGGAAGGATGGGATTAAGCTACAGGGGGCGCAAAAAAATTCTCATGTTGTTGGGGCTGTAAAGTTTAAATTACAAGGAAAAACTAATGAGGCTGGGACTGTTTTCCCTGGAATGGAGGAGGCTGAGCGTGACTTCATATATGTTTACAAGATCATGAAATTGCCACAGTTTTCCCCCAGGGTAGGGAAGCCGATAACTAGAGGGAATAGGTTTAAAGTGAAGGGGAAAATCCTAAAGGAGAGCAAACCTGCAAATTCTAGAAACATTTAAGAGCAATGAATGTTCTAAAAAAAATTACCACTATAACTTCAGTAGTATTTCAATTTAAATAAAAATAAATCCCAGTGCCTGTTCCCATTAGTAACCAAAGAACACACACAATTCTGCAAGCCAGGGATTAGCTTTCATTTGTGCTCAAAGATTCAATGAAATGTATGATCTAAACACAGAAAATAGCCTATGTCAATGAGATGGCAATCAAGTCAAACCCCTTTTTTCTACTTTCTCATAGCCTTATAAGTCAGTCGTGTACTTCTCATTTGCACCCTTCATTTTCTTCTCCTTTCATGTAGAGCTATAGATACTATCATTGGTTACATCAATTATTCCAACCACATCTGTTGCCACTAAGTTGAAATTTTGCAATGATACAGGTTCCATCCAACTGGTTAATAGCTGAAGTCGACTTTGTGCAACAATTTGTTTAACAAATTTTGTTTTAACTATTTAACAAGGTAAAGTAAGGCAGTGGTTTGCTGATTTTTATTGTAGGAATCTATGCTTTTCTCTGCAGAAACTCATTATTCATATTAATTACAAGTTACTTGTACCTTTCTAGGAAAGTAGAGTGGTGACAAATCTTATCTTAGAGCTTTTACTACTGAGAATACTCAAGTAATTAAAGGTGATGTAATGTTTTTAAATTGATCTATTTCCAATTAAATGTCTGACCCTGGACTCATGAAGAAGTCCATGGACTTTAAAAAGGTATGATAAATATGCCAATTAAGACAATTTTGCAAAACAAGTTCTAAAGATTTTACTGCACTCATCTCCAGTAGTGCATTTTGTCAGTTCAAACAAAAACAAACTGCAAGTTGTTAGAGTCAAATGTCAAGGATCAAGTTACAGAGAATCTGGAGGTGCACGACAGGATTTTCTAAGGGAATGCAGTAGATGTTGTATATTTGGACTTTCAAAAGGCCTTTGACAAGGCTGCTTCACAAAATGAGAGCCCGTGGAACTACAGCGTGGGTAGAGCATTGGCTAATTGGCCAGAATCAGAGTAGGAATAAAGGATACTATTCGGGTTGGCTGTGGTGTAGTGTTCCAGTGGCGTACCACAGGGGTCAGTGTTGGGGGCCCTTTTTTTTTTAACCCGGTATGTTAATTATTTAGATTGAAGAATAAATGGCTTTGTGGCTAAGTTTGCAGATATAAAGTCAACTGGAGAGGCAAGTAGTAGGGAAACAGAGAAAGGTTGCAGAGAGATTTGTATAGATTAAAAGAATGGGCAAAGTGGCAATTGGAGTTCACTTAACTAGTGACCCATCATGGACATCCAACATTTCCTCATTTGTCAGGAAGGTACAACACTTCCTGAAAAGAATGAAGCAGGCAAAGCTACCCGTCTCCATTATAAGAGCTCTGTCGAGAGCGTCGTGGCTGGCTGCATCACAGTATGGTATGGTTGCTGCAAAGAAATGGATCAGAGATCAATCCACAGGACCATAAGAGTGGCAGAGAGGATTACTGGAGTCTTCCCCAGCCCCCATCAACAGGGATCGTTGTCTGAAGAGGGCACACAAAATCATTGAGTACCCCTTCCACCTTACACATATCTTTTAGTTGCTCCCATTGAGTAAGAAATACAGGAGCATCTGAACCAGCATTAGCAAGCTGAGGAACAGCTTCCTCCCGTGGGCAGTAAGAATGCTGAATGTCCAAAGGAACTGCTCACACTAACCACCCGAGACTCATTCGTACAAAATATTTATTTATTTTGTATAGATTAAAATACTATCCTGCATACGTGTTGTTTATCAGTATTGTGTTATACTGGTTGGCACCGAGGACCAAAGAAGACTGTTTTGTTGGGTTGTACTTGTACAATCAGGTGACAATAAACTTAACTTGAAATACAATGTTAGAACGTGTACTGTCATGCACTTTGGTAGAAGGAATAAATGGGCAGACTATTATTTTGATGGGGAAAAAATTCAAAATTTAGAGTTGCAAAGGGAATTGGGAGTGCTCATGCAGAATACCCTAAAGATTAACCTGCAGGTTGAGTCGGTGAAGAAGGCAAATGCAATGTTGGCATTCATGTCTAGAGAAATAGGATACAAGAGCACGGATGCAATGTTGAGGCTTTATAAAGCATTGCTGAGGCATCACTTGGAATATGAGGTATACTTTTGGGCTCCTTATGGTGGCAATGGAGAAGGCCAGAGAAGATTTATAAGGATAATTCCTGAAATGAAGGGATATGAGGAACGTTTAACAGCTTTTGGACTGTAGTTCTTGGAGTTCAAAGAATGAGGGGGGACCTCAGAGAAGTATTTAGAATGTTGAAAGGCCTGGACAGAATTGGTTCCATAGTAGGGGAATAAAGAACAAGAAAGCACAACTTCAGGATTGAAGGATGCCCTTTTACAATAGATGTGGAGAAATTTCTTTAGCTGGTGAACCTCTGGAATTTGCTGTCACGGGCAGCTTTGGAAGCCACGTATTTGGATGTATTTAAGGCAGGTATCTGAATAATCAGGATATCAAACATTATGGGGAGAAGACAGGGGAGTGGGAGAATGAATTAACTCGATGGAATGAAGAAGCAGACTTGGACAGGCCAAATGGCCACTTCTGCTCCTGAATCTTATTGTCTAAATTCTGGAAATAGCATGTCAGGCAGGATATGTGGAGACACAATCTTTTATCCTGATTACCTTCCATCAGAACTGGTTCTGGATTTCATAAATTATCAACATCTTTAAGATTAGGATGAAATCATCTTTAGCTCATGAAAGCATTTTGTTATTAAAGAGGCTTTTCTTAAGTTTTCTTTTTTTTTTCCAAATTCAACAAGTACCAAAATATTTAGCAAGTATCAAAAACTGTTTAAAAAGTTTGTTGTATCTTAGAGTAAAAAGATTAGATTTTGCAGCTATTTATGGTGATCACATTATAGTATAACTATTTTCATTTGTATTTTGCTTTTTAAATGATTTCAAAATAAACAAATTCTTCATATTTTTCCCCCACAGAAATTCTAAGATTTTATGAATAGTGCGAAACCAGCTTCTTATATTTAGTCACTGTTTTGTACCTCAACAGGATTTTTTCAGTCTTGCATATTTTAAACATCCTAAAAGGTCTTCTGTATTCCATTTCCTCTGTCCAGAATCTTCTAGATTTCTATTCAACCTACAATACCACCACTAAGATGTCACCTCAAAGAGCATGTCCATGTCTCTACCTTATTTAGGAATGTCCCCCCCCCCCCCCCCCAATAAAAACTCGAAGATCAAAAGTCTATCCAGATAGAAATGTTAAATTTTTAAGTTAAAAAAAAATTACAGCACAGAAGCAGATTTGGCCATTTAAACTAGTGCTGCTCAATTACACCCAAATTAACCCTCAACCCCATTGTTTTGGCTAACGAGAGGAAACAAGAGTACCTTGGAATAACTCATGCAGACATGGGGAGAACAAACTCCTTAGACAGTGCCAGATTTCGACCTAGGTCATGGTGCTGTACTCATCTCCCACATTTATAGTCAGGTAAATAAAATTTGTCACTCTCATCAAATCCTCTTGTATCTCATGACCAAGCTCTCAATTTTGTAAACATTTTGAGTTAACATCCAAGCCTATAGCTTCAAGAGAGAAACTCCAAAATAACTATAGGTTCAAGAATCTTTCATTTTATCTTGGAATTTGGTTTGGATCCCTTGCACAAGGTGATTAAAACTTCAAATGCCACATTGCACTCTGCCCTCATCAGAACTGTTGGTCTCCTTACCTCTTGCATCCTTCCATCTTTTTGTTTTAAATTGGTAGGCTAATTGTCCTTGATTCAGTATCTCTTGATACCCTGACACAGATGAAAAGAATAAAAAGGAAAGATTCACCATTTTCAACTGCAATTGCTCAAAGGAACCTCAAAATTATCAAATGCAAGCAAGGCTGAAATTATTTGAGATTTAAGCAGCAAGACGATATTTATCCATGTTGGCTCTTTCAGTTTTGAAAACCAAATACATTAAATCTGATGAAAGTCACTTGAAGACTAGTTATGGATAGAGACTAATGGTGAACCAAAGGCCTTTAAAAAAAAAATCACAATTGAGCACCATTCATGGTACATTTTCTGATGGCAGGCTGCAAAGTGTCTAATTTATTAACATTATTTGGAATTAATAATATATTGACATCATATTGTTTTCAATTAAAGCGATGCCTCAAATAGAACATCCGAAAATAAAATTTTTCAAACATGCTCAAATCCAATCTGAAACAGAATATACAGGTACTATACATGTACAGACACACAATTAAATGATTTTTTTGGGAAAATGAATCAATTTCTTCCATTCATTCATGGCAAATATCTAAAAAATTATCAAATTGCCAAATAATAAAACTATATAGCTTAGGAAATTCAG
Organism: Narcine bancroftii; assembly: GCF_036971445.1. Classification (NCBI taxonomy): domain Eukaryota; kingdom Metazoa; phylum Chordata; class Chondrichthyes; order Torpediniformes; family Narcinidae; genus Narcine; species Narcine bancroftii. Next base: position 46,226,378 of record NC_091469.1, read on the forward strand.
TTAATTTGTCTCTATGCAACTGCTAAATACAGCAACTCATCTGTCCAATTCTCCAATTCTACCCATTTTCAGCAGGCAAATTAAACTACATGTAAAGTTGAGTCAGTAACTCTCTAGCACCTATACAAGTATGACTGCTACTGGGGTGAACTTTTTGGGTTTGATTTAATTAAAGCAGTTGGAATATATTTTTAAATGTAGAAATAAGGTAACATATAAAAATGAAATTGCACAGGCTGGAGATTTGAAATAAATGATTCAAAGCTGCAAACTGAAAATATACAACAGGTTCTTCAGTCAGATTTAAAAGACATATCCAATTACATTACAGGATTAAAGGCTACTGTGTTGATGCAGGAAAATGAGTGATGCTGCAAGAATCTGCCTCCATCTGTCATCAAAAACCTGTAATTAGGAGGCCCCTCATCCACATATTTTACCTGTGTGTGGCATGTCTGTGGTGAGAGTGGAATAATAAGATCTTTTACTTAGTGTTAAGGAAGGAAGTTATCCTTAACACTGAGGAACAGCCTATAACTCATTATCGTGGACATGATACTAGATTGTGTCAATGTTTACACATTAAAAATAAATTCTTTAGGCTTTCTATTCCTGAATTTATATCCTGAACATGGCTGGACACCTTAAATGATACTCAATTCTTCTAGTTTAAAATCATTGCAAATATATTCCCCAACCTCCTAAACCTAATTCAATTGTAAATATTTTTAAGTTTAATGGCATTTAACTTTTCAGTTTTACTTGATCCACAGGGAATAAAACTTTTGATGAAAATGCCAACTCTTTTTGAGAAATCAAACTAAGAATTATGATACAAGGCCATGAATCTGAAATGATTCAAAGCTGCTACCTGAACAGTTGAATTTTTCTAATATGTTGTTTCAATTTTTTTTAGTCCTTGGTCATTAAACAATGAAGATCGACTATTGATTTAAAAATAGTAAAGATAATGCCTACTAATTAATCTGATCAGTGCCACTGCCAAAATTCTGGATTTAAATATTGATTTGATGACAAGGATTAAATTTGCAGACCAAAACTTAAATTGTTCTATTTGAGAGGCTAGTCAGGATCTCCTATGCAGTGTCCATATAAAAAAATTAACTTGCTAATTTTATTTCACAATTAATGAGAGACATAGAATAGTCTGATCCATTCATGAAGATACCAGTTTCATGAGAAATATTGATCCTGAAAATCTATACATTATGTTTTCTTATATTTATTTATACAGGGGCTCTGACAAATCTAAAGCATTGTAGATGTCAATGCTCAGTATACAATTTAAAATGAACAATTCACTTAATTAGAAATTCAAAACAGCTGCCTGATCACTTTCAATAAATAATTTTCAGCATCTCTTGTTGAAGTATCGCAGACAGGGGAATCTTTAGGCCATCTTAAATCATTGCTTCCAAAGTCTTACAATGCTTGGCGAGACCACTCAACTCTATACTTACCTGTTAAGACAGCACTTTTTTCATTCTTTCGCCACTCAGTTTAATGTCATTTTTTTTTTCATCCTTTGCAACTGCAATCCTTTGGGAGAAAGTTTATTAAAAACATCTTTTTAATTTTAATCATACCACATGTAGGATTTGGAACCTATTACAGAGTACAATAAAAAAAGTTAAGATTTATAATATTTTTCCTTTTTGGAGGCGTTTTGGCTCTCGTTTACAAAATTATATTTCTCAAGTTTTCATTTACTGCCTATTTTACTGATTAAAAATTCCCCCTTACTTGAAAATTAAGGACTTGAAAATTGTACTGTAAATATTTTAGTCTTTCCAATACCCACTGACTCGCTGATAATGATCAATGGTCCACATTTAGGCTTTTAGAATATGTGCATTCCAAGGGTAATATTGAAACAGTAATAATTTTTAGTTGGTTGCTTGTACGGGAGTACATGTTTATCATATCAAAGTCTAGAAATCTACATACATTATTTATATCAATTCTGGGCATATTACTGTAAACTGTAAAATTTAATTAAGTTTGTTAGCTAAAACCTGGTTTGGATACAGTGTTATTCCACCAATCATTTTGACAGATAACTCATAGCATTATATTGGCTATTTGTTCTATAAACTGCTTTGTAACCCTCCATGTAGAACAGTATAATTACTTGTTTACTAAAAATAGTTGATATTCTTGGGTATGCAAAAAAATATACAAAATTATAGTTTATATTATTAAAGCAGACATTTTATGCTTTTATTAGTATAAGCAAAATTAATTATTTCACACAGTACTCGAGTCTTAAATGGTCTTATTGTTGTACACTTCTGAAATGTTACTGATGTCATCAGTATGCTAGTTTTTAATTTTATATTTTAAATTAAAATATAGTGCTTTATAGTATGTGTAAATTGACCAACTGTTACCAGCTTTTGATGCCAAGGCAAGTACTGAATGTTCTGAGGACATCTAGTTTTCAGGCTAGGTTTTATTAGTTGCTGAGAGATCTGAAGTAATGATGTGGAGTTAAATGCATGTGAAGGCAGATACAAACTTTGATCATACATAAGCTATCAGCATAAAGAAAGACGATCACTGTAGGACTACTGGTAAAGTCATGAAAAGCTGTGCGCAGTTTTATTTTCTTTGTATTCTATCTTTACATTCAAAAAAAAAAAAAAAATCGCAGTCCCTGGCCTATAACCATTATGAAAGTTTTCTCACAAATTCATTGTACATCTCATTTTTTACATATAGGATTAATAGTTTAGGCATGTAGGTGGCATGATTTCATCAAAAGGCTAATTTTCACTTAGGAAATAAAAATAAAATAAATAAAAAGGTGCTACCGTTAGCATTTAGACTTCAAATTCTTAGATATAATATATATACTGCACACAATGTGATACCAAATCCTCAAGCTCTCCTGATGATAACTCTCCACAAACTATTTTAAAGCATATAGATGTGAAACTTTTAGAGAGTGCGTGTGTGCAAGAGGGGGAGAGGTAGAGAGAAGGGGGGGGGCGAGAGAAGGGGGGGCGACAGAAAGGGGGAAAGGGGTAGAGGGGGAGAAAGGGGGGAGGGGTAGAGGGGGGATGGGGGAGAGGGAGAAAGACTGGGGAGGAGAAAACAAGTTTTTTTTAAACCCTACCAAAATAGAGTCACTGTCTTTTTCCCCAAAAGGTGAATAAACATAAAACTGTCTATAATTAGACAAAGCAACTAGAACAGCAATATTTAACAAAATTAAAATCATTACATCAAAACAGTGAAATTAATTAGTTTGCCCTAGGTGAGGGATAAACAACAAGACCCAAATGTATAAAGTCACTACATACTGGTAACTGGGTCATATTATCTTCAGGTGTGTCAAGAATATGGCGGGAAAAAATACAGCATTCAAAAGCTGAAATGTTACAAGATGATTTTAACAGTCTCCATGATAATGGGGACTCAGAACATTAACTAAGAATGGCATTGCAGATCTCGCATTACAAGTGCCATGATAAACAGCTGAGTAATGAGGTGTTAAATTAACCAAGAGCTATAACAGTTTTTAAAAATAAGCTCTCTGTGATTGTTGGTCATTTCTAGACAGGTAACCTTTAAATATCCTTTAGGAAAGCTTTGGGATTTTCTTTTTCTGAAATGACAAGGCTACTAAAACTCATGCACTCCGCAAAAAACCTCATGCAGTAGTTAAGGTAAACCATCCAAGCAGTTTTATTCATTAATATTCATAAATACACACAGCAGCTTCATTAGAGATTTTTTCAATTTGTTTTCCTCTTCGGTTGAATGTGGAGTATTAGGAGAGCCTTTTGCATGTCAAGGTACAGGAAGCAGAGATTGCCTCTGGCACTGCTACCTACATTTACCTGCTAGAAGTAAAAATTAGTAAGTGGAATCAATTATCTTATTTTTTTCTCTTCCTTGAATGTACACAATGTAACAAGAGTGACAGACCTGAAATTACAATCACCAAACAAACCCAAAGATAGCTGTTGTCCACTTTCATTGGCAGTTACAGCACAGAGGACATTGTCTGCAAAGTGGGACATCATCAAAGAGGATGTGGCGGAGGCTCATTTCCTTTATTACTCTCTTTCAAATTTAGATTTTCTAAAGCAACATCTAAAGGCATAATATCTACACAGCCAATAGCACCAAAATCTGTGAATTCCCCTCGTTCATCCTCATCGGAGGATGAGCTTTCTTCTCGCATCAGGGTAGAGAGGAGAAGCTCCTGCACAAACAGGCTGTGGTCTGCCCGTTCACTTTCCAGTGATTGACGTTCTCCTTCAGACATCTTCGGTTCATTCAACCTGTTGATAGTACATAAAACAAGTTTTATCCACCATCACAGTGTGTAGGACAATGTTCATATGGACAATATACATTCCTTTCACCAAATTTTGTTTGGCTGCTCAAATAACGTTTTAAACAAGAGCACACAAATCACAGATTTAAATCTTGAATTTGTCCAAGTTTCTAATTGCTTTTGAAATGGAAAAAAAAACAACTTACTGTTGCAATTTAATGTTCAGCAAACTGAATGAGACAAGTAACTTTGCTTCTCCCAAGATAATCATATGCTAAAAAGGGATACCTGCATTTCTCATGAAATTTTTTCACGAGAACTACTGCAACTTTAAAAATAAATCCAAAAGCAACAGACAACTATTAAGCTTCAATATATCTTTTGTTTCAAACCTGTCTCAATTTAAACACCAATGGCTAAAACCAGTACAATAGAAGTCTAAAAATCCGAATGCCAGAAATCCGAACAACCTAAGAATCTGGAGTTTGTCAAAACTTGCAAATGTTTTAAATTTAGCAGGCTTTTCTGTGTGTGCGTGTGCTTGCGCAAGCACCATAGATGCACAGTAGCTACCAGCGACCATGCTTAATACAGGCAGTATCTCAAAGAAATTAATTTTTATACTGTTTTTGTCTTTTACAATGTTCATTTTAAAAAATGATTTCAAGCATTACACACTTATTTGTAGTGAAAAGATGTTTTTTATATTTTTTTCAAATGTTAACTATTTTTTCATTAAAACTGCTCGTTTTGATAAATGAAGTTTATTATCTCAATTGCAAATACACCATCAAAATTTACCTGATCATCTCTTCTTTATTCCTCCTTAAATTTGAATCCGGAAAAGTTGGAAATATGGACTGAACCAATCCCTAAGCAGTCCAAATTTTATAAAAGACCTACACCACAATAACAGGCGATTTTGACCCACAAGTCTGTGCCGCCCAATTTAAATCCCATTAACCTATACCCCCAGAACATTTTGAACAGCGGGAGGAAAGCCCCCCCCACCCCGAGAAAATCTACGCAGACACAGGAAAAACTTACAAACTCCTTACAGACAGCACGGGATTCGAACCCCGGTCCAGACCCAATCGCTGGCACTGTAAAGGTACTGCATTAACTACTACACCAACCGTGCTGCCCTATTGTATAACCACAATATTTTGGAACAGTTACATGGCCAATCAATACCTCATTTCTAAATCCAAATGAGCTTTCAGACTACGCAATACAAAATACATTCCTTCCATAACACTCAGAGTCCTGTTGCAACAGGAATGCAGAAAGCTGCAGAACATAGCAAACCAAGCCAAGTCCATCACAGTCAATAGAAGAGTTGCTACCTCAAGAGGGCTGCCAATAGTGTTAAAGATCCCCTTCATCCTGATCATGATCTCTTCTTGTCAATACATTCACACAGAAGATACAGAAGCCTCAAGTCTGGCACCTCTAGATCCAAGAACAATCCAAACACTCCCCCTTACCCCCCCCAACCCCCTCCAAAATCACCTATCAGCTTCTTGAAGCTCCATGATCTATCCAAACTATAATCTATACTGGGACGACCAAAAGATCCATCTGCATTATTTCAGACCAGCTTTACACTATTCTTATGTAGATTACAATAACTCTCATATCATATTATACAATGTAATCACAAGATAGTATTAAGTATGTCATCTCAAAATAGATCTGCCCCCAAAGATTCAAGAGTACAACTTTTTAAACCACAGACAGACCACAAATGGAAAAATCCATCAAAATTATTCTCAATTCATTTTTAAATTGGACTGGACAAACTGATTTGATCACCAAAGTATCAGGAAAGTAGTTAGAGGTGCCGACCCATTTAAATGCTTTTTTATGCTGTTACAATGACTGCAAAAATGCCAATAAAATTATCAATCTAGTTGTGCATAGATATTAGATGAGCAATAAAACATTATCAAAGAATTATAGAAACTTTTAACTGTTATGGTACAGGTGATCCATTTGGCCTATCAATTCCACGGAGTTTGAAACTCAGTGACACTCTACCTTTCCCAACAGTCATTCAAATTATTCTCAAACTCATTCAATTCCCCTTTGAAAGCCTGACTGATTCCATTTTGATCACCCATACAGACAATCTTGCAGTCTCTGACAGCATGATTTAGAATCTGGTCCAAAGACCATCAATACTTTTTTTAAAAACATTTTATTTAAGAAAGAAAAGAAACAACCATGATTACAAGAAATGAAATATAACAATATATCAAAATGTAAACATGGTTTACAGAAAAAAAACCTTAAAAATCGATTAAAAAAACCCTCCCTCTATCCTACATGGAAACCCCTTACCCACCCAAGAAGGAAAAAGAGAAAATGAGGAGGAGAATACCAAACACAATTCATTTAATATATAAGGAGACTTGGCAGCACTTAAAACCCTATCCTTAAGTTTTCAAATTAAAATAATCCAATATGGGCTCCAAATTCTGATAAATACATAATATTTATCCCTTAAATTATGTTATCTTCTCCAATGGAATACACGATCTCAATTCCAAATGCCATCTTTGAAAATTAAGATCCATTTGATATTTCCACGAAATAGCTATACATAACTAATCTCAAAAAAGCCATTTGAAATTTATCTAATTTATAAAACAAACCTAATTCACTAATACTTCCAATTAAAAAAATTTTGAGATCTAAAGAAAATTTCATTTTCAAAATATTCTGCAAACAATCTCTTACCCTATACCAAAAACACCTAACCTTATCACATGACAATACTGAGTGTAAAAACGTACCTTTCTGATTATTACAAGGAAAACACAAGTCAGAAACATCAGATTATTTATTTTCAGATAATTGATGTATAAAATTATAGGTTACAAGTCTATACCTAACATTTACAATTTTTGTCATGTAATCTCTACAAATATTTCTCCAATGATCACTATCAAAATCAACTCCCAAGTCCATCTCCCATTTAAGCTGTGATTTATGCAACTCAATTTTAGACATTTTCTGCTGCAATAATTTATACATTTCAGGAATAAAACCTTTTGTCCCTCCATCATGAATCAACGTTTCAAATTTTGACTCTAGATAAAACCAAATGTCTCCCAAAATAATCATACAACATTGATTTAATTTGATAGTAACAAAAGTGTACGAGTAGGTATTTGATATTTTTCCTTCAATCTTTCAAATGATAAAAAACGACTCAATTCAAAACAATCATTTAACGTCTTAATTCCTTTCTGATCCCAAATTTTGAGAAGGTTATTATGAACTGTAAAAGGAAAACATTTATTCTGAGACAAAGGAACATATCGCAACAATTTACCTTGATTACCCCTTCCCAAAAACCTATCAAATGAAATAAAATACGTTATTTATAAAACTTATTAATTTACCATTCCATTTATAAATAATCTCTTCTATCTTCTCCAATTCTATTTAGTTATATATCTGCCCAAGTCAAAAGACTATTCAAATCAAACATTCTATTTACAATTTTTAATTGAACAGCTTTGTAATAATTTAAAAAAATTGGAAGTTGCAAATCATCTAACTCACATTTCCGCGTTAGTTTATGCATAGAAACTCTCGCTAATTTTCCCTTCCATAAAAATTTCCTTACCATTGTATTCAAATCCTTAAAAAACGTTTTAGAAACATTACAAGCTTTATTTTGAAAAAAATACTGAAGCCTAGGAAATATATTCATTTTTATACAATTTACTCTACCCACAAAAGTTAAAAGTAATTCTTTCCATTTATTTAAATCATTTTTCATGACAGAAATTAACGATAAATAGTTAAAATCAAATAGTTGATCTATATATTTACTTACTTTAATACCTAAATACTTAATTTGATTTGATCATTTAAAGCCTATCATTCCTTTACAACCAGAATAATCAGCTTCAGACAATGCATAACTTTTATTCCAATTCACTTTATAACCAGATAATTCCCCATACTGTATTAACTTTTCCTATAACACCTTCAACGACCCTAATGGTTCAGTTAAATAAATTAATACATCATCTGCAAATAAATGAATCTTATATTCATCCAATCCTAATTTAATATCCTTTATATTTCTTTATTAATTGAGCTAAAGGTTCGATCACCAATACAAATAATGCTGGTGATAAAGGGCAACCCTGTCTAGTAGATCTCTCTAAATTAAAAGACTGAGATAAAACCCATAACTCTTGCTCTGGGTTGTTTATATATTGCCTTAATACAACTTATAAACATTGATCCAAACCAAAATTTCTCCAACACTTTAAAAGCCCCATTCCACCTTATCAAATGCCTTCTCAGCATCCAATAATAAGACCATTGGTTAGTTGGATTCCTCCTGAAAAATATTTATTAAACTAATTAATTTAAATACATTATCCACAGAGTATCTACCCTTAATAAAATCCGTCTGACCAATATGAATCAATTTTGGTAAATACTGCCAAAAACTTAGTCAAGATTTAATATCATAATTTGATCATTAGAAAAAGACAAATTAAACAAAACATCCTGAAAAAACATCTCATCGTCCACATTTGGAGCATAAATATTCACCAAAGTCCAAGATTCCGAAAAGATTTTACAATTAATTATCAATACGCTTCCAACTGACTCATACACCGACTCTAAAATAAAAGATAAATTTTTAGGAGTTAAAATTGCCACCCCTCTAGCTTTAGAATTATACATAACCTGTCCTATCCAGTCTCTTTTCAACTTCTGATGTTCAATTTCCGTTAAATGAGCTTCTTGTAAAAATGCAATATCAACTTTAAATTTCTTGATATAAGTTAATATCCTCTTGCATTTAATCGAATTATTGAGCCCATTCACATTAAAGGTAGCAAATTTTAAACTAGCGATCTACTAAATAATCACCATAATCCATGCAGCCAGGTCTCCATCTCAAAATAAAACAACACTTCTCCTCAAAGAATAAGAAAAACGAATACAATAATAAAAGACCATCAATTATTTCTGCCTTTTCCATCTAACGTGTCCATATAACCTGCATTGAAGTTCTTCTCAATTTTGTTTTTATTTCAAAAACAGCTCCAGCTTCCCCATTATAAATTTTTGGATGAAATCCCTCATCCTTGGGTTCATTCCAGTAAATCTCAAAATGAATTGTTTATTCTCACATGCACAGATTCTTTGCTCACAGTAGGAATTTCACATTCTTCTGACTATGAGGTAATCAAAGCTGGATGAAATACTCCAATTAAGGCCTAACCAGTGTTCTATGAAAAGTTCCAAAGATCATCCCACTTTTTTTCTTTGCTTTATTTATGATTTCCAGGTTCAACTTTCCCTCCTACTCTCTCATTGTCTACCATCACCCAGCCTGAAAAACAGACACTGATTACTTTCTATCTAATTTCCTAACCAGCAGCTACTCTCCCTTCCACACCCAACTGGTTAGTAAAATTGAGGTGTGTAAAAAATGCTCTTCAAATTTATTGTTAAACCTACTTCATTCTATCATAATCCTTTTGCAAGTTCTTCCATTAGAGATGTAAACATTTAAATCCATGCTTGGCATTGAATCCAGCCACAAGTTATGGTGATTTATCTAATGCTTACCCACACTATGGTAAGACTACAGATTTCATTAACTGTCTAAAACACTTCATACTTACTAGATAAAACTCGACACTCCTAAGTGATTCAGCAAAGCATTTTTTTTAAAATCTAGACATTTCACATTCTAGTTTGGAAATGCTTGCAGGTGGAAAAGTATCTACTACAAACATCCCAGTAATAAACAGGATCCCTCTAAGGAAGACAGTTGAGATTATAGCCTGCACCATTCCAAAATATGCCACTGCCACCAACATATTCAAAACCCAAGAGCACAGTTCATTAGGAATTTGAAAGGGTCAGTCCATTCCAAGGTAAAAAGGGAAAAATATTCATTAGTGAGCACAGAATGGACAGGAATGCTGTGATGACATTAATTACGATACTCATCACTTTGTTTCTATTTAAGAGAAAGGGGCATCATTGGCAATTCCAGAATTCTTTACCCTTCTGAACTTTGCACTGACGAGGGAGAGAACTAAGAATCATCCACAATGATGTATCTGGAATCCTATATAGTCACACCAGGTAGATATCCTTCAGGGATTGAAATAGTTCAGTTCTCACCATTACTTAAATTCACTATTATTCCAGATTTTATTTGGTGACTTGAATATAAATTCCCCAACTGCTACAGTGGTATAGGAAGTCTAATCCCTCATCAATTGTCCAGATTTCTGGGTGTTAGTCTAATAATGTAACCTACACCAGAAATAATTAATATCTGTTGAAATGAACTGTATATTGGAACTGGGTAATATGAAATTTTCTGAACAACAGCACCATTCCAGACTGCCACATCTTCAGAAAGCAGGTTTTGAAACTCTTCAGCTCAGCATTACTGAAAATGGAGATGACAGACAAAAGCAGAAGGAATTGTCAGATTATTTACTCTACAAAAGAACCATACTTAAGAGGAGTGGAAATGTTCAAGAGGAAGATGGTTATCCAGCAGGGCACAGGGAACAAATGAAAATAGTCAATGACTAAAATTTAGTTGACATCTAAAGATGAGGTTTGCAGGGAGGAGAGAAACAGAAGTTGTAGATGCTAGAAACTTGAGTGAACAAAAAGAAACTGGAGGATCGGTGGGTTAGGCAGTGTCCATGGATAGAAATGGTCAAAGGTTTCAGGTCAGGACACTTCATTGAGACTCTTAAGGAGCAGGAATAAAAAAAACAAGCGAAAATATTCAGGGAGGCTCTTGGAATCAAGGATAACTTGCTTCGACACCTATTTGAATGAAAGATGGCTATGAATCCTAACGGGTGGCGTTTGCACATCAGCTACCACGTGGCCTTGACAGAACAAGATCTTGTTTCAAAGGCAAGAGATCCAATTAGAGGCCAAACTCTTCTACATAGATTAAGCACACACTTGTATGAAGACCCAAATATTCCAAGCACACATTGGTGCATTTTAACACACACATACCCACATCCTTTTCCTTAGCCCTCTCCTGGACACAACCTCCATTATTAACTCTTCCTCCTGATCTCCTATCTCAGTCTCTTCTCTTGATTGCCTCCCTCAGTAATGCCTTTCCTTCACTAAACTTCAAACTCAGTTTCAGCCACACTTACCCAAAAATCTACTTCGAGTTGCTCGTCTCCTGGAGAATGACCACCAACACTGCTTCTTGTCATTATCAGGGCTCCTCTCTGACTGCCAATAGGCCCATCCACCCGCCATTCCAAGCAGATATATTTCCCAAAACGTAATGCTTTTTCCAGCACCCCACACTTTTCAAGAAAACCTTGTAACTATCTGCAGCTACCCACCCCATGCTCATCTACTGCTATCTCCCAAAGTACTCTGCAGATGAGTTAGTGAATCTTGGTGCACAAGTGCCCAGTAAAAGAAGAGACATCCTACTCACCTGCCATCATAGCACAATATATGCAATGAATCTAAAGCCATTTGGGTCCATATACAACTACTAGGAATCAAGTGTCTATGAAAAAAAATCTAACATACATCAACTTGGGGGAAATTCCTCATCCATCACCATTTAAAATGAAAAATAAGTACTTGGGATAGCACTGAGAATTGCATCCACTTATTTGGAGCATGCATGTGCAGAAGCCCAAAGTAAAATGTCAAAAAGATCACACCACCTTTCACACTAACCCCACCTTTCTCCCTCTTCTATCAAGCACCTCCAACACGAGCCGTGCCTGTGTCTTCAGATCCTATACTGGTTTCATCAATTGAAGTTATGTGGAGAAAATCATCCTCAATCCAAACAGATCCCCTCAGGAAAAATTGAGACAGGTCCAATACTGCAGGTGACGGGTTAACCTGAAAGGAACAGTGTCTGCGGAAAAGATAAACAATACCAAGGGAAGAACTTTAAATGTGAGACACCAGGAGGAATGGGGTCTGTTGAAAATTCAATCAAAAAGATAAATAAACAGAACTAATGATCAGACCACAACGAATGTTTAACAACCTTTTAGTGGCAAAGCTATCACCTAATTTCAGACATTTTGGGAGAGGGTAAAGGAATAGCATCTAACATTTCCTTCTACAGTTTCTGTGCAAAATGGCTTTAAGGAGCATTGAAAAAGAAAAGCAGAGAAGAACTGTTAACTGTTCCAAGAGAAAACAAAACCCCCAATTTGGATTTCATACATAAAACAGGGCTGGGATCATTGCTGCACCTCCTGCTGTTGCAATAAGGTATGGAGTATGGCTAATTGCAATGAAAATCAGATTACCAGATTCAGTTCAGGGTTTGTATCTCCTACAGCCTAGATGCTGGTTGATTTGAACAGCATTTTATCTCTGTTTAAACAGCACATTTAATAAACAAAAAAGCATCATGCACATCTGTCAAACTACTGCTGACAATTAACATGAGTGTTTCTATTCACAACTTAATGTAGAAAATAGATTGGGGGAAAAAAAACATCAAATTATGTAAATACAACTGCAAAATGAGGGAGAAGAAAATGTAAAATTGATGTTTAAGGTTTATTTTATTGCACAAGGCAAAAATGTTTTGTGAGAATCTTTTAAAATGGTTACTCCAATAGACTCTCTTACCTTGTGAGCAAGAACTGGGAATTTTGGGATGCTTGGTGACTATTTTCTGTGGTGATTGTGTTGTTAGTCACTGTAGTTTGTGTGACTGTGGTGCTGAGGCTGCCTGTGTTGGTGCGTCTTGTTGCATTACGTGCAGACTCCAGCTGTTGTCGTGCTGCCTGTGCCTGCTGCCTCTCCAACTGCAACTGCATTTGCAGCTGCTGTAATTGAGAAGCAGATGGACCAGAGGAGTTGAGTTGTCCTCCAGCAGAACGTCTCACACCCGACAATTGCGATAACAGTTCTGCAACAAATACAAATAAATTATTTAAGAGCAGGTTGATAAATTGTCAAAGAAAAATAGGAAATGCTAGAACATACATTGAAGATCTGTCAGCACCTGTAGAGAAAGAAAGATAGTAGTTTGGTTGTTCTTGGCTTTATAAACTGAGGCATGGAACACAACAGCAAAGAATTCACGATGAATTTGTGTAATAACCATGTGCAGCCATTATCAGAATAAAGCAACTAGTTTTCAGCACCACATTTGAGGAAAGTTCCAAATACTTTGAAGAGGTTATAGAAAATCTTAATCAAAATTATTCCTAAAATGATTTTTTCTCTGTCAGTTCTCTCTTTTTCTCTGTACCTTCTTTCTGCTAATTCCTTTTCTATGATTGTTATCTCTTTTCCTACTTTCCGATTATATTCCTTTTAATTTTAGTCGTATAGCTAATTATTTGTCCTCTAATAAAGGCATTCATTGCATCCCATAGAATGAATTTATATTTTACTGATTCCATATTCATCTCGAAGTATATTTTAATTTGTTGTTCAATATATTCTTTGAAATTTTGTCTTTTTAACAGTGTAGGATTTAGTCTCCATCTATACGTCTTTGGTGGGGTATCCTCTAATTCAATTGTTAATAACAGGGGAGAGTGATCTGATAATAATCTTGCTTTATTTTTTTGTTTTTTTTTAAACTCTTCCTTGGATCTGTGCTGTAACAAAAACATGTCAATTCTTGAATAGGTCTTGTGTCTATTTGAGTAGTGTGAATATTCTCTCTCTTTTTGGTGTTGTTTCCTCCATATATGGATTAGCTTCATATCCTCAACTGCTTTTAGTGTAAATTTAGTTACTTTATTTTTATTGTTAATTGTCTTCCCAGTTTTGTCCATCATTGGGTCAAGTTGAAGTTGAAATCCCCTCCAAGCAAGATGTGTATCTGCTATCATTAGGAAGATGTTTTGCATGAATAACAGATCTTCTTTGTTAGGTGCATAGATGTTTAGTAAATTCCAAAATTCAGAATAAATCTGGCACTTTGTCATTACGTATCTACCTGCTGGATCTGTTATTATTTCTTTTATGCTGATTGGTAGATTTTTGTTGATTAATATAGCTACTCCCCTGGATTTTGAATTGTATGATGATGCCACAACATGGCCGACCTAGTCTCTCTTCAATTTACTGTGTTCTATCTCGGTTAAATGTGTTTCTTGCACAAAAGCAATGTCTATTTTTTTCTTTTTTAAGTAATGTCAGTAACCTCTTCCTTTTAATTTGGTTGTGTATTCCATTAATATTTAGTCATGAAATTTAATGTACCTCTTTTTTCAATTGTCTCTCACCTCCTCAACTCTTCCATCTCTTTTTTCCCCAATATTTTTTAAAATTATTTTTGCACATTACAGTACATTACAATACAGTTAAAAAACAAATTATCCTGGAAACTCCTATTAAAATTAACACATAAAATATTCCTATCCAAAATAATGAAAGTCCCCCCTGTATTGGTTCGTCTTTGGCTCCTTCCCAGACAACCACAATACCCTTATCTATTTAGGTTGCGGTAATAACCATAAGCGTCAACAGATTTTGTGGTAGTAGTTCTTTTCCTCTCCCTAGCCCCCTCAGAGAAACACTATATATTTTTCAAAAATGTAACAAAATTTTTTTCTTATCTTTTTCCCCTATCTTTTTCAAACTTCAACTTAATATTTACAATATTATCTTTACAATTCATCTCTATACAATGTTTTGAAAGTCTTTTTTTAATACTTCTCATTTTATTGTCCGTTCAGCAGTTGTTCAGCAAAGTATTGGGCATCCTTCGGGTCTGAGAACAGTCTATTTCTTTCCCCGGAAATAAAAACTTTTAATATTGCTGGATGTCATAGATTAAAATTATACCGATTCTTCCATAGTATCTGCTTTGTCAAGTTAAATTCTTTCCATTTCTTTAAGAGCTCAAAGCTGATGTCTGGATAGAAAAATAAAATGAGGGGCTTATATCTATGAATGAGATGAATTGGCTTCATAATCGGACACAGAGGGTGGTAGTGGAGGGATATTACTTACACTCTAAGCCTCTTGACCAGTGGTGTGCCACAGGAATCAGTGCTTGATCCACCTTTGTGTCAGCTATACTAATGAGGTAAAGGAGGTAGAAAAGGTGGTTGAAGAGATGCTCGCTTTCATCAGTCAAGTACTGAGTACAGGAGCATGGATGTAATTTTACAACTGTAAAAGACATTAATGAGACTGACCTTGCAGTATTATAAACAGTTTTGGCCACCAAGAAATATTAAACTGGAAAGTGTGCAGAAAAGATTCCTAAGAATGTTGCCTGGACTGGTAGGCTTGAATATAAGGAGAGGATGGGGCTTTTCTCCCTGAAGCATTCCTCACCACTACCACTCCCCCCCCCCCACCCCCCTCCCCAACCACCAGAGTAGAAATCTAAAATTAGAAGAAAATTAATGTAAGGAGAAAAACCTTTAAAAAGGACCCAAGATGCGTCTTCTTTGCACAGAATCTGGTGTAATATGAAGCTAGCTGGTGGAGGAAATGGTAGAAGCAGGTACAATTGTAAAGTTCAAAAGGAATTTAGACAGGTACATTGATGGAAAAGGTCACACATCAGCAAATGTGATTAGCTTAGAGATCAAGTTGCAAGAGTCCTGAAAGCAACACTGTAAAACCCCTTCAGTTCTGGATACAATTCCAGGAGTTGGCATGGATTGACATGAGGCCTACTAAATTCTGAGTGCAAGAAAAACATCACATCTAGAGACTGATACTTCAGAATAGTAAGAAAACCTGAGAACTTCAAAGGAACAACTTCAACATTATGCTTGGCAATTTGAATCAAATGATTAAAAAAAGTGACTGCAAACTTTTTTTGTGTAAGAAAATGGGTACTTCAGATTGAGAGCTTTTTACTATGAGGAGAGGATATATTCCTTGACCAGCATCTCCTGTAATTCCAATTTTAACACTCAAGTTCATAAGTTGCATGTTCCAGGCTTATTTAAAGGACTTCAGCATAAAATCTAGTTGATGGAACAATATAGTACTGAAGAAAATCCACAACATCAAAAGTACTATATTTAAAATAGTCCTACCTAAGCATGCAAGTGAAAGGAAAGAAACCATGACACCACTAAGAGAAGCAGGAATTCCTCAATATCCTAATATATATCCTTTGCTACTACCCTAAATAATATTTATTTGTCTGTAAAGCATTTTAGAATGAAAGGCACAATACAAATCCAATTCTCTTATTTGTGGACAGTCTCTTAAAAAGCCAATAATTCATATCCCTATACATCCTGGGGGATAGTAAAAATTATTTCCAGAGTTCACTGAATAAGCAATTCATGGCTCCATATGACACATGGCAACAGGAACAGAAAAGTGATCATTTGTTTATAGCATTAGTGAAATACCATTGCGAACTTCAATACAGAATTTATACCATTTATTGAGGCATTGCACAACTGAAGAACAACAAATATTTTTCTAAATGTTCAACTTTTAAAACACAGAACTTCAAATTTATTAAATTGGCTGCCGGAGGCTGGCAAGCCTGCTAAGATACAAATGTAGTGTGGCAAAAGAGACAAAGGTGAAGAATTACATAAATGCAAAGGACTTGGCAATTCATTAACCGAGTAATTACACTCAACCTAGCCAGTTTTACAAAAAGAGGGGAAATTAAACAATCAAAAAGGAATGCAATGTATTTTCCAATCATTGAGAATGTTCATTAATTCAGCACATGATTTTCAAGGTGATCTATGTGAATTTTTACAATTTTATTGTCCTAATTTATTATTATCAATGGTCTTTATTTTATATTTTGTATTTAGTAAAATAATTTCCAGATGTCTTTAACTTGCCCAGTAACCATGAAAAAATTTCATCTCTAATCACCAGATTGGCAATCCTGCCTCTCAATTGTGTGCAATTTCGCTATGTAGAGGTCATTTATAAAAAAAAATTGCAAATAAAGTAATTCCTAATACTTTTGGTTGTAATTAATACAAATTGAATTGTTTTATTAAAATATATATTAATTTATCAGCATATTGCATTCAAGAATCTCAAAATCATGCTTTATTAGGAATTTACCATCTCTGAATTTGCATCTCAACACTTATTTTAGACCAATTCCAACCTTGTGATCAAACATGCAAACAAAGGGGACAACGTGGTAGTCTGGGACAAGGTTCTTCCTTGCAGAGGCCAGATGGCAGGCTTCTGACTATTACAAGCTCCCGTATGAGTATCACTTTAAGGGCTAGTACCGCTGCAACTATTCGCAGCTGTAGAGAGACTGAGGTGGCAACATCTAGTACAGACTATACCCAAAGCTAATACTCTGGAGGAAGAGAAAGAACATTTGTTGCCTAATCCAGGGACACAGGTGGAGAGAATCACGTGAGTGGAACACTATATGAAATGGCATTCATTATTGACCATCAGCCATCTATGAAACACTGAGGTGGAGTGGCACTGTGTGAAATGGACAATTTGGCTGATTCTCCCTGTCAGGGGAATTATTAAACCACACCGTGACCAAAGGAAAGGTCACTTTGATTGACCTGTACCTGGGTCGTGGAAGCATCATGGAATTCATGTTTTGTTTCCCCTACGCAAGGAAAAGGGGAGTTTTGCAACCATTTGTCCAAAAGGATATTTTTCAGCAAGAAACTCAACAAGGATTTGTGAGTTTTTAGCAGTCCGGTTGCTTAGTCTCTCCCATTCCTTCATAATTACTTCTGGGTATCAGTTTAAAAGTCTGCAATTCAACACAGACTGCATTTTGGAATGACTTTCTAGAATGGTTTGGGTATCCCACATATACCACAAGTACATTCGGGCATAGCTGGGGTTGATTTAAATAATGTGTTATATTATTAGTAGTTTATTAATAAATATATTGCTTTAGAAAAACATTAACTATCTTGGTGAATTTCTATTGCTGCTGGTCTGTGATATAACTCATATCTTCACGTAGACAATGACTCATTAATGTACACGTAACCACCATCTCCCTATAACAGATCTCATCGCATTCCATCCATAGCCTCAGTCCCCCATCCCCATACTGCCAGCTTCCATCTTTTATTCAGTTGCCTGTCTGCTTTTTGCTCATACCTTTACAAAATGTAGAGAATCTGCGTGACTTGCTTAGTATCTCCAGCATTTTTGTGTAAACTCTAATTACACCTTCTGCAGACTTTTTGTTTAACTTGCCTTGGTAGACCCTTTCTTTCCGCTTGCACTTGCCCCATTCAACTCATTGTTTCCTAGACCTCATTCTGTTACCCCTTGTCTAGTCCCTTCCCACTTAAATTCAAGAAACATTTCAAGCTCTCCACCCTGATAACTTCTAGTTCCCTGTTTCTAACCAGCTCACTTGTACTATGGACATATAGTCTCTTATACACTTCGAGCCCTCATCCAGTAAGTATTCAGACCTTCTGTTTCTTTCTTGGACAAGTTCCAACCAGTTCCTCTCCACTAACCCTCATCCTTACCCTCAACGACTGCTTGATTCCTTTCTGCCAATCAATAGGGTAGACCATGGACATTCAGGCACTTCCAAGTTGAACCATTTTTTGTTGGCCAGTAAGTATTCAGACCTTCTGTTTCTTTCTTGGACAAGTTCCAACCAGTTCCTCTCCACTAACCCTCATCCTTACCCTCAACGACTGCTTGATTCCTTTCTGCCAATCAATAGGGTAGACCATGGACATTCAGGCACTTCCAAGTTGAACCATTTTTTGTTGGCTACATGGAACAGTCCTTGTTTCAAATCCATTCCAGCATTCCATCCACCCCCCACCCCCCACTCATTCCCTGCTACATCAACAATTGTGTTTGTCCTGTACTTGTGCAGGACTTGACAATTTGTAGATACCAAGTTATCCCCTCCCTCAAATACACTAAAATATACCTCAAACACTTCCCTTTCTGGCTCTATCTCAAGAGTCAGCATTGACATCTTCTAAACCCATGAGCTTAGAAAGCTACTTTGATTATAACTCTTCCCACCTTGCCTCCAATTTTGACTCCATTGTATTTGTTTATTCAATAAAGATTCTCCCAAGGCTCCTGAACTGTCATATTCCTGTCAGAAGCATGGTTTTCTCTCTGCTAAAGCTCACTTGAACTTCCTAAATTTCCCACACGTCTATCATCAACCCTTCACTCCACAATCTCCCAGTGTAGAACAGCAAGAGAGCTCCTTTGTCTTCATTTTCATCCCACCAGCCTAACAGATAATCCTCAGCCATTTCCAATGTGATTCAACCACACATCACATCTTCTCTGCCCCTTTCTACAGGGACTGCTCTCTTCTCCACTCCCTCACCCACTCATGACTCCTCCTCCCTAATACTTTATCCTGCAACTAGAGATATTACACTTTTCCCTTCACTTTCTCGTCTACCATCTTCCAGGTAAAAGGCTCTACTTTTTCCAAACTGGTCTACTGTAAAAAAGGTTGTGCTGTCAGAGCTACTGCAATGGCAGTGCTGCCGCAATCCCATGGAGAGAGGGGAGCGAAGACACATTGCTACCCCACGCCGTCCATCCACCCTGTCTGATTGCTGTCGGCTCTGTACAGGCTTTAAAGACGACAACAGTGGTTTATTTTAAAATCCTGCAAACATAGGGTCTGGTCCCGAAATGACGACGTTATGATCAGCAGCTGCCACAAGGAGCTGCAGATTCTGGGGAAACAGAGGATTGGTGCAGGGCACCAGAAATGGCACACCACCCCCATTTGAGGAGAAGCAGAGGAGTTGATGTACAGGACGATGGCCAACGCAGCAGTCCAGTGAGATGCTGAGGCTAAAGAAAGCACAGGCAGCGAGCTATTGGTGACTCGAGGAGTTACAGGGCCACACAAGCTGCAGGCGACTGCAGTCAAGGGATGCACGCCAGGCTACGAACTGCTGGAAACTGGCTCAAGACTGGCTGTGAGGGTATCAGGTATCACAAATGACATGCGAGAGGATGTCAAGGGTGCTGAAGGTTTTCTATTGTGCCAGAGGTGCGCACCTGGAGCTCAGGGTTTGGATTAATGGTGTGACAGCATTGAAGGCGAAGCCATGGACATTCAGTTACTCTAGGGCACACATGTCAAACTCTGGCCCGCGGGCCAAATTTGGCCCACGATATAATTATATTTGGCCTGCAAGATCATTTCAAAAATGTATTAGAGGTGGCCCGCCCTGCAGCGAGAGCCGATGCTGTTTTTTGGTAATGTCACCCCACCATCCTCCCCCTTCATTGCACATCCTTCCCCACCCCCTAACTATCCCCTCCCCCCTAAAACCACCCCCCTTAAAAGATGGCCAGAACATTCTCAAAAAGGAATCCAGAATGGTAAAGTTCCACAAACCTTCTGCTGGGAATCCTAACAACACCCGGGCAATAGATCCACGGGACGCGGAGGGAGCAAGAGTGTTGCAGGTTGACCGTGCAAACTTTGAGAACGGGGAAAACAAAATTGTAACATGAGAAGTCTGTCGATGTCATCAGCCGGCAAGCCAGATGGAAGGCTCCCCGCACAACCAGTCACTTCTCCCACCTGTCGAGTGGTGCGGCGGATTGGCTAGCGCCTGTGATTTCCTGTCGGCGCGACGGACATGGCAGGCTGCGCACAGCCCCCGCTGTTCCGCAAAGGCTGATCGGCAGTGCGCTGGGCCTGAGTGGGTGGGTAAGCAGGGGTGGGCAGAGGGTGTAGGTGAGGAGTAATGGGCAGGGGAAGTTATGGTGGTGCGAGGGGCAGTTAGAGGGAGGGATGAGTAGAAGGAGGGGTGGATAGGGAAGAGGTAAAAGGGGAGTGGCAGGGCGAGTAGGGGAGGGGTGATTAGAGGGTGAGAGACGGGTAGAGGGAGGAACAGGTTGAGGGGAGAGGCAGTAGAGGGGCATGTATAGGATGGGGTGGGTAGAGGCAGAGCGAGTGGAGTGAGGGGTGAGTAGAGGTTGGGTAAAGGACTGGTCAGGTAGAGGGATAGTGAGTCGAGGGTGAATAGAGGCCTAGAGCCTGAGGAGTGAGCAGGAAATGCTGAGTCCTGATGCAGGCCAAAATGGACACAGCCTGTGAATGCTGACGACATCTCCACAGGGACCAAATATGTTTCCCTCAGATCAAGCAAAGGGTGAACTTGAGCTACCTACTCCTGACCTGTAACATTATCCTCCTAAAGTTATATCCTAAAGTTTAACATTATATATGTTGCAAGAAGAGAAAACATGCAGATGTTGTTGAAAATTTTCAATAAATATTTAGTTCGGCCCTCGACTTAGTCCAAGTTTTTAATTTTGGCCCTCCGTGAATTTGAGTTTGACACCCCTGCTCTAGGGGACTCTCTTTGGCTGTTAGGGGTGCTGGGCAATTGTTGCTGAGAGTGAATCTTTTTCTGCCTTACGGTATACTGAAGGAAATTTCATTTAATGTCACATTTTCTGTTTTATTATATGTCCAAAAAAAATCTTGAATCTTCTAGATTGGTATAATTAAGTGCAGCCAAATGGTATGAACATTCAATTTTCAAATTTCAGGTAAGTGAAACCTTTGATGTGGTCATCCCAGGTGTACACATCACATTGTTCACCTCCCTCATCCTGATTCAAACTGCCATCGTCCCCTCCCTGTCGACTCCATCCATCACCCACAAACTGCTATTTCCTTCACACCTCTGCCTAACATTGGTCATCTCCACAGATGTTACAGTTCTTGCAGAACTGCTTTTTTTTTAGATTCCAACATCTGCAGTCTCTTTTATCTTATCAGGATGGTGTTGTGCAATTACATTCCTATTATCACATCCCATCATGAAAAATTTAAACTTACCAGCTATTGGATCCATTGCTTCCCTATTGCTCGGAGAATATGAACTTTGTGAGGACGAAAGTCCGCCAGTGGAACTGCTAGTAAAGTGCATGTTTGATCTACGAGCACGTGGTCCTCCAAGGCCTCGGCCAGGATGAAACATCCTACGTACGTGTCGAACGCCACTGGATTCATCATAAATAATCATTAAGGAAATGCATAAATCCAACAAATAAACATTTTTGAAATCATTTGCATATACCCTCATGTTATGGCAGTCTTTGTAATGGAAATTCACTGATGGAATTCTCAAATCATCACTAAAAAATTCAAGATGCAGAATAAAAATTCACTCAGGAATTTGTATGTAAAAATGACAAAAATAAGAACATTTAAAAAAAAAAAGAACTAAACCAATTTACTGAGGACAATGATTACAGGCCACTTAATAGATTTCCAAATCACTATATTGAGGGACCAACTAGAGAATGCAATATCAGGGAATAAGACCAGACAAGTGACAGAAGTATGTATAGAAGAACACTTTGGGTCCAGCGATCATAATGCCATTAGATTTAATA
The DNA here is from genome assembly GCF_036971445.1 of Narcine bancroftii. NCBI lineage: Eukaryota > Metazoa > Chordata > Chondrichthyes > Torpediniformes > Narcinidae > Narcine > Narcine bancroftii. The sequence continues at coordinate 46,249,047 of NC_091469.1, forward strand.
TGGTTTAGAATAGGTCTGGTCTTCAGGTTGAGATTCTAAATTGGAGAAAAGCCCATTTTGACACAATGAGAAAGGATCTTGAAAGCTTGGATTTGGGAAACATTTTCTGGCAAGGATGTGCTCGGTAGGTGGAAGGCTTCTAAAGGTGAAATTTTGAGAGTACAGTATTTGTAAGTGTTCCTGTAAGGCAAAGTTAACAGACATAAGGAACCTTGGTTTTTGAGGGATACTGAGGATCTGGCTAAGAAGAGTGGTATAGAGTAGATACATGCAACAAGCAGCAATGAGGCATTTGAGCAGTTTAAAAATGCAAGAAAAAAAAACAAGGAGGAAATCAGGAGGGCTAAAAGACACAAGGCCACTTTGGCAGGCAAGGAGAAGGAAAATCCTAAAGGCATCTACAGGTAGATTAAGAGCAACCTACCAATGTATTCATAGATAACTTCAAAATCTCACTCTAGCAGGACATGGTCCCAACTGTTTCAAACAGGCCCCCAAGAAGAGTATAGTAACTGGCCTTAACTATTGGCCAGTAGCACTTATATCAAGAGTGATGAAGTGTTTTGAAAGGCTGGGGTTGAAGTATATCAGCTCCTGCCTGAGTGGTTACATGGATACATTCCAGTTCACCTATCGTAGCAACAGGTCTCAGCGAATGCCATCTCACTGGCTCTACACAAAGCCCTGGATGCATTAATCAGGATGATCATTATTGACTTCAGTTTGGTATTTAACACCAGTGTCCCCTCAAAACTGATCAGCAAACTCCAAGACCTGGGACTCAACACTTCACTGTGTAAATGGATCTCCTCACTTCCAACCCATAATCAGTGAGGATTGATGAGAACATCTCCTCTACAATCTCCATCAGTACAGGAGCACAACAGGGTTGGGTTTCTAGCCCCCTGCTCTACTCACTTTACATCTACGTTTGTGTGGCTGGGCACGACAATATCACCATCTACAAATTTACCGATGATACCTCGATAGTGGGTTGTATAAAGAAAGGTGTTGAGTCATCATACAGGATGGAGATTGAACTCCTGGCTGAATGGGGCACCAACAACACAACCTTGCACTCAATATCACCAAAACAGGAAGGAAAAACCAGAGGTATACAACCCAGCGATTATTGGGGGATCAGAGTTGGAGAGGGTAAGCAAATTTAAATACATGGGTGTCACTGTCTTAGAGGATTTTTCTTGAACCCAACACACTAATGGCATTGTGATGAAATTACATCAGCACCTCGGCTTCAAGGGGGGGTTTGTAGTGGTTTATTATTACACCAGAAACCCAGGGAAATTTCTACAGATGTGTGGTGCAAAATGTGCTGACTGGCTGCATCATGGTCTGGTATGGGGACAACAATATCCCTGAGCGTAAAGTCCTCAAAAAGGTAGTGGACATAGTCCAGGTCATCACAGGCAAAACCCTCCCCACTATTGAGAACATCTACAGGGAACGCTGTCATCAGAGAGCAGCAGCAATCATCAAAGATCTCCACCACCCAACACATGCTGTATTTTTGCTGCTGTCAACAGGAAAGAAGTACAGGTGGCACAAGACTTGCACCACCAGGTTCAGGAACAGTCGCTACCCCTCCATCATCAAACTCCTCAACAACAAACTCAATTAGGGACTAATTTAAGGAATTACTTTTAAACTTCATTGATTTTTTAAAAATACTCTCTGTATTGCAGTTTGTTTACATTCATTATCTGTTTACAGTTTATTTGTTTACATGCAAATGCTGCATAGATTCTTTTTGTACTAGTAATAAGTGGTAACTCTGTCTCGCCCGCAGGTAAAAGAATCTCAGGGTGGTTTGTGATGTCATGCATGTACTCTGAACATAGAAGAATGAGGGGAGATTTGATCAAGGTATACAAAATTATGACGGTCGTGAGATAAATGCAAGCAGGCGTTTTCCACTGGACTCAGCAACTGGTGAGTGTCAGGAGCTGGACTTTGCTTTCAGGGCATTTATCAGGGAAGTACTGCGAAATGGAGCAATTAATTCACAGGGTGAGAAAACCAAGCACAGAAGCAGGAGCAAATGAAAGTAAAACAAGGACAGAGTGGAGTGCCATTGTGGGAATGAGCAGTGCAGGAATGGGAACAAGGCTTTGGCGAGGAGATACAGGTGAGGAGCAGGTAAAGTTTTTGTAATGGTAATATAAATCACCAAATTAGAGGTAATTAAATGAAGTATTCATGCAGGATCAGATCATGTGTTGTAGCAGCATAATGTGGGAACTGGTGGATACCACTGTAGTTCATGATGAATACATCTCCAGCATAATGTGGGAGCTGGTGGACACCACTGTAGTTCCCGATGAATACATCTACAGCATAATGTGGGAGCTGGTGACCACCACTGTAGTTCCCGATGAATACACATGCAGCAAGTGTTGGTTGCTCAAATAATTTAGGTTCAAAATTGATGACTTTGAATCAGAGCTTCAAGCACTGTGGCAGATCAGGGGTGGGGGTACCTGGACATTCACACCCATTAGAACAGCTTCCTCAAATTTTAAATTTGGCCTGTGGCCATGGACAAAAGGGAGTGACTGTGAGTGAGGCAGGTAGTGGGATCCAAGAGTCAGTGCTGGAGGAGCCTCAGCCCTTGATCTTATCTCAAATCCGAGATTCTTTCTCCTTGTGTGGATCGCAATGGGGGCCGTAGGAAGAATGAGCAACTTAACTATGGCACTGAAGGCATTCAATAGAGGGAGAGAAATGTAGCGGTAATCCAGGATCAAGTAGTTAGGGGAATAGACAAAGCTCTCTGTTGCAGAGATAGAATGTCCTAAAGGCCATGTTGCCTGCCTGGTTCCTAGGTTTGGGACATCTTTGCTAACCTGAAGAGAAATTTGTTGTGGGAGGAGAAGATCTAGTTGTCATTGTCCATGTGGGTACCAATGACATAGGGAAAACCAGGGAATTGAAAGAGCAAGGGACTGAATTAAAAGGCAGAATCAAAAAGGTGGTGATCCCTCAATTACTACCTGAGCCATGTGCAAATTGGCAAGGGTTCAGAAGATTAGAGAGTTAAATGCATGGCTCAAGGATTGGTGTGGGAAAAGTGAGTTCCAATTCATGGGAAATGGATCCTGGAAAATCGCTTGACTCGGACGGTGGACAGGGCTTTAAACTAAATAAAGTGGATTCAACAGATTGGAGAGGGATGGATAAAGTAAAAGAAGTGTGGATAAAGTAAAAACAAAAGATATAAAAAGAGAAAAGTAAGGGGTGGGGGGAATAAAAGTCAAGTGTAAAAGAAATAAAGATTACCAGATTTTAAAAGCACAGTGAATAGAAGGGCACTTAATCTGAATGCTCGTGGTATCCAAAACAAGGGCAGTGAACCTATGGTACAAATCAGTACAAAGGGGAGAGGATTGGGAATTAAATATCTAAGTATATCAGGCCATATGGAAGGACAGGCAGGAAGGCAAGGGCGATGGGAAGCGCTCTTAGTTAAGATTGAGATCAGGGCAATAGTGAGAGATGATGCAAGATCTAAGGAGTAAAGTGTTGGATTCATCTGGGTAGAGATGAGGAAAACTAAAGGGGAAAAAAATTACTGATTAAAGTTGTCCACAGGCCATCCCATAACAACATTAGTCACACAGGTAATGAACCAAGAAATACCGGAGGCATGCAAGGATGGAATAGCAGTTATTGTGGGGGACTTTAACACGCACATAAACTGGATGAATCAGGTTGGTTGAAGCCACCTTGAGAAATTTTCTTGAACAGCATGTTACTGAACTTACAAGGGAGCATGCCATCTTGGATCTGGTCCTGTGCAATGAGACAGGTAAAATCAGCAATCTTGTAGTTAGGGGTGCTCTTGGAAAGAGTGATCAGAGTATGATTGATTTTTCTCATACAAATGGAGGCTACAATTGTTCAGTATAAAACTAGTGGATTTTGCCTAAACAAGGGAAACTACAAGGGGATGAAGGAGGAGTTGGCCAAGGTTGACTAGAAACGCAGATAATATGGAGTGACGATTGAGAGCAGTGGAAGATTTTCAAAGAGATTTTTCATGGTGCTCCACAAAAGTATATTCCAGTTAAAATCAAGGACAGCAAAGATTGGGGACAGCCATCTTAGATAACTAAGGAAATGAAGGCATCAAACTAAAAGCTCATGCATACAAAGTTGCCAAGATCAATGGGTAACTGGAAGATTGGGAAAACTTTAAAAAGCAACAAACTATGAAGCAAGCAATAGGGAAGGAACGTAGATTATAACAAAAGATTAGCACAAAATATAAAAATGGACAGTAAAAGTTGTTAAGAATTAATAAAGCGGAAAAGATGGCTAAAGTGAAAGTTGGTGCCTTGGAGGATGAGAAGGGGAATTAATTTTGGGTAATGAGGCTGAGGCTTTGAATTACTATTTTGTGTCGTTCTTTACGATGGAGGGGCATGTCTAACATGCCAAAGACAGAAGTTATGGGTGTGACAGGAGGTGAGGATCTGGATGTAATAGCTATCATTAGAGGTAGGACTGAGAAATACACTATAGACAAGTCCCCTCATCCTGATGACCACCTGGTTTGGTATCGTTAGCAAACATTTTAAATTTAAATTTACATGTACAGCATGGTAACAGGCCATTTTGGCCCACAAGTCTATGCCGCCCAATTTACACCCAATTAACCTACACCCTTAGTAAGTTTTGAACAGTGGAAGGAAACCTGAGCCCCTGGGGAAAACTCTTGCAGACACAGGGAGAAGGTACAAACTCTTTGCAGACAGGGTGGGATTTGAACTCTGGTTCCGATCGCTGCTGCTGTAAAAGTGTTGCACTAACAGCTATGCCAACCATACACCCCAAACACTTTGGACACTTCAGACAAATCATTGAAATGGATTGTGAATAATGAGGCCCAAGGACCTTGCAAAATAGAGAAGGATCTATTAATGCATGCAAGTAGCAACGACATAAGTAAGAAATGGTACGAGATTCTACAAGCTGAATTCAGGGAGTTACAAGATAAATTAAAAAGTAGGATCTCCAAGAAATCTCAGTATTTTTACCAATGACAATGTCAGTCAGACTAGAAACAGCAGGAAAGTGAGGAGGAATACACAATTTGACCAGAGGTATTGGAGGGAGGAATTCAAATTCCTGAACCATTACAGCCAGTTCTGGAGAAGATGGGAGCAGGACAAACCAACGTTGGCCAGGGCCAGAATCAATGTCCTGGGTTTGAGAGTGGGGGAGGTTTGCTAGTGCTGTTGGGAAGAGTTTAAACTCATAGGGCAGTGAATGAGGATCTATGTAGGGTGACAGAAGGGCGTGGAATGGAGGCAGTAGCAAAAGTAAGAAGAGGGATGAAAAGCATAAAAGGAACAAAAAGAGCCACTTTGAAGTCTAATTTTAACAAACCAAGCCTGAAGGTTCTTTATTTCAATGCAAGGAGCAATGACAATAAAGTTGAACTAACAGCAGAGATAAATGTTAATGGTTCTGACCTGATTAGGATTACTGAAACATAGCTCTAGGATAACCAGGATTGGGAACTTGATGGTAAAACACCCAAGTCTGCAGACACCACAGTTGAAGTAAAAACACAATGCTGGAGAAACTCAGCAGGTAAGGATACCTTGATGAAGCACTCAAGCATGAAACAATGGTTATGTATTTTTATCTTTGCGATATAAAGAACACTTTTGGACCTTCTGAGTTTCTCCAGCATTGTGTTTTAACTTGGGAACTTAATATTCAAGAGTACACAACATTCCATTATTGTCAACAATCACAGAGGAACAATCGATAGAAATTGTTATCAGTCATGAAGCAGTCAATTGGTGCTGTAAAAAGTCACTAAATCTCCAGGGCCTGATACTTTAGGTGGCTTCAGAGACAGTGGACGCACTAATGATAATTTTCCATCATTCTCTATACTCTGGAGCATCTCCTTTAGATTGGCGGATTGCTAATACCACACCCTTTTCGAAAAAGGGGAGCAACCAGGGAATTATAGATCAGCTAGCTTGTCTTTAATGGGAACAATTCTGGAGTCAATTATTAAAGAGATTAAATTATTAAAGATGTCATTCCCATGTTTATGTATAGGAGTGACAGGATTAGCCCAATGGAAATCACACGCTTGACCTATCTTCTGGAAATTTTTGAGGATGTAACCAGTAGAGTAGAAATCAGTGAACCTGCTGATGTGGTGTATTTGGACTTTCAAAAGGTTTTTTGACAAGGTCCCACACAAGAGATTGGTGTGCAAAATTAGAGAACATGGTATAAGAAGTAATATATAGATAGAAAACTGGCATGCAAGAAGCAGAATGATAATAAATGGGGCCTTTTCAGATTGGGGTAAAATAAATATTAATGATCTGGAGGACAGAAATGAATGCAATATTTCCATGTTTGCAGATGACACTAAGATGAGTGGTAATGTAAGCCGGGATGAAGATTCCAAGAAGCTGCAGGGTGATTTGGACAGACTAAGAGGGGGCATGGCCCATCTCAATGCTGACCATCAACACTACTACCTGAACATTAGCAACTGTGTAGCCAATTTAAGCTCCAACTCGATTTACAAATTTGCTGCCAACACCACCAGTGTTGGCTGAGTAACTGTATATGATAAGTCATCATGGAGTGGATATCAAAAATCTGGTTGGGTGGTCCCAGATCAACAGTCCTTCTCTCAAAATCACTAAGACAAAGGAGCTGATTGTCAATTTTAGATTTATTGCGAGAGTACATACCTGACATCACAAACTACTCTGACATTCTTTTTCCTGTGGGCAAGGAATATAACCACTTACTGGCAGGGCAAAAAGACTGTATACAGCGTATACATGTAAGCAAATAAACTGTAAACAAAAACAAATGTAAACAAACTGTGCAAAACATAGAGAAGTTTCAAAAAGTCAATAAAGTACATAAGTAAGAGTCCCTGATTGAGTTTTTGTGGAGGAGTCTGATGGTGGAGGGGTAGCAACTGTTCCTGAACCTGGTGGTGAAAATCTTGTGGCACCTGTACCTCTTTCCTGTTTGCAGCAGCGAGAACAGAGCGGGTGGTGGGGATCCTTGATGATTGCTGCTGTTCTCTGATGGCAGTGTTCCCTATTGATGTTCTCAATAGTGGGGAGGATTTTGCCTGTGATGCCCTGGGCTGTGTTCACTAGATTTTTGAGGGCTTTATGCTCAGGGATATTGTTGTCCCCGTACCAGATCATGATGCAGCCAGTCAGCATACTTTGCATCACACATCTGTAGAAATTTACTAAGGTTTTTGATGTCATACTAAATCTCCGCAAAATCCTGAGGAAGTAGAGGTGCTGACATGCTTTTTTATTCATGATGCCATTAGTGTGCTGGGTCCAGGATAGTCCTATACAGCGACTCCCAGGAATTAAATTTACTCACCCTCTCCACCTCTGATCCCCAAATGATCACTGGAATGTACACCCCTGGCTTTTCCTTCATTAAAGACAAGCTCCTTAGTTTTGGGGACATTGAATGCAAGGTTATTGTTGTTATTGGTGCAGCCGAGTTTTCAATTTCCCTCCTATATACTGACTCATCATCTTTCTTTATACAACCCATTATTGTGGTATCATTGGCAAATTTGTAGATGGTGTTATTGTCAGACGAGCCACACAGTCATAGGTGTAAAGTGAGTAGAGCAGGGGGCTAGGAACACAGCCCTGTGGTGCTCCTGTATTGATGGATATTGTGGAGATGTTTTTATGGATCCTCAATGATTGTGGTCTAGAGGTGAGGAAATCCATGATCAAATTACACAGTGGGGTTGTTGGGAGTCCCAGGTCTTGGAGTTTGCCCATCCATTTTGAGGGGATGATGGTGTTAAATGCCAAACTGTAGTTGATAAAGAGCATCCTGATGAATGCATCTTTGTGGTCCAGGTGTTCCAGGGCTTTGTGTAGAGCCAGTAAGATGGTAACCACCGAAAAATTTGTTGCTATGATAGGCGAACTGGAATGCATCCAGGAGCTGATATGCTTCAACAACAGCCTTTCAAAACATTTCATCCCTGTTAATGTAAGTGCCACTGGTCAATGGTCATTAAGGCTAGTATGATTGACACCTGTTGGAAACAGGTGGGTACCATGCCCTACTAGAGTGAGTAATTGAAGATATCCGTGAATTTATTGGTAAGTAAGTCAACTCAGGTTTTAATACTCGGCCTAGTACTCCATCTGGGCTGGATGCTTTCCTTGGATTCACTCTCCTGAAGACAGCACACGCATCATCCTCAGATACGGACATGATGGGATCATGGGGGGTGCAGAGAGGTGGTTCTTCTTTGCTACTGTCATCGAATTGGGTGTAGAAGGCATTGTTTTCCTCTGGGAGCAAAACTTTGCCATCTGCTACTTCACCAGATTTGATTTTGTATCAGGTTATGGTATATGGGCCCTGCCACTGCTGTCGGTGTCCCTTGTTTCCATTTTCATCCATCATCTCCACTTCAACCAGGAGATAGCTTTTCGCAGGGCATACCTGTTCCTTCTGTATTGATCTGGCTCTCAGCAGGTTCTGGATTTCATTGTTCATCCAGGGCTTCTGGTTGGGGATAGCTCTAAACAATTCAATGGGGATACACTCATCCACAGCTGTGGATAATTTTAGGAAAGAAAGGCAGAGGGACTCAAATGTCTGCATTGATGGGTTGAGAGTGGTAAGTGCTAAAACATTCAAGTTCCTGGGAATCCATATTTAGAAGAGCTTTCCTGAAGCCAGCACATAGAGGTAACCGTGATGAAGGCACACTGATGTCTCTATTTTCAAAGGAGAATTGGCAGATTGAACACTAACTTCTACAGATGCACTGTGGAAAGTATGGAGACTGGTTGCATCACAGGCTAGACTGAGAATTCAATTGCACAGTAGTGCTGTAGGCTCCAGAAGGTAGCAAACATAGCTAGGTCCTCCATAGGACCTACTGAAAACATCTGTGAGAGTCGGTGCCTCAAGAAGGAAGCCAACATTTCAAGCAGAAGGTACAGAAGCCTGGTCTAGCACCTCTAGGTTCGAGAGCAGTTCCTTTCCAAAGCTATCAGGCTCTTGATCCTTGGACTGCTCCAACACTACAAAAGGCCTATCTATTCTACACCATTGAAAAGTCACCTTTTTTGCAGTACTGTAACTGAATATTTATCACCTACCTTTGGTATTTATTATCTCTTTTTAATTCAATTAAGAATACTATTGTAGTTGTTTACAGTGTCTGTTTGGCCATAGCATTGTACAATGAACCTGACAAATTCATTACTGTATTATCATAAAAAGACATGATAAATGAAAACTTCCCATTCCAAAATCTTTGTGAATGGGTGCGCAACACAATTTTCCTTTAGGCACCTACAGTTAATTTTAAACTCAAAAAAAGGATATTAAATCTCTTGGAGCCCTGTGTTCAAGTGTAAGATGAGCTGCAAAGTCGTCTGTGACATGATTAGGATCCCCTCCAGGTAATGCTGCACAAATTGGACAAACCTGCAACACATCAAAAGAAAAAAGTTATATATTGGAGGAGGAAAATTTGGCCCCTCAAGTACGTGCTTTCAATAAATCATGACCCATCCAACTGAAACCTCAATAAATTTCCATTTATGTTAATTAATGCTGGGTATCTTTTCATCATCTTTATTTTAAAAAAATTTCCAGATACAAGGATATTTCCCGCTTTTCAAAAGAATGTTTTATGAAAGACCTACATTAGTACTTTTTTTTGTTAACTGAAAGAAATCCAAAGAGGATTTTGGCTTTCATGAAAAAAGACGTAAAGCAAATATGGTATTCAACAGGCTGTCAGGAGAGCGCGGGGCTGTGGGATCAGCATGGGGGACCGAGAGCGGGCGTAGGGAGAGCCAGTGGGATCAGCGTGGGGACTGAGAACAGGGTGTCGGGAGAGCATGGCCCAGTGGGATCAGTGTGGGGACTGAGAGCAGGCTGTCAGGAGAGCGCAGGGCAATGAAATTAGCGTGGGGACTGAGAGTGGGCTGTTGGGAGAGCACGGGTAATGGGTCTGGGAACGCTGAAAATTTTTTCCCATATAAATTCATGGTAATTGCTTTATCACTTTGCGCCATTTTGGCTTACAAAAGGTTTCATTTCGGATAGTGGGAGGATACTTGTATACAAATCTGTAGATCTTTCAGCTTCCTTTAATATCTTTTCCAATATATACCATCTTTATAAATTTCCATTTTATTTTTTCACTTCATTGCTTCAAACAAGATGATCTTGTGTATAATTTATTATTGGTTGGTGGTCATTCAGCCAAAACAATCCAAATTAAAAACAGAAAATGATGGAAACACTCAGCAGAGTGCATCTGTAGGGAAACAGAATTAACATTTCAGGTCAAACCATCTTATTTTGTCTCCTTTCCAGTTCTTGTGAAAGGTCTTCGACTTGAAATATTAATTTGGTTTCTTTTCCACCAGATATAGCCTGACCTGCTGAACAATTCCAGCATTTTGTCTTTTAGATTTTCAACAAATGTAATTTTGTTTTATTATTTACTGAAGTTCACAATTAAATTATCTTTCTCCTTCCTTCTTTCTGCCTCACCAATTACAACATTATACTGTAAACCCTGGTATCTGGAATTTAAGCAACTGGCAGCCTTAAGAAATTGACAAAAACAAATAATAAAAAAATTAAATAAATAAGAATAAAATAATACGCAAGTTTAAAATTGTAGGTGTTCTCTGAAGTAACACATAAGCCTTTGGTGAAGATGGAAGCAAACATTCAGTTAGTGGAGTGCCTTGGTCATGCTTTGCTCGCAGCAGCTGTTTGAATAAAGTCAGTGATGGTGTCGCCTTGGATGAAGAACTGGTTGATGCCGCTCACTGTTGGGGTGACTCTCAAAGTGTCTCCTTATCATGCTTAGTAACAGTTATCCCAGTCAGGCTTTATCTGTAAACTTGGAAGGGCGGGGGGGGGGGGGGTGGGTTAATTATCTATAACAATATTGTTAGTCTTTCAGGTGGCTCCATTGTGTGTGTGAGTGTGTGTGTGTGTGTGTGTGTGTGTGTGTGTGTGTGTGTGGGTGGGGGGGGGGAGGGAGGAACCTGCAGATGCAGCAGCAATGGTTAAATTTTTTCCAAAGAATGTGACTAAAAAATAAAGTAAATTGCTTGACAGTTTATATATTCATGCAAGTGAAGTTTGTTCAGTGAAAGTACAGGATAGTATTTTTGTCTTTTAAACTGTTTATTCTTAATGCAGGTGTACTTGTTAGGCATCGTTAAGAGCAACCAGAAAGTGCATCTATCTGGCATCTAACTATTCCCATTGCCAGATACCAAGGGCTCCACTGTATTATAATTCAGTGCACACAATGATTTATAGCCAATTGTCAACCTGACTTTTCTATTTTTGATGCCAATGAGCTTGTTGCATTTTATTTAGGCTATAGCAGTACTTTTTCAGCTGAGTAATATACATTTCTGACAAACAAAAGGGGTCCCCACCATCAATCATTCTGGAACACCACGAGTCGCTAGCCTCTAGCCAAATAAAACCGTTCCACCATTGCCCTCTGACCTCTATGGGCCAGCCAATTTGGAATTCAAACCATCAATTCATCATAGCTCAAATGCATCTGTACTTTCTGGATCAGCTCACCACAAGAGACCTTGTCAAATACCTTACTTAGTCCGTGTAGACAACATCCCCTGCCCTAACCTTGCAAGTCAACTTCATCACTTCCTGAAAAAGCTATCAGATATTTAAGACATGATCTGCCATACACAAAGCCATGCTGATTCTCCTGAATCTGACCATGCCTTTCTAAATCTATGTAAATTAAACCATGCCAGCCCAGGGCTTACACAGCAAATGCCAAAACTATGGGAAATGCTGGTGAACAGAAATACCTTGGGGGACAATGATATAGTTCTCTGAAAGTAGCAAGACTGGGAGAGTGGCAAAGTTGTTGTATGGCATGCTTGTCTTCATTGGCCAAGGCATCAAGTGCAAGAGTTGGGATGATATACAGGTACACGATCCTTTATCCAGACATCTAAAATCTGGAAAGCTCCAAAATCCAGTAAGTGGGGAGAGAGGCGGCTGGTGCTTGGGGGAGGCAGCCGGGCAACTGGGAGAGGCGACTGGGCGACTAGAAGGGGTGGGGGTGGATACGGCAGCACAATTCGGGTGGGCTTTCCGAAATCTGGAAAAATCCAAAATTCGCAACACACTGTCCCCCAAGTGTTCTGGATAAAGGACCTGTATTACAATTGTACAAATTGATCGTCAGACTACATTTGGAAGTATTGTGTGCTATTCTAGTCACTAATTGAGAAAGGATGCAATTGAGCCAGAGAGAGTGCAGAACAGCTTCACAGGAAATGATGTCTGGACAGGAGGGTTTGAATTACAAGAGAATGGATTGATTGTTTTTTTCATCCACGTGGAGCAAAGGAGGACCATACAGAAGATTGAAAACATAGACAAGATAGCCATAGTCTTTTTCCTAGCGCAGGGGAATCTAAAACTGGAGTAATAGGTTTAAGATGAAGGGGGAAATATTTAAAGAATCTGTGGGACAAGTTTTTCCCACTACCCAGAGGGTAAAGGGTATATGAAATGAGCTGCCAAAGACAGTAGCAGAGGCAGATATAAATGATAACATTTAAAAGGCATTTGGATAGGTATATGGATAGGAAAGGTTTGGAGAAATGTGTGCCAAATGCAGTCAAATAGAATTAGTGCAGAAGGGTATCTTGATCAGCAAGAACGAAATGGGCCAAAGTTTCTGTTTCCAGAGCAGGCTCAATGGGATAGATTACCTAAATGCTTTTTGATTAAAAAAATAACTTTGCAGTTTCCACAGGGAAAAAAGGTACACTCAAAGAAAATGAATCTTAAAGGGAATTTTACAAGTTAACCTTGAAAAATACAAAGGGGAGTATGAGTGCTCCATATAGTAGGTGTCTGAGTAACTAAACTCAATGTTACTTCCCCATGATTAGCAATACTCTCAATGTACAGACAGCTCCTTATTTGCAGCATTAAGATTCTGGGCAAGTAATCATCTTTTACTTTAACATAATTCAATTTAAGATATACAGGTACACAATCCTTTATCCGGAACCCTTTGGGGACAGTGTGTTCCGAATTTTGGATTTTTCCAGATTTCAGAACAAATGCCAGCTGCCCCAGATTTAAGCCCACCCGAATTGTGCTACTGTATCCACTCCCTTCCAGTTGCGCTGGCGTCTCTCTCCCCCTCGCCCACCCAAGTGGCGCTACCGTCTTTCTCTCCTCCCCTTGGCCTGAGTCACGCTGCCGTCTCTCTCTCTCTCCTCCCCCCCCCCACCCCCACCCCCGCCCAAGTCACATTGCCGTCTCTCTCCACTCCCCCCTCCCGGATAAAGAATTGTGTACCTGTATTAGACAAAGGGATTTTTTAAATAGCCTCCTGAGATCCACATCTAAAGCTCAGAGCATCTATATCAGAAAGTATGGAGTTTTAGCAACAAACCTACCAGTTGCAACACTCTCTGAATAAATCTGCTCATTATTATCCCATAAACTAATACACCCAGAGACAAATCATTGTATTCATCTCATACAAACCTTTAAAAACTTATTGCTACTACCACTGTATTGATCAAAGCCTGTTGAAGAAGAGTGACAATTAAAATAAGAAAAAGAGCCCAGGTGCTAGTTATGGCTTGCTATCTTCTACATTATCCAAATTGAATTGCAGATATGTGGCTAAGTTAAATGTAGAATTTGACTCAAAGGATTTAAAGTTACAGACTCAGTCATAGAGCCATACAGCACAGAAAAAGGCCCATTGATTATGTCCATGCTGATCTTTTTATCCATTAACACCAATCCCATGTGCCCACATCAGGACTATATCCTTCTATGCCTTCCCTATTTAAGTGCCTACCTAAATGTCACTTACATGTAGTAATTGTATCTGAATTCATCAACTTCTCTGGCAGCCAATACAGATATCAACCATTATGTAAAAATCCCCTTTAAAGCTCCTCCCTCTAACCTTAAATGCATCCACTTGTTTTTGATACCTATATCATGGGACAATATTTTGACTATCTATCCTATCTTTGCCACCCATAATCTTATATACTTCTATTGTCATTGTTCCTGAGGAAACAATATCAGCCTACCTTAATCTTCCCATAACTGGTACTCTGATCCAGGCAACATTCCCAGTCAGTCTTCTTTGCACTCTCTCCAGTCCAGGCATATGGGAATATCGCAGAACAACAACATGGTCAACTTGTATAAGACAAGTCAAAGAACTCGTTCCATGAGATATAGTCAGATGACAACTACATCCCTCTTATAGTATGGCATCCAGAACTACACATTATACTCCATGTGCAGCCTAATCAGTGTTTTGCAAAGTTTCAACAAGATGAGGCCATCTTGTTGAGGCCAAATTTGGAGTACTGTGTACAGTTTTGGTCACCAAATTATAGGAAAGATATAAACAAAATAGAGCGAGTACAGAGAAGGTTCACGAGAATGTTGACACGATTTCAAGGTTTGAGTTACAGGGAAAGGTTGTGCAGACTGGGGCTTTTTTCTCTGGAGCGTAGAAGATTGAGAGGGGACTTGATAGAGGTGTTTAAGATTTTAAAAGGGACAGACAGAGTAAACGTGGATAGGCTTTTTCAATTAAGAGTGGGGGAGATTCAAACTAGAGGGCATGGTTTAAGATTGAAGGGGGAAAATTATAAGGGGAACTTGAGGGGAAATTTCTTTACGCAAAGGGTGGTAGGGATGTGGAATGAGCTTCCGGCAGACGTAGTCGAGGCGGGATCATTGGCTATATTTAAGGAAAGACTGGATAGTTACATGGAGAGGAGAGGACTGGAGAGGTCAGTGGGACTAGGAGGGTGGGGATTTGTTACGGCATGGACTAGTAGGGCCGAACTGGCCTGTTCTGTGCTGTAAGTGGTTATATGGTTATGTTCCAACTCTTATATTTTTAAGCCCCAAATAATGAACAAATATACCCTCTTCACCACCCTATCAACTTGAGTTGCCATTTTCAAGGAACTATGGACTTGCACCATAATATAGCTCTGTTCATCAACCTGCCAGTGACTCTACATATCCTCAAATCAGAGTAAAAAAATTAAATACTTTGAACGATTTTTTTTTCAAACTATACCAGATCCTCATTCAAGAAAAAAAATGATACCAATGAAATTACAGTATTTCAAATGTGAACAAACCAAACACAAAAGCTCAAACAAATCACAAGACAGAAAGATAAAACGCCAGTTGTTAGAAAAACTGAAAAAAGGTTACCGAAGACTTAGCAGGATTGCTACCTTACTTGTTGCCCCAGGATTTTTTTTCCATCTTGTATCGCAAACAGTCTGAGCTTTTTGGCTATTGTGCCAAAAGAGACTGAAAGGGCATTGGGAATCATTATGAGGGAGTTAGTAAATAATGGGGAGATTAGGTTGATTGGGGGGAAAAAGACTAAGTAGGTGCTGATCTTCAAAATTTGGATTAAACAAGAAACAGGAGTACATTTGAGAATGATCTGTACTAGAACAATCAGTCAACAAAAAGTCAAAGAGGGAAAATTATGTAAGCCAATCATGAAAGCCTATTTCAAGAAATGACAATCCAAATATAAGTAGTCCCTGTCTTGCAACATCTGACTATCCGCACATATGACCAAAATAAATATAATGAAAAATTATATTTATCTATAAAAGTTGATGGTTTTCTGATAAAAGTAGGGGCATACCTTTCAAAAATAACACCTCCAGCAATGGTGGCCAAGCTCTAGCAAAACTTGCCCTTGGTTTTCAAGCTCTTGCGAGAGCTAGCATGGGGACACTATGTTGGATTTCACCAATTCCAATACAGATACAGGGACTTCCGACTTGTGGCCATTTCGAGATAGGATCGGTTCCTCAGAACCGATTACAGCCGTAAGAGGGGACTACCTGTAAATAAATGGAATTTCTATACCAATAGGAGCTTCCCAAAGTGCACCTGGCAAAGCTGCACATGAAAGGGGCACATAATTAGCAAATGTCCCGGAATCTGATGGTGTGCTTACCGTTATTTCTAATTTACAAAAAAAAAACAAATTCAGAAATTTAATGGACTTAGTCAAATATACAGTTGATGTCAACCTAAGCAGGAGCACAAAAAGGTCAAAAAGAGTTGAATAAAACATGCAAGTAGAAATAATTTATTAAATGTAATCCAATGCCAAAGCAGGAAATGAAAAAATTATGACCTCCAAAAATGGAGGTGACATTTTCCTCAAACAGTTCTAGAAAAGTTGCACACTCTTTATCCTCAAATGATCCAACCTTTACAAAGCAGCAGTCGATAAAGCCAATGAAGTTGATACTGGAAGACTTAAAGTGCCTAATGCCATGATCAGATTACCTCTCTAAACCACACTTTTATAGTTGGCTGCCAAATGAAAAGTAGCATGAACCAACACAGAGAAGAACAAATTCTGAATTATTATAACAGTCAAGAAAAGTGTGTCCTTTCAGCAAAACAGATGAAAGAATGGATAAATTTGAATCATTACTTTGTCATTAGGGGAACATTTTTTTAAATTATCCTGAAATAGAATTTTAGGCATTAAGTGAGGGAATTAAATCAGACCAAACTTTCTTAGCCTCAACAATTACGATATCTTGATTCTTTCTTCCAAAATACTTACAAGTAAAATACTTGATCTTACCTATCAATCTCAAACAGTTCTGAGACAAATGCTCATCCATGAATAAAAAGTGAGGGGTGTAAGAAAGTTCTGCCCCTCCCTTACATGTTGTGTAATGCAGAGCGAAAGACTATTTTTAACTAAAAGGTCCTACATGTGTGCATGAATCCAAGTGATTTTTAAGTTAGACTTGAAATCTAAAGAGAGCCTTTATAAAGAGTTCAATTCCCAACCAAATTCTGGGACAAGAAAGCAAAATCCAAAAAGTGGTAATTTTTAAAAGATTGGTTTATACTGTTTGCCTTCTAATCTCTGGAACTGCACCAGAGAACTTCCAGTAACACCATTGTTGGTATCTAAAGTTATTATGTTTAACTGAATTAAAAACACCCAGTAACCATGGACTCTGCTCCACCTACCTATCCTTTCCTAACCCTAAATTCTCCATTATGCAAAAAAAACTAATCATCTTATAAAAGATGTTTAATGATGCAGATTCTACTGTTTCATTGGGAAGAGAATGACACAGATTCACTACTCTCTAGGAAAAGCAGTTTCTCCTCAACTTAGTCCTAAATCTACACCCTGAAATTTTGAGATTTTCCCTAGTTCTAATCTCACCTACCAATGAAAACAACTTTCCTGCTCTAACTTACCAATCATTTTATACATTTCTTTTTTACAAGATGTCCTCACATTCATCTGAATTCCAGCAACTCAATCTCTCCTCAAAGATTAACCCCCTCATCTCTGGCATCAATGTGGTGAACTTTCTCTGCACCACCTCCAAGCACTTTCTCAAGCAAGGAGACCAGAACTGTACACAGTACTCGTTTTTATTTCAAATTTCCAGCATCTACAGTTTAAAAATTTTCAATGACAGTGGATGGGTAGCCTTCACAAGGGCAGCATACAATGTGGCCACTACTCAAGGTGCAACCTCACCAGCATCTGTAAAGTTGAAGCAGAATGCCCCTACTCTTAAATTCCATTCCTCGAGCAGTGAAGATCAACATTCTATTTGCTTCTTGATTACCTGTTGCACCTGCAAACCAACCTTCTGTAATTCATGCACAGCACTCCCAAGTCCCTCTGCACAACAGCAGAGTGCACCTTTTAATTAATAATCTTCTGACAAAAATCAACCTCAGGAAAGCCACTCTCTTCAGTGATGAAACTATTCATCTGAGTAAAAAGTTCTCCAAAGAGAAAGGACAGGTTTATACATTTTAATGCAACAGCTTAGTAGAATAAAAGAGCAGAGGGAATTGATAACCTCATGTCAGGGGTGGGCAACTTACAGTCCGTGAACTATATTTATATGGCCCAGTGCATAGCTGCCCCATTGGGTGCATCCTCCCCACCCCACTCTGTGCCTTGGAGACACCCCCATCCTCTGTTGTGTATACACCCCATCCCTGCCTTCTATGTGAGACTCCCCTCCGCCCTCTGTGCTGGAGACTCCCCGACCCCCTCTCCCATATCTGTCCATAAATCTCTCTTTGTCACTTCCTCTCTCTCTGTGACATGCCCCTCTCTCTTGGAGTGAGAGCCCCCTCTCTTTGTAGGAGGCTCACCCTCTCTGTGTGTGACATTCACCCCCCCCCCCCCACTGCTGTCAGTTTTGGGGTTAGTTATTTTGTTTTCAATGAGACTAATTTTTCTCCTTTTTGATTTTAATGTTTTTTTTTTAATTGTGTCATTTTAATGACTAACTTGTGATTTTTGGTACATTTCCAGAATTGAAGATGCCTTTGCTGACCTGAAATGCATTGTCGTGTCAATTTATTTATTTATTTATTATGTCTATTTATTTCATTTGTGGTAGTAGCAGTGCAACCTACCTTTCAACCACTGACACACCATCCGGCCCATGCATGGTAAAAGGTTGCCTTCCCCTGTCAGGACTTTTAAAGTAATTCATGTATTACCAATTCTCTTGAAAATTCAGAAATTAAGAAATAAAATAAAGTCCTAGATAATCTAAAGCTCATATGAAATTAAGATTTTATAGTTCTATCCACTCTGTCTGCATCAGTGACAGGGATCTCCCAGTGGCCAACCACTTCAAATCACTCCCATGCTGACGTGTCTTTCTATGGTCTCGTACTATCTCACCAAGACCACCCATAAATTGGAGGAGCAACACTTAATTTTCCATCTGGACACTCTCCAAACAGATGGTATTAATATAGGTGCAGTTTCTGCTAGCCTATTCTCCATTCTCCCTCTCTCCTTTCCCCTTTGTCTTTTTTCATCCAGCTCTCCATCCTCTTACTTCTCCATTCACAGGTCTATATAGAACCATCCCTCCTCCTCTTGTCTGCTGGTGTGTCCTCACTCCCTTATCCACCTATTAGCTTCTGCCTGTGGGACTGTCCACCTCCCCCTGCCCCTCACCCCACCATTACATTTGGTGCCTCCCTACATAGCTTAATGAAGGGCTCAAGCCCGAAACGTTGGTTATGTATCTTTATCTTGCTGCATAAAGTACACTGTTTGGCCTGCTGACTTTCTCCAGCATTATGTTTTTACTTCAACCATGGTGCCTGGAGACTTTCATGTTTTACCTTGTGTAAAATTAAAAAACAGTAGAAAATAGATTATCTACAAAAGTGCCTACTGTGAAAAAATACAAAAGATTTTCAAGACAAAATCTGCAAGTGATTGAAAAATGTAATGAGAGGTATTAAAATTATAAAAGGATAAGGTTGCTACTTCTTTCTGATATTTAAAGAACTACAGAGACAAATATCAATGTTATAGGCCTTTGGTCTCCAACCTGAAAAAGCCAAGTCTATGGCAAGCAACTTGGTAAATATGTTCATTTCAAGAATAGTTTTCAAGAAAATGATTATGGAATGAGAGATTTGATTGTAAATAAAGTCAATGGGACAGATAGTTTTTTTTTAGTACTGTAAAAAAAAATAAGGAAAAGAGTTTCTCCCTCTGGCCCTACCTTCGCCTCCCCTTCCCTCTCCATTGCCTCTCACACATTTCTCCTTCATTTGTCCTCTTTTCCTCAATCCTCTCAAAATTCTCATGAATTTCTGGGTGAAATTGTGGTAAAGATCAGGGTAAAGCCCATAAAAGACTATATAATCCAATGGATTTTCCATCTCCAGCAGAAGTGCTTAATAGTGCATGCAGACTATAATCAAACAAGGAAACAATTTGTCATACCAATTCACAAGAATATCTAAACAGGAAGCTAATCATATCCTGAGATATCAAGATTCATAGGCAAGATCTTCAGCTGCCAGGATCATTGCCTGAAGAGGGCATACAAAATCACTGAAGACCCCTTCCACTCTGCACATAGAATCTTTCAGCTGCAGCACCACCGGGCTGAGGAATAGCTTCTTCCCAAAGCAGTGAGAATGCTGATCAACCAAAGGAACTGCTCACATTAACCATCTGAGACTCTCATATTGACAAAGCAGTATTTATTAATTTATTTGTATATATGAATATTTATCCTGCATATATATTGTTTCTTTGTGTTATGTCTGGTTGTGCATCTACGTGTTTTGCACCGAAAACTGGAGAACAATATACTTGTGCAATCAGATTACAATAAACCTAACTTGAATTTGAAGATGAATAGAAATGGACCAAGACAGACTATCATGCAGAAGTTCGATTAACAGGAATGGGGAAGAGGAATGAACGAGAGATCCTAATACAGCAGAACTTGTTATCTAGTTCTTGCCCTCCTTGTTCTTGGTGTTACTAGAAGGACGAAACTGCAAGGGAAGAAAGGCTGAGGGAGGTAATGGTGATGAAGAAAATGGCTATTACCATTGCATAGAAAGAGAAGCTGGAGGGACTCCACAGGTCATGGAGAGAAATGAATATTCAATATTTTGGGAAGGGGAGAAAGCAACCATAAAAAGAAGAGGGAGAGAAAGGCCTGAGGAAGGGCCAAGAGGATAAAGGACACTGGACGTATTAAGGTGGGAGAAAGTGGGGAGACAGGTGGGGGATGATACCTTTGGGGAGTGGGGATGTTGGAAACAGATAAATGGAAACAGTGGAGACCAAGGACAGACAGTCAATGGGGGAAAAAAGGAGAGGAATTAAAATGGCTAGCAACAAGGAGTTCCGAGAACAGAGCACAGGTAATCAGTAAAGTAGTTGCCCAGTCTGTATTTGGTTTCACTAATCTAAAGACCACAGAGATAGCACGAAATGTAGTGGATTAAGAGAGAGGATACCTGCATTTCCCCATTTCAAACACAGTCAACCCCACCCTTTATCTCCCAAAGAGAACAAGGATAGAGTTCCCTTGGTCCTCACTTTTCATTCTGACAGCCACCACATCTGGCACATCATTCTTCAACACTTCCAGCAACTACAAAGTGATCCCACTACCAGCCACATCTTCCATGCCGCAACCCTTTCAGCCTTTCCAGAGACCACACTCTTCATGTCTCCCTGATTTGCTCTTCCATCCTGACCATTCTTCCAGCCCCTAAGACACCTCCTGCTACAACCACTGTAGATGTAAGAATTGTCCCTACATCGACTTTCTCACCTCCATCGAGGAACACAAAAAGACATTCCAGGTGAGGTATGGTTTCACTTGCACCTCCTCCAACCTCATCTACTGCATTCAGTGCTCTGAATATGGTTTCTTCTACATTGGTGAAACCAAACACAGAAGAGGCAGTACTTTGCTAATTACCTACAGACTGTCATCAGGCATCAGCGGAGATCCTGGTTGGCAGCCATTTTAATTCCCCTCCCTGTTATATGTGGATTGTGGAGGAGCATGTTGCATCTGTCTGGAACACTGTGAATTGCAGAGGATCACATGACCTCGCTGTCTGAAACAAATTCGGAAGTCATGAAGGCCACCCATTAGTGCACATCTTACCATTGCTCATTTAAATGACTCAGTGTCATTATTGGCTAGATGCCCAGGTAAGAAGAGTATAAAACATCGTTGCACGTGACATTTCTTTCTCTCTGCTTCTTGATCCAAGTCCCGGACATCATTCCACACCATGTCACTACTGTGGACATTGTTGGAAGAGTCATGGGTAAGGTGTGCACTACACTTAAGTTGAGCCATAATACGGTGATGGAGCAGTGCTTGCAGAGAGCAGCACCTCCATTGGTACAAGGAATCAGGAGTGTGTTTGAAAGTCCCTGTCTGTGAAGTGTGTACATGTGCAGGAGCACGTCCAAGATAGGCAGTCACTGGTATCGGAGTCCAATCTGGGACCGATCTGAAAGTCTATATATTTGTTTAGTAGTAGAGCAATTAAGTATCATTTGATGTCTTCCCGTTTGTCTTCCTGTGCTCAATAATGACCTACTTGTGTCCAGATTCATCTTTCTGTGAACCTACCAAGCCTGATACTTTCCAAACACAACACTCCCCATTCCCTTACAGACCCATTTACCCTTGACTTCATCTATTGCCAGGACATGCCAAACCTAAACTTGAAAAATGGCATAATAGCCTGGACAGCCTAAAATTCAATGGTACAGACAATGAATTTTCCAATTTCAGGTAATCCATTCTGGTTTCATGATTTTCCTTTGTCCTTTATCTGTTCCCAACAAATATCCACCCCAGTGGTCTCCACTTCTACTTCACCACTCCCTCCTTTATTTGTCCCAGTCTTATATTATATGTCTTGGTCCCTCTTCAGCCCACTTTTTATGCTCGCTATAATCCCTTCCCCATCTTAAGACTTGAAAAAGGGTTTAATCGATAACCTTTACTGTCCATTTCTCTCCATAAATACTGCCTGACCTGCTGAGTTCCTCCAGCTTATTTGCTTGCTCTGGATTTCAGCAACTGCAATTTCTTGACTTCTTTATTATCAATGCATTCCTTATTAATTCTGAAGTACAACTGATAACCTTCAGCCAAATCTGGTAATGGATGATGAAATGAGCACCAACAACATTTATCTAGACCCCATGATTTGAAGCAGTATTTACGGACCAAGAGATTGGCATGTATTTTTTCCAAAGCAAAGAAGGATATGATGGATCAGATTGACAGAATTGCAGTGAATGAATGAAAGGATTTGAAAGAAACAAAGAGAAGTAATGAAGGAGATAATGGGTGATTGACTTTCAAGAGGACGGTCATAGCAGAACGTGCATAGATGTAATAACAGTAAAACAGTAAGGCAAAGATTGGGATCAAAACTAGAGAGGATGAGACGTAACTGAGCACTGAGGTTATGTTTAGAAAGAACTCATACTTAAGGAAGTATATCTTAAGGAGAGTTGAGTGGAATTAAACAAGGAAAATTGCTCAAATGGAGTTGGCTCCGCAAGGGCAGGAGATGTGATCAATCTGTGATTATGCAGAGAATATAAGTAATAATTGTACACCTGTCCATGAGAAAATTCAACAAACCAAAGATAATGATAAAGAATAGGAAGGCAGAGAAACAATAATGATTGAGACCAAGGATTAGATATAAAAGTCAGGGGAAATTAAGGTTGGCGTGACTCAATGACAGAAGAGAGCATAAAATTGGTACCAAGAAATACCAAAAGAGGGTAGATAAATAATGGGCTTGGCTTTAAAGCAGCAGCCAAAATACACATGCAAATAGACACAAAATGAATTGAAAAATTACATGGGCACAGAAATGATTATGATAGACAAATCCAAGTTGCTAACACAAAACAGAAGGGTGTGTACCAGAGCATTCAAATTTAAACTCACTGGATAATTGAATTCATCTTGGAGTAATAATTATGAAAAATTACTTCAGAGGTGAGAGGTTCATCGTCCACCATAACATGCTTTGAAAATAAACTCAATACACTATAAACAATAATGAGAGCCACCATTTTATAAGCAGAGCCAAATGGTTATTAATAACCTTTATGCAAGGCACCACATCCCCTACTGTTTGGCCTATTATCAACTCCAGTCCCACAAGTGTGGTTGACTCATTTCCATCAAAGAACTGGAGATGGGCCATAAAGTAGCCTTGTCAGTCTCATCCACATTAAACATTTGTTTTTAAAGTCCTAGATGCCTCTTACCACTTCTGTTGATGTTTCTGCATGCTCTGAAGTAACATGTTCCTGGAGAGTTGTTTCAGTGAACCCCATTTTCCCACAGTAAGGACAAGTAAAAGACTGTGGCTGTTCAACTGACAAGGCTTCCCCACCGTAATACAAATCTGCAAAACAATAACGTACAGATCAATATATAGAATAGCCTGAGTACTTAACATGTGTGCAAATATCACAGGATGTTTTCCCCCAAAACAGCCCTAACCTGGATCTATACAAGTGTTAAACCAAGCTGAAACTCAACTGTGAATAGTTAATGTAATAGCTGCATAGTTTCATACCATTTAAAATTGTTAACCTATCAGAAATTTGTGATAAATATTCTCCACATTGTTATATCAAGAACAAAGATGAAAATACATTCAATTTTTCAAGACTTTTGGCTAAAGCGGAGAGGGGTCAGGTTTGTACAATTATGAAAAAAAATGTTGACAGAAATATGGATCGCTTCTAAAAAACGAGCAGACTATGAGATTTAGGATTGCAGGGCTTAGAACATCCAACTAAAGTATTCATTGTTCAAGAATAAATTAAATGGGTGGTTGATGGAAAATTGTACATGGGAATATGGTAACCTAGTGGGCAAAATTTGTTTGGTCTGAGGGTGGGCAAAATTTGAATGCCTTAAATACTCGTGATGCAATATCTACAACCCAAAGGAAAATGACAAATGTGTAAATTGATGTTGTACAAGCAATTGGCACATTTTAGAGGCCATATATTTGTGCAGATTACAAAACAGGATGCATTGTATCTTTAAAACAAGCTGTTAAAGCCTTGTTTTGTTAAAAATGTAATGTATCATTCATTTAAGGGATGGGTTTAAACTCAAAATAAATTTGGGTAGATCAAGCATAATTTACTGTAAAATATTAATTTTTTCACCTGTTTAAAGTTGATGAATCAATACTTCTGTCAATTTAATCTCGAAGGTTTCTATTTGACAAACAATTCTCTATGGGTACAGCTGAATGACCAGAAGAAGGCACCAATGCAAGCAGAATCAGCTTGTCCTATCCACCAATAAGTATACTTCTGGGAAGGTACAACAAATGAGATTTAAGACTTTAGTACTCAAACATTAAATTAATGCAATTTCTCAGACTAGAGAAAAAGACAGTGTGTAAGATGGCAGGAATGGAAAGTCAGTGGGTCTAGGTTCCAGAGGAAGAAAGGGACAATGAGAGTTGATTTAGTGATAAGACTGTCAAATTCCTTCAAGATGTTATTATCTAAAACTAAAGAGGATCACTGCAAATCTTCAATGATAATGGACTTCAAATGCAAATAAAAGTAGAATAATTGAGGTGGATGAGAATATTCAGCAATAGATGTCAAATGTCTTATTTTTCAAGACAAAAATCATTCAAACCCTTCTTTAAAATATGATGTCCAATAAGATTTTTGGATTAAGATTGAAAGTGGAATTGTTGATGGAAATTTTGATTCTAGTTTCTCATTTCTCAAAAGGAGCTTCAGAATTAATTGTACTTAAACAATGCTCTGTAAAGAAATTGAACTATCACAGGTTTTAAAAACACCTTAGTCTGTTAACTTTCACTATTGACATATCTTGAATCCTAAAAATATTCACACTATTCTCAGCAAAGCCAATAAAAACAATATGATGTATCTGCCAAAAAAAAAATTTTGGAGAGATTGCCTACTCTTGCTGACACATCTGCTGGAATATCTACAGTTTGGGATAAGATTGGAAGTCTTTCTTGACTTTCCACTTCAACAGAATGTAGTAAAGAAAATGCCAATCTTAAATTACAGAATGGGGTTCATGTGGAATGAGCCCTACAACAAGTTGGAAGAATTAGTCATCAGAAAAGAAAGGTAATTTTGAAATGGAATCAGATAACTGTTTAAAAAATCTGGGCAAATATTTTTTTCTCATTATCTTTCTTTGGCTTGGCTTCGCGGACGAAGATTTATGGAGGGGTAAAAAGTCCACGTCAGCTGCAGGCTCGTTTGTGGCTGACCAGTCCGATGCGGGACAGGCAGACACGATTGCAGCGGTTGCAAGGGAAAATTGGTGGGTTGGGGTTGGGTGTTGGGTTTTTCCTCCTTTGCCTTTTGTCAGTGAGGTGGGCTCTGGTGGGCTCTCATTATACAGAGGTGATAATGGAACAAATTTACCCAACCTCAAATTATCTTTTGTGTTAATTTATAATCTGGAATATATAACAGGTAAATAATACATTTCTCATTTTTAGAGATTGGACTGGCAATTCTAAGACCATGTACAAAAAGATATTTAATTAGTTCAAATTACAATTGATTTGATTTGTGTTCAGATGAAGGGTCACAACTTAATACACTAATTGTCTATTTCCCTCCACAGATGCTGCCTGTTTTTTGTTCGAGTTTACAGCATCTGCAACTTCTCATTTCCACAATGGATGATTGTTGGTACACTCCCAATTATACGATAATACATTTACTTAAAGGGAATAACATTTAGACCAATGATAGGAGATAGGATGCAATACTGTTTCCAAGAGAAATTCTAAACCAAAATCAAAATTTGTACATTGGCCCACCTGAAAACCTCCTTCCTGTTTTGTATGTTTTACACTTGCAATGAAATGTATGCAAATAATTCTGAAATTATTATCAAAACTCAACACCAGCAGCTGCAGCTAAACATAATATAACTGGAGAAATTCAGCATTGGAGGGAGTAAAAGAATGGTTGGCTTTTCATCCAAAACGCTTCATCAAGACTGGGGATGGGAGAAGAGGTAAGTCAACAAAGAGTCTGCATCTACTGAAGTAATAAGTGCTGGAGGAAATCAGATTGTGCAGCATCAGACCAGACCCCTTCATCAGGCATGCCAAAACATAGACAGACAGCTAAATAAGAAGGTTTAGTTGCAGGTGGGCTGGGGGAGGTTTGCAGATGATAGATGAATGTCCCTGAGAGGGGGAAGAAAGAAGCAAAGAGTTTAGGGGAGGGGACTGAGGGTTGAGAAATATGGTCTCTGATAGGAAGAGAAGGGATGAGAAGGAGTAAAAGAAGGAAGGGAATCAGAGGGATGTGGGGAGTAGGGGTGGTGAAGAAAAACAGAGGGGGGGAGGTTATCAGAAACTGGAGGTAATATTGATTCAGTCTGTTTGGAGACTGCCACAACAGAATACAACACATTGTTCCTCCAACTTGCTTGTGGCCTCAACCTGGCAATACACGAGGCCATGGATAGATGTCAGTGTGAAAACTGATGTGGCTAGCCACTGGAGAACCCTTGCTGTTGTAATGGACAGCATGAAGGTGTTCAACGAAGCTAACCCCCAATCTGCATATAATTTTCCCAATATTGAGGCCTCACCTGGAAGCATGGATGCAATAAATAACTCCTATGGATTTTTGGATAAATGTTGCTCCATAGTTCAAATTTATTGTCAAAACACATGCATAATTATTGTTAGAGTTCATGCATGAGTATTCTTCCTGGGGGCCAGGCAGTGTAAAAAACTGCACTCAAGAAAGATATGAATACGAGAGAAATGTAAACAAACTTATTTGGCAGTACAAAAAAAAACATTCATTTAAATCTTCAACATTCTTAAGCAAGCAGAGGTAGTTCAATTCATACAAGTTTTTAAAAATCATTATCTACTTTAATCCCCAAGTATTTGATCCCATTTATCGGCCATCCAAATTATGTATTTCTTTTACAATTCGTATAATCCCCATCCGTTAAAGATATAATCTCACTTCCCATAATCTTCCAATTGCAAGTACAATTTTTGTAGAGGAGTTCCAGGCTCTGTCAGATATATTAAAACATCATTTGCAAAAAGACTAATCTTATGTTTATCTTGGTCCACTCTGAACCCCTTAATGCTTGGATCCTGTCGAATAGTTTCCGCCAGAGGTTCTATGGCCAATACGAAGCGAACTGGGGATTGTGGACATCCTTGTCTACTAGACCTAGATAGTGGGAATGTTGAAGATATTTGACCACTGGTCAAAATTCTACCCTTGGGTTCATGATATAGAGCTAAAATCCAATTTATAAAATTTTGACTTAATCCAAATTTCTCCAATACTTTAAATTAAAAAGTCCCACTCCAATCTATCAGAGGCCTTTTCTGCATCGAGAGCAACTGGAACACTAAATTCATCTATTTTCTGGATCAAATGAATTACACTAAGCAGTCTTGTTTCATTGTCTGCTAATTGCCTTTTCTTTACAGATCCTGTTTGGTCCTTATTTATCAATTTAGGCAAAAGTTTTGCCAATCTATTTGCCAAAGCCTTGTCTAGTATTTTAAAGTCCATATTTAACAAAGAAATTGGCCAATATGATGACAATTTCAATGGATCCCTTCTTTCTTAGGAATCTTCGTTATTATTGCTGTTGAGAAAGATTCCAGCAAAGTATGCAATCGAACTGCCTGATGCAATATCTCCATAAAAAGAAGCATTAATAAATCTTTAAATTCTTTGTAAAATTCTGGTGGAAAGCCATTTTCACCTGGGGAGCCTCTGGGCTCGTAACATTTTAAAATAGATTAATTCGAACATAGGAAGTAGGAACAGGAGTAGGCCAAAAATGGCCCATCGAGCCTGCTCCGCCATTCAATATGATTATGGCTGATTTAATTTATGACCCAACTCCACCTACCTGCCTTCTCCCCATATCCCCTAATTCCTCTATCATGTAAAAATTTATCTAACCAAATTTTAAATATGTTTAATGAGGTAGCTTCAACCACTTCCCTGGTTAGAGAATTTCAAACATTCACTACTCTCTGGGAAAAACTATTTTTCCTCATCTCTGTCCTAAATCTACTCCCCAGAATCTTGAGACTGTGTCCTCTCATTTTAGTTTCCACGGCCAGCTCAAAAAACCTTCCTACATATATCCTATCCATACCCTTCATAATCCTATATGTTTCTATAACATCTCCTCTCATTCTTCTGAACTCGAGCGAATACAATCCTAGACAAGTTAATCTTTCATCATAAGTCAACCCCTTCATCCCAGGAATCAACCTAGTAAACCTCCTCTGGATCGTTTCCAAAGCCAGTATATCCTTCCTCAAATATGGAGACCAGAACTGGACACAGTACTCCAGGTGTGGTCTCACCAGTACCTTATACAGTTGCAACATTACCTCCCTACTCCTGAATTCAATTCCTCTAGCGACGAAGGCCAACATTCCATTTGCCTTCTTAATAACCTGCTGCACCTGCAACCTAACTTTTTGCGATTCATGCACAAGCACTCCCAAGTCCCTCTCCACAACAGCATGCTGTAGTTTTTCATTCTTTAAATAATATTCAGCTCTTTTATTTTTCTTGCCAAAGTGGATAACCTCACACTTACTAACATTGTACTCCATCTGCCAGACCTTTGCCCACTCATCCAGCTTAACTATATCCCTCTGCAGACTCTCCACATCCTCATTACAATTTGCTCTTCCACTCAATTTGGTGTCATCCGCAAACGTGGCTACACCACATTTTGTCCCCTCCTCCAAGTCATCAATGTAGATGATGAACAGCTGTGGGCTTAACACTGACCCCTGCGGCACCCCACTTACCACTCTCTGCCAACCTGAAAAACTCCCATTTATCCTGACTCTCTGCCTCCTGTCAGACAACCAATTTTCAATCCAGGCCAATATACTTCCCTGGACTCCACTTTCCTGTAACTTACTGATAAGTCTCTTGTGCGGCAACTTATCAAACGCTTTCTGGAAATCCAAATATACAACATCAACCTGTTCCCCTCTATTCACCGCACCCATTATATCTTCAAAGAATCCTAACAAGTTTGTCAAACAAGATCTTCCCTTTCTAAAACCATGCTGCATCTGCCTGATTGAACCCTTACGTTCCAAAAGTTTCGCTATTTCATCTTCAAGCATTTTTCCAACTACAGACGTCAAGCTAATTGGCCGATAATTTCCAGTTTTCTGCCTACATCCCTTCTTAAAAAGTGGCATGACATTTCCAGTCTGCCGGGACCTGCCCAGAATCCAAGGAATTTTGGTATATGACCACCAATGCATCAACTATAACTTCTGCCATTTCCTTCAGAACCCTTGGATACATATCATCAGGACCAGGTGATTTGTCTGGCTTTAGTCCCATTAGGTTCTCCATCAATACTTCCTTTGTAACAACTATTTTATCAAGGCCCTTCCCAACATTCGCACCCTTAACTCCGCACTTGGGCATTCTGGACGTGTCTTCCACCGTGAAGACTGACACAAAATATTTGTTTAATGCCTTGGCCATTTCCTCATTTTTTTGCTACCAGTTTTCCTTTCTCATCCTCCAAGGGTCCTATGTTAACTCTGGCCACCCTTTTCCGTTTTATATATTTATAAAATTTTTTACTTTCTGTTTTTATATTTTGTGCCAATTTACTTTCATAATCCTTTTTCCCATTTCTTATTACCCGCTTTGTAACCCCTTGTTGTCTCTTAAAGTTTTCCCAATCTTCCAGTTTCCCACTGCTCTTTGCAGTTTTGTACACCTGCGCCTTCAATTTTATACTCTCCTTTGTTAACCACAGTTGATTTTTCCCTCTCTTGCTGCCCTTTTTCCTGACCGGAATATATTTTTGTTGAGCATTACAAAATATTTCTTTGAAAATCTTCCACTGTTCCTCAACTGTTTCATCAATTAGCCTGTGCTCCCAGTCCACTCTGCCCAATTCCTCCCTCATCCTATGGTAGTCACTCCTGTTTAAGCATATTAGTTTTAGATCTAACTATTTCCCCTTCCATCTGAATGAGAAATTCAATCATACTATGATCGCTATTTCCCAGATAGTCTCTGACTATTACATCATTTACTCTACCTATCTCATTGCACAACACTAGATCCAGGAGAGCATTTTCTCTGTGGGTTCCTTAACATGCTGCTCAAGAAAGCTATCGCGGATGCATTCTATGAAGTCCTCTTCCAGACTCCCATGACCAACTTGATTTTCCCAATCTATGTGGAAGTTAAAGTCCCCCATGACGACTGCCGTATCATTATTACATGCCTCACTTATCTCTCTATTTATTTCCTGTGCCACTAAACTATTGTTATTTGGTGGGCGATAGATAACACCCACCAATAATTTTTTCCCTTTGTTATTCTTTATCTCTACCCAAATGGACTCAACATTATGCTCTTTAGATCTTATATCATTCCTCACTACTGCCTGGAGCTCATCTTTGATTAAGAGTGCAACTCCACCTCCCTTACCATCCTGTCTATCTCTTTGCACCACCCGATACCCTTGAAAGTTTAATTCCCATTTAGGGTCACCTTGTAGCCATGTTTCCGTGATGGCTACCAAATCATAGGCATGGGTACCGATTTGCGCCTCAAGTTCACTAACCTTATTTCTAATACTGCGGGCATTCAGATAAAGTGCCCTTATGCTCTTTGTCCTTTTAATATCTAGTGAATTCTGTAACCTTTTCTTTTGATTTTTCTGCCCACTATTTTTCTTTGTAATTTTCTTAAGACTATCATTGACCCGAAAAGTCACTGCACCATCTGATTTTTTACTTTCTCCTCCCAACATTACTTTTCATGGCCATTACTTTATCTTCCCTACCCTTTTCCCTATCACTCTGGTTCCCATACCCCTGCCAAATTAGTTTAAATCTTGCCCCACTGCTGTACAAAATATACTTGCCAAAATGTTGACACCTTTTGGATTTAGGTGCAACCCGTCCCTCTTGTAAAGATCATGCCTTCCCCAAAAGAGATCCCCATGATCCAAGAAGCCAAATCCTTGCCTTGTACACCAGCACCTCAGCCACACGTTCATTTTCCTTATCCTTACATTCTTTTCATCATTTGCATTTGGAACAGGTAGCAATCCCGAGATCACCACCCTAGCGTTCCTGTCTTTCAGCTTTCATCCCAGCTCACTGTAATCCCTTTTCATTACCTCCTCCCTTTTCTTGTCAATGTCGTTTGTACCCACATGTACCAAGACATCAGGCTGCTCTCCCTCTCCTCTCAGAATATTTTGGACCTGATTTGTGATATCTCATACCCTTGCACCAGGGAAGCAGCACACCATGTGGGTATACTTATCTGGCTCACAGAACCTCCTGTCTGTACCCCTGACAATGGAGTCCCCAATAACTACTGCATTTTTCCTTTTCCTTTTCTTTTGCACCACACTGCCAGGCTCATTGCCATTGACCTGGTGCCCGTGGCCATCTTCTGTCCGGTCATCTCCCTCAACAGAATCCAACACAACATAACTGTTGCTGAGTGGGATAGTCACTGGTGTGCTTTTTTCTTTCCCCCCCTGATGGTTTCCCATTTACCTGACATGGGTTCTGGAGTATTTATCGCCCTGAAAGTTGAGTTGATTAACTCCTCACTCTCCCTTACAAGCCACAGGTCATCAATCTGCAACTCCATATCCCTAATTCGCTCTCTTAGTAACTGCATCTCGGTACACCTGGTGCAGATATGGCCATTTGGGAGGGTGGAGGTCACCCATTGTTCCCACATCTGACACCCAGTACAGAGCACTAACCCTATTGGCATGACTCTGAATATGAAGGTAAATAACTCAGCTTACCTTTTCTCCTTGCCTGCTTTCGCCGAAGCCTGATAAGCCAAAGCCAAGAAGTCTCACTCCTTCACTGCTCCACTCACTCACTGAGCCACTCCTCGCTGGCCGCTCCCTCCCATTTCACTCCTTTTATTGGCCCCTTGACCAATTAACCCTGTCACTTTCAGCAAACTCCTCCTCCTCTGATTCACAGCGCGACTCTCTCCAAGCTCCTCCTCCGACTCCCAGCCGAACCAAATAGGCCCAAGCCTACTTTATCGAGGGGTTTATGTCATTTGATCAGTTAAAAAATAAATACAATATTCATAATAATACAATCTTCTGCTACTTTCAATGAAGTTTTTTTTCCCCCCCAGAGATGAATTAAACTGACCATGATTTTACTAGAGTGCAGTGAAATGGCAATTCTGATTCGAAAAGAGGAACACAACGAATATCAGTAAAGTATTTTTTACTTTAATTGGACACTCTTAAGTAGGAGTTATACAAGTCAAAAAAAAAGATGGGAATCAGACTTGAATATTAGTATTGATAAGACTTGATCTGATTTATGTCATGATTGCATGACTAATACAATTAATGTAAGATATAGACTGGTACAATATAATTTCTTGCATCAGCTACATCTTACCCCTCAGAAGTGGCATAAATTAAATTCTAATTTACCCAATATATGTTTGAAATGCGGGGAAGAAACAGGAACCTTTTTACATTCCACTTGGTCATGCTCTAAATCAGTGGTTCTCAACCTTTTTCTTTCCACTCACATACCACTTTAAGTAATCCCTATGCCATCGATGCTCTGTGATTAGTAAAGGATTTCTTAAGGTTGTATGTGAATGGGAAGGTTGAGAATCACTGCTTTAGACCCAACTGTAACTGAAATATTTTCTTGATTAAAAATTGTCATTGGCCCATTTCCTTTGGAGTTATGAAACCGTGCATATAATGAGTCAATTATGTACATTTAAAACAGTGATTCTCAATCTTTTTCTTTCCACCCACATACCACCTTAAGCAATCCTTTACTAATCACAGAGCACCTATGGCATAAGGAAGGCTTAAAGTGGTACGTGAGTGGAAAGAAAAAGGTTGAGAACCACTGCTCTAAATGGAAACGATTTTGGGAAATTAAGAATTTTATTAAATCAGATAATTGGGAAGCAATTGCCACAAAGTTCAGAATTGTTTCTATTGTGGACAATAGACCTAAAAGAAGGCTGTCCAAGTACCAATTAGAATTTCTTATAATTTCATTGGCAAAGGACGGATATAGCCTGATGGAATGCAGAAATGCATAGCTGTGTTCCCCTGGAGAAAATTACTTACAATTTAAGGAAGTTTATGTTTTTGCAGGTATGGCAGCCATATTTGTTCAATGCAGGGTTGAATACTTAAGACACTTATTCTGTTTTTGAATTTTCTATCCTTTTCTCCTCCCATAATTAAGATCCAGGATTTTCTGAATTGGATTCCAGATCCTGATCCTCTTTCTTTTTCTTCTTCTTCTTCATTCTATTTTGTTATTCACTTTCTTTTTATGTTTGTATTTTATTTATCATGGGGTTTTTGTTTGGGGGAGGAGGAATGGAGTTGTTTTGAAATTTGGACAATCTGTATGAATGATTCATATATAACAATTACATCATGGAAACAGGCCATATGGCCCTTCTAGTCTGCACCGAGCTAAACAGTCCTCTAGTCCCTCCTACCTGCACCCTGCCCATAACTCTCCATTCCCCTCCCATCTATATACCTATCCAACTTTTCCCGGAAACTCATTCCACAGCCACCACACTCTGAGTAAAGAAGTTCCCCCTCATGTTACTTCTAAACTTTTTACCCCTAAACTCTAACTCATGGCATCTTGTTTCAATCTCTCTTGCTCTCAGTGGGAAAAGCCTATCCACATCAATTCTATCTATCCCTCTCAATCTTAATCTCTATCACATCCCCTCTCAATCTTCTATGCTCCAAAGAATAAAGACCTAATTTGCTCAATCTTTCTTTGTAATCTAGATTCTGAAACCCAGTTAACATTTTCATAAATCTTCTCTGCACTGTCTCTCTGCCTTCCTATAATTTGGTGACCAGAACTGCCCTCTAAATTTGGCCTCACCAATGCCTTAAATAGTTTCCACATCCCTTTCAAACTCCTGTATTCTATGCTTTGATTTATAAAGGCCAGCATACCAAAAGCCTTCTTCACCACCCTATCCACATGAGATTCTACCTTCAGGGAATGATGTACCGTTATTCCTAGATCTTTCTGCTCCACTGCATTTCTTAATGCCCTCCCATTTACTATGCATGTGCTGTTTTGATTATTACAGTTCAGAGTAATTTTACTTTATGGGATGCTTTGAAGGCATTTTTACATGGTCAAATTATTAGCTATGCATCAATAGAAAAGAAGAAATTTTTGACGGAGATTCAGTTGTTGGAAAAACAGATAGCCGACGGAAAAAGAATTTCAGAGGAATTGTACGGAGAATAATATATAACACATTACAAACATATCAATAAGATAAGGAGCCAAGAACCAGAGGTCAAAGATCTAAGCAACGTTATTATGAGTTAGGAGATAGAGCTCAAAGTTCTAGCGTGGCAATTGAAAACAGAACAAGCATCGAGAACTATTAATGTTGTGAGGAAAGATAATTCAGTTACCTTTAAACCTCAAGAAATAAATGACCAATTTTTATCATTTTATCAGAAACTATATACTTCTGAGGGAGTTCGAGATTATGGTTCCATTGAATCTTTTTTGTCAGATTTAAACTTGCCATTATTAGGGGCAGATGATGTGAAGAAATTGGACTCTCCTTTTACGAATTTAGAAATAAAGGATGTTATTCAATAAATTCCTAATGGAAAGTTTCCAGAAGATGATGGGTTTACTGTTGAATTGTATAAAGTTTTTTATGATGATTTGTCCCCTTTATTTATGGATGTTCTTCTGCAAGTAATGCAGGAACAAGCTTTACCAGATTTGTGTTTGAGTGTAATAATAACGGTTATACCAAAAAAAAGAGATCCTTTGAATGTAGCCTCATATAGGCCAATTTCTTTATTAAATGGAGATTATAAAATAATAGCAAAATTATTGGCAAATAGACTTGCTAAGTATTTACCTCAATTGGTACATGTAGATCAGGCTGGTTTTATTAAAAATAGGCATGCCTCTGATAATATTCTTAAAGTAATTTCACTGATCAATGCATCACATCAGCAACCAATGGTACTTGCTCTAGATGCTGAAAAAGATTTTGATCAGTTCAAATGGAATTTCTTATTTAAAGTTTTGGAGAAATACAAGTTTGGACCCTTTTTTATTGGTTGGATTAAGGCACTATATAATAATCCAGTTGCTAGGATGGTGACAAATTGTCAAACCTCTTGGTTTTTTAAATTATTGCATGGTTGTCCTTTGTCACCAGCTCTATTTGCATTGATCATCGAACCGTTAGCTCAAACTATTAGGCAGAATGAGAATATTAGAGGTATAAGGATAGCAAACGATAAATACAAGATTAATTTATTTGCTGGTGATGTTTTGATATATTTAACTAATCCAGAACGATTTTTAATTTATTTGCAAGAATGTTTAGAACAATATAATAAATTGGTCATTGAATTGGAACAAAATTACCAATTTTGGAGGCAAATTATGATCAGTGTAGACAAATTACTAAATTTCATTGGACTGATAAAATTAAGTATTTAGGTATAATGATTGATGTAAATGTTCAATCATTGTATAATTTAAATTATGTACTGTTAATGAGAAAGATCAAAGCTGATTTGATTAAGTGGAAGGATCTACCTTTGTCATTAATAGGTCAAGTAAACTGTATTAACATGAATATTTTTCTGCGAATTCAGTATCTTTTTCAGTCGATTCCTTGTTTACTTCCGAAATCTTTTTTTTCCAAGATTTAAATAAAGTCGTACGAGAATTTTTATGGAAGGGAAAATTAGCTAGAGTAGTGATACATAAATTGACTTGGAAATATGCTCTGGGAGATTTACAATCACCTCATTTTCAAAATTACGATGAAGCAGCTCAATTAAGATTTATTAACCGTATGCTGGATGTTTCGTACCCCCCTAGCTGGGCTAGGATAGAATTGTCTGGTATTTCTGAACCTATTCACATCAATTTATATTTAAATGGGATTCTGTTTTATTACAGATATAATGTACGGATTTTAAAACATTTGTTAGAGATTTGGACTAAAAGGAATTTATCGATATTCTGCCGAAAGGTTAAATATCAGTTCAAGCTCCAATATATCAAAATAAATTGATTCTTTTTTCATTGAATAATAGATTTTTAAGGGAATAGCAGATTAAAGGAATAAAGTTGTTGTAGGATTGTTTTAAAGAGGGTAAATTTTTAATCGCTTAATCAACTTAGAGAGAAATTTGGAATTCCAGTGAATTTTTTATGTGTATTATCAAATTAGAGCATTAGTGAAAGATAATTTTGGAAGAGAAATGAAAATTCTTAAGTTAACGTAATTTGAGTTTATGATTTCTCATTCAGTAAATAAGTGTTTTATTTCTGAGATGTATATGTTGTTGCAAGACACTATGGATAAATTTAGATAAATCTAGGATTAAATGGAAAAACTATTTAATCTGTGATATTAATCAGGCCGATTGGGAGATGATATGTTTTGATGGTGTGACTAAATTGCTTAATGTAAGATACAGTATGGTTAATTATAATTTTTTGCATCAGTTGTATCTAACCCCTGAGAAATTGAAAAAAAATGGATTTAGTAATTCAGAGTTGTGTTTTAGATGTGGATCATATGTTGGAACATTTTAGAATCAGCTTGGTTTTGTGATAAGGTTCAATCATTTTGGCAGAAAATTAGGGAATTTTTTCAAAAGTTGTTTAAGATCCAATTTTTGTTAGATCCAAAAAAAATTTTGTTGGGTTGTATTGCCCCATTTATTGATTTGGGGTTAGATAAGTTTCAGACAACATTTCTTCATTTACCATTGGCTGTTGCACATAAATGTGTTGCGATTTCATGGAAAGATGAGGTTGAGGTAAATGTAACTCGTTGGCATACAACTTGCATGATAATTACGACTTTTTTTGTTAAGATCTGGTCACCTTACTTGAAATGTATGAGTTTAGTAATATCTTAAATTGTTGTATATGTTTCTTTTATTCTCTTAATGCTTCCCTTGGGGAGTTTGCTGAGGGTGGGTGGAGGGGGGTGGGTTAGTGGTAACTTTCATTTTTATATTATGGATTTTGTATAAGTTTTTCTTTTGAAAATATTAAATAAAGTTTAAAAATAGAACATCTACAGGGAACACTGCCGTTGGAGAGCAGCAGCAATCATCAAAGATCCACACCATCCAGCACACGCTCTGTTCTCGCTGCCATCATCAGGAAAGAGGTATAGGTACAAGATTCACACCACCAGGTTCAGGAACAGCTAGCTGCCTCCCTCCACCATCAAACTTCTCAACACAAACTCAATCAGGGACTCATTTAAGGACTCTTATTTGTGCACTATTGATTTATTTTTATTCTCTCTGTATTGCAGTTTGTTTACATTCATTCTGTTTACAGTTCTTTATTTGTTTACATCTATATGGTGTGTAGAGTTTTTTTGCAATAGGAATGAGGTAATTCTGCTTTGCCTGCAGAAAAAAAAGAATCTCAGGGTTGTATAGGATGTAACATAGGCACTCAAACAATAAATCTCAAAATAGGGTTTCAGCCTGAAATGTCAAAATTTTTTCTCCCACTGATGCTGCCTCACCCACTGAGTTCCTTCAGCACGATTGTGCTTCAGATTTCAGCATCAGTAATCTGTCTATCACTAGTAGCCACGGTGCCTCTCTGGACACTTTCTAAATTTATTAAGCATAGATAAAGAAAATATCAATACACTTTTTCTTCAACTTTCAGTGGCAACAATTTTCTAGTACCGTTCAATACACCATCTGCTTGACCCAAGTTTAAAACCAGCCCATAATTGTAGGGTAGGGTTGGTGGGGTTGTGGTCCGACAGAGGAAAAGAAGTGCTTACTGCTTACAGTACACATCCCACAAGAGATTAAAACTGTTAGCTTCTGTGACAATCTATAAAATGCAATGAATGTAACAGAAATTGGAACAAATATTGAAGTCTCAATCCAGCAGCCCATGATAATAATTAATGTAGGAAGCAGAAAAGTTAAGCCAAATGCAGTGTTCCAAGTAAATTTAATGTTGTTCATATTACATAAGCAGAATAAAATGAAAATGTTGTGCATCAGCTATGCTCAATACCTGTGCTAGCTGCCAAGTATGAACAATTGATTTATTACTCAGCATTGCCATAAATTTTCAAGCAGAGAAAACTGGGAAACCACCTACTACGTGTTATTTCACATGTAAACAAAAAATCATTCAGAGCACGGAAGTGGAAATAAAAATAAAATTCTGCAAGCTATATGGTATTAGGAACAATGCTCAATCTGGGATGTACTTTGGCAACTTTTTTCTCAAAAACAAAGTGTCTAGCATTTACAGTGCCATTAACATTAAAATCTTTAATTTTCAGTTTCTCTGTATTAATGAGAATAGTTTTAGGTGTAATTGGCCCTAAATTATGCAATTCCATCACTCAGGCTTTTCATCTCTCTTTTCCTCTTTAAAACTCAACTCCAACTAAGTTACTGGTCAGATATCATAGATTAAAGATTCTTTGGCTCTGGTCTATGCCAGCCATCATGTGCACATCTGTACTAATCCCATTTTACACTACTACACCATTCAAGTACACTCTAGATGAGTAAAATTTAAAAGTAAGATTTGAGAATCTCTGCCTCCACTAACTTCTCAGGCAGTGTGCTACAGGTTCCAACAAGTCTCTGGGTGAAAAACATCATCATCCCACTAAGACCCGCTACCTGACACTCAAGTTCTCACTACTATCAGCCTCTCGGAATTGGAAAAGCATATTTCACAAGGTTCCCCCTCAGCTGTCTCTACTCTGAGGAAAACAAATCTAATTTCTCCTATCTAAAATGTTCCATCCAAGAAAAAACAGGTGAATCTCCTTTGTACTCTCTGTAGAACAGTAACATCGTTCCTACACTGTGGCAACCAGAATTGAACAGTATTCCAGAAGTAGCTTGACCATTGTTTGAGAAATTTGTACTATAATCTTTCAATTCTTAAGAGTCAGATACTATTGCATGAAATTGACCCTTCAATGCCAACCAGAGAAGTCCAAAAACCAGGAGTGTGGAATCAGTCAAAATTAGTGCAAGTAGGGTGAAAATAGAATTGGATAAGAGAGAATGGCAGAGTATTTTATACATAAATGGGATGTGAAATTAGTAACTGGTGATTAAAAAAACCCCCTTTCCTAAAACATTTAATCAATGCTTGGTATAAAATAAATAATGATATTGGAACAAAACCCCTTTGACTCATAACAGGCTTACATCCTGTACAATGGGAAACAACATTTTTGAAATTTGGTCTTGTAAAGGTACGAGATACATTGAAGATTTTTATGAGCGGGGGCAATTGATGTCATTTGAACAATTAAAAAAATGTTTGAAATTCTTATTAATATTATCTTTTGCCATTTTTAAATAAGAGCAAATGCTCTAAGGGATAAACCGGGCTCAACAATGTCTTTCCAAACTAGTGATATGGAGACTGATTCTGTATCTCTTATTTTGACTGGGAATCCCCAAACAAGGGGTTCACAAGTCCAGAGATGGGAATCAGACTTAAATGTAAGAATTGGCAAGCAAAACTGGTTGAATTATGTCATAATAGTATGTTAGTCACTAACATGATAAATGTAAGATATAGATTAGTACAATATAACTTTTTGCATCAATTATATCTCACAGCATAGAAACTAAATAAGTTAAAATCAGACATCAGACTAATGTTTTAGATGTGGTAAGAAGATAGGAACCTTTCTACATTCTACTTGGTCATGTTCTAAAGTGAGACTTTTTTTTGTAGATTAGGAAATTACTCAGAGCAGATTACAGGAATTCAGTTTCCACAAAACCCAGAATTATTTTTACTGGGGAATATTATAGGGATAAGATCTAAACTGAAACTATCCAAGCATCAAACAGAATTTGTTAAAAATGAATTGGCAGTGGCCAGAAATGTATAGCAGTTACTTGGAAGTCTCATTCACATCTAAGTATGGCATATTGCAATGCAGAAATGCATTGAAATAAGTATATCATATTTTTGATGTCTGGTTCCATGCAAAAATTACTGCTTTGGTCTCTGATGGGATTAATCTCTTGCCTTTACCATACTCAATAAACATATTTTTGCTTTCTCTTTTCTCTCTGATATTTCACATCTATTTTCTGATCTCAATATTTATCAGGCTTTATTGATCCAATCCTTCATATCCCTTGGCATCCAAGATTTCTTGAACTTGTTTTCTCACCTTTCATGCTTACAATAAGTTGGCAATGGGGATTAAGACACAACTGATTAATCAAGTTTATTGTACAAGTACAACCTAAAACAGCGTTCTCCAGTCCTTGGTGCAAAATATGCAGGCACACGACTAGACATAACAAGTAATGCATATGCAGGACAAGTATTATATATAAAAAATAAATAAATATTGGTTTGTACTTAAGAAAGTCTTGGAGAAGTTCACCAACCACACAAATAAGGTTACTACAAGAGCAGATCAGTAGCTGGATATCCTGCAGTGGGGTTTCAACTCCTGATATCCATCTACAAATTTTCTATTTACGAGGGCTAAAGTCGGGAGTATTCCTGAATACTTGCCTATATTAATGTAGCTCCAAAAAACTCACAAACGTCAACACTATTCAGAATAAGAGTTCACTTGATCAGCACACCATTCTCCATCCTAAACATTCAGTTACCTTTATACCAGGGTTGTCACATGTATCATCTACAAAATGCACTGCAGGCATTCAGACAGGTTAGTCTGACAGTACCTTTAAAACACATGAACAACCAATAATTTGTGCATCACCTCAGGTTCTCCTTTTAGTGACATGTCATGCTGGCTTGAATTGAAATTCAATTCCCTTTCCTGTCTGTCACAATGCAAATCTCCTATGTTCATCAAAAGTACTGTGGTAGTTTGAGAGGACTCACCACACTATCTTAGACATTCACAGCAGCATCTGCATGCCAAAAATGAAGATGAATAAATAAGAAAGTGGAAATTTATATCAAGTCACCTGGGGCTCACATTCCCTGACCCACAGTCAACACAGGATGATAAAATACATCACCAGGCATTAAAAAAATGCAAACCTTATGTCACTACAGCCAGGACAAATGAACAATTAAAGCCAATCTAACATGCAATTGGGAGAAAGTGATCCCACAATTGATCAAGCCTTAGCTTTAAAAATCCTTCTGCACCTCAGACAATTAAAAATCACTAAAAAGAATAGCAATGTTTGCAATCACTCCACAGAAAACATCAAATTAATAATCCAGCTCAGTCTCGTCCCAAGGTCTCAATCATCACAGGTGTCATTCTTCAATTTGATTTGTTCACAACAGTCATCTTATCAGATAGATGAAAAGTCTTTAATCCAAAAAACGTCCCAGTTTACTACTAACAACTGGTACTCCAGAACTAGCATGTCTATAACCAAGTGAGATTGCCCTTCTTATCCTCAAAATCAGGTCAAATGCAATCTAGCCATTCAACATTTTATTAGTCTATTCACAATCAATAGTATTTACATAATGTATCAACAATAGTGGTCAAGAACAAAAGAAATAGGACTGAACCATTTGGGATCATGAGGGATTTGATCTTCATTTCCTGCACAAATTCATAATATACAAAAATCTATTGCTCTCCATTTCAATGTATTCAATGACCAAGTCATCACAGCCCTTTTGGTAGAAAATTCCAAACATCAACATTTTCTTCTCAACTCTGAATGGTCAATTCTTTATTTTGAAAAGTTACATCTGACCTGCATATCCCAGACAGGAGAAGCATCAACTCCACATTTACCCTGTCAAATCACAAAATATTTTTTGTGTTTCACTGAGATCACATTTCATCCTCTAAACTCGAGAGCATAGGCCCAGTCTGCAACATTTCCCCTCACATGACAAACCCATCATCTTACTTACCCACAGCCACTGGTTTGTATTCAACTAACGATATTCAGCTCCAGATCTCATTACACATGAACAATTTAACTGAATTTCACAGGTGAGGCAACCAGTTTTAGATAGTAATTAAACAGGCATGAAATCAAGCAGTTAAGAGAATGGGGACAACCTTACACTGATTAGAATCATAATTAACACAAGAGCAAATGGCTGAGACAATGATAATAATTTTAGCCGCAGTCTAATTTAACAGGAATTTATTTAACAGGAATTTAAGATACCATCAGTTGCCACTTCAATGAACGTAGTAAGCTGATAAGTGTTCCATTCATAATTTCTTAAATTAAAAGATTGGAACTGTATGTTCCGCATTATTGTGATGACAAAGATTTAAAATGCATGGCTGATATTCCACACTTTTCCCCCTATATGTTCTAATGGCATTGGAGGTGCCATTTCATTGAGTACATAAATTACATTACAAACAAGCCTGAGATTATTTCTCCTGCGGGCCAGGCAGAATTTCTATTTATTAGTGCAAAAAAAAACTATACTCAAGATAAAGATACGTATGCAAAAGAAAGAAATATAAACAAAGAGCAAAAAACAGCAATACAGAAAATAAAATATTCAGTAATAATGTGCAAAGTAAAAGTCCTTAAATTTGTTTCTGGTTGAGTTGTTGAG
Organism: Narcine bancroftii; assembly: GCF_036971445.1. Taxonomy (NCBI): domain Eukaryota; kingdom Metazoa; phylum Chordata; class Chondrichthyes; order Torpediniformes; family Narcinidae; genus Narcine; species Narcine bancroftii. The sequence goes on from NC_091469.1 coordinate 46,292,202, forward strand.
GAGTATGATGGTGGAGGGGTAGCAGCTGTTCCTGAACCTGGTGGTGCGAGTCTTGCTGTACCTAATACCTCTTCCCTTATGGTAGCAGTAAGATGTGGATCCTTGATGATTGCTGCTGCTCTCTGATGGCAGCCCTGCAGATGTTTTCCACGGTGGGAAGGGTTTTGCCTGTTATGTCCTGGGCTGGGTCCACTACCTTTTGCAGGGCTATATGCTCAGAGGTTTTGGTGTCACCATAGCAGACCATGACTCAGGCGGTCAGCACATTTTCCACCACACATCTTTACAATTTGCCAGGGTTTCTGGTGTCATACCAAACCTCGCAAACTCCTGAGAAAGTAGTGGCAATAACGTGCTTTCTTCACAATGACATTCATGCGTATTCCTCCGAAATAGTGACTCCCAGGAATTTAAATTTGCTCACCCTCTTCACCCCTGATCCCGCAATAAACACTGAATAGTACATCTCCTGTTTACCCCTCCTGAAATCCACATTCATCAGCTCCTTGGTTTTGGTGACATTGAATGTGAGATTGTTGTTAGTACACCATTCTCAGCCGTGTTTCCAATCTCTCTCCAGTATGATGACTCATCACCCCTTTTAAACAATCCACTACCATGGTATTGTCAGTAAATTCGTGGATTTTGCTATAGTTATACATGGCCACACAGTTAAAGATGTAAGATGAGTAAAGCAGGAGTCTAAGGACGCAGCCCTATGGTGCACCCACACTAATGGAGATTGTGGATGAGATGCTCTTACCAATTCTGGATCCAATTACACAGTTGGGTATTGAGGCTCAGGTCTTAGAGCGTAATGATCAGTTTTGAGGAGATGATGGTGTTGAATGCTGAACTGCAGTTGATAAAGAGCATTCTTTGCTATCCATGTGTTTCATGGCTTTGTGTAGAACCAGTGAAATGGCAACCGCCCACTGTGTCAATGCATCAAGTAATACCATCTTCCCACCAATTGTCCATTTAATCTATGTTCCTCCCCTACCAGGCAATGCCCCCTCCCCTACCTCCAATTTTAACCCTCACTGACGCAGCAGGAGTAGCTTACAATGGCCAATCAAAGACCCAGAGAGTCACAGGCAAAATATGCAAACTCCATATACACAGAGAACCAGGCTACAGGACTGAATTGGGGTCTATGAAACGCAGCTCTTGCTAGCTGCAGCGCTATGCTCGTTATTATCAATATGTTACTCCTGAAATGATCAAATGTTTAGGTTTACATAAACAAAAAATTAGAATTTATAGTGAAATCATGATCAAAGCATTTACAGCTCCTCACTAAGAATACTTATGAAACAACAAATTGTCACAGCACACATCTCTCAAGATCCAACCAACCATCATGTCGATTTTATTGACAATAAAACCCATGCTGACCTGTTACGAGCCCAGAGGACCCATAAACCCAGCAACAGTAGATATTCACCAAGACAAATGGTTACTTAAACAAAAGTTGTTTTTAATTATCTTTAAACATGAAAATAGAATCAAACTTTAACTTATCTATTATTAACTTAACTTACCCTCCTTCTAATTCTAAGCGCATATGCATGTAATGTGTGTGTAAGTTCAGAAAAGTTCTTTGGTTCATAGTCCAATCTTGCTTCTCATTCCTCCAAGTTCACTGGTTGCAAATTCTTATACTGTGCACAGAATTTAACGTATATAAAGTTCACCAAGCTTTGGTGCTTAATAGGTAAATGGTTACTGCTCAAGAAAGTTCTTATTGGTTTTCAGAGAGATGTGTTGTTCCAGGACATTAGGGCTAGTACTTCCATCAGTCACCTCAGTGTCTTGGTGATTAAACTTGCCCCATCAGAGTTCTCCAGATGATAACTTCTTTCTTTCAGGTCACCACAGAATTCCTTTCTGTTTCTCTTATTCCAAGTGAAACATTAGACAGCCAGTCCTCTCCTCTTGCATGAACCACAAGGGCTGTGACTAGACCATCTTCCTCATTGGGGCTTCTTGACAGCTTTTCCTGTTTCAGTTCCAGCTGCTCTCGCTGGCTGAAACACAGTCAGAGTGATCTCTGCTTTTCTCTCTCACACACACCGAGACTGAAAGCCTGTTTTACTCTCTCTGCTTGCAAAACCACATGATCCTCTTACAACAGCAAAACTCTCCTGCAAACAATAAAGGTGCCAGCATTCTCTTCCATCTGTTGCTTTGGTAAACAACAATCCATTAGTGAAGTATCTTGAGCACTCTTCAAAGCTCTTGCAAAAAGTGTGAGAAGCCACTATGTCTAGCATAGCTCCAGTATTTCAAATAAGATCTGTTTTAAAGTGTTTGCATGTGACCTACTCTAACAAACCTTTCCCAATTTATCTCCCAAAAACATTTCTATGTACTCTGCCACATGGCCCAAATCTATTTTTTTGTGTCTGTCTCCAATTTTTGGAATAAACTGTGCATCCTTTCAGTCAAAATGAATTTATGTTCCCATGTGGCTGGAGTCAGATGAACAGTCTGTTAAAAAATTCAGTGTTCAAGGCAGGACCAGTAATGTTTGTCTTATTGGTCTGATAGAGACTTTCTAAATGCTTGCTATCTCTTTATTAATTTATTTTTTAAAATTTAATTAGCTGTATAATTACAGAAAAAAAACAATGAATAAAACATTAATTAGTATCCATATCAAATGATTTTTAAAAAGTTTATATTTTTTCTCCCCAACCCCCCCCCACCCAAAGTAAGAAAAAGAAAGAAAAGAAAACACCTACCATTTAATATACAATAATATTAGCATATACAATCAGTAATTATTTTTAAAATCTCTGATTAAAAAGAGTGGATAAGGTAGAAGAGGTAAATGGAAAATTGTTCATAAAATCCATATAGGGTTTCCAAATACTATAAAAATTTTCAACACAATTCCTTAAACTATACGTAATTTTTTTACTAAAGTATACAATTTCACATCTCACTGTACCGTCTACTTAGTAACACCTCTTTATCATCTTTCCATGATATTGTTATACATTTCTTTGCAGTTGCTATTGCAATACTTAAAAATTCTTCTTGATACTTGTCCAATTTCAATTTTGTATCCTTTTCATATATATCCCCAAGTAAAAATATTCTTGGATCCTTTGGTATCTTTATCTTCATAATTTGCCCTAATAATAGACTTGGTTCATTCCAAAACCTTTCCACTTTTTCACAAGACCACACTGAATCCAAATAAATCCCTATTTCTCTCATACATAGAAAACACTTATCTGAGTAATGAAGTCCATTTAACGTATATGGAGTATAAAATAATTGATGAAGAAAATTATATTGAACCATTTGATAACTAACATTTACTGTATTCATAATGTTTTCTTGACATAATTTTGACCAAATCCCCTCCTGAATTTGTATATTTAAATCTTTCTCCCACCGCATTTTTGATTAAAATAAATCTTTTTTCTTTAGTCTCTTGTAATTTTATATACATATCAGTAATAAATTTCTTAACAGATGTTATTATATATTCAGATTGACTCTGTTTAGAGAGTCTCAAATCTGCTCCCAGTCTCTTTTTCAAATAAAATTTTAATTGATAATATACAAAAATTGTATTATTATGTATATTATATTTATCTTTTAATTGATCAAAAGTTAAGGAAAAAGATCCTTAAAAAAAATCTTCTATTCTCTGTATCCCTTTACTAAACCAATGATCAAATAAAGAATCATTCAAAGTAAAAGAAAGAAGGCGATTTTGTTTTAACAACAATTTTGGTAATGGATAATTTTTAATTCCTCTCTCCATGTGAATTCTATTCCATATGTTTAATATATGTTTCAATACAGAAAAATCTTTAGTTCCTTTAAATTACTCATTATTCCATTTATACAAAATTAACTCTGGAATACTTTCACCAATTTTACTCATTTCTATTTGAATCCAAGCTGGTTTTTCATCCTGTTGATAACAGGATGACAAAAACCTCAATTGAGCTGCTTTAAAATAATTCTTAAAATTTGGTAATCTGAGTCCACCCTGATCAAACTTCCACATTATTTTTTCTAAACCAATTCTTGACATCTTACCTTTCCAAAGAAATTCACGTAGTATTTTATTCAAGTTTCGAAAAAAAAATTCTGGTACTTGAATGGGCAATGATTGAAACAAATACTGTATTCTTGGAAAAATGTTTATTTTAATACAATTCACTCATCCTATTAATGTTATTGGTAAATCTTTCCATCTTTTCAAGTCCTCTTCCAATTTTTTTAAAATAATGATAAATAATTTAGTTTAAACAAATTACTTATATTTCTACTAATTTTAATTCCTAAATATTTAAATGCTTCATTTTGCCATTTAAATTTTGTCAATCTTTTCATTGAGAGTAATCCATATCCACCATATGCATTATTTCACTTTTATCAACATTCACTTTATAACCTGATACTAACCCATACTCTTAATCTCTCATCCAATTTATTCAAAGATACTTCTGATCTCATCCTTGCTATCTCTTGATTGATCACAAACCATATTGAAATAGCATGCATTGATAAAGATAGGCCTTCATATCGGAATTGGAAAAGGTGAGGAAGCAAATATAATTTTGCTGCTGATTGTAATCTAGTTATCCCAAATGGAACTCTTTTTTTCCAAATGAAGTAACTGTTGTTTCCCTGAATCATTCATATACACACACACATACTATCACAAGCTCCCACTTTACTAAAATGGGATTATCACTGTAAGGGACAATATGGATAGGAGGGACTGAATAATCACAAATAACATTTAACATTCACACAGGCACAAGTCACAGCCCAGCAATAATTCGATAAGTTGGAAGAAGTGAGGGAAGGCTTGTCACAGTCTGTTCCAGATTCGATACATTTGCAGACATTGTGATTTTGCGAGAGAGAACCATCCTGACTGCTGAAGAGAACAGCTTGTTGAAGCAGCTCTTGTGTCCTGCCATTTTTTGTGAAATTCAGAGCAAAGCATTCTCTGTGAATGACTGGGCCTTTTCAGGTGGATTGAACTGCGCCAGGAGGGTCTTTTGGGAAACAGTGCTTCATTTTGATTGTGACTAACAGTGAAGGTCACTTAAGCCGCTTTCAGGTGGCCGCAAACCCAACTGTAAAGCCGCACAGAATACGCCTGTGCGGCTGTCAGGCGGCCAGGAGGGTTATTCACCTAACCCTTCTCCGAGAAGTATAACTAGCCTGCTCAGAGTATCGATCGTGGCAGCTGAAAGTGGCCGGGCAGCCAGGGGATGGGCTGATGACATCGTTAGCCATCGACTCCACGGACAAGAAAGCCAGACTAAAGTAAATTTCAAATTTTATTTCATACCCTCTCCCGCTGCCCGTCTCCCACCCCCCCCCACCCCCACCCCCAACCTCACCCGCCTGACTCCCGCTACTGGTTTCTCCCCCACCCACCCTAGCCCACCCGACTCTCGCTGCCAGTCTCCCCCCACCTTGTCCACCTGACTCCCCTCCCCCGCCAAACTCCTGCTGCCAGTCTCCCTTCCCCTCATCCTCGCCCGCCCAAATCCCGCTGCCGGTCTCCCTCCCACCCACCCCCGAAGGGGCAGACGGGCGGTTGAGGGTGGTGGAGGAGAGAAGTCCGGCAGCAGCAACAGGAGTCTGGCGGGCAAGGTGGGGGGGGGAAAGAGGGGGAATGGGCAGCGGAAGTTAGGCGGGCGAGGTGGGGGGAGAACCGGCAGCAGCAACGGGAGTCGGGCGGGCGAGAGGGAGTCAAGTCATGCCTGAGCTGTTTGTCAGACATGAGGCACCTGTCATAGTAGACACTGTGCGGGACTAGGCACCTGTCCAGAGTAGCTGGCTTTCACTGCTAGATGGCTAGCAGTCAGCTGTCACATTTAGGTGCCAGAAAGCCGTCCATTCCGTGGCCACCTAAACGTGCCAGCTGAACTCCTCTAGCCACACCTGCAGACGCCTAATCTTCTCCCAGAACACCTGAAAATGGCTTTAGAGAGACTGCTTCATTTTAAATGTGACTAGCAGTGAAGTTACTTGGAGAGACTGGTGCTGGGGTCTTGGAGGCCACCCAGTTCTAGTCTTGCCTAAAAAAGGAGTAGGAGTATTGTGACCTCAGCTCGTGTAGATGGACATTTCTTCAAAGGCAATGCAAGAAGAATTCGTGAGTCTGTAGCAGTAACAACTCCAGTCTTCCCATCAGTTCAACATCAATTCTGGGTATCAAATTTCAAAGGCCTACACTTCAACCTGAATTTGAAAGAATGAACTTTGGAGTAACTTTCTAGATTTTGGCCTCGACTGTAATGGTTTGGGTATATCACACACACAAGACACCTGCACAGCTGGGGATGGATTTAGTGTTAAGGATAGTTTAAGAGTTAACTCTGTAGCTTAAGTAGTGGTTTAAAATTAAACACTGTCTGGTTCATTGTCTATTGCTGTTTGTTATGCGTAGTGCATAACAATACATACATAAAGATCAAGATTCAATTTATTGCCATTGTAAAAAGTGTCATATTACATGAAATTGCTTTTTCCTGCTGTAAGGCAGATTTGCCATCAGCATAAATTGCCTGAAGCGCCTCTTGGAGAAGCAAATGAGAGACCCCTCAGATTCACCTCCAGCACTTCCACAGCCACACAGAGTCCAGTCCAAATCATTTGCAACCCGAGCTCCAGATCCGAACCTCTGACACGATCAGGAACCTTTCAGAATCCCCCACATCCCGGTTCTGACACCCCTTCACCCAGTCTCAAGTCAGTATCCAGCACTCTATAGCCCAGCATGTTTCCCAACACCAGTCTACAGCAGCTCACACCCTCCACAGGTTCCTCGCCTTGAGTCTACAGCAGCCCACCTCATGTATTGGTTTTTCAGCCACAGAACCCCCTTAATGGTCCACCGCTGTGGTCACCATCCTGTGGGTATTCTCCTCTGCTTCTTCTCAGATGAGGATGTTCTCCCCGTTCCCTGATGCCCTGTGCCAGTCCTCCACTCCCCTAGAGTCTGTAAACCTCCCCCCCCCCCCCCCCAAACTGCTGCTGATCAGAAGCTCCGTCATCTTGGGCGCAGACCCCATACATACAAACTTTTTTTTAAAAAAAGTCTGAACTACTTGGTGGCCTTTGAGTTTATTGTAGAGCTCAAAATCTTGTTTGAAAAAATGAAAAGAATGTGAACATTTTTACATGGAGGCTATAGAAACAAAATTAAAACTGAGGTTCAAATTTCAGTTAGTTCCACTTTGCTTTACACAGTCAGGTTTTCAATTTTTTCTAAAGAACATTATTATAATAAGACTTCAGTGATCCATCTTACTATTAGGACATAGTAGTTTTGGATCTATCATGGTATATATGAAACCTAATATCTATGAAAACTAACCATACCACATTTCAATATTTCTGAACACAGTCTTGTAATTGCAATGTTCAATGCACTATTTTCAGATAAGAGGTTCAGAAGAACTTTTATACAACTTAAGTAATGATTAAAATATGGTTAAATAATGCCATAGCATTAAAGAAATTAAGATTAGCTGGCATCTTATTTGTATTCAATACTCGTTTTCTCCACCAATGTAACTATACTGTATTGATAAGATGTAAAGCAACAGCTCAAAGGTTACTTAAAATGGAACTTGCACCCACCTCAAACATTGAGGAAAAGTGCAAAACCATTATTAAATGATAAAACCCTCTAGTCAAATTAAGTCTAGAGCCATTGAAACAACACACAAAAGTGCTGTTGGAACTCATCAAGTCATGCAGCATCCATGGAAAGCAATAGGCAGTCAATGTTAAGCCTGAGATTTATATCAGGGATGCCATTGCAGACATTGAAATACAGATCTCAAAGAGTCTCAAATGTCCATAAAGAGCTAATTGCCACCGCTATTCTTAATATTTACAAAGTAATTTGCCATGATGTTACCCCTTTGAATAGCAACTTGTTAAAGATAACAGAACTGAACTTTCAAGAGTTCAAACAAATTCAAAAGCCACTGTTGGTTAAATAAAAATTATTTCAAGGCTCCATGTAATTTCCAACAGTAGGTGGTACTGTAGATGTGTTAAATGAAAAGATCATGATATCTATTGCTCGGAGATATCACACATTCCCACAGCACCGATTAAAAAGCACTTCAAGAACTCTTTTTCCAAATGAAGTAATTGTTGCTTCCCTGAATCAGTTCAATACAGCAAATATCATTGCCAAACAATATCTTTATTCCGATATTTTAAAAATCAAATGGGTAGAAAATCTTCTTTAGGTCAGTCAAACAATTATTGAGGTGAAAATTGCATAAAAAATTCAAACATATACAGAATTCTAATGGAACTTTGCTGCAGCCAAATAATGAACACAAAAAAAATCTTACTTTGAGATAAAACTGAGAGCAAAACACAGAACAAAATAATTAGCAATGGTTTAGGAATCAAACCCAAGTCCACCAGCCCAACCTTTGGGAACACAGACAATTATATTTATTCACAAAATATGCCATTCTTCCCCACCCTTCCCAATGATACACATTTCTAATTGCAACCAGGCTTAAGACTGACTGCAGATTGGTGGCCAAGAGCCCCACTGCCTCAACCCAAACAGCTTATCATTAAAGCATGAGCAGCCAGAAGAAAAAGAAAACTTTCATGGGAGAACAATGTCAAAATGTGAAAGATTAAAATTATTAACAAGGACTTAAATTGCATCAGAAGAACTACAAGATAATACAATCCTAACTCTACCAGCTGAAATTTATTGCATCCTGTAATGAACAGATCTCACTCAACCTTTCATCATCCCACTCCATTAACAATAATGCCAGCTGGAATCAAAATGCAGTTGCTCCTCTGTCTATTATCAAAACAAAATCACAAACACCGAGTCCCAACAAGATTCCCCATACTCAATATCACTATGGGAGATGATGTTCTCCCTCCTCTTATCTCTTTTATCTAGTTCAATATTTGTCAATTTATAAATCTGTTTGAACTCTTATCTTAATTCCTTTATGCATCTTACAAAACTGATTGATACAAATGAAATTAACTGAAATTTGTCCTATTTAAAACAATCTTTGATCATGGTTCTCAGAGATAAGACAGGTTGTGCAAGGTCCAGAAGATATTAAAAGCAATTACAATAAAAGTGAACAATTTCAAAACATTCACTACTCTCACAATATTCAATTAAAAATTTCCATTCAGCCTTCAGGACACGATTATTTTATTCATCCAAGATGTGCAAAATACCTACCAAAATCTACTCTTGTTAATATGCACTGCATTGGATGATCAGTTGTGTGCCTTGTTGTAGTAGCCCCACTTTCATAACAAGATGCACACAGGTCGTAGTCGTAACAAATTAAGCACTTGTATCTGCGGCCTCGAAAATTTCCTTTTAAACATGCATCACAGCTGACACCTGGAAAATAAAGAAGAACAAGAGAAAAAGTTCAATTTTCAGTTTAAATTTTTTGTCAGTTTTCTGAAGTTGACTCGTAATAATTTGAACAGAAAAATTATTGTAGAATGTTTAGATACTAATTTTTACATTCACTTATCTTTGTTTTATAATCGCAAAAGCTCAGATGTTCTCCAGACACTTCAACTTTTGAAGAATCTGAGAAAACCAGCTTTGAAATATTTAGAGCTTTAAACAAAATACAAATAATAGCTGTTTATCTTAGTAGAAAAAATGGTATTAAGTTGACTGTGTCACACAAACTCCCAAGCTGGGAAGTTTGACATATAAATATCTCAAATCAATACAATCTCCCTGGAAATGCTAATAAAAGAGCACATGGGTTCTGTAAGACAAAGAAGAAACTTATCAGGCAACTTAAAAATCACCTAAAGATGACTTGCTTGCTATCGCTGTCCCTTCAAGCATTCTGATACACACACACATACATACATACACACACACATATACACACACACATATACACACACACATATACACACACACATATACACACACACATATACACACACACATATACACACACACATATACACACACACATATACACACACACATATACACACACACATATACACACACACATATACACACACACATATACACACACACATATACACACACACATATACACACACACATATACACACACACATATACACACACACATATACACACACACACATACACACACACACATACACACACACACATACACACACACACATACACACACACACATACACACACACACACACACACACACACACACACACACACACACACACACACACACACACATACACACACACACATACACACATTTACACATACACATATATACATACACACATATGGCTCTGATACTCCTGTATCTCTTTCCTGACATGAGTAGCTGATAGATGCTATGGGCAGGGTGGAAAGGGTCCTCAATGATTTTGCACACCCTCTTCCGACAACAATCCCAGTAGATCACAACAGTTGGGGGGGAGGGGAGGGGTAGATTCCAGTAATCCTCTCTGCCACTTTTAGGGTCCTGTGGATTGACCTCTGATTCATTTCTCTGCAGCAACTATATCACAATGTGATGCAGCTGGCCAGGATGCTCTTGATAGAGCTCCTATAGATAATTGACATAATGGTAGCTGGTAGTCTTCGTTGAGTGAACTCCAAAAACTTGTTGCTCTCCATTCTTGTTGACGTGTAGTGGAGGATGGTTATTCCCGGTCCTCTTGAAGTCCACAATCATCTCCTTTGCCTTGACAACATACCATTTCACAAGATTTTCCACCTCTTCTTTGTAGTGTGACACATCGTTGTTGCTAATGAGGCCGACTACTGTTGTCATCTGCAAACTTCATGACACTGTTGGAGATGAATCTGGTGATGCAGTCGTGGGTCAGTAGCATGAACAGAAGCAGGCTGAGCACACAGCCCTGAGGTGTTACTGAGGTGAAGCAATTTTATTTTCTGACGAAGTCAGAAGTGTTTGGAATTCTCTTCTTTAAAAAGTTATCAAAAGCAGTCTTTGAATATTTTTAAGCAGAAAGAAAGTCAGAGGGTGAGTGGTTACCTTGGGTTGGTCGTAGTGCTGAATTGATTAGCCAAAATGGTATTAATGGTGGAGCAGGCTTGAGAAGTCAAGTGATGTATGATTTTCCTATGATTTCAAGGTCTCGTATATTCAAATTACATCCAACACCAACCTTGAGTCACACCACACAGACTATATGTGTATGTTCAGAGGAAACCTCCAAATCCCAAAACATAGAAGTGAATAAACCTAAACTTCTGCATATCCAAATCCTCTACCTACCATTGCTGTACAATCAAACAGTCTGTATCGAGACTGTGTCAAACTTCTTCCCATATCTCAGGAGACACCTCTTAAAGGCAAACGTTGATGACAAAAATTACTTTTGCTTTAGAACACCAGCAACGCCTTTGCTCATCCAAGGAAGAAAGTTCTAAGATTAAGGCTTCAAACACTGCAGCCTTAATGCATCTGATACACTGTCTACCTACATTAAGATTTCTAATTTTCAGCACAAATTTAAAGATTTTTGTTGCTCTCTGTTCACTGAAGGATAAAATGTGTTTACAATCAGAAATCACTACTTTTTTTCCAAAAATTATCAATTGTGCAATAAAGTTGGGAGATAATTTAGACAAATTAATAAAACAAAAAATATATTTACAAAAGTGACACACTGTTACACTCTTATTGAGACCCATTCCTTTACTCAAAAATATTTTCCAGGTTTTAAAAATGTCTCACATTCAAATTCTTCCAAATTTTAGACACATGAGCAGAAATCTTTGCACTCTTTTAATGTTGAGCTCTACGAAGATGCAAGGTTTTCTAGACAATATTTCCACTCAGCAAACATCATCACTCTGGTCATATCCTCTGCTCACTACTATCTTCAGGCAGAAGGCACAGAAGTCTAAAATCTGGCACCTCCAGCACAACTATCAGACTCTTTAACCAAGCCTTGGTACATTAATCATGGACTGCTTCAAGACCACAATAGGGCAGCCTACACTACTGCAAGTCACTTTTTTGCACTAGAATTACTGGTACTGTGAACATTTATCTTATGCATTTGGATCTTTTGATTTAATTCGATTAGTTTATTAGATTTTTTTTGTAGTTCAGAAGCAGCAAAAAAGAATCTCAGTGCATATGGATATTGTGTATGGCAATAAATTATCATTATCGCTATGTAGTTCACACAATATGTGAATATTTTATGAACTACAAAAAAGAACGAGAAGGTGAATAGAACTACCACCACAATCTCATTGCCTGCCTCTCCACTCTGCCCTGAATTGCCTAAACAACAATAACACGTACATTAGGCTACTTTTTTCAACATTATACTCTCAGTACTGATCAGCAAGATTCAAAAACCTTCCTCTGCAACTGGATCCTTGATTTCCTCAGCAGAAGACCACAGTCCTGGAAAGTATTGGCAGAGAGATTGATAGAAGCAGTGTCTCCAACACCATTTAATAGGTGATTCAACAAGTATTGCTTAGTCATTGAATGCTACAGGCCAAGCGCTTGAAGATGGGTTTAATACAGACATCCGTCGGTCAGCATAAACACGGTGGGACAAATTGTCTGTTTTCATCCTGCATTATGTTACAGCTCTATAACTACCCCTTTTCATGTTTCTATAGTCTCAACTGCTTCACCATTCAGAGGTTATACATAAAAATCCCGTTAATTCTTTCCACACAAGCATTATTTGGTCATTGATTTGGCAGACATTTCAGAAGATCTGGAGTGGAAGACCTCGTATTTGAAACAGATAAGGCTGAGATGGAAAAATTGAGAGAAGGAAAGAGAATCCTTGCAAGGGACAGGATGTGAGGAAGCATAGTTGAGAGTTGTGGGAGTTAGTTAGTGGATTTGTAATATAGGCCGGTGGCTAGCCATGCCCCCTCCCACCCCACCCTCCTCCTCTCTCCCCTCCCACCCACTCCGAGATAGAAACGTATCAAGGGTGTAGGTTAATTGGATGTAAATTTAGCAGCACGGACTCTTGGGCTGAAATGGGCTTTTACCGTGAGGTATATCTAAATTTAAAAATGGAGACAGAAAGATCCAGAAAGTGTAGAGTGTTGTTGAGAGATGGACCAGGTGATTTTGAGATGGGGTGGAAGGTGGCTGTGAAGTGAATGAAGTTGACGAGCTCATCGTGGGTGCATGAGGCAGCCCCAATGGTAGACATCAGTATAACATTTATGAAGTTCACATGGCTTTGATACTTGAAGGTAAATGGTTCTTGTCGGTAGTCAGAGAGAGATTCATTGTACACTGACACCCACAACTGATTCCTTTTTTAACCAGCCACTTCAGTGTCTTGTCGAAGAAACTTCCTCCCTCAGGGTTCTCCAGATGATAACCTGTTTCTTTCAGGCCACCACAGAGTTCATTTTTGTTTCACTTATTCCAAGTGAAACATTAGACAGCCAGTCCTCTCCTCTTGCATGAACCACAAGGGCTTTAACCAGGCTGAACTAAGCATTCACAATCATTCTTCCAAATGGGATTTTCCACAAGCTTTACAGCTTGTCCTGTTCCAGTCCAAGTTGCTGCTGCTGACTAAAAACTGATCTCTCTCTCTCTCTCTGAGAGAAAGCCAGTTTGACTCTCTCTGCTTGCAAGACCACATGACCCTCTTAGAACAACAAGTTCCCCTCCAGAAAGCCTGCGGCTCCGACAAGTTCTTTCATTGGTTGCCTTTTTGAAAACAACGATCCATTAGTGAAGACTCTTGGGCTTCTGTAACGGCTGTTGGCCCCAAACGTCTAGCATGAGCAGAGTTCCAATATTTTAAATAAGATCTGTTTTAAAATGTTTGTATGTGACCTACTCTTAAAAAAAACCTGTCCCAATTTATCTCCCAAAAACACATCTCTTCACAAGTCACAGTCGTGGAAGTACGCCCAGAGATGGAAGTAGCATTAGAAGAGTTCGGCATCGTTGTGTGTGTGGAATGCATTAAGGTGTGAGCAGAGGGGGATGAAGGCAAGGCCTCTGCTAAGGGTCAAGCATTCTGTCTCAAAGAGAGCAGGGCAGAGGGGATGGCAAAGACCAAGCAGGAGTCAGAGTGGGAATCGGTGTGGTCGAGAGTGTTGAGAGGAGGTGGAGGGTTAGGGAGGTCAGAGGGAGGAGGTGGGAGGGGGAGAGGAGGTCATGGGAAGAGGTCAAAGGGGGAAGGGAAGATATCTGAGGCTTAGGAGGTTGAGAAGACGATGGAAAAAGGTAAGGAGTATTGGGGGTTGGGGGAGGTGGGATGAGTATATCGGATCCAGCAACAAGGTTGGGCCCATGGTAGGATAATATGTCAGGAGTCATTGGTGGAAATCAGTGTGCAAAGCTGCGGCCCGAGGGCAGCCAGGGCCCAGATAAGAGTAGGTAGCTGAAGCATCAGGACTTCCTGCAGGTAGCTGGTCGGGGTCCAAGAAGGAGTCCACAACTACAGCGCCAGAAACTCCAATGAATGAGCGATGGGACCAGGTCTGGAGTTTGCAGCTCCAGTGAGTAGGCATCCAGGGTTCTGTTTGCCTAGCTAGTCAGACGCCAAAGTGGCAGGACCTCCAGTGGATTGGCAGCCAGGGAGAGGGTTCCAGTAGGTGACCGAGACATCAGGAGTTCCTGTGGGTAGGTGACTTGGCCCAGGATTCGCGTAGGCAGCTGAGGCATTGGGAATTCTGGTGGGTAGGCAGCCAGGCACAGGGTACCAGTCAGTTGCCACAGTGTTAGGAGCTCCAGTGAGTAGGCATCTGGAGCCAGAGTTCAAGTAGGCAGCTGAGATCTTGGGAGTTCCGACGGGTAGGCAGTCGGGGCCAGGGTTCGAGTAGGCAGCTGAGGCATTGGGAGCTCCAGTAGGTAGGCAACTAAGGCCAAGATGAGAACCCACATTGAGGACCGCTGAGGCATTGGGAGTTCCAGTAGGTAGGCAACTAAGGCCAAGATGAGAACCCACATTGAGGACCGCAGTCTCATGGGAGATGAGCTTGCGATCCTTGATGGATGCCAGTGGGTGAAGAGCTGGTGGTTGAACATGTGGATTCAGCGGCAGATGTAGAACAGAAGGGGTCCGCTGCTGGTCATGACCAGGAAGGTCTGGAGCTGTGGCAGTGTGAGGGCGAGCTGCCGTTGATATCTCCACATCAAGGTGAGGGTGGTACGTAGGATTCATTGGGAGAAGTGGAGAGAGCAGCAGTCAATGCTGCTTAAGTACTTGAGATCCTTGCGGAGGGGCCAAACTGCAAGGCCTGGAATCAGAGCTGTAAACCACAAGGCACAAGATGGCAGCAGAGGCAAGTAGCAAGGAAGGCAATGTAATTGTGGAAGTGAGTCTGGGTGAGTAAATGGTTGTGGAGCTTGAGAGCAGCAGAAATTATAGATGGAGAGCAGTGAGAAATTCTAGGCTAGTAAGTTATAAGCATTAATCACATAAAAAAAAACCCAATGTCCATCTATAACAAAAGGGAGGCTAACCACCTATCCATCACATTTAGTGACATTAGCATCACAGTGTCTTCCACCATGCAAATGCCCCAGATCACCATTGACAAGAAAATTAACCAAACAATTCCCAGATATAGTATATCCATTAAAGCAGCAACTGGCTTACTTTGAGACATCTAAAGGAAAAAAATCAGGAGTATGGATTATTCTCTACTTGTCTGGATGAGTGTTGCTCAAAAAAAACTGAAGAGGAACAAAAGCAGACGGCTCGATTAACATCCCACCAGACATCCAAACATTCAGAATTGAAGAATTATTAGCACTCTCCAACATCAACTTCTCCAGTTTCTGTTTAACCCCTCCCCATCTCTTTCCCTCTCCCTGTCTCCCTTCCTCCAATTTCCCACACCCTTTCCTCTCCATTGTGAGCTATCCCTCCCCATCTTTTCTCAGCTTTTCTTCCTTCTACCCTCTCACCCATCTGAGATGATTCTCTGTGCTCCTCCCCCACCCCTTTCCTCCCTCCCTCTACCTCTTTATTCAAGCACCTGCCTGTTTTTCATTCACACCTTGAGGGCTCAAGCCCAAAATATTGGTTACCCTTTACTTCCTTTAGCTGCTGCGTGACCTGCACAATAATCATCATAAACTGTTGGATTGAGTCCAGAAGGCAGTAAGAAGCCTCAATGAATGATGTACTATTGCTTAAATTCATGTAGAACTTCATGGGGAATATATGACCAGGTGGAGAACAAAGTCTTCAAATTGGAATGGAGAAGTAAAAAGACATGATTTGAAGCTCAAGACCACAAGAGAAAAATCAATGACTAAACACTGCACTTTAGTTACCTTATAGAACGCTACAGCTCCAAAAACAGGCCATTCAGCCCTTCTAGTCTGTGTCACCCATTCCATAACCCTCCAGACCTCTCCCATCCATGCATCTATCAAATTTATTCTTAAAACTCAAGATAAGGTCTGCACCCACCTCATCAGATGACAGCTCATTCCATACTCCCACCATTCTGTATGAAGAAGTTCCCCCTAAATCTTGCCCCTTAAAATCATGTCCTCTCATTTATCTCTCCTAATCTTAGTGGAAAGAGCCTACTCGCATTTACTCTGTCTATACTCCTCATTACCTTGTAAACCTCTCAAATCTCCCCTTATTCTTCTTCATTTCAAGGAATAAATCTTTCCCATGCAACTTAACTCCTGAAGATCTGACAACTTCCTAGTAAATCTTCTCTGCACTCTTTCAATCTAATTGATATCCTTCCTGTAGCTAAGCAAACAGAACTGTACACAATATTCCAAATATGGCCTCATAAATGTCTTCTATAATTTCAACATAACATCCCAACTCCTAAACTCAATACTTTGATTTATAAAGACCAAGATGCCAAAAGCTTTCTTTACAAACCTCTCCATCTGCGACACCACCTTCAGGGAACAATGTACCTGTATCCCCAGATCTCTGTGCTCCTTCGCACTCCTCAGTGCCCTACCATTTAGAATGACATTCTTCCTTGATTTGCTCTTCCAAAATACACCTCACACTTGTCAGCATTAAACTTGGTCATCCATTTACTGGCCCAGTTGGTTCAGATCCTTCAAGCTTTGAAAATCTTATCTATGTGTCATCAGCCAACCTGCTGATCCAATTTATCACGTTAGCATCCAGATCTTTGATATAGACAACAAACAACAATAGTCCCAACACAGATCCCTGAGGCACACCACTCATCACAGGCCTCCAGTCTGAGAAGTAACCATCCACTACCACACTGTTTTCTCCCAGACACCCAATTTTGAATCCAGTTTACAACCCCTCTATGTATGCCTAGTGTCTTAACCTTCTGAACTAACAACCCATGTAGGACCTTGTCAAAAGCCTTACTAGAAAACATCCACAGGCTTTCCTTCTTGGTAACTTCCTCAAAAAACTCTACAACATTTGTTAAACACAACATAACACACACAAAGCCAAGCTGGCTGTCCTTAAACAGCCCATGACTGTCCATATTCCATCTCTCAGAACTCCTTCCAATAATTTATCAACTACTGATATCAGGCTAACCGGCCTATAGTTACTCAGTTTATTCTTGGAGCCTTTCTTAAGCAGCAGGACAATGTGAGCTACTCTCCAATCCTCCCAGACCTCTCCCATGGCCAAGGACATTTTGAATATATCCATCAGGGCCTCTACAATTTCAATACTGTCTCCCTCAAGGTCTGAGGGAATATCATATCCAGCCCAGGGATTTGTCTACCTTTATTCGCTGATAGGCAGCAATCACCTCCTCCTCAATTTCCATGTTTCATGACACTTCTATTTGTTTCCCTTCCCTCTGTATACACTATGCCAGTTTCCTGAGTAAAGAGTGATGGAAAAAAACTAAGATCTCTCCCATTTCGTGAGGCTCCACACATAGTTGATCACTCTGATCCTCTAGGTGTAGACATTTGTCAAACTCCAACCCATCCAGTCCTTTTACAGTATGGGAGTCCCATTCAATATGCAGAAACTTAAAATCTCTTACTACCATAACTTTCCGTTCTTACAATGATCTGCTATCTCCCGACAGATTTGTGTCTCCAATTCTCTTGGACTATTGGGCGCTCTATAATATAAGCCTATGTGCTCACACCTTTCCCGTTCCTTAGCTCCACACATATGGCTTCTGTAGGCAAGTCTACAGTACTGTCCTGAGAAACCACAGCTGTGGTATTTTCCTTGATGAGCAATGCTACTCCTCCCCCTTTCATCCCTCCCCCTCTATCATGTCGGAAACATCAGAACCTGGGACACTGAGCTGCCAGTCCTGCCCCTCCTGCAACCCAGTCTCACAAATAGCAATAATGTCATAATCCCACGTGCAAAATCCATGCCCTAAACAATACTCCTCACATTGAAATAGATACATCTGAGATCATTTCTATCATTTACGAACCTCTGTTTTCTATCTTTACATGCAGTCCTTGCATGACCCTTACCATCCTTCACCTCACTATCTGCTCTATCACTCTGGTTCCTTCCCTCTGCAAATCTAGTTTAAACCCTCCTGGAGAAGCACTAGTAAACACTACAGCTACAGAAGTGTTGCTTCACTTGAAAGGCCTGTTTGGGGTCCCAGATTCTAGTGAGGGAGGATGTGTGGCACTTCCTGCGGCCACAGGGGAAGGTGCCAGGGAAGTGGGGTGATTTGTAGGGAGGGATGAGTGCACGAGGGAGTCATGGAGGGAAAAGTCCTGAAGGAAGGCAGAAAGGGGAGGAGAGGGAAAGATGTGTCTCGTAGTGGGATCCTGTTGTAAGTGCCATAAATTCCGGAGAATAATGTGTTGGGTTAGTCATGGATATTACTTGATAATGTATTCCCAAAAACTGATATTAAAAATTGAGAAAAAGGCTATGTGAAGGTGGGAGATGTGTAGAAATTGAAAGGAAATAGATCTGGGTTAGAACTATTGTCTTTGCTGATTCAGATGGTGATTATGTGACATACCAACAATGGAGCGCAATTTGGGGGCTGGAGTGTGTCCATTTTTCAGATATATGACATAAACATTATGGCAGGCAAAGCAAAAATACATGGTTGTAGTCCCATACTGCAGTTCATAATTAGACAGTGGTTGCATTTGAAGGGTAGAAATCCTCAATGAAACACATTAAGTCTCAAATTGCACTTCCTGACTTGTAGCCAAGAGGAAGTATTCCTTAGTACAGGTACACAATCCTTTACCCGGACATCTAAAATCTGGAAAGCTCCAAAATCTGCAGGTGGGGGGTGGGGGGGGAGACCGGCAGCACAAGTTGGGGGGTGGGGTGGGGGGGGGGGAGGAGAGAGAAGGAAGCGTGACTGGAAGTGGGTGGGGTGGATACAGCAGCACAATTTGGGTGGGTTTAAATCTGGCTTTCCGAAATCCGTAAAAATCTGAAATTCGAAGCACACTGTCCCCCAAGGGTTCCGGATAAAGGATTGTGTACCTGTACATGTTAAATGACTAATAAAAACTTTTGCAGCAATTGTGGAGAACAAATTTGGATTTAATACCTATTTAGGCTATAATTTTGATAGAAAAGGTTAAAATATGCAGCTTACCTTCCACTTTCATTTCTTTACCAATCTACCTTACAAGAAAAAGGCCAATGAATTTTCAAGAAAGTTTTTTTTAAATAAGCATTAAAAAAAATCTATTTGAATGTTGAGATCCTTTCATAATTGCTACCCATTTGAACAATATTAAGGGGAAGGGGGAATTAAATATAATGCAATGCATTAATAATTATTAATTGATGCATTTACTTTTTATGTTAGATACTCCTTGAGAGAGAATTCTTCATAACACAATGTGTTAGCAGGGTAAGGATGGGGGTTAAAAAGACAAAGCAATGTATAAATGATTAATAATTTATGTAATTATTTTAATGTTGCTTGCACTGTAGGTGAGAACTTTAAAATATTTTTAAAAAGTAATCTCAGACAAAATATTGCACACCAATAAAAAATATAATAGTTTAACATTCAACATTCCTTGAATACTTCATTCTGACACATGCAAGTGGCTCTTCGAATATTGAGTCATAACACATCACAGGACAAAATCAGGCTCATCTAGTTATGTCGAACTATTATTCCACCTCGTCCCATTGACCTGTAACCCTATCTATAGCCCTCCATACCTCTCCCATCCATGTACTAATCCAAATTTTCCTTACATTTTGAAATCAAGCCCACATCGACCACTTAAACTGGAAGTTCATTCCACACTCTCACCATCCATTATTGTCACGTAATACTAAATTTAGAATGTAACATGCATTGAATTGAGAAGTTCCCCCTCATGTTTCACCGTTCATTCTTCACATGTCCTCTAGTTCTTCCCCCACCCAACCTCAATGGAAAAAGCCTGCATTTACCCTATCTATACCCCTCATAATTTTGTATGCAGTCATTCCCTGACACAAGTCCAAGTTCCATTCTGACTGGTCAGTCAGATCTTGAAATGGATGCAACTTGGACATATGTTAGCATGTAGCCCCCATGGTATCAGTCCCTACACTGATCCCATTTCCCCATGCTCTCCCAACAGCCCACTATCAGGGTCCAGTCTAATCCCACTGCCCCACACTCTCCCAGCAATACGCCATCAGTCCCCATACTAATCCCACGCTCTCCTGACAGCCTGCTGTACTTGAACAGCATTTTCTCATTCTAAGAGAGAGATGATGTGATGTACACAATACTGGGATATCATCTGATGGTCATTACCATATGCATGCAACTGTTAGTAGGTGTACAACCAAGCATAATTTTTATAATTACATATTTTTATTTATTTATTAAAATTTATATACAGTTTTTTTTCCCCCAGTCGTAAGTCACATAGATCGCAAGTCTTTCATTCTCCGATACTCCAGGAAATCAAGCCCTAACCTGTTCAAATGTATAAATCAGCTCCTGAAATCCTGGTATAAACAGGATGGTCTGCATCTGAGCGGGGTCGGGACCAATGTCCTTGTGGGTTTGTTTACTACCGCTGTTGGGGAAGGTTTAAAGTAATGTGCAGGGGGATGGGAATCAGTCCAGAGAGTCAGAGGGGTGTAAAATGAGGATAGAAGCAAAAGATAGCAAGGTGAAAACAATAGTGACAGGTGAAAATCAAAAAGAGATACTTATTTACATAATGGTAAAAGGGATAGGAGTGTGGCTAAAGTAAGTCTGAAGGCCTTGGGTCTCAATGCAAGGAGTATTCGTAATAAAGTGGATGAATTGAATACTGAGATGATACTATTAATGACTATGATATAGTTGGGATCACAGAGACATGGCTTCAGGCAATCCGTGACTGGGAGCTCAACATTCAGGGTTACTAGACATTCAGGAGTGATAGACTGAATGGAAAAGGAGGTGGAGTAGCACTGTTGATAAGAGAAGAGGTGAATGCGATAGAAATGAAGGACATTAGTTTGGAAGATGTGGAATCGATGTGGGTAGAGCTGCAAAACACAAAGGGGCAGAAGATGCTAATGGGAGTCGTGTACAGGCCACCTAACAATAGCAGTGAGGTTAAGGATGGCATTAGGAAGGAAACTGGTAATGCATGCAACAAAGGGACAGCAATTATAATGGGTGGCATTAATCGACGTGTAGATTGGGTGAACTAGATTGGTAAAGGAGGAAGAGGATTTCTTAGAACGTTTGCGGGATTGTTTTCTAAATCACCATGTCGAGGAACCAACGAGGAAACAAGCCATTCTACACTGGGTATTGAGTAATGGAGAAGGGTTAATTAACAATCTTCTTGTGTGGAACCCCTTGGGCAAGAGTGATCACAATATGGTGAAATTCTTCATTAGAATGGAATGCGACAGAGTTGATTCAGATACAACTTGAAGAGGGGTAATTTTCATGGCATGAGATGTGAATTGGCTAAAACAGATTGGCAAATGGTACTTAAAGGTCTAATGGTAGGAATGCAATGGCAATCCTTTAAGGATAGCTTGGAGCAAGTACAACAAATGTACACCCCAGTTTGTAAAAAGAATAAATCAAGTAGGGTAGTGCATCCGTGGGTAACAAGGGAAATCAGAGAGAGTATCAAATCCAAAGAAGCAGTAAATAAATTAGCCAAAAAATATTCCTGATGATTGAGAGAAATTCAGAGTTCTGCAGAGGAGGACAAAAGGATTAATTAGGAAAGGTAAAAGGGATTATGAGAGGAAGCTGGCAGGGAACATAAAAATTGAATAGAAAAGCTTAGTTAAGACAAATTTGGGTCCATTGCGGACAGAAACAGGTGAGTTAATCATGGGGAACAAGAGTATGGCAGGCTGTTTGAATGACTAGTCTGTCTTCACCAAGGAAAACATAACTAATCTTCAGGAAATTGTTGAGGATTGGGGATCTAATATGAGGGAGGGAATAAAGGAAATAATTGTAAGTCGAGAGGTTGTATTAGTTAAATTGCAGGGAATAAAGGCAGATAAATCCCCAGGGCTGGATGGTCTGCATCCAAGACTGCTGAAGGAAGTAGCCCAAGAAATAGTGGATGCATTAGTGATAATTTTTCAAACCTCCTCAGATTCTGGACTAGTTCCTGAGGATTGGAGGGTGGCCAACATAACCCCACTCTTTAAGAAGGGTGGGAGAGAAAAACCGGAAAACTACAGATCAGTTAGCCCGACATCAGTAGTAGGGAAGGTGCTAGAATCAGTCATTAAAGATGCAATTACATACATTTGGAAAGTAGTGGCATCATCAGATGGAGTCAACATGGTTTTGTGAATGGAAAATCATGTCTGACGAATCAGAAGTTTTTTTAGGACTGAGATGAGGAAAAATTTCTTCTCTCAGATAGTGGTGGATCTGTGGAATTCTTTGCCACAGGAAGTAGTTGAGGCTGGTTCCTTGTCAAAATTTAAGAGTTTTTTTGAGGATGTAACCAGTAGAGTGGATGTGTTATATCTGGACTTACTGAAGGCATTTGATAAGGTTCTGCGCAGAAGACAAGCGTACAAATTTAAAATGCACAGTATAGGAGGTATGGTATTAAGGTGGATAGAGAATTGGTTGATGGACAGGAAGCATAGAGTTGGAATAAATGGGTTCTTTTCAGAATGACAGCCAGTGACTAGTGGGGTAACAGGGGTCTGAGTTGGGGCCACAGTTGTTTACAATATTTATCAATGACTTAGATGTGGGAATAGATAGTAATATCTCAAAATCTGCAGATGACACGAAGATGGGTAGCGGGGTTAGTTGTGTAGAGAATGCTAGGAGGGTGCAGAGTGATTTGGACAAGTTAGGAGAGTGGGCCAAGACTGAAAGAGAACTATTATCTAAATGGTATCTGTTAAGGGAAAGGGGAGATGCAGAGAGACTTGGGTGTTGCGGTGCATCAGTCGTTGAAAGTGGGTGTGCAGCAAGCAGTGAGGAAGGCGAATGCTACGTTGGCATTCATAGCAAGGGGATTTGAGTACAGGAGTACAGAGATCCTGCTGCAGCTGAACAGGGCCTTGGGGAGACCACACCTGGAGTACTGCATGCAGTTTTGGTCTCCTTATCTGAGGAAGGACATCCTCACCTTAGAGGGGGTGCGGAGAAAGTTCACTAGACTGATACAAGGGATGGAAGGACTTGCATATGGTTGGATAGACTAGGCTTGCATTCTCTGGAATTCAGAAGATTGAGGGGGGGATCTTATAGAAACATAAAATTCTTAAGGGTTTAGACAGACTAGACGCAGGAAGGTTGTTTCCAATGCTTGGAAAAACTAGAACCAGGGGTCACAGTTTAAGGATAAGGGGAAAGTTTTTTTAGGACCGAAATGAGGAAAAATTTCTTCTCTCAGATAGTGGTGGATCTGTGGAATTCTTTGCCACAGGAAGTAGTTGAGGCTGATTCCTTGTCAATATTTAAGAGTAGGTTAGATTTGGCCCTTGTGGCTAAGGGGATCAGGGGGTATGGGGAGAAGGCAGGAACCGGGTACTGATCAGCCATGATCATACTGAATGGTGGTGTATGCTTGAAGGGCCAAATGGCCTACTTCTGCACCTTTTCTCTATGTTTCTATCCCAGCTACTTCTCAGCATTCTTTTAATCTTATTGATATCTTTCCAATAAATAGGTGACCAAAGCTCCACTCAAATATCCAAATTTGACCTCAATGTCTAATGCAACTTCAACATAACATTCAACTCTTGTACTCTGATTTATGAAGGTTAATGTGTCAAAAGTTCTTTATGACCCTATCCACCTGTAATGCCACTTTTAAGAAATTATGCATCTGTATTCACAAATCCCTCTGTTCTACCACCTTCCTCAGTTCCCTACCCTTTTTACCAAGCAAGTCATACCATGGTTTGCCCTCACAAAGGTGCAACACAGTTAGCATGCTACTGCAGTGCCAGCAACTCTGGTTCAAATCCAGTACTGCATGTTCATCCTGTGTCTGCATGGGTTTCTTCCGGACGTTCCAGTTTTCTCCCACCATCCAAAAATCTGCAAGATTTGTAAGTTACCAATAGCATTAATAGCCCAAATATGCCTGAGATTGTCTGATCTCAAAAGCTAAGCAGGCTCAAGACTGGTCAGTACTTGGAAGGGAGACTGCTTAAGAACACCAGGTGCTGTAGGTTTCTGTGAGGGATGCTGGACAAAGTGGCGACTCTGTCTGCCTTACAGTAGACAAAAGTTAAAGAATTTCATGCATGTTACATTCTAAATTTAGTATTACGTGACAATAATGGAATCTTTAACTGTTTTTTCATTGGTGCATTTATTAGGGTGGCACGGGCTAGTAGGCCAGAAGGGCCTGTTAATATGATGTATTTCTAAACTAAATTAAAATTAAGTGTCACACCTCACTCTTGTCCATGTTAAATTCCATCTGCTATTTTGCATCCCATTTTTCCAGCTGGGCCTGATTCCTCTGAACACTTTGAAAGCCTTCTTTGCTATCCACTACACTCTCAATCTTGAAGTCATCTGCAAATTTGCTGATGCAATTTACCACATAACCAAATGTAACATTATCATAGATGACAAATAACAATGGATTCGGCATTGTTTCCCGAGACAAACCACTAGTAACAGGCCTCCAGTCAGAGAAGTACCACTCTCTTTCTTCTCCCACATTGGTGATGTCCAATCCAATTTACAACCTCATCCTGAACTTTGAGTAAATGAACCTTCTTGACAACCTCCTATGTGGGATCTTGTCAAAGGCCCGACTAAAGTCCATGTGCACATCTTCTACCTTCACTTCATCAACTTTCCCGAAATCTCATCGAAAAATTAAGATTGGCGAGGCATTACCTACCATGCAAATTGACTACCCAAATCTGTCTGTCTATCCATATACATAGTTATGTATCAGAACTCTTAGAATACCTTTCAATAAATTACCCACTATAATTTCTGGATTACTCTTAGTGCCTTTCTTAAACAACAAAACATTAGCTATCCTCCAATCCTCTGGCATCTCACCTGTGGCTACCTCTTCTAAGTCCATGCAATTTCTGTACTAGCCTCCCTCAAGGTCTGAGGGAATACATCATCAGGCCCTGGGGATCTATCCAACCTTATGTTCCTCAAGTACCTCCCTCTTCCTCTGTTACATACAAGTTCCATTACCTCATTGATCCATCCCACACTTCCATAGGTTCTGTGTCCGTCTCCCAAGTCTTTGACACAATTACAGCATCTGTAGCCTCATGCGTCTCCATTTACACCTTCCAGCCTCTGGCTCTACCACCACCCTCTCCTATCTGGCTCCTTACCCCTAAAATAATCTTTTTAAAAGGTATCCTGTTTAAAATAGCAAAAGACAAATTCCAATATTTAGGAATTACAAAAAGTTGTAAAAAAATTAATTGAAAGAAATTTTTTTTTGGTATTACTTATTCATATTAAAGTACTACTATTGGGATGATCACCCTTATCTATTATAATGGTTGGATGTATCAATTTGATTAAAATTAACATTTTAACTAAATTTTTGTACCTTTTTCAAGCTTTACCAATTTTCATTCCTAAATCCTTCTTTAACTCTTTAGATTCAGTAATTTCTTCATTCATATGGCAGGGAAAGCAACCAGGTATAAATAAAGCCCATCTTCAAAAGACTAAATTTTATTATTGGGCAATTAATATAAGTAATCTACTTTTATTATTACATTTTGATAAATTAGTGAATCACATTTCTTGGGTAGAAATGGAACTGAATTTTTCTAAAAATCTTTGATGTTAGCAATTGTACATTCCTTTTTTACCCATTTCCTTTTCTAAAATGACACAATCTAATAGTGAGAAATAGGTTATGGGCTCAATTTAGAAAACATTTTGGTTATAATAGTTTTTCTCTTGCTACCTTCATTATAGATAATAACCCTTTACATCCGTCTGCATTATACGGATGTTTTAAGGTATAAAAAGTTATAAAGATCTTTTTGTTCAAGACAACTTTGCCTCGTTTGAATAACTGTCAGCTAACTTTAATCTTTCTAACAGACATTATGTTTTAGATATTTACAAGTTAGGCATTTTGTTCAATCCAAACTTTCTCATTTTCCTTGAATCTCAAACACAAATATTCTTAATTTTTTTTAACCTACAGTTTATTTGCGGTAGATTAATATCATGTATTTATAACAACCTATCAGATTTAAGATCTGCCTCAGTGGCTGGGATTAAGAATGATTGAAAAAGTGATTTGAATATAAAATTTTCAGATGAAGATTTGTATTCTACTCGTAGCTTGTTTCTGATTCCTCATTTTGTGCAAGGCATTGTTTATTACAATTTAATATGGTACATACAATACACATATCCAAACTTAAATTATTTCATTTTTATGCAGATATTGATCCACTATGTGAGAAGTGTAAAATTTTTGAAGCTTCACTGATTCATATGTTTTGGAAGTGCCCAAATTTAGGAAGATTTTGGGAAAACATTTTCCAAACTTTATCAACAATTTTTAAGATCAAAATAGAACCATGCCCTTTAATTGCCATGATTAGTTTTTCCTCACAAACCAGATATACCTGTCTGCAACCCAGGAGAAAGTTTTGCCTTTTATCATGTTGATAGCCAGACAAGCAATTTTAATGAAATGGAAAGATAACTCTTCACCTACTCATACACAGTGGTTACATGATGCAATATCCTATTTAAGCTTGGAGAAAATTAGATACAACATTAAAGGCAAAGTTTCAGTTTGAAAAGATGTGGGGCTCATTCATAGAATACTATTGTGATTATGTAAGACTATGTAACTAGGATTTGTATATTAAACTCAATAAAATAATATTTTAAAGTGCAACAGATTGAGGAAAACTGTAAATATAGTATATTTGGATTTTCAGAGGTTTTTAGTAAAATCCCAGTTTTGTTAACAAGGTTAGAGCCTTTAGAAATGGGGGAAATATTTAGCTGGAGATTTGGTTACTAGCTAGAAAGAAATGAATTTGAATAAATTCTTCTCATTTGTCAAGATATAACCTGTGGTGTACTGGAAGTGTTGGCCTTTCGTGATTCACAACTTATATTATTTTTTTAGAAATCTTCTCCACTGTTTGCTGAATGAAAAGGTTAGCAAATAAAGTTGGGGCCTCACCCAAACTTTTAAAAGTTAATCATGCTAATAAAAGACCTTAAAATAAGACAAAAAGAACTGTCATATTTAACAGAGCATTTCCATCAGTCCTATTTTCCAGTAACCTATTCACCCATCAATTACCCAGTCTCCTGACCACTTATCCACACAAGAGCAACTGACAGCAGACAACTAATCTACTAACCATCCCATTTTGAGGACAAGCACATGGAATAAACCCAACTGGTCACAGGAAAAGGTTGCACATTCCACAAAGAGGATCAGAGGTCAGAAGGTGCTCTGGGTGGTTAATCCATTTTGCTGTCCTTTCAAATATGAAAAACTCAACAGTGTTAACATTACCTTTTTTTTTAAGTATACTGCGCAAATCAACCTCAAGGTATATTGCTGCCATTCTTGCAAATGCATTTATCTACTAAATAACAATCTTTAGGCTTGCCCTCATCTGTCTGAAGATATTTAATCATCTCAAGCCATTAATTATTGGAGAAAATGAATCTTATTTTCATTAAGAATCAACTTTTCTATTTTTATATCAGTATCAGAACTGCATTGCGATTTCTTGTAAATTCCATTAGACCAACATAAATCAAGGTGCCATTTTAGCATTGTCATATTTTACTAGCCTACTTATCATTGAGTTGGGTCTTTTCCATTACATTTTCATCCAAGTATATACCTTTTTGTTTGCTGAAAAATATGCTTGAGGCACAGATCTTTAAATTGGTGTCCTCTTCAATGTACTACTTAGCCAAAACACAATGAGTTCCTCCATCTAATTTTTTTTAATGGAACAGCTTCTAGAAACATTGCAATTTTCTAGCAAATTTATTCTATAATGCTAATAGGCAGTCTGCTTCAGGATTTAGACAAGGACAATATATGCTGTGGAACTTAAGAGGTGAGACATCAGGTGTTGATGTTCCCAAATGCCTGCTGCTTTCATCTTTCTTGGTTGAAGAAATAAGCCAAGTCAGAAAGCATTTATGTAAAGGGTGGGGAGGAAGCACATTTCAAGTCAATAAACTTAAATCAGAAGGATCATAGACCCAAATCGTTATCTGTCTCTCAATCCACAGATGCTGCCTTTAAGTATTTCTTCGTTCAATTTTAGAGATCAAGATAGTTGACTGGTTGGAAAGAGAAATCATGAATCAGAAGGGAAATAGAAGAATGCATTGAGTTGAACAATAAGGAGTTGGTGAGAGAACAACCAATGCAGTTTTTTGTTCTTAGACTTGACAGAAACATCAGTACAAAGTAGTGTCTAGTTAAAATAGTGTTTCTCACAAGTGGCCCGAGTTTGGCTCTCCTTGGAAAAAAGTTGTACACCATAGATATTGGCTAAATAGCAGGGTTTTAGAGGGTGTACAAGAACAGAGGGATATTCTTAAATAAGCAAAATACCAGGACATGCTAATAGATCACTGAAGATTTAGAAGGGACAAGAGAAACTCAGAATAGTGATGATGTGGAACCCTTGGCCAAAGAGGCTACAAAACCAAAATCAATCAGGGCTTTCAAAAGGGAATTGGCTAGTACAGAACAAAAAATAATTTGCAAGGCCACAAGGAAATAGCAGAGTATAAAGAAAAATTGGATTGTTCTACAGAGAGAGGATAGCTTTCTCCCATACTGTAATAACTCTAGCAACAGCCTTAGTATTTTCCATTTAGGTAGAGGAGAAACCCTGCTCATTTTTCTCTCAGCCTTAATCTACTATCTAAGCAATCTATTAATTTATTGTCTGAACTATAAGTTAGGAAGTCCAATAACTCCTAGGCTTGACAAGTGCTCTTTAACCAAACATGCTGTTTAATTGAGTCAGCACAGGCTGTCCCTCAGTTACTAGAATGCATGCAGAAATTCACCTCCATCTGCTACACAATGGCACAAAAGTTGTGATATTAATCAAAAAGTCCACAAAAGAGCGCATCTTGGAGCAAACAGGTATTGATCAGGTGACCATCATCTCACCTCTCACAATTTTTCTTGCCATAATGCCACACCTTACTCTAAAAGCTTCCTGCTGAAGTGAAGTTATTCTGCAGTGAAAAGGAGAAAGCTAGTCAACCCATGTCACTTCCATCTTTCTTGTCTTTATAGTGATATAGTATTTTCCCTGCCCTTACACAGGGAAAATAATAGGGATGCAGTTTCTTACGTATACAAACGTTCAATTAACAGATGTACCCAGATTACTTGCTGTATCCACAAAGATACATGAAATACAGCAACGACAATTTAAATTATCACAACATGCCAAGACAGAAAAAGAGATTATAAATGTATAAGGATAAATATTTAGTTGCCACGAGTATAAAAATAAGTGACATTACAATCATAAAGAAGATGTTTTGGTGGTCCCGAAGTAGTTTATGGTTAGAGTTGGGGTAAGAGGTTCAAGAGAATAGTAGCATTGGATGAAGACATTTTGAACCTAGAGATAATGGACCTCAGGCTTATGTACTTTTATGTAGTGTTTGATTAGAATAATAACGATCAACTGATAAACTGGGCAGAGTAACACAGATGAAATTTGAAGTGATAAATTTTGAGGAACATGTACCAGGAATTGAAAAACAATAGAACCTTCATGTAAAAACACAGATGAATTGTGAAGTGATCAATTTTGAGGAACATGTACCAGGAATTGAAAAACAATAGGACCGTCATGTAAAAATCCCAAGATCAATGAAAATGATAGCAGTTAGATTGGTCAAAGCAGGTGCATCTGGGATGCTTGTCATCATTGGACAAACCATAAAACATGGAAGTTTTGGTAGAACTTTATAAAATATTGATCAAGACACAGCTAGAATCTTGTGTGCAATTCTGGTGGATGCATCACAGTAAGGATACGACTGAATTAAAGAGGTTGCTGAGGAGATTCACCAGGATGTGGCCTGGAATATAATGTTTCAATGGCTTGCTTTCCATGAAACAAAGGAGGCCAAGGGGGGCATTAATAGAGGTGTAGAAAATTAGGAGGAACAATAGAAGGGATAAATTGAAAGAAGCACATGTTTCAGGAGAGCAAGAGGCTTACAGGGGATCTGACGAAGTTCATTTTTAATCTAGATACTGGCTGACATCTGGAACACATTCTTGAGTTGGTAGTGGAAGCAGATACTCCCACATCGTTGAAGCATATGGAGAAGCATTTGAACTAGCAATGAAGGGAGGGTTACGGACCAACAGGATTGGTATAGATAAATACTTGATGATCAGCAGGATTGAAGAGTCTGCTTGATTGCTGCAAGACTCTGACATCAGTAGTAAAGCATCTATTATTTGCCAAATCAAATCTAAATGATATTTATGAATAGCTGAAGAATGAAAATTATGAAATACATCAGATGAAAACCATGTATGACCAAGTATCAAAATAAAAATGTCTTAGTTTTCAATTTATCAAGCTGCACATCAATAATGTTAATATGCCACGAGTGGTTTTACTTATTTATGCTACTATGAAAATAAACATCAAGTGTAACACTTGACATCTAGGTTAGTCCCAAGTGTATGCTGCTTTTAAGGCTTGAGGATATTTTTTCCTGATCACTTAAATGACAATTGACAAATAGGGCAAAATTCTGGGGTCTTTGACATCTTTATTTGATGGATATGAAATTAATTTTATTGGTAAGATCAAAAATGAGGCAACAAACAAAATAAGAGTGAACAATGAGTAAGAAAGCTTTAATGAACTAGCCCATGTACTTCAAAACAAATCAAAGAAGCCCATGTTCCATGCTGGATAGTCCAATAGGATTCAATGCAGCCATCATCTCTAATTTTTCTCAAAAGAAACCGTATTGTATTACTTTTCAATGTTTTGACATTTTTTGGCATCAACTGTGCAGCTAAAATGTGATGTTATTGCTACTTTCTTATACTTTTCTTGTTTTTCTTATTTGTAAATAGAGTTGAACAAATATTTAGTCCTAATGTAGTAGTCCAGTGGGTGACTACTTTTGAGAATGGATAGGAAAGCTTCATAATCTCTATGCAACAGCTTAGTTATAATAGATCACTATCCCCTCTTAAAATTGGAGCAAGATTCACTCAATGAATTATCCCAAAGAAAACTAATTTTTCCACAAATGCAAGTTAAAAATCCTAAGATTATATCTCTATCATTAGTGACTTATTCTCAGTTGTAGCTTTCACAAATGATTAGAACTCTTCAGATAGAAGAGTAGTTATTTCCTGCCTGTCATCAGTAGATTTATTTTGTTTTAACATGGCTTTGAATGATGTTCATGGCCAACTGTATAGCATAATCAGGAA
This sequence comes from Narcine bancroftii, assembly GCF_036971445.1. NCBI lineage: Eukaryota > Metazoa > Chordata > Chondrichthyes > Torpediniformes > Narcinidae > Narcine > Narcine bancroftii. The sequence goes on from NC_091469.1 coordinate 46,324,082, forward strand.
GTAATAGTCTCTTGGTCTTTTTAGACTGCAAAGCCACAGTATCTTAGTAGACATGAGCCATCTTGGGAAGCCAGCTTGCATGTTCACATTGAGCACAAAAAAACTGGCTCCATGAGATATTTCACACCACAAGCTGGCTTCCCAAAGCAAAGGAGATGGGACGTTTATTGCATCAACATCGGCGTCAAATGTGACATAAAACATAAGCGCCTGTAAATGTCACTGCTGCGTACTCAAAATGAATTTGAATTTCCCACACTTTCGTCGCGGGCTGAAGATGCTATCACAAAGTCATCGGCCCATCCTGTTACAACCCAGCAAGTCAGGTGTACCATTTTAGTTTGTTCAGAGCTCTACACTCCACCACTGACAGTATCCTTCTTGGCAGATCGAAGACTGGTGAGTTTGGAGACCCCTCCCCCTTCGATTTAAAAAAAAACAGCTTGAAGGCAGAGAAAATCCAGCTTTCAAGCACTGTGTAAAAGGGCCTTCTATATTCTAAGGCAGATTTCTACTCGCATCTTGAGGAGCCTTCAGACGTTTTTTTAAATTGAATACAACTCATTATGTAAAAAGGACCTCAGGCAAAAATAAGACAATCATAAACAACCAAATTAGCTTCACTGGTGATGGAGGACGAGCTCTGGTGCCAGATTTTTTAAAAATTCAGTAAATATCAGGTTACTGCTGCTTTCCAAACACAGTTAAATGCAATATGTAAGATACAAGAGGCTAGAATCTGGAGGAGCTCAGCAGGAAGAGGCAAAGAGATGGCCAATATTTCGGTCAAGACCCTGTATCAGGTCAAATACAGTGATACTGATATTTTAAACAGCCATTCTCAACCTTTCTTTTTTGACTATGGCCCCCTTAGGACTCTGCTCAAAATTTATGGACCCCTTCCCTGTGAACTCCAATTTACAGTATAACTCTAATAATCCAAAATCAGATTATCTGAAATCCTGTTATCTAAAAAAATGTTTGGACCTGGAAGTAACATTTGTTCGGCCTGAAAAAAATTTTCAGATAATTGATTTCAGAAAAAATAAGAAATCTTAATTTATCCAAAAAACTTTGAAGCCAAAATGTCACCATTTCGGCTCTGAAAATTTTCAGGTAAATGAGGATATCTGAAAAGAAATCTTCATTTATCTAATTTTTTTTTCCAGGAGCTGACTGACCACAGTTTGAAAAAATTTTAATTAAAAAAAAAAATCTTTTGTTCACATTTTTGGTGAGAATTAAGCATTATCTCATGCTTAAAAATCTTTCCCTTATTGTTTGTTGCTGTTTAAACACTGTTTATAAGTGATTTGCTGTTGCGACTGGGCTGTTTTTAGAAAAATGATTAGTTCTCCAAAAATATCGCTTATCCCTAATAGGTCCAGTCCGACCATTTCAGATAAACGGTTTCTTCCGTACTTCCCTCCTACCAACTACATGAAAAAAACATTTTGGTCCATGCACCCCCCCCCACCGCCCACCCAAAATGAGCTATGGCCTCCATAGAGAATGGCTGATCTAAACCAAAGGCTGTCCATAACATTATAGTTTCACACCAACTGATTTCTACCCAGACATAAATACACAAGAATGGAAGCTCCAGACAGAACTTGTTCTAAGTACAGTAGAATCCTGCGATAATGCAATGGTTCAAGTTTTCAAAAAATTGGATCACAAAGAAAGTGGGGTTTTGCTAAAAACAGCATTTTCAAAAAAAAAGAACACATGTACAATACCTGTATTTGAAATCATCTTTTTTATTTCTTAATATCATCATTTTATTTCTTAAAAAAGTAACAGTGACATTGCCTGAATGCAGCAATGTCACTGGCAGTGAGCAATATCCAAAATGCTTTTGAGCTGGAGAATTTTTATGTGGTCCACATCCTGGGTCTCCAGCCAACATAGGCTGGCCTCGAGGTACTCAATGGCTTCAGATACTTTCATCAGGGGTGGGGGTGGAAGCTCCTCATTGTCATCTTCCTGTGGTTCAGGAATCAGTGCTATAGTAACGTTACAGACAATCTCAGAGTCAGTCAGATGCTCATATGTTGGGCATTCGTCATCAGCAAAGTACCACTGGTGAAATCCTTGCTAATTTCAAACAGCCTCTGTGCCTCATCCACCTCTTCATCTGTTAAGCTATAGAATTTTTGCTTATCATCATCTTCATCTTCCCTGGCGTATTTTTGTGATGAAAAGGCTGGATCCAGCCCCTTCTCCCAGCATTTTTCCACACACGAGGAGCTGACTGCTGCCCAGCACTTCCCATCTAAGCGGCAAACTTCTTTAATGTTCATGCTTTTCAAATAGTCTTCCAGCTTTGTTGATTTGTCTACAATCTACAAATTAATTCACGTCTGTAATTCTTCTTGGACATAGAGATGATCCCCTAATCTAGGGGCTGGATCTTGGATGTAGTGTTCTCTGAGAGGTAAGAAACTCTGATCTTTCCGTTGCAGCTTAATAGGTTGGCAGCTGGCGGGTGGGCAGGACAGTGGTCAAGGAAAAGAAGAGCTTTGGTTTCTAGCTTTTGCTTACGCAAATGAGAGCGGACAGCAGGGACAAAAGTTTTGTAAAAAGCAATCCTCAAAGATGACAGGTCATCCAAGCATTGCTGCTATGCATAAACTCAAACTGTAACAACTTCATGTGGAAACAGCCGACCGAGCAAAATTTGCCAATCATGAGTGGTTTTCACTTGTGTGCTCCAGTATTGTTATCACAAAACAACAACATTACAATCTTTCTGTTGTTTGAACCCCTCACATCAATGGGCATCATCTTTGCTAGACAGTGTGTGGTCTGGGATCATCTCATAGCAGAGGCCTGTTTCATCACAGTTGCTCGTCTTCTTCGATATATTTCTGCTGGGTATTCACTAGCAGCAGCACTATTGGCTGTCTCGTGATGGTGTTTAAACCAGTCTAGCCATCCATTGCTTTGAACTGTGAGGTTTCTCTGTTGATCAGTTGGTCAAACTTCTCAGTTTGAGCTTTAAGAAAAGGCCCGAAAATTGGAAGGACTTCTAAGCGCACTTTTTAAAAAAAATTTATTTTTAAAAATCGTTAATAGAAAAACAATATACAGTCCAATATAAGTAATTTTATATTATATATAAAAAAGAAAATTGAAAAACAAAAAAGATTTTAAAAAATATACCCCTTCCATCCCATCAGCCAGCTCTCTTAAGGAGAGCTAACAAAAGAGGAAAAATATATACATCTTTCTTCTTCTTTGACTTGGCTTCCCGGACGAAGATTTATGGAGGGGTATGTCCACGTCTGCTGCAGGCTCGTTGGTGACTGACAAGTTCGATCCGGGACAGGAAGGCACGGTTGCAGCGGTTGCAAGGGAAAATTGGTTGGTTGGGGTTGGGTTTTACCTCCTTTGTCTTTTGTCAGGGAGGTGGACTCTGCGATCTTCTTCAAAGGAGGTTGCTGCCCGCCGAAATGTGAGGCACCAAGATGCACGGTTGGAGGCGATATCAGCCCACTGACGGTGGTCAATGTGGCAGGCACCAAGAGATTTCTTTAAGCAGTCCTTGTACCTCTTCTTTGGTGCACCTCTGTCTCAGTGGCCAGTGGAGAGCTCGCCATAGAACACGATCTTGGGAAGGTGATGGTCCTCCATTCTGGAGATTTTACCCACCCAGCACAATTGGATCTTCAGCAGCATGGATTCGATGCTTGCGGACTCTGCCAGCTCGAGTACTTCGATGTTGGTGATGAAGTCATTCCAATGAATGTTGAGGATGGAGCGGAGACAGCGCTGATGAAAGCGTTCTAGGAGCCGTAGGTGATGCTGGTAGAGAACCCATGATTCGGAGCCGAACAGGAGCATGGGTATGACAACGGCTCTGTACACGCTGATCTTTGTATCAAAGTACATCTAAATGCATATATTCCAAATATGGTAACCACTTATTGATGAAAAAAATAATTATTATGCAAATTATATGTAACTTTTTCCATAACAATACAGGCTTTCAATCATTATGCCATCACCTTATATTAATCACTGTGTTATCTTTCCATGTACTTGCCACACATTTTCGAGCTATAGACAGTACTAAACGTACAAATCCAATTTGAAATTTATCCAGCCCTAATACCTTTAAAGGAACCATGTAACCCATTTAAATAAAGATGGATCTAATTGTAACTTAATGTTATATAATTTTTCCAAAATTAACCCAATTTCTTCCCAAAATGGTTGTACATAAATACAAGACCAAACAGCATATAAAAAAAGTACCAGTACATACAACACATCTAAAACAAGAATTTGAATTATTAAAACCATTTTTTTCAATTTCTCTGGAGTTAAATATAACTGATGTAAAAAATTATAATTAACCATTCCATACCGTACATTCGTCAATTTAGTTACACTGTTGTAGCACATATCTGCCCAATAATCTTCAGGAAAAACAAAAGCTAAATCATTTTCCCATTTAAGCTTAGACTTCTCCCATTCCGGTTTATCTATATTGTCTTGTAACACTTGATACATAACAGAAATATATCCTTTTTTGGTATAGAAGAAATCAAAGATTCAAATTCCGTCAATACAGGTAGAGTCTACATCTCTCTACCATACATATCTTTCACCAAAGCTCAAAGTTGATAATAAACAAACAAAGAATTTTAATCAATATCAAAACGTTCCCTCAATTGATTAAAGAAACTGTCCTTCTACAAAACAATTCTGCAATGTCTTTATACCCTTAAAATCCCAACTCTAAATAATTATTAAATATTGAAAAAGGAATAAGCTGATTATTATATAATTGGGTTAAAATTGACAATTTATCTTTTGATCCTAAAATCTTATTTCTTTTAGTCCACACCTTAAATAAATACTTTAATATCGGCATATTATATTCCCACAACAAATTTATATTCCATCAATATATAAATTGATGCACCTCAATTTCAGAAATACAAGCCATCTCAACTTTCGCCCAACTTGGGGATTGGTCCAAATCCATCAATCTACTAATAAATTTCAACTGGGCTGCTTCAAAATAATTTTGAAAATGAGGTAATTGAAGCCCACCTAACGCATACTTCCAAGTTTATATAATGCTACCTGCGATAATTTACCTTTCCATAAAAATTCTCTCACGGCTTTATTTAAATCCTGAAAAAAATCCCTTTGAAAGAGGACATGGTATTGATTGAAATAAATATTGAATTCAAGAAAAAATATTCATCTTAATACAATTAACTCGACCAATTAAAATTAAGGGAGATCTTTCCATTTAATTAAATCTGCTTTAATCTTTTTTAGTAAAGGAACATAATTTAACTTATATAAAGATTGATAATCAGCATTTACAATTATTCCTAAATATTTAATTTTATCAGACCATTTCAATTTTATATGTTTATATTCTGAATAATCTCCTTCTCCAACAGGCAAAATTTCACTCTTATCCCAATTAACCTTATATCCAGATAATGTTCCATATTGCAATAAACATTCCTGCAGATGCGGCAATGATTGCTCTGGGTCTGTCAAATATATCAAAGCATCATCTGCAAATAAGTTAATCTTATATTCTTCATCCATAACTCTCATCCCTCTTATCTGTTCATTCTGTCTTATTGTTTGAGCTAACGGTTCATTAGCCAATGCAAATAAGGCTGGTGACAATGGACACCCTTGTCGAGTTGAACGCGTCAATTTGAACGGTAATGAAACTTGACCATTTGTCACCATCCTGGCAATCAGGTTTGTATATAAAGCTTTAACCCAACCAATAAAAAAAGGGCCAAATTTAAACTTCTCCAACACCTTAAATAAAAATTCCCATTCAACCCTGTCAAAGGCTTTTTCCTCATCATGCGTAACCATCATTGGATGGTTGGGCTGCTGTCGATATGTATTGACCAAAGTAATCAATCGAAGGATATTATCTGATGCGTTTCTATTCTTAATAAAACCTGTTTGGTCAATATGTATCAATTTAGGTAAATACTTGGCAAGTCGATTTGCTAACTACATTCAGTAGAGAAATAGGTCTTTGTGAAGACACTTGCAACGGATCTCGATCTTTTTTCAGAATTACAGTAATTAAAGCATTGGAGCAAGATTCCGGTAACTCATGCCCTTCAGTTACTTGTTGTAATTCATCTTCAAACACAGAGGATAAATCTTCATAAAAAATCTTTAGAAAATTCCACAGAAAATCCATCATCCCCCAGTGACTTTCCATTTGGCATCTCCTATATAGCTTCCTTAATCTCAAATTCTGTAAACGGAGCTTCCAATTCCACAACATCTTCTTCCTTTAATGCTGGTAACGTTAATTTAGATAAATAAGATTCAATAAAACCACTATCCTGTTTCCCCTCAGAAGTATATAATTTTTGATAAAATTAATAAAACTGGTCATTAATTTCCTGAGGTTTCTAGGTAACTATTGAATTCTTTTTAACAGCATTAATAATCCGTGAAACCTGTTCCATCTTTAACTGCCATGCAAGTACCTTATGTGCTCTCACCCAACTCGTAATAATGCTGCTTAGATCGATTAATTAAACACTCAAATTAATATGTTTGCAATGTGTTATACGTAGTTTCAAATTAGCCAAAACCACTTTTTTTTAAATCTTCGGTCACATCTTTCTGAAATTCCTTCTGCAATTCAGCAATTTGCTTCTCCAGTTCTACCATATACTGTTTCTTAACTTTAGTGGTATAATTAATAATCTGCCCTCTTAAATAAGCTTTTAGTGCATCACAGAACTGAAAATGACTATCTACAGAATTATCATTCTCAGTCAAGAACAAAGTGATCTGTTCTTTAATAAAGGGAACAAACTGGTTTTTTTTTTAAACAACATTGTGTTAAATCTCCATCCATAAGATGAACTTCTGAACTTACACAAGAAAAAATAAATAAAGAATGGTCCGATATAACCCTACTTTTATATTCTGCCTGTAATACTCTTCCTTGTAAATGTGCCGATACTAAAACAAAAATCTATTCTGGAAAATGAATCATGTAGAGACGAATAAAAGGAAAAATCCTTCTCCATAGGATTGACCCTTCTCCAAATATCCACCAAATTTAAGTCTTTCATCAAGGCCCTAATTTGTATGTTCATCTTTGATTTATTTATACTTTTTGGCGATCTAATAAAGAATCCAGAACACAATTGAAATCTCCCCCAACTAAAATATTTTCATTAGCCCGATTTAACAACAAAAAGCATCAGAAATAAAACGCTCATCATCTACGTTAGGTCCATAAACATTAAGCAAACTCCAAGATTCAGCAAAAATTTTACAATTCACCCTTAAAACCCTCCCAGCATTTCCTTCCATAGATTGTAATTCAAAAGGCAAACTTTTATGAATTAAAAATCACTACACCTCTTGCCTTGGAATTAAATGAAGAAAAAAAAACACATGACCAACCCAATCTCTCTTCAATATGAGATGTTCTTTTGCAGTCAAATGTGTTTCTTGTAAAAAAGCAATATCAATTTTCATTTTCTTAATATAAGCCAAAACTCTTTTTCGCTTAATCGGGTTATTTAACCCCTGAACATTAAAAGTTGCAAATTTCAGATTAGACATCCCTACAAATTAACAATATAATCACTCACTACAAATCATTACCCTTATAATATCTTAAAATCACTATCCCTCCCCTAAATATTTAAAAAAAGAAAAAAAATTCCAAAACAAAAACTACCCAAAGTAATGCCCTAAAAAAACTGGGTGTGGTAAACCCCACTAGTGGCAGATGACTATCAAAGATTTCAGTGCCATTCACCTCCCCCGCCAGCCAGAAATAGATCATTTACATCAACATAATCAAATATATTTAACCCATTGACTCCAATCCCAATGATTGTTCTGGGTCTTCAATGTCAATAAGACTTTGAGTTAACACTCTTTCCATTTCTCCCATTCTTCCCATTCCCATTTCCATTTGTCTTCCTTTTAGGCGACGACGGCGAAAATCTACCATTTCCTTGCAACTCTGGTAGTGAATTAGCAAAAATTAATGCATCATGGTCGTTTTTTTAAAAATTGAGATTGAAAATTACCATAAAAGACTTTTAACACTGCAGGGTAATGAAAAGCAAATTTGTAACCCTTCCCCACAACACTTCTTTATCCGAATTGAATTCCCAACGTTGCCTAATAATCTCCTGACTCAGATCTGCGTAAAAAAATACTCTGTTATTTGGAATCATCATTGGAGATTGACCTTGTCGTCCCTTCTGCACCACCAACCTTAGTATCGTTTCTCTATCCTGATATTTCAGACAACGGATTAAAACCACCCTTGGTGGTTGTCCCAGAAGCGGTTTCTTCCGTAACGCTCTATGTGCCCGGTCCAACTCTTGGCCTTCCGAAGAAAACTCCTTGCCCAACATCTCGGGAATCCATTTCTTAAAAATTTTTATTGGATCGGAACCTTCAATATCTTCTGGAAGCCCCACAATCTTCACATTATTTCTCTGACTTTGATTTTCCAGTGAATCAATTTTTTACAATAATTCCTTCTTCTGAATTCCCCAATCGACAAAAGAATCTTCCACTTTCTCCATTTTTTCCCTATTACGTTCAACCTGATTTTTACATTAAAAAAAAAGCTATTTCAATTTTTTTTTTATTTTCTTGCACTGTATCCACTGATTTAATACATTTATAAACATCACTCTTAACTGCAGTCATATCTTCAGACATAGTATTCATTTTAGTTGTCACTTCCAAAAATCCTTGAGTCATTTGTTTAAACTTATTATCCATTTGATAAGCAATCCCTTCCAAAACAGCAAACATACACTCCACTCCAGATTCCAGTGCCTCTTTTTGAGGCCTACCTTCTCTAGTCTCCACTTCCAGTTGCTCCTGCGTCCTGCCCAGTAAAGGCAAGTTTTTTTCCTCTTCAAATGTCGTCAGTCCATTTCCGGTGGGGCTGCAGGTCTTAACACCCGATGACGGCACCCCGACCACGTCGGGACACCGCCACTCGGGCCCCCCCACAGTCCACACCCGATCCAACAACTCCTGAAACCTAGAGGCACCACGCATGCCTGGTAAAGCCAGGGACTGCGCAGGTGCGGCTTCCAACGCCACTTTGCACATCCCCGGCCCACCCGATGGCAGCGTGGGCTCACTGGCTCTTCTCTCAGCCGAGTCGCCTGCGCGCCTGGCATCACGGGCGCACGGTTCGGCACCAACCGAGCTCGTTGTCGAGCCGGCACCATCTTGCGAAGGCAGGATCGGCGCCGGTGTCATAGTCAGCCAGGCAGGGGTCCTCTGTGCCTTGGGAATTCCCGAAATAGACTCCGTGGCTTCAGTTAAGCAGGTAGACCTCAATTCTTCAGCACTCTTACCTTTTTCCTCTGCAATTGAGTTTTCTTTTTTTTTATATATATTAGTAGCCATTATAACCCACTAATGTTCCAAAAAATAAAAATACAATTTTAATCACTTTTATAAACTTTAAAAATGGGTACTTTAAAAAAACTAGCTGAGGAAGGGTGGGATTGCACGTCTGTTCTCTACGCCATCTTGCCACACCCCCCCTTTCTGAGCGCACTTGAACAAACCACTCGTATAAGGAGTCATCAAGGCTAACATTTTTAGCTGTCTTCATGCATTTGGCCTTTAGTCCCGCCTCTTCCTCAACTTTCTAAAGCAACAAGCGTAACTCATCTTCTTGAGATTTACAGCCAAGGTGTTGATTCATGCATGCCGAGGTCACGTGCAACTTGGGTTTGGCTTTTATTCTTGATCACATCAAGTGCACGAAGCTTATCTTTCACTGAGATAGATTTTTGTCTTCTAGTGATGCATTCCATTTTGATCTGAAAACAATTTCAATTCGGAAAACAGAAAAAAAGGGGTCCATTGGCTGATCATATTTATAACTGGGTTCGTGTTAAATCAGGTCATGTTAAATCAGGGTTCCACTGTACAAGCAGTTTGAATATCCTTGTAGTGAAACAAGCAAGTCTGCAGATGCTGTGGTTGTAGTTAATACACTAAAGTGCTATGGGAGACTGAAGATTCTTCTCTCTTCAAAAGGGGGTTCTGTGAGCCTTACTGCTCCCCATCTGCACTCCCTGTTCTCCTCAAACCAGCACTTTTGTGGATTAACTGAATATCCTTACAAGCAGCTTTGTGTAATAGCTGATGTACCAATTTGCCTGTCTGAATTTATTACAAACTTAGCCATTTTGAAATTTGACCACTATTTTTTAAAAGAACAGGTTCAACAATGAAGTACAGACAGCTTTCAACTCAAACTGTGAATGGTTCACATAATAATTATTCTTGCGAACAACTCAAATCATTCAAATTAAAATTAAGGCTCTTACAGTGAAGGACACAAATGTAAATGAAGAGCTCAGTCGGCCCAACATGATTGCTATCCAATTAATCCCACCTGTCTTTCAAGGAATAAGTTATAAAGACAATACATTAAAAAAGAGAGAGAATAGATAACAGACAGGGAAAGAAATGTGGAAAGCTCTCAGATCCAACTGCAGGTTCTATGGGCTGCATGTCCTTCTATAGCATAAGAAAATATGAAAAATATTTACCTTTGGTTCTATTGCCATTTGTTTTTTTCATTGTTAAGATTACCACCTCTTCTGACAATGGAAATATTTTCTTTTTAAATATTCAAACAATTGTTTTTAAATCACCATTTCTTCACTTCAAATTGAACCTTGAATTCTGTAGCTCTATTTCTGAAACAACTCCAATGAATCTAATATCAAGAGTTCCTGCAAGACCCGTGGCTGAACATAATACGCCAGCTCTGACTAAAATAATAGGGAATAAAAGCATAGCATCATTGGTTTTGTCAAGTAGCCAATGTTCACCTGCTTTCTTTCATTTTCAACTTCTGCCATTTTCAAAGATTCCTGTACTTGCAATATTGTCACCATTTTTTAACTAACTGCATTAAAATTTGTACCATTTTGCTCACATTGCCCCTACTCATTCTCCCTATCTACCATTTCCCCATAAAACTTTTCCAATATTTAGATAGTCAGAAAACTTACTCACCAGATGCAGGACTAAGAACCAATCCTTGTGGAAGGCCACTGTGCAGAGACCTCCAGTCAATAAACATCCTACCAAATTCATATGCATCCAATGTGACAATCTCCTGACCAGCCTACCATGTCAAATGCTTTACTCTAGTCCACTATTCTACCCTCAATTATGTTCCCATCATCTTAAAAAGTTCAATTAATTTGAGACAAGTCATAACCTGTACAAAGCCTTCCTAACTAAATCTAATAAGACCATGGTTTTCGAAATACAGGCAAGACTAGTCCCTGAAAATCTTCAATCATTTCACTCCCACTGATACAAAGCTCACTGGCCATAATTTCCTGGATTATCCCAGTTGCCCACCTTAAATAAAGGAACATTAGTTATTCTCCACTCTTCTGGATACATGATCACAACAATTTCCTCAATAAGTGATGTTAAACAAATGAGGAAGTCTAATAATCAAGGATTTACCTCAATTGAAAAAAGTCTACAATATGACTGTTTTCAAATAGAAATTATATTCTCAAAAGAGGAAGCAGATTTTGTTTTACTGAGAATTATTTTAACCTTATTTAAATATAGAGATACAGTGACAAGCCCTTCCAGTCCAAGAGACAGTGCCACCCAAATACATCCATGTGACCCATTAACCTACCAACCCTCTACATCTTTGGAATGTGGGAGGAATTTCATGCAGATATGGGGAGAACATACAAACTCCTTACAAATTGTGCCAGATTCAAACCCAGATCACTCGCACTGTTAATGGTGTTGCACTAACCATAATGCTAACAATGTTGCCCCAGTTGCAAATAAAAATTTGCCCATGATTCCACATACTTTCCAAGTGAATACTTAGCTGAAGTTATCCAATTCCATCTGATATAAGCCCTCTGATTTGTTATTTTACTGACTTTACAGATACTTCTAAATGGTCACTTATTTTTCACATCTTAAATCTGCCCGTCAAACTTTTCAGTATCATCACTTCATCCCCTTTTAACAAAGATTTAGACACTTGCTAAAATGAAATAATTCAAATGCTGGAATCTGAAGCTAAAATAAAAGATACAATGAAGAGCAAACATTCAGAAATTTTAAAAAATGAGACTATGTTTCGTGAATCAAATCGCTAGAAGATGAAAACCTCAAAAACTATAAACATACAATTATTTATTTGGAAGTGAGAAACAAATAGGTTCTTGAGTCTATATTTAAATCTACATAGCTGCAATGGAGTTAAAGTACCCTACTTTAAAGTAAAAGAACAGCTACAGTCCAAAATGCAAATCTCTCAGTCGTACGTGTGATGGACGCAAGTTGCATAGGTCGCAAGTCAGGGAGTACTGGGGGGATGTCACATGATGCAGAGGAAGGAGGTGGCCCCCTGAAACTCCCGGGTAATTATAAAGGAGAAATATAATAATTTACAGTAACTCAATCAGGAAGAATTTACCTTTATGGTAAAGAAGTCGAAGAAGAATCAGCAATTGTCGGCAACCTTGAGATCCCAGCGAGAAGTTGACTTTTTCCAACAGAAAGGGCCTAGCTACAGGAAGAAGTCAGGGGTTGTGGCTCGTCCTGCCACCCTGTGCAGACACTCTGAAGCCTACGAAAAATTGTGGAATGTCATCTGCAGTGGAGCCAAGAGACATTCTGGAAGAGGAAAAGAGGACAGTACTTGCACTGATGTGCGCATGCACGATGCACAATGCAAAGGAACAATGGCATAAACAAGAAGGAGCTCTCTCCCAAAATGGCAACTCAGAGATCAACCAAAGTACAGAGGAAGGGGATGAACTGGTAAATGTTAAACCAGTGAGTGAAGTTAAGAAAGTTATAGTACAAGCTAAAGAAAAATATATTAATGAAGATATAATGAAAGTACTCCTACTGAAAGATCAGAACACAAAAAACTGAATTCTATTTTAAAAGTAGTGATCAGGTTAGAGGTAGAAATTGGGATCTTAAATGAAAGAGTGACAGAAGTGGAAGATGGAGGGATGAAACTATTGGAAGAGTGGTTAATGTGGAAAAAGAATTAAATGATTAGACAACAGAAAAAGCAAAAATATGGGAAAAGATGGATTCTTTAGAAAATTTTAGTAAACATAACAATGTTAAAATAGTGGAACTCAGAGAGGGAGAAGGGGCCAATCCCATCTGCTTCCTTCAAGAATGGCTACCAAAAGTCCTGGGAGAATAAAACGTCAGAGCAAATATAGAAATTGAGAAGGCATATAGATCTCCCTTTTCATGTCCAGGAATGGATCAAAATCCATGCTCTATATTTATTAGATGCATGAAATGTAAGAATCGTGAAAAAATATTAAGAGCTGCAGCGAAAAAGGTCAAGGGGAGAGAATGAAAACCAATGGAAATTGAAGGTGAAACAATATTTTTAAAAATCCAGATACAAGTGCTGCGCTATTTAATCCACAGATTGGATAAAAGATTACAAATCAGTGTTGCATTAACCAGCCAATTTGAAAATAATGATGCCAAATGGACAAAAGTTTTTTTATTGATCTTGAAGTAGCAAAAAGTTTTGTGAACAAGCTACCCACATTGAAGAAAACTGAAAAAGAGAGAACTTTGAATTTGATTTTATAAAATTTGAATGACACTTTTTCTTTCTGTACATTTGTATTTGTTTGATATTAATCCTTTGGAAAAAAAAGTAAAATTTTCTGAAATTGTTTTTCCTGGGAGTTCGGAAAGTTAGCCTCCAGAATCTATACAGCATGTTAGTGGGTTTTCTCACTACTGTACAATAGAGGGGGGTAATGTTTATTTTACACTAAAGGGAGGGTTCTTACCATTTAATAAAGGTACTTTTCTCTTTTTTCATACCTTTTTCTTGGGAAGTGTCATTGGTACAGAATCCTATATTTGCTATATTTTCCTATATTTTTGAAACCCACACCGATAACCCTTAGATCTTGTAGAGTCAAGAAAATTAGATCCCTCTTGTTTGGATGAGTCCTAAGATATTTCTATCTATTTTCTTACTTTTTTTGAGGGAATTTTACTTTACTTTGTTCTCTTTGGGGGGAGAGGGCTGGTGGGTGAGATTAGATTTGGGTTTTAAAGTCAACATGCAACATGGTTTATATATGATTATATTGTTAAATGAATTTTGAATATGGATGCATACAGGACTTGAAAAATTCAAAATATTCAAAAAACATTGGGGAGTACCTGTATACTGAAGAAATAAAAGATATATTCATGCACAACTATAGTAATGTAGCGAACAAAAACACAGTAGTCAGCATGAATTGATTTAACCGATTTTACTGGAACTCCCGTGTGAAATTATAAGCCCATGATACTCTGGTGCTCCCGGGACCATTCTAACATCAGCCTGGAGGACTGGCAATGCTCCCAATGTCTCGGGGCTCTCAATCCCGTGCGAGCCCGAACCTCTGTGACCCAGTTCGCTTGCGAAACGGTGCAGCCCGCTACAGTAGAATTAAACTCAATGCAGAGAGTAGAATTATTGAGAGAGATCAGTTCAAACGAAGGCCAATAGTATCTTGTTAGTGAGGTTCGTTCAGGAATCAGATTGCAGTGGCAAAGAATCAGTCTTTGAATCTGGTGGTTCACGATTTTGCATATATGAATCTTCTTTCCGAAAGAAAACAGCATGACCAGAGTGGGAGAGTTTTTTTAAAATACGTTAGCTTATTTTTCAAGACAACAGGAAGGCAAGATGGAATCAAAGGAGGGGAGCAAAGGGCTTACATATGTGATGGTTTGAGCTGCATTCACCATTCTCCGCAATTTTTTTGTTCTCTGAGAAAGACCAGTTCCCATAACCTAGTGATGCATTCTGACAGGATCTTTGAAGCAGAGACCTTAGTGAATATTCTTTGCCAGCATGTGAACACGTTTTGACCACAGGAGGATGTTGGTGATATTAACGCCTAAGAATTTAAAGCTGTCTATTATCCCCACATCAACAGCATTAAGACAAACACCAGAATAAGCTCCATCCTTCTTCCACATGACCTTAGTCTTGCTGACATTGAGGGAAAGGTTGTTGCCCTGGCACAAAACCACTAGATTAACACCCTTCTACACACCTGCTGGTCGATGTTTAAGATCTGGCCTACAATGGTGGTGTCATCATCAAACCTGTAGATGGAAAGGTACTTGGCTACACAATCGTGGAACTGAGTACACAGCCTTGCAGGGCACCTGCAGGGAGGGTAATCATGGAGGAGACAATGCCTCTCGTTCTCACAGACTGCAGTCAGCTGGGTAGGAAGTCGAGGATCCAGTTGCAGGAATGGGGGTGCTGTGCTGAGACCAAGGTCCCATAATTTGGAATGCTGAAAACCGAGATGTTGTCAATTAAATAATCTTAAGTAGCGAACCAAGCGACCACACGAAGAAATGGGCCAAATTGCCACAACATGCGTCTGGTCCAAGATGGCGCGGGCTCCCCTTCACCGTCAAGGAGCCCGTGCCTAGCGCCACGTGCAGGCTAAGGAGCCCTCCACTTCCGTGTAGCGGCCAACCTGCCAGAGTGACACTGCAACGTGATGACATCACTTCTGGAAGTTGGAGGGTATGTCACCAGAAGTGGGTGGGCCAGTGCACACATGGGGAATTCAAACCAGTAAAGTCAGTCTTTGTTTTACACTCAACTTGTGTGGATGTTTCTTTATTTGGTAGTGCTGCCGCAGGAGATGCTACACTTATATATTTATCTTTGATGGTACACTGTTTCTGGGTTAAATGGAGGAAGAGAGCTATGGCATCTGCCATGGATCTTTGGTGGCATCAGGCAAATTAAAGTGGGTCAACATTATTTGGGAGGCTGGAGTTAATGTGAGCCATGACCACCTTCCTGAAGCACTTCATGATGGTGAACGCTAAAATTACCACGCTGTTATCATTAAACTCATGACAGGCAATCCCCGGTGAAAAACAATTTCCGTTACCCAAGTGTCTTTAACTCAAATTTGTATTAAAGTCAGAACAAGTACATATGGTCCTCATTTAGCATCAGTTAGTCATATGTTTATCTTGGTGTGGAGCATGTCTAGTATATATTTGACCTTTCTATGCATGTAAAACACTTAAACATTTCCAAATACACTACAACATCCTAAACATAATACTTCAGTACATAATTGAATGATGTAGAAGATGATTGAGAGATGGCTACTATTGGAAAGGATGACCTTGTGCTGGAGAGTCAGGATTTCATTCTGCTGCTAGAGAGGGGGAATCACCAGCACTTACATGGGATTTGCACTTTGGAGGCATGATTACTGTTATTATGCGCATACATCATAGTAGTTTCAGGGCTTTTCCCCTGGAAAATTTAGTACAGTACAGGTGTATTAGGATTTATGCCATGTGAAACTTGAAGGTGGAATCAGCTGCAAAGCAACATATTCACTTATAGCTGCCTTTAACCCAAGTCATCAAACTGTTGGTTCACAAGTCACTTATAAACCAGACAAAATAAATGTATACAGTACTTCTCAAATTTGAATCTGTTCCCGTGCTTGCAATATGCGGTACGCTATTCTCTCATGATGCTGGATGATGGGAGCATCATGCAAGAGACTCGTACAGCATACTCTCTCATGATGCTGACTCAACCATGCTCAAACCGAAAGTTGACAACATTCTACTTCCGGCTGGCTTGTTGGTTTGTACATACGAGTTGTTCGTATATCGGACATTTTTAACCCAGGGACTACCTGTATTGTTTTTCATCAGTAACTACCCTGTGGTTTACTAGCCAATAAACAGTACATCTTACACATCCTAGAATTAAAGGATCTATGTCAACAACATGAACCAAGAATCACTTCCACATCAGCACTGCCATGACAGCTTCACTTAGGCCAGCAAAACTGTAAAGCAGCAATATTATATTGTAACATAGCTAGGAATAATAAATACCATAGGTAAAAAATGGCAAAGATTTGCTTGCAACTTCAAGCCAAATCATTTTTTAAACTTTTTTTTAAAAAACACGAGTTTCTACTACTTTACATAAACAATTAGACTGAGCAATAGTAAATTGCTTATTTTAAATGTTCCTTCCTCTAGTAAAGACATTTATGCACGTTTCTCCCACTTTTTGTTTCACTGAAATTTATCCAAGTCCCATCTAAATTTGGAGTCCAAACATTAGGTCTACTCCCCATTCATACTCTGACATTTTACTGAAATATAGAAAGGTGGGAACAGGTGAACAATGCAATATACCAGGTTACTTGCAATGAAGAACATAATTGGGCAGCATAGTTGGTATAGCGGTTAGTGCAATGCTAATACATTGCCAGTACCAGGGTTCAAATCTCCCATTATCTGTAAAGAGTTTGCATGCTGTCCCCATGTCTGCATGGGTTTCAAATTTCATTTCAATAATATTACACAGTAGAAGGTCCTTTTGGTCCATGAAACCCACACTGCTCCAGTTTCCTCCCACCCTTCAAAACCGAACAGAGCTTGGAGGTGAATCAGTGTATTTGATGGGAATTGGCTCATGAGCCAGAAGGGCCTGCTACCATGCTGCATGTCCAAATTTTTTTTTAAATCAATGGAAAAGCAGGTATTTGCACATTTTTAATGTGAACTTCCTTTTTCAATCTACTTCACTGGAAATCTGTGAAATCAGAATCCAAATATGAAATTTAGTGGCAATCATTCTTTTTCTCCATTATCTTTAACACAGAATGCTTTGAGATCACCATTCAGAGTTGGCAATGAATAGCACCAAGATCTTAATCATCAACAGTTCTTGGTGTAAAATGATAAGCTAACCATCCTCATTTCAAAATGAGGCCAAAGCAACTACAATTCTGCTTCTGGGTTCCTTTCATTGTCAGCTTAGTTAATAAATCTCCAATTTGAAGACTTCTGAAAGAGTGCAACCAATTCAACAAACTAAACATACCGAGATAAGACATAAAAAGTATTTTTTCCCACAACATGTTTATTGTACTGTTACCATGACATTTGTTTACATACATCAGGGGTGTCAAACTCAAATTCACGGAGGGCCAAAATTAAAAACTTGGACTAAGTCGAGGGCCGAACTAAATATTTATTGAAAATTTTCAACAACATCTGCATGTTTTCTCTTCTTTCAACATATGTAATGTTAAACTTTTTCTTATTAAAATAAATGTTTAATAATAGTTTTGGATAAACTCTTTCATTGTCATTGGCCCATTTCCTTTAGCGTTCTGAAACCGTGCACATGACGAGTCAATGAGGGATGATTAAAGCAGTGGTCTTCAAACTTTTTCTTCCCACCCACAGACCACCTTAAGCAATCCCTTACTAATCACAGAGCACCAATGGCACAGGGACGCGAGTGGAAAGAAAAAGGTTGAGAACTGTTGTATTGTGGTAACTCCACATCTGATTAGGTTAATTGTTAGGCAAGTGGTCAGAGAAGGACCCCCCCCCACCCCAAGAAAGGCTTAAATCACAGGAACAAAATAAGCTTCCGTCTCACTGCTCCCAATCTTACACACAGTCCTAATGTGGAATGTGGGGTCGCAGCTCCACGTTCACCCAAGTTCAGGTGCTGTCTGTGTGGAGTTTGTACACTCTCCCCTTGTCTTGGACCAATAGGTCGGTCGCCTGACGAAGGCACCCGAACCCCCCATTGAAACGCCGGCGTCCGGGGCGGTGGAGGAATTGGCTGAGAAGAGCGCGTTGCTCCCACCCCCCTCCCATGGTTGGAGAGGGATTAAACTGCGATCTCACGGCGCCGGGCTCGTCTCCAACAATAGGAGCGGGAGGCAGGGTCCGCCGCGCACGGAGCGAGGGGGAAGGCATCGCCAACGAGACGTTCGGTCCGGCGCCACCGCTGAAGCGCAGACCCAGCGAGGATGGTCCCCAGCTCCAGCCGCATCTGTGTGTCCGGGAACCGGGCGGGCTGAGTGCGGCGCTCCGATCCCCGGGATTCGGGACTCTGAGATCCCTCCACACTTCCGGCGTCTTCATTTTCACCTTCAGTGTGCATGCACTATACTGGCGCGGCGGCCAGCGGGCCAACTCTAATATATATTTAATATGATCTTGCGGGCCAAATACATGTGTGACATACATGTTGGCCGGCACGGTTTATGTCCTCTTTTTTGTTTGCTTAAGGTAAGGATCCATCAGGACCAGCCCCAATCGAACTTTATTGCAAAACAGAGGCACTTTATACTTCAATTAAGGATTCAACTAGAACTATGTCAAAATATTTATGCTGGTGGTGTTTTCTTATTGAGCCACCCAAATGATGTTGCTTTGGAGAAATGGCTTCAGATAATAGTCAGTTCTTATGAGACAAATTAATTTATTACAAACAGGTTTTTATATTTAGAATTAAAACTTTATACAGAATAATTCAGGTGACAATGCTAACCCCTTTCCACCTATTTGAAAAAAAGCTGAGAGCAATTACATCACTACTGTACAAACTTCAGCCTACAAAGTAGTATTGTTGCTTTCAGATGCGTTTATATATGCTGTATCAGATTTGCAAAATGAGTCACACTACCAAGACACTTGCTTTTGCCAATTACTGCACCATTATGCAGCAACACATAGTAAACAGCAAGACATCATCACCATAGAGTTCTTGTAATCAACTCTAATTGAATTTTTTTTAGTTTACATACACTCAGCTTCAGAATTGTGATCTTAGAGTATAGCCACAATAAGATTTGCAAATTATTGTCCACATTTCAGGATAACAAAACCACCAACATGTTATATAATCCTCAAATAATGCTACTTTTATTTTAACCTGAAGTAAGCTAATGACTTTCTTTGGAAAAAAATGGAGCTGCAATTAGCTCAGAAGAGGGCAAGAAAAATTCTAAGTTGACGATTCCTTTACTTTCAGAAAGATGCTTGTGTGTGGGGACATTGGCCAAGGAAAGGATCATGGTCATTTGGAATGCCTCCTGTGAATGAACTGTCCAATGCCCTACAGTTGGATAGCCATGGGTATGCGTATATATCCAGAGTTAGAAGAGTTTTTCTAGAATGACAGCACCAATACAAGAAAGAAATTGACAGGATATGGAATATATTCACAATGATCCTTCATGTCCTCCATGTATCAATAACAAGCAATTCGCTGCTCAAAATGCTCGATTTCCATCATTTTAGACTACTCTGATTGTCACAAGTACAGTAAACAGAAAAACTATGGTATGAAAGAAATGATATCCAGAAATAAAAGAAAAAATATATAAAACATATATAATTGTTTAAATTAAAGGATGCTAATTTATCCTGACTATTTGAGCCACATGTGAACATCTAGTACAATCAAAGACTATCTTTGAAATTTAAGTGAAACTTTAGAGTAAAGCAACAAAAGCATTATAGATATCTGCCTTCCTGGATGACAACTTTGAGACAATCTAAATTATCATTTTGGTATGCATCTTACAAGGCACAAATCAGTTCATAATTACATAAAACTAACAATTTGAATACTCTTATTTATGCTGTAATTGTTGGCAAGAATAACAATTAGCTAAATGTGTAGGTTATTGCTAAAGTACAAATAACCTAGAAATGAACTGTAATTCACAATTGAAATTGCCGGACAATTTGCACAATGTTACCGTTAGCTTCATTAAAATAAATAACCATTGAGCAGTTCAGGAAATTGTCCCACATATAAAACTTCCTGCGAAAGGAAAGGGCCATTATTTAATACAAGGATCATTCTAACAATGAGATTTACGTTCCTAACAGGCCACAACTTCACCTTAATGGAAACTATTCAAAATGTGGAATCTCAATCCTACAGGAAGTTGCTTAAAATGTAACATATCCTCCATGAATTAATTTCCATCCCACTACTAGCAAAGCAACATCAACCCCATCCAATCAGTCATATAGCAGGAAGCATTACTGCCTCAGAGCTCCAGTGATTCAATCCTGCTCTCAGGTGCTGTATGTGAAGCTTCCAAGTTTTCACCATGACTAGGCTTAAAAGTGCTCCACTTTTCTCCCAAAAAATATGCCGATTGGTTAATTGGCTACTGGAAATGATCTGGTGTAGTTGGGTGAGACAAGAGGTAAAATTGATGAACATGAGAGAAAGCATAGGTTATAATGAAATAAGCAGAGTAATGGTATTAATATTTTGCTCCTTGTTCAATGAAAGAAGAGCTTGCTCCAACGTTTAAAAGGAAATAATACAAAACTAAGACCCTATTTTTATTTCAATCTCTGTCGATTTCCTTTCTAGCTCATCTCTCATTCCTTCCTCATCCTTAAATCTCATTAATGGCATCATTAATCTATTCCTGAAATTTCTGCCAAAAGTTTTGATCCAAAAGGGGAATTAAACAAATCCAGTCAAACTAATACTTTGGATTCCATTATATAGGATATTCTAATTATACAGAATTAAAAATACCCACAAATTCTGACTTCACCGATATCATCCCACTACATAAATAATCTATTAACTGGAAAACTTATATCTACAATTTGAGCAAATCAATTCAATCCAATTACTTGCAAACCTGATGACTTGTTTAAGATAGCACAAGTCTATGAAAGCTGATCAGAGCATGCATCTGAAAAGTGAACTTCAAGGTAAATGCATCATGTGTATCTGACTAAATGTTATATCCTAAAAATAAAGGAAAAACTTTCTGCATTGAATTCTCTTTAGTTGAGATTTTAAGAATAAACTAATTCAGGTTTCAGATGACTCTTATAATAGAAATTAATCTGGAATAATTTCTAACTGTATTATAATCCCTTGCCATCCCAATTACACTTGTCACAGAAACCCACTTTCCAAAACGTGATTGTTTTGCAGACTAATACAGCCTTCACATGTCTCTTGAATGCTTTATCCACAATATTTCAACCATTTTAACTATAGCCATCTAAATTCATATTTTCAAACATTTTGATGGGCAAAATATTTATTCAACAAGGTAGACAAACTGACATTTAATGTTATGATTGGGAAATCTGATTTTCCAAAAAGTAATCATACTATCCAGATAACCATCAAAATAGAAAATTACTGAGCCAGTGGGACAAAGCAATGTCAACAGAAAAACAAGAGTTGCTCCATTAATCCCAAGTAAATTACACCATTTAATTAATCATTAGCTCAATCTATAAACGTTAGATTTTTAGCAAAACTATTAAGTATTGAAATGTTCAAATAAACAATTCTCAATAAAATGCTGGTAGATTTACATCTTTGTGTGAAGTTTCCTGATGTCACCTACTGATTTCCATCCTCACTTCAGTCACATTCCCTTTTTCTGAACATTCCAAAGGAAACAGCTCCTAAGCCATCAACTTCTTTATCATCTTAAAGAATGCAGTCATACTACTATACTCCCTAATCTATCGTATTCAAGGGAATTCAATTATATTTGAAACCATTTTGGTGCAAATACATTGCACCTCTTCCAAGGCCAATTAATCTTTCCTTAGAGTAGAATGCACCCAGTGTTATCTGCAGCACCAAAATGTGTAGCTAATACTTGGAAAGATAACATGGAGATTAATATAACACACTGGCAAAATGAATTGAGAGCTTGTATTATTATGGAAAAATATTACATGTAATTTGCATGATAATCATTTTTTGGTTAAAATGTGGTCTTCTTATTTGGAAGATATGAATTTGGAAATACATTGAAATATTTTATATGTTTTACTTTAAGGGGGCTGGCTGAGGGGGTGGGAAGGGTTTCTTTTTTATATAAAAATTGATTTTTTTTTGTTATGTTTGATTGTATGCTCTTTAAAAATCATTTAAATAAAGTTTTTTTTAAAAAAGAGAATGCACCCATAATAGTGGTGGGTGTCTAGAGCTGAACACAATACACAGAACACTTTACATTTTCATCATTTAACCCAAATAATTAAGAACTGAAACATAACATCTACTACTTTATATTTCATCTCCTTGTAATAAAGGTTTACATTCAATTTCTTAATTATTAAGAATCAGTAAGCAATAAACTGCAGATCCTGGAAATCTGAAAAATAGAATGCTTTAAGTACTCTGCTGCTTTAAGTGTGGACTGTGAAGATTTTTTTTTCATTTGACACATTATTGCTCTTTAATCTTTCTACAGATGCCTGTTGACCTTTTGTGTAAATTCACTGTTATGTTTTCATTACTGTAGGTATTAGTAATTTCTGTACATGGAGCCCTAAATTTTTCTGTTCCTCAGTAGCCCCAGACCCATACATCTAGAAAAGCATTAATCTCTTTTTTTCAAGTTTGAAATGGATGTCCTTATTAAACTCCATATTCTGTACCTACACCCACTCAAATACTGACCAATGTCCCTTCTGGGCCCAAGTTGGATAAACATTTTGTTTCAGAAAACAGATTTTTTTTATAAAAAGCAACCCAGTAACAACAGCAAATCACTTGTTTCAATGTTTAAATAACAACAAACAACAAGGGAAAGCTTTTTAAGTATTAAAATGTTTAACTCTCAACAAAAAAAAATGCTGTCACAGAGGCGAACCCAAAAACCAATGTCAATCCCCGATATGAACACACCAGGCCAGTGGAACACTCACTGGTGCGTCAGTAGGCCCCTGTCTCCCCGATCCTCGGACCTCCTGACGCCAGAATCCCAACTACGAATCCTCCCCTAGGCCTACCGCACAAGCACACCAGGGAAGTAGGCCAAGGGGAGGATTCAGAATTGGCGTTCAGTGTGCCGAGGAGGGAGGGAAAGGGATAGCAGTGAAGGTAAGGAGAGGGAACATCAGTGAGCCAGACACCCGCTCCTTAACGGGGGACCGCTCTCCTTGATGACACTGGGACAAGATTCTTCCGACCACTTGCAGCTGGGAGACAATGGCAAGCAGTTTGAGAGGGAGAGTTGAAAAGTAAAAGATAAAGAAGAAATGGAAAAAGAGAGGGGAAGGACTTACCTGAAACAAGGACAATCATCGTTCTAACTTCACGTCAAGTGAATTTTTTTTCCAACCTGTGAGATCAGTTCGGCTCCAAAAAAATTCAGATAAGTGAGATTTCTGTTTTGTTTCGGATATCTTCATTTATCCAAATTTTTTTTAAAATTTCAGATAAATGAGGATTTCAGTGAATCAGATTTTGGATAATCGGAGTTGTATTGTACACAATTTGCAGCATTTATACTTTAAAGTGGTAGATTTCTTGTGAATTATCTTTAAGACACTACAATCCAAAGGATATAGCAATTGGTTATTAAAAATGAATGGAAGCATGTCTCTTATTACACAAAATTTAGACCCTAAACAAACTAATATTTTTGTAAAAGTGCAGGAAAACTTTTGATACCTTTTTCTCTGTGGCCCCTGAGCTACACTAAAAACTTTGTGAAAATTGTAACTTGCAACAAGTTACAAGTAGAAAACGGCCCATTACAAAGACCTGGTAAGAACGTTTCCAGCGAAACATTTGAAATGACAAATTTTAAATATAGACATACAGCACTGTAACAGGCCAATTTTCCCCCAAGAGTCCATGCTGCTCAATTTACACCCATTAACCTAAACCCCAGAACATTTTTGAAGTGTTGGAGGAAACCGGAGTCCCAGGAGAAACCCCACTCAGACACGGGAGAACATAGAAACTTATTCAAGACAATGTAGGATTCGAACCCAGGTCTGGTCCCGATTGCAGGTGCTGTAAAGACATTACTCTAACCGCTACGCCAACCATGCCGCCCATTTCAGCAATTTTTTTCATTTTTAGAAACTGATGAGGCCAATGTAAAATTAAAATGATTAAAATAGATTCTGTAAAGGATTGGATATTATAAAGAATGAAAATATTTTAGAAATTGTTTGATTCACTAAGTTTGATTAAATGTGTTTGTGATTATTTTCTATGAACAAAACACTTGCAACATAATTATCTGGATTACATCACCATAGCTAGTGAACATGTTACATTTTCATCACTTAATTAGGACAAGTATCGGGTAACTACCATGACCAGCTGCATCAGTCTAAACATGCTACAATTTACATGAAGAACAATAAATGAGCAACTGTACTGCTTCACATCTAAAGAATAAATTCAATTTGAAACTCTATGAGTTCACCGAGCAAATGAAATATATTCAAGCTGCTGAATTAGAAAGTTATATCCAAAAGTGTCAGACTGATTATTTACAACTTAAAATGTAATCACATATTTATTAATAAAGGCTGCTTAAAAACAAGCCCTACATTATTATCCATTTAAAGTTATTAACATATTTAAACCAATTGAATCATTGATCAATTACCTTACATTGAACTGGCTTAGATTGAACAAAGTTCAAGGACTCAGCTGAGGGTCTGAATGATCACACCAGGACTGTTACAGACTATCAAATCAGCTGTGGATGAGTGTGTCCTGTTACAGGTTATATTATTATGGTTATGAATAAATATGTCTTTAAAAGAGATAGATTGTGGGGGGTTTAGCATAGGTCATTACACAAACAGAGCAACACTTCACAAACAACATCTCATTTAAAATGCAAGAGCTTTGCAGAAGCCAGACATTCAGGCTCCAGTCAGTTCTGCAAAAAACAATGGAACTGGTTTGGAAAGATCTTCAAAAGCTGGTGTAAATGGAAAAGTCAGAGCTCAAGTGCTGATAAGACGTTTCAAAGATTGGGTTGGGGGGGGAGGGAGAGAGAGAGAGAGGGGGAGAGGGAGAGGGGGAGAGAGAGAGAGAGAGAGAGAGAGAGAGAGAGAGAGAGATCAGTTCTACAGCAGCAGTTGAGGCTGTAAAATGGCAAGCTGGCAGGCTTGTTGAAAGACCTCATTTTGAAGACGGGTTTGGAGTTCTGGGTTCAGCCGGTTCAAAACCCTTGTGGTCCTTTCAAGAGGAAATGGCTGGCTAGAATGTTTCTCCTGAAATAAGAGAAACAAGAGGAACTCTGATGACCTGGAGAAGAGGTTATCCTCTGGAAAAGCCATGATAGGGCAAGTTTCTTCGACAAGATACTGAAGTGACTGATTGGAGGAAATCAGTTTGTGTGTCTCCAATAAACTCTCTGAAACCAACAAGAACCTTCCGGAGTGGTAACCATTCAACTTTAAGCGCCGGAACCTGGTGGAGATTCATAAATGTTGAATTCTATGCATAGTATAAGACTTGCCTGATACCAGCAAACTTGGAGAAGTGAGAAGTAATTGGATTGTGAAACAAAGAACTTTCCTGAGCATATACACATTGCATACACCCACTTAAAATTAGAAAGGAACCTGCTGAGAGCCAGATCATAGGCATTTAAGTCCAGAGATTCAGATTGCTACAGAAGGAGCAGGCATGACCTATGGAAAGCTCCAAGGCGAAGTGGAGTTTCCAAACTAAAATAGAAACGAAGGATACCTGGCAGCTGTGGCAGGGCCTACATGACATAACCTGCTCCAAAAACAAACCTGATGCAGTAGGAAATAGCAAAGATTCACTTCCAGATGAACTCATGCCTTCTACACCTGATTTGACACAAAAACAAGGAAGAACCACCACTGTGTACTTCCATGTCCCCTGATATTTCTCTCCTGTCCATATCCAAGGATGATGTGTGGGCTGCCTTCAGGTGAGTAAACCCGATAAGGTATTGGGTCCAAATGGTGTACCTAGCTGAGTATTAAAAATCTGTGCTGACTATCTTGCTAATACATTCATGGACATCTTCAACATCTCACTTCAGGAGGGTGTGGTACCCATGTTTCAAACAGACCTCAATCGTACTAGTGCCGAAGTGTGGTAACCTACCCAAGTAACCATCAACCAGTAGTACTCCCATCAACAGTGATGAAGTGTTTTGAAGACCTGGTGTTGAAGCTCCTGTCTGAGTGGCAACATGAATCCATTCCAATTCACCTATCATAGCCACAGGACTACTCCAGATGCCATCTCACTGACTCTACACAAAGCCCTGTAACTCCTGGACAGAAAAGATACATACATGAGGATGCTCTATCGACTACAGTTCAGAATTTAACACCATCACCACCTCAAAATTGATCAGCATACTCCAAGACCTGGGACTCAACAGCTCATTGTATAATTGGATCATGGATTTCCTCACCTCCAGACCTCACAATCAGAGAGGATTAGTCAAAACATCTTCACATCTCCATCAGTACCAGAGTACCACAGGGCTGCATTCTTAGCCCCCTGCTCTACTCACTATACATCCATGACTGTGTGGCTTGGTAAGACACCACCATCATCTACAAATTCACAGACGATATCACGATAGTGGTTTGTATAAAGAAGTAATGAATCAGCATACAGGAAGGAGATGAAAATTTGGCTGAATCGGGCACCAACAGCAATCTCACTCTCAATGTCACCAAACGAAGAAGCTGATTCTTGACTTCAGGAACGGAAAACCAGAGGTGTACAATCTAATGATCATTGGGGGAAAATCAGAGGTTAAGAGGATAAGCAAATTTAAATTTTTGTGAGTCACCATCTCAGAGGATCTTTCCTGGACCCAACACACAATGGCATCTTGAAGAAAGCATGTCAATGCCTCGACTTCTTCAGGAGTTTGCAGAGGTTTGGTATGCTATCAGAAACCCTGGCAAATTTCTACAGAGGTATGGTGGAAAGTGTGCTAACCGGCTGCATCACAGTCTGGTATGGGGACACCAATACCTCAGAGTGGCTATCCCTGCAAAAGGTAGTAGACAAAGCCCAAAACAATAGAGACAAAACCCTCCCCACCATCATGAACATCTTCAGGGAACGCTCCAAACAGAGAGCAGCAGCAATCATCAATGATCTACATCACCTAGCACACACTCTGCTACCATCAGGAAAGAGGTACTCTATTTTTTTTTGTCAGAAGACTCGCATCTCCAGGTTCAGGAACAGCTGCTACCCCGCCACCATCAAATTCCTCAACAAACTCAATCAGGGTTTATGGACTCCTTTGCACTTTTTTTCTCCCTCTGAAATGCAGTTTGTTTACATTTCTTTATTAGTTTACATGTGTATATTGAGCCTTTTTTTGCACTACCACAGGAAAAAGAATCTGAGGGATGTATATGATGTCATGTATATACTCTGAAAATAAATCTGAATCCAGATTTGAGGCAGCTGGCTTTTCTTTTGCAAAAGAAAATGAAAAGATATCAGAGGGTTGCAGGATATAGCTGTAGGGTGAAGCAAAGTGATGCAAGAATCTGAATGCTTGGCTAGGAAACACTAATTAACCAAATACAGGAAAGGTTATCTTGGCATCAGATGGGAAACAGGCAGCAAAGCTCTGCATGACCACTGATTTAAAGAAGATAGCATCAAAGTCAGAAGAAATTCTGAAATAATCAAGTTGAGAAGAAAATAAACCATATAGAAAAGGTACAGCACTGGAACAGGCACTTCAGTCTGTGCCTGTACTGAACTCCAGTTAAAGACTTATTTGAAGATGATACACGAATATGCAGGGAATAGAGGAATGTATCTATCAAGAACCTTCTTAAATGCCATCAACACTATGAATTTGCTTTCACAACTCCTGGAAGCCCATCCATGAATGTAATTTCAGCAGCAAATGGACAGACTGTGGGAAATAGATGATACAAGAGCTGAAAGCAGAAATCTTTATGTTGGTAAGATGAGAAGTTTAAGACATCTATTTAAGTTGCAAAATATTCTCAGCTTGCAATCCATTTTTTTCAGCATTGATCATTGGCTGGGAAGATAATTAAGTAAATATACATTTGTTTTCTTTTATATATACAGAAATTCAGTGATATTTCCATAAGGAAACCCACTATTAAGCAGGCTTTGGTCATTTACACTGAAACAGCAAAAGCCGGCATTTTTCCAGCTCAGTGGCTTTTTACACAGCAAGCTGACATTCCACAAGCAAAAGAGGCAGGACGTGCAATTCAACAGTGTCTGCGTCTAGTGTCATGTATGAATACTGTATCTGATGGCTCAAAAATATTCCCCTGGTCTTATATGCGAGGTTGAAATGATAATGGTAAGTAACACTGACAGTAACATTGTCAGTCCCCACATTGAGAGATCTCTGGACACAAGGGCTTGCAATCGAACATTACTTTTATTAAAACACAATAGAAAAGCATGGGAAAATCGTAGGAGGACTAAAACACGCACAAATTATAATGTGGGAAAAACACAATTTAATATGACATACGTGAACAATTTATAAAAGGGCATGGGAAAATCTACTGCAAGCATTGATCTATAGCAGTGGTTTCAAACTTTTTATTTCCACTTACATACCACCTCAAGTAATCATTGGGGGCTGGTGGGGGGGGGAGGGAGCAGGCGGTGGGCTTCGGACTGTTCAAACTGAGAACAAACCCATAGACCAGCTGCCTCACAGCAGAAGGTGACTAGAGACACCTAGGGACAGCTGAGAATGTGGCAGTGGGATCAATGTAGGGGTTGGTCTTTTATCAAAATGTCACTCCCTCACACTAATCTCCTCTCCCTTAATAACTGAAGTCTGTCAATGACTGTCTTGAAAACATTCAGTAACTGAGCATTCACACACTCCTTCTGTACAGTTCCAGCTCCTTCCTACCCTTTCATACATATTTTATCTCATTCGTGAATGATCAACCACTATTTTGAAAGACCAACAGCCACCCCACTTCGATTCTGTCAAAACCATGAATTATGAATTAATAAATCATGTCTCATTCTTCTTCCAGCAACTCCTCAGTGCTTCACCCACCTAATGAAATGGTGAGTCTAGTACACCACCAGCTCATTTCAGACTTCTGCATTTATAGGAGAATGCATAGACATCTGAGATGGGCTACACCCCAAGTACCTGCCAAGTGAACTACTCACTATCAGCCAGATCAACTTTTACCTTTGTTGCATAATTGCAGCTCAATCTGGCAGACCTTGTGTCAAATCAGTGATGTACTAGGAATGATAACTTGCCGGGTTGTCCTTTTCTAATCACAGAGCACCAATGGCATAGTGTTTACATAAAGTGGTATGTGAGTGATAAAAAAAGGTTGAGAACCATTGCATTATTACCATCTTCCATTACTATAAATAAAAATAAGAGCACGAAAAGTAAGGCAGCGTCTTTGGTTCATTGATTATTCAGAAACCTGATGGCATCGGGTAAGAAGCCGTCCTTGTGCTGTTGAATGCTCGTCTTTAGGTATCTGTTCCTTTTTCCCCTGATGGTAGCAAAGTGAAGAGGGCATGGACTGGGTGATGGGGGTTTTTGAAGATAGAATGCTTTCTAAGGACACTGCCTCATGTAAATGTCCTCAATGGAGTGAAGTCTGGTGCCTTTGATGTCATAGGCTAAGTTAACAACCCTCTGGACTTTTTCCTTGTCCTGAGAGTTGGCACCTCCATTTCAGGCAAGTGATGCAACCAGCCAGAATCCTCTCCACTGTACACCTGTAGAAGTTTCCGAGAGTCTTTGGTGACAAATCGCATCTCCTCAGACACCTCACAAAGTATAGCTGCAGGCAAGCTTTCCTTTTGTGATTGCATCAATGTGGAGGCTCCAGGACAAATCCTCAAAGATGTTGACACCCAGGAATTTGAAGTTCTTAACTCTCTCCACTACTGAGCCCTCGATGAGGATTGGGTCATGTTCTCCTGAAATCCAAAATCATCTCCTTGGTTTTGCTAATGTTGAGCGCAAGGTTGTTGTTACATCATTCAATGAGCTGATCTATCTCCCTCCAATACGCTTCCTTATTGTCATTTGTGATTTTGCTGACAATTGTGGTGTCATCAGCAAACTTGTAGATAGCATTAGAATTGTGCCTGGCCACAAATTCATGGTGTATAATGAGTAGAGCAGTGGGCTAAGCACGCATCCTTGAGGTGTGTCTGTGTTGATAATCAGTGAGGAGACAGCATTGTTTCCAATTCATACTGACTGTGCTCTTCTGATGACAAAGAATCCAGTTGTGAGGTGGAGGGAGGGGGTAACAGAGGCCTAGAGTTTGTCATTTATTGAATAGCACTGAGGGAATAATGGTACTGAAGACCAAGCTGTAGTCAATGAAGAGCAGCCATATGTATAAATTGCTGTTTTCAAGATAATCCACAGCTGAATGAAGAGCCAGCGATATTGCATCTTCTGTGGAGCAACTATGAGGATAGGCGAATTGCAGTGGATCAGATTTTTGCTTAGATACGTGTTAATTCTGGCCATGCCCAGCCTCTCAAAGTATTTCACCACACTAGAAAGTAGTGCTACTGGATAGTAGTCATTGAGGCAGCTCATTCTACTCTTCTTGAGTACCGGGATGATTGATGCCCTTTTGAAGCAGGTGGGAACCGCAATGAGGTTGAAAATGTCCGTGAACACTCCAGCTAGTTGGTTGGTGCCAATTTTCAGTACCCTGCCAGGTGCATACCTGCATACGTCAATGCCTGATGTCTTGCAAGGGTTCACCCTCTTGAATGATGTTCTAATGTCGTCCTCAGAGACCATCATTACAGGGTCCTCAGCCATTTCATGGATTCTAGTAGGCACTATCAGATCAACCATCAGCTTCCTTCAGCTCAAGGAAGAAACCCAGCCTATCCAATCGCTCCCCTTTACTCAAGTTGTGCAATCCAGGCTGATCGATATCAGAGGATTGCAGGATATAGCTGTGAGGTGAAGCAAGGTGATGGAGGAATCTGAATGCTTGACAAGGAGCCAGCTCTTCAGCGCTTGACGTCCTGTTTTGCGGAAACTGCCAAAATGTTTGGCCTGGAAGTCAGCCTGAAGAAAACTGAGGTCCTCCATCAGCCAGCTCTCCACCATGACTACCAGCCCCCCCCCACATCTCCATCGGGCACACAAAACTCAAAACGGTCAACCAGTTTACTGCACCATTTCATCAGATGCAAGGATCGACAACGAGATAGACAACAGACTCGCCAAGGCAAATAGCGCCTTTGGAAGACTACACAAAAGAGTCTGGAAAAACAACCAACTGAAAAACCTCACAAAGATAAGCGTATACAGAGCCGTTGTCATAGCCACACTCCTGTTCGGCTCCGAATCATGGGTCCTCTACGGGCATCACCTACGGCTCCTAGAACGCTTCCACCAGCGTTGTCTCCGCTCCATCCTCAACATTCATTGGAGCGACTTCATCCCTAACGTCGAAGTACTCGAGATGGCAGAGGTCGACAGCATCGAGTCCACGCTGCTGAAGATCCAGCTGCGCAGGGTGGGTCACGTCTCCAGAATGGAGGACCATCGCCTTCCCAAGATCGTGTTATATGGCGAGCTCTCCACTGGCCACCGTGACAGAGGTGCACCAAAGAAGAGGTACAAGGACTGCCTAAAGAAATCTCTTGGTGCCTGCCACATTGACCACCGCCAGTGGGCTGATATCGCCTCAAACCGTGCATCTAGGCACCTCACAGTTCAGCGGGCAGCAACCTCCTTTGAAGAAGACCACAGAGCCCACCTTACTGACAAAAAGCAAAGGAGGAAAAACCCAACACCCAACCCACCAATTTTCCCCTGCAACCGCTGCAACCGTATCTGCCTGTCCCACATCGGACTTGTCAGCCACAAACGAGCCTGCAGCTGACCTGGACATTTACCCCCTCCATAAATCTTCGTCCGCGAAGCCAAGCCAAAGATGATACAGCTCTGTATGCTGATGATACACAGGTATGTATGAGGAAGATGATCAGCTTTGAATATGTAATGAAGCAGGAAACAGATGAAAGGGTACAAGAGGCAAAGACGATCATCATTTATAATCATCACAATACTGCTGAGGTATTGCAAATATGATTGTACCTGAGATCCTCCTGCAATTATGATTGTACCCGAGATCCTCCTGCAATTATGATTGTACCCGAGATCCTCCTACAATTATGATATTATGATTGTACCTGAGATCCTCCTGTAATTATGATTGTACTTGAGATCCTCCTGCAATTATGACTGTACCTGGGATCCTCCTGCAATTATGATTGTACCTGAGATCCTCCTACAATTATGATTGTACCTGAGATCCTCCTGTAATTATGATTGTACTTGAGATCCTCCTGCAATTATGACTGTACCTGAGATCCTCCTGCAATTATGATTGTACCCGAGATCCTCCTGTAATTATGATTGTACCTGAGATCCTCCTGCATTTATGAAGCTCCTGCAAAGTTGAAGACATACTACAATCTGCTATCCTAATATTCAAAACATAGCATTAACTATTTGAAAAGAAATAATGCTAAAATTTCATACCTTTAATAAGAATGTGGGCTTATGAAAAACAATATGTAAACTTAAACAATTACCTAATAAAATGTCTCCCCAGGGATAATGATCTCAGTTTAAAAGTTAGATTCACTGCTCAGAATTTTATTTGACAGTTGACCTAGGTGACAGATTCTCATATCTCATCTAATTTGCTCCTTGAAAATATAAAATTGTAATTTGCCAAGCAGACCCAGAATAGAAATATGAGAAATATTATTAGATAGCATGTTGCCTCTTCAAAAGAAAACAAAATTATGCTGAGCCAAGTAATGATCCAGAGGTAGGAATTCAGTAGCATCTCAAATGTCAAAAGAAAAACAGAAACCTTTAAAGCGACTTCCAGAGTTGCTAGCCGAAAGCAAGAATACCAAAGGAACATCAATTAAATGTGAAGATATGAAAGAGACTGGAATTTGAAGACCACAAACATTGAAAACGGTAGAAGTGGCAGAGACTGCCAACTTCAAAAGTGGTACAATCAAGAAGGGATTTGAACAATGGAATAAGAATTTTAGAACTTGCTTAGCAAGTGCCAAAGTAGTTCAATAAACCTACCTTGGCACCATGGAAATGGGAGAATGGAACATTGCAAGCAAAGACAAGTCAGCAGAACTTTGGATCAAGTTTAAAGAGAGCAGATAACATGTAATCCCAAGCAGGACCACTTAAGAATTTGTTAAGTGATTTTTTTTAAAAAACAAAGGCATTGATGTGGGTTTCAGCAGAATATGATTTGAGTGTGGGTCAAATTAGGGGATGTTAAAGTAGTCAGAATAAATGGAGTAGTGGCTAATCTATATAATCCAACGTTCAGGTATCCATTTAATTTTCTTAGATGTTGATCATTTTTTTGTTAATAACTGTACCCCTCCCTTCAAACCATTGCAAACTTTTAAAAGGTTCATAAGCAGTGCTTCATCTAACATTCATTAAGTTTTCTACAAACATTCAGATTTATTCAATTGGAATCATCTTGCATAAATGAAGTCAACATTTTCACCAATCAAATTATTTTTGTTAAATACTATTGTAAACTAGAACTCCAATGATGTTATAAAACAAATTTACCAGAACTCAAAGCACTGATAAAATTTATCATTAGTGCTCAATTATAATACGTATCCATAAACAATTTTAAAAACTATAGATTTTTTTTTAATTCACAAGCAGCATTAGCAGTTTCTTCCAGTATAATAATTAATAGAACTTTCTTTCTTTGGCTTGGCTTCGTGGACGAAGATTTATGGAGGGGTAAAGTCCACGTCAGAAGAAGACCGCAGAGCCCACCTCACTGACAAAAGACAAAGGAGGAAAAACCCAACACCCAACCCCAACCAACCAATTTTCCCTTGCAACCGCTACAACCGTGTCTGCCTGTCCCGCATCGGACTTGTCAGCCACAAACGGCGCCTCATAGTTCAGCGGGCAGCAACCTCCTTTGAATTAATAGAACACAATTCATAGAAATGCCCAGGTGTCTTCAATGTTTGGTAATTACAGGCTTTTGTTTTAAATCATGTGGAATATTTAACCATATGTGCAGTTTTGACAAGTTACAAAAATCTGCGTAATCTGTATTATGATAAGAGGAAATTTATATCCTAATTTTCAAACCAGGTGTCAGGCAGTAAACCCAATATCCATGCAAATACCAATGACTGACCTAGATTAAAACTGAACATGCCAGGAGATGGCTTTCTTCTTGGTCATTTTCTTAAAGAAACTTAGTTGTTACTTTTATAAAACTTTTACCTAATTCAAAAGTTTTTTTTTAATCTTGCATAATTTTTATATAGTAATAAATATAATGGACAAATATGGCAGATATGAAGACATGATAGGACAAGAGAGATAAAAGCCTGCAAATAAGAAATCATGACCACTGAAGGCAAGATTTATAAACAAGTACAGGTGAAATTTCTTCAAAGAATTATCAAGATGTGAGTTTCTATAGCTGGCATGTTAGTTTAAAACTATCAATATTCAAGACTATATTCGTTACAGACTATATGGTTGGTGTAACGCAACATCTTTACAGGGCCAGTGATTTGGACCATGGTTCAAATCCCATGCTGTCTGTAAGGAGCTTGTATGTTCTCCCCTTGTCTGCATGGGTTTTCTCCCACCATTTGAAACTTAGAGGGTTGTAGGTTAATTGGGTGTAAAATGGGCTGCTATAGAGCTGTATGTTTAAATTTAAAATGTTTTAGACAGAATTTAGAAAGATGGCAGATAAATCCAATAAAACCCTTTTCCAAATATCTAAAACTTGTGAAGTCATTGGGTTAAAGGTTAAACTTGAGAAAAATAGGGAAAAAACATTATTTAGTAAATTATTTAGCAATGCCCTTTCTAGTATTATCAACAATGTACATAAAGATGGTTTGCTATTACATTAAACTAAAGATTTAAATTAAAGTGATAAAATATTTATCTTAGTTTATTTCCTATTAACTAGGAATTGATATTGATGTTGCAGGATGGGTGAATAAAAATGAATACTTTCATTTCTGTCTCACACTCGCTCTAAACATAGATGTTGATTGACCTGGTCAGTGTCATAGCTATTGATATGTACACAACTGTAAAGTTTTGAAGTAAAACAGGCCTACAAAATAAATCAACTCAAACCCACAATAACCTCTATAATCAGAAATTCAAGTCATATTCTTGAATATTACACAAGTTGGAAAACTTGTCACTGCAATATTACCAGATTGGAAATGCTGGTTACAATTTATTATCCTTGTATGTAAAAGTTAGAAAAGTTGGTCATATAGAAAGAAAACTTAAGGCATATTCTTCAAATCAGTTTCCCAAAAAAGGGAACGAATAAAATATTACCCTAATACTACCCAACCGACCACAAAATCAAAACTATCCGGACTCCTAGAACACTTTTGACAGAAAGTTTAATAAACTGCCGCCGCCGCCGCCATGTCAGCCTCTTAGAGGATCAGTCACCCCCGCCGGGAGAGGGAGGACTTCACTTTACAATAAGTGTCTTTCAAGTTTTGTATTAACAGGGTGCAGTACTAATTGCACCAGGTCTTCCAAGGCCTACAGATCGGAACCACAGATGTTCCCGTTCTAGCAACCTGCTTCCCTCCCCGGAAGAGAGCTGTCACATTAGCCTGTTCCCGAGACGAGAGGTAACACCAGACTCCAAGGGTAGGCCCCGCAGCCTGCCTCAGGCCGCAGCGAGTAGCCGGCCACCTTGATGACAGTGCAATCATTCGGAGCCGGGTGGGCCAGGGAGCGAGAAGGCTCGTGAGGGCGGGCGTTGAACGATACCCGGGAACTAGGCCGAAAACCAGATCAACACTCCGCCCCGGCAGCACAACAACTAGGGAGCGCCCAATCCTGCATTCAGTCTCCGCCTCGGAGCCCGGGCCTAGCGGTTATGGCGGCTCCCCGATCTCTCACAGACAGAGATGCCGAGGGCAACGAAGGGCCTGCTCGCAGGGCCTCTCGCCTCAAGCGTCTCGCTCACCTTCATGTCGGGACATCCTACACACACAATTACAGCGGCCCCGCGGCCTCCCACGCAGCGTCTCAACACCGGGCTCCGACAACGACAACTACCGGGCCAAACGGTCATGAAGCTGGAAGTGGCTGCTCTGCTACTGGGGTGGGGGAAGGTGGAGCCGCCGCCGCTCCTGTTGCTCAGCTTTCTCTCGCTCGGTCGGCAAGGTTTTTTTTCCTCTCTCTCGTTTTCCTCACTCTCGGCGCGCGAGCCGCGTAGACTGGGAGTGACGTCGTCCTCGCAATGAGGACGCAAAAACGGGCGCCACCGCTCGCTCGCGACTGAGCGCGCACACGCTGGGAGACGGCGCGCATCCTCGGGCGAGGAAAACCGCGCACGCTCTGTCGGAAGCTATGGGCTGATGCGCGGCAACGTCATCGGGCAGCCGGTAAAAACGGGAAGTGCGGGTTCAATGCATTTGGAGCCTTCGCCGCAAAATATAAGTTTGGATCTTGGTCTTATTCCAGAAGATTGGAAGACGCAAGTTCAATAATAGCCTCGAGAATGCAATGGAAAAGACTGTATGTCTTTGGGGCAAGTATGAGATTAAGGCTGGAGAAGAGGTCTGCAATTTGGAGGGGGAGGGGAGGGGGAAGGGGAAAGGAGGGGGAAGGGGAAGGGAGGGGGAAGGGGAAGGGAGGGGGAAGGGGAAGGGAGGGGGAAGGGAGGGGGGAAGGGAGGGGGAAGGGGAAGGGAGGGGGAAGGGGAAGGGAGGGGGAAGGGGAAGGGAGGGGGAAGGGGAAGGGGAAGGGAGGGGGAAGGGGAAGGGAGGGGGAAGGGGAGGGGGAAGGGGAAGGGAGGGGGAAGGGGAAGGGAGGGGGAAGGGGAAGGGAGGGGGAAGGGGAAGGGAGGGGGAAGGGGAAGGGAGGGGGAAGGGGAAGGGAGGGGGAAGGGGAAGGGAGGGGGAAGGGGAAAGGAGGGGGAAGGGGAAAGGAGGGGGAAGGGGAAAGGAGGGGGAAGGGGAAAGGAGGGGGAAGGGGAAGGGAGGGGGAGGGGGAAAGGAGGGGGAGGGGGAAGGGAGGGGGAGGGGGAAGGGAGGGGGAGGGGGAGGGGGAGGGGAGGGGGAAGGGAGGGGGAAGGGAGGGGGAGGGGGAAGGGGAAGGGAGGGGGAAGGGAGGGGGGAGGGGGAAGGGGGAATTCATACACTGAATCGGATAATAGAATTGACGAGTGTGGTGGGGTGCATGAACTCTATTATAACAAAGATACACGAGGCTGGTTTTCTTTTCCGAGTGGGATAGGATGGCAGAAGTGATTGATTAAAGAAGGTACTTATTAAGCAATAGTTTTCTTTAGCATGACTTAACGTCAAAATCATTTATTTTTTTCTCTTGAAAATCTTGTTGATTTTTTTTGACTTAGTTGATTATTTTCTGGACGTAATTTCGGCTCTGAATATGTTGGAGTATAGAAAGAAGCAATTTGTTCTGTGAAATGTTCCACAAATTGTGCAAGAAGAATTCACTAGGCCCCACTGTCCTACCCTTTCTCCACGGCTGAACCCCACCCAAACGGCTCTCTTTTTGAATGCTGCAATTGAATTGGGTTCCACAGCAACTCGTGCCAATGCAATCCACGCTGACCAACTCGCTGTCTTTTAAGACCCCATTTACCATCATCTTTCATTACTGGAGATGTGATCCCCTTGCAATCTCCTCCTCTGTGCTAAAGTCTGTCCACGTGACTGAAGTGCCTCGTCTCTGAATTATTTTGTTCAATCCTTTCTGCACCCTTAGCAAAACCTTGACGTGTTTCCAAAAGTGCAGTGTCCAGAATAGGATGCATCGACTCAACCACAGTTGACACATCTTTTATAAAAGTTCATCATGCATTTTCTTTTTCCTATCTACTTGGTGTTTCTATTTATTAAAGCTTGAAACTTGTGTGCTCTTAATAATTTTGCCAATCTGTCCCACACTTGCAAAGAAAACTATGTATCTCATCCCTTCATCTGATTTTTGTACCCTTTTCAAATTGCTCCACTAACAAATTGTATATTTTATAAAATTTATCAGCATTAAATTTACTATGTCAACTGTCTTTTCCATTAGCTGATCTGTTCCATCTCTCACACACATGCACGCACACGCCTGCCTGGACCAAGAAAGGGTCCTAAAGGGCATCGGGCATTGAAGGCTTCCTGATCACATCAGAGGTTAGGATTTGGAGCTTGGGTTGTTGATGAATCAAACAGGAATTGTGGCTGCAGAGGTTGTGGGAGCGCTAGAGGCGAATCCATTCACCCAGGAACTCTCTTTTACTGTAAGAGGCACCGGACAACACTTTGGACAGTCATGTTCTGTACTATTATATGACCACCGCCAGTGGGCTGATATCGCCTCAAACCGTGCATCTTGGCGCCTCAGTTCGGCAGGCACAACCTTCTTTGAAGAAGACCGCAGAGCCCACCTCACTGACAAAAGACAAAGGAGGAAAAACCCAACACGTGGACATTACCCCTCCATAAATCTTCGTCCGCGAAACCAAGCCAAAGAAAGAAAAGAGGAATATATTACACACACGTCTGTACATACATACTTACATGTACATTTTACACATCCAGTTCAATTAAAAGTTTTAAATTACTTCTGTTATTTTTCACATTTTCCAATTGATTTTGCTAGTTTTTTTAAATCCAATCATCTACAATCCTGATGACTAACTTATTACAGCACAGAACGAGACCATCGGTCCTTTATCAGTGCTGAGCTATTATTCTGCCTAGTTCAACTGACCTGCACTCATTCCATACTATTCTCATTTAAGTACCTTTCCAAATTATTCTTAAATATTCTATTTATTGTCATAAAATAGAAATGCAATATTACCTGGAATTGCCTTTATTCTGCCAATAAGGCAGACAAGTATTTGCTATTAGCATTTATTAACACCTTTTTATAGTCAGAGAAAGAGAAGCAAAAAAGAGTTCCCCCAGAGTCACTGAGTGTCCACAGATTCACCTCTTGTCCTCCTGCAGCTAAACAAGACTCCAATTCAGTTCCAACCATTGGCCACCCAAGCCCAGATCCAAACATCTGAGACAATGTGGAAGCCTTCAGTGCTCAGGGCCCTTTAGGAGCACTTTTGCCCTCATCACCCTCTCAAATCTCAGTTCTGATTCCTGGTTCTCATGAGCCAGTTTCCCAGCAGCCTGCAGCCTGTCTGGGATCCTCATCCACAAATGACCAACAGCTTGCTGTCTATGAGAGTCTTTCAGCTGTAGAGCCCCTCAATGGGCTGCCACCATGTCACAGTCCTTTATTTCACATCCTCTGCTTCTCCTTCTCAAGATGGATGTTCTCCCAGTTCCTGGTTCCCCACACTAGTCTGCTGCTCTCCTGGAGTCTGCAATCCCTTGTGATCACAGGCACTACCATCGTGGGCCCAGACCTGCAGCCACAGAATTTTATATGAAACACCATCAGCTCCTTTAACAGACTGTTTAAAGTCTGTATGGAGCTGTCAGCATTAAGACAGGGCAGTAGGAACCTACAGGGGAGCATTGTGTCTCTGGTCCCTTCTCTCCTTGTGTCCTCTCCAGGATTGCCAATACAGCATGTTCAGCTGTGCCAGCATTTTTTTAACCACTTCAGCTGACAGCTCATTTCATACTCCCACCATCTCTTTTTGAAGAAATTCTCAATAATTTTCTCCCTAAAATTCTCCCTTTCACCCTTAATCCACATACTCTAGTTTGTATCTCACCTACTCTCAGTGGAAAAAGCTATCTTGCATTTATTCTATCTATACCCATCATAACTTTGTATACCTCTATCAAATCTCCCCTCATTCTTCTACGGTCCAGGGAATTTGTTTAACCTTTCCCTGCAACTAAGTTCCTCAAGACCTGATTTCATCCCAGTAAATCTTCTTTGCACTCTTTCAATTTTACAGATATCTTTCCTGTAGTTAGGTGATCAAAACTGCACAGATTACTCCAAATTTGGTCTCACCAATGTTTTGAACAACTTTACCATAACATCCCAATTCCTTTTTGCAAGTCTTTGATTTATGAAGACCAATGTACCAAAAGTTCTCTTCAAGACCCCATGTACCTGTTACACAATTCCCTGATTCTGATAGTAGTGTATCTGTATTCCCAGATCTCACTGTTCTACTGAATTCCTCAGTGTCCTACCCTTTACCATGCATGACCTTTCTTGGTTT
The DNA here is from genome assembly GCF_036971445.1 of Narcine bancroftii. Lineage (NCBI taxonomy): Eukaryota > Metazoa > Chordata > Chondrichthyes > Torpediniformes > Narcinidae > Narcine > Narcine bancroftii. The sequence continues at coordinate 46,365,050 of NC_091469.1, forward strand.
GTCCTTTCAAAATCCAACACCTCATACTTGTCTGCATTAAATTCCATCTGCCATTTTGCAACCCAGTTGGTCCAGATCCCTCTGCAAGCTTTGAAAGCCTTCCTTGTTGTCAACTACACCTCCAAACTTTCTGATCCAATTTGCCATATTATCATCTAGATCATTGATATAGACCCAACATTGATTCTTGATGGACACCACTAAATCACAGGTCTCCAGTCAGAGAGGCAATCATCCACTACCACTCTCGCTTCTCCCATAAAGCCAATGTCAAATTCAGTTTACTACCTCACCATGAATTCTGAATGACTGAGCCTTCCTAACTAACTACTCATGCATGAGCTTGTCATAGGCCTTACTAAAGTTGATGTAGACAACATCCATAGTCCTTCATCAACATTTCTGATAACCTTCTCAAAAAATTTTAAGATTTGTTAAACACGATTTCCACGTAAAAAGCCTTGTTGTCTGTCCCTAACGAGTCCCTGACAATCCAAATCCTTGTATATCTAATCCAGTGGTTCTCAATCTTTTTCTTTCCACTCACATACCACATCGGTACTCTGTGATTAGTAAAGGATTGCGTAAGGTGGTATGTGAGTGGGAAGGGAAGGTTGAGATTCACTGCTCTAGACCCAGTTGTTACTGAAATATTTTGCTTGACAAGAATTGTCATTGACCCATTTCCTTTGGAGTTATGAAACCGTGCACGTAACGAGTCATTTAGGTACGATTAAAACCGTGGTTTTCAAATTTTTTCTTTCCACTCACATACCACCTTAAGTAATCCCTTACTAATCACAGAGCACCTATGGCATAAGGAATAATTAAAGTGGTATGTGAGTGGAAAGAAAAAGGTTGAGAACCACTGATCTGAACTCTTAGAACAGGGGTGTCAAACTCAAATTCACAGAGGGCCAAAATTAAAAACTTGGACTAAGTCATGGGCCAAACTAAATATTTATTGAAAATTTTCAACAACATCTGCATGTTTTCTCTTCTTTCAACATATGTAATGTTAAACTTTTTCTTATTAAAATAAATCTTTAATAATAGTTTTGGTTAAACTCTTTCCAGAAGAAGCATTAACAAATGAGAAATAAAATATTAAATTAATAATATTTCTCTATAGCCTTTAAGCTCCTTTTAAATGTATATTTTTTCACAAGCCAACAAGTCAAAACAACTTGCTTCAATGACAAACAGGTTTGTCTATTAAAATGATGAACATATAGTCTGCCTCCCACCTGTCTTGAAAGGTCCTGTTTTCTGTCTTTCGTTTGGCCATTTTTCGTAAGGGGTTTATTACATGTGAGTTGGGCGACAGGTCGCAGATGCTAATGAAAGTAAAGAGAGGAGGTGGGGGCGATTAGCGGGCTGACGGGTCGGCGCCAATGCATTTGCAAAGCATTCTGGGATTTGTAGTATTAGCTGTGCATGCGCTATACTGGCGCGGCGGCCAGCGTCCCAGCTCTAATACATATTTGATATGATCTTGCGGGCCAAATATAATTATATCACGGGCCAAATTTGGCCTGCGGGCCTGAGTTTGACATGTGTGTCTTCGAATATCTTGCAATAACTTACCTACTATTAATATCAGACTCACCAACCTATAATTTCCTTGGTTATTTTTGGAGCCTTTTTTAAACAATGGATAATAAGCTATAGTCCATACTTCACCTGAACACAGGCACTACCATCGTGGGCCCAGGCCTCATCCAATTTCTGCACTAGCCTCCCTCAAGGTCTAAGGGAATACCTTGTCATTTATCCACCTTTATTCACTTTAAGACAGCAAGTGCCTCCTCCTCTTTAATCTGCTTGTTTGCCTTACTTTCCTAGATTCTGTGCCAGTTTCCTGAATGCACATCTCTTATTGCTCCATATATAGCTGATGACTGATCTACAAGAGAACCAATTTTGTCCTTTTGATCTTAATATACCTTTATAATCCTTTATCATTTTCCTTCAATTTGCTTGCTCAAGCAACCTCATGTCTTCTTTTAGCCTTCCTTCCCCCCCCATATCTGCATTTTCAAGTACCTCATTTGCTCCTTGTTGCAAATACCTGCTAAACACCTCTCTATTCTTCTTAACCAGATCCCCAATATCCTTTGAAAACCAAGGTTCATTATGCCTCTTAATGTTGCATTTAATCCTAATAGGAATGTACAAATTTACTCTCAAAATTTACCTTTTGAAAGCCTTCCATTTACTAAGTACATCTTTGCCAGAACCCAACCTATCACAATCCACTCATTCTAGATTCTTTCTTATTTCCTCAAAATTGGCCTTTCTCCAATTTAGAATCTCATCTCTAGGGCCAGATCTATCTTTATCTATAATTATCTTGAAACTAATGGTATTATAATCACTAGACCCAAAGTGTTCCCCTACACATACTTCCGTCATTTATCCTGTCTCATTCCCTAATACAAGATCGAGTACTGAACTCTCGGGTTGGTACCTCAACAAATTGATTTGAAAACTTTCCTGAGTCCAATTGACAAACTCTAAGTCATCCAGAATGAGAGTCCCAGTCAATATGTGAAAAATATATTTGTGAAAAGGTGAACTACAATACAATCCCATGAGTGTGGTCATATCTTCCCCATTTCTCAGCTTCACCCGTATAGCCTCAGTGAATGACCCCATCTGGTCTATCCTGTCTGAGCACAGTAGTAATATTTTCCATGATGATGAATGCTACTCCTTCCATCTTTCCAACTCTATCATATATGAAACAACAGAACCTCAGAACATTGAGCTGCCAATCCTGCCCCTCCTGCAACCAAGTTTCACTAATGGCCACAATTTCATAATGCCATGTGCCAATCAATGCTCTAAGCTCATCAGCCTTTCCTACCATTTTCCTGGCATTGAAATAAATGTACTTGAGAACATTATTTCCACCATACACAACCTTTTGATTTCTGCTTTTATGTGCAGTCTTAATATCATATTGTTCCTCCTCCACACCACTAGCTGCTCTGGCACTCTGGTTTCCATCACCCTTCAAATCCCCCTTGGAGCAGCATTAATAAATCTACCCACAAGGTTATCAGTCCTCCTCCAGTTGAGATGCAAACCGTCCTGCTGGTACAGGTCCCACCTTCCCTAGAAGAGAGCCCAGATATCCAGAAATCTGAAGCCTTCCATCCTGTACCTTTTTAGCTATGCTTAGGTCCTGTCCCTCAACTTCACACCTAAGTCACTGAATTCTCTTTGCAGGACCCCATCACCCCTCCTATACACATCATTGGTTCCTTCCTGGACCACAACATCTGGCTGCTCACCCTCCAATTTAAGAATGCTGTGAACTCAATCTGGGATTTCCCAGACACTGAAACCTGTGGGGCAACATACTATCCAGGCTTCTCAGTCTCTTCCACAGAACTTCTTTTCTGTTTCCCTCACTATTGAATTCCTCATCACTACAGCTCATCTCTACTCCTTCCCTTTCTTAACCACAGGGCCAGGGACCCGACCACCACAGCTTGTCTCTGGTAGTTCATCTCCCTCAGCAGCATCCAAAACAGTATACATTATTGAGGGAAACAGCCACAGGAGTACCTTACACTGCCTGTTCCCTTGCCCTCTCCTGACCATCGCTGAATTGCGTGCAGGGGAACACCCACTTCCGGTGACCTGTGTGCTGGCTTCTGGAAGTGGCGTCAGCACGTCATGGTGTCACTCTTGGCTGGCAGTACGCCACCTGTAAGCAGCGAGTTCCCCTGGGAAACAAGTAGCATCAACCATGGGGTTCTCCTCAGAAGTGAAGGGGGACCTGCTTCATTTTGAGTCGGATGTCAGGGATAGTGATTTGGCCTGTCTAACTGCGCAGTAGCTCGGCCCGATACACAACACCTCCCCCCTGTCTGAATTTCTGCCACCCTCTGAGCAGGTTACTGTATAGTCTCTGGACGGCAGCCTCTGCACCCGACCTGAGGGTCCGGGGCCGGCAGGCCTAAGTCCAGGTGTGTTGCCTTGAGGTGGTCGATAGTAAGCCTGTCTTTTCGTCTGATAATATCCTGTGTAAAAATAACGCTGTCCTGCTGCAACACTTTGAATGAGCCTTCTTAGGGACACTGTAGGCGTGCTCTTTGCTGACCTCTCCGCACGAAGGCGAAGTCAGTGGACTGTAGATCTGCGGGGGTGGGAGGTGCGGGGGTGCCTGTTTACCCACTTGCACTCTCAACCTCTGGAGGACATCAAGGGTACTGGACTGTGGACCAGGGGGTTGAAGTAAATGTCTCCAAGGATGGTAAGTGGGGAACCGTACACCTCAGCAGATGAGGCTGGTAGGTCTTCCTTTAGTGCTGTGCATATGCCTAAGAGCACCCATGGAAATTCGTCCATCCAATTCGGGCTTTGCAGTCGGGCTTTCAGGATTGCCTTCAGGTGGTGGTGGAAATGCTCAACCAGGCCATTTGCCTGAAGGTGGTAGGCTGTGGTGTGGTGTAACTGGGTGCCGCAAAACTTGGTTAGGTTAGTCCAGAGTGAGGAAGTGAACTGTACCCCTCAGTCTGAGGTAATGTGAGTCAGAACTCAGAAACGTGCGACCCAAATGGATAAAAAGGGTCTGGCACAAGTCTCTGTGTTGCATGTGGGTAGGGGAATGGCCTCCAGTTATGGGTAAAGTGTTCGATTGTTGTGAACTGATACTGCATATCTTGGCTCACGGGGAGTGGGCTGACAATGTCCTCGTGCATATGCTCAAATTGACGCTATGCCAGCTTGAAAGTCTGGAGTGGGGTTTGGTGTGGTCAGTGCCCCTTGGCCTGTTGGCACTTCAAATGGGTTTTAGCCCTCAGGGTCTTATCACAGTGGAGGCTGTGTGACACGAACTTGTTGGACAACAGGCAGACTGTGGACCTTATGGAGTGGTGGGACAGGCCGTAGATTGGTCGAACAACTGCTGTAACCAGGTCATGGGTAGGATGGGTCTGAGGAACCATGTGGATACGTTGCACAGTAGAGAAGGGCCTCCTGGTGAGGGGCAGAAATCACTGACCTTCAGGCTGGTGATGGCCATCCGGTATGTCTGGACATCTGCGTCCTCCAACTGGTCCTTGGCCAGCTGGGCGATGTTGAGCCTCCTGAGGTGGCAACAGTCATGGGTCTGGATAATGCATTGGCCAGCACATTGGACTTACCTATGACATGGCGAATGTCCATTGTGTACTCTGAGATGTAGGAGAGGTGATGCTGTTGCCTCGCTGACCACAGGCCTGAGACTTTGCTGAGTGTGTAGGTGAGATGTTTATGTAGGCAGTGAAGGTCCTTCCTTCTAACATGTACTGGAAGTGTTGTATCTTCAGGTTCAGGGCCAACAGCTCACAGTCGAACACGCTGTATTGGAGCTCAGGAATCCGGAGGTGTTTGCTGAAGAAGGCGAGGGGGCGCCACTGCTCATCAACCCATTGCTTCAGTACCGTGGCCACTGCTCTGTCCGACGTGTCCATTGTAAGAGCCAGGTGGGAGGTTGAATCTGGATGGGCCAGGACTATGGCCTGCACTAGTGCTGCTTTCGTTGTCTGGAACACTTCTGTGGTGTTCAGCATCCACTGGAGCGTCTTGTCACCGAGCTTGATGAGGTCAAACAGGGGCTTCATGTGGATGGCCGCTCCTGGCAGGAAGCAATGATAAAAGTTTCCCATGCTCAGCTTGGGAAAGTTCTGGATGGCCTCTACCTTGACCGGCAGCAGTGTGGCTCCCTCCGGGGTGATACGGTATCCCAGGAAATCGATTATCTCTAGGCTGAATTTTGACTTGGCCATCTACATCGTGAGTCTAAACTGCTGCAGCCTGTTGAAAGGCAAGTCAGGTGCGTCCTGTGTGTACTGGCATCGGGGCTGGCAATGAAGATGTCGTCCAGGTAGACAATGAAGAAGTCGAGGTCCCTACTGACCACATCCATCAATTGCTGGATGTCTGGGCTGTGTTCTTCAGTGCAAAGAGTATCTGAAGGGTGTGATGATGGCCATTTTTGGGTCATCACTGGGATCCACCGGGATCTGGGGTACCCTTTGATAATGTCTACCTTGGAAAAGACTCGGCAGCCCTGGAGACTTGTGGCGAAGTCATGGAAATGTGGATAGGGTGCCTGTCTGGGACTGTAGTATCGTTCAGCTGCCTGCAGTTGCTGCTCAGACGCCAGCTGCTAGAGCTCTTCTGTACCATGTGGAGTAGGGACCCCAGGGGCTGTTTGAATGGCGGACAATCCCTAGCTCCTCCATGGTGGCAAACTCGGTCTTGGCTTGTTGGAGTTTGTCTTGTGGGAGGCGTCTAGCCCGTGCATGCACTGAAGCCCCAATGGTCTTGATGTGGTGCTCCATGCCATGTGGCGGTTTGGCATTTTGGAAATTAGGTGCCAGTAGGGCTGGGTACAGCCAGTAGGCTGGCATACACATTCCAGTCCAAAGTGTGGATTCCAAATTGCAGAAACGGGCACTGTATGACTGAAAAGTGGGAGCATTCATTTACCGGCATCTCGACACCTCCACCAAAAGGTCATGTGCCCGGAGTAAGTCTGCTCTAAGTAGGGCCAGTGTACTTCCACTGGAAAACTGTGTTGATTGTGACCAGGTGGGTGCCGTAGCTTGGGATGGAGGAGCCATTGGCTGCTTGCAGTGGGAGGACCCTTTGGGTTGTGTTTGATCTCGAAATACATCAGTGGGATGAGACTTATCTCTGTGCCTGTGTTGACTAGAAAGTCCCTCTTGGTTCGTTGGTCCCTGAAGTAGAGCAGGCCTCTTTGAGCACCAACTGCGGAGGCTGCTATTAGCAGCCTGCCTGCCCGTTTCCCGTCACCGTGTTTGGTTTGGTGGTGGGGTAAGGGTACGGGGGGGGTGCACCACCCGGCATTTCGGGTCTCATCTGCGGTGATAGAAACAGTATATGTTCTGCTTGTCTGGGCGCCCATCATGCTGTGGTTCAGCCGTGGCTATGGCTGGGGGACCGGCGGAGTTTCTGAGACATGGAGTTGACTGTGTAGATGGGCTGCACATGGATGGAGCTCTGGTGGGGTATGGATAAGTCTGTCTGCTTCCTTGGCTACCAGGTTTGGGGTGTTGAAATCCATGTCAGAAACTGCTGAGGAGACGTGTACCGGCAGCTTGGAAAGGAACATGGCCTTGAAGAGGAAGCAGTCTGTGTGTCCATCCGCTAGGGCCACCATTTTGTGCATGAGCTCAGAGGGGTTCCTATTGACCAGGCCTTGCATAATTAGGAGCAAATTGCATGCTCATGCTGGCTGAGTTCCAGGGAATTGAGAAGAAAACACCAGAATTGCTCGTACTTACACTCCATGGAACGATTCTGCATGAAGGAGCTTACTTTGGCTGCGGGGGCAGCGTCCAAGGTGCTGACGATGTGCCAGAACTTTGTGTCCTCTGAGACAATGCCTCTGATGTGGAACTGTGACTTGGCCAGTTGCAGCCAATTCCTGGGTGGACTCGCCCAGAAGGGCAGCAAATGCACGACCACAGCTGTTGCAACTGTAGTGGTAGCAGCATCCTGCATTCTGTCACATTCGAATTGGATTTCAAAAGCATTGTAACTGTCAGGATCACCACTGTAGCATCTGCTACGGCAGTGCTATGGAATAAAGTGATGTCCACACGGTGCAAAGGTGAACCAGTAACTATTATTTGAATTCCTTGCACTGCACGCAGGGGAAGACCCAATTCCAGTCATACGTACACTGGCCTCCAGAAGTAATGTCAGCGCATCACGGCTTCACTCCCTGGCCAGTGGTGCACCTCCCAGAAGCGGGAGTTCCCCTGGGCAAACATAGCATCAACCGCTGGCTTCTCGGGAGTGAAGGGGAACCCGCACCATTTTGAGTCGGATGACGGGGCGGCAATTCAGCCCACTACATATATGTGTGTGTGTGAACATGTATATATAATGTGTGTGTGTGTGTGTGTGTGTGTGTGTGTGTGTGTGTGTGTGTGTGTGTGTGTGTCACACACACCACGTGTAATTTTTTTCTCTTGTAGCTTTATTGAATATGTATACATGGATGTGCTTTTAAAATTCTTAAATAAAAAAAAGTTAAATGGATAATTTCCTGGGTTGATTAAACTTTCCTAAATTGTCTCATGATGATTGTGTATCTTTAGAGGAACCTATCTCTGAGGATGAGATTCTCTTCATTCGGGCAAGCACATGGCCCAGATGGGTACACGGATGAGTTTTTCAAATCATTTTCTAACCTACTGGTTCCTTGGTTATGTAGTGTTTAAGGATTCTACCTCTTTGGGAACCCTGCCTCCGACTTTTTACAAGGCATCAGTTTATTTAATTCTTAAAAAGAATAAAGATTCTACTGAATCTTGTAGACCAAATGTTGATTCAAAAAAAATTTTCTAAAACTTTAGTTGGTAAATTGGATAAGGTTCTTCCCTGTATTATTTCTAATGATCAGACCAGGTTAATTACAATCATTATTCATATTCAAATATTTGCAGATTAATAAATATAATGTATTCTCCTTCAGCTAAGATTCTGGAATGTGTCATTTTATTGGATGCGGAGAGGGCATTTGACAGGGTGGAATGGCCTTATTTGTTTGAGGTTTTAGAGAAATTTAATTTTGGCCCTGGTTTTATTTCTTGGATTAAGTTGATCTCTCACGCTCCTTCTGCATCTGTTGTTACTAACAATCAAAGGTATTCCCTGGGTTCAGCAGTCCTCGTAGCCCTTTACTGTTTGATCTAGCTTTGGAACCCTTAGCCATTGCGTTTTGAGATTCTAATGATATTGGTGGGATTTCTAGTGGGGATAGTATTCATAAAGTATCATTATATGCAGATGATTTATTATATGTTTCTGACCCAGAGAAATTGTTGTCTTTGCTGTCACAATCAATTTTTTTTTCTGGTTATAAATTAAATCTTCATAAGAGTGAATTACTTCCCCTGAATAATCAGGTACCTTTTAAGGTTGTTAAAGATTATTTTATCTATCCAGGTGTTAAAATTCCTTTAAAAAAATTAAAGATTTATACAAGATCAATTTCTTTCCTTTGATTGATCATGTGAAACAATCCCTCTCTGTATGGCCCCATTATCATTAATATGTTGTATTAATGAGAGGAGTCACGTGATGGAGTAGTGGCCGGTAGGGGAACTCCAGCCCTCTCCAGAAAAGTTAAAAAAAGATAGAGAAAAAGCAAAGGCACAAACTTAAAAACCAAAACAAAGTGAAAGTAAAAGTGTGGAGAAAATGGCAGCGAAGAAAGAAAAACCAAAAACAACGGGAAGAAAAGAAGGAAAGACATCGGAAGAAGAAGGTGAAGGCCTTACCTGTACGAAGAGGCCCGCCACAGAGAGAGAAGCCCGCTCCCGCAGGTCAGTGGAAGTCCCGGGCTCGGGACTACAAAAATGGCTCGCAGAGCCGAGTAAAAGTGCGCAACTGCGCATGAAAAAAAACACACTGATGGGAGGGGGGAACAGCTGCGGAGTCGATCTCCACAGCTGAGAGAGATACCTGCAGCACAGCAGCAGGTGCAGAACACAGACAGAAGAGGGTAAAAAGAAAACAAGGAAACAACAGATGGTCAATCCAGAGGAAGAAGAAGAAGAACAGAAAGAAGTGGAAGAAGAAGAGAAAGGCAAGACAATGGATGTATCTTTTTTTAAAGAATATATGGAATCAGTGAAAAAATGGCAATTACAAGAATTTAATGAGATAAAAAGAAGAATTAAGAATGCAGAAGAAAAAATGAATAAAATGGAAATGGCCATATCAGAGTTAGGAAAAAGAGTGGAAAATATGGAAAAACGAGAAACAATTGTAGAGATGGAAGTAGAAGACTTAAAAGAGAAATTAGAAGAATCTAATAAAAATGTTAAAGAGACACAGGAACTGTTAGCTCAGAAGATAGCTATAATAGAAAACTATAATAGAAGAAATAATATAAAGATAGTGGGCCTTAAGGAAGATGAAGAAGGCAAGAATATGAGAGAATTTATAAAAGACTGGATCCCCAAGGTCCTGGGAAGACCAGAATTAGAGGAAGAAATGGAAATAGAGAGGGCACATAGAACTTTAGCCCCGAAACCACAACCGCAGCAAAAACCAAGATTCATTTTAGTAAAATTCTTAAGATATACAACAAGAGAAAATATATTGGAGAAAGCAATGAAAAAAGTAAGAGAGGACAAAAAGCCACTGGAATATAAAGGTCAAAAAATTTTTTTCTATCCAGACATAAGTTTTGAACTCCTGAAGAAGAGGAAGGAGTTCAATACAGCGAAAATGATCTTATGGAAAAAAGGATATAAGTTTATGTTAAGGTACTTAAAATAGTTATTCCAGGGCAACAAAACAGACTATTCTCGTATCCAGAGGAAGCAAGGAAATTTGCAGAACAACTACAAAACAAGCAGAGAGATGAAGACATGTAATAAGAGTAAAAATGACCACGATCTATATGTAAGTGTGTAAAGGGGTATATGTGTGTGTATATATATATATATATATATATATATATATATAGTGTGCATACATGAATGTATCCGTATTTAGAGGAAAATATATAGAGTATAGACAAGAATTAATAAGGGAGGGAAATGGAATAGAGGGAAAAGGAGGGAATTAAAAGAGTGACCTTTGTTACATATGAAAATTGAAATCTTTTCTGGGGGGGGGCTGGGTGGGGAGGAGTTACGGTCATTGCAAAATCAGCTGACATTTGCGAGTGAATTCGCAAATCCAAATGGAGAGGGGAGATGTGGTTGACCGACAAGGGATAAAGGGCAACTCATGAGGGGGAGGGGAGAATGGGGTTAAAGAAGTTTTAAATAGGAGAATAAGGAAAATGTTTGATGTTTTAGAAATGTTGTCTTATAAAGTGTTCAAAACAAGAAAGCAGAAATGGATAAGAAGGAAAGGTGATGATGGAGAAACAGAAAGGGAAGATAAACAAAGTATAAAATGGATAAGCTGACCTATATGACTTTAAATATTAACGGAATACATAACCAAATTAAAAGGAAGAAACTGCTAAATTTACTGAAAAAAGAAAAAATTGATATAGCATTTGTGCAAGAAACACATTTAACTGAATTGGAGCACAAGAAATTAAACAGAGATTGGGTAGGACACGTAACAGCAGCGTCGTATAATTCAAAAGCAAGAGGAGTAGCTATATTAATTAGTAAAAATGTGCCAATTAAAATAGAAGAGGAAATAATAGATCCAGCAGGGAGATATGTAATGATAAAATGTCATATATATTCGGAGTTTTGGAATCTACTCAATGTATATTCACCTAACGAAGAAGATCAAAAGTTTATGCAAGATATTTTTTTGAAGATAGCAGATACGCAAGGGAACATATTAATAGGAGGGGATTTCAACCTGAATTTGGATTCAAATATGGACAAAACTGGGAAAAAAATTAGCAGAAAGAACAAAGTAACCAAATTTATAATTAAATCGATGGAAGAAATGCAACTTTTGGATATATGGAGGAAACAACACCCAAAGGAAAAGGAATATTCATATTACTCGGCTACACATAAAACATACTCAAGAATAGACCTATTTTTGTTATCAGCTCGTATGCAAGATAGAGTAAGAAAAGCAGAATATAAAGCTAGAATATTATCGGACCATTCACCCTTAATATTGACAATAAAGTTAGAGGACATCCCTCCAAGAATGTATAGATGGAGATTAAACTCCATGCTACTCAAAAGGCAGGATTTTAGAGAATTCATTGAAAGACAAATTAAAATGTATTTTAAAATAAATACTGAATCAGTGAAAGATAAGTTTATACTATGGGATGCAATGAAAGCGTTCATTAGAGGGCAAATAATAAGTTATGTAACCAAGATGAAGAAGGACTATAATCAGGAAACAGAGCAGTTGGAAAGGGAAATAGTAAATATAGAAAAAGAATTAGCAATGAAGGAAGATACAACTAAAAGAAGAGAATTAGCAGATAAAAAAATAAAATATGAAACACTACAAACATATAAGGTGGAGAAGAATATAATGAAGACAAAACAGAAATATTATGAACTAGGGGAAAAAACGCACAAAATTCTAGCATGGCAGCTTAAGACAGAACAAGCTAAGAAAATGGTATTGCCATCAAGGAAAAATGACAAACAAATCACATATAATCCAAAGGAGATCAAGGAAAACTTTAGAGAATTCTATGAACAATTATACCAAACTGAAAACGAAGGGAAAGAAGGGAAAATAGATGAATTTCTAACTAAAATTGAACTACCAAAATTACAAATAGAGGAACAAAATAAATTAACAGAACCATTTGAAATAGTAGAAATACAAGAGATAATAAAAAAATTACCAAATAATAAAACACCAGGAGAGGATGGATTCCCAATAGAATTCTATAAAACATTTAAAGATTTATTAATTCCTCCCCTCCTGGAAGTAATCAACCAGATTGATAAAACACAAAGCTTACCAGATTCATGTAAAACAGCAATAATTACAGTAATACTAAAGCAAGGAAAAGATCCACTCGCACCAGCGTCATATAGACCAATATCATTACTTAACACAGATTATAAGATAATAGCTAAACTATTAGCAGAGTATGTACCAAAAATGGTAAATCTAGACCAAACTGGATTTATTAAAAAAGGTCGCACAACAGACAATATTTGTAAATTTATTAACTTAATTCATGCAGTAGAAGGGAGTAAAGCGCCAACAGTAGCAGTTGCTTTAGACGCAGAGAATGCCTTTGACAGAGTAGAATGGAATTATTTATTCAAAGTATTGCAAAAATTCAGTTTACCAGAGAAGTATATTAACTGAATTAAAGCATTATATAAGGGGCCATTGGCGAAAGTGACAGTAAATGGATATATATCAAAGCAATTTAACTTAAGCAGGTCAACACGGCAGGGATGCCCACTATCACCTTTATTGTTCGCGTTAGCTATAGAACCACTAGCAGAATTAATAAGAACAGATAATAATATAAAAGGAATAAAAATAAAAGACAAGGAATATAAAATCAGTTTATTTGCGGATGATGTTATAGTGTACTTAACAGAACCAGAACTATCAATAAAAGAATTATATAAGAAATTGAAGGAATATGGAGAAGTGTTGGGTTACAAGATTAACGTAAATAAAAGTGAAGCAATGCCAATGAATAATGCGGATTTCTCAAAATTTAAGAAGGAATCACCATTCAGATGGCAAATGCAAGCAATAAGATACCTAGGTATACAAATAAATAAAAATCTCAGACAACTATATAAACTCAATTATTATCCACTAATGAAAAAATTACAGGACGATTTAGAGCATTGGAAAGATTTACCACTAACACTAATAGGAAGGATAAACTGTATTAAAATGAACATTTTTCCAAGGATAATATACCTATTTCAGGCATTGCCAATACACCTGACAGAGAAATTCTTCAAGGAGTTAAAGAAAATAATAAGGAAATTTTTATGGAAAGGGGGGAAACCGAGGATAGCACTAGATAAATTAACAGAATGGTATAAACAAGGAGGCTTACAACTGCCAAACTTTAAAAATTATTATAGAGCCGCACAATTAAGATACTTATCAGATTTTTATCAAACAAGGGAAAAGCCAGATTGGACTAGATTAGAATTAGATAAAATAGGGGAAAAGATACCTGAACACATTATATAAATGGGATGAAAAATTGGTACAACATAGAAGTTCTCCAGTATTACATCATCTACTCAATATTTGGAAAAAGATTCATGTAGAAAGGAATAAAACAAATTATCAATTGCCAAAACTAATATTGACGCAAAATACGTTACTCCCTTTTACAATAGATAACCTTTCCTTTAGAGAATGGGAGAAAAAAGGGATCAGAAGAATAGAAAATTGTTTTTCAGGAGATAGATGATTATCCTTTGAACAAATGAAAGATAAATACAATATAACTCAAGATACAGTGCTGGCATATTACCAATTGAGATCCTACTTGAAGGACAAATTAGGAAGCAGTCTGAGTTTACCAGAGGGAAGTAACTTTGAATATGTGATTACAGATACAATGATAATCAAAAGATTTATAACAAATATGTATATTAAACTGCAAGAAAAGGAGAATGAGGAAACAAATGGTAAAACTAAACAAAAATGGGAACAAGATTTAAATATAAAGATAAAAAAGGAAACATGGGAGAAGTTATGTTCTGGAATGATGAGAAATACAATAAATACGAGGTTACGTATGATACAATATAACTGGATACACAGGCTATACATTACACCTCAAAAGTTAAATAAATGGGACCCAACAGTATCTGATAGATGTTTTCGATGTAAAAAAGAAATGGGAACAACAATTCATGCAATCTGGACATGTGAGAAAGTAGAAAAATTTTGGGAAGATCTAAACCAAATATTAAATAAAATTACAGAAAACAATATACCAAAGAATCCAGAGATCTTCCTCCTAAGTAACATAAAAAACAAAGAATTTGGAATTGATTTGGATGATGCACAAAAAAGATTTGTTAAGATAGCTCTAGCCGTAGCAAAAAAATGTATTATGTCAACCTGGAAATCGGAAGATAATTTGAAAATACAACAATGGTATATAGAAATGAATAAATGTATTCCATTAGAAAAAATAACATATAGTTTAAGAAATAATATTGAAATATTCGAACAAATATGGGAGCCTTACATTAAATACAATAGCGAAAACCTACCGGGGACATTCACTACCTAAATTAACGAAAGGAGAAGGAAATGAAAAGAATTGACTCAGTGGAATTTCTTGTTTATTTTTATTGAATGACAACATTGTTTGAATGGTTTAATGTATCCTAGATTTTGTACTTTAAATGGACGGGAGGGGGGAGGTAGGGAGGGTGGGATGGGAGGAGGGAGGGCGGGGGGGAGAAAATGGCACTGTATATATTTGAAAAGGAAAAAGTATGTATCATGGTTAATGTGGTTTATGATGTGAAAAATAAAAATTTTTTAAAATTTATAAAAAAATATGTTGTATTAATGCAATCAAGATGATGATTTTACCTAAATTTTTTGTTTATTTCAAGCCATTCCTGTTTTTATTCCAAAATCATATTTTGATATTAAGATATCTTCCTATATTTGGCAGAATAAAAATGCAAGATTAAATAAATCTCAATTACAGAAGTTGTAAAAGGATGGGGCTTGGCTCTTCCTAACTTCAGATTTTACTATTTGGGCAATTAATATCAGATATACTATATTCTGATTTTTTTATTCTGATAAATTTGAACATCTGTCATGAATAAATCTGGAATTGAAATCGGTTGAAGAATTTTCAATATTTTCTTTATTGGAAGCTTCCCTTCCTTTTGCACTCACCAAGGTTAGTAAATTGATAACCAATCCTATACCCAAGCACACATTACAGTTCCAAAGGTTCTTTGGAAAAAAATTTTGCTCTTTCTGGTTTTATTCTATGAGATTTTTTTTTTCAACCATCTGTGAATGACCAAGCTTTTACTTTTTGGAAGGCTAGGATATTCTTTCTTTACGGGATTTGGTCATGGAAGATTATTTTATGTTCTTTGAGCAACTTTGAAACAAGTATGATCTGCCTAATTCTCATCTGTTTAGATATTTTCATATTAGACATTTTTTGAATGCTATATTATCTGATTTTTCCCTGCAAACCCATCCATTGTCTCCTGGAGGTGTGCACCACTTGGGAGGTGGATGAAACATTTCATGAGAGTCGACCTTAAAGCGACATTAACTTGGAATACCACTATACACACAGTGGAAATACCCACACCAAAGAGAACATTGATTGATACCACCACAAAGCGATGGCAAATCGGTTCCAAAGACCTTGTCGCCCTGCACCTCAATTCAGGCTCAAGAAGCTCGCATACAAAGCTGAACGTGCTCTTAGACATTCAAAAATATGCCCGCCATTGTTCATCATCAAATTTATATTTGATATTTTCCCAGAACACGGGCCCGTCTGGTCTCTCTCTCTTTCTTCCACATTGCTCTATTTTTAAATTGATGTTCAAAATGCCTCAGAATATCAAACCGTTTGTGTCTACAACTTGAAATAAATGAATGACAGACTGCCTTTCTTCCTCATACTCCTATGCGTTTCTCATATGCTCAGTGAACAAGCAGTCTTCTTCAGCCAGTGTATCCATATGTTGTTGATGTTGGCCTGTTTTGTAATAGCGCCACAGAGTTACGGGGCCAGCATCCGAAAATCATTCCCGTTTCCTATTACTGACTGCGCAATTGACATCCAGCAAGTATGTAACATGACACTTCTGACGTCACTGCTGGAGGCGGAACCTCTCCTAAAATGCTGAGTTCCCGACGAACCCAGTAAATCATGCTGTAGTGGGAAAGGCTCTCCGGTAAACTTACTAAGTCCTTTGGGTTTATGTTCAAGTTATAGTTTATAATCATCCAATTGTACAAGTACAACCCAATAAAACAACATTTTCTGATCCTTGGTGTAAAAATATGCAAACACGGACAAATGATACATATGTAGTAGGTATATACATTTAGAAAAATAATTAAATATTGTTAATACATAGTGGATTCTCAGAGGGTTTGCATTAACAGTTCATCAATTATTCAGCAGTATCACTACCTGTGGGAAGAAGCTGATTCTCAGCCTGGTAGTATCTCTTTCCCGATGGGAGTAGCAGAAAGATGGTGTGTGCGAGGTGATGGGGTCCTCAATGATTTTGCGAGCCCTCTTCAAACAACATTCTTGGTAGATCACATTGATGGGTGGGGAGGGAGACCCTAATGATCCTCTCTGCTGCTTTTATGATCCTGAGGATTCACCTCCTATCCAATGCTCTAGTCTACAGCAGTTGTACCACACTGTGATGCAACCAACTGGGACACTTTTAATAGAGCTTCTGTAGAAAGTTAACAGGGTGATGGCCAGTAGCCTTGCCCACCTCAGTCTTCGCAGGAAGTGCAGTCACTGTTATGCCTTCCTAACAAGTGAGGAGATGTTTTGTGTCCAGGATAAGTCACTACTTCCAGGACTTCAAAGAACTTTGTGCTCTCTTCTCTCTCCACTTCCAAGCTATTAATGTGAAGTGAAGGGTGGTTGACCCTGGTGCGACTGAAGTCCACAATCACCTCCTTCACCTTGTCCACATTTCAGGATTTTATCCTTGCTTCATTTCATAAGATTTTCCACATTTTCTCTGTCATATGATACTTTCACTCTTCTGCATCCAAGATCTATCACCCTTATGCTGACTGTTATTACTTCCGTGCATTTGCATCAATAACGTCATCAGCGGCGACCAGTACAACAGATAAGACATGACCACAACAGCCACCCCCTTCTTGCCCCCTCCCACCCCCCCCCCAGCCTCCGAGCTATGCAAAGAGGTGACTGAATGGAACTATAATGGTCTGGAGGGCTGACAGTTCAGCCCAACGTTGTGCGATACTGCAAAATAGATGATGCACAGTCTGAATAGCAGGGGTATGACTATGGTCCTCCGACTCTGGCCTTGACACAGAATATGGACAGTCAATAATATGCTGGCTTCAACCTGTTGATGGAAACCATGTCAGCGTTTCCATTCCTGTCAATCACAAAAGTTTTAAGGTGGATTTGTAAGACCTGAAAAGGACCATTGTACACAGGTTGAAGTGGTTTGCGAACAGCATCATGCTGGAGGAACACATGAGTACAGCGTTGTAAATCATTTGGCACATAAACTGCAGGTGATGCATGTCGTTCAGCAGTTGATCGAAGTAATCTCATGTTTTCCCAATGATCAACATAACTAGCCAGATCATAAGAGTATTGTCGCTGGACTCAGATTCACAAACTTGCCGAGCAAGGTCAGCGTAGTGCCATATACTAGCTCTCCTGCTGAACATCCAGCAGTATGCACACCAAGGAGAACCATGGATAAACATTCGCTCCGTGTAGATGCATCACCACCTGCTGTCAATACAGCTTTCAGTTGTTGATGGAAACGCTCAACAAGGCTGTTGGCCTGTGGATGGTAAGCTGTGGTGCGAATATGGATAGTGCTTAGAAGATCAGTGAGAGCACAGAACAACACTGATTCGAACTGAGACCCTTGGTCCATCATAATAGTAGCTGGAACACCAAAAGTTGGAATCCAATGATCCACAAAAGCCCATGCTATTGTCTCAACAGAGATATTGGTGGGGGGGCGGGGGGTGATGTGGTGTGATGGCATAGGTTGGAGATGTGAAAATAAGCCTCTCCAGGCAGAATTAATTAAAAACCGATTAAAAGCTGAACAGCTGAATCGATGAATGAAGTTGTCAGCAGTGTTGCTAGCCAGACACAGCCATTGATTCAACTAAATATTGAGTCTGGATCATCTGGAAGTGAATCAAATGGTCAAAAGGATGAAGATCAAAACAAAGAGAAGGAAGAAAAAGGTTATGAAGAATTGGAGGGAGCAGGAGCAGAATATGAAAAACATGAAGCCCAACTGAAATAAGGGATTGAAGCAATACAATTCAGATATCCTGAAGCCGGAACTCAAAAGTATAGAAGTTCAAGAATGAACTTTTATAATTATCAATCAAATGCAGTTAATGTGTAAATATATTGATATGCAATTTGCATCTGTCAAAAGTGATGTTAAAGAACAATTTGAATATGTAATGGGTGAAATGAAAACATTAAAGAAATGGCAAAATATACAAGAGCTGTTGATAAAGTTAAAATTCAAGTTCAGAAAATTGAAGATGATATTCAAGACTATCTATATGAAGTAGAATAATGCAAATATACAGTTAATAAAATGGAAGATTCTGTTATGGCATGAGATGTGCAAAGGAGAGGATTTTTACAAAAGATTGATGTATTGGAAAACCGTAGTCGCAGGAATAATGTGAAGATTGTTGGATTGGTTGAAGATTTTTAAGGCTCCAATCTGGTACATTTTTTCAAAAATGGATTCCAGAAGTTCTATGTACTGAGAACTTTCCAAATGGACTTGAATTGGATAGAGCATAGAGGGCTAATAGAAATAAGCCATTGCCGGGTCAAGAACCACACTCTGTTTTGATTTGATGTTTACATTATCAAGATAAAAATGATATTAAGAGTGACTGTAAAAAATGCCCGAAAATATCAAGGTCCATTAACAGTGGCAAATAATAAGATTTTTTTGTGTGGATTTAAGCATTTCAATAGTAAAAAGAAAAAAGGAGTTTAATCCTGCAAAATCAGTCCTGTGGAAAAAAGGATATAAATTTTCTTTTCAATATCCACCTACACTTAAAATATTTTCTGGAGAAAGTGATCATGGTTCTTTGCAAATGAAGAAGTAGCTTTTGGAATTTGCGAATTCTCAAAATATTAAACAAGATCAACGAATGGATGTGCAGAGTTCAGTACTCAGCAAGTTTTGGCAGACCAACCTGAGACAATGCAAGTAGCAAGAATTGTTGAAGCAGCAAGAATTGGTTGAGTTTGATGATGAGCAAGTGAATAAAGACCTTGAACAAGCTCTTTACACTTAAAAGTGAAATGTTTAATTAAAGTAATGGATAGTCTATCTGGGGTGGGTGGGGGGGCAGACTTTTTATCTTCTCCTTCAGTAACCATGTCCCACTTTGTGGCGAAGCCACTTCTCCATAATAGAGTGAAGTAGTACTGGTCTTTTTTTTTCATCTACTTATTTTTTCAGGGGCATTTTTTCAATTTTTTTTCTGTTTTTCTTTTTATTTCTATTTGTAGAGGCCAAATGTAATTAAAGGTTTTATGGATTTGGGGGTCTAATGGGTGGTGAGGATGTTTTAATTTTTTAGATTTAGGAAATGGCAGCTAGTAAGGTATTAAATTTTGTAAGTTTTAATATAAATGGGCTTAATAATACAATTAAGAGAAAGGGGGTTTAGCTTGTATTACAAGAGATGCATTTAACAGAGAAAGAAGATCAAAAATTAAAAAGAGATTGGTTAGGACAAGTGCAGCTTTATCTTTTAATTCTAAAGCAAGAAGGGTTGCTATTTTGATTAATAAGATTTTACCTGTTAAGATTGAATCTATCGATTCAGATCCTGCTAGAATGTTTGTTTTAGTACATTGTCAAATTTATTCAGAGATGTGGGCACTTATGAGTATTTATACATCAGTCAGTTCCTTTTTGCATTCTACTTGGAAGTGTCCAAGGGTAAAACCTTTCTGGTTAGAAGTAGGGAAATATTTTGGAGAAAATAATGGGAATTAAACTCCAGAGTATCAGATGTTATATTTTTTTGGGTAATATTAAAGTGATTAGACCTAAATTGAGGTTAACTATGTATCAAATGGAATTTTTATGAGTTGCTTTAGCTGTTTCTAGCCATTACTTGGAAATCAGATACAGATTTGGGGATGGAGATTTAGGGATGCTGTACTATGTAGCTGTATTCACTTGAGAAGATATTTATAATTTAAGCAATAAATATCAATTTTTTTTTTGAAAATATGGAGACCATATTTACAATGTGTTGGTTTAAAAATTTTAGGGACTCTCGAAAGCCTATCTTGTTGGTAAACAAGCTCCATTATTAGTATTGAGATTTTATGTTTTATTGACGTTCTCCAGACTTTCTTTTTCTTACACATTTTTTTCTCTCTCTTCTTTTGATATATTCCGAGGGGGAGGATGGGTGGAGGGTTGAAGGGATGGAGGGGGGTTTATATTGATGAGGTTTTAAAATTCTTAAATAAAATAAAATATTTTTTAAAAAGATGACCGTGACAGGAATGGCAGATAATTATATCCCCTGGATGGCAGAAGCGGGCCGACTAAGTCAAGGTGCTTGTGCTGGAAACAGGAATCCAGAACAATAAAATCCTTAGCTTGGATTTTGTGTGTCTGGAGATTTTAGAGCATTGACATGGCAAGCAGGTCCTTGGCTATAATCCAAGATCCCATTTAACATGAAGCAAGGTAAAATGTTCCATAATCATTTTGATTGATGCTCTTCTACCAGGATGAGATAGATCAAGAAGAGACTAAAAATTTCCCCCCTCATTGCCACTGGCACAAAAGCCCTAGGTCTTCCCAAATGACTGAGTATGCCACAGAATAGCAGCCTTAAGTATGTCATATGGGAGGTTACCATCAGGACCAGTACCAACATCCTCCCCTTCACAGGCAATCTGCTCTGCAAGATGTACCACAAGTAAACCATATTTTGTCTTCTGGGCAGCACAGTTGGCAAAGCAGTTAGCGCAATGCCTTTACAGCACCAGCAATCAGGACCGGGGTTGAAATCCCATTCTGTCTGTAAGGAGTTTGTATGTTCTTCCCATGTCCACCTTCCATTTTGCAGGACTTATTCTCCTTATGCCATGTAATTTTAAGCCCTGAGGAAAGCGCAAAATTGAAGATAGCTATCTGAATACCACAAGATCCCATACTGTCGAATGAAGAACTTAACACCGGCCCCATCCAGCTGATCAGATAAATACCTTGTTCATAGCATTAGCTGATAGTTTAAAATGACCCATTGACATGAATAAAGACATGGAATGTAAGCCTCTCCCCAAAGAAACTGCACAGGAGTTCTGGGACCACTTTAGCATACCAGACTTATGCTGGAGATCAGGCATTTAATGAAGGCCAGCCCTTGGCTCAATTTAATGCAATCCTTATGCAATGTCAACTAGAAAAAGGACGGCATTGCCAGTTAATACTAATTTAGATGGTCAGATAATACTAAAGAACAATCTTTCTGGCCAAGTAAACCCAAGTGAAATATGAATTTCCTTTAAGAACACCAAAGGCACATAATGATAACAGGGACGATTGGCTGAATATCAGTGGACAAACACAGGTTGTGGTTCAGGGACTAAACTAATCCTGGGGACTCTGCCCAGGCCCCCAGTGTACATGACAACATTATCCGCCCTGGTTCAGGAACTTGTGGAAGAACATGGGATTCCTGTAGCCAATTGTACAGTTCAACTATCTGGTCTGGAAGGTAACCCCTGCAATTATCAAACCACAATGCCTCTGCAGTTAACTTACTACTATGCTCACAGGGCTGGCAATTCAGATAATGTGCAATGACATCGGCTTGTATGTAAATATGCCAGCAATATAGGCAAGAACAATGGCTCTTATAAATCCCCCATAGTGGAGGTCAATAGATTTGCTGCTAGCCCCAAATTTTTCTGCACTATCCAATCCATGTGATCCTACTGGAACAAATTATGAACTCCCACGGGAGGGAGAAACAATAAGTGTGCATCTGATTGGAGAGGTTGAAGGTCCTCCAGGAACAGCTTAGATAGCAGAAGTGCTATCGGATATACGGAAACAAACAATTTTGATACATCCTCAAGTAACTCCTGCAGTGAATAACGATCATATGACAAAGGAACTGGAGCACTAACAGAGATGCTAGTAAATCTTGCAGATCCATGTACCACAGAGAGACAAGAATTTTCTCAGGGAGCATTGACGTTTTGGTACACACCTAAATATAATCTCCTAGATTAGGTTGAACAGGTTTACAAAGGGTGGGATGTGCATGTGCAGAGGGAATAAAACTTGGACAGGGATTGATCATTGTATGAATATTATCCATTGCTAATCCATCAATGTCCCATTTTGTGAAGTTACCCAATCTATTATAGCCGTTTTGAACTTGACTTTGTTCTTTCCTGCAACTGAGCGGTGACCACCCCCCCCCCCCCCTCCTCATTCCCAGTTTTTGATTTATCTTATGGGTGCTTAATTATGCACATTAGTTTGCAATTTTGGTCAGTATGATTACATGCTTTGGGGCATCTCGCCATGGCTCTCCTTCCCTGACACCAGAAAGACAGGGTAGACCTCAAGTACCCTGCACCTTTCCAGCCCCAAAAGGAACGATACTTCCCTTCTCAAGTCATCATCATATGATGCATGGTGTTGCCCTACTTACTGACCTGCATCGCCTCTCCTCAACTTGTTCAACTGAATCTTGGCTATAAATCCTATGGGAGGTTCTTGTTTGATAGCATTTGGTGCAGATCCAGAGTGCCTGCATGAGTACATTCCATGTAGTTACAGGTTATATTGTTAGTTAAAATAATGCGACTCTCAGTTATGTGTTATTAAAGCAAATTATTTTGGACAGCTCAAAATATGGATCTGCAGCTTCTTTTTTGCAAAAAGAATTCAGAGGAAAAAATTATTACTGACAGATCTGCTCTTGCTGCTGACTGTCGCACATTTTGATGTATGCTTACAGATGTACAATAAATGTTATTACAACCTAACATTTGCAGCACGGAACGCAGTGTGTTAAGTCATGCGTGAAGAACATACTGTTCACCCAGTATAAAGAACTAAGAAAAGCATATATCAAGACTAAGTTTAGTGGCATCAGCTTTTTCCCATCAGAAAAGTCCCAGTTTTGTTGGCAACCGTGTTTTGTTTCAAAGTATTGGTGTACTATATTAGCACTAAGACCTAATCTGGAGCTATTACGTTGTGCTTCATCTGAATGGTATTCTAGAATCCAATGACTGGCACAAACTCCCTTTAACTCCAGGCTTTTCCTTAAAATTTAAAAATTGATATGTGATAACTGCCCCATCTCTTTAAAACAAAAAGTAACACTGATGGCTTAAATTGTAAAGCAACACTTTGCATTTATATATCAGAACTCCATAAAAAATCCTAATAAATGAAGAGCAATTTTATGACAGAGGAGATATAAAATAATTTATAGTCTATATTCTGTGCCTCTTTGCAAAAGTTCTTAATAGGGACAATGAATTCCTTTCAGGTTCAGGGGCTGAGGCTCCATGACCACTCTCTCTTGGATCTCCCCTACCTGCCATACTCGCAGTCACACATTCATAGCAAATCATCTTTAATTCTTTTGTCTTGTTCAATTCAGATCTTAAGCAGTGTCTGTATGGATTTTCTTGTTTTCCCTGTGACTGCATGGATTTCTCCAGTGCACTTTTGCTTCTTTCTACATCCTGTTCATTGGCTATTGTAAATTACCTGAAATGTAGGTGAGTTGTAAAAGGATTGAAGAGGAATGGATGGGTTTCTGAGAGTGAATGATTTGCAGAGGTCCAGGAAATAAGAAGAGCCTGAATGTGAATAATGGGTCTGCACCCTGAGGGCCAGTTTTCTTGAGGGGCCAATTGATCACCCTGTTGTGATTGATAAGTAAGTAATTTATACACAGCAAGACTTTTACAAGCTGCAATGTAACTTCTGTTGTGAACCCTGAAAATAAATGACCTTCACACACAATTGCCATCTCTATAGGATCGCTGTGTTCCAAGCAAGGATGAAGGTGGGGTTGTAGGTAGGAAATGAGAAAGAACTTGCCATTCATCAAATTTACAGCAGGAGAATCCCAAAACTGACGAGATAGGATTGGATCAAAATATATGACCTATTCACCTGGATCTGTTTCTCCCAAGCTACAGCTACCACATGCACCCCAAGTATACTCCCATGCCACAAAACATCTTGTTAATGTCAGTCACAGGAAAATAATTAACTACAGGAAGAAGCCATCTGGATTAGGTCTGCATGGAGAGAAGCTGAAACATGTTGGAGAAAATTGTACTTCTTGTGCGATATTGTCCCAGTGTCATGATACAGTGAAGATGTTGATAAAGAAGGAGCAGGATGTGAACTGTTTGTCTCCGAATGTGTCTTACTTCCTATAGCAGTGAGTAGGGATAACTGAAGACACTGATTTCATGGGGTCTTCATGCTCACTGGTACTGCGTGTTGCAGATAGACAGGCTTCTTTGTAATTTGGCTAAAAAAAAATCATCCATCCTTCTCCCTTAAACCAGCAACTGGTGCCTCCATCTGTTTATTCAAAGCACTAATTCCTCCCTTAGCCATTCCTTCATTTGAGATTGCCTTTGGTTGAGAACTGATGAATGTGAATGTAAATTAGCATTTTCACTTCATCACAGTACATACTGTACCTTAAAATTATTTATTAGCCAGGATGTCCTGAGGGCATGAAACATTTGTGAAGGAAAGTACTTGAGGCTCACATGACCTTGTAGGTTATTCTTTATTGATTGTCTTCAAAATTAAATCAGTGATTGATTTACTTCATATAAGGTTCAAGGCTTCTTGTCACATAATCTAATATATATTTGTGCATGTATGTCTGTTTGTTTGTCTGTCTGTTTTCCACACAAATCAATATGGAGCACTCTAGAAATGTCCAAGGAGGGGTAACATTTGATGCTGAATGTCATGACCACATTGAATTTAACTTTAGGGTCATATGAAGTTCAAAAGTTTTTTTTTACTAGATTGCACTGACTTTCATTTCCGTTTATTATACAAGTATTTTCCAGCACTGACTTGCATAACTGTTTACCACAATTATGGTAACATTTGATGCTGAATGTCAGACCACATTGCATTTTACCTTTAAGGTCACATGAAATTCAAAAGTTTAAAAAAAGTGAACTTGCACCAGGGACATCTCAATTAGTTATCGTGCTGTGCATCAATGTACATTCAGAATAAAACAAGTGGCCAAAGCAATACCATAACCGCCTCAATGCTCAGCCCTCCATACAAACAGGCAGCAGGAAACTGAGGAACAACGCCAAGCCCGCCTCAGTCCTAATGCCGCCAGGAATTCCATGAGCAGGCAACAAGAGTCTGCTGAGGAGGAACAAACAAGACTCCAAGCCATGCGAACAAAAGCCACCAGCTGAAGGGCATCACCATTTACTGCAGCCAACCTGCTAAATGCTGCATTTAGTTACTCAGTCAACATTGAATATTCTTCCATTAATGCGGTTGTAATTGGCTCCATGACAGAGGTATGCCAACACTGTGGAGAAAAGAAGTGCAAAGGTGAAACACCATCAATATGTTGTTCCTATTGAAAACTTAGCATACCTCTTATGGCCAAGCCTCCACAGCCATTGTAAATCCTGCTGCTAGCCACCACAGCAGAGTCCAAACATTTTCTAAAGATGATTGGAGCCTACAGTTCAGCATTTCAGATGAAATCTTTTGGAGCCAAAAACTGAATGTTTTATTTCCCGGGAAATGCCGGTATTCTGCTAGTAATACATAAAATATAATATTCATGATATACTTTAACTTTCGTCAGCTATAAAGCAAAGCATTGCCCAGCACCCCTAACAATAAGAGAAAGAGAAGCAGAGGAAAGTCCCTTCAGACACTGAGTGTCCATGGATTTCCCTCCAGCACTCTGACAGCCTCTGCAGCCGTGTGGACTCCTGTTCAATCCATTGACAACTCAAGCTTCAGATCCAAACCTCCAATACAATCAGGAAGCTGTCAGTGCCCAATGACCTTCGTAAGCTCTTTTTGCCCTCAGCATCCTCTGGAATCCCATTTCCGATACCTGGTTCTCATGAGCCAGTCTCCAGCAGCCCACAGCCTATGTGGGTTCTTTGACCACATCAACAGCACCCTGCAATATGTGTGAGTCCTTTGAATGCAAGTCACCCAATAGCCTACAGCCTGTGTGGGTCCTTTAGCCGCTGAGTTTCTTACTAGTCATTTGGCATGGTCACATTCCCTGTAGGGTCATCTCCCATGCTTCTCCTTCAATAGGGGCTTTGCTCTCTGTTTCTGGTGCCCTGTGTTGGCCTGTTGCACCACTAAAGTTTGCAACCCCTCATGGTACACTGCCCAGCACAGGCCCTTCCATCTTGTGCATAGAACCTAGTTACAGTATTTTTTAAAAACACCATTGGCTTCTATAGCAAGTTGTTTAAAACCTTTACAGAGCTGCTGGCATCAGGGCTGGGCAGTAGGACCCTGCAGAACAATGCTGTGTTTCTGCTGCCTGCTCTCCGAGGTCCACACTACCAATGCCCACATTAGATCATTGGTAAAATTCTCTCTGAAATCTGTCCAAGTACTTTCCTAACAGTCTGACTTTTCATCCGATATCAACATTTGATGTGAAGGAATGAACAAAGTACAATGGTCTACAGTTTGTCAGAGTTGGGGTGATCCAGCACATTTGCCTGCAAGGTTGTAATGTAAGATTAGCAATATTGTGACAGATTACAGATATGTTTTTGGGAGATAAATTGGGACAGGGTTTTGAGTCTAGGTCACATACAAACACTTTAAAACAGATCTTATTTAAAATATTGGAGCTCTGCTCATGCTAGACAGACGGCTCCAAGAGCCTTTGCAAAAGCTTTGGAGAGTGCCCAAGAGACTTCGCTAATGGATTGTTATTTACAAAAAGGCAACAGATGAAAGAACTCGTCAGAGCCGTAGGCTGTCTGGAGTGAACTTGCTGTTCTAAGAGGGTCATGTGGTTTTGCAAGCAAAGAGAGAAAAACAGGCTTTTCTGCAGTTTTACAGTCAGCAGCAGCAGCTGGCACTGGAAGAGGACAAGCTGGCAAGCTTGTGGAAAACCCCATTTGGAAGATGGGTTGTGCTTGCTAAGTTCAGCTTGGTCAAAGCCCTTGTGGTTCATGCAAAAGGAGAGGACTGGCTGCCTAATGTTTCACTTGAAATAATGGAAACAAAAAGGAACTCTGTGGTGACCTGAAAGAAAGAAGTTATCATCTGGAAAACCCTGATGGGGCAAGTTTTTCGGCAAGACACTGAAGTGGCTGGTTACAAGGAATCAGTTGTGGGTGTCCAGCTAACCAAAAATCTCTCTTAGAAAACTGACAAAAACCTTCCTGACCAGTAACCAATTACCTTTCAAGCACCGAAGCCTGGTGAACTTCATAAATGTTAAATTCTTTGCACAGTATAAGAATTGCCTACAACCAGTGAACTTGGAGGAATGAGAAGTGAGATTGGATTGTGAATCAAATAACTTTTCTGAACTTATACATACATTACATACACGTGTGCTTAGAATTAGAAGGGGATTAAGTTAGGTTAGTTAATAAGTTAAAGTGTGATTCTGTTTTCATGTTTAAAGATAATTAAAAGCAACCTTTGTTTAAGTAACCATTTGTCTTGGTGAATATCTATTGCTGCTGGGTTTTCTGGCCCTCTGGGCTCGTAACAATACATTTTCCACTTTCAAGAATTAAATAAAGCATGAATGTTGGAAATGTAAGGTTGGGCCACTGAAAATGTAGTACATAACCGCAAACAAACCTCCTTCAATAAGTCAAGTCAAATGAAGTTTATTGTACAAATACAACCCAATGCAAAACACGCCGACACACAAACAGACAAACAGTACAAATGCAGGACAAGTATCTCATCTATACAAATAAGTAAATAAATAAATTGCCATCTGAGACTTTCATATTCATGAAACAACATTATTTTTAATAATCTGAACAAAGGGAGCCTGGGAAGTATTTGTTGGGTTTGTAGGTGGTGTTTGTTGTCTCTTCATCCTGTAAAACCATAGCTTTACTATAGTTTCCCTCAATGTCTGAGGGAATATCTTGTAAACCCTGGGGTTTAGCCACCTTTATTTTCCTCAAGACAGCAAGCACCTCCTCCTCTTTGATCTGTATAAGTTCCATGATCTTACTACTCATTTGCCTTACTTCTACAGGCTCTGTGTCCATCTCCTGAATAAACACAGGTGCTGAGGGGGTGTCACGTGATGGAGCAGTGGCCGGACGGTGAGACCAGCCCTCTCCAGAAGAGTCGGAAAAAACAAAGGAAAACACAAAGGCACAAAAATAAAAATTAAAGAAAAGTGAGCATAAAGGTGGAAAGAAGATGGCGACGAAAAAAGAAAAATCAAAATCAACGGTAAGAAGAGAGGAAGAGAAGACAACAGAAGAAGAAGGAGAAGGCCTTACCTGTTCAAAGAGGCCCGCGGTGGAGAGAGAAACCCGCTCCCTCAGGTCGGTAGAAAGTGGACTACCAAAATGGCTCGCTGAGCCGAGTAAAAGTGCGCAACCGCGCATGCAAAAAAACACTCCGACGGGAGGGGTGACCAGCTGGGGAGTCGATCTCCACAGCCGGCAATGACAGCTGCAGAACACCTGCAGCAAGAAGAGAACATAGAAGACAACGAAAACAAGAAAGAAGAGAAGAAAAGGGCAACAAAGAAACAACAGATGGCCAACCCAGAGGAAGAAGAAGAGGAAGAGGAAGAGTACAGTGAAATAGAAGAAGAAGGGAAAGGCAAGATAAAGGATATACTTTCTCTTATTAAAGAATGCATGGAGTCATTTAAAGAATGGCAAGCGCAAGAATTTAATGATTTAAGAAGAAGAATAAACAATATAGAAGAGAAAATGAATAAAATAGATATGACCTTAACAGAAATGGGAAAGAGAATGGACAAGATGGAAGAGCGGGAAGCAGCAGTAGAAATGGAGGTAGAGGACTTAAAAAAGAAATTAGAGGAATCTAATAAAAAAGTTATAGAGACACAAGAACTGTTAGCTCAGAAAATAGATATAATGGAAAATTATAACAGAAGAAATAACATAAAGATAGTGGGCCTTAAGGAAGATGAAGAAGGCAAGAATATGAGAGAGTTTATAAAAGATTGGATCCTCAGGATCCTAGGATGTCCAGAACTACAGCAAGAAATGGAAATAGAAAGGGCACATAGAGCATTGGCCTTTAAACCACAACCACAACAAAAGCCAAGATCTATTTTAGTAAAATTCCTAAGATATACTACAAGAGAAAAGGTACTGGAGAAGACAATGGAAAAAGTAAGAGAGGGCAACAAGCCACTGGAGTACAAAGGGCAAAAAATCTTCATTTATCCAGATATAAGTTTTGAACTCCTGAAGAAGAGAAAGGAGTTCAATACAGCAAAGGCGATTTTATGGAAGAAAGGGTATAAATTTATACTAAAGCATCCAGCGGTATTGAAAATATTTATTCGGAGGAGTCACGTGATGGAGTAGTGGCCGGACAGTGAACTCCAGCCCTCTCCAGAAAAGTCGGGAAAAACAAAGGAAAACACAAAGGCACAGAAATAAAAGTGAAAAAAAAGTGAGTATAAAGGTGGAAAGAAGATGGCGACAAAAAAAGAAAAATCGAAAGCAACGGTAAGAAGAGAGGAAGAGAAGACAACGGAGGAAGAAGGTGAAGGCCTTACCTGTTCGAAGAGGCCCGCGGTGGAGAGAGAAACCCGCTCCCTCAGGTCGGTAGATAATGGACTACAAAAATGGCTCGCTGAGCCGAGAAAAAGTGCGCAACCGCGCATGAAAAAAAACACACCGACGGGAGGGGGGACCAGCTGGGGAGTCGATCTCCACAGCCGGCAACGACAGCTGCAGAACACCTGCAGCAAGAAGAGACCACAGAAGACAATGGAAACAAGAAAGAAGAGAAGGAAAGGGCAACAAAGAAACAACAGATGGCCAACCCAGAGGAAGAAGAAGAGGAAGAGGAAGAGTACAGTAAAATAGAAGAAGAAGGGAAAGGCAAGATAAAGGAGGTACTTTCTCTTATTAAAGGATACATGGAGTCATTTAAAGAATGGCAAACACAGGAATTTAATGATTTAAGAAAAAGAATAAACAACACAGAAGAGAAAATGAATAAAATAGATATGACCTTAACAGAAATGGGAAAGAAAATGGACAAGATGGAAGAGCGGGCAGTAGCAGCAGAAATGGAGGTAGAAGACTTAAAAAAGAAATTGGAGGAATCTAATAAAAAAGCGATAGAGACACAAGAACTGTTAGCTCAAAAAATAGATATAATGGAAAATTATAACAGAAGAAATAACATAAAGATAGTGGGCCTTAAGGAAGATGAAGAAGGCAAGAATATGAGGGAGTCTATAAAAGATTGGATCCCTAAGACCCTAGGATGTCCAGAACTACAGCAAGAAATGGAAATAGGAAGGGCACATAGAGCATTGGCCTCTAAACCACAACCACAACAAAAACCAAGATCTATTGTAGTAAAATTCCTAAGATATACTACAAGAGAAAAGGTACTGGAGAAGACAATGGAAAAAAGTAAGAGAGGGCAACAAACCACTGGAGTATAAAGGGCAAAAAATCTTCATTTATCCAGATATAAGTTTTGAACTCCTAAAGAAGAGAAAAGAGTTCAATACAGCAAAGGCGATTTTATGGAAGAAAGGGTATAAATTTATACTAAAGCATCCAGCGGTATTGAAAATATTTATTCCAGGACAACAAAACAGACTATTCTCGGACCCAGAAGAAGCACAAAAATTTGCAGAACAATTACAAAAATAGACTGAGGGATGAAGGCGGGTAATGAGAGTAAAAATGATCACGATTGATATATATGTGGGAAAAGAGGTATAAGAGTGAATAGATAAAATGTGCATATGTGAAGGTATCTGAGGAAAATATAGATAGTATAGACAAGAATGAATAAGGGAAGGAAATGGAATAAAGAGAATAAGGAGGGAATTAAAAGTGTGACCTTTGTTACATATGAAAAGTGAAATCTTTTCTGGGGAGGGCTGGGTGGGGAGAAATAGCGGTCACTGCAAAATCAGTTGACGCTTGCGAGTGAAGTCGCAAACCCAAATGGAGAGGGGAGATGTGGTTGTCCGACAAGGGATAAAGGACAACTCAGGAGGGGAAGGGGAGATTGGGGATAAAGAAGATATAAATAGAAGAATAAGGAAAATGTTGGATGTTGTAGGAATGTTGTCTTATAAAGAGTTGAAAATAAGAAAACAGAAATGGAAAAGGAGGAAAGGTAATGATGGAAAAACGGAAGGAGAAGATAAACAAAGTATAAAATGGCTACGCTGAACTATATGACTTTAAATATTAATGGAATACATAACCAAATTAAAAGGAAGAAACTGCTAAATTTACTGAAAAAGGAAAAAATTGATATAGCATTTGTGCAAGAAACACACTTAACTGAATTGGAGCACAAGAAATTAAAGAGAGATTGGGTAGGACATGTAACAGCAACATCATATAATTCAAAAGCAAGAGGAGTGGCTATATTAATTAGTAAAAATGTGCCATTTAAAATAGAAGAGGAAATAATAGATCCAGCAGGGAGATATGTTATGATAAAATGTCAGATATATTCGGAGTTTTGGAATCTACTTAATGTATATTCACCTAACGAAGAAGATCAAAAGTTTATGCAAGATATCTTTTTGAAGGTAGCTAATACACAAGGGAACATACTAATAGGAGGGGATTTCAACCTGAATTTGGATCCAAATATGGATAAAACGGGGAAAAAAATTAACAGGAAGAACAAAGTAACCAAATTTATAATTAAATCAATGCAAGAAATGAAACTTATGGATATATGGAGGAAACAAAACCCAAAAGAAAAGGAATACTCATACTACTCGGTTAGACATAAAACATACTCAAGAATAGACCTATTTTTGTTATCAGCTAGTATGCAGGATAGAGTAAGAAAAACAGAATACAAAGCGAGAATACTATCGGACCATTCACCCTTAATATTGACAGTAAAGCTAGAGGACATCCCTCCAAGAATGTATAGATGGAGATTAAACCCCATGCTACTTAAAAGACAGGATTTTAGAGAATTTATTGAAAAACAATTAAAAATGTATTTTGAAGTAAATACGGAATCAGTGGAAGATAAGTTTATACTATGGGACGCAATGAAAGCATTCATTAGAGGGCAAATAATAAGCTATGTAACCAAGATGAAGAAGGACTATAATCAGGAAACAGAGCAGTTGGAAAGGGAAATAGTAAACATAGAAAAAAAATTAGCAATAAAGGAAGATACAACTAAAAGAAGAGAATTGGTGGATAAAAAAATAAAATATGAAACATTACAAACATATAAGGTAGAGAAGAATATAATGAAGACAAAACAGAAATATTATGAACCAGGGGAAAAAACGCACAAAATCCTAGCATGGCAGCTTAAGACAGAACAAGCTAAGAAAATGGTATTGGCATCAAGGAAAAAAGACAAACAAATTATATATAATCCAAAAGAAATTAAGGAAAACTTTAGAGAATTCTATGAACAATTATACCGAACTGAAAACGAAGGGAAAGAAGGGAAAATAGAGGAATTTTTGACTAAAATTGAACTACCAAAACTACAATTAGAGGAACAAAATAAATTAACAGAACCATTTGGAATAGTAGAAATACAAGAGATAATAAAAAAAATTACCAAATAATAAGACACCAGGAGAGGATGGATTTCCAATAGAATTCTACAAAACATTTAAAGACTTATTAATACCGCCCCTCCTGGATGTAATCAACCAGATTGATGAAACACAAAGCTTACCAGATTCATGTAAAACAGCAATAATTACAGTAATACTAAAACAAGGGAAAGATCCACTCTTACCAGCGTCATATAGACCAATATCTTTGCTAAACACAGACTATAAGATAATAGCTAAACTATTAGCAAACAGATTAGCAGAACAGGTACCGAAAATTGTAAATTTAGACCAAACTGGATTTATCAAAAAAAGACGCACAACAGACAATATTTGTAAATTTATTAACTTAATTCATGCAGTAGAAGGAAATAAAGCACCTGCAGTAGCAGTTGCCTTAGACGCAGAGAAGGCTTTCGACAGAGTAGAATGGAATTATTTGTTCAAAGTATTGCAAAAATTCAGTTTACTGGAGAAGTATATTAATTGGATTAAAGCATTATATAACGGACCATTCGCGAAAGTGACAGTAAATGGACATGTATCAAAGCAATTTAACTTAAGCAGGTCAACGCGGCAGGGATGCCCACTATCACCTTTATTGTTTGCGCTAGCTCTAGAACCACTAGCAGAATTGATAAGAATAGATAATAATATAAAAGGAATAAAAATAAAAGACAAGGAATATAAAATCAGTTTATTTGCGGATGATGTTATAGTGTACTTAACAGAACCAGAACTATCAATAAAAGAATTATATAAGAAATTGAAGGAATATGAAGAAGTGTCGGGTTACAAGATAAACGTAAATAAAAGTGAAGCAATGCCTATGAATAATGCGGATTTCTCAAAATTTAAGAAGGAATCTCCATTCAGATGGCAAATGCAGGCAATAAGATACCTAGGTGTACAAATAAACAAAAATCTAGGCCAATTATATAAACTCAATTATTATCCACTAATGAAAAAATTACAGGACGATTTAGAGCATTGGAAAGATTTACCACTAACACTGATAGGAAGGATAAACTGTATTAAAATGAACATTTTTCCAAGGATATTATACTTATTTCAGGCATTGCCAATACAACTGACAGAAAAATTCTTCAAAGAATTAAAGAAAATAATAAGGAATTTTTTATGGAGAGGGGGGAAACCGAGGATAGCACTAGATAAATTAATAGAATGGTATAAACAAGGAGGCTTACAATTGCCAAACTTTAAAAATTATTATAGAGCCGCACAATTAAGATACCTATCAGATTTTTATCAAACAAGGGAAAAACCAGACTGGACGAGATTAGAATTAGATAAAATAGGGGAAAAGATACCTGAACACATATTATATAAACGGGACGAAAAATTGGTACAACATAGAACTTCTCCAGTATTACATCATCTCCTCAATATTTGGAAGAAGATCCATGTAGAAAGAAATAAAACAAATTATCAATTACCAAAACTAATATTGACGCAAAATAAGCTACTCCCTTTTACAATAGACAACCTTTCCTTTAGAGAATGGAAAAAAAAAGGATTAAAAGAATAGAAAATTGTTTTTCAGGAAGTAGATTCTTATCCTTTGAACAAATGAGAGATAAGTACAATATAACTGGAGATACAGCGCTGGCATATTACCAACTGAGATCCTACTTGAAAGATAAATTAGGAAGCAATTTGAGTTTACCAGAGGGAAGTAACCTTGAATATGTGATTACAGATACAATGTTAATCAAAAGATTTATAACAAATATGTATATTAAACTGCAAGAAACGGAGAATGAGGAAACAAATGGTAAAACTAAACAAAAATGGGAACAGGATTTAAATATAAAGATAAAAAAGGAAACATGGGAGAAATTATGTTCTGGAACGATGAGAAATACAATAAATACGAGGCTACGTATGATACAATATAATTGGTTACACAGACTATACATTACACCGCAAAAGTTAAATAAATGGGACCCAACAGTATCTGATAGATGTTTTTGATGTAAAAAAGAAATGGGAACAACAATTCATGCAATCTGGACATGTGAGAGAGTAGAAAAATTTTGGGATGATCTCAATCAGATATTAAATAAAATAACAGAAAACAATATACCAAAGAATCCAGAGATCTTTCTCCTAAGTAACATAAAAAACAAAGAATTTGGAATTGATTTGGAGGATGCACAAAAAAGATTTGTTAAGATAGCCCTAGCCGTAGCAAAAAAATGTATTATGTCAACCTGGAAATTGGAAGATAATTTGAAAATACAACAATGGTATATAGAAATGAATAAATGTATTCCATTAGAAAAAATAACATATAGTTTAAGAAATAATATTGAAATATTCGATCAAGTATGGGAGCCTTACATTATATACAATAGCGAAAACCTACCGGGGACAAACACTACCTAAGTTGATGGAAGGAGAAGGAAAGAAAAGAATGGACTCTGTAGAATTTCTGGTGTATTTTGTTGAATGACAACATTGTCTGACTGAATTAATGCAACCTAGATTGTATACCTAAAATGGATGAGAGTGGGGTGTGGGGGGTGGCTTGGGAGGAGGGAGGGGGGGGAGAAAAAGTCACTGTAAATGTGTGAAAAAGAAAAAGTGTATATCATGGCTAATGTGATTTATGGTGTGAAAAATAAAAAATTTAAAAAAATAAAAAAATAAAATAAAATAAAAAAAGAAAATATTTATTCCAGGACAACAAAACAGACTATTCTCGGATCCAGAGGAAGCACGAAAATTTGCAGAACAATTACAAAATAGACTGAGGGATGAAGACGTGTAACGAGAGTACAAAAGACTGAGAACTAAAAAGACACATAAGTTTTGAACTCCTGAAGAAGAGAAAGGAGTTCAATACATCGAAAACGATCTTATGGAAAAAAAAATATTCTCGGATCCAGAGGAAGCAAGGAAATTTGCAGAGTAACTACAAAACAACCAGAGAGATGAAGATATGTAATAAGAGTAAAAATGACCACGATTTATATATATGTGGGTAAAGAGGTATATGCGTGTATATGTATAATGTGCATACATGAATGTATCCGTATTTAGAGGAAAATATAGATAGTATAGACAAGAATTAATAAGGGAAGGAAATGGAATAGAGGGAATAAGGAGGGAATTAAAAGAGTGACCTTTGTTACATATGAAAATTGAAATCTTTTCTGGGGGGGCTGGGTGGGGAGGAGTTACGGTCACTGCAAAATAAGCTGACGTTTGCGAGTGAATTCGCAAATCCAAATGGAGAGGGGAGATGTGGTTGTCCGACAAGGGATAAAGGACAACTCAGGAGGGGAGGGGAGAATGGGGTTAAAGAAGTTTTAAATAGGAGAATAAGGAAAATGTTTGATGTTTTAGAAATGTTGTCTTATAAAGGGTTCAAAACAAGAAAACAGAAATGGATAAGAAGGAAAGGTAATGATGGAGAAACGGAAAGGGAAGATAAACAAAGTATAAAATGGCTACGTTGAACTATATGACTTTAAATATTAATGGAATACATAACCAAATTAAAAGGAAGAAACTGCTAAATTTACTGAAAAAAGAAAAAATTGATATAGCATTTGTGCAAGAAACACATTTAACTGAATTGGAGCACAAGAAATTAAAGAGAGATTGGGTAGGACACATAACAGCAGCATCGTATAATTCAAAAGCAAGAGGAGTAGCTATATTAATTAGTAAAAATGTGCCATTTAAAATAGAAGAGGAAATAATAGATCCAGCAGGGAGATATGTAATGATAAAATGTCAGATATATTCGGAGTTTTGGAATCTACTCAATGTATATTCACCTAACGAAGAAGATCAAAAGTTTATGCAAGATATCTTTTTGAAGGTAGCAGATACGCAAGGGAACATATAAATAGGAGGGGATTTCAACCTGAATTTGGATTCAAATATGGACAAAACTGGGAAAAAAATTAACAGAAAGAACAAAGTAACCAAATTTATAATTAAATCGATGGAAGAAATGCAACTTTTGGATATATGGAGGAAACAACACCCAAAGGAAAAGGAATATTCATATTACTCGGCTACACATAAAACATACTCAAGAATAGACCTATTTTTGTTATCAGCTCGTATGCAAGATAGAGTAAGAAAAACAGAATTTCAAGCTAGAATACTATCGGACCATTCACCCTTAATATTGACAGTAAAGTTAGAGGACATCCCTCCAAGAGTGTATAGATGGAGATTAAACCCCATGTTACTTAAAAGGCAGGATTTTAGAGAATTTATTGAAAAACAAATAAAAATGTATTTTGAAGTAAATACGGAATCAGTGGAAGATAAGTTTATACTATGGGATGCAATGAAAGCATTCATTAGAGGGCAAATAAGTTATGTAACCAAGATGAAGAAGGACTATAATCAGGAAACAGAGCAGTTGGAAAGGGAAATAGTAAATATAGAAAAAGAATTAGCAATGAAGGAAGATACAACTAAAAGAAGAGAATTGGCGGATAAAAAATAAAATATGAAACACTACAAACATATAAGGTGGAGAAGAATATAATGAAGACAAAACAGAAATATTATGAACTAGGGGAAAAAACGCACAAAATCCTAGCATGGCAGCTTAAGACAGAACAAGCTAAGAAAATGGTATTGGCATCAAGGAAAAAAGACAAACAAATTACATATAATCCAAAAGAAATTAAGGAAAACTTTAGAGAATTCTATGAACAATTATACCGAACTGAAAACGAAGGGAAAGAAGGGAAAATAGATGAATTTCTGACTAAAATTGAACTACCAAAACTACAAATAGAGGAACAAAATAAATTAACAGAGCCATTTGGAATAGTAGAAATACAAGAGATAATTAAAAAATTACCAAATAATAAGACACCAGGAGAGGATGGATTCCCAATAGAATTCTACATAACATTTAAAGACTAATTAATTCCGCCCCTCCTGGAAGTAATCAACCAGATTGATAAAACACAAAGCTTACCAGATTCATGTAAAACAGCTATAATTACAGTAATACTAAAGCAAGGGAAAGATCCACTCTCACCAGCGTCATATAGACCAATATCTTTACTTAACACAGATTATAAGATAATAGCTAAACTATTAGCGAACAGATTAGCAGAGTATGTACCGAAAATGGTAAATTTAGACCAAACTGGATTTATCAAAAAAAGACGCACAACAGACAATATTTGTAAATTTATTAACTTAATTCATGCAGTAGAAGGGAATAAAGCACCTACAGTAGCAGTTGCTTTAGACGCAGAGAAGGCCTTTGACAGAGTAGAATGGAATTATTTGTTCAAAGTATTGCAAAAATTCAGTTTACCGGAGAAGTATATTAATTGGATTAAAGCATTATATAAGGGACCGTTAGCGAAAGTGACAGTAAATGGACATGTATCAAAGCAATTTAACTTAAGCAGGTCAACACGGCAGGGATGCCCCCTATCACCTTTATTGTTTGCGTTAGCTATAGAACCACTAGCAGAATTGATAAGAACAGATAATAATATAAAAGGAATAAAAATAAAAGACAAGGAATATAAAATCAGTTTATTTGCGGATGATGTTATAGTGTACTTAACAGAACCAGAACTATCAATAAAAGAATTATATAAGAAATTGAAGGAATATGGAGAAGTGTCGGGTTACCAGATAAATGTAAATAAAAGTGAAGCAATGCCTATGAATAATGCGGATTTCTCAAAATTTAAGAAGGAATCACCATTTAGATGGCAAATGAAAGCAATAAGATACCTAGGTGTACAAATAAACAAAAATCTCGGCCAACTATATAAGCTCAATTATTATCCACTAATGAAAAAATTACAGGACGATTTAGAGCATTGGAAAGATTTACCACTAACACTAATAGGAAGGATAAACTGTATTAAAATGAACATTTTTCCAAGGATATTATACTTATTTCAGGCATTGCCAATACAACTGACAGAGAAATTCTTCAAGGAGTTAAAGGAAATAATAAGGAAATTTTTATGGAGAGGGGGGAAACCGAGGATAGCACTAGATAAATTAACAGAATGGTATAAACAAGGAGGCTTGCAACTGCCAAACTTTAAAAAATTATTATAGAGCCGCACAATTAAGATACCTATCAGATTTTTATCAAACAAGGGAAAAGCCAGATTGGATGAGATTAGAATTAGATAAAATAGGGGAAAAGATACCTGAACACATATTATATAAATGGGATGAAAAATTGATACAACATAGAAGTTCTCCAGTATTACATCATCTCCTCAATATTTGGAAGAAGATTCATGTAGAAAGAAATAAAACAAATTATCAATTACCAAAACTAATATTGACGCAAAACAAGTTACTCCCTTTTACAATAGATAACCTTTCCTTTAGAGAATAGGAAAAAAAAGGGATTAAAAGAATAGAAAATTGTTTTTCAGGAAATAGATTCTTATCCTTTGAACAAATGAAGGATAAGTACAATATAACTCAAGATACAGCGCTGGCATATTACCAATTGAGATCCTACTTGAAGGATAAATTAGGAAGCAGTTTGAGTTTGCCAGAGGGAAGTATCCTTGAATATGTGATTACAGATGCAATGATAATCAAAAGATTTATAACAAATATGTATATTAAACTGCAAGAAAAGGAGAATGAGGAAACAAATGGTAAAACTAAACAAAAATGGGAACAAGATTTAAATATAAAGATAAAAAAAGAAACATGGGAGAAGTTATGCTCCGGAACGATGAGAAATACAATAAATACGAGGTTACGTATGATACAATATAACTGGATACACAGGCTATACATTACACCTCAAAAGTTAAATAAATGGGACCCAACAGTATCTGATAGATGTTTTCGATGTAAAAAAAGAAATGGGAACAACAATTCATGCAATCTGGACATGTGAGAAAGTAAAAAAATTTTGGGAAGATCTAAATCAGATATTAAATAAAATAACAGAAAACAATATACCAAAGAATCCAGAGATCTTCCTCCTAAGTAACATAAAAAACAAAGAATTTGGAATTGATTTGGAGGATGCACAAAAAAGATTTGTTAAGATAGCTCTAGCCGTAGCAAAAAAATGTATTATGTCAACCTGGAAATTGGAAGATAATTTGAAAATACAGCAATGGTATATAGAAATGAATAAATGTATTCCATTAGAAAAAATAACATATAGTTTAAGAAATAATATTGAAATATTCGAACAAATACGGGAGCCTTACATTAAATACAATAGCGAAAACCTACCGGGGACAATCATTACCTAAGTTAACGGAAGGAAAAGGAAATGAAAAGAATGGACTCAGTAGAATTTCTGGTGTATTTTTATTGAATGACAACATTGTCTGACTAGTTTAATGTATCCTAGATTGTATACCTTAAATGGACGGGAGGGGGAAGGTAGGGAGGGTGGGATGGGAGGAGGGGGGGTGGGAAATGGCACTGTATATGTGTGAAAAGGAAAAAGTGTGTACCATGGTTAATGTGATTTATGGTGTGAAAAATAAAAAAAATTTAAAAATAAATAAATAAATAAACACAGGTGCTAAAAAACATTTAAGATCTCTCCAATCTCTTCAGCTGACCACTTTGATCTGCAGGAGGACCAATTTTGTCCCTTTCTATCGTTTTGCTCTTTATATTTCTGTAAAGGCCTTAGGATTTTCTTTCACCTTGTCTGCCAAAGCAAACTCATGTCATCTTATTGCCTTCTTGATTTTCTTAAGATTTTTATTGTATTTTCTATACTCATCCAATATCTCACTTATTCCTTGTTTACCATACCTGTTATAAACCTCCATCTTCTCAACAAGATCTTTAATATCCCTCAGAAACAAAGGTTCATTATGCCTGTTTGTTATATACCACATAGCAGCTCGCTTCTTTGCCAGCAGCTCCTGGATTTCCTGGCTGTTTTCGTCAAACCAGTCCTTGTTTTTCCTGGAGGAGAAGCCCAGTACCTCTTCAGTGGATTGCAGTATGGTAGTCTTCAACTGATCCCAGAGGGTTTCAGGGGACGGGTCCATGAGGCGGGTTGCATCGTCGAGCTTTGCTTTGAGGTTTGCCTGGAAGTTTCCTCTCGCTTCGTCTGACTGCAGGTTTCCAACATTGAACCTCTTTCTGGGGGCTTTATTGTTCCTGGGCTTTGGCTTGAAGTGAAGGTTGAGCTTGCAGCGAACCAGCCGGTGGTCAGTGTGGCATTCCGCGCTAGGCATGACCCTGGTGTGGAGCACATCTCGAGTGCAGTGCGCGCAGTACTGGCCCCACCCTTTACACCCATGGTTCGTGTGCCGTGGCCGAGCAAGCTGGGACGTGGCAGCGAGGTCCTTGGGTCGTAGGTTTTATATCGGAGTGGCCTTCTCCTATGCAGGTTTGTTACCCGGGCTGGAGGGGCCTGCCTCCCCTCCTAGGTCGGTACATACTGCCCGGACCGGGGCCGAGGCCGCCGCAGCTCACCCTGTGCCTGGACTGGGGCCGCCGCCTCCCACTCTCTGCCCGGATCTGGGCCTCCGCCTGCCTCACTCGACCGAGGCTGGGGCCGCCGTCTCCCCCTTGCTCCTGCCCGGATCGAGGCCGCCGCCGTCTACCCTTCGCCCGGACCGGGGCCGGGGCCGCTGCTGCTCTCCCTGTGCCTGGACTGGGGCCGCCACCTCCCACTCCCTGTCCGGACCGGGGCCTCCGCCTGCCTCACTCGACCGAGGCCGGGGCCGCCGTCTCCCCCTTGCTCCTGCCCGTATCGGGGCCGCCGCCGTCTACCCTTCGCCCGGACCGAGGCCGGGGCCGCTGCTGCTCTCCCTGTGCCTGGACTGGGGCCGCCGCCTCCCACTCCCTGTCCGGACCGGGGCCTCCGCCTGCCTCACTCGACCGAGGCCGGGGCCCCCGTCTCCCCCTTGCTCCTGCCCGTATCGGGGCCGCCGCCGTCTACCCTTCGCCCGGACCGGGGCCGGGGACGCTGCTGCTCTCCCTGCGCCCGGACTGGGGCCACCGCCTCCCACTCTCTGCCCGTATCGGGGCCTCCACCTGCCTCACTCGACTGAGGCTGGGGCCGCCGTCTCCCCCTTGCTCCTGCCCGTATCGGGGCCGCCGCCGTCTACCCTTCGCCCAGAC
This sequence comes from Narcine bancroftii, assembly GCF_036971445.1. Taxonomy (NCBI): domain Eukaryota; kingdom Metazoa; phylum Chordata; class Chondrichthyes; order Torpediniformes; family Narcinidae; genus Narcine; species Narcine bancroftii. The sequence goes on from NC_091469.1 coordinate 46,407,209, forward strand.
CGGGGCCGGGGTGCTGCTGCTCTCCCTGTGCCCGGACTGGGGCCGCCGCCTCCCACTCCCTGTCTGGACCGGGGCCTCCGCCTGCCTCACTCGACCGAGTCCGGGGCCGCCGTCTCCCCCTTGCTCCTGCCCGTATCGGGGCCGCCGCCGTCTACCCTTCGCCCGGACCGGGGCTGGGGCCGCTGCTGCTCTCCCTGTGCCCGGACTGGGGCCGCCGCCTCCAACTCTCTGCCCGTATCGGGGCCTCCGCCTGCCTCTCTCGACCGAGGCTGGGGCCGCCGTCTCCCCCTTGCTCCTGAAAGACCCCAACAATGAAGACGCTGTTTACATCCGGTACCGCACGGATGGCAGTCTCTTCAATCTGAGGCGCCTGCAAGCTCACACCAAGACACAAGAGAAACTTGTCCGTGAACTACTCTTTGCAGACGATGCCGCTTTAGTTGCCCATTCAGAGCCAGCTCTTCAGCGCTTGACGTCCTGCTTTGCGGAAACTGCCAAAATGTTTGGCCTGGAAGTCAGCTTGAAGAAAACTGAGGTCCTCCATCAGCCAGCTCCCCACCATGATTACCAGCCCCCCCACATCTCCATCGGGCACACAAAACTCAAAACGGTCAACCAGTTTACCTATCTCGGCTGCACCATTTCATCAGATGCAAGGATCGACAATGAGATAGACAACAGACTCGCCAAGGCAAATAGCGCCTTTGGAAGACTACACAAAAGAGTCTGGTAAAACAACCAACTGAAAAACCTCACAAAGATAAGCGTATACAGAGCCGTTGTCATACCCACACTCCTGTTCGGCTCCGAATCATGGGTCCTCTACCGGCACCACCTACGGCTCCTAGAACGCTTCCACCAGCGTTGTCTCCACTCCATCCTCAACATCCATTGGAGCGCTTACATCCCTAACGTCGAAGTACTCGAGATGGCAGAGGTCGACAGCATCGAGTCCACGCTGCTGAAGATCCAGCTGCGCTGGATAGGTCACGTCTCCAGAATGGAGGACCATCGCCTTCCCAAGATCGTGTTATATGGCGAGCTCTCCACTGGCCACCGTGACAGAGGTGCACCAAAGAAAAGGTACAAGGACTGCCTAAAGAAATCTCTTGGTGCCTGCCACATTGACCACCGCCAGTGGGCTGATAACGCCTCAAACCGTGCATCTTGGCGCCTCACAGTTTGGCGGGCAGCAACCTCCTTTGAAAAAGACCGCAGAGCCCACCTCACTGACAAAAGGCAAAGGAGGAAAAACCCAACACCCAACCCCAACCAACCAATTTTCCCCTGCAACCGCTGCAATCGTGTCTGCCTGTCCCGCATCGGACTTGTCAGCCACAAACGAGCCTGCAGCTGACGTGGACTTTTTACCCTCTCATAAATCTTCGTCCGCGAAGCCAAGCCAAAGAACATAGCAGCAATAGAAATTAGCCCAGACTTTTATATTTAAGATAATATTTTAAATTATTAATAAACAATAACACTATCTAATTTACCTAACTTGTCTTACCTTATCTCAGCTTATCCCCCAGCTATGTGTGAATGTACGTATGTGTGTGTGTGTGTGTGTGGAATACCCCAAGCCACCATATCTCAAGGCACAATTCTTGAAAGGCAATTCAAAGTTCCGTTTCAGAAATTCAGTGTTGACACATAGGCTTGAGATGGATGCGACACGCTGGTTTTAGATGGATGTGACAAGCAGGCTTTAAATGGGTGCAACATGCAGGCTTTAAATGTATGAGAAGTAGTTCATGAAGTGGGTGGAAGAGACTGGGGATGACAGAATGTTTATTAACACACGAAACCCTTGTTGAGATGCTTCCAGCGAAATTTCCTTTTTAGATGAGTGACAACCAGAACTCCCCCTTTTTTTGGCATAGGGTACACGAAGGGAGAGATGGTTATGAAGCTTCCAAAACCCTTTTCCTGGGTCAGCCAAATTCAAGTAACCCTCACAATGGTCACAATCCAAATGCAGTATTTCTTCTGCTTCCAGAACCCTTTCCGTGGGACAGCTGATCAAAATGACCTTCACTTGTTGGTCACAACGTGGTATTCTCATTCCCCTATAACCTGGAGAAATTAGACACTGTTTATCACAACACAAAGCCAAAATCAGCACAGTATCCCTCCAAAGGATGCTTCTCCAAGTACTGACTCTTCAAATTGGTCACACTCATTGCCCTATAATATGTGGAAATCGGACAGATTGTCTATTACCACACAAGAGGCCACATTCAGTATTCTATTACTTCCAAGAGCACTGCTCCACAGTACTGCCTCCTCAAAATGGCCCATGAGCAAAACTGTGTACTCAGTCATGAATTTGTTGGTCACATTGTCTCTGCACCTGCACCTTCTCTCTCTTCAGATGTATCCAATTTAGGAACATGCTGTCTTCAGCCTGCTGTCAGTTCACAGTCACTCTCCAAAGCCCACAGGGCTTTGTTAAATTTGTTTCCTTAAACTGATAGTCCCACATAGTTTCCTTAAACTGATAGTCCCACATAATTGAAAATTAACTGGGAGCACGTAATATGCCTGTTAACTTTGCCTTTAATTTGAACAGGAACATGCAAACTCTGCTCTCAAAACTTAACCTAGGAAGGCCTCCCATTACCAAGCCAGAAAACAGCTTGTCCCATAGCAAATTGTCCACAGGTACTTCACAGGAAAGTGCAGGGTTAAAATGCTGTAGCAAGTTAACACTTGAGAAGATTCTGGAGCAGTTGCAAGGTTTTTTTCCTGAAATGAGTCTAAAGAAATATTTTATAACTAAAATAGAGAAATTAACAGTTCCAAATAATGTACAGTTCTGATAAATAGTGGAAAACTGGATGGTAAATCAATTTGGGGCAATTATTACCTGAAAAAGTGTCTTGGTGGAGGTGGAGAAACATTGATAGGTTAAGGGTGTCTTCTCCAATGAGGTCATTGCTGTGTTTCAGTCAAGTGCATTGAGGTATTTTGACACAACTCCCTTGGTGGAGGTAGGTTACCTATTCGATTGGATTCCACTCAGTTCTTTGAGCACTGCACCCTTATGCAAATTTTGTGGCCTTAAAGTTTCCAGTGGCCTTCAAGTCTTAGCACTCCAACCATCCCACAAGTAAATTGGACCTTGAGCAGTGACTAGAGACATCGCAACCTGATGCTGTACTTCCATAACTATTAATTTAACTAATTATGATAAAAATATCAAAATTATTTGTAAAAATACTAAATGAATGTTGCACAAAACATGTAAACAGTTCAATAAGGAAAATCATATATAACCATATAACAATTACAGTACGGAAACAGGCCATCTCGGTCCATCTAGTCCATACCAATCTAAGTGATCTCCTCTAGTCCCACCTACCTGCATTTTGCCCATAACTCTCCAATCCCATCCAATTCATACACCTATCCAACTTTTCCTTAGATGACAAAATTGACTTTGCTGCGATCACCTCTTCTGGAAGGTCTTTCCACTCAGCCTCCAGTCTCTGGGAGAAGAAGTTCCCTCTCATATTACTTCTAAACTTTTGCCCCCAAATCTTAACTCATGACCTCTTTTGTTTGACTCTCACCTACCTTTGAGGGAAAGAGCCTATTCACAGCTGATAATCTTAAATACCTCTATCAAATCCCCCCTCAATCTTCTACACCCCATTGAATAAAGACCTAATCTACTCGATCTTTCTTTGTGATCTAGATTCTGAAATCCAGGCAACATTTTAGTAAATCTTCTCTGCACCCTCTCTACCTTATTGATGTCCTTCCTATAATTTGGTGATCAGAACTGTACACAGTATTCTAAATGTGGCCTAACCAATGCCTTGAATAGTCTCAACATCACTTCCCAACTCCTAAATTGTATGCTTTGATTCATAAAGGCCAGCATGCCAAAAGCTTTCTTCACCACTCTATCCACATGAGATTCCACCGTCAAAGAACGATGAACCATTATTCCTAGATCTTTCTGTTATTCTGCATTCTTCAGTGCCCTACCGTTTACTACATATGTTCTGTTTTGATTATTTTTTCCAAAAAGAAGCACCTCACACTTTTGAATATTAAACTGCATCTGCCATCTTTCAGCCCACTCTTCTAAGTATTCCAAATCCTTTTGCAATCTCTGAAAGCCTTCACTCTCCACAACTCAACCTATCTTTGTATCATCTGCATATTTACTAATCCAGTTTACCACGCCATCATCCAAATCATTAATGTAAATGACAAATAACAAAGGACTCAATACCGATCCCTGAGGCACACCACTTGTTACCGGCCTCCATCCTCACAGACAGTTATCCACCATGACTCTCTGGCATCTACCTTCTAGCCACTGTTGAACCCATTTGACTATCTCAAAATTAATACCTAGCGCCTGAACCTTCCTCACCAACCTTCCATATGGAACTTTATTGAAGGCCTTACTAAAATCCATATAGACTACATTTACTACCCTACCCTCATCAACCTTCCGAGTCACCTCTTCAAAAAATTCAACGAGATTTGTCAAACGTGAAATTCCACACGTAAACCCATGTTGAGTATTCCTGATCAGATGCTGCCTTTGTAGATAGTTATATATATTATCTCTAAGAATACTTGCCATTAGCTTACCGACCACCAATGTCAAACATACAGGCTTATAAGTGCTAGGCTTACTCCTCAAACCCTTTTTAAACAAAGAAAACACATGTGTGATAAACCAATCCTCCGGCACTATGCCTCTCTCAAAAAACATCAAGACTAAGGTTGTCAGCAGGATTGGCTCTCCCCTTGACATCTTTCATATATGGCAGGTATATTGGCCATACTGCATGCTTCCCTCTTGAAGGCTACTTGCTGTGATGAATGTTTTAAAATTGCAGATGTTGGAAATCTGATCTGAAATAAAAATAGGAAATGCTGAACACTCTTTAGGTCAACCAGCATATGTGGGAGGAGAACAGTAAAAGAAAACTGTTTCTTCTTCGTTAACATCTGCTGCCTGACCTGCTAAATATTTCCAGCACGTTCCGTTTGTAAGTTCAGAAAAGAGATGCAGAAGCATTGGTCAAGGTTTGTCCCCAACAACTACATAATATCACAAAGTATGCTGTATGGGCTCTTCCCAGGAAGACATAGAGATAAATATCAGCATTGTGACTGACACCTACTGGTCTGACGAAAACTTGCAGGTAATAAAAATGTGGTCGATGACTTAAAAAATGTGGTCAATGATTGACTGCTACAAACTGGGTTTCAGGACCAAGGGCCGAGGTAAGAGCGCAGCCACTGATAAGACTCCATGGTAAAGGACCACATCTTAGGACCCTCTACCACTGCAGATGGAATCTAAGAGCTGTTTAAAAATAAACGATTAATAGGCAAATATTGTGATTGGAAGATGTCCTGAGATGAAAATGTTGAACATATTGCTCAACATTTTTTTTATTTTTCAACAATTTAATAAAAAATTAATAATAATTAGATTTTTTTTCTGCATGAAAGACATTTTAAAATCACAATATTTTTGATAGGTCAGCCCCGTGAGGAAACCTTGGGGTGCCTTTCCCATCCAATCCCACCTCCTTACCACCTGCTTGCCCTTGGAAGCCATTGCAAAGACCCTCAGCCGTTGGGCTCAGATACCAGATTTTCACTCCTGCCTGTTAGGATTGCTGCTGGGCGTAGGCAGCCTGCACTTTATAGTAATGGCCATAATTTAAGTTTCTCCCAGCTTTGACAAGTAATGTTTTTACTTTCCCAGGGCTCTTGCACAGACAATCCTTGTCCCTTTGATGTGGGTGCTGTCTCTCCCAATGTTATCACATGGCTTATTCCTGATTCTCAATGGAATTCCAAATCACTTTGTCACACAGTCACCTCACAATTTGCAGAAAATATAATGCATCATGACAAGATCCTTTGATACCAGCAGACCACCCCTGTTATATTTTCCCCAGGTGGTCTCCTTCGATTGCATGTCAGCTCTCACATTTCAACATGGGAGCAGTCAATCAACCCTGAATTAAATTCCACAGAGAACTTTCAAAACAGCTGACAGGCACTGGGCTGGCTGAAGGTGTCACTGTTGCTCACTGGGATCAGAAGTATAACAGAAGTACCACCAGCAGGTTGCACCAGATGTCAAATCACTTGCCTGAGATCACGGCAGCATCCATTTTAAATTCAGTTTTCAGCTTTTGTTCAAATTCAACAAACGTAATTATTTGACCAAGAATTCCCAGAGAAAAATTATATTCCCCCACAGCAAGTTTTCAGTTATCTTCTCTCTGCATTCTTTGCCTGTCCTGTTTCATTATTTCCTTTACTGACTTTAACCCTGACTGTCTCCTAACCTTAGCTCAGTAATTCAACTTGGTCTCCTGTCGAAATTGTTATGATTCTAGCAATGAAGTTATAGAAACAGGCTGGAGAAGCTGAGATATTTTTCCTTCAAGCAGAAAATGCTTTGAGAAGAATTCACCATAAACATTTAAAATCATGGATTAAATGCAGATAATCTATTTACAATGGTGATTAATTTAAAAACACAGAGGCAGTAACAAGGAGAAATGTTCTATCTGATTCGATGATTAATTGACACCTTGCAAAGAAAATAGGATAAATATTTGAATGCAGAACTTGACTGTTTGCTGTGCTGTTCTACTATTGTATGAATTTATCTGTGTTGGTAGATGAAGCCTTTGTTAATCTGCCTATGTGAAAGATGGCATCTCGAACAGTGCAGCACTTCCATAAGTACTGCCCATGTCGCTAAGTGAAACTGGGATTGATTTTTCTGGTATAGAGGAGGAAATGCTAGCCTAACCTGACATCAAGTAATGTCATGAAGCTTTTGAGCCTCACCAAAACAGGCAAAGGGTTTCATTAGCACTGAATTGAAAAATCCCATGCTAATGCTGTAGCAAGGCTTGAATTCACAAGGCCCAGTTTTATTTCTTGTATCAAGCAAACTGTGGATGTGTAGGAGGTTAAAACCATGTGTTTCCACAGGGAACACCATTGGCAAGTTCTTTCTGGACCATCTCTTTCAAGTGGTTGAAGAACTGCTTCCTGAATCGTTGTGGAGATTCTTTCCATCCAGAGTCAGGGTGGACATGACTTTCACCTTGCAACAACAAGCAGAATGCACCAGCCTATGTACACTTCTTTCTAAATCTCACCAAAGCCTTTGGCTCCGTCAATCAAAAGGGATTGTGGAAGCCTCTGACGAACACAAAAACTCAGTTCCAATTTTCCATTTTCTTCACCGTAGCATACTAGGCATGATATTAGCCGATAATTCTAAGATAGTACCAATATTAGTGTCAAACAGGACTGCATTATTGCCCCAACACTTCTCTTCATCTTTGTTGCTGCAATGTTGTCAAAACCAAGGGATCACTTGCTGGTGTGGAAAAGCATAGAGTCAAAGTCAGAACTGGGGGAATTTTCTTTGCAAGAATGTTCTGTTCTTAGAATGGCCTTTCAAGTGGGAGTATGCAACTAAAATTATGTCATTTCATGAGAACTGGGAAAGGACTGAGATGTAATGTTATGAGTGGCAATGGTACTATGTACCCAACAATGTTCCAATGCTACTCAGGAATAGAGCCAAGAACACTGTGAATGTATGGATTGAATAATACTACAAATGTAAGGAACCATTTACTTGTTTATTTTTTTAAATAAAAGAAATAGTTTTGAAGGACAGGAAATTTGTCTAGGGTCCTAGATCCCTCAGCCAGTCTATTCACAATCCATTTATTTCATTTGTCCTCTGTGTGATAATGCTCAGGCCAATTTGATACAGAAAAAGAGTAGCTGCATATTAGAAGTAATTCCTTACACATAAAAATAAATCTGTGAGATGGATCTACGTAATTGCAAGTTCTGTCTCTCAATAGGTTGATCCATGAAAGTATAGATCGTAAAAAATAAATCAAATCTTGACATAAAATGTCCAATGGATGTAAGGAAGTCCAAGTTTACAAGCAATATTTAGCCACATTTATTTTCATTTACCTTTTCACTCCATTGAAATATTAATTTGCTTGCCCTTAAAAAATGGAATCTCTATAAAGGAATTACATTGATTCGTTAACATAAGAATAGAACCCAATAAATTAAAATTTATTTCCTAAAAGGAAATTATTGATACAATGAAAGATCAGTGAGTGTAGCAACCCAAACATGGATAACTTGGACATAATTCTGAAGAAGGCAAGGTCAGTGTAGCTTTCAGTTCCTCAAATTAACACCATGCTATCAGAAAGTGATACTGTATATAAATCTTGTGAAGAATTTGGGAGCTCATGAATCTGCACCTGGAGTACCGTATGCAATCTGGTCACCCAGCTATAGGAAAATTATCAATATGTTCAAAGGGGTGCAGAGGAGGTTCACCAGAATATTGTCAAAATTGGTGGACTTGAGTTTTAAGGAGAGATTGGTCAGGTTGGACCTTTATTCCTGGAGTGTAGGAGATTGAGGGTAATCTTGTCGATGTAATGAGGGGCATGATTAAAGTGAATGCTCACAGTCTTTTTCCAATTCTGGAACTAAGATTTAAGATGAAAGGGGAGAGGTTTAAGAGACCTTAAGAACTCAGAGGGTAATCCGTAATTGGAATGAGCTGCCAGAGAAAGTGAGTACAATTACAATGTTCGTAAAATATTTGGATCGATGTGTGGATAGAAAGGGGTTAGGACAGTGGTTCTCAGCCTTTTTCTTTCCACTCACATATCACTTTAAGTAATCCCTATGCCATAGTAAGGGATTGCTTAAGGTGGGATGTGAGTGGGAAGGGAAGGTTGAGAACCACTGCTCTAGACCCAATTGTTACTGAAATATTTTGCTTGAAAAAACTTGTCATTGGTTCATTTCCTTTGGAGTTATGAAACTGTGCACATAACAAGTCAATTAGATATGATTAAAACAGTGGTTTTCAAACTTTTTCTTTCCACCCACATACCACCTAAGCAATCCCTTACTAATCACAGAGCACCAATGGCAAAGGAATTACTTAAAGTGGTATGCGAGAGGAAAGAAAAAAGTTGAGAACCACTGTGTTGGAAGGATTTGGACCAAATGCAGGCAAAGGCAACAAATCCAGAAGACGAACATGGTCAACGTGGAAGAGTTGGGCTGAAGAGCCTGTTCCATGCTCTGTGACTCTAAGTGCTTGAATCCATCGAAGCTGTTGGAGTCCTGAATTTCCTTATGATTACCAAAAGCCCTGGTGGATGCTGAAGATAATTATCTCTGGTCATCCTTCTGTAGTCATTTTATTCCATGTTATTGTAAAACAAAAATAACCTGTGTTAATTTCACAAAGTGATTTCAGACAGAGGGCATAGTTCCATTTTCAGCATTGAGGATCACACCCAATTTCCAAGTTTCCATTAGAAGTAGAAAGAACCCATCAAGTTGAAGGTCACAGAGTCATACATCATGGAATCAAGGCTCTTTGGCCCAACTTGTCTCTGCCAACCAAAATGTCCTGGCCACACTAGTCTCACCTGCCTGCATTTGGCCCATAATCCCTCTAAATCCATCCTATCCATGTATCTGTCCAATATTTTTCTTAAATATTGCAATAGTATCTACCTCAACTACCTCGACTGACAGCCCATTCCATACTTCTAATGCCCGTTGTGTAAAAAAAGTTACCCCTTGTGGTGGTACACCACCAGCCTACTGCAGGGGACAACATCTGTACCTGCAGGAGTGTACCACCGGCCTACTGCAGGTGGCAACCTCTGTACCTGCAGGAGTGTAAGGGGACAGGATAACTCCTGGCCAGCTGTCAATTAGTCGGCCTGAATGGATCAAGCCCCACCCAGTCGAGTGTCAATCACACTCCTGAATATAAGCCTGCACCAGTCTCCCGATTCAGCCGGACACAGTCGGGCCAACTTTCCCACAGCTGCCATGGAAAACCTCCTGAGCACAGGGAGCCTTGAAGTTGACCCACGCCACCCAAAAGCCCAGACACGCTTTAAGATCTGGCGGCACATGGTCAAGGCAATCATCGAGGTGCACGCAGGCGGCATCCTGGACTCAGATTGGAAGAGGCAGGTCCTACTCTGGTCAAAGCTGGGTCCCCACACCTTCCAGGCAACCAAAGGCTGCTCCACGTACAAGAGCACAATGGACACTCTCGAGCACTTGTACAAACTCCCCATGAATGCAGTCTGTGCAAGGTACCTCCTCAACACCCGAGCCCAGCAACCCGGGGAGATGGCTGAGTCTTACCTGGGACACCTACGAGAGTTGGCCCGACTGTGTCCGGCTGAATCCGGGGTAGGCGCAGAGGAGGTCGAGAGGCTGATCCAGGACGCCTTCGTCCCAGGGCTATGCTCGAGGGCCATCCGGCAGAAGCTGCTGGAAGATAATATCTATGCCCTGGCTAAGACAGTGGAAGTGGACTGAACCCTGGAAGCTGTAGCCCTGCACATCGAAGCCTTCAATTTCAGGTTCCCCCAGGCTCCCTCATGGCCCTCTCACACTGCAGCTGCAGCCCCAGACCGAACTGGGGAGGAGAACGTCGCTGCAGCAGGCGCCTGGCGCCCCTGTAAGAACTGTGGGTCCTGGTGTGAGTCAGACCAACGATCGCGCTGAAACTGCCCAGCTAGGAACCAGTACTTTTTCCGATGCGGTAAGAAAGGCCATTTTGCTAAAGTGTGCCTCTCAAAACCAGTTGGCAGCTCAGCGGCCCTCTATGACCTCCCCACCTCCCCTGCGGACCCCTCCACGTGCGCATGCCAGGCGGCGCCGTTGTCCCCGCTACAACTTCCGCCTTCCCCGACTCTGATGGTGCAGCATCTGGCTCTGCCAGCGACGATCGCAGTGTGTGCCCTGAGCACCTGGACCACCCCTGCCCTCACCACCGCCGCTCACCGAGAACTACAGTGATGTCACTTCCAGCTCACGACGTGATGTCGCTTCTGGCTGACGTAATGACGTCACTGCCACTGGCTGCAATGATGTCACTTCCCCCGATGCAACGAACACAACTAGGGAAGGAGGCCAGCCATGCAGCGGGCCCCCATGTGCCGCCACCATCTTGGCCCAGGCAGCGGCTGACACGGAGGGCCCTCAATGATGATAAGAATTATGTGGTCAACACGGGCGATGACCAAGCCGCCCTACCGATGCTCCCCATGCCTCCAAATGTTATTGGCTGCCGCATGCCACACCCCATGACCGACGTCGATGTGGTCAACACGGGCGATGACCAGGCTGCCTACCGACACTCCCCATGCCTCTGGACGCCATAAGTCACTGCGCACAACCAGAGAGCGACATCTCCGACTCTGAGTCAGTCCTGGCTGCCACCACACTGACCAGGGACATCCCTCATGACCTCAGGCACTCTGTGATGGAGGTGCAAGTCAACGGGCAGGTAACAAAGTGCCTGTTGGACAGTGGCAGCACCGAGAACTTCATTCACCTAAGCGTGACCCACTCCTCGAGATTAAAAGTCCACCCTACCACCTGCTCGATTGCCCTCACCGCCAAGGATAAAACTGTTGGTACCCTTGGGGGCTGCTCGGCCAATATAACTGTGGGAGGGGAGACATACACAGGGTTCAGGCTCCTGGTCATGTCCAAACTCTGTGCCCCAGTCCTCCTGGGCCTTGATTTCCAGTGCCACCTGCAGAGTGTCACCCTTGCCTTTGGGGGGCCTCAACCTCCACTCTTTTTACACAGCACGCCAACCTAGCAGCCCCGGCCAATCTGAAGCCTCTCCACACTATGCATCACCCCACTGGCGCTCTTCCCACATCTTACGCTAGGCTGCAAGCCGAACGCCGCCAGAAGTAGGCACTGTTGCACTGCAGACAGAGACTTCATCAAGGCAGAGGTGCGGCGACTCCTGTTGGAAGGTGTCATAGAGCCCAGTAACAGCCCTTGGAGAGCCTAAGTCCTGGTGGTAAAAGGGGGAAGTAAGCCGAGGATGGTCATGGATTACAGCCAGACCATTAACCGGTACACCTAATTGGACACCTACCCCCTGCTGAGGATCGCCAACATGGTCAACGAGATAGTCCGCTACCGGGTTTACTCCACGATTGATCTGAAGATGGCATATCACCAAATCCCCATCCACTCGAAGGACAAGCCCTACAACACCTTCGAGGTGACAGGCGCCTGTACCAGTTCCGCCAAGTTCCCTTTGGGGGTCACGAACAGGGTCTCCGTCTTCCAGCGAGAGATGGATCGCATGGTAGACTGGCATAAGCTAAAGGCGACATTCAAGTATCTGGATAACATCATTATCTGCAGCCGTGACCAGCAGGACCATGATGCTAACCTGGAAAAATTCCTCCAGATGGCTGGGGAACTGAACCTTACTTATAACAAGGAGAAGTGTGTGTTTAGCGCCACCCACCTCGCCATCCTGGGGTACATCGTGGCCCATGGGGTCATCGGCCCAGATCCAGAAAGGATGCGCCCATCAATGGAGTTACCTCTCCACCCCACGCTAAAGGCCCTCCGCAGGTGCTTTGGCCTATTCTCCTATTACTCGCAGTGGGTCCCTCGCTTCTCCAACAAGGTCTGCCCACTGGCCCAAGCTACAACTTTTCCCCTCCCACCCGAGGCGCAGGCAGCCCTCAGCCATATCAGGCAGGACATCGCGGATGCCACAATGCAGGCTGTGGGAGGACTCCCCCTTCCAGGTGGAGAGCAATGCCTCCAAGATAGCCCTCGCTGCCACTCTCAACCAAGGGGGGGTGCCCCTTCTCTTTCTTCTCTAGGACCCTCCATGGCTCCGACCTCGGGCATTCCACCATTGAAAAGGAGGCCCAGGCGATTGTGGAGGTGGTTCGCCACTGGCGCCACTACCTGGCCGGCAGGAGATTCACCCTCCTCACGACCAGCGGGCTGTGATGTTCAGGTTTTATACTACCCACAAGAGCAAGATCAAGAACGACAAGATCTTGCGCTGGAGATTCGAGCTGGCAATCTACACCTACAACATCCAGTACCACCCCAGGAAGTTTAACGACTCCCCCGATGCACTCTTTTGGACCTGCGCATCTATGCATGATGACAGGCTGCAGACATTACTTGAGCCCCTCTGCCATCCGGTTGTCAGCAGGTTGTACCACTTCATTAAGTCCTAGAACCTGTTGTATACCATCAAAGATGTCAGGGACATGACCGAGGCCTGCCGGGTCTGCATGGAATGTAAACGCTGTTTCTTCCGCCTGCCCCAGGCCCTTGTTGTAAAGGCCACTTGGCCCTTCGAGCATCTCGGTATGGACTTCAAAGGGCCCCTGCCTTCCATGAACCGAAACGTCTAGTTCCTCATGGTTGTGGACATGTACTCACGCTTCCCTTTTGCTATCCCTTGCCCGGACACCTCCACGGCCACTGTGATCAGGGCCCTGGGGCAGATCTTCACCATGTTTGGCTACCCCGCTTTCATCCACAGCGACCGGGGTCTAGTTTCATGAGTGATGAGCTGCACCAGTACCTGACAGCGAGGGGCATCGCAACCAGTCGCACGACAAATTATAACCTGAGAGGCAATGGGCAAGTTGAACATGAAAACGGGGTGGTCTGGAAGGCAGTTCTGCTGGCTCTCAAGTCGAAAGGGTGGGCCATTGAGTACTGCCAGGATGACATGCCCGAGGCACTCCATGCCGTTCGGTTGCTGCTGTGTACAGCTACCAACGAGACCCCTCATGAACGTCTGTTCTCATTCCCCAGGAAGTCGGCAACTGGAATGTCCCTCCCAACATGGCTCACATCCCCAGGACCGGTTCTCCTGTGTAAGCACGTACAGACACACAAGGCCAAAGCCCTGGTCGAGCAGGTCTTCCTCCTACATCCGAACCACAATTATGCCTATGTTAGGTTCAGCAGTGGCAGGGAGGACACCGTCTCAACCAGGGACCTGGCCATAGCAGGAGCACCCACCACTCCACAGCATCCTTCAGTCCAGGACGACGCCGACTGGGCGTACATCCCCATCCCCAGGCAGCTATGGGGTGTGCAGGACCTCCTTGACCACCAGGGGCCTGCTTCAACCCTGGGGGAATGAACCTGCTCCCCCACCCATCCAATACGACTCTCATACGTTGACCCTGGTCCCCTCGACCACCCTTCCGCACGGCACCACACAAGTCACACCGACCCCTCCCGCCAGCCCCTCCACTTCCCCTCCGACCAGTGACCAAGAGGCAGTCCTACAACAGTCACAGTGACCCCGGCGGTACACCACCGGCGTACTGTAGGGGGCAACATCTGAACCTGCAGGTGTGTACCACTGGCCTACTGCAGGGGGCAACCTCTGTACCTGCAGGAGTGTAAGGGGAGAGGACAACACCTGGCCGGCTGTCAATCAGTTGGCCTGAATGGATCAAGCCCCACTCGGTCGGGTGTCAATCAACCTCTGGGATATAAGCCTGCGCCGGCCTCCCAAAGCCTCACTCAGACTTTCTGCACCTAAAACCAGCCTGGCTCTGTGGAAATCTTTATGGATTAAAGCCTGTTGTTGTACAGACTTTACCTTGTGTGTGTTTGATTCTGGCTAACAGCGCACCACATCCCTCAGGTCTCTGTTAAATTTCTCTTCTCTCACCTTAAACCATTGTCCTCTGATTTCTGATTTCCCGACTCTGGGCAAAAGGCATTCTGTGTTCACCCGAACAATTCCTTTCATGGTTTTGCCCACCTCCATGAGATCACCAGTTTACTTACAGTGCCCTCCCTAAGTTTGGTACAAAGGCACTTTTTTCTTTTATTTGCCCCTGTCCTCCTCAGTTTTCAATTTGTAATCAGCCAGGTTATTTGTATACTTCTTGTTTTGACCATGTAGAAATTACAGTACTTTTTATACATAGTCCCCTCATTTCAGGGCATCATAATGTTTGGGACATTTGGCTTCACAGGTGTTTGTGAGTACTCAAGCATGTTTAATTGCTTCATTGGTGCAGATAGTCCTGTGTAGCATATGATTTTCTGTCATCAAGTTTTCTATAGACAGTAGTCATTGAAATATCCACACCTGCCTCCTGAAGAGTGTTTCTGATCTGTCGGACTTACATTTGGTTAATTTTTCATTATGGTGAAAATTGTCTGTCATCAGCAGTGGAGATTTTCCTTGGCCTACCAGTCCCTTTGACATTACTGAGCTCACCTGCACGCTCTTTCTTCTTAATGATGTTCCAAACTGTTGATTTTAGTCATCGTAAGGTTTGGGTGATGTCTCTTACTGTTTTATTCTTGTTTTTCAGCCTTCCTAATTGTAACAGTGAGAGGAGGAGATGGCTTGGGTGGTGAAGGCCCTTAAGAATAGAGGCTGTTAGATACAGCGCTGGCATATTACCAATTGAGATCCTACTTGAAGGATAAATTAGGAAGCAGTTTGAGTTTGCCAGAGGGAAGTAACCTTGAATATGTGATTACAGATACAATGTTAATCAAAAGATTTATAACAAATATGTATATTAAACTGCAAGAAAAGGAGAATGAGGAAACAAATGGTAAAACTAAACAAAAATGGGAACAAGATTTAAATATAAAGATAAAAAAGGAAACATGGGAGAAGTTATGCTCCGGAACGATGAGAAATACAATAAATACGAGGTTACGTATGATACAATATAACTGGATACACAGGCTATACATTACACCTCAAAAGTTAAATAAATGGGACCCAACAGTATCTGATAGATGTTTTCGATGTAAAAAAGAAATGGGAACAACAATTCATGCAATCTGGACATGTGAGAAAGTAAAAAAAATTTGGGAAGATCTAAATCAGATATTAAATAAAATAACAGAAAACAATATACCAAAGAATCCAGAGATCTTCCTCCTAAGTAACATAAAAAACAAAGAATTTGGAATTGATTTGGAGGATGCACAAAAAAGATTTGTTAAGATAGCTCTAGCCATAGCAAAAAAACGTATTATGTCAACCTGGAAATTGGAAGATAATTTGAAAATACAACAATGGTATATAGAAATGAATAAATGTATTCCATTAGAAAAAATAACATATAGTTTAAGAAATAATATTGAAATATTCGAACAAATATGGGAGCCTTACATTAAATACAATAGCGAAAACCTACCGGGGACAATCATTACCTAAGTTAATGGAAGGAAAAGGAAATGAAAAGAATGGACTCAGTAGAATTTCTGGTGTATTTTTATTGAATGACAACATTGTCTGACTAGTTTAATGTATCCTAGATTGTATACCTTAAATGGACGGGAGGGGGGAGGTAGGGAGGGTGGGATGGGAGGAGGGAGGGGGGGAGAAAATGGCACTGTATATGTGTGAAAAGGAAAAAGTGTGTACCATGGTTAATGTGATTTATGGTGTGAAAAATAAAAAAAATTTAAAAAAAAAGAATAGAGGCTGTTTACTTGAGGCACTGCCTCTTGTACAGGTACACAATCCTTTTTTCCGGAACCTTTGAGGGGCAGTGTGTTCTGAATTTCGGATTTTTCCAGATTTCAGAAAGCCCACCCGAATTGTGCTGCCGTACCCATTCCCACCACCTTCCAATTGCCCGGCAGTCTCCCCCAACCACCGGTCCCTCGGCCGCCTCCCCCAACCACCGGTCCTTCGGCCATCTCCCCCAACTGCCGGTCCCTTGGCCGCCTCCCCCAACCACCAGTCCCTTGGCCGCACGGCCACCTCCCCCAACCGCCGGTCCCTCGGCTGTCTCCCCCAACCACTGGTCACTCAGACATCTCCCCCAACCACGGTTTCACAGCCGCCCAGCAGTCTCCCCCAACCACGGTCCCTCAGCCGCCCAGCAGTCTCCCCCAACCGCCAGTCCCTCGGCCACCTCCCCCAACTGCCAGTCCCCACTTGTTGGATTTTGGTGCTTTCGGATTTTAGATGTCCGGATAAAGGATCGTGTACCTGTAGATGTCCCTGATGGAGTGAAGACTGATGTCTATAATGAGTTCACAACTCTCTGTGGTCTTTTCCTGTTCTGTGCCTTGTCACCTCCATACCAACCAGCCAATGCTCTCCATGGTACACCTGTAGAAATTTTCAAGAGTCTTTGGTGACATATCGAATCTCCTTAAACTTCTCACAAAGTATTGTTGCTGGTGAGCCTTCTTCATAATTGCATTGGCATGGAGATCTCAGGAAATGTCTTCAGTGATGTTGACAATTGTGGTGTTATTGGCAAATTTGTAGATGGCATTTGACTTGTGCCTAGCCACACAGTCTTGGGTGTAGAGCACATATCCTTGAGGTGCATCTTTGTTGATGGTCAGTTAGGAGCAAACGCTGTTTCCGATTCATACTGACTGGGGCTATCCCATGGGGAAGTTAGGAATCCCGTTGCAGAGGGAGGTGCGAAGCCCCAGGTTTTGAAGCTTTTTGACCAGTATTGAGGGTATGATGGTGTTAAAAGCTGAGCTGTAGTCGATGAAAAGCATCCTGATGTATGCGCTATTAGTTTGGTGAACCAGGGCTGAGTGGAGAGCCAGTGAAATTGCATCTGCTGTGGAGCGATTGTGGTGGTAGGAGAAATGCAGCCTTACTTAGTATGAGTTAATTCTGGCCATGACTGACCTCTCAAAGCATTTCATTACAGTATATGTGAGTGCTACTGGGCAATACAGGTCATCCTGTTCTTCTTGGGCATGACTGATTGTCTGATGCCCTTTTGAAGCAGATGGGAACCTCTGACTACAGCAATGAGAGAGTCTGTGAGCATTCCAGCTAGATTTTTGATACCCTGCCAAATACACCATCAGGGCCTGTGGCCTTGCAAAGATTCACCCTCTTAAGAGGTTCTGACTTTGGCCTCAGAGACAGATATCACAGAGTCACCAGCTTCTGCAGAAATTTCCAGTGGTACTGTTGAATTCTCCTTTTCAAAGTGAGCATAAAATATGTTCAACTCATCGGGTAGTGAAGCAACACAGCCATTTATGATGTTAGGCATCACCTTGTAGTATGTAATGGCCTGCAAACCCTGCCATAGCTGATGAGTATCTGATCCTGTTTCTACTATCTGTTGGAACTGCCTATTTGCTGCTGAGATAGCTTTCCGTAAGTCACGCATGGAGTTCCTAGAAATATCTGGATCACCAGTCAAAAACGCCATCAACCTTACCCTCAGAAATAAAAAATAAAAAATAAAAATTAAAAAAAAACCTTACCCTCAGCAGGATACAAATCTTTGGATTTATCCATGGCTTTTGGTTGGGGTACTTATGGTATGTGCAAGTGGGCACACACTCATTTATACAGGCTTGATGAAGTCAGTGATAGCCATGGCATATTCATTCAAATATGAAGATGAGCCATTGAATATGGTCCAGGTCCACCAATTCAAAGCAGTTGTACAGGTGCTCCTCCACCTCCCTCAACAGTAGTCCTCAATCTCTGCTCGTACTCCGGGAGTAGAAATTCAGCCAGGCGATCAGATTTGTTGAGGTGCAGGTGTGAGATGGCTCTCATCAAAATGCTGGAGAAACTCAGCAGGTCAGGCAGGATGTGTGGAGGGAAAGAAATAGTCAATATTTCAGTTCAAGACCCTGCATCAGGGCTGAGTGTAAAGGAGATATAACAGGCATAAACAGGGGGAGACACAAGGCAAGAGCAAGCAAGTGATAGGTGGATCCAGGTGAAAAGAGCAGATAGAGGAGGATGGGAAAAGGAAGGAGGGAAATGACGACAGATGCTGGTAAGTGGAGACAACAAATGGCTGTCTATTATGGGATCGGAAATGAAAAGGAAGATGAAGAGTGGAATCTGATAAGAGAGGGGTGGTGGTCAGATGAGAATGCCATGGGAGAATATCGAGACTCAGTGGGAGGATTTTGAACGGATGCAAATAAATAACAAGGAACTGGGTCAGGGGGTGGGGGGCGGGGAGGGAAGGCTTGAGAAGAAGAAATGAATAAGAACGCCAAGGTGGGTCAGAAGGAGAGAGAAAGGAGCCAAGGGGATTGGAGTTAGTGCAAAAATAGTCAAATTCTAATAGTGCAGGTAGAATTTTCAAGTTCAAGTTCAAATTTATTGCCATCACATACAGCCCTGAGGTTTTTTTTCCTGTGGGCCCGGCAGTTAACGATAATATAAACTGGACTCAAGAATAGATACATATATAAAAGAGAGAAATTTCAACAGAGTAAGAAGTGTAAACAAACTGACTGTAAATATAGAAAAAAATAAATATTCATTCATAAATAATGTGCAAAGAAAGAGACCTTAAATGAGTCTCTAATTGAGTTTGTTGAGGAGCCTGATACTGGAAGGGTAGCAACTGTTCCTGATCCTGGTGGTGCAAGTCTTGTGGCCCCTATACCTCTTTCCTGATGGCAGTAGCAAGAACAAAGCATGTCTAGGGTGATCTGGATCCTTGATGATTGCTGCTGTTCTCCAATGGCAGCATTCCTTGTAGATTTTCTCGATTATGGGGAGAGTTTTGCCTGTATTGGGTGTTGTACATTTCCTTTTGCAGGGTTTGCCACTCAGTGGTATAAGTTCCCCCATACAAGGCTGTGATGCAAACAGTCAGCACATTTTCCACTACTAATCTGCAGAAGTTTGCCAAGGTTTCCATTGTCATTGCCAATCCTCCACAAACTCCTGAGGAAGCAAAGGTGCTGATGCACTTTCTTCACAGTAACATTAGTCAAGTTTATTATCATCTGATTGCACAAGTACAACCCAATGTAAGTGCTCTCTGGTTCTCAGTGCAAAACACACATACAGACAAATAATACATATATATACAGGAGAAGTATTCATAATTATAAATAAATAAATAAAAATTGTTTTGTTTGTATGTGAGTCTCGGAGACTTAGTGTAAGCAATTCCTTTGGTCATTCAGCATTCTCACTGTCCATGGGAAGAAGCTTTGTGTCAGTATTCACAAGAGAAAAGGACCTTGATCACAGTGTGGTTGAAATTGAACAGGCCTGTGTGCTGGGCAATGTGGACATTAAGGAAGCAGAAGTGTTGGATCTTCTTAAACATAGCAAGATTGATAAGTCCACGGGGACAGACATGATATACCTCAGGCTGCTGTGGGTAGAGATAGCTGGGGCAGTAGCTATGATCTTTGAATCCCCTGTGGCCAAAGGGGAGGTGACGGAGGATTGGAGAATGGAAAGTATAGTCCTCTTGTTTAAAAAGGACAACAGGGAGAATCCTGGGAATTATAGACTGGTGAGTCTTACATCAGTGGTGTGTAAACATTCTTAATGAAAGGATCTATGGCGTCAGCTTTAGCTCAGTGGTTACTTCGTGAATGGAATTTTTTGTTTAAAGTTTTGGAGAAATTTAGGTTTGGTCCTTCTTTTATTGGTTGGATTAGGGCTCTATATAGTAAACCGGTAGCTAGAGTATTGACGAATGGTTTGATTTCAGAATCTTTTAAGTTAACGCGATCAACTCATCAAGGTTATCCTTTATCACCAGCATTGTTTGCGTTAGTGATTGAACCTTTAGCGCAGTTGATAAGACAAAATGCACAGATACAAGGTATGAAAGTTTTAGATGAGGAGTATAAAATTAATTTATTTGCTGATGATGTATTGGTGTATTTAATAAACCCAGCTCAGTCACTTTTGCATTTGAAGGAATGTTTAATACAATATGGATGCCTTTCTGGATATAAAGTTAATTGGGAAAAAAGTGAAATATTACTGGTAAGTGAAGGAGATTATTCAGTTTATAAGAATATTATTAATTTGAAGTGGACTGATCGAATTAAATATCTGGGTATAATTTTGAATGTTAATTATCAATCTTTATATAAATTAAATTATGCTCCATTAATGAAAAAAATTAAAACTGATTTGATTAAATGGAAAGATTTACCTATTAATTTAATGGGAATGATAAATACAATTAAGATGAATATCTTTCCACGTATACAATATTTGTTTCAATCTATTCTGTATTTACTTGATAAATTTTTTTTCGAGATTTGAATAAAATGGTTAAGGAGTTTTTATGGAGGGGTAAATTTTCGAGAGTAGCTTTGAATAAATTAACTTGGAAATATGAGTTAGGGGGACTACGTTTACCACATTTTCAAAATTATTATGAGGCAGCCCAACTTAAATTTATTAGTTCATTGATGGATTTGGTACAGCCTCCTAGTTGGATAAAATTGCGATGGCAAGTATTTCTGAATTTGAAATACATCAATTTTTGTTTAGGTGGAATATAAATTTGTTACAACAATATAATGTGCCTATACTAAAAAATATAATGAAGTTATGGATAAAGAAAAAATAAAATGATAGGCTCTAGGGGTAAATTATTGGCTTTGACTCCGTTGTATAATAATCAACTTATTTCTTTTTCAATACATAATCAAAATTTATTGCATTGGAGATTTAAAGGTGTGAAAAATTTGGGAGATTGTTTTAAAGAGGGTGAATTTTTATCTTTTAATCAGATGAGGGAAAATTTTGGTATTGATAAGAATTCTTTATTTCTTTATTATCAAATTTGATCTTTGGTAAAATGTATGTTTGGTAGAGATATGATTTTACCTAAAATGACTAAATTTGAGACTTTTCTTATGAAGGTACCAGAGAAGGGTTATATTTCATTTATGTATCAAATATTACAGGATGGTATGGATAAAAAGGGTTGGGATAGATCTAAAATTAAATGGGGAGCAGATATTGGTTTTATTTTTTATGAAGATGATTGGTTAGATATTTGTTATGATAGTGTAACTCGATTGATAAATGCACGTTATGCAATGATTAATTACAATTTTTTACATCAATTATATTTGACACCTGAAAATTTAATGAATCAGATTTGTGTTTTAGATGTGGTGATACGGTTGGAACTTTTTTTCATGCTGTTTGGTTATGTATATATACACAATCTTTTTGGAAGAAAATTCAATCGTGTTTAGAATACCTTTATAAGATTAAAATAGTTTGAGATCCAACAGTATTTTTATTGGGTAGTTTGCAACCTCTGAAAGGTTTGGGATTAAATAAATTCCAGCTTGCTTTTGTATATTTAGCTTTATCCATACCGAAAAAATGTATTGCTAGTATGTGGAAAGATACAAATATGATTGATATAATGAGATTAAATATTGTTTAATAATGGAAAAAAATTATGTATGTTTTGCATGATAATTATAATTTTTTTATTAATAAGTGGCTGTTATACTCAGAATATTTACATTTCAATTTATATTGATTAGATTTTAATATGTATATTTAACTTTTTTTAATATTCTTTCTTTATGGCTCTCCTTATTTTCTATATATATTTTAAAAATGTTCATGTTTAATTGCTGTATATGTCATATATTATTTGTTTTTTGAACGAATAAATAAAGTTTTAAAAAAATGAAAGGATCTATGAGCATTTGGAGAAGTACATTCTACTCAAGGACAGTCAGCATGGTTTTGTGAAGGGAAGGTCATGCTTCATGAGTCTAATTAAGTTTTTTAAGGAGGTAATAAAAGAAATAGTTGAGGGTAGAGCAGTAGATGTGGTCTACATGGATTTTAGAAAGGCATTTGTCAAGGTCCCCCATGAGAAAGGCATCCAGAAGGTCATGAAAAATTAGCTGTATGGATAAAAAATTGGCTTGTTGGAAGAAAGCAGAGAATAGTAGTGGAAGGGAATATTCTGCCTGGAGATCAGTAGCTAGTGGAGTGCTGCAGAGATTTGTTCTGGGATCTCTGCTCTTTCTGATTTTTATAAATGACATGGATGAAGAGGCAGAAGGATGGGTCAGTCAATTTGCGGATGACGTGAAAGTTGGAGGAGTTGTGGATGAAGCTGAAGGTTGTTGAAGGTTACAAGACGATATAGACACGAAGCAGAGTTGGGCAGAAAAGTGGCAGATGGATTTCAATCTGGATAAGTGTGAGGTGATGCATTTTGGAAGGACTAACCAGAAGGCTGAGTACAAGGTTAATGGTTGGTTACTTAAGAGTGTGGATGAACAGAGGGACCTTGGGGTATAAATGCATACTTCCCCCAGGGTGGCTGTACCAGCTGATAGGATTGTTAAGAAGACCTATGGGATGTTGGATTTCATTGATAGGGGGGTTGAATTCAGGAGTAGAGAGGTCATGTTACAACACTACAAATCTTTGGTAAGTATTGTGTTTAGTTCTGGTCACCTCATTATAGGAAGGATGTGGAAGGTATGGAGAGAATGCAGGGGAGATTTACCAGGATGTTGCCTGGGTTGGGAAACGAGTGTTATGAGGCAAGGTCACCAGAGCTGGGACTTTTCAATTTGGAGTGTAGAAGGTTGAAAGGATAGGATCAATTTTGTCATTTAAGAAAGAGTTGGATAAGTATATGGATGGGAGGGGGGTGGAGGGATATGGGTAGAGTGCTTGGATCAGTGTGGACTAGAAGGGCCAAATTGGCCTGTTTCTGTACTGTAATTGTTATATGATTATATAAGATTATGAGAGGCATAGATATGGTGGACAGCCAGCACCTGTTTCCTACGGTAGGATCAGCAAACACCAGAAGCGTATGTACAAAGTGAAGGGAGGGAGATTTAGGGGAGACATTAGGGGTAAACTTTTTATACAGAAAGTTGTGGGAGTCTGAAATGCCTTTCCAGGGATGGTGGTGGAGGATGAAACATTGGGGACATTTTAGAGACTCTTAGATGGACACATGGATGAAAGATAAATAGAGGGTTATGGGTTATGGAGGGTTTAGTCATTTTTTTTAGGAAGGGATATATGGATTGGCATAACATTGAGGGCTGAAGGGCCTGTACTGTTCTAAAGTGTTCTATGTTCTAAGCGCTTTCTCAGCCTGGTGGTGCTGGCTCTGATACTCCTGTATCTATTTCCTGACAGGAGCAGCTGAAAGATGCTGAGTGCAGGGTGGAAGGGGTCCTCAATGATTTAGCACGCCATCCTCAGACAACGATCCTGGTAGACCACGTCAATGTGGTGTGGGGGGGGGGGGGGAAGAGGGAGACTCCAGAGAGCCTCTCTGCCACTCATGGTCCTGAGGATTGACCTCCGATGCATTTCTCTGCAGTAACTGTACTACACTGTAATGCAGCTGGGCAGGACTTTCTCAATAGAGCTCCTATAGAAGGCTGACGTAATGGTGGCTGGCAGCCTTACCCGCTTCAGATTATCCACCTGTTTTCTCAGGAAATGCAGTTGCCTTTATGTCTGACATGTGAGGAGATGTTGAATGTCCACAAGAGGCTTAATGGGACACAACAGTTGCAGGAGATTCAATGGGGCACAACAGGCATAGGATACTCAATGGGACACAACAGGCACAGGAGAATTGATGGAATTAACTATCAATAGAGACTTACATGATTGCAGCAGTCCATACCTCATCTCTTAATTTTGCGGTTAAATTCCTGGTATTTTTTTTCTGAATATATGATCATTCAAATAGATTGACTATTTAAAGGAAAATCAATCCTATAAAAATAATGAGAAGGATGTTCAAAACTTGTCACTGTTACTTTAAATTGATTGAAATCAGCACATACACTTATGAAATATTTATAGCACAAATGTTGATCCTCATACACCAGCATGTGTGTGCACAGGAGGTTCTGTATCACAAATTTAATTCAGTATTTATTGTTGAAGTGATGGAGATGATTGATGAGAGTAGGTCAGTGGATGTTGTCTATTTATACTGTATTAAAGCATTTGACAAGATTCCTCATGATAGGCTGGTCCAGAAAACTAAGTCACATGGGGTTGATAATGGTAAGCTCAACACAAATTAACTTGGTCAAAAGTCAGAGATGACAGAGGATGTAATGAAACTGTCTTTTACTGGGATTCTAATACTTTATTCTTTTGAATACTGTGACCTCTGTTGTTTGTTAGGTATATATGAAAATGAATTGGATGAAAATCTAGCTGGTCTAATTCGTACGTTTGTAGATGACATAAAAATTTGTGAAGTTGTGGATCATGAGGAAGGTTGTCAAAGCATACAACAGAATATAGATCAGCTGGAAATTTGGGTAGAGCATTTATTGGAAGAAGGGTGAGATATGCACCTTGTGAGGTCAAGTACAAGAGGAAAATATACATTAAATAGGACAATCCTTTAGATACCAAAGGATTTCGGGTGGCATTCCATAGCTTTCTAAAAGTGGCATTGAGTGGTAAATAAGGTGTAGGCATGCCTGCCTTTGTTGGTTGGGGGATTTAGTGGAGATGCCAGGAAGTCATGTTGCAGATGTATAAAACTTTGGTGAGGTCACAATTAGAGTAGAGTGTGCAGTGCTCGTCACCACATTACAGTACACATGTGAAGACTCTGCAGAAGGTGCAGAAGTTGTTTACCAGCATGGTGCACTGGAATGAATTAGCTATAAAGAGGTTGGACACATTTTGATCGATTCCTCTGGATGAACAGAGGCCAAGGAATGACCCTGATGGAAGTGTGTAAGACTATGACAAGATTAAGTTTGACTTGGACATGATGTTCGGCACAGACGTGTGACTAAATGGCCTGTTCCTGGGCTGTACTATGTTCTATGAGAGGGATCAAAAAGGTAGGTCAGATTCTTCTTACCAGGGTGGAAATGGTTTAAGGTAAGAGGGAACATTGTAAAGGAGATGTGAAAAACAAATGTTTTATGCAGTTATACCACTATCTTTAGCCGCTTTTAGGTCTTCCCACAATGATCATGTGCCGGCAGTCGTGGCTAGGGAAGTTCAGCTGGTATGTTTAGGTGGCACTTGAACGTGCCAGCTGACTGATGGACATCTATCAGCGAACGCCGGCTCCTCGGGACAGTGGCCTAGTCCCGTCCACGCTGCCCTGACGCCATAGCAGCGCGTCAGGCTGAAGCGGAACACAACAGAATCAGGAGCATGGAGGACAGAAGGGAAATGCTTATGGGGATGTTGTCAGCCTGTGTCTGCGTCCAGGACGAGATAAGCAAAATCCTTGGTGAGATCATGAAATTTGTGGAGGGTCTTATCAGCTCCATGCGATCTGAACAGCATGTAAGTGAAATCAGAGGACAATTCCTGCAAAGGTTATTTGCTAGCAGGCAGTAGATGGAGGTGGAAAGGCTTGCAGAGCGTAGGCGCCACAGACGGATGCGGATGCGAATGCTGCATTTCAGTCAACTGGCCATAATCACAAATCGGTCTCTACGAAGGTTGAACAGATCCCAGGGGCTGCATCCGGGAGTAATGTCCTCACCAAATTTGATGATGACGAGTGAAGGAGACACTTCCATATGACGCTGGGCACCTTCGACTTCATGCTGGAACTCATTGAACCTCACCTGCAGCCTCATCGACCAGATGTGCTGCATCCATTGGTCCCGGGAATTCGACTGGCTGTGGCCCTGTGGTGGTATGCATCCCCTTGTGAGTATCAATCCATCAGTGCCATCTTCAGGATAGGCATCAGCACTGTGTGCATGGAGGTATGGCAGGTGACAGGATCCTTGAAGGGCGACCTTGGTAAGCGTTTCATCTCCTTGCCAAGTGGACACACCTCCAGGAGACAATTGACGGCTTTGCGGAAAGGGGCTACCCAGTGTGTGCTGGCACCATCAATGGGTCGCATATTCCCATTATCACCCCCAGCGTGGATCCTGCAGCCTACTACAATTACAAAGGGTGGCACTCCATGGTTCTGCAGGTGATTGTTGACCACAATTTCTGGTGAGTTACAGCCTAATTTTTTGTTCTTCTTTGCATCTCGCTTGTCCATGTTCGGACATGTTTGTGGGTTAGCCTGGCCGCCCGTGCTTGCCAACTCCCCTCTGTACAGAAAGGCGGAGGAGCAGGGTGGATACCTCTTTGCACGTGACATGAGTGATAACCTTTACACGCTCCTCGCGGTGACGTTGTTCATGCCTCTTGGCTAAACGGGCAGGTCAGTGAACTATCGGCATCTCTGCACTTTTTTCCCCACAGGTGTCCAGAAATGTTGATGGAGTGGAGGTCTCAGCTCATCTTGTGGGCAATGCGGCATACCCCCTTAGAACCTGGCTGATGAAGGGCTTCACACAGCATCGAGTACTGGATGCAGACCAGTGAAAATTTAACAAGGTGCTAAATTCCACTAGGATAATGGTGGACTCGCCTTTGCCCATCTAAAAGGCCGCTGGCGATGCTTATCCAAGACGCTTGATGTTGCGACTGCCTTCGTCCCAGATGTTGTGTTTGCCTGATGCGTGCTGCATAATATATGTGAGCTCAACAAGGAGAACTTTTGGCCCGAGTGGGCATTGGTTCGAGCTGATCACCCAGCACCCAGAACTGTAACGATCCCCGACCCACTGGAATACAGGTCATATGTTCGGCGATTATGTCCATCCTGTAGCGGGGTGTCTCTGAAGGATTGCCCGTGCGATGCAGGTGTGTCCCTCACATCCACCAACACAACTCCCACCACCGTCTTCTCCCCACCCCCCCCCCCAATCCTGGATTAAAGGCTGTGACAGGAACCAGTTGCCTAGCCCCAGATTACAGACTTATTGCTTGATCAGAGCAGTGACAAAGTAGATGAAACTTGTATTCTTTTTAAAACTTTAATTAAAAAATTGTTCAATAACACTTGTACGCAATCATATATACCTGAGGTAGATAACGTGCCATAAACATTAAATTTATTGCAAAAGACTTGCTTTGTTGAATGGAATGGAGAAAAGACAGTGCAAATCCACCCCATACAGCAGGTCAACAGATATGTCACAAAAGGAGAAAAAAACATTTAAAGAACTACAACTTCACCACCCGGCACCCACTAATCCTTCACTTTACGCATAGAGTATTGCTCAAATTACCATCAAAAGTAGCTGGTAACTGAGGGCAGCATTAACATGATTACAGGCAGACACACAACTCATTCCAAAAATGAGATGAATGAGGAGGGGGGGAAGAGGAGGAGGAGGAGCTGGGTGGGGAAACACTGCTGCAGCCCAGCATCTCCAACATCTCCAAATGGCCAGCACCATTATGTGATGGTGTGGAACAATATTTTGGGTCAGCATGGGGGGGGGGGGAAGGTACATGGACGGTGATCCATAAGGGTGTGGGAACAGGCAGCCATTTGGGTAAAGAATTGTTGGAAGGTGGAGGACTGCCTATCTAATGCTGCACTGAGGTGCTCAAGCGCGGATGACAGGCATGTCGCCGCCTGCAGTTGCCTGTCACCCTCAGACCAGTGAACAGCATTCTCGTGGTTCCTTAAATCTCCAACCAGCTCTCTCTGCTGCTCCAGAGCCAATTCTGCACGCTGGCTGACCCTCTCCTCTTCCTCCTGGTCCATTGCGGACATCATGCTCTGAAGTTCCTTGGCAACAACCTGCACCTTTGTTGGCCTCCTCCACTTGCGTCTTGGACCAGGCACTGAGCGTCAAATCATGAAAAGTGCATCAGTATTTAAATAATGTGGATCTGAATAAACAAAACCTCTTTAGTGCTAGTATACCTGTGTCCCCTGGTGCGAGTGTCGCCTCGCTACTTGCACAGTTAGCGAGTGGTGAATTGTTGTCTTGGGGGCTATCCAGGGCTGTGCCAGTTGAGTCATCCACGGTGTCCTGCACCTCCTGGGTCTGCATCTCCGGTGCTTCTGCAAAGCTGTTGGCAGCCTGAGATATCTCTGGGATAAGATCCTGTGGCACTGGCAATGCTTAACGGTTCTGCTGAGCAGCTGGACCCCCAGAGAGTGTGGCATTGCTGGAAGTACTGCCACTCCTGCGATTGTGATCCAGCACGGCATGAAATTTTTTTCTGAGGTTTTTCAGCTAGGTCACAACCTGAGACTTTGTGCATGCATGGCCACTGGCTGAGAGTGCAGTGGCCACTTTTTCATATGTAGGACCGTCCCTCATAGTCCCCATCAGCTCCTTCTCCTGTGCCCCCTGAGATAAATGGTCCAGAAGAAGTCTGACCTCTGCATCTGACCAGTTGGAAGCCAAACCTGGATATTATGCTGCAAATATTAAACTGCACTGGTCACCACAAGTCTGCACAATGACTGGATTTTCAAAAAATCGCGCCAAGAGTGAATGGCTGACGACGTCACCGCGACATCATCGGCCCGTCTCCTGGCAGCCTGGCTGCTTTCAGCTGCAACGGGGGATACTCAAAGCAGGATATTATACCTACTGGAGAAGGGTTAGGTAAGTCCTGGCCAGGTTCTCCTGTTTCAGACGGCCACCTGACAGCCTCAAAGGAGTATAATATGCAGCTTTACAGTCAGGTACTGTGGCCATCTGAAAGTGCCAAATTAGACCCAATAAGCCAGAATTCGAGATAAGCAGGCTTTAATCGCTATAAACTGACAGTCATATCTTACATGCTGTTGGCCCGATCCAAGGCAATACTGACTTCATTAGGGATCCTGGAGGGGGAGGAGTTACAGTATTGGAGGCGGGCCAACCAGTACAATGACTGCAATACAGTGTTCCACCACATTCACCCCTTCTTTTGAAACAAAGTCTGTCGGGGTGAAGTGTCAATTCAGTCTATTTACAGGTTCAGCCTGTCCAGTGGTTTCGTCTGTCGAACTGACCATTGCAATGCCGGCTGTGATGTTG
This sequence comes from Narcine bancroftii, assembly GCF_036971445.1. NCBI lineage: Eukaryota > Metazoa > Chordata > Chondrichthyes > Torpediniformes > Narcinidae > Narcine > Narcine bancroftii. The sequence continues at coordinate 46,436,717 of NC_091469.1, forward strand.
CTGTAGGCTCCTGGGCAGTGCTTTGTGTGATGGGCTGCAATTCGGATGGCTGAACAGAATCAGTTGGGGCTGGATTGGAGGGGGGTGAATGTGGGTTCGGGTAGGGGCAGAATGTGGATTTGGATAGGGGCAGTGCAGCAGGTGCTGATTGTGGGGTCAGATCCTCAGCCATGTCTCTGCTAGTTATGGGGAAGGGAAAGGGTGCTGGTTGATAGACCATGGTCAGTTCACCAAGTGTCTCAGCTGTGGGGGCCCCTGCACAAGCCAGGTCCCGGTGTTACAGAGTTCTGTGTTGTGTATTGGCCTATGTGTTGTGTGGTTTTGTGTTGAAAAGTGACAGTTTGCCTTAGAGAGCCAAGGTGAAGGTGGACTGCTGAGAGAGTGGGAGACAGACTGAGCATGTGCAGAAAATTATCTAAAAATTTCTGGAATTGGATGATGGAGTGGATGTGGAGTGGAAGAAGGCCCAGAGCATGAGTCATTGTCTGGAGGACAGTTTAGAATGTTGGGATTTCAAAAAGGATAAAGGATCCGGTCCAAGCCAGTTGTTCCTCTCTCTGCAAGCAACACAAGACAACTTCAAATTTTGTGCTCTCTCTCTCTCTCCCTCTCTCTCTCTCTCTCTCTCTCTCTCTCTCTCTCTCTCTCTCTCTTTCTCAAAGATCTTTTGGCTTCAATTTACCAAAAACTGAATTTTGTTTATGATCTTTGCTACGGTTGAGCTCGAAGTTTTGTGAATCTTGTGTGTTTTGTGTGGGCTGGTTGGAAATATAACTTAGACTTCTGAATTTTGATCTCTTTATTCCAATAAATCCAACACTGTGACTGCTGCTTTATATAGCTTTAACTCGTTGATAAAATGGATAATTTTGCATAACCGCATTAAGATTTTCATAACAATGAATAACAAAGCATTTGCTGTCTAATGATAAAGATATAAAACATATATAAAGAAACTCAAACTTTAAAGAGACATATAATGATACTTGAAGAGATGCAAAAAAGTATTGAAAGAGAAACACAATTCAAAGAAAATTTTCTTATGCTCACACTTCTTCACATCTTGTAAAAGAAGGCAAGCCATTAGTCTGGGTGGATATTACAACATATTACATCATAGTCACTATGGTAACTCTTAAAGAGACAAGCACAAAATTAACTAAGAGTTAAAAAATACGAGATTTTAATATTTACACCTAGTGACCCTGGGGTGGCAGAGGCTGTTGTGCAGGGCTTAGAGGTGATCTGCTTGCGTGTTGGCACAGGTACCCCGAGACAGGGCTTTGGGAGGCTCATTGAGTTTCCCAGGCCAGCAAAAGATCTCATAGTTGTAGATGGGCAGCTCAATTATCCTCCTCAAGATCTTGTCATTCTTAATTTTCCCCCACTGTTAGTTGTTAAACATAAATGCAACTGCACGTTAGTCAGTCAGCAGGGTGAACAGTTTGCTGGCTAGGTAATGCCTCCAGTGGCACACAGCTTCCACTATGGCCTGAGCCTCTTTCTCAATGGCTGAGTATTGGAGTTTGAGGCCCCAGAGGGTATGGAAGAAAAATGCCGCTGGCCTGGCGTCTGGTTCAGCGTGGCTGCCAGGGCGGAGTCGGACACATCACTCTCCACCTGGAATGGGATGGATTTGTCTGCAGCATGCATTGCCACCTTGGCAATATCATCTTTGATGCGAGGAAAGGCCGCTTGGGCTTCCGCCGACAGGTGAAAAATAGTGGTTTTTACCAGGGGTGGGCTTTGTCCTCATAATTTGGGGCCCTTTGTGCACAGTATGAAAAGAACCCCAGGCACCTTTTCAGGGCCTTGAGGTTATGGGGGAGTGGGAGCTCCAGCAGGGGCCACATAAGCTTAGGGTCGGGTCCAATGACTTCACCACGCACCCTAGTATAGCCAGACATGAAGTGTGGAACATGCATTTCCTCTGGTTATACATGAGATTTAGGGCTTTTGGTATTTCTGCAGGTTAGCGTTGTGGTCTTGCAGGTCATGGGCACAGAAGGTATGTTGTTCAGGTAGGGGAACGTGGCTTTCAGTTGGTGGTCGTCCACCATTCGGTCCATCTCCCTCTGGAAGACTGAAATTCTGTTTGTGACTCCAAAGGGATCCCTGAAGAAATGGTAGAGGTGGCCATCCACCTCGAATGCTGTGTATGGGCTGTCCTCTGGGCGGATTGGGAGCCGGTGATAGACCGACTTGAGGTTAATTGTGGAGAAGACCCAGTATTGGGCAATCTCATTCACTATGTCAGCTATGTGGAGGAGGGGGTAGGCTGCAAGGGGGAGGCAGTGCGTAGTGTCCTTTTGCAGCTGCAATAGGTCGTGGTTCTTGCAGGGCAGTTCTTCCATGGTTGCGTTGTCTGGCTGCAGTAATAGAACTTCGAGTGCTCGGCGATAACACTGCAATTTTGGACCCCACATCCCAAGATGGCAGTGCCCAAATTTCCCACGTGGTGGCTCCGCTGCTGGTGGAATAAACCTCTGCATTCTGTTGGACCATCTCTAGTTCCTTTATTAGGGATCTTGGAGGGGGAGAAGTTACAGTATTGGAGGTGAGCTAACCAGTACAATGATTGCAATACAGGGTTCTACCACAGCAGTGCAGCTGACAAGATTTCATATGCTAACAATAACTCGTGCTAACTCTGAAGTTTATATTGATACCCAACAAGAAGATTGGTCTCATGATGATAAAAACATCACGAAGAGGTGTGTTCACATTTCACTCTCTGTGTCCTTATTCCTCTTACCTTCTTTAATGCTGCACCATTTACAAATTTGCTAATAATTGTATCAAAAGGGGTGATGAGTCAGCATACTGGAGAGAGATTGAAAACTTGGCTGAATGGTGCACCAACAACAACCTCGCGTTCAGTGTCATCGAAGCCAAGGAGCTGATTGTTGACTTTAGGAAGGAAAAACCAGTCATCATTTGAGGATCGGAGATGGAGAATGCGACGTACACGTCATGGCGGTTCGCATGTCTCACTTCCATTCGCTGCACCAGAGGGTCCGTTTTGTGGGGCCTGCGGTATTTCCGGAGGAGCGCCGGTCCCGGTGTCATTAACCATCGAGGCAGCACCGTGCCTGTTGCGGCTTTCCTCGAGAAAGAAAACATATGGTCACGAGGTATCGTGTTAGTGGCGGTACACAACAGCGATCCCATGGAGGGCAAGGCCTCCAGTAACACATCTTGCCACCTTGCTACTGGTAGGTCTTTTGCCTTTAAGGTCAGTTGGACTGTTTTCCAGATAGTGGCATTTTCCCTTTCTATCTGTCAATTACCTCTGGGGTTATAGCTTGTGGTGCGACTGGTGGCTATGCCTCTATCTCTCAGGTACTGCTGGACCTCAGCACTCATAAAAGCGGAACCCCTATCTGTGGGTATATAGCTGGGGTACCCACACATGCTGAAAATAGATTGCAGGCACTTTATTACCATGGCTCCGGATACATCGGGACACGGAATAGCAAAAGGGAAGCGTGAGTATTCGTCTATGGCATTAAGGAAATAGACATTCCTGTCATAGGAAAGGAGCTGGCCTTTAAAGTGGAGGCTGAGACACTCGAAAGGTCTTGTAGCTTTTATCAGTGTGGCTTTATCCGGTCGGTGAAACTGCAGTTTGCACTCCGCACAAATGGGGCAGGCGCTGCCTACCATCCGTACCTCCTCTACCGAGAATGGGAGATTTTGGGCCCTTATGAAGTGGAACAGTCTAGTGAGTCCCATTGTGCAAGCTCTGCAGCTGGGACATGTGATTGAGGGCCGCACAGGTACCCCTGGACAGTGCATCTGGGGGCTCATTGAGCCTCCCTGGACGGTATAGAATGTCATAACTATACGTAGACAGTTCTATCCTCCAGCGCAGGATTTTATTATTTTTAATCTTCCCCCTGTTCTGGTTATCAAACATAAAAGCCACGGATCGTTGGTCCGTGACAAGGGTGAAGTGTTTCCATACCAGATAATGTCTCCAGTGCCTTACCACTTCTACAATGGCTTGAGCCTCCTTCTCCATTGCAGAGTGTTTTAACTCGGACCCCTGTAGGGTCTGTGAAAAAAAGGCTACCGGTCGCCCCTCTTGGTTCAGAGTGGCAGCTAACGCTATGTTTGAGGCGTTGGTCTCTACCTGAAAAGGAATAGTTTCATCTATGGATCGCAGGGTTGCTTTTGCAATCAGATCCATAATCTCCGTAAAGGCTTTGATAACTGCTGGGCTGAAAGGAAAAGCTGAGGCTTTTATGAGTGGGCGGGCCCTGTCGGTGTAGTTGGGGACCCACTGTGCATAATATGCGAAAAGTTCCAAACATCTCTTTAAGGTTTTCTTAAGGTCTAGAAGGGGGCGCATGCAGGTGGGGTCCGGGATGATTTCCCTGTTCTGCACCATATAGCCCAGGATGGCCAGTTTCCTAGTGCTGAAGACACATTTATCCCTATTATACGTTAGATTGCGTTCCTCTGCTGCCTGAAAACAATGTTGAAGGTTAGTGTCATGATCAGCTTGCGAGTGGCCGCAAATCATAACATTGTTCAGGTATGGGAACACCACCTGAAGTTGATACTCACCCACTATGTGGTCCAACTCCCGCTGGAACAGGGATATCCCGTTGGTGATGCCAAAGGGGAGGTGGAGGAACTGATACAACCTGTCGTCTGCCTCGAATGCTGTGTATATGCAGTCACTCTCTCTATGGGGCAACTGGTGGTATGCTGCCTTGAGGTCTATGGTAGAGAACATTTTATACTGAGCAATGCTGTTTACCATGTCCACAATATATGGTAGTGGTTAGACATCCATTTGTTGATCGTCTGACTGTAATCCACCACCATGCCTCGCTTCTCCCCTGACTTCACTACAATGACCTGTGCTCTCCAGGGGCTGGAGCTCTTTTCTATAATGCCCTCCAGCAGGAGTCTGCGGACTTTTGTTCTAATGAACTCTCTGACCCTTGGTTGTAACTCCTGCTCTTGGTGGCTACTGGGGTGCAGTTGGGAGTGAGGTGAGTGAATAGTGGGGGGAGGGGGTTCTTTATTCAGAGCCATCAGGCTACAGTGTCATCTATTCTCAAGAAGCAGTGAGGGAAGGGGCCCATTATGTTCTATCGTGATGCTTTTCTTTTTTTTACATTTTTTTAATTTTTCACACTGTGAACCATATCAATCAAAATACATACAAACATTTCCCTCTTAAATATACACAGTGGCATTTTCTCCCCTTTTCTCCCCCTTACCTTCCCACCACCCCCCAAAACCATTAAACATTCAACATATACATAACAATAAAACCATTAAACAATGTCATTATACAATGAAAATAAACAAGAAAATTGTGTCATCTACTTTTACACACTGGATCAAGTCGTTTTATCTTCTTATCAATTTAAGGGGTGGAGGTCCGAGGCAAGCCCTCTCTGTTGTGTTCCATGTACGGTTCCCAAATTTGTTCAAATAATGTGACTTTATTTTTTAAATTATATGTTATTTTTTCCAATGGAATACATTTATTCATTTCCATGTACCATTGGTGTACTCTCGGGCTCTCTTCTGATTTCCAAGTTGACATTATAGATTTTTTTGCTACAGCTAAGGCTATCATAATAATTTTTTTTTGCGCTTCTTCCAGTTTGAGGCCTAATTCTTTACTTCTTATATTACTTGGAAGAAAGATCTCTGGATTTTTTGGTATGTTGCTTTTTGTGATTTTATTTAATACCTGATTTAGATCTTCCCAAAACTTTTACACTTTCTTACATGCCCAAATTACATGTACTGTTGTTCCCATTTTCTTCTTACAGCAAAAACATCTATCTGATAAGGTTGGATCCCAATTTTTTTAAATTTTGGGGCGTGATATATAACCTGTGTAACAAATTATACTGTATCATGCATAACCTTGTGTTTATTATATTCTTCATAATTCCAGAGCATAACTTTTCCCATATTTCATTTTTTATCTTTTTTTAAATCTTTTTCCCACTTTTATTCAGGTTTATAGCTTATTTCATCATTTTCCTTCTCTTGCAGCTTGATGTACATGTTCATTATAAATCTTTTTATTATCGTTGTTTCTGTAATCACATATTCAAACCTGCTTCCTTCTGATAATCTCAGTCTGCTTCCCAATTTATCCTTTAAGTAGGTTTTCAGTTGATGGTATGCAAACATTGTACCATGAGTTATTCCATATTTGTACTTCATTTGTTCAAATAAATTATTTCCCAAAAAACAATTTTCTATTCTTTTAATTCCTTTTCTCTCCCATTCTCTAAAGGAAAGATTATCTATTGTAAAAAGGATTAGTTGATTTTGCATCAATAATAATTTTGGTAGTTGGTAATTTGTTTTTTTCCTTTCTAAGTGAATCTTCTTCCATATATTGAGTAAATGATGCAGTACTGGTGAGCTTTTATCATTGCACCTGCTTTTCATCCCACTTATAAAGTATATGTTCCGATACCTTCTCCCCTATTTTATCTAGCTCTTTGTCCAATCTGTTTTTTTCCCTTGTCTGATAAAAACCTGAAAAATACCTTAATTGTGTTGCTCTATAATAATTTTTAAAGTTTGGTAACTGCAAACCACCTTGTTTGTACCACTCTGTTAATTTATTTAATCCTATCCTCATTTTCCCCCCTTTCCATAAGAATTTCCTTATTATTCTCTTTAGTTCATTGAAGAATTTCTCTGTTAAGGGAATTGGTAACGATTGAAATAAATATTGTATCCTTGGGAAGACATTCATTTTAATGAAATTTACCCTCCCTATCAATGTTAGTGGCAATTCTTTCCAATGTTCTAAGTCTTCCTGTAATTTCTTCATTAATGGCTGATAATTTGATTTGTATAGGTGGCTTAAATTATTATCTAATCTAATACCTAGGTATCGGATTGCTTGTTTTTGCCATTTAAATGGTGATTCTTTTTTAAATTCTGTATAATCCGCATTACTCATTGGCATCGCTTCACTTTTATTTGTGTTGATCTTGTATTGATTTCTCCATATTCCTTCAAGTTCTTATGTAGTTGTTTTATTGATATTTCTGGTTCTGTTAATGATGTTATCTGCAAATAAACTGATTTTATACTCCTTCTCCTTTATTTTTATCCCTTTTATTTTATTTTCTGTTCTTAACAGTTCTGCCAATGGTTCTATTGCTAAAGCGAACAATGAGGAAGATAGTGAACATCCCTGCCTAGTTGACCTACTTAATTTAATTGGTTCGATACATATCCATTTACTGTTATCTTCACCAATGGTCCATTATATAATGCTTTAATCCAATTAATATATTTTTCTGGTAGGTTGAACCTCTGTAATACTTTGAATAAATAATTCCATTCTACCCTGTCAAAGGCTTTTTCTGCATCTAAAGCAACAGCCACTGTTGGTATCTTATTTCCTTGAACTGCATGAATTAAATTAATAAATTTACAGACATCATCCGCTGTTCGTCCTTTCTTAATAAATCCAGTTTGATCTTGTTTTACTATTTTTGGTACACAGTTGGCCAATCTGTTTGCTAATAATTTTGCTATTATCTTATAATCTGAATTAAGTAGAGATATTGGTCTATATGATGCTGGTGTTAGTGGATCCTTTCCCGTCTTTGGTATTACTGTAATTATTGCTGTCTTACATGAATCTGGCAAGTTTTGTGTTTCTTCTGTCTGGTTCATTACTTCCAGGAGAGGAGGAATTAATAACTCTTTAAATTTTTATAGAATTCTATTGGGAATCCATCCTCTCCAGGCATTTTATTGTTTGGCAGCTTTTTTAATATATCCTGTATTTCCTCTATTTCAAATAGTTTCATCAATTTGTTTTGTTCCTCTTGCAATTTCAGCAGTTCAATTTTAGCTAAAAACTCTTCTATTTTATCATCTTTCCCCTCATTCTCAGTTTGGTATAATTGTTCATAAAATTCCTTAAAGTTCTCATTAATCTCCATTGGATTATATGTAATTTGTTTGTCCTTTTTCCTTGATGCCAATACAGTTCTTTTAGCTTGTTCTATTTTAAGTTGCCAGGCTAATATTTTGTGTGTTTTTTCTCCTAGCTCATAATATTTTTGCTTTATTTTCATTAATATTCTTCTCCATTTTATATGTTTGAAATGTTTCATTTTTTTTTGTCCGCCAATTCTCTTCTTTTTGTTATATCTTCCCTTGTTGCTAGTTCTTTTTCTGTACTTACTATCTCCCTTTCCAACTGTTCTATTTCCCGATTGTAGTCCTTTTTCATCTTAGTTACATAACTTATTATCTGCCCTCTAATGAAGGCTTTCATTGCATCCCATAATATAAATGTGTCTTTCACTGATTCCGTATTTATTTCAAAGTGCATTTTAATTTGGCGTTCAATAAATTCTCTAAATTCCTGTCTTTTAAGTAGCATGGAGTTTAATCTCCATCTATATGTTCTTGGTGGGATGTCCTCCAGTTCTATTGCTAATAACAGGGGTAAGTGATCAGATAACAATCCAGCTTTATATTCAGTTTTCCTAACTCTCCCTTGAATATGGGCTGACAACAAAAACATATCTATCCTTGATGTTTTATGCCTACTCGAATAATATGAGTATTCCTTCTCCTTTGGGTGCTGCCTCCTCCATATATCCATAAGCTTCATTTCCTGCATTGGTTTAACCATAAGTTTGGCCACTTTATTCTTTTTTGCTAGTCTTTTGTCTGGTTTTATCCAACATTGAGTTCAAATTAAGGTTAAAATCCCCTCCTATCAATATATTCCCCTGTGTAGCTACAATCTTCAAAAAATTATCTTGCATAAACTTTTGATCCTCTTCATTAGGTGCATATATATTGATCAAATTCCAGAATTCTGAATATATCTGACACTTTATCATTACATACCTCCCTGCTGGATCTATTATTTCCTCCACTATTTTGATTGGTACATTTTTATTGATTAAAATAGCTACACCTCTGGCTTTTGAATTATATGCTGCTGCCGCTACGTGCCCTACCCAGTCTCTCCTTAATTTATTATGTTCCACTTCAGTTAGATGCATTTCCTGCACAAATGCTATGTCTATTTTTTTCTTTTTTCAGGAAATTTAATTGCCTTTTTCATTTAATTTGGTTATGTATTCCATTAATATTTATAGTCATAAAGTTCAACATGGCCATCTCATATTCTGTTTACATCTCATTTCTGCTTCTTCACCACCACCTTCCCCCTTTTTATTGTGATGCTTTTCAATTGGCACTGGAAGTCCAGCCCCAGTAGGATGGGAGCACAGATGTGTGGGAGAACTAGCAACTTAAACTCTTCATACTCTGTGCCCTGTATTTCCAGTGTGACCCTGCAGAAATGTTTTACCTTAGCTACGTCTCTGTTAGACACTAATAAAATCTGGTGGTCACTCGGGTACGTGTTTAGAGCAAGGTGTTCTACCAGCCCCTGGTCTATGAAACTTTCTGTACTCCTACTGTCCATCAAGCAATTTATTGTCAATGCATTAACTTTAATACTGTGAGAGATGGGAAAATTGATCTAAAATTATGAACATGGAAGAAACTAAAGTTCATCAGTTAATGGCTGTAACCAGTACAAACAGGATAAGCTTGGGGGTTAGGATGCAGGAAAGCAGAGTCAGCACGATTAACATAAGAATCTTCTAGTCTTTGTGACAAGACCATAAGACTAAGATAAGGAGTGGTAAGGAACAATAGAATGTAGGAAGTTGAGGTAGTCTGGATCAGATAAGGGTCTCCTAGCCCTGGACAGAAGTACCAAGTCCTACATATCTAATTAGCTAACCTTACACAGATTTATACATATTAAATTAGCCAACCCTAGACAGGATGAGCCAACTCTGCATATCAAAAGACTGTAGCCCCGAGAATCAGGAAGGTGTGAATAAGGACGATAACATGAAGGGACACCGACAGGATACCCCCTGGTCCTCCAAGTATACTGAAATTGCACGTAGGCAGGCAGGATTGCCTATGCCAAACCTCTCCAGCAAGAGGCAGAAGAATGTAAGGGGGAGGGTATTCCTATACTGAAATCAACTGTATAAAAGTTGGGTGAGCCCCAGTGTATGTGTGTATTCCCAGGGTAAGGGGAAGCACCCAACTTTGCATTGTTGTAGTAATAAATGTTCTTTGTTCTCAATTTTTGTCTCGAGCAATTTCTTTAAAGGTACTTTAATTTCTAACAATACTAACAGTAGCATCCAATAAATTGTGTGGACTCATTTGATTCAAGCGCAGAGAGGATATCATGGCACGTTCTCCGTTTTGGTAGTACTCGGCATCCTGGTTGTAGTAGCACTCTGTTTCGTAGTCATCTCCTGATAGTGATGTCCTCTTTCCAGCATCCTTTTCCCAAGATGGCTGACAGCACATGGCATTCTGCTTCTGCCTGCCTGAGGAGAAAGTAAAAGAGCTTTCCTGCCTCTCATTTGCATGAGAAAGGGCTTTGGTGAGAGCCTTGAGGCTTCTACAGACTTTCGCATAATGTCCTGTTTTTCCACACTTTGAATAGTCCTTTTCCCTAGCCAGGCAGTGATCTCTGGGGTGCTTGGACTGTTTGCAAAAAGGGTTCTTGGAGCACTCCAGTGGGGCTGCAGCTGCTCTATGCTGCCCTTGATCACTCATATTCCTCTCCCTGTGAGGGGCTACCAAGTCCAGCAGTAAGTACTCTTCTAGTTCTCTCCTGGAGTCCTCCAGAGCCTCTGCAATAGTCTCTGCCTCTTCCAGCTTAAGCATCCCTTTTTCCAGCAGCCTTTGTCTGATTTCTGTAGATCTGATGCCAGCCACGATCCTGTCCCTTACAAGATCATCTGCATACTCTTGGGCTGATACAACCATTGGGTTGTCTAGCCGGTCCCAGTCCCGGTGAATTAGCTAACAGGTGGGGCCCTTGGCCTCTCTTTACCTGTCCCTCTCATAGTCCACTATGACCAATGGGTAAGTCCTTCTCTCTCCCGTGATTTCGATCCCGCAGCTCTCCATCCTTTCTGTTCAGTCTGTACTTGGCGGCACGTGCGTGGGATCTATCCACATTTCTAGGTCCCTGAGCTAGGCCTCGGCGGAGTCAGGAGTATGGGCGAGGGCAGAAGCAACATCTATTCTGGATATATATATATATTAGCCTATTAAATTGATGGTGACTAGCATCAACCACACGAGACAGAGTGCAAGTAAAATGGTGGTGGTCCCTGGTGATTAGTGGTGTAATAACTTACCACCACACCCAAAACCCTACAAAAACAAAAAAAAAGAACTTTATCCCTAATGTACCCTTGGATAAGGGTACATTCCTTAACCACTCCAAACCCCAGTATTCTCCCTATTGAGGATACCAGGCTGAACCAAGGGCAGCCATAGCACAAAACAACACCACACACACCTGAAATTCTCTCCTGTCCTCAAATCCCTTGTCTTTACAATAAAATCCTCCCCCCATGTCTGTTCTTTCAACCACTTACATCATACTTCAGGAGCATAAGCCTTGAGCCTCTCAACCTAATCGCAGAGAGGATAGATAATGGAAAGTAAAGGTGGATTAATAGTAATGGAAAGTGTAAACCCAACAGAAGAGGAAGCTACCACTGAGTCAAGGAAATTTGAGAGGCAAGAACAAGTTCAAGAGAGGCGGAATGGCCTTGCTGCTAGTCAACTCCAATCCATGTTTAACAATTGTAATTCTTCCATATTTTCCCCTATTTTAATATGTTTGTATCACAAGATCAAACTAGTTAATTTTATGACTAAAACATCTGCATATGTTCATAAACATCTACATATGATGTATAGGGAAGTTTGAATGTAATTTTTTTGGCAATATCCTCATACACAATATTTTAAACAGACACGACCAAAATTCTCTATAGGAAAGCAATGAAAGGTTCTGCTTCATTTGAAGTCATTATTTTGAACATATTGATATGAATACATTGCCAGCTTGTGCCATGAGTGCAGAATAACTTTTATAACTTCTGTTATTCTATGTTGTTATTTCATGTTTTACTTTTCTATTTCCTTACCTTTCTCTTTATGCACAGCTCTCACTTATTTGCCTGTCCTCTCTTTCTGTCTCTGTCTTCTCATCCTTGATGCATTCCTCTCTTTTCCTGTTTCTTATTCCCCATTTGTAACTCTATCTATCTGCTAGTCTATCTTTCTCTCACACAAAGAAAAAGATGTTTCTTTTAAATAAACCTAAATGACCTGAACAGGATCCAGTCAGTGTTGCTATGGGAACACCTATGAGGATTTTCCAGCAACTCTGAACACATGAACAAAATGTCAGGGTGTCTTATTTCATTCCTGGAGAGTTCTCTGAACAACCAGACTGGGAAGTCTGCTAAAACATAGCCATCTAGGGATATACTACATATTTTCTTCTGAACCTCTGGCCTGAACCATTACCCCAATCCCTTTTCACCTGTCACAGTGACCAAAATACTCCAGAGATTATTGACAAGCTGCTTTTCTCACTTATTGACTGAGCTATCAACTTACTTTCAAAATATTTAAACAACTTGCAATGAACTCACCAACTGATCTCTCTCCTCATATTAACCTTCCTTGAAGCTTATTACTGCATCCAAAAAGCCAAGTATTTTTCTATAAGAACCACTCAAATTTCACTGAATTTAGGCATTCCTATCATTTATTGCCTAAAGTTTGAGGGGAAATATCTTTCTAGCGTACCGCAACCCAGATGGCAAAGATGTCCTGCTATAAGCAGGATCTTTGAGCTACTGACAGTCCAAAAAATCCTCAAATTAGAATGGTGTGTGACTTGGAAGCAGTGGTGTTCCTGAGTTCTTTCTGCCCTTGTCCTTTGAGCTGGAGGTTGTAGACTTGAAACGGGCTGTTAAAAAATCCTTGAACTGGTCCACTTGTTGTGACATTGATTAGCTGTGCATACAGTTTAATTCTTCAATGTCTGGCATGTTATTCTTAGTTGACACTTAAACTGACATTACATTTTCAGATGTACCCAGTGTGACAGTTATAGATATGTTTTTGGAAGATAAATTGAGGAAGGTTTTTTTTAGTGTAGGTCACATACAAACACTTTCGAGAGTGTCCAAGAGACTTCACTAATGGATTGTTGTTTCCATGAAAGAACTCGTTGAAGCTGCAGGCTGTCTGGAGTGGAACTTGCTGTTCTAAGAGGGTCATGTGGTTTTGCAAGCAGAGAGAATCAAACAGGTTTTCTCTCTGTGAAAGAGAGGGGGAGAAAGAGAATTCAGTTCTGCAGTTCTACAGTTCAGCAGCAGCAGCTGGGACTGGAACAGGACAAGCTGGAAAGCTTGTGGAAAAAACCCATTTGGAAGACAGGTTGAGTGCTTAGTTCAGCCTGGTCAAAGGCCTTGTGGTTCATACAAGAGGAGAGGACTGGCTGCCTAATGTTTCACTTGAAATATGAGAAACAAAAAGGAAATCTGGGGTGACCTGAAAGAAAGAGCTTATCATCTGGAAAACTCTGATGGGGCAAGTTTCTTCAGCAAGACACTGATGTGGCTGATTGCAAGGGATCAGTTTGTGTCCAGCGAACTATAAATCTCTCTCTAAAACCTGACAAGGACGTTCCTGAGCAGTAACCATTTACCCTTCCAGAACAAAAGTCTGGTGAAGATTCATAAATGTTAAATTCTGTGCACAGTATAAGAATTGCCTACAACCAGTGATCCTTGAGTAATGAGAAGTGAGATTGGACTGTGAATCAAATAACTTTTCTGAACTTATATACACACGTTACATTCACGTGTGCTTAGAATTAGAAGAGGGTAAAGTGAGGTTAGTTAGGTTAATAATAATACTTAAAGTTTGATCCTGTTTTCATGTTTAAACATAATTAAAAGCAACTTTTGTTTAAGTAACCATTTGTCTTGATGAATATCTATTGCTGCTAGGTTTTGGGGTCCTATGGGCTCCCAATGGGCATTTCTGTCCCATGTTCTCCATTGAAGCAGAATTGTCGAATTTTGAGGCTGGTAGTGAAGGTGAATGAACAGGGGATCTTCAAAGATTTTAGTGGATAAAGAAATGACAGATTAGAACATGTTCCTGTTGACTACTGTGGAAGGGAAACCTTGGTGAAGAAAAAAGGAAGTTACATAGGACACAAAGGGATGTCTCATTATATAGTTTGGCTGAAACTGTGATGAATGTAGTTCAGGAGGGTGGAAGGTTGTGGTGAACCCACTGTTTAGCTATTATGTATGTACTGTATTGGCTGGCCCACCCTCTGTGCCTATGAATCCCCCCCAGAAATCCCCATAAAGGCTGTACGCCCAATCTCCTCCCTCAGTATCTGTCTTGGGATCAGGCAAGCAACATGTGAGATGGGTTAATGTCTTAAGGTGATTAAATTGTAGCACTATCGATCAACCACATTAGACAGAGTTGTGATTAATAGGCTACGGTGAATAATATCACCCATTTCTGGGTCTTCACAACCACTGACCTCAAGTCAGCCTACCACCAATTCCGATCTGCCCGGAGAACAGCCCATTCAAGGCAGATAGCCACCTCTACCACTTCTTCCTGGTCCCCTTCAGGGTCACCAATGGGGTCTCTGATTTCCAGAGGGAGATAAACTGGATAGTGGATGACTACTGGCTAAAGGCCACATTTTCTTACTTGGACAATGTGATTATCTGCAGCCATGACCAGCAGGACCATGATGCTAACCTACAGAAATTTCTCCGGATGGCCAAAAGCCTCAACCACACATACAACCAAAATAAGTGTGTGTTCAGCAATTCACGGCTGGCCATCCTTGGTTGTGTAGTGGAGAATGGCGTCATTGGACTCAACCCTGACTGCATGCACCTCCTGTTGGAGCTCCCATTTCCCCATACTGTCAATAACCTGAAAAAGTGCTTGGGCTTCTTTTCATATTACGCCCAATAGGTCCCAAATAACATGGACAAAGCCCACCCCGGTGAAAACTACCACCTTTCCCCTGTCGGCAGAAGCCCAAATGGTGTTCATCAAGGGCAACATCGCCAAGGCGCCAATGCACACTGTGGATGAATCCATCCCCATCCAAGTGGAAAGTGATGTGTCTGACTTTGCCTTGACTGCCACGTTAAACCAGGTGGGCAGGCCTGTGCCTTTTTATCCCAAACCCTCCAGGGCCCTGAACTCAGTCACTCAACTATCATGAAGGAGGCCCAGGCCATAGTGGAAGCTGTGCACCACTGGAGGCACTACCTGGCTGGCAAACCGTTTATCCTGCTGACTGACCAACCTGTAGTCAGTTTTATATTCAATAACAAACAGTGGGGAAAAATTAAGAATGACACGATTCTAAGGTGGAGAATTGAGCTATCCACCTACAACTACAAAAACTTGTAACGGCCCAGGAAGCTCAACGAGCCTCCTGATACTCTGTCCCAAGGCACATGTGCCAACGCACAGTTGGACTGCCTCCAAGTCCTTCACAACAACCTCTGCCACCCTGGGGTCACCAGGCTCTATCACTTCATTAGAGCTCGCAACCTCCCTTACTCAGTCAAAGATATCAGGGAGCTGACCCAGAGCTGCTCGATTTGTCCCAAATGTAAGCCCTAATTCTATCAGCCAGAAAAAATCTACCTGCTTAAAGTGAACTGCCCTTTTGAATGCCTGAGTGTGGACTTCAAGCGCCCCCTCCCTTCCATCATCAAGATATATAGAAATGAATAAATGTATTCCATTAGAAAAAATAACATATAGTTTAAGAAATAATATTGAAATATTCGAACAAATATGGGAGCCTTACATTAAATACAATAGCGAAAACCTACCAGGGACAAACATTACCTAAGTTGATGGAAGGAGAAGGAAAGAAAAGAATGGACTCAGTAGAATTTCTGGTGTAATTTTGTTGAATGACAACATTGTCTGACGGGTTTAATGCAACCTAGATTGTATACCTAAAATGGATGAGAGGGGGGGGTGGGGGGGTGTCTTGGGAGGAGGGGGGGGGAGAAAAAGTCACTGTATATGTGTGAAAAAGAAAAAGTGTATATCGTGGCTAATGTGATTTATGGTGTGAAAAATAAAAAATTAAAAAAA
Source organism: Narcine bancroftii (assembly GCF_036971445.1). Classification (NCBI taxonomy): domain Eukaryota; kingdom Metazoa; phylum Chordata; class Chondrichthyes; order Torpediniformes; family Narcinidae; genus Narcine; species Narcine bancroftii. Next base: position 46,452,770 of record NC_091469.1, read on the forward strand.
AAAGAATGAATATTTCCTAAATATCATCGATGAATACTCCCGCTTCCCTTTCACCATCCTCTGCCCAGACATAACCACTGTAATGGATAAATATTGGGAGAATTTGGTAAGATTAGTAGGTTACATACATACACACATTTTAAAACAGATCTATTCAGTAACATTGCAGGATCTTTGGAGACTTTTATGCACATTTCACAAGAAGGTGCTAATTGAAATAATGTCATGAAATGAATAGCCATTGTTTTGGAGGAGACAAACTGGCTGCAAGTACCTACAGTGTGCTCACAGAAAGGTCACTCCTGGGTTTTGTTTATCTAAGACAACAGCTTGACAAAATGAGGAGAACTCCTGTGGTTTGCTGAAAGAGGGGGGTTTTGCAAGTGAGTCACATGGGCTTTCTGGCAGTTGGGGAGAGAGAGGGAGAGAGAGAGAGAGAGAGAGAGAGAGAGAGAGAGAGAGCTATGAGACCAATCTCAATAAGCTCTCTCAGCTTGTGTGTCTGACACTAAAAGGAGCTGAACAGTGCAAGCCAGGAAGAGCTGGCTGGAAACAGAAAGTTCCAGAGCAGTGGATGGCTGGAAGTGCTATCTGTCTGATGTTTCTCTTGGAATAAGTGGAACAGAAAGGAACTCTGTATTAGCCTGAAGAAAGAAGTTACCATCTGGAAAACCCTAATGGGGCAAGTTTAATCAGCGAGACATTGAGGTGACTAATGGTGGTACCTCAGTTGTGGAAATCCTGGAACAACAAATTTCTCTCTGCAAACCCTACAAGAACCTTCCTGAGTGGTAGACATTTACCTTTCAAGTACCAAAGCCTGGTGAACTTTATACCTGTTAAATTCTGTGCACAGTATAGGAATTGTCTGCATCCAGAGAACTTGGAAGAAGGAGAAGTGAGATTGAACTGTGAACCAAAGACCTTTTCTTAAATTTACATACACATTACATACACGTGTGCTTAGAATTAGAAGGGGGTTAATATGGGTTAGTTAAGTATAGAGATAAGTTAAAGTTTGATTCTGTTTTCATGTTTAAAGTTGATTAAAAACAACTTTTGTTTAAGTAACTACTTGTCTTGGTGAATGTCTGTTGCTGCTGGGTTTTGGGGTCCTTTGGGCTCGTAACACCACGGCTACAGCCATAAAGTCACTGCGCAGCATATTCACTCTTTTCATACCCCTGCTATATCCATAGTGACTGGGGATCCTCGTTTATGAGTGAGGAGCTGCGCCAGTACCTGCTGGCCAAGGGCATAATCATAAGCAGGACCATGGGTTATAACACATGGGGGAATGGTCAGGTAAAAAGGGAGAATGCCACCATCTGGAAGGCAATCCTCCTAGCCTTCAGGTCGAAAGGCATGCGCACCTATCAGCGAGATTCTTCCTCTGTACTTCTACTAAAGTGATACTGCATGAAAGGTGCTTTTCCTTCCTTAGGAAGTCAGTGTCGGGAACCACATTGCCATCCTGGCTGATGACCCCTGGATCCATACTGACCCTCTGGTCGAGAAGGTCCACCTCCTCCACACTAACCCCCAATACGCTTGTGTGAAGTACCAGGATGGGCGGCAGGACATGATTTCCATCCAAGACCTGGCACATGCAGAGGACCCCCTGACCAACCAAACAACATCTAGCCATACTAACCCCAGCCAGCCAGCCCCACTGTTTACCCCTGCCCCACCCGACCCCAGATCGAACAAACCCACGGTCCTATTAACCAGAAGCACAGCCTGTGGCACAAGACACCACGCAGGAACTAGCAGCTGAACCACAGCAAACCCAATGAATGTTGCAATGACAGATAGATGAGACCACTGGACAGGCTGAACCTATAATGGACATTTATTCACTTCACCCCACCAGGCTTCATTTCAAAAGAAGGTGTGAATGTGGTGCAAGCACTATATAGATATTAGCACTGTCTGTATGAATGTACTGTATGAGCTGGCCCACCCCCTGCACCTGTGACTCCTCCCCTGGTAATCCCCATAAAGGCTGTTACACCCAAACTCCTCCCTCAGTACCTGCCTTCGAACTGGGCCAGCAACATGTGCGATGTATTGATGCCTTAAGGTGATTAAAGCCTATTATTCACAACTCCCTGTCTAATGGGGTTGATTGATAGCGCAACAGAGGAAAAAGGAGAAAGCAGAGGGGAGGGAAAAGGTGATAGAGAGGGTTACTAAGTGTGGGGTGGGGAGAGCAAGGGATGAGAGAAAAGAGAGTGGGAAGAAGGTGAAGAGAACTAGGCACTGAGCAGGAGACACTGAAGAGATTGTGAGAGGGTCAACAATGGAAAAAGTAGAGAGAGGAGGCAGAGGAAGAAGGGAGAATGACTAAAGGGGAGGGAAAGAGAGATTAGGGGAGGGTGAGTATTGTTGCAGGGCTAAGGAATAAGCTATGATAGAGTGCATGCGTTCACATGTTTCTCTGGTCAGAGTGCTCCTGCGTTTGGTCAGCTTACATCTTGTGTGTGTGCGTGCGCGTGCACATGTGTGCATATGATTGTGTCTGTGTTTGGGTGTATCCATAAATGGCATATGCTACTATTGTTCAGCAGATCTTAGTTTCTTGTCATCATAAACCTCCCAACCATTGTACCCAGATCTCATTCTGTCAAGCCTGTGAGATAACAGTGGGCAAAGGCCATTTCACACTAAAAGGGATCAGTAACAGGCATCTCCTGTTCCTCAAAAGGTTGGATTGGAATCAAGTAATTCTTGATCTCAAGATGCTGGTTGAGAAGTAGTGAAATAAAATGAGGTTGGCTTTTAAAGTCAATTACAATAGATTGAAAATTATTTATTTGTAGAAAAAAGTTGACTAATAATTACCTTTTAACTATGATTTGAGCATAACCTTGAACTCACTTCCTTTAATTGGGATGGAAGCAATAATAAAATAGTAACTCAGGGAGAAGGTGAACCCATTAGGATGACTGGATTTAACTCACTGCCTACTAAATAGTTGCGATTTATGGGAAATGGTGCTTTCAGAAATTCCAAAAGCACAAAAGAGACCATTCAGTCCCAGTCCTATCTCTGAAAGGGCTATTCTGTTTAGATCTACTTCAAGATTCATTTTATTTTTATGTAACAAGATATACAAGAATCTTTCAATGATTTGTCTTGTAAGTATGAAAATTTCCTTTGAATCTGCTTTCTCCTGTTATGGGCCTAGAGGACCCCAAAACCCAGCAGCAATAGAAATTCACCAAGACAAAAGTTACTTTTAATGTTCTTCAAACATAAAAACAGGATCAATCTCTAACTTATTACTATTAACTTAACCCCCTTCTAATTCTTAGTGCACGTGTATGTAATGTGTGTAGAAGTTCATAAAATTTCTTTGATTCACAGTCCAATCTCACATCTCACTCCTCCAAGTTCACTGGTTGCAGGCAATTCTTATACTGTACACAGAATTTAACATTTAAGAATTGCATCAGGCTTTAGTGCAAGGTTCTTGTTGGTCTCAGAGAGAAATTTGTTGCTCTTTGGACACACACACAAACTGATTCCTTCCGATCAGCCATTTCAGTATCTTGCCAAAGAAACTTGCCTCATCAGGGTTTTTCAGATGATAACCTCTTTCTTTCAGGTTATCACAGTGTTCCTTTTCTGTTTCCCTTATCTTAGGTGAAACACCATACAGCCAGCCATCTCCTCTTGTATGGACCACAAGTGCTTTGACCAGGCTGAACTAAGAATTCACAACCCATCTTCAAAATAAGGTTTTTCCACAAGCTTGCCAGCTTGTCATGTTCCAGTCCCAATTGCTGCTGCTGGTCTGCCTGGGTTGAGCAGAGTTCTGGCATTTTAAAATGAGATCTGTGCTAAAGTGTTTGGGTGTAACCTAACTGAAAAAAACCCACAATTTATCTCCTTTAAAACATATCTATATACAATACAAAATATAATCTGTCACACTTTCCCCCTACAAAGGAATTTTAATTCAAGTGTTAAATTGACTTTAAAATCACTAAAGTGATAACATACACAATATATATCATATTATAACAATGTAACCCAATGTTGAGAGTATACAATCTACTATTACATTATTTGTACCTCTGATATGGTTAATTTGCAGATTATATTCTTGCAATATTAAACTACAATTTAACATTTTTCTGTTTTTATTCTTCATCTTATTCAAAAATACCAGAGGATTGTGGTCAGTAAATATCACAATTGGTTTGTGAGGGGTACTGAGATAGACATCAAAATTCTGCAGAGCAAGTATTATAGACAACAGTTCCTTCTCAGTAGTGGAATAGTTACTTTGATGAACATTGAATTATTTTGAAAAGTAAGGAACTGGATGCTTTTGTAACAAAACTGCATCTGCTTCCCCCTCACTGGCATCCACTGTTAAAAAAAATGGTCTGTCAAAAATCAGGAGATTTTAAAACAGTGTAATGGCATAGCATCTCCTTAAAATTTTCTAAAGATTTCTGACAAACTTCAGCCCACACAAATTTCTCCCCTTTCTTCAAATGATTAGTTAAAGGAAGGACAACCTCAGCAAAATTTCCTATAATACCCTGCCATTCCTAAAAACCTCCTCAACACTTTCTTGCCATTGGGAATAGGAAATTCAGAAATTGCCTTCACCTTAGCTTGAAAAGGTACAGCTTTGCCATGACCAGCTACAATGACTTAAGTATGTTACAGTAGCATGTCCAAATTCACTTTTAGCTAAATTGACAGTTAATTTTGCTTTGGATAATCTTGCAATTTGTCCACTTCCCTCAGATGTTCTTCCCATGTGTAACCTTTTGTGGCCAAGTCATCAATATAACCGTCTTTATGTGTCAACCCTTGGATTACCAAATTAATCATCCTTTGGAATGTTGCAGGGGGATTTTTCATGCCAAAAGGTAACACAGTATGTTGGTATAAACCAAATGGAGTTACAAAAGCCAAAATATTCTTTCCTCAAACCAGGCCAGAAAAATTGTCTCAACATCTTATTCGTAGTTTTCTTTATACCAAAATGACCACCCAAAAGTATACAGTGGGCTAGATTTAAAATGTCTTTCCATTAAGTTCTAGAAATGGCCACCTGATGAATCACTCTCCACTCTTCATTAGCAGGAATATCAAGAGGTCTCCATTTCCTCATGAACAATTCACCCCTCGTAATATCCATAGGCCATTTCTTTAATCTCCTGTTCACTTACTGCTTTGATCCCTTAAGTCAACAAGATCTTTATCTATCCTCTGTCGCTGAATTAACTCTTCCCTTGACAAAGAGAAATCCTTACTCTCACAATTATCCTGCTCTTCCCAGACTATTTCAGAAGTACTGGGCAAATCTCTATCAACTGGATCTTCCTCTGCTCTCATCATTTTCTTAGACAAAGACCTTGTTACAGCACATGCAGGATAAAATCTCACAATCCTCTTCAACCTCATCCTTACTAGGCTGATTTGTTCATCTCAAAACTGACCCAACTTTATCCTCTGCCACATCATTCCCTAATAAAAAGTTACCCTTGCATGGGTAACTTTGAAATAACTCCTACTACAACAGGTCCTTTAACTAATTCTGAATTCAGCACTATGTTGTGAAGAGATATTGAATTTACCTCAGCTCCAACACCTCTAAAATCCAAGTTGACTCCCCTGTGCCAGTCTTTTGATCAACATTCTCCAATAGCAGTGAACTGGGCAGCTCCAGTAACTCTAAGAATTTTAATTGGAACCTGTAATTCTTCCTCCTTTCTGAAACCAAGCCCTCTGACACAAAAGGTTTGAAAACATCCATGACACCCTTACCAGGCTTGGAATATATGCTCTCTTTAAATTCAACTGTTTGAATACACGCTTCCGGTAAAACCTCCTTTTCTCATCTCCTTTTCAACACTAAACAATTCACAATAACATGACCAGGTTTTTTGAAAAAATGACATACAAATCCAGAAGTTCTGTCCTTTCCCACCTTACCCTTATCTTTTCTCTTAACATTCTCCCTGGTCTTAATTTCAAACTTACTAGTCTGTTCCACATTAACCTCTGAAAAGGCTTATTCTTCTGAAGTTTGTTTTTGTGAACCAGGGCATATTCATCCACTAACCTTGCAGTTTGCTCCCACATCTCTCTGATCCTGGTATAATTTAATCTCATTTGAAACAAACCTTTTAATTTCCTCAATTAATATCAATTTTCTCAATCTATCATAATCATTATTTATTCCTTTTGAGATGCACCAGCGGTCAAAACATACAGATTTTTTCAGAGCAAAATCCATACAAGATTGGTTCCATGTTGTCACTAAACTCCTAATTTTTTGCCAATATGCTTCTGGAATCAACTCATAAGCTTTCAATACTGCTTGTTTAACATTATCATAATTTGCCACTTCCTCTGTAGTCAAACTAGAGTGTGCAATTTGGGCTTTTCTCTTCACTACACTTTGGAACATGAGGCCATTTCTTTTGGCCATCTTGAACTCTCAGCAAGCTTTTCAAAAATCTGAAAATATGTATCTATATCTCCCTAGTCACAAGGAGGAACTAGATTTACCTCTCCCCAGGAGTTACAGCCTCAATTCTCTTACCTCTCTCCATCTCAATTTTTAACTTCTCTAATTGAAACCATCTGTCTCTTTCAATTTCCTCCCTCTGTTTTTCAGTTACCTCTAACTCATATATCCTGTTTTCCATCCACCTCTCTTTGTTTTCCAGCTTCTTCCTGCCTCACACTGTTGTTTCTGCAACTGAAAGTTCTCTTTCTTTCTTTCTTCCAACACCCTCTGTTTCTCTCTTCCTCCACCTTCAGTCTCTCCAGTTCCAATTCAACAGATTTATCCTCTGGAAAATTTTCTAAGTCTTTATCAACAAATGTTCCCTCACCTATATAATATTTCACTATAATCCTCTGTATTTGTATTTTCCTCACCCAATGCTTGACTTCAGTCAGCTTTAATGCCTTAGCAATGACCTTCAGTCCCCCTATTCTCTTGCTCTGCAGGTGATGGTTGTGTTAAAAATGCACTAACATCCATTACTGCTGTTTTCCACACATGCACACTATAAATTAGCTTGGAAAAACTAATTAACTAATAAATCACAAAAACTCCAAAAGTTTAAGCTCCCAAAACTCCAATGTTCTATCGGAAAAGATGAGTCCCCAAAATGTTACGGGCCCAGAGGACTACAAAAGCCAGCACCAATAGAAATTCACCAAGATAAAAGTTACTTTTAACGTTCTTCAAACATGAAAACAGGATCAAACTTTAACTTATTACTATTAACTTAACCCCCTTCTAATTCTAGCGCACGTGTATTTAATGTAATAATAAGTACAGAAAAGTTCTTTGATTCACAGTCCAATCTCACTTTCCTTGAAATTCTTCACTAGGGTCTCTGCACACCCTCTCAACAGCATCATTATGTCAAACATTCTCCACATCCCAAACTAAACCTTGATATCATCCCCAAAGTATGGCAGTGAAACTAGGACATTGAACTTCTGCTGAAGTTAACTATGTTTAGCTGTGGCTGTGTTACATTTAATATTATTGTGGATTTCATTGTCCAACTATTTACCTAGTAAATTCATTAGGTTTGAAGAGATGAAGATCTTCAATATTGCTTTCTCTGCCTTCCCAAAGAACCTGCAAGGATTGCATTGAAATCCTCAGCAGCTGAACTTTAAGAGGTACCAATGTAGTTCCTGTTCATCATTTTCTCTCCAAATACACCATCTGCAGCATGTACACTGGAATTTATTTCTTTTCTTTTTTTCTTTGGCTTGGCTTCGCGGATGAAGATTTATGGAGGGGTATGTCCACGTCTGCTGCAGGCTCGTTGGTGACTGACAAGTCCGATGCGGGACAGGCAGGCACGGTTGCAAGGGAAAATGGGTTGGTTGGGGTTGGGTGTTGGGTTTTTTCTCCTTTGTCTTTTGTCAGTGAGGTGGGCTCTACGGTCTTCTTCAAAGGAGGTTGCTGCCCGCCGAACTGTGAGGCGCCAAGATGCACGGTTGGAGGCGATATCAGCCCACTGGCGGTGGTCAATGTTACTTGCACATCCAATGCTGAGCTGTGCATTTACTTTCTGTAGCCGGCTGTATGAAGCCTAAAAAATTTCAAGTAAAGAAACACATAAACACTGTGCATGATCCAAGAGCACAAACTTTAAGAGTAGTCACATCGACATCTGATTCTCTCTGGGATGAGACCCTAGTTTTATGAGAAACTGCAAGAATAATATGGAATTGGGTACATTTCAACATGACCATGAAACAATTCCCTTAATTCAGCTTTGAGAAGCTTCAATAGGTAACCCTGTATAAAACTTAGGGACACAACGTGGATAAAAGACCAGACCCAAATCACACAGAATGTAACTAGACCAGTATCACATAGGGGAGGACAGAACCAGAATAACACAAGGTGGGACGGGACCAGAATCACACAGGGTGGGGCAGAACCAGTTGTTGAAAGGTAGCGACCCTTTAAAATCCAAGCTAATCTTCTCAAAAGGTCAGGTTGCCTTGATGAGAGTGGTCTCCGGAGCTTTAAAGTACTGCAGTTTGCATTCTGTGCAAACAGGACAGCTTTTAGTCAGTTTTTTGACTTCTTCTGGGGAGTAACGAAGGTTGTTAGCTCTTATGTAGTGGAAGAATCTCATGATGCCCTGGGTTGCACATTCTGCTGTGGATCTCTTTTAGCCCTTCAAGCTGAGCACTGAGCCCCAGGTTTCTGGCATCTAGTCAGCAACTGGTGTCAAGCAAGCACCACATTTCATGGCGCCACATAGTAAGCAGTCAGACGTTCCCAAGCTATAGCCAGGGTGGTTGCTCCTTGCATTACAGCAAAAGGGACCTCACCCAGCAGGGATTTCAGGTGGCCCCACTGTATCACTGTCTACTTCATCAACTGGTACTTCACATGTCTATCTCCTCTAATAGGATTCTGCCTCCAGGAATCTTCCCTAAACTCTTCAGCATTTCACAGGAACTCTTCACACCATGGTTCTCAATCATCCACAACCAAACTCAGGATTGCTCCTTCCAATGCAGCCCTCCTCATTATCTAGTGGCTCACACATCCTTCAAGTGGAGAACAATTCACTTGCTGCTTCTAAAGGCATACTGCATTTGATGGTCAGACTGTCTCTGCATGGGTGGAGGAAATGAGGAAATAAACATCAATGGGCCATCCACTTTGTAGATTATCTGCACTGAGTCTGGCCCTGTGGCTAAGAAAAGAAGGGTGAAGAGGTGAGCTGTAGTGATAGGGGATTTGATAGTTAGAGGAATGAGAAGAGGTTCTGGGGAAGAGATCGAGAAACCCAGATGGTCTGTTGCCTCCCTGGTGCCAGAGTCCATGGAATTTCAGATCAAGTTCATGTCATTCTAAAGAGGAAGTATGAGCAGCCAGATGTCGTGGTCGATATAGGGACCAGTGGCGTTGCTAGGAAGAGCGATAAGGTCCTATAATGAGTTCAGGGAGTTAGGTGCAAAGTGAAAAGACAGGACTTCTAGGATTGTGATCTCAAGATTGCTACCCATACCACATTTTAGTGAGGTTAGAAATAAGACAATGCATCTTAACATGTGGGTATAGAGATGGCGCAGAAGGGGTATCTTCAAATTTCTGGATCATTGGGCTTCCTTACAGGGAAGGTGAGACCTGTACTGGCATGATGGTTTGCAAGTGAACTGAAGGAGGACTAATATCCTTGTGGGAAGGATTACTAGTGTTGCTCTGGGGTGTTTAAACTAGATTAGTAGAATTGCAGGGGGATTAGAACGAGAGTGGTGCTATGGAAGAATCAAAAAATGATAAGACTGTACATAAAGGCATAAATCTAAAGGTTGTGCATGCTAAAAGTAATGTTCCCAGGTGCATCTATTTCAATGCAAGAAATATTGTAAGACAAGCTTAAAGTGGGAAAAGGTATGTGGACATGACATTGTGGCCATAAGTGAAACTTAGTTGCAGGAGAGGCAGGACTGGCAGCTCAATGTTCCAGTTTCCGTTGTCTCAGATGTGATAGAACGGGGATATGAAAGGGGGAAGAGTGCCATTACTCATAAGAGGAAAATATCACATCCGTGGCTCAAGCAGGACAGACCAGAGGACTCGTCTACTGGGACTCCGTGGGTGGAGCTGAAGAACAGGACCACATTAATGGCATTATATTATAGATCACCCAATAGGCAGCAAGAATTGGAGGAGCAAATCTGCAGAGAAAGAGCTGAGTTGCAGTAATCTGGTATGGGGACACCAATACCCCTGAGCATAAAGCCCTCCAAAAGGTAGTGGGCACAGACCAGGTTGTCATAGGCAAAACCTTATGCATTTTTGAGAATAATGCTGTCATCAAAGAGCAGCAGGAATCAAGGATCCACTCTGCCCAGCACATGCTCTGTTCTCGCTGTTGCCATCAGGAAAGAGGTCTAAGTGCCACAAGACTCGCACCACCAGGTTCAGGAATACCTGCTACCCTTCCACCATCAGACTTCTCAACAACAAAGTCAATCAGATACTCATTTAAGGATTATTACTTTTGCACTTTATTGATTTTTTTTAAATTCTCTCTGTATTGTAGTATGTTTACATTTTTTATCTGTATACAGTTCTTTATTTATTTACATGTGCATGTTGTAGTTTTTTTTTGCACTACCAATAAGTGGTAATTCTGCCTCAACCCCAGGAAAGAGAATCTCAGGGTTGCATGTAAGTCATGCATGTACTGGTACTAAATCTGAAACAAAGTTGTGATAATAGACGATTTTAACTTTCCACATATTGACTGGGGCTATCATACTGTAAAAGGACTGGAATGCCTAGGATTTGTCAAATATGTTCAGGAAAGTTTTCTAAATCATTATATTGAGGTATCTACTAAAGGGAGTGCAATATTAGATTGCCTATTAGGGAATGAGACAGGACAAGTGACAGAAGTAATGTGTAAGAGAACACTTTGGGTCCAATGATCTTAATGCCATTAGATTCAAGATAATTATGGTTAGGTCTGGACTTCTGGTTGAGATTCTAAATTGGAGAAAGACCAGTTTTGAGGAAATGAGAAAGGTTCTCGAAAGTGTGGATTGAGCTAGGTTGTTTTCTGGCAAGTTGAAGGTTTTTAAAGGTAAAATTTTGAAAATACAGAATTTGCATGTTTCCTATAAAGATTAAAGGTAAAATTGACATATACAAAGAACCTTGATTTTCAAGGGCTATTAGAGATTCTATTAAGAAGAGAGGTATATAGCAAGAGGGACAGCCTGAAGACTACCTGGATGCATCCCCGATCCAAACACTGGCACCTCCTGGACTACGTCCTGGTGCGAGAAAGAGACAAACGAGATGTGCTCCACACCAGGGTCATGCCCAGCGCGGAATGTCACACTGACCACCGGCTGGTTCGCTGCAAGCTCAACCTTCACTTCAAGCCAAACCCCAGGAACAGTAGAGCCCCTAGAAAGAAGTTCAATGTTGGAAACCTGCAGTCAGACGAAGTGAGGGGAAACTTCCAGGCAAACCTCAAAGCAAAGCTCGACGATGCAATCCGCCTCACGGACTCGTCCCCTGAAACCCTCTGGGATCAGCTGAAGACTACCATACTGCAATCCACTGAAGAGGTACTGGGCTTCTGCTCCAGGAAAAACAAGGACTGGTTCGACGATAACAGCCAGGAAATCCAGGAGCTGCTGGCAAAGAAGTGAGCTGCCCACCAGGCTCACCTTACAAAGCCGTCCTGTCCAGAGAAGAAACAACCCTTCCGTTGCGCATGCAGCCATCTTCAGCGCAAACTCCGGGAGATCCAAAATTAGTGGTGGACTAGCCTCGCCAAGTGAACCCAACTCAGCGCGGACATTGGCGACTTCAGGGGTTTCTACGAGGCTCTAAAGGCTGTGTACGGCCCCTCACCCCAAGTCCAAAGCCCGCTGCGCAGCTCAGACGGCAAAGTCCTCCTCAGCGACAAGATCTCCATCCTCAACCGATGGTCAGAAAACTTCCAATCTCTTTTCAGTGCCAACCGCTCAGTCCAAGATTCTGCCCTGCTCCAGCTCCCTCAACAACCCCTAAGGCTAGAACTGGATGAGGTCCTCACCCAGGATGAGACATATAAGGCAATTGAACAACTGAAAAGTGGCAAAGTAGCAGGTATGGATGGAATCCCCCCAGAGGTCTGGAAGGCTGGCGGCAAAACTCTGCATGTCAAACTGCATGAGTTTTTCAAGCTTTGTTGGGACCAAGGAAAACTGCCTCAGGACCTTCGTGATGCCATCATCATCACCCTGTACAAAAACAAAGGCGAGAAATCAGACTGCTCAAACTACAGGGGAATCACGCTGCTCTCCATTGCAGGCAAAATCTTCGCTAGGATTCTCCTAAATAGAATAATACCTAGTGTCGCCGAGAATATTCTCCCAGAATCACAGTGCGGCTTTCGCGCAAACAGAGGAACTACTGACATGGTCTTTGCCCTCAGACAGCTCCAAGAAAAGTGCAGAGAACAAAACAAAGGACTCTACATCACCTTTGTTGACCTCACCAAAGCCTTCGACACCGTGAGCAGGAAAGGGCTTTGGCAAATACTAGAGCGCATCGGATGCCCCCCAAAGTTCCTCAACATGATTATCCAACTGCACGAAAACCAACAAATTCGGGTCAGATACAGCAATGAGCTCTCTGAACCCTTCTCCATTAACAATGGCGTGAAGCAAGGCTGTGTTCTCGCACCAACCCTCTTTTCAATCTTCTTCAGCATGATGCTGAACCAAGCCATGAAAGACTTCAACAATGAAGACGCTGTTTACATCCGGTACCGCACGGATGGCAGTCTCTTCAATCTGAGGCGCCTGCAAGCTCACACCAAAACACAAGAGAAACTTGTCCGTGAACTACTCTTTGCAGACGATGCCGCTTTAGTTGCCCATTCAGAGCCAGCTCTTCAGCGCTTGTCGTCCTGTTTTGCGGAAACTGCCAAAATGTTTGGCCTGGAAGTTAGCCTGAAGGAAACAGAGGTCCTCCATCAGCCAGCTCCCCACCATGACTACCAGCCCCCCCACATCTCCATCGGGCACACAAAACTCAAAACGATCAACCAGTTTACCTATCTCGGCTGCACCATTTCATCAGATGCAAGGATCGACAACGAGATAGACAACAGACTCTCCAAGGCAAATAGCGCCTTTGGAAGACTACACAAAAGAGTCTGGAAAAACAACCAACTGAAAAACCTCACAAAAGATTAGCGTATACAGAGCTGTTGTCATACCCACACTCCTGTTCGGCTCCGAATCATGGGTCCTCTACCGGCACCACCTACGGCTCCTAGAACGCTTCCACCAGGGTTGTCTCCGCTCCATCCTCAAAATTCATTGGAGTGACTTCATCCCTAACATCGAAGTACTCGAGATGGCAGAGGCCGACAGCATCGAGTCCATGCTGCTGAAGATCCAGCTGCGCTGGGTGGGTCACGTCTCCAGAATGGAGGACCATCGCCTTCCCAAGATCGTGCTATATGGCGAGCTCTCCACTGGCCACCATGACAGAGGTGCACCAAAGAAGAGGTACAAAGACTGCCTAAAGAAATCTCTTGGTGCCTGCCACATTGACCACCGCCAGTGGGCTGATATCGCCTCAAACCGTGCATCTTGGCGCCTCACAGTTCGGCGGGCAGCAACCTCCTTTAAATAAGACCGCAGAGCCCACCTCGCTGACAAAAGACAAAGGAGGAAAAACCCAACACCCAACCTCAACCAACCAATTTCCCCCTGCAACCGCTGCAACCGTGTCTGCCTGTCCCGCATCGGACTTGTCAGCCACAATCGAGCCTGCAGCTGACGTGGACTTTTACCCCCTCCATAAATCTTCGTCCGCGAAGCCAAGCCAAAGAAGAATGTGAATGGAAAGAAATAAAGGTTGAGAACTACTGATCCAGATGATGTAGCAAATTGGATCAGCAAGTTTGCAGGTGATACAAAGATTGGAAGTGAAGAGAAGCTTTAGTAATCTGGACATGGTTAGTAATGTAGAAAATAGGCCACTTCAGTTATTGTCCTAGTAATCAAGGTCAAAGATTACCTAATGTGCACAAGTCGAGATATACATCAATTTTCTGGCTACACCTCCAAGATCATCCTTGAACCAATAAACTGATATGGTCTTCTGGAAGATGGAGGCTCATTTCTATGGTGTGACTCAGAGATTGATACTGGAACCATTGTTGTTTGTCATCTATGCCAATGAACTGGATGATAAGGTGAACAGAATCAGCAAGTTTGCAGATGACACATTGTGGACAGCAAGGAAGGCTTTTAAAGATTGCAGAGGGATCTGGTCCAGCTGGAAAAAAAGGTTCCAAAATGACAAATAGGATTTAATATAGACAAAGGTGAGGTGTTACATTTTGGAAGGCTAACCAAGGTAGGACATACACGGTAAATGGTCAGGCACTGAGGAGTGCAGAAGAACAGAGGGATCTGGGAATAGAGCATCACAGGAAGATGGGTAATAAAATGTTTTGGCAAATTGGCCTTCATGAATCAAAGTATTGAGTATAGGAGTTGGTAATATTGTATACAAAACTTTGTGAGGCCAAATTTGGAGTATGCATTGTGTGCAGTTTTGGTCACTTAACTATAGGAAAGATATCAATAAGGTTGAAAGAGTGCAGATTCACTTGAACATTGCCAGGACTTGAAGAACTGAGTTACAGGAAAAGGCTTAACAGGTTAGGACTTCATTCTCTGGAACATAGAAGAATGAGGGGAGATATAATAGAGGTATATAAAATTGAAGGGTATAGATGGAATAAATGAGGTGAGATATAAACCAAAGGATATGGGTTAGGGGTGAAAATTTAAGAGGAGCATTAGACGGAACTTTACACAGAATAGTGGGAGTGTAAAACAAGCTGGCAGTTGAAATAAAAAATGCACTCAGTTTTTCCATTTAAGAAAAATTTGGGTAGGTACATGGATAGAAAGAGTATGGAGGGCTATGGACTGGGAGGTCAGCGGGACTGGATTGTAACAGTTCAAAGTTCATACTGCTCCTACATTCCTAATCACTAATTATCCACTCTGGCCATCTTTAACCACCCGAAAGCATCATTGCCCAAACAGGTTAAGACCCAAACTATTGGCCATTTCTCCCCACAGATACCATCTGATGTGTCAAGTGGTCAAGGTAGAGAACCAGTCATTTGGACAGTGTTGAATTCAGTCTCAGCCCCACCCCACCTTTCTCATACATAGACATGGTTATACTGTCCAGTTTCCAGTCTTCAATAGCCATTTGCTTTGATAAGTAATGACAACTTTGGTAAACACCCTTGCAATTTCTTATCAATACTACATTGATAACCCAAAATACTCTTGCCACATGCTTGTCTTGGAAAACTGCTACAAGCACAAGAAGCACTCAAAGTAAGCATCTCATCATCAGCAAGTACAAAAATCCAACTCGGGCAGCACGGTTGCAGGGTGGGTATCACAATGCTATTGTAGTGCCAAGAGACCAGGGTTTGAATCCCATGCTGTCCATTAGGAGTTGGTTCATTCTCCCCAAGTTTTCCACAGGGGCTCCAGGCTCCTCCCACTGTTCAAAATGCACAAGGGGTGTAGGTTAATTGGGTAGTATGGGCTCGTGGGCCAAAATGGTCTGCTACTGAGCTGTATGTATAAATTTTATATACAAAGATTATTTCAGCTACTTCAACTCAAATGCACAAGAGTTGAGTTGTAGCTTGTGTTATTTTCTATTCTTGACGACTTTCAAGTTTTAGATCATGATTTGTCTCGTTACATACACTGGAAAGCAACACACAAGGCAATATTGTGCACAAATTGATTTTTTTTTTTATTCATTTCCTTTACAACACTGGAGAACCCACAGCCATGGTCCAAAAGGTCTCAGAACCAGCAGCCAGGTAGCCAGTGCTCTGCCCCTTCAGTAGTTTGGTTCACAGTAAGAATCAGGGATTGATTTATTTAAGAAAAAGTCTGAAAGATTCCCTCCGCCATGGACAGAGTGCAATTCCAGAAACTAGCTGCTCTCTGCCTTCTTCTCTTGATCAATAGCTGGAAAATAAATATCAAATTTAATTCAAGTCAGCGAAGTACAAGCCTGATTTCGGATAACAGATAATGTGGATATCCTTACTTTCTTTTGTGGGAAGAGTGTTCTTCACTTCTGTGTCCGTTTTCTTTAACTTGCTCTTGTCAAAAGATGCAACCTCCCTGAAATCTGGTTTGTCTGCCATTTCAGTTCAATCTATTACAGAATAATTAGTAAACACTCAATTCAACTTCAATGAAGAAAAAGACCGTCGGACTCTATCAATGCACCGGGGGGGGGGGGGGGGGGGGGGGGGGGGAAAGAGAACAAAATTGTATTTTGCATTCAACTCACACATTAATTTCCTCCCCCATCCCCCCTCAAACCCTCCCAAATTCCCACCGCAGTCATCTACTTTCTACAGCACCGGCTGAAATCATTTTCACCGCATTCAACCCATTTCCTCTACCCGGACCCGCATCCTTTACTCCTCAACTTCTCCCCATGTACTATCTCCACTTCCACCCCACACCACCCCCCCCCCTCTCTCTTTGTGTACAACCGCTTGCCCGCTCTCCTCGCCCCAACCCCGCTCTCGGCACCTCCACCGAATCTAAGAGAGTGGGAATAACGGAGCGAGCGCGAATGGTGCCCTCTTTTTAAAACATAATGGCGTTGCAAATGGTCCTCGCCTTGCAATCTCCACGCGGCAATCACGGAAAAAGCTGGTGCCACACCTCACCGACTCACGCTGGATCGTCCTGCCGCTCTCCCCCGTCCTCGGCGCTACCACCACGAACAATAGCTGCGGCGGCCGCCTTGGCGACTTTATAGCGGCCACCACCCGGCCCGCCCCTCCACCGCATGACCCCACCCTTCCTTCGCCCCGATTGGGTCCCAAGTTGAGGGGCTCGGGCTGATTGGTTCCTGCTGCTTGAGACAAAGAACGAACGAGTCGGTGGTGTGGTTGATGCTGTGGTTCTGCTGGCGGTGAAGCTATCAAGGCCGTCTCCTTGGTTCAGAGAGAACGAGCCGCGCCCTTTTATGGTCTTGTCCAGTGGCTCGGGAGAATCAGACTGCGGCATCCCTCGGTTAGCCCGGTGTCTTGAGTGAGTGGTGCAAGGGCAGGACGGAGTGTGGTAGACATCGATGATTGTGATCTGCTCAACAAGGTTTCTTTTGTTCGTAGCAGATCTTGATTTTGGGGGTGGGGGTATGACTTAATTAAATGGATCAAGTCATATCCTGATAAAAGTAAGTGTTTACTTAATAAACCCCTATCATTCATTTAAGCTGGAGTGAAACAAGAAAGTGTCCGGACACCAGTTGTAATACTCACAATGCCCCAAAATCCAGCATTTAGCGCATTTACATTAATTTAAACTGGTCCCCTAATCCGTTTTATACATTCAATTGACCTGAGTGTGTCATATTAAGTCTTTGGCAGAGGAAAAGGATTCAATTGACTAAATTCTTTGCCCATCTAAAATTCCTCAGCTCTCAATTAGATGGTCTTCGATTTTCCATCTATTTCGATGGACTCTGGAATCCAGAGTAGTTAGGATCCACTCTGATGGGGGGGGGGGGGGGGTGTTTGAGCAGACTGACGGGTGGGGGTGGGGTTTCACCTGGAACTTGATAATGCTTTACGGGATCGGTGATTGAGAGGTCGTGCGCTGTTCACTCTTTTCTGTGACTTGTGCAAATTCCTCTCATGAACAGTTCCAAGTGTTCAGTGGCTTCCTGGATGCGTTAGTGATCGGAGATTCAGTAGTCAGATGGACTGACAAGAGATTCTGTAACTAAGATCGAGCGAGACCCCTAGATGCTATTGCCCCCAACTGCCCACGTCGTATCGAATCCACCGCATTCTTCATAGGAAGTTAGGACATAGATTAAAAATTCGGACCTTCGAGGTGGTAGTGGGATAGTTTCAGGTTATAAACAATTGGGATCTCTTCTGGAGCAGAGATGACCTGTACGAGAGCGATAGATTACACCTACCTGAATAATATTCTGTCAGGAAACTCACCCAGCAGAGTTTAAACGAGCTTGGCAGGGCGTATCAATCCAAGAGAAGAGAGTGTGACTGTAAAGGTAAAGGTTAGCAAACAAGTGCATTGAACATTGATTTTTGTGATCTGCTCAGGATGTTTCTTTTGTTCATGGCTGATCTGATATTGGAGGGAGGGAGGTATTATGTCTTAATTAAATGGATCAAGGCGAATTAGTAATACCCTGATAAAAGTGTGATTTACTTAATAAAACACAAAGATGGGGTGAAACAAGAAAGTCTGCAGACAATTAGTTCAAGTTTATTGTCATCTGATTGTACACATACAACCCTACAAAACAGAGTATTTCCAGACCATAGTGCACACAAACATTTTTTGTATATAGCAATCAAAATAAGAATATTTAAAATAATTTATGGTTCCTAGGTTTGTTCAACAGTCTCCATGGACAATTTTATTTTAGGACCAGGAACAGGACTGAAACTACAGGGGAAAGAAAGGATCGTGTGCTGCAGTGGTGCACTGAAATAGCGCTGAAAAAAAACTGACAGCTGCATGGTGTGATGGATTATATCATATTTTATATTGTATGTGGGGGTAGCGTAGGTCACAAACAAACACTTCACAAAACAGATCTCATTTAAAGTGTCAGAGCTCTGCTCAAGCCAGACAGTCCAGGCTCCAAGTGCCTTTGAAAAAACTTTGAAGAATGCTTATAGAGACTTTACAAGTAGATGTTAATTGGACATGCTGTGGAGTCATGGATTTTTGTTTTGGAAAACAACAGATGAAAGGAATCAGAACATTGGGTCCGGTGCCACAATCTGTCTGAATGCAGTTTGCTGTCATCAGAAGATCATGAGCTTTTTCAAGCAGAGAGAGAGAGAGAGGAGACCAAACAGGCTTTCTCTAAGAGAGAGAGAGAGAGAAACATAACTTGTTTCTGCAGCATAGCAAACTGGCGGCTTGTTTAAACCCCATGTAGTCCATGCAAAATTATAACATGTTATAATAAAGTAACTCAATTTTGGGAGTATTTTTATACGATCAATTTTAACATCTTGACAAACAATCTGCTATCACATTATTTGTACCTCTGATATGATTAATTTGCAGATAATATTCTTGTAATATTAAACTCCAGTTTAACAATCTTCTGTTTTTATTCTTCATTTTATTCAAAAACACTAGAGGATTGTGGTCAGTAAATATCACAATTGGTTCATGAGAGGTACCAAGTGTCTTGGGTAAACTTGTACCTCTCACTTTGTTCGTTTTAGATTGGTCACAGTGTTCAAGCTACCGAAAGAAAATAGACACACACACCGAGAGCAGTTCAGTTTATACAAGTCATTATTACTAAATCTAAAGCTGAACTCACACTACAATATGCAAGCCCTTCCCAATTATACTTATCAATGCTTGGACTGGTCCCAACTGCCAAAGCGAGGCGACGACTGCACACTTGTAGTAGGTCGTCTGGGCGCCGGTAGCAGCTTCTCCACCTCCCCGGACCGGGACGTCAGTTTGGAATCTTGAAGTTCTTCTTCTTGCTGAGAGATGTTGCCACCTCTTGGAGAGTCTCAAACTTCAGCAGTGGGACCATGGCTTATATTACCCAAAAGTTGTTTACTTCAGATCTTATCTCTTTGAACAAATGATTTAATTATCTTCAAGGTCTGTCTCATGACAGTCTGCGACCAACAAAAGACAACTGCGTCTCTTGGCCTCATGGTGGTAGTTGGATAAAATTTTCTTCTTTTCTTTGGATTGGCTTCGCGGACGAAGATTTATGGAGGGGGTAAATGTCCACGTCAGCTGCAAGCTCGATTGTGGCTGACAAGTCCGATGCGGGACAGGCAGGCACGGTTGCAGCGGTTGCAGGGGAAAATTGGTGGGTTGGGTGTTGGGTTTTTCCTCCTTTGTCTTTTGTCAGTGAGGTGGGCTCTGCGGTCTTCTTCAAAGGAGGTTGCTGCCCGCCGAACTGTGAGGCGCCAAGTTGCACGGTTTGAGGCGATATCAGCCCACTGGCGGTGGTCAATGTGGCAGGCACCAAGAGATTTCTTTAGGCAGTCCTTGTACCTCTTCTTTGGTGCACCTCTGTCACGGTGGCCAGTGGAGAGCTCACCATATAACACGATCTTGGGAAGGCGATGGTCCTCCATTCTGGAGACGTAACCCACCCAGCGCAGCTGGATCTTCAGCAGCGTGGACTCGATGCTGTCGGCCTCTGCCATCTCGAGTACTTCGATGTTAGGGATGAAGGCGCTCCAATGAATGTTGAGGATGGAGCGGAGACAACGCTGGTGGAAGCGTTCTAGGAGCCGTAGGTGATGCCGGTAGAGGACCCATGATTCGGATCCGAACAGAAGTGTGGGTATGACAACGGCTCTGTATACGCTAATCTTTTGTGAGGTTTTTCAGTTGGTTGTTTTTCCAGACTCTTTTGTGTAGTCTTCCAAAGGCGCTATTTGCCTTGGCGAGTCTGTTGTCTATCTCGTTGTCGATCCTTGCATCTGATGAAATGGTGCAGCCGAGATAGGTAAACTGGTTGACCGTTTTGAGTTTTGTGTGCCCGATGGAGATGTGGATGGGCTGGTAGTCATGGTGGGAGCTGGCTGATGGAGGATAATGTCTACTGATTCATATGCATCCCTGGGCCCCATAGTGTAAATTTTTAGATAATGTCTTCCTTTTCAACTGCATCTTGGGCCTCATAGTGGAATTGAGATTATGTCTTCTGATGCAACTGCATCCCTTCTTTCATAAGCTGGTCTAAATCCTCCATTACATTCCACCCCTTGGTCGCAGCCTGTCACTTACGAGACCTAACAAGCATTTGAGTACAGAAGGAGCGAAAAAAAGAAACAAAAACTATAATAAGCACAAAAACAAGCAATAATGCGAGCAACCAACGGAGAATATTGTGGCCCAATCCCCCAAATGTACCAGCTAACCATGAAAAAGGATTCTAACCAAGGCTCAAACTATCATTGTGAGAGGAGGAGTCACGTGATGGAGTAGTGGCCGGTAGGGGAACTCCAGCCCTCTCCAGAAAAGTTAAAAAAAATAGAGAAAAAGCAAAGGCACAAACTTAAAAACCAAAACAAAGTGAAAGTAAAAGTGTGAAGAAAATGGCAGCGAAGAAAGAAAAACCAAAAACAACGGGAAGAAAAGAAGAAGGAAAGACGTCGGAAGAAGAAGGTGAAGGCCTTACCTGTTCGAAGAGGCCCGCCGCGGGGAGAGAGGCCTGCTCCCACAGGTCAGTGGAGGTCCCAGGCTCGGGACTACAAAAATGGCTCGCAGAGCCGAGTAAAAGTGCGCAACCGCGCATGAAAAAAAACACACTGACGGGAGGGGGGAACAGCTGCGGAGTCGATCTCCAAAGCTGAGAGAGACACCTGCAGCACAGCAGCAGGTGCAGAACACAGACAATAACGACAACAAGAAAGAAGAGGGTAAAAAGAAAACAAGGAAACAACAGATGGTCAACCCAGAGGAAGAAGAACAGAAAGAAGTGGAAGAAGAAGAGAAAAGCAAGACAATGGATGTATCTTTTTTTAAAGAATATATGGAATCAGTGAAAGAATGGAAATTACAAGAATTCGATGAGATAAAAAGAAGAATTAAGAATGCAGAAGAAAGAATGAATAAAATGGAAGTGGCCATATCAGAATTGGCAAAAAGAGTGGAAAATATGGAAAAACGAGAAACATTTGTAGATATGGAAGTAAAAGACTTAAAAGAGAAATTAGAAAAATCTAATAAAAAAGTTAAAGAAGCACAGGAGCTGTTAGCTCAGAAGATAGATATAATAGAAAACTATAATAGAAGAAATAATATAAAGATAGTGGGCCTTAAGGAAGATGAAGAAGGCAAGAATATGAGAGAATTTATAAAAGATTGGATCCCCAGGGTCCTGGGAAGACCAGAATTACAGGAATAAATGGAAATAGAGAGGGCACATAGAACTTTAGCCCCAAAACCACAACCGCAGCAAAAGCCAAGATCCATTTTAGTAAAATTCTTAAGATATACAACAAGAGAAAATATATTGGAGAAAGCAATGAAGAAAGTAAGAGAGGACAAAAAGCCACTGGAATATAAAGGTCAAAAAAATTTTTTCTATCCAGACATAAGTTTTGAACTGAAGAAGAGGAAGGAGTTCAATACAGCGAAAACGATCTTATGGAAAAAAGGATATAAGTTTATGTTAAGGTACTTATAATAGTTATTCCAGGGCAACAAAACAGACTATTCTCGGATCCAGAGGAAGCAAGGAAATTTGCAGAACAACTACAAAACAAGCAGAGAGATGAAGACATGTAATAAGAGTAAAAATGACCACGATCTATATGTAAGTATTTAGAGGAAATTATATAGAGTATAGACAAGAATTAATAAGGGAGGGAAATGGAATAGAGGGAATAAGGAGGGAATTAAAAGAGTGACCTTTGTTACATATGAAAATTGAAATCTTTTCTGGGGGGGCTGGGTGGGGAGGAGTTACGGTCACTGCAAAATCAGCTGACGTTTGCGAGTGAATTCGCAAATCCAAATGGAGAGGGGAGATGTGGTTGTCTGACAAGGGATAAAGGACAACTCAGGAGGGGGAGGGGAGAATGGGGTTAAAGAAGTTTTAAATAGGAGAATAGGGAAAATGTTTGATGTTTTAGAAATGTTGTCTTATAAAGTGTTCAAAACAAGAAAGCAGAAATGGATAAGAAGGAAAGGTAATGATGGAGAATGGGAAAGGGAAGATAAACAAAGTATAAAATGGCCACGCTGAACTATATGACTTTAAATATTAACGGAATACATAACCAAATTAAAAGGAAGAAACTGCTAAATTTACTGAAAAAAGAAAAAATTGATATAGCATTTGTGCAAGAAACACATTTAACTGAATTGGAGCACAAGAAATTAAACAGAGATTGGGTAGGACACGTAACAGCAGCGTCGTATAATTCAAAAGCAAGAGGAGTAGCTATATTAATTAGTAAAAATGTGCCAATTAAAATAGAAGAGGAAATAATAGATCCAGCAGGGAGATATGTAATGATAAAATGTCAGATATATTCGGAGTTTTGGAATCTACTCAATGTATATTCACCTAACGAAGAAGATCAAAAGTTTATGCAAGATATCTTTTTGAAGATAGCAGATACGCAAGGGAACATATTAATAGGAGGGAATTTCAACCTGAATTTGGATTCAAATATGGACAAAACTGGGAAAAAAATTAACAGAAAGAACAAAGTAACCAAATTTATAATTAAATCGATGGAAGAAATGCAACTTTTGGATATATGGAGGAAACAACACCCAAAGGAAAAGGAATATTCATATTACTCAGCTAGACATAAAACATACTCAAGAATAGACCTATTTTTGTTATCAGCTCGTATGCAAGATAGAGTAAGAAAAACAGAATATAAAGCTAGAATATTATCGGACCATTCACCCTTAATATTGACAATAAAGTTAGAGGACATCCCTCCAAGAATGTATAGATGGAGATTAAACTCCATGTTACTCAAAAGGCAGGATTTTAGAGAATTCATTGAAAGACAAATTAAAATGTATTTTGAAATAAACATGGAATCAGTGAAAGATAAGTTTATACTATGGGATGGAATGAAAGCATTCATTAGAGGGCAAATAATAAGTTATGTAACCAAGATGAAGAAGGACTATAATCAGGAAACAGAGCAGTTGGAAAGGGAAATAGTAAATATAGAAAAAGAATTAGCAATGAAGGAAGATACAACTAAAAGAAGAGAATTGGCAGATAAAAAAAAAATATGAAACACTACAAACATATAAGGTTGAGAAGAATATAATGAAGACAAAACAGAAATACTATGAACTAGGGGAAAAAACGCACAAAATTCTAGCATGGCAGCTTAAGACAGAACAAGCTAAGAAAATGGTATTGGCATCAAGGAAAAAAGACAAACAAATCACATATAATCCAAAGGAGATCAAGGAAAACTTTAGAGAATTCTATGAACAATTATACCAAACTGAAAACGAAGGGAAAGAAGGGAAAATAGATGAATTTCTAACTAAAATTGAACTACCAAAACTACAAATAGAGGAACAAAATAAATTAACAGAACCATTTGGAATAGTAGAAATACAAGAGATAATAAAAAAATTACCAAATAATAAAACACCAGGAGAGGATGGATTCCCAATAGAATTCTATAAAACATTTAAAGATTTATTAATTCCTCCCCTCCTGGAAGTAATCAACCAGATTGATAAAACACAAAGCTTACCAGATTCATGTAAAACAGCAATAATTACAATAATACTAAAGCAAGGGAAAAATCCACTCACACCAGCGTCATATAGACCAATATCTTTACTTAACACAGATTATAAGATAATAGCTAAACTATTAGCAAACAGATTAGCAGAGTATGTACCGAAAATGGTAAATCTGGATTTACCAAACTGGATTTATTAAAAAAAGACGCACAACAGACAATATTTGTAAATTTATTAACTTAATTCATGCAGTAGAAGGGAGTAAAGCGCCAACAGTAGCAGTTGCTTTAGACGCAGAGAAGGCCTTTGACAGAGTAGAATGGAATTATTTATTCAAAGTATTGCAAAAATTCAGTTTACCAGAGAAGTATATTAATTGGATTAAAGCATTATATAAGGGGCCATTGGCGAAAGTGACAGTAAATGGATATATATCAAAGCAATTTAACTTGGCAGGTCAACACGGCAGGGATGCCCACTATCACCTTTATTGTTCGCGTTAGCTATAGAACCACTAGCAGAATTGATAAGAACAGAAAATAATATAAAAGGGATAAAAATAAAAGACAAGGAATATAAAATCAGTTTATTTGCGGATGATGTTATAGTATACTTAACAGAACCAGAACTATCAATAAAAGAATTATATAAGAAATTGAAGGAATATGGAGAAGTGTTGGGTTACAAGATTAACGTAAATAAAAGTGAAGCAATGCCAATGAATAATGCGGATTTCTCAAAATTTAAGAAGGAATCACCATTCAGATGGCAAATGCACGCAATAAGATACCTAGGTATACAAATAAATAAAAATCTCGGACAACTATATAAACTCAATTATTATCCACTAATGAAAAAATTACAGGACGATTTAGAGCATTGGAAAGATTTACCACTAACACTAATAGGAAGGATAAACTGTATTAAAATGAACATTTTTCCAAGGATAATATACCTATTTCAGGCATTGCCAATACACCTGACAGAGAAATTCTTCAAGGAGTTAAAGAAAATAATAAGGAAATTTTTATGGAAAGGGGGGAAACCGAGGATAGCACTAGATAAATTAACAGAATGGTATAAACAAGGAGGCTTACAACTGCCAAACTTTAAAAATTATTATAGAGCCGCACAATTAAGATACCTATCAGATTTTTATCAAACAAGGGAAAAGCCAGATTGGACTAGATTAGAATTAGATAAAATAGGGGAAAAGATACCTGAACACATATTATATAAATGGGATGAAAAATTGGTACAACATAGAAGTTCTCCAGTATTATATCATCTACTCAATATTTGGAAGAAGATTCATGTAGAAAGAAATAAAACAAATTATCAATTACCAAAACTAATATTGACGCAAAATAAGTTACTCCCTTTTACAATAGATAACCTTTCCTTTAGAGAATGGGAGAAAAAAGGGATCAAAAGAATAGAAAATTGTTTTTCAGGAAATAGATTATTATCCTTTGAACAAATGAAAGATAAATACAATATAACTCAAGATACAGTGCTGGCATATTACCAATTGAGATCCTACTTGAAGGACAAATTAGGAAGCAGTCTGAGTTTACCAGAGGGAAGTAACTTTGAATATGTGATTACAGATACAATGATAATCAAAAGATTTATAACAAATAGGTATATTTAATTGCAAGGAAAGAAGAATGAGGAAACAAATGGTAAAACTAAACAAAAATGGGAACAAGATTTAAATATAAAGATAAAAATGGAAACATGGGAGAAGTTATGTTCTGGAACGATGAGAAATACAATAAATACGAGGTTACGTATGATACAATATAACTGGATACACAGGCTATACATTACACCTCAAAAGTTAAATAAATGGGACCCAACAGTATCTGATAGATGTTTTCGATGTAAAAAAGAAATGGGAACAACAATTCATGCAATCTGGACATGTGAGAAAGTAGAAAAATTTTGGGAAGATCTAAACCAAATATTAAATAAAATTACAGAAAACAATATACCAAAGAATCCAGAGATCTTCCTCCTAAGTAACATAAAAAACAAAGAATTTGGATTTGATTTGGATGATGCACAAAAAAGATTTGTTAAGATAGCTCTAGCCATAGCAAAAAAATGTATTATGTCAACCTGGAAATCGGAAGATAATTTGAAAATACAACAATGGTATATAGAAATGAATAAATGTATTCCATTAGAAAAAATAACATATAGTTTAAGAAATAATATTGAAATATTTGAACAAATATGGGAGCCTTACATGAAACATAATAGCGAAAACCTACTGGGGACATTCACTACCTAAATTAACGAAAGGAGAAGGAAATGAAAAGAATTGACTCAGTGGAATTTCTTTTTTATTTTTATTGAATGACAACATTGTTTGACTGGTTTAATGTATCCTAGATTTTGTACTTTAAATGGACGGGAGTGGGGAGGTAGGGAGGGTGGGATGGGAGGAGGGGGGGTGGAGAAAATGGCACTGTATATATTTGAAAAGGAAAAAGTATGTATCATGGTTAATGTGGTTTATGGTGTGAAAAATAAAAATTAAAAAACTATCCTTGTGGGTCACAATACCCAGACGCTGAAGCTCACGAACAGATTTTGAAACATGTTGAACATTATCAGATACATTAGTGGATACATCGGGAACATACGAGCAACATTCAGAACCGACAATAGCACACGTGCCACCCTGTTTTGCTAAAAGAAAATCCAGGGCCATACGATTCTGTAAAGCCACTGTCCTGACAGTAGAGAGCTTGTGACTAAGGTCATTAAGGCCCTGTCTGACAGACAAAAGGGCGAAGGATATCTCATTGGCAATAGAGCTCATCAGATCATATAATTTGTGAACCTCTTGGGAAATACGAATAACGCCATAACCTGGGATCAAGGCTCCAAAGAAAATCTTGGCACCTGAGAGGGCACGTCTATGCCGAAGAACAGGGGACATATGCAAATGCGAGGGATGATCCTGTAAACGGGAAATATGATGCTGATAGGGGACGGTGTATGCCAAATAGCAACAACCACCCCAGGTAAGGGGTAACCATGCAAATGCACAAGACCCACAAACCCAATAGGTCCCATTCATAGGGTGCTTGGAAATAAAAGGGGAATATGCCAGATAGTCACTGTATCCCAATGCATCAGCAGGCTTATCGGGGAACTTACAAAAGCAGATAGAGCCCTTCACATGTTGAGAAACAATAAAATAGGGGGGTGTGATATTATAAAGTGGGGTAGAAATATGCCATCCTTGAAAAATACCCAAAATTTCACTTAGACTAAAGAACCAGGCCTCCTCAGGCACAGGCTTATTAACATCAATGTGAACCCTGCCTTTGGAGGGATCAAAATATTTCCAGGCAGCAACCTCCTTTCGGGTGAAAAGAATGGGGATCATGGGAATGCCTGTACCGGTATGCAAAGGGCCTATGGTACAAATCCAACAATCAGATATATTCAATCGGTGAGCATACGCATAGGAAACATGGAGAAAGGAATTGTCAGACAAATCTGAAGGAATATTAGATGGTGAACTAGACAACCAACCCTCCACAGAACCGGAATCCTCCCACCACTTAGCGACAGGCGGTGCAGAGTTATTACAAGACAAAAAGCGGGTACAAAAATGACTATCACAGAAGTAGGGATCGACTCCTTCAGTTGGGCCATCCACAAACAGAATAAAGGAACCATGACCAGCAATAACATATTTATATAAGCTGCACTTGAGGCGAGTGACCGAGGACCTCATTGGTGTAATGCATCGGGTCGTGTCCCCCATGGGCAACTCCCTCGGAACATCCTCGACATTACAAATCCAATTGCTGGCACCAAAGCAGCTGTTAAGCCAGATCAGCAGGAGCACAAGATGGAGGATCTGGAACAAAGAAGCCTGACATATGTCACTCACGATGCCGTAAGCGTTCGGTATTTAAACAAACTAAATCATCCTGTCCCTCAATAGCAACCCACCGAGTGTTACCCTGGGCAGGTGTCACTATTTCCCCTTTAACAGGAGGGCCACTACCTAATGGTGCCACACATACCTTTTGTCGGGCTTTCTCTGGCTCGGGAATGGGGGGCAATGACTGTTTTTCCTCTGGAATAGGCTGTAGTTCAGAAGCGTGAAGAAGTCGGTGGAAAGGTGTACCTCCCTTCAAAGGGTGATGATTCAAATTGTCGACTGCCTGCTACAGCACATGGCACCACCCCTTCAGGGTCCCCAGTGGTGTTAACAAACGAATTTGTTCCTTCAGTAAGCCATTCATTCGTTCAACTAACCCGGCAGCCTGTAGCCAGTATCCCAATAACCCCAGGAAATGCTGGGTCTCTTTTTTGTTAGTAGGAGTGGCCAAGACTGCGATCTTATTGCGAACTTTATCGGGAACCACCTGTTCTCCAGCATGTCACTGAATTCCAAGGAAGATAACTGTCTGGGACGGGCCCTGTACCTTGGCGGGGTTAATGGCCCACCCTCTTTGCATCAGGGTATCTTGGACACTCTCCATACCATCTCTTCCGTGGCCCCTTGGATCATCACATCATCAATATAATGGTGAATTGAGAGGGAAGGCGATACTGTCACTGACTCCAAATCACGGGCAATTAGGCTGTGGCAAATAGTGGGAGAGTGTACATAACCCTGAGGGAGGCGGGTGAAGGTATACTGGCGCCCCTTCCAGGTAAAGGCGAACTGATTCTGTGAGACCTCGTCTATAAGAATACTGAAGAAGGCGTTAGTGAGATCAATGACAGCATACCATGTTCCTGAGTTCCCAGTAGCAATGTTTTTAATAAAGGTAACAATGTCCAGAACTGCCGAAGCAAGTGGTGGGGCAGGTTTGTTCAAAAAACGATAGTCAACTGTCATTCTCCAGGAGCCATCCGGCTTCTGGACTGGCCAAACAGGGCTATTAAAGGGCAATGTTGTGGGCCTCACTACCCCTTCTTCTTGCAGAGCATCGATGGTGGCAGTAATCTCTTCCTTCCCCCTAGGGAGGCGATATTGTGGAATGCACACTGGTTTTGGGGGGGGAGGCACCATCACAGGATCCCACTTAGCCCGACCCACCACTAATCTTTTAGTAATAGTCCGAATTCCAAATGCAAATCCCCCTTGGCTAGTATTAAGGGCCGTACCGGCCAACATATTAATACCCAGGATACACTCGTCAGTGGCAGCCACCAGGGCATATAACCATATAGGGGAAGGGCCATCACCCACTGTGGCGCGGACTTTTATTTCCTTCACCAGGGTGATCGCTCCTCCCATCCCCTCTATTCAAAATGTTGGTCCAGTCCAGAGGTCAGGGTTACCCGGAATCACCGAGTGCTCTGCACCGGTATCGACAAAGGCCAAATATTGGTGGTCATTACCCCCACCCCAATGGACTGTTAACGGTATGTAGGGCCATGGGTCCCCGTGTATCCGCCGTATCTCAATGGAGTAGATGGGGGGGGCCCTGCCCACACCCTCATGCTTTAGTAGGGTTCGGGGGCTTCCAGGCCCACATGCCACTATTATCCATAAGAGCCTTTTTAACCATTTGTTGTATCTCATCACAGATAACTGGAGCAAGAGAAGCTGGCTCGATAGGAGCAGCAGTGGGAGCAGAAGGCACAGCTGGGCCAGGGGGACTCAGCATCTAGGGATGATGTTCCCCTGCCTTTCTCTTATAAAGGGCATAAAGGACTGCAGTAGGTTTCCCATCAATGTCACTTTTAGGTACGCCTAACTTTAACAAGGTTAGAAAAAGGTCCTTTCTTGTCGGTCCGTTATTAGCAGTAGCCCCTCTCTTTTCATCCTGCTTGTCTGATTTAACCTGGGCTGTACGTGAGTGGATTTTACCTCCCAACTCTAATTCTCTAAGCCCAGATAAGGCGTGCACCGCCTCAGACACAGGGTGCCAAATTAGCGGACTAGTTATGGACGGAACCAATCCCCGTACAGTGGGTTGGGCAGAACGAACCAATCTGGTATGCATTCCGGCTGTGAATATCTCTTCATCAGGGCTCCCCCCATGTACCCACAGCCTCAAACGCCCTGCATACAAGGCAGAGGCCAGGGCCTGCTGACGAATTACTGCTATACCCTCCTCTGGGGTGTCCCAATTGTTCTGTAAATGTAAATCCCAGTCTATTGGTGATGGGTATACTCGTAGCAGGGCATCCCCTAGAGTGGCAAGTAAGTAATCCACCTCTCTTCCTCTACTCCGCAGCTCAGCAGTGACCCGGATATCAGTAGTCAATGTTCCTAATCCCAACAATTCCTCAGGGGTTAAATATACATTACCCCCTCCTTGCTCCCAAACACGCAGGAGCCAGGCTGCCAGAGTTTCTCCTGCCTTTTGCCTAAATCGATCTCCAATGGCAGCCAGCTCTTTTACAGAGAAGTCACGGATCATTGACTGCTCTTGACCTCTGCTCCCACTTTGGCCCACAGGGCCCTTTGCCCAGTGGACAGGACGAGGCCTAGGCCTTCCTGTAGAGGGGGTGGGCCATTGAGCATAAGCAGGGGTTTGGGTATTTTCCCCTGGGTCCTCTTTGGAGATTGGGGTATCTATCCCTTCAATCTCTTCCCTTATATCATCCCCCCTTTCATATGTTTGGGAAATCTGCTGCCTTATGGGGTGGGCGTGAACAGCAGGTGGAGCGGGCAGTATGTTAGGCACATACTGAGGAGTATCTGCATTATTACCATGGTCATCTTTCCAGATATTCCTGTCCCATTCATCAATTAAATCAGGATTGTCGCAATTCCTTATCATGGCACGAATACAATGTGGATCGGGTTCTACTCCATGCCTTTCTTTATCTGCACAGAGCTGCTGCCGGAGTTTAATATTACAGCAGATCGTTTGGACATGCTTATCCTCTCATTCTTTGGCTCGGTCCTGACTGGTGCAAACAATCTCACTCATCATGGAACAGCGTTGTCGCAGGGCTTCTACATCCTCCTCTAGTTGCTCTCTCTTGCACTGAGATTCTACTTCTCGCTGAACTGATTCTGCTTCAAGTTGAACAGAGTGGCGTAAGGCTGTGGCCAGCAGCCAAAAACCGTCCGTCAGCGTCCCCTTTTTAACAGGAAATTTACTTTCTAGAAGGAGAGTGGCAACCCGCTCTCCCAGAGGCACACTTGATAGATCTAACTTCTCATCCCAACTGAGGGGTGGTCCCAACAAAGACACGGTATTGGCCAACATGCCAAACCCATCGTCTTTGGAAGTCCATCCCGGAATCAAGAACTGCTCAGGGCTCACCTCCTTCTTTTGGCGAAACATCTTGAAACCAATCCTGCTCGACTACGCCAATTGTCTTGGGTAAACTTGTACCTCTCACTTTGTTCGTTTTAGATTGGTCACAGTGTTCAAGCTACCAAAAGAAAATAGATACACACACCGAGAGCAGTTCAGTTTATACAAGTCTTTATTACTAAATCTAAAGCTGAATTCACACTACAATATGCAAGCCCTTCCCAATTATACATCAATGCCTAGACTGGTCCCAACTGCCAAAGCGAGGCAACAACTGCACACTTGTAGTAGGTTGTCTGGGAGCTGGTAGCAGCTTCTCCATCTCCCCGGACCGGGACGTCGGTTTGGAATCTTGAAGTTCTTCTTCTTGCTGAGAGATGTTGCCACCTCTTGGAGAGTCTCAAACTTGAGCAGTGGGACCATGGATTATATCACCCAAAAGTTGTTTACTTCAGATCTTATCTCTTTGAACAAATGATTTAATTATCTTCAAGGTCTCCTGACAGTCTGCGACCAACAAAAGACAACTGCATCTCTTGACCCCATGGTGGAAGTTGGATAATGTCTACTGATTCATATGCATCCCTGGGCCCCAGTGTAATTTTAGATAATGTCTTCCTATTTAACTGCATCCTGGGCCCCATAGTGAAATTAAGGTCTGTCTCCTAAATATGCATCTTGGGCCTCATCGTGGAATTGAGATTATGTCTTCTGATGCAACTGCATCCCTTCTTTTATAAGCTAGTCTAAATCCTCCATTACACCGAGCTATACAGCAAAATTCTGCAGAGCCAATATGATAGACAACAGTTCTTTTTCAATATTGGAATAGTTCCTTTGATGAACATTGAATTTTTTTGAAAAGTAGGCAACTCAAATGTCAATTTCATTATGTTTTTGCAATAAAACTGCACCTGCTGCTCCCTCACTGGCATCCACCACTAAAGAAAATGATTTGTCAAAATCAGGTGATTTTAACACAAGGCAATGGCATAGTATCTCCTTTAAATTTTATAAAGCTGTCTGACAAACTTTAGTTTACATAAATTTCTTCAAAAGGTTGGTTAAAGGAAGAGCAATTTTTGCAAAATTTCCTATAATATTGTGCCATTCCTAAAAACCTTTTCATTGTTTTCTTGTCATTGGGAATAGGAAACTCAGAAATTGCATTCACCTTAGCTTGAAATGGTGCAACTTTGCCATGACCAACTATATGACCCAAGTATGGGTCATGTAGTGGCATTTGCAAATGGAATTTTTTCTAAATTAATAGTTAAGTTTGATTTGGATAATCTTAAGTTGGCCTAACTTTTCCTCCAAATTTTCCAAAATTGCTGAGTTAGACAGGTGCATAGGAACCATGGTTCCTTTAAGGTTACCATCACAAGATTCTGTTTCCATAATCTTATGATCCATAACTTCCTCAACCCTGTCAACAACTAACACCTCTGATACAAATTGTTCTCCACTTCCATTATCGTTATAATAAGGTTTCATCTTATTTATGTGACAAACCTGAGTTCTATTCCTTTGATCTGGAGTGTTAACAACATAGTTAACATATCAAAACTTTACTTCTTGTCTTAAAACTCCTCACCTGAGCTTTCCTGTCAAATAAACGCTTAATTTCACTCTGAGCCATTTGTAAGTTCTCTTGAGCCAAAGTCCACACTTTATGTAACCTATCTTTAAATTTAGAAACATAATCCAGCAAGTTCAACTGCACATCCTCATTAACCCATTGTTCTTTTATCAACATGAAAGGTCCTCTAACCTGATGTCCAAACACAATTTCAAAAGGGCTGAAACCTTATGACTCCTGCACAGCCTCCCTTGCTGCAAATAACAATAAATGAATATCTTCATCCCAATCTTTTCCATTCTCCAGACAATAAATCCTTATCATATTTTTAAGAGTAGATTGAAATCTTTCCAAAGCTCCCTGAGTTTCAGGATGGTACGCAGATGAAGTGATATATTTTATTCCCAACTCATAGATCAACTGCTGAGACAACCCAGACATAAAGTTAGATCCTTGATCACTCTGTATCTCTTTAGGTAGTCCAAAAACTGTGAAAAATCTTTCTAGAGCCTTTACCACAATTTTGGCTTTAATATTCCTTAATGGTATAGCCTCTGGAAATCTCGACACTGTACACATAATTGTTAATAAGTACTGATTCCCAGACTTAGTTTTAGGCAGGGACCTACACAATTCACAATAAACCTAGTGAAAGATTCCCCAACAACAGGAATAGGTTGTAATGGAGCTACTGGAAGATCCTGGTTAGGTTTACTCACAACCTGACAAAAGTGACATGTCCGGCACCAATTTACATGTCCTTCCTCAAACCAGGCCAGAAAAATGGTCTCAAAATCTTATTCATGGTTTTCTTTTCTTATATTGTGGGCTAGATTTAAAATTTCATTCCGGTAATTTCTAGGATCAACCACCTGATGAATCACCCCCTCCCCCCCACTCTTAATTAGCAGGAATATCAAGAGGTCTCCATTTTCTCATCAACAATTCATCCTTCAAGTAATATCCACAAGCCATTTCTTTAATCTCCTGTTCAGTTACTGCTTTATCCCTTAAGTCAACAAGATTTTTATCTGTTTTCTGTTGTTGAATCAACTCTTTCCTTGACAAAGAGAAATCCTTACTCTCACAATTACTCTGTTCTTTCTAAACCATTTCAGAAGCTCTGGGCAAGTCTCTATCAACTGGATCTTCAGCTCTCATCATTTTCTTAGTCACAGACCTTGTAACAGCACATGCAGGATATATCTCACAATCCTCTTCAACCTCATCTTTACCAGGCCAATTTGTTAATCTCAAAACTGTCCCAACTTTATCCTCTGCCAAATTATTCCCTAATAAAAATTAGACACTCCTACTACAACAGGTCCTGAATTTAGCACTATATTGTGAAGAGATATCGACTCCAACACCTTTAATCAAAGTTGTCTCCCCTGTGTCCTTTGATCAAGAGTTAAAACACTTTCCAACAGCAGTGACTGGTCACTCCAGTATCTCTAAGAATTTTAACTGGAACCTTTTGAGGAACACCAATGGTCAAAACATACAGATTTTTTCCAGAGCAAAATCCATATAAGATTGATTCGATGTTTTCACCAAACTCCTAAATTTTTGTCTATACGCATCTGGAACCAACTCATAAGTTTTCAATACTGCTTGTTTAACAGTATCATAATTTGCCACTTGCTCTGTAGTCAAGCGAGAGTATGCAAATTGTGCTTTTCTCTTCACTACACTTTGGAACATGAGGCCATTTCTCTTTTGGCCATCTTGAGCTCTCAGCAACCTTTTCAAAAAGCTGAAAATATGTATTTATATCTCCCTCATCAAAAGGAGGAACTAGATTTACCTCTCTACTAGCCAAAAACCTCTCCCAGGAGTTACAGCCTCAATTCTCTTACTTCCCTCCATCTCAATTTTTAACTTCTCTAATTGAAATTGTCTGTCCCTTTCAATTTCATGGCTCCATCTTTCAGCTCTCTCTAACGAATATTTCCTCCATTTTTCACGTAGGTCTGCCTCATATTGTTGTTTCTGCAGTTCAAAATTCCGTTTCTCTCTTTCTTCTTCCACCCTCCATTTCTCCAATTCCAATTGCAACTCAACAGATCTATCCTCTGTAAAATTTTCTAGGTCTTTCTCAACAAATTTTACCTCACCTATATAATTTCATTATAATCCTCTGTATTTGTATTTTACTCATCCAATGCTTAACTTCAGTCAACTTTAATGCCTTAGAAATAACCATCAGTTCCTCTTTTCTCTTGCTCTGCAGCTCTGCAGGCGATGATTGTGACAAAAATGTATCAACATCTAATGATGCTGTTTTCCCACACACAAGCTTTAAATTAGCTTGAAAAACAAACCCAATTAACTAATAAATTACAAAAACTCCAATTTTCAAATTGAACAGATAAGCCTCCATAAAATGTTATGAGCCCAGGGGACCCCAAAACCCAGCACCAAAAAATATTCACCACAACAAAGTTGTTTTTAATTATATTTAAACATGTAAATAGAATCAAACTTTAACTTATCTCTATTGACTTACTTAACCTAACTTAATCCCTTTGTAATTCTAAGCACATGTGTATGTAATGTGTGTGTAAGTTCAGAAAAGTTTTTTGGTTCACAGTCCAATCTTACTTCTCATTCCTCCAAGTTCACCAGTATCAGGCAATTCTTATACTGTGCACAGAATTTAACATTTATAGAGTTTGCCAGGCTTTGGTGCTTGAAAGGTAAATGGTTACTGCTCAGGAAAGTTCTTGTCAGTTTTCAGAGAGAGATTTGTTGTTCCTTTTTAATCAGCCACTACAGTGTCTTGCTGACGTAACTTGCCACTTCAGCATTGTCCAGATGATAACTTCTTTCTTTCAGGTCACCACAGAGTTCTTTTTCTTTCTCTTGTTCCAAGTGAAACATTAGACACCCTGTCCTCTCTTGCATGAACAACAAAGGCTTTGACAGGCCATCTTCCAAAATGGGGCTTTCCAAAACCTTGCCAGCTTGTCCTGTTGCAGTTCCAGCTACTGTCTGCTGGCTATTACACTGTACAAATGATCTCTGTGTGTGTCTCTCTCCATCTGAGAGAAAGCCTGTTTGACTCTCTCTGCTTGAAAAACCACATGATCCTCCCTGAACAGCATGTTCTCTTCCAGACAGCAGTGTCTGTTGTCTTTTGCAAACAACAATCCTTTAGTGAAGTCTCTTGAGCACTCTTCAAAGCTCTTGCAAATGCTCTGGAGCTGATCTGTTTCTCATGGGGCAGAGCTTCAGTATTTTAAATAGGATCTGTTTTAAAGTGTTTGTTTGTGACCTACTCTAATAAACCTTTCCCAATTTATCTCCCAAAAATATATCTATATATTTCTATATTCTCTGTCACAGAATGGTCTCTGTTTTTCACCCATTCTGAAGGAAGGCGTGAATGGGGTGAACTGTCTATGTATTGTTCAGATGGCTGGCTCCTCCCTTGACTCCACTCTCACCTACCCCAATATAAACCCTGGTTTTCCTACCTTACCTCAGATTTACCTGAGGACTATTGTATCTACTGGCCATGGATTGTAAGCTATTAAAAGCATGTTTGTACTCCTCACTTGTCTCTGAGTGCAATCAGTCATGTTACATATATGTAATTAAAACACCTGATTGCAGATGGGAGATCCAAGTCTGCCATGTAAATATGATTAAGCCATATTTTGAGCAGGTGTCTCCAAATGAGATGAAATCCTCACCAGAGGTGATGGTGATTAATCAGGAAGGAACAGATAGACATAGTTTCAAAGAAGGTCATGATAATGATACGCCTGAGATTGGAGCAATCTGTAATTTTATGGAACCTGGAAAAAATTGGCTCATCTCAAAATTTTATGAAGGAAATAAATGAAAAAAATACATAAAATTCAAGAACTTATTTCCGGATGTCCCTCAACGAACTTCCATAGCATGCCATGAGGTGGACATAGGTGATGCTAGGCCTATTAAGCTGCATCCCTATCAGATGAACTCAGAAAAGAGTAGATTAATGAATCAGGAACTTGATTATATGTTAAAGAATGGAATCATCCATAAATCAACTTCAGATTGGAGTTCACCGTGTGTTGGTACCTAAGGCAGATGGCACAGTTAGATTTTGTACAGACTATAGAAAGGTTAACACTGTGATAAAAACAGATGCCTATCTGATTCTTAGAATAGATGACTGTATCGGGAGGAGCTAAATTTGTGTGTGTGCTGTTAACAGAAAGAGGAAGACAGGTTTCGATGTTTGTTACCCCATCCAGACTGTACAAATATAATGTGAGGCCTTCAGGATGAAAAATGCTCCAGGGACTTTTCAGAGAATGATGAATTTGGTGATTCAGGGATTGAGGTACATGGGGGTGCTTACCTGCAAAGAGCATATTGCGGAATTAAAAGAATAACTTACTTGTCTGTCATAAGTAAATCTCACTATTAATTTGAGCAAGAGCGAGTTTGGGCATGTGACTGTCATGTACCTGGGTTATATTGAGAGACAGCAACAATTAGCACTGGTGGAGGTAAAAGTTGCAACTATTTCTAAGTTCCCTGCTCCAACTAAACATGAAGAGTCTATGAAGATTTTTAGCTATTACTGAAAATTTCACAAAATTACTTAGGATGGATGAGAAATTTATTTGGTGGGAGGATTGCAAAAAGGCATTCATAAAATTAAAAGCCATTTAGTGCCACCAACCCATACTTAAGTCCTCAGAATTAGGGAAGCCTTTTACTCTAGTTGTGGGCGCCAGCAACAAAGCCATGGGAGTGTGCTGCTGCAGAAGAAGGAAGATGACAAGGGTGACCATTCGGTGGCATACATCTCAAAGTAGTTCAGTGAACACCAGAAGAACTACCCTACAGTTGAGAAAGAACTGTAGGCTCTTGTGTTGGGTTTACAACATTTAGATGTTTATATTTGTACAGCACAATGACCAATTATTTTATATACAGATCACAATCCATTTGTTTTTCTATGTAAAATGAAGAATAAGAATTAATGGATTGGAGTTTGAATTTGCATGACTATGATTTAATGATAACACATATTAAGGGGAAAGTTAATGTGATGACTGATTGTCTTACTCATTGTTAAATTTTGTAAATGAAGACCAAAATTTTGCAGACCAAAATTTTCTTTGTTGGTGGGAGATGCTATGGATTTTGGACAATTTTATTTTAGGACCAGGGACAGGACTGAACCTACAGGAGAAAGAGGATCATGCATTGCTGTGAAGCACTGAAGTAATGCTGGAACAACTGACAGCTGCATGGGAAGTGCTGAAACAATGCTGGAAAAGCTGACAGTTGTCAAAAGCATATGAGATCCACATGCTGGAAGCTGGTGGACTTGTGGAGGATTGACGCGCTACTGTCAATCTCTCTCTAACAAAAGGGGGAGCTGAAGGCACACACTGGGGCGGTTGAAGAGCCAAGCATGCAGAGTTTTCAAATGGGTTGGCATTTGGTCGGTTGGTTGGAGGTCAGTCAGTCAGACTGTCAATGTGCTTACCCATTAGTTTCAGGGGAAAAAGAAGACTGAGCTACTTTGTCTATGGGTCCCAGCACTGTTGTCCTAACAGCAGTTTACACCACTTTGATACCCATGGTATGTATGTGTCTGACCTGGGCTTCCCCAGTGCCCTTACAAGAGGACTTCATGTTACAGGAGTCACTTGATGACTCAAGACAGGTTGTTTAGAGGAGAAGACTTGTGTGACAGAAAGTCACTTGTTAACCCTAAAGTGGGATTCAGAGGTCTGAACCTCAAGAGGTGACTGGGAGGTCACTGGATGAAAATTCTTGTATGAAGAAATCAAAGGTGGTTGTTGCCATATTTGAAATTCAGGAAAGTTGTAAATCTACAGTGATTGTAAGTCTACAGTAATCACGGTCATCTGTCTCCAATTCCAACTAAAAGACCA
Source organism: Narcine bancroftii (assembly GCF_036971445.1). Lineage (NCBI taxonomy): Eukaryota > Metazoa > Chordata > Chondrichthyes > Torpediniformes > Narcinidae > Narcine > Narcine bancroftii. The sequence goes on from NC_091469.1 coordinate 46,491,856, forward strand.
GCATGCAGCCAAACTTAGAATCCCAAGCCTGGAGACCAGACTCTGCAAACTGTTCCTTTTTGACTGACGGACTTGACATGACTGACTTGAAGTTCTGTTTTGGGAGTTTTATTTTGGGCATTTTGAGCTTGGTCTGTAATGGTCTTAAGTTTTTTTCCACATACACCTTACAAATATCTGTTGTTAATGTAGAGTTGCCATAAAGGCTTATGTTGTTAATTTGCTAATAAATATTTTGTAAAACTTAACTCATCTGTCTAGGTGTCACTCATTTGCTGCTGGTGAGGCGTAACACCCTGACTGAGGAAATAAACTGTTTCCCAGCCTGGCAGTCCTAATATTTCTGCTCTTGTACCACTTTTTTGAAGGTAGTGTCTCAAAAAACTGCAGATTGGATGGTAAGGGTCCTCAATTATTCTCTGAGCCCTCTTTCAGCACCAATCCCTGTAGATATCATCGATTGAGGGAAGGGGCATCCCAGTTATCTTCTCAATAGTTTTAATCACCCTTCATACAGACCACCAATCTGATGCTTTGCAGCTACTATACCTCATTAAGATGGAGCCAGGCAGGACACTCTCTATTGTGCTCCTGTAGAATGTTGTTAGGATGGTGGTTGTCAGCTTTGCCTTCCTCAGCCTGCTCAGGAAGCTTAGGCACTGCTACACCTTCCTCACTAATGAGGCAGTGCTGTGGGTTCAGGGTAGGTTGTCCTTTAAAGCCCACCAATGAACTTGATGTTCCTCACTTCCTCTATGATGGAACCATTGATTTGTAGTGGGGAGTGGTCCTTCATCCTCATAAAGTCCACAATCATCTCCTTTGTCATGTCCACGTTGAGACTCAGGTGTTGCTCTTGCACCACTGTACATGTCTTTTAACCTCCTCTCTGTAAGCCAATTCATCATTGTTGCCATTGAGGTCAACTGAGGTTGTTCCAACTGCAAATGATGATTTTGTTGGACCTGAACCTGAGAGTACAGTCATGAATTAGCAATGTGAACAGTAGCAGGCTGACCACACAGCCCTCTGATATGCTAGTGGTCTGTGTGATGGGGCTTGAGATTTTGCTACAAACCTGGACAGACTGTGGTCTTTCAATTAAGAAGTCCAGAATCCAGTTGTAGAGAAAGGTATTGAGACCCAATGAGGAGAGTTTATCCACCAGCCTCTGAGATATGATTGTGTTGAATGCCAAGCAGAACAGGACGAATGCAAGGTAAGACAGGAGAAAGTGGATGAAATTAGGTGGTGGTAGCTACAGAACAATGGGACACTGTAGCCATAACAGAGATGCAGTTGAAGGAGGACTGGGACTAGCAACTCAATGATGTGGGGTTCCATAGTTAGCAGTGTGATAGGAACATTGGGAAGAAAGGGGGAGATTGCAATATAGGTCAATGAGGATATTATAATAGTCTTTAGAGAGATATTGCCAGAGAACTATCCTGCAAGGCTGTGTGGTGGGTAGACTATTCACATTGAAAGATGTATATTTTAGGCTACCAATCTATTTCAAAGAGCTCGAGGATTAAATTCAGTGCCCTTCATAATATTTGGGACGAATACACTTTTTTCATTTATTTGCCACTGTGCTCTACAGTTTTAAATTTGTAATCAAACAATTCACAAGAATTGTGGACAGTAGTCATTGATACATCCACACCTGCTTCCTGAAGAATGTTTCTGATCTGTCAGACATACATTTGGGGATTTTTCTTCATTATGATGAGAATTCTTCTGTCATCAGCAGTGGAGATCTTCCTTGGAATACCAGTCCCTTTGTGATTACTGAGCTCATTGGTATGGTCGTTCTTCTTAATGATGTTCCAAACAGTGGATTTTGGAATTCCTAATGTTTGGGTGATGCTCCTTATTGTTTTATTCTTGTTGTCAAACTCATAATGGGCAAGTTTAATTGGCACAACTCTGGTCCTCATGTTGAAAAATAGTAACAACAGACTCCAGAGTTTTTCAAAAGATTAGAAGCAAGCCTAGCTCTCTTATACTTGCACTGTTACGAGCCCAGAAAACCCCAAAACCCAGCAGCAATAGAAATTCACCTTAAACAAAACTTGCTTTTAATTTTCTTTAACCATAAAAACAGGATCAAACATTAACTTATTACTATTTACTTAACTTAACCCCCTTCTAATTCTAAGCACACATGAATGTAACGTGTATCTAAGTTCAGAAAAGTTGCTTAATTCACAGTCCAATCTCACTTCTCACTCCTCCAAGTTCACCGGTATCAGGCAATTCTTATACTGTGCACAGAATTTAACATTTATGAATTTCACCAGGCTTTGGTGCTTGAAAGGTAAATGGTTACCACTCAGGAAGGTTTTTGTCAGTTTTCAGAGAGAGGTTTGTTGCTCACTGAACACACACAAACTGATTCCTTCCAATCAGCCACTTCAGTGTCTTGCTGAAAAAACTTGTCCCATCAGGGTTTTCCAGATGATAATCTCTTTCTTTCAGGTCACCACAGAGTTCCTTTTCTGGTTCCCTTATCTCAGGCAAAATATTATACAGCTAGTCCTCTCATCTTGTATGGACCACAAGGTCTTTGAACAGGCTGAACTCAGAACTCACAACCCGTCTTCAAAATAGGGTTTCAAACAAGCTTCCAAAAGCCACTTCAGAAAAACAGTAGTCTTTCTCTCTCACACACACTTAGAAAAAAACCTGTTTAACTCTCTCTGCTTGCAAATCCACATGACCCTCCTGAAACAGTGCACTCCACTTAAACAGCTTGCTGACTCCAAAAATCAATTCATGAGAGATTTTATGTTTCCTTCCATTTGCACTTCGCTGTGAAAATGTCCACAGGTACAATGGAATATGTTAATAAAATATATGTTTAAAAAGGGGGAATAAGATTAGTTGGTTTAGGTCACTTTTCACAAGCAAACATCACATTTCAAAAACAGAAACAGAAAAGAGAGAAAGGGAAATAAAATGCTGCAGCAGTCAGTAAAGACTAGCAGAGTGAAAAGCCTGCTACATACCCCATTTTAAGATGGGTTTTGAGTTCTGAGTTCATCCTATTCGAAATCTCGGTAGTGACTGGTTGTTGTGTTTCTCCTGAAATAGGAGAAAAGAAGAACTCTTTGCAGTAACCTGGAAGAAGGCACATTTCTTCTGAAAGACACTTCGGTTGCTGATTGAAGGAAATCAATTTGCGTGTCCAAAGAACAATGAATATCTCTCTGCACCCACCAAAGACCGTCCTGACTGGTACAACTTATGATAAGGCACCAGAGCCTGTTGAATGTAATGGCCATTTAATTCTGTACACAGTACTGACAAAGGCCTGATACCAGTGAACTTGGACAGTGAAAAAGAACCATCTTGAACACACACCTGCTTAGAATTAAGGGGGGGTTATGTTACTTAATAGTGGTAAGTTAAATATTGATCTTATTATTCTGTATTAAGGAAATAAAACCAATTTTGTTTAAGTAACCATTTTCTTGGTGAAATTCTGTTGCTGCTAGTTTTTGAGTCCTTATGGCTTGCAACATAGATGATTGTGGAGGCCGAGTTATTGGGTGTATTTAAGGCAGAGATTAATAAGTTCTTGATTAGCCAGTGCATCGATGGTTATGGGGAGAAAGCTGAATGGAAAAATGAATTATAATTAAATGGCGGGGCAGACTCAATGGGATGAATAGCCTGCTTCTGCTCCTATGTCTTGTGATCTTATGGTCTTCTAAGGTGAGGAGAGTGAGATTTAATGGGGACATGAGGGGGCAGTTCTTCACTCAGAGGGTGGTGGGCACACAGAATGAGCTGCAGACTATGTGTTTGACCAGTTACATTAGCTTCCTTTAAGAAACACTTGAATAATTTCAAGAATGGGAGGGGATTTGAGGAGTGTAGGCCTAATGGAACTAAAAAGGGAGGGCATGTTGATCGGCTTGTCAGGGGTTGGTGGTGTTTGATGGGAGAAATTGGTAGATGAAAATTTTTCTTCTGGATGTCTAATTCAGGCCCATTCTGATATACACTTCAGTGAAGGGATCAACGATGAGATGGAGCATGACCTCCACTTTGACATATATAAGCATTAAAAAAGTCTGTGACCCAGTTGGCATAGCAGTTAGCGCAACGTCTTTATAGCGCCAACAATCAGGACCGGGGATTGAATCCTGCACAGTCTGTAAGGAGTTGGTATGTTTTCCCCATATCTATGTGGATTTTCCCTGGGAGCTCAGGTTTCCACCCACTGTTTGAAATGTACCGGGGGTTGAAGGTCAACTGGGTGTAAATGGGCAGCACGGGCTCATGGGCCAAAATGGCTTGTTACTGTGATGTATGTCTAAAAAAAAATTCTGGAGCATCAACTTAATCTTCACTTTACCCTTCTAAAGCTAGTACAGACCCAGAAATAAATAAGGTGCTCCAGGCACAGTTTTTTTTTAAATTGGACAATAAAGAGACACTGGATTGTTGCTGTATCCTAGAACAAAGTTCACCATACTTTCTTTTAAAGAGGCAAAACTAATAATAATGAAAAGGTAAAATACAAAGAAGAATGATCAGATTGTGTAATAATTATCACCTCCTTCCACCATGCTCTGAGGCTCCTTCAATGCCCACTAATCACAGAAGAGAACATGTGTACTCATGGACCTTGCATATCTTTCTCTGCAGCCAAGCAGATGGTCCATTGGTTCGGTTCCCAAATGCCAGGCTAGATAATAGAACTGTGCAGCATTGTGCAGGTCCTTCAACACATGATGTTGTGCTGACTTATATAAACCTATTCCAGCATCAATATAACCCTTCCCAGTATTTTTCTTACACCCAAGTGTCACTCTAAGAGTCTTTTGAATGTTTCTATTGTACCAGCCTCCACCAACATCCCCAGCAATCACTTTCTGTGTAAAAACCCTTCCTCTGACATCTCCTTAAACTTTCCTCTATTCAACTTAAACAGATATCCTCTGTTATTGACGTTTGATGCTCTGGTTAAAAATCTACTCTATGCCTCTCATAACCTTACACACCTCTATTAAGACACCCTTCATCCTCTGTCGCTCCAGAGAAAAATTCTAGCTCTTGCTTGATGAGACATGATCTCCAATCTAGCCAGTATCCTGGTAAATCTCCTTGGCACTCTCTCTAAATCTTGTATATTCTTCCTATAATATGGCAACCAGAAATGAACACTACACTGTGTTCAGTGTGGTCTAACTAGAGTTTACATCATGTTGCTTCAACTTAATCCCCATCTAATGAAGGCAAGCATAGCATGCTCCTTCGCAAATACACTATCAACTTGCACAGTAACCTTGAGGGATTATAGACTTGTACCCCAAGATCCTTCTTTTCCTCCACACTTTTAAGAATCCTGCTATTAAATATATATTTCACTTTCAACTTTGATTTTCCTTTTTTCTTTTAAAAGTATTTTTATTGAGTTCAATATAATAATCTCATATACATGTTGCATTAATATAAGTTAATATTAATAAAATAAAATAAAATATTAATAAAATAAAAGTTAATAAAAATGCACTAATTAACAATTTTCAATGTTAGTTATTAATATTGATCAATATAGTTAAAATTAAAAATGAAAATTGCATGAAATATATTATAAACAATCTGCACATACTTTGATTATAATATCAAATAATATTATAGTCTCGGACCATATATAAATACTAATCAACTTATTTAAAACAAAACAAGAAAAAGAAAAAAATGAAACTAATGCTAATCTAACCCCTCCCTCTAATCAAGGTTACTTATAAAAACAAAGAGAAAAGACAATGAAACTGGATCGGATCACTACCTCCAGAAGCCAGACGGAGCATCGCCGAGCAGTCAAATCACCTAAAACTGCCTACCATGATAATAATCTATGAATGGACCCCATATCTTTTCAAACTGGAGCTTTTTATCTTGGATATTTTATCTTTTTTTATAAACTTTAACATGCCCTCACCTCATGTTTCCACTGCCAATGAGCCAGTGGAAGTTCATCTTTCCACTTCATTATAACATCTTGTCTGGCTATCAACGTACTAAAATCCAAAACCTTCTTTTGAGATACCAACAATAGGATAGTCGGATGGCGAATGAAGCAAAACATGGCAATTAAAGAGCATGGATCTACTTTAGTCTTAAAAGTCATTGATAAAGATTGAAAAATATTCTCCCAGAATCTTCCTAATTTGGGACATTCCAAAAACATGTGAATTAGTGAGGCCTCTAAAATTTTACACTTTTCATACAATGGTTCAACATCTACATAAAAATGAAATCATTTAAATTTAGACATGTGTATTCTGTGTACCACTTTAAATTGTATAAACAATGTCTAGCACAAAATGATGAATCATTAATCAAGCCAAGAGTGGATTGTCAGTTTTCATCAGAGAAGGTTATATTAAGATCCCATTCCCAATCATTTTTAATCTTAACCATTGAGGTTAGTCTTAAATCCAGAAAATTATTGTAAATCCACTGTGAACAAACTGCAAATCAAAAAATATATCAAGAATATTTGAGTCTGCGATTCAAGGAAAATCTTGTACCTTAGATTGGACAAAATGTCTAACTTGCAAATATCTAAAAAATGTCTATTGGAAAGCTTAAATTTAATTGATAGTTGTTCAAAAGAAGCAAAATTATTATGAATAAATAAATCTGTACCTTTTAATATCTGATCTATACCATTGCTTCAAGCCTGCAACTATAACAGAAGGTGGAAAGAAGTGGTTATCTACAATGGCACTCGCCAGGGATAAACTATAACAACCAAAAAAATTCCTAGATTGATTCCATATTGTTAGCCTATTCCTCATTATCTGATTATGAATCAGTTTAGAAAATGGAACCTAAAAGTGCCAACAATAATGTTTTCCTAGAAAAATTCATTTCCAATTCTATCCAAATAGGGCGACTAACAAATTGATCAAATTTTAATAGTAAAAGTAAACTGCATATATTAATCGTTCAATAATAAAATTGGAAGTTTGGCAGTGAAAGTCATCCATTCCTTACCATTTTCTGAAGATGTGTTTTATTTACTCGTGGTTGTTTTCCCTGCCATATACAAGAAGAAATAATCAAATCTAATGAATTGAAAAATGATTTAGGAATAAAAATTGATAAAGTTTGAAAAAGGTATAGAAATATAGGTAAACTATTCATTTTAATTGAATTAATGTGTCCAATCATTGTAATCAAAAGTGGAGACCTCCCTGATAGTGACACTTTAATCTGATTAAATGATTCTACAAAATTTTCTTTCATAAGCTTTTAATGACATTTTGTAATTATAATTCCTAAATATTGGAATTGGTCCTTAACTATCTTGAATGGAAAGTTAGAATACATAGAAATAGGTCCCTTTAAAGGTAAGAGTTCACTTTTATGTAAATTTACTTTATAACCTGAAAATTATCCAAATTGAGCAAACTTATTTAGTATATTAGGTACAGAAACCTTAGGATTTGAAATAAACAGCAATAAATTATTGGCGTAAAGAGATACTTTATGTTCATTTCCATGTTTGGTTATTCCCTTAAATTCTCTACACTGTCAAAGAGCAGCCACGAGAGGTTCTGGGACTATGTTAAAGAGTAAAAGACTTAATGGGCATATTTGACATGTTCCCCTATAGAATCTAAACATTTTGATTGTTGTAAATTAGTACAAATTGAAGCCATAGGACATAAATATAATAATTGGATCCAATTGATAAAATGTAGACCAAAATTAAATTTCTCTAAAGTAGCAAATGAATAGTTCCATTCTACCCGATTGAACACTTTTTCTGCATCTATTGAAAGTACACATTCTGTTGTATTCAGCACACAATATATATTGCAGTAAGAATATCAATTTTTAGTAAAACTTGTTTGGTCTGGATTAACAATTTTTGGTAAAATATTTTCTAACCCAAGTGCTAACGCTTTAGATAAAATCTTCATATCAACATTAAGTAATGAGATAGGTCTATAGGAAGCACATTCAATTTTCCAGATTGAATTCCATCTGCCACTTTTCTGCCCAACTCTGCACTCTGTCTATATCCTGTTGTACCTACAACAACCTTTTATACTATCCACCTCTTCTCCACTCTTTGTGTCATCTGCAAACTTACTGATCCACCTATCCACTTCGTCGTCCAAGTTATTTATAAAAGACATAGAGTTGGGCCATGATGCAAATTCCTTCAGAATGCCACTAGTCACTGACTTCCAGTCAGACTAAATTCCATCTACTACCTTCTGTACGCAAGCCAATTCCAAACCCACTCAGTGAAGTTCTCATGGATCCCTTATGACTTTCTGTATGAACCTACTAAGGGGGGTGGCGCACGGTGGGATCTTCAAGTGTCTCGTATCATTCTGCTCAATCATCACAGACTTGTATTCTACTCCACATACTTAGTCTGGCCAGAAGAACTTTTACCCATGGAAATACATCAATCTGGGCCATAAAAGCTCCATTTGATCTTGCTTCAACAGCTTTTTGGTGGAAAGCATTCTATATATCTGCTCTCCTTATATTTAGTTTCAAGAGTTTGCTCCTTTTTTTGGAATACTGTCACAGAGGAAATAGTCTCCCTGGATCTTCTACATGGAATCCTTTATGACTTTAAAATGGCCATTCTAATCAGTGTGATGTTTCTTTTTATTATAATAATAAAGAAACATGGGTTATTTTAAAACAACAATACTTTATTAGCTATAGACTCAAGAGCGTGTGAAGACATCCACCTCGAATCCAACTGAGCTGCAACAAACTAGTTTCCAACTCCCTCTAGTGGTCAGTGGATCATTAACACTCTATCATTACAATCGGGGCCACACAGCCCCCACTACAGGGGGCTACAACACATATGGGGGGGGGGGGAAACACATGGATTGAGATTATGAAATATTTTGTATGTAGTTGGTAGGATAGAAGTGTGGAAGAAACCAACTAAACTTGACTGCTTCACAAGGAAGGATGCCCATAAACTTTGAGCAGAGTCCTAAGAGGGCCATAGCCAAAAATAGGTTGAGAATGGCTGCATTATAAAATTGACTGGTTAACTAATTGGTGTTTAACATCAAGGGAATACAAAGCAAGGTGCAGAGCAAGGATGAAACACTGCCAGACTTCAACAACATTTATAGAAGACAAGCTTCAGTAATCTGGAGAAGTTCAAAAATGTAGAAAATAGGAGCAGGCCACTTCAGTTATTATCTAGTAATCAACATCAAAGATGACCAAATGGGCATTAGTCGAGATACACATAGTCTTTCTGGCTACACCTGATCATCCTTGAATCAAAGAGCTGATTATGAACCTGGAAGAGAGGCAGAAATCACTCCCTGGTCTGCAATGGCACTAAGGTGAACCTTTAGATCGCTGGGGTAGGCACACTAAAACCTTTACCTCCTCTGAAATCTGAGGAAATTCAGCATCTCATCTCCTTCTTTGGCTTGGCTTCGCGGACGAAGATTTATGGAGGGGGTAAATGTCCACATCAGCTGCAGGCTCGTTTGTGGCTGACAAGTCCGATGCGGGACAGGCAGACACAGTTGCAGCGGTTACAGGGGAAAATTGGTTGGTTGGGGTTGGGTGTTGGGTTTTTCCTCCTTTGCCTTTTGTCAGTAAGGTGGGCTCTGCGGTCTTCTTCAAAGGAGGTTGCTGCCCGCCGAACTGTGAGGCGCCAAGGTGCACGGTTTGAGGCGATATCAGCCCACTGGCGGTGGTCAATGTGGCAGGCACCAAGAGATTTCTTTAGGCAGTCCTTGTACCTTTTCTTTGGTGCACCTCTGTCACGGTGGCCAGTGGAGAGCTCGCCATATAACACGATCTTGGGAAGGCGATGGTCCTCCATTCTGGAGACGTGACCCACCCAGCGCAGCTGGATCTTCAGCAGCATGGACTCGATGCTGTCGACCTCTGCCATCTCGAGTACTTCGACGTTAGGGATGAAAGCGCTCCAATGAATGTTGAGGATGGAGCGGAGACAACGCTGGTGGAAGCATTCTAGGAGCCGTAGGTGATGCCGGTAGAGGACCCATGATTCGGAGCCATGATAACGGCTCTGTATACGCTTATCTTTGTGAGGTTTTTCAGTTGGTTGTTTTTCCAGACTCTTTTGTGTAGTCTTCCAAAGGCGCTATTTGCCTTGGCGAGTCTGTTGTCTATCTCGTTGTCGATCCTTGCATCTGATGAAATGGTGCAGCCGAGATAGGTAAACTGGTTGACCGTTTTGAGTTTTGTGTGCCCGATGGAGATGTGGGGGGGCTGGTAGTCATGGTGGGGAGCTGGCTGATGGAGGACCTCAGTTTTCTTCAGGCTGACTTCCAGGCCAAACATTTTGGCAGTTTCCGCAAAACAGGACGTCAAGCGCTGAAGAGCTGGCTCTGAATGGGCAACTAAAGCGGCATCGTCTGCAAAGAGTAGTTCACGGACAAGTTTCTCTTGTGTCTTGGTGTGAGCTTGCAGGCGCCTCAGATTGAAGAGACTGCCATCCGTGCAGTACCGGATGTAAACAGCGTCTTCATTGTTGAGGTCTTTCATGGCTTGGTTCAGCACCTACATGTACACCAAGGCAGCATCCTATCAGGGTGCATCGCCGAGCGGTACAGGAACTGCTCCGCCCAAGACCACAAAAAACTGCAGGAGGTGATGAATGGAGCTCCTTCCCTCTATCAATTCTGCCCTGGAAAGTAGGAAACATTTCATAAGACTCACTCCATCCTGCCCCACCTCCCATAAGATAGAAGATTCACAAGTATGAGATCACGTACCACAAGATTCAAGACTGTTTCTTTCCTGCCGTTATCAATTTCTGAATGAACCCCAAATGGTTGTCTTTGCTCTTTACCAACTGATCTCTCTCTGTAACTCTGCTTTTGTGTCCTGAGTCTTACTTTTTGTATTATGTGTGAGATATCTACTGATCTGCTCGCATAAGCAACCTCATTGCATCTTGGTACATGTAACAATAAATTTAATTGCTTTCAATCCTAAAATCCCACATACACCCAAGATTTTCAATCTTGAATTGTGATAGTCCTATATTATTTTTAAAAATTAATCTACTGACATCAAGAAACATCTCTTATCACCAGCAAAAAAGGGTTGGAAATAATATTTAAATATTAGCTTCTCCTTCACTTATTAGCAGACACGAGATATGTGAATAGCCATGTACTTTAAATAAGATGTTATGTACAGAACTATTCATGACTCTCAGGTGGCACAAAATGTTTACAGCCAACAAGCACAATTGAAGTATTGTCAGTATTTAATGAAGAAACACCTTGACAACCAATTTGCACACAGTAAGATCTCCAAAACAACACACAGCAAGATAACATTTCAATCAAGTTGAGAGTGGAGTTACCAGAGAAGGGTTATTTAAACAAAAGTTGCCTTTAATTATCATTGAACATGAAAATAGAATCAAACTTCAACTCATCTCTATTGACTCACTTAACCTACTTAACTCCCTTTTAATGCTAAGTGCACATGTGTGTAATGTGTGTGTAAATTCAGCAAAGTTCTTTGGTTCACAGTCGAATCTCACTGGTTGCAGGCAACTCTTGAACTGTGAACAGAAGTTAACATTAATAAAGTTTACCATGCTTTGGTGCTTAACAGATAAATGGTTACCACTCAGAAGGGTTCTTGTTGGTTTTCAGAGAAGGAGTTTTTCTTGTTTCAGGTCACCACAGAATTCCTTTCTTTTTCTCCTATTCCAAGGGAAACACCAGACAGCCAGTCCACTCCTTTGACCAGGCTGTCTTCCAAAGCTTGCCAGCTTGTCCATTTGGAATCGATGTCTTTCTCTCTCTCTCTCACTCACTCACTCCCTCCCTCCCTCCCTCCAACTCTGAGAGCAAAGCCTCTTTTTTTCTGCTCTCTCCCTGCAAAGATCACATGACTTTTCAGACAGTAAATGCTGTTTTCCAGACAAAGCTGCTACTCCGGGTTGTTACATTTGTTGCTTTTTCAAACAATCCATGGTGAGTCTGAGCACTCCTGCAAAAGCTCCTGCAAAAATTCTGTGTTTTAAAGTATTTGTGTATGACCTGCTCTAACAAACCTTTCCCAATTTATCTCTAAAACATCTCTATACACTCTGTCACAGATATTAGAGCAATTTTTATTCAGGTGCTCATACCTTGACAAAGGGCTCAGGCTCCTAACTTTTTGCAGATGCTGCATGACCTGCAGTGTTTCTCCAGCACTCTTGTGCATTGCAATACAATCACAACATCTGTAGACTTTAATGTATAACTGATAGAGGATAAATACTTGCCAAGTCACCTGGGAGGATTTCATTTATCTTTGAATAATGCCATGAGATCTTTTACTCCCATAAGAGTTAACAGAGCATTAGTTTCATGTTATATCGGGGCGGCGGCCCCGATACGGGCAGGAGCAAGGGGGAGACGGCGGCCCCAGTCCGGGCACAGGGAGAGCAGCAGCGGCCCCGGTCCGGGCGAAGGATAGACGGCGGCGGCCCCGATACGGGCAGGAGCAAGGGGGAGACGGCGGCCCTGGCCTCGGCCGAGTGAGGCAGGCGGAGGCCCCGGTCCGGACAGGGAGTGGGAGGCGGCGGCCCCAGTCCAGGCACAGGGAGAGCAGCAGCGGCCCCGGCCCCGGTCCGGGCGAAGGGTAGACGGCGGCGGCCCCGATCCGGGTAGTAGCAAGGGGGAGACGGCGGCCCCGGCCTCGGTCGAGTGAGGCAGGCGGAGGCCCCGGTCCGGGCAGGGAGTGGGAGGCGGCGGCCCCAGTCCAGGCACAGGGAGAGCAGCAGCAGCCCCGGCCCCAGTCCGGGCGAAGGGTAGACGGCGGCGGCCCCGATCCGGGCAGGAGCAAGGGGGAGACGGCGGCCCTGGCCTCGGCCGAGTGAGGCAGGCGGAGGCCCCGGTCCGGACAGGGAGTGGGAGGCGGCGGCCCCAGTCCAGGCACAGGGAGAGCAGCAGCGGCCCCGGCCCCGGTCCGGGCGAAGGGTAGACGGCGGCGGCCCCGATCCGGGCAGGAGCAAGGGGGAGACGGCGGCCCCGGCCTCGGCCGAGTGAGGCAGGCGGAGGCCCCGGTCCGGTCAGGGAGTGGGAGGCGGCGGCCCCAGTCCAGGCACAGGGAGAGCAGCAGCGGCCCCGGCCCCGGTCCGGGCGAAGGGTAGACGGCGGCGGCCCCGATCCGGGCAGGAGCAAGGGGGAGACGGCAGCCCCGGCCTCGGCAGAGTGAGGCAGGCGGAGGCCCCGGTCCGGACAGGGAGTGGGAGGCGGCGGCCCCAGTCCAGGCACAGGGAGAGCAGCAGCGGCCCCGGCCCCGGTCCGGGCGAAGGGTAGACGGCGGCGGCCCCGATCCGGGCAGGAGCAAGGGGGAGACGGCAGCCCCGGCCTCGGCAGAGTGAGGCAGGCGGAGGCCCCGGTCCGGACAGGGAGTGGGAGGCGGCGGCCCCAGTCCAGGCACAGGGAGAGCAGCAGCGGCCCCGGCCCAGGTCCGGGCGAAGGGTAGACGGCGGCGGCCCCGATCCGGGCAGGAGCAAGGGGGAGACGGCAGCCCCGGCCTCGGCCGAGTGAGGCAGGCGGAGGCCCCGGTCCGGACAGGGAGTGGGAGGCGGCGGCCCCAGTCCAGGCACAGGGAGAGCAGCAGCGGCCCCGGTCCGGGCAAAGGGTAGACTGCGGCGGCCCCGATCCGGGCAGGAGCAAGGGGGAGACGGCGGCCCCGGCCTCGGTCGAGTGAGGCAGGCGGAGGCCCCGGTCCGGGTAGGGAGTGGGAGTGGGAGGCGGCGGCCCCAGTCCAGGCACAGGGAGAGCAGCAGCGGCCCCGGCCCCGGTCCGGGCAAAGGGTAGACGGCGGCGGCCCCGATCCGGGCAGGAGCAAGGGGGAGACGGCGGCCCCGGCCTCGGTCGAGTGAGGCAGGCGGAGGCCCCGGTCCGGACAGGGAGTGGGAGGCGGCGGCCCCAGTCCAGGCACAGGGAGAGCAGCAGCGGCCCCGGCCCCGGTCCGGGCGAAGGGTAGACGGCGGCGGCCCCGATCCGGGCAGGAGCAAGGGGGAGACGGCGGCCCCGGCCTCGGCCGAGTGAGGCAGGCGGAGGCCCCGGTCCGGACAGGGAGTGGGAGGCGGCGGCCCCAGTCCAGGCACAGGGAGAGCAGCAGCGGCCCCGGCCCCGGTCCGGGCGAAGGGTAGACGGCGGCGGCCCCGATCCGGGCAGGAGCAAGGGGGAGACGGCAGCCCCGGCCTCGGCAGAGTGAGGCAGGCGGAGGCCCCGGTCCGGACAGGGAGTGGGAGGCGGCGGCCCCAGTCCAGGCACAGGGAGAGCAGCAGCGGCCCCGGCCCCGGTCCGGGCGAAGGGTAGACGGCGGCGGCCCCGATCCGGGCAGGAGCAAGGGGGAGACGGCAGCCCCGGCCTCGGCCGAGTGAGGCAGGCGGAGGCCCCGGTCCGGACAGGGAGTGGGAGGCGGCGGCCCCAGTCCAGGCACAGGGAGAGCAGCAGCGGCCCCGGTCCGGGCAAAGGGTAGACTGCGGCGGCCCCGATCCGGGCAGGAGCAAGGGGGAGACGGCGGCCCCGGCCTCGGTCGAGTGAGGCAGGCGGAGGCCCCGGTCCGGGCAGGGAGTGGGAGTGGGAGGCGGCGGCCCCAGTCCAGGCACAGGGAGAGCAGCAGCGGCCCCGGCCCCGGTCCGGGCGAAGGGTAGACGGCGGCGGCCCCGATACGGGCAGGAGCAAGGGGGAGACGGCGGCCCCGGCCTCGGTCGAGTGAGGCAGGCGGAGGCCCCGGTCCGGGCAGGGAGTGGGAGGCGGTGGCCCCAGTCCAGGCACAGGGAGAGCAGCAGCGGCCCCGGCCCCGGTCCGGGCGAAGGGTAGACGGCGGCGGCCCCGATCCGGGCAGGAGCAAGGGGGAGACGGCGGCCCCGGCCTCGGTCGAGTGGGGCAGGCGAAGGCCCCGATCCGGGCAGAGAGTGGGAGGCGGCGGCCCCTATCCAGGCACAGGGTGAACGGCGGCGGCCCCAATCCAGGCACAGGGTGAACTGCGGCGGCCTCGGCCCCGGTCCGGGCAGTATGGACCGACCTAGGAGGGGAGGCAGGCCCCTCCAGCCCGGGTAAGAAACCTGCATAGGAGAAGGCCACTCCAATATAAAACCTACGACCCAAGGACCTCGCTGCCACGTCCCAGCTTGCTTGGCCACGGCACACGAACCATGGGTGTAAAGGGTGGGGCCAGTACTGCGCGCACTGCACTCCACCTAAAAGCTCCTTTGCGCAGGCCCGAGGACAGGTCCACGTCCTCCCCCTCCACGTCCTCCCCCTCCACGTCCTCCCCCTCCACGTCCTCCCCCTCCACGTCCTCCCCCTCCACGTCCTCCCCCTCCACGTCCTCCCCCTCCACGTCCTCCCCCTCCACGTCCTCCCCCTCCACGTCCTCCCCCTCCACGTCCTCCCCCTCCACGTCCTCCCCCTCCACGTCCTCCCCCTCCACGTCCTCCCCCTCCACGTCCTCCCCCTCCACGTCCTCCCCCTCCACGTCCTCCCCCTCCACGTCCTCCCCCTCCACGTCCTCCCCCTCCACGTCCTCCCCCTCCACGTCCTCCCCCTCCACGTCCTCCCCCTCCACGTCCTCCCCCTCCACGTCCTCCCCCTCCACGTCCTCCCCCTCCACGTCCTCCCCCTCCACGTCCTCCCCCTCCACGTCCTCCCCCTCCACGTCCTCCCCCTCCACGTCCTCCCCCTCCACGTCCTCCCCCTCCACGTCCTCCCCCTCCACGTCCTCCCCCTCCACGTCCTCCCCCTCCACGTCCTCCCCCTCCACGTCCTCCCCCTCCACGTCCTCCCCCTCCACGTCCTCCCCCTCCACGTCCTCCCCCTCCACGTCCTCCCCCTCCACGTCCTCCCCCTCCACGTCCTCCCCCTCCACGTCCTCCCCCTCCACGTCCTCCCCCTCCACGTCCTCCCCCTCCACGTCCTCCCCCTCCACGTCCTCCCCCTCCACGTCCTCCCCCTCCACGTCCTCCCCCTCCACGTCCTCCCCCTCCACGTCCTCCCCCTCCACGTCCTCCCCCTCCACGTCCTCCCCCTCCACGTCCTCCCCCTCCACGTCCTCCCCCTCCACGTCCTCCCCCTCCACGTCCTCCCCCTCCACGTCCTCCCCCTCCACGTCCTCCCCCTCCACGTCCTCCCCCTCCACGTCCTCCCCCTCCACGTCCTCCCCCTCCACGTCCTCCCCCTCCACGTCCTCCCCCTCCACGTCCTCCCCCTCCACGTCCTCCCCCTCCACGTCCTCCCCCTCCACGTCCTCCCCCTCCACGTCCTCCCCCTCCACGTCCTCCCCCTCCACGTCCTCCCCCTCCACGTCCTCCCCCTCCACGTCCTCCCCCTCCACGTCCTCCCCCTCCACGTCCTCCCCCTCCACGTCCTCCCCCTCCACGTCCTCCCCCTCCACGTCCTCCCCCTCCACGTCCTCCCCCTCCACGTCCTCCCCCTCCACGTCCTCCCCCTCCACGTCCTCCCCCTCCACGTCCTCCCCCTCCACGTCCTCCCCCTCCACGTCCTCCCCCTCCACGTCCTCCCCCTCAAAAGATGCTCACAAACTCAAGCTAGCATGCTGGAACATCAGAACCATGCTAGACAAGGCTGACAGCCACCGACCTGAACGTCGGTCTGCCCTCATTGCACATGAACTCCTCAGACTTGACATCGACATAGCCGCTCTCAGTGAAGTCCGCCTGGCAGATGTAGGCAGCCTCCAAGAACGCGGCGCGGGCTACACTCTCTACTGGTCTGGGAAGCCTTCGGATGAACGACGCCTATCTGATGTAGGCTTCATGGTCAAGAGCTTCATTGCCTCCAAACTCGAAAACCTTCCGACAGGCCTCTCGGACCGAATCATGTCCATGCGACTCCCACTTCAAAACAAGCGTCACATCACCCTCATCAGTGTCTATGCTCCAACCCTCCAGGCGGAACCGGCAGAAAAGAACAAGTTCTACACCGACCTGCGCAACCTCATCCAACGTACCCCTACAGCCGACAAGGTTGTCATCCTGGGCGACTTCAACGCTCGTGTCGGCAAAGACTCAGAAACCTGGCCAGGAATCCTGGGCAAGCATGGCGTCGGCAAGTGCAACGACAATGGGCGCCTCCTGTTGGAGCTCTGCGCAGAACAGCGACTTGTCATTACAAACACCCTTTTTCAGCAGAGGGACAGCCTTAAGACCACCTGGATGCATCCCCGATCCAAACACTGGCACCTCCTGGACTACATCCTGGTGCGAGAAAGTGACAAACAAGATGTGCTCCACACCAGGGTCATGCCTAGCGCGGAATGCCACACTGACCACCGGCTGGTTCGCTGCAAGCTCAACCTTCACTTCAAGCCAAAGCCCAGGAACAATAAAGCCCCCAGAAAGAGGTTCAATGTTGGAAACCTGCAGTCAGACGAAGCGAGAGGAAACTTCCAGGCAAACCTCAAAGCAAAGCTCGACGTTGCAACCCGCCTCACGGACCCGTCCCCTGAAACCCTCTGGGATCAGTTGAAGACTACCATACTGCAATCCACTGAAGAGGTACTGGGCTTCTCCTCCAGGAAAAACAAGGACTGATTTGACGAAAACAGCCAGGAAATCCAGGAGCTGCTGGCAAAGAAGCGAGCTGCCCACCAGGCTCACCTTACAAAGCCGTCCTGTCCAGAGAAGAAACAAGCCTTCCGTCGCGCATGCAGCCATCTTCAGCGCAAACTCCGGGAGATCCAAAATGAGTGGTAGACTAGCCTCGCCAAACGAACACAGCTCAGCGCGGACACTGGCGACTTCAGGGGTTTCTACGAGGCTCTAAAGGCTGTGTACGGCCCCTCACCCCAAGTCCAAAGCCCGCTGCGCAGCTCAGACGGCAAAGTCCTCCTCAGCGACAAGATCTCCATCCTCAACCGATGGTCAGAACACTTCCAATCTCTTTTCAGTGCCAACCGCTCAGTCCAAGATTCCGCCCTGCTCCAGCTCCCTCAACAGCCCCTAAGGCTAGAGCTGGATGAGGTTCCCACCCTGGATGAGACATATAAGGCAATCGAACAACTGAAAAGTGGCAAAGCAGCAGGTATGGATGGAATCCCCCCAGAAGTCTGGAAGGCTGGCGGCAAAACTCTGCATGCCAAACTGCATGAGTTTTTCAAGCTTTGTTGGGACCAAGGTAAACTGCCTCAGGATCTTCGTGATGCCACCATCATCACCCTGTACAAAAACAAAGGCGAAAAATCAGACTGCTCAAACTACAGGGGAATCACGTTGCTCTCCATTGCAGGCAAAATCTTCGCTAGGATTCTACTAAATAGAATAATACCTAGTGTCGCCGAGAATATTCTCCCAGAATCACAGTGCGGCTTTCGCGCAAACAGAGGAACCACTGACATGGTCTTTGCCCTCAGACAGCTCCAAGAAAAGTGCAGAGAACAAAACAAAGGACTCTACATCACCTTTGTTGACCTCACCAAAGCCTTCGACACCGTGAGCAGGAAAGGGCTTTGGCAAATACTAGAGCGCATCGGATGTCCCCCAAAGTTCCTCAACATGATTATCCAACTGCACGAAAACCAACAAGGTCGGGTCAGATACAGCAATGAGCTCTCTGAACCCTTCTCCATTAACAATGGCGTGAAGCAAGGCTGTGTTCTCGCACCAACCCTCTTTTCAATCTTCTTCAGCATGATGCTGAACCAAGCCATGAAAGACCCCAACAATGAAGACGCTGTTTACATCCGGTACCGCACGGATGGCAGTCTCTTCAATCTGAGGCGCCTGCAAGCTCACACCAAGACACAAGAGAAACTTGTCCGTGAACTACTCTTTGCAGATGATGCCGCTTTAGTTGCCTATTCAGAGCCAGCTCTTCAGCGCTTGACGTCCTGCTTTGCGGAAACTGCCAAAATGTTTGGCCTGGAAGTCAGCCTGAAGAAAACTGAGGTCCTCCATCAGCCAGCTCCCCACCATGACTACCAGCCCCCCCACATCTCCATCGGGCACACAAAACTCAAAACGGTCAACCAGTTTACCTATCTCGGCTGCACCATTTCATCAGATGCAAGGATCGACAATGAGATAGACAACAGACTCGCCAAGGCAAATAGCGCCTTTGGAACACTACACAAAAGAGTCTGGAAAAACAACCAACTGAAAAACCTCACAAAGATAAGCGTATACAGAGCCGTTGTCATACCCACACTCCTGTTCGGCTCCGAATCATGGGTCCTCTACCGGCACCACCTACGGCTCCTAGAATGCTTCCACCAGCGTTGTCTCCGCTCCATCCTCAACATCCATTGGAGCGCTTACACCCCTAACGTCGAAGTACTCGAGATGGCAGAGGTCGACAGCATCGAGTCCAGGCTGCTGAAGATCCAGCTGCGCTGGATGGGTCATTCTCCAGAATGGAGGACCATCGCCTTCCCAAGATCGTGTTATATGGCGAGCTCTCCACTGGCCACCGTGACAGAGGTGCACCAAAGAAAAGGTACAAGGACTGCCTAAAGAAATCTCTTGGTGCCTGCCACATTGACCACCGCCAGTGGGCTGATAACGCCTCAAACCGTGCATCTTGGCGCCTCACAGTTTGGCGGGCAGCAACCTCCTTTGAAGAAGACCGCAGAGCCCACCTCACTGACAAAAGGCAAAGGAGGAAAAACCCAACACCCAACCCCAACCAACCAATTTTCCCTTGCAACCGCTGCAATCGTGTCTGCCTGTCCCGCATCGGACTTGTCAGCCACAAACGAGCCTGCAGCTGACGTGGACTTTTTACCCCCTCCATAAATCTTCGTCCGCGAAGCCAAGCCAAAGGAAAAAGAGTTTCATGTTCACCCAAAAGTCAGCACTTGTGGTACTGTAATATTAGGTACTCCTTTTTCTGGATTTAGAATTGAACCAATGATCTGGCTTAGTTCCAAGTGATACAACTGAATTTATTTCTCTGGCTTAGAAAAACCATATTCCTGTGTCATTTCTGGCTCTAACTTCTGGAACTCCCTGCCCAATGCGAGAGAACCTTCCCGAACTAAGACAGTTCAAGAAGGTGATGGACCACCTGCTTCTCATGGGCAGTTAGGGATCGGCAGCAACTAGATCCTAAGGTTGTAACCAAAGATTATTGTAGAGTGCAGTGTTTATTCAGCACCTTTACATTTTAGTCAACATGGTAAACTGTGCCATCTGGTGGAGAGTAAAATCATTCCTATTTCTTCTCTAGCTGTAAATGTTCTACTAATATGCGAACATCAGAATTTTGAACTAATCATTTTATCGTCATAGAACAAAAAAAATCCTAATTCAGTGCAATATTTTCTTAGTTATGCAGTATTCCTAAGGGCTGGAAGTAAAACATAAAAGTCTGTAGTCACCATGGTTGAAGTAAATACACAATTGTAAATACACAATTAATTTTTAAAAATTAATCCACTGACATCAAGAAGCATCTCATCATCAGCAAAAAAGGGATGAAAATAATATTTAAATATTAGCTTCTCCTTCACTTATTAGCAGACACAAGATATGTGAATAGCCATGTACTTTAAATAAGATGTTACGTACAGAACCATTCATGACTCTTAGGTGGCACAAAACAAGCACAATTGAAGTATAGTCAGTGTTTAATGAAGAAACCTTGACAACCAATTTGCACACAGTAAGATCTCCAAATGAACGAGAATATAGCAAGACAACATTTCAATCAAGTTGAGAGTTGAGGACCCCAAAACCCAGCAGCAATAAATATGCAGCATGACAAAGGGTTATTTAAACAAAAGTTGCTTTTAATTATCTTTGAACATGAAAATAGAATCAAACTTTAACTTATCTCTATTGACTCACTTACCCTACTTAACTTTTGGGGTTGAGTCCTTCATCAAAGTATCATAGTGCTAAGAGATTACTGGCAGAATTTGCTAAGTATGCCAAGGAAATTTTTCTTTTTTTTCTTCCAATTAAATTTATAGGAAGATCCTTCCACTTAATCAAATCAGCTTTGATCATTTTCATTAACGGTACATAATTAAATTTATATAAAGATTGATAATCAACATCCACATTTATACCCAAATATTTAATTTGATCAGTCCACTTCAAATTAATAATATTCTTATAAACTGAATAATCTCCTTCACCTATCGGTAAAATTTCACTTTTTTCCCTATTAACTTTATATCCAGATAAAGATCCATATTGTGTTAAACACTCCTTCAAGTGTAAAAGTGACTGAGCTGGTTTTGTTAAATACACCAATACATCGTCAGCAAATAAATTAATTTTATACTCCTCATCTAAAACTCTCATACCTTTTATCTGTGTATTTTGTCTTATCAGCTGTGCTAAAGGTTCAATTACTAATGCAAACAAAGCTGGAGACAAAGGACAAACTTGTCAAGTTGACCAAGGAAATTTTTCTGAAGCAAAATGTACTGTAGATAGCACTGCCAGAGAGGTAGCTACACTCAACCTACTCTTGGGCAATGATGCTTGGAAAGTAACTGATGTACAAGTGGGGCTGCACTTTCATACCAGTGACCATAACTCTGTTAGTTTTTAAATGGTTAGGACTTTTCCACAAATTAAATTCGTAAATTGGAGCAAGGCTGGTTTTGTTGGCATTAGACATGAATTTACAACAATTAATTGCGAGAGGTTCTTAGCAGGTAAAGGAACTTCTAACAAGTGCCGAGACATTTAAACATGAGATAGGAAGCGTTCAGGTCCAACATGTCATGTTAGAGAGAAGGGCAAGACTGGCAGGATTAGAGAACCCTGATCAGGAAAAAGAATGAGGCATAATCAGGTAGCAAGAGCTGGGGTCAAGTCTGTCATTCAAGAAGTACAAGAGGAGTACACAAGAAGAAAATTAGAAGGGCAAAAAGAAGCCATGAAAAAGCCTTTTTGAGATGGGGTCCATCAGCATTTATGTTGTTGCTTATGTGTGAAGCTACAGGAAATGGCTCTATTTACCGCAGAAAAGGTCATAGAAGCTTGTGAGTTTAGAAAAGAGAATAGTTAGGTCCTAAGACAAATCAACATTATGAAAGAGATGTTGGCAGTTTTAAATCCCCATGGCCTGATGAGGTATAACCTAAGACTTCATGGGAAGCCAATAAAGAAATCGCTGGAGCCCTGGCAAATATTTTTATATCTTTGTTAGCCATGGATGAGGTACTGGAAGACAGGAGGATGGTTCCTGTTGAACTTTTTTTTAAAAGGGCTGCAAGGACAAGCCAGGGAACTACATCAGATACTGGAAGGGAGTCTGAGAGGCCAGACATATTTACATTAGGAAATGTAAGGATTGATGAGTGATAGCATGGTTTTGCAGGAAATTTTGTCTCACAAATTCGATAGGGTTTTTCCAAGTGGCCCCCTGTTGCTTATTTTATACATATCAATGATTTTGATGAGAATGTATGTGGCACATTGAAAAAGTTTACAGATTCAAGATGATACCAAAATTGGTAATTATAGTAGACAGTGAAGAAGACAGTTTAAGGTTACCATAAGGCATGGAGCAGAAATAGGCCATTCAGCCCATCGATTCTGCTCCGCCACTTAATCGTGAGGTGATCCATTTTCCCCCTCAGCCCCACTGCTTGGCCTTCTCCCCATAACCTTTGATGCCCTGGCTAATCAAGAGCCTATCAATCTCTGTCTTAATAATACCCAATGACCCAACCTCCACAGCCACCTGTTGGAACAAATTCCATAGATTTACCAACAGATTTAGAAATTCCTCTCATTTCTTTTCTAAGCCGATGCCCTTCAATCTTGAGATTGTGCCCTCTTGTCATAGAGGAACAACCTTTCTAATTCTACTCTGACACAATATTGATCAACTGGGAAAGTTGGCAAATGGAATTTAATTAGGTCAAATATGAAGTAATGAATTTTAGGAAATTAAACCAGACCAGGACATACACAGTGAATGATAGGGCTATTGGGAGTGTTGTAGAACTGAAGGCTTGAGGGGTACAAGTATATAGTCCCCTGAAATTGATAATATAGGTAGACAGAAAAATTGTGATGCTTGGTTGTGTATGGTATGCTTGCCTTCTTTGGATGAGGCATTGAATACAAGAGTTGGAACATCATATTACAATCATACAAGAAGTGCAGTGTTCTGGTCACCGCACTATAGGAAGGATGTGATGTAAAGAGGGTGCAAAATAGATTCACAAGGATGTTCCTGGTTCTGGGGGCTTAATTTATAAGGATAAATTGAATCAACTGGGAATGTTTCCCTGGAGCAGAGGAGGATAAAGGGTGACCGTATAGAAATTTATCAAAAGATAATTCAAGCAGTGCTTGAATATTTAAGGCAGAGTTATAGAAATCCTTGATAAAAGGGTGAAAGGTAACTGTAGGTAGACCAGATTGCAGAGTTGTGATTAAAATTAGATCAATCATGATCTTATTAAATGGTGGTGTGATGTATCCTTGCATTTAATTTGTGTTCATATATAAATAGTATTTTTATTCAACTCCCAGCAATCTTGGCCTTAATTGTTTTGTACAAGACACCAATTTTCAAACTTTAGTTAGATAAAATAATTATTTTACTGATGGATTTTCTGTCCCTCACATAGAACACTACAACAGTCAAGGCCCTTCAGCCCTCGATGCTGTACCGATCTACATATTCCTAAAAAAAAGTACTAAACCCAACCTACCCTGTAACCCTCTATTTTTCTTTCATCCATGTGCCTGTCTAAGAGTTTCTTAAATGCTCCTAATGTTTCAGCCTCCACCACCATCCCTGGCAAGGCATTCCAGGCACCCACAACTCTTGTGTTAAAAAATGTCTCCCCTAAACTTCACTTTGTACATATGTCCTCTGATGTTTGCTATTCCTGCCCTGGGAAACAAGTGCAGGCTGTCCATCCTATCTATGTCTCTCATAATCTTGTAGATCTCTATCAAGTCTCCTCTCATCCTTCTATGCTCAAAAGTGAAAAGTCCCAGCTCTGCTAACCTTGCCTCACAAGACCTGTTTTCCAATCCAGGCAACATCCTGGTAAATCTCCTTTGCACCCTCTCCACAGCTTCCTATAATGAAGTGCCAAGAACTGAACACAATATTCTAAGGATGGTCTTAACAGAGATTTGTAGAGTTGCAACATGACCTCTCTACTCCTGAACTCAATCCCCCTATTAAATGAATTCCAGCATTTCATAGGCCTTCTTAACTATTCTATCAACCTGCGCATCGACCTTGGTAGATGTATGGATTTGAACCCCAAGGTCCATCTGGTCATCCATTCTCTTAAGTAACGAACCATTAGTCCTGTACTCAGCCTTCTGGTTTGTCCTTCCAAAAGCATCACCTCACACTTATCCAGATTGAACTCCATCTGCCACTTTTATGCTCAACTCTGCATCCTGTCTATATTCTCTTGTAATCTTTGGCAACCTTCAACTCCATTCACAACTCCTCCAACCTTCGTGATATCCACAAACTTACTGACCCATCCTTTTGTCTCTACATCCAGGTCATTTACAAAAATCACAAAGAGCAGGGGTCCCAGAACAGATCCTTGTGGCACTCGACTAATTACAGACTTCTAGGCAGAATACTTTCCTTCCACTACTACTCTCTGCTTTCTTCCTGCTGGCCAATTTTTTATCCACATAGTCAAGGTTCCACTGATCCAATGCCTCATGACTTTACCCCATAAGAGGCCTTGTAAATCCCCTGCTAAAATCCATGTAGACCACATCCACTGCTCTACCCTCATCGATTTCTTTTGTTACCTATGCAAAAAAACTCAATTAGGCTTGTGAGGCACGATCTTCCCTTCACAAAGCCATGCTGACTATCCTTGAGTAGACTGTACTTCTCCAAATGCTCATTGATCCTATCCAACAGTTTGCACACCAAAAATGTTAGACTCACCAGTCTATAATTCCCAGGATTCTCCCTTTTGCCTTTTATAAACAAAGGGATTACATTTGCTATTCTCCAATCCTCCTGCACCTCCCCTGTAGCCAAAAAAAGATTCAAAGATCATAGTTACTGCCCCAGCTATCTCTTCTCTCACTTCCCACAGCAGCCTGGGATATATCGCATCCGGCCCTGGGGACTTATCAATCTTGATGTTTTTAAGAAGATCTAACACTTCCTGTTCCTTAATCTCCACATTGCCCAGCACACAGGCCTGTTCTATTTCAACCTCACCCTGATCAAGGTCTTTTTTAAATACTGAAGCAAAGTATTAATTTAGGACCTCCCAACTTCCTCCACCTCCAGACACATGTTGCCTCCTTCATTTGCACCATCCTCCTGTTCTTCACATGCAGATAGAATGCCTTGGAATTCTCCTTAATCCTATATGCCAAGATCTTCTCATGCCCCCTTTGAGCTCTTCTATAGCTCCTTCCTGGTTACCATATACTTCTCATGAGTCCTTCCTGTTTCCTGCTTCCTATATCTAATGTATGCTTTCTTCATTTTCTAGACTAGTTGCCTGACTTGTTTTGACAGCCATGGTTCAATTTTCCTACCATCTTTTCCTTGTCCCAGTGGGGCAAACCTATCCTGAACCCAGCACAAATGGTCCCTAAACTTCCTCCACATTACTTCTGCGCTTTCACCCTTAAACATGGTTTCCAATTTATTCTTGCTAGTTCCTGCCTCATCCTTTCATAATTAGCCCTTCACCAGTTAAGCACTTTCCCATTTTGTCTGTTTTTATCCTCTTCCATAGCTGTATTGAAGCTAAGGGAGTTGTGGCTACTCTCACCAAAATGCTCCCCCACCTGACCACATTCATTCCTCAGAATTAGTTCCAGTATGGTCTCTCTTCTCTTCGGCCAATCCACATACTGTGTTAGGAATCCTTCCTGAACACACCTGACAAACTCCACTCCACCTATCCACTTGCAGTCATGAGGTGCCAATCAATATTAGAGAAGTTGAAATCACCCATAACTAAAACCCTGTATTTCCCGCCCCATTCCAAAATCTGCGTGCTTATCTGCTTCTTGGTATTCTGGGGGCTATTCGGGGGCCTACAAGCTACTCTCAGCACAGTGATGGCTCCCTTCCTATTTCTGACTTCCACCCTCTCAGCAGCGTCCTCCCTTTCTATAGCCACAATACTGTCCCTGACCAGTAATGCTACACCCCCCCTCTTTTCTACCTCCCATCCTATTCCTTTTAAAACAACTAATCCCCAGTACCTGCATCAGCCAATCCTGCCCTTCCTCCAGACAAGTTTCAGTAAAGGCCACAACATATCGAGGATGTAGGTTAACTTGGTGTAAATTGGGTGGGCGCTGACTCGTGGGCCAAAATGGCCTCCTACCATGCTGTATATGTAAATTTAAAATTTAAAACATTTAAATATAGTCATAGTTCTATGTACTGATCCATGCTCTAAGTTCATCCCCTTTATTCCTAATACTCCTAGTGATGAAATAGAAACATTTCAATCTCTCTAACTGGCTGCATTTATGTTTTGTCCCCTGCCTGTCCTTCCTCACCAACTCAGAGCATATTGCATCATACTTTTGTCCTTCTACCCTAATCTCTGCACTCACATTCTGATTCCCACCCCCATCAAACTAGTTAAAGCCCTCCCCCAACAGCTCTAGCAAACCTGCCCGCCAGGGTATTGGTCCCCCTCCAGTTCAGGTGTAGCCTGTCCTTATAACTGTATTTTGATGTTAGAGGAGTGTCATTGGTTCTCCTACAACTTCTTCCGAGCTAGAAATCTATATCCTAAAACGGAAAAAGATATCATCACCAAAATCACCCTTAGATAGCATGACATTGCTATTGTCAATCATTATTGGGTGAGATTTCTGGAGCTCCATACCTGATAACACTGTGGAAGTCTATACAAAGATTGCAGTAATTCAAAACAAAGGCTCTTTAAGTACCTTCTCAAAGGAACATCAGGGATCAACAACAGTTAGCATTAAGGAGGAGAAGGTGTTAGATGTCTCAAAACCTGACAAGATGTATCAGGCTGATTTAGTAGGCAAGGGGGGATATTTTTGGGGCCCTGACAAAGATTATTGCATCTTCATTAGCCACAGATGGAGTACCACATGACTGGAGGACAGCAAATGATGCTCCTTTATTCAAGGGTAGCACAACAAGCCAGCTAACTGCAGGCAAGTGAGTTTCACACCAATGATAGGAAAGTTATTCAAAAACAAATCTCTAAGAACTGATCGGCATGAGAATACTTACACTTGGAAAGGCAATGCCCTCCATAATATTTGGGACAGACAGATTTTTTCTTTTTTTTGCCCCTGTGCTCCACAGTTTTAAATTTATAATCAAACAATTTACATGTAATTAAAGTGCACATTCCAGATTTTATTTAAGGTTATTTGTATACATTTTGGTTTGACCATGTAGAAATTACAACACTTTTTATACATAGTCCCCTCATTGCAAGGCACCATAATGTTTGGGACATTTGACTTCACAGGTGTTTGTGAGTACTCAGGTATCTTTAATTGCTTCATTGGTGCAGGTATAAGAGAGCTTGACTTGCTCCTAAGATTTTGATCACCTTTGGAGTCTGTAGTTGCCATTTTTCAACGAGAACCAGAGTTGTGCCAATGAAAATCAAAGAAACTATTATGGGTGTCACGTGATGCAGTGGAGTGAGTAGTCTGGTTCATCAGAGCTCCAACACGAATTTGGGTAAAAACACTAAAAACAACCTGTAATATAACACAAAAAGTACTTTGCAGAAGAATTAAAGTCAGAAGAATGGGCAAGAAGGAGAAACAAAGTGATTTTGAAACAAAAAAATGGCCCAAAGGGCTGACACCTGCCAGGAGAGCCAACCTCGTGGTGAAGGAAATGGCGGGAGGCGTAAGATTGAACCCAGTGACCTCTCTGAGAGACCTGCAGGGCTGGAAAGCACCGGGACCCTCTTCACGGTGGCTCCAGGCATCAATTGGGATATCTAGAGGATGGTGCCAATGCAACAAAATTGAACCCCGGGGTTCGCAGCAGGCATGGTTGGAGATCGGTGGTGAGGAGGAGGCTCCGCTTGCATCTCTCGCGGCACATGGGAGCTGGTGAGGCAGCAACGACAGTGAAGAGGGGAGCTGCATCGGCAATGATAATTCCATTGGCAAAAGGGTGGCCAGTGACAACAGTAGCAACAATGGCAGTGGCGCCAAGGTTGGTCCTCTGCAATGGCCCCGTGGCGGTAGGGTTCTGTAGCCTGCCCGAGGTGTCCAGGGGAGGAGAGAAAGATGATGGAGTTACGACCCGTACCACAGGCAGACGGGCTGCTAAATTCACCCTGAGATCCCCGAGGAGACAGGTACGAGTGGATGGGCCAGCCAGGAAGACAACACGAGTGCTGCATGAAAAGCCAAGACACCTCTACTGCTGATTGGGACCGGCATGTCGAGAGGACAGAGAACCGACACAGAGATTGATGAGGAGGTGAAAGAAAGCTCAACCCCGAAATAACAATGTGTAAGAAGAGGTGCAGACTTACCTTCTACTACAATGAGAGGGGTGAATCCCAGGCACAGCAGCGATCCTCCAGCAATAGCGGGGGTAATTCTGATCGGGCAAGGACGGCATCAGGCAGCAGCAGCACAGAAACAATAATGGTGAAATGAGCAACCCAGCCATGCAGAAGGATAAGGAAAAAAGTGGAACAGAGAAGAAAGGAAGAACTGGAGCCTCTTATGAAAATCCAGAGAAAAAGAATTAAAAGAGTTTTAAGGGACTTGTCATTGGAGCTGGGAGAAGTTAAGAAAGCTATGGGAGAATTATCAGGAAGGATGACTATTGTAGATCTGGGAGAAATTAGAAAAGCTATGGGAGAATTATCAGGAAGGATGACTATTGTAGATCTGGGAGAAGTTAGGAAAGCTATGGGAGAATTATCAGGAAGGATGACTATTGTAGATCTGGGAGAAGTTAGGAAAGCTATGGGAGAATTATCAGGAAGGATGACTATTGTAGATCTGGGAGAAGTTTGGAAAGCTATGGGAGAATTATCAGGAAGGATGACTATTGTAGATCTGGGAGAAATTAGAAAAGCTATGGGAGAATTATCAGGAAGGATGACTATTGTAGATCTGGGAGAAGTTAGGAAAGCTATGGGAGAATTATCAGGAAGGATGACTATTGTAGATCTGGGAGAAGTTAGGAAAGCTATGGGAGAATTATCAGGAAGGATGACTATTGTAGATCTGGGAGAAGTTAGGAAAGCTATGGGAGAATTATCAGGAAGGATGACTATTGTAGAGCTGGGAGAAATTAGAAAAGCTATGGGAAAATTATCAGGAAGTATGACTATTGTAGATCTGGGAGAAGTTAGGAAAGCTATGGGAGAATTATCAGGAAGGATGACTATTGTAGATCTGGGAGAAGTTAGGAAAGCTATGGGAGAATTATCAGGAAGGATGACTATTGTAGATCTGGGAGAAGTTTGGAAAGCTATGGGAGAATTATCAGGAAGGATGACTATTGTAGATCTGGGAGAAATTAGAAAAGCTATGGGAGAATTATCAGGAAGGATGACTATTGTAGATCTGGGAGAAGTTAGGAAAGCTATGGGAGAATTATCAGGAAGGATGACTATTGTAGAGCTGGGAGAAGTTAGGAAAGCTATGGGAGAATTATCAGGAAGGATGACTATTGTAAATCTGGGAGAAGTTAGGAAAGCTATGGGAGAATTATCAGGAAGGATGACTATTGTAGATCTGGGAGAAGTTAGGAAAGCTATGGGAGAATTATCAGGAAGGATGACTATTGTAGATCTGGGAGAAGTTAGGAAAGCTATGGGAGAATTATCAGGAAGGATGACTATTGTAGATCTGGGAGAAGTTAGGAAAGCTATGGGAGAATTATCAGGAAGGATGACTATTGTAGATGAAAGAGTGGACAGGATGGAAGGTAACATTGAGAGATTGGAAAATGACAGGGAAGCCTGGCTTAGGGAGAAAGAAAAATTATGGGACAGACTAGTCATCCTTGAAAACCTTAGTAAAAGAAATAACATTAACATTGTGGGGGGGGGGGGAGGGGTGAAAGAAGAAATAGAAGGCAGGGATCCAATAAAATTCTTTAGGGAACGGATCTCAAAAATACTGGGAAGGAAGAGAGTGTGGGTGGCCCTTCAAATAGAAAGGGCTAGACGCTCTCCCCTTCCAAAGCTGGGCCTGGGACAGAAACCCTGATCTGTCCTAATCAGACTGGCCATTTTACAAGAGAGGGAAAGAATATTAAGGGCAGCAGCTCTGGAGGAAAAGGAGGAGCAGCTCTGAGGAATACGAGGGGAGTAAAGTCCTCTTTTATCCCGATGTCACCACAATGCTCCTTAAAAGACGCAAGTCATTTGATTCGGTCAGGAAAATACT
This sequence comes from Narcine bancroftii, assembly GCF_036971445.1. NCBI lineage: Eukaryota > Metazoa > Chordata > Chondrichthyes > Torpediniformes > Narcinidae > Narcine > Narcine bancroftii. The sequence goes on from NC_091469.1 coordinate 46,522,208, forward strand.
GTGAAATAAAGATATTGGTTCAACATTATTGCCCCCAGCAACCCTGAAAATATTCCTGGCGAAGATGGGAGTTGGATTTGGGAACAATAATTCCTGAATTACGCTGGTCCGACTTCTGTCGGGACAGAATGAAGGCGGTTATTAACGCCAGATATAGACTGGTGCAATACAACTTTTTGCATTAGTTATACCTCATGTCAAACCGGAAATCCTGGACGTGTTTTAGATCTGGCGTCGAGAAAGGAACTTTTGTGCATTCAATGTGGCTATGCGCCAAGGTGAGACCTTTTGGGTAGAATTAGGGGGCATTTTGAAAAAAAATTACTGGGGTGGAATATCTGAAGGACCCTGCTTTGTTCCTGCCGGGTGAACTTACGGACCTGTGTCTAAAATTGTCCAAACACCAAATTCAATTTGTGATGGTCGCCTTGGCAGTGGCCAGAAAGTGTATAATGGTTACCTGGAAATCTAAGTTTCAGCCTAAGCATAGCAAGATGGAACATGGAAATGCAGAGGTGATCACCTTTGTTTTAGTTGGTAAGCAATGAAGTTGTTCTTGATAAATAGCTGTAGCCTCCACCATCCATTTAATTATCTCATCTTTCTATTCAATTTCAGGTAGAGTTTAGCAAGATAGAACATCAACATGGTTTTGTGGTGCTGGTTTATGTTTCAAATTGTAATCATATATGGCAAGTAGCATGGCCCACATTTAAATTTTTTTGCAACTAGCACTGGAATCCCCTTTTGTTTTAGGAACTAGAATCAATGGTTTCTTGTCTGGTACTAAGGTAAACTTCCTACCATACAAGTATTGGTGGAATCATTTGACACCAAATATTATGGCAAGCCCTTTTTCATGTTGTGCATAATTACATTCACAAGCCGTCAAAGACCAGGAGGCATAGGCCACCAGTTGTTCTTTTTCCATCACTTGTGACAACACCGTTTCTAATCCCACTGGAGAAGCATCCATTGCAAGGGTTAATTCCTTTCCTGGATCATAGAGGACAAGAACATTGTCGCTGGACGCCAGTAGTTATTTCAAGCCATCGACCATGTAACTAGTCTCTTCATTCCAGCATCATTTCTGATCTTTTTTTAACAAACGAAATGTGCTTCCGATAATGGTTAACCAAACCCAGGAGCAACTGCAATTCGGCTCGATTTGTTGAGTAGGGTGCTCTGCGGACAGCTTTGGTACAGTGGTATCCATTCAGACTCCTTCACTGTTAATTGTGAAGCTTAAATATGTTATAGAAGGTACTAATAAATACACATTTGTCCTGGCACAGGTGAACGTTTGCTTGTTGCAATCATGTTAAGACTCTTTCTAGGTTAGATAGGTGCTCGGAGTTGTCTCGACCTGTAATTATAATGTCATCGAGATAGCATCCTACATTTATTCCATGCAATAATTTGTCTATCACTGCTTGAAATATTTCCAAGGCTGCTGATATCCATATGGCAATCAGGTATAGGTGAATAACCCCAAATGAGTATCGATTGCCATGTATTTCTTTGAGGCCTCATTCAACTCTATTTGCTGATATGCCTGGGATAAGTCTAGTTTTGTGAATTTCTTTCCCCTTTCAGGGCCTGGAATAATTCTTCTGCTTTGGGCATAGGATGTTCAGTGTCTGGTTAATGGTAACTTCGTAATCACCACAAATTTGAATTTCTCTGTTGGCTTTTCAATGGACTGTACTGAATTCTTTTTCGTCTTCCTTCATTTCTCAATCTCTAAAGTTCTGATTCAATCTTTCCATTTATTGCAAGCGTTACCATTCTGGGCTCAAATAACTTGGGTTCGTTCAACAACTGATTTCAGGTGTAATTTCGCCTGGACTTCTTGGATTTTTCCCAGGCCTTTTTCAAAAACCACCTGATACTCCTTGACCACTTGCTCCAGTTTTGGCTTGGCCTTATCTTCCAGGCATACATTCATTACGGATCCAATTTCCATCCAATCTAGTTCTGTGTGTTTTTTTTTCAAATGTTTTATTTGATCAACATATAACTAACATATAACTCATAATAACTAACAATAATAAGTAACCATAATGCAATGTCAACAGATATATGAATATATAGAAAAAAACCTAAAAAGCTAAAAATTAAAACTAGCTAAAACCTAAAAAAAACACTCCACCCCCGCCCACCCCCCACCAAACCTAATCTAATCCCATAACTAAAATTGTTATTCATTCAGGGAAAACTTAAGTGGACAGAAGAATTTTTTTAAATTAAGTAAATTGTAATTTTAACTTCATAATTTTAGCTCCAAATTTGCAGCAATAAATAATATTTACCCTTCAAATTGTAAGGTTTTTTTTAAAGGAATACAACTTTGAATCTCAGCATGCCATCTATCTAATGTTAATGAAACATCAGATTTACATGTTATAGCAATACATTTTCTTGCTATTACTAAAACTAACTTAACACATTTTAATTGAGAATCTGACATCAATAATTTAGGAATAACACTTCCAAAATTTCCTAACAACAATAGTTCAGGATTTAACAGAAAACAATCACTTCTGCAAAAATGTACTAACAGAGACCCAAAAAGAATTAACCTTTGAACAAGACCATGTAGAATGAAAAAGTTCCAATTTCTGTTCTGGATCTAAAACATTGATTCAATAAATTCAATCTCCATCTATTCAGTTTCTGAAGTGTAATATACAATTGATGTAGAAAATTATAATTATAATGAATATAATAAATAATAAATTATAAATTATAATGAAGTTATCTATATCTTACTGAGAGGCGCCTGCAAGCTCACACCAAGGCACAACAGAAACTTGTCCGTGAACTACTCTTTGCAGACGATGCCGCTTTAGTTGCCCATTCAGAGCCAGCTCTTCAGCGCTTGACGTCCTGCTTTGCGGAAACTGCCAAAATGTTTGGCCTGGAAGTCAGCCTGAAGAAAACTGAGGTCCTCCATCAGCCAGCTCCCCACCATGACTACCAGCCCCCCCCCCACATCTCCATCGGGCACACAAAACTCAAAACGGTCAACCAGTTTACCTATCTCGGCTGCACCATTTCATCAGATGCAATGATCGACAATGAGATAGACAACAGACTCGCCAAGGCAAATAGCGCCTTTGGAAGACTACACAAAAGAGTCTGGAAAAACAACCAACTGAAAAACCTCACAAAGATAAGCGTATACAGAGCTGTTGTCATACCCACACTCCTGTTCGGCTCCGAATCATGGGTCCTCTACCGGCACCACTTACGGCTCCTAGAACGCTTCCACCAGCGTTGTCTCCGCTCCATCCTCAACATCCATTGGAGCGCTTTCATCCCTAACGTCGAAGTACTCGAGATGGCAGAGGTCGACAGCATCGAGTCCACGCTGCTGAAGATCCAGCTGCGCTGGATGGGTCACGTCTCCAGAATGGAGGACCATCGCCTTCCCAAGATCGTGTTATATGGCGAGCTCTCCACTGGCCACCGTGACAGAGGTGCACCAAAGAAAAGGTACAAGGACTGCCTAAAGAAATCTCTTGGTGCCTGCCACATTGACCACCGCCAGTGGGCTGATAACGCCTCAAACCGTGCATCTTGGCGCCTCACAGTTTGGCGGGCAGCAACCTCCTTTGAAGAAGACCGCAGAGCCCACCTCACTGACAAAAGGCAAAGGAGGAAAAACCCAACACCCAACCCCAACCAACCAATTTTCCCCTGCAACCGCTGCAACCGTGTCTGCCTGTCCCGCATCGGACTTGTCAGCCACAAACGAGCCTGCAGCTGACGTGGACTTTTTACCCCCTCCATAAATCTTCGTCCGCGAAGCCAAGCCAAAGAAGAACATTAATAGTATTAAACTTAACTTCTTTACATAGATTTTGCCAATCCTGTTGATCTATTATCATGTCTAGATCTTGTTCCCACCTTTCTTTTGAATTAAACAAACCTAATTTAGGTGTTTGTTCTTGTAGCAAAATATATGCAATTAAAATACATTTTAGTCATTCCATCAACTATAATTTGCTCCAAATTTGAACTCTTTCAAAACCATTTCTGATCCTAATTTCTCTCTTAAATATGCTCTCAAGTGAAAATAACAAAATAGCATATTACAAGGAATATCATATTTAATTATTAATTGATCAAAAGATGTCAACTGCCTTTTAATAATTTTTTTAATAGAAGTTGTAGACCCCCTTGTTCATATTTCCATGTTAACTTTTCTAATTACTTTCTTACTATCTTCCGTTTCCAAAGAAATTTCTTAACTTGTTTATTTAAATCTTGAAAAACATTTTGAGGTATAGAGGTTTGAAATAAATATTGAATTCTTGGAAAAATATTCATTTTAATACAATTAACTCTCTCAATTAATGTAATAGGTAAATTTACTCATCTCTTTAAATCTTAATCTATCTTTTTAAATATTGGAATAGTTTAATTTATATCAATTTTTCAAATTATTGTCATTACATATGCCTAAATATTTAATCTTATCTGTCCATTTAAATTGAACTTTTTGTTGACATTTGGAGTAATTCCATTACTTCATTTTTATCCCAATTTATTTTATACCCTGAGATTTTCCCAAATTCTAAACGTTTTGGTAATGATAATTGTGGTTGCATTAAATAAACTAATACATGATCAGCAAATAAACTAATTTTAAGTTCAATCTGATTGGTCACTTCAAACATTTTGTCCAAGAGGCTCTATAGCTAAACAAACAAAGCTGAGATAAAGGACATCCCTGTCTACTAGATCTAGTTAAATTAAAGGATTGAGATATCTGTTCATTTGTTATTACCTTAGCTTTAGGATTTCCATATAATGTCTTAATCCAATTAATGAAATTTACAGCAAAGCCAAATTTACTTAGAACCTTAAACAAAAAGACCTTTTCTGCATTCAAAGCTCCTCTTTCTTCTGAGCTAGATGAATAATACTTAATAACCTTACGATATTTTCTGAGGTTTATCTATTTTTGACAAAACCTGTCTGATCCATATTTATCAATACAGGAAGATAGTCATTAATTCTATTTGCTAATACTTTTTGCTATAATTTTGTAACCAACATTCAATAAAGATACAGGTCTATATGAAGCTGGTTTTAATGGACCTCTAACCTTTTTAGGTATAACTGTAATTATAACTGTAGAAAGGTTTTTGGAAGGCAATGTTGCTCAAAAGCTTGTTCTATTACTTTCATAAATAATGGAATCAATAAATCTTTAAATTCTTTATAAAATTCTACTGGGAACCCATCTTCTCCTAGAGATTTATTATTTTGTAAACTATTAAGTGCATCATAAACCTTTTGTTCAGTAAAAGGACTATCCAAATCATCTTTTCCTTCTTGAGTTAAATTTGGTAATAACAATTGTGCAAAATATTCATCTATAGCCTCCTCTTTATGCAATGATTCGGATGTATACAAGTTTTCATAAAATTCCTTAAATATATAATTTTTTTAATGGTTTATATGTCACCATTATTATTTTGTTGTATTGCAATAATTGTTGTGGAAGATTGTTCCACTTTTAATTGCCAAGCTAAAACCTTATGTGATTGTTCCCCTAATTCATAATATTTCTGCTAGACCATAATATCATTTTCTCTGTTCTATATGTTAACATTGTATTATATTGTCATTTTTTTATTAACTAAACTTCTACATTTATCTTCAGAGGATAATTTTTGAATTTCCTTTTCCCATTTATCTATATCCTTCATTTATTCTCTTTTCGCTTTGAAGAATAGCTTATAACATGTCCTCTTAAATAAGATTTTGATGCATCCCAAATTATAAACATGTCTTCTGTTGAATGCAACTTAGTATCACAAAATAGTTGTATATGCTGTCTTATTTTTTTTTAAAAAAAACAAAAATCTGGCCTTTTCAATAATAAAGAATTTAATCTCCATCTATAAACTGAGTGTCACATTTCAGCAAAATCCAATTCAATCAAGAGTGGAGAATGATCAGATAATATTTTTGTTTTATAATCAACATTCACAACTCTAGATTGATTTTGAGCAGAAAACAAAAAAAGTAAATTCTAGAATATGTATCAAATCTTCTAGAGTAAAAAGAATAATCCTTATCTTTGGGATGGATCCTTCTCCATATATCAATTAGATTAAAATCTTTCATTAAAGATAACAATGTTTTAGCTGTCTTTGATTTAACTATAGTTCTTGATGATGATCTATCCATTATTGGTTCCAAAGAAAAATTAAAATCACCACCTACTAAAATATTTTCATGTACATCTTCTAAATTGAGAAGTGTCTTGTATGATTTTTTGATCATCTGAATGAAGTGCATAAAGATTTAATAAAGTCCAATTCTCAGAAAATATCTGACAATTTACCACCACGTACTTCCTGCTGGGTCTGTAATTATACTTTGAATTTTAACTGGTAAAATTTTCTTAAATAAAATTGCCACTCTTCTAGCTTTAGAGACCTAACTAATCTCTTTTCAATTTCAAATGTTCATTCTCAGTTAAATTAGTCTCCTGTAGAAAGGCAAATATTTACACCTAATTTCTTAATATAAAATGAAATCTTCTTTCTTTTTATGAGCCTGTTAATAATAAAATTCAAAATCTTAACTGCTTTACTTATTATTCTTATCTATAGACATTTTAAAAACCCCTATCAATCACTTCTATCCAAAGAGAATTCTCACAAATTAATCTGGTCCCAGGTGTCATCGTCTGCAACCCAAAAATGTTAAATTCATTCAAAGTAAAAACATTATAAAAGATTAACATATGAAAATAAAAATTAATAATAACCCCCCCACAAAAAAAATGCCAGAAGTACTAGCATTAACACCCTCCATTTTTTGGGTTGTGGTCACCCCACGACAACACTTGTAATTGTCAGAAATCAACAAACACAACCCCCAACTCCCGGGGGGGGGGGGGGGGGGGACTTTCCATTAGAACAAGAATACTTACCCATGCAAGGTTTCTTCTTCAAAAAAGGAAAGAAAAAAGGGAGAATACACCCCCTTATACTCCAAAATTTAATTTCAGCAAGTCCTCTTGCATAAATGTTTGTACCTTGGGAAAGTCTTTAGCATATTCTTCAGCCTGAACATAGTTGATGAAAAAGACATTCTGTTGATCTGGCAGGAATATTTTCAACGTGGCTGGATATTGGAAAACAATCTGTAACCTTTAACATATAAAGCCTTCTTAACTGGATTGGACGCTTTTCTTGAAAAGAGCTTGACTCAAATCAGGTTATAAAAAATCTTATCTCCTTCATAATTCAAAGGTCCACGTTCTTTGGCTCTTTTCTTCACTAAACTAAGTATCTTTTCTCTATCTTGATAATTCAGAAATCTAATCAAAATGGAATGAGGTCTCTAATTTGAACCCAGTTTCAGTCTAAGAGCTCTGTGAGCTCTCTCAATCAAGATCTTATCTTCAAAATTACTCTGTCCATATATTTCCGGTATCCATTCTTGAAAAAAAATCTAATTACATATTAACCTTCTTTACCCTCAGACATCCCAACAATTTTAAAATTTTTCCTTCAACTGTAATTTTCCAAAATATCAACTTTCTCAAGCAACTTTTCATTCATGGAAACTAAAGCAGTAACTGAGTCTTCATTAAATTTATGTGGAGTCACAGGATGCTGTGAAGCTGGGAAGAGCTCCCATTAAAAGCTTCAAAACAATGAAAAATCAGCCGAAACATAAAGATTCAAATTACCCATGCCGAGGCAATATGGGCAAGATGAGCAGAAGGCAGGCGACTGAGGAGCGCGACCAGCAAGAAATGTTGGAAACATCAAGTGAAAATTCACTCAACGCTGATGACCTGCAGGCTCCCGTGCTAATGGTGGGGTCTACTGCAGAAGGCATGAAGGCAAAGCCTGCGATGTCAGGTTCACCCGACGAAGATATCCTGGCAGCGGCTGACCAGGCATTGGTGCTTGAACGGTAAATAGTTACCACTCAGGAAGGTTCTTGTCAGTTTTTAGAGAGATATTTGTTGTTTGCTGGACACAAACTGATCCCTTGTAATCAGCCACATCAGTGTCTTGCCAAAGAAACTTGTCCCATCAGAGTTTTCCAGATGATAACCTCTTTTTTTCAGGTCACCACAGAGTTCCTTTTTGTTTCTCTTACTTCAAGTGAACCAGTAGGCAGCCAGTCCTCTCTTCTTGTATGGATCACAAGGGCTTTGACCAGGTTGAACTAAGCACTCACAACCTGTCTTCAAAATAGGGTTTTTCCACAAGCTTGCCAGCTTGTCCTGTTCCAGTCCCAGCTGCTGCTGCTGACTATAAAACTGCAGAACTGATTTCCCTCTCTCTCTCTGAGAGAAAAGCCTGTTTTACTCTCTGCTTGCAAAACCACATGACCCTCTTAGAACAGCAAGATCCATCCAGATAGCCTGTGCCTCCAAACTCCTCCTCTGATCTCTTTCATCTGTTGCTTTTCAAAATAACAATCCATTGGTGAAGTCTCTTGGGCACTTTCCAAAGTTTTTGCAATAAAAAAAACTTGCCCCAATTTATCTCCCCAAAACATATCTACATACAATACAAACACAACATAATCTGTCACTCTTCGAACAACTAAGGGGCAAATACGATTTGTCTTACAGAACCTTCCACTGTTTCCTCCAATTAGTGAGGTCAAGAGGTTGCTTCGGACAGGGAAATGCTCCTAAATTTATATCAAGAATGTACTTGGTTTCTCAAATTTCATTTGACCAGGTAATACTAACTCTCTACCAAGACTTTCTAACAATAAATCTCGTACTTGATAATAAGCAAATAAAGTGTTTGGTAATATACCAAACTTCTCTCTAAATCTATTAAAAGAAAGAAATAGACCTGCTTCAAAACAATCCTCCACTAGCATCACACCTTTTGATTTTCAGTCTTTCAAATAAGGATTATTCAAAGAAAATTAAATTATCTGGTTCTGATATAATGGTGTCTTAGCTGAAGTTTTACCTTTCGATCCTATAATTTGATTCCATTTACACCATACACCCATCAAATGTTTAAATACTGGCAATTTATATTACTATAAAAGCAATGGGTTCCATTTATATATAAAATGATGTATAATTCTCTCCTGAATCTGGTCCAAATCCACCTTCGCCCACACTGGAGGTTGATCAATATCAAACAACCTATTAATAAACATTCATTGTGCTGCTTCATAATAATTTTGAAAATGTGGTAATTGGAGACCACATAAATCATAGCTCCATGTCAACTTCTGCATGGAAACTCTCGACAACGTACCTTTCCATAAGAACAAATGAACCGCTTTATTTAATTCCTTAAAGAATTTTCCCAGTGCAGCACTCAGAATGGATTGAAATAAATACTGAATACAAGGATATATATTCATTTTAATACAATTAACTCATCCAATCAAAGTTAATGGTAACTCCATCCACCTATTTAAATCAAATTTAATCTTATAATAGAGGCATATATTTTAAGCTGTATTCATTTTGATATTCTTTGTCCACTATTACTCCCAAGTACTTAATTTTATTTGACCATTTAAACTTCGTAAGCTGTTTACGATCTGAATAATCTTCATCTGATATTGGTAATAACTCGCTTTGTCCCAATTTACTTTATAACCCGAAATTACCCCATATCGTTTCAACAAATTTTGTAATGGTTCTAAAGAACTTTTAGGATGAGACCGGTATATCAATACATCATCTGGAAGCAGATTAATTTTATACTCTTGCCCACCAATTGTAATTCCCTTAATATTAATTTCTTGCCTAATTCCTTGAGCCAAAGGTTCTATGACTAATGCAAATAATATTTGTAAAGTATTAGTTTTTTTTTTAAAATGCAGTGAACTGGAATTCACTGTCTGTGTGTTGTTCAGATGGCTGGCTCCTCCCCTGGCTCCACCCTCAGCTACCCCAATATAAACCTTGATTCACCTGAGGACTATTGTGTCTACCAGCCATTGATTGCAAGCTGTTAAAAGTGAGTTTGTACTCCTCACTTGTCTCTGAGTGCAATCAGTCGCTTTACAATTTTAATAGCTTAACTTTGAAGCAGGATGGAAGCCCTATTGAAGCCAGACATGCTCCAGGTCAACCCTCTGTCCCCAGAAGCCCTGGAGGATTTCACCTACTGGCTGGAGTGCTTCCAGTCTACCTGACGGCCACACAAGATGCCTTCAACTCCAGTAATCTCTGAGATCTTCTCTTATCTCTCAAGTCGCCCCCAAGCGGTTTGCTGTCATTGGAGACTGCACTACTTACAAGTCAGCCATAGAAGGCTTGAAGGTCTATTACATGAAGCCCCAGATTGATGTGCTGGTACCGGCTCTCCCAATGTCATCAGCGTCCAGTTAAGTCGCTGGATGATTACGTCCTTGAACTGTGGGCCCTGACTTGAAAATGTCACTACAAAGCAGTCACAGCCGAGATGAGAGAGGAGGATTGAACTCTCCACCTATAATTATGACATAGCATACAGGCCAGGTACTCTCAATGAACCTCCAGATGCCCTGTCAAGAGGAATCTGTACTTCTGCACACACTGGTCAATGGCGGTCTCTACATGATGAACTTTGCCACCCAGGCATCTCCCACATGGCTTATTTCATCAAGGCACACAACCTGCCCTACATCATTGAGGACATCAGGGAAATGACCAAGTCCTGCCATGTCTGCGCAGAGTGCAAGCCGCACTTTTACCCATCCCTTCCACCAATGGAAACATGCTTTCTCAACGTCATCGAAGAGTATTCATGTTTTCCGTTCGCCATCCCCTGCCAAGACATGACCACCACCACGGTCATCAGGGCCTTGCACTCTATTTTCACCATGTTCTGGTATCCCAGCTACAGTCATAGTGACCAGGGTTCGTCATTTATGAGCGATTGTAATGTGACTGATTGCACTCAGAGGCAAGTGAGTATGAACACTCTATTAATAGCTTACAATCAATGGGAGGTAGGCACAATAGTCCTCAGGTGAATCTGAAGTAAGGTGGGAAAAAAGGTTTTATATTGGCGTTGGTGAGGGTGGAGCCAGGGGAGGACCCAGCCATCTGAACCACACACAGACTATGAAGTTCAGTTCACTGCATTCACCCCTTCCTTCAGAATAGAGCCTATGGGTGTAAAACAAAGTCCATAAATTTAAAAAAACATAGTTTACAAATATTTACAAGTTAAGTCTGTCAGGTGCTCTGGTAATTCTGTTCGAGTGTTGCAGTACTGGAGGACTTTGGGCTTCAGTATAGGGTCAGTGGGTCTCGAGGGCTCTGGCTTTGGTCACGGAGTGGATTGGACTACTTCCCAAGCAGTGTCGTCCAGAACCCTGGGTGGGGTACTTGGTGGTTCCTGACTCGTTTGAAGCGTCAGACCCTCAGTTCCAGTGGGTGCCAGGTGTCTGAATGAGATTGCCACATAGGCATAAGTTGCTTTGGTGTGCAGCAGGTGCACCCTCTTGATTAGGGGGTCTGTCCTGTTCCTCCTCATGTGCTTTCTCAGCAGGACTGGCCCCGGTGCCATTAGCCAAGCTGGGAGAGTAGTCCCGGACGTGGATTTCCTCTGGAATGTAAACACAAGCTCATAAGGAGTTGCATTGGTCGCTGAGCCGTGGAGTGAACTTATGGAGTGGAGCGCCGTGGGTAGGACTTCTTGCTAGTGTGAGTCTGCAAAGCCTTTGGACTGGAGAACCAATTTCACTGCCTTCCATACAGTCACATTCTCTTTTTCAACTTGTCCATTCCCCCGGGGATTGTAGATAGTTGTCCTGCTTGAAGTAATGCCTCTTACAAGCAGATACTAATGTAGCTCTTTGCTCATAAATGATGAGTCCCACTCGCTATGGCTATAGCTGGGATACCCGAACAGAGCAAAAATAGAGTGCAAGGCCCTGATTACTGTGGTGGTGGTCATGTCTGGGCAGGGGATGGCAATGGAAAATGTGAATACTCATCAATAACATTGAGAAAGTACACGTTGGTGTAAGGGAGGGGACCCTTGAAATTGACACTGAGTCATTCAAAGGGGCAGGATGCCTTTATCAGGTGCATTTTGTCAGAGTGGTGAAAGTGTGGCCTGCACTCTACACAGACCTGGCAAGACCTGGTTATTTCCCTAATGCCCTCAATGGAGTAGGGCAGGTTTCATGCCTTGATGAAATAAGCCATGCGAGTGATGCCCAGGTGGAAAAGCTCATCGTGCAGTGACCACCACTGGCCGGTGTGTGCAGAGGCACAGCTTCCTCTTGACAAGGCATCTGGAGGTTCATTGAGAGTACTTGGCCTGTTCATTGAGAGTACTTGGCCTGTATAGGTGGAGAATTTGATCCTCCATCTAACGATCTTATCATTCATTATTTTTCCCATTTTTGCATTATTAAATATAAATTTCACCGATCACTGGTCGGTGAGCAGTGTAAATTCTCTGCTGGCCAGGTAGTGCCTCTACAATAACTTGATCCTCTTTCTCCATAGATGGGTTCCGAAGCTCGTGGCCTTGCAGGATACGGAAGAAGAACGCAACCAGCCTACCCGCCTGGTTAAGGGTAGCAGGCAGAGCTATGTCAGAGGCATCACTTTCCACCTGGAAGGGTACGTTCTCGACCTCCGCATACATGGTGGCCTTTGTGATGTAACTCTGTACGTAGTTGAATGCTGCCTGGGATATGGGAAGGAGGTGAATTTTAAGAGGGGGTGGACTTTATCCATTTAGTGAGGAACTCACTTGGAGTAGTAGGAGAAGCCAAGGCATCTCCTTAAGGCTTTTATGGTCCTCGGGATCAGGAGGTCTAACAGCAGGTGCATTTGATTGGGGTCAGGGCCAATGACGCCATTCTCCACCCAGGATCGCCAGACGTTTAGTCCAGAACATACACTTACTGGAGTGGTACGTGAGGTTCAGGGCCTTAGCTGTGTGGAGAAACCTCTGGAGGTTGGCATCAAGGTCTTACAGAGAGTGCCCACGAATGGTGACGTTGTCGAGATGAGGGAAGGCAGCCTTTAACCCATATTCGTTGACCATTTTGTCCATCTGTCTTTGGAAAACTGAGACCCCATTAGTGATGCCGAAAGGGACCCTCTGGAACTGATAAAACCATCTGTCTGCCTCAAATGTTGTGTAGGGGCAATCCTCGGAATGGATTGGTAACTGATGGTACACAGCTTTCAGGTGGATTGTCAAATAGATCCAAAACTGCATAATTTTGTTTACCATGTCAGAAATTCAAGGGGGGAAGGGCATATGCATCCAGGTGTGCGAAACAATTTATTCTTTGGCTGTAGTCAATCTCTAGCCTGGACGTTTCTTCCCCTTTCATGACTACCACCTGGTCTCAATTATATTTTCTTTGAGCAGCCGCTGTGCCTTAGCTCTAATAAATTCTCGATCCCCCGCACTGTATCGTCTGCTCTTTGTGGCGATTGGTTTACAAACAGGAGTCAGGTTCAGAAACAATAGGGGGTGGGGGGAATCAATATTTAGGGTGGAGAGACTGAATGTGGCATCCACCTTTTGGGACCATCCATTCCACACCATGATTGGAGGAAGTGGGCCAGAGTACTCTATGGTCATGCTTTTAAGGTGACACAGGAAGCCCAGGCTCCGGAACTTACAAAATTCTCCCCATTTTACAGTTATATATACAAAACAATACCCCTGGATTGTTGCAGAGTGCGAGTGCAATGCTAGGTAAATACGATAGTCTATCGGATACACTTTTAAGTTGTGCTGTAAAATGGCGGTGCTGGCTCGACGGGCCGAAGGGCCTACTCCAGCTCCTATTATCTATTGTTTATAAAGCCCTCAGTGGAGCCAGTGTTCACCAAGCAATCAGTCAAGTGTTCTTTTACCCTTACCTTCATTGTCGAGTTATTCAGTTGGTGAGGTATTGCCTGATGCAGGACGACCAATGCTAGTGCTCCGGTAACCCCGTCGCTCCCCATGCTGATGCTGATTTCTTCTCTTGGCCTGTGGGCAGACAAGATGGCGTCAACCACGAGACACGGCAAGATGGCCACTCTTCCTCTTGATCCAAAGGTTGACTAGGTGGCATTGACCTCGAGGCGTGGCAAGATAGCTGTCGTTGCTTCCCGCGATGCTTTACTTGAGGTGGCGGGTCTCGCCACGAGATACAGCAAGATGCTGGCAGCGAGCTGCACGGTGAGGCTGAGGCCAGCACTTTAGGACTTGGGCGTGGGTCGAACGATGATTCGTGGGTTGAACACGCGATCGCCCTCTTTTCCCCTTTAGCCCAGCAGACCTTCACCCAGTGCCCTCCATTACCGCATTATGAGCACACAGAGTCCTTCACGGGGCACCAAGAGGGGGTGCTGTGCTTGTCACGCATGGCCGCAGTGGTCGGCATTGGAGCTGCGGGGGGTCACAGGGGCCCCAAAGACCTGGTCCTCTAAAATGATATCACATTCGCCCATGAGATCGTCAGCTTCCTTTTGGGCCTGTTCGAGTGCTTTCGTCTGCACCAGGGTGCTGGCCAAGTCTTTCTTCCCCATCTCCACCAGTCGCTGGCTCACATACCTCGACCTCATTCCTGCTACAAGGGTGTCCTGGATTTGTTCCTCCTCTCTCACCCGGGCTGTGGCCCCTTCATAGTGGCATTTTCTAGTCTCGTCCCATAGTTTAATGTCATAATTGTCCAGCTACTCACTTGGACGCTGCTGACGTTGAGTTGGTGCCTCACCAGCACGCCTTTCTGGGGTCTCAGATAACGGGCCTTCAAGCCTTCAATGGCCAACTCGTAAGCAGCACAGTCTCTGATGACAGCGAACACCTTGGGCCCAACTCAAGAGAGAAGTGCAGGTCTCCGGAGACTATTGGAGTTGAAGACGTCTTGTGTAGTCATCAGGTAGGACTGGAAACACTCAGTCAATAGGCAAATTCCTCCAGGGCTTCAGGGGACAAAGAGTCGACCTGGAGCACGCCTGGCTTTAACAGGGCTTCCATCCCATTTCAAAGTTAAGCTATTTAAATTGTAACACGACTAAAAGCACTCAGAGACAAGTGAGGAGTACGAACACACTTTAAATAGCTTACAGTCAAAGACTGGTAGATACAATAGTCCTCAGGTGAATCTGAGGTAAGGTGGGAAAACCAGGGTTTATATTGGGGTAGGTGAGGGTGGAGCCAAGGAAGGAACCAGCCATCAGAACAACACACAGACGGTAAATTCCAGTTCGCTGCACTTAGCCATCGCTGTCTTGTACTCCGGTCTGCTAAACCCATTATGAATGCCTCATTTAAGGATGCACCATACTCAGTGTTCTGACAGTCTACGTAATTCTGCCAAAAATTTGCTTACAGATTTGCCTGTTCTCTGCTTTCTGAAATAAAATCTTTGTCTTTTTGCCATAGCCAGTTATAGCACACAACTTTGTACATGGTCTTTCAGGTGGCTATCAGAGATTTCATCATTTTAAATGTCTTGCTCCCCATTTGGCTCAGAAATAGCAACCATTTTTAGTTCAAAGGCGGTGTGTCAGTAATATGGGAAAAACAATGAGGATTAAATCTTTCTACATAGTCATTCCAGGCTTCCTGAGTCCACAAATTTTCTAAACTGTCCCTCTGCCATTTTGAATTTTCTTTCCTTTGTTCTTTGAGCCTGAGTCTGTGGGGCCCACTGTGGTGATAATCTTAAGTTTCCCTTTTAAATCTTCACTCCAACATTTGAGGCATAGAGGAAGTTAGTTTCGATCCTTGTCGCCAATCTGTTGTGTATTCTAGACTTAGAAATACACTAGCATATAGAGATGTGATGGTTTATTCATTGTTTATTACAAATCTAAAATGATTCTCCTCAGCACATAATATATGTGTCGATGTCGTCACGTTGATGTGATGACATCATGCGTATGTGGTTATATATACATAACAAAAACTACACATTGCGTGCCAATAAATCACTGCTAAACATTCTCAACTCCCAAATGGGAACATGAGGTTAAACACAAAGTACCATCAACTTATCTCTAGCAGGCATAGCACACTAAAAAACAGTAAATTAATTGCAACTATGAAGTATATCAAACTAACCTGGTGTCCAGCATTGCCCACAGCTCAGGATCCAGGACCGGCCTGTTGCATTCAACCCTCCAGAGCTGCTCGTGGCCTGCAGCCTGGAGTTCAGAAATAATCTCCATGCCGCAGTAGCAAACGGGGGGGGGGGGGGGGGAGGAGAAGGGGAAGAGAGAGAGAGAGAGAGAGAGAGAGAGAGAGAGAGAGAGAGGTGCAATGACCTGACCTGTAATCACTGACCTGCAAGAACCAATCGTACGTCAGCCTCACCTGTGGGCAGATCTAACCCTTGATTGGCAGGTGAGATGACTTCTGAGTAGGCTCCCATCAGAGGTCACATAGCTCTCCAGAATCCACATTTCCACCCTTGGTAGTCACCATAATATGCTAATTCATTTACAAGCTAGTATCCCATGGATGTATCTTCATTACACTCAGCCAATATCCATTGATGGCCTACCAACCTCCCTGCCCCCCCCGCCCTTCACCCAGACCCACGTCCAGCTTCCCCAAGGGGTGTTGTGTCCAAGGGACTAGTCCCTGGCTTGTTTAATTTGTTCCCTGACTCACTCACCACAGAGAATGAGTGGTTTTCCCTGAATGGCCCAGAATGCAAGTGCCCAACTTTTTAACGACACCACCAGTACCCCTTCCATCCGTGAGCAGGTAATCCAAGGCCAACCTGACTCCTCTTTAGGCTGAAGTGCTACAGCCACCTCATTGGCCAGTGTCTCCACCATGGTGGCCATTCGTCCAGGTGCTCCTTCAGATTTAAGAGGCATATGGTGGCAAGCACCCTGATAGCTTACCCCTGGTAACTAGGGGTTGGCCCGACAGCTGTGCATCCAGGATATATCATTTGGTCCCCATGAAGCACCCACCTTTGCTGGGCTGTGAGCTGTGGTCCCTCTCGTGCCTTGATACTGTTCCTGCTCGCACTCTCATTGATTGGTCAGAGTAGTGCTGGCTGAACCACTTACACAAACAATTCCAAGACATGATCACAGTTTGGGATTTACTGAGAGTCAGGACTTTGCATTGGCCAGATTGTACATAGAGAAAGAGCTTCCCTTGGGTCACCCACCCCATTGGGATGCTGGATGTGCAGTTACTGTTGGCTGGCGATCATTACCTTCTCAACACAGGAATATCAAAACCCACAGAGCTAGACAGTTCCCCTCCTCACCTACCATCCCCCACCACCCCCAGAACTTCTATTTTCAGTGTCGGCATGGATCAGTGTTTGCGGCAGTCCTTCAGAAGCATTCAAGTTGTTGGCTCTCTCGGTGTATTCATCAGTCATGTGTCCAACCACCTCTCAGTGCTGCCATCACCGGTTCCAGTGCCTACAGGTAAATCATCCTGTGAAGTAAGGAAACTCATTCTCTTTGGGTGTGTATGCGCGTGTAGACAAGTCATTCCCATTTCCCCCAGTAATGCCACCCATTACTTATCTCCCAGTCCATGTCCTACAAATCTACCCCTTTCTAGGCACTCCTTTCCTTGCCAGGAGACTCAACGCTCCACCTGACCACCTCTCAGTAAGGGCACACTACAGGACACACACACAAACATTAGGGATGGTTACTCAGAAAGGTTAAATTGGTTAGTTTTGTGCAAAATCATCATCACCGCAAGGGTCCAGTCGAAACACCTTGAAATCTGCTCACAGCACCAAATGTTGTGTTCAAGAATAGGTTCGATGGGTTCAAAGAGAATCACGACTGGACAAGTATTATCAAAAAACAGTGGGCTTTACACACAGGGCAATTCACAAAAGAGCACACACTCACACAGACAAACCCGAAATAATACACAAATAACTAGGCATTGAGTGCAAATAAATCTCTACTAAACATTCTCAATTCTTGATTGGGAACACAAGAGTTAACACAAAGTACCCACTAACCCTTTCTAATTCAAGTAGGCACAATTTGCACTAACAAACACTTATATCAAATTAACCCATGAGCCCATTATATTCAGCCCTTCAGAGCTGCCTGTGGCCAGCAACCTGGAGTTCAATGATAGTCTCCATGCAGCAACAGCAAACAGAGAGAGTGCAAAGACTGCACATGCTCATCTCTTTCAATGCAAGACCCGTCCACAAGACCTGTGAGGACCAATCATGCATCAATCTCACCTGTGAGCAGATCTAAACCTTGACCGGCAGGTGAGGTGACTTGCGACGAGGCTCCAGCCAGAGAGGTTACGTGACTCTCTGCAATCCACATTCCCACCAGTTCCAGACAGAGAGGCCATATGACCCTCCACAATCCACACCACAGGGTGTTATCTGTGCGGGGCTTGCACGTTTGTTCCATTTCCTCCTGGTCCCCTGCTTTCCTCCTACATCCAAATTACATCCAGGTTTGTAGGATAAGCTGCCACTACATATTGTCCCTACTGTGTAGATAAGTTGATGGAACGTGGGTAGAACAAAGTGAATTTGGTTAGGATGGGTGAAAATGAATATGCTTTCCCACCCCCACCAAGCTGTATAAATATGTGACACTATGCTGGAAATATGAATTAAAAACAAAATGTGCTGGAAACAGTGGGGCAGGCAGTATCTGTGGAAACAGAAATAAGAGTTATCGTTTCAGGTCAGTCACTTCCCTAAAGAACCTTTAGTCCTCCCAAATAAAGATTAGCTCTTGGTAAGCAGAGTGCTATAGCAAAAGTGCGTGGGATGGAAAAAATTAAGGTAAAGTCATACAGGCAATTAGCATTGAATAGATCTAGCACAGTTATGAGGTCAGAGAGATCGAAAGGGGTTAAGAGGTCAGAAGGAGACCTCAGTGGTTAAGGAATTCTGGAGGTGAAAGGGTCTGCAATCTGAGATGCAGACTCCTTGCCAAAGAAATTGGCACAAAGGTGGTGGAGGAAGAAAAGTTCAACATCATATCCAGCAAAGAATTCAAAAGATGAGAACCTGTGGAACTAGGGGTGAGATGGTGGTCAAGGGTCTGCCTAGTGTAGACTAATGTAGATTGGTCGATTTTAATTTATGTCCATATGTGCCTTGCTGTTTAGTGAAAGAATGCTGAGGGCCCAGATGCATGTGGCTTGGTAACCCCATCTTAGTTAGTAAATTTCCACTAGCCTCAAGTTCCCCAAATGATGTGACTAGCAAGAACAATGACCAGGGTGATGAAAATGTAAAGAGTCAGTTACAGACTAATGTGTAGGGCAACGTTCCTCTTTGATGTAGAAACAGCATGTCCATGTGTTTGTGTGTGTACGCTAATCTTGGATGTGATAGAAAAATGTAAAACTATGTGTGACTAATGTACCAGGTTCCAAATGTTGGTGCCTTATCTTAGATCAGCAAGAGTTCGCAGTAACATGAGCTGTGATATTCTTTGGGTGCCAACCAAAAGAATTGTAAAATAATATAAAGTGTGATCAAAATTAAAGGTTTCAGAAGCTAGTACCTGAGTCAGTAAAAGGAGATAAGAATAGGAACAACCTTGACCACAGGCTGAGATCAATCTAATGAAAAAGAACAACGTCATAAAGAACCATATACCATTTGGCAGACTCACTTAGTGCAGGACCAGCTGCTCAATAGCAGCACACTCCGTGTTAACTGAATTCTCAAGCAGTGCAAAACTAAAAATTTGTACTCCTAATAATGTTGTGGTCATGAAATTTATTTAGAGGTCGAAAATAGGATGAACTTTGACAATGGCGTCAAAGGAAAGTGGTTGAAAGTCCAGGACAGGTATGATCTATCGAAGTTTGCAATCTTTGCTGTCTGAAAGGAAGACAAAATGTGATTTCTTGAAACATAATACAATGGAGAATACAGTGGAATCTCAGACAACAGCATTGAGATAGTGTAGTGCTTTTGGAAACAGTAATACAACAGAGGTCCTTCGACCTATCGTGTTCATGCTGACCATTAAGTACCCATCAAGATGAATTTTTGTTGCCAATAACTGCTCAGTAGCCATCTATGTCTTGGCAATTTACATGCTGATTTTGACACAGCTTATCTGAGGACCTGCATCTATCATCCACTTATGTAACACATTCCTGATTTCAATCCTCAAAAGTTCTTCCTCTAATCCCCTCTAAAAAAAATCCCTTACCTGAAAACAATACCATCTTTAGAGATCCTACTATAGGAAATATTTCCTATGATCTTTCCTATCTAAGCCCCTCATGGTTTTTAAAAAAAAATCTATCAAATCCCCCTTTGCACTAAAGACCAACATGGACATAAATTAAAATCGATCAATCTACATTAGTCTACACTAGGCAGACCCTTGACCACCATCTCACCCCTAGTTCCACAGGTTCTCATCTTTTGAATTCTTTGCTGGATTACAGCACAAAAATAGGCCCTTCACCCCACATAGTCTAAATTAAACTAAAACTCTTGTCCTTGCACCTAATAGGTATCCCCTTCATATTCATTTTATCTGGAGGCCTCTTAAATGCTTTTGCTCAAGGGACAAGATTCTGACTGACCACCTATCAGAATCTTCATAATTGAAAATGCTTTAACCCAAGCAACATCCTGTTAAATCTCTTCCACACCTTCTCCAGAGCAATCACATCCAACCTACAGGGTGGCAGTAACAATTGGAGGAACCACTCCAGATGTGGCCTAATTGTTATTTCATAAAGTTGAACCATAACAACCCTGCTCTTAAAATTGTATTCCACAACTAATGAAGAGAAATAACATTTATCACCTTATCCACCAGTGTTAAGTCCTTCACTGATCCATGGACGTGGTCACAGAGGTCCCTCTGTTTCCCAATACTCTTAGGGCCCTACCATTCTTTGCACATATTCTGGCCTTTCCATCACCTTGTACATGTTGAAATTGAAATCTGTATCAACTCTGCCCATCTTACAACTGATCAACATCATCCTGTAGCCTAAATCTACCCTGCTCACCACCATTACTCATTTCATGCAATCTGTAAATTTACTAGTCATGCTTCCCGCACATATATGCAAATGTGAATGTACATGACAAACATGAAGCATCCTAACACTGACCCTTGTGATACACCGGCTTCCAATCCACCTAAAGAACCCTCCACATCATATTACCAAGGTAATGGCTCTAACCTTTTGAATCATTCTCCTGTGTGAGACCTTCTCAAAGGCCCAATACAAATCCATGTAGACTACACACTCTCCTCATCAATACATTGTTATCTCTGAAAAATTTATTGAAACTGTAGACAGAATCTCCCCGTTGACTATCGTTTGTTAATCTCCACCTTCTAAATGTAGATTAATCCTGTCTCCCTCTACTACTGATGTAAGACTGGTTATCAGCCTTATGCCTTCTGTGAGAGAGGGTGAATGAATGAGAAAGGGATCGAGGGGGGATAAGGTTATCTGAAATTGGAGATTTCAATGTCTGTGTTCATGGGGTTGTAGACTACCCAGGCAGAACACTCTTCAAATTTGTGTTTGGACCACCCACACAATGGAAGAGGCCAAGGAAGGGCAAGTTAGTTTGGGAAAGGGGAGGTGAATTCAACGGCTGGCAACTTCAGGTGCATGGCAAGAATGGTTGGTTAGTCTGCGCTTGGTCTAACTGACTTAGAGGGGGCCACATTAAGAGTACCAAATGCAGTAAATGGCACAAGTGAAACTGTCTCAACTGGAAGCACTGATTTTAAGTCCCTGGATGGAGGTGCGGGGGGGAGGTGTAGGGGCAGGTGTTGTAGCTCTTGTGGTTGCAGCAGAAAGTGCCTGGAGGTGATGGAGGGATGAGCAGGGAGGAAAAAGCAAACAAGGAAGTCAGTGGTCCCTCCAAAAAGGAGGGAGAGAGTTGAAAATATGGCTGATCACATTTACAGCTGGCTGAATTGGTGAAGAAAATGTGAAGGAAGGATGCAGGTGCAGATCTGTGGTGTCTGGAAGAAGGCTGGGTGAGAGCAGAACTGTGGGTAATGGAGATGCAGGTGACAGTTTTATCAACCGCACTGGTAGGTGTGGTGGAGGAGGGGAGGGGGAAACCACTTTACTTGGATGAGGACTTTTCACATGTTCTGGAGTAGAAACCTTCATCTCAAGAACAGATGTGGTAAAAAAAAATGCTGAAAGGGACGGCATTCTAAAAAGAGACAGGATAGGAAGTATAGCCCAGAGAGCTGAGGGAGCCAGTGGGTAATTTGTCTCCTGAGATAGAGACAGAGAGATCCAGAAAGGGGAGAGAGGTGTTGGATATGCTCCAAGAGTTGAGGGCACAGTGGAAGTTAATTGTGGAATCAATGAGACTGACGAGCTTCCCTTGCATGTAGGAGGCAGAACCATCAGTGTAATGGAAAAAGAGTTGAGAAATTTTGCAAGAGTAAATTTTGAACAAGGACTGCTTCACACAGCTAGCAAATTCCACTTTTGAAATCTGACATATTCAAAGTCAAGAGAATAATGTGCCAATGCATTGCATAAAACATAGTTCTCAGGTTACAATGAAAAGAATGCCTCAATACTGATGGATGAACTTGCTTCAAGTGAAACTTGGTTTATATCCACATGGGAGCTGTAGACATTTGCAAAGGAAAGCATTGTGGCTGTGTATTAAAGGCGAGAAGGAAAAGAGATAAGCAAGAAAAAAGAGATAGATATTAACGTACAGAAGGGCAAAAGAGAACTTCAGGAACAGAAGTGCTGGTGAATACAACAATAATGGAAACAAAAAAGTTATGGAAATCTGTAGTACAAACAGAAATCCTGGACCCAGCAGGTCTTCTGATAAAGGACCTTCAGTGAGAAATGTTTGCTCATTTTCTCTAAATTCATGGGCTGATAAGCAATCTGCTTTTAGCTCTAAGACAGTGCTTGAAAAAATAAATGTATTTGAAATATTCCTCTTGGAATGATCCCATGAATCTGAATAGCAGAGATGAACAATTCCAAGGATTTGGTTGCGGGGTGGAGAGAGGGGCACGGGGGCTTGGTTAAAAAAAAATCCATCATTACTTTCCAGTGCATTCCCATTGAACTTGCCTCAAATACCTGCACAATGATCAGATTTTTAATCAAATGTCAGTCATTTTTTTTTATATCATCAGTAACTTTGAAGCAACAGGAAAAATAATACACAAAATTGAAGTAACATTCAGTACCCATATACATTTTAATATAATTTTGGGCAACAGGTGCAAGATTACTCAACAAAATAAAAAAAAATTATATATACAAAAGACATTATAAAGACAATATGGTGATTGGTGAACCATTCTAAATTATGGTAGAATGGTTCAAAGAATTAAGTATTCACAGGACACTTGAATGCACTACTACCTAATCCAACAAAAATGGTGTTAAAAATTTATGGTCACTTGGAAACAGTATTTTGGCAAGGTCACTGATCTGTCTATATCAGTGAACTGATAAACAGCAGTGGTAATAACAGCACAAATGCAGTAGCTAGTTAACTGGACATACAGATGGAACTTTTCTGAATTCTCACATGGTAACCAAAAATTAATAGAGAAATCTTACCCCAAACAACTCAAGGATACATTCTGTAAACCACATTCAAAGCAAGTCAAAGGTGTAGAATACGTAGTTTACAAAAAAAATCAAATGAGTAAAAATAACAGGTAGTAATCAATATCTCTAAAGTTTGGAAAAAAAGATCAAAGGTCTATTAAAAACGGAGGCTCTTTTAGAACTGAACAAAAGTTTCAGATTTAATGCAAGTTTTAAATATAAAACTAAGAATAAAGACAAAAGAAATTACCACAAGGAGTGGAGAAGGGATATGTACCATCCTCTTTGAGGCAGGTTTGATGGAATAATCACTTGGATCCATCAGCTCATTTGTGACATACTCTTCCCCCTTTGATAGAAAATGAAAGCCAAGCAACTGCTCAGTTTGGTCAGAAGAGGACTCCAGATCTCTTTTAACTTTTAAGATGGACAAAATACATTTGATTGATAGAAATGAAGAGAAAGACTGCACAATAGGTGGGTCAGGAGATGACATCAAATATCAGAAACAAAATATGGAGCTCAAACTATCCCAGGTAGGAATAGAACTCTGGAAAATTCTCAGATTAATTTAAGTAATATTTCATAGGTTGCATTGATTATGCCCCATGATAAAATTGAACGATGATAATTGAGGTGCACTCCACGCATTACACCAGATAGTTTGCCATCCCTTTCCCTCCAAATTTTCATGAAGACTTTTGTAAAAGATTGAAATTCTCCTCCAACTTGTGACTGCATACGTGCTTTCACCACATTAATTGGATAAAACATTATCCCAAGCATGGACCCCAGAAATCCTCCACAGATGAAGTCATTAAGTACATTAGCACTGTATGTTGTTGCTTCTGGTAAGGATTCTTTAATAGGCCCTCGCAAGGCAAAGAACAATGCATTACTAGGTCCATTGCGTAGAAGAATTGGTACAAGTCCTCTGTAATATTCTCTAAAACCATGGACTTTCAAAGCTTTAAAGGCATCAAAGGTATTTGTAAATCGCGTATGATGTCTGCGATCTTGCAGTAAAGCCTGCACTCTCTCAAATGGTGTCAGCACTGCCTCTGCAGTTCCTGCCAAAACTGCAGAAACACTACGAGTCAGAAGATCTGGGGCATTAGTTGTTCTCTTCAAGAGGCAAGAGAAGTCCTCATACAAGCCAAACATCAATGCCACAGTGGTTGTCTTTTGGAGGAGTGGAGGGAGAATACCCCTGTACAGAATGCGAAAGCCATCCTGCTGTAACTGACGAATAGCTTCCAATGTTGTTAGTCCATATAGCTGTTGCCGAAATAACACTTTCTGTATGGGGAAAGTGGTAGAAATATTAGTGAAGGCTGCAAAATAGCCACAGATATAGTACTTTGTAGGTCCCACACAAGATATCTGCTGTGTCAAATCCTGCTTTGACCCAGGTAAAACAAGGTCTTTTGGTCTGTTTTGTGCTTCAGTATCCATGTGTTGTAAGTGTTTATTCTTTTGGGTCAGTTATACAATTCTCAATTAGCCACATGGTTCTGTAGAAAGAAAAATTGCAAAGTCAAAACCTGCATTTATTTCTGTGCAGTAAAGATATATTAAAGAGTACTTTTGCCCATTCTTTAAAACTTCATTTACACTGTGCCTTTCACATCCTCAGAATGGATATTTTACAACACTGAATTATTAAATTTCTCTGATTGTGAAGGTAGATGACCTTGCCTTAATTAGAAAATCATGGGTTTGAATCCCAATACAGATAAGAACATTCAAGCCAAGATGACATTTTATAGGAAGGTTACATTATACTGGACAACAAAGATTTTGCTTCCCAAACACTTTTGGGTGCATTTTATGGATTTTGTTGCTGCTGACAACAAAAATCACCTTAAAATTTTCCAATCCCATATCAATTTTAGATATAATCTATTTTTGTGATTTTCTGTCATATTTTAAGTCTAAGTATATTGCCCACAAAGCAAGCTGTTTTAGTCAGTCCAAGCATGCCTGGGCATGCACTCAGTACAGGTGCCATGCAAATGTTATCTATCTCAGGATAGATGGAGAAAGTCTATAAAAGCAACTCATGTATACAGATGCTGTAGATTGTATTGATACAGATTGCATGCACGTTGATGCACGTTCTTCAGGCAATAGCATAGTGAGTGTACTTAACAATAGCATTTATTATCTTCAGGAAGATTCAATGCAGTCCAGACTTTTTCCCTGCTGATCTTGGTGCAGACAGTGACAAATATGGTGAAAGATTTCACCAGGACATTACAACAACAGAAAACCTGGAATCCATCAATGCTGGCCGACTATTGTTAGGCGTTCTCAGAAGAGGAATCATGCTGAGTACAAACAAAAATCAGTGCAAAACATTTTTAGGTCATTTGAACTAACACAATATGGCAGTATCATTTTGCGATTACCATATATACTCGTGTAAACTTCAATAACATGTAATAGTCGCCGCTGCTGCCCCCCGCCCCCATCTTGTTTTGGTCCAAAAATCAGTTGTTTTTGTATGACCCATGTAAAAGTTGACCCTCCCACTTTTGGCCCAGACCTGCCCCAGCCGCCCATGCGTAATAGCTCCCGACTGCGAATCTGTGGCCAGGCCGCCCACCCATCAGTACTCCCAATGCCCCAGTTGCCCACGCATACTAACTCCAAACGGTGGACCCTTGCCCTGGCTGCCCGCCCATCAACGCCTGAGACTTACCACCAGGTCCAGGCCATCTAAGCATCCGACACCTGAATGACACAGCAATTTCACAAGGTCAAAAGTTTTACTCTATAAAAGTTGACCCACCCCCCCCACCTTTTTTGGCCCAAAAGTGGTCCTAAAAATTTGATGCATGCTAAATTTAAACATGCTAAATTCAATAAAAGTTCATGTTTCTCCAACTTCCTAAGTGATACAGCAAATCTGATCTTCGTAAAACAAAACACCTGCCCTCAGGTAAAACAAGACAACCAATCTCAAATTAACATAAAAAGTAATTAGCACCAACAAAAAAAGGAAGTTCACTTGGTATAAAAACAAAAAGCTGAAAATACTCAATAGGTTAGGCAGCATTTATGGAAAAAGAAAATAATCTCAAACTAGAATTCCATGCCTATCAATCCAAAAAGATATTTTCTGCTTTATGTTTCTAACATTCCATTTTTGTTTCAGATGACTAGAATCTGTATTTTCTTTTTATCAGTTGCCTGAAAGTTATGTTAAGAAATGGAATAAAAAATAATTTTATTCCAAGAGGCTTTAATATAAAATGTGATTTAAGAGGAACTTTACCCAGGATTCTAACAGTATCTACATTATTAGCTTAAGCTAAAAGTTTTGTGTGGAGCATAAAGAGAATTTTGAACAAGCTTAATGCTGTGCTCCATTTAATTTGTTACTCCCTGTGAACCTACAACCCATGGCTCTTCAGGACATCTTGTACCAGGATATATATATTTTTTAAATTTAGACATACAGCACAGGAACAGGCTATTTCAGCTCATGAGCTCATGCCTCCCAATTATACCCAAACAATCTACGTTTCAAACAGTGGGAGGAAACCAGAGTCCCCAGAGAAAACCCATGCAGATACGGAAAGAACGTACAAACACGAGATTCAAACCCAATGTCCCGATTGCTAGTGCTTTAACAACATTGCACTAACCACTACATCAACCATGCCACCCCATGGTGCCAAAGCATGATTGGTCACGGATAGAAATTCAACAATAATCACTTGAATGCAAACTTGAAACCAAATCTCCACCAAGGAATGGAGACGATGCCTTGACTATTAACATTAAGAGACCAAATATAGGCTCTGCATAATCTGTAAAAGGATTATTTCAAATTTCTACCCAGGATCCTAAAAGTATTGTCAGAGGTAAATGGTAAATGTTCAACAAGAAAGGGTCCTGAGCTCGGTATCATTTGCCATTTAATATAAACAACCTGGACTCCACTAAGGTGCCTACTCTAAGTAATTAATAACTCAATGTAACAGGAAAACCAGAAGATTACAAGAAATGAAATTCTAATCTTCAAACATTTCTTTCCTTGGAGAGCTAAATAATATGTTGGCACAATTAAGGTGATGAAAGATTTTATCATCAACATGTGCCCTCACTGAGAGGTAGTTCTCAAGATCAGGGAATAGGTCTACATTTTCCAGGACATCATCGCTGGCCTTTATTGTTGAATGCCAGTATCTGACAATCAGCAGAGCCACAGAGGATCTTTATGTTGCAGAAGAAAAAAGTCTATGAACCTTTGAACATGCAAATATGGAAGCAGCTTATGTTTGGGTGACCTTGGTACTGCAGTGAAGGTGACAAAGATTGAATAGGTTCTGCATTCATAAATTACCTCCACTGCAGCAGAAGTCTACTGGAAGCAGGATGTAGCTCTCCAGCAATAAGAACGGGGAAATGCCTCAAACTGTGTTTGACCCCAATCTTTTGCAGACCCATTGGTTAAGTTCTTTTGTATGCAAGTTGTTGTGTGAGACAATTTCTGCAGACAGCCAAATTCTGAGATGAATACACTTGACTGACAAAGTCAAAGGCTTTTGTAAGGTTGCAGTGTGGCTCCACTCATTCCCAAGATGGACAGAATCCATGTTGCAATTCAGAAAGCATTTCACAGGGAGAAAATAGATCAGAACCATGCAAGGACACCCTTCTAATACTACTGCAATTGGATTCGTCTCTATTTTTCCAGATGTTTAAAATTATGATATATTTTAGATGACTGGTTATATTTATTGCCTTTCTGAAGTAATTCCTAGGTATGGGAAAGGAAAATGCAACTAAAAGAGGAATTGTATACTGGCCTTAAAAAAAAATCCATGTCCTACATCTTATAGAGAGAGGGAAAAAAAGTCTTAGGAACATCAATACCAAGGTTAAAAGTGATATAAAGTTGTCATGCAAAAGCTAACTTTAGCCATCTTCCATCTGATAAAATGCTTGGACAACAGTGACCACACTGTTTGATCAGAGAGACAAGCATTAGACCCTGTGAAATCACCCCTAATCCATGCACTGTCACCTATTAGAAAATGCCATCATCTGAATGGGACTCCAGTGATGACAGGTTAACATGCAAGGTCAACTATCAATGGCCAAATCTGCTCAGTAATTAATTGAACTTGGCTCCAAAACTACCCCAGCAACACAGCTCAACGCTGTTACGTCACCAGCAACCTGGGTTAGAATCTGTAAGGAGTATGTACATTTTCCCCATGTCTGCATGGGTTTCCTCCCACTGTTAAAAATGTACTGGGGGTTGTAGGTTAATTTGGGTGTAATTAAGAAACACTGGCTCATGAGCAAGAAGGAAAATTAAGAAAACTAACAATGGTCTTCTCAGACAGCTCTGCACAAGAAATCTAATTACACCTCCTCATCCAATAAGTTAATGTGTCTGGATTGTTGTGGTCCATCCTAATTAGCAACGGTAAATAGTGTCTCAACATCAGGACTCATCTGACACAAATCCTGGCAATAACAGAGTCTTACACTGGAAACTCCATCAAAAGAAAATAAATAATTTTATAGGCACCTAAAAACCACCATATTTTAACAGAAAACCCACAACTTAAAACAAATGGTGTGGAAAGGAGGTCCAGAAACAAAACATTGACAGACCATTTCTACCCATGGATGCTGACTGACCTGTTGAGTTCCTCCAGCAATTCTTTGTCTAATCCTAATTTAATCCCACTGGTCAGTTCTTTCCTTAACAACCTGAAACTCATATGAATATTTTGGTATTTTCAAATACATGTACTCTTCGTACCTCAAAATGGACACAAGTGGAATTTTGCCCACACACATGGAGTTCCAAAGTCTTAAAGAAAACTTTTTAATATCGTAGATTTGATGATAGCAACTTAAAGCTTCCTGAATTTGTCAATCAACCTTGGCGAATCTTTCCACATTCTGGTCCTTGTTAGACAGAGAGTCTTCAGTTGGCACATGAACAGTGGGTTTGCAAATTGGAGTTTGGTTGGCACATGTGTGAGAGTTAAGCACCCCAACAATAGAATTTGTGCCAACTGAACTCCAATACACAAACCCATCGTGCATGCGCACAGGAATCAAAATGGCCACGCCCAGCCTACGGACCCCGGGATGGTAACAGGTAGCTATGCACATTTTGGCTCTTACATGCCCTCTATCCCTGTTATAGTTTGTCAAATGCAACATAATCCATGAAAAGTTTTATCTTTTTAAAATTTTCAGGCGTATGTGCAGATGGACGCAAGTCAATGAGGTTGCAAGTCGGGAAGTATCTGTAGGCCTATATTAATTAAAACTCACCATGATGCTCTCGCACTTACTATTTCCAAAAAATAATTAAAATAAAACATTTTGAGAGATTAAATATAATTGATGCAAAAAATTATATTGTACTAATCTATATCTTACATTTATAACCTTAGTCATACTATCATTACACAGATTTCTCCAAACATTTTCATCTATCTTCCTATTTAAATCAGATTCCCTCTTTAATTTTGTTTTATGAAAATTTAACCTATACATTTTATTTTGTAATAAACTTATACACTTCAGAAATAAACTTTTTTGTTTCTTCCTGGTAAGTAATAATTCCAAAGCATGTTGTCTAGGTAATTTTAAACTTTGACCTAATTTCCCCAACAAAAAAGTTTTTACCTAATAACAAAAAAAAGTATTACTAGGAACTTGAAATTTCTCCTTCATCCGATTAAGATACAAAGTTCCCTGCTTCAAAACAATCTTCAACTTTTTAAATCCCCAATTGATTCCATATCTTTAAAAACTGATTATTAACAGCAAAAGTTAAAAGGGATTTTCACTGAAATCTTTCCTTTTCCACCTATTTCATAATCAATTTAATTTCTTTGTATTTGTGTTTTAGATGTGGACAAGAGATAGGTACTTTTTTTTTAAATTCGATTTGGATCTGTTCTAAAGTTAAGACTTTTTGGATACAAGTTAAATTGTTTTTGGAGCAAGTATTAAAAGTGAGTCTTCCATATGAACCAATGTTGTTTTTATTAGGGGTCATTAAATCGATTGCTTTAGGACTAAGATCGACAATGTATCAAATTGAATTTTTGCATTTAGCTTTGGCTGCTTCTAAAAAATGTTTGGCCACCACTTAGATTTAGTTTTAGGAATGCAACGATGGAATACTGAAATTAAATCCTGTATTCCTTTAGAAAAGATAACGTAAAATTTGAGGGATAAATATCATTTTTTTGTAAAAGTATCGAGCCCATACCTAAAAATTCTTGGTTTGAAGATTTAATCTCTCAACCCGCTCTGGTGGGCGTCTCAGTTTCCACAGCTAAAAAAGTGTTTTTAAGTGATAATCTCCTTTCTTAGTAGGTGGATGAGGTTATTTAATTATATTATTTATATATGATTTAAAAATCATAAATAAAATGAAAAAAAAAACGTTCACATCTTTCGAAGGCTCTGGATATCCTATACTCTAATACAAGGAAGACTTTTTGACTTTAACAACTTCCCAGGACAAAAGCTGCAGATATTTAAAAGTACCACCACCTCCAAGCCACATGAATTGTAAATCTATTGGCCCTTTTATTTTCAATGAGTCTACAGTCTGGAATTCACGAGGAGGAATACAGCAATTCAAAACACTGATTTATACCAACTTGCCACGGGCAAGTTACAAATTGCCAGCATATAATTAGAAAGTCCAGTAGCCTCTGAATCTAGGAATTTCACAACAATTAATGGATTCTTTGTGATAAATATTGGCCTGACACAAGGAGAGTTAGTCTGTTAATAAAACGGGACGATGCCAGTGCTATGTGGCAGCAACTCTGAGAGCACGGCCCTCCCTCTGGATATAATTGGTCATCCTCGACTGGGCGATTAGATCTCTGGAAAGGGTTCCGAACCAGGTCAGTCAGAGAACCACTTGTCAACACTGCCCAATTCCGCACTCCATCATCTCTCCAGCTCAGTGAACCCCCGCCAGCCTGGTTTGAGTTTGTACCCCACCCTGCAAGGGCTTAAAGCTGCGAGGATCTCTGGCCTACCCCACAGCGGCTAGCGGAGGGCTCTGGCGTCTCCCCCTTCGGCGTCATCTGGCTGTCGGACACCCACGACTCGAACCAGCCCTCCCCTCTTCAGGCCTCATTCGGGGGGTGCTAACAACGCCCCCCGGTTTCTCCTGGAGCCCAAGCCAGCTGCCCTCTTTACCTCCTTCTCCTTGACACTCCGCTCTCGCGGCCATCGCCCCCGCACGTCGCCGGACTCCCGAGTGCGTGTCTCCATGACGCCAACACGTCGTGTTCCGCAAAGCCTGTCACCACGCGCCAGGCGTGACGCGCGGGCAGCCCCGCCACTCAAACAGTAAGTCGTGGGCCGTTGAAAGGCGCGTGATTGGTCCCTGCATTATTATTTATTGCGCTTGGCAGTTAATCTTTGCAGGGTTGGGCTGAAAAAAAAACAACCCTCGGAGGTTGGAATTTCTTCCTGATGGAAGTGAGGCTGGTAATTATGAATGACATTTTCTTGTAGATTTCCTCTATCCCCAACCTCCTTTGAAGAAGACCGCAGAGCCCACCTCACTGACAAAAGGCAAAGGAGGAAAAACCCAACACCCAACCCCAACCAACCAATTTTCCCATGCAACCGCTGCAACCGTGTCTGCCTGTCCCGCATCGGACTTGTCAGCCACAAACGAGCCTGCAGCTGACGTGGACTTTTACCCCTCCATAAATCTTCGTCCGTGAAGCCAAGCCAAGGAAAGAAGATAATAAAACGCAGCCTCGTGCAATCCCGTCAAACCCATTTGAGGTCGGCTACTTGATGGTTGGAAATCCAAAATGACAAATACACTGAAATTCTCGTGTGACTAAATTTGCAGATCTATGGATCACTGGATTACAATCTCCCCCCCCCCCAACAAAGATTTGCTTCCTGAAAATAATTGGGGACAACTTCAAGTTGAACACAAAAATAATTTCAGATTTGCTGTCTCAAGTTGGAAGCTGGAGAAACATTAAACTGACTTTTTATTGAATTTAGCATGTTTAATCGCATTACATTCGTTCAACTGACCTAAATGTGTTTGGCTGGCATAGGTGGGGCTGAGAAGAGGGGTGCAAATACTGGAGGTCGCCACTGTCCTTGTCTTACCTGCCCAAGCTGCTCTGGGCACTAGGCCAGCATTTCATCAGGCCACAACTGCTTATCTGCAACACTTCGGGCTGTTCCACCTGAGCAGAACCATCTGCAACACTTCGGGCTGTTCCACCTGAGCAGAACCATCTGCAAGCCATCACAATCACAGCATTCCCCAGCACCTCTGCCAATCGAGGTTTAACCCTGCCCACACCTATTAAGTATACACTTTACATTCTTTTGTATTCTTGGCCTTAGGGGCCATAAAGACCATTGACCTATGTAATTTGCTTGAAAACTTGATAGAATTGAGCCACTGATTGGTCCTTGTAAATTACCTGGGCTGGGAGCCTGGACCCCCCCATCCCCCATCCAGCCTGCTTGTGTTTGGCTGACTTTGGTCTCCTGTAAATGACTTGGGCTGACCCACCAGACCCCCGGCACTATGAAGGGTGCTGCATGCACTCCAATTGCCCTCTTCACCATTATTGGGATTCAGTCTCTTAGGACCATTTTGTTCTCAAGTTGTAGTGATTCTTTGTCATTATTTAATTTGGGACAAGTGAACAACCCTGCTTCACTCCAGTCTCCAGGCTTAGAACAACTTTTGGACTAATTGTTGGTAAGTTGATACCTGTTGGCTAAGATGTACTCTCATACTGCACTGTTAATTAAAGGATTGAGACTTGATTGTTTAATTAGTGTCCCTAATTTGGCCTAGTAAGTTCCTTCTTAGTAGCTAGAGGATAGTCACATGTATGTGCCTGAGTCAGTCAAGGGATGGTGTGGGAGTGGGTGGCAAGTTTTGTATTTGTTTTCCTTGATTGTTGGTACTGGGAGCCCTATGTATGTGTGTACATTTTTTATTACTATATGAATTTGAGGTCAGTACTGCTGGAGGAGCTCACCAGAGCAGCCCTTTGGCACCTCACTGAGCCATTCGACCTCCAGCATTTCACTGTGCTGCTTCAGCTTTTTGGGGCTGCTCTTTGGGCACCTTGCTGTGTTGGTAGCTCAATGCAGAATCCATGGCCAAATGGCTGTCCTCCATCCTTGCCCATTAGCCTCCACCAGCTGGAGCTGCTCTGCCAGTGCCACTGTACAGAAATAGGCTGGAGCACCCCTGATCCCAGCACCCAGCTGGGATTTTCCCACAAGCACTATAATAAAATTCATTTGTAGGTGTGTTTTTCATTGCCAGTAGCTGGTGTAGTGTGACTTTTCCATGATTGCTATAAACTACATGGGAATGGGTGTATGAGAAACAGAAGTACCTTCACAGATTTCGCTCGAGACAGAAATTGAGAACAAAGAACATTTGTTGCATAACAGTGCAAAGTTGGGTGCTTCCCCTTACCCTGGGAATACACGCACATATTGGGGCTCACCCAACTTTTATACAGTTCATTTCAGTGTAGAGATACCTCCCCCCCCCCCCCCCCCCCCTTAACATTCTTCTGCCTCCTGGATTGGTTTGGCATTTGGTAATTCTGTCTGCCTATGTGCAGTTTCTGTAAACTTGGAAGACCATGGGGTATCCTGTCTGGGTCCCATCATGTCATTGTCCTCATTCATGAATCTGCCTTTGTCCTTATTCACACCTCTCAACCCCCAGGACTTACTAATTCTATATGCGGAACCCTTCCTCACACTCTTATCGGAATTCATCCCTATTCAGCACTTACTTAGCTTCCTCTAGTCTACTCTATTATTCTTTATTTTATTCATAATAACTTTACTTCCTATAATCTATTATCTCTCACAGGCGTGTGCATGATTTTGCCATTAGCTTTTCCCACAGTTGCTACAAACTGTGTGTCTGTGTCCCCATTACCATTTTCCCATGCATGTCATTTGTAAATTAAATCATTTACTACAAAACTGTATTTGGAGACAGCACTGCCAGACATCTCAATGCCCAGCTTGACCGCTTTGCTGATCCTATTCCTAGCACTGCTGCGTACCCACCCATCCAACCATGAAATGTTTCCTCACGAAGGAGATGGAATGTGGAGCTATGTATGAATCTGATTCTATGTATGTTTCTATCATGTGCTCTCTTTCTGTGCTGCAGAGTTGTAGGGTTTAATGGTTCTATGGTTAATAATGGTAAATAGTGTCATGCAGACCTGGCTCCTGCGCAAGTCTGAGCCGAGGTCTGCAGCATATTCTTCATTACCCAGTTCAGTAAGTAGCAAGAGCACTTAAAGACTAGACTGGCATGTGACCCGGGACATTCCAAGTGAGTTGACGTCCACACGACTCAACGGACACCAACCCGAAGTTATCAGCAGGAGGCCAGGGCACAGAAATCGCGGATGCACCTTCCAGTCAGGAACAGAGCAGTAGGTAAAAAATGCAATGTGTAATTAACAATGATATGTTGGGTGGCAGCGGCATGGTTTTTTGGGTGGTTTTTGTGTGATTTTTGAACAGGTGGGGAGTGATGTCAGTGGCAGCCCGAGAGTGTCACTTGATCTAGATCAGGGGTGTCAAACTCAAATTCACAAAGGGCCAAAATTAAAAACTTGGACTAAGTTGTGGGCCAAACTAAATATTTATTGAAAATTTTCAACAACATCTGCATGTTTTCTCTTCTTTCAACATATGTAATGTTAAACTTTTTCTTATTAAAATAAATGTTTAATAATAGTTTTGGTTAAACTCTTTCCAGAAGAAGCATTAACAAATGAGAAATAAAATATTCAATTAATAATATTTCTCTATAGCCTTTAAGCTCCTTTTAAATGTATTTTTTTTCACAAGCCAACAAGTAAAAAAAAATAACAACTTGCTTCAATGACAAACAGGTTTGTCTTTTAAAATGATGAACATATAGTTTGCCTCCCACCTGTCTTGAAAGGTCCTGTTTTCTGTCTTTCGTTTGGCCAAGGGGTTTATTACATGTGAGTTGGGCGACAGGTCACAGATGCTAATGAAAGTAAAGAGAGGAGGTGGGGGCGATTAGCGGGCTGACGGGCCGGCGGCAATGTATTTGCAAAGCATTCTGGGATTTGTAGTATTAGCTGTGCATGCTATATACTGGCGTGGCAGCCAGCGGGCCAGCTCTAATACATATTTGATATGATCTTGCGGGCCAAATATAATTATATCACGGGCCAAATTTGGCCCGCGGGCCTGAGATTGACATGTGTAATCTAGATACATCACTGTTGGGGGCTGATATTTGTTTGTTTTCAACATCTGATGCCTCTCGTGTCAGTGTCTAACAATAGTGGGCCAGCACTGATAGATTCTAGTTGCCCTGAAACTACTTTTCCATGGTCAAAATGTCCTGGTGAAATCTTTCACCATGTTCGTCACTGATTGGACAAAGAACAGCAGGGAAGAAGTCCAAGTGCATACACAGAAAATGAATTTTCAATGACATGTTACACTTCATGGTTTTCCATGCTTGAAGTAGACTTAAATATGACAGGAAATCACAAAAATAGGTTATAATCTTAAAAAAAAACTTTGTTAGGAAAATTTTAAGGTGGTTTTCCTGATTAGCCCAAAATACATAAAATACGGCCAGAAGTGTTCAGGAAGCAAAATCATTGTCCAGTGTTATTTGTCAGAGTTGGAAACCATGGATATTTAACAAGTTTTAAATAAGTACAGAGAAAAGATGTGAAAACATAATAATTATTAAAAAGAGGTAGAGCATGAAAACAGATCTTTCAACCCACTGAATCTGCCCCAACTATCAAGCACCCTTCGTGTGAAAGGCAAAATGGTTTAACAAAATGTGGAATTACCTACAACTACTATCCGAAAAAAAACTTTTTTTTCAGAAATTGCCAAACTATTCAGGTTATCCTTGCCTAGATCCATTCTGTCGAAGAGAATTGCTTCTTCTCTAATCTCTGAATGAAAAAATTCTCCCCAACTCAATCCTAAATGTCTGAAGGATAAAAGGGTACTTGATTGGAACAGGGCCATCTTCATGGAGTAGAGTGGAATTAAAACAGCAATTTTAACGAGATCTTTGGTAAGGTCACACATGACACGTTAGTCTGGAACTTTAGATCACTGAGGATGAAACGAGTGTAAACAAACTGACTGCAATACAGAGAATAAAAAAATCAATAATTGAATTGAATATTTATTTATATCACACATTTTAAACACAACGGAATGTTGCTCCAAAGTGCTGTACACCAATTAATAGAAGAATACACAAAGCACAAAATTAACAGACAAGAGACTGGACAAGAGCGTCATCTCACAGAATAGTAATGGTTTGAAGAAATACGTGGGTGGCAACAAGCTGCCTAAACACTGTGGCCGATCAGTCCCGTGCCCTACAAGCTCAAACTATCTGGGCGGACGTTTCAGCTCCCTAGACAAAAGTGAGGCCAAGGCTTTTATCTGAGGTCAGGGGAATCCATTCAAATTCAAAGCTTATCCTTTCTTAAAGCTGTATCCATTATAATTTATTTTTTTTTAAAAGAGAAAACACTCTTAGAGACTGGTGCATCATTAGGGTAAAACACAACAAGGCACTTTAGAAAAAAACTGAAATTTTGACTTTAGACTTGAAACATTACATAAAATTACCTAAGATACCAATTAAACTAAATTTATACATTAAAACACAGTTGTAATTATATTTTTAAAAAATCTGTGCCACCAATACTTCAATTAGAAGCCAACACGAACAGCAGAGAGTTAAAAGATCGTAGCAGCCCTCGGTAGCTTGAGTAAGGAGTTTCTCCGTTCATGTTCTCAGGTGCTTGGGGTTGTAGCAGTGGCTCTCAACCTTTTTTGCCCTAGGCCCCACTTTAATTTTTCAAAAAAATGTATGCCCCACCATTAGCAGAAAAAAGTTATATATTCAAAAGAAGTTAATTAAATAATTTACTGCAAGTGTATTCCAATGCAATTAAGATTGGAAATCCACTGGAACACACATTTCATATTCAATATGTCAACTGTTAGGAATTAAAGTACCTTTAAAGAAATTGCTCGAGACAAAAATTGAGAACAAAGAACATTTATTACTACAACAATGCAAAGTTGGGTGCTTCCCCTTACCCTGGGAATACACACATATACTGGGGCTCACCCAACTTTTATACAGTCAATTTCAGTATCAGAATGCCCTCCCCCTTACATTCTTCTGCCCCCCTGGATGGGTTTGGCATAGGTAATCCTTCCTGCCTACGTGCAGTTTCAGTACACTTGGAGGACCAGGGGGTATCCTGTGGGTGCCCCATCATGTCATTGTCCTTATTCACACCTTCCTGATTCTCTGGGCTACAGTCTCTTAATATGCAGAGTTGACTCATTCTATCTAGGGTTGGCTAATTTCATATGTATAAATCTGTGTATGGTTAGCTAATTAGAAATGTATGACTTGGTACTTCTGTCCAGGGCTAGGAGACCCTTATCTGATCCAGACTACCTCAACTTCCTACATTCTATTGTACCTTACCATTCCTTATCTTAGTCCTATGGTCTTGTCACAAAGGATAGAAGATTCTTATGTTAATCGTGCTGACTCTGCTTTCCTGCATCCTAAGCCCCAAACTTATCCTGTTTGAACTGGTTTCAGCCATTTTACTGATGAACTTTAGTTTCTTCCATGTTCATAATTTTAGGTCAATTTTCCCATCTCTCACAATCCTCACTTTTCTTTTAGATCAGTAATACTGATCTTTCACCATGATCAGTGTTACTGATCTTTGGTTACTAGTGTCAGTGTGACTGATCCCCCCCCCCCCCCCTCCTCACTTTTCTTTTAGATCAGTAACACTGATCTTTCAAGTGTAAGGTGTAGTTTTACCCAGCTGGTCAATAACCGAATTGTAATGTCTGTGTAAAGTCTTTAGGTAGGGGAGCACCATGAAGGTCAGGGGAGTGAGTCCAGCTGCTTATTAGGGTTTGGAGTATCAGGCTCCAGTTCTCAGTAAAGAGTCTAGTCCATCCCATACATTGAAATATTGAAGCAGTGTCTTTGAAGCACACGACCTTTGTAAGTGTTGTCCCGACGAAGTCTGTGAGAGGCGCTGCCTTCAGCAGCGAACGAGTAGCAGTCTCTGAGAAGCGCTGCTTTCAGCAGCGAACGAGTAGCAGTCTCTGAGAAGCGCTGCCTTCAGCAGCGAACGAGTAGCAGTAGTCAGGCGGTTCCGTTTGATTGTGGCTCGTATCTGATGTCCTCTTCAGCCCCGAACCCTAGGGCCACCGATCTCCGAAGGCTGTTTGGAGCCTGATATTAAAGTGTCAAGCAGCTCACGTTGTTGGAAACTGGTGCTCCCCTTCATGGGGTGATGAAAAGTGACCAAGCAGGGGGGGGATTGTTTCTTGTGATTTAACTGTGTGTTGCAGCTTGTCTGCTAACATTAGCATATATATCATTGAACTTGTGAGTTGCAGCCTGTCTGTGTACATTAGCATATGTATTAACTCTCTCTCTCTCTGTTACATGTACAATGCTGACTACCATTCTGTCTGTCTTTGTCCCACCATGTCCTTTGTGCTATCGCTTCAAAACTCCTGTCTTTAATACCTGTGTAGGCTAAGATACAAATTAAATGTACTCCACTAAAGCTGTTCAGTTCCCCTGGTCCGTATTGGAATACCTTGTTAACCCATATCCCACTATGACTATACATTAAATCTATGCCCTGTCTACATTCTAAAGGAGCACAATTGTAACCTCTGCTGCCCCTATTCCAGGGGGACTTAAAACATTAACGAACAATATTCCAAAAAATGAGTAAAACAACAATGAAAGTAAAACCCATTGAAAGCAGCAATAAAATATAACAATAACTGAATAAACAACAATAAATGTAAAGCTCATTGAAAACAGCAATAAAATACAACAATAGCTGAATAAACCACAATAAATGTAAAGCTCATTGAAAACAGCAATAAAATACAACAATAACTGAATAAACCATTAAAGAAATGAAAAAAATGTAACATTACGGCACTTTGTCATTAATTCTTTGAATGTGGGTCCAGCCTTTCTCTCTTGTTCTTACTGCGGTGTCTGTAATTAAAAGTACACAGAAGGGACCATCCCAGGCAGGTTTTAGTTGATCCTCTTGCCATGCTTTTACATATAACCAATCACTAGATTTTAATAAAATGAATAACAATCTGACTTTCCTTTGTGTTAGTGTAAAAATTGTAAAATGAAACACAAAGCATATTTGCATGGGTTTTGAATATGTTAGACCTTATTAAAATGCAGTTGGAGCTGCTTGTCTGTATGGGGCACAACCCTCCAATTTGTTAGAGTGAGTACATAACAGACATTGCAGCACAAGAGCCCCTGCAAGAGAACTTGAAACATATTCAACCTTTAGTTCTGCCTTAAGTAAAATGCCTTGTGCCACAGCTCACAGGAGCTGGCCTTATTTAAAACAGTCTGTAAAACAGGCACCAAAAAAAAGTTAAAAGATGTTCTTATGAAGATTGCACACACAATAATTTAAGTACAGGCTAGTTTCTATTATATTCCACTTAAAAGTTCTGCTGCATGAATCCTGGAGCTTGTGGAGTCATTATTGAATCAAGAAATATTGGTACCATGCCAATCTCATTCTAACATGCCAATTTCTCCAGTCCTTAAGTAAAGATGTACTGAATAGCATCTGGTACAAGATCTGTGAGTTCTTAATGATATTATTATTCTTATGCACCCAATTGTTCTGAACAATGCCACCAATTTAAATCATATTCCACCTATTGCAGTACTCACACACCACCATAGACCAGTTCGCAGGTTTATTTCTCCATTAAGCTGAATCCAGTTGCGCAGGATTTACCTCCGTGCTTATTTACAATGTAACTTCCGCACTACTGGATTTAAATATAAACCTGATGAATGGGGGAAAGTTATCATGAATTAAATAACAGCGGCAATACAGAGAAATTGTGCTGAGGCATTAATTTCACTCCGGAGGAAAATGCACCAGAGAAATGAATGATTAAACTTATAGGAATCCCCATAGGAATCCCCAGAGGTATCTTTATTCTCCAGAGGTGGGTGATCTTTAAACTCACGGACCTTGACTGCTGAATGTGTAGAAGAAATGTATTAAATGTGTTGATAGGGCTCCATACCTCTAACTGCAAGACAAGAGCCTGAAGCCTCAATTTCAAGTGCCACAGTGCACTTAAAGGGACATGCACACTCCCCCTTCAACTGGCTGATCCAGCCACTTTACACATCAGATCCTTTCTTTATCTCACATACACTTAAAGTTAAGATGTATAGAACTCACCCTATTGGCGCAAACATTTCTCCCTGTAAATGTTATAACATCACTCAACTCTCAGGTACTCCCTGTGCAAAATCACATTTGAATACAATTTATTTCATAAATTGGAATTAACTGGTAGTTAAATTCGCTAATTCTACAGTATTGAAAAATGATCCTTTATGACATTTAAATTTTAGCATGAATTTTAATCAATATTGGTCAGTGACTGAAGTGGGAAGTCGTGATTTATGAAATTATCTCTGGTCTCTACTCTCCCACTCCCTGCACTTCTCCCAACATTCAGGAGCTGGCACACAGTCCCTGCCTTTTCCATGTTACTCATCTACTATTACTTTAACTGCTTGCATCAAAATGTTAGCCTTTGCTTTCTGCTTATCCTCAGATGTCTGGACAAATGCTTTTTGTGTGATCTGTAGAAGCTGGGTTATTCCCTGCTCATGCCAATTTTCTGTCTTTTGTAATTTTCTCCTAATGTCTGGGGCTGAGTTGGTAACAAAACCTGTTAGTACCAATTGTTCCCCTGCTGGGGATTCTATGTCGAGACCCCCATATTGTATATATATTTGGTCCCAAAAATTGGTCTAACTGTTCAGCACATCCCTGGGGATCTTCTATCAGGGAGGTCAGTTCTTTCTTAAAGTTACACACTTCAGTACTGGTCAGGGGCACATTTACGAAAC
The DNA here is from genome assembly GCF_036971445.1 of Narcine bancroftii. NCBI lineage: Eukaryota > Metazoa > Chordata > Chondrichthyes > Torpediniformes > Narcinidae > Narcine > Narcine bancroftii. The sequence goes on from NC_091469.1 coordinate 46,563,779, forward strand.
CGAGACCCTCTCCCATGGGAACTTCCCACAGTGGTCTCATCCAATTGGTTTCTAGCTTATTAGGTCTGGGTTCCTGCTCCCTGGGAAATGAATCAAAGGGTTCTGCCCTTTCTTCCTGAAGAGTCTCACGCTGTTCTGAATTAAAGTTACCTCTCTCTCCTGCCAACAGAGGTGGTAATCGAGTGCTTTGTGAGCAAGTTATCATACCACTCCTGCTCTCTTCTCTCTTCTCTAGTGGTGGGGGAGGTGGGGAAGGTGCAGAAGGGTAGGTCATAGGAGGGGAAGGAAAGATAGGAGCCGGCATAGGAGGAACATAGGGTGGAGGGAGGGAATGTAACACATCCCAACCCTGTGATTCAGGGACAAGAGGTTCCTCCTCTCTCTTATCCCTGGATTCTTTCTCATTCAAAACCAGCTGTTCAATGGATCCCTTGAGCCAGCAGGCTGCATATTCCCTGCTCTCAACATTGTCTGGCTGGTTTTGATAGAGCCATAAGTTCAAAGCTTCACACATCCATTCATCCTCGGATCCGAATTTTGGCCAGTACACGGAGCTCCCTTTAACCGGGTATCCCACCCATTCATTACAACAATACCTGACCGTCGTCAGTTTGTCTTTACCGCGGGTCTTTCCTGTGCCCCACTCAGATAACATCATCCCAAGCGGGCTGTACGTAGCTATCTGGTGGTCACGTCCTGTGTCAGGACTCTCATCTCTACTGCCCGCTATTCCCATACTTAGGAACAAGTAAAATACTCTTACCGAGTTCTGGCAGTACTGCTCTAGCGCGCGTCCTTCCGCCGTTTGTTCTCAATGCCTCTTCTCGGATATCACTCGCTTCTTCCACTGACCAGCCACCCGTCGCCCGTGAGTCCAGCTGAATCAGCCGGGGTGCACCTACTCTCGTCGTCGGGGTACTCTGTCAGTGGAGGGAGTGTGATCCCGGACGAGCCCCCATTTGTTAGGAATTAAAGTACCTTTAAAGAAATTGCTCGAGACAAAAATTGAGAACAAAGAACATTTATTACTACAACAATGCAAAGTTGGGTGCTTCCCCTTACCCTGGGAATACACACATATACTGGGGCTCACCCAACTTTTATACAGTCAATTTCAGTATCAGAATGCCCTCCCCCTTACATTCTTCTGCCCCCCTGGATGGGTTTGGCATAGGTAATCCTTCCTGCCTACGTGCAGTTTCAGTACACTTGGAGGACCAGGGGGTATCCTGTGGGTGCCCCATCATGTCATTGTCCTTATTCACACCTTCCTGATTCTCTGGGCTACAGTCTCTTAATATGCAGAGTTGACTCATTCTATCTAGGGTTGGCTAATTTCATATGTATAAATCTGTGTATGGTTAGCTAATTAGAAATGTATGACTTGGTACTTCTGTCCAGGGCTAGGAGACCCTTATCTGATCCAGACTACCTCAACTTCCTACATTCTATTGTACCTTACCATTCCTTATCTTAGTCCTATGGTCTTGTCACAAAGGATAGAAGATTCTTATGTTAATCGTGCTGACTCTGCTTTCCTGCATCCTAAGCCCCAAACTTATCCTGTTTGAACTGGTTTCAGCCATTTTACTGATGAACTTTAGTTTCTTCCATGTTCATAATTTTAGGTCAATTTTCCCATCTCTCACACAACCATCTCAAACACACATTCAACAATCATTGTCATTTCAGTGGGAACTTTGCCCCTGATGCTAGCTGCAGATTTTTTTGATTAAAGGGACTAATTTTGTTAGTTTAAACTTTTGTAATTTCCAGTTGGTTTCTTTAGCTTGTAGCAAATCACTAACTGAACTGAAGCTACATTCTACTAAATAAGACAATGGAAAATGTATCAATGGTTCTCTTGCTAAAGTAGTCAAGTTTGGATATTTCGTTTCGATCTCATTAGACAGCTCCATCTTGGTTCCTTTCACTTTGAACAGAATTTTCACAGATTCATCATGTCACAACTCCAACAACTCTTCTTGGTATTGCACTGGAACTTCAGATAAGTCCTTCGTCAATGGCTGGGTTAACCAAGAGGTGAAATCCATTGACTTTAAATCACAAAATCTATAATTGAAGTTAATAACCAACATTTTCAAATGGTCAACAATTACATTTGTAGCAGCATTAGTTACCTCACACTTATTCAGCATAACATCCAGAGTCTGTTTTTATCCCCACCCCCCCCCCCCCCCCCCGTTGCCCTGATACAACTAAGAATAAAGTCATACAAATTATACACAAAAAACACAAATACCAGTGGGGGTCACTGGCCCCTACTGAAACCTAGGAAAAAGCCTAGGAGAGAGAAAAATCCAAGGAAACTGAATAATCAAAGGTAAGGCATAAAAAGACAAAATGACTAAAAGAGTACATCGACTGCACCACGTCCCACTTCATTTGATCCCAATTGTTTCCCTGTTGGAACAGATTGTTTCAGTACCTTTGTTCTGAAAGGGAATAGTCATGTCTGCAAGCCATATACTGCAGATAAGGTTGCCAAACTCTAATGAATGTGGCATTTTTCCTCATTAAATTGTATGTGGTTTTCTCCAGGGGAATGCAACTCCACCATGTAATAGTTAGTTGGGAGTTGGACTTCCATGTGATTGCTATACATTTCCTGGCTACCACCAAGGCCACCTTCACAAACTGAATTTGGTATTTGAACTACCCTATCGAACTGGGATGTGCACTTTGTAATTATCACACCTAATATGTCTGGCTGATTCATAAATATCTTGCTCAGCCTCTATCTGAAAACATAAATTACCATACAAAAATATCCAATTTTAAATGAAAAATGAATTTTGAAAACACCCATTTCAAAAATTGTTACTACAGAAATTAAACTGAAACCCATCTATCAAATGTAAACTGAGAATGTTGTCATAATTTTTATTATCTAGAATGTTTTTAACATAACAAGAGTGACAACAGTTTTAAATCTCTAGCTATGGTTGCTCATTAAAAACTACAGCTGTCTGTCAGTTTTCATCTTCCTGTTTTCATCTGTTATTTTTCTCTTGGAAAGTCACACAGGAATGCCACTGCTTCCTTGGGTGTTTTAAAGAGTCTTCTCCCTCTATTGGGGAGTGTGATCCTCAGTGTTGCAGGATGAAGTAGGACAAATAGAATATCCTTAGATTGAAGCTCCCTCTTAACTTGGTCATACTCTTTCCTGCATTTTATTAAACTGGCATTCAAGTCAGGGAAAAAACAGCACAGGCTTAACATCATACGTGATGGGACCCTTATTCTCTCTGAATTGCTACGCAGCAATAGGATTTTTTCCCAGTCTGGATATTTGAGCAGGTGTATCAGGACATGTCTCAGTCTCTGGTCTGTAGGTGGACGGGATACAAGAGCATGATGTGCTTGCTCTATTATCACAGGCTCAGTAAAATGCTCTTGTTCCATGATGGCTGGGATCCAGTGAGAATAAAGGTTTACAGGGTCATTTCCCTCGCAGCCTTCCCAAAGATTAATGACGTGTATGTTGTTATGTTGGCTGTAGTTTTCTATTTGGTTGACTTTCTCCCTTTAAAAAGTCATTTTCCTTCCTCAACTTGATAACCCAAGAGCCCAGCTCTACCAACCAGTCCTCCGCCACACAGACACGTGCCTCTGTCTTGGCTATGTTGGAGCTCGGCCTATCCAGCACGGTTTTCAGTCCAGAAATAGACTGATTAATTTCTGCGGTTTTAGTGTCATGTTTACTGGAAAGGGTTTGATGACCTTATCTCTTGAAGGATAAGTGAGTCTCTCTGCTCAGATGTTCCTGTTGCCACCATTGTATGAGCCTCTTGGGAGCCAGCCCCAAGAATAGTTCTCTCTGCAGAGGTTGGAATTTGCTCATCAGCTGAAAATATTCATTTATTCTTTCGTCTCTGATCCATAATCCAGCTGTCCAACCAAATTAAAAGTGTGTTTGGGTGTTTTTAAAAGCTTTAAAATGAATTTGATTGGAGAACCCCTAGGCCAGTGTCTATCTAGCTTCGCCTCATCATGCAACCCTTTACCAAGCACATCCTCGCCAGAAAAAAACCTAGCTCAATCTATGCTTTCCAGATCCTTTCTCATTTCTTCATTATTAGCCTTTCTCCAATTTAGAATCTCAACCTGAGGACCAGACCTACCCTTATCCATAATTATCTTGAAACTAATGGCATTATGATTACTGGATCCGAAGTGTCCTCCTTCACATACATCAGTCCTGACTCGTTTCCTAATGGGAGATGCAGTATTGCACTCTCCCTAGTTGGTACCAGACCTTTTACAGTATGGAAATCAATATGTGGAAAGCTAAAATCACCTACTATCACAACTTTGTTTCATGCAGCTGTCTGCTATCTTTCTGCAAATTTGCTCCTCCAATTCTCGCTGATTATTGGTTAGTCTATAATACAACCCCATTAGTGTGGTCATACCTTTCCCATTCCTCAACTCCACCCTTATACCTTCAGTAGATGTAACAATTTGGATGGCACTGTAGTTAACACTGATTTTGAACATTTATTTATCATGTTATAGTGGACAGTGAGGAGCGATAATTAAATTTTATGTGATAGAGATTAAATTAAATATATTAAAAACAAGTGGATGCCTAGGGAGAAGATAGGACCACTCAAGGATAAAGGAGGGAATTTATGTTTGGAGTTAGAGGAAGTGGCCAATGTACTGAATGAGTTCTTTGCATTGGTATCAACCAATGTGAAGGACATGATAAAGAGCATAATGTGAAGAAACCTCAAATGTTAGGGTATTTTGAGAACCAGAGGAGGTGATGGGTCTTTTGTGGAGCATTTTGGTGGATGTACCCAAGGTCTGATGGGATATATCCTTGGTTATTGAAAGAGGCAGGAAATGGGATTGTTGGGGCAACGACAAAGATCTTTGCAGCCTCACTCACAACAGAAGAGTTTGTAGAGGACTAGAGAGTGACTAATGTTGGACCTTTGTTCAAGAAGATAATGCAGGAAATTTTAGGCCAGTAAGCCTCACAGTATTGGAAAGGATACTTAGGAATAGGATTTATTATCCCTCAACTATCGGAGGCTCAGGGATGATCCTATTAAATCAGAAGGGGTGCAGAAGAGTGACTGTTCATATTTTTTTTCTCCAGATGTAGTAAATTCTACAACTAAAGGGCAAAGGTTAATGTGAAGGGAAGAGATTTAAGAGGAACCTGATGGACAACTCTTTCCATTCAGAGGGTGATCCATATCTGGAATGAACTGCTGAAGGAAAACTGTCGAACTGGGCACAATTCTGGCATTCAAATGACATTTGGGCAAAGTAGTGTATAGGAAGGACTTGTATGGAGCAAGTACAGGCAAATGGAACTAGTCCAGAATGACCACATTGTTAGCATGAATATTGGGCTGAAAAGCTTGTTGCATGCTGTTTGATTCTGTGTGGAGAGAAGGTTTCCTTTACCAAGAACTTGGAGTCACTATTTAAAAATAAATTTTGTCTTCTATTTAAAACAGAAATGGGGCCAAATATTTTCTTTCTGAGGATGTAAGTCTTTGGAACTCTCACTCAAAAATGTATGAATATTTTAAGGCAAAGTTAGATGGGTTCTTGATGAATGTGGGAGTGAAACTGAGATAGGTGGCAAGGCAGATCAACTGAGATATTAAGTGACTAGAGCAGGTTTAAGAGGCCAAAAGGACTGCCTCTATCCCAATTCAAATATTAATGCTATTGGTGAGATGAAGACAAAAGTGTCCCAACTGAGAGTTCAAAATTGATGATAAGATCCAGTTCCCACTGGATCCTGGTGCTCCAGAAAATGTGGTGGTATACCACCGGCCTACTGCAGGGGGCAACCTCTGTCCCTGCAGGAGTGTAAAGGGACAGGACAACATCTGGCCGCTGTCAATCAGTCGACCTGAATGGATCAAGACCCACCCAGTCAGGTGTCAATCACCCTCCGGGATATAAGCCTGTGCCAGCCTCCTGAGGCCTCACTCAGAGTTGCTGCAGCCACAACCAGCCTGGCTCTCTGGAAGTCTTTGTGGATTAAAGCCTGTTGTACAGTCTTTACCGTGTGTGTGTGTGTGTGTGTGTGTGTGTCTGATTCTGGCTAACAGCACACCACAGAAAGTGATGCAGTTGTGGGAGCCAGGTGATGAAGATTTGGGTTAAGGTGTGAAGAATCAATATTGGAGGCAGGGAGTGATGATGGATATTCTGGTGCAGGAACTACTATTAGAATATCAGCAAAGATTTCTGAATTTTTAAAATAGAATCCCGAATGAAGCAAGCCTTGTTCCTGTCCAACGCATTGGTCAATGCCATCTATAGGAGGTGTAATCCTTGCTGAGAGTCATGAATTTATAGAATTCTCTACCGTTTAACTCAACAGCTGTTTAGATTGTTTAAGAGTGATGGTAATAGATATTTGGACACTGGGGAAATCATCAAATTTGCTGTTTGTAAGGGAATAGCAGGATCAGTCATGATCTTGTGGAAAGGCAGAGCAAGCACAAGGAGCTCTGTGGCCTGTTTCTGCTTCTGGTTCTTAATTGGATATATACATTCAACCTCAGCCTTATCCCTACAAAATATAATGGCCAAATAATGTGCAAGGATAAGTCAGAATATAAGATGGAGATTGAGAATGTGGTTCTATGATCCCAGAACAACAACATTGATCTCAATGTCAGCAAAACCAAGGAGCATATTTTAGGAAGGAGAGCCTGAGGGACCACACACATTTTCATTGCAGGATTAGTAGCTTTGAGTTCTGGGGAATCCATAAATTGGAAGACCACTGCTGGGGCCAGCTTATTGAGACAATTGTGAAGAAAGCAAACCAATACCTCTACTTTCTAAGAAGCTTGAGAAAATTCAGCATGTTGTTGTAGACTCTTGAATGCCACTACATTACTTACACTCAAACAGAGAGGAGCACATGTCTCTATATATCAACAGTGCTGAGGTAGAGATGGTGGAATGTTTCAGGTCCTTAGAGATAATATCATCAACAAACTGTCCTGATCTAACCATGTGACAGTTATGACCAAGAAAGTGTACCAATGCCTCTACTTCCTCAGAACCCTAAGGAAATCCAGCTTGTCCTCTAGGTCTCTTGCCAATGTTTACAAATGCACAATATAAAACATTACAGTCTTGTATGTGAACAGTTCTGCTCAAGACTGGCAGAAACTGCAGAGAGTTATAAATACTGCACCATCCATCAGCCAAACCAACCTTCCCTCCATCAACTCTGTCTGTACCTTCCACTATCTTGAGAAAACTATCACTATATCAAAGAATCTATCTCATCCCGGTCACACTCTTTTCCTCCCTTCTGTCTGATTGAAAATGAGCTTGAAAACACAAACCTCAAGATTCAAAGGCAATTTCTTGCTGTTATTAGATTCTCAAATAGATCTCTCATGATCAAAAGATGACTGCATTATTTATAGCTGCACTTTTCTCAATATCCTGCACTGCATAATTTACTGTAACACTGCTCCCTGCTCTATTCTTTATTTACTTGCATATTTATTTATCATTTCTACCTGCTATTTGAATTGAATTGCCTAGATAGCATGCAAAGCAAAGTGTTTTACTGTATCTCAGTGCAGGGTCAATAAATTAATTCCACTCAGTTTCTTCAAAGTCAGCCTTTCTTGCTGTATGTCCACCTGACCCTTTGAAATGTAAAATTATTATCTCAATTAGCAGGCCATAAACTATTGCAGTTAGATTGTTGAAATTCGGTAGCATTAAATTCCCAGATATTTCCAGTAATCCAATCCTGAGTTGGTACTGGCGCCAGAAGTCAATCAGCCTTGAATTGCATGAAGCTTAGGCATTGATCTCATCACTTATCTTGCAGTACAATTTTTCACAACTTATTTCACTGCGTCATTCAATTGCTTCCTCCACTACCTGCTCATTCTGTTTACAGCTGCACAATATTGATGTTGACGTAGCATTTTCTACCTGAACTCTTTTATAATTACTCCTTCCTGAGGAGTTTTGTTTTGTGTTTTGTTTTGTCTGGTATTTTAGGACATTGCATTACCAGTGGAAATTGCCCTTTTATTTACAGGAATCCCCTGTGAAATGGTTGATTGGTTAAGGAAATTCACCATTACAGAATTCACAAAGCACTACCAAAAATTTGAGATGTCAAATAAAATGGAATTTATGTGAAAATAAATGCATTTTTAAATTAACATTTTTTAATGCATGTGCAGAAGAAATGGGTTCACATCACAAAAGAAATAGCAATTCAAACGATTTTCAACATCATCCCCCCCACCTCCCGCAAACCCCTGAACATCGAGGTTGCAGTGAATTTGGAATGAAAGCAGGTGGAGTAAGGGAAGGATCCTAGAAAAGTTAGGCCATCCTGAGTGCTAACTGGTCTTATCTGTTTGTGACCTCCCACCCAAATTCACAAGGACACCAACCTGTTCATAATCATGAAGAACCACCTCCACAGGTCATCAGAGAGTCAGATCAATTCTGGAGGTTACTGAATATTTGCAGTTAATGAACACAATAGGGTTCGCTTCACCAAAGGGAATTACAATAACTGCGCCTTTATCCTCTGCCATTGCAGTTCTAAATTTAATCTTTTTTAAATTTAGACATGCAGCACTATAACAGGCCATTTCAGCCATGAGTCTGTGCCGCCCAATTTACACCCAATTAACCTGCACCCCAGTACCTTGCGAACAGTGGGAAGAAACTGGAGCCCCTGGGGAAAACCCATGCAGAGACAGGGAGAACGTACAAACTCCTTACAGACAGCGCAGGATTCAAACCTCAGTCCCAATCACTGGCGCTGTAAAGGTGTTGCGCTAACCGCCACCCCTGTTGTGTTCTATGAAGGGTGTGCTCTCTTGTAAAGTCCAGAGGCTTTAATTATAGATATTGCCATCGCATTTTTTCTTAACGTTGTAATATATTGGAACAATTAGCAGAACAATTTTTTTAGTCTTAATTGGATATAAAATTTTGTTCATTTTTGTGTTTTTCAACAATTTCCCTACAGAGGGTTGGTAGGAAGGAAGAAGTGGTCCTGCTAAATGAATATAAGGAGTTAGGCAGTAAGCTCAGATGAAGGACCACTAAGGGTGTAATCTCCGGATTACTTCCTGTGCCACACGATAGTGAGGACAAAAATAGAGTCATTTGGAGACTGAATGTGTGGCTGAAGGGGTGGAGTAAAAGACAGGGTTTTAAGCTCTTGGACCACTGGGACCATTTCTGGGGGAGATGGGTCCTATACTGTAAGGATGGATTACATCTAAATCCCAGAAGTACCAGTCTCCTGGCAGGTGTGTTTGCTAGGGCTTTAAAATAGTAAGGTTGGGGACAAGGGTTCATGTCAGCGAGCGTTACAAGATCAAACCAGCAACCACTAAGAAGGCATATCACACAGGGATAAAGATGAACAATTACTTTATTAATAAAAAATTCACCTTCAAACTTTAATTCAAAATCTCCCCTTTTATAACAATGCCCACTGGTTACTCTGCAAATCTCTATAACAGTGTAAAACTAATAAATTCCCCAGCCTAAATATAACATATGTAATCAAAGTCTAAACTACACTCCCAACCAGCCCACAGAAAAACTTAGACACAAAAGAAACACAAAACACACAAGACTCACAAAACTTCGATCTCAATCGTAGCAAAGATGATAAACAAAATTCAGTTTGTTTGGTAAACTGAAGCCAAAAGATCTTTGGGAGAGAGAGAGAGAGAGAGAGCACAAAATTCGAAGTTGTCTTGTGTTGCTTGGAGAGAGAGGAACAACTGGCTTGGTCCGGATCCTTCTGGCTACCTTTGGAATGTTAATCCTTTTTGAAATCCCAACATTCTAAACTGTCCTCCAGACCATGATTCATGCTCTGGGCCTTCTTCCACTCCACAGCACCACCCAGTGGTAGTTTATCGTCCAAGTCCAGAATTTTTTTTCATTTTCTGCACATGCTCAGACCGTCTTCCACTCTCAGCAGTCCACCTTCACCTTGGCTCTCTAAGGCAAACTGTCACTTTTTAACATAAGACCACACAACGCATAGGCCAATACACATCACAGAACTCTGTAACAGGAGGATAACAAGAACAGAGTCTTTAGGCAAAGTAAAAATGCTTTTACACACAATCTGGAGGTGGGACAGTGGCAGGTAATAAAAAATGGCCATAGTAACAATTGTAGAGAGGGTGAGAGACTGAACGTTAAAGGTGGAAGATCTCTGAGATGCATTTATTTCAATGCAAGGAGTGTGGTAAACAAGGTGGATGAACTAATGGTGTGGATTGACATGTGGTGTTATGATGTGATAGCAATTTGTGAGACATGGTTGAAGGAAGGTTGTGACTGGCAGCTTAAATATTTCAGGATTTTGCTGCTTTAAATGTGACAGAATTGGCGGGGTATGAGGGGGAGGTGTGGCGTTGCTTGTCAGGGAAGATATTATAGTGGTGCTGATGCAAGATAGACTGGAGGACTCATTGCGTGAGGCTCTGTGGGTTGAACTAAAAAATAAGAAAGGTGAGGCTACAAATACAGGGGTATATTATAGACTGCCAAAAGAGGATAGGGAACTGGAAGAGCAAATGTGCAGGGAAATAGCTGAGATGTGTAGTAGTAATAGGGTTGTGATAGTTGGGGATTTCAATTTTCCTAACATTGATTGGGAAACACAATCAGTGAGAGGGCAGGATGGCTTAGTCTTTGTACAATGTGTTCAGGATTGCTTTTTACAGCAGTATGTTGAAGTGCCTACTAGAGGGGAGGCAGTGTTAGATCTATTGTTAGGGAACGGAATAGGGCAGGTGATGGAAGTGTGTGTTGGTGAGAACTTTGGATCCAGTGATCATGGGTCCATTAGCTTCAACTTAAATATGGAAATGAATAGGTCAGGTACAAGGTTGAAGGTCTTTGAGTGGGGGAAGGCTAGATTTGAAGAAATGAGAAGGGATTTGCAGAAAATTATATGGGCTGATCTTTTTTCTGCAAAGGATGTAGAGGAGATATTGAGAGTACAGGATCTTTATGTGCCAGTCAGATCGAAAGGCAAGGCCAAAAGCCTAAGGGAATCGTGGTTTTCTGGAAAAATAAGGAAGTTGGTTGTGGATAAGAGGGGGGCATTTACCAAATTTAAGAAGCAAAAAAGGGATAAGATGTATCATTATTACATAGATTGCAGAAAAAACCTGAAGAAGGAAATTAGAAAGGCAAAAAGAAGGTATGAGGTGAAAATAGCTGATAAGGTAAAAGTGAATCCTAAGGGTTTTTACAGATAGGTGAATACTAAAAGGAGGTTTAAGGACAGAATAGGACCGCTGGAAAATGAAAGCGGTGAACTGTGCGAGGAACTGTATCAGATGGGAGAGATATTAAACAATTTTTCCTCAACTGTGTTCACAAAGGAAAAGGACATTGGACTATGTGAGATAAGTGAGGCAAATGGCTTAGTTATGGAAAAGATAGGGATTAGTAAAGAGAGGGTTTTGGAGCTTCTAGGGTCAGTAAAAGTGGATTAGTCTCCTGGTCCTGATGGGATTTTCCCCAGGACGTTAAGGGAGGTCAGGGAGCAAATAGAGGAAGCACTGTCAGTGATTTTTCAATGATTACTGGAGGAGGGTGTGGTGCCATGGGATTGGAGAGTTGCTAATGTAGTTCCATTGTTTAAAAAAGGCACGAGGTGTCGGCCAAGTAATTATAGGCCTGTAAGCTTGACTCCAGTGGTAGGGAAAGTATGGAGGGTATTCTTAGAGATGGTGTGTATAAATATTTAGATAAGCAGGGATTGATCAGGAGCACCCAGCATGGGGTTGTGAAGGAGAAGTCATGTTTGACGGACCTTGTTGAGTTTTTCGAAGAAGTGACAAGAAAGGTGGATGAAGGTAGGGCAGTTGATGTAGTCTATCTGGATTTTAGCAAAGCTTTTGATAAGGTTCCACAAGAAAGGTTAGTAAGGAAGGTTCAGTCACTAGGGATTAATAGAGAAATAGTAAGATGGGTTCAGAGGTGGCAGGAGGAGAGACAGCAGAGGGTCATGGTGGACAACTGTCTCAGGATGGAAGCCTATGACGAGCAGAGTACCTCAAGGATCAGTGCTAGGTCCCCTGTTGTTCATAATTTATATTAATGATTTGGATGATGGGGTGGTTAACTGGGTAAGTAAGTACGCAGACGATATGAAAATAGGGGAAGTGGTGGATAGTGAGGAAGGTTTTCTGGGATTACAGAGGGATTTGGTTTATCTGGAGAGTTGGGCTGAAAGATGGTAGATGGAACTTAATGTAGAGAAGTGTGAGGTGCTTCATTTTGGTAAAAATAATCAAAATAGGACGTATGTAGTAAAGGGGAGGACATTGGGAAATGCACAAGAACAAAGAAATCTTGGAGTTATGGTGCAGCATTCCTTGAAGGTGGATTCCCATGTTGACAGGGTGGTTAAGAAGGCATTTGGTATGCTAGCCTTCATAAATCATAGCATATAGTATAGGAGCTGGGAAATGATGCTGCGACTGTTTAAAGCATTGGTGAGGCCAGGTTTGGAGTATTGTGTACAGTTCTGGACTCCAAATTATCTTATCTATAAGGTGGAGAGGGTTCAGAGAAGATTTACAAGGATGTTGCCTGGCTTAAAATACCTAGAGTACAGAGAAAGATTGAAGAGGTTAGGACTTTATTCATTGGAACGTAGACGGTTGAGAGGGGATTTGATAGAGGTGTTTAAATTTATGAAGGGAATAGATAGACTAGATGCAAGTAGACTCTTCCCCCTGAGAGCAGGGGAGGTTGAAACAAGAGGACACAAGTTGAGGGTAAGGGGGTAAAATTTTAGGAGAAACATTGGAGGATGCTTCTTCACTCAGAGAGTGGTGGCTGAATGGAATAATCTTCTGGAGGAAATAGTTGAGTCAGAGTCAATTCTTTAATTGAAGAGGAGGCTGGATATATACACGGATAAGGGTTATAGGCAGGGGGAGCTAGCGGAGTTGTTTGAGTGAACTGACATGGACTTGTAGGGTCGAGATGGCCTGTTTCCATGCCATAAACTGTTATATGGTTGATTGTTAAGTCAGTGTATTCATCCCATTTTCAAGAGTTGGTAGCTCATAATATAATAATTGAAAAAAAATTCACGCCAATGAAAACCAACAGCCAATGCTGATGAAATCACTTTTCATATCTACACACGACCTGCTGAGATAATTGTTCCATACCCATACTAATTTTATTTTTCAATGGATGCCCTATCAATCCCAGTCAGGATATTGTGTGACAGGGTATTTAGAGGTGGCTTGGGAGGAATTGCTAGAGCAGCTTGCACACACACATTTTAAAACAGAATATTTGTAGGACTTTTGCAGAGTGCTTTTTGCAAAAGGTAACAAAGTATCAAGATACAGCTTTCCAGGGAACATGTGATCTTTGCAAGCTGGACAGAACAATTTTGCTCTCAGAGAGGGAGGGAATGAAACAGAGAGGAGAGACACAGAAATCAGTTCCAGAAGGACAAAGCTGGAAACTTTTGGAAGGCTATCCGGTCAAAGGAGGAGACTAGCTATCTGAGGTGACCTGAAAGAAAGAGGATCATCTGGAGAACCCTGAAAATGGCAAGTTTCGTCAGCAAGACTGATTGAGAAGGAATCAGTTGTGGATGTCCTGGAAAAGGAATCTCTCTCTGAAAACCAGAAAGAACCTTTCTGAGTGGTAACCAATTTCCAGTTAAGCACCAAAGACTGATGAACTTTGTTAATGCTAACTTCTGTGCACAGTACAAGAATTACCTGCAACCAGTGAGATTGGTCTGTGATACAAAGGACTTTTCTAATCTTAAATATACATTACACACACCTGCGCTTAGTATTAGAGGGGGATTAAATAGGTTAAGTAAGTAGTTTAAGTAACAAGTTAAAGTTTAATTCTGTTTTCTTGTTCGAATATAATTAAAAACTACTTTTGTTTAAATAACCCTGTGTTGTAGTGCATATCTATTGCTGCTGGGTTTTGGGGTTGTCTGGACTTGCGGAGACCCTAGGAGGGATAGCTGAACTTGAGCACCCCCATCTGTATCAAGAAACTTCAAAAGTTATTAATCTTCTTAAATTCATCCATATTCATCACTCCTTGATAAATTCAATGTTTTGAGAAATTGAACCAAAAGTGCAAAATATGATGGTTTGCAATCTTTGATGTAAAAGATTAGTTCATTTATGGTGGTATTTGTTTTTACCACAAGGAGAAAGCTCAGATCATAAAACATAAGTAGCTAATGGATTGAATGATGTTTTTGGCAGAATGAAATGATCTTCCAAAAGAGATAGTTGCAGTCAGTTCCCTTCTGTCATTTAAGAGAAGGTTGGATGAGTGGTTGGAGGGTTATGGGCGGAGAGCAGAAGGGTTGAGCTAGTAGAGTTGTTCTAGTGAACCGGTGCGGACTTGAAGGGCCGACATGGCCTGTTTCCGCACCGTAAACGGTGATATGGTTATATGGTTGACAGAGAATACAGTATCATATGACTGTATAATGAAGACAGTGAAATGAGCATAGCTGAAATATTTTATTTGATCTAAGAATATTTTAATGTTAATTTTTGCTCTACAGCTTATAACAAATGAGAGATTTTATCATCACATTACAAATACAAAGCCATACCAAATACACATTTCATTATCAAGACCCTTCTCAAGCTTTACATTGCATTATATGCCATACAGGAGTGACAATGCTATCTCTTTGATCAGTTCAATAGGAAAAGGTGCAAAGTGCAGTATACGCGCACAGGCAAAATAAAGTATCTAAAAATATTGCACCATAATTTTGTCAGTCCAATAAAAACATTCCTTCACTCTCTCATTTAATGTTTTAATGAAAGACTTCTGTGGTCCAAATTCCACAGCAGTATGTCAGGATGATGCAAACTGACTACAGTAGCAAAGTCTATGAAGAATAGTCAAGCTTCAGTTAGTGTGACATGCACTTACACAAGACCTGATTTTATATTACAGAACTTTGCACAGACTTTGAGCCTTACATCTATTATAGCTGTTAAGTACTTTCCAAGCGCAGTCAATTTGGGATTCATTTTTCATAACTTGTTTCAGAAATCAACTTAGACTTCCTACCAGGTATAAATTTTTTGTTGAAAAATGTGGTGAATTTCATGCCTGCTATGTGGAATATGCAGTGAAGAATTTTAATCCTGAGCAGATTTTGCTTGAGTGGGAATGTTGAATGTTAGAGAAATTTAATTTTTTGGCTTAAGCTTAAGGCACTGAGGTTTTGTGGGTGAAGATGTATAGAGTTCCTGATTTCCCCCCCCCTAATGGGTATGCCAAATGGTCAATATGTATTGTCGAGAAATTTTATGTTCAATTTGAGAAGGAACTGCTGTGATTTTTGTACTGGAGAAATTTCACCAGCATGAGGGACAAAATCCAATCTCTTAGCTATTGATTCAGTAGAAGCCCAAAATCTGGACTGTTTAGGATTGGATTGGTACGGATTTTTGGATTTTCCAGTCCAGATCTTCAAGCAGTAATTTTAAAATTTAAATTTAAGAAGAAATAAAGAAGAGGTGAACAGGTACATTTTGATAATGTATTCATTGGCAAATGCAGCATGCTTAATTTATAAAAACGAGCAGTTTTAAAGAAAAATAAAGTGTTCGCTTCTTGCCGCTGTGAATCTGTGGCCTTTGCGCATGCAAACATAAGCCCACTAAATTTAAGAAGTTTAAGCATTTTTGAAAAGTCCGGATTCTCAGGTGGATAGGATTTCTGGCATCTACATTTTTGACTTCTACTGTACTACCAGACAAGATGATAGAAAGCAGCATTTGATGCAATTAGACTGAGGCAGAGCATAAGGTTCAAACTGTCCTCAAATCCCACATTTACATGAATAAACAGTGTATTCAAAGTAACTTGGTCTCCAGAGATTTGTTTCTGATCTATTGAGGTATGATGTGTTCAGAGTTCCTCCTCACATCTTGGAGTGAATGACTGTATGATTGTCTTTACATAACAAGTGAAAGTATCCAATGACCATGGATGCATGAGGAGATCAGGGACCACGTGCAGCGAGGGGACCTGCAGTTGTCAAAAATGGAACCAAAATAAATTCTACATTCTCATCAACTCCAAGTTTAAAGACAAGTCAGTTGTTTCCACCAAATGGGAGAATGTATCTGGTGACAGATTATTTATCATATTTTTGGAGGTTGAATTTTTAGGAAACATCCATTCACTGATGGTCATTCACAAGCTCAAAGGACAGTTTGTCATAGTCAGCATTCTTGAGGAGTTACAGCTAATAGGGCAACGTTTACAACAGAGGATTTAGATGTCGTCATATGGTCATTTGACAACATCATCTCATCTTCCACAGTCAGAGAAGGTGGTGGAGATGGCCAATGAATTGCTGAAAAAGACCAATTCCTCATAGTCATAGCCTTGCTTAATATTCCAACCAAAGGTATGACAAGTAATTTTGTGGACAGATTTGAGAATGTATTGGCTAGAACTCCATATGCAGAGAGGCTCAAGAATGAGAAGTGCAGAGATGTGTTGGAAGAGAACCTGCAACAGACACATTGCACATCATGTCCCAAACATTGAAAATGGTGGGAAAAGAAGAAGTTTTAAGTAGATAAGTACCATTCTTGTTTTTAACTCCCACCAATCCTCCCCCACCACCCCCAACCCCCATTCCTAGTTTTACTAAACTGGGGATTAAGATCATTCACTTGCCAACATCAGCATCAACAATCTTTAGTATAGATGCAAAGAAAACTGCCTAATGTGTGCTTCATTACAACTGAAGAAGATAACTCTATACTGCATCTACGAGCTTTTCCCATTCCCACAACTTGCTTCATGGTGAAAGATCACTGGTCTGAAATGATATTTTTTCCTCTAAGTTTCTCTTTCTCTCCATCTCTTTTTCTTTGTCTCCATAGATGTTGACTGACTTGTAGGTTAGGTGGTTCAAGGCACCTTAAAGTAGGATGAGCAGAGAAAAATATTACTCTGAACCAGTGAAGGAAGTAGTGGGATAGGAGAACTAAAATGCCAAAAAGGAAATGGGTTAAATTGTGAGAGATAGAGGGCAATGGACAGACGTGGAAAGTTGTACATAGTGGTCGGTGCTCTGTAGTGGTGACAGCAAAAATGGTTCAAATTAAGTCATGGCAGACATAATGTTAATTTAAAAATATATATTACAATATTTACAGCATAATAAAAGTTAAGTCTGGCCATTTAAATCTGTGCTCCTCAATTGCACCCAATTAGCCTACAACACCGTATATGATAATATAATAAATCAATATGTCACAGTGTCACTGCAAATAGTGCAGCTGTTTTACAGCTTCTACGGCTCCAATTCTGACCTCCAGTGCTGGCTTTGTAGACTTTGCATGTTTGCCTTTATGATCCTTAGAGCTTCTTCCCTCATCCCAAATAAATGATGCTTGGTAGCTGCTGTAGATACTCCATAGTAGACAGGCAACAGGCATGTGTGAGAGAATAGGTTACAGGAAAATATGTTGGAGGATTGGATTAATGGGTTTGCTCTAAGAGCCACAATAGACTGAACTTATGACTTAAGGAATGATGGATGTAGAGTTCTTACAGGTAAAGGAGATTACCAAGCTAGGGAGGGCCAAGGCAATGCAGATGTTTAAACATGGGGATGAGGACTAAAATAATATTCATGAATAATGTGCTATTTTCTTTTCAGTGTCACTCTGAGCAGAAAATGTTGAGTCTGCAGCAGGTCATGCAACATCAGTTAATACGTCACCATGCAAAGACAGTTTGAAAATATCATGGTCATCCATGGGTCAGCATGGAGAGAAACTAGACATGTGCTCAATATCGATTGCATTTAATTATTTTGTTACTTCCACAATGGCTAGTGTAAGGGCTATTTTGGTTGGATGGTTGATTATATTTAGCCTCAAGCACCTGAGCTGCAGAAAAGAAAATGCTTGAGTTTCATAATTTAAATTTCTGCTCATTGACCTTCTGCGGTTTTCTGATGCTCTCTTCCCTTACACACAGAAAGCTCTTCCACAAAATACTTTGAGATGTGCAACGTCTGTACTTGCACAAACATAAAAAGTTTGTGGTCTTAGAATATTTGTAAATTTTCCTCTTTCCATTTTCAATTTAAGAATCAGAAAACAAATGATTAACTCAGATTGGCTTATTTGACTGATGTAATTCAATAATGGCAGCATCATTATAAATAACAGGTACTTGTAAAATTAATTAATTGTGGACTTTTTGCCATTTTGTACTGCTGCTAGCAAACACATTTGCTTGAAAACCTGTCACTAAGATGCTCACTTTATTCACACTCGTCAATAATCAGGATAGGGTAATTGATCAATTACCAACTCAAATAACTTTATTTCTGCCAGTGCTTTCTATCTTCATTTAAATCATAGTGACTAAATAGTTTCTAATCTACTGAACAAGAGCTTGAACCAATGCAGTGACTTTCTGGATGATGTCCGTTGCCTTTTCTTTTGTAAATGTAGTGAAACAATAGAAAATCCTGGAATAAACTGTGTAAGTAGCTCCAACAATGACTTGCAGGGAATTGGGAAATTGTGGAAATTTTCATTCTGGAAATTTAGTATCAATGACAATTGAAAAAAAATAACTGCAACATCAAATCAACTAAATCATCTTTTAAATTATAGCGGCAAGAGTCAAATTATTTATATACATATATAAATAGGGAACAATTTTTTCTTTCAATGTGGTTCTGCAAAATTATGTTTTGAACAATTATATGAAAACTATGGAATTTACATTGTTTTCACTAAGGAGATTGGAGGATTGAAAGACAAGCAATATTCTTTATGCTTTTATGCCTTTGGTGCTGATCAACAAATTGCTGGCATTCTTTTGCAGAACATTCCAGAGATCACCAGAAAGGACATTGCTTAATTTAATTCTTTACATCCCATCCAGAGACTGGGATCAGAAGGGAGAACAGGTTGAGAGATTTCCTGAGATGGCTGTTGCTACATTAATGATTAGAAATCCTAGCCTTCACAATTTTATTTAATTCAAACTTCTGTCAAAATCCAAGCAGCCTGACTTCATGCGATGAAGTGATTTCTAGATCAAATTATTCACATGAAGGCATTTCTCATCATGGAAAATCAATAAGTAGCTTCCATTCATAAGGAACATTAACAAAGATGAAAATCTACTTCTGTTTCCATAGTGATCTCTTTAATCACAACCCTAAAATCAACTAGGCCTTTTGGCCCACTTTCAAAATGCTGCAAACAAAATTATACAACTATTATATCAATTGTTTAAAGAAAGCTTTAAGGCAAATCTTACCAATTGTTAGGAAATGAAGCTTTTTCTGGACCTCAGATTGAAACGATTCTCTTCCACCCAATGCAATTAAATGGAGACAGGAGCAGTACTTTTTATTGTCATCTTTTTTCCTCCAGCAAAACAAATGTCAGCTTCAAAAAGTCGATCATCCTTTCTCTAGCCTATTTCACCCACTTCAATCACCAAACACACCAAGACAGACAGCGTCTAAGTTAGATGCTGACCTATCGTTGTAAAAGTATACATGGAAATATGAAATGGGGGACTACAACTCTCAAACTTTGACAATTATTATAGGAAGCCCAGCTGAGATTTATTGCATCTTTATTTGAAGGAGAGATCACACCAGCCTGAATCAAAATAGAATTAGGAAAAATTGGAGAAAACATAGCTGCTTCTTTTATTTATAAATGGAATTCAAAATTAATGATAGGAATCAAAGATACGGCTCTATTAAAACATCTAGTAGATATTTGGGGTAAGATAAATGGGGAAATTGGAACAAAAGGAGGTATATTACCTAAAATCCCTTTGATCCAGAATAGAATATTCTTTTCAAAAGATGATCAGTTTCTAACACTATGGTCAGGTAAAGGAATTAAAACTGTTGAAGATTGTTATGAATCAGGGCAGTTGATTTATTTTCCACAATTTAGAAATAAATACGGAATAACTAGGAATACACTTTTTTGCTACGTTCAAGTAAAAAGATACTTAAGAGATAAATTGAGATTGGAGAGACTATTGCGCCCTTGTAGTGAAGTGGAAACCCTTATTAGACGAGGGACTGTATGAAAATTTACTTCTGCAGTAACTTCTAAACCTGGGCTTTATAAATCTAAACAAAAATGGGAACAGGATTTGAATATGGATGAGCAAACATTTGTGCAGAGATTGTATGACCAATACAATTAATGTATGATACAGATTAATACAATACAATTTCATGCATCAACTATACATTATGCTGTGTAAACTGCAAAAAATAAAATCAGATTTACCTAATACGCATTTTAGATGTGGTGAGGATGAAGGTACTTTGTTGCAAAGGTGAGACCTTTCCGGGTAAAATCAGGGGAACTATTAGAACAAATTACTGGAATTGCATACCCACAAAGTCCTGACTTATTTTTATTAGGGAATGTAGAAGGAATGAGACCAAAATTGAAGTTGTCATTCACCCAAAAGAAATTTGTTAAAGTAGGACTGGCAGGGATAAGAAAGTGTATCGCAGTTACTTGGAAATCAGATTCTCATTTAGGAATAGATAGATTGAATATCGAAATTCAAAAGTGTATTCCATTAGAAAAAAAGTTACATATAATTTGAGAAAAAAAAACACATTTCTGGAAATTTGGGGCCATATATACAAAAGAAAGGTACTATTGTTTACTTCTATTTCTTCCAGTCACTGGAACCTATGATAATCCTTCGTAAGTCGAATAAAGGAATTATAGTCTGATAAAATTCCTTCATGCACTGAACCCTATCCTAGTAAAATCCATTAGCTCTTTCATAGCTTTTTTTCCTTCTTCCTTTCTTTATTGTATTACTATATAATTTGAGAATATCTAAATATTGTTTTTTTTTTAGGGGGTTGGGGAGGGGTATAATCATTTCTTGTAGTCTGAAATAATCTGTTTAAATATGGTAAATGTACAAAGTTCTATACATACTGCATGTATGGAAATTTTAAAATAAAGTATTAAAAAAAAAGATAGATGTTGACCAATAGCCCCATGGTCTCTCCATTGAGGCCATATTGTCAGACACTAGGCCTTTTCAAATTGCCTTGTAAAATAGGGTTATCCGGGCAATTTACTCGATGGGATTGGGCTATTTGAAAGGTCAGAACTGAGCAAGCCTTGTCAAAACCTACCAGGGACCCAGACCTACCTCTGAAGTGGTCAGGGAACCCAGTAAAACTTACCGGGACGTCCTGCTCAGTGCGATTTGAAAGGGAAAATGGCTCACCTGGTTAATCTGGTGACGTCAATGCATGTGTTACAGGAACTCATGACTGGCTCAATGCAGGATCAATGGCAGTTTTCTTTACCCATAATCCCCCATGCTGCTGGAACTGCTCTGCCAGTGGTTCCAGTGGCGAGGGGGGTTATGGGTAACGAAGACAACCATTGCTCTCACATTGAGCTGTTGCCGCGAATCGTTTTTGGCAGCACCCCACCCTCATTATTTTAAACCCCTGCTTGGGGTTTAAATTATTTGGGATCTGGCAACACTGGACCCCTGCTGCCGAGTCGGGAGTTAGGTGGGGGGGGGGGGTGACTGATGACTGGGGTGGGGGGTTTTTACGAGAACTTTAAACGGAAAGGGAACAGAAAGGGAACAGAAAGAACACAGGGAACAGGGGATTCCCTATGGGGCTGCGTTTGAGTATGTAACACATCACTCACGATGTCATCATGGGTGGGATCTCCCTTAAATCAGCAGGTTATGGATTAGGCATATAGGTTAGCGTGCTTTTTGAAAGGAGTGGGATGTACCAGCTACCCAGTAATCTCACCCGGGTCCTTGGAGGGCTACCCAGGTGCTGTAGTTTGAAAAGGCCTACTGTAACTTGCACACCCACAGCTGTACATATACATACACTCAAAGACATGCTCTTGCACATGTGCAAATATGTGTGCGCGCATTGACATGCTCATACGTACAAGCAGATTCACACAGACACGTTAATTTAGTGCCAATTGTTACAGTATTTTGAGGCATGACCTACTTCCTCTTAGAAACACGAATGTCATCCCATAAAACTTTAAAAGACCTAATTATCAGAGGAGAGAAGGAAGTTTCACCCTAATGCCATGGACTGAACTTGGAAGTAGTTATACACATTATAACAAAAGATCAAATTTTTCCACAAGATGTACATAGAAGTTCTGCATGAGTAAACAGCTGCTGACAATTCCATGTTGTATCAAAAAATGACCTCGTCTTCCATGTTTAAATGAAATCCTCATCGACTGGCATAGACCATGTGATTTACAGCACCCTGTCATTTTGTACAACACACATGTGGCCTGCAAAGCATGGACAGTGCACCAATCCAAAATCTTTTAATATTTCCAATTGTATTCTCTCATATCACCAGACTTAGTAAACAATCCTATTGCAACAGGGAATGACTTGTGAACAACTGGTTCAGATGGAAAATCCCAGCAGATATGGCAGAAAACTGCTCAGCCAGTAGTTTCATGCTTAAATCATCTGATATTTTGCCACATGCATCCTCAGAGGCTTGCACAAAGATCTCATAAGTCATCACAACCTTTCTCAAGGTATTGGCCACTGCCTCATGGGCTTTTGCACAATGCAGACAGCTTGTAAGTTGGAAGCATGTCCCAGCAAGCTGTGAGAGGGCCTGGAAACTTTCTGAAATGCCAAGGATCATCTCATCAGGAGTTTGGTTTACTTTCACACCCTTTTGACAGGCAGATATGACCTTTCTGCACTCACTATTGAGTTTTTGCCTAGTTAATGAGGGAAGTGCTATACAATCTTCCTCTGGGTGTGTTTCTGTGGGACATGCCTTCAAAATATTGAGTAGCTCCAAAATATCATCCTGCACCAGCTTGAATCCATTTGGCATGTTGTATTTCTTATCCTTGAATAGTGACAGGGCTAGACTGCCATGCTTCACGGCAACATCACGTCCAGAATCACCAAAGTACAAGTTAGCAGCCGTGGTTTCTTCATCTTGTTTAATAAATGTCGAGAGGCCTTGAGCCAAGGGGCTTCCTGAGGTCGGTGGAATGGTCCTTGGTGAAGGGAGCTTCATGAGACTTTCTAGTTGTTTGTTTTCATCATTAGCATTAATGCCCAATGCTCTGAAGCAATTCCCATACACCATCCGACAACTACATGCTTCCCTTCCATCCATTGAGAGCTGTTTATTCATTGTATCAGTTGTAAGAGTGACAAATTGTCCAGAGCTGATATTCAGACCTAACTCAGCTTCTGGTTCTTTGAGACTATTCAATTTGGCAGGTGGACATTCACTTTGTAGTGATAGAGATTTCTGAGTCACTGAGCTCCCCAATTCATAAAGTGGCTTGAATTGATTTGTCTGTGGAGATACTTGATGGGGCAGATTTTTATCCTCTGGGCAAAGCGGTGTTGCATTGAAATTATTTATATTTTTTTCTGGGGGAGACACAAGTGACTCAACCTGGTTGGAATTCTGTTCTGTTTTCAATCGATTTTCTTTCCCATGTTCCCTGTGAGAGTTTGGAGGCCTCACAAAGAGCATTTCCTTATTAGGATCTATGGTTGATGATGACAAATGTGTAACCATGCCATGCATTTTAAATGACACGCAATTTAAATTCAAAAGCAATCTGTTCACATCAAGAGAAAAAGTATCTTTAGGATCATTGCCTCCCATGGAAGAATTCTTCCAGTTGGATTTTTCCTCCTCCAATGCTGAAATTTTTGGGAAATCTTCTTGATCCCCACTAGACATCAAATATATTTGTGAAGTTATATTGCTATTACTTTCTCTGTAACACGATTCTCCTTTGTCACAGTTGTCTGATTCTTCCTTGAAGGTGCAAGTATTGTCTTTGAGGTTTTTCAGATCTAAAGTATGCCTAAGCACAGATTCATTTTGGTCCAGGTCTGCCTGTGGGCCATGCTTATCATTTCCCTCTTCTAGGGTTATGCTGTTTTTGAGTATTACTCCATTCTGGTCTTGGCCTACCATGCTAATTGAGTTCAGGGTTTTTTGTTCATAAGTGCATGTAGCAGTGGTAACAAAACATGCCTCATCATCTTTTGTGCTCCCTAAGCATTCTGATGGATTTGAACATACGCCAATATTGGGTGGTTTCCAATTAATGGCAGGTTTACTTATGCTTTCATCTCCTTCAGAATTATCTGTTTTTGAAGTCCAGCCCATTTTACATTTTGAATCGCATGGGTAGCGGGTGGCTGAAACCGGAGTAATAACCGTTATTGATTCTGTAACTGATTTGGTTTCCATGGTATCAGGCTCCATTTCCATGAAATTCGGTGCTGCCTTTTTATTGATATAGACAGAGATGGAGTTTAATGGACTGATTGGCTTAGGTTCCAATGGAGCAGCTTTGATCTTCAAACTCTCCCCAGAAGAGAAAGTCAGTGAAAGTGGATTTCTTGATACGAGAATCTCTCCAACATAACCACTCATGTGATCTTCAGCTTTCTTTGAACAACTCTGAGAAAAAACAGGCTTTGTATCATAAATGACTTCGGATGTAAACCGTTCTTTTTTTGCATTTGTTGCATGTTTTTCTTTTTTGATGCTTTCTTTGGACCCCATGTCCATTGTAGACCCATAATGGCTTGGACTTGTCTGCAAATTCCATCTCTCTTCAAGCCCCTTCATATTGGTTGGCTCCAGATCTGCCAAAAAAATGGAAAAAAAAACTTTTAAAACTGTTCAAGGATTAAATCCTGTAAATGGCAAGATACATGTTGATTGATTGTACTTAACACTGAGTTTTTCCCAGAGTTGCATTGGAATGTTTCTTTCCCTGTGCCATATCCTAAGGTATAGTCAGGTTCCTGAAGGGCTCAGGTCTGGGGCTGAAGCAAGCAAGCCCAGTGTTGCAATAGAAATTAGGTGGCAAGTTGTTGTTCTTGGGCTCTCACCTCACATAGTTCCATCTATGATCTTTGATCTCCACAACCTGCTCCCCGATATTTGCAATAATTTGGCATATTTAGCATTCATCTATTCATCAATGCCTTTTGCACCTAATTCAACCATAAGAACAAGAAAGATCCACCTCTGCAGACCCTCATGATTCCTGATTATCCTCTCCTGTCTGTAACTGAGGAAGATGTGTGGAAAGATCTGAGGAAAGCATTTAGTCTGGACAGAGTACCAAGCCAAGTATTAAAAATCTGTGCTGACCACTTACCAACATATTCACGGATATCTTCAACATCTCACTCCAGCAGGGTGTGGTATACACCTACTTCAAACAGGTGTTAATCATACTGTTGCCCAAGAAGAGTATGGTCATCTGCCTAAATAACTATCAACCTGTGTTTTTAAATTTCTATAGCGGTGTGGTGGAATGCTGACCAGCTACATCATGGTCTGGTATGGGGACACCAATGCCCATGAGTTTAAAGCCCTCCAAAAGGTAGTGGACACAGCCCAGGACATCACAAGCAAAACTCTCTCCACCATTGAGAACATCTATAGGGAATGCTGCTATCGGAGTGCTGCAGCAATCATCTAGGATTTATTCCACCCAGCACACATTCTGTTCTCACTGCTACCATCAGTAAAGGGTATAGGTGCCATAAGACTCACACCACAAGGTTCAGGAACAGCTGCTACCCCTCCACCATCAGACTCCTCAACAACAAACTCAATCAGGGACTTATTTAAGGTCTCTTGCATTTAGTAAAAACAATGCTGGAGAAACAAAGGAGGTCAAACAGTGTACTTTATATTGCAAAGCTAAAGATGCATACTGGTAACCAATATTTCAGGCTTGAGCTCTTCATCAAGGGCTTTTTTGCATTTTTTTTCTTTTTTCCCCTCTCTGATTTGCAGTTTGTTTACATTTTTTTTTAAACATGTGTATATTATGTACAGATTTTTTTTGGACTACCAATAAGGGGAAAATCTGCCATGCCTGCAGGAAAAAAGAATCTCAGGATTGTATGTGATGTCATGTATGTACTCTGAAATAAATCTGAAATTTGCATTCTGTCAATTAAACTATGCATAATAACCTGATTTACATTGTTCCTTGTGACATTAACCCTATGATTCAATTAATATCTTAATATTACAATTTATAATAGTATCCTTGTCGGGGATACACTGATTGTGCAAGATAAAATTCATCTTGAATTTCCTGCATGGCTCAAACACATTCTGGCATCAAATCCACAGTTTTCCATCCTCCCTATTCTACATCATCCAAGTGGGCCTTGCAACGCACAGCAAACCAGGAAACAATACTACTGCTGCTGGAAAGAGGGACCTGCAGACGTGCTTCTCCCCAGGTTGAGATCCTCTGGTTGTTCACAAAACTCAAGATCACAACCATATCACCCTCACCCTGTTTCTTCTGAAGAGCCCAAAAATCACAGCTAAGTGAGCTGGGAGCCACAAACATCATTTTACTACCTAATTTCTATTGCATTTCTAGACTTGGCTATATCAACCTTGGACCTGACTCTTCCTCTAGACATTGCATCAAGGACAAAAACTTGGTGTATCATTCACTGGGTGAATGAATATTGCCTGGCACAATAAGGAAGAAACTTCACTCCATCATTCCCAGTAGGTAATCTTCCAAACCTGATTATTTAACATTTAATTATTATACTAGTAGAGCCACAGCTTTGAAGATGATTTTGGTGTCGCCTCTAGTATGATGGCATCTCTCCCATTCGAGGGACCAGTGCTTAAAATAAGACATTAAATCAAGGCTTCTGCTTTTTCAGATGGATGCAAACGATCCTAATGTATGATGTGAAAGAGAGTTAGGGATATGACCCATTATCCTGGCCAATGCAGACACCTCTCTTATTTCACTGCTGATTGTAAGATTCTCTATTTACAAATTGCCTTATAACTTCAAAATAATTGACTTGAATGTGAATTCATGGAACTATAGAAACTCGGTGGAAACATTTGAGCTTTAGTATGTCACCTCGCTAGCCCACCACTCTGCACTAAACCACAAATGTCAGACTGTTGCTCATTGACTCCAACTCGGTATTACTACTGCAACACCACCAAATATCTTTATGCATTATTGATGCAGCATATATTTTGTGCAACAAGCTAAATTATTTATCCTTTGTTTCTCTTTTGTGTATTTTTTTCTTTGTGACATCTTATGTTTGAGTTAGATTTAAATTCTTGTTTGTGTGCTTTATAAACCTGGGAAGCTGCAGCAAGTAAGATTTTCATTGGATCTTTACAGTGGACTTGTGTATATCACAATAAATTTTAATTTATTTATTTGTTCAGGCAAATGTAGATTTTCAAAAAGACTTTAGAAAAATATTACATTCTAGTAAGATCAGAGAATGGAGCAAAATAAACATGTTGTTAATGGGTATCAACCTAGCCTAGAAATGGAAAAGAGAGGAAGTGAGAGAAAATCTCAGATATTTTGGTGCAAGGTGGAAATATTATTCCATTGGGAAAAGTTTTGATTGTTGGTCTGGGCCAATTAAGTAATTAGTTTGAGATTGGTTGGAAGTAAAAGTCCAAATTTGCTAATAATGTCAAATTGGAAGATGTAGTTAATATTAAATAATTAAGACCTGATGAAAGATGTTACTAAAATTGTGGGAATATTGTGAATTAGCATCTGTGTTCTACTAAAGTCCATGGTGAGGAGAAAAATATTGGTTGGAGGAATGGGGCTGTTGAATGTGGGAAAATAATTCCTAGAAATTGGATTGATTTACAGCTAATTTTATGCATAATTCACAAATTAAAAAAAAATAGAATTGACCTGATGATAAGCATACAAGTTCATTTTTAGCAGGAAATTGAACTGAATACTCCTGTCATTGTTTTTTTAATCAGTGCTTATTAAGTCTGATTCTTCATATCACCCAAAAATAACCACATGCCCTTTAATATAACCATTACCAGTTACTACTAAAGCAACGCTGGTAATATTTAAAGTGAAGATTAATGGACAATAATCTGTAATTAATTTCTCTTACTTCCATATGTAAACGTGTCTCTGCTTCCTGTTGAAAAGAATTTTCTCTGAGATTGAAGAGATCTGACGAAAAGAAGATATAACCAAATGTCTTCATCATTTAGACCCACCTGCTGCAGCTCCTGTGAATTTTGCATCATCTGGGGATTCAGCTGCATCAAAAAATTCATCCTCAGAACTGCTGTCTCGAAAGCCAGGGGGAGGGTCCAGAATAGGGATGATTAGAAACTCACCGGATACATCCCCATCACCATCTGGTTCCACTGGGGAAGGAATGGGTGGTAACTCTGTGACCATATCATGGTATGTTAAATTCCAAAACATGTTCTCTTGAGCATCACTCCCATCAAGATCTTCAGCACACTGGTCGCAGCCTCCTGTAGCAGCACTATCCTTAGTTGGACTGACGTCAGAGGAGTAGCAAGTCACTAGTTCCTTCATATCACTGATATCACACTCACAAAAGCTCTGAGTGGAAATCAAAGATTCAGTTGAAAGCCGGGGAAAGCTGATTTTAGATTCCATTATGCAGTGCTTCTTTGTAACAGGCTCACTTTCACTCTCCCCAGTGGCAAAATCTTTGTCATCCTCTTCAGAAGAAGCATCTAATGACTGCTGACAGGACATGCTGCTCATTGAAGTCTCCATCTGCAGTTCTTCCAGTGAGTCAGCTGAATAACTTCTTTCACAGGTGTCACCTTCCTGACCAGTTTCATCATTGAGGTCTGATATATCCCCTGTACTGCAACTGGTCTCTTCCAGGACATCCTCCCGCATATAGTCACTGTCTGTGGCCTCACTTTCAGAGTTCTTAGCATCTTCATCTCCTTCAGTCAGTGACTGTATGAAGCCATTTCTCAGCTTGTGGACAGACATGTCCAGTGATGAGTCAATGTCTGACGATGATTCAGAGTCACTTAATCCTCTGGACTCTTCACCTGCAGTGAGAAAGTTGCATCATCTAATGTCAAAAAGAGAATCCACAGCAGGTACTTTTGAAAATAAATATACAATAATTATAACTAATGTTATCCAGCTGCGCTGGATGGGTCACGTCTCCAGAATGGAGGACCATCGCCTTCCCAAGATCGTATTATATGGCGAGCTCTCCACTGGCCACCGTGACAGAGGTGCACCAAAGAAAAGGTACAAGGACTGCCTAAAGAAATCTCTTGGTGCCTGCCACATTGACCACCGCCAGTGGGCTGATAACGCCTCAAACCGTGCATCTTGGCGCCTCACAGTTTGGCGGGCAGCAACCTCCTTTGAAGAAGACCGCAGAGCCCACCTCACTGACAAAAGGCAAAGGAGGAAAAACCCAACACCCAACCCCAACCAACCAATTTTCCCTTGCAACCGCTGCAATCGTGTCTGCCTGTCCCGCATCGGACTGGA